>NW_027509182.1:520000-3180000 GCF_051911475.1 Siphateles boraxobius
CAGTCTTCTGATAACCATTCAATACTGTGCTTGTTAGGTGTCATTGAGTATTAAAGGTGCCTATAAATAAAAAGTATAATTATTATCATTAATATATTACAGGATAAGCTGCAGGAGAGGCTGTGGCAGACTGACACCAGAGTTCTGCCGAAGCATGAGGACCATCACTGCTTACAAGATTTCTGGACTAAAAGTCTAAGGTAACTTTGAGCAGGAATCAAATGAAAGAATGAGCAAACCTATGAGGGAACACTGTTTATGAGTGTTTGAAAATGGGACATGGTGTAAATGCTAGAAAGTGTTTGGGGTGTTTGCCTTTACTTTTCTCCAAAACTATACAGTAAAATGACTTGCAAATAATTACAGTAATAGGCAGGGTCAGTCTGAAGAGTAATCAATTGAACGAATGAGCAAACCTATGAAGGAACACTTTTTATGAGTGTTTGAAAATGGGACATGGTGTAAGTGCTAGAATGCAGTTTGATGTTTGGGGTGTTTGTCTTTACTTTTCTCCAAAACTATACAGTAAAATTACTTGAAAATAATTACAGTAATAGCCAGGGTCACTCTGAACAGTAATCAATTCAATGAATGAGCAAACATATGAGTAGTTAATATGATATAGCAACTGTCAAAATGATTGATTGACAGGTGGGCGTGTCTATCATTTGATCTTCCCCCACCCCTTCCGGTTTCTCCCCTTCCTGTCCCGCCCCTTCCTGTCCCGCCCCTTCCTGTTACCTTTGACCTAGTTCCGCCCCTTCCTGTTACCTTTGACCTAGTTCCGCCCCTTCCTGTTACCTTTGACCTTGTTTCCGCCCCTTCCGGTTACACTGTCTGTCAAAATGATGGATGGTTACCTTTGACCTAGTTCTGCCCCTTCCTGTTACACTTTCTGTCAAAATGATGGATGGTTACCTTTGACCTAGTTCTGCCCCTTGCGGTTACAGCTTCTGTCAAAATGATGGATGGTGACAGTTAGTTTGATCGTTTGAAGTTCATTTGATCAAGAAAAGGGAGGTATTGGGCTTTGATGTTAACATATGCTTTGATGTTACAGTTACAAAGTGATGTGACACGTAGTTTGATCAAGCAAAAAGTGTGACAGTTAGTTTGAGATGTATTGGCTTTGATGGTGACAGTTAGTTTGAATTTTTGAAGTTGGTGTTTTGGTCACCGCATCCCCTAAATATCCCTGAGCTTTATCAAGGGCAGCTGCGAAAGTGATAAGAAAAAATGGTGGAAGTTTATCTGTTCTGTAAAAGAATATAAAATAAAACCTCACACAAAAAGTTTAAAATAAATGTAGAACTATTCACTGAACCAAGCGTTTCAGTTTAAATAATATGGTGAAAGTTTATCTGTTCTTTAAAAGAATATAAAAGAAAATCTCACACAAAAAGTTTTAAATATTTAAGTTATATACACAATTAGATATTTAAAAGTTTGAATAAAATGAAGTCACAAAAATATTGCAAACAATCTAATGTATGAATGATATCACACTGTCTCAAAAACATAGAGAGCGAGCGTCTATGTATGTGTGTGTGTGTGTGTGGGTGTGTCTGTGTGTGTGTCAAAGCAGGAATTTCCCCTCCCTCCGCATTGCTGAGGACCTTGGAAGTTTATCTCACACAGAAGTTGAAAAAGCATTATGTTCATTTAAATGAAATGATTATAAAATTTACATTTAGTCATTCACAAATATTTGACACTGACTCAAGTTGAAAAACCATGCTGTTCAATTAAAAGTATATAAATTAAACAAAAATAAAATCATCTTACTGTTTCACCATGGTTGAAAAAAACCCACAAGTGTCATACTCTCAGGATAGAAGACAGGAAGCAATAGCAAGTTAACGTTTTATTAGGTTCGTGAACACAAAGTCTCAAGACAACGGGCGTGGAAAGTTGGCGCAGGGACTTCAATGGCCAGGACCAGAACCGGATCAGATGGTGAGATGAAAGATGAAGAAATATCCAACACGAAGACGGTGAGAGACGAAAACTCGAGCAAGACGACGATGATCACGGGAACACGAACAGGAGGGCAGACAGGACTGGAACACCGACAGAGGACACATCAAACAACGATCTGACAAAAGGAATGAGACAACGGTAAGTTTATTTAGAGTGGTGAGATGGGCTGCAGCTGGTGAATGAGATGATGATCAGCTGGAGTGGATTAGGCAATGGCACACAATCACTCCCACAATGCACGTGCATTTATACAACAACCTAAACACGAGACCAGAAGGAAACAACGAATTTGTATACCGTGACAGTACCCTTCCTCCTAAGAACGCCTACTGGCGCTCTCAGACTCCCTTACCTGTCGATTGTAATCATCGATGAGGGAGTGATCCAGAATGTCTCTAGCAGGTACCCAACTTCTCTCCTCTGGACCGTAACCTTCCCAGTCCACCAAGTACTGAAATCCGCGTGCCCTCCGCCTAGAGTCCAGAATGCGATTGACCGAATAAGTGGTCTCCCCATCTACGAGTCGCGGTGGGGGAGGAACCGGGGCTGGCGGATTAATACGAGAATGAAACACAGGCTTAATTTTGGAGACATGAAAAACGGGGTGAACCCTCCTGTACGCCGGAGGTAAATTTAGGCGGACTGCCACCGGACTAATGATCTTGGCGACAGTGAACGGGCCAATGAATTTGGGAGCCAGTTTATTAGAAACGGAGCGGAGAGGAATGTTTCTTGTTGAAAGCCACACTTTTTGACCAACGACGTATACGGGAGGGTTCGACCGATGGCGATCGGCCTTGGCCTTGGTGCGCGCCCCCACCTGGAGTAGAGTCTCACGGGCTCTAGTCCAAGTGCGGTGACACCTCTGGACGAAGGCGTGAGCGGAGGGGACCGCGACCTCGGATTCCAGACTGGGAAAAATTGGTGGCTGGTAACCTAAACTACACTCAAACGGAGATAGGCCCGTGGCCGACACTGGTAATGTGTTGTGGGCGTACTCCACCATGGACAGTTGTTGGCTCCATGAGGAAGGATTCTTCGAAACCAAACATTGACAAGCCACGTTGGAGCAATGACCCCACTGGATGACGTCAGACCTTAATCCCTCCGGCACAAATAAGCGATTCGGTGGGCAACCAGGCGGAGGCGTTACCCCTTCTAAGGCCGTTCTGACCTACGACTCGACCTCCCATGTGAGTGTGGAAACAAATAGGGTTTCGGGTAAAATGCACTCGGGAGTAACCGGGCGTTCGGAGCGATCAAAAATGCGAGATAAAGAGTCGGGTTTGATGTTCTTAGAACCCGGGCGGTACGAGAGAGAAAAATCAAAACGACCAAAAAAAAGTGCCCACCGAGCCTGCCTGGAGTTCAATCTTTTAGCGGTTCTGATGTACTCTAGGTTCTTGTGGTCAGTCCAGACGATAAAAGGTACCCCCGGCCCTTCTAACCAGTAGCGCCATTCCTCCAATGCTAACTTGACTGCCAACAACTCCCTGTTACCAATGTCGTAATTACGTTCGGCTGGGGATAAACGATGAAATGCGCAAGGATGCATCTTGTCGTCTGCAGAAGAGCGCTGGGACAGAACTGCACCTACCCCCACCTCTGACGCATCGACCTCCACCACGAACTGACGTGAGGAATCAGGGGCAATAAGGATGGGGGCTGAAACAAAGCGACCTTTCAATTTGGCAAACACAGCTTCACCTGTGTCTGACCACCTGAACGTCGTTCCGGGAGAGGTCAAGGCAGTCAGAGGTGCGGCTAGTTGGCTGAAGTTGCAAATAAAACGCCGGTAGAAATTGGCGAACCCCAGAAACCTCTGTAGGGCCTTACGGGAATCTGGACTTGGCCACTCTACCACAGCCTTAACCTTCTCAGGGTCCATACGCACTCCTTCAGACGAAATGATGTAACCTAGGAAAGGAACAGACTGTGCATGGAAAACGCATTTCTCCGCCTTGACAAAAAGCCCATTCTCTAGCAACCTCTGAAGCACTCGTCGGACGTGTTGCACATGTTCCTGGAGAGAAGCAGAAAAAATCAATATGTCATCCAGGTAGACATATATGAACTGATCTATCATGTCTCGCAACACGTCATTGACCAATGCCTGGAAGACTGCTGGGGAGTTGGACAGCCCGAACGGCATGACCAAATATTCAAAGTGCCCCCTGGGGGTGTTAAAAGCAGTCTTCCACTCATCCCCCTCCCTAATGCGAACCAAATGATAAGCGTTACGAAAATCTAGTTTTGTGAAGATTTACGCACGTTAGACAAATCCCCTGCTTCCTCCTGAAACACAGAAACAAGCACAGACAGACAGGCAGACGCAAGACAAGACTTATGACATTCCTTGCTCCACTCCAGCACAACGTTTTGATGCCAGTCCACACGAGGGTTGTGACGGATGAGCCAGGGGTGACCTAGAACAATGGGTGCCAGGGGTGAATCCAGTAAAAAAAAAAGAAATAGTCTCGGAGTGGTTGCCAGAAGTGATGAGTGTAATATCCTCAGTGATGAATGAAATGGTAGGGAGATTCTGACCGTTCAGTGCATGTACAGCAATCTTGTGTGTGAGGGGCTTGAAGGGGATCTGAAACTTGTGTGCGAATGTATAGTCCATGAAATTACCTTCAGCCCCGGAGTCCAGAAGTGCTGTGCAGTTGTTCTGGTGCACTGACCATCTTAGTCTTACCGGAAGGAGCGTAGATGTAGATGAGGTCCTTTCTGCGGAGACCCCACCCGATAGTAGCCTCATGTTTACTATCGGGCTTGACCTTTTAACGGGCAGTTGTAGGCAAAGTGTCCCGCACCTCCGCAGTAAAGACAGAGGCGCTGGGACCTCCGCCTCTCCTTCTCCTCCCGGGAAAGCTGAGCTCGCCCTACCTGCGTGGGTTCGTGATCGTAGACAGGGCTGACCGCGTCCCCGCCGCTGAACCGTGGACCCTCGGCTCCGCCAGGCGTGCGGGTGGAGAATGCCCGTCGTTCGACTCTGGATAGACTTTCTGAGAAGAAGGGCTAAGAATTAAGAATCATATCATATATGCCAGGTTTTTAACAACATTTTGCCCCCTCATGTAGCAACACAATATATTTTTTTTCAATACGAATGTAAATCATTTATATATTCTCAATAAGGCGAAAGACTCTGATCCTGTTTTACTTTTCTGTTTGCATGGTTATTGTTTTTGCACTGACCAAAATATATCATGGATACTGTAAAGATAGTGGACTTCCAATCAATCAGTGCATTTCATAGTGTTACAATCATTGTTGCTTATTTGTTAAACGTTTCTTGTTTGTTTAGTATTGTGCTATTTTGACAATACTATGGGCAACAAAAAAAGGAAATAAAAAAAGATGCAGATTGCCACATGCAAAATACATTCAATTTAATGTTTGAATGTTTGAACTCCCGCAACGCCAACTCAATGAGTCCATTCAATGAAGTGGGGAGGTCCAGGGCGTAGATCTCCTTCTGGACGCGGTCGGCCAACCCATGCAGGAACATGTCCCACTGCGCCTCCTCGTTCCATTGACACTCTGCCGCCAGGGTCCGAAACTCAATAGAGAAATCCGAGACCGACCTGTCACCCTGACGCAGGTCGCCCAGTACCCTCGCCGCCTCTCTTCCGGCGACCGCTCGGTCAAACACCAGCTTCATTTCGGCGGAGAGTGTCTGGAACGAGGCGCAGCATGGGTCTTGGTTCTCCCACACCGCCGTTCCCCATAGCGCCGCTCTTCCAGTCAAAAGAGTCAAGACGAAGGCCACCTTGGCCTGTTCCGTGGAAAAAGTTCTGGGTTGGAGGGCAAAGTGCATTGAACATCTCGTTAAGAACGGTCTACAGTGTGTAGACTCACCAGAATATGACTCAGGCACAGGCAGGCGGGGCTCCGACTGGAGAGGGTTCTCAGGTGGTGTGGGGGGAACAGCTGGTGTGGGCGGCGCAGTGGGAGCTCGTAGAAGTTGGATCTGCTGGGTGAGCTCGGACACCTGCGCCACCAAGGATTGAACAGCACGACCCGTGTCGTTGAGATTCCTCTCTTGAGAATCCATCCTTCTAATGCTGTGGTGGATGAATTCCTCCAACAATGTGGCTGACGCACTCGCTGCTTCCATTCCTTGGTCAGATCGTTCTGTCATACTCTCAGGATAGAAGACAGGAAGCAATAGCAAGTTAACGTTTTATTAGGTTCGTGAACACAAAGTCTCAAGACAACGGGCGTGGAAAGGTGGCGCAGGGACTTCAATGGCCAGGACCAGAACCGGATCAGATGGTGAGATGAAAGATGAAGAAATATCCAACACGAAGACGGTGAGAGACGAAAACTCCAGCAAGACGACGATGATCACGGGAACACGAACAGGAGGGCAGACAGGACTGGAACACCGACAGAGGACACATCAAACAACGATCTGACAAAAGGAATGAGACAACGGTAAGTTTATATAGAGTGGTGAGATGGGCTGCAGCTGGTGAATGAGATGATGATCAGCTGGAGTGGATTAGGCAATGACACACAATCACGCCCACAACGCACGTGCATTCATACAACAACATAAACACGAGACCAGAAGGAAACAGCGAATTTGTATACCGTGACAACAGGTGTTTCCCCTGAAGTCTTTTCTCTCTGTCACACCATCGTGTGGCTGGCCTGGTATCTGTTTTTGTGACACGTTCCTGAGCCCATTGAAAAGCATTGTGTTCCTTTAAAAGTGTATAATTTAAAATAATAATCATATATAAAATATAACTTTACTAATTGTTGTTCATTTAAAATCTTACTAAATTACTGAAGTTGAAAATCATGCTGTTCATTAAAAAATCTTACTAAATTACTGAAGTTGAAAAGCATTCTGTTCATTTAAAATAAATATTTTACAAATTTACTGTACCAATTATGTTAGATTTAGATAACATCATCTTACATTTTCACCAGGGTTGAAGTAGCTCCTATCACATATATTTCCATATTGACCATTTAAAGTTGAAAATAACTATTTCCAAGTATTTCTCTCTCACACCAGCGTTTGACAGTCAGAGGGGTGTGTTCAGTGATCAGAATGAGACTGTGAATGTTTTGATAAATTTATTTCATAGTGTATAAACATTAAAAGTTTGAAATAGTTTCAAACTTATTCAATGAATTCATAAAAAACAAATATGCTATATCGATGGTCTCTGGGGTAAAACTTGACTATATTTTTTTATTTATCAGGGTGCATGTAAAGAACTTTGAAATTTGCGGCTCTCACAAGTTATCTCACACATTGTGTGAAATGTTTAATAATTCCTCAAGTAGTATCTGTGAGAAAATCCCCACAAAGGCCTATCTGTAGTGAGAGAGCAACAATGAAGACTTTTAGAATCTGTGATGCCTCAGGCCGAGCCCCATTGATAGCCTGCTTATAAGCTCCTTCCGATCACCAGCACATCTTCAGAGAAATACATTATTTTACAATAATGTTAGCTTCAGGATATAGGGTGACAGAGCAGATGAGCCTCTGTGCATCATGTAATGTTAGTCTGCTAACGCCTTTCCAGAGCCAAAGTTTTGTTCGTACTAAATTTATTTCAAAGCATTATCGTAAAAGTTTAAATATGATCTTTTAAAAATGAAAAGATTGTTTAAATGAAATCTTTACAGTTTTAATACATTCATATCTTTTAGAAGATTACTGTAATGATTTTAGTTTAACGGTGACCTAAAGTATAATTGTTATTAATATAGCCATAATGATTTTTGTACTGTAACAGCATATTCTACCCCGTACACCTAAACACGACCATCACAGAAAACGTACTTGGTTACTAACGTAACCTCGGTTCTCTCTAGAGAGGGAACGAGTACTGCGTAATATCTTACGCTATGGGGAAAACCTCTTTTCCACGAGATATTGAAGCCAAAAATTATCCTTAATTTTGAATTAATGTAAAACGCTGTGGAGCAGCATGCAGACATAGGCAGGACGGCTCGCGCGCCTATTGGCTGCCCTGCGGCAACAGCAGCAGCCTATCGAGAGAGGCGCTGCGTGACACCATATCCAATGGGGGCATTTCGCGCCCATTTCGTCACGTCCCGCCAGAAAGGGCGTGGTCTCGCCCTATAACTATAGCTCGATAAGGCTGGTACACTGGTTTTCATCGCCGAAGCGAACCAGAGATGTGTATGCACGGCAAGATACGCAGTACTCGTTCCCTCTCTAGAGAGAACCGAGGTTACGTTAGTAACCAAGTACGTTCTCTTACGAGAGTATCTCTCGTACTGCGTAATATCTTACGCTATGAGGAACACAATGCAAAACGCTGTGCGTACTGGGATCCGACACCAAAGTCCCAAGGGCAGTAACCCGGGGCTCATATAGTGCATAATCACCATAGACTCACAGAGAGTCGGAGAAGAGAGGCTGCAAGCATCATTCCCCATGAAATAGCATCCTACAGGAGCTAGTTATGTTAACAGTGTTTCACGCAGACAGGGTGAATGTGTTCAGCCTGAACTGGGTAATAGTACGGGTTATTCAACACCAATGGAGCTGTTTTATCGCTCAGTGAGCGATGCACAAGCAAAACTCAGCATCTGGGCCGGCACAGCGGGGCAGATAGCACTGAATTCTATACCGACAGAAGCTTGGCTTGTAAGGCGGGAACCTCTAGGTCGTAAAACCTTATAAATGTAGACGGCGAGGCCCAGCCCACGGCCGTACAGATATCGGTAACCCCACTATACCACGCCCACGACGAGGCCACGCCTCTCGTGGAATGCGCTCTGACACCCAAAGGACACTGCAGGCCCTTAGAAGTGTAAGCCAGTGCTATGGCGTCGACTATCCATCTGGATAGGCTCTGTTTTGATGCGGCCAGTCCCTTGGAGCGTCCGCAAAACAAAGAGCTGCTCAGTCTGTCTGAAGACCGACGAGCGGGACACATAAGCTCTCAGTGCCCTGACAGGGCAGAGGAGACTCGCATCCTTCTCCTCATCACGAACCGGGAGGGCGCACAGGGAAATAACCTGGGCCCTGAACGGTGTGTATGTGGGCACATACCCGTGCCTTGGTTTGAGGCCCAAACTCCATGCATGACGTGCTTACCGAAAGCGCTGGCAAGTCCCCTTCGCGCTTCACTGAAGCGAGAGCCATAAGGAATACCGTTTTGAGAGACAGATGTTTTATGTCTGACAAATGGATTGGCTCGAATGGGGCACCTTTCATGGCTTCCAAAACCGTAGAAAGGTCCCACACAGGGACCGCCGCATTAGGACTGGGAACCAATTCTGGTTTGTCCAGAGCGGAGCCACGAGTAGCACTGGGCATCCGTTTTCCCTGATTCGTTCCAGCACTTGAGGCTGGAGCGAGAGGGGGGGAAAAACATAGAGGGGGCAGCGGGGCCATACGTGGGCCAGTGCATCCCTGCTCTTGGAGAAAAAGTTCGGACAGTGAGCGTTTTCTTGGGACGCGAACAGGTCCACCTGCGCTCTGCCGAATGTCTCCTACAGCAGTTGGATCGTCTGCAGGTGCAGCGACCATTCCCCTACTGGGACATTGTTTCTCGACAGGCGGTCTGGTCCCAGATTCAGGCGACCAGGCACATGCGCTGCTTTCAGTGAAAGCAGGTTGTGCTGAGCCCAGACCAGGAGGCGTTCCATCAGCCTGTAAGGTTTCGGGACCTGATGCCACCCTGGTGATCTATGTATGCCACCACTGACATGTTGTCCAACCGGACTAAGACGTGGCGGCCTTTTATCTGGGGACAAAAGCGCCATAGCGCGTTGTCGACTGGCATTTGCGTAGGAGCTTTCCCTGTTCTGACCACTGGCCGAAGAACGGTCTGCCCTCGAGCAGCGCTCCCCATCCCGAGGTGGAGGCGTCCGTGGACTCCACCGTCACACTCGAGGGAGTCCCCAGACTCACGCCTGACTGATACCAGTCGGCTATTTTCCAAGGTTCCGGAGCCGAAACGCATTTCATGTCGACCCTGAGGTGAAACAGACCAGAGGTCCATGTCCGGGGTGGAACTCGCACTTTCAGCCATAACTGCACTGGGCGTATGCGAAGCAGGCCCAGCTGGAGTACTGAAGATGCCGAGGCCGTGAGGCCCAGCATTTTCTGAAACCTTTGAGCGGGACTATAGAGCCGCGGCGAAAGGATTTCGCGGCGCGCTGAATGTCCAGTTCTCACTCTGGCGACAGACGTGCTGTCATAGACAGCGAGTCCAGTACTGTTCCCAGAAAAGAGATCTTCTGGCTGGGGAACAGCGAACTCTTCGCCCAATTGACTGTGAGACCCAGATTCTCGAGATGCTCTAGTAATGTGGTTCTGTTTTCTATGAGCTCTGAATGTGATCGAGCTAGAATCAGTCAATCGTCCAAGTAGTTTAAAACTCGCATGCCCTGAAGTCTCAGGGGTGCGAGGGCCGCGTCCATGCACTTCGTAAATGTACGGGGTGCTAGGGATAGGCCGAACGGTAGGACTGTGTACTGATATGCCTGGCCCTCGAAGGCGAATCTCAAGAATCGCCTGTGACGTGACGCTGAAATCCGGGCTCTGGCCGCGGCATAGCGGCGGCTGCAGAGCTTCGTGTGCTGAGACATAAACACTGTGTTTATAGTGTGCGAGGCGGGAGGCGCGCCGATCACGGCGGGCACCCTGGTCGCGCTCGAATTCTCTATGACAGGTTATGGAGAGAGAGAGAGCGGGACAAACCTAGTGATGGGCAGATCGAGGCTTCGTGAAGCAATGAAACAGTCGAAGCAAATGTGCCATTTTGTTTCGAGGCTTCGAATCAATCCGAAACCCGTCTCCACGGTGACACCTAGTGGTCACTTGCAGGTGTTGATCTGAAACAACCTTTACAAAGAGCTAATTAAAAAATGTGTTGTTTTTTTTTTTTTATTATTGTATTTTTGTAATATATGAAGCTTGTAACCTGTAGTCTCTTCACATTGCATAATGTGATTTTGGTCATGAAAAATGAATATTAATAAAAATAAATCAAGCCACAATGTCTCCCTTTCTTATAGATTTTTATTCAAAAATATTAATTTCTCTGCTGTTGAAGGACTCAGCCTACTTCTTTTTTTACAGATAATTTCTCCAGCCTTTGAAAAAATTCTCTCACAAGGGACACTTGTTGCTGGCATACAAAGATATTTTTTAGCTAGGACATACAAATGAGGAAAGATTACTGCTCTCTCTTTCCAGTAAGTTAGAGGATCATGAGTTCTGGGCAAAAACGCATCGCTGAGGTATTTTTTCACTTCCACTGTGGCATCAGCTGTAGGATTGTGTATCATCTGGGTCTCACGGATACGATTGTCAAAATGTTCCCATAAACTGTCTTGTGTTTCAACTGGTGTTGATGATGATGGGCCTGATGTTGACATTTGTGGTTCTGAATTAAAAGAAAACGGCAATTAGTAACAAATCATAAACTGACAACACATATGAAGTATACATTTCATGAATCACATTTCATAAGATAACATAGACTGAAACTCACCAGGAGTTGTGTTTGAACGCATCAGTGAAGCACACTCCAGTGTGATGTGCTTTTCAGCATCCAGGGCTTTGGCAGGATTTCCAAAAGCCACATTTTTAAACCTTGGGTCCAGCAGTGTAGCCAGTGGCAAGGCTCTAAAAGTCTCGTACCCTCCACATCTGGAGTGCAGACCTTCTTGTAGATGTGAGCCTATGAGCCAACACGAGAGAAAACCATATTGATTAAAATAATGACAACAATATGAGAGTTATGGCCAATTACACGTATGGTCATAGTGTCCTACCTAATTGTACAGTTGATTCCTGCGTTGCATTTCCTTTTTTCTGTGCAAGCTTGTGCTGCAACATCCTGTACAATGGTATGAGCTTTGAAGCAGACACTCTCTGTTTCTCTGACATCTCTGTTGTTGCTAGTTTGAATGGTTGAAGAAGTGTCAATGACAGTTGAATAATGTCATACTCAAGACTTGTCAGGGGAGCAGTATCACTGTTTAAATTGGCAAGTGCAGCACCCACTGGCTCACGTTGCTCATACAAGCGTTGTAGCATGTCGAATGTGCTGTTCCATCTCGTTTCAACCTCCTGTATCATTTTCAGACTTGGTCTGCCCATCAAGCTCTGCATCTCCACAAGCTTGTCCTTTGCTTTGCAGCTGGATCTGAACAACCCCACTATCTTTCTGGCTTTCTGGCGAATTTCATTGATGACTGGGGTTTGATCCAGGGCCTTTTTCACCATCAAATTCAAATTATGAGCAAAACATGGGACATGGCGAAGGTTGAGTAGCTGGGCACTTAGGATCATGTTGGATGCATTGTCAGTCACCATGCAGTGAACTTTGGAGGTTATTCCCCACTCAGCCATTAGCAAGGCTTTAGCCTCCATGAGATGCTGGGCTGTGTGGGTTTGGTAAAACCTCCTTACACCCAGTAAAACAGTTGCCATTGTTGCCTCTGGTGTTATGTAATGGCATGTTACACCAAGATATCCATCCATATTAATGGAAGACCACATGCCAGCCGTAAGGCTAACAAATTCCGCCTTTTGTAGGTCCTCCATTGTCTTCTCCTTGGTTGTGTTGTACCTTTCGCTGACCATTGTTTTAAGCACCTTCCGGGATGGGAGGACATAGCTTGGATCAAGCTTGTTCACAAAGGCCCTGAAACCCTCATCCTCCACGATGGTGAAGGGCTGCAGATCCTTCACCACCATGTTCAGAAGAGCCTCATCCAATTCCCTCTGTCTGCCTTTTAAAAGAGAAGATAAAACATACTTTCAGACAAATATATTGGAAAAATAGTAGCCTACCGTGAAAGTAGTCTACTGGTTCATTTGGAAACCTTCCTAAACAAAGTTATGTTATGAATATTTATGCTCAGTGTGCAGAGAAAGATAAAGTGCATTATAGATATACAACAATTACAAAAAAACAAAATGATGTCTTGGCTGTAGATTGGTTACTCATATGTAGACATATAAAATGTATATTCACAAAGTATAATATTATATTGACAACATTTGTTTTTAAAGTGATTGGCAGTTGTGATTGGGATGTTAGGCATGTCTTAGACCATGGCCTTTCTAAACAATGGCCCAACACTTAGTTATTATATTTCACTTATAATTAGCCTATATTTCAAACAATGCATACCTTGCTTAGATGGCCCAGCAGTGTCAGTAGCAGGCCTTGGTACAGGGGGAACACTACCATCCTCTGCACCCTGCAGAATGGCAGGATGAATGCTCCTCAAATGGCGCATCATGGATGATGTATTGTTGCAGTAGGCTAGCTGCCGATCACAATACACACATCTCACTTTATTTGGGGTTTCCAAATGGAAATGCTCCCACACCACAGATGTACGGCATCTCTTCTGTGGAGCCTCCATTTCTATCTATCTATCTATCTATCTATCTATCTATCTATCTATCTATCTATCTATCTATCTATCTATCTATCTATCTATCTATCTATCTATCTTATATGTAGCCTATCTATCTAATAATCTATATGTATCTGTAATATATGTATCTATCTATTAATCTATCTATATATATATATATATATATATATATATATATATATTTCTATCAATGCATCTATTAATGTGTCACTATATGTACTCTGTGTGTCTCTAGTCTAAGTCAATGTGTAAATGTAAATTAAATCCTAAATATAACTACAAATCGCACTATAAATGTCACTATATCACCAAAAATCCGCTGTCTCAAAACCAAACTCCTCTCACAAAAACCCACGATATGAAAATGCGTTGACAAAAATTTTATACTGTGTGATTGTGTGATTTGTTCCCGAACCGACCAATCAATGAAACCCTGATTCGGAGGAGCACTCCACCTGATGAAACACTTAGACGCTTCATTTAGCCGTTGTCACGTGACGTGGGTGTTTTGAATCACGCTTCGGATCAGTGTTTCGAATCATCTTTGCTTCGGGATCTCGCAAAGCTTCGGAACGTCTGTTTCGCGCCAGCCATCCTTAGACAAAGCCCGTGGGGTTGAGCGTGTCTGTGAAGGAATGTGGGCGCGGGACGGCGGGCACATTCACTGCACTGAGAACACCGTCGGCTTGTGCTGACTGAATGTGTGTCGGTTTCGTTTTAATAGGGACACGCATCGTGTAGTATTTGTGGGCACTGTGTCGTGGGCACATTCACTACATTTTTGCACAATCGACATGAGTTGATTTTATTTGTGCTAGCCCTGAACTGTGGCGGGCTTTGTCTCTGTGTGGGAATGGGCACTGAGACGTGGGCATTCTTACAACACTCATAACACCATTGGCCGTGGCCGGAATTCCAGAAAATACACTCCTTTGGGATTTATCTGGGTCGCCGTAAAAATGGCATTTGTGTGCAGGCACGCGGGCTGTTGTGCCGGCTTGTTTATACTGCGAAATACACTGGAACAGTCACATTGTTTGGAACTGAACGAGCGAGAAGTTTCGGTGGAGTCTGGCCGCGGCGAGACTTAAACACCGTGGGTATTAGCTGACTGTATGTGTGTTGGTTTCGTTTTACAGAAAACGTGGCACATGCAGTGTGTAGTGTTTGTGGGCACTGGGTTGTGGGTACAATCACTACATTTAATGCACAATGACATGAGTCAATCTCATTTGTGCGTGCCCTGCACTGTGGCGGGCTGTGTTAGTGTGTAGAAATGAACACTGGGCTGTGGGCATTTTTATTACACTCATAACACCATCGGCTGTGGCCGGAATACCAGAAAATACACTGCTTATTTGATTTTTCTGGGTCACCGTGGAAACGGCATTCTTGTGCAGGCAAGCGGGCCATAGTACCGGCTTGTTTACTGCAAAGTACACTGGAACAGTCACATTTTCTTGGAACTGAACGAGGGAAAAGTTTCGGTGCAAGTCTGGCCGAGGCGAGACTAAATTTTTATCTGCTGCGAGACCTGGGATCGAACATGGGTCTCCCCGCGCGGCGGCCGTGGATTGTTCCAATAGTATCCAGCTGCAGACCCGCAGCACCACCAGTTTCAGAACCCCAGCGCCAGAACCGGAAGTAAGGGGCGGACCTTACGTTTTAACACCAGCGCCAGGACCGGAAGTGAGGGGCGGAGCTTACGTTCTAAACCGAGTAACGCCACCTAACGTTTTGGAGCGTAATTTGCTTAGACACGAAACGTCATTATTACACACGAAATGTCATACTTTATACCTATTATAATGATACATTAAGGTATAGTACAATAAGCATTTAAAACTTTGATTTTGTGTAATATAATTCTATATAGTTATCCGTTTTATTGTATTATGAGAGTTACTTCCTGATCGTGAAAATAATGCTTGAAACTTGTGGTCATTTTATATAAAATATACTTTATTTCACAAGAACATATGCAGCATGCATTTTTCTTTATGTAAAATAATGTCAAAAATCTAAAAAGAGAGAGAAAATCCGGCATTGTTTTAAAAGAAACCATAAAAATGTACCGTACTTCAAATAATAGCCGAGTCCCAAATAGACGATTGTCTCTTTACACGCCTGGTGTGGCTGCAGGTCTGGGTAAATATAAGTCCGGTCTCAAATAGAGGTCGGGTCTGTTTTTTAGTTTCAGGTTGTATTAAATCTTCTAAAACCCGTCAGATCGTCCGCTTTTTGGCGGAATAGAATGACTGCTGCGCATGACAGGGCGCTTAACGAGCAGAGAGTGAGAGAGCCCCGGCCGCGCGCGCGCACTCTCACGTCTTCAAACAACACGAGCACTGTCTTGCTCTTTATTTGTCACATACCAGTTATAGTTCATACAACGAGCAGTGACTCACTGTGTAATAAAAACATACCCTAAATATTATTTAAAAGGTGCAACAATTTTTTAATATTTTTAAATACTTGCAAAAATAACCATGCTTGTGTCATTGTAAATAATTCCGCCCCTCCCTCACTTCCGGTTCTGGCGCTGGGGTTCTGGCACTGGGGTTCTGAAACTGGTGGTGCTGCGGGTCTGCAGCTGGATATATCTCGATTGTTCCAATAGTATCCAGCTGCAGACCCGCAGCACCACCAGTTTCAGAACCCCAGCGCCAGAACCGGAAGTAAGGGGCGGACCTTACGTTTTAACACCAGCGCCAGGACCGGAAGTGAGGGGCGGAGCTTACGTTCTAAACCGAGTAACGCCACCTAACGTTTTGGAGCGTAATTTGCTTAGACACGAAACGTCATTATTACACACGAAATGTCATACTTTATACCTATTATAATGATACATTAAGGTATAGTACAATAAGCATTTAAAACTTTGATTTTGTGTAATATAATTCTATATAGTTATCCGTTTTATTGTATTATGAGAGTTACTTCCTGATCGTGAAAATAATGCTTGAAACTTGTGGTCATTTTATATAAAATATACTTTATTTCACAAGAACATATGCAGCATGCATTTTTCTTTATGTAAAATAATGTCAAAAATCTAAAAAGAGAGAGAAAATCCGGCATTGTTTTAAAAGAAACCATAAAAATGTACCGTACTTCAAATAATAGCCGAGTCCCAAATAGACGATTGTCTCTTTACACGCCTGGTGTGGCTGCAGGTCTGGGTAAATATAAGTCCGGTCTCAAATAGAGGTCGGGTCTGTTTTTTAGTTTCAGGTTGTATTAAATCTTCTAAAACCCGTCAGATCGTCCGCTTTTTGGCGGAATAGAATGACTGCTGCGCATGACAGGGCGCTTAACGAGCAGAGAGTGAGAGAGCCCCGGCCGCGCGCGCGCACTCTCACGTCTTCAAACAACACGAGCACTGTCTTGCTCTTTATTTGTCACATACCAGTTATAGTTCATACAACGAGCAGTGACTCACTGTGTAATAAAAACATACCCTAAATATTATTTAAAAGGTGCAACAATTTTTTAATATTTTTAAATACTTGCAAAAATAACCATGCTTGTGTCATTGTAAATAATTCCGCCCCTCCCTCACTTCCGGTTCTGGCGCTGGGGTTCTGGCACTGGGGTTCTGAAACTGGTGGTGCTGCGGGTCTGCAGCTGGATATATCTCGATTGTTCAGCTAAACGGCCCTAAACAGTTTCCCATTCATTTTCAATGGTAGTGCTAAAACACTACGGATGTAATATACCTTTGGCCGCTACGCCCTTTTGGCCTTCTTCCGAGTTTTTACAGAGCGTTTTTGCAAACTTTTATTCTGGACAAACTTCTGCGGAGACATCGACTAACTACCATCATTCTTCACACTGATTTTTCATCTATCAAAGGTAAGATATGTTTTTTGAGATTCATTTAAAACCAAAGGGTAAATTTAGTCATTGGTACAGTAGCTAGCATCGGTTGCATGATAAGAGATGACGTGTTATGAAATGAAGCGCCGAATAATTAATTAACATGATCGTTTTAATTATTCATGTGTATAGTTTTCATGTCATGACGTTAAATAAATAATCTTTTCAGTCCGTTTCTGACAAGGTTATGTTGATGAGTTAGCTCAGCATCGCTCGTTTTAGATGGTGGGGTGAATACGAGCTAAATAATGAATGAACATGATAGTTTTTTAGATTTATGTGAATGGTTTTCATATTGTGACGTTAAATAGCATACATTTAATGTGTTGATAACTCGCCTACAGATAGGCCTATTGTCTGATTAATTATACATTGCACTAACCAAAATCTTGACTACCAAGTTATCAATACAATCTCAGACTGAACCATTATTTTTTTTATGCCATTAAAAACATTAAAATCATTAAAACTATCTTTTTAATTTATGAAAAAGTATTGTCTTCTTGACCTTTTGAACTACAGTATGTGACTGAAGTTTAGAGATCAAAGATTGAATCAAACCTTGATCAAACCTTTTGTGATCCATTTCTAAATATTTGTATTTTTTTCAAAACTCTACACAGTTCTCCAAACCAACTTTCATCTAGGTACATGCACAGCAATTAATTTCACATTCAAAATACACTATATCTATCAAAACACTTTAGCATATCTCAAATCAGCTCATTCTTACAGAACACTAGTAAAGTTTTTCAACCAACAAACACACTTTGTCAATCATAAAACACAGACCAAAAAAACACACTAACATCAGGAGCATTATACAATGTTTTCTTTTTTACAATTTCTTTACAAAACAAATAGTCTTTAATGTGTAATGTGTAATTCACTGCAGTTTATGTTATTGATGTTTACATTACAGTACAAAATTATCCTTAAGTTTTCCCTTTTTAATGGATAGTAATTAAATTGAAAGACTAACGCTTGTGTAGGTGTTCAGATTCATCTAATTGCTTTGGTAGTAGACAAAAACAATTTTTTTAGACTCAAAATATATTTTCATTACAATATTACTGTAGAAATGTAGCATACCTCTGTCTTATTCAGTTTTGTATTATGTTATTAAGTCGAAGTGAGAAAATAATTAATGTAATTTGAAAGATGTAGTCATTGAATGCATTTCGTGCCAGCACAATGATAAATGGTCCACAGTTGAGCCCACATAGATTTCTGTTGTGCTCACTGTGTGAAGAGTTTTGCAAAAGTGACCTAAGAATTGAGAAATGTGTAAATTAAACCGATACTCGGTTACTGACGTAACCTCGGTTCTCTCTAGAGAGGGAACGAGTATTGCGTAAGTTTAGCTTACGCTACGGGAAAGATTCATCTTCTCGAGATACTGAAGCCAAAAAATTATCCTTAATTTTGTATTCCTTGTCAACGCAGTGCAGCAGCTAGCAGACCTAGAGCAGGCCATCTCGCGTGCTCATTGGCTGCCCTGCGGGCAACTGCTGCAGCCTACCAGTGAGCCCGGCGTGACGTCACGCCCAATGAAGGGCGCCCGCGCCTTCATAGCGTCACAGCCCGCCAGAATGGGCGTGGCTTAGCGTATAACACTAGGGGCTGTAGGCTGACTTCGCTTCAGTCGACGAAAACCAGGGAAGTCACTCGTGGCGCGAGCACGGCCGGTTACGCAATACTCGTTCCCTCTCTAGAGAGAACCGAGGTTACGTTAGTAACCGAGTATCATTCTCTTACGAGAGGTTCTCTCGTATTGCGTAAGTTTAGCTTATTAACGCCGTGCGCGCCAAGCATCCACATGAGACCCCGAGCTTTCAGGGGAACCCCATAAGTGGAAAAAATAAGGTGGCCAGCCACGCGGGCCATCACTTGTACATAAGCACACATAGGGAATACAGAGCAGCGCGCCGGTCTGTATAGGCACATGGCACATACCCTACTTAGTGCAGCTCAACCAGGAGAGCTGAGTCATGTGAGAGTGATCTGAGCAGGAGATCTGGGCAGAATACACCTTTCCTTCAGACTGACAACAGTTTAGCCTGCAAGGCAGGAACTTCTAGGTTATAAAACCTGACAAAGGTAGACAGGGAGCTCCAGCCCGCCACTACACATATGTCATGGATAGAAATTCCACTGGACCATGCCCACGAAGAGGCCATGCCTCTCGTGGAATGAGCCCTGATGCCCAGAGGGCATTGCAGACCTTTTGACGCGTAAGCGGCCGCTATAGCGTCTACTATCCATCTGGACAGGCTCTGTTTCGAGGAGGCGAGACCCTTGGTGCGCCCACCAAACGAAACAAAAAGCTGTTCCGAACGCCTGAAGGAGGCGGAGCGCGTAATGTAAAACCTCAGCGCTCTGACAGGGCAGAGGAGATTCACATCACCTTCGCTGTCAGATGCTGGGAGAGCTGACAACGAAATAACTTGCGCTCTGAATGGAGTGCCCATCACTTAGGGACATAGCCATGTCTAGGTCTGAGGATGACTTTAGAGTCATTCGGTCCGAACTCAAGACACGACGCGCTGACAGACAGCACATGCAGGTCCCCTACACGTTTTACTGACGACAGTGCAGTCAGAAAGACGGTTTTCAGTGATAGATATTTCAACCCCAGGGTGTCTAGTGGTTCAAATGGAAAAGCTTTCAGAGCCTCGAGGACCAATGAAAGATCCCACATGGGAACCGACGGGTGGCGCGGCGGATTCATCCTTCTAGCTCCTCTAAGGAAGCGGATGGCCAACTCGTGTCTTCCCAATGACTGGCCGTGCGTCGATTCTGCGAACGCTGCCACGGCCGCCACGTATACATTGAGCGTGGATGGGGACCTTCCCTTATCCAACAGCTCTTGTAGGAAGGTGAGCAGATGCGCCACCCCGCATGTCCGCGGTTCCAGATCTCTGTCGGTGCACCATCCAGAGAACACCGACCATTTAGACGTGTAGAGCCTTCTCGTGGAAGGGGCTCTAGACTGCGTGATCGTGTTCATCACTCCTTCTGGCAGGGCAACGAGTACCCGTTGATCAACCATAAATGCAGAGACCAGCGCTCTGGATTGGGATGCCAGATCGTGCCGCGAGCCTGAGAGAGGAGATCTGCCCTCACCGGATTCGGCCACGGAGCTGTATGTGACAGCCCTGCTAGTTCCGGGAACCAAATCTGATTCTCCCAACGCGGGGCTATGAGGAGCACCGAGTGGCGCGTTTCCCTGATTCTCTTGATCACCTGTGGCAACAGATAGACCGGAGGGAAAGCATATAGCGGGAGGCTGGGCCAAACCTGGGCCAGCGCATCCTCGTCCTTCGAACAGACCGTCAGGCATTGAGCGTTGTCTTTTGACGCAAATAGGTCGACTTCCGCTCTACCGAATAGGCGCCACAGTTTCTGGACCGTTTGGGGTGCAGGGACCATTCCCCTGGGGGAACATTGTCCCTGGACAGTTTGTCTGGGCCGTCGTTCAAATGGCCAGGCACATTCGCCGCCCTCAGCGAGCGCAGGTGCATCGGAGACCAAATAAGGAGGCGTTCCGTCAGATTGCAGAGATTTCTGGATCTGACACCGCCCTGATGGTTTACATAGGATACCACAGACATGTTGTCCGAGCGGACAAGAACATGCTGGTCCTGTATGAACGGGAGGAAGCACTTCAGCGCGATCTCGACCACTATCATTTCCAGACAGTTTATGTGAAAACCCTTCTCCTGGTCTGACCACTGGCCAAAGGCCGGTCTGCCCTCGAACAGTGCGCCCCAACCCGAGTTGAACGCGTCTGACGAGATGACTTTACGATAAGAGATGGTTCCCATCATTACTCCCTGCTGGTACCAGTCGGCCACTAACCAGGGCTGCAGAGCTGCTATGCAGGCCTGAGTCACTCTGATTTTCTGGCCGCCAGACACCCGGAGGGACACGCGAGCATTCAACCAGCGTTGGAGCGGGCGCATGCGCAGTAGGCCCAGCTGGAGCACCGCTGCAGCTGATGCCATACAGCCCAACATCCTTTGAAATGTTCTCAAAGGGAGAAAGCTGCCCTTCTGGAAAGATGCGGCTAGGTGGCGAACACGGCGCGCGCGCTGTGTCGATAAACGAGCCGTCATGGTCACCGAGTCCAGTGCTATTCCTAAAAGGAAATTGACTGGCTGGGCAGTAATGAGCTCTTTGTCCAGTTGACCGTGAGACCCAAGCTTTCCAGATGACTGAGAAGCACTGTTCTGTGAGATAGCAGTTCTGTCTCTGACTGTGCCAATATCAGCCAATCGTCCAGATAGTTCATTATTCGCAGCCCCTGACTTCTCAGGGGGGCGAGCGCCGCGTCCATGCACTTCGTAAATGTACAGGGTGCCAGGGACAGGTCGAACGGCAGGACGGTGTAATGATATACCTGACCGTCGAAGGCGAATCTCAAAAATTGCCTGTGACGGGGTACTATCTGAATCTGAAAATAGGCATCCTTCAGATCTAGAGAAATAAACCAGTCCCTCGGGCGAACGTGCGTGAGGATTTTCCTGGTCGTAAGCATTTTGAACGGTCTTTTCGCAAGCACTTAGTTCAAATGTCTCAGATCTAGGATAGGTCTGAAGGCTCCGTCCTTCTTGGGTACGAGAAAATATCGGCTGTAAAAGCCTGACTCGCTCAGAGAAGGCGGTACCTTTTCTATAGCCCCTTTGCACAGCAGCTTTGCTATTTCTGCGTGAAGTAGGTGTGCTACTTACGCATTCACAATCGTCGCGGTCCGGGCTTGAAAGCGCGGGGGACGGCGAATGAATTGAAGTGTATAGCCCTGCTTTATTGTGCTCAACACCCATTCTGAAATCCCTGGGATAGTTTCCCACGCAGCTATGTGAGCCGCTAGGGGGGAAATCGCCATTTGCGGGCTTGTGAAACTGAACCGGAGCCGAAAGCGCGGTGCGCGCGCTCTCGGTTCTGGGCAATGGCTGCTCGCTGAAAAGCCGAAACCGACTGATTTATGTGAGATGTCCCAATCATAAGAGATGGGGAACAGTCTTTTGTCATTTTTTGACGCGCGAGCAGCGCTCCGGGCGGGAAAGCTTCCTGTAAGCGTGAGCGCGTGTGCGCGGGCACGAGACTTACAAGTGTATTTGATGCCCCGATCATAATGGATGGGGAGCGTTTTATTAATGCCCTGCGTTTTGTGATAACACTTAAACGCGCAGGCGGAGCCCGGGGGGAGGTTAGTGTTAGCAAGCGTGAACGCACTCAGGCGGGCACGAGACTTACATTCATAACCTGCTTTCTTTTGTGAAACTGACCCGGAGCCGAAAGCGCGGCGCGCTGGGCAATGGCATTTTGAGATTTTTCTGGGTCGCCGTGAAAACGGCGTTTGTGTGCAGGCGAGAGGGTCAACAGACCGGCTCGTTGGCTGCTAATTGAACCACTGCAGTAGCCTGTTTGAAGGGGACTGACAGGGAATAAACTTAAACACGCACGTCTTTTCGGACGCGATGTGTCTGTTAGTAAGCGTGAGCGCTCGTGAGTGGGCACGTAACTTGCATTCTTAATCTGACATTATACTCACGTGAGATTTCTCTGGGTCGCCGCGAGAACGGCGGATGTGTGCAGGCGAGCGGGTTGCATTACCGGCTCGTTAGCTGCCAAATACACCACTGCAGTAGCCTTATCTAAGGGGACTGACATGGCGAGACATTTCGACGGCGGCGCGCAAGCCCGTCCGGGTCATGCAGAGAGCTCGAGAGGGCTCTGCATGACGCGCGAACGGGGACGCAAGGGCGGGGTAGCTCTCTTGTAACGTAAAGAGAGCTAGCCGCGTGCTCGGGAGCAGAACTGGAACAGTGTTTGTACGAGGGCGCGCGCACGAGTAGTGGGCACGGGACCTACATGTAACACAGATGATGCCCGTCCGGGTCATGCAGAGAGCTCGAGAGGGCTCTGCATGACGCGCGAACGGGGACACGAGGGCGGGGTAGCTCTCTTGTAACGTAAAGAGAGCTAGCCGCGTGCTCGTACGTGTCCCTCGGCCTCATTCTCAGATGCGACGGCAGTGAGGCTCGTGAGCGGCAGCTGCGCGTCGGTGAGGAGAGGCGGGGGGTGTTGAAGGCTTCGAGTCGAGCCCGCAGGGTCGACAGCGGAAGCACTTCACAGCCGGAAGTGCGAGGCGTCTTAAAAAAGACACTCGCTGCTCTTTTAGAATAGGTTTTTGCAAGGTAAAGGATATGTCGCCGGATAGCGTAGCTCGCACGGATGGCTGAAGGTGGCAAAGACGGCCGGCTTCCTCAGCGCTCTCCTAAGCTGGCTGTCCGCTGTTCGACGGCGGCGGTGGCTTCTCTCAGATCCAGCGATGCGAAGATCTCGCTGAAGAGACGAAAATCGGGGAAGTCAGCCTACAGCCCCTAGTGTTATACGCTAAGCCACGCCCATTCTGGCGGGCTGTGACGCTATGAAGGCGCGGGCGCCCTTCATTGGGCGTGATGTCACGCCGGGCTCACTGGTAGGCTGCAGCAGTTGCCCGCAGGGCAGCCAATGAGCACGCGAGATGGCCTGCTCTAGGTCTGCTAGCTGCTGCACTGCGTTGACAAGGAATACAAAATTAAGGATAATTTTTTGGCTTCAGTATCTCGAGAAGATGAATCTTTCCCGTAGCGTAAGCTAAACTTACGCAATACGAGAGAACCTCTCGTAAGAGAACTAAAATTATCTTATTCTTTCAAGGTAGATCAAGATGCAGAAGAAAATTATGTTCTTCCCAGGGAGAATCTGTGTTGTGTTCCGCAAGGGACCACTCGGATTTCTCCTCCAGGAGCCGTCTAATGAAGCTAGGCAGATTAAGGACGACCCCACTCAGCAGGACAAGTCTGTGGCCATGAGGGAGGACCTTTTGTGGCAGAATGCTCTGGCTGTGGTCCGTCAGAGAGGAGGGGATGCCTCAGACAAGACGGAGGTGTTGGGAGACTATATCCTGCAGTTTGGGAAATATAAAGGGAAGTCTTTCCGGTGGCTTTCACAGAATGATGTTGGGTATACTATGTATCTCATCAAGAACCTCCGGAAGGAGGAGGCATCAGGCATCTGTATGTCTGAGGGGCATGGCAAGGACAGCCTACAGTCATTTGTTAATTATGCTCTTAGTTTTGGAGAGATTCAGTCTCTTCTCGCCTATGAGGCCATGAGGCCTATGAGTGGGTGTTGCGGCAGCCTTATCGGAAGATGACCAGCTGCAGCTGTCAAACCCAGAGTGTCATCAGGAGCAAAGATAGGTGTTTAAATAAAAGGTTTCAGGGCTGGAGTACAATTCTTTTACATAATGAAATGACCTCCAAAACTGAACCTTCACTTAACTGGTTATATTGTTTGTGTTCTGGCCATGTTCTGGCCATGTTCCTTTAACAATATGGTTGAATGCTGCCGTTACACTAACTGTCCTAAGGACTATGAATTGATCCTACCATGATGAACTGATTCCAACCGCAAGGAGGGTAAATATGCACTTTTTGTTTTCCATTCATGATGTATTAAAAACAAATTAAGTAGCGTTGGGTACTAACACTTGAGTGCATGCTTGTTCATTGAGTTCTTACTAACACCAACACTTGCATATATTGTGAATTCTGAAATGACTGATGATATTGTCTGTTTTAGTTTTATCTGAGGCACTGTCCAAACCAAATCCTGATACAACTGCTGAACTGCAAACATCACCAGTTGATGGTACAAACACTGTAATCAGGTTCATGTAGTCAAATGTTGAGTTAATTTTGGTTACATAAAAATAATAATTGGTATATTTACGTTCATGTAGCTCCAGCCTCTCCAGGCCTTAAGAGGAAAACACCTGTCCCCCTTCCAGCAGAGCTGGAGTTCCTAGTAAAGGAGACAACAGCAGAGATGCCTGAGTCAACTCTAGGTATGTTTCCATTTTAGTTTAGGACTGATACTCAATTAAACATCTGCTAAATGTGCAGATCTGCCCAGGATCTGCCTTCCTTCTCTTTACCTCTGTACTGATGAAACGTTGTCGGGATAATCCCGATTCATGTGGCTACGCGGAAGCGCTAAAATTCTCAGAGCCACCAGGCACTGTTTTATGCAAATGAGCGGCCGGATCGCATTAAAGGTTTTCGTGTTAGCGGCCCCTAAGTTAATAACTAATGATCGTTGCGACGGAAGTGTATCAATCAAAACTAACCTTAGCTGTACAATAACCTTATTCTAGAGCTGCTGTAAAACCAAAACAATCTCTGTTACTTTAATTTCCTATTATCACTGTAAAGCTGCTTTGAAACACTCTATATTGTTTAAAGCGCTGTATAAATGAAGGTGACTTGACTTAACCTGTTAACCTTCAAGGCCACTTTTGAAAAATCCCCAGAAATGGCATACCCAAACTTAAACAGATACAGTTCATGAACCCTTTGCACTAAAAGCACAAGTATGATCTCATTTGAAAGCTGACACCTAGTAGTTTATTGTAAATGTAGAAATAATTATTGTCATAATGAAAAAAAAATGTTTAAATAGCTTCAAAGTTTTGTAAAGTTATTAGAAATTTACTTTTATGAAACATCTTCATAAAAATAAAATTGAAGTTGGCCCTGGAGCAATCTAGAAATGCACTGCAGCTAAAGCCATATGTGTGACCATTTTATATTTAAAATCTGAAAATGATAAGTCTAAAACTCTGTATTTAGTTAAATGTTTTTCAAGATCATGTCAAATTACTTTATTTTGATTAGACTCTAAAATGCAAACTGATGTTTAGTCATCTTCTGAGTCATCTAATCAGTCTATTGTCTCTATTATTTTGTGGTGCAAACGAGCCCCATTCAGAGTCAGTCTCTCCTTGCACACATTTACACCTCTCCAGACTGGTTATGGCTCTAAATATGCATTTCTTTTGTCTGCATTATAGCTACTAACGACTGGCTATTCACAGGCTATTCATAGGCTTTCAAACCCTAATTTCTTTTATCAAAGTTCTCACTAAATATTTGAAACTGGTATCAAATGCACTGAAACATTTCAGTAAGCATTCCTATTTAGAAAAAAATCATAAAACAATAACTGCTGGTGGCAGGTGCACCTGGGCTAGCTAGCATGTTAGCTTAGCACACCATCAATACACGACCATTTATGAGATTGAAACCATGTTTGTGCTCCAAACTTACTTTATAACGCAAGTCGAGTGTTTTAAATAATCTTCTGTGATCTAATTTGGCTTCAGATAAAAAAAAATCCGACAGAAAATTTATTATTTATAGTGTTCTGCACGATGATGAAATCTATATCGATTAGCATTGCATTATAAATATAATCTATTATTATGAAATACCTGGCATGGCTTGAAGAACACAGGTAACTCAAATATCATTGCAATCATGTTTATTGTCTTCAAAACATCTTTATCTGCATGTTACAGCGATCTCTGTCAGCTACTTTCTGTATCAGTGACGTCCTGGAATGTCACATGACTATGGGTCTTCTTCGTGATCCATATATGGACTGTTATTGTGCATATAGCGCCCTCAGGCTATTGGTATGAATTGAAAACACAGCACATCTCAGTAAGAAGCGATCATAATGATTACATCGACGCATTTGGGTATAAATTCAACAAATATTATTCCTGTCTATAGAAATATGATGTGAATCTATGAGAATATATCAATATTTCTCCAAGTCTGCACATTTTTGAGCTAAAGCCCTGAGGGACGATGTTTTGCGAATCGCTGTCATGACGACAGCACGGAGTGTTTTTTTGGACCAGCTGACGCTCATAATTCATATTAAAGGTATCGACTCATTTTTCCATTTCATAACTCCTGACACAAATTAAGACATAACTGTCACTATAAGTTTCTCAGAATACAATAGTGGTCAAATACTGAATCTTGAGTATTATATCTTTTTAATGATGTATAGTTTGTCAAGGTATAACATTAAATCTGATAGTAAATTTGAACTAAATAAAAAAAAAACCGCTTCAGTGCGCCGACGCTCTGGAAACGGTTAACAGGTTAACTAAATCCATAGCAGATCTAACTCTGTATCATTTGGCAAACCAGGTGAATGAGCTCATGCACCTCAAGTATGAGCGAGCTCACCGGGCATACCTGCATGCCATAGAAAGCGTCAGGGATGCTGAGGCCGGCATACATGGACAGAGGACCATTGGGCAGTTTCTGAGGAAGGAGAACACGCCACGTGCTTTCGGGCTTTATGGCGACCAAGATGGCTGGCATGGAGTCTCTGTCCAGCTTCTACCTGACCGACTGCCTACTAGATGAGTTCAGACGTCAAGAGCCAGCCATGACCAAACTACTGCAGGGCACTTTTGGGCAGGTCCTCAGGTCAGACCACACCAGGAAAGTTGCAAGAAAAGTAACGCTGGCATCTGGTGTCATGTCCAGTTATGCCATCATGAATGAGAACTGGCTGATTGTTTCCTGGGTGATGGTTCAGTCTGAAACTGAGAGGTCCTTGGAGCCGATGTACCAGGGAATGGCCAAGAGGCACAGCGATGCTGGAGTGGAAAAGGCAGGCTCTAAACACACTTAGCACAGCATCGGTCTTTTGTGGCCATACCATTCACACACTTCATGTCGTTTTCACACAATATGCAGTCAGTGAACACATTTCCGCAATGCTTACATTTTCTTAACAGACAACATATACCTCCCAACAAAATTATGGATTGTTTTTGTAGTATTTACAAATGTTAACACATACTATCCCACAATAGCAAAAACAAGATTCCAAACCTTAGATACATTATAAAAACCTCTGCTTCTGCAATGATATCAGTTCAAAAACATTATATCTCAGCTGATAATAAACAAACAATTGAATAATTGACACACAGCTAATTTATGTTGGGTATATTGGGCCAGCCATAGCTGATTCCAGTCTGGCTTAGACTCAGTGGCAGGGGTTATTTTTTTAAATTACATTGGCACTTATACAGTAAAAGGAGGACTTTGAGGAGTGATGTTTTTGGAAACAGAAACAGAAAAAGACAAACACTGTAATGTCTGGATGAGGAAGAGTAAGAGCAAGGGGCCCAGGGAGAAGAGCAGGCCCAGTGAGAGGTGCAGTGAGAGGTGCAGTGAGAGATGCAGTGAGAGATGCAGTGAGAGATGCAGTGAGAGATGCAGTGAGAGATGCAGTGAGAGATGCAGTGAGAGATGCAGTGAGAGATGCAGTGAGAGATGCAGTGAGAGATGCAGTGAGAGGTGCAGGTGCAGTGAGAGTTGCAGTAAGAGATGCGGGTGCAGTGAGAGATGCGGGTGCAGTGAGAGATGCAGGTGCAGTGAGAGATGCAGGTGCAGTGAGAGGTGCAGGTGCAGTGAGAGGTGCAGTGAGAAATGCAGTGAGAGGAGCAGGGCCAGGGAGAAGAGCAGGCCCAAGGACAGGGCAAGGTAGAGGTGTAAGAACGCGTGGTGGTGGCATTCCAAGGGTTGCAAGAACAGCAGTCAGTGATGAAATTCGTGATGAAATTCGTGCCACTATCATTGACCATGTAATCAACCACGGTCTTTCACTAAGAGAGGCTGGTAAACAGTAAATTGAAAAAAACTGATTTACTTTTTACTGGAATGCTTTTGAATGTGAACATTACTGTACATGTGGACATACAGTTCCCAATCCCAAACAAGAAATTTAGTGTAAGATTGAAAAAAAACTGTAACTATATGCATTCAGCATTACAGTATAATTGAAAGCTATAACTTTAAACTATTATTATAAGGATTTAAATAAAAAAAACTTCTAATTTAAGTGAACTTAAAACAATCTTCACATAAACCCATTATATTAAATGACACATTTACCTGTGCCTTCAATACACTTTCAATATATATTAATTTCTTTTCTATTGGCCCAGTCAGACCAGGTCAGATTTTTATTTGCCCTGTCAAAAAGCACAAAAAGTTATTGTTTTCATAGTTTATGACTCATCTAACCTTGAGTAAAACAGCACCAAGTAAACAGTGCTTTATGATGTTTAGGTAGGTAAATCAGGTAGGATACATACAGAAATTGAATAAAGTCAAAAAACTATCAAAAACTCTACAGCCTTCACTGCATAAATTATAAATTAAATATACATTAATCCTTCATAATAATTAATTAATACTCTAAAGCTACAAACATTATTCAGTCAAGAGCAGTGAGTGATTTACTTTTTGTTTTGTTCTTTGATTAAAATGTATGACAAACAGTAAAAATTATTTATATTTTGACAGCACTACTAAAAACAAATTCAGTTTCTTTAAAAAAAAATCTAAATTGATCTACATATTTGTGCCTTGCATTTAGGGATTGCTGTGCTCCATTTAAGATCCCAGACTGCATCCCTGGTGAACATCTACACTGGGATGCCTGGAAGACTACCCCTTCCATTGTTGCTGGGGCGGCCTCTGGACCGCTGGAGAACACCTGTGCCTCACGGTCACATTTCAATCACAACATTGTGGTGAAGCTGGACTTGTTCCACTGCCTGAGGCGTTTTTCACGGGAGTGCACCTCTGAGCATCACCCTCTGTTCAGCACTTTCTGCCAGCTCCTCTCCACAGCCTTCTCTGTGGTGGATCAGGAGGATCTAAAGAGGCTCCAGGATGCCTATAGGTTCTGTGGTATCCATCCAGCCAATCCCACAAAACAGCACATACGGGAGCACTGCAGGACCAAAATACCACAACCCACAGAGTTGCTGGACAGAGTGGAGAAAGTCCTGAAGCATCTGCACCAGGCCATGGACCCCAACAATGTACCACTCTTCAAGCCATCCATGCTGAAGACTTGGCGCATACAGAGAGTGCACATTCTCCGCGGTTGCCTCGGTGACCCTGAACTCTCTGAGGGCATAATGTACCGGTATGGTGGAACTCTTCAGCTAAACCACGTACCCGGTGAAGGCGCCAAAGTCCCCATCTGGATCCCCGTCAGAGGTACGTCACAGCAGGAGGGGTACCACTTCCACCAGGCCCAGTGGATCACTGGGACTCATGTCTCCACTGAATTGTTCCAGGCCCAGGGCATGACAGGGGTGGCACGCTGGAACTACCAACGGCTGGTGGACCTTAAGCAGCCAGGTGTCATCCTCCCTGCTGTGTTTGACCCAGCACTAATGGTGGAGTTAAATTCTGCCTCAAAGAGAGTGACTGGGCAGGAGAAGTACCCAGCACTTCATCTCTCTGACAGAGACACCGGAGAGAGGTTTGGCCTAGAGTACACAGAGCCAGGCTGCCGTCCAGTTCCTCTGGATTGGGACAAACACCGAACCCAAAAGAGAGACGAACCAGCTGCTCTTGTGCCTCTGCCTCCTGTGCAGACATGTGGTCCTGCCCAAGCCCAGTCTCCAGATTCAGCACTTTCCCCCAGCTGGACACCGCTTTCCGGCACGGCATCCCCAAAAACGGCACCATCCATCGGTCGTTCGCTCTCTGCTGGTGCACTGCTAAAGCAGGAGATGCCGTCAGAAGACAACCAGGCACCTCCAGCAGCGATGGGTAAGTTAACATAATCATTTTAGCCATACATTTTTGCATTGTTTTAATGTAACATCATGATCATCTGATAAACTGTTTTCTTGCTTTATTGTGTTCCAGATGGAAAAACCCGGGTGGACGGGTTTTTGTGTTGGACCACACACGCTGGACGCCGAACATGAAAGAAGCTATTGACAGCTTGCTGCAGAAGTACCAAGGGGAAAAGGACATTCTGAAGCTTGTGGATTGAGACTATGCTGAAATGGTCCATCAGTCTTCCACAGATCCCAATAGCTTGATGCACCCCACAACCAAGCTGCACATATCCCGCTATGTGAAGCACCTGGCAAAACTCCTCAACACCAGTTCTTCTTTGAACACAAGCCAGGAAAAACTTCTGGAGACTCAGCAGCTGTGGCACTCTTTAACAAAGGGGAGTGAGACGGCTAGTGTTCCTGTGGTCACCATGGAGCCGGCTATAGTGAACCCACCTGCAGCTGCCCTGTCCGCACCTCTGATACAAGACTCCATTGAGAAGATTGTGGAGAGCATCTTGGAGAGGCAGCAGCAACAGCATCGGCCAGAGCAAAAGAAAAGGCAGACAAAGACGTGTCTTGCTTGTGGACAGCCCAAGTCTCAATATGAGACTGATGGATCCTCCATCCATTTTTTCCACCAGCAAGGGCCTGTGCGCTACTTCTATTGTTCAAAGAAGGTGCATCAAAGTTATGCTGCTAAGGGACTCTCTAACCCCAACATGCCTTTTGGAGAATTTGCACAGACAGAATTCTTCCAGAGGGAGCTGGAGGCCACCAAGAAACGGGTGGAGGAGAAGGTGGAGAAAAAGAGGAAAAGGCCAGACTCCCAGCAAACAGGCCGCCGGTGCAGATTCTGCCACATGGACCTGAAACAGGGGCCAAACAGCCCACACATCCATACCGGCTTCCCTGGAGTGGCAGGGAAATACATCTACTGCCCATCTAAAGTGTACTCTGTATACAGAGATAAGGGCATGGCCAAGGAGATGAACTGGAAAGAATTTCAGCAGTCTCCTTACTATGAGGCAGAGAGGCAGAGATGGGTGGATGAAAGGAAAAAATAAATGTTTATACTTATAAATAAATTATTGTAGATGTGTATATGTTCTGTAGGTTTATAGGTTTCCTAGGCTTCTGTATAGATGCACATATATTTTGAATAGATGTAAATATGAAAATGTACCAATGTAAATAGTTAGTTTGGGTTATTTTGTCATACACTTGTCATTTTAATTTAGTCATTGTAAAAAGTTATATTTGAAGGATGACCTTAAATGCTCCATTTTTTTCTACAACACTTATCTTATCATGGCACACTATTTTCATTCTTACAACCTGCCTTTTTGAATAGACCGATGCCTTTTATCTGGGTTTGTCTGTTTTTCAGATAGAAAGTCAGTGTTGCAAATCAGTTTAACAGATTTTTCATTCGTTTTGTTTCATTCATAACTTCATTGTTGTTAGTGAAACTGTTCATTTTAATTGAAATGTCTCATGCTTTTTCCCTTCTTACATGTAAATAAAAGTTATATAGATGATTCTTTTCTACACTGAGTTCTGTCTCCTATCAGTGAATCAAAGTATATTCAGTTCATTTGACCAGTACATTGTAAATCCTAGTGGAGAAAATTGATGATAATTAAACACACTGACAATCTAGTGGAGTAGTATTTTATTATTTTCAAAGTAGCAGCATTTATGACTTTCCTTAAACGTGGTATAAACTACAAAAACAAATTATACATTTACAGTTGCCAAAAAAATCCTAATTATAATATATATAATATATTATATAATTTGGGCCTTCCTTTAAACAACTATCTATACAAAAAAGGATATACACATTTCAGACTGAAGTGATGTAGATTTTAACCTGCCTTTCACGTGAAATTTTGAATAACTAGTGCAGCATTTCAGTACCATGGACAGGGAAAGAAATTCAGTACCGAGGACAGCGGTGGAGGAAATGCTGCAATCTGATTGGCTGTCAGTGCATTACAACTATCCGCGGCTGGCCCGTGTGCGAAGGCTTTGGGTTTCGCCACTGAGCCACAGGGGGAAATGACAAAAGCTTGAAATAGCTCGAGCATATAAGAGAGCGTCATCACAGTTTGTGTGTGTTGACGTTTGTTTGCAGGCGTGCGTGTTATACAACAGGCTCATTGTTGCAATATTGACATTTTCAGCCGCTCAAACTAAGAGGAGCTGAGAAATGTTTGAGAAATGGAGATTGGTCCAGCCTCAGCGGGAGTAAAAATCGTCTCGGTTACGTATGTAACCCTCGTTCCCTGAGTAGGGAACGGAGATGTTACGTCGGATGACGACGAATGGGGGTTTTGCTTAGAGCACCTATCGACTTCGAGTATTACAAAACGAGCCAATGGCGATGAAATGCCATGGGTCTGCAGAATTTGCATAGCGTATCTCCGCCCCACCGCGTGGGTATAAAGGAGGATGCCGGCAACATGCAGGTATGTCTTCGCTGAGGAGCCGAGACTGAACTCAGGCGTCTGCCCAGCGGTACAGCAGAAGTGGCAGGGAGACGTAACGTCTCCGTTCCCTACTCAGGGAACGAGGGTTACATACGTAACCGAGACGTTCCCTTTCGTAGTCACTCCGAGTTACGTCGGATGACGACGAATGGGGGTCCCCGTGAAATCACGCCACCTTCACAGCTGTCTTCCAGTCTGAGAAAGTCTGATCCCCCTGTCGTGATACTGGCACGGACGAAGGAGTCCTACTTAACACAGGAATACCAAGGTACACTGGGAAGCATATCTCAGAGGAGATATGCCGCAGCATGCCTACCTGTAGGGAGGACTTAAGAAACACATATGGCCGGAGGGCTTCATACGGAGGAACGCTGGAGTGACCAGCCCGAGGGAGTGGCAAGGTGGCTTGCCAAGGGAAAGACACATGCTCAAGGAGGCTTACAGTGGAAATACACATGTGGGGGTTACTCAGGGAGGAACCATGCACACGGAGGCACCTAGCCGACGCACAGGCAATAGACACTGGCGCCAGCGTCAACAGTGCTGGAGGAACTCAGGGCTTCAAAGAGGAAGGCTCACCTGAGGAATAATCGCACGTATCCAGTCCGTGGAGTGGAATGGCGAGCAAGCGAAGACACCTGAGCGGGTCCAGTACTAGCTGACTGAAGCGAGTACACGAGAGGACACAGGCTCCACTCGGAGATTATAAAATCTGGCGAATGTGTTGGGTGTCGCCCAGCCTGCAGCTCTACAGATGTCTGCCAGCGAGGCGCCATGCGCTAGAGCCCAAGAGGAAGCCACACTCCGAGTGGAGTGGGCTGTCACACCAAGGGGGCACGGTCGGCCTTGCTGTTGGTAAGCCAAAGCAATGGCGTCCACTATCCAGTGGGACAACCTCTGCTTTGAGAGAACCTTTCCCTTCAGTCTCCCACCATAACAGACAAAGAGCTGGTCTGAGATCCTGAAACACTGCGTCCTGTCTAAGTAAGCACGGAGAGCGCGTACTGGACAGAGCAGTGCCAAGGCTGGGTCTGCCTCCTCCAGGGGCAGCGCTTGCAGGTTCACCACCTGGTCCCGGAAGGGAGTGGTGGGAACCTTGGGCACATATCCAGGCCGGGGTCTCAGGATCACGTGAGAGTAACCGGGCCCGAACTCCAGGCACGCTTCGTCAACGGAGAATGTGTGCAGGTCCCCTACCCTCTTGATAGAGGCCAAAGCAACCAGGAGCGCTGTCTTCATAGACAGGAACTTAAGCTCAACTGAATGCAGAGGCTCAGAGGGAGCCCTCTGCAGGGCATTTAAGACCACTGAGAGGTCCCAAGAGGGAACGAGAGGAGGGCAAGGAGGATTCAGTCTCCTCACTCCTCTCAGGAACCTGACGATCAGGTCGTGCTTCCCCAGAGACTTACCTTGAACTGCTTCGTGATATGCGGCGATAGCGGCCACATACACCTTCAGGGTGGAGGGAGACAGCCTTCGCTCCAACCCATCTTGCAGGAAGGAAAGCACGACAGAGATCGAGCATCTCCTAGGGTCTTCTCGATGAGAAGAGCACCAGTTGACGAAGAGGTTCCACTTCAACGCATAGACATGTCTCGTGGACGATGCTCTAGCGGAAGTGATGGTAGCCGCCACCGCTGGTGGCAGGGTACTCAAACCTGCCTCGTCCCGTCCAGGAGCCACCCGTGGAGCCTCCAAAGATCGGGTCGAGGCTGCCATAGGGTGCCCCGTCTCTGAGAAAGGAGATCCTTCCTCAGAGGAATTGGCCAAGGAGGTGCTGTCGCGAGGAGTATCAGTTCGGAGAACCAGGTCCGGGTGGGCCAATACGGCGCAACCAGAATGACCTGCTCCTCGTCCTCCTTGATCTTGCACAAGGTCTGTGCGAGAAGGCTCACTGGGGGAAACGCATATTTGCGTAGGCCCCGCGGCCAGCTGTGCGCCAGTGCATCCGTGCCGAGGGTGCCCTCGGTCAGGGAATAGAACCGGGCGCAATAGGTCGAGTCGTGAGAGGCAAACAGATCTATCTGTGCGTCCCCGAACTGGTCCCAAATCAGCTGAACCGACTGGGGATGGAGTCGCCATTCGCCGGAGATGGGCCGAAACCGTGACAGCTCGTCGGCTGCAAAGTTCCGATCTCCCGGAATGTATAAAGAACGAAGGGACCTCAGGTGCTTCTGACTCCATAAGAGGAGGTGGCGTGTGAGTTGCGACATACGGCGGGAAAGTAGACCACCCTGACGGTTGATGTACGCTACAGTCGCGGTATTGTCTTAACGGACTAGTACGTGTTGACCCCTGAGCAACGTGAGAAAGCGGTGCAGGGCAAGGCGTACTGCCAGCAACTCGAGGCAATTGACATGCAAAAGGCGCTGGGGTCCTGTCCAGGAGCCCGTGGCAGCATGTCCGTTGCACATGGCGCCCCAACCCGTGGAAGAGGCATCTGTGGAGACAACAACATGCCTGGAAACTCGTTCTAGGGGAACTCCGGCCCGTAGAAAACTGAGGTTCCTCCACGGAGTGAAGGTCTGACGGCAGGTCGGAGTCACTGGGACTCGGAACGTGCCATGATGCCATGCCCACCTCGGGACTCGATTGCGAAGCCACAGCTGAAGCGGTCTCATATGAAGCAATCCGAGCGGCGTTGCCGCGGCTGCAGATGCCATATGCCCCAGGAGCCTCTGAAACAATTTCAGTGGGACCGCACTCTTGCCATCGAACTGTCGAAGACAAGTCAGCAGCGAGTGTGCGCGCTCGCTCGTAAGCTGCGCAGACATGGCGACCGAGTCGATCTCCATACCGAGAAAAGAGATCCTCTGCACGGGGCAGAGTTTGCTCTTCTCCCAGTTGACCCGAAGGCCCAGACGCCGGAGCACAAGATCCCTGTGTTCGCAAACCTGGTCTCGAGAGTGAGCTAGGATCAGCCAGTCGTCAAGATAGTTCAGGATGCGAACCCCGTGTTCCCGAAGGGGAATAAGGGCAGCCTCGACGACCTTCGTGAAGACGCGCGGAGACAGGGCTAGCCCGAAGGGGAGAACCGTATACTGGTATGCCTGCCCCTCGAAAGCAAACCGTAGGAACGGTCTGTGTCGAGGTAAAATGGAGACATGAAAGTAGGCGTCCTTCAGGTCTATCGCTGCAAACCAATCCCGTGGCCGCACACATTCGAAAATGCGTTTGGCCGTGAGCATCTTGAACGGCAGCCTGTGAAGGGAGCGGTTCAAGACGCGTAGATCCAGGATCGGCCGTAACCCACCGGACTTCTTGGGGACAATTAAGTACGGGCTGTAAAACCCTGACTTCATCTCGGCTGGAGGGACAGTCTCGATTGCACCCTTCGCCAGCAGAGTGGCAACCTCCGCCCTCATGATAGGGGCATTGCCACCGACCATAGTGAAGCGAACTCCCCTGAAGCGGGGAGGAGACCTTGCGAACTGAATCGCATAGCCGAGCCTGATAGTTCAGGCGACCCAGCGGGACAGGCTGGGAGCTCTAACCAAGCTGCCAGAACTGAACCAGCGGGGTCATGCGAACCACAGACGTCCCCCGATGGGGCAGCAAAGCGGAGTGACCGGCCCAGGTGAGGGTGGCATAGCGGCCCGGTGCGGGGGCGCGGTCATGCTCCGCGTCCTGACAGAGGAGACCAGGGAAGGACCAGCGTTCCACGGGGGTCTGCTCTGCCTGGGGTCTGGCGACAGAGGGGGACAGGGCGAAGCGGTCGGTGGACGGCACGCCGTGTCAACCGCCTCGGGACAGAGGGGGACGAGGAGAGCACGGCTTGTGGGCGGCGCTCTGTGTCATCCGAGAACTCTGTATGCTCAGAGACGAAAGAGTCAGTTCTTTCTGAATAAGGATTCTTCCCCAGCCCTCCACCGGGGAAAGGAGTGGCCCTGCTACCAACTCCTGGAAGGAACTGAGTCTCATCTCTGAGCAGCCCATCTCAAAAGTGCCGCTTAACCGGCGTTTAGCGGGTGGCGGGGCTGGAGAGGGCTGAGGCATCCCCCCTACGGTCTTCCAGAACCAGGCCCGGAAACGGGCGGGGTTGGAATCGTGGGAGGGAGCCTTCGGCGGTGGGCAGACTGAGGGGTCTGAGCGGACGGCGGGGCCGTCGGGCAGAATAACCTCAATCTGCTCACGGGCGGTTGAGAACTGTTGGGCAGAAGCACTCAACCGCACCGCCGAAGAGGCCGACCTGGGAGATGGGGGTGTCGAGCAGACGGGTCCGCCCGACATCTTGCACATCAGACCGGTCAGCCCCAGACTGGTGAACATCACCTGACTCCGAGAGCGTACGGCCACTTTCGTTGCTCGGAGAGCAAGGTCAGTGGCGGCGCGCAGCTCACTGAAGAGCCCCGGGTCATTCCCGCCCTCCTGCATGTCCATGAGCATCTGGGTCAGGTAGACCAGCAGAACGGTCATGGGATGCAGTGAGGCAGCTGCCTGTCCTGTGGCACTATAGGGTTTCGCCACAGATTAGTGTAGACGAAAAGAACTACAGGCTTTGGACGGGTGCTAGGATAGCGCCGGGGAGCACTCTGAGGACATAGTAGCATGGCAACAGAGCGTTCAACCGGTGGAAACCCAGTGTACCCATGGGTAGCGGCCCCTGAGGGGAGGAAAGGCGAATGAGACCAACGAGGGAACCCGTGATCTCATTATGCACGTCCGGGAGGAAAGATATTGGGGTTTGCCGTGGACGCGTCGGTGGCCTCACCCAAAACCAATCATCCAGGGAAAGCATGGCCGTCATCTCCGGATCAGACTCAGGCACAGCCGAATGCACACCAGAGGGTGGCAGCTGTGACGAGTCGTCATTTCCAGAAGAATCAAGCCCACCTAGTGATGCTGCTACAGACACAGCATCATCCTCTGTAGCTTCAAATGAAAACACACGGGCCACCCGAGGGTAGACTTGTGGAATCATCAGTTCGCTAGCGGGCACCGTCATTAAAGAGGGGGGGGGCTGGGGCATGGACTTTTCTTTTTAAAGAGTCGGCGCCTTGTTCCAGACCAACACCCTCAGGTCACCCTGGCCACCAGCCGAAGATCGGGTGGTGGATGAGGGGACTCTCACTCTTGCGAGTTCACTGAGTCTCGACCTATATATGACACGATGATCAAGTTCCCAGAGAGAACATGAGTCATCCACGAGCACTGTTCAAGCATGATCAAAGCCCAAACACACTAGACAGCGCTCGTGCCCATCAGAGTCCGATACCAGTCCGCTGCAACCAGAAATGCACGGGCGAGCCGTCTTTAAAAAGACGTGCCGCGTGCGAGCTCTTTTAGGAGAGGAGAAAAAAACTCTGCGATGTTGAAGCGCACAGGGAGACACACACACACTGGCAGATCACTGCACAGATCAGCAGGCACTGTGAGCTCGCTGCAGATCGCCGTCACACCAACACCGGAGAGAGAAGCTCGTCTCGTAGAGCGAAGTCAGAGATGATTGTGGAGTGAAGAAATATTCTTGGCTCCGAAGCGAAAACATACCTGCATGTTGCCGGCGTCCTCCTTTATACCCATGTGGTGGGGCGGAGATACGCTATGCAAATTCAGCAGACCCATGGCCTTTCATCGCCATTGGCTCGTTTTGTAATACTCGAAGTCGATAGGTGTTCTAAGCGAAACCCCCATTCGTCGTCATCCGACGTAACTCGGAGTGACTACGAAAGGGAAACACTCTTTCTTCATTTCGCCGGTGACGCATGCCCACGGGGGGCGGGGGCGGGGTAGCTTTCTTATAACGTAAAGAAAGCTAGCCACGGTTTTGATGCTGGCCCGTTTCCCTGACGACTCGCGGGCAGAAGGGGGAGGTCCACAGAGCTCGCCCAATCCTCACTGTCCGACGCCAGGATAGAGCAGCTGGCCTTCTCTACAGATGCAGCTATCTCGTCGTCATTAATGGCGGAAGCGGCGGTATGCGGCGGACGTTGTCCGTCAGCGAACGACTCGAGTGAAGCTGGTGAAGCTGGCGGGCGAACCGGCGAGCTATCACGGGCTGGAGAAGGCTCGGGGCTGTTTCGTCAACCTCAATGGCGGGAGCGGCGGCAGACGGCGGCCGCTGTCCGTCGGTGAGGGACTCGAGCGATGCCGGCGAAGCTGGCGGGCGAACCGGCGAGCTTTGGCGGGCAGGAGAAGGCTCGGGGCCGCGCTGGGCACGGCGCTTTTACGGCGCGGCGCTACAGCGGGCTGAAGTGCAGGCTCTGAGAATGATGCCAGGCGAGTCCTCAGAGTCACCATCGGCAGTAGCTCACAGTGAGGGCATCCGCCGTCGACGAGAGCGAGAGCCGCATGATCCTCTCCCAGGCAGGAAACGCAGATGAAATGACAGTCCCCGTCGCTGAGTGTGGCTCGGCACGAGCCGCAGGATCTTTGCATCTTGAAAAAGACGCAGCTCTTTTAGCAGAGAGAGAGACAGTGAAAAAATGTGTGTCGCAGCGGCGAACACACACACACAGTATGAAAAGAATCAGAATCAGAATCAGAAAGAGCTTTATTGCCAAGTGTGCTTGCACACACAAGGAATTTGTTTTGGTACTGAGGCTTCCAGTGGACTATACAAATACAAATACAACATGAAACATGAAACATAATACTACAAATTATAAGAATAAAAAAAATAAAAATATAAATAAAAATATATGATAATAAAACTATCACAGTTTGGTTTAGTCAGAATAGACATTTTCAGATTTACAGATTATGAACCTATTTACAGTGTTTTGAATATTATAAATAAATAAATCTACATATAAGTATCACCTGAGTTTTAGGATATTGCACTAAACAGTGGGAGTATTGCACTTACAGGCATATGCCTTGGGAGGAGTGTTAACTGTTCAGGAGGGAAATGGCCTGTGGGAAGAAACTGTTCCTGTGCCGAGATGTTCTTGTGGCCAGTGATCTGAGTCTCCGTCTTGACGGTAACAGTTCAAACAGGTGGTGTCCAGGGTGAGTGGAGTCTGTGATGATTTTACCTGCTCTCTTCCTCACTCTGGAAGAGTACAGGTCCTGGAGGTTTGGCAGGGGGGCACCAATGATCCTCTCCGCAGTCCGGACTGTCCGTTGTAGTCTCCTGATGTCCTATTTGGTAGCTGAACCAAACCAGACAGTGATGGAAGCGCACAAGACAGACTCAATGACGGCTGAGTAGAACTGAATCAGCAGATCCTGTGGCAGGTTGAACTTCCTCAGCTGGCGAAGGAAGTACAGTCTCTGCTGGGCCTTTTTCACAGTGGAGTCAATGTGATTGTCCCACTTCAGGTCCTGAGAGATGATAGTGCCCAGGAACCTGAATGACTCCACTGCTTCCACAGTGCTGTTCATGATGGTGAGTGGGGGGAGTGCTGGGCTGTTCCTCCTGAAGTCCACAATCATCTCCACTGTTTTAAAAGGATATAAGGAAAAGGATATAACGCCGGAAAGCGTAGCAGGTACAGCGGCTAAAGGCGGCGATGCCAGCGACTTCAGACTCAATGGCTCGTCCCGCTGTGTGCTTATCTCAGACGGCGTGGCTTCTCACTCCGGATCCAGCGATGCGTGATGCTGCGCTGAAGAGATGAAAATCAGTGTACCAGCCTTATCGAGCTATAGTTATAGGGCGAGACCACGCCCTTTCTGGTGGGACGTGACGAAATGGGCGCGAAATGCCCCCATTGGATATGGTGTCACGCAGCGTCTCTCTCGATAGGCTGCTGCTGTTGTCGCAGGGCAGCCAATAGGCGCGCGAGCCATCCTGCCTATGTCTGCATGCTGCTGCACAGCGTTTTACATTAATTCAAAATTAAGGATAATTTTTGGCTTCAATATCTCGTGGAAAAGAGGTTTTCCCCATAGCGTAAGATATTACGCAGTACGAGAGATACTCTCGTAAGAGAACTGTATTTTTACATTGTTTTTTTTACATACTGTTTTGCACTCTCACACACTAAGTTGGTTCCATAAAATCAAATAGAGTATATAACTCAATGTATAATGACAAAATGTATTCAAACAATTTAACCTTAGTTTTAGCTAAATTAATATATATACAAATTATATATATAAACATAAAATATAAAAACTCCTTACATTTTCATAGAACTGAAGAAGTAGTAGAAACTAACAATAAAAAAACAAATAGTTTAAGATGTCATAAACAAAAACCCTCCCAGATCCTTCAGGGATAAAGATGAAGCTTCACACCCTTTACAGAGACGAGAGGAGTGACAGGCCAGATGAGCCTCTGGGGTCACAATGCCCCCTGCATATGCAAAGTTAGTCTGCTTTCCACTGTTTTATTCATATTAAACTCATTTAAAAGCATAATCTTAAAATTTTAAATGAGATCTTTTCAAATTAAAAGGCCGTTTCAATCCAATCTGTAAAGTTTTATGAAAATCGTATCTTCTATTTATCTTCTACTTCTGTATGATATAAATGAATTTCATAAATTTAACCTAAGGTTACATGTTACATGTTCAGAGACGCGATGTGCCTCTGTGGTCCATGACGCTGCATAAGTAAAAGTTTGTCTTGAGCAAATATTTAATTTTACTCGTCTTAATTCAAACCATGATCTTACTTTTTTCTACGGTAGCTATGATCTATTGTACGTATAAGATCATTTTTACTTTTCTTGTATCTCCCAAACTATCCTTATTCATTGTGGAAACACACAGGGTGAGCCCCTTTACTGAGAGTATACTATCGGTTATCTACTCAAAATACATGAAGAATTTTAAAATGTTAGCCTTTTGTTGATGCGACAGGCCACATGAACAGACTTTGGAGAGAGCTGATGATACTATAGCGGGAAGCATCCCCTTTGACCTCCTCGATTTTCTAGGCTTTTTGTCAAATGCCCTACAACTTAGTCCTTAATGGTACGCTGTGTAGGAATTTCTCCCTTCTAGCGGTGACATTGTATTTTGCATTCAAACGCATAGTGCTCTCTAGTGTGTCGCTTTTTCAAATGCGTGTTGCAACTACGGTAGCCGTTATGTGCCAAGAAGCTATGACAGCACGTCTTCCAATAGCACTTCATTGAGTTTAACTATACATGTTCTACTGTTATGCTGCCTATATAATGAATTACACAACCACGGAATGAAAAAGCTTGTAATTTAGACCGTAACATCGACTTACCTGTCAAGAAGAAAGCAGACAACTTCTCCTTCATTAGCTCTATCCACCTGGGAAAAGCTATCCCCATATTTACCCTCGTTTTGAATTTGCCGGACACATCCCCCCTTTAAATGAATTTGTATGCTTTATCACGGCTACGAGGATTGCATTATGAAGTACTGTGTAGTGCAACCTTTCAAGCGCCTCTCACTGACCGCTTCAGATGGTTTCAGTCAGCCGGCTCTGAACGAAAAGGTTGGCTAGCTGAGCTAGGCTAGTGCTCTGCTATTATAGTTTTTCAAGATGGCGGAACGACATGGAGGCCTCTATGGACTTACCTGTACCATGTAAATAAAGATAAGAAATTCTTTGCTCACGAGGATAAGTCAGTTCGTTGGCAAAGGTCATTTTACACCAATGAGAAAATATTTATGAATAAAAGAAAACATTGATTTTAGCTAATAAAATACTTTATAAAAAACTACCATAAGTTTAATTTCAGATGTGTAAATTACAAAACTAAATTTTTCAACCGAGTGAATCTACGCATGAGAGATCTTCAGAAGTCATAACTTCAAACCAAAAGATTAAAAACCAAAGATTAAGCTAAATGATACTAGGATCCAGCGTACCCCCCAATATCAAATACTGTTTTACACTTTTAAAAGTATAATCTAGCTTTAAAGTTAGAATAAAAAAAGTTAAAATAATGCATATCTACATACGTGTTGTGTTCTGACACAAGGCCATTAGCTGATTCTTTTTGTTTTATAAATTTACTTTACTTATTTCTACAGACATCAGCCTGATACATATGTACTTAATACACGATGAAACAAGATAATCATGCTACCAATTACGTCTGACACAATGTTTTTTAAGAAAAGTAGTGTTTTAAAATGCAACTAAACAAGATGATTTTTTCTTTTGACAAACCTACAGAAATGCATGTCGATTACTAAGTTTCAGGCACAGTGCAAACGTGCAATGTTCGAGAAAGTGTAATCTTTGCGAGGTCTCACCCACAAACGCAAAACTTTGTTTTGGGTGATATGGGCATAGCTTTACTAAAGGAAAATATTATGGAAGTCATTTTCAAACTATATTTTATTTATTTATATTATGGTTTTCATGTTGATTTAAAGTTTTTGTTATTAACTAATACCTTTATTTTTTACATCCAGCACAACATTTTGTTCAAAAATCGTTCTCAGACCCCAAGTAATCAGATAATGGTGTGTTCACAATCTACAATTAGATATTATCCTGCTTAGTATGTGTGTAAATAGTTGTGCTTAAATGTTTGGATGTATTTTTAAACGCCAACATATTTTGTCACACCGTATTGATGCAAAGTTCCACACTCTTGTAAAGACTATGGTCTAACTTTAAAACATAATCTTTTTACATGAATTCAAAAGACCAAATCACTAAGAAAACAGGGAATGAAAAGCAACGTTTATAATAAATACACAAAGTATTAACGCAAAAAGTAAGTGTATGCTGTTTCACACTTAAACTATTACAACAGAATCACATCTGACTATTCAGATAAAATTGCACAAAAGAAAATTCTAGTGATCAACTTGCTAAAGAGTAAATACAACATGAGCCATTTAAAGCAAATACGAAGAGCCACTTGTGATCAGTTTTGTAATTGACATTTTATATAGTCAATTAGGCCGTTTACATCTTGCTTCTTTTTGTTTTTGTACAGTTTGCAAAAACTATAGTCTCCGAGCGTGGTCAAACATATAGGAATTTATGAAAAACATGAACAGATATTTCTACATGAGATATTTCTTTTAGAACATCTTTCAGCTATGTCTACGAAACATCGACATGAAAGATGAGTATTGCTGTTTTTCTGTTACCTATAAAACTATTATACTTCAAACTCGTCTAGCTATTGTCCCATTTCACAGCACAGTCATAGATACGCAGTTATTTTTTTCTACGTGGCTAAACAACGGTAAAGCTAATGAATTACCGGCTATATTTTTACGTGAATGGCGGGATGATTCATTTTTTAATCCGTCTACACCGATACTTTGACACAAGAGTTTTAGGTCTGATCCAGAAAACAGACGGTAGGCAGTAAGTTATGAAAACATGTGATAAGCAGTTTTGGCCTCATCATCAAAATGTTTTAACATAGCGCAAGTTTCAATTGTTTGATAAATTATCTAACGATTATACCATCAACAGTTATATGTGAAACAAAATAATTTTCTGATCAATCATCGTACACAGATGCACTGTGTTTTGTTGTATGCCCAGATTTTGAGAGTCGCTGGTAGAAAGATTTCTTTGTATTTTTAAAAACATAGATAGATCTACATAGATGTTTTACACGAAAAAAATATTTCAGAGATCCTTGTGCGGTAGGCCTATTCTATATTTGCATAAAGGGTTAAAATATAAAATATACATTTAAGCGCTATTTAAAAATGGTATTATAAAATAATGTGGTTTAAACCATAATTTTATTAAATCATGTGCATACTGTCGTATATGAACAAAGAGAAGACCTAGAGTTCACTACAGCTAACTGTAGGAAACAGATATCCATGGGGTGAAAGTGTAAAGAAGACACCATACAAAACATTACAATCACACCCGGCAATACGATAAGTGTTGCGATAGTGTTGTTAAAAATGAAACTGTGGTTAACAATTTAAGAACACTAGCACTGTTAAACATGCGGTTCAATAACAATGTACAATATAAACAAGAATCCAACTCGAATGTGACTGAGCTTGTTTCACATATAACTGTTGATGGTATAATCGTTAGATAATTTATCAAACAATTGAAACTTGCGCTATGTTAAAACATTTTGATGATGAGGCCAAAACTGCTTATCACATGTTTTCATAAATAACTGCTTACCGTCTGTTTTCTGGATCAGAGCTAAAACTCTTGTGTCAAAGTATCGGTGTAGACGGATTAAAAAATTAATCATCCCGCCATTCACGTAAAAATATAGCCGGTAATTCATTAGCTTAACCGTTGTTTAGCCACGTAGAAAAAAATAACTGCGTATCTATGACTGTGCAGTGAAACGGGACAATAGCTAGATGAGTTTGAAGTATAATAGTTCCCTTTCGAGGGAACTCGGACTGCGTCGAATGACACTTTGGGGGAACGCCCCTCAGCGTAGCGTCTCTGAAGCATGAATGAAACTAAGCCAATCTCTGATTGGTGTTGCGTCATGACGTAATGAGTGACGGCATACAAGCGGAAGCTATAAAGGATGTCGGCACACATGAGATGTCAGCATTCTGTTCTTCAGCAAGCGCTCTCTGTTGACTTGTCTGTCTTATTTGGTGTTGTCTGTCACAAGCATTTACAATATATATATATATATATATATATATATATATATATATTATATCTCATGGCAAGCCAAGCAAGTTTCACGCGGTGTGTGCATCCCTGCCCTCGTTATATTACGGGTGGGGACACACATCGTTTGTGCACTCATTGTTTGGGAGTGCAGCACGTGCGGGCAGCTGTCGAGGGGGCTGCTTGCGAGGATTGTGATAAGCTTCCAATCCGTCTGCTGCGCTCCCGCCTGGCCATTTTCAATGAGGATGGTCAGGCTCGCGAGCCTCGTGGTGCGGGACCCGCGTTTGCTGAGGCAGCGCGGCAACGCTCTTCATGGGGCTCGCAAATGGATCTGACAAGGGATCTCGAGACTGCCGAGGCACATTCTCGGGATTCCTCTGTCAGTTCTGATGTTCTCCCACCTCGCGCGGAAGCCCGCCCCGCGGCTTCTTCCGCACGAGTGGAGGACCCGATGTTTGAGCTGTCTGCTTCCGAGGAAGTAGACGTGCTCAGCATCGAGGGCGGAGATTTTGGGGATGACTCGCCACCCCATGTCCCCGCATATGAGGAGCTGGTAGAGGTTGTCTCTCGTGCTGTGGCCCGTCTTAATATCACTTGGCCACATGAGAGGCAGGAAGCGCTCGTGAAAAGCAAATTAGACGAGCGCTTCCTGCAGCACAGAGAGCAACCTCAACACCGGGGCTTGCCTTTCTTTCCCGATTTACACAACGAGTTGTGTAAATCGTGGAATAAACCACATTCCTCGCGCGTGTCCAACCCCCCTGTCCTTAATTATAGTAATATTTTGGGGGCGCGAGAGAAAGGTTATGGGACGATGCCAAAGGTGGAACAACCATTAGCAGCCTATTTATCACCTGAATCGGCATCGTCCCTAAAAGCCCCGGTGCTGCCCACTAAGCCGTGTAGGGATACATCTTCCTTGGTGGGCAGGGCTTAAATGGCTGCGGGTCGGGCTGGTGCTTGTTTACACACTATGGCAGTGTTACAAGCTTACCAGGCCGACCTTCTTAAAGATATTGATGAGGGCGAGGGACCAACTCCACAAGATGTAGCAGAGTTGAGGAAGGCTGCAGATTTATCTCTCCGAGTCACCAAGGAGACGGCCCGTGCCATCGGCCGCTCCATGGCAGCTATGGTGGTCTCGGAGAGACATTTATGGTTAAATCTGTCGGGGATCAAGGAAAAGGACAGGGCTTTTCTCCTTGATGCCCCGATTTCACCTTCTGGCCTGTTCGGCGACGCCGTAAATACAGTCGTCGACAGGTTTCAGGAGGTGAAAAAGCAATCTGCAGCCTTCAAGGAGTACCTCCCTCACGGCTCCAAATCTAAGAAGCCTGCCCCCAGTGGGCAGCCGCAGCCAGCTACCAGCTCCTCCGCCTATACACAGGCGCAGAAAGAGAGCGTTGCGTCTAGAGCCCCTCCTCAAGGAGCCTGGGGGCATAGACGACGCTCTCAGGCGAAGCCTCAGCAGCAGCAGGGCGACCTGAGGGCCGTCCTGCAGGCTAAAAAGGCTTCGTCCAAGAGGTCCTAGCCAGCCTAGGCCCTCTGCGGGCAGCCCCACCTGTGGCGGAGCGATCGAGGTCGCCTCCTCCGCGGAGCCCGCAGGAAATCGATGTCGAGTTCCCGCCGCCAAGTGCGCTTCGGGACGCATCGGTTTCCAGCGAACGCGCGCTGCACTGTCCGCCCCACAGGCTTGCGGCCAGGCAGCAATCGCGTCCGCCCATCGAGAATCGTTTTCGGTCGAACCCTGCCGGGCATCCGCTTCAGGGGGTCGAGAACGAATTTCGATTGGTACCCGAAGCCAGGCTCGAGAGCCTGGTTCCTTTGGTAAAATATTTCGATGTATGGAAAAATCTCACGAATATTTCGCCTTGGGCCCTGCGCACCATTCAAAAGGGGTACAGGCTGCAGTTCGGTTTACGCCCACCAAAGTTCAACGGGGTGGTCTGGACTGCAGTCGACCCAGTGCAAGGTCGGGTATTGGAACAGGAAGTAAACTCCCTGCTGGTAAAGGAGGCTATAGAACATATTCCTCCACCGGACAGGGAGTCCGGGTTTTACAGCCGCTACTTTATAGTTCCCAAAAAGGATGGGGGGTTGCGTCCAATAATAGATCTCAGACACTTGAATCATTCTCTGAGGAGATTCAGGTTCAAGATGCTCACTATTCCCATCATCGTGAGTCAAGTTCAATCCGAGGATTGGTTTGTCACGATAGATCTAAAGGACGCATACTTCCACATATCCATCCTTCCATCTCACAGGAAGTTCCTGAGGTTCGCTTTCGGGGGCGAAGCGTACCAATATCGGGTTCTTCCGTTCGGCCTAGCTCTCTCCCCACGCACATTTACCAAATGTATGGATGCAGCTCTAGCACCGCTGAGGCTCCAGGGCATCAGGGTGCTCAATTATATCGACGACTGGCTGATTCTGGCCCAGTCACAAGAGCTGGCGGTTCGGCATCGAGATGTCGTCCTCGCCCACAATCAAAGCCTGGGGTTGAGACTCAACACGAAAAAGAGCGTGTTGACACCAGCCCAGAGAACCACGTTCCTGGGAGTGGTGTGGGACTTGGTCACGATGCGGGTACGATTGTCTCCTGCACGAATCGAGTCCATTCCGGCCACAGTATCCAGAATAAAGCTAGGCCAAGCCATTACTGTGAAACATTTTCAAAGAGTGTTGGGGCTCATGGCAGCAGCGTCCAACATTATTCCATTTGGCCTGCTGCACATGAGGGCCCTCCAGTGGTGGTTGAAGACCAAGGGGTTCTTCCCGAGGGGGAACCCGTTCCGCATGATCAGGGTTACGTGCAGATACCTTCGTTCCCTATCTATGTGGAAAAAAGCTTGGTTTCTGTCCCAAGGTCCAGTGTTGGGAGTGTCATGTCGCCGGAAAACCGTTTCGACAGACGCCTCCCTCACGGGCTGGGGCGCGGTCATGGACGGCGCCTCCCAGGGAGTCAAAATCAGGGAGCAGACATCCTGTCGAGACAGGGGCTGAGGCCCGGGGAATGGAGACTCCACCCCGAGGTGGTGGAGTCAATATCTCAGAGGTTCGGCCCAGTGGAGGTGGACCTATTCGCGTCTCGAGAGACGACCCACTGTCCACTGTGGTTTTCCCTCACTCATCCAGCCCCATTGGGGTTGGATGCCATGGTGCAGACGTGGCCGAGGCTGCGTCTGTATGCATTTCCCCCGATCGCTCTGCTCCCGGGAGTTCTAGAGAGGGTCCGTCGCGACGGGATCAGTCTACTGCTGGTAGCCCCGTTGTGGCCGGCCCGAGTATGGTTCTCAGACATTGTATCACTCCTAGACGGCCCTCCGTGGGAGATTCCCCTCAGGAGGGACCTGCTGACACAGGCAGAGGGCTCAATATTTCACCCTCGGCCCGAGCTATGGAAGCTGTGGGTCTGGCCCCTGAGGGGGCACAGTACCTAGAGGCCGGCCTATCAGCTGGAGTAGTGGAGACCATACTCAGTTCTAGAGCTCCCTCCACGAGGAAATTGTACGGCTTAAAGTGGAATGTCTTCACCAATTGGTGTAGAGGGCGTGAGGTGGATCCAGTTAACTGCCCAGTGGCTTCAGTTCTGGAGTTCCTCCAAGATCGCTTTTCAGCTGGTCTTACCCCGTCCACACTCAAGGTGTACGTGGCTGCCATTGCGGCTTTCCACGCTCCTCTGGGTGATGGGCCTCTGGGGAGACAGCAGTTGGTCGTACGTTCCAGGGTTCCCACATGGGACCTGGCAGTGGTTCTCGAAGGGCTGGCCGAGGCCCCCTTCGAACCATTGGAGTCGGCTGAGGCCAAGAACCTTTCCCTGAAGGTGGTTTTTCTGTTGGCCATTACTTCTCTGAGGAGGGTAGGAGATCTCCAGGCGCTCTCTATATCTAACGGGTGCCTGGAGTTTGCTCCAGGCGACATTAAAGCCATCCTACATCCTTGGCCGGGCTATTTGCCTAAGGTGCCATCTAATGCGGCACGGCCTACGGTTCTGCAGGCTTTTCATCCTCCACCTCACGTGACGGCGGATGAGGAGAGACTTCATCTGCTCTGCCCTGTCAGAGCTCTAAAAATGTACATTCAGAGGTCCTCTTCATGGCGGAAGTCAGACCAGTTGCTGGTGTGTTTTGGGTCACCCAAGAAGGGTCTTCCCGCCTCCAAACAGACCATCAGCAACTGGATTGTCCATGCTATTTCCTTGGCCTACCAGGTGCGCAATCTGCCTTCACTTTTGGCCGTGAGGGCTCATTCAACCAGAGGCATGGCGTCCTCTAGAGCCCTCCTCTCGGGGGCCCCGATCCAGGAGGTCTGCGATGCAGCAGGATGGGCCACCCCCCACACCTTTATTAGGTTTTACAGTCTGGACATCCCGTCTACGCTTGGCACTCTCGTGCTCTCGTCCTAAGTGTGCCTGTGAGCAGCTTCACACTAGGACAGGCAGGGCGCGTTGTGGCATAGTGGGTACTCGTTCCCCGAAAGTGTCATTCGACGCAGTCCGAGTTCCCTCGAAAGGGAACGTCCTCGGGTTACGACTGTAACCCTTGTTCCCTGAGAAAGGGAACGAGGACTGCGTCCTTTCGCCACGCCTTCCCCTGCCTGGGAGCGACTTGCTTCATCACAGAAGCTGACATCTCATGTGTGCCGGCGTCCTTTATAGCTTCCGCTTGTATGCCGTCACTCATTACGTCATGACGCAACACCAATCAGAGATTGGCTTAGTTTCATTCATGCTTCAGAGACGCTACGCTGAGGGGCGTTCCCCCAAAGTGTCATTCGACGCAGTCCTCGTTCCCTTTCTCAGGGAACAAGGGTTACAGTCGTAACCCGAGGACGTTTTATAGGTAACAGAAAAACAGCAATACTCATCTTTCATGTCAATGTTTCGTAGACATAGCTGAAAGATGTTCTAAAAGAAATATCTCATGTAGAAATATCTGTTCATGTTTTTCATAAATTCCTATATGTTTGACCAAGCTCGGAGACTATAGTTTTTGCAAACTGTACAAAAACAAAAAGAAGCAAGATGTAAACAGCCCAATTGACTATATAAAATGTCAATTGCAAAACTGATCACAAGTGGCTCTTCGTATTTGCTTTAAATGGCTCATGTTGTATTTACTCTTTAGCAAGTTGATCACTAGAATTTACTTTTGTGCAATTTTATCTGCATAGTCAGATGTGATTCTGTTGTAATAGTTTAAGTGTGAAACAGCACACACTTACTTTTTGCGTTAATACTTTGTGTATTTATTATAAACGGTGCTTTTCATTCCCTGTTTTCTTAGTGATTTGGTCTTTTGAATTCATGTATAAAGATTATGTTTTAAAGTTAGACCATAGTCTTTACAAGAGTGTGGAACTTTGCAATCACTACGGTGTGACAAAATATGTTGGCGTGTAAAAATACATCCAAACATTTAAGCACAACTATTTACACACATACTAAGCAGGATTAGATTGTGAACACATCAGATTATCTGATTACTTGGGGTCAGAGAACGATTTTTGAACAAAATGTTGTGCTTGATGTAAAAAATAAAGGTATTAGTTAATAACTAAAACTTTAAATCAACATGAAAACCATAATATAAATAAATAAAATATAGTTTGAAAATGACTTCCATAATATTTTCCTTTAGTAATGCTATGCCCGTATCACCCAAAACAAAGTTTTGCGTTTGTGGGTGAGACCTCGCAAAGATTACACTTTCTCGAACATTGCATGTTTGCACTATGCCTGAAACTTAGTAATCGACATGCATTTCTGTAGGTTTGTCAAAAGAAAAAATCATCTGGTTTAGTTGCATTTTAAAACACTACTTTTCTTAAAAAACATTGTGTCAGACGTAATTGGTAGCATGATTATCTTGTTTCATAGTGTATTAAGTACATATGTATCAGGCTGATGTTTGTAGAAATAAGTAAAGTAAATTTATAAAACAAAAAGAATCAGCTAATGGCCTTGTGTCAGAACTAGTGGTGGGCCGTTATCGGCGTTAACGTGCTGCGTTAACGTGAGAATCTTATCGGGCGATAAAAAAAATATCGACGTTAATCTATTCTCAAAGTTGGGTTGGGATCATAAAATAGCTTTTTCGAATATCGTTATATTTTCGCGCAAATTGCGCAGCAGGGTATTTTCCTGTCAGGGACACAAGGTGTATACCAAGGTTATTATAGTTTTGCATTTTTCATTAGTTTTTATTTTTATTTCGTTTTGAATTTTTGTTTTCAAATTCAGTTTAGTTTTAATTAGTTTTTAAAGGGGGAATTGCTAGTTTAGTTTAGTTTTTATTTTTTGAAAATGCTTAGTTTTAGTTTAGTTTTTATTAGTTTTAATGTTAGTTTTAGTCTTTTTTGGATTTTGGGTTATTTGTCAGGGGCAAGATTCAAAAAGGTCAGAAAAAGAATTGTGTAATAATAACTCAACGATAACATCATACAATTTTAGAGATATATATTCAACAATAAAACCAGTACATAAAATGTACATATGGGCACAAATACAGGTCCTTCTCAAAAAATTTGCATATTGTGATAAAGTTCATTATTTTCCATAATGTAATGATAAAAATTAAACTTTCATATATTTTAGATTCATTGCACACCAACTGAAATATTTCAGGTGTTTTATTGTTTTAATACTGATGATTTTGGCATACAGCTCATGAAAACCCAAAATTCCTGTCTCAAAAAATTAGCATATTTCATCCGACCAATAAAAGAAGTGTTTTTAATACAAAAAAAAAAGTCAACCTTCAAATAATTATGTTCAGTTATGCACACAATAGTCAATACTTGGTCGGGAATCCTTTTGCAGAAATGACTGCTTCAATGCGGCGTGGCATGGAGGCGATCAGCCTGTGGCACTGCTGAGGTGTTATGGAGGCCCAGGATGCTTCGATAGCGGCCTTAAGCTCATCCAGAGTGTTGGGTCTTGCGTCTCTCAACTTTCTCTTCTCAATATCCCACAGATTCTCTATGGGGTTCAGGTCAGGAGAGTTGGCAGGCCAATTGAGCACAGTAATACCATGGTCAGTAAACCATTTACCAGTGGTTTTGGCACTGTGAGCAGGTGCCAGGTCGTGCTGAAAAATGAAATCTTCATCTCCATAAAGCTTTTCAGCAGATGGAAGCATGAAGTGCTCCAAAATCTCCTGATAGCTAGCTGCATTGGCCCTGCCCTTGATAAAACACAGTGCACTAACACCAGCGGCTGACATGGCACCCCAGACCATCACTGACTGTGGGTACTTGACACTGGACTTCAGGCATTTTGGCATTTCCTTTTCCCCAGTCTTCCTCCAGACTCTGGCACCTTGATTTCCGAATGACATGCAAAACTGAGCAACAGTCCAGTGCTGCTTCTCTGTAGCCCAGGTCAGGCGCTTCTGCCGCTGTTTCTGGTTCAAAAGTGGCTTGACCTGGGGAATGCGGCACCTGTAGCCCATTTCCTGCACACGCCTGTGCACAGTGGGCGATCGTTCCTCTCGTTACTTTACATGTTGTTAAATGAGTTTATTCCAAGCGCGCTGTATTTTATGGGCATGAGCGATGCTCAATTTACAAATGAATCACTCTTTTGGGTCGATTCTGTTCAAAGACTTCATCAAATAAGTTGGCAGATCTGTCTAAATCGGTTCGCGAATCAGTTCTGTTCAGTCCTCACGCACTGAGTCACTGAAGCGCGTTCGATCACACTCGACACGGAGTCGTAACAGGAAGATTTAAGAACACCAAGAGCTACAGTTTAGTCTAGTGAAAGCAAATCTGCAAATGCATCATATTTTTTGCAATGAAATGAACACCCGCCATCCCGCGGTAATGTGTGTGTATTGCGCAGGGGCATAGTCACACGAATAGTTTACATTGATTGAAACTAATTTGTTTAAAAAGGATGAGGCTTTTGCCGGTAAAGGCAGGTTCACATAAAATCATTATGACATATGACATTATTTTTTGATCTAACGAGCAACTGGTTTGGCGATGCAAAAACGGACTGTAGCTACATCGTGCTTATTGTTTTTTTCTTCTTCCAATTAGCCTAAGTTAGGCCTACTATGTTTAAAAAAAACGACGAAAACATGTTACTTGTTCAATTAATAAACAGTTTGTTTGATGACAAATCTCTAAAGATGAAATTGGCCTCCCTTTCTGTCGTTGTAATTGTGCGTTTTATTTATTTATTTTCTTTTATAATTTTCTTTGAACGATATTCGACTTTTGCTCCTCTATTGTCGAATGGCATTTTTGGCAGAAATTCACATCCCTACGCGAGGCAAACTATTCTCAAAGACTTACTTTTAGACATTATTTGGGTAGCACACATATTCTGAATGCTTTCGGCAGAATTCAAATGAGCCATTTTAATCTAGATTAATCTAGATTAATTCCAAGATTCCAGTGAGATTAATCTAGATTAAAAAAATTAATCTATGCCCACCTCTAGTCAGAACACAACACGTATGTAGATATGCATGATTTTAACTTTTTTAACTTTTAAAAGTGTAAAAAAAGTGAGAAGCGCTTGAAAGGTTGCACTACACAGTACTTCATAATGCAATCCTCGTAGCCGTGATAAAGCATGCAAATTCATTTAAAGGGGGGATGTGTCCGGCAAATTCAAAACGAGGGTAAATATGGAGATAGCTTTTCCCAGGTGGATAGAGCTATTGAAGGAGAGGTTGTCTGCTTTCTTCTCGACAGGTAAGTCGATGTTACGGTCTAAATTACAAGCTTTTTCATTCCGTGGTTGTGTAATTCATTATATAGGCAGCATAACAGTAGAACATGTATAGTTAAACTCGATGAAGTGCTATTGGAAGACGTGTTGTCATAGCTTCTTGGCACATAACGGCTACCGTAGTTACAACACGCATTTGAAAAAGCGAGACGCTACAGAGCACTATGCGTTTGAATGCAAAATACAATATCACCGCTAGATGGGAGAAATTCCTACACAGCGTACCATTAAGGACTAAGTTGTAGTGTATTTGACAAAAAGCCTAGAAAATCGAGGAGGTCAAAGGGGATGCTTCCCGCTATAGTATCATCAGCTCTCTCCAAAGTCTGTTCATGTGGCCTGTCGCATCAACAAAAGGCTAACATTTTAAAATTCTACATGTATTTTGAGTAGATAACCGATAGTATACTCTCAGTAAAGGGGCTCACCCTGTGTGTTTCCACAATGAATAAGGATAGTTTGGGAGATACAAGAAAAGTAAAAATGATCTTATACGTACAATAGATCATAGCTACCGTAGAAAAAAGTAGGATCATGCTTTGAATTAAGACGAGTAAAATTAAATATTCGCTCAAGACAAACTTTTACTTATGCAGTGTCATGGACCACAGAGGCACATCGCGTCTCTAAACATGTGTGGTGATTTTCTAAATGATACAACTTAATCTAAATAAGAGCAATGTAGAGTCCTGGGATTTCTTTTAAAACAACAAAAACATTGTGACAACATGTTTCATGTCGGATGGACAAAAATACTGTTTGAAATAAGATCAAAGCACAGTTCTTGATTTATAAAAAAATTTATTTAATTTTTTGAACAAACGATGTTTAGTAAAAAATAATACCTTAGGTTTGAATTTCATAAATTTAACCTAAGGTATTATTTTTTACTAAACATCGTTTGTTCAAAAAATTAAATAAATTTTTTTATAAATCAAGAACTGTGCTTTGATCTTATTTCAAACAGTATTTTTGTTTAGAGACGCGATTATATCCCTGTTTATATCCCTGGGTTCAGCTCTTCCTCATACCCACAGGCAGAGGCCAGGAGCAGAACACCTTCACTGCTGGTAAATGAAGTTTAAATTATCCTAGTACACTGTAAAATAATTTGTTGCTGCATTAAATTAAGTAGGCCTATAATCCAAATGGCTGTCCAGTCATATCAGCTGTTAAACCTTGAGTAGCAATGAATTGCTTTGACTTGTGAAAGTCTACATGTGTGACTGTGAAACTACATAGTTAATGTAAAAAAAAAATATGTTGCCATGAGTTATTGATCACATTTCCCCCCAGTGTACTTCATTGTAATGAAATTGTGTTTTCCTCTTTTTTGTGCAATTCTTAAACAATCCACCAACACTTTTATGTGTTCCCAAGCAAGTGGCTGAAGCATGTGCAGTAAGTGGACTTTTTCTAATGTTACATCAAAAGGGAAGAAAGTACAACACTTTGTAATGCCCTTGTATATTTAAGTGCATAAATAACTTTACTTAATTTACACTTGAGTACCTATTATTTCTAATATGAGTTGCAGGAGTCCACATCTACAGAAGAGTATGCACAAAGCAGTGATGCAGAGGTGGGCAGTGTTGTACTTTTCCTTTTAATTTTTGATGCATAAGCCATGTGTTTGACAGGTTTACCCCTGACCCTAGAAAACAGAGTATTTTGAAAATACTTGACAACTTAAAGAAAAAAAAAACTGGCACAAGAGATAGAGTTGCTTCATAGGAACTTCAGAGTAAGTGCTAATATATTATTTCACACACAGTACAATATATATTATTTGCAGGCAAAATATGACTTGATCACTGGCTTTTCTTTACAAAGAACAATTAAAATAAAAATCAATGAACTAAGCATATTTGTCTTGTCTTTTATTAAACATTAATGAAATGTTTTATATTTTTTTCTGATGGTGCAATGTTGTGTAATATGGCCCATGCAATGTCACAGGCCCTGTCAGGTGCAACCCTCAGACTTTTCAGATACTTTAGTTGGCTAAAGTTCACTTCATTGTGTGCCCTTGTCCTGGCTAGAGCTGCATTGTAACTGATCTGGGGTTTGGGTCAGGGAATGGGGTCATAAAACACCTGTCTCCAAGCATGATCCTGTTGTAATCACCTGTTTAATGGAAAAATTCAGTTCTGTTAGGATAAGAATATGTGTATGTAATACAGTGAGCTTGATATTTATATTTTTCCTTACCACGTTCAAATAATGTGCATACATCTCTGAAAATTCTTGAGTCATGCACAGATCCTGGCGGGGCCGGATATAGGCATGGGCAAGGAGGGGCAATGCCCCCCCAAATGCGTTGACTGCCCCCCCAAACGTGATGGCATGCAAAGATCCCAAATTTAAAAAAGATTTCAAGAAAAATGGTCAGAGTGAGCGCTCTCTGCTCTCTATCCCTCATTCAAAGTAGCTACTGATTGGTAGATGCATAGGGAGGGCGTGGCCGCTTCTCCGGCTTGTGATGAACCTGCTGAGCTTCACGTCTCAGTCAGTCACTGCAGAGCGGAGCACGCAGACACACTGTGACAGTGACAAACTTTGCAATGACATTCTTGTCGCAAAAATTATGTTGGAAAAAGAATTCAAAAAGACTAATGATGATGAGAACGTAGAGTTTGTAGACCTCTCCACCATTTGCACATATCTACACGGGTATAAGAATGCCTTTCCTCAGCTCCATCGCATGTATGTGACCTCACTTGTGATTGGAATATCATCTGGATTCTGCATCATGCGAGAGCTCTTTCTCCACTTTGTCTCGGGTTCTTACCCCCTTCCGCCGCACTATGCTACATGAGAGAAAAAGAAATTTAGTTATTCTGGCTCACGAGAAGGCCATAACAACAGGTCTAGATATGGACGCATTTGTTAGGACTTTTGCACAGAAAAGCAGATGACTGATGCTATAATGACTGATATAAGCCATGCGGTGTACAGAGCTAAAGAAATGAAAACAAAACAAAAAACAAAAAAAGAAATAAAAAAGATTGAAATAAAAAAAAAAGGACAGACAAGACAGACAGAGAGATTAAAAAAAAAAAGATAAAAAAAGATAAAAATGCAGCCTCAACAGGGCACAAGCCAGTGTCCTATTTGTGTCCAACATAAAACCTATAAGACAAATCAAATGCTGATAGCTGATAGCTTTGAGCTGATAGATTAGAGCTGGGCGATATAGGATTTTTTCATTTCACAATATATTTTTTCATTTCTGGCCATATCGATATATATCACAATATAAATCAAATCACTATATTTATCAAATTTAAATGTTCCGTTAAATGACTTGCCCCCCCTGATATTCTACCTGCACCCCCTAGTGGGGCTGGCTGAATCCGGCCCTGGATCCTGGCCATATTTGTGATATGGAACATAGTCACACACCATCTAAGAGATTTTAGTCAGTCAACTGCCTTTTTGAAATTTGATATAATACTAACCTGGATAAGAATCGCAGGAATCGCAATAGTAACTTGCCTGCACTGTTATTAAAGCCCGACTCCGACGAGTCGAACATTTATGCGTTTCCAACAAATTAATGATGTAAACGACATCCTCACGAGTCATGAGAAAAATGATACCTCTCAAAAAGTAGGCTACACTATCGCGCTGCGCTAAAAGACTTCCCGTATCAGCTCCGCTTAAAAAGCCGCGATCTAATCCTGTTAACATGAAATAAGCCTGCTCGCAAGCAGCTTCAAGCTGGCGCACCTGTTGCTATGACATCAAGTCCAGGATGAGCGTCGAAGAACCAAACAATCCAAGATCATGCCAAATCGCCAACAATCAAATCCAGCTAACTGAGTTAGCGAAATACGAAGAACAGGCCCCAGGCCTGTATTTTAGTTGAGTTTTTTTTTTTTTTTTTTTTTATAAAACAAACCAAACTAAAATACCGCCAGCAGCGGGACATTCTAAAACGCTAAACGTGAAAAACGCTTAACGTTGCTTAATATTAAAAGACCAAACTCAGTACACATCATATTAATAAACCATACTATGTATAAAAAAAATAAGATGAGCCCAGAATATGAACGCAGCGCGTTTAATTACACGTTAAGCATTTTCTTCCCATAGAAAACCGTTATAAGAAAACGCTTAACGTGGCTATACTGTACTAAGACAGTGATATAAAAGACCAAACTCAGTACACATCATATTAATAAACCATACTATGTATAAAAAAATAAGATGCGTCCAAAATATGAACGCAACGCGTTTAATTACACGTTAAGCATTTTCTTCCCATATAAACCGTTATAAGAAAACGCTTAACGTGGCTTACTGTACTAAGACAATGATATTAAAAGACCAAACTCAGTACACATCATATTAATAAACCATTATGTATAAAAAAATAAGATGAGTCCAAAATATGAACGCAGCGCGTTTAATTGCACATTAAGCATTTTCTTCCCATAGAGAACCGTTATAAGAAAACGCTTAACGTGGCTTTTGATATCACTGCCTTAGTAGCCTACAGTAAAACGCTAGGACACTGTTACATGGCTTAATTAATGTATAATAGGCTACCTCATTAAGAAACCATACAATGTGCAGATAAGCAGATGAACCCAGAATTTAAACGCAACGTGTTCCTCCTATAGAAAGTCACGTAAAGCGTTTTCTTTATAATAAAGGGTTTCAATGGGAGGGATATTAGCGTTTAATTAAACGCGTTGCGTTCATATTCTGGGCTCATCTGCTTTTCTGTATGCTATACAGTATGCTTTATTAATAAGGTGTGTGTAGAATTTGATCTTTTAATATAACTGTCTTAGGACATTAAGCCGTTAAACGTTTTTCATGTTAAGCGTTTTAGAATGTATTTTATCCGCGCACACAATTTGAAAAGACTCAAACGGACACAGAGACACATACAGAGTGATAGACTAGATTTTTTCTCTCTCGATCAGGTAGGGTACAAGTGATTTCAAAAAATTACAGCCGGTTCCAATTTGATTTTTGGATGCTGTGAACATGTTAAGATAAACTATCACTCGAGTTCAGCGTTTATTGTTGTTTCTGCAGTTAAAAAGACAAGTTGACCATTCTGGCTATACTTTTGCGATATTGTAATAATATCTTTATTTTTTATAATTTATTGATCACTTAGGGTAATCTATAATTTGACTATTTGTGGCTTGTGTTTTGAATATATGTTCCCCTGCACTTTAGGCACTTTGCACACATTTGTTCTGCATCTTGTGACTTGATTCAGACTTATTTCGGTTTTTTTTTTATTTATTTTTTTTAGAAAGGTTCTGTTCCATAGGCGTAATTTGCGGATGGGACGGGTGGGGCATGTCCCCACCACTTTTTGCCAGGGTGGATTGTGTCCCCACCACTTTTGAAACATCTCGCGGCACGGATGTACCAATACGAATAAATAAAACATCTCCAGTTAACTCTAGTAGAACATTCATTTCGTTTGTTTGTTAATTTAGAGGCGATCTGAAATGTGTTGTTTTTGAAATCAAGTGACCAAAGTGCTCTCTTCTGCTATCAGTGGCGCGGGATACAGTGTTCTGTTGTGACTCGCGCACAGTCTTCACGAATCATACGGACGCGCGCTTCAATCCGTTGCAGAGAGACTCTTTATTCGTTACGGTGAAATCACAAAACATATTGCACAAAAAACGTGTCCCTGCTTGATATACAACCACTAATAAACAATCGGTTTTAATGAGGGGAAAAAAACTACACTAAGTGTGGATTAGAACCCAGAACCTCTGGCACGCTTGGCATAAATTCTGCCACTGGACCATTGAAGTACATAGAGATACTAGTCGGATCAGATCGTATTAAACAACAAATTCAACACAATGTACTATTGTATATTCTATACTATATACCATCCCCCTGTTGTGAGCTCGGACAGACACTTCCTGTTTAATGTCCCACTGGCAGTGCTTCAGAGCTCCGTACGTTACTGGAGCGTTTCGTAGTGTTTGAACTTGGACTCAAATATAAAGAAATGCGGTCCGTGCTTAACTCAAGGAACTTCCCGGATCAATATTCTTGAGCTAAACGTTATTAAAACACAAACGACACCTATTTACTATCACTGTAACCTAGACAACGAGCTACAACCCAATTTTCCTCAGAACGATCTTTATAATATAGGCTAAATGGATCTTTATGTGCAGGCGGCTGAGAGACAAGTCAAGGGACCATCTGCAAAGTGCAATATAACCCAACAAACGACTACAGCATCAACTCATATTCAAAAATACAAAAATAGTCATTAACTTCAATGTTACAAACTGTAGTGCCACCCAATTCAGCTAACACATCAATGGTGACCCACTGGTCATACTACACTGCTTTTGCACATTTTATATTATGAAAAATATTCAATAACTCCACTGTAACACACCAAATTTAGTTCACACATCACTGCTCTAAAATTGGTTATACAACACTTTGTCTTCCAAATGCATTACTGTAAATGTAACTCTTTTATCCAAAGGAAGAGCAATAACTCATAAGAATGTACATTCTTATGAGTTCTTGCTCTTCCCTGGGAATCAAACCTATGACCTTGGTATTGTATGCACCAACGCTCTACTGTTTGAGTTACAGGAAAGCTAGTATGGGAAGTAATTGCACATAAAAAATAAGTAGGCCTATTATTTACACAAAATTATATTGGTACTGTGCGCAGCTAGTTACAATCATAGCTTATGCATTATATTTGCCTACTGAATTTCGATGGCATTACACATAACAGTGTGAAGTTATTGATTTTATTTCATAAAAAATCATAACAACTATGCTTTTTTTTAAATCAAACTAAGTATTGTAGTATAACCAGCAGGACAGTGGTGATGTGTGAACTGAATTTGGCCACAATGTCATAGTGAAGCTATAGAATATGTTTAATAATATAAAATGTGAAGATGGGTTTGGGATTTGAACTTTGCAGACGGCCCCTTATTTGGACTTGTCTCTCAATCGGCTGTTTAGAGATAAATTTATATCATGAGGAGAATTAGCTCGTTGTCTAGGTTCCTGTGATTGTAAATAGGTGTCGTTTGTGTTTTAACAATGTTTAGCTCAAGAATATTGATCCGGGAATTTCGAATAGCCTATTTGAATATTGCCAGCATTTCTTTATATTTGAGTCCAAGTTCAAACACTATGAAACTCCATTAACGTACGGAGCTCTGAAGCACTACCAGCGGAGCATTAAACAGGAAGTGTCTGTCCGAGCTCACAACAGGGTTTGCGTGGGAACGCAAATAACTTCGCGAGGGAACGCAAATAACTTTGCGAGGGAACGCAAAAGTTTTGCGAGGGAACGCAAAGTTTCTCGGGGGAACGCAAAAGTTTTGAGAGGGAACGCAAAGTTTCTCGGGGGAACGCAAAAGTTTTGCGAGGGAATGCAAAAAATTCTCCCATCCTACATTTTTTTCCACCACCACGTCCCTTTAGGGGCTCCGTAAAACACTATGAAACGCTCCATTAACGTACGGAGCTCTGAAGCACTACCAGCGGAACATTAAACAGGAAGTGTCTGTCCGAGCTCACAACAGGGTTTGCGTGGGAACGCAAATATCTTTGCGAGGGAACGCAAAACTTTTGCGTGGGAACGCAAATAACTTCGCGATGGAACGCAAATAACTTTGCGAGGGAACGCACAAGTTTTGCGAGGGAACGCAAAAGATTAAAAAAAAAAAAAAATTCTCCCATCCTAAATTTTTTTCCACCACCACGTCACTTTAGGGGCTCCGTACTAATTTAATTCTGTAAATTAAATGTTGGTGCATAGATGTTGCGCTCTGTAGGTACTTAGAGCCTGCTTGCACAGGCAATTTAGCCGATTTAATTTGATTTGCATGTGAAATGCAAATCCTGTCTGCAGTCATTTATGTTATTTCTTAGTTGTATTGATCCGAAATGTTTTTCTACATTTTTTTTCTATATCTTTGTGTGATGTTCTGCACATCGCGGCTTTAAAATGTTAAAGCCCCGCCCCCTCCCTAACCCCACACACACGATTCGACTATTAGTCGACTATAAGGAAGACTTGACGATTCTGATTCGACTATGAAAATCCTTAGTCGGGGACACCCCTAATTTTTGTGTTTATATATATGTCACACCTCTCCTCTCAAAATTGCACTGATTGCCAATTGCCACTCACATAAAATTCAAGGCACTGATGCACTGATTACCTTTAGAACAACCACTGGCTCTGCAGTCCTATGCCTAAACTCATTACTCCAGACCTATGTGCCCTCCCGAAGCTTGCGTTCTGCAAGTGAATAATGCCTTATGGTGCCATCTCAAAGAGGCACAAAATCACTTTCATGGAGCCTTCACCTGGGCTGTTCCCTGCTGGTGGAATGACCTTCATTACTCAACCTGAGCTGCTGAGTCCGTAGACATTTTCAAGAAACAGTTGAAGACGCATCTTTTTCGACAACACTTGACCCATTGAGTCAAGTCAAGTCACCTTTATTTATATAGCACTTTTTACAATACAGATTGTATCAAAGCAGCTTCACAGTGATAACATTAAGTAATACAACAAAGTTTGTTTGTAGAAGGAAATTTCATCATCGTCCACCTGAAGAAAGGCAGGTCAATAATATTGTTGTAAATTAAATGTCCCCAACTAAGCAACCCAAAAGCCAAGGCAACAGTGGCAAGGAACCAAAACTCCATCAGGTGACAGAATGGAGAAAAAACCTTGGGAGAAACCAGGCTCAGTCGGGGGCCATTTCTCCTCTGGCCAATGAACGAACAGTGTATGATTATGATTCAGGCAGCATTACAGGTCAAAAGTCAGATTGAATTAGAAAATTCACAATATTTATCCACATCCATCTGGATGGAGGTTGGAGTCATCACACCGGAATGGAGACGAGTTTGTTGAGGTGTCCATAAGGCCTTCACAGGGCTGATGAGGCAGGCTCTTCATGCGTTGTGGTCGTGTCCAGGCGCAGGTCCACCACCTGATCTGGATACGGCCTAGATCCGGCTGACTTCAGTAAACCTCGGAATAAACGGAAAGACTAACATTAGCAAAGAAGCCATTCTTCTTATGATGTAACGATTACATCTGTGTTATAGGAAGTGTCCCCGGTTACGGCTGACCTAATCTATGCAGCCTAATAATAATTTAACTGAACTGAATTCACAAGTTCACACTTACAAATAAGTCAGATAGAATAGATGCCATGCATATTTGGCATGCTGTCTGAGGAGAGGGCTCTGGGCTCTGTATTTTGCCCGAACCCAGAGTACCCCCCCCCCCCCCCCCCATTCCTGGCTGTGGAAGGAACAAGCCGAGAGTGAGGTGTCGGGGTGGTGGAGGGATGCTGTAAAACTGTCAAGGAATGTAGGTGAGTCGACTGAGTGCCTTTATATATGCTTCCTCTCATGCTAATGGGATTGTCATGACGATTGTTGATGACAAGTTAATTGGATTGATTATTTGAACGTGTACCTCCCGAACTTTGTTCAGTTATCATTTCACGAGTTCACACTTACAAATAAGTCAGATAGAATAGATGGTATGAATATTTAGCGTGCTGTCCGAGTAGAGGGCTCTGGGCTTGGTATTTGGCCCGAACCCAAAGTCAGAAATCAGATTATTATAGAAATAGACATGTCGTTCCATTGTTTAAGGATGGTTGTCCATAGACTGAGCTCGTTGCAACATGAAGTAGTTAGGAAGATTTGGTCCTCTAGAGCGTGAACTGATGATGCGAGGAAGAGGAGATGGGAGATGAAAGGGCGGCCTTGCGGGATGATGCGCATCGTAAAGTTTAAGTCGCCATTAAACATGTTAATGGCTAAGGTGTATATTCACTCCATATAACACAGACGGGGCTACCGTAATATGTGAGCAACATGTATGTACATGTTTGTATTTTTTTAGAGAATAATGTTTATGTGTGGTTATTGAAAAAACTAAAACTTAAAGTGTCTGAAATAAGGCCACAAAACACATGCTAAATATGTGTCCACAAGACTTTTGACTAATGGGTGTTGTTGCCTAGAATTTTTGCTTCAAAATGATCTGAAAATCATCCTGCCTAATCATTTACACAAAGCAATACATTGATTTAAATTTTATAAGACACCTTTTGTTTGGAAAGGCAATATGCGTGGAGGCGCGTTCACACCTGAGAAGACAAAGGCCAGATAATGTGCCACATTCATAATGAGCTGCATATTAATTAGCCCTTTCACACAGGTGTCACAGGATCCCAAAGAATGCAAGGACAAAAGAAATTATCTATATTAGGGCTAAGCGATATATCGCACAATATTGTTATGCGCATCTCGTCAGTAAAGCCGGTTCCTTGATTAGTAGTAAATAGCCATCACCTGCTTTCAGATGGAGCGGCATTTACTACAAAGAGCCGTGGTTAACTGACCAGCTGAGCCATATCGCATCAATATCGCGGACTAATGCGATATGGCTCAGCTTGTCAGTTAACTACGGCTCTTTGTACACAGCAAAAACTCCAGTGTTAAATTAACACTCCTGGGAGTGTATATGAGTGTATATGAGAGAAAATGCCGCTCCATCTGAAAGCAGGTGAAGGCGATTTACTACTAATCAAGGATCAAGGATCAAGAAACAAGGATCAAGAAACAATTACAATTTTAACAATATTTCAAGTGTATTTCTTTGTAGAAAAAGTATACATTTTATCATACGTATTAAAAAAGGTAAGGATTCATTAGTTTGAATATTAGAACAAACACTATAATAACATCTTAGTTGATAATTCAATATACCTACTTTATTTTTGACAAAACATCATACTGTAGTATATTTAACTATGAGCAGAAATTGGTGAACTATAGCGTACCTAATTAATGTGACAGTAGTCTTTTTTTACAGTCAAAACTTTATAATCTATCCAAAACTAATCACAAAATCTTGTCTAAACAGTCATATTTAGTCTTTGTTACAATATTTGTAACATATTGTGTATGATATATTAGCATTTACATGTGAATTTGCAGTTTGTTGCTTAAACAAACATTTTATTTCAACATATTTCAGTCTATTTTTACTCATCTTAGTAGGCTATAGCAATATAGTTTGGATGTGTTCATGTAAACATAACGTTTACTATGTAGGTGCAAGAGTGAATGAACGGCACAGACACGCGCTGTATAACTGTAGTAAACAAAGCGCACGTGTGCCTGTGCCGTTCATTCATCATTTAGCCTACACACAGACACGCAATTCATATTTAAACGGTCTTTTTGCGGTTTACAGTCAGACACTATTCAATATCGCGATTAGAACAAAGCACTTAAGAATAAATGACTTACTACATCAGCTGGATCCGTTGCTCCTCGAAATGAAACTACCAGCATTTCTGGTACATTTCCAGGGTTATTAGATAGTATTATTCCTCACAGCGTATGGATAGGCTGTGTACACAGCTGTAGTAAGATACTTACTAAACACGATGTGTTTTATATTCCAGCTGGTGGGCGTTGGCTTGTTTGAATGGCTTGCCTTAGAATAGATCATTTGCGTTTGAATACCGCGCGCTCTCCGTGGGCGTGGCACATTAACGCGTAATCAGGTATAATGAGCTGGAAAGAAAAATACTGACATCTCTCTCTTTTCATACAGATTGCATAAACTGGGAATATTTGTTTTTTTATATAAATGAATTAATTTAAAAGAAGAGAGTTCAAGCTTCATTATGGAAAAACACTCGTGCCTGTATGACAAGTATTCGCGTAATTACAGTTAATTTCCGGACGCGTTTCAGAATGGACTTAACTGACAGAGAGAAGGCAGAACGCGAATCATGTTTTTTTTTTCTTTATTTGGCGACAAGCACAACACTTTATTTTTACTGTGAGTATCCACAAAAAAAAGACACTTATCAGGATCTAATGATGTACAACACTTAATATGTAAGATCAAAATCAACAGAGTATTTTGAGTTTCTTTTGCACTGATAAGAAAAAAACGCGAGACTATCGCGCCAACCTCAGAGGGTTAAAGAGATGCATTTTTGTCTAGATTTAAACTGACAAGAGTGTGTCTGCTTCCCAATGCAATGTTAGGGAGACTGTTCCAAAGTTTAGATGCTAAATAGGAAAAGGATCTACCGCCTGTGGTTGATTTTGATATTCTAGGTATTATCAACTGTCCATAGTTTTGAGATCACAGTAGATGTGAAGGACTATAATGTGTTAAGAGCTCGCTCAAGTACTGGGGAGCTAAACCATTTTGTGCATTATAAGTATTCAGCATTATTTGAAAATTTATACAATGTTTAATAAGGAGGCAATGCAGTGTTGACAGAACGGGGCTAATAATATCTTACTTCCTGGTTCTAGTGAGAACTCTAGCTGCTGGGTTTTGTACCAGCTGTGATTTGTTTATTAAGCGTGCAGGGCAACCACCCATAAGAGCATTACAATAATCTAGCCTTGAGGTCATGAACGCATGAACTGTTCCATATTTTTCATTGAAATATGTCGTAATTTAGATATATTTTTAAGATGGAAGAATGTGGGTTTACAGATGCTAGAAACATGGCTTTCAAATGAAAGATTGGTATCATTAATACTTACACTTTCTATTCTATATCTATTTTTTTTTTTATTTATTCTGCGTTAGACTAAACTGGGAATGGTCATAGCACTTGCATATTGTTGCAACAGTTAATGCATCCTGAGCAGGGGCTTGTTGCTTGTGCAGTGCCCTTTTGATAACTGATCTGACCCACAGCAGACTTACACTAATAGACTGTGACAAGTCTCTTTCCATTCTAATCCACCAACCATAATCTACACAGGCTAATTGAACTATCAGTTCGGATTTCAGAGTGAAACTTGGGAGGGAGAGAGAGACTGAGGCAAGCCACTGAATGACGTTATCTGGAGGCAGGTGTACCAGTGGGCAATCTGAGTTTTACAATGCTTGCTGAAGGAGATGGGGTTTTACATGGTCTGTGGAGTTCTGAGACAAAGGGGTCAACGCTTTGGATTTGATTCAGGAAGCTTTTAAACCACAATTGGTTTTCTTTGTCACAGGGATTCTACAAAAGGGAGAGCTAAAAAATAAAGGTAGGGACATTAAAGACAAATTATTTTGTAGTATGATGGAAAATATGTTGTGTCTGTGTGTATGTTGTGCAGGTGTGGTTGCAAAGGCATAACTTTGGTTTTAATATTGATGAAGACATTTCACAATCCAACTATACAGGTGCATGATATTTTTGCTGACACAGGGAAATTGTTGGTTGCAGATGAACAGTTTTTTTTTATTTTTATTGTTTTCACAAAGAGTGTAAGTATATGTCTTCTAGCTTTTGTATATGAGTAAAATTATCAATAAAAATGCCAGTCATTGACAAATGTGTAAATAAGGCCTTTAACAATAAATAGCAAACATCAACTTTCAACTTAACCTTATTTCATTTTAGCCATATGATTTGTAATGTTCATAGCTATTTACACTTTACTTTAACAGTTTACTTTGAGATGTGTTAGTAAAATAGTCTCTTTAAGGGGTTAGTTTGTAAGTAATCCCACAATCTATGCCCATGTGAATGTGAAATAACTTTCAGGTATTAATTATTAATAAACTGATTATTCAATAAATGTAATGATTTAATGATAAATATATAAAAAAATATATTGATTATAATACATATTTAAATACTCTATTATTCAGATCAGTGGTCAAGAACAGTTTTAATAATAAAATAATAATAATAATAATAATAAAAAGAAGGTTACTATGGAACTGTAATAGGTTACAGATTACATCTAACCCCCTTTGTAATCGTTAACATTTTCATAAGTCACTGTATTTTAATTACACATTTTTCTCAGTAACTGTAAAGTGACTGATTACAGTTACATTTATTTTGTAATTAATTTACGTAATTACATGTAACTAGTTACTCCCCAATACTGAGTAGTTCTAAATAATGTTATTTTTGGGTGTCACAATTTGAAGAGCATCATTACTGTGGATATACAACGCAAACAGCGATTGCTTTTACCATTGTTTAAACCAGTCTTACTCATAACAAACAGATTTGTGTAGCATTTTCATTTATGTCTGATAAATTGCCACTGGCATTGTCAACCCTTGGTTATTATTGAAATAATCCACTGGTCAAACGGGATGAAATTACAAGAATGACAAGTGTCTGCAGTTTTTTTCCCTGTTTACTCCATCATTTGGATGCTTTCGTCAGTTCTGTTTTTATTTTTTCTTGTGCTGATTCACTAATCTGAAGAGCCCTGATCACTCTCACCAACGAGCTCCGCCACCAATTTGATATGCAGTATCAGTCAATGGGTACTGAGCCAACAGTGCGGAATTCACCCGAAAGCCAAACGCTCAAAAACAGCCCAACATTTCCTGATGGCCAACCACCCAGTAAACACAGAATGTCCCTTATGTTCCCATATTGTCCCCATTACTTTTTTTTTTTTTTGGGGAACCAAATAAGAATGTTCTTGGAATGTCTATTTCACTGTTAAAGACAGCATACGACTGTCGAACATAGTGGAAGGACTCACGTCTTGTGCGTCATATCGAGAATCCCATATTGATTTGTCACCCGTGACCCTGACAAATGACGTGTCGGAGGCTATATACATTCCGCTCATGTCACAGTTGGTCACATTGTCTTTCTCGCGAAGAGATCTCACTCCAGCGTGCAAGGATTTTTTGATGAGCAACTGCTCCCTGCTACAGCTCGGTCTCGGGAATTCATATTGGATTAAATCCAATTGTCATTACGTGCATTGAATTTATTCATCAGATCAGATACCCACTGATTATCCATTTCATTAGAATCAAATACTACTAGCCGTGCTAAGGTGAGTATTTTACGTGAACTCAGTGGTTAATTAGGGTTCTATCAAACTGTGTGTAGTATTGATTGTTGTCTTTAGACGACTACTATACGAACGTTCATTGGTAAACCAGAGCTATATTCAGTTGACAGGGGTTACCGTAGCAACTTTAACACCTTATTCTTCAACGCTGCCATTTCTCTGCCTTTAATATTCTATTACTATCCCATTGTTACCAGGGGGTTTTCATTTACTTGTTCGGGAAGTATTTGCAGCTTCATGCTCTCTCTGCTCAGGTCCAATGGATCTTATGGATGCCTTTATTATTTATTTATTACTTTATTATTACTTTATGCAGCCTCTGAATTATTAGATAAGGATGAGCAGGGCTATTATCCATCCTTGGATGAAACATCGCCTTAAAGGAGAACTCCGGCGCAAAATGAACCTGGGGTGTAATAACACATTGGTACCGAGTCGACTGTTCTCTGGGATTTTTTTCATGAAAATCGAGTGTAAAGAGTTTTATCTCTAAAAACTGTTTAGCTTTTAACGCTAGTATATGGGGCATATAATAAGTAAAAAGAGATAGTTAATACCACTAACAAGGCTCAGAATAGCCCCACACTAACACGGTAGCTTAATGAGGGTCTCTACATACAAACCGAAGCACTGAGAACTTTGTAAGTGTACAGACAGTTTAATAATAATATACTTAATAAAGACAGTACCATCGCGTATACAGGCAGGGGCCATCTTTGGGAAATAGCCTCGACCAGTCGAAGCCCTAATGCCGTGCTAATTGAGCTGAACTGTGAGATTCTAAGTCACAGTTTAGCTCGTAGCACGGCGTTCGTGGTTCGACCGGTCGAGACTGTTTTCCAAAGATGGCTCCGCGATGGAACTGTCTTTATAAAGTAGATATACATGCACTGTTGGTCAGGATTTACAACAATGTCGCAGGCTTAAGTCGTGTAGGAAATTCCATGGCTCATCTATTGTTAGCTCTTCATTTTACTATGAACGTTACCTCACTGGACAATTCTGCATCAGAGTTGTTTTACACTTCCTTGCAAGCCTTTAATTGGTTTCTCTAGTGGAACGGCTCTTGGGTTTATTACACAAACTAGGAGGCAGGTTTGGCTAGCACAGGCTAAACTCTTTGAAGTTTACCATAACAGTCTTTTCCAGCTACCACTGGTACCTGGACAAGTTTTTGGTCCAGCTCCTCAAGAAGCTCTTTGGTGCAGAGTTTCGTGCAGTGGAGTCTCGATCCCTGCACTTTGAGCATAGTGTAAATTATTATGGGCCATCCACACACTGAATGGCCTTTCGTCGCACAACTCAGCTCCAACACAGGCAGGGGCAGTCTACAGGCTGTTTGACCTGGCTCTTCCTCAAGAAATGAGGCCTCCAATGCTCGCTCTAGACCAAGTGCTTGCCCTGTGGTGACTTATCCCACCCTGGGGGATTTCATTCAAAATATTTTTACGTTTGCAAGAAATATGGAAGTTTCAGGCCTATCCTGGACCTCAGATGCCTGAACAGAAGCTAAATACATTCCTTTCCGCATGCTGCATGTCATAGATGTCCTACAAGCCATCAAACCCGGCATGTGGTTTACTTCTGTGAATCTAAAGGGTGCATGTTTCCACATTACACTTTATCAACTACTGGAGCATGTCACTGCCTTAGGACTGAAAGTAAACCAACAGAAAAGCTGCCTCACTCCATGCCAGTTAGTATACTTCCTGGGATTGCATCTAGACTCAAGAGCGATGAGGGCCTCCCCCACAGCGTGCAGGAGGCAGGCTATATGGGAAGCCATAGTGAAGTTCCAGGTTTGACGCAAGCTAACTCATCTCAGCTTCCTATGACTAAAGGGTCTTCTCATGGCAGCCTCATCAGCCATTCAATTAGGGCTTTTACACCGTCGCAGATTTCAGCGCTGGCTAATAGGTAGACGATTATCAGCAGTCCAAAATCGGCATACCCATATTTGGGGTTACAACCAGTTGCTTTGTTTCCCTGAGGCTTTGGAGACAAGAATGAATTCTGCAAAGGGGTGTACCAATGGGGCCACCTCCGGCATGCAGGAAAGTAGTGACAACAGATGTTTCCCTCACATCCATCTGCCATGCCACTTATCCCAGAGGAAAAATGTATTGCTCAGTGGTTGCTTTTCCTAAGCTTATAAGACTTAGTTGTGATTCTCATATATATCTGATTGTAGTATCAACAGTGTCTCATATTTTTTCCTAAAATTCCTTAGGAGAAATAAAAGTAGACACAACTGAGACATGGAAAATTTCTGAAAGAAAGGAGTCCAAAAGGAGAAACGAGAAACATGGATGATCTCTTTATTTATTTTCTGTGTGTGATGTTATTGAGATCTCTTATAAATGTTAGAGATCCAGAGTGTCTAGCTGAGGAGAAAAGTCTGAGCACAGTGTGTAATGTTATTGAGATCTCTTCTAAAGTTAAGAGGAGACAAATGTGAGAGATCCAGAGAATTTATCTGAGGAAAAAAGTCTGAACACAGTGTGTGATGTTACTGAGATCTCTTCTAAACTTAAGAGGAGACAAGTGTGAGACCATTGGTGTCTTTAGTCTAGGAGAAAAGTCGGTAACACTTTATTTAGATAGTCCCTTTTGAACATTCTGTTGAAAATAGAAATGCCAGAGTAGAACTGGCCCCCCGACTGAGCCTGGTTTCTCCCAAGTTTTTTTTTTTCTCCATTCTGTCACCTGATGGAGTTCTGATTCCTTGCCACTGTCACCTTTGTCGCCTTTGGCTTTTGGCTTGCTTAGTTGGGGACATTTAATATTGAATAATATTATTGATCTGCCTGCATTGACACCATTACATGAGAACTGAACTGAGCTGGACGATGTCATCACGGTTTTCTCCAGATCGGCTCTATATATAAATCAACTAAATTAATAACTTTTTTACAACAAAAATGAACCATCACTGAACTTAAAATAATAATAATAATAATTGTGACGCGGCGAACAAGACGAGAGACGTGCGGATCCATTTGCAGGGCTTTATTCCAAAACATGGTCGTATACAGGCAAGGTCAACAAACAGCAAACAGGAATGGCAGAGGCATGACACAGAGTTATCCTTAGGGAAAGCATGGGTCGACGATCGGCAAACAACATCCAACAGGGGCAAGGCAAAGAGAGATAATCCAGGTAACCAGCAAAATCCAAACAAGGCGCTAACAGAGTCCAAAGGGCTAGGCTAGGGGTAAATCCAGGAAACACAGGCTAGAATCAGAACACAGGGAAACAGGCAAGGCAATGAACACTGGATGGGCTCAGTAGAGTAGCTAACACTAGGGGAGCGCTAAACGCAATACAATACTCAGCCTCAGGGAGAGAAAGTCCAAGGCTTATGAAGAGTGTGAGATAGTGTGTGATAGTTCTCAGGTGTGAGCGTGATTAGTGGAATCAGCTGTGTGAGTCGTCAATGCAATGAATGATGGGGATTGTAGTGAAGTGCAAGAGTCCATGCTGTGATTTGGTGACCTCTGGTGGTGATTGACCGGAAGTGCATGGACCAGATTCGTGACAATAATAATAATAATAATGTAATTTGTATAATTATAATACGAATTTGAGAAGCAGGAGACTCAAGCAAAAGTATCCATTTGATATTAAAGTAACCTTTACTTCTATCTAGAAGTAACTTTTGAGATGTTAAAGAGGTAATGTTCTATTTACGTAAAGAAAACTTTCCTGGCTAACCAACAGTGAAAGTTAGGATGTCCGTTAGTTTTTGTTAGCTGGGTGTTGCTTGGTGTCCAAACCAATTCAAACATGGTTTGTTGGTACCATGACATTGATCATCAACTTTCTCTGTCAACTCAGGCTTTGAGCGTGTAGACATGAAAGTGTAACATCAGTTGTGAACTGCCAATCACATTCCTTGAAACATGAGGTTTGTTTGAGATTAGCAAAATCTGCGAAGAACCGATCACCGCTGATCATTGTGGGCTGCCTTGCTCTGATGTCATGTTGACGTGTGCCAAAAAACACTTGTGGCGGCGAGGTGGCCATGTGGGATTCCACAGTCAGGTGCAGTTGCTCTCCCCCGACTGCGCTGATCAAAATCTGTCTACACCTGGTATTAAGATGCGTTTTGGTCGATCGGATCACAAGTAGACGAGGGAGACACATTCCCATTTAAACCTGGTGTTTTAATCCGTCTCTTTTGTCCACTTTCAACCACTTCTGATGAGCGCCAATTGCATGCTACACCGTTCTTGTATCCCTCACGGAGGAGCTTCGGAAGCATACTGTAAAAGAAGGAGCGACAACAGTGAAGGACGAGAGAGGACCAGGCCTGGACTTTACGTTGTGTTTTGTTTATGCTTTATTATGTGTGTGGGACAGGCGTCTGTGAGGGGCTGCCGTCTTTACTTTCATTTTTGTGTTTATTTATTTTATGATTATTAAAATGCGTTGAATGTTTGCCGGTTCCTGCCACCTTCTCATAACAACATACCTTCATTACAGTCTTGTTCATCATATTCATATTCATATAAAAGCAACAGAACTTAAATTTACATCCATTTTATTAGCAACACAGTGCATGAGTGTGAATCCCGCGATATCTGCCTTAGGTAGGTGTCTGATCCACTATGAGAAGAGATCTGTCTGTAGTGGCTGCACTTTTTGCACTCCTCCGCTCACTGCAGCTGCCTACTCTCGCATACATTTCAGGCAAGATAATATACATCTCAAAGGAGCCTATGGAGAACCTGTGATTTACTTCTTAATGTTGAAATATGCAAATTAGGTATTATCTAATTAAATATGCGCTAATCTGCATATATTTTAAAAACGAAATCTGAGTATTGAATAAAGCCAGGTTCAAAATTATTTTTTCATTGTGTTCACATATTAGATAGGAAAAAAAAGTACAGAGGGATTTATGGATATCTACTTTTGTTATCCTGTAAATCAGAATATACTGCCAATAGCCTCAAAAAAATTTTGCCATGTTTTTTGGAATAAAATGTTATATAAATCAGGCTAGGAATAGTATATTTACAAATCCCTCTGTAAATGTCTTCATAATATAACTAGGTACAAGACTGGGAAGTTTGGTGCATATAGGTGCTACTGAACTGGAGATTTCGGACTTAGAGTACGATAGAAAAGTCATTTTGAGAAAACGGGCTTTAAAGATTTAGCATCAGCCAATAAGATTGCGCATTTAGAGTTAAATCCCCCCTTTTAGTTTCACGATTGGTTGCTGATAAAAAGGAAATGACCATATTTGGATCCGGCAGTCTTGTTCAGGAGAGAGAGAGCTTTCTAACGGTGTGTGTGATGACAGGGTGCAGATCGCGATCGCGGAGCAGAGAGATGATTTATAACGACAACTTTTGATGAATTTATGAGAAATCTAGAGTCGCAAACAGACAAAGTGTAGTAAAATAAAGACCTAAATGTGTATTTCGGACTTTTTTTCACCACAAGTCTGAAAGAAGACATTATTGAAGACAAATATATCCCAAAATCTCAAAATTGACCAGTGAAAAAAAAACGATGTTTTTGCCTGCCGTGTCTCGCCTTAATGTATCATGTGTTTTATTAGACAGGTGAGCAACTGTTTGGATATATTCATCGACAGAACACTAATCATTGTTATACAGCTCAACACAGTTAGTCTTTTAGTTTAAATCTCGTTTTCTTGATTTACCGCGAGAACCATATTTACCATGTTTACCACTAATATCGATCTAGCTCACTGCAGAGTTCTACAAATGAAACAGATTGTCTCTACTCAGTGAAACACCCTCTGACAATCCTGTTGAATGTGCCCTAGTTATTGGCTATTCTATTACACGGAGCGTGAAAATAGAGACACCAGCCACATGTCGGCACTAATGATGTTCAACTTCGCTAGTCGGAGATCACTAAAATTAACGTTAAAGAGGTGTGTGAACGCGCAAGTACGAGGTCAGGCACTGTAATTAGGGGCCAAGCACCGAAGGTGCGGAGGCACCTATTGTATCTGTTCCGGTTCTTATTAGGGGCCAAGCACCGAAGGTGCGGAGGCACCTATTGTATCTGTTCCGGTTCTTATTAGGGGCCAAGCACCGAAGGTGCGGAGGCATCTATTGTATCTGTTCCGGTTCTTATTAGGGGCCAAGCACCGATGGTGCTGAGGCACCTATTGTATCTGTTCCGGTTCTTATTATTATTAGGGGCCAAGCACCGAAGGTGCTGAGGCACCTATTGTATCTGTTCCGGTTCTTATTATTAGGGGCCAAGCACCGAAGGTGCGGAGGCACCTATTGTATCTGTTCCGGTTCTTATTATTAGGGGCCAAGCACCGAAGGTGCTGAGGCACCTATTGTATCTGTTCCGGTTCTTATTATTAGGGGCCAAGGTCCATGAAAGGGAACAGAAACAGGGGGTGATGGTTTAGCCGGGGGCCAAGGCAAAGCAGACAGTCCATCGGGCGGCCAGGGCGAAGCAGACGACCCATCGGGCGGCCAGTGCGAAGCAGACGACCCTTCGGGCGGCCAGTGCGAAGCAGACGACCCCTCGGGCGGCCAGGGCGGTGAAGACCCCTCGGGCGGCCAGGGCGGTGAAGATCCCTCGGGCGGCCAGGGCGGTGAAGATCCCTCGGGCAGCCAGGGCGGTGAAGACCCCTCGGGCGGCCAGGGCGGTGACGACCAGGGCGAGGGCGACCATGGCACAGGAACAGCAGCAGACACCGGCTCATGAACAGACCAAGGTTATAATCGTTAACGAAAACGAACGAAAAAACGAAAACTAGGTGGGAAAAAACATTGTTGTTAACTAAAATAAAAATAAAAACGAGGCATTACAAAAAAACGATAACTAACTAAAACTGTAATGTGTGTTTGGCAAAACTAACTAAAATAAAATAAAATAATAGAGTAAATGTCCTTAGTTTTCGTCTTTGTCAATGTCTTTCATTTTTAACGCTATTTAAAACACGCAGTGTATTCGTTCAGCTGCATTTCCTTTCCCTTCTCTCCCTCCGTCTCTCTGTCACATGCACGCGCGCACACACACACACACACACACACACACAGCCCCTCCCCTCCGTGCACACCGCGTCTCCATGAAAACGAGGGTTCGACGTTGAAAGCAAGTTCGCGAAAGGTTGGTATCTCGTGAACACCTCTACACAATCACACATTAAAAAGTGGTGCAAAAATATTTTTAATTCTGAATACATTATTGTCTGTGTGTTAATGTCGACCCGAGAAGCGATTGCGCCTTCTTTAGAAAGTTAACTAGTCGCAAATTTGAGGTAAAATGCACTTGGGTTGTCGATGTCAAATATATAAGCTGTGATTCAAATATTAAATAATGTTATGTCATTATTCAATACAGATGAGTAGCCGGTCCGACATTAATTTTATGGCCCGCGTCATGCAAAAGATGAATGCACTTTTTATTTTATTTTTAGTTCAAAGGTTGTGCGAATGTTAGACAGTGTGCCTTATATGTAGCCTATATGTTTAATACCGCGGAGTCGGACGCTTTGGATAATCCGTGGGTCAATTAATAAAAAATAACATTTATCATCGTCATTGCGATGTGTGTGGAATGTTTAATGTAGCTTTATATAGCTACTTGATATCTCCGAAATGTAACCATTAACTTGATAAGCGCAACAAATAGCGAAACAAGCGGTAAAGCTGTCAGTTTGTGTGTGCTAGGCAGAGCTCGTGCATTCAGAGCTGCGCACTTTCAATTGCGTAATTTAAATATCACACTTTAATTATTTATAGCTCATAACTTATAAAAAATAAAATAAAACAAGGTGTTATTACTATATGACAAATGATAGACAGCTATACAGCGCGCGAGGACTGAATTGAGCTCTCTTTCGCGTCTGAATGGACAAATACACAGCATTATGTATAAATGTCCGTTTTGGAGAATATTCATGCAAACACAGTCAGTTATGTCTTTACAGAACATACAGTTGTGAGAATATCGGATGTGCATCAGTGCAATTGGATCTGCACTCGGTCTTAAAGTGACAGTGCGTAATAAACCTAATGCCGTCTGTGCACTTAAAGGTATTGTAGGTAGAAATCCCCAAAAATACTTTTTTCCAATTTTTTTCAAACTGTCTTTATATATCAATGCATAATTAAAATGTAAGTACTCTGGAAAATAAATTATAAAAATCGAGTGTCTGTAGTTCTCTCAGGACTGTAATAAACACAGTTCATTATTCCATTCGGGACGAAAGAAATGATTGGCTGGGGCGACTGTCACTCTCCCTCGCTACCATGGATACCACCTCTGCTGATACAGGAGGAGCCCAAATGCGCGCACCCGTTTGAAAAGGAACGGAAGCTAGTAATAACAAACAATTATGGCAGAGAAAGAACAGTCACAATTCTCAGTAACGTTACCTGCATATAGAGGCAGCGAAGTCAAACGAGTTAAAAAAAGGAAGACAGTATTTGAAAAGGCTATGAACAAAAAATCTTTGGATAAATAAAGAAATCATAAGAGAGTCGGCGTGGCTTTCCAGCGTCGGCTACTACTGAGTGATCTCAAGGGGCTGAAAAGTGACTCCATGATGGCTTTATTTCTGCTGGACAGGTAATCTTGCTGTTTTCATTTTGATGGCATTTATTTTTTCATGAAGCATGTATCACTAGCACACCTAACTACCTAATATTAGCTACCTAACGTTACGTAGCATAACTAACGGTACTGGCTTAGCTATGACAGTGTAACTTTGGTGTCGACTAGTATAACGTTACTGTTAGTGAGCCAGGGTTGAGACGATAAATAAGCAATAGGCCTATCTGCAGTCGAAAGCTGTTTTATTTAATTTTGCCGAATCTAACTTTAGGTTAAAAAGTTTAGGGGATCTATTTTTATACCTAGCTTTACCCTCTGCCTAAACTGTGTTCCTATTTTCACCGTGAACTCTACCTACTCCGTTTTTTCACGTTTGGTTTGTTGTTATATGCTCTACATATGTTTACATATGTCTTTATGTTGTATCTGTATGTGCTATACAATATATGTTGTGTGTGTGTGTGTTATATTATCTTGGGTCTGCAATGCAGTTGTGAGAAGGTGTTTGAGTGTATGTAATTCAGTTTATCTGTAAACAATCTTATGTTATGAATCTTACAAATTCACCTTCATCACAGTGTAACTGATAGTAACGGCAAACGTGTATCAATGAAGCTATTTATAGCTTTGCCTTATATTGAGTTTGATTCCGTTACGAGCTAGTAAAATATTTTAAACTTTACAAGTATCGTTATGCGAGCTGGATAGTGAGTACTAACAGCCATGTTAATTGTTTATATTCATACTGATAAAGTTAGTTATTTTATTACTTGTGATTCTGACATGATGTCACTACATCTGGTAAAGCTGGTAAACACGTCCGACTCTTCCAGCTGAGCGAATGGCCGGGATCGCGCGTTCATTTGTTTTGGGGGCGTGGCTTTGGAAGGAGCCGAGTAGGGAGGGAGTGGGAGTTAATGGAATAATGAGCTGTGTTTATTGTAGTCCTAAGAGGACTACAGACACTCGATTTTTATAATTTCTTTTCCAGAGTACTTACATTTTAATTATGCATTGATATATAAAGACAGTTTAAACAAATTTTGACAAAAAGTATTTTTGTGGATTTCTACCTACAATACCTTTAATATCAATCAAACAACAAAATAAAAAGAGAAAAGAATTCACTGCTCTTTAATGAGAAATAGCCTGTATTTGCTCAATGATTTTCTCCATGTATTTTGAGTTTTTTAATACTCTTGAGTATTATTTTTGTTTTAATACATTTTTAATCTACTTTTTTGTTCCAGATTTTTTTAATTTTAATTTTCATATTCAGTATTACTTTAAATCGGACAAAGACTAGCAATACTTACCTTGCAAGGAGGTTTTTAATACTCTGTTTGGGTATGAACTCTTTTTTGTGTGCTTAATTTTAATAATTAATATTGCTAGAAAACTGTTAATCCACTTTTTTGTTCCAGATTTTGTTTCACGTTCAGTATTAGCCTACTTTAAATAGGACAAAGACTAGCAAGACTTACCTAGCAAGATAGGCAATACACAATATTTCTTACTTATTTAGAAATGCAGTTTATGTCGTCTTTAGTCTGTTTGCTATTTAGTTTTTTTTCCTGGCACACGTCACTTACACATTTTGCACTTTACTGCGGAGTCTTGTGCAGACTGTTTACATACAGTATTTGTGCCCATATGTACATTTTATGTACTGGTTTTATTGTTGAATATATATCTCTAAAATTGTATGATGTTTTCGTTGAGTTATTATTACACAATTCTTTTTCTGACCTTTTTGAATCTTGCCCCTGACAAATAACCCAAAATCCAAAAAAAAGACTAAAACTAACATTAAAACTAATAAAAACTAAACTAAAACTAAGCATTTTCAAAAAATAAAAACTAAACTAAACTAGCAATTCCCCCTTTAAAAACTAATTAAAACTAAACTGAATTTGAAACCAAAAATTCAAAACGAAATAAAAATAAAAACTAATGAAAAATGCAAAACTATAATAACCTTGGAACAGACACCGGCTCATGCACTGGAACAGGCACTGGCTTTGGAACAGACATTGGCTCCAGCTCTGGAACAGGCACTGGCTCTGCATCCGGCTCTGAAACAGGCATTGGCTCTGCCTCCGGCTCTGGAACAAGCATTGGCTCTGCCTCTGGAGCAGCAGCCACCGGCTCAGGAACTGCAAACACCGGCTCAGGAACAGTCACTAGAACAGAAATGGTCACAAGGACAGACACAAACACAGAAACAAACACTGGCTCTGGCGCTGGAACAGGCGCTGGCTCTGGAACAGACATTGGCTCCAGCTCTGGAACAGGCCTTGGCTCTGCCTCCGGCTCTGGAACAGGCACTGGCTCTGCCTCCGGCTCTGGAACAGCAGACATGGGCATGTCCAGGATCCGAACCAGACGCTCCAGATAGTCCAGATCCAAGAAGGCAGACGGCACTGCCTCTGCCTCCGGCTCTGGAATGGGTACTGGCTCTGCCTCCGGCTCTGGAACAGGCATTGGCTCTGCCTGCGGCTCTGGAACCGGCAATGGCTCTGCCTCCGGCTCTGGAACTTGCAATGGCTCTGCCTCCGGCTCTGGAACGGGCACTGGCTCTGCCTCCGGCTCTGGAACGGCCATTGGCTCTGCCTCCGGCTCCGGCTCTGGAACAGCAGACACTGGTTCCGGCTCTGGAACAGCAGACATGGGCATGTCCAGGATCCGAGCCAGACGCTCCAGATAGTCCAGGTCAAGGAAGGCAGACGGACCCTGAACAGTCTCTCGCTGGGCAGACGTGACATGAACAGTCTCTCGCTGGGCAGACGTGACGTGAACAGTCTCTCGCTGGGCAGACGTGACGTGAACAGTCTCTCGCTGGGCAGACGTGACGTGAACAGTCTCTCGCTCGGCAGGCGTGACGTGAACAGTCTCTCGCTGAGCAGACATGACGTGAACAGTCTCTCGCTTGGCAGATGTGACGTGAACAGTCTCTCGCTGGGCAGACGTGACGTGAACAGTCTCTCGCTGGGCAGATGTGACGTGAACAGTCTCTCGCTGGGCAGACGGAACGTGAACAGTCTCTCGCTGGGCAGACGAAACGTGAACAGTCTCTGACTGGGCAGACGGAATGTGAACAGTCTCTGACTGGGCAGACGGAACGTGAACAGTCTCTGGATCCGCAGACGTGACGTGAGCGGTCTCTGGATCAGCAGACGTGATGTGAGCGGTCTCTGGCTGGGCAGATGGACTGTGTCTCTTTCTCCTCCTCCGTCCATGAGAGCGAGAGGGCACTGGGTTGGACGGCGCCAGCGGTGAGAGCTCTGGGCTGGACTGCGCCTGCGGTGAGGGCTCTGGGCTGGACGGCGTCAGCGGTGAGGGCTCGGGGCTGGACGGCGCCAGCGGTGAGGGCTCGGGGCTGGACGGAACCAGCGGTGGATGGATCTCTGGGTTGGACATCGCCAGCCCAGGGTCGAGGAAGGACCGAAGAGGAGAGTGGTGCCGGCGCTCACCTCTAGCACCTCCTCTCCTGCGACCTCCACGGGTTCCAAAAAACCTAGCCAGGCGGGTTCCCTCAAACGATTGTTCAATCCTGATGGAAGGAGACTCGGGGGATTTGGCTGCCATGATCTCCTCCGTTTGACGGGCCCATAGCGCAAAACATTGAAAAATGTTCATCTGCGGAGTCACCTCTTCGGTCTTAGAATTCCCCCTCTCGATGGCTGGGGAAGAGCCACGAAAATTCTTACAGCTGGATCTAGACATGACGGAGTCCATCTGTCACGATCCACACACGGGAAACAGAGAGATCCAATTGCAGGTAAGAATTTATTGGGGAAATCCGTAATCATACATCCAGTCCAGGCAGGGGTCAAAACCAAAGTAGCAATCCAAAATAAACAAGAACAATACAAACGGGCAAGAAGGCAGAACTCAGAAGCGGGGTGACGAAAAACAAGGACTCCGTAACAAACACTAAACAGGCAGGGTATATATAACACAGAACTAACAATGATACTGGGGAACAGCTGAGTGCAATGATGCAGTGATGGGTACAGACAAGGATTGTGGGGAATGCAGTTCATAAAGTGGATGACACCGTGGGGAAGGAGGACATCTAGTGGACACCTGGGGAACACAAACCTAACACTGTGACACCAAGCACCGAAGGTGCTGAGGCACCTATTGTATCTGTTCCGGTTCTTATTATTAGGGGCCAAGCACCGAAGGTGCTGAGGCACCTATTGTATCTGTTCCGGTTCTTATTATTAGGGGCCAAGCACCGAAGGTGCTGAGGCACCTATTGTCTCTGTTCCGGTTCTTATTAGGGGACAAGCACCGAAGGTGCTGAGGCACATATTGTATCTGTTCCGGTTCTTATTAGGGGCCAAGCACCGAAGGTGCTGAGGCACCTATTGTATCTGTTTCGGTTCTTATTAGGGGCCAAGCACCGAAGGTGCTGAGGCACCTATTGTATCTGTTCCGGTTCTTTTTTATTATTAGGGGCCAAGCACCGAAGGTGCGGAGGCACCTATTGTATCTGTTCCGGTTCTTATTATTAGGGGCCAAGCACCGAAGGTGCGGAGGCACCTATTGTATCTGTTCCGGTTCTTATTATTATTATTATTATTCTTCTTCTTCTTCTTCTTCTTCTTCTTCTTCCGACTGGGCGTCTATGGCAGCCCCTAGAACCGTGTCCGGGAAAGTTGTTCCGGTTTGACATTCTGATAGAGGACAGTCCCAACAGTAATTGCACCAATTTTGGTGTCTCTAACTCATTGCCTCTAGCGCCACCACCTGTCCAAAGTTTCACTTTTATTATGCTAATAACTTTTGAACCGTTTGGCCTATCAACAAAATTATTTTTTCCTCTGATTCCTGAGCTCATGACGATTCGATCGCACCCTATGACGTCATTTTCCGTCATAAAAATATGGCCGCCATTTTGAATTGTCCAAAAAACCTACTTTTGCGAACTCGTCCTAGACGGTTTGTCCGATTCTCACCAAAATCGCACCAGATCATCTCCAGGCATTGGCGACAAAAAGTTATGGAATTCAAGTCGATTCGTCAAACCGCTTTCGATAAACGCGCAAACAAATTTTACGTAGCGCTTGCGAAAACAGACGTAAGGCTGTATCTCCGCAACGCTTAATCGTATTCAGACCAAACTTGGTACATGTCATCACAAGCATGACTTGAGGCTACATGCTGCGTTTCGGCGCAGCGCCACCTACTGGTCCGGAGATATGAAAAACAGCTATTTTCGCTCATAACTTCTGAACGGTTTGTCCAAAAATCATAAAAGTGGTCTCTGTAGATTCAGGGCGTCATGCCGAGTCGACTGATATCGAATTTTCCCAGATCGGCCATTTTGGCTGTCGGCCATTTTGAATTATGTGCTAAAATGCTGTATTTTTTGAACGCATGAACGAATTGTTACGAAACTCGGTATGGGTCATCGGTACGATGCCCTGAAGGAGCCTGAGAAGTTTCGAAACAGCGCCACCTAGTGGTAAAATTTATTTTTCAAATGCTTATAACTCTGGCTGTGGTTGACTTATTTTCACGGAAGTCATCTCGTTGAGGTCCTGAATCCTTGCCGAGTCCACAGATACCAAACATGCTAGGTTTCAACTTACGGTTTGTGTAGCGTTGTGATTTAGCGCTTAAAAAACATTTGCCGATATCTTCGAAACCGCTAGTCCGATCGAGACGAAACCACCGTCAGAAGTTTGAAACCATAGCTTGTTAACTATATGTGAGAGCCCAAATGCCAAAATATTGATGGTAAGGGGTAGTAAAATCAAATCAAAGTCACGTGTCAGTCATTTTTGATGCTTTTTTTCATATAAATGTCTAAAACTCCGAAGCGAATTGAGATATTTTCACCAAATTTGGCACACACATGTATGGGCTCATTTCAAGGACACAAGAAAAAAATTGTGGGATTTTGCCTCTTGGTGGCGCTATAATAGAACAAAACATGAAAATCCCATTGATTTCAATGCAGTTTTGTGATGTGAAATGCTATACTTAATGAACACATTGCTGTAACATTATGAAACTCAGAATTTGTTACCAGCACCTTGCCTTGAAGGTACTCAAAAGATTTCAAGACAGCGCCACCTGTTGGTCAAAAGTTAAAATTACATTTCCAAAAATGCTAATAACTTTTTTTAAAATGTGCTTATTGTAATGACACTGGTCTTAATAGATTCCTTGGGTCATGCCGAGAACATAGATACCAAGTTTGACGTATTTGGACGAACTTCCTGTCCGCCATCTTTATTTACTTTCAAAACCTTCTTTTTCGAACTTCTCCTAGACCATTCGTCCGATTTTCACCAAAATCGAATCGTGTCATCTCCATACCGTGCCGACTAAAAGTTATGGATTTCGTGACGATAGACGAAACCGTTTTCGTATACCGCAGCAGCAAAGTTGAGACATGCTGTCAAAATGACTATTAAGTCTTTATCTCTGCAATGCCTTGATATTTTGACACCAAACTTTGTATGTGTCATTGTCACCTCACTCTGACCACATCACATCGATTTCGTAACTGCGCCACCTATTGGTCGAAAGTGATAATCCATTAAATCATCTTATAAGTTACTTTATATATGATTTTTCAGCCATTTTGCAAAAATTCTCTTAAAATGTCTTTAATTGCTCCTTGCTGCAGTTGGTCTGCCAATCCCACCCATGAAGGCATCTGTTTCCGCTTCTTGCGCTTGGCCCCGGTAATGGCTGCTTGCAGCTATATTTAGGGGCCAAGCACCGAAGGTGCGGAGGCACCTATTGTATCTGTTCCGGTTCTTATTATTATTATTATTCTTCTTCTTCTTCTTCTTCTTCTTCTTCTTCTTCTTCCGACTGGGCGTCTATGGCAGCCCATAGAACCGTGTCCGGGAAAGTTGTTTTGGTTTGACATTCTGATAGAGGACAGTCCCAACATCAATTGCACCAATTTTGGTGTCTCTAACTCATTGCCTCTAGCGCCACCACCTGTCCAAAGTTTCACTTTTATTATGCTAATAACTTTTGAACCGTTAGGCCTATCAACAAAATTATTTTTTCCTCTGATTCCTGAGCTCATGATGATTCGATCGCACCCTATGACGTCATTTTCCGTCAAAAAAATATGGCCGCCATTTTGAATTGTCCAAAAAACCTACTTTTGCGAACTCGTCCGAGACGGTTTGTCCGATTCTCACCAAAATCGCACCAGATCATCTCCAGGCATTGGCGACAAAAAGTTATGGAATTCAAGTCGATTCGTCAAACCGCTTTCGATAAACGCGCAAACAAATTTTACGTAGCGCTTGCGAAAACAGACGTAAGGCTGTATCTCCGCAACGCTTAATCGTATTCAGACCAAACTTGGTACATGTCATCACAAGCATGACCTGAGGCTACATGCTGCGTTTCGGCGCAGCGCCACCTACTGGTCCGGAGATATGAAAAACGGCTATTTTCGCTTATAACTTCTGAACGGTTTGTCCAAAAATCATAAAAGTGGTATCTGTAGATTCAGGGCGTCATGCCGAGTCGACTGATATCGAATTTTCCCAGATCGGCCATTTTGGCTGTCGGCCATTTTGAATTATGTGCTAAAATGCTGTATTTTTTGAACGCATGAACGAATTGTTACGAAACTCGGTATGGGTCATCGGTACGATGCCCTGAAGGAGCCTGAGAAGTTTCGAAACAGCGCCACCTAGTGGTAAAATTTATTTTTCAAATGCTTATAACTCTGGCTGTGGTTGACTTATTTTCACGGGAGTCATCTCGTTGAGGTCCTGAATCCTTGCCGAGTCCACAGATACCAAACATGCTAGGTTTCAACTTACGGTTTGTGTAGCGTTGTGATTTAGCGCTTAAAAAACATTTGCCGATATCTTCGAAACCGCTTGTCCGATCGAGACGAAACCACCGTCAGAAGTTTGGAACCATAGCTTGTTAACTATATGTGAGAGCCCAAATGCCAAAATATTGATGGTAAGGGGTAGTAAAATCAAATCAAAGTCACGTGTCAGTCATTTTTGATGCTTTTTTTCATATAAATGTCTAAAACTCCGAAGCGAATTGAGATATTTTCACCAAATTTGGCACACACATGTATGGGCTCATTCCAAGGACACATGAAAAAAAATTGTGAGATTTTGCCTCTTGGTGGCGCTATAATAGAACAAAACATGAAAATCCCATTGATTTCAATGCAGTTTTGTGATGTGAAATGCTATACTTAATGAACACATTGCTGTAACATTATGAAACTCAGAATTTGTTACCAGCACCTTGCCTTGAAGGTACTCAAAAGATTTCAAGACAGCGCCACCTGTTGGTCAAAAGTTAAAATTACATTTCCAAAAATGCTAATAACTTTTTTTAAAATGTGCTTATTGTAATGACACTGGTCTTAATAGATTCCTTGGGTCATGCCGAGAACATAGATACCAAGTTTGACGTATTTGGACGAACTTCCTGTCCGCCATCTTTATTTACTTACAAAACCTTCTTTTTCGAACTTCTCCTAGACCATTCGTCCGATTTTCACCAAAATCGAATCGTGTCATCTCCATACCGTGCCGACTAAAAGTTATGGATTTCGTGACAATAGACGAAACCGTTTTCGTATACCGCAGCAGCAAAGTTGAGACATGCTGCCAAAATGACTATTAAGTCTTTATCTCTGCAATGCCTTGATATTTTGACACCAAACTTTGTATGTGTCATTGTCACCTCACTCTGACCACATCACATCGATTTCGTAACTGCGCCACCTATTGGTCGAAAGTGATAATCCATTAAATCATCTTAAAAGTTACTGTATATATGATTTTTTAGCCATTTGCCTAAATTCATCTTTAAATGTCTTTAATTGCTCCTTGCTGCAGTTGGTCTGCCACTCCCACCCATGATGGCATCTGTTGCCGCTTCTTGCGCTTGGCCCCGGTAATGGCTGCTTGCAGCTATATTTATTATTATTATTCTTCTTCTTCTTCTTCTTCCGACTGGGCGTCTATGGCAGCCCCTAGAACCGTGTCCGGGAAAGTTGTTCCGGTTTGACATTCTGATAGTGGACAGTCCCAACAGTAATTGCACCAATTTTGGTGTCTCTAACTCATTGCCTCTAGCGCCACCACCTGTCCAAAGTTTCACTTTTATTATGCTAATAACTTTTGAACCGTTAGGCCTATCAACAAAATTCTTTTTTCCTCTGATTCCTGAGCTCATGGCGATTCGATCGCACCCTATGACGTCATTTTCCGTCATAAAAATATGGCCGCCATTTTGAATTGTCCAAAAAACCTACTTTTGCGAACTCGTCCTAGACGGTTTGTCCGATTCTCAACAAAATTGCACCAGATCATCTCCAAGCAGTGCCGACAAAAAGTTATGGAATTCAAGTTGATTCGTCAAACCGCTTTCGATAAACGCGCAAACAAATTTTACGTAGCGCTTGCGAAAACATACGTAAGGCTGTATCTCCGCAACGCTTAATCGTATTCAGACCAAACTTGGTACATGTCATCACAAGCATGACCTGAGGCTACATGCTGCGTTTCGGCGCAGCGCCACCTACTGGTCCGGAGATATGAAAAACGGCTATTTTCGCTCATAACTTCTGAACGGTTTGTCCAAAAATCATAAAAGTGGTCTCTGTAGATTCAGGGCGTCATGCCGAGTTGACTGATATCGAATTTTCCCAGATCGGCCATTTTGGCTGTCGGCCATTTTGAATTATGTGCTAAAATGCTGTATTTTTTGAACGCATGAACGAATTGTTACGAAACTCGGTATGGGTCATCGGTACGATGCCCTGAAGGAGCCTGAGAAGTTTCGAAACAGCGCCACCTAGTGGTAACATTTATTTTTCAAATGCTTATAACTCTGGCTGTGGTTGACTTATTTTCACGGGAGTCATCTCGTTGAGGTCCTGAATCCTTGCCGAGTCCACAGATACCAAACATGCTAGGTTTCGACTTACAGTTTGTGTAGCGTTGTGATTTAGCGCTTAAAAAACATTTGCCGATATCTTCGAAACCGCTAGTCCGATCGAGACGAAACCACCGTCAGAAGTTTGGAACCATAGCTTGTTAACTATATGTGATAACCCAAATGCCAAAATATTGATGGTAAGGGGTAGTAAAATCAAATTAAAGTCACGTGTCAGTCATTTTTGATGCTTTTTTTCATATAAATGTCTAAAACTCCGAAGCGAATTGAGATATTTTCACCAAATTTGGCACACATATGTATGGGCTCATTCCAAGGACACATGAAAAAAAAATGTGAGATTTTGCCTCTTGGTGGCGCTATAATAGAACAAAACATGAAAATCCCATTGATTTCAATGCAGTTTTGTGATGTGAAATGCTATACTTAATGAACACATTGCTGTAACATTATGAAACTCAGAATTTGTTACCAGCACCTTGCCTTGAAGGTACTCAAAAGATTTCAAGACAGCGCCACCTGTTGGTCAAAAGTTAAAATTACATTTCCAAAAATGCTAATAACTTTTTTAAAAATGTGCTTATTGTAATGACACTGGTCTTAATAGATTCCTTGGGTCATGCCGAGAACCAAGTTTGACGTATTTGGACGAACTTCCTGTCCGCCATCTTTATTTAATTTCAAAACCTTCTTTTTCGAACTTCTCCTAGACCATTCGTCCGATTTTCACCAAAATCGAATCGTGTCATCTCCATACCGTGCCGACTAAAAGTTATGGATTTCGTGACGATAGACGAAACCGTTTTCGTATACCGCAGCAGCAAAGTTGAGACATGCTGCCAAAATGACTATTAAGTCTTTATCTCTGCAATGCCTTGATATTTTGACACCAAACTTTGTATGTGTCATTGTCACCTCACTCTGACCACATCACATCGATTTCGTAACTGCGCCACCTATGTGTCGAAAGTGATAATCCATTAAATCATCTTAAAAGTTACTGTATATATGATTTTTTAGCCATTTGCCTAAATTCATCTTTAAATGTCTTTAATTGCTCCTTGCTGCAGTTGGTCTGCCACTCCCACCCATGATGGCATCTGTTGCCGCTTCTTGCGCTTGGCCCCGGTAATGGCTGCTTGCAGCTATATTTATTATTATTCTTCTTCTTCTTCTTCTTCTTCCGACTGGGCGTCTATGGCAGCCCCTAGAACCGTGTCCGGGAAAGTTGTTCCGGTTTGACATTCTGATAGAGCACAGTCCCAACAGTAATTGCACCAATTTTGGTGTCTCTAACTCATTGCCTCTAGCGCCACCACCTGTCCAAAGTTTCACTTTTATTATGCTAATAACTTTTGAACCGTTAGGGCTATCAACAAAATTCTTTTTTCCTCTGATTCCTGAGCTCATGACGATTCGATCGCACCCTATGACGTCATTTTCCGTCATAAAAATATGGCCGCCATTTTGAATTGTCCAAAAAAACTACTTTTGCGAACTCGTCCTAGACGGTTTGTCCAATTCTCACCAAAATTGCACCAGATCATCTCCAGGCAGTGCCGACAAAAAGTTATGGAATTCAAGTTGATTCGTCAAACCGCTTTCGATAAACGCGCAAACAAATTTTACGTAGCGCTTGCGAAAACAGACGTAAGGCTGTATCTCCGCAACGCTTAATCGTATTCAGACCAAACTTGGTACATGTCATCACAAGCATGACCTGAGGCTACATGCTGCGTTTCGGCGCAGCGCCACCTACTGGTCCGGAGATATGAAAAACGGCTATTTTCGCTCATAACTTCTGAACGGTTTGTCCAAAAATCATAAAAGTGGTCTCTGTAGATTCAGGGCGTCATGCCGAGTCGACTGATATCGAATTTTCCCAGATCGGCCATTTTGGCTGTCGGCCATTTTGAATTATGTGCTAAAATGCTGTATTTTTTGAACGCATGAACGAATTGTTACGAAACTCGGTATGGGTCATCGGTACGATGCCCTGAAGGAGCCTGAGAAGTTTCGAAACAGCGCCACCTAGTGGTAAAATTTATTTTTCAAATGCTTATAACTCTGGCTGTGGTTGACTTATTTTCACGGGAGTCATCTCGTTGAGGTCCTGAATCCTTGCCGAGTCCACAGATACCAAACATGCTAGGTTTCAACTTACGGTTTGTGTAGCGTTGTGATTTAGCGCTTAAAAAACATTTGCCGATATCTTCGAAACCGCTTGTCCGATCGAGACGAAACCACCGTCAGAAGTTTGGAACCATAGCTTGTTAACTATATGTGAGAGCCCAAATGCCAAAATATTGATGGTAAGGGGTAGTAAAATCAAATCAAAGTCACGTGTCAGTCATTTTTGATGCTTTTTTTCATATAAATGTCTAAAACTCCGAAGCGAATTGAGATATTTTCACCAAATTTGGCACACACATGTATGGGCTCATTCCAAGGACACAAGAAAAAAATTGTGGGATTTTGCCTCTTGGTGGCGCTATAATAGAACAAAACATGAAAATCCCATTGATTTCAATGCAGTTTTGTGATGTGAAATGCTATACTTAATGAACACATTGCTGTAACATTATGAAACTCAGAATTTGTTACCAGCACCTTGCCTTGAAGGTACTCAAAAGATTTCAAGACAGCGCCACCTGTTGGTCAAAAGTTAAAATTACATTTCCAAAAATGCTAATAACTTTTTTTAAAATGTGCTTATTGTAATGACACTGGTCTTAATAGATTCCTTGGGTCATGCCGAGAACATAGATACCAAGTTTGACGTATTTGGACGAACTTCCTGTCCGCCATCTTTATTTACTTTCAAAACCTTCTTTTTCGAACTTCTCCTAGACCATTCGTCCGATTTTCACCAAAATCGAATCGTGTCATCTCCATACCGTGCCGACTAAAAGTTATGGATTTCGTGACGATAGACGAAACCGTTTTCGTATACCGCAGCAGCAAAGTTGAGACATGCTGCCAAAATGACTAATAAGTCTTTATCTCTGCAATGCCTTGATATTTTGACACCAAACTTTGTATGTGTCATTGTCACCTCACTCGACCACATCACATCGATTTCGTAACTGCGCCACCTATTCGTCGAAAGTGATAATCCATTAAATCATCTTAAAAGTTACTGTATATATGATTTTTTAGCCATTTGCCTAAATTCATCTTTAAATGTCTTTAATTGCTCCTTACTGCAGTTGGTCTGCCACTCCAACCCATGATGGCATCTGTTGCCGCTTCTTGCGCTTGGCCCCGGTAATGGCTGCTTGCAGCTATATTTGTTATTCTTCTTCTTCTTCTTCTTCTTCTTCTTCTTCTTCTTCTTCCGACTGGGCGTCTATGGCAGCCCATAGAACCGTGTCCGGGAAAGTTGTTTTGGTTTGACATTCTAATAGAGGACAGTCCCAACATCAATTGCACCAATTTTGGTGTCTCTAACTCATTGCCTCTAGCGCCACCACCTGTCCAAAGTTTCACTTTTATTATGCTAATAACTTTTGAACCGTTAGGCCTATCAACAAAATTCTTTTTTCCTCTGATTCCTGAGCTCATGTCGATTCGATCGCACCCTATGACGTCATTTTCCGTCATAAAAATATGGCCGCCATTTTGAATTGTCCAAAAAACCTACTTTTGCGAACTCGTCCTAGACGGTTTGTCCGATTCTCACCAAAATCGCACCAGATCATCTCCAGGCATTGGCGACAAAAAGTTATGGAATTCAAGTCGATTCGTCAAACCGCTTTCGATAAACGCGCAAACAAATTTTACGTAGCGCTTGCAAAAACAGACGTAAGGCTGTATCTCCGCAACGCTTAATCGTATTCAGACCAAACTTGGTACATGTCATCACAAGCATGACCTGAGGCTACATGCTGCGTTTCGGCGCAGCGCCACCTACTGGTCCAGAGATATGAAAAACGGCTATTTTCGCTCATAACTTCTGAACGGTTTGTCCGAAAATCATAAAAGTGGTCTCTGTAGATTCAGGGCGTCATGCCGAGTCGACTGATATCAAATTTTCCCAGATCGGCCATTTTGGCTGTCGGCCATTTTGAATTATGTGCTAAAATGCTGTATTTTTTGAACGCATGAACGAATTGTTATGAAACTCGGTATGGGTCATCGGTACGATGCCCTGAAGGAGCCTGAGAAGTTTCGAAACAGCGCCACCTAGTGGTAAATTTATTTTTCAAATGCTTATAACTCTGGCTGTGGTTGACTTATTTTCACGGGAGTCATCTCGTTGAGGTCCTGAATCCTTGCCGAGTCCACAGATACCAAACATGCTAGGTTTCAACTTACGGTTTGTGTAGCGTTGTGATTTAGCGCTTAAAAAACATTTGCCGATATCTTCGAAACCGCTAGTCCGATCGAGACGAAACCACCGTCAGAAGTTTGGAACCATAGCTTGTTAACTAAATGTGAGAGCCCAAATGCCAAAATATTGATGCTAAGGGGTAGTAAAATCAAATCAAAGTCACGTGTCAGTCATTTTTGATGCTTTTTTTCATATAAATGTCTAAAACTCCGAAGCGAATTGAGATATTTTCACCAAATTTGGCACACACATGTATGGGCTCATTCCAAGGACACAAGAAAAAATTGTGGGATTTTGCCTCTTGGTGGCGCTATAATAGAACAAAACATGAAAATCCCATTGATTTCAATGCAGTTTTGTGATGTGAAATGCTATACTTAATGAACACATTGATGTAACATTATGAAACTCAGAATTTGTTACCAGCACCTTGCCTTGAAGGTACTCAAAAGATTTCAAGACAGCGCCACCTGTTGGTCAAAAGTTAAAATTACATTTCCAAAAATGCTAATAACTTTTTTTTAAATGTGCTTATTGTAATGAAACTGGTCTTAATAGATTCCTTGGGTCATGCCGAGAACATAGATACCAAGTTTGACGTATTTGGACGAACTTCCTGTCCGCCATCTTTATTTACTTTCAAAACCTTCTTTTTCGAACTTCTCCTAGACCATTCGTCCGATTTTCACCAAAATCGAATCGTGTCATCTCCATACCGTGCCGACTAAAAGTTATGGATTTCGTGACGATAGACGAAACCGTTTTCGTATACCGCAGCAGCAAAGTTGAGACATGCTGCCAAAATGACTATTAAGTCTTTATCTCTGCAATGCCTTGATATTTTGACACCAAACTTTGTATGTGTCATTGTCACCTCACTCTGACCACATCACATCGATTTCGTAACTGCACCACCTATTGGTCGAAAGTCATAATCCATTAAATCATCTTAAAAGTTACTGTATATATGATTTTTTAGCCATTTGCCTAAATTCATCTTTAAATGTCTTTAATTGCTCCTTGCTGCTGTCGGTCTGAAACTTCCAGCCATGTTGGCATGTCTTTTCGTCTGCGTTTGCGCTTGGCCCCGGAATGGCTGCTTGCAGCTATATTTATTAGGGGCCAAGCACCGAAGGTGCGGAGGCACCTATTGTATCTGTTCCGGTTCTTATTATTATTATTAGGGGCCAAGCACCGAAGGTGCGGAGGCACCTATTGTATCTGTTCCGGTTCTTATTATTAGGGGCCAAGCACCGAAGGTGCGGAGGCACCTATTGTATCTGTTCCGGTTCTTATTATTATTAGGGGCCAAGCACCGAAGGTGCGGAGGCACCTATTGTATCTGTTCCGGTTCTTATTATTATTATTAGGGGCCAAGCACCGAAGGTGCGGAGGCACCTATTGTATCTGTTCCGGTTCTTATTAGGGGCCAAGCACCGAAGGTGCGGAGGCACCTATTGTATCTGTTCCGGTTCTTATTATTATTAGGGGCCAAGCACCGAAGGTGCGGAGGCACCTATTGTATCTGTTCCGGTTCTTATTATTAGGGGCCAAGCACCGAAGGTGCGGAGGCACCTATTGTATCTGTTCCGGTTCTTATTATTATTATTATTATTCTTCTTCTTCTTCCGACTGGGCGTCTATGGCAGCCCCTAGAACCGTGTCCGGGAAAGTTGTTCCGGTTTGACATTCTGATAGAGGACAGTCCCAACAGTAATTGCACCAATTTTGGTGTCTCTTACTCATTGCCTCTAGCGCCACCACCTGTCCAAAGTTTCACTTTTATTATGCTAATAACTTTTGAACCGTTTGGCCTATCAACAAAATTATTTTTTCCTCTGATTCCTGAGCTCATGACGATTCGATCGCACCCTATGACGTCATTTTCCGTCATAAAAATATGGCCGCCATTTTGAATTGTCCAAAAAACCTACTTTTGCGAACTCGTCCTAGACGGTTTGTCCGATTCTCACCAAAATCGCACCAGATCATCTCCAGGCATTGGCGACAAAAAGTTATGGAATTCAAGTCGATTCGTCAAACCGCTTTCGATAAACGCGCAAACAAATTTTACGTAGCGCTTGCGAAAACAGACGTAAGGCTGTATCTCCGCAACGCTTAATCGTATTCAGACCAAACTTGGTACATGTCATCACAAGCATGACCTGAGGCTACATGCTGCGTTTCGGCGCAGCGCCACCTACTGGTCCGGAGATATGAAAAACGGCTATTTTCGCTCATAACTTCTGAACGGTTTGTCCAAAAATCATAAAAGTGGTCTCTGTAGATTCAGGGCGTCATGCCGAGTCGACTGATATCGAATTTTCCCAGATCGGCCATTTTGGCTGTCGGCCATTTTGAATTATGTGCTAAAATGCTGTATTTTTTGAACGCATGAACGAATTGTTACGAAACTCGGTATGGGTCATCGGTACGATGCCCTGAAGGAGCCTGAGAAGTTTCGAAACAGCGCCACCTAGTGGTAAAATTTATTTTTCAAATGCTTATAACTCTGGCTGTGGTTGACTTATTTTCACGGGAGTCATCTCGTTGAGGTCCTGAATCCTTGCCGAGTCCACAGATACCAAACATGCTAGGTTTCGACTTACGGTTTGTGTAGCGTTGTGATTTAGCGCTTAAAAAACATTTGCCGATATCTTCGAAACCGCTAGTCCGATCGAGACGAAACCACCGTCAGAAGTTTGGAACCATAGCTTGTTAACCAAATGTGAGAGCCCAAATGCCAAAATATTGATGGTAAGGGGTAGTAAAATCAAATCAAAGTCACGTGTCAGTCATTTTTGATGCTTTTTTTCATATAAATGTCTAAAACTCCGAAGCGAATTGAGATATTTTCACCAAATTTGGCACACACATGTATGGGCTCATTCCAAGGACACATGAAAAAAAATTGTGAGATTTTGCCTCTTGGTGGCGCTATAATAGAACAAAACATGAAAATCCCATTGATTTCAATGCAGTTTTGTGATGTGAAATGCTATACTTAATGAACACATTGCTGTAACATTATGAAACTCAGAATTTGTTACCAGCACCTTGCCTTGAAGGTACTCAAAAGATTTCAAGACAGCGCCACCTGTTGGTCAAAAGTTAAAATAACATTTCCAAAAATGCTAATAACTTTTTTTTAAATGTGCTTATTGTAATGACACTGGTCTTAATAGATTCCTTGGGTCATGCCGAGAACATAGATACCAAGTTTGACGTATTTGGACGAACTTCCTGTCCGCCATCTTTATTTACTTTCAAAACCTTCTTTTTCGAACTTCTCCTAGACCATTCGTCCGATTTTCACCAAAATCGAATCGTGTCATCTCCATACCGTGCCGACTAAAAGTTATGGATTTTGTGACGATAGACGAAACCGTTTTCGTATACCGCAGCAGCAAAGTTGAGACATGCTGCCAAAATGACTATTAAGTCTTTATCTCTGCAATGCCTTGATATTTTGACACCAAACTTTGTATGTGTCATTGTCACCTCACTCTGACCACATCACATCGATTTCGTAACTGCGCCACCTATTGGTCGAAAGTGATAATCCATTAAATCATCTTAAAAGTTACTGTATATATGATTTTTTAGCCATTTGCCTAAATTCATCTTTAAATGTCTTTAATTGCTCCTTGCTGCTGTCGGTCTGAAACTTCCAGCCATGTTGGCATGTCTTGTCGTCTGCGTTTGCGCTTGGCCCCGGAATGGCTGCTTGCAGCTATATTTATTAGGGGCCAAGCACCGAAGGTGCGGAGGCACCTATTGTATCTGTTCCGGTTCTTATTATTATTATTATTATTCTTCTTCTTCTTCCCACTGGGCGTCTATGGCAGCCCCTAGAACCGTGTCCGGGAAAGTTGTTCCGGCTTGACATTCTGATAGAGGACAGTCCCAACAGTAATTGCACCAATTTTGGTGTCTCTAACTCATTGCCTCTAGCGCCACCACCTGTCCAAAGTTTCACTTTTATTATGCTAATAACTTTTGAACCGTTAGGCCTATCAACAAAATTCTTTTTTCCTCTGATTCCTGAGCTCATGACGATTCGATCGCACCCTATGACGTTATTTTCCGTCATAAAAATATGGCCGCCATTTTGAATTGTCCAAAAAACCTACTTTTGCGAACTCGTCCTAGACGGTTTGTCCGATTCTCACCAAAATTGCACCAGATCATCTCCAGGCAGTGCCGACAAAAAGTTATGGAATTCAAGTTGATTCGTCAAACCACTTTCGATAAACGCGCAAACAAATTGTACGTAGCGCTTGCGAAAACAGACGTAAGGCTGTATCTCCGCAACGCTTAATCGTATTCAGACCAAACTTGGTACATGTCATCACAAGCATGACCTGAGGCTACATGCTGCGTTTCGGCGCAGCGCCACCTACTGGTCCGGAGATATGAAAAACGGCTATTTTCGCTCATAACTTCTGAACGGTTTGTCCAAAAATCATAAAAGTGGTCTCTGTAGATTCAGGGCGTCATGCCGAGTCGACTGATATCGAATTTTCCCAGATCGGCCATTTTGGCTGTCGGCCATTTTGAATTATGTGCTAAAATGCTGTATTTTTTGAACGCATGAACGAATTGTTACGAAACTCGGTATGGGTCATCGGTACGATGCCCTGAAGGAGCCTGAGAAGTTTCGAAACAGCGCCACCTAGTGGTAAAATTTATTTTTCAAATGCTGATAACTCTGGCTGTGGTTGACTTATTTTCACGGGAGTCATCTCGTTGAGGTCCTGAATCCTTGCCGAGTCCACAGATACCAAACATGCTAGGTTTCGACTTACGGTTTGTGTAGCGTTGTGATTTAGCGCTTAAAAAACATTTGCCGATATCTTCGAAACCGCTAGTCCGATCGAGACGAAACCACCGTCAGAAGTTTGAAACCATAGCTTGTTAACTATGTGTGAGAGCCCAAATGCCAAAATATTGATGGTAAGGGGTAGTAAAATCAAATCAAAGTCACGTGTCAGTCATTTTTGATGCTTTTTTTCATATAAATGTCTAAAACTCCGAAGCGAATTGAGATATTTTCACCAAATTTGGCACACACATGTATGGGCTCATTCCAAGGACACAAGAAAAAAATTGTGGGATTTTGCCTCTTGGTGGCGCTATAATAGAACAAAACATGAAAATCCCATTGATTTCAATGCAGTTTTGTGATGTGAAATGCTATACTTAATGAACACATTGCTGTAACATTATGAAACTCAGAATTTGTTACCAGCTCAACAAATTCCAGCCTTGAAGGTACTCAAAAGATTTCAAGACAGCGCCACCTGTTGGTCAAAAGTTAAAATTACATTTCCAAAAATGCTAATAACTTTTTTTTAAATGTGCTTATTGTAATGACACTGGTCTTAATAGATTCCTTGGGTCATGCCGAGAACATAGATACCAAGTTTGACGTATTTGGACGAACTTCCTGTCCGCCATCTTTATTTACTTTCAAAACCTTCTTTTTCGAACTTCTCCTAGACCATTCGTCCGATTTTCACCAAAATCGAATCGTGTCATCTCCATACCGTGCCGACTAAAAGTTATGGATTTCGTGACGATAGACGAAACCGTTTTCGTATACCGCAGCAGCAAAGTTGAGACATGCTGCCAAAATGACTATTAAGTCTTTATCTCTGCAATGCCTTGATATTTTGACACCAAACTTTGTATGTGTCATTGTCACCTCACTCTGACCACATCACATCGATTTCGTAACTGCGCCACCTATTGGTCGAAAGTGATAATCCATTAAATCATCTTAAAAGTTACTGTATATATGATTTTTTAGCCATTTGCCTAAATTCATCTTTAAATGTCTTTAATTGCTCCTTGCTGCTGTCGGTCTGAAACTTCCAGCCATGTTGGCATGTCTTGTCGTCTGCGTTTGCGCTTGGCCCCGGAATGGCTGCTTGCAGCTATATTTATTATTATTCTTCTTCTTCTTCTTCTTCCGACTGGGCGTCTATGGCAGCCCCTAGAACCGTGTCCGGGAAAGTTGTTCCGGTTTGACATTCTGATAGAGGACAGTCCCAACAGTAATTGCACCAATTTTGGTGTCTCTAACTCATTGCCTCTAGCGCCACCACCTGTCCAAAGTTTCACTTTTATTATGCTAATAACTTTTGAACCGTTAGGCCTATCAACAAAATTCTTTTTTCCTCTGAATCCTGAGCTCATGACGATTCGATCGCACCCTATGACGTCATTTTCCGTCATAAAAATATGGCCGCCATTTTGAATTGTCCAAAAAACCTACTTTTGCGAACTCGTCCTAGACGGTTTGTCCGATTCTCACCAAAATTGCACCAGATCATCTCCAGGCAGTGCCGACAAAAAGTTATGGAATTCAAGTTGATTCGTCAAACCCCTTTCGATAAACGCGCAAACAAATTTTACGTAGCGCTTGCGAAAACAGACGTAAGGCTGTATCTCCGCAACGCTTAATCGTATTCAGACCAAACTTGGTACATGTCATCACAAGCATGACCTGAGGCTACATGCTGCGTTTCGGCGCAGCGCCACCTACTGGTCCGGAGATATGAAAAACGGCTATTTTCGCTCATAACTTCTGAACGGTTTGTCCAAAAATCATAAAAGTGGTTTCTGTAGATTCAGGGCGTCATGCCGAGTTGACTGATATCGAATTTTCACAGATCGGCCATTTTGGCTGTCGGCCATTTTGAATTATGTGCTAAAATGCTGTATTTTTTGAACGCATGAACGAATTGTTACGAAACTCGGTATGGGTCATCGGTACGATGCCCTGAAGGAGCCTGAGAAGTTTCGAAACAGCGCCACCTAGTGGTAACATTTATTTTTCAAATGCTTATAACTCTGGCTGTGGTTGACTTATTTTCACGGGAGTCATCTCGTTGAGGTCCTGAATCCTTGCCGAGTCCACAGATACCAAACATGCTAGGTTTCAACTTACGGTTTGTGTAGCGTTGTGATTTAGCGCTTAAAAAACATTTGCCGATATCTTCGAAACCGCTAGTCCGATCGAGACGAAACCACCGTCAGAAGTTTGAAACCATAGCTTGTTAACTAAACGTAAGAGCCCAAATGCCAAAATATTGATGGTAAGGGGTAGTAAAATCAAATCAAAGTCACGTGTCAGTCATTTGTGATGCTTTTTTTCATATAAATGTCTAAAACTCCGAAGCGAATTGAGATATTTTCACTAAATTTGGCACACACATGTATGGGCTCATGCCAAGGACATATGAAAAAAAATTGTGAGATTTTGCCTCTTGGTGGCGCTATAATAGAACAAAACATGAAAATCCCATTGATTTCAATGCAGTTTTGTGATGTGAAATGCTATATTTAATGAACACATTGCTGTAACATTATGAAACTCAGAATTTGTTACCAGCACCTTGCCTTGAAGGTACTCAAAAGATTTCAAGACAGCGCCACCTGTTGGTCAAAAGTTAAAATTACATTTCCAAAAATGCTAATAACTTTTTTAAAAATGTGCTTATTGTAATGACACTGGTCTTAATAGATTCCTTGGGTCATGCCGAGAACATAGATACCAAGTTTGACGTATTTGGACGAACTTCCTGTCCGCCATCTTTATTTACTTTCAAAACCTTCTTTTTCGAACTTCTCCTAGACCATTCGTCCGATTTTCACCAAAATCGAATCGTGTCATCTCCATACCGTGCCGACTAAAAGTTATGGATTTCGTGACGATAGACGAAACCGTTTTCGTATACCGCAGCAGCAAAGTTGAGACATGCTGCCAAAATGACTATTAAGTATTTATCTCTGCAATGCCTTGATATTTTGACACCAAACTTTGTATGTGTCATTGTCACCTCACTCTGACCACATCACATCGATTTCGTAACTGCGCCACCTATTGGTCGAAAGTGATAATCCATTAAATCATCTTAAAAGTTACTGTATATATGATTTTTTAGCCATTTGCCTAAATTCATCTTTAAATGTCTTTAATTGCTCCTTACTGCAGTTGGTCTGCCACTCCCACCCATGATGGCATCTGTTGCCGCTTCTTGCGCTTGGCCCCGGTAATGGCTGCTTGCAGCTATATTTAGGGGCCAAGCACCGAAGGTGCGGAGGCACCTATTGTATCTGTTCCGGTTCTTATTATTATTATTCTTCTTCTTCTTCTTCTTCTTCTTCTTCTTCCGACTGGGCGTCTATGGCAGCCCATAGAACCGTGTCCGGGAAAGTTGTTTTGGTTTGACATTCTGATAGAGGACAGTCCCAACATCAATTGCACCAATTTTGGTGTCTCTAACTCATTGCCTCTAGCGCCACCACCTGTCCAAAGTTTCACTTTTATTATGCTAATAACTTTTGAACCGTTTGGCCTATCAACAAAATTATTTTTTCCTCTGATTCCTGAGCTCATGACGATTCGATCGCACCCTATGACGTAATTTTCCGTCATAAAAATATGGCCGCCATTTTGAATTGTCCAAAAAACCTAATTTTGCGAACTCGTCCTAGACGGTTTGTCCGATTCTCACCAAAATCGCACCAGATCATCTCCAGGCATTGGCGACAAAAAGTTATGGAATTCAAGTCGATTAGTCAAACCACTTTTGATAAACGCGCAAACAAATTTTACGTAGCGCTTGCGAAAACAGACGTAAGGCTGTATCTCCGCAACGCTTAATCGTATTCAGACCAAACTTGGTACATGTCATCACAAGCATGACCTGAGGCTACATGCTGCGTTTCGGCGCAGCGCCACCTACTGGTCCGGAGATATGAAAAACGGCTATTTTCGCTCATAACTTCTGAACGGTTTGTCCAAAAATCATAAAAGTGGTCTCTGTAGATTCAGGGCGTCATGCCGAGTCGACTGATATCGAATTTTCCCAGATCAGCCATTTTGGCTGTCGGCCATTTTGAATTATGTGCTAAAATGCTGTATTTTTTGAACGCATGAACGAATTGTTACGAAACTCGGTATGGGTCATCGGTACGATGCCCTGAAGGAGCCTGAGAAGTTTCGAAACAGCGCCACCTAGTGGTAAAATTTATTTTTCAAATGCTTATAACTCTGGCTGTGGTTGACTTATTTTCACGGGAGTCATCTCGTTGAGGTCCTGAATCCTTGCCGAGTCCACAGATACCAAACATGCTAGGTTTCAACTTACGGTTTGTGTAGCGTTGTGATTTAGCGCTTAAAAAACATTTGCCGATATCTTCGAAACCGCTAGTCCGATCGAGACGAAACCACCGTCAGAAGTTTGGAACCATAGCTTGTTAACTAAATGTGAGAGCCCAAATGCCAAAATATTGATGGTAAGGGGTAGTAAAATCAAATCAAAGTCACGTGTCAGTCATTTTTTATGTTTTTTTTCATATAAATGTCTAAAACTCCGAAGCGAATTGAGATATTTTCACCAAATTTGGCACACACATGTATGGGCTCATTCCAAGGACACATGAAAAAAAATTGTGAGATTTTGCCTCTTGGTGGCGCTATAATAGAACAAAACATGAAAATCCCATTGATTTCAATGCAGTTTTGTGATGTGAAATGCTATACTTAATGAACACATTGCTGTAACATTATGAAACTCAGAATTTGTTACCAGCACCTTGCCTTGAAGGTACTCAAAAGATTTCAAGACAGCGCCACCTGTTGGTCAAAAGTTAAAATTACATTTCCAAAAATGCTAATAACTTTTTTTAAAATGTGCTTATTGTAATGACACTGGTCTTAATAGATTCCTTGGGTCATGCCGAGAACATAGATACCAAGTTTGACGTATTTGGACGAACTTCCTGTCCGCCATCTTTATTTACTTTCAAAACCTTCTTTTTCGAACTTCTCCTAGACCATTCGTCCGATTTTCACCAAAATCGAATCGTGTCATCTCCATACCGTGCCGACTAAAAGTTATGGATTTCGTGACGATAGACGAAACCGTTTTCGTATACCGCAGCAGCAAAGTTGAGACATGCTGCCAAAATGACTATTAAGTCTTTATCTCTGCAATGTCTTGATATTTTGACACCAAACTTTGTATGTGTCATTGTCACCTCACTCTGACCACATCACATCGATTTCGTAACTGCGCCACCTATTGGTCGAAAGTGATAATCCATTAAATCATCTTAAAAGTTACTGTATATATGATTTTTTAACCATTTGCCTAAATTCATCTTTAAATGTCTTTAATTGCTCCTTGCTGCAGTTGGTCTGCCAATCCCACCCATGATGGCATCTGTTTCCGCTTCTTGCGCTTGGCCCCGGAATGGCTGCTTGCAGCTATATTTATTATTATTCTTCTTCTTCTTCTTCTTCTTCTTCTTCTTCCGACTGGGCGTCTATGGCAGCCCCTAGAACCGTGTCCGGGAAAGTTGTTCCGGTTTGACATTCTGATAGAGGACAGTCCCAACAGTAATTGCACCAATTTTGGTGTCTCTAACTCATTGCCTCTAGCGCCACCACCTGTCCAAAGTTTCACTTTTATTATGCTAATAACTTTTGAACCGTTAGGCCTATCAACAAAATTCTTTTTTCCTCTGATTCCTGAGCTCATGACGATTCGATCGCACCCTATGACGTCATTTTCCGTCATAAAAATATGGCCGCCATTTTGAATTGTCCAAAAAACCTACTTTTGCGAACTCGTCCTAGACGGTTTGTCCGATTCTCACCAAAATTGCACCAGATCATCTCCAGGCAGTGCCGACAAAAAGTTATGGAATTCAAGTCGATTCGTCAAACCACTTTCGATAAACGCGCAAACAAATTTTACGTAGCGCTTGCGAAAACAGACGTAAGGCTGTATCTCCGCAACGCTTAATCGTATTCAGACCAAACTTGGTACATGTCATCACAAGCATGACCTGAGGCTACGTGCTGCGTTTCGGCGCAGCGCCACCTACTGGTCCGGAGATATGAAAAACGGCTATTTTCGCTCATAACTTCTGAACGGTTTGTCCAAAAATCATAAAAGTGGTCTCTGTAGATTCAGGGCGTCATGCCGAGTCGACTGATATCAAATTTTCCCAGATCGGCCATTTTGGCTGTCGGCCATTTTGAATTATGTGCTAAAATGCTGTATTTTTTGAACGCATGAACGAATTGTTACGAAACTCGGTATGGGTCATCGGTACGATGCCCTGAAGGAGCCTGAGAAGTTTCGAAACAGCGCCACCTAGTGGTAAAATTTATTTTTCAAATGCTTATAACTCTGGCTGTGGTTGACTTATTTTCACGGGAGTCATCTCGTTGAGGTCCTGAATCCTTGCCGAGTCCACAGATACCAATCATGCTAAGTTTCAACTTACGGTTTGTGTAGCGTTGTGATTTAGCGCTTAAAAAACATTTGCCGATATCTTCGAAACCGCTAGTCCGATCGAGACGAAACCACCGTCAGAAGTTTGGAACCATAGCTTGTTAACTATATGTGAGACCCAAATGCCAAAATATTGATGGTAAGGGGTAGTAAAATCAAATCAAAGTCACGTGTCAGTCATTTTTTATGCTTTTTTTCATATAAATGTCTAAAACTCCGAAGCGAATTGAGATATTTTCACCAAATTTGGCACACACATGTATGGGCTCATTCCGAGGACACATGAAAAAAAATTGTGAGATTTTGCCTCTTGGTGGCGCTATAATAGAACAAAACATGAAAATCCCATTGATTTCAATGCAGTTTTGTGATGTGAAATGCTATACTTAATGAACACATTGCTGTAACATTATGAAACTCAGAATTTGTTACCAGCACCTTGCCTTGAAGGTACTCAAAAGATTTCAAGACAGCGCCACCTGTTGGTCAAAAGTTAAAATTACATTTCCAAAAATGCTAAAAACTTTTTTAAAAATGTGCTTATTGTAATGACACTGGTCTTAATAGATTCCTTGGGTCATGCCGAGAACATAGATACCAAGTTTGACGTATTTGGACGAACTTCCTGTCCGCCATCTTTATTTACTTTCAAAACCTTCTTTTTCGAACTTCTCCTAGACCATTCGTCCGATTTTCACCAAAATCGAATCGTGTCATCTCCATACCGTGCCGACTAAAAGTTATGGATTTCGTGACGATAGACGAAACCGTTTTCGTATACCGCAGCAGCAAAGTTGAGACATGCTGCCAAAATGACTATTAAGTCTTTATCTCTGCAATGTCTTGATATTTTGACACCAAACTTTGTATGTGTCATTGTCACCTCACTCTGACCGCATCACATCGATTTCGTAACTGCGCCACCTATTGGTCGAAAGTCATAATCCATTAAATCATCTTAAAAGTTACTGTATATATGATTTTTTAGCAATTTGCCTAAATTCATCTTTAAATGTATTTAATTGCTCCTTACTGCAGTTGGTCTGCCACTCCCACCCATGATGGCATCTGTTGCCGCTTCTTGCGCTTGGCCCCGGTAATGGCTGCTTGCAGCTATATTTATTAGGGGCCAAGCACCGAAGGTGCGGAGGCACCTATTGTATCTGTTCCGGTTCTTATTAGGGGCCAAGCACCGAAGGTGCGGAGGCACCTATTGTATCTGTTCCGGTTCTTATTATTATTATTATTCTTCTTCTTCTTCTTCTTCTTCTTCTTCCGACTGGGCGTCTATGGCAGCCCATAGAACCGTGTCCGGGAAAGTTGTTTTGGTTTGACATTCTGATAGAGGACAGTCCCAACATCAATTGCACCAATTTTGGTGTCTCTAACTCATTGCCTCTAGCGCCACCACCTGTCCAAAGTTTCACTTTTATTATGCTAATAACTTTTGAACCGTTTGGCCTATCAACAAAATTCTTTTTTCCTCTGATTCCTGAGCTCATGACGATTCGATCGCACTCTATGACGTCATTTTCCGTCATAAAAATATGGCCGCCATTTTGAATTGTCCAAAAAACCTACTTTTGCGAACTCGTCCTAGACGGTTTGTCCGATTCTCACCAAAATCGCACCACATCATCTCCAGGCATTGGCGACAAAAAGTTATGGAATTCAAGTCGATTCGTCAAACCGCTTTCGATAAACGCGCAAACAAATTTTACGTAGCGCTTGCAAAAACAGACGTAAGGCTGTATCTCCGCAACGCTTAATCGTATTCAGACCAAACTTGGTACATGTCATCACAAGCATGACCTGAGGCTACATGCTGCGTTTCGGCGCAGCGCCACCTACTGGTCCGGGGATATGAAAAACGGCTATTTTCGCTCATAACTTCTGAACGGTTTGTCCAAAAATCATAAAAGTGGTCTCTGTAGATTCAGGGCGTCATGGCGAGTCGACTGATATCGAATTTTCCCAGATCGGCCATTTTGGCTGTCGGCCATTTTGAATTATGTGCTAAAATGCTGTATTTTTTGAACGCATGAACGAATTGTTACGAAACTCGGTATGGGTCATCGGTACGATGCCCTGAAGGAGCCTGAGAAGTTTCGAAACAGCGCCACCTAGTGGTAAAGTTTATTTTTCAAATGCTTATAACTCTGGCTGTGGTTGACTTATTTTCACGGGAGTCATCTCGTTGAGGTCCTGAATCCTTGCCGAGTCCACAGATACCAAACATGCTAGGTTTCAACTTACGGTTTGTGTAGCGTTGTGATTTAGCGCTTAAAAAACATTTGCCGATATCTTCGAAACCGCTAGTCCGATCGAGACGAAACCACCGTCAGAAGTTTGGAACCATAGCTTGTTAACTAAATGTTAGAGCCCAAATGCCAAAATATTGATGGTAAGGGGTAGTAAAATCAAATCAAAGTCACGTGTCAGTCATTTTTGATGCTTTTTTTCATATAAATGTCTAAAACTCCGAAGCGAATTGAGATATTTTCACCAAATTTGGCACACACATGTATGGGCTCATTCCAAGGACACATGAAAAAAAATTGTGAGATTTTGCCTCTTGGTGGCGCTATAATAGAACAAAACATGAAAATCCCATTGATTTCAATGCAGTTTTGTGATGTGAAATGCTATACTTAATGAACACATTGCTGTAACATTATGAAACTCAGAATTTGTTACCAGCACCTTGCCTTGAAGGTACTCAAAAGATTTCAAGACAGCGCCACCTGTTGGTCAAAAGTTAAAATTACATTTCCAAAAATGCTAATAACTTTTTTTAAAATGTGCTTATTGTAATGACCCTGGTCTTAATAGATTCCTTGGGTCATGCTGAGAACATAGATACCAAGTTTGACGTATTTGGACGAACTTCCTGTCCGCCATCTTTATTTACTTTCAAAACCTTCTTTTTCGAACTTCTCCTAGACCATTCGTCCGATTTTCACCAAAATCGAATCGTGTCATCTCCATACCGTGCCGACTAAAAGTTATGGATTTCGTGACGATAGACGAAACCGTTTTCGTATACCGCAGCAGCAAAGTTGAGACATGCTGCCAAAATGACTATTAAGTCTTTATCTCTGCAATGCCTTGATATTTTGACACCAAACTTTGTATGTGTCATTGTCACCTCACTCTGACCACATCACATCGATTTCGTAACTGCGCCACCTATTTGTTGAAAGTGATAAACCATTAAATCATCTTATAAGTTACTTTATATATGATTTTTCAGCCATTTTGCAAAAATTCTCTTAAAATGTCTTTAATTGCTCCTTGCTGCAGTTGGTCTGCCAATCCCACCCATGAAGGCATCTGTTTCCGCTTCTTGCGCTTGGCCCCGGTAATGGCTGCTTGCAGCTATATTTATTATTATTATTATTATTCTTCTTCTTCTTCCGACTGGGCGTCTATGGCAGCCCCTAGAACCGTGTCCGGGAAAGTTGTTTTGGTTTGACATTCTGATAGAGGACAGTCCCAACATCAATTGCACCAATTTTGGTGTCTCTAACTCATTGCCTCTAGCGCCACCACCTGTCCAAAGTTTCACTTTTATTATGCTAATAACTTTTGAACCGTTAGGCCTATCAACAAAATTATTTTTTCCTCTGATTCCTGAGCTCATGACGATTCGATCGCACCCTATGACGTCATTTTCCGTCATAAAAATATGGCCGCCATTTTGAATTGTCCAAAAAACCTACTTTTGCAAACTCGTCCTAGACGGTTTGTCCGATTCTCACCAAAATCGCACCAGATCCTCTCCAGGCATTGGCGACAAAAAGTTATGGAATTCAAGTCGATTCGTCAAACCGCTTTCGATAAACGCGCAAACAAATTTTACGTAGCGCTTGCGAAAACAGACGTAAGGCTGTATCTCCGCAACGCTTAATCGTATTCAGACCAAACTTGGTACATGTCATCACAAGCATGACCTGAGGCTACATGCTGCGTTTCGGCGCAGCGCCACCTACTGGTCCGGAGATATGAAAAATGGCTATTTTCGCTCATAACTTCTGAACGGTTTGTCCAAAAATCATAAAAGTGGTCTCTGTAGATTCAGGGCGTCATGCCGAGTCGACTGATATCGAATTTTCCCAGATCGGCCATTTTGGCTGTCGGCCATTTTGAATTATGTGCTAAAATGCTGTATTTTTTGAACGCATAAACGAATTGTTACGAAACTCGGTATGGGTCATCGGTACGATGCCCGGAAGGAGCCTGAGAAGTTTCGAAACAGCGCCACCTAGTGGTAAAATTTATTTTTCAAATGCTTATAACTCTGGCTGTGGTTGACTTATTTTCACGGGAGTCATCTCGTTGAGGTCCTGAATCCTTGCCAAGTCCACAGATACCAAACATGCTAGGTTTCAACTTACGGTTTGTGTAGCGTTGTGATTTAGCGCTTAAAAAACATTTGCCGATATCTTCGAAACCGCTAGTCCGATCGAGACGAAACCACCGTCAGAAGTTTGGAACCATAGCTTGTTAACTACATGTGAGAGCCCAAATGCCAAAATATTGATGGTAAGGGGTAGTAAAATCAAATCAAAGTCACGTGTCAGTCATTTTTGATGCTTTTTTTCATATAAATGTCTAAAACTCCGAAGCAAATTAAGATATTTTCACCAAATTTGGCACACACATGTATGGGCTCATTCCAAGGACACATGAAAAAAATTGTGAGATTTTGCCTCTTGGTGGCGCTATAATAGAACAAAACATGAAAATCCCATTGATTTCAATGCAGTTTTGTGATGTGAAATGCTATACTTAATGAACACATTGCTGTAACATTATGAAACTCAGAATTTGTTACCAGCACCTTGCCTTGAAGGTACTCAAAAGATTTCAAGACAGCGCCACCTGTTGGTCAAAAGTTAAAATTACATTTCCAAAAATGCTAATAACTTTTTTTTAAATGTGCTTATTGTAATGACACTGGTCTTAATAGATTCCTTGGGTCATGCCGAGAACATAGATACCAAGTTTGACGTATTTGGACGAACTTCCTGTCCGCCATCTTTATTTACTTTCAAAACCTTCTTTTTCGAACTTCTCCTAGACCATTCGTCCGATTTTCACCAAAATCGAATCGTGTCATCTCCATACCGTGCTGACTAAAAGTTATGGATTTCGTGACGATAGACGAAACCGTTTTCGTGTACCGCAGCAGCAAAGTTGAGACATGCTGCCAAAATGACTATTAAGTCTTTATCTCTGCAATGCCTTGATATTTTGACACCAAACTTTGTATGTGTCATTGTCACCTCACTCTGACCACATCACATCGATTTCGTAACTGCGCCACCTATTGGTCGAAAGTCATAATCCATTAAATCATCTTAAAAGTTACTGTATATATGATTTTTTAGCCATTTGCCTAAATTCATCTTTAAATGTCTTTAATTGCTCCTTGCTGCTGTCGGTCTGAAACTTCCAGCCATGTTGGCATGTCTTGTCGTCTGCGTTTGCGCTTGGCCCCGGAATGGCTGCTTGCAGCTATTTTTATTCTTCTTCTTCTTCTTCCGACTGGGCGTCTATGACAGCCCCTAGAACCGTGTCCGGGAAAGTTGTTCCGGTTTGACATTCTGATAGAGGACAGTCCCAACAGTAATTGCACCAATTTTGGTGTCTCTAACTCATTGCCTCTAGCGCCACCACCTGTCCAAAGTTTCACTTTTATTATGCTAATAACTTTTGAACCGTTAGGCCTATCAACAAAATTATTTTTTCCTCTGATTCCTGAGCTCATGACGATTCGATCGCACCCTATGACGTCATTTTCCGTCATAAAAATATGGCCGCCATTTTGAATTGTCCAAAAAACCTACTTTTGCAAACTCGTCCTAGACGGTTTGTCCGATTCTCACCAAAATTGCACCAGATCATCTCCAGGCAGTGCCGACAAAAAGTTATGGAATTCAAGTTGATTCGTCAAACCGCTTTCGATAAACGCGCAAACAAATTTTACGTAGCGCTTGCGAAAACAGACGTAAGGCTGTATCTCCGCAACGCTTAATTGTATTCAGACCAAACTTGGTACATGTCATCACAAGCATGACCTGAGGCTACATGCTGCGTTTCGGCGCAGCACCATTTACTGGTCCGGAGATATGAAAAACGGCTATTTTCGCTCATAACTTCTGAACGGTTTGTCCAAAAATCATAAAAGTGGTCTCTGTAGATTCAGGGCGTCATGCCGAGTCGACTGATATCGAATTTTCCCAGATCGGCCATTTTGGCTGTCGGCCATTTTGAATTATGTGCTAAAATGCTGTATTTTTTGAACGCATGAACGAATTGTTACGAAACTCGGTATGGGTCATCGGTACGATGCCCTGAAGGAGCCTGAGAAGTTTCGAAACAGCGCCACCTAGTGGTAAAATTTATTTTTCAAATGCTTATAACTCTGGCTGTGGTTGACTAATTTTCACGGGAGTCATCTCGTTGAGGTCCTGAATCCTTGCCGAGTCCACAGATACCAAACATGCTAGGTTTCAACTTACGGTTTGTGTAGCGTTGTAATTTAGCGCTTAAAAAACATTTGCCGATATCTTCGAAACCGCTAGTCCGATCGAGACGAAACCACCGTCAGAAGTTTGGAACCATAGCTTGTTAACTTTAAGTGAGACCCAAATGCCAAAATATTGATGGTAAGGGGTAGTAAAATCAAATCAAAGTCACGTGTCAGTCATTTTTGATGCTTTTTTTCATATAAATGTCTAAAACTCCGAAGCGAATTGAGATATTTTCACCAAATTTGGCACACATATGTATGGGCTCATTCCAAGGACACATGAAAAAAAAATGTGAGATTTTGCCTCTTGGTGGCGCTATAATAGAACAAAACATGAAAATCCCATTGATTTCAATGCAGTTTTGTGATGTGAAATGCTATACTTAATGAACACATTGCTGTAACATTATGAAACTCAGAATTTGTTACCAGCACCTTGCCTTGAAGGTACTCAAAAGATTTCAAGACAGCGCCACCTGTTGGTCAAAAGTTAAAATTACATTTCCAAAAATGCTAATAACTTTTTTTAAAATGTGCTTATTGTAATGACACTGGTCTTAATAGATTCCTTGGGTCATGCCGAGAACATAGATACCAAGTTTAACGTATTTGGACGACCTTCCTGTCCGCCATCCCGCCATCTTTATTTAATTTCAAAACCTTCTTTTTCGAACTTCTCCTAGACCATTCGTCCGATTTTCACCAAAATCGAATCGTGTCATCTCCATACCGTGCCGACTAAAAGTTATGGATTTCGTGACGATAGACGAAACCGTTTTCGTATACCGCAGCAGCAAAGTTGAGACATGCTGCCAAAATGACTATTAAGTCTTTATCTCTGCAATGCCTTGATATTTTGACACCAAACTTTGTATGTGTCATTGTCACCTCACTCTGACCACATCACATCGATTTCGTAACTGCGCCACCTATTGGTCGAAAGTGATAATCCATTAAATCATCTTAAAAGTTACTGTATATATGATTTTTTAGCCATTTGCCTAAATTCATCTTTAAATGTCTTTAATTGCTCCTTGCTGCAGTTGGTCTGCCACTCCCACCCATGATGGCATCTGTTGCCGCTTCTTGCGCTTGGCCCCGGTAATGGCTGCTTGCAGCTATATTTATTATTATTCTTCTTCTTCCGACTGGGCGTCTATGGCAGCCCCTAGAACCGTGTCCGGGAAAGTTGTTCCGGTTTGACATTCTGATAGAGGACAGTCCCAACAGTAATTGCACCAATTTTGGTGTCTCTAACTCATTGCCTCTAGCGCCACCACCTGTCCAAAGTTTCACTTTTATTATGCTAATAACTTTTGAACCGTTTGGCCTATCAACAAAATTATTTTTTCCTCTGATTCCTGAGCTCATGACGATTCGATCGCACCCTATGACGTCATTTTCCGTCACAAAAATATGGCCGCCATTTTGAATTGTCCAAAAAACCTACTTTTGCAAACTCGTCCTAGACGGTTTGTCCGATTCTCACCAAAATCGCACCAGATCATCTCCAGGCAGTGCCGACAAAAAGTTATGGAATTCAAGTCGATTCGTCAAACCGCTTTCGATAAACGCGCAAACAAATTTTACGTAGCGCTTGCGAAAACAGACGTAAGGCTGTATCTCCGCAACGCTTAATCGTATTCAGACCAAACTTGGTACATGTCATCACAAGCATGACCTGAGGCTACATGCTGCGTTTCGGCGCAGCGCCACCTACTGGTCCGGAGATATGAAAAACGGCTATTTTCGCTCATAACTTCTGAACGGTTTGTCCAAAAATCATAAAAGTGGTCTCTGTAGATTCAGGGCGTCATGCCGAGTCGACTGATATCGAATTTTCCCAGATCGGCCATTTTGGCTGTCGGCCATTTTGAATTATGTGCTAAAATGCTGTATTTTTTGAACGCACAAACGAATTGTTACGAAACTCGGTATGGGTCATCGGTACGATGCCCTGAAGGAGCCTGAGAAGTTTCGAAACAGCGCCACCTAGTGGTAAAATTTATTTTTCAAATGCTTATAACTCTGGCTGTGGTTGACTTATTTTCACGGGAGTCATCTCGTTGAGGTCCTGAATCCTTGCCGAGTCCACAGATACCAAACATGCTAGGTTTCGACATACGGTTTGTGTAGCGTTGTGATTTAGCGCTTAAAAAACATTTGCCGATATCTTCGAAACCGCTAGTCCGATCGAGACGAAACCACCGTCAGAAGTTTGGAACCATAGCTTGTTAACCACATGTCAAAGCCCAAATGCCAAAATATTGATGGTAAGGGGTAGTAAAATCAAATCAAAGTCACGTGTCAGTCATTTTTGATGCTTTTTTTCATATAAATGTCTAAAACTCCAAAGCGAATTGAGATATTTTCACCAAATTTGGCACACACATGTATGGGCTCATTCCAAAGACACAAGAAAAAAATTGTGGGATTTTGCCTCTTGGTGGCGCTATAATAGAACAAAACATGAAAATCCCATTGATTTCAATGCAGTTTTGTGATGTGAAATGCTATACTTAATGAACACATTGATGTAACATTATGAAACTCAGAATTTGTTACCAGCACCTTGCCTTGAAGGTACTCAAAAGATTTCAAGACAGCGCCACCTGTTGGTCAAAAGTTAAAATTACATTTCCAAAAATGCTAATAACTTTTTTTGAAATGTGCTTATTGTAATGACACTGGTCTTAATAGATTCCTTGGGTCATGCCGAGAACATAGATACCAAGTTTGACGTATTTGGACGAACTTCCTGTCCGCCATCTTTATTTACTTTCAAAACCTTCTTTTTCGAACTTCTCCTAGACCATTCGTCCGATTTTCACCAAAATCGAATCGTGTCATCTCCATACCGTGCCGACTAAAAGTTATGGATTTCGTGACGATAGACGAAACCGTTTTCGTATACCGTAGCAGCAAAGTTGAGACATGCTGCCAAAATGACTATTAAGTCTTTATCTCTGCAATGCCTTGATATTTTGACACCAAACTTTGTATGTGTCATTGTCACCTCACTCTGACCACATCACATCGATTTCGTAACTGCACCACCTATTGGTCGAAAGTCATAATCCATTAAATCATCTTAAAAGTTACTGTATATATGATTTTTTAGCCATTTGCCTAAATTCATCTTTAAATGTCTTTAATTGCTCCTTGCTGCTGTCGGTCTGAAACTTCCAGCCATGTTGGCATGTCTTTTCGTCTGCGTTTGCGCTTGGCCCCGGAATGGCTGCTTGCAGCTATATTTAGGGGCCAAGCACCGAAGGTGCGGAGGCACCTATTGTATCTGTTCCGGTTCTTATTAGGTGTTCAAGCACGAAGTGCTGAAAACCTATTGTAATTGTACTGATTTTTATTATTAGGTGTTCAAGCACGAAGTGCTGAAAACCTATTGTATTTGTACTGATTTTTATTATTATTATTATTATTAGGTGTTCAAGCACGAAGTGCTGAAAACCTATTGTATTTGTACTGATTTTTAGGTGTTCAAGCACGAAGTGCTGAAAACCTATTGTAATTGTACTGATTTTTATTATTAGGTGTTCAAGCACGAAGTGCTGAAAACCTATTGTATTTGTAAGGATTTTTATTATTATTATTATTTTTCTTCTCCGCTAAAACGCATCGTGCAGCCCAAACCGTAAGTGCTGGAGCTCTGAAACTTTGTCAGATGGTAGTACAAAAATCGAGGAGAGGTTCAGAGAGTATGACCCCGATTGGCCTATAGGTGGCGCTACAGCAATCAATTGCGCGTAACTGCTCATAACTCCTAAACCGTAAGGCGTAGACTCAAGTGTCTTATATCATTGGAAAGCTGGACTCTTAACTTAAAAAACGTATATCTCCGATTTCATTTCCGCCATGATAGATTTTCCGCCATTTTGAATTTTGTTAAAAAACGACTTTTGCGAACTAGTCCCTGGTTTTTTGCCCGATCGGAACCAAACCAGTGTAGAAATGTTCTCTGGAGTCTGAATATCAATAATTATCGAAAAAAAGTTGAATTTTCGATTTCCGGTTGCTAGGGGGCGCAAAATGAACGTTGTGGGAGGAGCCTATTTTACTAAAATGGCTATAACTCGAGAAGTAAATGAGATATCTTCACCAAACTTGAAACACATGTGTATGAGGACAGTCTGGGGTCACAGTAAAAAAAACCGCGTCGATTTACCACTAGGTGGCGCTATAACATTAAAAAAACATAAAAGGGGGTGTGGCCACCTGACCGTTAGTCCGATTGACCTGAAAATTGGTATGCCGAGTCTTGGTCCAAGGCCCCATGTATGTGTAAAAGGATATTGGCGTATCTCAAAAAACATGGCCGCCATCGGCCAATGAAGTTTGAGCACCTGTGAGACGAGGTTAACGGAGGCCAATCGGAACGAAACTCAATGGGCATGTTCGACTCATGGCCCAAAAGGTCTGTAAGAGTTTTGAAAGAAATCGGCCACTAGTTGGCGCTAACGAGTTTTATGGCTCTGTAATCACGTGGTGTTGCACATAACCCCACAAAATGCATATCATTTGATAGATCTCCTCATGATGAACAACTTTGCCTCTAGAACTATTGCTGTCAATCAAATCGTTCATTAAATATTCACGAATATGTTAAAAACCTACTTTTGCGAACTAGTCCCTGGTTTTTTGCCCGATCGGAACCAGACCAGTCTAGGACAATTCTCTGGACTCTGTAGATCAATAATTATTGAAAAAAAGTTTAACTTTGCCCTTTGATTCACTGTAACAGGGTCATTTAGAAGAAGGGGCGTGTCAAAACACACTCAAAAGCCTATAAATCCTAAATTAAAATTCAGAACTTCACAAAAATTAGTGAGCATATGTGACATAACATCATTAACAAGCATGCAAAGTTTTATGGAGATCGGACAATAGGTGGCGCTATAACAGTTGAAAAGGTTTAAAACCATGTATTTCCTATGGTAAATTGCCTGTATTTGCTGTAAATGGTGTGTTCCATCTATGATCATATAATATTTATATCACAATGTTCAAAATCAGTTCAGTACAATTCTCTGGACTCTCTAGATCAATAATTATCAGAAAAAGTAGAACAACTTCATTTGGATGGCTATAATAGGGTCACATCAATATGAAGCCTTTACCAAGAAAGCCTATATATCTTCAATGAATGCTCAGATCTTCTTAAAAACAAGTCAGAACATGTGACTCTAAATAAGATAAGAAATAATGCATCTATAACAGTTAAAAACGTTAAAGTTATAACATAATGGCATATTAAGCCAATAAGTGGTATTCTACTGCCCCCTGCTGTTTAAAATAGTCATTTTGTCATGCTACTAACTAATATAATGCTATAATTGTTATTTAGACTTTATAAAATCACTATTTTAACATTTACACTCACATTTAGTCAAAATTCATCTATTGAAGTATTGCTACTGACTATTGTGGCACATTGAGAAATGTGAATCCTGAAGGAGACTTGCAGTGAAATTTTTTCTTCCATCACATAGTTCAAATGTCTGTATCTACAACAGAATGTGTGTGTGTAGTCCTATATTTCTGAATAAATGCTGAATAATCGGATTAATAGATTACAAAGACATTATGTGAAATGCTTATAGACCATTAAAGTATATTTTCATAATGACACATCCCAATAGCATTGAAAAAATCAACAACAACATTTGTCTTTGTGTGTGTGTGTGTGTGTGTGTGTGTGTGTGTGTGTGTGTGTGTGTGTAAGCATATGTCTAAATAAGATACCTGTGAAAACACTTTATTAATAAGTATAATGGCCAGCAGAGGGCAGTAGAAGACCACTTATTGTCTCAGTTTCATTTTGACAGACTTGATTTTCATCACTATTAAAGCAAACCTGTTTTTCCATGTTAACTATTATAAGACAATCATTTTTTGTCAGTTTATCACTTCATGGCTATTGACACTTCACATCAATGCTAGCAATGTAGTAAATCATGGTAAATCACGATAGAAACATGGTAAATCATAGTAAATAATACTATTACATGGTTTACCATGGCAAATCATGCTAGCAATGTGATGAATCATGGTAAATCATGCTACAATCCTGGTAAATCATTCTAGAATGTGGTATATCATGGTAAATCATTCTATAACATGGTAAATCATGGTAAATCATTCTATAACATGGTAAATCAAGGTAAACTATGATAAATCATGCTAGAATCATATTAAATCATACTAGAATGTGTTCAATTGTGGTAAACCATGCTAGAGCATGGTAAATCATGGTGAATCATACTAGAACTTGGTATATCATGGTAAACTATGGTGAATCATGCTAGATTCATGGTAATTCATACTGGAACATGGTAAAACATGAAAAATCACGCTAAAATTTGGTATATCATGGTAAATCATGCTAAAACAAGGTCTATTCCATCTATGATGTCAGTGTTTAAATGCTTGCTACATGAAACTTAATGTCTTTTGATGCTTTTGAGCTTATCTGCCTTAACTGCCTTAACTGCTTGAACACCGCTAAATGCTGCTTGCAGCTTTAATTATTATTATTATTATTATTTTCCCCTAAAACGCATCGTGCAGCCCAAACCGTAAGTGCTGGAGCTCTGAAACTTTGTCAGATGGTAGTACAAAAATCGAGGAGAGGTTCAGAGAGTATGACCCCGATTGGCCTATAGGTGGCGCTACAGCAATCAATTGCGCGTAACTGCTCATAACTCCTAAACCGTAAGGCGTAGACTCAAGTGTCTTATATCATTGGAAAGCTGGACTCTTAACTTAAAAAACGTATATCTCCGATTTCATTTCCGCCATGATAGATTTTCCGCCATTTTGAATTTTGTTAAAAAACGACTTTTGCGAACTAGTCCCTGGTTTTTTGCCCGATCGGAACCAAACCAGTGTAGAAATGTTCTCTGGAGTCTGAATATCAATAATCATTGAAAAAAAGTTGAATTTTCGATTTCCGGTTGCTAGGGGGCGCAAAATGAACGTTGTGGGAGGAGCCTATTTTACTAAAATGGATATAACTCGAGAAGTAAATGAGATATCTTCACCAAACTTGGTCCACATATTTATGAGTTCAATTTGAGGTCACAGTAAAAAAACCGCGTCGATCTAACACTAGGTGGCGCTATAACATTAAAAAAACATAAAAGGGGGTGTGGCCACCTGACCGTTAGTCCGATTGACCTGAAAATTGGTATGCAGTGTCTTGGTCCAAGGCCCCATGTATGTGTAAAAGGATATTGGCGTATCTAAAAAAACATGGCCGCCATCGGCCAATAAAGTTTGAGCACCTGTGAGACGAGGTTAACGGAGGCCAATCGGATCGAAACTCAATGGGCATGTTCGACTCATGGCCCAAGAGGTCTGTAAGAGTTTTGAAAGAAATCGGCCACTAGTTGGCGCTAACGAGTTTTACGGCTCTGTAATCACGTGGTGTTGCACATATCCCCACAAAATGCATATCATTTGATAGATCTCCTCATGATGAACAACTTTGCCTCTAGAACCATTGCTGTCAATCAAATCGTTCATTAAATATTCACGAATATGTTAAAAACCTACTTTTGCAAACTAGTCCCTGGTTTTTCGCCCGATCGGAACCAGACCAGTCTAGGACAATTCTCTGGACTCTCTAGATCAATAATCATTGAAAAAAAGTTGAACTTTGCCCTTTGATTTAGTGTAACAGGGTCATTTAGAAGAAGGGGCGTGTCAAAACACACTCAAAAGCCTTTAAATCCTAAATAAAAACTCAGAACTTCACAAAAATTAATGAGCATATGTGACATAACATCATTAACAAGCATGCAAAGTTTTATGGAGATCGGATAATAGGTGGCGCTATAACAGTTGAAAAGGTTTAAAACCATGTATTTCCTATGGTAAATTGCCTGTATTGGCTGTAAATGGTGTGTTCCATCTATGATCATATAATATTTATATCACAATGTTCAAAATCAGTTCAGTACAATTCTCTGGACTCTCTAGATAAATAATCATCAGAAAAGTTATAACTTCTTCATTTGGATGGCTATAATAGGGTCACTTCAATATGAAGCCTTTACCAAGAAAGCCTATATCTCTTCAATGAATGCTCAGATCTTCTTAAAAACAAGTCAGAACATGTGACTCTAAATAAGATAAGAAATAATGCATCTATAACAGTTAAAAAGGTTAAAGTTATAACATAATGGCATATTAAGCCAATAAGTGGTATTCTACTGCCCCCTGCTGTTTAAAATAGTCATTTTGTCAAGCTACTAACTACTAATATTCTATCATTCTTATTTAGAGTTTATCAAATCACTATTTTAACATTTACACTCACATTTTGTCAAAATTCATCTATTGAAGTATTACTATTGACCATTGTGTCACGGACAAATGTTAATCCTGAATGAGACACAGTTCAGATCACTTTATCTACAACAGAATGTGTGTGTGTAGTCCCATGTTTCTGAATAAATCCTGAATAATCTGATTAATAGCTTGCAAAGACATATTTTAATGGTCTATAAGCATTTCATATATTTTCATAATGACTTGTGTGTGTGTCTAGATATGAGTCACAAAAGCACCTGTGAAAACACTTTATTAATAAGTTTAATGGCCAGCAAAGGGCAGTAGAAGACCACTTATTGGCTCACTCTCATTTTGACAGACTTGATTTTCACCAGTATATCATGGTAAATCATGCTAGCAATGTGACGAATCATAGTAAATCATGCTACAATCCTGATAAATCATTCTAGAATGTGGTATATCATGGTCAATCATCCTATAACATGGTAAATCAAGGTAAACTAAGATAAATCATGCTATAAACATATTAAATCATACTAGAATGTGTTCAGTTGTGGTAAATAATGCTAGAACAGGGTAAATCATGGTGAATCATACTAGAACTTGGTATACCATGGTAAACTATGGTAAATCATGCTAGATTCATGGTAAATCATGAAAATCACACTGAAATGGGGTATATCATGGTAAATCATGCTAAAATTGCCTGTATTGGCTGTAAATGGTATTTTCCATCTATTATGTCAGTGTTTATATGTATGCTAAATAACACTTAATGTCTTTTGGTGCTTTTGTGCTTTACGGCCTTAAAGGCCTTAACTGCTTGAACACCGCTAAATGCTGCTTGCAGCTTTAATTATTATTATTATTATTATTATTATTCTGCCGTAAAACGCGTCGTGCAGACCAAACCGTAAGTGCTAGAGACTTCATATTTGGGATTAAGGTAGCACAGAAATCGAGGAGAGGTTGAGAGAGTATGAGCCCGATTGGCCCATAGGTGGCGCTATAGTAACAAAAACGTGAAAGTGATCATAACTCCTAAACCCTATGTCGTAGACTCAAGTGTCTTATATCATTGGAAAGCTGGACTCTTGACTTAAAAAACGTATATCTCCGATTTCATTTCCGGTATGCAAATTTTTCCGCCATTTTGAATTTTGTCAAAAAACTACTTTTGCGAACTAGTCCCTGGTTTTTCGCCCGATCGGAACCAAACCAGTGCAGAAATGTTCTCTGGAGTCTGAATATCAATAATTATCAAAAAAAGTTGAATTTTCGATTTCCGGTTGCTAGGGGGCGCAAAATGAACGTTGTGGGAGGAGCCTATTTTACTAAAATGGCTATAACTCAAGAAGGAAATGAGATATCTTCACCAAACTTGGTCCACATATTAATGAGTTCAATTTGAGGTCACAATAAAAAAACCGCGTCGATCTAGCACTAGGTGGCGCTATAACATTGAAAAAACATAAAAGGGGGTGTGGCCACCTGACCGTTAGTCCGATTGACCTGAAAATTGGTATGCAGTGTCTTGGTCCAAGGTGCCATGTATGTGTAAAAGGATATTGGCGTATCTAAAAAAACATGGCCGCCATCGGCCAATTAAATTTGAGCACCTGTGAGACAAGGTTAACGGAGGCCAATCGGAACGAAACTCTATTGGCATGTTCGACTCATGGCCCAAGAGATCTGTAAGAGTTTTGAAAGAAATCGGCCACTAGTTGGCGCTAACGAGTTTTACGGCTCTGTAATCACGTGGTGTTGCACACATCCCCACAATATGCACATCATTTGATAGATCTCCTTATGCTGAACAACTTTGCCTCTAGAACCATTGCTGTCAATCAAACCGTTCATTAAATATTCACGGATATGTTAAAAACCTACTTTTGCGAACTAGTCCCTGGTTTTTTGCCCGATCGGAATCAGACCAGTCTAGGACAATTCTCTGGACTCTCTAGATCAATAATTATTGAAAAAAAGTTGAACTTTTTTATTTTTCTTATGGTATTAAAGGGTTATTTAGAAAAGGGGCGTGACAAAATGCACCCAAAAGCCTATAAATCATAAATAAAAACTCAGAACTTCACAAAAATTGATGAGCATATGTGTCATACCATGGTGAAGAAGCATGAAACGTTTCATGGAGATCGGACAATAGGTGGCGCTATAACTGTTAAAAAGCTTTAAACCCATGTATTTCCTATGGTAAATTGCCTGTATTGGCTGTAAATGGTCTTTTCCATCTATGATCGTATAATTTTCATATCTTAATGTTTAAAACCAGTGCAGTACAATTATCTGGACTCTCTAGATCAATAATTATCAGAAAAGGTATAATTACTTCATTTGGATGGCTATAATAGAGTGTAAATCGGATGGCTATAACAGCTATAACAGCTTGGATGGCTATAACAGCCAATAAGTGGTATTTTACTGCCCCCTGCTGTCATTTCATCATACTACTCTCTAATATTTTTATATATAATTGATATTTAGACTTTATTAAATCATTATTTTAACATTTACAATCACATTTTGTCAAAATGCATCTATTGCTCTGTACTCTCTACAACAATAATTATAGGAAAATGTATAACTTCTTCATTTGGATGACTATAATAGGGTCACTTCAATATGTAGCCTTGACCGAAAGCCAATATCTTTTCAATAAATGCTCATAGCTTCTTAAAAAAAGGTCGAGAACAGCTATAACAGCTTGAAAAAGGCTAACAGCCAATAAGTGGTATTTTACTGCCCCCTGCTGTTTAAAAAAAGTCATTTTGTCACACTGCTCAACTATAATTAATATTTAGACTTTATAAATTCACTATTTTAACATTTACAATAACATTTAGTCAAAAATCGTCTATTGAAGTGACAATTGAGTCACACTGGCTCCTGAAGTTCCAAATGTCTCTATCTACATCAGAATGAGCGTGTGTAGATTAAATGATATGAAAAACATGGCCTATTGTATAAGTAGGCTGTAATAGCACTGTTGTCCACTAGATGGAGCAGCAGCATTAGATATTTTTAATCTTTTTTTATCAGCTTTCAGCATTGGCTAACAAACAAATGCTTAAAGCATTTTCTTTAATTAGTTTTATATTATTACATTGCAAAGTTATATGTGAAATGCTCATATACCATTAAAACAGATTTTCACAATAACATATCCCAAAAATGTGTGTGTGTGTGTGTGTGTGTGTGTGTGTGTGTGTGTGTGTGTGTGTGTGTGTGTGTGTGTGTGTGTGTGTGTGTGTGTGTGTGTGTGTGTAAGCATGCATTATGGAGTTAACATGAAAAAAATGGTTTGCTTCACTGGAGAATACTGGAGAAACAAAGTAGTTGAAAATGAAAGTGAGCCAATAAGTGGTCTTCTACTGCCCTCTGCTGGCCACTCTTCTTATTAATTGTCTTTTTTTGTATATAGACACTATAAAATCACTTAAATAACAATTACTATTATAACACATTCATATTTTGTCAGAGTTTATCACTTCAATTGTTCTTATGCTTCATATAATTGCTATCAACGTGGTAAATCATGGTAAATAACGCCAGAAACATGGTAAATCATAGTAAAAAAGGTAAATCATGCTAGAATCCTGGTAAATTATTCTAGAATGTGCTATATCATGGTAAATCATCATATAACATGGTATATCAAGGTAAACTATGGAAAATCATGTAAGATTCATGGTAAATCATACTGGAACATGGTAAATCATGAAAAATCACACTGAAATGTAGTATATCATGGTAAATCATGCTTGCTACATAAAACTTAATGTCTTTTGATGCTTTTGTGCTTAACGGCCTGAAAGGCCTTAACTGCTTGAACACCGCTAAATGCTGCTTGTTATTATTATTATTATTATTTTCCCCTAAAACGCATCGTGCAGCCCAAACCGTAAGTGCTGGAGCTCTGAAACTTTGTCAGATGGTAGTACAAAAATCGAGGAGAGGTTCAGAGAGTATGACCCCGATTGGCCTATAGGTGGCGCTACAGCAATCAATTGCGCGTAACTGCTCATAACTCCTAAACCGTAAGGCGTAGACTCAAGTGTCTTATATCATTGGAAAGCTGGACTCTTAACTTAAAAAACGTATATCTACGATTTCATTTCCGCCATGATAGATTTTCCGCCATTTTGAATTTTGTTAAAAAACGACTTTTGCGAACTAGTCCCTGGTTTTTTGCCCGATCGGAACCAAACCAGTGTAGAAATGTTCTCTGGAGTCTGAATATCAATAATCATTGAAAAAAAGTTGAATTTTCGATTTTCGGTTGCTAGGGGGCGCAAAATGAACGTTGTGGGAGGAGCCTATTTTACTAAAATGGATATAACTCGAGAAATAAATGAGATATCTTCACCAAAATTGGTCCACATATTTATGAGTTCAATTTGAGGTCACAGTAAAAAAACCGCGTCGATCTAACACTAGGTGGCGCTATAACATTAAAAAAACATAAAAGGGGGTGTGGCCACCTGACCGTTAGTCCGATTGACCTGAAAATTGGTATGCAGTGTTTTGGTCCAAGGCCCCATGTATGTGTAAAAGGATATTGGCGTATCTAAAAAAACATGGCCGCCATCGGCCAATAAAGTTTGAGCACCTGTGAGACGAGGTTAACGGAGGCCAATCGGAACGAAACTCAATGGGCATGTTCGACTCATGGCCCAAGAGGTCTGTAAGAGTTTTGAAAGAAATCGGCCACTAGTTGGCGCTAACGAGTTTTACGGCTCTGTAATCACGTGGTGTTGCACATATCCCCACAAAATGCATATCATTTGATAGATCTCCTCATGATGAACAACTTTGCCTCTAGAACCATTGCTGTCAATCAAATCGTTCATTAAATATTCACGAATATGTTAAAAACCTACTTTTGCGAACTAGTCCCTGGTTTTTCGCCCGATCGGAACCAGACCAGTCTAGGACAATTCTCTGGACTCTCTAGATCAATAATCATTGAAAAAAAGTTGAACTTTGCCCTTTGGTTCACTGTAACAGGGTCATTTAGAAGAAGGGGCGTGTCAAAACACACTCAAAAGCCTATAAATCCTAAATAAAAACTCAGAACTTCACAAAAATTAATGAGCATATGTGACATAACATCATTAACAAGCATGCAAAGTTTTATGGAGATCGGACAATAGGTGGCGCTATAACAGTTGAAAAGGTTTAAAACCATGTATTTCCTATGGTAAATTGCCTGTATTGGCTGTAAATGGTGTGTTCCATCTATGATCACATAATATTTATATCACAATGTTCAAAATCAGTTCAGTACAATTCTCTGGACTCTCTAGATAAATAATCATCAGAAAAGTTATAACTTCTTCATTTGGATGGCTATAATAGGGTCACTTCAATATGAAGCCTTTACCAAGAAAGCCTATATCTCTTCAATGAATGCTCAGATCTTCTTAAAAACAAGTCAGAACATGTGACTCTAAATAAGATAAGAAATAATTCATCTATAACAGTTAAAAAGGTTAAAGTTATAACATAATGGCATATTAAGCCAATAAGTGGTATTCTACTGCCCCCTGCTGTTTAAAATAGTCATTTTGTCAAGCTACTAACTACTAATATTCTATAATTCTTATTTAGAGTTTATAAAATCACTATTTTAACATTTACACTCACATTTTGTCAAAATTCATCTATTGAAGTATTACTATTGACCATTGTGTCACGGACAAATGTTAATCCTGAATGAGACACAGTTCAGATCACTTTATCTACAACAGAATGTGTGTGTGTAGTCCCATGTTTCTGAATAAATCCTGAATAATCTGATTAATAGCTTGCAAAGACATATTTTAATGGTCTATAAGCATTTCATATATTTTCATAATGACTTGTGTGTGTGTCTAGATATGAGTCACAAAAGCACCTGTGAAAACACTTTATTAATAAGTATAATGGCCAGCAAAGGGCAGTAGAAGACCACTTATTGGCTCACTCTCATTTTGACAGACTTGATTTTCACCAGTATATCATGGTAAATCATGCTAGCAATGTGACGAATCATAGTAAATCATGCTACAATCCTGATAAATCATTCTAGAATGTGGTATATCATGGTCAATCATCCTATAACATGGTAAATCAAGGTAAACTAAGATAAATCATGCTATAAACATATTAAATCATACTAGAATGTGTTCAGTTGTGGTAAATCATGGTGAATCATACTAGAACTTGGTATACCATGGTAAACTATGGTAAATCATGCTAGATTCATGGTAAATCATGAAAATCACACTGAAATGGGGTATATCATGGTAAATCATGCTAAAATTGCCTGTATTGGCTGTAAATGGTATTTTCCATCTATTATGTCAGTGTTTAAATGTATGCTAAATAAAACTTAATGTCTTTTGGTGCTTTTGTGCTTTACGGCCTTAAAGGCCTTAACTGCTTGAACACCGCTAAATGCTGCTTGCAGCTTTAATTATTATTATTATTATTATTATTCTGCCGTAAAACGCATCGTGCAGACCAAACCGTAAGTGCTAGAGACTTGATATTTGGGATTAAGGTAGCACAGAAATCGAGGAGAGGTTGAGAGAATATGAGCCCGATTGGCCCATAGGTGGCGCTGTAGTAACAAAAACGCGAAACTGCTCATAACTCCTAAACCGTAAGGCGTAGACTCAAGTGTCTTATATCATTGGAAAGCTGGACTCTTAACTTAAAAAACGTATATCTCCGATTTCATTTCCGCCATGATAGATTTTCCGCCATTTTGAATTTTGTTTAAAAACGACTTTTGCGAACTAGTCCCTGGTTTTTTGCCCGATCGGAACCAAACCAGTGTAGAAATGTTCTCTGGAGTCTGAATATCAATAATTATCGAAAAAAAGTTGAATTTTCGATTTCCGTTTGCTAGGGGGCGCAAAATGAACGTTGTGGGAGGAGCCTATTTTACTAAAATGGCTATAACTCGAGAAGTAAATGAGATATATTCACCAAACTTGACACACATGTGTATGAGGACAGTCTGGGGTCACAGTAAAAAAACCGCGTCGATCTAACACTAGGTGGCGCTATAACATTAAAAAAACATAAAAGGGGGTGTGGCCACCTGACCGTTAGTCCGATTGACTTGAAAATTGGTATGCAGTGTCTTGGTCCAAGGTGCCATGTATGTGTAAAAGGATATTGGCGTATCTAAAAAAACATGGCCGCCATCGGCCAATTAAATTTGAGCACCTGTGAGACGAGGTTAACGGAGGCCAATCGGAACGAAACTCTATGGGCATGTTCGACTCATGGCCCAAGAGGTCTGTAAGAGTTTTGAAAGAAATCGGCCACTAGTTGGCGCTAACGAGTTTTACGGCTCTGTAATCACGTGGTGTTGCACACATCCCCACAAAATGCATATCATTTAATAGATCTCCTCATGATGAACAACTTTGCCTCTAGAACCATTGCTGTCAATCAAACCGTTCATTAAATATTCACGAATATGTTAAATACCTACTTTTGCAAACTAGTCCCTGGTTTTTCGCCCGATCGGAACCAGACCAGTCTAGGACAATTCTCTGGACTCTCTAGATCAATAATTATCAAAAAAAATTTGAAATTTGGCATTTGGTTGGCTATAACAGGGTCATTTATAAAATGGGCGTGGCAAAATATAGTCAAAAGCCTATAAATCCTATACGAAAACTCAGAACTTCACAAAAATTGGTGAGCATATGTGACATAACATCCTTAAAAAGCATGCCAAATTTTATGGAGATCGGACCATAGGTGGCGCTATAACTGTTAAAAAGCTTTGAAACAATGTATTTCCAATGGCAAATTGCCTGTATTTGCTGTAAATGGTGTTTTGCATTTATTATCATGTAATTTTCATATCATAATGTTCAAAACCAGTGCAGTACAATTCTCTGGACTCTCTAGATCAATAATTATCAGAAAAAGTTGAACAACTTAATTTGGATGGCTATAATAGGGTCACTTCACAATGTAGCCATGACCTAGTGTCCCCAAAAGCTTATATCTCTTCAATGAATGCTCAGATCTTCTTAAAAACAAGTCAGAACATGTGCCATATGACTCCAAACAATCATGACAAATTTCAGACAGATCGGACAAAATTTGCCTCTATAACAGTTAAAAATGAGACAATTAAATGAAAATAATGGCATATTAAGCCAATAAGTTGTATTTTACTGCCCCCTGCTGTTTAAAATATGAATTATACTTGAGTAGTGTGACAAAATTACTATTTAGACTTTATAAAATTACTATTAACATTTACAATCACATTAAGTCAAATTTCATCTATTGAAGTATCACTATTGACAATTCTGTCACATTGACAAATGTGAATCCTGAATGAGACATAGTTCAAATCTCTGTATCTACAACAGAATGTGTGTAGTCCTATGTTTCTGAATAAATTCTGAATAATCTGATTAATAGTTTGCAAAGACATGTATGAAATAACATTCAAATATATTTTCATAATGATTTTGTCAGTGTGTGTGTGTGTGTGTGTGTGTGTGTGTGTGTGTGTGTGTGTGTGTGTGTGTGTGTGTAAGCTTGCATAAAGGAGTTAAAATGGAAAAACTGTCAAAATGAAAATGGCCAGCAGAGGGCAGTAGAAGACCACTTATTGGATCATTATACTTATTAATGAAGTCTTTTAACAGGTGCATTCATATTTAGACACTAAAATCACTTGTATAACAATTACTATTATAACACAATCATATTTTGTCATTTTATCACTACATTTGTACTGACACTTCACATCAATGCTAGCAATGTGGTAAATCATGATAAACTATGGTAAATCCTGCTAGAATCACGGTACTCTATGGCAGTGTTGGGAACCCTAATCAAACATACCTGATTCAACTCATCAGCTCATAATCACATATGTTAATGAGCTGATGAGTTGAATCAGGTGTGATTGATTAGAGAGACAGAGAAAACGAGTCCTTCAGGACAGGTTTGGGAACCACTGCTCTATGGTAAATCATCCTAGAACGTAGTAAATCATACTAGAACGTGGTAAATCATGGTAAATCATGCTAGATTCATGGTAAATCATACTGGAACATGGTAAATCATGAAAAATCACACTGAAATGTGGTATATCATGGTAAATCATGCTAAAACATGGTCTATTCCATCTATGATGTCAGTGGTTAAATGCTTGCTACATAAAACTTAATGTCTTTTGATGCTTGTGTGGTTAAAAATCTTAAATGCCTTAACTGCTTGAACACCGCTAAATGCTGCTTGCAGCTTTAATTATTATTATTAGGTGTTCAAGCACGAAGTGCTGAAAACCTATTGTATTTGTAAGGATTTTTATTATTATTATTATTATTATTCTCCGCTAAAACGCATCGTGCAGACCAAACCGTAAGTGCTAGAGACTTGAAACTTTGTCAGATGGTAGTACAAAAATCGAGGAGAGGTTATCAAATTATGAGCCCGATTGGCCTATAGGTGGCGCTATAGCAACCAATTGCGCGAAACTGCTCATAACTCCTAGACCGTATGTCGTAGACTCAAGTGTCTTATATCACTGGAAAGCTGGAAACCTGAAGTAAAAAATGTATATCTCCGATTTCATTTCCGCCATGATAGATTTTCCGCCATTTTGAATTTTGTCGAAAAACTACTTTTGCGAACTAGTCCCTGGTTTTTTGCCCGATCGGAACCAAACCAGTGCCAAAATGTTCTCTGGAGTCTGAATATCAATAATTATCAAAAAAAAGTTGAAATTTTGATTAACTGTCGCTAGAGGGCGCAAAATGAATGTTGTGGGCGGAGCCTATTTTACTAAAATGGCTATAACTCAAGAAGTAAATGAGATAGCTTCACCAAACTCGGTACACATGTGAATGAGTTGATTTTGAGGTCACAGTAAAAAAACCGCGTCGATCTAACACTAGGTGGCGCTATAACATTAAAAAAACATAAAAGGGGGTGTGGCCACCTGACCGTTAGTCCGATTGACCTGAAAATTGGTATGCAGTGTCTTGGTCCAAGGCCCCATGTATGTGTAAAAGGATATTGGCGTATCTCAAAAAACATGGCCGCCATCGGCCAATAAAGTTTGAGCACCTGTGAGACGAGGTTAACGGAGGCCAATCGGTACGAAACTCAATGGTCATGTTCGACTCATGGCCCAAGAGGTCTGTAAGAGTTTTGAAAGAAATCGGCCACTAGTTGGCGCTAACGAGTTTTACGGCTCTGTAATCACGTGGTGTTGCACACATCCCCACAAAATGCATATCATTTGATAGATCTCCTCATGATGAACAACTTTGCCTCTAGAACCATTGCTGTCAATCAAACCGTTCATTAAATATTCACGAATATGTTAAAAACCTACTTTTGCGAACTAGTCCCTGGTTTTTCGCCCGATCGGAACCAGACCAGTCTTGGACAATTCTCTGGACTCTCTAGATCAATAATTATCAAAAAAAAGTTGAAATTTGGCATTTGGTTGGCTATAACAGGGTCATTTATAAAATGGGCGTGGCAAAATATAGTCAAAAGCCTATAAATCCTATACAAAAACTCAGAACTTCACAAAAATTGATGAGCATATGTGTCATACCATGGTGAAGAAGCATGCAAAGTTCCATGGAGATCAGACAATAGGTGGCGCTATAACTGTTGAAAAGCTTTAAAACCATACATTTCCTATGGTAAATTGCCTGTATTGGCTGTAAATGGTCTTTTCCATCTATGATCGTATAATTTTCAAATCTTAATGTTTAAAACCAGTGCAGTACAATTATCTGGACTCTCTAGATCAATAATTATCAGAAAAGGTATAATTACTTAATTTGGATGGCTATAATAGAGTGTAAATTGGATGGCTATAACAGCTATAACAGCTTGGATGGCTACAACAGCCAATAAGTGGTATTTTACTGCCCCCTGCTGTCATTTCATCATACTGCTCTCTAATATTTTTATATATAATTGATATTTAGACTTTATTAAATCATTATTTTAACATTTACAATCACATTTTGTCAAAATTCATCTATTGCTCTGTACTCTCTAGAAGAATAATTATAGGAAAATGTATAACTTCTTAATTTGGATGACTATAATAGGGTCACTTCAATATGTAGCCTTGACCGAAAGCCAATATCTTTTCAATAAATGCTCATAGCTTCTTAAAAAAGGGCAAGAACAGCTATAACAGCTTGAAAAAGGCTAACAGCCAATAAGTGCTATTTTACTGCCCCCTGCTGTTTAAAAACAGTCATTTTGTCACACTACTCAACTATAATTAATATTTAGACTTTATAAATTCACTATTTTAACATTTACAATAACATTTAGTCAAAAATCGTCTATTGAAGTGACAATTGAGTCACACTGGCTCCTGAAGTTCCAAATGTCTCTATCTACATCAGAATGAGCGTGTGTAAATTAAATTATATGAAAAACATGGCCTATTGTATAAGTAGGCTGTAATAGCACTGTTGTCCACTAGATGGAGCAGCAGCATTAGACATTTTTAATCTTTTTTTATCAGCTTTCAGCATTGGCTAACAAACAAATGCTTAAAGCATTTTCTTTAATTAGTTTTATATTATTACATTGCAAAGAAATATGTGAAATGCTCATATACCATTAAAACAGATTTTCACAATAACATATCCCAAAATTGTGTGTGTGTGTGTGTGTGTGTGTGTGTGTGTGTGTGTGTGTGTGTGTGTGTGTGTGTGTGTGTGTGTGTGTGTGTGTGTGTGTGTAAGCATGCATTATGGAGTTAACATGAAAAAAATGGTTTTCTTCAGTGGAGAATACTGGAGAAACAAAGTAGTTGAAAATGAAAGTGAGCCAATAAGTGGTCTTCTACTGCCCTCTGCTGGCCACTCTTCTTATTAATAGTCTTTTTTTGTATATAGACACTATAAAATCACTTAAATAACAATTACTATTATAACACATTCATATTTTGTCAGAGTTTATCACTTCAATTGTTCTTATGCTTCATATAATTGCTATCAACGTGGTAAATCATGGTAAATAACGCCAGAAACATGGTAAATCATAGTAAAAAAGGTAAATCATGCTAGAATCCTGGTAAATTATTCTAGAATGTGCTATATCATGGTAAATCATCATATAACATGGTATATCAAGGTAAACTATGGAAAATCATGTAAGATTCATGGTAAATCATACTGGAACATGGTAAATCATGAAAAATCACACTGAAATGTAGTATATCATGGTAAATCATGCTTGCTACATAAAACTTAATGTCTTTTGATGCTTTTGTGCTTAACGGCCTGAAAGGCCTTAACTGCTTGAACACCGCTAAATGCTGCTTGTTATTAGGTGTTCAAGCACGAAGTGCTGAAAACCTATTGTATTTGTAAGGATTTTTATTATTATTATTATTATTATTCTCCGCTAAAACGCATCGTGCAGACCAAACCGTAAGTGCTAGAGACTTGAAACTTTGTCAGATGGTAGTACAAAAATCGAGGAGAGGTTATCAAATTATGAGCCCGATTGGCCTATAGGTGGCGCTATAGCAACCAATTGCGCGAAACTGCTCATAACTCCTAGACCGTATGTCGTAGACTCAAGTGTCTTATATCACTGGAAAGCTGGAAACCTGAAGTAAAAAATGTATATCTCCGATTTCATTTCCGCCATGATAGATTTTCCGCCATTTTGAATTTTGTCGAAAAACTACTTTTGCGAACTAGTCCCTGGTTTTTTGCCCGATCGGAACCAAACCAGTACCAAAATGTTCTCTGGAGTCTGAATATCAATAATTATCAAAAAAAAGTTGAAATTTTGATTAACTGTCGCTAGAGGGCGCAAAATGAATGTTGTGGGCGGAGCCTATTTTACTAAAATGGCTATAACTCAAGAAGTAAATGAGATAGCTTCACCAAACTCGGTACACATGTGAATGAGTTGATTTTGAGGTCACAGTAAAAAAACCGCGTCGATCTAACACTAGGTGGCGCTATAACATTAAAAAAACATAAAAGGGGGTGTGGCCACCTGACCGTTAGTCCGATTGACCTGAAAATTGGTATGCAGTGTCTTGGTCCAAGGCCCCATGTATGTGTAAAAGGATATTGGCGTATCTCAAAAAACATGGCCGCCATCGGCCAATAAAGTTTGAGCACCTGTGAGACGAGGTTAACGGAGGCCAATCGGTACGAAACTCAATGGTCATGTTCGACTCATGGCCCAAGAGGTCTGTAAGAGTTTTGAAAGAAATCGGCCACTAGTTGGCGCTAACGAGTTTTACGGCTCTGTAATCACGTGGTGTTGCATACATCCCCACAAAATGCATATCATTTGATAGATCTCCTCATGATGAACAACTTTGCCTCTAGAACCATTGCTGTCAATCAAACCGTTCATTAAATATTCACGAATATGTTAAAAACCTACTTTTGCAAACTAGTCCCTGGTTTTTCGCCCGATCGGAACCAGACCAGTCTTGGACAATTCTCTGGACTCTCTAGATCAATAATTATCAAAAAAAAGTTGAAATTTGGCATTTGGTTGGCTATAACAGGGTCATTTATAAAATGGGCGTGGCAAAATATAGTCAAAAGCCTATAAATCCTATACAAAAACTCAGAACTTCACAAAAATTGATGAGCATATGTGTCATACCATGGTGAAGAAGCATGCAAAGTTCCATGGAGATCAGACAATAGGTGGCGCTATAACTGTTGAAAAGCTTTAAAACCATACATTTCCTATGGTAAATTGCCTGTATTGGCTGTAAATGGTCTTTTCCATCTATGATCGTATAATTTTCAAATCTTAATGTTTAAAACCAGTGCAGTACAATTATCTGGACTCTCTAGATCAATAATTATCAGAAAAGGTTTAATTACTTAATTTGGATGGCTATAATAGAGTGTAAATTGGATGGCTATAACAGCTATAACAGCTTGGATGGCTACAACAGCCAATAAGTGGTATTTTACTGCCCCCTGCTGTCATTTCATCATACTGCTCTCTAATATTTTTATATATAATTGATATTTAGACTTTATTAAATCATTATTTTAACATTTACAATCACATTTTGTCAAAATTCATCTATTGCTCTGTACTCTCTAGAAGAATAATTATAGGAAAATGTATAACTTCTTAATTTGGATGACTATAATAGGGTCACTTCAATATGTAGCCTTGACCGAAAGCCAATATCTTTTCAATAAATGCTCATAGCTTCTTAAAAAAAGGTCAAGAACAGCTATAACAGCTTGAAAAAGGCTAACAGCCAATAAGTGGTATTTTACTGCCCCTGCTGTTTAAAAAAAGTCATTTTGTCACACTACTCAACTATAATTAATATTTAGACTTTATAAATTCACTATTTTAACATTTACAATAACATTTAGTCAAAAATCGTCTATTGAAGTGACAATTGAGTCACATTGGCTCCTGAAGTTCCAAATGTCTCTATCTACATCAGAATGAGCGTGTGTAGATTAAATTATATGAAAAACATGGCCTATTGTATAAGTAGGCTGTAATAGCACTGTTGTCCACTAGATGGAGCAGCAGCATTAGACATTTTTAATCTTTTTTTATCAGCTTTCAGCATTGGCTAACAAACAAATGCTTAAAGCATTTTCTTTAATTAGTTTTATATTATTACATTGCAAAGAAATATGTGAAATGCTCATATACCATTAAAACAGATTTTCACAATAACATATCCCAAAATTGTGTGTGTGTGTGTGTGTGTGTGTGTGTGTGTGTGTGTGTGTGTGTGTGTGTGTGTGTGTGTGTGTGTGTGTGTGTGTGTGTAAGCATGCATTATGGAGTTAACATGAAAAAAATGGTTTTCTTCAGTGGAGAATACTGGAGAAACAAAGTAGTTGAAAATGAAAGTGAGCCAATAAGTGGTCTTCTACTGCCCTCTGCTGGCCACTCTTCTTATTAATAGTCTTTTTTTGTATATAGACACTATAAAATCACTTAAATAACAATTACTATTATAACACATTCATATTTTGTCAGAGTTTATCACTTCAATTGTTCTTATGCTTCATATAATTGCTATCAACGTGGTAAATCATGGTAAATAACGCCAGAAACATGGTAAATCATAGTAAAAAAGGTAAATCAAGCTAGAATCCTGGTAAATTATTCTAGAATGTGCTATATCATGGTAAATCATCATATAACATGGTATATCAAGGTAAACTATGGAAAATCATGTAAGATTCATGGTAAATCATACTGGAACATGGTAAATCATGAAAAATCACACTGAAATGTAGTATATCATGGTAAATCATGCTTGCTACATAAAACTTAATGTCTTTTGATGCTTTTGTGCTTAACGGCCTGAAAGGCCTTAACTGCTTGAACACCGCTAAATGCTGCTTGCAGCTTTAATTATTATTATTATTATTTTTCTTCTGCCGTAAAACGCATCGTGCAGCCCAAACCGTAAGTGCTGGAGCTCTGAAACTTTGTCAGATGGTAGTACAAAAATCGAGGAGAGGTTCAGAGAGTATGACCCCGATTGGCCTATAGGTGGCGCTATAGCAATCAATTGCGCGTAACTGCTCATAACTCCTAAACCGTAAGGCGTAGACTCAAGTGTCTTATATCATTGGAAAGCTGGACTCTTAACTTAAAAAACGTATATCTCCGATTTCATTTCCGCCATGATAGATTTTCCGCCATTTTGAATTTTGTTAAAAAACGACTTTTGCGAACTAGTCCCTGGTTTTTTGCCCGATCGGAACCAAACCAGTGTAGAAATGTTCTCTGGAGTCTGAATATCAATAATTATCGAAAAAAAGTTGAATTTTCGATTTCCGGTTGCTAGGGGGCGCAAAATGAACGTTGTGGGAGGAGCCTATTTTACTAAAATGGCTATAACTGGAGAAGTAAATGAGATATCTTCACCAAACTTGACACACATGTGTACGAGGAAAGTCTGGGGTCACAGTAAAAAAACCGCGTCGATCTAACACTAGGTGGCGCTATAACAATAAAAAAACATAAAAGGGGGTGTGGCCACCTGACCGTTAGTCCGATTGACCTGAAAATTGGTATGCAGTGTCTTGGTCCAAGGCCCCATGTATGTGTAAAAGGATATTGGCGTATCTAAAAAAACATGGCCGCCATCGGCCAATAAAATTTGAGCACCTGTGAGACGAGGTTAACGGAGGCCAATCGGAACGAAACTCAATGGGCATGTTCGACTCATGGCCCAAGAGGTCTGTAAGAGTTTTGAAAGAAATCGGCCACTAGTTGGCGCTAACGAGTTTTACGGCTCTGTAATCACGTGGTGTTGCACATATCCCCACAAAATGCATATCATTTGATAGATCTCCTCATGCTGAACAACTTTGCCTCTAGAACCATTGCTGTCAATCAAACCGTTCATTAAATATTCACGAATATGTTAAAAACCTATTTTTGCGAACTAGTCCCTGGTTTTTCGCCCGATCGGAACCAGACCAGTCTAGGACAATTCTCTGGACTCTCTAGATCAAGAATTATCAAAAAAAAGTTGAAATTTGGCATTTGGTTGGCTATAACAGGGTCATTTAGAAAATGGGCGTGGCAAAATATAGTCAAAAGCCTATAAATCCTATATGAAAACTCAGAACTTCACAAAAATTGGTGAGCATATGTGACATAATATCCTTAAAAAGCATGCAAAATTTTATGGAGATCGGACCATAGGTGGCGCTATAACTGTTAAAAAGCTTTGAAACAATGTATTTCCTATGGCAAATTGCCTGTATTTGCTGTAAATGGTGTTTTGCATTTATTATCATGTAATGTTCATATCATAATGTTCAAAACCAGTGCAGTACAATTCTCTGGACTCTCTAGATCAATAATTATCAGAAAAAGTTGAACAACTTCATTTGGATGGCTATAATAGGGTCACTTCAATATGAAGCCTTTACCAAGAAAGCCTATATCTCTTCAATGAATGCTCAGATCTTCTTAAAAACATGTCAGAACATGTGACTCTAAATAAGATAAGAAATAATGCATCTATAACAGTTAAAAAGGTTAAAGTTATAACATAATGGCATATTAAGCCAATAAGTGGTATTCTACTGCCCCCTGCTGTTTAAAATAGTCATTTTGTCAAGCTACTAACTACTAATATTCTATAATTCTTATTTAGAGTTTATAAAATCACTATTTTAACATTTACACTCACATTTAGTCAAAATTCATCTATTGAAGTATTGCTACTGACTATTGTGGCACATTGAGAAATGTGAATCCTGAAGGAGACTTGCAGTAAACATTTTTTTTCCATCACATAGTTCAAATGTCTGTATCTACAACAGAATGTGTGTGTGTAGTCCTATATTTCCGAATAAATGCTGAATAATCGGATTAATAGATTACAAAGATATTATGTGAAATGCTTATAGACCATTAAAGTATATTTTCATAATGACACATCCCAATAGCATTGAAAAAATCAACAACAACATTTGTCTTTGTGTGTTTGTGTGTGTGTGTGTGTGTGTGTGTGTGTGTGTGTGTGTGTGTGTGTGTGTGTGTGTGTGTGTGTGTGTGTGTTTGTGTTTGTGTGTGTGTTTGTGTGTGTGTGTGTGTGTGTGTGTGTGTGTGTAAGCATATGTCTAAATAAGATACCTGTGAAAACACTTTATTAATAAGTATAATGGCCAGCAGAGGGCAGTAGAAGACCACTTATTGGCTCAGTTTCATTTTGACAGACTTGATTTTCATCACTATTCTACACTAAAGCAAACCTGTTTTTCCATGTTAACTATTATAAGACAATCATTTTTTTGTCAGTTTATCACTTCATGGCTATTGACACTTCACATCAATGCTAGCAATGTGGTAAATCATGGTAAATCACGATAGAAACATGGTAAATCATAGTAAATAATACTATTACATGGAGTATCATGGCAAATCATGCTAGCAATGTGATGAATCATGGTAAATCATGCTACAATCCTGGTAAATCATTCTAGAATGTGGTATATTATGGTAAATCATTCTATAACATGGTAAATCATGGTAAATCATTCGATAACATGGTAAATCATGGTTAACTATGATAAATCATGCTAGAATCATATTAAATCATACTAGAATGTGTTCAATTGTGGTAAACCATGCTAGAGCAGGGTAAATCATGGTGAATCATACTAGAACTTGGTATATCATGGTAAACTATGGTAAATCATGCTAGATTCATGGTAAATCATACTGGAACATGGTAAATCATGAAAAATTACGCTAAAATTTGGTATATCATGGTAAATCATGCTAAAACAAGGTCTATTCCATCTATGATGTCAGTGTTTCATGCTTGCTACATGAAACTTAATGTCTTTTGATGCTTTTGAGCTTAATTGCCTTAACTGCCTTAACTGCTTGAACACCGCTAAATGCTGCTTGCAGCTTTAATTATTATTATTATTATTATTATTCTGCCGTAAAACGCGTCGTGCAGACCAAACCGTAAGTGCTAGAGACTTCATATTTGGGATTAAGGTAGCACAGAAATCGAGGAGAGGTTGAGAGAGTATGAGCCCGATTGGCCCATAGGTGGCGCTATAGTAACAAAAACGCGAAAGTGATCATAACTCCTAAACCCTATGTCGTAGACTCAAGTGTCTTATATCATTGGAAAGCTGGACTCTTGACTTAAAAAACGTATATCTCCGATTTCATTTCCGGTATGCAAATTTTTCCGCCATTTTGAATTTTGTCAAAAAACTACTTTTGCGAACTAGTCCCTGGTTTTTCGCCCGATCGGAACCAAACCAGTGTAGAAATGTTCTCTGGAGTCTGAATATCAATAATCATTGAAAAAAAGTTGAATTTTCGATTTTCGGTTGCTAGGGGGCGCAAAATGAACGTTGTGGGAGGAGCCTATTTTACTAAAATGGATATAACTCGAGAAGTAAATGAGATATCTTCACCAAACTTGGTCCACATATTTATGAGTTCAATTTGAGGTCACAGTAAAAAAACTGCGTCGATCTAACACTAGGTGGCGCTATAACATTAAAAAAACATAAAAGGGGGTGTGGCCACCTGACCGTTAGTCCGATTGACCTGAAAATTGGTATGCAGTGTCTTGGTCCAAGGCCCCATGTATGTGTAAAAGGATTTTGGCGTATCTAAAAAAACATGGCCGCCATCGGCCAATAAAGTTTGAGCACCTGTGAGACGAGGTTAACGGAGGCCAATCGGAACGAAACTCAATGGGCATGTTCGACTCATGGCCCAAGAGGTCTGTAAGAGTTTTGAAAGAAATCGGCCACTAGTTGGCGCTAACGAGTTTTACGGCTCTGTAATCACGTGGTGTTGCACATATCCCCACAAAATGCATATCATTTGATAGATCTCCTCATGATGAACAACTTTGCCTCTAGAACCATTGCTGTCAATCAAATCGTTCATTAAATATTCACGAATATGTTAAAAACCTACTTTTGCAAACTAGTCCCTGGTTTTTTGCCCGATCGGAACCAGACCAGTCTAGGACAATTCTCTGGACTCTCTAGATCAATAATCATTGAAAAAAAGTTGAACTTTGCCCTTTGATTCACTGTAACAGGGTCATTTAGAAGAAGGGGTGTGTCAAAACACACTCAAAAGCCTATAAATCCTAAATAAAAACTCAGAACTTCACAAAAATTAATGAGCATATGTGACATAACATCATTAACAAGCATGCAAAGTTTTATGGAGATCGGACAATAGGTGGCGCTATAACAGCTGAAAAGGTTTAAAACCATGTATTTCCTATGGTAAATTGCCTGTATTGGCTGTAAACGGTGTGTTTCATCTATGATCATATAATATTTATATCACAATGTTCAAAATCAGTTCAGTACAATTCTCTGGACTCTCTAGATAAATAATCATCAGAAAAGTTATAACTTCTTCATTTGGATGGCTATAATAGGGTCACTTCAATATGAAGCCTTTACCAAGAAAGCCTATATCTCTTCAATGAATGCTCAGATCTTCTTAAAAACAAGTCAGAACATGTGACTCTAAATAAGATAAGAAATAATGCATCTATAACAGTTAAAAAGGTTAAAGTTATAACATAATGGCATATTAAGCGAATAAGTGGTATTCTACTGCCCCCTGCTGTTTAAAATAGTCATTTTGTCATGCTACTAACTAATATAATTCTATAATTGTTATTTAGACTTTATAAAATCACTATTTTAACATTTACACTCACATTTAGTCAAAATTCATCTATTGAAGTATTGCTACTGACTATTGTGGCACATTGAGAAATGTGAATCCTGAAGGAGACTTCCAGTAAACATTTTTTTCCATCACATAGTTCAAATGTCTGTATCTACAACAGAATGTGTGTGTGTAGTCCTATATTTCTGAATAAATGCTGAATAATCGGATTAATAGATTACAAAGACATTATGTGAAATGCTTATAGACCATTAAAGTATATTTTCATAATGACACATCCCAATAGCATTGAAAAAATCAACAACAACATTTGTCTGTGTGTTTGTGTGTGTGTGTGTGTGTGTGTGTGTGTGTGTGTGTGTGTGTGTGTGTGTGTGTGTGTGTGTGTGTGTGTGTGTGTGTGTAAGCATATGTCTAAATAAGATACCTGTGAAAACACTTTATTAATAAGTATAATGGCCAGCAGAGGGCAGTAGAAGACCACTTATTGGCTCAGTTTCATTTTGACAGACTTGATTTTCATCACTATTCTACACTAAAGCAAACCTGTTTTTCCATGTTAACTATTATAAGACAATAATTTTTTTGTCAGTTTATCACTTCATGGCTATTGACACTTCACATCAATGCTAGCAATGTGGTAAATCATGGTAAATCACGATAGAAACATGGTAAATCATAGTAAATAATACTATTACATGGAGTATCATGGCAAATCATGCTAGCAATGTGATGAATCATGGTAAATCATGCTACAATCCTGGTAAATCATTCTAGAATGTGGTATATTATGGTAAATCATTCTATAACATGGTAAATCATGGTAAATCATTCTATAACATGGTAAATCATGGTTAACTATGATAAATCATGCTAGAATCATATTAAATCATACTAGAATGTGTTCAATTGTGGTAAACCATGCTAGAGCAGGGTAAATCATGGTGAATCATACTAGAACTTGGTATATCATGGTAAACTATGGTAAATCATGCTAGATTCATGGTAAATCATACTGGAACATGGTAAATCATGAAAAATCACGCTAAAATTTGGTATATCATGGTAAATCATGCTAAAACAAGGTCTATTCCATCTATGATGTCAGTGTTTCATGCTTGCTACATGAAACTTAATGTCTTTTGATGCTTTTGAGCTTAACTACCTTAACTGCCTTAACTGCTTGAACACCGCTAAATGCTGCTTGCAGCTTTAATTAGGTGTTCAAGCACGAAGTGCTGAAAACCTATTGTAATTGTACTGATTTTTATTATTATTATTATTATTATTATTTTCCCCTAAAACGCATCGTGCAGCCCAAACCGTAAGTGCTGGAGCTCTGAAACTTTGTCAGATGGTAGTACAAAAATCGAGGAGAGGTTCAGAGATTATGACCCCGATTGGCCTATAGGTGGCGCTACAGCAATCAATTGCGCGTAACTGCTGATAACTCCTAAACCGTAAGGCGTAGACTCAAGTGTCTTATATCATTGGAAAGCTGGACTCTTAACTTAAAAAACGTATATCTCCGATTTCATTTCCGCCATGATAGATTTTCCGCCATTTTGAATTTTGTTAAAAAACGACTTTTGCGAACTAGTCCCTGGTTTTTTGCCCGATCGGAACCAAACCAGTGTAGAAATGTTCTCTGGAGTCTGAATATCAATAATCATTGAAAAAAAGTAGAATTTTCGATTTTCGGTTGCTAGGGGGCGCAAAATGAACGTTGTGGGAGGAGCCTATTTTACTATAATGGCTATAACTCGAGAAGTAAATGAGATATCTTCACCAAACTTGACACACATGTGTATGAGGACAGTCTGGGGTCACAGTAAAAAAACCGCGTCGATCTAACACTAGGTGGCGCTATAACATTAAAAAAACATAAAAGGGGGTGTGGCCACCTGACCGTTAGTCCGATTGACTTGAAAATTGGTATGCAGTGTCTTGGTCCAAGGTGCCATGTATGTGTAAAAGGATATTGGCGTATCTAAAAAAACATGGCCGCCATCGGCCAATTAAATTTGAGCACCTGTGAGACGAGGTTAACGGAGGCCAATCGGAACGAAACTCTATGGGCATGTTCGACTCATGGCCCAAGAGGTCTGTAAGAGTTTTGAAAGAAATCGGCCACTAGTTGGCGCTAACGAGTTTTACGGCTCTGTAATCACGTGGTGTTGCACACATCCCCACAATATGCACATCATTTGATAGATCTCCTCATGCTGAACAACTTTGCCTCTAGAACCATTGCTGTCAATCAAACCGTTCATTAAATATTCATGAATATGTTAAAAACCTACTTTTGCGAACTAGTCCCTGGTTTTTTGCCCGATCGGAATCAGACCAGTCTAGGACAATTCTCTGGACTCTCTAGATCAATAATTATCGAAAAAAAGTTGAACTTTTTTATTTTTCTTATGGTATTAAAGGGTTATTTAGAAAAGGGGCGTGACAAAATGCACCCAAAAGCCTATAAATCATAAATAAAAACTCAGAACTTCACAAAAATTGATGAGCATATGTGTCATACCATGGTGAAGAAGCATGCAACGTTTCATGGAGATCGGACAATAGGTGGCGCTATAACTGTTGAAAAGCTTTAAACCCATGTATTTCCTATGGTAAATTGCCTGTATTGGCTGTAAATGGTCTTTTCCATCTATGATCGTATAATTTTCATATCTTAATGTTTAAAACCAGTGCAGTACAATTATCTGGACTCTCTAGATCAATAATTATCAGAAAAGGTATAATTACTTCATTTGGATGGCTATAATAGAGTGTAAATCGGATGGCTATAACAGCTATAACAGCTTGGATGGCTATAACAGCCAATAAGTGGTATTTTACTGCCCCCTGCTGTCATTTCATCATACTACTCTCTAATATTTTTATATATAATTGATATTTAGACTTTATTAAATCATTATTTTAACATTTACAATCACATTTTGTCAAAATGCATCTATTGCTCTGTACTCTCTACAACAATAATTATAGGAAAATGTATAACGTCTTCATTTGGATGACTATAATAGGGTCCCTTCAATATGTAGCCTTGACCGAAAGCCAATATCTTTTCAATAAATGCTCATAGCTTCTTAAAAAAAGGTCGAGAACAGCTATAACAGCTTGAAAAAGGCTAACAGCCAATAAGTGGTATTTTACTGCCCCCTGCTGTTTAAAAAAAGTCATTTTGTCACACTACTCAACTATAATTAATATTTAGACTTTATAAATTCACTATTTTAACATTTACAATAACATTTAGTCAAAAATCGTCTATTGAAGTGACAATTGAGTCACACTGGCTCCTGAAGTTCCAAATGTCTCTATCTACATCAGAATGAGCGTGTGTAGATTAAATGATGTGAAAAACATGGCCTATTGTATAAGTAGGCTGTAATAGCACTGTTGTCCACTAGATGGAGCAGCAGCATTAGATATTTTTAATCTTTTTTTATCAGCTTTCAGCATTGGCTAACAAACAAATGCTTAAAGCATTTTCTTTAATTAGTTTTATATTATTACATTGCAAAGAAATATGTGAAATGCTCATATACCATTAATACAGATTTTCACAATAACATATCCCAAAAATGTGTGTGTGTGTGTGTGTGTGTGTGTGTGTGTGTGTGTGTGTGTGTGTGTGTGTGTGTGTAAGCATACATTATGGAGTTAACATGAAAAAAATGGTTTGCTTCACTGGAGAATACTGGAGAAACAAAGTAGTTGAAAATGAAAGTGAGCCAATAAGTGGTCTTCTACTGCCCTCTGCTGGCCACTCTTCTTATTAATTGTATTTTTTTGTATATAGACACTATAAAATCACTTAAATAACAATTACTATTATAACACATTCATATTTTGTCAGAGTTTATCACTTCAATTGTTCTTATGCTTCATATAATTGCTATCAACGTGGTAAATCATGGTAAATAACGCCAGAAACATGGTAAATCATAGTAAAAAAGGTAAATCATGCTAGAATCCTGGTAAATTATTCTAGAATGTGCTATATCATGGTAAATCATCATATAACATGGTATATCAAGGTAAACTATGGAAAATCATGTAAGATTCATGGTAAATCATACTGGAACATGGTAAATCATGGAAAATCACACTGAAATGTAGTATATCATGGTAAATCATGCTTGCTACATAAAACTTAATGTCTTTTGATGCTTTTGTGCTTAACGGCCTGAAAGGCCTTAACTGCTTGAACACCGCTAAATGCTGCTTGCAGCTTTAATTATTAGGTGTTCAAGCACGAAGTGCTGAAAACCTATTGTATTTGTACTGATTTTTATTATTATTATTATTATTATTATTATTATTTTTCTTCTGCCGTAAAACGCATCGTGCAGCCCAAACCGTAAGTGCTGGAGCTCTGAAACTTTGTCAGATGGTAGTACAAAAATCGAGGAGAGGTTCAGAGATTATGACCCCGATTGGCCTATAGGTGGCGCTACAGCAATCAATTGCGCGAAACTGCTCATAACTCCTAGACCGTATGTCGTAGACTCAAGTGTTTTATATCATTGGAAAGGTGGACTCCTGACGAACAAAACGTATATCTCCGATTTCATTTCCGCCATGATAGATTTTCCGCCATTTTGAATTTTGTCGAAAAACTACTTTTGCGAACTAGTCCCTGGTTTTTCGCCCGATCGGAACCAAACCAGTGCCAAAATGTTCTCTGGAGTCTGAATATCAATAATTATCAAAAAAAAGTTGAATTTTCAATTTCCGGTTGCTAGGGGGCGCAAAATGGACGTTGTGGGAGGAGCCTATTTTACTAAAATGGCTATAACTCGAGAAGTAAATGAGATAGCTTCACCAAACTCGGTACACATGTGTATGAGGACAGTTTGGGGTCACAGTAAAAAAACCGCGTCGATCTAACACTAGGTGGCGCTATAACATTAAAAAAACATAAAAGGGGGTGTGGCCACCTGACCGTTAGTCCGATTGACCTGAAAATTGGTATGCAGTGTCTTGGTCCAAGGCCCCATGTATGTGTAAAAGGATATTGGCGTATCTCAAAAAACATGGCCGCCATCGGCCAATGAAGTTTGAGCACCTGTGAGACGAGGTTAACGGAGGCCAATCGGAACGAAACTCAATGGGCATGTTCGATTCATGGCCCAAGAGGTCTGTAAGAGTTTTGAAAGAAATCGGCCACTAGTTGGCGCTAACGAGTTTTACGGCTCTGTAATCACGTGGTGTTGTACACATCCCCACAAAATGCATATCATTTGATAGATCTCCTCATGATGAACAACTTTGCCTCTAGAACCATTGCTGTCAATCAAACCGTTCATTAAATATTCACGAATATGTTAAAAACCTACTTTTGCGAACTAGTCCCTGGTTTTTCGCCCGATCGGAACCAGACCAGTCTAGGACAATTCTCTGGACTCTCTAGATCAATAATTATTGAAAAAAAGTTGAACTTTTTTATTTTTTGCATGGTATTAAAGGGTTATTTAGAAAAGGGGCGTGACAAAATGCACCCAAAAGCCTATAAATCCTAAAGGAAAACTCAGAACTTCACAAAAATGGATGAGCATATGTGTCATAACAGGTTGAAGAAGCATGCAAAGTTTCATGGAGATCGGACAATAGGTGGCGCTATAACTGTTGAAAAGCTTTAAAACCATACATTTCCTATGGTAAATTGCCTGTATTGGCTGTAAATGGTCTTTTCCATCTATGATCGTATAATTTTCATATCTTAATGTTTAAAACCAGTGCAGTACAATTATCTGGACTCTCTAGATCAATAATTATCAGAAAAGGGATAATTACTTCAGTTGGATGGCTATAATAGAGTGTAAATCGGATGGCTATAACAGCTTGGATGGCTATAACAGCCAATAAGTGGTATTTTACTGCCCCCTGCTGTCATTTCATCATACTACTCTCTAATATTTTTATATATAATTGATATTTAGACTTTATTAAATCATTATTTTAACATTTACAATCACATTTTGTCAAAATGCATCTATTGCTCTGTACTCTCTACAACAATAATTATAGGAAAATGTATAACTTCTTCATTTGGATGACTATAATAGGGTCACTTCAATATGTAGCCTTGACCGAAAGCCAATATCTTTTCAATAAATGCTTATAGCTTCTTAAAAAAAGGTCAAGAACAGCTATAACAGCTTGAAAAAAGGCTAACAGCCAATAAGTGGTATTTTACTGCCCCCTGCTGTTTAAAAAAAGTCATTTTGTCACACTACTCAACTATAATTAATATTTAGACTTTATAAATTCACTATTTTAACATTTACAATAACATTTAGTCAAAAATCGTCTATTGAAGTGACAATTGAGTCACATTGGCTCCTGAAGTTCCAAATGTCTCCATCTACATCAGAATGAGCGTGTGTAGATTAAATTATATGAAAAACATGGCCTATTGTATAAGTAGGCTGTAATAGCACTGTTGTCCACTAGATGGAGCAGCAGCATTAGACATTTTTAATCTTTTTTTATCAGCTTTCAGCATTGGCTAACAAACAAATGCTTAAAGTATTTTCTTTAATTAGTTTTATATTATTACATTGCAAAGAAATATGTGAAATGCTCATATACCATTAAAACAGATTTTCACAATAACATATCCCAAAAGTGTGTGTGTGTGTGTGTGTGTGTGTGTGTGTGTGTGTGTGTGTGTGTGTGTGTGTGTGTGTGTGTGTGTGTGTGTGTGTGTGTGTGTGTGTGTGTGTGTGTGTGTAAGCATATGTCTAAATAAGATACCTGTGAAAACACTTTATCAATAAGTATAATGGCCAGCAGAGGGCAGTAGAAGACCACTTATTGGCTCAGTTTCATTTTGACAGACTTGATTTTCATCACTATTCTACACTAAAGCAAACCTGTTTTTCCATGTTAACTATTATAAGACAATCATTTTTTTGTCAGTTTATCACTTCATGGCTATTGACACTTCACATCAATGCTAGCAATGTGGTAAATCATGGTAAATCACGATAGAAACATGGTAAATCATAGTAAATAATACTATTACATGGAGTATCATGGCAAATCATGCTAGCAATGTGATGAATCATGGTAAATCATGCTACAATCCTGGTAAATCATTCTAGAATGTGGTATATTATGGTAAATCATTCTATAACATGGTAAATCATGGTAAATCATTCTATAACATGGTAAATCATGGTTAACTATGATAAATCATGCTAGAATCATATTAAATCATACTAGAATGTGTTCAATTGTGGTAAACCATGCTAGAGCAGGGTAAATCTTGGTGAATCATACTAGAACTTGGTATATCATGGTAAACTATGGTAAATCATGCTAGATTCATGGTAAATCATACTGGAACATGGTAAATCATGAAAAATCACGCTAAAATTTGGTATATCATGGTAAATCATGCTAAAACAAGGTCTATTCCATCTATGATGTCAGTGTTTCATGCTTGCTACATAAAACTTAATGTCTTTTGATGCTTTTGAGCTTAACTGCCTTAACTGCCTTAACTGCTTGAACACCGCTAAATGCTGCTTGCAGCTTTAATTAGGTGTTCAAGCACGAAGTGCTGAAAACCTATTGTAATTGTACTGATTTTTATTATTATTATTATTATTATTATTATTTTCCCCTAAAACGCATCGTGCAGCCCAAACCGTAAGTGCTGTAGCTCTGAAACTTTGTCAGATGGTAGTACAAAAATCGAGGAGAGGTTCAGAGAGTATGACCCCGATTGGCCTATAGGTGGCGCTACAGCAATCAATTGCGCGTAACTGCTCATAACTCCTAAACCGTAAGGCGTAGACTCAAGTGTCTTATATCATTGGAAAGCTGGACTCTTAACTTAAAAAATGTATATCTCCGATTTCATTTCCGCCATGATAGATTTTCCGCCATTTTGAATTTTGTTAAAAAACGACTTTTGCGAACTAGTCCCTGGTTTTTTGCCCGATCGGAACCAAACCAGTGTAGAAATGTTCTCTGGAGTCTGAATATCAATAATCATTGAAAAAAAGTTGAATTTTCGATTTTCGGTTGCTAGGGGGCGCAAAATGAACGTTGTGGGAGGAGCCTATTTTACTAAAATGGATATAACTTGAGAAGTAAATGAGATATCTTCACCAAACTTGGTCCACATATTTATGAGTTCAATTTGAGGTCACAGTAAAAAAACCGCGTCGATCTAACACTAGGTGGCGCTATAACATTAAAAAAACATAAAAGGGGGTGTGGCCACCTGACCGTTAGTCCGATTGACCTGAAAATTGGTATGCAGTGTCTTGGTCCAAGGCCCCATGTATGTGTAAAAGGATATTGGCGTATCTCAAAAAACATGGCCGCCATCGGCCAATGAAGTTTGAGCACCTGTGAGATGAGGTTAACGGAGGCCAATCGGAACGAAACTCAATGGGCATGTTCGACTCATGGCCCAAGAGGTCTGTAAGAGTTTTGAAAGAAATCGGCCACTAGTTGGCGCTAACGAGTTTTACGGCTCTGTAATCACGTGGTGTTGCACACATCCCCACAAAATGCATATCATTTGATAGATCTCCTCATGATGAACAACTTTGCCTCTAGAACCATTGCTGTCAATCAAACCGTTCATTAAATATTCACGAATATGTTAAAAACCTACTTTTGCGAACTAGTCCTAGGTTTTTCGCCCGATCGGAACCAGACCAGTCTAGGACAATTCTCTGGACTCTCTAGATCAATAATCATTGAAAAAAAGTTGAACTTTGTCCTTTGGTTTGCTATAACAGGGTAATTTAGAAAATGGGCGTGACAAAATACACTCAAAAGCCTATAAATCATAAATAAAAACTCAGAACTTCACAAAAATTGGTGAGCATATGTGACATAACATCATTAACAAGCATGCAAAATGTTATGGAGATCGGACAATAGGTGGCGCTATAACTGTTAAAAAGCTTTAAAACCATATATTTCCTATGGTAAATTGCCTGTATTGGCTGTAAATGGTCTTTTCCATCTATTATGTCAGTGGTTAAATTAATGCTAAATAAAACTTAATGTCTTTTGATGCTTTTGTGCTTAACGGCCTTAAAGGCCTTAACTGCTTGAACACCGCTAAATGCTGCTTGCAGCTTTAATTATTATTATTATTATTATTTTCCCCTAAAACGCATCGTGCAGACCAAACCGTAAGTGCTGGAGCTCTGAAACTTTGTCAGATGGTAGTACAAAAATCGAGGAGAGGTTCAGAGAGTATGACCCCGATTGGCCTATAGGTGGCGCTACAGCAATCAATTGCGCGTAACTGCTCATAACTCCTAAACCGTAAGGCGTAGACTCAAGTGTCTTATATCATTGGAAAGCTGGACTCTTAACTTAAAAAACGTATATCTCCGATTTCATTTCCGCCATGATAGATTTTCCGCCATTTTGAATTTTGTTAAAAAACGACTTTTGCGAACTAGTCCCTGGTTTTTTGCCCGATCGGAACCAAACCAGTGTAGAAATGTTCTCTGGAGTCTGAATATCAATAATTATTGAAAAAAAGTTGAATTTTCGATTTCCGGTTGCTAGGGGGCGCAAAATGAACGTTATGGGAGGAGCCTATTTTACTATAATGGCTATAACTCGAGAAGTAAATGAGATATATTCACCAAACTTGACACACATGTGTATGAGGACAGTCTGGGGTCACAGTAAAAAAACCGCGTCGATCTAACACTAGGTGGCGCTATAACATTAAAAAAACATAAAAGGGGGTGTGGCCACCTGACCGTTAGTCCGATTGACCTGAAAATTGGTATGCTGTGTCTTGGTCCAAGGCCCCATGTATGTGTAAAAGGATATTGGCGTATCTCAAAAAACATGGCCGCCATCGGCCAATGAAGTTTGAGCACCTGTGAGACGAGGTTAACGGAGGCCAAACGGAACGAAACTCAATGGGCATGTTCGACTCATGGCCCAAGAGGTCTGTAAGAGTTTTGAAAGAAATCGGCCACTAGTTGGCGCTAACGAGTTTTACGGCTCTGTAATCACGTGGTGTTGCACACATCCCCACAAAATGCATATCATTTGATAGATCTCCTCATGATGAACAACTTTGCCTCTAGAACCATTGCTGTCAATCAAACCGTTTATTAAATATTCACGAATATGTTAAAAACCTACTTTTGCGAACTAGTCCTAGGTTTTTCGCCCGATCGGAACCAGACCAGTCTAGGACAATTCTCTGGACTCTCTAGATCAATAATCATTGAAAAAAAGTTGAACTTTGTCCTTTGGTTTGCTATAACAGGGTCATTTAGAAAATGGGCGTGACAAAATACACTCAAAAGCCTATAAATCATAAATAAAAACTCAGAACTTCACAAAAATTGGTGAGCATATGTGACATAACATCATTAACAAGCATGCAAAATGTTATGGAGATCGGACAATAGGTGGCGCTATAACTGTTAAAAAGCTTTAAAACCATATATTTCCTATGGTAAATTGCCTGTATTGGCTGTAAATGGTCTTTTCCATCTATTATGTCAGTGGTTAAATTAATGCTAAATAAAACTTAATGTCTTTTGATGCTTTTGTGCTTAACGGCCTTAAAGGCCTTAACTGCTTGAACACCGCTAAATGCTGCTTGCAGCTTTAATTATTATTATTATTATTATTATTCTTCTTCCGACTGGGCGTCTATGGCAGCCCCTAGAACCGTGCCCGGGAAAGTTGTTCCGGTTTGACATTCTGATAGAGGACAGTCCCAACAGTAATTGCACCAATTTTGGTGTCTCTAACTCATTGCCTCTAGCGCCACCACCTGTCCAAAGTTTCACTTTTATTATGCTAATAACTTTTGAACCCTTAGGCCTATCAACAAAATTCTTTTTTCCTCTGATTCCTGAGCTCATGAAGATTCGATCGCACCCTATGACGTCATTTTCCGTCATAAAAATATGGCCGCCATTTTGAATTGTCCAAAAAACCTACTTTTGCGAACTCGTCCTAGACGGTTTGTCCGATTCTCACCAAAATCGCACCAGATCATCTCCAGGCAGTGCCGACAAAAAGTTATGGAATTCAAGTCGATTCGTCAAACCACTTTCGATAAACACGCAAACAAATTTTACGTAGCGCTTGCGAAAACAGACGTAAGGCTGTATCTCCGCAACGCTTAATCGTATTCAGACCAAACTTGGTACATGTCATCACAAGCGTGACCTGAGGCTACATGCTGCGTTTCGGCGCAGCGCCACCTACTGGTCCGGAGATATGAAAAACGGCTATTTTTGCTCATAACTTCTGAACGGTTTGTCCAAAAATCATAAAAGTGGTCTCTGTAGATTCAGGGCGTCATGCCGAGTCGACTGATATCAAATTTTCCCAGATCGGCCATTTTGGCTGTCGGCCATTTTGAATTATGTGCTAAAATGCTGTATTTTTTGAACGCATGAACGAATTGTTACGAAACTCGGTATGGGTCATCGGTACGATGCCCTGAAGGAGCCTGAGAAGTTTCGAAACAGCGCCACCTAGTGGTAAAATTTATTTTTCAAATGCTTATAACTCTGGCTGTGGTTGACTTATTTTCACGGGAGTCATCTCGTTGAGGTCCTGAATCCTTGCCGAGTCCACAGATACCAAACATGCTAGGTTTCAACTTACGGTTTGTGTAGCGTTGTGATTTAGCGCTTAAAAAACATTTGCCGATATCTTCGAAACCGCTAGTCCGATCGAGACGAAACCACCGTCAGAAGTTTGGAACCATAGCTTGTTAACTACATGTCAGAGCCCAAATGCCAAAATATTGATGGTAAGGGGTAGTAAAATCAAATCAAAGTCACGTGTCAGTCATTTTTGATGCTTTTTTTCATATAAATGTCTAAAACTCTGAAGCAAATTGAGATATTTTCACCAAATTTGGCACACACATGTATGGGCTCATTCCAAGGACACATGAAAAAAAATTGTGAGATTTTGCCTCTTGGTGGCGCTATAATAGAACAAAACATGAAAATCCCATTGATTTCAATGCAGTTTTGTGATGTGAAATGCTATACTTAATGAACACATTGCTGTAACATTATGAAACTCAGAATTTGTTACCAGCACCTTGCCTTGAAGGTACTCAAAAGATTTCAAGACAGCGCCACCTGTTGGTCAAAAGTTAAAATTACATTTCCAAAAATGCTAATAACTTTTTTTTTAAATGTGCTTATTGTAATGACACTGGTCTTAATAGATTCCTTGGGTCATGCCGAGAACATAGATACCAAGTTTGACGTATTTGGACGAACTTCCTGTCCGCCATCTTTATTTACTTTCAAAACCTTCTTTTTCGAACTTCTCCTAGACCATTCGTCCGATTTTCACCAAAATCGAATCGTGTCATCTCCATACCGCGCCGACTAAAAGTTATGGATTTCGTGACGATAGACGAAACCGTTTTCGTATACCGCAGCAGCAAAGTTGAGACATGCTGCCAAAATGACTATTAAGTCTTTATCTCTGCAATGCCTTGATATTTTGACACCAAACTTTGTATGTGTCATTGTCACCTCACTCTGACCACATCACATCGATTTCGTAACTGCGCCACCTATTGGTCGAAAGTGATAATCCATTAAATCATCTTAAAAGTTACTGTATATATGATTTTTTAGCCATTTGCCTAAATTCATCTTTAAATGTCTTTAATTGCTCCTTGCTGCTGTCGGTCTGAAACTTCCAGCCATGTTGGCATGTCTTGTCGTCTGCGTTTGCGCTTGGCCCCGGAATGGCTGCTTGCAGCTATATTTATTATTCTTCTTCTTCTTCTTCTTCTTCTTCTTCTTCTTCCGACTGGGCGTCTATGGCAGCCCCTAGAACCGTGTCCGGGAAAGTTGTTCCGGTTTGACATTCTGATAGAGGACAGTCCCAACAGTAATTGCACCAATTTTGGTGTCTCTAACTCATTGCCTCTAGCGCCACCACCTGTCCAAAGTTTCAAAATCATTATGCTAATAACTTTTGAACCGTAAGGCCTATCGACAAAATTCTTTTTTCCTCTGATTTCTGAGCTCATGACGATTCGATTGCACCCTATGACGTCATTTTCCGTCATGAAAAATTTCCCGCCATTTTGAATAATCTGAAAAACCTACTTTTGCGAACTCGTCCTAGACGGTTTGTCCGATTCTCACCAAAATTGCACCAGATCATCTCCAGGCATTGGCGACAAAAAGTTATGGAATTCAAGTCGATTCGTCAAAAAGGCTTTCGATAAACGCGCAAACTAATTTTACGTAGCGCTTGCGAAAACAGACGTAAGGCTGTATCTCCGCAACGCTTAATCGTATTCAGACCAAACTTGGTACCTGTCATCACAAGCATGACCTGAGGCTACGTGCTGCGTTTCGGCGCAGCGCCACCTACTGGTCCGGAGATATGAAAAATGGCTATTTTTGCTCATAACTTCTGAACGGTTTGTCCAAAAATCATAAAAGGGGTCTCGTTAGATTCAGGGCGTCATGCCGAGTCGACTGATATCGAATTTTCCCAGATCAGCCATTTTGGCTGTCGGCCATTTTGAATTATGTGCTAAAATGCTGTATTTTTTGAACGCATGAACGAATTGTTACGAAACTCGGTATGGGTCATCGGTACGATGCCCTGAAGGAGCCTGAGAAGTTTCGAAACAGCGCCACCTAGTGGTAAAATTTATTTTTCAAATGCTTATAACTCTGGCTGTGGTTGACTTATTTCCACGGGAGTCATCTCGTTGAGGTCCTGAATCCTTGCCGAGTCCACAGATACCAAACATGCTAGGTTTCAACTTACGGTTTGTGTAGCGTTGTGATTTAGCGCTTAAAAAACATTTGCCGATATCTTCGAAACCGCTAGTCCGATCGAGACGAAACCACCGTCAGAAGTTTGAAACCATAGCTTGTTAACAGTAGGTAAGTGCCCAAATGCCAAAATATTGATGGTAAGGGGTAGTAAAATCAAATCAAAGTCACGTGTCAGTCATTTTTTATGCTTTTTTTCATATAAATGTCTAAAACTCCGAAGCGAATTGAGATATTTTCACCAAATTTGGCACACACATGTATAGGCTCATTCCAAGGACACATGAAAAAAATTGTGAGATTTTGCCTCTTGGTGGCGCTATAATAGAACAAAACATGAAAATCCCATTGATTTCAATGCAGTTTTGTGATGTGAAATGCTATACTTAATGAACACATTGCTGTAACATTATGAAACTCAGAATTTGTTACCAGCACCTTGCCTTGAAGGTACTCAAAATATTTCAAGACAGCGCCACCTGTTGGTCAAAAGTTAAAATTACATTTCCAAAAATGCTAATAACTTTTTTTTAAATGTGCTTATTGTAATGACACTGGTCTTAATAGATTCCTTGGGTCATGCCGAGAACATAGATACCAAGTTTGACGTATTTGGACGAACTTCCTGTCCGCCATCTTTATTTACTTTCAAAACCTTCTTTTTCGAACTTCTCCTAGACCATTCGTCCGATTTTCACCAAAATCGAATCCTGTCATCTCCATACCGTGCCGACTAAAAGTTATGGATTTCGTGACGATAGACGAAACCGTTTTCGTATACCGCAGCAGCAAAGTTGAGACATGCTGCCAAAATGACTATTAAGTCTTTATCTCTGCAATGCCTTGATATTTTGACACCAAACTTTGTATGTGTCATTGTCACCTCACTCTGACCACATCACATCGATTTCGTAACTGCGCCACCTATTGGTCGAAAGTGATAATCCATTAAATCATCTTAAAAGTTACTGTATATATGATTTTTTAGCCATTTGCCTAAATTCATCTTTAATTGTCTTTAATTGCTCCTTGCTGCAGTTGGTCTGCCACTCCCACCCGTGATGGCATCTGTTGCCGCTTCTTGCGCTTGGCCCCGGTAATGGCTGCTTGCAGCTATATTTATTATTATTATTATTCTTCTTCTTCTTCTTCTTCCGACTGGGCGTCTATGGCAGCCCCTAGAACCGTGTCCGGGAAAGTTGTTCCGGTTTGACATTCTGATAGAGGACAGTCCCAACAGTAATTGCACCAATTTTGGTGTCTCTAACTCATTGCCTCTAGCGCCACCACCTGTCCAAAGTTTCACTTTTATTATGCTAATAACTTTTGAACCGTTAGGCCTATCAACAAAATTCTTTTTTCCTCTGATTCCTGAGCTCATGACGATTCGATCGCACCCTATGACGTCATTTTCCGTCATAAAAATATGGCCACCATTTTGAATTGTCCAAAAAACCTACTTTTGCGAACTCGTCCTAGACGGTTTGTCCGATTCTCACCAAAATTGCACCAGATCATCTCCAGGCAGTGCCGACAAAAAGTTATGGAATTCAAGTTGATTCGTCAAACCACTTTCGATAAACGCGCAAACAAATTTTACGTAGCGCTTGCGAAAACAGACGTAAGGCTGTTTCTCCGCAACGCTTAATCGTATTCAGACCAAACTTGGTACATGTTGTCACAAGCATGACCTGAGGCTACATGCTGCGTTTCGGCGCAGTGCCACCTACTGGTCCGGAGATATGAAAAACGGCTATTTTCGCTCATAACTTCTGAACGGTTTGTCCAAAAATCATAAAAGTGGTCTCTGTAGATTCAGGGCGTCATGCCAAGTCGACTGATATCGAATTTTCCCAGATCGGCCATTTTGGCTGTCGGCCATTTTGAATTATGTGCTAAAATGCTGTATTTTTTGAACGCATGAACGAATTGTTACGAAACTCGGTATGGGTCATCGGTACGATGCCCTGAAGGAGCCTGAGAAGTTTCGAAACAGCGCCACCTAGTGGTAAAATTTATTTTTCAAATGCTTATAACTCTGGTTGTGGTTGACTTATTTTCACGGGAGTCATCTCGTTGAGGTCCTGAATCCTTGCCGAGTCCACAGATACCAAACATGCTAGGTTTCAACTTACGGTTTGTGTAGCGTTGTGATTTAGCGCTTAAAAAACATTTGCCGATATCTTCGAAACCGCTAGTCCGATCGAGACGAAACCACCGTCAGAAGTTTGGAACCATAGCTTGTTAACTATATGTGAGCCCAAATGCAAAAATATTGATGGTAAGGGGTAGTAAAATCAAATCAAAGTCACGTGTCAGTCATTTTTGATGCTTTTTTTCATATAAATGTCTAAAACTCCGAAGCGAATTGAGATATTTTCACCAAATTTGGCACACACATGTATGGGCTCATTCCAAGGACACATGAAAAACAATTGTGGGATTTTGCCTCTTAGTGGCGCTATAATAGAACAAAACATGAAAATCCCATTGATTTCAATGCAGTTTTGTGATGTGAAATGCTATACTTAATGAACACATTGCTGTAACATTATGAAACTCAGAATTTGTTACCAGCACCTTGCCTTGAAGGTACTCAAAAGATTTCAAGACAGCGCCACCTGTTGGTCAAAAGTTAAAATTACATTTCCAAAAATGCTAATAACTTTTTTTTAAATGTGCTTATTGTAATGACCCTGGTCTTAATAGATTCCTTGGGTCATGCCGAGAACATAGATACCAAGTTTGACGTATTTGGACGAACTTCCTGTCCGCCATCTTTATTTACTTTCAAAACCTTCTTTTTCGAACTTCTCCTAGACCATTCGTCCGATTTTCACCAAAATCGAATCGTGTCATCTCCATACCGTGCCGACTAAAAGTTATGGATTTCGTGACGATAGACGAAACCGTTTTCGTATACCGCAGCAGCAAAGTTGAGACATGCTGCCAAAATGACTATTAAGTCTTTATCTCTGCAATGCCTTGATATTTTGACACCAAACTTTGTATGTGTCATTGTCACCTCACTCTGACCACATCACATCGATTTCGTAACTGCGCCACCTATTTGTTGAAAGTGATAAACCATTAAATCATCTTATAAGTTACTTTATATATGATTTTTCAGCCATTTTGCAAAAATTCTCTTAAAATGTCTTTAATTGCTCCTTGCTGCAGTTGGTCTGCCAATCCCACCCATGAAGGCATCTGTTTCCGCTTCTTGCGCTTGGCCCCGGTAATGGCTGCTTGCAGCTATATTTAGGGGCCAAGCACCGAAGGTGCGGAGGCACCTATTGTATCTGTTCCGGTTCTTATTATTATTATTATTCTTCTTCTTCTTCTTCTTCTTCTTCTTCCGACTGGGCGTCTATGGCAGCCCATAGAACCGTGTCCGGGAAAGTTGTTTTGGTTTGACATTCTGATAGAGGACAGTCCCAACATCAATTGCACCAATTTTGGTGTCTCTAACTCATTGCCTCTAGCGCCACCACCTGTCCAAAGTTTCACTTTTATTATGCTAATAACTTTTGAACCGTTAGGCCTATCAACAAAATTCTTTTTTCCTCTGATTCCTGAGCTCATGATGATTCGATCGCACCCTATGACGTCATTTTCCGTCATAAAAATATGGCCGCCATTTTGAATTGTCCAAAAAACCTACTTTTGCGAACTCGTCCTAGACGGTTTGTCCGATTCTCACCAAAATCGCACCAGATCATCTCCAGGCATTGGCGACAAAAAGTTATGGAATTCAAGTCGATTCGTCAAACCGCTTTCGATAAACGCGCAAACAAATTTTACGTAGCGCTTGCGAAAACAGACGTAAGGCTGTATCTCCGCAACGCTTAATCGTATTCAGACCAAACTTGGTACATGTCATCACAAGCATGACCTGAGGCTACATGCTGCGTTTCGGCGCAGCGCCACCTGCTGGTCCGGAGATATGAAAAACGGCTATTTTTGCTCATAACTTCTGAACGGTTTGTCCAAAAATCATAAAAGTGGTATCTGTAGATTCAGGGCGTCATGCCGAGTCGACTGATATCGAATTTTCCCAGATCGGCCATTTTGGCTGTCGGCCATTTTGAATTATGTGCTAAAATGCTGTATTTTTTGAACGCATGAACGAATTGTTACGAAACTCGGTATGGGTCATCGGTACGATGCCCTGAAGGAGCCTGAGAAGTTTCGAAACAGCGCCACCTAGTGGTAAAATTTATTTTTCAAATGCTTATAACTCTGGCTGTGGTTGACTTATTTTCACGGGAGTCATCTCGTTGAGGTCCTGAATCCTTGCCGAGTCCACAGATACCAAACATGCTAGGTTTCAACTTACGGTTTGTGTAGCGTTGTGATTTAGCGCTTAAAAAACATTTGCCGATATCTTCGAAACCGCTTGTCCGATCGAGACGAAACCACCGTCAGAAGTTTGGAACCATAGCTTGTTAACTATATGTGAGAGCCCAAATGCCAAAATATTGATGGTAAGGGGTAGTAAAATCAAATCAAAGTCACGTGTCAGTCATTTTTGATGCTTTTTTTCATATAAATGTCTAAAACTCCGAAGCGAATTGAGATATTTTCACCAAATTTGGCACACACATGTATGGGCTCATTCCAAGGACACAAGAAAAAAATTGTGGGATTTTGCCTCTTGGTGGCGCTATAATAGAACAAAACATGAAAATCCCATTGATTTCAATGCAGTTTTGTGATGTGAAATGCTATACTTAATGAACACATTGATGTAACATTATGAAACTCAGAATTTGTTACCAGCACCTTGCCTTGAAGGTACTCAAAAGATTTCAAGACAGCGCCACCTGTTGGTCAAAAGTTAAAATTACATTTCCAAAAATGCTAATAACTTTTTTTTACATGTGCTTATTGTAATGACACTGGTCTTAATAGATTCCTTGGGTCATGCCGAGAACATAGATACCAAGTTTGACGTATTTGGACGAACTTCCTGTCCGCCATCTTTATTTACTTTCAAAACCTTCTTTTTCGAACTTCTCCTAGACCATTCGTCCGATTTTGACCAAAATCGAATCGTGTCATCTCCATACCGTGCCGACTAAAAGTTATGGATTTCGTGACGATAGACGAAACCGTTTTCGTATACCGCAGCAGCAAAGTTGAGACATGCTGCCAAAATGACTATTAAGTCTTTATCTCTGCAATGCCTTGATATTTTGACACCAAACTTTGTATGTGTCATTGTCACCTCACTCTGACCACATCACATCGATTTCGTAACTGCGCCACCTATTTGTCGAAAGGTATAATCCATTAAATCATCTTAAAAGTTACTGTATATATGATTTTTTAGCCATTTGCCTAAATTCTTCTTCAAATGTCTTTAATTGCTCCTTACTGCAGTTGGTCTGCCACTCCCACCCATGATGGCATCTGTTGCCGCTTCTTGCGCTTGGCCCCGGTAATGGCTGCTTGCAGCTATATTTATTATTATTATTATTCTTCTTCTTCTTCCGACTGGGCGTCTATGACAGCCCCTAGAACCGTGTCCGGGAAAGTTGTTCCGGTTTGACATTCTGATAGAGGACAGTCCCAACAGTAATTGCACCAATTTTGGTGTCTCTAACTCATTGCCTCTAGCGCCACCACCTGTCCAAAGTTTCACTTTTATTATGCTAATAACTTTTGAACCGTTAGGCCTATCAACAAAATTCTTTTTTCCTCTGATTCCTGAGCTCATGACGATTCGATCGCACCCTATGACGTCATTTTCCGTCATAAAAATATGTCCGCCATTTTGAATTGTCCAAAAAACCTACTTTTGCGAACTCGTCCTAGACGGTTTGTCCGATTCTCACCAAAATTGCACCAGATCATCTCCAGGCAGTGCCGACAAAAAGTTATGGAATTCAAGTTGATTCGTCAAACCGCTTTCGATAAACGCGCAAACAAATTTTACGTAGCGCTTGCGAAAACAGACGTAAGGCTGTATCTCCGCAACGCTTAATCGTATTCAGACCAAACTTGGTACATGTCATCACAAGCATGACCTGAGGCTACATGCTGCGTTTCGGCGCAGCGCCACCTACTGGTCCGGAGATATGAAAAACGGCTATTTTCGCTCATAACTTCTGAACGGTTTGTCCAAAAATCATAAAAGTGGTCTCTGTAGATTCAGGGCGTCATGCCGAGTCGACTGATATCCAATTTTCCCAGATCGGCCATTTTGGCTGTCGGCCATTTTGAATTATGTGCTAAAATGCTGTATTTTTTGAACGCATGAACGAATTGTTACGAAACTCGGTATGGGTCATCGGTACGATGCCCTGAAGGAGCCTGAGAAGTTTCGAAACAGCGCCACCTAGTGGTAACATTTATTTTTCAAATGCTTATAACTCTGGCTGTGGTTGACTTATTTTCACGGGAGTCATCTCGTTGAGGTCCTGAATCCTTGCCGAGTCCACAGATACCAAACATGCTAGGTTTCGACTTACGGTTTGTGTAGCGTTGTGATTTAGCGCTTAAAAAACATTTGCCGATATCTTCGAAACCGCTAGTCCGATCGAGACGAAACCACCGTCAGAAGTTTGAAACCATAGCTTGTTAACTAAATGTGAGAGCCCAAATGCCAAAATATTGATGGTAAGGGGTAGTAAAATCAAATCAAAGTCACGTGTCAGTCATTTTTGATGCTTTTTTTCATATAAATGTCTAAAACTCCGAAGCGAATTGAGATATTTTCACCAAATTTGGCACACATATGTATGGGCTCATTCCAAGGACACATGAAAAAAAATGTGAGATTTTGCCTCTTGGTGGCGCTATAATAGAACAAAACATGAAAATCCCATTGATTTCTATGCAGTTTTGTGATGTGAAATGCTATACTTAATGAACACATTGCTGTAACATTATGAAACTCAGAATTTGTTACCAGCACCTTGCCTTGAAGGTACTCAAAAGATTTCAAGACAGCGCCACCTGTTGGTCAAAAGTTAAAATAACATTTCCAAAAATGCTAATAACTTTTTTTAAAATGTGCATATTGTAATGACACTGGTCTTAATAGATTCCTTGGGTCATGCCGAGAACATAGATACCAAGTTTGACGTATTTGGACGAACTTCCTGTCCGCCATCTTTATTTACTTTCAAAACCTTCTTTTTCGAACTTCTCCTAGACCATTCGTCCGATTTTCACCAAAATCGAATCGTGTCATCTCCATACCGCGCCGACTAAAAGTTATGGATTTTGTGACGATAGACGAAACCGTTTTCGTATACAGCAGCAGCAAAGTTGAGACATGCTGCCAAAATGACTATTAAGTCTTTATCTCTGCAATGCCTTGATATTTTGACACCAAACTTTGTATGTGTCATTGTCACCTCACTCTGACCACATCACATCGATTTCGTAACTGCGCCACCTATTGGTCGAAAGTCATAATCCATTAAATCATCTTAAAAGTTACTGTATATATGATTTTTTAGCCATTTGCCTAAATTCATCTTTAAATGTCTTTAATTGCTCCTTGCTGCTGTCGGTCTGAAACTTCCAGCCATGTTGGCATGTCTTGTCGTCTGCGTTTGCGCTTGGCCCCGGAATGGCTGCTTGCAGCTATATTTATTATTATTATTCTTCTTCTTCTTCCGACTGGGCGTCTATGGCAGCCCCTAGAACCGTGTCCGGGAAAGTTGTTCCGGTTTGACATTCTGATAGAGGACAGTCCCAACAGTAATTGCACCAATTTTGGTGTCTCTAACTCATTGCCTCTAGCGCCACCACCTGTCCAAAGTTTCACTTTTATTATGCTAATAACTTTTGAACCGTAAAGCCTATCAACAAAATTCTTTTTTCCACTATTTCCTGAGCTCACGCTGATTCGATTGCACCCTATGACGTCATTTTCCGTCATCAAAATATGGCCGCCATTTTGAATTGTCCAAAAAACCTACTTTTGCGAACTCGTCCTAGACGGTTTGTCCGATTCTCACCAAAATTGCACCAGATCATCTCCAGGCAGTGCCGACAAAAAGTTATGGAATTCAAGTTGATTCGTCAAACCACTTTCGATAAACGCGCAAACAAATTTTACGTAGCGCTTACGAAAACAGACGTAAGGCTGTATCTCCGCAACGCTTAATCGTATTCAGACCAAACTTGGTACATGTCATCACAAGCATGACCTGAGGCTACATGCTGCGTTTCGGCGCAGCGCCACCTACTGGTCCGGAGATATGAAAAACGGCTATTTTCGCTCATAACTTCTGAACGGTTTGTCCAAAAATCATAAAAGTGGTCTCTGTAGATTCAGGGCGTCATGCCGAGTCGACTGATATCAAATTTTCCCAGATCGGCCATTTTGGCTGTCGGCCATTTTGAATTATGTGCTAAAATGCTGTATTTTTTGAACGCATGAACGAATTGTTACGAAACTCGGTATGGGTCATCGGTACGATGCCCTGAAGGAGCCTGAGAAGTTTCGAAACAGCGCCACCTAGTGGTAAATTTTTTTTTTCAAATGCTTATAACTCTGGCTGTGGTTGACTTATTTTCACGGGAGTCATCTCGTTGAGGTCCTGAATCCTTGCCGAGTCCACAGATACCAAACATGCTAGGTTTCAACTTACGGTTTGTGTAGCGTTGTGATTTAGCGCTTAAAAAACATTTGCCGATATCTTCGAAACCGCTAGTCCGATCGAGACGAAACCACCGTCAGAAGTTTGGAACCATAGCTTGTTAACTATTTGTGAGAGCCCAAATGCCAAAATATTGATGGTAAGGGGTAGTAAAATCAAATCAAAGTCACGTGTCAGTCATTTTTGATGCTTTTTTTCATATAAATGTCTAAAACTCCGAAGCGAATTGAGATATTTTCACCAAATTTGGCACACACATGTATGGGCTCATTCCAAGGACACAAGAAAAAAATTGTGGGATTTTGCCTCTTGGTGGCGCTATAATAGAACAAAACATGAAAATCCCATTGATTTCAATGCAGTTTTGTGATGTGAAATGCTATACTTAATGAACACATTGCTGTAACATTATGAAACTCAGAATTTGTTACCAGCACCTTGCCTTGAAGGTACTCAAAAGATTTCAAGACAGCGCCACCTGTTGGTCAAAAGTAAAAATTACATTTCCAAAAATGCTAATAACTTTTTTTTAAATGTGCTTATTGTAATGACACTGGTCTTAATAGATTCCTTGGGTCATGCCGAGAACATAGATACCAAGTTTGACGTATTTGGACGAACTTCCTGTCCGCCATCTTTATTTACTTTCAAAACCTTCTTTTTCGAACTTCTCCTAGACCATTCGTCCGATTTTCACCAAAATCGAATCGTGTCATCTCCATACCGTGCCGACTAAAAGTTATGGATTTCGTGACGATAGACGAAACCGTTTTCGTATACCGCAGCAGCAAAGTTGAGACATGCTGCCAAAATGACTATTAAGTCTTTATCTCTGCAATGCCTTGATATTTTGACACCAAACTTTGTATGTGTCATTGTCACCTCACTCTGACCACATCACATCGATTTCGTAACTGCGCCACCTATTGGTCGAAAGTCATAATCCATTAAATCATCTTAAAAGTTACTGTATATATGATTTTTTAGCCATTTGCCTAAATTCATCTTTAAATGTCTTTAATTGCTCCTTGCTGCTGTCGGTCTGAAACTTCCAGCCATGTTGGCATGTCTTGTCGTCTGCGTTTGCGCTTGGCCCCGGAATGGCTGCTTGCAGCTATATTTATTATTATTCTTCTTCTTCCGACTGGGCGTCTATGGCAGCCCCTAGAACCGTGCCCGGGAAAGTTGTTCCGGTTTGACATTCTGATAGAGGACAGTCCCAACAGTAATTGCACCAATTTTGGTGTCTCTAACTCATTGCCTCTAGCGCCACCACCTGTCCAAAGTTTCACTTTTATTATGCTAATAACTTTTGAACCCTTAGGCCTCTCAACAAAATTCTTTTTTCCTCTGATTCCTGAGCTCATGACGATTCGATCGCACCCTATGACGTCATTTTCCGTCATAAAAATATGGCCGCCATTTTGAATTGTCCAAAAAACCTACTTTTGCGAACTCGTCCTAGACGGTTTGTCCGATTCTCACCAAAATTGCACCAGATCATCTCCAGGCAGTGCCGACAAAAAGTTATGGAATTCAAGTCGATTCGTCAAACCACTTTCGATAAACACGCAAACAAATTTTACGTAGCGCTTGCGAAAACAGACGTAAGGCTGTATCTCCGCAACGCTTAATCGTATTCAGACCAAACTTGGTACATGTCATCACAAGCATGACCTGAGGCTACATGCTGCGTTTCGGCGCAGCGCCACCTACTGGTCCGGAGATATGAAAAACGGCTATTTTCGCTCATAACTTCTGAACGGTTTGTCAAAAAATCATAAAAGTGGTCTCTGTAGATTCAGGGCGTCATGCCGAGTCGACTGATATCAAATTTTCCCAGATCGGCCATTTTGGCTGTCGGCCATTTTGAATTATGTGCTAAAATGCTGTATTTTTTGAACGCATGAACGAATTGTTACGAAACTCGGTATGGGTCATCGGTACAATGCCCTGAAGGAGCCTGAGAAGTTTCGAAACAGCGCCACCTAGTGGTAAAATTTATTTTTCAAATGCTTATAACTCTGGCTGTGGTTGACTTATTTTCACGGGAGTCATCTCGTTGAGGTCCTGAATCCTTGCCGAGTCCACAGATACCAAACATGCTAGGTTTCAACTTACGGTTTGTGTAGCGTTGTGATTTAGCGCTTAAAAAACATTTGCCGATATCTTCGAAACCGCTTGTCCGATCGAGACGAAACCACCGTCAGAAGTTTGGAACCATAGCTTGTTAACTATTTGTGAGAGCCCAAATGCCAAAATATTGATGGTAAGGGGTAGTAAAATCAAATCAAAGTCACGTGTCAGTCATTTTTTATGGTTTTTTTCATATAAATGTCTAAAACTCCCAAGCGAATTGAGATATTTTCACCAAATTTGGCACACACATGTATGGGCTCATTCCAAGGACACATGAAAAAAAATTGTGAGATTTTGCCTCTTGGTGGCGCTATGATAGAACAAAACATGAAAATCCCATTGATTTCAATGCATTTTTGTGATGTGAAATGCTATACTTAATGAACACATTGCTGTAACATTATGAAACTCAGAATTAGTTACCAGCACCTTGCCTTGAAGGTACTCAAAAGATTTCAAGACAGCGCCACCTGTTGGTCAAAAGTTAAAATTACATTTCCAAAAATGCTAATAACTTTTTTTTAAATGTGCTTATTGTAATGACACTGGTCTTAATAGATTCCTTGGGTCATGCTGAGAACATAGATACCAAGTTTGACGTATTTGGACGAACTTCCTGTCCGCCATCTTTATTTACTTTCAAAACCTTCTTTTTCGAACTTCTCCTAGACCATTCGTCCGATTTTCACCAAAATCGAATCGTGTCATCTCCATACCGTGCCGACTAAAAGTTATGGATTTCGTGACGGTAGACGAAACCGTTTTCGTATACCGCAGCAGCAAAGTTGAGACATGCTGCCAAAATGACTATTAAGTCTTTATCTCTGCAATGCCTTGATATTTTGACACCAAACTTTGTATGTGTCATTGTCACCTCACTCTGACCACATCACATCGATTTCGTAACTGCGCCACCTATTGGTCGAAAGTGATAATCCATTAAATCATCTTAAAAGTTACTGTATATATGATTTTTTAGCCATTTGCCTAAATTCATCTTTAAATGTCTTTAATTGCTCCTTGCTGCTGTCGGTCTGAAACTTCCAGCCATGTTGGCATGTCTTGTCGTCTGCGTTTGCGCTTGGCCCCGGAATGGCTGCTTGCAGCTATATTTATTATTATTATTCTTCTTCTTCTTCTTCTTCTTCTTCTTCCGACTGGGCGTCTATGGCAGCCCATAGAACCGTGTCCGGGAAAGTTGTTTTGGTTTGACATTCTGATAGAGGACAGTCCCAACATCAATTGCACCAATTTTGGTGTCTCTAACTCATTGCCTCTAGCGCCACCACCTGTCCAAAGTTTCACTTTTATTTTGCTAATAACTTTTGAACCGTTTGGCCTATCAACAAAATTATTTTTTCCTCTGATTCCTGAGCTGATGACAATTCGATCGCACCCTATGACGTCATTTTCCGTCATAAAAATATGGCCGCCATTTTGAATTGTCCAAAAAACCTACTTTTGCGAACTTGTCCTAGACGGTTTGTCCGATTCTCACCAAAATCGCACCAGATCATCTCCAGGCATTGGCGACAAAAAGTTATGGAATTCAAGTCGATTCGTCAAACCGCTTTTGATAAACGCGCAAACAAATTTTACGTAGCGCTTGCGAAAACAGACGTAAGGCTGTATCTCCGCAACGCTTAATCGTATTCAGACCAAACTTGGTACATATCATCACAAGCATGACCTGAGGCTACATGCTGCGTTTCGGCGCAGCGCCACCTACATGTCCGGAGATATGAAAAACGGCTATTTTCGCTCATAACTTCTGACCGGTTTGTCCAAAAATCATAAAAGTGGTCTCTTCAGATTCAGGGCGTCATGCCGAGTCGACTGATATCGAATTTTCCCAGATCGGCCATTTTGGCTGTCGGCCATTTTGAATTATGTGCTAAAATGCTGTATTTTTTGAACGCATGAACGAATTGTTACGAAACTCGGTATGGGTCATCGGTACGATGCCCTGAAGGAGCCTGAGAAGTTTCGAAACAGCGCCACCTAGTGGTAAAATTTATTTTTCAAATGCTTATAACTCTGGCTGTGGTTGACTTATTTTCACGGGAGTCATCTCGTTGAGGTCCTGAATCCTTGCCGAGTCCACAGATACCAAACATGCTAGGTTTCGACATACGGTTTGTGTAGCGTTGTGATTTAGCGCTTAAAAAACATTTGCCGATATCTTCGAAACCGCTAGTCCGATCGAGACGAAACCACCGTCAGAAGTTTGGAACCATAGCTTGTTAACTATATGTGAGAGCCCAAATGCCAAAATATTGATGGTAAGGGGTAGTAAAATCAAATCAAAGTCACGTGTCAGTCATTTTTGATGCTTTTTTTCATATAAATGTCTAAAACTCCGAAGCGAATTGAGATATTTTCACCAAATTTGGCACACACATGTATGGGCTCATTCCAAGGACACAAGAAAAAAATTGTGGGATTTTGCCTCTTGGTGGCGCTATAATAGAACAAAACATGAAAATCCCATTGATTTCAATGCAGTTTTGTGATGTGAAATGCTATACTTAATGAACACATTGATGTAACATTATGAAACTCAGAATTTGTTACCAGCACCTTGCCTTGAAGGTACTCAAAAGATTTCAAGACAGCGCCACCTGTTGGTCAAAAGTTAAAATTACATTTCCAAAAATGCTAATAACTTTTTTTTAAATGTGCTTATTGTAATGACACTGGTCTTAATAGATTCCTTGGGTCATGCCGAGAACATAGATACCAAGTTTGACGTATTTGGACGAACTTCCTGTCCACCATCTTTATTTACTTTCAAAACCTTCTTTTTCGAACTTCTCCTAGACCATTCGTCCGATTTTCACCAAAATCGAATCGTGTCATCTCCATACCGTGCCGACTAAAAGTTATGGATTTCGTGACGATAGACGAAACCGTTTTCGTATACCGCAGCAGCAAAGTTGAGACATGCTGCCAAAATGACTATTAAGTCTTTATCTCTGCAATGCCTTGATATTTTGACACCAAACTTTGTATGTGTCATTGTCACCTCACTCTGACCACATCACATCGATTTCGTAACTGCACCACCTATTGGTCGAAAGTCATAATCCATTAAATCATCTTAAAAGTTACTGTATATATGATTTTTTAGCCATTTGCCTAAATTCATCTTTAAATGTCTTTAATTGCTCCTTGCTGCTGTCGGTCTGAAACTTCCAGCCATGTTGGCATGTCTTTTCGTCTGCGTTTGCGCTTGGCCCCGGAATGGCTGCTTGCAGCTATATTTAGGGGCCAAGCACCGAAGGTGCGGAGGCACCTATTGTATCTGTTCCGGTTCTTATTATTATTAGGGGCCAAGCACCGAAGGTGCGGAGGCACCTATTGTATCTGTTCCGGTTCTTATTAGGGGCCAAGCACCGAAGGTGCGGAGGCACCTATTGTATCTGTTCCGGTTCTTATTATTATTATTATTATTCTTCTTCTTCTTCCCACTGGGCGTCTATGGCAGCCCCTAGAACCGTGTCCGGGAAAGTTGTTCCGGCTTGACATTCTGATAGAGGACAGTCCCAACAGTAATTGCACCAATTTTGGTGTCTCTAACTCATTGCCTCTAGCGCCACCACCTGTCCAAAGTTTCACTTTTATTATGCTAATAACTTTTGAACCGTTAGGCCTATCAACAAAATTCTTTTTTCCTCTGATTCCTGAGCTCATGACGATTCGATCGCACCCTATGACGTTATTTTCCGTCATAAAAATATGGCCGCCATTTTGAATTGTCCAAAAAACCTACTTTTGCGAACTCGTCCTAGACGGTTTGTCCGATTCTCACCAAAATTGCACCAGATCATCTCCAGGCAGTGCCGACAAAAAGTTATGGAATTCAAGTTGATTCGTCAAACCACTTTCGATAAACGCGCAAACAAATTGTACGTAGCGCTTGCGAAAACAGACGTAAGGCTGTATCTCCGCAACGCTTAATCGTATTCAGACCAAACTTGGTACATGTCATCACAAGCATGACCTGAGGCTACATGCTGCGTTTCGGCGCAGCGCCACCTACTGGTCCGGAGATATGAAAAACGGCTATTTTCGCTCATAACTTCTGAACGGTTTGTCCAAAAATCATAAAAGTGGTCTCTGTAGATTCAGGGCGTCATGCCGAGTCGACTGATATCGAATTTTCCCAGATCGGCCATTTTGGCTGTCGGCCATTTTGAATTATGTGCTAAAATGCTGTATTTTTTGAACGCATGAACGAATTGTTACGAAACTCGGTATGGGTCATCGGTACGATGCCCTGAAGGAGCCTGAGAAGTTTCGAAACAGCGCCACCTAGTGGTAAAATTTATTTTTCAAATGCTGATAACTCTGGCTGTGGTTGACTTATTTTCACGGGAGTCATCTCGTTGAGGTCCTGAATCCTTGCCGAGTCCACAGATACCAAACATGCTAGGTTTCGACTTACGGTTTGTGTAGCGTTGTGATTTAGCGCTTAAAAAACATTTGCCGATATCTTCGAAACCGCTAGTCCGATCGAGACGAAACCACCGTCAGAAGTTTGAAACCATAGCTTGTTAACTATGTGTGAGAGCCCAAATGCCAAAATATTGATGGTAAGGGGTAGTAAAATCAAATCAAAGTCACGTGTCAGTCATTTTTGATGCTTTTTTTCATATAAATGTCTAAAACTCCGAAGCGAATTGAGATATTTTCACCAAATTTGGCACACACATGTATGGGCTCATTCCAAGGACACAAGAAAAAAATTGTGGGATTTTGCCTCTTGGTGGCGCTATAATAGAACAAAACATGAAAATCCCATTGATTTCAATGCAGTTTTGTGATGTGAAATGCTATACTTAATGAACACATTGCTGTAACATTATGAAACTCAGAATTTGTTACCAGCTCAACAAATTCCAGCCTTGAAGGTACTCAAAAGATTTCAAGACAGCGCCACCTGTTGGTCAAAAGTTAAAATTACATTTCCAAAAATGCTAATAACTTTTTTTTAAATGTGCTTATTGTAATGACACTGGTCTTAATAGATTCCTTGGGTCATGCCGAGAACATAGATACCAAGTTTGACGTATTTGGACGAACTTCCTGTCCGCCATCTTTATTTACTTTCAAAACCTTCTTTTTCGAACTTCTCCTAGACCATTCGTCCGATTTTCACCAAAATCGAATCGTGTCATCTCCATACCGTGCCGACTAAAAGTTATGGATTTCGTGACGATAGACGAAACCGTTTTCGTATACCGCAGCAGCAAAGTTGAGACATGCTGCCAAAATGACTATTAAGTCTTTATCTCTGCAATGCCTTGATATTTTGACACCAAACTTTGTATGTGTCATTGTCACCTCACTCTGACCACATCACATCGATTTCGTAACTGCGCCACCTATTGGTCGAAAGTGATAATCCATTAAATCATCTTAAAAGTTACTTTATATATGATTTTTTAGCCATTTGCCTAAATTCATCTTTAAATGTCTTTAATTGCTCCTTGCTGCTGTCGGTCTGAAACTTCCAGCCATGTTGGCATGTCTTGTCGTCTGCGTTTGCGCTTGGCCCCGGAATGGCTGCTTGCAGCTATATTTATTATTATTATTCTTCTTCTTCTTCTTCTTCTTCTTCCGACTGGGCGTCTATGGCAGCCCATAGAACCGTGTCCGGGAAAGTTGTTTTGGTTTGACATTCTGATAGAGGACAGTCCCAACATCAATTGCACCAATTTTGGTGTCTCTAACTCATTGCCTCTAGCGCCACCACCTGTCCAAAGTTTCACTTTTATTATGCTAATAACTTTTGAACCGTTAGGCCTATCAACAAAATTATTTTTTCCTCTGATTCCTGAGCTCATGATGATTCGATCGCACCCTATGACGTCATTTTCCGTCATAAAAATATGGCCGCCATTTTGAATTGTCCAAAAAACCTACTTTTGCGAACTCGTCCTAGACGGTTTGTCCGATTCTCACCAAAATCGCACCAGATCATCTCCAGGCATTGGCGACAAAAAGTTATGGAATTCAAGTCGATTCGTCAAACCGCTTTCGATAAACGCGCAAACAAATTTTACGTAGCGCTTGCGAAAACAGACGTAAGGCTGTATCTCCGCAACGCTTAATCGTATTCAGACCAAACTTGGTACATGTCATCACAAGCATGACCTGAGGCTACATGCTGCGTTTCGGCGCAGCGCCACCTACTGGTCCGGAGATATGAAAAACGGCTATTTTCGCTCATAACTTCTGAACGGTTTGTCCAAAAATCATAAAAGTGGTATCTGTAGATTCAGGGCGTCATGCCGAGTCGACTGATATCGAATTTTCCCAGATCGGCCATTTTGGCTGTCGGCCATTTTGAATTATGTGCTAAAATGCTGTATTTTTTGAACGCATGAACGAATTGTTACGAAACTCGGTATGGGTCATCGGTACGATGCCCTGAAGGAGCCTGAGAAGTTTCGAAACAGCGCCACCTAGTGGTAAAATTTATTTTTCAAATGCTTATAACTCTGGCTGTGGTTGACTTATTTTCACGGGAGTCATCTCGTTGAGGTCCTGAATCCTTGCCGAGTCCACAGATACCAAACATGCTAGGTTTCAACTTACGGTTTGTGTAGCGTTGTGATTTAGCGCTTAAAAAACATTTGCCGATATCTTCGAAACCGCTTGTCCGATCGAGACGAAACCACCGTCAGAAGTTTGGAACCATAGCTTGTTAACTATATGTGAGAGCCCAAATGCCAAAATATTGATGCTAAGGGGTAGTAAAATCAAATCAAAGTCACGTGTCAGTCATTTTTGATGCTTTTTTTCATATAAATGTCTAAAACTCCGAAGCGAATTGAGATATTTTCACCAAATTTGGCACACACATGTATGGGCTCATTCCAAGGACACATGAAAAAAATGTGTGAGATTTTGCCTCTTGGTGGCGCTATAATAGAACAAAACATGAAAATCCCATTGATTTCAATGCAGTTTTGTGATGTGAAATGCTATACTTAATGAACACATTGCTGTAACATTATGAAACTCAGAATTTGTTACCAGCACCTTGCCTTGAAGGTACTCAAAAGATTTCAAGACAGCGCCACCTGTTGGTCAAAAGTTAAAATTACATTTCAAAAAATGCTTATAACTTTTTTTTAAATGTGCTTATTGTAATGACACTGGTCTTAATAGATTCCTTGGGTCATGCCGAGAACATAGATACCAAGTTTGACGTATTTGGACGAACTTCCTGTCCGCCATCTTTATTTACTTTCAAAACCTTCTTTTTCGAACTTCTCCTAGACCATTCGTCCGATTTTCACCAAAATCGAATCGTGTCATCTCCATACCGTGCCGACTAAAAGTTATGGATTTCGTGACGATAGACGAAACCGTTTTCGTATACCGCAGCAGCAAAGTTGAGACATGCTGCCAAAATGACTAATAAGTCTTTATCTCTGCAATGCCTTGATATTTTGACACCAAACTTTGTATGTGTCATTGTCACCTCACTCGACCACATCAAATCGATTTCGTAACTGCGCCACCTATTCGTCGAAAGTGATAATCCATTAAATCATCTTAAAAGTTACTGTATATATGATTTTTTAGCCATTTGCCTAAATTCATCTTTAAATGTCTTTATTTGCTCCTTGCTGCTGTCAGTCTGAAACTTCCAGCCATGTTGGCATGTCTTGTCGTCTGCGTTTGCGCTTGGCCCCGGAATGGCTGCTTGCAGCTATATTTCTTCTTCTTCTTCTTCTTCTTCTTCCGACTGGGCGTCTATGGCAGCCCATAGAACCGTTTCCGGGAAAGTTGTTTTGGTTTGACATTCTGATATAGGACAGTCCCAACATTAAATAGACCAATTTTGGTGTCTCTAACTCATTCCCTCTAGCGCCACCACCTGTCCAAAGTTTCACTTTTATTATGCTAATAGCTTTTGAACCATTAGGCCTATCAACAAAATTCTTTTTGCCTCTGATTCCAGAGCTCATGTCAATTCAAATGCACCCTATGACGTCATTTTCCGTCATAAAAATATGGCCGCCATTTTGAATTGTTCAAAAAACCTACTTTTTCGAACTCGTCCTAGGCGGTTTGTCCGATTTTCACCAAAATCGCAACAGGTCATCTTCAGACAGTGGGGACAAAAAGTTATGTAATTCAAGTTGATTCGTCAAACCGTTTTCGATAAACGCACAAATGTTTTTTACGTAACGCTTGCAAAAACAGACGCAAGGGTGTATCTCTGCAACGCTTTATCGTATTAAGACCAATCTTGGTACATGTCATCACAAGCATGACTTGAGGCTACATGCTGCGTTTCGGCGCAGCGCCACCTACTGGTCCGGAGATACAGAAAATGGCTATTTTTGCTTATAACATCTGAACGGTTTGTCCAAAAATCATAAAAGTGGTCTCGTTAGATTCAGAGCGTCATATCGAGTTGAGCGATATCTAATTTTCCCAGATCGGCCATTTTGGCTGTCGGCCATTTTGAATTATGTGCTAAAATGATGTATTTTCTGAACGCATTAACGAATTGTTACGAAACTCGGTATGGGTCATCAGTACGATGCCCTGAAGTAGCCTGAGAAGTTTCGAAACAGCGCCACCTAGTGGTAAAAATATTTTTTCAAGAGCTTATAACTCTGGGTGTGGTTGATGTATTTTCACGGGAGTCATCTCCTTGGGTTTCTGAATCCTTACCGAGTCCACAGATACCAAACATGCTAGGTTTCGTCTTACGGTTTGTGTAGCGTTGTGATTTAGCGCCTAAAAAACATTTGCCGATATCTTCAAAACCGTTAGTCCGATCGAGACGAAACCACCGTCAGAAGTTTGAAACCATAGCTTGTTAACGAAATGTCAAAGCCCAAATGCCAAAATATTGATAGTAAGGGGTAGTAAAATTAAATCAAAGTTACGTGTCAGTCATTTTTGACGCATTTTTTTCATATAAATGTCTATAACTCCGAAGCGAATTGAGATATTTTCACCAAATTTGGCACACACATGTATGGGCTCATTCCGAGGACACTTGAAAACAATTGCGAGATGCCTCTTGGTGGTGTATAATAGAACAAAACATGAAATTCCCATTGACTTCAATACAGTTTTGTGATGTAAAATGCTGTACTTAACAAATGCATTACTGTAACATTATGAAACTCAGAATTTGCCACCAGCACCATCTCCTGAAGGTACTCAAAATATTTTGAGACTGCCCCACCTTTTGGTCAAAAGTTATAATTAAATATACAAAAATGCTAATAACTTTTGAATGAATTTGCCTATTGTAATGACTCTGGTCTTAATTGATTCCTTGGGTTATGCTGAAAACAAAGATACCAATTTTGCCAAAGTCAGCCAAACTTCCTGTCCGCCATCTTGATTTTCATTAAATACCTACTTTTTCAAACTCCTCCTAGACCGTTTGTCCGATTTTCACCAAAATCAAATCGTATCTTCTCCAGACCGTGACGACTAAAAGTTATGCATTTCGTGTTGATAGACGAAACCATTTTCGTATATCGCAGCATCAAATTTGAGGCATGCTGCCAAAATGACTATTCAGACTTTATCTCTGCAATGCCTTGACATTTTGAAACCAAACTTTGTATGTGTCATTGTTACCTCACTCTGACCACATCACATCGATTTTGTAACTGCGCCACCTATTTGTTGAAAGTGATAAACCATTAAATCATCTTATAAGTTACTTTATATATGATTTTTCAGCCATTTTTCCAAAATTCTCTTAAAATGTCTTTAATTGCTCCTTGCTGCAGTTGGTCTGCCACTCCCACACATGATGGCATCTGTTGCCGCTTCTTGCGCTTGGCCCCGGTAATGGCTGCTTGCAGCTATATTTATTATTATTATGGCAGCCCATAGAACCGTTTGGGGGAAAGTTGTTTTGGTTTGACATTCTGATTGAGGACAGTCCCAACATTAAATACACCAATTTTGGTGTCTCTAACTCATTGCCTCTAGCGCTACCACCTGTCCAAAATTTCACTTTTATTATGCTAATAACTTTTGAACCGTAAGGCCTATTGACAAAATTATTTTTCCCTCTGCTTCCGGAGCTCATGATGATTCGATTGCACCCTACGACGTCATTTTCCGTCATAAAAACATGGCCGCCATTTTGAATTGTTCAAAAAACCAAAATCGCACCAGATCATCTTCAGACAGTGGGGACAAAAATTTATGGAATTCAAGTTGATTCATCAAACCGTTTTTGATAAACGCACGAAAAAAATGTACGTAGCGCTTGCGAAAACGCAAGTAAGGCTGTATCTCTGCAACGCTTTATCGTATTGAGACCAAAGTTGGTACCTGTCATCACAAGCATGACCTGAGGCTACAGACAAACAAATTTTCAAACAAATAAAATACAGAAATAATACAAATGAACAAATGATAAAGCTTGGGTTGCTGAATATTCGATCCCTTACTTCAAAAGCACTTATCGTTAATGATATGATCACAGACTATAACCTTGATGTGCTGTTTTTAACCGAAACCTGGCTAAAACCAAGCAATTACATTACTTTAAATGAGGTGTAATATAATTTATAGTAATATTTTCAGTCTAGTTTGAAATATAATTTGTTTGAAGTGTTGGTGCTAAATGTAACAATATCTAGTGTAAATGATAAATCACATTTGAGATTTGTACTGGCTACTGTATACAGGCTACCAGGGCACCATACAGACTTTATCAAAGAATTTGCTGACTTTCTACCAGAGTTACTACTGGCTGCAGATAAAGTCCTAATTGTTTGTGATTTTAATATGCATGTAGATACCGAAAAAGATGCATTGGTATTGGCATTTAATGACATTCTTAACTCTATTGGAGTTAAACAACACGTGTCAGGACCTAATCATTGTCGTAAACATACTCTAGATTTAATATTATCACATGGAATCAATGTTGATGCCGTTGAAATTGTACAGCAGAGCGATGACATTTCAGATCACTATCTAGTCTTGTGTAAACTTCATTCAGCCAAGGCTGCAAAGCCGACTAATATGTTAGACCTATCACTTCTGCCACTAAAGATTGCTTTATAAATAATTTTCCTGATCAGTTTCATCATCTCAGCATCCCAGATAGCTTAGAAGAACTCGATATTGCGACAAACTTTTAACTCTCTTTTCCAGCACTTTAGACATAGTTGCTCTTTAGCGCTTAAAGGTGGGGTATGTGATTTGGAAAACGACCCGCAGATTTGGAAAATACACAATTCAAATGGTCCTACCTTCTTTCCTCCAATGCTGGCCCTGACTCCACCCATTCGAAGAACATGGACGCGCAATCATGCACGAGCGATAACTCAGATGCGCGAGAGATTGTAATGACGATTTACTACTAATCATGGAACCGGCTTTACTGACGAGATGTGCATGCATCACGAGCTTTGAGTATGCGCACAAAGGGGGTCACGCGCGCTGGGGGAGGGGGGTATGGTACAATTGTGCAATTGGCATGCCGACTGCAGGAATGTCCACCAGAGCTCTTGCCCGTGAATTGAATGTTCATTTCTCCACCATAAGCCATCTCCAAAAGCGTTTCTGAGAATTTGGCAGTACATCCAACCGGCCTCACAACCGCAGACCACGTGTAACCACACCCAGGACCTCCACATCCAGCATCTTCACCTCCAAGATCGTCTGAGACCAGCCATCCGGACAGGTGCTGCAACAATCGTTTTGTATAACCAAACAATTTATGCACAAATTGTCAGAAACCGTCTCAGGGAAGCTCATCTGCATGCTTGTCATCCTCATCAGGGTCTCACGTGACTGCAGTGGGCAAATGCTCACATTCGATGGTGTCTGGCATTTTGGAGAGGTGTTCTCTTCACCGATGAATCCTGGTTTTCACTGTACAGGGCAGATGGCAGACAGCGTGTATGACGTTGTGTGGGTGAGCGGTTTGCTGATGTCAACGTTGTGGATTGAGTGGCCCATGGTGGCGGTGGGGTTATGGTATTGGCAGGCATATGTTATGGACAATGAACACAGGTGAATTTTATTGATGGCATCTTGAATGCACAGAGATACCGTGACGAGATCCTGAGGCCCATTGTTGTGCCATTCATTCCTGGAAGCTTAAAACATCCCAGTTCTTGCATGGCCAGCATACTCACCGGACATGTCACCCATCAAGCATGTTTGGGATGCTCTGGATCGGCGTATACAACAGCGTGTTTCAGGTCCTGCCAATATCCAGCAACTTCGCACAGCCATTGAAGAGGAGTGGACCAACATTCCACAGGCCACAATCAACAACCTGATCAACTCTATGCGATGGAGATGTGTTGCACTGTGTGAAGCAAATGGTGGTCACACCAGATACTGACTGGTTTTCGGACCCAAGGACCCCCCCCCCAATACAGTAAATCTGCATATTTTAGAGTGCCCATTTATTGTGGCCAGCCTAAGGCACACTTGTGCAACAATCTTGCTGTCTAATCAGCATCTTAATATCCCACACCTGTGAGGTGGATGGATTATCTCGGTAAAGGAGAAGTGCTCACTAACACAGATTTAGAGAGATTTGTGAACAATATTTGAGAGAAATAGGTCTTTTGTGTACATAGAAAAAGTCTTAGATCTTTGAGTTCAGCTCATGAAAAATAGGGGCAAAAACAAAAAAGTGTTGCGTTTATAATTTTGTTCAGCATAGGTATATCTTACTCAGAATATAACCTGCCGTGGAATGTAAGTTCCTATGGCGATGAACACTGCTAAAAGCTGAGCCACTTTCATGGTGCCTAAAACTCAGGGTTGGCCAAACTCAACTGAAACATACCTGGCTAGCCACCTGAACCGGGATTTTATGTTAAGGTGAGGCGTTAGAAGAATAAGTTGACATTCACAAAGTTACTCATAGTAAGTAGATTGTCTGTTGTGGGACCATCAAAATTGTTATCAATAATATTTTTTTAAACATACATCTCAACAAAAGACAATGCATTTGTAAATCTTTACAATGTTTTAAAAAAGGTCACAGGAAACCTAATTTGCTGAATGTAAATCTAATGCACAATCATTTGCCCATTCATCTGCAATTGTTTTGCTTTTTGTACAAATTAAATATTTGACAGTAATAAATATGATGGAACATGCATTCAAATTATTTTTTTAAAGTAAACAGGACAGATTTAGACATAGGTCTTTGCAAAGTAATGCACATCCTGATTTTTTTAATTTATTAAAATATAGCTGATTATTGTTTTAACATTTTAAACACCCGTTGAAATGAGTCAACTTGTCAGGTCACATGCTGTTACTAAAACATTTCTTCAGACCATGCGGGTGAGCATAACCCTTATTTACAGTATTTTTGGAAATAAGATGTAACCTAAGCCTACCTGAAGTCCTACTTCATGCTGCTTAGGTTTGCACAACATTTACAGCTATAAACTTGTTTTTGACAACAACATTAAATGTGAGCATTAATTGGATGAGAAAGTATCAGGGTCACTGAGAAACTCAGCCAGTCTGAATAAAAGGCACATTATTTAGCACAATTGCCTGTGAAAATTGATCACAGATTACCAACACCCAAAGTGAACAGAAAGCATACTGTATATTGTTATTGTATATTTGTCATTTTGTTTTACATTTCTGCTTTTTAACTCTACAGCTCATTTGTCCCATAGACTTCCATTGTAAGTGCAAGTGAATTTCTGTGGTAATGTAGATTAAAAAAAGGGGAGATTATTACTCCTTATTTAGCAGATAATCATTTGTGAAAAACGGCCTTGCTCTTAACCTCATTGACAGGTCAGCAGACAGTTGTTGGGTGTCAGTAAATCTTAAGGTAGGGATACCAAACCAACGCCAAAGGAAAAAGGAAAACCGAAACAGATACTGCAGATATACAAACCGTAAACAAATCATCACGTGCTTACCATTTTGAATATCAATCATGCTGATCACTTTCTTTATTCTACTCGGCTCATGTTATTAATAAAATATTCGCCCAGGAACACTCAGGTAAGATGAAGTAAAATTAGAACAGCCTTCTGCCTGTAGTGTCTTGAATTTTTTGCTCGCTGAATCGGCCAAAAAAACAAACAAACACAGTGTCCGACTAGAGCCAACAGTGCGGAAGACACCGGAAAAAAACAACCGGCTTGGTGTGTCCTTGGCTTTAGGTTTGTGGTTGATCCCTACCTAACATTAAGCCTGAGGCCACCTTGAAAGTAAACAGGAAACACTAAAACTGATGCTAAAGCTAAATAAAAGACAAATGTAAAAAATTCAATAATCACCAACTGACTTACACTTAATTCATAGTAGAATAAGGCTAAAGGCGATAAAGCTATTACTGATAGTCAGATGTGTAGATAGATGCTTAACCCCAAAACTAATTTTTTCTTTATCTTTCTATTTCTTAGAAACATGGATATGGGAGGTTTGGAGACTGTTGTGGCCAACTCTGCCTATGTGTCAGCACGCGGGAGTATAGACGGCACTGCTGCAGCAACAATGCGTGATAAAAAATATCGCGCCAAGCTCAACCTTCCTCACATCAGACAATGTGAACATATGAAGTCTACAGTAGATTCTTCCTTCGACAGTACGTGCGTACGCCAACCGATTGGTAAGCGCCTCTTTCAGCAATACCTTGAAAGTGAACCTGCTCACAAAAATCCTGTAGATTTGTGGAAAGATATTGAAGACTACAACATTGCCCAGGAAATTGACCGGGGTAAGAAAGCACAGAACATGGTCAACAAGTATTATGAGTCGTCCTCCAAGAGCTTCTGCGACTTTCTGGAGGACAAAGCTGTGAGCAGGGTGAAAGAGGACCACAAGAACATTCGAGGAGATCTGTTTAAAGAAAGCGAACAGCAGCTACTTGTCCACCTAGAAGCTAAAGCACTCTGTGGCTTCAAGGACAGCATGTACTTTCTGCGCTACATACAGTTTAAATGGCTGGAGAGCCAACCTGTTACTGAAGATTGGTTCATGGATTTCAGAGTGCTTGGGAAAGGTGGATTTGGTGAGGTCCATGCTTGCCAAATGAAAGCGACAGGGAAGATGTATGCTAACAAGAAACTGAACAAGAAGAGGTTGAAGAAACGTAAAGGTTATGATGTAAGTGAGGGATGTAGTTTATCAGTAAATAAAGTTATATTGCTGTGCAAGTGAAGCAATACCTTTTTGGTCAATTTCCCCCGGTTCATTGCTTAACCACATAGTAGGTGAGAGACCAACTGGGGAAAAAAGGAAAAGAGACACATAGAGACATGAGATTAGATTAACCTGAGAACATGGTATTAAGCAGCTCTAATCATAGAGTATTTGGCTCAGTGCAAAGAGGCTAGCAGGCTCTGCTTGATACTCCACAAAGCAGCTCAGCTGCAACCAAGAAGCAAAAAGACCATTAAGAAAAAAGAAAAGGAATCCTTAAGGGTTAAAAGAATAGAACTCATTTGGAATTTGGCAGTAATGTCCACACAAAAACAGAAAGGAGAAAAGCCATGGAAGCTAGAGTTCAGTAGGGGAAGTAAGAGGGACTAACCTACTTGCCTGTAAAGGTATTAGAAGGCTAAATGGAATTAACCTTTTACTAACATTTATAGTCTCATCCAAGAAATGTTTATACTTTCTTGCTTGGAATTCTCATTCTTGTCACTCATTTTCTTGCTTATGATTGGCCCATTTAAATCCCTTCCGAGACTTTAAACATGAAAACGTCTTTACCAATAAATGATTGTAGATTTCTAAACTTCCTAGTTGCATCTACAGAAGCTTTTAAATTGATAAAAGCACAGTTGAAATACCATAGAAAAGCAAAGTATGTGGTTAACAAGCACCTCTTGGAGGAATGATTTTAGGAAGAATCAATTTTTGTTTGCTGATGATGCAGGATTTTGTACAGGTAGTCTTCGTCTCAATCAGCCTTAGCAAATGTATTCTAGTCCCCATGTTAAATCTTTTGAAAACAACCCTCAGTGCTTTTAAATAACTTTTTTAATATACTTAACTAAGCGTGACCACCATTTTTCAATTTTTTATCTCTTATCTTTTTTATTTTCTGTCGTAACATTGCTCATTTCTTGATTTCCCATAGGGTGCTATAATTGAGAAGCGCATACTGGCCAAAGTCCTCAGTCGTTTCATTGTGACTTTGGCCTATGCTTTCCAGACCAAAACAGACCTCTGCCTGGTCATGACGATCATGAATGGAGGAGACCTCAGGTCTTATGTATATATCTATGTTTGTGTGTGTTTGTGTGTGTGTGTGTGTGTGTGTGTGTATGTGTGTTTGTGGTCCTTGTCGCAACAAGGATAGTAATAAAATTAGTTTGACCTTGTGGGGACATTTTGTTGGTCCCCATGAGAAAAACATCTTATAAACCATACTAAATGATACTTTTTGAAAATGTAAAAATTGAGAAAGTTTTCTGTGAAGGTTGTGTATAGGGCAGGGGTGTAGTACCAAATTTTGGGCCCTGGGTACAAACCATCTAGCTGGGCCCCCCGCCACGTACTTTTGATTTGAGAGCGGAGACTTCTCCAACGGGGGGGGGGGGGGGGGGGGGGAGGGATGAGAGAGAGACGGAGACGGACTTTTGACTTCAGCTCGGCGTCTTCTAAGGGCCCCCCCCCCCCCACCTCGGGCCCTGGGTACTCGGTACCCTTTCCCCCCCCCGCTACCACGCCCCTGGTTTAGGGGTAGGGTTACGGTTAGGGGATAGAATATAAATTATAACTAAACTATATTAAATATCATTGCCATGATATAAATTACTCAACATAATATGTGATTTTATAAGTACTGCCCATTCCTATACAGTAACATTTACATACCCCTCCAAAGCACTTTATAAAGTACACAATGCAAAAAAACAAACAAACAAAAAAACAGAAAACGATGCTAAAACTATTGTACTTTTTTTATAAGCAAAAATATATCTACTTTATATTTATATATATTTTATATTGCAAAATAATTCTGAAAATAGGGAGTAGAATGTGTGTGAATGTAATGTTGTACAGAATATGTGCTGTGTTTCTGTAAGAATTGTAGCAGCTTAATATGCTTTATAGCTTTATAGCATAATATGTGGAGATAATCGTAGCAGCAGCATTGATATTGTGAAGGTGTAGTGTCTGCTTGCGTCACAACACAATTTCTCTGGGCTCGGCTCAAAAGGCCAGAAGTGCATGTGCACATAAGCAATGTGCATTTTTGGATAACATTCTCTATTCAAAACCAATGCAAATTGTAAAAAGTATGTGCTCCAGCATCCACAATACAGTAATCACCTCCAATCATCGCCTATATGAACATGGTTGCTTTTTTCTTTTCTTTTTTGCTAGGACCATCTTGTACCAGCAACAAACTAGTTAACAGGTTTTAAAAACTTGCTTGATCACCTTTAAGCTAATTCTATTTAAAAATGTCAAATCATTTCTTGTGTTTCTTTATTTTTCACTGTATGACAAACTTTTTAACTCTATCCTTTACTGATGCTCCCTGCTTTAGATTTCATATGTATAATGTGGAGGAGAAGAATCCAGGCTTTAATGAAACTAGAGCTTGTTATTACACAGATCGTCTGTGGGCTTGAGCATTTGCACCAGCACAGGATTGTATACCGAGACCTCAAGCCAGAAAACGTCCTACTGGATGATGCAGGTGAGAAATACACTGAAACACTTATTTACTGCTTGCCTCTCCACTTTTTGCTTCATCTCATCTGAATGTTATTTATTTATTTATTTATTTATTTTTTGTTAGGACATGTGCGTCTGTCTGATCTGGGGTTGGCTGTTGAATTACTGCCAGGAAAAGACAAAACACAGGGATATGCTGGGACCCCAGGTCAAAGATCTTTCAGTACACTCTAAAATAACATCTCCTGCATTGAGTTTTTTTTAAATGAGGGGGAAGGGTTGAAGGGACCCCTCATAACAGCAAAATAATTAAACATTTGAGGTCCCGTTCAGAGTTAAAAAAGAAGACACTATGGCTCATTTAATTTCTGATTGTCCATACACTTAAATTACTATAATTATATCAGTGTTTACCTTTGAGCTGACCAATTGTGTTTATAACATTCTAGCTTATTCTTCAGTTATTTTTAGGTAGAATTGCAAGTTCAAGTGAAGCTGTCACAGAAACTGTCCAGTTCATCGTGGCTTTGAGATCAAGTTAATCAAGTCAGTTTAATGCTATTAAACTAATATCCTGTTATACCTACACCCACTGGCACATTTATTAAAAAATAAATGGTTATTGATCTCAGGTCACTGCACATCACCTATAGTGCACATGAACCCTAATGAAAAATAAATATACTAAAATATATTTGAAATACATTTTTTTAATGCCAAGTACACTACAAATACATTTACATATTATGTACTTATGTTACGATGTGGTTTTGTGCCCTGTCTTGTTCTATGGTTCCCTGTCTTGTCTATTAGTTATCCCAGGTGTTTCTGATTTCCCACGCCGCCTTGTTTAGCTCGTTTGTCCCTGATGATCTTTGTGAGTTCTTGGCTATTGTTTAACGTGATGTTGGTTGTTCCTGTTCCCGAGCCCTGTATCCAGTCTTGCTTGTTCTAAACGCCGTGCCCGCGTTTCACTTCAGCTCTGCCGAGACCACGCTCCACAAGCCCGCGCTTCACGTCTGCTCAGCCGAACCCGCGTTTCACTTCAGCTCTACCCAGACCACGCTCCACATGCCCGCGCTTCACGTCTGCTCAGCCGAACCCGCGTTTCACTCCAGCCCTGCTGAGACCGCGCTCGCGCTTCACGAGTCAAGCGAGTCAAGTGAGTCAAGTGCCGAGTCAAGTGAGTCAAGTGCCGAGTCAAGTGAGTCAAGTGCCGAGTCAAGTGAGTCAAGTGCCGAACCAAGTGTGTCAAGTGCCGAGTCAAGTGAGTCAAGTGCCGAGCCAAGTGAGTCAAGTGCCGAGTCAAGTGCCAAGTCAAGTGCCGAGTCAAGTGCCGAGTCAAGTGCCGAGTCAAGTAACGAGTCGAGTGCCGAGTCAAGTGCCGAGTCAAGTGCCGGGTCAAGTGCCGAGTCAAGTGCCGGGTCAAGTGCCGAGTCAAGTGCCGAGTCAAGTGCCGAGTCAAGTGCCGAGTCAAGTGCGTCCAGTGCTGAATCAAACCAAGTGAGTGAATCTAGCCAAGTGAGGGTATCTAGCCCAGTGACTCGCTGTCGCAGGAAGAGGAGAAGGAGGACTCGTTCGGCTCGCCAGGCTCCGGTGAGCGTAACCAGACTCCTCGCCCTGCCTGCCCCGCCTCTGCGCCACACCCTGCCGGCCCCGCCTCTGCACCTCGCCCTGCCGGCCCCGCCTCTGCGCCTCGACTTGCCGGCCCCGCCTCTGCGCCTCGTCTTACCTATGTCCTTCAAGCTCTGGGAGGTCACTCTTGAACCCATTTACAGCCCGGAGGTTCCTCCCGTGGATTTCCCCAAGTATTTTTTTGGGGGGGGGGGGGCAGTAGGTACCCTGAGAGGGCCTTGGAGGCAGCGCTGACATGGGCCTTGTCGGTGCTATCTTCACCTGAGCCTCCTATGCCCTCGTCCCCTGCCAAGTGTGCTCCGCCCTGGTCCCCTGCCAAGTGTGCTCCACCCTGGTCCCCTGCCGAGTGTGCTCTGCCCTGGCCGCCATCTCGCCCTGTTCCGCCCTGGCCGCCGTCACGTCCAGCTTCACCCTGGCCGCCGGCATGCCCTGCTCCGCCCTGGTCACCCATGCTCCACGGCCCAGGCTCGCCTTGCCCGTGTCCTGGTCCCGGTTCCCAGTGCGGGCCTGGCCCCCCGTCCCTCCCCCAGGACCGCCCTCCTGAACTTTTTTGCTTGTTTTGATGGGCGTCGGGAGCCGCCCATAGGGAGGTGTTACGATGTGGTTTTGTGCCCTGTCTTGTTCTATGGTTCCCTGTCTTGTCTATTAGTTATCCCAGGTGTTTCTGATTTCCCACGCCCCCTTGTTTAGCTCGTTTGTCCCTGATTATTTAAGCCCTGTGTTTCAGTCTTGTCTTTGTGAGTTCTTGTCTATTGTTTAACGTGATGTTGGTTGTTCCTGTTCCCGAGCCCTCTATCCAGTCTTGCTTGTTGTGAAGTTTGTAGTTTGTTAAAGCGTGTGCTGCAGTTGGATCCTGCCTCATCTTTACTTCAACCGCACCTCGTTACAACTTAATATAAATACCCAGCAATTGCACTATTGGTATATTAAATTAGTACACTTAAAGTCTGCTAAATTAGAACAAATAATTTTGTACTTAATGTACTGTAGTTATCTGTAAATAGTGCTGAAGTTCAACTAAATGAACTTAAGTATATTTGATTGTGCTAAATAAACTTAATAATATACTTATGTGCAAGTATACTTTAGGTACACTTTAAGCATCTTGCATTTAAAGATATTATCCAGAAATCATATATATTTACTAAATATTAATAATATTTTGGTTTAGTTTTCTTTTTCCACTAGGGAAATGTAAGCATATTCTTGAACATTATTAATATTTAATATATCATGGGACCAAAGATGTTTTTAATTAATTAATTTTATTTATTTACTTATTTAGTTGCCTACAGTCAACATTTACTTAATGTCCTAGATAAACTTTTTTTGTAAAAATCTAGTAATCTGTAGTTTACTATTCCCATAGTATGCCTTTGTTACTCAGAAAACCCAATTAAAGATAAATTGATTGGTTTGAGTACAGTTCTGTCAAGCTAAAAAAATAAATAAAAAGCAACTACAACTTTGACGCTTCAAAAAATTCAGAGATTGTCTAACTAATCCACATAAATTGTATGGTTTTGTCTAAATTTTCTGATGAGACACGATCGCTTTATATGATGAACATTTTAGACTAATTTAGGCTTTTATTCATATTTTAAACATTGATCAGCAAACATAAACAGAAGCTCAATCATACTTGCTTGACGCGCGAGAACAAAACTTATTGGTTCTTGTCAAGTCAAGTCACCTTCATTTATATAGTGCTTTTAACAATATTATAGATTGTTTCAAAGCAGCTTTACAGTGATAATAGGAAATTACAGAAACAGAGATTGTTTTGGCTTTACAGCAGCTCTAGAATAAAGTTATTGTCCAGGTAAAGTTGGTTTTGATTGATTGAAACTTGTGGAAGCTAAAACGTTCTGCTTGACACACGAGAATGAACCTCAGTGGTTCTCGCACATCAAGCAAGCATGCTTAAGCTTGGGTTTACCATAACTGATGTGTGTGCACAGATTAGTAAAATATATACAAATATAAACATATGTGAATAAAAGCCAAAATTAATTCTTTTCATTCAATAAAGTGAATAAAGTGATCGATGTTTCGTGTGTGTCCCTTTAAATGCAATTGGGCTGCTGCTCCAGGCACAGATGGCGGAGCTTCAATAGCTTATGTGTGTTAGCAGCTCTAATAACCTCACGCAGAAAAGCACTAATATGTCAGAAACTGTTCTGTTTAAACTGGAGTTGGACAATAATGGAGAGACTCAAGAAGAAGTGACAACATGTAAATTGCAACAGGACGTTTCTGAATGGTTAGTTGATGAATTTATGTTGCTGATGGGGAGTTATCTTCAATTACCATATTCTGTCATGATAATCATTAAAATCGCTTGTGTGGGAACTGTTGTAAGATGCCTACAGATTAACATGTTATTGCATATGTGTTTCGTATAGTATTGCATGTGAAAAGACGAATGCGGCAGCTTGAGCAGACTCACAAATGTGTTTTACTACAACAACTCTTCCTCTTCTCAACATGGACGGCATGTTCCCGTGGGTGGGTTTATGCAAATTTTGGGGTTAGTGATATCACTAACCCGGGAGGAATGTTGTGTAGTCCCTACCAGCCATTTGTTGTAGTCCTTAAAAAAACGATTTCTTCAAAAGCAAATATCTTCCTTTGCTTTGAACTTTGATCGTTGTAACTTTGCAGACGTTGTTTATGCTCAAACAGCAACATTACACACTAACTAAAGTTAGAAAAGTAAAATCATAATCAACCACCCCTTTAAATTGATGTGGTCAAAAATAAAGAGGTTCAAATGTACCACCCAAGGTCTTCTGGATCACACCTTGCTTTTAAAGATCTGCATTGATGGCAGCCACACATACTTTAAGAGCGAAAGGTGTGTGCCCACTGTCCTGTCGGTCCTGCAGAAATGACAAATGACAGGATCAGGGAAACAAGTTGACTTCTGCCTCCCCGAACAGACTCAAAATCAGCTGGACTGTCTGGGGATGTAGTCGTTACTCTCCATGTTTATACCTTCCCTTGATAACAGGTCCGCGCTGCAGTTCAGGTGGCCGGGATCATGGACTGCCAGGGAGCCAGCACATTCATGCAGCTGCAAGCCATGAAGACATGCGTCTGGTCAATCCACCACGCCCTGCGAGGCACAGGGGCTTTTATCCAAAGCTAAAGTGATCTCATATACAGCAGGCCCAAGCGAAAAATGGTCGCAGCAGCTGCCATCACCCCCAACACCTTCGGAAAATTCTTCAGATTCAAAGACCTCTCTGGCTTGAACAAAACGATTAGCCAGCACAATTTGAGAATGGGTCATCATTAACCAATTGTAATTCATCATTAAAGCGAAAGTAATTCAGAATACAAATTCATTCCACTCAGTCAAATAAGGGATAAAAGTGCATTCAAAACCACATGCCTATAGACTTTCTCTATCATACTTACCATATCGACCCAGCCGGCAGTGCACGGCACACATTCATGCAGTGCTAGTGGGGCTGCCCTGCTTCGTGTTGAACTACTCCCAGAACTGTCGTACACGACTGTGTTCACAAACAGCAGGCATTCACCTCCGAAAGCAAGATAACATGACCACATTTATTGTGTTTGGTCTATGTGCTCTGAGGCGCAAGTCATTTATTATACACGAAAAGTATTATATACAGTGGTTTCTCCAAATTTCTTAGTGATCTTTAGCAACAGTTTACAAGGAAATTGCGATTTTGTTCTCTTCAACTCTTGGGATGGAAACAGTGCTTTATTTTGCTTGCTTTATTTTGTTCAATATTCCATTTTTATGCATAAGTAAATTTCGCAACTTTGGATGGAAACATAGCTAATTTCAAATGGAGTGGGAAAAATATGCTCTGTGCTCAGCATACTGCTGGCAGGCGCATGGGGGCTGTTCGTACTGGAAGGCGTGGCTTAACTCCCTTCGATCTCACCACCGGCTCAGACTCTTTCACAGGGGCTGAGGAAGTGGCAGTGGCAGGTATGTCATGTTGCCAAGGTGATCGCTGAGTGGACAATGATCTAGAGCTTGTGGGAGGGAGAACTCTGGCGCATCAGGGCAAGAAGTGGCTTATGGCCTTAGATTGCTTCAAATATTCCAAAAGCCTCTCTGAAAAGGTGCCCACGGTGTTGCCAAGGATGACACCAGTCATCCTTTTCTGAGGCCCTAGTGGACATGATGTCATCGTCCAAAGCACCAAATGAGATCAGCTTGCAAGCTCGTGACTGCCGCTGCTTCTTTTCCCACGGCTCGCCTGGGTGAGAGGGGGAAGCAAATGCCAGCACCAGCACGATAGAGATCCTGGTGTGCAGGACCCCAACTGTCATCTTCTCTCAGTGAGGACAGTCTGGTCTATCCAGTGCCATCTCGGTGTGGGAGTGACCCAGGCACAAGCTGCACGTGTTACGTCTGACTGGGAGCTGGATAGTTCCCCTGCTTGCTCGACATACCTTTAGGGCCATTTTCCTTGTCATGTCCAACTGTATGTCTCCTCCTCAGGTTTCATGGCTCCAGAACTACTACAGAAGAAAGAGTACGACTACACTGTAGACTACTTCACTCTTGGGGTCACTCTGTATGAGATGGTTGCTGCCAAGGGACCTTTCAGGTGTCGTGGAGAGCAGGTACACACACTCATGCATACACTTTGGCTCTCTGTTAAGGGGCCTTCACACAGATAGCAATTTGCAGTGACAAAGCTCAAGTCATTGATTATCAGTGAGAGAAATTCAATGAAAGTAATTTGAAGTGAACTCAACTTAACACTGTTTTTTTTTTCTGTATCATAGGTGGACAACAATGAAGTGACACGCCGCATTCTGAATGACCCTGTCTCATACCCCCCAACCTTCAGTCAGGAGCTCAAAGACATCTGTGAAGGTCTGATGGAGAAAGAACCAGACAAGAGACTTGGCTTTAAGAACAATGATTGTGCTGAGCTAAAGAACCAGTCCTTCTTTAAAGAGCTCAACTGGGGGAGACTAGAGGCTGGTATGGTCCATTAGAGTTATAGTTAGTGAAGAATGTACATCATAAACCACTTATGAAAAAGTCCTATGGTATTAACAAGGTTCTTTTATACATTGTATTCTTTAAAGTACCAATATGTAAATATAGTGGTATATTAATATGGTAATCATACAATCATATGATAAATATCATTGGGAGGGAGAGGACGCTGGCGCTGTCTGCTCGCCGCTTCTCCATTTCTGATTTTAACTTTATGATTTTAACTTAGCGTATTTTAAGAAAGAGTTTTTTTTATAGGACCTTTTTATGCCCCTTGCAAGTTTCCTACCTCTCTGTACCGCAACAATCTTTTTGACTGGGTGCTTTAGCAACGTACCTGCTGCTGCTCTTTGGTGTAAACACTGTGCTAACGCCACCAGCGTCCAGCATGATTTTGAAATATTCCATTTCTCAACTGCTGAGTCTCAACTGCGACACTGCACCACCTTGCATCACATCCATAAGACAGCTTGGACTTTTGCGCCGACCCCGGTACTGCCACAGAAGTGCTCGGAAAGACTTGGTTTATCTCCTGCATGGTGCATCGACGATCCCCTCCATCTGGTCTTCAGCTGCGTGTGTCGCGCTACAACGGCGTCATCAGATCACTGCCGCGCTTGGAGTATGTAGGAACCCTTCACCGCTCCTGAGAACCTCTAGCGGTGGGAGATATATAAAACACGGAGTGGACCACAGTGTACTGAGGAGCTTACAGAGACTTTCACCATCAGCTCTGTCTCCTGCCACTATGGAATTATTCAACGCACAATCCCTTATTAATAAATCCCTGCTTATCCATGACCATATTCTGGAAAGAGGATTAGACTTCATGTGCCTAGTGGAAACTTGGCACAAAACAGGCGACCACTCAGTACTCAATGAAGCTTGCCCTCAGGATTATGTCAATATGGAAAAATCACGCAGCTCTGGATGTGGGGGTGGTTTGGCCGTAATCTATCGGGATGAACTGAAACTCTCTCCCTTGCCACTGCCTGATCTTACCTGAATGGAATGTTTAGCCTTCAAATGTAAACCTCCATATTCCATGACAGTGCTTCTCATATACCGTCCCCCCAAACCACACTCCTCATTTCTCCCTGAAATACATGATCTACTTACATCACTCTGTTCCATGGTAACCAGGATTGTTATTCTTGGTGATTTTAATATCCATATTGACAAGCCCTCCGGTCATCTTGCAACAGAGTTCATGAGTCTGATCGATTGTCTTGGTCTCCAGCAAAATGTGAAGGCTCCTACACACACCAACGGCCACACCTTAGATCTTGTCATTACTGGTGAAAAATCTGGGTGTGTCTGATCACAAGTTGGTCTCTATGGCCCTTATATTCTCACTGCCCATCATTAGACCAAAGCGCCAAATATCTTTCCGGAACTGGAAGCAAATAAACACAACTTCCTTCACCGCAGACCTTCAGTCCAATATAAACTGCCCAGTCTCTACAACAGTGGACGGACTAGTGGATCACTACAATACATCATTGAGCAGTGTTTTTGACTGCCATGCCCCTGTCAGGACACGGGAAGTTAACTTCAAACGCTCTGCACCCTGGTTCACGCAGGAGCTGCGGCAAATAAAAACTGAGGGCCGTATCCTGGAACGACACTGTAAACAGACTTGTCTAACTGTTCACAATCTTGCATTCCGTGACCATCAAAAGGCCTATCTTAAGTCTTTGAAGGGTGCACGCGCAAAATTTTATTCCAACCTCATCAATAAGAACACTGGAAATTCTAAACAGCTTTTTTCTACAGTAAACAATCTCCTGAAGCCGAAATCATCTATATCCACTGAAGCCACAGTGGAGCGATGCAACAGCTTCATGGACTTTTTTAGATCTAAAGTCAATAACATCCGCACTTTAATATCTGGCTCTCCATCACTGACTCCATCGTCCTCCAACCCCCTGTCCGGTGGATTGACGATCCTTCCGTACTTTGCCGAGGTTCAGCAGAGCCATGTTGAGGAAATCATCAATAAAATGAAGCCGTCCGCCTGCATCCTGGATCCCATCCCGACTGTTTTGCTCAAGTCGCTCATTTCCAGTGTCAGCCCAATCATCACTGAGTTTATTAATCTCTCACTAAAAACAGGCGTTGTACCTCCTGCCCTTAAAGCTGCTGTCATTCCTCCGATACTTAAGAAACCAACCCTAGACCCAGAGGGACCGAGCTTTCTGCTGAGCTGCACCTCGGCTTTGGAACCACCTCCCAAGTGAGCTGAGAGAAGTACAGAGCCTGGACACCTTCAAGGCAGAACTGAAGACTTTTTTATTTAGAAAGGCTTTTATGTGCTGATTGTCCTATTGTTTTTATTGTTTTTAGTATTCTGTAGCTATTATTTTTTTTCTTTTAAGTAGCACACACTTTTATGAGATTCTTTGGAATGAAAAGTGCGTTATAAATAAAATCTATTATTATTATTATAAATATCAAATGACCATCTTATACCATCACTGGACCATTATACTTCCCTTTTCAGGTATTATAATTTAAACAGTTTAAAGAAAATTGTCTTTTTTTCTTTCTTTCCATCTTTCACACAGGTATGCTTCCTCCTCCTTTTGTTCCGGATCCTAAAATGGTCTATGCCAAGGACATTGATGATGTGGGAGCATTCAGCACTATCAAAGGTGTTGTGATCAACAACAAAGACAATGAATTCTATGGTGAGTTTGCAACTGGGAACATTCCAATTCCATGGCAGGATGAGATGATCGAGACAGGCGTGTATGGGGAGCTTAACATCTGGGAACAAAATGGAAAACTCCCGAATGATCTGGATCCCAACTATGTGGAAGCGAATGGAGGGGGGTGTGTGCTACTGTAAACTAGAAAGAAGAAGCAAAACACAAAATGAAAAAAAGAAACTGATGGGTGCACAGGAAATGATTCATGGTGAACAACAAAGGCATGAATTATGTAATCGAATAATATTTTTATACTCAAAAGGTCTCCACATGTAGACCTACTGTATGTACATGGACACATGAGATTCTTAAAACTATTACTAAACAGTAAGCGAATTACCACGTCTTCTCACATATTGTAAAAATGCAGATTTCCCCCCCCTGATATATGTAGCTATATGTAGCTTCTAATGCAAAATTATTTTAATGTACATGAGGTAACGTATATTTACAGTATATTATATTATTATACAGTAAATTATAGTATATTATAATATCGTATATTATAATTTGAATATTTACAGTTTCATGAGGGAATTTTTGGTCATGGAGGATGTTGCCATAAAAACAGGAATTAAATCTAGTAAATGTAAAATGAAGGAACCGAAAAAGTAACACATATAGAGGAAGCGAGAACCTTGTTTACTTTGTTTAGACAATTCAAAAGATAACATGTTTACTGTTTGTTTTTTAATATATGATACATTTGGTTGTATAGCAGTGTCATTATAAACTTGACAATAACAATAAAATAATTGTATGTGGGAAAATAGAGTCTTGTGCTTTTATGGCCAACTACTATGGTCAATAATCAGCTGCTTTGCTGAAATGTTTAACTGGGAGTTTTCAGTTAGGTTAAAGCTGAAGCAAGACATGGAAATTTGTTTCCACATGAACTGTCTTTTAATAGCTCAACAACATTTATATAATATAATATGCTCCTGCCCTCCCGTGACCCTACAAAGGATCAGCGTTTTGGAGAATGGATGGATAATAATATAATATAATTTCATATAATGTAATGTAATGTAATATAATATAATATAATATAATATAATATAATATAATATAATATAATATAATATGGCAGCCTTTGAAAATGGTGAACAAGAAACATATTTATTGTGAGGCAGGTTAGCAAAGGATGTCCTGCTGGTTAAGTTAATTAAAAAGGGGACACCAGCATCCTATACAGGTAAAAACATCCAAAACATCAGCAGATAGCTTCCTCGTGTAAGTCCCAATGCTTGTAGAAATTAGAAAAATTGATTTTGGATTATAAATTTAAAATAACTGCATCATCTTATGTCCTGGATCTACAGTATGTCACTATATAATGTACAACAGTCCATTTGGTGTGGTGATCTACTTCCCTCTTAGGCCATGTGAAAGACCAAAGGACAACATCTGAAAGGAGAAGTAACCATCATTAGCGACATTTATTAACAATACTTAGAGCAAGTTTGCTCACAAGCTAGGATTACACACCAGCGAAGATAAAGCATTTCTTGACATCTTGTGTATGGCAGCAATGATTGCTCAATGAAAGGTAAACAAACTTCTTTTCTTGTTTTAAAGATGTTGAACAAAGAGTGACAACACAGGCTTCATTGATCAAGAAATCAGCAAAATAAGGGATATTGTTACATTAGTTGTTGTGTTTGGCCGTTTAATAGTGTGTAATATTGTGCAGTAGTCCATGAGTATGGATTTTAATGTGTGTTGCTCATTTGGACACAAAAATTCTTTTAGAGAATCAAATGGATAAATCAATCTGTAAACCATCCAGTGGAAAACCTACCATTCCTCAGAAACCCAAACTTCCACCCAAACCAAACCTTAATGCTTTACACCAGTCAAGCCTCTTTGGTTCATCTAGCAGAGTGGCTCAGGATTTGCTTAACTTTGAACCAGGAAAGGGCAAGCAAACAGAAATAAACTTCAACAATAAAGAAAGAAGATACTCTGAAGATATGAGCCAAAATATAAGGGCTTTGGTGGTTGAAGCTAGATGTCCAACCAGGATAGAGGACCAGGATATATCTTCATTCTCAAGACCTAATAAAAGTGGATGTAGAGTATGGGATAAAAAACAGAACCTGGAAAAGAATTGTCAGCTGGCAGTAGATGATGTTGATGTCGGTCGATCAGGTAATGAATTTTTAAAATATGAATCTGTGTGTGCTTTATATTGTATGTGATGTAGGTTTGAGTAATTCAATTAAATCAGTTGAATAAGGTAGAAGTAGGCTATTATATGAAACCAACATAAATACAAGGAGTACATTTGACAACTTGACACTTTCCTTTAAGATTTCCTTTCCTCTATTACAGTATGTATACCTTTACAGTATTTGTCATTGATGTAAATGCAGGTAACTTGCGAGGATAAACATGTTTAGTGTAGTGCATTACTGGCTGTTGAGAGCAAGAAACCATTGAGATTCAAGAGACATTTCAATGTTAAATGATCAAATTTTGCCTACGTTTGTATGAGTTACCGTTTTTGGTAACAAAATGATGACCATGCTTATAATGAATTTTAGCTCAATTTATATTTATTTATATTTAATATTAATAAGTAATATTAGTTTTACTATTTTATAAATACATAAAGACTCATTAAGACCTATACTGTTTTATAACCGTTGTAGTTACATTTATATCTATTGTATAATAACTTATAAGCCATGCATTTGCTTTTTCAATGTGCCACTATCCACTATACACTGATTTTTAAGTATTAATTAGTCAGTCGTATGGTCCCTAGTGAAAAATCAATGAACTAAAATGTATTTGAAATAAATGTATTTTATGCTAAGTATACAACAAATGCATTTACGTATTTACAGTGCTTAGCATAAGTGAACACACCCATGCTAAAGTTGACTAAAAAAAGAAATAAAAAATCATCTTTGGGAAATTGATCTTAATGCCTTAATTAAAAAAATGAGGAAAAATCCAACCTTTAAGGACACCAAATTTCTTTGTGAATGAATAATGTATTGTAAATAAATAAATGTTCTTTCTTAAAATACAGGGTGCACAAGTCAGGACACCCCTATGTTAAATTCCCATAGAGGCAGGCAGATTTTATTTTTAAAAATAAATTTTATCATTTTATATTTGATCATTTATAAATCAGTATATAATGGATTAACAGCATTCACATTGAAAAAGCAAATGCATGAATTACAAGTAATTATATTTTATTGATGTTTTAATATTTTTATAGAATAGTAATTTACTTATAAATAAGTATAAATGGGGCTATAATTCATAAGCAGCATAGACTTCACATAAAGTGTTACTCAATTTTGTTGTTACAACAAACTTGTTGTACAATGTAAAATATGGGTATTAAAGCAAAACCATCTTAAGACCACTGGCTTAGAGCATTGTAGAAGTATGCACTACAGAACTCTCTTTGGATAACCCATCATTCACAAAGGTCATGAATCCCCTGTCCCTTATCATAGTCATAGTTAATTAAGAACAAAATTAATGAAATAATTGGCTAATCTGATCATGTCCTCTCTAACCAATAAGAATATACATTATACAATTTTTAATAGCCTATTATTTTACCAGTAAAAATAATAAATATAATAAAAAAAATCTGGATTCTGTCTACTTAATTAAGCACCTGACCTCCCTTCATTCCTTCAGCTCCTGATGGCAGTGAAATGAATAACTCTGTGAGTGGCACCATAGAAAATCATCAGGGCTCCACTGCACCACCAAAAACCTCAGAGGAGAAACACTGTCATTGCATTTGCCACCTTCAAAGGCCTGGTATGAAACTTGTATGGGTACCTCTACAGGATACTGTAATTGAATCAAGGGAAATCAAGAGAAATGAGTTTCTAAAAAAGGAGGATGTTTTACACCTAACCAGCAATGAAGTCAGTAGACCACAGAATAGCCCATCTCACCATACAAAACCCCAAGTATTGCCTCCGTGTGTAAATTGCCAAAACTTTCTGCTTCACCACAGCCCTCACAAATTAGCAGGTCAAGGGTTTGTATACGCTGATGAGTCATTTCAAAACCACTCAAAACCCCCTGTACCACCAAGGACTTATCAGTCCTCTGATTATCAAAATAGCCAACAATATACACAGCTTGACCACCCTGATGCTCATATATACTTGGATCTTTTGCCATCAAACAACAATAAAGTTACTGCTCCAGCTGTCCCCCCTCGTCCTCCCCCAAGACTTCCTCGGCACCCTCCACTAAAGCAAAAGACAGAGAGGCGGACTTGTCAGCCAGCATTGGCCTGTGTGGTCTCTCTTCGAGGAGGTGGTCTACCTATCAGAAACACCAGTAATTGTGAGCGTGGAAGACTGTCTCATCCTATGCCTGCGCTAAACCCATCAGGTGAGCACAGAAGTTTTATTAGAGAACAAGTGTGCATGACTTTAATATTTACTGTGCACTTTTAATGGCTAAGATTTTGCCAAGAATGACATCTTGAATTAATGCCTTGTATTGATCCTGGAACAACATTCTTGTCAAATACACATAGTCTCAACCCTGTTTGTAATCAAATGTAAAAGTAACATTGTCCAAGCCCCTAAAACCAGCCTAGACCCTACCCTAATTGCTCCATATGTCCTTCTTGCTGAAGTTATTGTGGACATCAATATATGCTTTCAGTTACTCTATTTATTTATTTTTTCTTTCAAATATTTGCTTTTAAATGCTTTATTCATTACTCAAAAATGAAACAGATATATGGCTAGATTTCTGGAAAGCTGTTTTTCTTTTCTAGGTGAGAGCTATGAAAATGGTAATTTTGAAGACTGGGAGTCTATTGACACGAAAGAGTAAGTTTACAGTTCTAAAAAGTGTGCAAATTATTTTTTACATCCATGCGGGCTTTGCGGAAGACTGCTTCAAGGGTACAAACCACCCTGCTGAGCACACTTCAGAGCATTAAAATGATAAATGGGACGGCCTATGGCCTCGTAGACTCAGCGAGCACGCGCAATTTTAGTCCACGAGACCAAAAGTCCACATGAAGTGCACCATTTGGGACAGGGCCATTGTTGTTACCCATCACACACACACACACACACACACACACACACACACACACACACACACACACACACACACACACACACACACACACACACACACACACACACACACACACAAACACTTTTTATTCTGGCTTAATACACCATTTTTCAATCAATATTCTATGTGAGTTTAATTTTAAACATCCTCTTTCCCTGAAATAAAAACCTGACATATCCAACTTTTACGGATTTGAAAAAGAGAGGTTTCATTTCTGACTCAGTGCTAGCTGGAAAGTCTGGTCAAAGTGAAAGTACGAGGTGGTGAGAATTAAAAAAATTTGTCTCCCAGGTTTGTTTTGAGTTTAGGCATCTTTTTTTATGAGAAATTACATTTCAAAAAGAACACTCTTGTCATTTGGCCTTTATGATCTGTGACTGATACTAGTTTGAGCCCAGTAATGTGTGGCCAAGTTAAATAGTTGTGGGTTTTTTGCAGGCTGTGTGACAAAACAGAAAGTCCACGGAGGATTTCCAGTGACTGGGAGCCAAACAGTGACTATGGTGAGATACCTAAATGACTGTATACATAAGACACACAAGCACACGCACACGCGCACGCACGCACACACACACACACACACACACACACACACACACACACACACACACACACACACACACACACACACACACACACACACACACACACACACACACACACACACACACACACACACTCTTAACCTTAACCCTACCCCTACCCCTACCTCTAAACCCACTCATTACTGAAAACTTTCTGCATTTTTACATTTTCAACAAACATCACTAGTATAACTTATAAGCTGTTTTCCTCATGGGGACCAAAACAAGGAAAAGGATTTTCAGATGATGTGGGGACATTTTGTCTGAAAGGGTTTACCAGAAAAATATTTTCATCTTAAATCAAGAGTTAGTAGTTTTCTGGTTTATTTAATATAAAGGTATTGGAGGATGATTTATAGTTCACTGGATAAGTTGAATGAGCATTAGGTGCAATAATATTTCAAAAATAATTCAACCAAACTTTCTCAAACACATGTCATCCTTAGAACCTCTGTATCAGATCTACCAGGCTAAGGTCTCAAAAGAAGCCAGTCAGATCCAGACTGCTAGCCCTGATTGCAACAGGAAAAGTGTTAGTGAAACTCTGGGTCTTGAGGGTCCCGGAGGGCTGGGGGTGGTTGACCCCAGATCCAAAAGAGGCCCAGAAGAAATCACTCTCTGGCAAGACTTACCGGTGGTGAAGGAAAGTGGAATTTTATACAAACTCGCTCGCACTGAAATACAGAGACAAGAGGTTAGAGTAATAGTTTAACACTATTAGGAATATATTTTTTTTTTTGTCAAGTTCAGTTTGTACATCTCTTTATTTAAATCTTTGTGTCTTTTTAGAGCATGTTTGAGGTGCTCACCTCTGAGGCCTCCTACCTGCGCTCCCTGCGGGTTCTGAAGGATCACTTCCTGGTGTCACGGGAACTCAAAGAGACTCTAGTCATTCATGATAGGAAGGCCCTCTTTTCCAACCTCCCGCAGGTCTATGACGTCAGCGAGAGGTGAGAGAGATTATATTTTTCTGTGGACCACAAAATGAGCTACTCTTTTCTATTCAAAAATAGATCATAACTCGAACTCCAAAAAGGTACCATAAAAGATGTCTAAACTTATGAATGTTATACCAAGTCTTCTGAAGCTTTGTGTGTGGAACCAGGCCAGCTGACAGTCTTGCCTGGGCCCGGGAAAAGATCATCTTAGATGGGCCCCCACCCCCCACAATTTTTTTTATTTTTTATAAAACACCATATACTTTTACCCAAACGGAATAATAAAAACACGTTTAAATGGGTACATTTTCTATAAATGACTTCATTTTCTTTTCTGACATAGCTACTACAGTTCTTGTTAAAACACAGACATGCAAAATCTGTGCATTTTGGGCACTTTTTGTGTGAAATCATATTTATTTTTTGTCCATCAAAAGTGTGCTTTCACTTTTAATTAAGCATGAGCAGCGCAGCAAAAATAGCCTCGGATCTGGCCCATTATCTGTTCACCGATGATGACAGTGACGCATTTCAGCCGGCTTTTTATTTCTCATCTCCATAAATATATCTAGTAGTAAAGCTAATGCAAGGGCTAGAAATCAATGCATTCTTTGCTAATACTTCCTCGTCATCATGGAGAGCGCAGTTCGCACCGCTTTCTCCTTTCCACGAGCGCGTGCTCTCCCGTGGCGTCTGTCGTTGCTATGCAACAATGAACGAGCGCGCCGCGTCGCTATTATGAGCTAATATCCAAAATATTTCTATATGTGGCTCTTTCCTCCTTTCTTATCAACAAATGGATTTACAGCTACCACATCAGCAGCACCGCCGGTCGCAATGTCTCAGCACTTTTATGAAGAGGACGCAACTACACGCGCTTCGGGCATGCACGCGCACCAAGTACCGGGTTTGAGAAAACCTGGTACTGTGGCGTGACGTTTAAAACAAAAAATAGTACCGACTTGGTACAGAAGTACCGGGTCTTCGACAACACTCAAAAACGTTGGCTGGGCTGTTTCTTACCTTGCTCTACGTTGACTTTACTAACGTTAGTTCAAGCTTCACTTTAACCACCTTTTTTAAAATATTTGTTTAGGACATCTCGAAGGCCTCTATTTTCTTCTTCTCTTCTTCTCCTTTCTTTTCTTTTCTGAGCACCGGACTTGTGCTGACCGGACATTTTGAGCGTAACGTTATCCTATTGAACTTCAAATCAAATGACAACATCAAATTTTGATCAGTGGCCAAATCATTTTTGTTTTGGGGGTGGGGGGGTTCTTGACCACTATTTCAAGGACAATTAGGAAGAAAACAAATAAAAAGCTTTTATGCAACTCAAATATTAGATATTTTTTCCACAAATATGCCTATTTTATTTATTTTTTTAACAATTATTCCATAATTTAATGAGGGCCCAATTCTGGGCCCCCCCACTACCCTGGGCCCGGGACAACAGACCCGTTTGTCCCCCCCTGTCGGCGGGCCTGTGTGGAACAGCATGAAATTTACATTGTACAATCATAATAAAATCTTTGAAAAGTAATATTTAAAGGAATAGTTTACCCATAATGAAAGCCAATCATATACTAAAAAAAAATAATAAAATTAGCCCACATAACTCATGCACTATATTCCAAGTCTTCTGGATCTAGGCATGGGCAGGGGTGGACTGAGCCCACCTAAATGTCTGCCTTGCCCACCCAATCAGAATTTAGGCACAGATAGTGTTTATCTTTATTTGTATGATTTGTGCATTGATTAAAAACAATCTGAGGCAGGCTGTGTGTTGAGAAATTTTGATAAAGGGCTGTAGAATGCCCCAACCAATCAAAAATTTAACACCAGAAAATTGCAGTGTTTTCTGTTAATAGCTGAATGTAACAGCATGGTGTGTTATACACTCACTCCTCAGTCTGTAGCGGAAAAGCAGTGGCTGGCAATTACACAAGCTATAACAGGCAGAAATGTTTGTGTGCTATCAAGACAATAACCTGCACCAGGGCCCCAATTATCATTTTTGAGTAAACTTAAACTTTAACCAAATAACTACCCCACGACCATGGGAATGAATAAACATATCTGTTCTTCTTAGGTTTATAGGTGATCTGCTGAAGCGAGTGGATGAGAATGTGGTGATATCTGACGTGTGTGACATCATTTATGAGCATGCAGAGAACTATTTCTCAGTCTTCATTGATTATGTCCGAAATCAGCAGTACCAAGAAAAGACCTACAGCAGACTGATGTGAGACTTTTATACATACCTAAATCCATTTGTAGAGAAACACACAAACACAAAATAATAATTCTAATCTAAAACTTTCAGCTTTGTTTTGAAATCTTCACAACAGTGAAAGCTTCTAAATGCTTAAAATATATTTTACAATACATTTACTTTTAGAGTACCATGACCAAAAACATACATTTTAAGTGATAATTAAATGTAGTGTTGAAGAGCATGTCTTTTATACGTATGTACTGGCAGGGAGAGTAACAGGGATTTTTCAGTTGTGATGAGGCGGCTGGAGTTATCTCCACTCTGCAAACGTCTGCCCTTCACATCCTTTATGCTTCTACCCTTTCAGCGAATCACACGCATCAAAATCCTTATACAGGTGAGATTTAACTTTATAATGTTCTCAAAAATAATGGTTCCTCTCATTTGTAAATGTGAAATGAGCAGATAATAGTGCCTGGATCAATTTCAACCTTTTGTAGAATATCCAGAAGCGGACTGCAAAGGGCACTAAAGAGGAGGAAACTGCTTCCAAAGCCCTTGCTTCAGTGTCTGAGGTAAAATGGATAAAACCAACATTGGCCTTTGAGTTTGATTAGTCGAGTGCTGATATCTAGAATATCAACAGTGAAACATTTTATTGTTGGCTACATATAATTCCAATGCTTTTAATACTTTGTGAATATGAATTCAGAAATATAGAACATGCTCATAATAGAAGAGGTGTATCCATTGTGTGTGAATTTCATTTTTTAAATGTAATTTTGAATAAATTAATAGATCTGACCAATATGTAATTGACCCAAATATCAATATAACATCAGATAAATAAATTAAAATGTTGAGTTGCAACTTTTCTTGGCAACATAAACTGTCTACGGATAGGCTAATGGAACGTTTTGCTTGATGGAAGTGATTATTTACTGAACACTGATGTCCTAAATCTGACTGTGTGTAAAACCCCTGTAAAGTGGGACACTAAAACTAAATATAAGCACATTTAAAAAAATGATTCATAAGTCTTAAATATATCTATGCATTTGTTCTACCGTTCATATCCAGCTTTGATCTCTCTCTTCTTGTTTGTAGCTCATCACGCAGGCAAACGCACAGGTGGGGCAGATGAAACAAATGGAGGAGCTCATACACATCTATAACAAATTGGAGTTTGACAAACTCAAGGTCTGTAAATTCACTACTGCACCCTTTAAAAATAGATTTTATAGCAAGTATAGCCTTATACCACAGTAGACTCTTTTCTTTAGAATACATCTACATACTCTTGCTTTCACAGAACCCAAATACCCAGCGCGTCACATAAATGAACCCGAAACTCAGTGTATAGGCTACTTGCATATTTATACTCAGAATATACATATTTATATACATATTTATATCTCAGAAATGAGAAATATATCAATAGAAAGCTTGAAATGTTTCAAAAGCTTTAAATGAACCGATACTTGGTTACTAACGTAACCTCGGTTCTCTCTAGAGAGGGAACGAGTATTGCGTAAGTTTAGCTTACGCTACGGGAAAGATTCATCTTCTCGAGATACTGAAGCCAAAAAATTATCCTTAATTTTGTATTCCTTGTCAACGCAGTACAGCAGCTAGCAGACCTAGAGCAGGCCATCTCGCGTGCTCATTGGCTGCCCTGCGGGCAACTGCTGCAGCCTACCAGTGAGCCCGGCGTGACGTCACGCCCAATGAAGGGCGCCCGCGCCTTCATAGCGTCACAGCCCGCCAGAATGGGCGTAGCTTAGCGTATAACACTAGGGGCTGTAGGCTGAATTCCCTGGTTTTCGTCGACTGAAGCGAAGTCGCTCGTGGCGCGAGCACGGCCGGTTACGCAATACTCGTTCCCTCTCTAGAGAGAACCGAGGTTACGTTAGTAACCGAGTATCGTTCTCTTACGAGAGGTTCTCTCGTATTGCGTAAGTTTAGCTTACGCTACGGGAACACTTTGTCAACGCCGTGCGCGCCAAGCATCCACATGAGACCCCGAGCTTTCAGGGGAACCCCATAAGTGGAAAAAATAAGGTGGCCAGCCACGCGGGCCATCACTTGTACATAAGCACACATAGGGAATACAGAGCAGCGCGACGGTCTGTATAGGCACATGGCACATACCCTACTTAGTGCAGCTCAACCAGGAGAGCTGAGTCATGTGAGAGTGATCTGAGCAGGAGATCTGGGCAGAATACACCTCTCCTTCAGACAGACAACAGTTTAGCCTGCAAGGCAGGAACTTCTAGGTTATAAAACCTGACAAAGGTAGACGGGGAGCTCCAGCCCGCCGCTACACATATGTCATGGATAGAAATTCCACTGGACCATGCCCACGAAGAGGCCACGCCTCTCGTGGAATGAGCCCTGATGCCCAGAGGGCATTGCAGACCTTTTGACGCGTAAGCGGCCGCTATAGCGTCTACTATCCATCTGGACAGGCTCTGTTTCGAGGAGGCGAGACCCTTGGTGCGCCCACCAAACGAAACAAAAAGCTGTTCCGAACGCCTGAAGGAGGCGGAGCGCGTAATGTAAAACCTCAGCGCTCTGACAGGGCAGAGGAGATTCACATCACCTTCGCTGTCAGATGCTGGGAGAGCTGACAACGAAATAACTTGCGCTCTGAATGGAGTGCCCATCACTTTAGGGACATAGCCATGTCTAGGTCTGAGGATGACTTTAGAGTCATTCGGTCCGAACTCAAGACACGACGCGCTGACAGACAGCAAATGCAGGTCCCCTACACGTTTTACTGACGACAGTGCAGTCAGAAAGACGGTTTTCAGTGATAGATATTTCAACCCCACGGTGTCTAGTGGTTCAAATGGAAAAGCTTTCAGGGCCTCGAGGACCAATGAAAGATCCCACATGGGAACCGACGGGGGGCGCGGCGGATTCATCCTTCTAGCTCCTCTAAGGAAGCGGATGGCCAACTCGTGTCTTACCAATGACTGGCCGTGCGTCGATTCTGCGAACGCTGCCACGGCCGCCACGTATACATTGAGCGTGGATGGGAAACTTCCCTTATCCAACAGCTCTTGTAGGAAGGTGAGCAGATGCGCCACCCCGCATGTCCGCGGTTCCAGATCTCTGTCGGTGCACCATCCAGAGAACACCGACCATTTAGACGCGTAGAGCCTTCTCGTGGAAGGGGCTCTAGACTGCGTGATCGTGTTCATCACTCCTTCTGGCAGGGCAACGAGTACCCGTTGATCAACCATAAATGCAGAGACCAGCGCTCTGGATTGGGATGCCAGATCGTGCCGCGAGCCTGAGAGAGGAGATCTGCCCTCACCGGATTCGGCCACGGAGCTGTATGTGACAGCCCTGCTAGTTCCGGGAACCAAATCTGATTCTCCCAACGCGGGGCTATGAGGAGCACCGAGTGGCGCGTTTCCCTGATTCTCTTGATCACCTGTGGCAACAGATAGACCGGAGGGAAAGCATATAGCGGGAGGCTGGGCCAAACCTGGGCCAGCGTATCCTCATCCTTCGAACAGACCGTCGGGCATTGAGCGTTGTCTTTTGACACAAATAGGTCGACTTCCGCTCTGCCGAATAGGCGCCACAGTTTCTGGACCGTTTGGGGTGCAGGGATCATTCCCCTGGGGGAACGTTGTCCCTGGACAGTTTGTCTGGGCCGTCGTTCAAATGGCCAGGCACATGCGCCGCCCTCAGCGAGCGCAGGTGCATCGGAGACCAAATAAGGAGGCGTTCCGTCAGATTGCAGAGATTTCTGGATCTGACACCGCCCTGACGGTTTACATAGGATACCACAGACATGTTGTCCGAGCGGACAAGAACATGCTGGTCCTGTATGAACGGGAGGAAGCACTTCAGCGCGTTCTCGACCGCTATCATTTCCAGACAGTTTATGTGAAAACCCTTCTCCTGGTCTGACCACTGGCCAAAGGCCGGTCTGCCCTCGAACAGTGCGCCCCAACCCGAGTTGGACGCGTCTGACGAGATGACTTTACGATAAGAGATGGTTCCCATCATTACTCCCTGCTGGTACCAGTCGGCCACTAACCAGGGCTGCAGAGCTGCTATGCAGGCCTGAGTCACTCTGATTTTCTGGCCGCCAGACACCCGGCGGGACATGCGAGCATTCAACCAGCGTTGGAGCGGGCGCATGCGCAGTAGGAAAATGTTTTCAAAGGGAGAAAGCTGCCCTTCTGGAAAGATGCGGCTAGGTGGCGAACACGGCGCGCGCGCTTTGTCGATAAACGAGCCGTCATGGTCACCGAGTCCAGTGCTATTCCTAAAAGGAAATTGACTGGCTGGGCAGTAATGAGCTCTTGGTCCAGTTGATCGTGAGACCCAAGCTTTCCAGATGACTGAGAAGCACTGTTCTGTGAGATAACAGTTCTGTCTCTGACTGTGCCAATATCAGCCAATCGTCCAGATAGTTCATTATTCGCAGCCCCTGACTTCTCAGGGGGGCGAGCGCCGGGTCCATGCACTTCGTAAATGTACAGGCTGCCAGGGACAGGCCGAACGGCAGGACGGTGTAATGATATACCTGACCGTCGAAGGCGAATCTCAAAAATTGCCTGTGACGGGGTACTATCTGATTCTGAAAATAGGCATCCTTCAGATCTAGAGAAATAAACCAGTCCCTCGGGCGAACGTGCGTGAGGATTTTCCTGGTCGTAAGCATTTTGAACGGTCTTTTCGCAAGCACTTAGTTCAAATATCTCAGATCTAGGATAGGTCTGAAGGCTCCGTCCTCCTTGGGTACGAGAAAATATCGGCTGTAAAAGCCTGACTCGCTCAGAGAAGGCGGTACCTTTTCTATAGCCCCTTTGCACAGCAGCTTTGCTATTTCTGTAGGTGTGCTACTTACGCATTCACAATCGTCGCGGTCCGGGCTTGAAAGCGCGGGGGCGGCGAATGAATTGAAGTGTATAGCCCTGCTTTATTGTGCTCAACACCCATTCTGAAATCCCTGGGATAGTTTCCCACGCAGCTATGTGAGCCGCTAGGGGGGAAATCGCCATTTGCGGGCTTGTGAAACTGAACCGGAGCCGAAAGCGCGGTGCGCGCGCTCTCGGTTCTGGGCAATGGCTGCTCGCTGAAAAGCCGAAACTGGCTGATTTATGTGAGATGTCCCAATCATAAGGGATGGGGAACAGTCTTTTGTCATTTTTTGACGCGCGAGCAGGGCTCCGGGCGGAGGGTTCTGGGCAATGGCTGCTCGCTGAAAGCCGAGACCGTCTGATTTATATGAGATGTCCCAATCATAAGGGATAGGGAACATTCTTTTTATTTTATTTTTTTTTTTCACTTTTTGACGCGCGAGCAGCGCTCCGGGCTGAAAAGCTTCCTGTAAGCGTGAGCGCGTGTGCGCGGGCACGAGACTTACAAGTGTATTTGACGCCCCGATCATAATGGATGGGGAGCGTTTTATTAATGCCCTGCGTTTTGTGATAACACTTAAAACACGCGGGCGGAGCCCGGGGGGAGGTTTGTGTTAGCAAGCGTGAACGCACTCTGGCGGGCACGAGACTTACATCCATAACCTGCTTTCTTTTGTGAAACTGACCCGGAGCCGAAAGCGCAGCGCGCGCGCTCTCGGTCCTGGGCAATGGCTGCTCGCTGAAAGCCGGGACCGGCTGATTTATGTGAGATGTCCCAATCATAAGGGATGGGGAACATTCTTTTTTCACTCTTTGACGCGCGAGCAGCGCTCCGGGTGGAAAAGCTTCCTGTAAGCGTGAGCGCGGGCACTAGACTTACAAGTGTATTTGACGCCCCGATCATAATGGATGGGGAACGTTTTATTAATGCCTTGCGTTTTGTGATAACGCTTAAACGCGCGGGCGGAGCCCGGGGGGAGGTTTGTGTTAGCAAGCGTGAACGCACTCTGGCGGGCACGAGACTTACATTCATAACCTGCTTTCTTGATCGTGTAACAGAGCGGGCAGATAGTGGGCACAGACTTGTGGACACATTTCTTACATTCAACACTCGAGCGGCTTTTCTGCGCTTCATGAGAGTGTGCTCTGCGAGGTTCGGAGTGCTTATGTGTAGTGGTGAACACTGGGGCGTGGGCACTTTCATTACACTTACAACACCGACGGCATGAGCCGGACCAGACATTTTACTCATTTTGAGATTTTTCTGGGTCGCCGTGAAAACGGCGTTTGTGTGCAGGCGAGAGGGTCAACAGACCGGCTCGTTGGCTGCTAATTGAACCACTGCAGTAGCCTGTTTGAAGGGGACTGACAGGGAATAAACTTAAACACGCACGTCTTTTCGGAGGCGATGTGTCTGTTAGTAAGCGTGAGCGCTCGTGAGCGGGCACGTAACTTACATTCTTAATCTGACATTATACTCACTTGAGATTTCTCTGGGTCGCCGCGAGAACGGCGGATGTGTGCAGGCGAGCGGGTTGCATTACCGGCTCGTTGTCTGCCAAATATACCACTGCAGTAGCCTTATCTAAGGGGACTGACATGGCGAGACATTTCGACGGCGGCGCGCAAGCCCGTCCGGGTCATGCAGAGAGCTCGAGAGGGCTCTGCATGACGCGCGAACGGGGACGCGAGGGCGGGGTAGCTCTCTTGTAACGTAAAGAGAGCTAGCCGCGTGCTCGGGAGCAGAACTGGAACAGTGTTTGTACGAGGGCGCGCGCACGAGTAGTGGGCACGGGACCTACATGTAACACAGATGATGCCCGTCCGGGTCATGCAGAGAGCTCGAGAGGGCTCTGCATGACGCGCGAACGGGGACACGAGGGCGGGGTAGCTCTCTTGTAACGTAAAGAGAGCTAGCCGCGTGCTCGTACGTGTCCCTCGGCCTCATTCTCAGATGCGACGGCAGTGAGGCTCGTGAGCGGCAGCTGCGCGTCGGTGAGGAGCGGCGGGGGGTGTTGAAGGCTTCGAGTCGAGCCCGCAGGGTCGACAGCGGAAGCGCTTCACAGCCGGAAGTGCGAGGCGTCTTAAAAAAGACACTCGCTGCTCTTTTAGAATAGGTTTTAGAATAGGTTTTTAGCAAGGTAAAGGATACGTCGCCGGATAGCGTAGCTCGCACGGATGGCTGAAGGTGGCGAAGACGGCCGGCTTCTTCAGCGCTCTCCTAAGCTGGCTGTCCGCTGTTCGACGGCGGCGGTGGCTTCTCTCAGATCCAGCGATGCGAAGAGCTCGCTGAAGAGACGAAAAATCAGGGAATTCAGCCTACAGCCCCTAGTGTTATACGCTAAGCCACGCCCATTCTGGCGGGCTGTGACGCTATGAAGGCGCGGGCGCCCTTCATTGGGCGTGACGTCACGCCGGGCTCACTGGTAGGCTGCAGCAGTTGCCCGCAGGGCAGCCAATGAGCACGCGAGATGGCCTGCTCTAGGTCTGCTAGCTGCTGCACTGCGTTGACAAGGAATACAAAATTAAGGATAATATTTTGGCTTCAGTATCTCGAGAAGATGAATCTTTCCCGTAGCGTAAGCTAAACTTACGCAATACGAGAGAACCTCTCGTAAGAGAACCAATCGTGTCTTAGCAACTCTAAGCCCGCCCTCACGTGATACTGATTGGTCGATTGATAAGCTTAATCTGATTGGCTAAAGAGTACGACTGATCTGTGTAGGAGGAGAGCGCAGCCAGGAAAGTCTCAAAAACAAACACACACACACACACACACAAGGTGATTTACACGTGTATGATGATTTGCTCAAGTCAAGTCAAGTCATCCTCATTTATATAGCGCTTTTATATGGCGGCAAATCAATGCCAATAATAATCGAGCGCAAAGCTGATGTTGGCGCGCGCGGTAAATGACTTTCGCGAGAGAATAACAGATCTACACGCGATGAAACGGGAACTCGCGAGCTCATTCATACTCTGCGCGCGCTCATGACATCTCCTTGTACGTAATACAAGCCCTCCCGCGCGCGCATGATCATTTCACACGCTCTCGCGCGCACGCATGATCATTCCACACGCTCTCGCGCTTGATCTGCTCTCGCCTGCTGCTTTTGCTCGCTCGAACAATTTTATTTTTGACAGTCGAGGGGTGGGACTTCCTGTTTTAATAACCTCAAATGTCATTGGTTACTTCCCATTTTCCGGAAGTCAGTTGTGATTGGACGCCTGTCCAATTACTCGTAATTCACTTGATTTGAGACATTTGTCTTTTATTGTGGTTTATTAATGTGTAATGTGATTTAATGCATTGTTAATGTAGAATATATTCTTACCAGATACTTTATTAACAGAAAGTCTTACTAGTGATTGCATTGTGTTGTTAAGAGATATTTACAGACTGTAAAAACGCATTTCCATGGTTATTGGCATTGTAAATCTACCAAAATTCTTATGCATTAATTACATAATATAAATGGTTCGTTATATTTTATATTAAATGTAAAAGGGGTTCTGGCTTTGTAAGTTAAGATACAGTACACAGCATTAATTATAGCTTACAAATGCCTTTTCAGAATTTGCTACCGAATACAGATGAACAATATTAAACCCATCTTAAATCCAGCAAAGTAGCTATTACAACATTATATAGTGATCTTAATCATCTAACGTTTTGTAAGCTACATTGTATTTGCCTCATTACAATGAAAAGAAAGAGACAGAAAAGAGATACGCTAGAATCAGTGAACGTACATTAATATACTGACGAAATTAGCAGGGTTTGGGATTAATTAAAATCATGTCGGTTTAAGAGCACGACATACCTTTAAAATGTTATTAGTTTTATTTTAAAACTAATACAATTTTATTACATACTGAAATGGTCGATGTGTCTCGGGAGTCTTCTTTATTATGTTGGCTTGAGAAAGCCAGCATATATTTAAACATTATTAGTATTTATTATTATTATTGTGAGAAATTGACTCCGCCTAGAACTTTAATGCTTCACCAAACTTGGCTCAGACCTTCAGACTGGTTAGACTCGCTTATATCTTTTCTAACTGGTCAGACTTACTTTCCCAAAAAATCCCATTGATTTGCGTAATCTGAGCAATGAAGGCCGTAATACTTAATGCTGGCCACTAGAGGGGGCGACAGGTTAATACATCTTTTCTACTCTCTTTCCCTGTTTGCATCAGTTTAAATGACAAATACATGCATGAATTTCATTCATAAATAGGCCATATCTGTGTATGAGAACAAGCTTTACTCTGCAGAACATGATCCTCCAGGGTCAGGACAAAGTGTTAAATCTATAAATGAATGTGTAAAGTTGGTTGTCTGCATGGAAGTCACTAAGAGTTTTGTGTAAAACATTCTTTTTTTTCCTCCACTTCCTGCAGTAACATTTGTTCAGTTAGTAAGGTTCAAGCATGTGATAAAGACAGAAATGTGATAAAGACATCTTCAAAAACAGTGCCGTTTTGTTTGCATGTGTTGTGAGAACAACTTAATAAGAGAAAGTATGAGGCAAGCACACAGCATAAATGATTACAACCCATCGGAACATAACATAGCCTATCTTAAAAAAATAAAAGGCATTCATGCTGCCAGAACCCCTTTTACATTTAATAGAAAATATAATAAACCACTCAAAAATGACATAAAGGTAATACACAGGATGAAAACAAAAAGCTTAAACAACAACTCTTTCTTATTGATATAAACAACTAATTTATCTTTTATTCAAAGCCCTTGTTATATTTACAACTATTTAATGGACATTTTTTACTTTTTACATTCTGAGGTTCTCAGATCCAATTTGATTTTGGTTGGATAAACGTAAATAACTGTTGGGGGTATAGTGGTAATGTAGTGGTGAACTACAGCAAATATGACTTTGCATTCACATTTTTCTCCAATTTCTTTTAGATATTTTAGATAGTGTTATAAATACAAAATGTAAAAATACATATGCATTTTGGTAGATTTACAATGCTAATAACCATGGAAATGCGTTGTTACAGTCTGTAAATATCTCTTAACAACACAATGCAAACACTAGTAAGACTTTCTGTTAATAAAGTATCTGGTTAGAATATATTCTACATTAACAATGCATTAAATCACATTACACATTAATAAACCACAATAAAAGACAAATTAAGTGATGTCTTAAGTCAAGTGAATTAGCCTACGAGTCATTGGACAGGTGTCCAATCACAACTGACTTCCGGAAAATGGGAAGTAACCAATGACATTTGAGGTTATTAAAACAGGAAGTCCCGCCCCTCAACAGTCAAAATTAAAATTGTTCGAGCGAGCAAAAGCAGCAGGCGAGAGCAGATCAAGCGCGAGAGCGTGTGGAATGATCATGCGTGCGCGCGAGAGCGTGTGAAATGATCATGCGTGCGCGCGAGGGCTTGTATTGCGTGCAGAGGAGATGTCATGAGCGCGCAGAGTATGAATGAGCTCGCGAGTTCCCGTTTCCTCGCGTGTAGATCTGTTATTCTCTCGCGAAAGTCATTTACCGCGCGCGCCAACATCAGTTGTGCGCTCGGTTATTATTGGCATTGATTTGCCGCCATACTTTTAACAATGTAGATTGTTTCGAAGCAGCTTTACAGAGATAAACATATAATTTAAGGTAACAGAGATTGGTTTAGTTTTATAGTGGTTCTTGAAAAATGTTTTTTCCAGCTAAAGTTAGTTTTGATTGATTCACTTCCGTCTAAATGATAGTTTGTTATTAAATTAGGGGCCGCTAAGACGACACTGTTCTCTCTAAACAGACTTTAAACGCGAACCTGTAATAGACGCTGATGGTGTTCACATGCGCATTAAGAATTGATTCTATATTTATTTGCGTTTGAATATATGTGCGCAGGTTTGTAATTCCTTACAAACCATGCCTAAACAAACTACTTGTCTTGTCTATAAATTTATTCGGGTAGGTACGCGAACCAAAAAAATCCAGAACGCTTTATCTGTAGAGTGGTATAGGGATCCTCCATAGGGAGAGGCTAGTTTGCACTTCAGCACTGCATTGTCATCGGGTCCAGGCGAAAGTCCTTCGTCAGATCTGGAAACGGCCTGGATCCGGCAGGCTGCGGGAAAACCTTGGGATAAACAAAGACACTAAAATTAGCGTAGATGCCATTCTTCTTATGTTGTAACGAGTACATCAGGATTTAAGGGAAGTGTTCCCAGTTCCAGCTGACCTAATCTAAGCAGCCTAATATTGAATTATAGAAGTCTATAGAGTGTTATGTGAATGCTAGGTCAAAGAGATGTGTTTTTAATCTAGCTTTGAACTGACAGACTGTGTCTGCTTCCCGGACAATGTTAGTAAGATTGTTCCAAAGTTTTGGTGCAAAATAGGAAAAGGATCTACCGCCAGAAGTTGATTTAGATATTCTAGGTATTATTAACTGGCCAGAACTTTGAGATCACAATAGACGTGAAGGACTATAATGCATTAAGAGCTCGCTCAAGTACTGGGGAGCTAAACCATTTAGTGCTTTTTTAAGTAATCAGAAATATTTTTAAATTTATACGATGTTTAATAGGGAGCCAATGCAGTGTTGACAGAACCGGGCTAATATGGTCGTACTTCCTGGTTCTGGTAAGAACTCTAGCGGCTGCGTTTTGAACTAGCTGTAGTTTGTTTATTAAGCGTGCAGGGCAACCACCCAGTAGAGCATTACAATAATCTAACCTTGATGTCATGAACGCATGAACTAGTTGTTCCGCATTTGTCAATGAGAGCATATGACGTAATTTAGATATATTTTTAAGATGGAAAATGCGGTTTTACAGACACTAATCACGTGACTTTCAAATGAAAGATTGGTATCAAAGAGCACACCCAGGTTCCTAACTGACGACGAAGACTTAACAGAGCAGCCATCAAGTGTTAAACAGTGTTCTAGGTTATTACGTGTGGAAGTTTTTTGTCCAATAATTAGAATCTCTGTTTTTTCAGAATTTAGTAGTAGGAAATTACTAGTCATCCAATTTTTTATATCAACTATGCATTCCGATAATTTTGTGAATTGGTGAGTTTCGTTAGGTTTGGAAGAAATATAGAGCTGAGTATCATCAGCATAACAGTTAAAGCAAATTCCATGTTTCCTAATGATATCTCCTAAAGGTAGCATGTACAGAGTGAAAAGTAGCGGTCCGAGAACTGAGCCTTGTGGTACGCCATACTGAACTTGTGATCGATAAGACATCTCTTCATTTACTGCTACAAACTGATAGCGGTCAGATAAATATGATTTAAACCATGCTAATGCAATTCCACTAATTCCAACATAGTTTTTTAGTATATTTAAGAATGTGCTCATTCAAATTCAAGGTTAAACTTGTACATTTTAAACATTCAAAGGTTTTTGTGCACAGTTGTATATCTACGAATTGTGTTTTGCATTTGTAAAATGTATTTTATGAATATATAATTTAATTTTGCGCATATGAATTTCTTTTTGTGAATATATTTTTTTTTCACACACATGATTTTTTTTTGGTGTATGTGAATTAGGTTTCATGCATGTGAAATTGTCTACGCATGTGTGAATCATGTTTTTTGCGTGAATTATAATTGAGATTAATCTGCTTCCATAGATCATCAGCTGTTTTTAAACAATCGGCCAATGGCCGATAGTGAAAATAATAGCTTTTATCGGTCAATATCGATTATTGGCAGATACATCGGTGCATCTCTGATATACACACACACACACACACACACACACACATATATATATATATATATATATATATATAATGGCACATTTAACAAACTAATTAAACTCTTTATCCAGCATGCATGCAACTGCTTGATATATCACCACTAAAATCATTTACCATATCAGTGTCCTATTCAACCACAACTATTCTGCTGAGTGACAGTTTGGTTGTTGTCATGATGTTGATTGGTTAAAATGTTGAGGATGCGCAGAACTTGCCCAGGGTTAGAGACACTGAGAAGTTCAAGTAGTAAATGAATTAAAAACACATGTGTAGACTCCTTTATTCTCATGACATGGTGTCAGAAGTTGTTGAAATGAGTGCAGTGTGACCCTTGTTTGCAAAATGGAAAAGTTTAATCCTCTGGAGCGTTTTTTTTTTCAACAATCCCTCGAAATGGCCTGAATGGAAACAGCGATTTTGTCGCTTTAGAACCATGACAAAATTAAACAAAGTTGACAGCTCTGCACAGGTCAGTTCTCTAGTCTATGCAATGGGAAGCGAGGCAGAGAAGAGTCTAGCTTCCTTCACCTTTGATGAAGAGGAGGACAAAGATAAATTTTATGTTGTAGTGGCGAAGTTTGAGGAGAACTTAATTCCGAAATGGAATATAATACATGAGCTTGCATGCTTCTATCAGAGAAACCAGCTACCGGGGGAGAAAGCGGAGACATATATTCACTCACTGTATGAACTTTCTGCAAATTGTGAGTTTGGTGACAAAGGGGGTGAGCACATTTGTGACCAGCTGGTGGTTGGGATAAGTGACAAAACACTTTACCAGAAGTTACAACTGATGCCTACTTTGGCGCTATAAATGCAAATAAATGAAAAAAAAGATGAGTTTCATCAGAGAAGCAAGCTGAAAACAGAACTAGTGAAAATCATCTTAAAAGAAGGAGCTAAACCCTATGCAGTGAATGTATCACATCGTGTACCTCTTCCTCTTCTGGCCAAGGTGAAAGCTGAACTCAGCCATATGGAGAAAAAAGGCATCATTGACAAAGTAACCAAGCCGACGGAGTGGTGTTCAACTATAGTTGCAATGCTCAAGCCCAATGGAGATGTTTGCATCTGTGTTGATTTGAGAAAGCTAAATAAGGCAGTAAAGAGGGAGAAATTTGTTCTTCGCACAACAGAGGAGGTTATCTCTAAACTCTCTGTTGCCAAGATATTTGGCTCACTGGACTCAGCTAGTGGAATTTATCAAATCCCTCTTAACCCTCTGGGGTCTGAGGTGTTTTCTGTGCCCTGGAGGTGTTCTGACATGCTCTGACATTTGTGCTTATTTCTGTTTCTTATTTCTATTTCTATTACTTGTAACATTTTAATGGCTAAAGTCTGATTACACTGTATTCAGCACAAACTCTGCTACAAACATATGTAAGCAGCATGTATATAAAAGGTTGTATTTTGAGAAAATTACGTTTATACATGGTTAGTGAAAAATCTAAATATTTTATTCACTGAAATAAGGCCATATAACCCATATTGATTATTTGTTCACAGAACTTTTGAAAATTGAATCACGTAGCCTAGAATTTTTGCTTCAAAACTATGTTGCTTTAAAACGATACTCGGTTACTAACGTAACCTCGGTTCTCTCTAGAGAGGGAACGAGTATTGCGTAAGTTTAGCTTACGCTACGGGAAAGATTCATCTTCTCGAGATACTGAAGCCAAAAAATTATCCTTAATTTTGTATACCTTGTCAAGGCAGTGCAGCAGCTAGCAGACCTAGAGCAGGCCATCTCGCGTGCTCATTGGCTGCCCTGCGGGCAACTGCTGCAGCCTACCAGTGAGCCCGGCGTGACGTCACACCCAATGAAGGGCGCCCGCGCCTTTATAGCGTCACAGCCCGCCAGATAGGCGTGGCTTAGCGTATAAAATAGGGGCTGTAGGCTGAATTCTCTGGTTTTTCGACGACTGAAGCGAAGTGCTCGTGGCGCGAGCACGGCCGGTTACGCAATACTCGTTCCCTCTCTAGAGAGAACCGAGGTTACGTTAGTAACTGAGTATCATTCTCTTACGAGAGGTTCTCTCGTATTGCGTAAGTTTAGCTTACGCTACGGGAACACTTTGTCAACGCCGTGCGCGCCAAGCATCCACATGAGACCCCGAGCTTGAGGGGAACCCCATAAGTGGAAAAAATAAGGTGGCCAGCCACGCGGGCCATCACTTGTACATAAGCACACATAGGGAATACAGAGCAGCGCGCCGGTCTGTATAGTCATATGGCACATACCCTACTTAGTGCAGCTCAACCAGGAGAGCTGAGTCATGAAAGTGATCTGAGCAGGAGATCTGGGCAGAATACACCTCTTTTTCAGACTGACAACAGTTTAGCCTGCAAGGCAGGAACTTCTAGGTTATAAAACCTGACAAAGGTAGACGGGGAGCTCCAGCCCGCCGCTACACATATGTCATGGATAGAAATTCCACTGGACCATGCCCACGACGAGGCCACGCCTCTCGTGGAATGAGCCCTGATGCCCAGAGGGCATTGCAGACCTTTTGACGCGTAAGATGCCGCTATAGCGTCCACTATCCATCTGGACAGGCTCTGTTTCGAGGAGGCTAGCCCCTTGGCGCCCACCAAACGAAACGAAAAGCTGTTCCGAACGCCTGAAGGAGGCGGAGCGCGTAATGTAAAATCTCAGCGCTCTGACAGGGCAGAGGAGATTCACATCACTTTCGCTGTCAGATGCTGGGAGAGCTGACAGTGAAATAACTTGCGCTCTGAATGGAGTGACCATCACTTTAGGGACATAACCATGTCTAGGTCTGAGGATGACTTTAGAGTCATTTGGTCCGAACTCAAGACACGTAGCGCTGGCAGCGCGTGCAGATCCCCTACACGTTTTACTGACGACAGTGCAGTCAGAAAAACGGTTTTTAGTGATAGATATTTCAACCCCACGGAGTCTAGTGGTTCAAATGGAAAAGCTTTCAGGGCCTCGAGGACCAATGAAAGATCCCACATGGGAACCGACGGGGGGCGCGGCGGATTCATCCTTCTAGCTCCTCTAAGGAAGCGGATGACCAACTCATGTCTTCCCAGTGACTGGACGTGCGTCGATTCCGCGAACGCTGCCACAGCCGCCACGTATACTTTGAGCGTGGATGGGGACCTTCCCTTATCCAACAGCTCTTGTAGGAAGGTGAGCAGCTGCACCCCCCCGCATGTCCGCGGGTCCAGACCTCTGTCGGTGCACCATCCAGAGAACACCGACCATTTAGACGCGTAGAGCCTTCTCGTGGAAGGGGCTCTAGACTGCGTGATCGTGTTCATCACTCCTTCTGGCAGGGCAACGAGTACCCGTTGATCAACCATGCATGCAGAGACCAGCGCTCTGGATGGGGATGCCAGATCGTGCCGCGAGCCTGAGAGAGGAGATCTGCCCTCACCGGATTCGGCCACGGAGCTGTATGTGACAGCCGTGCCAGTTCCGGGAACCAAGTCTGATTCTCCCAACGCGGGGCTATGAGGAGCACCGAGTGGCGCATTTCCCTGATCCTCTTGATCACCTGTGGCAACAGAGAGACCGGAGGGAAAGCATATAGCGGGAGGCTGGGCCAAACCTGGGCCAGCGCGTCCTCGTCCTTCGAGAAGAACGTCGGGCATTGAGCGTTGTCTTTTGACGCAAACAGGTCGACTTCCGCTCTGCCGAATAGGTGCCACAGTTTCTGGACCGTTTGGGGGTGCAGGGACCATTCCCCTGGGGGAACATTGTCCCTGGACAGTTTGTCTGGGCCGTCGTTCAAATGGCCAGGCACATGCGCCGCCCTCAGCGAGCGCAGGTTCATCTGTGACCAAATAACGAGGCGTTCCGTCAGATTGCAGAGATTTCTGGATCTGACACCGCCCTGACGGTTTACATAGGATACCACAGATGTGTTGTCCGAGCGGACAAGAACATGCTGGTCCTGTATGAACGGGAGGAAGCACTTCAGCGCGTTCTCGACCGCTATCATTTCCAGACAGTTTATGTGAAAACCCTTCTCCTGGTCTGACCACTGGCCGAAGGCCGGTCTGCCCTCGAACAGCGCACCCCAACCCGAGTTGGACGCGTCTGTCGAGATGACCTTCCGATAAGAGATGGCTCCCATCATTACTCCCTGCTGGTACCAGTCGGCCACTAACCAGGGCTGCAGAGCTGTTATGCAGGTCTGAGTCACTCTGATTTTCTGGCCGCCAGACACCCAGGCTCAGCGAGGCGCGCGAGCGTTCAACCAGCGTTGGAGCGGGTGCATGCGCAGTAGGCCCAGCTGGAGCACCGCTGCAGCTGATGCCATACAGCCCAACATCCTTTGAAATATTTTCAAAGGGAGAAAGCTGCCCTTCTGGAAAGATGCCGCTAGGTGGCGAACACGGCGCGCGCGCGCTGTGTCGATAAACGAGCCGTCATGGTCACCGAGTCCAGTTCTATTCCTAAAAATTGACTGGCTGGGCAGTAATGAGCTCTTGGTCCAGTTGACCGTGAGACCCAAGCTTTCCAGATGACTGAGAAGCACTGTTCTGTGAGATAGTAGTTCTGTCTCTGACTGTGCCAATATCAGCCAATCGTCCAGATAGTTCATTATGCGCAGCCCCTGACTTCTCAGGGGGGCGAGCGCCGCGTCCATGCACTTTGTAAATGTCCGGGGTGCCAGGGACAGGCCGAACGGCAGGACGGTGTATTGATATGCCTGACCGTCGAAGGCGAATCTCAAAAATTGCCTGTGACGGGGTACTATCTGAATCTGAAAATAGGCATCCTTCAGATCTACAGAAATAAACCAGTCCCTCGGGCGAACGTGCGCGAGGATTTTCCTGGTCGTAAGCATTTTGAATGGTCTTTTTGCAAGCACTTTGTTCAAATATCTCAGATCTAGGATAGGTCTGAAGGCTCCGTCCTTCTTGGGTACGAGAAAATATCGGCTGTAAAAGCCTGACTCGCTCAGAGAAGGCGGTACCTTTTCTATAGCCCCTTTGCACAGCAGCTTTGCTATTTCTGCGTGAAGTAGGTGTGCTACTTCCGCATTCACTATCGTCGCGGTCCGGGCTTGAAAGCGCGGGGGACGGCGAATGAATTGAAGTGTATAGCCCTGCTTTATTGTGCTCAACACCCATTCTGAAATCCCTGGGATAGTTTCCCACGCAGCTATGTGAGCCGCTAGGGGGCGAATGGCCTCCGGGTTCAGTCCGCCGCCATTTGCGGGCTTGTGAAACTGAACCGGAGCCGAGAGCGTGCGCATGGCCGCTCGCTGACAGCCGAAACCGGCTGACTTATGTGAGATGTCCCGATCATAAGGGATGGGGAACATACTTTTACCACACTTTGACGCGCGAGCAGCGCTCTGGGTGGAAGAGCTCTCTGTAAGCGTGAGCGCGCGCACGCGGGCACGAGACTTACAACTGTATCTGACGCCTCGATCATAATAGATGGGGAGCGCTTTATTAACGCCCTGTGTTTTGTGCTAACACTTAAACGCGCAGGCGGGGCCCGGGGGGAGGTTTGTGTTAGCAAGCGTGAGCGCTCTCTGGCGGGCACGAGACTTACGTTCATAACCTGCTTCTTTGATCGTGTAACAGAGCGGGCAGATAGTGGGCACAGACCTGTGGACACATTTCTTACATTCAACCCTCGAGCGGCTTTTCTGCGCTTTATGAGAGTGTGCTCTGTGAGTGACACGGGATTTGGAGTGCTTATGTGTAGGGGTGAACACTGGGGCGTGGGCACATTCACTACACTTAAAACACTGACGGCGTGAGCCGGAACAGACATTATACTCTTTTTGAGATTTCTCTGGGTCGCCGTGAAAACGGCGTTTGTGTGCAGGCGAGAGGGTGAATAAACCGGCTCGTTGGCTGCTAGTTGAACCACTGCAGTAGCCTGTTCGAAGGGGACTGACAGGGAAATGAACTTTGACGGCGGTCCGGCCGCTGCGGGACACGCGTGTCTTTTCTCTCTCGCTGTTAGGAGGGCTTCGCGTGCTCGGACTTCAGCGGGATTCTTTGCCAAGGCCCTCTGGAGGGCGGCGGTCTGTGACGGCTGTCTGAGCGCGATCTAGGGCGGCCGCCCTGACGTCGCTGCGAAGGCTGAGGCTGTGCTGGACGCTGGACGCTGGTTCGCACAGGAGGCTGGCTTTGTCTCTCGCGAGAGCGGCCTGTGGCGGAACTGGAGCGCCGCGGCATGAAGAGGTTCATGGCCTGCGTGGTCTTTTGCACCACAGAGAAGCGGTCAACAATCCCGTTCACCGCTGGGCCGAAGAGACCAGTGGGGGAAAGCGGCGCGTTCAGAAAGGTGGCTCGCTCAGTTTCCCTCATATCCGTAAGCGTTAACCAGAGGTACCTCTCCGTCACGGTTAACGCGGCCATGGCTTGTCCGATGGCTTGGGCTGCGGCTTTGGTGGCGCGGAGAGAGAGAGATCCGTCGCGCTTCTCAAATCCGTAACCGCAGCTGGGTCCCGGCCCTTCTCATCCCATTCACGGAGGAGGTCGGCTTACAGGATCTGAAGCACAGCCATCGAGTGTAGAGCAGACGCGGCCTGGCCGGAGGCGGCATAAGCGCGGCCGACCAAGGCGGAAGTGGCTCTGCAGGCTTTAGACGGGAGGGCTGACCGTGACCGCCATCTCGCGGAGGGCGGGCAAAGGTGCACTGCGACCGCCTCTTCCACAGGGGGAATCGCTGTGTACCCTTTCTCGGCGGCGCCGTCCACTCGGGAGAGCGACGCGGAGGCCTGTGACTGAAGTCTAGCAGAAAACGGTGTATTCCATGACTTCTTCAGCTCCGCATGAAGTTCCGGCAGGAATGGAGCGGGCCTAGTTTCTGAAACTGCGCGGCGGCGACTTTGAAGGAAGCAGCCGTCGAGCCTGTTCGGCGCGGGTTCCTTCGGCAGCGACCACTCGAGCCCGAGACGGTCAACAGCTTGCGTCAGCAGGCGCATAAGTTCCGCGTCAGCTCCAGCACGGGTACGGGTGGATTCCTGGATTGACGAGGAGGCGGAGTGAAGCGACCATTCCTCGCTGTCTGATGCCAGGATAGAGCAGCAGTCTCTTGTGACGTGTACCTCGGACTCATCCTCCGAAGCGACGGCAGTGAGGCTCGCAAGCGGCAGCTGCGCGTCGGTGAGGAGAGGTGGGGAAGGTGAGAGCGAGGCTCGAGGGAGGTTCTCCGGCGAGCGCGTCGCTGTGGCCACAGGTTCCGGCTGTCTCAGGGAACGGCGCTTCTTTCTGCGCGGTCCCACAGGGGGCGGAGTGACTGCTGTGGTGTTGAAAACTTCGAGTCGAGCCCGCAGGGTCGACAGCGGAAGCTCCTCACAGAGCTCGCAGCCCCCTGACGCGAGGGCGAGCTCTGCGTGTTCCAGGCCCAGGCAGAGAGCGCAGATCAGGTGGCGGTCTCCGGCGCCGGATAGCGTAGCTCGCACGGATGGCTGAAGGTGGCGAAGACGGCCGGCTTCCTCAGCGCTGTCCTAGGCTGGCTGTTCGCTGTTCGACGGCGGCGGTGGCTTCTCTCAAATCCAGCGATGCGAAGAGCTCGCTGAAGAGTCGAAAAATCAGAGAATTCAGCCTACAGCCCCTATTTTATACGCTAAGCCACGCCTATCTGGCGGGCTGTGACGCTATAAAGGCGCGGGCGCCCTTCATTGGGCATGACGTCACGCCGGGCTCACTGGTAGGCTGCAGCAGTTGCCCGCAGGGCAGTCAATGAGCACGTGAGATGGCCTGCTCTAGGTCTGCTAGCTGCTGCACTGCGTTGACAAGGTATACAAAATTAAGGATAATTTTTTGGCTTCAGTATCTCGAGAAGATGAATCTTTCCCGTAGCGTAAGCTAAACTTACGCAATACGAGAGAACCTCTCGTAAGAGAACTAAAATCATCCTGCCCACACATTCACATAAAACAATATATAGATTTAAAATTTGTAAGATATGTTTTGTGTAAGAAAGCTTTATACGAGGAGGGCATGAATCATCATGAATATCAATGTGTTCACACCTGGGAAGACAAAGACCCTCCCATAATGGCCCTATCAGGTGGGACTCTGAGGAAACCGGAACAAAGAATGAGGAGTTTAGAATGGCTTTTTGATTGTTTGGATACAACATAATCCAAAGATACACAACGAAGGTCAAAAAGGCACATTATTGAGCACAATGATCTAAAGAGAGAGACTTAAACATTCACACACCTTAGTGCCATTCCTAAAACAGTTACCATTTAACATACCTTTCATTTCCAAGGAGTTTGCTGTTTCATTTTACCATGTTCGTGTACGAGAGGAACACGTCTGTACACTACACTAGAGAAAAAATATGGATTATCAAATGTTTTCAGTCATTATGAAACGAGATTGGAGTAAAAACAGTTCCTAATGTTTGGCGCGGTTTGCTTTTCAAATTCACAGCACTCGCAAAGACCATTTACTGAAGCGATCGAGTCAGTCCTCGAAACATTATTGTTAGCACATTATAAAACATCTACGTTTGAACAGATATCCATTAACACAGTATTTCATAGACCGGTCTAAACATTATAATATTCATTATTTTAGTGTAAACACTCATACTAGTGTGAAGTTTCTTTTGTTTAATATTCATTGTATTTTATTTTTACATATTTTTGTTAAGGACTTTTATTTTGGTGTTGAATCCTCAGAGAGAGGATGATGTAATGAGAAGCGGGAGTGCAAAAAGGGGAGGAGTAGAGAGTGTGTGAGCGAGGAGTGTTGTATTGCTATGCTCCCCTAGGACTCTGCTCAATAAAAAGTTAATAGCGGTCAATATTTCAAGTCCATCGTCTTTATTGAAACCAATCCACGGACAGCTAAACCCCACGCCTTACATATTTATTGGTGGCAGCGGTGATTGTCTCCGGCCTCTTTGGAGAAGTTGCTGTTGGACGGGTATGGAGACGAAACTAAAAATATATCTTATTGGCTGTCCTTTCATCATAGAGGCTGGATCAGTTGTACTAGTGGGTTAAATCAGACTGGAACACGTTTTGCTTAACTTGTAACGTTTTCATTTGCATGGACGGTATTCAGACGGACTATAGTTATAACTTTAGAGCTGTTTTATTGTTTTAACCATCGTATGAGTACAGTTATTTGTTTATTTCGTAAAATTCATTAGTAAAAGAAGACGCCTGCATCTCGACCAAGCGTGCCGCACAAGCCCTGAAAAGTGAAGCCAAAACATCTCAATCGCCCCCTGGTGGTCGGTCCTAGTATAGCTCATAAATCTCACCTCCCCATTTTATTTAATGGGACGTGAGACCAACTAAACAAATAAATTACACTTCACGTATCTTTTTTCCAAAGATAGTTTCTGTCATTTATTGTAGTTTTTATCACACCGATGTAATTTCAAGTGTTTGTTTTTAAAATAAGTTGTTTTTTTTTAAAGTTTTTTAATGCTTTAAAAACGGCGCTGTGGCGTCATGATTGACAGCTGTGATTGACAGGTTCTCTCAGCGGAGTAGTCACTGAAGCAACAACTGACTTTTTTTCGGGACCTTTGGAGGACTGATAAATTAATTTTAAATTAATCTAAATTTCTATAATTAATTATTTCACACCGACATAATGGGTTGTTCTGCAGCAGAGGCGTGTGCTTGTGATTGATCCAGCAAGAGTGAGGGTGGGACGTTGATTTCGCGGCTTTACTTCCTGCTCATTACTGCGCATGTCTGGTCCCGAAATCGCAACTGCGCAGACTCAAGTCCCAAGATGTCAGCGCCATATCGGGACAATGGCGGCTTCACTTCTCACCAATGGAAGAGAGCGAAGGGGTGTCGTCCATCTTTTTTACAGTCTTCGATCTCGACAGTTAGAAGTTGGCTCATTGCCAGGATTTGACAACGCTCACTTTTTCTGAAACGTGCGCGCGTTTCCCTCCTTTGGCAGACTTTGGCAACTGCACATAGCCGAGAGTAAAAGGAGAAAGCACTGCAAATAAGACTTCTAAAAAAAATAGACTTATTTTACGTGTCTATTTTTTTTTTATATACAGTTGCTGGTCATATAATTAGAATATCATCAAAAAGTTGATTTATTTCCGTAATTCCATTCAAAAAGTGAAATTTGGATATGATATTCATTCATTACACACAGACTGATATATTTCAAATGTTTATTTCATTTAATTGTGATGATTAAAACTAAAACTAATGAAAATCCCAAATTCAGTATCTCCGAAAATTTTAATATTACTTAAGACCAATACAAAAAAAGAAATGTTGGCTAACTGAAAAGTATGAACATGAAAAGTATGAGCATGTACAGCACTCAATACTTAGTTGGGGCTCCTTTTGCCTGAATTATTGCAGCAATGTGGTGTGGCATGGAGTCGATCAGTCTGTGGCACTGCTCAGGTGTTATGAGAGCCCAGGTTGCTCTGATAGGGGCCTTCAGCTCTTCTGTATTGTTGGGTCTGGCTTATCGCATCTTCCTCTTCACAATACCCCATAGATTTTCTATAGGGTTAAGGTCAGGCGAGTTTGCTGGCCAATTAAGAACAGGGATACCATGGTCCCTAAACCACGTACTGGTAGCTTTGGCACTGTGTGCAGGTGCCAAGTCCTGTTGGAAAATAAAATCTGCATCTCCATAAAGTTGGTCAGCGTAGGAAGCATGAAGTGCTCTAAAACTTCCTGGTAGATGGCTGCGTTGACCTTGGACCTCAGAAAACACAGTGGACCAACACCAGCAGGTGACATGGCACCCCAAACCATCACTGACTGTGGAAACTTTACACTGGACTTCAAGCAACGTGGATTCTGTGCCTCTCCACTCTTCCTCCAGACTCTGGGAGCTTGATTCTCAAAGGAAGAGGAAAATTTACTTTCATCAGAGAACATAACTTTGGACCACTCAGCAGCAGTCCAGTCCTTTTTGTCTTTAGCCCAGGCGAGACGCTTCTGACGCTGTGTCTTGTTCAAGGGTGGCTTAACACAAGGAATGTGACAGCTGAAACCAATGTCTTGCATACGTCTGTGCGTGGTGGTTCTTGAAGCACTGACTCCAGCTGCAGTCTACTCTTTGTGAATCTCCCCCACATTTTTGAATGGGTTTTGTTACACAATCCTCTCCAGGGTGCGGTTATCCCTATTGCTTGTATACTTTTTTCTACCACATCTTTTCCTCCCATTCGCTTCTCTATTAATGTTCTTGGACACAGAGCTCTGTGAACAGCCAGCCTATTTAGCAATGACCTTTTGTGTCAATGGTTGTCTTTTGGACAGCTGTCAAGTCAGTAGTCTTCCCCATGATTGTGTAGCCTTCAGAACTAGACTGAGATACCATTTAAAGGGCTTTGCAGGTGTTTTGAGTTAATTGGCTGATTAGAGTGTGGCATCAGGTGTCTTCAATATTGAACCTTTTGAGATACTGATACCTTTGAGAAAATGAGATACTGATTTTGAGGTTTTAGTTGTCAGTTATAATCATCAAAATTAAAAGAAATGAACACTTATAAAAATAAATATGAAATATATCAGTATGTGTGTAATGAATGAATACAATATCCAAATTTCACTTTTTGATGATATTCTAATTATATGACCAGCACCTGTATATATATATATATATATATATATATATATATATATATATATATATATATATATATATATACATCCTCACTACAAAAGTCACAGTATAAGTCTAACTTGCAGACAATCTTTATCAATAAAAGTCTTTGCTGGACTTAACTGGTTGGTACAACTGCATTGGCATCCTTCTTTTCAAACATGGCAGAAGACAATGTAACAACCCCACAAGTGCACTTCAGAGCTGTTTAACTCCAGACTTCACTGGGGATGGCAACGAAAGCTTTTCTCAATGGGCTCGTCGTTTTCAAGTATGCTTTAAGACCTCAGGTATGGACAAACCTCAGCTTGCCAAAGTACTGCCTTCAAGATTGGCAGGTGCTAGGATTCAGTTACTGGGATAGTTTGTCGGATGACATAAAAGCTGATTATGACAGTATGTGTAACAAATTTGCTGCAGTTTTGACCACAAACAGCTACTGAAAACTTTTCAAACATACTTAAATGCCAGACCACGTCGGAGTAACGAGCCATTGGAAGTGTATGCTGCTAAATTGACCCGCCTTGTTCACCAGGCTTTTCCGGTGATTATGGAGAATCTGCCATCAAAGGTGTAATTTTGCGACGCTTTATAGCTTGACTTGAACTTTCATTGCAAACTAAGCTGTATGAGTTTGGTGTAACTATACTTGAGGATGCGATTAAAGTAGCTGGTCAGTGTGAAAGGGCACATTCCACAGTCACTGAGCCTTTTTCACTGCCGACATCCTCTGCCCCTCAACCTGCCGTTGTACACAGCCTCACAACTGAGTCTGCCAATATGCTCGCAGCGCAGCTCAGTGACCTTCATCTGAAAGTAAACAAACTTCAGTCTGTTTTGACTATGCTGACACAGCATAAGTCTCATCACACCAGTGCTGTCTCATCTCCTGATCGTCACTTCAACTATCATCAGATCACCTTCACTTGACAGAGCTAAAGACAATCACTGTATGCCATCTTCTCATTATCAACATTTCTCCACATCTGATGAGCCCTACTTCAGAGGAAGACTGGCATCAACTGAAGGATGATAGTAGCCCAAGCGAGAACTGAGATCGGCGGAGGGATGAGCAATATTACAGACATTACTCTCCAAGTCCACAACGACCCCATTCACTCCATGTACACTTCGTCGAACATCAGCTTTCGGGAAACGAGTGGTAGCTTGGGATGAGGGACAAACTTTAGTTCAACCATCAGCAGCCCATTTCAGAAATGCAGTCACATCTGTGGACACCACAGTCTGGGCACCAAACATAAAAGGCCTCGTCGAGGACCAAGAAGTCAGTGTTTTCCTTGACACGGGCGCTGGTTTGTCACTCATCAGTGAGGGCTTACGTCAGTGCATCCCTGCACTGAAACATCGCCCCTTACTGAAAAGTTTCCAGGTGGCACACACATTGACAGGGCAACAGTTAGACATTTTAGGCTCATTATCTGTTACATTACGTCTGGGTACACACATATTCAGCATTAACATGCATGTCATAAGAGACTCCAGACAGGACGTACTTCTTGGGTGGGACTTTTTCAAAGTGTATGGTGCCTTAATTGACACAGCCTCTGGTACTTTCATGTTCAATAATGACAAAATTTATCTTCTCAGTTCCTCCCAAGCACTGCCTTTTTGCTGTAATGTGTTCCTGCTCTCACAGGTCTTAGTCCCCCTTTTAACAGAGATTGCTGTTCCTGCCTCTGTAGCATGTACCTCAGAAACAGGAAGTCAGCTCCATGGTTTTCAAGGTATTCTGGAACACATGTGACCTTTGACAAAGATTTAGCTGTTGCTCGTAGCTTCTCTAATGTCGAAAATGGGCTCACAGTAGTTCATCTGCTTAATCCTACACATCAGGACATTGAGTTGCCCGAACAGACCCATTTAGGTCAGTTCTACACTGTGCATGACATGCTGTCTGACTTTTATAAGCCTGTGGACGGACTTGTAGCTCAGGTTAGCCTGCCAAGCCCTTCATGCCAATTACCTGATATTCACATGGGTACAGACACTCTTACTCCCAATGAGTTAGAAGTAGTTAACTCTCTCCTACAAGAGAACTGCGATGTCTTTAGTACTTATTCTACTGATCTAGGTAGAACTGATTTAAGCATAGCATACACACATCCTCAACATCCCCTGTGCGTCAGAGAGCATACCGTATATCTCCTATTCTACGAGAGGAAATCCACAAACAAGTACAGAAACTCCTTGATGCTGACTTAATTGAGCTTAGTCATAGCCCATGGGGCTCCCCAGTGATACTTGTTCATAAGAAGGATGGGTCTTACAGATTTTGTATTGATTATAGGCGGTTGAACTCGATTACCATCAAAGATACACATCCACTACCACGTGCGGATGACAGTTTAGATGCCCTTTCTGGAGCCACCTTGTTTAGCACTCTAGATTTGTCAATTGGCTATTGGCAGACTCAAATGTATGATGCTAGTAAAAAACTGCCTTTACTACGGGAGATTCCCTCTATAAATTTAGGGTCATGCCAATGGGCCTTACTAATGGCCCCTTGTTAGGGTTAAAGAAAATGCCTATTGATCGAGATCCAATGACCCAAAGTCTAGGGCACGTTGGGTATTGGAGCTTGAAGTGTACAATTGGGTCATAAAACACAGGAATGGCGTACAGCACACAAATGCAGATTCACTATCTAGACGCCCGAGTGATACTATACAGTACTATTCCTACTGGTCCCTCAGTGTCAGACCTTCATGCCAGAAACAGAAAAAGAACATGATAAACGACTCAAAGTACTCAAAGTCATGGAATCGGCCAAACTAAAATTGAACAAACAAAAATGCAGGTTCAAACAAAATCAAATTTGCTTCTTGGGCTACATCATCGATTCTCAGGGGGGTGAGGTCGGACCCTGTAAAAGTGAAAAGTATCGTTAACTTTCCAGTACCCCAGAACGCACATGAACTCAAACGGTTCCTAGGAATAGTAAAATACTTAGGGAAATACATTCCTAACTTAGTCACTGCTGGACAACCTCTGTATGACCTCCTGAAAACCAAAGTGGTGTGGAACTGGGGTCCAAGCCAAGAGCCAAGAGCCAAGAGCCTTTCAGAGAGTAAAAATATGCCATGATGTGCACTCCTGTCCTCACTGTTTATGATGCCAGCAGACCCACAACAGTTTCTGCAGATGCAAGCAGCTACGTAGTGGGAGGCATCCTGTTTCAAAAATATGATGGTGAGAGGAGACCAGTGGCATTCTGTTCAAGGCGCCTACGTAATGTTGAAACGAGGTATGCACAAATAGAGAACGAGGGTTTGGCGGGGGTCTGGGCCTGCGAACGGTTTGAGAAATATCTGTATGGGCTAGAAAGCTTCAGATTAATATCAGATCACAAACCCCTCTTTTCCCACTCATCAACAGTACAGACCATTATAATGTTCCACTCAGGTGCCAGAGGCTCGTAATGAGATTAATGGGCCCAGACCACACTATGGATAGCACGGACAGCCACAATGAGGTAACTGCGTACATTACTTCTGTAGTCAATAACCTCCCTGCAATGTCACAGAATATTGAGCTGATCAGGATGAACACAGAATCAGACAGCCAGCTGCAGTCAGTCCTCTGTAGGGATGGTAAGATTCACCCATTCGCATCGATGCATCGATTTAAATAAGTGTGCATCGGATACAAGTTGGCATCTGTATCGCGATGCATCGTTTCAAACATATCTGCATCGATAAAAAGCGATTTATTCATATGTAATTATTAGTAAATGCGCTATAGGCTACTTTTACTATTTAGAAAGTTGTGTTGACGCGGGTCTGGAAGTTCTGCTGTTTATTATGTTAAAACAGAACCTGCTTTTATTTAATCTTGTGGTTTTGTGGAAAAAAAAGATTAAAGAGCCATGCGTTAAACGTATGTCTGAATAGGCGCATTTAGCGCGGCGCGATGGACGCGATTTCGCCTCATTCACCCGTCCAGTTTGACTAGATTGATTTCTCCTTTCTGAACTGTTGCTCAAGCGCATTCTCTCATCACCACTGCTGCAGCTGCTACGTGAATATGACATATCACAACACTACGGAGTGCGAGGGGTGTCCTGAGTCACCTACCTTTAAACCTTAAAATAGCCTAGGCCTAAGACATTTAAATGAATCTGGTTTACAGCAGCATGTGACTGCCAATAATAATTTTTTCATATATATATATATATATATATATATATATATATATATATATATATATATTACATTTGAATATTGTATTTGAATATACATTTATGTTAAAACAGCACCTGCTTTTATTTAATCTTTTGGTTTTGTGAAAAAAGATGAAAGAGCCGTGCGTTAAAAGTCAGATGGTAGCCTACTTAAGCTACTTTATGATTTGCTGTATGTCTGAATAAAAGAAATAAAAGTTAACTATCTATACCATATTGAATTGCATAGCATCATATTTTTTTCCATCGCATCGCATTACATTGAATCACATCGTGTCGAATCGGATTGAAATCGGATTGCACCGCATCGTAATTGTAGTGAATCGTATTGCTTCGCATCGGTAGCTGCTTATATGTATCTTTAATGTATCGTATCGTTGGCTATGCATCGAGATGCGTATCGCATCAGCCTCAGCTATGGAGATGCACATCCCTAGTCCTCTGGTAGGTTAGAAATGGCTGGCCAGAGTAGCAAGCACACGTGAGGCCATCCAAGAGAATTTTATTGTGAGAGGAGGGCTGTTTGAGTTCCAAGCCTTAGTCGTGAAAGGCAAACATAAAGTTATTCCTACCTGTATGAGGAAGGAAATCATGGATAGAACCGATGATGCTCATCAAGGCCTACATACGTGTAGTAAAAGCGCTGATTAGGCAGTTTGGTGGCCTAACATATCACTGGACTTCAAACCGCATGTGCAGGAGGGCTCACACTGAGTCGAACAAGGGCAGCACAATGAAAGGAACCGTCGTCCAAGTGAATTACCCTGTAGGCCCTGTGAGAAAACAGCCATTGGCCTGTGTGAACACAATAAATGCCATTACCTGGTAATATCAGATCCAGATCCTGTCACTTCCTTCTCTCTCTACCAGCCAAATGATTGGAAAACTCAAAGCCACCTTTGCCAATTTCAGGATCGCATGCGAGTTGAGAAGTGACAATGGCCCACAGTTTTCTTGTAAAGAATTCGGAGACTTCAGTTCTGAATGCAACTTTGTTCATGTTACTTCGAGTCCACACTTCCCACAGAGCAATGGCCACGAGAAGAGGGCCGTACAGGTGGCCAAGAACATTCTGATGCCTGTTTCACACATACTCCGTGTGCAGTGCGTATTGCGGTGCGTATGCGGCGCAGGAGCAGCAAGCGCTATTTTGCTTTCACATATGGTGCGTTTGCAGTGTGCAACTGATCTACGGCTTTACCACAAACAAAACATTTATTCTCTATTTTTTATTTCAAATCACTATTTTTATTATCAGCATCTTTTATAAAATAATATAAAAAAGTTTCAACATTGCAATTCTATTTGTAAACAGTAGTTATAGGGCTACTCTGTTTCACAGACATATTCAAGTTTAAACTCAATACACTTAAAAAATGTATTATTCAATGCATTACTTCTATATAGACTTATAAATTTGCTCAAGCAAGTGGCAAAACATTTAAACATGTAGGCCTTATGTTAACATCACAAACATTTTAAATTAAACCGACAATTCACAAAAACAGCTCTCTCATACCTTTTCTTTTAAATATTTTTTTACAAGAAATATTGGGGATCACAAAGAACTTGTTCCCTTTCGTAGTCACTCCGAGTTACGTCGGATGACGACGAATGGGGGTTTCGCTTAGAACACCTATCGACTTCGAGTATTACAAAACGAGCCAATGGCGATGAAATGCCATGGGTCTGCGGAATTTGCATAGCGTATCTCCGCCCCACCGCGTGGGTATAAAGGAGGACGCCGGCAACATGCAGGTATGTTTTCGCTTCGGAGCCAAGAATATTTCTTCACTCCACAATCATCTCTGACTTCGCTCTATGAGACGAGCTTCTCTCTCCGGTGTTGGTGTGACGGCGATCTGCAGCGAGCTCACAGTGCCTGCTGATCTGTGCAGTGATCTGCCAGTGTGTGTGTGTCTCCCTGTGCGCTTCAACATCGCGGAGTTATTTTCTCCTCTCATAAAAGAGCTTTTTAAAGACGGCTCGCCCGTGCATTTCTGGTTGCAGCGGACTGGTATCGGACTCTGATGGGCACGAGCGCTGTCTAGTGTGTTTGGGCTTTGATCATGCTTGAACAGCGCTCGTGGATGACTCATGTTCTCTCTGGGAACGTGATCATCGCGTCATATATAGGTCGAGACTCGGTGAACTCGCAAGAGTGAGAGTCCCCTCATCCACTACCCGATCTTCGGCTGGTGGACAGGGTGACCTGAGGGTGTTGGTCTGGAACAAGGCGCCGACTCTGTGTCCACGCCCCAGCCCCCCCTCTTTAATGACGGTGCCCGCTAGCGAACTGATGATTCCACGAGTCTACCCTCGGGTGGCCCGTGTGTTTTCATTTGAAGCTACAGAGGATGATGCTATGTCTGTAGCAGCATCACTAGGTGGGCTTGATTCTTCTGGAAATGACGACTCTTCACAGCTGCCACCCTTTGGTGTGCATACGGCTGTGCCTGAGTCTGATCCGGAGATGATGGCCATGCTTTCCCGGGACGATTGGTTTTTGGGTGAGGCCGCCGACGCGTCCACGGCAAACCCCAATATCTTTCCTCCCGGACGTGCATGATGAGTTCACGGGTCCTCTCGTTGGTCTCATCCGCCTTTCCTCCCCTCAGGGGCCGCTGCCCATGGGTACACTGGGGTTCCCCCGGTTGAACGCTCTGTTGCCATGCTACTGTGTCCTCAGAGTGCTTCCCGGCGCAATCCTAAGCACCCGTCCAAGCCTATAGTTCTTTTCGTCACAGTAATCTGTGGCGAAATCCTATAGTGCCACAGGACAGGCAGCTGCCTCACTGCATCCCATGACCGTTCTGCTGGTCTACCTGACCCAGACGCTCATGGACATGCAGGAGGGCGGGACTGACCCGAGGCTCTTCAGTGAGCTGCGCGCCGCCACTGACCTTGCTCTCCGAGCGACGAAAGTGGCCGTACGCTCTCGGAGTCAGGTGATGTTCACCAGTTTGGGGCTGACCGGTCTGATGTGCAAGATGTCGGGCGGACCCGTCTGCTCGACACCCCCATCTCCCAGGTCGGCCTCTTCGGCGGTGCGGTTGAGTGCTTCTGCCCACAGTTCTCAACCGCCCGTGAGCAGATTGAGGTTATTCTGCCCGACGGCCCCGCCGTCCGCTCAGATCCCTCAGTCTGCCCACCGCCGAAGGCTCCCTCCCACGGTTCCAACCCCGCCCGTTCACCCGGGCCTGGCTCTGGAAGACCGTAGGGGGATGCCACAGCCCTCTCCAGCCCGGCACCCCGCTAAACGCCGGGTTAAGCGGCACTTTTGAGATGGGCTGCTCAGAGATGAGACTCAGTTCTTTCCAGGAGTTGGTAGCAGGGCCACTCCTTTCCCCGGTGGAGGGCTGGGGAATAATCCTTATTCAGGAAGAACTGACTCTCTCCTCTCTGAGCATACAGAGTTCTCGGACGACACAGAACGCCGCCCACAAGCCGTGCTCTCCTCTTCCCCCTCTGCCCCAGAGGTGGTTGACACGGCGTGCCGTCCACGGACCGTTTCGCCCCTGTCCCCCTCTGTCGCCAGACCCCTGACAGAGCAGGCCCCCGTGGAACGCTGGTCCTTCCCTGGCCTCCTCTGTCAGGGTGCGGTTATGACCTTGCCCCCACACCGGGCCGCTATGCCGCCCTCGTCTGGGCTGGTCATTTCCGCTTCGCTGCACCACCGGGGGGACGTCTGTGGTTCTTCACTCTGCTGGCACAGTTGGCAGCCTGCACTAGAGCTCCCTCTGTTCCGCTGGGTCGTGCGAACCATCGGCTCGGCTATGCGATTCAGTTCGCACGGTCTCCTCCCGGCTTCACGGGAGTCCGCTCCACTTTCGTCGGTGGCTATGCCCCTATCATGAGAGCGGAGGTTGCTCCCTACTGGCGAGGGGTGCGATTGAGACTGTCCCTCCAGCCGAGATGAGGTCCGGGTTAACAGTCCCTACCTGATTGTCCCGGAGAAGTCCAGGAGAACTCCTCGCCCTCCTCTCGTTCCCTCTTGGGACCTCTCAGTGGTCTTAAATGCCCTGCAGAGGGCTCCCTTTGAGCCTCTGCAACCAGTTGAGCTTAAGTTCCTGTCTATGAAGACAGCGCTCCTGGTTGCATTGGCCTCCATCAAGAGGGTAGGGGACCTGCACGCATTCTCCGTTGACGAAGCGTGCCTGGAATTCGGGCCCGGTCACTCTCACGTGATCCTGAGACCCCGGCCTGGATATGTGCCCAAGGTTCCCACCACTCCCTTCCGGGACCAGGTGGTGGACCTGCAAGCGCTGCCCCGGGAGGAGGCAGACCCAGCCTTGGCACTGCTCTGTCCAGTACGCGCTCTCCGCGCTTACGTAGACAGAACGCAGTGTTTCAGGACCTCAGACCAGCTCTTTGTCTGTTATGGTGGGAGACTGAAGGGAAAGGCTCTCTCAAAGCAGAGGTTGTCTCACTGGATAGTGGACGCCATTGCTTTGGCTTACCAACAGCAAGGCCGACCGTGCCCCCTTGGTGTGACAGCCCACTCCACTCGGAGTGTGGCTTCCTCTTGGGCTCTAGCACATGGCGCCTCGCTGGCAGACATTTGTAGAGCTGCAGGCTGGGCGACACCCAACACATTCGCCAGATTCTATAATCTCCGAGTGGAGCCTGTGTACCGGACCCGCTCAGGTGTCTTCGCTTGCTCGCCATTCCACTCCATGGACTGGATACGTGCGATTATTCCTCAGGTGAGCCTTCCTCTTTGAAGCCCTGAGTTCCTCCTGCACTGTTGACGCTGGCGCCAGTGTCTATTGCCTGGGCGTCGGCTAGGTGCCTCCGTGTGCATGGTTCCTCCCTGAGTAACCCCCACATGTGCATTTCCACTGTAAGCCTCCTTGAGCATGTGTCTTTCCCTTGGCAAGCCATCTTGCCCTCCTGGAGTTGAAAGTTGCCACCCCTCGGGCTGGTCACTTCAGTGTTCCTCCATATGTAGCCCTCCGGCCATATGTGTATCTTAAGTCCTCCCTACGGGTAGGCATGCTGCGGCATATCTCCTCTGAGATATGCTTCCCAGTGTACCTTGGTATTCCTGTGTTAAGTAGGACTCCTTCGTCTGTGCCAGTATCACGACAGGGGGATCAGACTTTCGCAGGGCACTGGAAGACAGCTGTGAAGGTGGCGTGATTTCACGGGGACCCCCATTCGTCGTCATCCGACGTAACTCGGAGTGACTACGAAAGGGAACGTCTCGGTTACGTATGTAACCCTCGTTCCCTGAGTAGGGAACGGAGACGTTACGTCTCCCTGCCACTTCCGCTGTACCGCTGGGCAGACGCCTGAGTTCAGTCTCGGCTCCTCAGCGAAGACATACCTGCATGTTGCCGGCGTCCTCCTTTATACCCACGCGGTGGGGCGGAGATACGCTATGCAAATTCCGCAGACCCATGGCATTTCATCGCCATTGGCTCGTTTTGTAATACTCGAAGTCGATAGGTGTTCTAAGCGAAACCCCCATTCGTCGTCATCCGACGTAACGTCTCCGTTCCCTACTCAGGGAACGAGGGTTACATACGTAACCGAGACGTTTTTCCACCTACACGAAGAGACGAGTAGGCTACATCCATTATGTCCCGTTGTTGAGATAGCCTACTGTGTAGTTTTCCTTGCTTTAATTACCCCGGGCTTAAAAGTTAAAAAGAAAATGACTGAAAAATATCAGTATAATTTAATTAAATGCATTTATGGTAAGAGTACTATATTTTCATGTCAATCCGTGTTAAATTTGAACACGAACCATGCGCTGTCACTTTAATTCAGCGCATGCAGCACACCAAAAATAGACTCGGTGCGGAAAAGATTTCTGCACTGCTGTATACGCACCACACCTGGAACTTATTGAACGTATTGCGGGCAGTGTAAAAACTCTAACCTGTCACTGCGTGAAAAGAGCTGTAATCGGGCATGTAAAACTCCTGAGTACTCCTGTGTACTCCACAAATAAACGTGTGTGTACGGGAGTTTGCTGTCCCGTCACACAATCCCGAATACTCCTGGATATGTACCAAGTTTGGGGCACAGCAGGGAGCCACTAAGGGCCATCAGTTACCATGGTGAATAATCCCCCTGTCGGGGTCAATGCAAGGGAATATTAGCATTTCACACGTTTGGGACACAAGGCAGTGGCCTCCTTCAATTGGTCAGAGGTCTTACATAGGATTGGCTGCTCAATGCTTTGTCCCTCCTCTAAACCCCCACACTATTGGTCCAGTTTATGGCCTCATTTTGGTTTATTATTACTCATTATTAATATTTATTATCATTGGTGTTCATGGTTATAATGTCAAGACAATCAGATAGACAAAGTTGAGTTTGTTATTTTTATTATTTGTAAATGACACTGGGCACATGACATATATATACACACATTCAAAATTCTATAAATAAAAATACATTAGCACAGAATACACTTTACTATTAGTCATACAATATATAACCCCACATAATATATAAGGCCTGTGTATAATATATAGAAAACAATATAATATACAAATACTTTAGAATATATAAATAGTACAATATATAAATAATACAATTTATAAATAGATAACAATATGGAATTGTATAGAATATATAAATGCAGTATATATATAGAAAACTATATAGAATTATATATAATACAATCTATAAATAATACTTTATAATATAAATAATACTGCATAAAAAAAAAAACAGAATATTCAAATTATACTATAGAATAATATTTAGATGCGTAATACTAAAATAATTCACAGGCCAGCTTCTGTGCTCTCCACCGCGACTCGATCTGCACCAACTCGTGCATGATGAGTTCCCAAGTACTTCTGGTCTGCTTCCAGTCTTTTTTGTAGCACCCCACACAGCGCAGACAAAACTGTACCACCCACACTGACTTTCCATCGAAGATAGCATCCTCCTCTTCAGACATGTGGTCAACTGTTGTAGTCATCCAGATAGCTGCCTCTTCCTCTTGTCTGGAGAACACCAGTCCTGCTGCTCAGCAGCTGCAAAATAGGAGGGAAAAAAGTAATTAAACCACTGAAAATATGAAATTGGTTGGGATGGGAGCCTCTCCCAGGCTGAGTCTTTTACTGAGATTTATATTTATTTACACTTACTCTTCTTTTTCTTTGTCTCATGCGCACAATGATCCTGCTGTCCTCCATCTTGTCTTTGTTCTCATCTTGGGCCATCCTGTAACCCTTCTAACAGTTTAGTGAGGGGGGAGAATGTGTTTATTTATAACTAACTAATCTATACAGTTAAATAGTTGTAGCCTTGGGACATTCTCTTGTGACTTACCTTTAAAAACAGCAGGATCTACGTCCAGTACAGCCATGGAGACACCATTATAAAGATAGGTTGTGACCTCGAGGTTGTGGGGGGAGGATATACTGTGGAGCAGTAATTAAAGAAGGTTGATTAAAAATATAATTTAGAAGAAAGGACTGTTATGAAACAATAGTTTTAAAGATATACCTTGTCTGTGGGTCATATTTGTGTATGTTGTTTTCCCCATTGTGCAATCTCCGTACAGCTTTCTGTAAACATCCAACATAGTATGAGGACTCAATTCAAATATATTTGCAGTCCAATTTTGGTGTGTTATTCTTTAAATAAAAGTGTGGATATTTTATTGGCTTGTATTTTTTTTAATTCAGTAAAATTATTGAATTTCATTAAAAAGTCTAATAATAATACAATAATAATAAAAAAAAAAACTAATTTAAAATAAGAAATTAATCATTTAGAAAAAAATAATTTTCGGTTTCAGTTTTCGGCCAAGTGCATCCAGAATCTTCGGTTTCGGATCAGAATTTTTATTTTGGTGCATCCCTACCTATAAATAATAATATGTTTTATACATATAAAGGGTTTGACATTAACTTTTTTGCTCAACAGCCACTGTGGCTAGTGGTTTTCCAAAGTTACTAGCCACTCAGCATTTTCACTGACCACAATTTGACATCGATACCATGGGGGAAAACTGCCATATAGATATTTTAATATTATCTCATAATTTAGCAGCCAGTATATTAGGCTACTGTCTCTTTAAGACCTGACGCACAGGCCCCATTATACTGTTTTATATAGCCAATATACTTGGCTGCGAGAATGAGTAAAATAATGCCGAAATTCAAGCCGTGTAACACCAACAATATTCACCCGGAGCAAATGAAGCGAGTGATTGACACATATATATAAACTTCCAAGGAGCCATATAGCAACTCATGAGACCCAGAAAATAAATCGATTGCTAAGCTGCATCAAAGAACTATTAAAAACCCTGTTCTAATCATTGTATTTTCAGCAATGCATTTTTAGTTCCGTCCAAAATACTATTGGACAGAACGTTCATTCTTGGGTGAACTATGCATTTAATCAAACTTTAGCTAGCAGATTGTTAGACATTTCTGAAAGTTACCATTTTCTTTTACTACATATAAAAGGCAGACATGTATTATTTAAATATGCCAACATAATTAATTTGTTTCTTTGCAGGATTTAACTGATACAATATGCAATAATAAGTTATGTTTCTTGATTTTTACAGGCCATTCCACTTGTTTCTAAAACACGATGTTTAGAAAAACAGGGGGAACTACAAGAGCTAAGCAAAAGAGGGTCTCTCTTCAGCATCCGCAACAAATGTACTCCTGTATACATGTTCCTCTTCAATGACCTTCTCATTCTCACCACTAAAAAAAGGTTAGAGGCAGATGGTTATTTAGATCAACCTTAAAGGTGAAGTATGCCGTCTCTGCATCACTATTGGCACCTAGATGTATTACAAAAAAAAGTTATTTTTTAAAAATTGAAAGTCCCTTTCGCACATCACTAATACAGTTGCTTGAGAAGCCATATCTTAAAGGGTTAGTTCACCCAAAAATGAAAATGATGTCATTAATGACTCACCCTCATGTCGCTCCAAGCCCGTAAGACCTCCGTTCATCTTCAGAACACAGTTTAAGATATTTTAGATTTAGTCCGAGAGCTTTTTGTCCCTCCATTGAAAATGTATGTACGGTATACTGTCCTTGTCCAGAAAGGAAATAAAGACATCATCAAAATAGTCCATGTGACATCAATGGGTTAGTTAAATGTTTTGAAGCATCGGAAATACATTTTGGTCCAAATTTAACCAAAAACTATGACTTTATTCAGCATTTTATTGTCTTCCGGTTCTGTTGGGGATCCGCGTTCATGAGTCTGCAGTGACGTTGATGACGTAAGACGCTGCTGACGTGTATGTGGTGCGTCCGTGTATTCGGGTTCAAATAAATATGGCTGGGCAAAAAAATGCAAGTCTTCCTCTGTGTGGAAATCCTTAGACATGTTTGTGAAGATTGTTTTGTTTCCAGCGTGCGTCTCCCTCAGACTGTAAACGAAGCTCGGGCGCACCAGACACACGTCAGCAGAGTCTTACGTCAGCGGACTCATGAACGCGGATCCACAACAGAACCGGAAGAGAATACAATGCTGAATAAAGTCCTAGTTTTTGTTATTTTTGGACCAAAATGTATTTCCTATACTTCAAAACATTCTAACTAACCCACTGATGTCACATGGACTTCTTTGATGATGTCTTTATTTCCTTTCTGGACAAGGACAGTATACCGTTCATACATTTTCAATGGAGGGACAGAAAGCTCTCGGACTAAATCTAAAATATCTTAAACTGTGTTCTAAAGATGAACGGAGGTCTTACTGGCTTGGAGCGACATGAGGGTGAGTCATTAATGACATAATTTTCATTTTTGGATGAACTAACCCTTTAATAGGTAAAAGTAAACTACTTTCAATCCAATGTATTAGGAACTATTTTATTTGTGTTGCTATGTGTCATGAGTATGCAACTGAATAGGCTAAGCTCCTAAAGAAGCTAATCAAGGTCTTCAGCATTACTTGTAAGCTGGCAGGTGAGTTTGATCAAGGTTGGAGCTAAACTCTCTGGGAAAGTGAACCTTGAAGGCCAAAGTTGAGAACCCCTGGTCTAGAGGGTATCCAATCCTGCTCCTGGCAGGCCACTGTCCTGCAGAGCTTAGCTCCAACCCCAATCAAACCCACCTGAACCAGCTAATTAAAGACATACTAGAAACTTCCTTGCAGGTCTGTTGAGGCAAATCGGAGCTAAAATCTGTAGGACAGTGGAACTCCAGGAGCAGGTTTTGTACACGATCATCTTGCTTATAATAAACCAATCCAACATATCTGCACCTGGCATATTTTTGACATGACGTACCACAACTATTTGAGGCGTTCAACACTGGACATTTCATAGTAAACGATGTACACTGGAACATTTTTCTGTCTGAATGAATCAGGTGCATTTAATTAAGTTTGAAGTTAAACTCTGCAGGGCTGTGGCCTTACAGGAACTGAGTTTGACACCTCTGGTCTAAATGCAGCATTATGTAACTTGCACTCCTGTCCTCAAAGTTGAAGGTTTTTTCCCCATGTGACGTATCAGCCATGGTCCCACACCGGCTAAACACCCTCTGGCTTTTGGTTAACGGTTAATGGACGCCACCAATGGTGGTGGCCACAACTGGAAGCACCAGTGACAGTGGGATGACCCCCTGGACCACAGGACTTGGGCTTGAGACTGCCTGACTTGAGACCACCAGACTTGAATTCCAATGAATTCTAATGGTCATTATGTATTGGCGAAAAATTCCCTTGAGGGCAACATCATTAAAGTCCACCAGACAACAAAGTTCACAAACCTCCTTGACATAGTCCTCAAAGAGATGATTCCCTTGGTGCAGACAAAGGAGGGAAACTGCTGGATTCATGGTTAGGTCTAGCTTTTTGTAACAATAGTCCACTGATGGCAAGTTAACGAAACAAATACAAAACAAAGACTTGACTAAGAAACTCACCAACAGAGGTTACAGGGAACGAAGCTAAACAAGGCACAATGGGAACATGAGGGTTATATATTCACAAAAACTAATGACTAACAAGATACACTTGTGAATAATCAATAAACCAATGACAAAACAGAACTGATGAAACAAGAACCAATGATAACATGACACATGAAACAAGGGAGCCAATCAGAATGAGGGAAACCAAAGCCACTAGAAGGCAAGCCTGCAACTTTCAGCCACAAAATGTAACGGCTAATGCTAACGCCAGGGATGGAGAAATTAAGCCTCTTAAATCTTTGAAGCTTTTCTCTGATTGTTTTGGGTGTCGAAAACAGTGCCATCTTGTGGCAGGTAAAATGTAACATCACTAGCTAACACTTAGGCTGTGTTGGTATGCAGGGAAGGAGACCAGAGGCCGGGTTTTTTTGGATGCCAATGGAGAAGAGGCTTCACTACACTGAATAATCCGCTTTTGCTAGGAAATAGCTTATCATTTAATGAATCGACTGCCTGTCCACTAGTCTTCAACATGTTTACACGGTTATAATAAAAGGATCCAAGAGCAAGAGTTGGCAGGATACAACAGTCTTTAATGGAAAATATAAACAAGGCAGTATTTCGTTATGGCCGAAGCCGAAGACTGATCTATCAAAGACCTCAATCATTTCGTCCTTAAAGAGCCCGTAAGAGTTGCAGCATGCAGATCGAGCCTCCCAAACAGACGTTCCCCACTCGTGTGCACGCCCCGTGAGAAGAGAGAGAATATATGCTATACGAGCCCGGTCCTCCGCATACGTCTGGGGCTGAAGAGAAAAAAACAACCTCACATTCTTTAAGAAAATCTCTCAACTCGGTGGGCTAACCAGTATAAGAGGATGAATTGTTGACTCGCGGCTCTGGGGGCAGCTGTCGGTAGTGAAACATGGATGATTCCTGGTGAAGGTGAAGTAAACGGGCAGATAAATCTGAGACTTGAGCAGCTAGGCCCCTGACAGCTTGATGAGCTGCGGCCAACTCTTCCTCATGTCTGCCGAGCACAATCCCTGGATCTCAACAGCCTACCGGATGGGTACCTCTGCTGGATCCATAAGTGGTCGGATTATTCTTTTCTTGAGAGATTAGACTTCTTGAGCCTCCGTAGGAAGTAGAGTCGCTGATGAGCAGACTTTACCATTGATGCGACGTGCAGGGACCAGGACGGGTCATCAGAGACATGCACACCAAGGAACTTTGTGCTCTTGACTCTTTCCACAGCTGCTCCATCAATGTGTTGGCAGGCGTGGCTGTCCACCAGCATCCTCCTGAAGTCCATGATCATCTCTTTGGTTTTGCTGATGTTGAGGCAGAGGTTACTATCATTGCACCACTTACTTGTAGATAGTGTTTTTACGTCATCTCTGTAGGCCATTTCATCGCCATTCTCAATGAGACCCAGGATGGAGGTGTCATCAGCGAACTTAAAGATGATGTTGGTACTGAGTTTGGCAACGCATTCGTGCGTGAACAGGGTAGTATAGTATAGTCAGGGGCTGAGAATGCAACCCTGTGGAGCACCTGTGCTCAGAGTCAGCCTGGAAGATAGGCAGCTACCAATTCTCACAACTTGCGGTCTGCTAGTCAGGAAGTCCAAAATCCAGTTTGCATAGTTGTGTGTTCAATCCTAAATTATAAGTTTTGCAATAAGTTTGGCTGGGATTATTTTATTTAAGGCGGAGCTGTAGTCGATGAACAACATTCTCACGTAGGTGTTTTACTTGCCCAGGTGTGAGAGAGCACTGTGCATCGCAAGGCTGATGGCATCATCTGTCGATACGTTTTTTCAGTATGCAAATTGGAGAGGGTCCAAGGTGTCCGGCAGGGAAGAGCAGATTTGATATTTGACAAGTTGCTCAAAGCACTTCATTATGGTAGAGGTCAGCGCTACAGGTCGGTAGTCATTCAGGCAGCTGACAACAGGCTTCTTTGGAACAGGGACGATGGTGATCTTCTTAAAGCAGGAAGGGATCACAGACTGCCTAAGAGAGGTATTCAAAATATCTGTAAAAACCTCTGCTAGCTGGCTGGTACAGACTTTAAGGACACAGCCCTGAACACCATCAGGACCTGGTGCTTATCATGGGTTGAGCACCCTGAAAGACCTGAACACGTCAGGTAGAGAATTTGTTTTAGGTTTATCCTATTAAATTTCCAGACGACAATGAAAGTATTTGTTCTCCAGACTATTTATGGTTTCATACAGAATGTCCAGTGCTTTACTCTTATCCGCCTGGAGGTATGTAGGTCAGTATGAGAATGACCAAACTAAATTCGAGTGGAAGAAAGAATGGACATATTTTAAAGGAGAAGTTCGGTATTTTACACTTAAAGCCCTGTTTTAAGATAGTTTCTGATGAAAGAAAACGGTTAAGATTGAAATTTGGACAAATGTTGCTGTCCCGAGAATCCCAACCCCCCAACCAACTCCACAATGGTTTCATAGGGGCACTGGAAGAATCATTAATAAAACGCATTAAACTTTAGTTTACAAAGACGTGAAACTCACCGATTGGTCTGGGCTGTTCACTGTTATGCTCACACAAAAATCGCTGCAAAAATGCTTTCCAACAGGTGTACCATTCGTTGTAAAACTGTGGACCTATTTTTCCAAACGCCTCACAACCAGACAAACTTCCGTTGAGAGCTTGAATAATAGACACTCCAGCCCAGTTGGTGGCGATAATGCACCTTTGCCAATGTTTGGATAGCATAGCCTACGATACCGCGACTGCATAAGACTACACAAAGAATACAAAAACACCATTTCCGTTTCCGGCGGCGGAGTAATACCGTACCTCACAGAACATCCAATACAAGTCAATGGAGTTGGACAAAAACTATGATAAAACTTGTTGGAAAGCATCTTTTGCAGCGATTTTTGTGTGAGCATATCAGTGAACAGCCCAGAACACCCAGCCCAGGTGAGTTTCACGTCTTTGTAAACTTAAGTTTAGGGGTGTACCCGACTAAGGATTTTCATAGTCGAATCAGAATCGTCAAGTCTTCCCTATAGTCGACTAATAGTCGAATCGTGTGTGTGGGGTTAGGGAGGGGGCGGGGCTTTAACATTTTAAAGCCGAGATGTGCAGAACATCACACAAAGTTATATAAAAAAATGTAGAAAAACATTTCGGATCAATACAACTAAGAAATAACATAACTAACTGCAGAAAGGCCACACTGCAGACAGGATTTGCATTTCACATGCAAATCAAATTAAATCGGCTAAATTGCCTGTGCGAGCAGGCTCTAAGTACCTACAGAGCGCAACATCTATGCACCGAAAAATAATCAACAATTAATTTACAGAATTAAATTAGAACAGAATAAACCTTTCTTAAAATTTTTTTTTTTTTTTTAAACCAAATAAGTCTGAATCAAGTCACAAGATGCAGAACAAATGTGTGCAAAGTGCCTAAAGTGCAGGGGAACATATATTCAAAACACAAGCCACAAATAGTTAAATTAGATTACCCTGAGTGATCAATAAATTAAAAAAAAATAAAGATATTATTAAAATATCGAAAGTATAGCCAGAATGGTCAACTTTGTCTTTTTAACTGCAGAAACAACAATAAACGCTGAACTCGAGTGACAGTTTATCTAAACATGTTCACAGCATCCAAAAATCAAATTAGAACCGGCTGAAATTTTTTGAAATCACTTGTACCCTACCTGATCGAGAGAGAAAAAATCTAGTCTTTCACTCTGTCTGTGTCTCTGTGTCCGTTTGAGTCTTTTCAAATTGTGTGCGCGGATAAAATACATTCTAAAACGCTTAACATGAAAAACGTTTAACGGCTTAATGTCCTAAGACAGTTATATTAAAAGATCAAATTCTACACACACCTTATTAATAAAGCATACTGTATAGCATACAGAAAAGCAGATGAGCCCAGAATATGAACGCAACGCGTTTAATTAAACGCTAATTTCCCTCCCATTGAAACCCGTTATTATAAAGAAAACGCTTTACGTGACTTTCTATAGGAGAAACACGTTGCGTTCATATTCTGGGTTCATCTGCTTATCTGCACATTGCATGGTTTCTTAATGAGGTAGCCTATTATACATTAATTAAGCCACGTAAAAGTGCCCTAGCGTTTTAAAAGCTTTTTTCACGTTAGGCGTTTTAGAATGTACCGAGGAAAACCAACTTGTTAACGTTGGCCTGCAGAAGTGCAATCATGGTTTTCCTGATGATAAATCCAGTCTGGGAAAATACCCTTTCTGATGGTGTGCATCCACTCTTTAGATTTTCTTATCCCAGACATTTTTAAAGATTTAAATCCCTGCCGCCAAAACGCTGCTCCTTCGGTCACGTATCGAAAGTGAAACTTAAATCTGTCACGGGGTGTTTGGATTTATTCATGCACGTTAAAAATATTTATTTAAAGCTTCTTCCTTTGCACATTTGTATTTACAGCATTATCATAATAGGCTCCTATATTAACGTATTGACAGAAAACCAGTACTTCTATGTGAAATCAGACATTGAGCACCCTTATATAACCTCTGCGAAGATTCGACTGTGAGATTGGTAGTCGAATCAGGCTCAGAACAGAATCTTCGACTGTTCGAGGTCACCCCTACTAAAGTTTAATGCGTTTTATGAATGATTCTTACAGTGCCCCTATGAAACCATTGTGGAGGTGGGGGGGTGCTACCACAGAAACCGAAAATTCTCTGGACATCAGCATTTGTCCAAATTTCAATCTTAACCATTGTATTTCATCAGAAACGATCTTAAAACAGGGCGTGTAAAATACCGAACTTGTCCTTTAACTGCAATGAGATCGGCATCTGGACAGCAGTGTTTAGCAACAACTGAAACATCTGTTCCTCATAGAGAGTTCACCATAATGCACACACCGCCGCCTTTGCGCTTACCAGAGTCTGTTGTTCTATCCTGGTGATGGATGGTGAAACCTAGAGGCGAAACAGCGCAATCCAGAACAGTATCGTCCAGCCATGTCTCAGAGAAGACAAGAACACAAAAGTTTCTGATGTCTCCCTGAAAATTTATCCAAGCATTTAGCTCGTCCATTTTGTTGACCATTGAACATTTGCTAGAAGAATACTCGGAAGAGGGGGTTTAAAAGTTTTTTTGCGTTCTGCACAGAATCCTGGCTCGTTTGCCTCTCTTACGCTTTTTTCTCCAACTCTGGCGCGGGTGCAAACAAGGAGGTAGATGCTCAGCGAAACTTATACTATCATAAAACTTTGAACAGCGGACACTGACGTCACTGCCATAGGCTGAGGTGCCTCTCATGATCCAAGTTAGCCTTTACGATTTCTCCATTGGTAAGAGATACAGACCTACTCATCCACTATAATAAGCCAATCTCTGGGGAAACAGGGGCTGTATTCGAAATCTCATGCTTCCCTTACTACATAGTAGGCAAAAAACAATATGTGACAAGAATTCACAGTATTCATAAAAGAGTAGGCACCCCAGATGACCTACTTCTTCCAGCAAGATTTTAAAGTGTGTATACAATGGATCCTTTAGGCCACAAGGCCATGGGAGAGGATTTGTGAATGGCAGGGATGCAAAATGACGCTGATGGTGAATGAAGTACGTCCAGATTCTATTCATACTTCACACACACATTCATATATAGAACATACTTTTTGACGGTTGTGAAGTAATTACTTATTCAAAATAAGTACATAACTCAAGAAAGTATGCGATTTGGATGCAGCCAAAGAAGCATGACGTGACCAGGAACTAAGACTGTGACTGAGTATGAATTACAAAAAAAAAAAAAAGAGATGAACAAAACCCAAAACTACTTTGGTTACTTCCGTAACCTCAGTTCCCTTAGAGGAGGGAACGAACTATTACGCAAGCTAGCCTACGCAATGGGAAAACCCCTTTTCTCGAGAATACTGAAGCCAAAACTTTAAAACGCAGTGTAGCTGCACAGCAGACACAGATGAGCGTGACTGCGGTAATTGGCTGTGCTGCGGCAACTGCTCAAACCTATGGCGAGGCAGCTCAGACGGGAACCCACTTCAACACGCTGTGCGTGCTTAATTTTGCTCCATACTGTAGCCCAAAGCAAGAAGCCTGAGGCCCATAGATGAGTAAAGTTATGAATCCCAATAGAAACCGGTCATTTGACGAGCCTCGTATAGGAAAGCTAGGAAATGGGCCTAACAGGGCCAAATCCTTATAATGTATGTATATAAATATATATAAGGACCGTAGTCCGAGTTTAGCCAGGACCAGATATGTATCGGACCCTATGGCCTAGGGGGGTTTGTGCTTGCACTTACACTAAAAGACCTCTCGCTTGCAAAGCAGGAATTTCCAGATTATAAAATCTGATAATTGTGGACGGCGAGGCCCAGCCGGCCACCGCACAAATATCTTCCATGGGTGTTCCACTTGACCAAGCCCATGCCTCTTGTGGAATGAGCTCTGACCCCTAAGGGGCAATGCAGGCCCCTAGATTCATAAGCCAGCATCTCAAATAGCATCTATTATCCAACGCGATAATCTCTGCTTTGTCACACCGTGCCCCTTGGTGCGGCCGCCAAAGCATAAAGAGCTGTTCTGACTGTCTGAATGAGACTGAATGCTCCACATAAACTCTGATAGCTGTGACGGGACAGAGTAAACTCGCGTCTCTTTCGTCTTCTGGTGAGAAAAGAGCTGCTAGTGACATAACCTGCGCTCTGAAGAGAGTCAAAAGCACTTTTGGAACAGGGACGGGATGGCAAATTAATCGGTTTGCCTGTGTGGGGAGTTCTCCTCAGCGGAACTGGCCATGGGGCTGTTTCCAGCAGCTGTGCCAGCCCAGAGAACAATAATTGGCTCTTCTAGAGAGGTGCTATTAGTAGCACTGCACACTTGCTCTCCTTGATCGGTTCGATGGCCTGTGGTAACATCGTGACCGGAGGGAATGCATACAGCAGGTGGCTCGGCCAATCATGGGCAAGCGTGTCCCTCCTCTTTGAGAAATTTTTTTGGCAATGAGTGTTGTCTTCTGAGGCGAAGATGTCGACCTTTGCCTAGCCGTAGATGCTCCATATTAGCTGAACCGTCAGTAGGTGAAGAGACCATTCCCCTGGGGGAACATTGTCTCTGGATAACATATCCGCACCCTGGTTCATAATTCCTGGCACATGCACCGCCCTTAGGGCGTGCAGGTTTTTCTGAGCCCATAAGATGAGGTTTTTGACCATGGTGTGCAGGTTACTTGATCTGAGACCACCCTGGCGATTTATATAGGACACCATTGCCATGTTGTCCGTCCGGACCAGGACGTGGTGGCCTTTTAAGTACGGGAGAACAGCTTACAGCGTTAGATCGACTGCTCTCATTTCTAGACAGTTTATATGTAGGCACTTCTCCAGGTCTGACCATAGGCCAGAGAAGGGCCTGCCCTCGTAAAGGGCCCCTTATCCTAGATTTGAGGCACCGGTCAAGATCACCTTTCGCCTTGAAACCACACCCATACTCACTCCTGACTGATACCAGTCGTCTGCTTTTCAGGGAGCCAGGGCTCTGATACAGCCATGGTTCGCTCTGATTTGTAAGTGGCCAGATCGCCATGCGTGAGTTGGTACACAGGGTTTTAGCCAGCGCTGGAGAGGATGCATGTGCAGTAGTCCAAGCGGGAGTACTGATGATGCTGAGGCCATAAAATTCCTCTGAAATTTCTGAAAGATGCCGCTAGGCGCTAAATAGTGAGCGCGCACTCTGATGTGAGGCGCGCTTTCATTTGTATAGAGTCTATCACTGTACCCAGGAAAGAGATACTTTGGCTGGGAGACAGTGTGCTCTCTGAAACGTTGATCCTGGCTTTCTATATGGCTGAGGAGCCAGGATCTGTGAGTTATCAATTGTTCCTCTGATTGGGCTATGATCAGTCAATCATCGAGGTAATTCAACACTCGCACTCCCCGCTGTCTCAAGGGGGATAAGTGCTGTGTCCATGCACTTTGTAAAAGCACAGGGTACCAGTGATAGGCCGAACGGTAGTATTGTGTACTGGTAACCCTGCCCCTCAAGGCGAATCTGAGAAATGGCCTGTGATGGGGCGAACTCTGGATGTGAAAATAAGCATCCATCAGATCCACTGAGATATACCAATCCCCTGGGCGAATCTGCGTCAGGATTTGTTTGGTTGTCAGCATTCTGAACGGTCGCATCATAAGCGCTTTGTTCAGGTGTATGAGGTCTAGGATGGGTCTGAGACCGCCATCTTTCTTTGGGACGAGGAAGTAAAAGCCAGACTCGCTTTGTGATACTGGGACTGTTTCCACAGCTCCCTTCTCTAACAGTTTCGACACTTCGGTGTGAAGGTCGTGAGCCACGCCTCTTCTCACTGTTGTCTCGACCACGACTGAAAAGCGCGGGGGTCTGCGAGCAAACTGTAGTGAGTAGCCTTGTTTTATTATGTTCAACACCCATTCTGTTATATCGGGGATGGCCTGCCAGGCCTCGGCCCGTATAGCTAGGGGTTGAATGGAAAACTGGGGACGGGCCGCCCAGCTGTTTAATGTTCGCGCCGCTATGAGCTGAATGCACAGTTTTCTCATGTGGGGGTGCATACTTCACAGTTGGCACACAATACACGTTTATAACATCTCCCGCACGAGCTGGGGGAAGAATTGATATTACGGTGGTCTTGTTTATGTGTAGAGTTGCAGACTTCATAGTGGGCACACGCATTACATTCATTACACTCTCTGCTGGAGAGCCTGATACTGTGTGAACAGTGCTTGTCTGTAGGAGTGCATGCTTCATAGTGAGCATATGATCTACTTTTAATGGGATCTCCGCACGTGTGAGTAGGGGTGCATGCTTCATACACTTAATGTGTTTCCAGCGTGGAATATTGTGGGAGAATTTAGGACTGTGGGAACAGTGCTTGTGTGCAGGGGAGCATACATTACAGTGGGCTCATAACCTGCATTTAGGATATCTCTAATTTATAGGCTTATCTCTAACGGGAGGGGCGGGATCGCTTCCTGTACGTAAGGCCGCAAGCGCAGTGAAGAGACGAGCATGTCCTAGTGAGAACAGCTGTTGTGACTTTGAGTGAATGCAGTTTCAACATGGCTGTATCTCAGGCAAGAAAACGCATACATTTTCTGTCCGAGTCATGTAGACAGTTCATACATGATGTGCAAATCGGACATTAAAATGTGCAGTTTCAGCGTGTCTGGTTTCCAGGCCAAAAACTCACTCATAGTGTCTGTCTGGGTCATGCAGAGAGCTCGAGAGGTCTGTGCATGACGGAAGGCATGTGGGGACTAGCCAGGCGTGCGTTCGATTGTGTCTGTCTGCTCTGGAATCCCTTGTGAGCGTCGCTTCTTTTCGCAGCTCGATCAAAGGGAGAGAGGAAGCGGGGGTTCTTCGTCGGCGAAAACAGGCAGACGAGCCCGCATTGTGGGGAGATCCATGTCGTCACACTCAGGGCAGCCGCCCTAGCGAGTGCAGCTTCCGCGTGGTCCGGGCCCAGACAGGAAGCGCAGAGGATGTGACGGTCTCCGCCGAAGAGAGGGCCTCTGATGAGGCACATTTTAGAAAGAGGAATTTGAAACAACGCCTCGGAATTGCTCTTTTAGAAAAAGTCTGACGCAACGGTGAACACACTACTGCATTAAAAGGATATAGTGCGCCGGATGGCACAGCAGAAACGGCGGGCTGAAATATCCGGAGGTCGGCGAAGTGGTGATTCGCTGAAGGAGATAAATCTGGGCTCCCTAGGCGAGGCCTGGTCCTTTTATGGATGTGGACCACACCCATTTTGGCGGGCTCTGACGTGTCAGGGCGCGAAATGCCCCGATTGGTTCGAGCGTCTGAGCTGCCTCGCCATAGGTTTGAGCAGTAGCCGCAGCACAGCCAATGACCCATAGGCATAGCCACGGGTGTGCCAGGGTGTGCCGGTGCCACCCACAGTGGCCTAAAAATAGATGCAGAATTATTTTTTAAAGTCTCAATCAAGTTTTAATCGTTAACGTTAAAAAAAATATCTGCCGAGTGCCGACATTAGGACTGCCAAACAATCCGCAAACAGCCGCTGGCTGTCTGACGGGAACAAGGTTGTGCTTTTGAGGCTCGCGCCTCATGAGGAGAAATGGAAACATTGAGTGCAGTTCACACAAATAAACTTAATGAACATATATCGTTCAAAAGATTCATGTGGAGTTTTTATATTTATAACATATGATAAAGTTAACCAACATCACACGACCACGAGTGCTGAATACCATCACAATTGAAAATGTGACACTGATTTCATATGACAGTTCAATAAACAAGTAATTAATATCAAGTCACTTACATTTTAGACACAATATTGACTGTTTTTGTTCTATTTGAGCAGCGAAAATAGTTCAAAAACAAAGATCACAGCAGAAGCACAGCGCATCTCACCGGATAACATAACCACATTACTGAATGATTCAGCGCTTTGAATGATTTTGTTGAGTCAAAGATTCAATGACCTATTAAAGGGTAACTAGATCCCTGGTCAGAGCCTGACTCCACCCACTGGCAATATTTGAAAAATGCTGGAAAAGTGGGCAGAGCCCAGCAGAGATAGAGGGGACGAACCGAGGGCGGGGCTGAGCAGGGGGGCATGCACCTTAGACCCGCAGTGAGGGATTAATTGACAGCTGCTGTCAGACTCTGAGGGGGCTTTCACACCGGCAGTTTAGTTCGGAACGGGCTACGGTTCGCATGAAAAATCACTAATGTGAACACTGTCATGTGGTCCCAGGTGCGCACTGGGGTACCGAACCCGAGACTGCCTGGACGAGGTGGTCTGAGTTCAGTTGCTCCCGAACCGTGCTGCGGTTCGCGTGTATGTGAAAGCAACACGGACTCGGGTACGCACTTTTTCAGGAATAAAAGTATCCCGCCCTTTGATTGTTTTTTTTGTTTTTTACCTTGGATACGAGCAAGAGTGATCCTGCAGTGTATTTGTGGATTCCAGTAAATTTTTTGACATTTGGGTGTCATTGAGTGTTTTAATCTTACAATATATGGTGTAAAAACGTCTGAGTACTACCCTCTTCAGGTTGAACGGTGGCTAATGCAGTTGAATTTTCCTATTGGATGTTTGTAGTGGTTCGTGACATAGCGGTTGCAGGTGACGTAGGCAGGTTCCATACAGAGAGATGCGTCTCAGGTGCACACCCCACTCCGCTGGGCTCTGCCCACTTTTCCAGCCTTTTTCATATATTGCCAGTGGGTGAAGTCAGGCTCTGACCAGGGGTTTAGTTACCCTTTAATGGAAATCCACTATCTCCTTTTGCAAACAGCAGAAAGACAGCTTATGCGACACACACACACACACACACACACACACACACACACACACACACACATTCTGTCATGCGCCGTGCACGTTTGCAATGAGGTAAGATGCACACAAACCTTGTTGGAGAGGTTTATACCTACCAGTGGCAAACCTAGGGAGATACCCATAGCTATGAAATTTGACAAGTCCAGTTAATTCATTAATTCATCCTGATCGTTTTCAATACTCGCAATTCCAACTCCTGACTCGCTACAGTGGTTTTGACGAAACAAGATGGTTTTTATACTGCAAAGGGCGTGGTAGCTCGTACCAAGGGCGTGGTGAGCTGGAACCTGCTTACGTCACCACCCACCCCTTTCGTCACGAACCACTGCAACCACCAATAGGAAAATTCAACTGCAGTAGCTACCGTTCAACCTGAAGAGGGCAGCACTCAGACGTTTTTACACCATATATTGTAGAATTAAAACACTTTATACCCAAATGTCAAAAAGTTACTCGAATCAATGAACAGCACTAATAAAGCCCCATTCTTAAAGATCATTAACTAAAAAAAGTTGGTTTAGGGTTTAGTTACCCTTTAAACAACTGCCTCATTCCTGAACAATTCAGCCGTTTGAACGAATCATTTTAATAAATGACTCAATTACTCACTTATTAATACGGTGATCTGCCGCCCCCTACTGATGGTTTAGTTTCGTGTTTAGAAGTAGGCTATCATTCTATTTGTATATTCAAAAAATAGTTAAAACAATCTCATAACATTATTTAATGCAGTTGTAATATTTCAGTGTATATTAATTAATTTGATTGGTAATAGCCATATCGTTTCTTACTATTTCAATTAAATTTATTGAATACATTTAAGAATTTAAAATGAAAGATGAAGCATATATTTAAACCGATTAGGGTAACATGCTCTTTATAAAGGTTAAAATATCATAAATATGCAGATTTAAATATGTAAAAGCTGACTGAACACTGATGAGAATACTGCCTCAGAATAAATTGTATTTACAACACCAAAAAATCCCATTTTTTTCTGGACAAGCAATTTTTTTACTAGGACGAGTGAATGACAGATTTACTTGTTTGAACAAGCACATGAAAAGCCTTAATGTTGAGCCCTGAGTTATATTTTATATACAGTAGTATTATGTTTATGTGCCGAGCCTGAGTAGGCCTATAGTTTTACACATCAGCCCAGTCTATTCTGTAAAGTTAGTGATACACCGGGTCAAGTTTTTTTTGCACATTTATCTGACAATAAATGTGGCACACCCAGTTTTTCTTATGCACACCCAGAGACGCTTTTCTGGCTACGCTAGTGCCATAACCGCACTCACGCTCATCTGTGTCTGCTGTGCAGCTACACTGCGCTTTAAAGTTTTGGCTTCAGTATTCTCGAGAAAAGGGGTTTTCCCATAGTGTAAGCTAGCTTACGCAATACGAGAGACCTCTCAAAAGGGAACCAGCGTTGCAACACTAGCTACAACCCAAACTCTGTTGGAAAGAGCTGGAAAGAGACTGGTGGAAAGTTTAAGTAAGAATAGTAGAGTATAAACAAAAAGGCATGTATAAGCACACTATTCAGTAGATGAGTTTTCCTGTTCAACATTTTATTTCCCTGAAGTTTAATGTTCCCATTAAGCAACTTGTTAGCAAGCAACCAACTTTTTCAAGACACAAATGCTTAAATCACAAGTGGAGTATAACTGATTTTACTCGTCTGCTCATTTAGTAGAGACTGCAAGACTTGAATTGGTTGTGACTGATGAGGGAGAAATGCAAAATGTGTAATGCTGGGGGGTTCCCAACAAGTTGGACGCAGTCCTGCGTTACCGGAATAATTTGCCTAATCTATATAAAACTTTTAGACCACAATGGAAATGCAGACATCAACAGGTATGGGGAAAAAAAGTTCCTGGGACAAATTGTTCCAAGTATTTTCGGTGGAGTGAGTCAATAAAGGGAATCTTTGACCTCATGTGGTGCCCTTCTCTGTCCCCCTCTCTTCTCAGTGGATGTCCAGACCGATTTGTGGTGATCGATCATGCTCATCGATCTCTGGTTCAGGTGCAGTCTACAGAATATGTTCTTGGACCACACTTGGATCATTGTTTCTGTCTGACCCTCCTGGAAAACCATCGGGGTCGCACCTGTGAACGACTGCTCAAGGCTAATACAGAGTGAGATGCATGTAGCTTAATGGTTTTATTCATACCTCTGGTTCTATTCAGAATAGAATAGAATAGATTGTAGTCACATGACCATTCCATTTTGGAAATAACCAGTATCTTTACATTTTTAAACATTCACACCTCCCTCATTCTTTTTAACACCCCCTCTCCAGGTCAGACATGCATAGGTGGATAGCTGCTTTCCCTTTGATTAAAAAGGCACTTGGAGAGGAGAAGATTTATGAGGACTGGGGTAAGCTTTCAATTCATTTAATCAGAGACACTGTGGGAAGGAATATGCAGTCCTTTAACATTTTCTTTAAATTGATATTTTAAATTGTCATTTACTCCAAATACTGCTATAGTATATGCCCCAATGTTTTAACTTTTTCCATGGAACACAAAATGATGACTAAAGCAGATGTGCTGTTGAGTTCGATATGAAAGTGGATGGTAACCACTAACTGTCAAGTTTCAAAAATTGTGATGCAAAGCTGCGAAATAACTTCTTTTGAGTTCCAATGGGTGAAAAAAAAAAGTTTTTAAAAAATGATTGTGAGAAATAACTCCACTATTATAATAAATTCCAAATATAGACTTCTAAGAAGCTTCCCCAATTATACTCTGGACAAGGTGTCTTTGTTACACAGTGCATCTTGCTCTATAAAGTGTGTGTGTGTGTGTGTGTGTGTGTGTGTGTGTGTGTGTGTGTGTGTGTGTGTGTGTGTGTGTGTGTGTGTGTGTGTGTGTGTGTGTGTGTGTGTCAGATTGTCCTCAAGTGCAGTGTGTCAGTCAGTATGTAGCAAAACAGGCAGACGAACTTAACTTGGAGCCATCTGATGTCATCAATGTACTGCGCAAAACCAGTGAAGGTACAGTAAAAAAAAAAAAAAAAAAAATTCACTCAAATTCTTATCGAACTTTTACTAAAATGGACTTCCATGTTCATTCCACTCCTTAAGGTTGGTATGAAGGCATGCGTCTATATGATGGAAAGAAGGGCTGGTTTCCAGCAGAGAACGTGCTAGAAGTAACTACTGATCACCAGAGACGACGTAACGTGAGAGAGCAGTACCAAATCTCACAAACAACCAGTGTAAACACTCCTACAAGATGACTCCTACTGACTTATCCTAAAAGTACCAGTGGCAATCGCAACCTATCCCAATCACCATCACTCCCCAATACTTTTCGGTCACTCTTTTATGCCCCATTTTTAAATGCAAAAAACGGACTGTTAAAAACTACAACATGAAATGGTCTAAAAACAACTCCTACTGGTGTGTGAACTTTCCTATTGAAATGGGAAGTTGGGTTTAATAAGTAACTCCTTTACTAATGTCATCTTTAGAAAATGAAGAAAATCAAATGATTTTTACAAATGTCAGAATGGAAGCATGGATTGTTCATCAAAAATAAACTTTTATTGGACAGAACTGTTGTTGTCATGAGGTAACTGGATGAGCCTCTTTCATTCTGCTGTCAGGGTCCACCTTCAGCTCCATAGAAACAGTGCAGGCAAGTTTTTATTGCTACATTTGTAATAATCCAACACACAAACAAACAGACATTTTCAGTTAGCTCCTTTTTCATGTTTACCCCAATGTTAACAAATAAAACACTTGGGATAAAATGGATAAAACAATAGTCTTGGACTTTACTCTGAGATGTATTGCCTTGGATGCAGCTTAATGCAAAGGTTTTTGATTATAAATGCCAATATATACTTACCGGCCACTTTATTAGGTACACCTTGTTAGTACAGAGTTGGACATCTTTTTGCGTTCAGAATTGCTTTAATTCATTATGGAATAAGATCAACAAGGTGCTGGAAACATTCCTCAGAGATTCTAGTCATCACGCAGTTGCTGCAGATTTGTCAGCTTCACACCCATTATCAAATCACATGTTCCACCACAGCCCAAAGTTGCTCTATTGGATTGAGATCTGTGACTGTGGAGGCCATTTGAGATGATTAACTCATTGTCATATTCAAAAAACCACTTTGAGATGATTTGAGCTTCGTAACATGGCACATTATATCCTTCTGGAAGTAGCCATCAGATGATGGGTAAACTGTGGTCAAAAAGTGATGGACATGTTCAGCAACAATACTCAGGTAGGCTGTGGCATTTAAACAATGCTCATTTAGTACTAAGGGGGCCAAAGTGTGCAAAAAAAAAAAAAAGATTCCAATTACACCACCAGCAGCAGCAGCCTGAACCATTGATACAAGGCAGGATGGATCCATGCTTTCCTGTTTATGCTGACCCTATCATGTGAATGTCATTGCCGAACCAGTCTGGCCATTCTCCTTTGACCTCTGGCATCAAGACATTTTCGCCCACAGAACTGCCACTCACTGGATATTTTTTCTTTTTTGGATCATTCTCTGTAAACCCTACAGATTGTGTGTGATCCTAGTAGATCAGCAGTTTCTGAAATACCAACCACCATGTCATGTTCAAAAGTCACTTAAAATCAACCTTTCTTCCCCATTCTGATGCTCGGTTTAAACTTCAGCAGATTATCTTGACCTTGTCTACATGCCTAAATGTATTGAGTTGCTACCATTTGATTGGCTGATTAGTTATTTTCGTTAATAAGCAGTTGAACAGGTATACCCAATTAAGTGGCTGGTAAATGTAGAGATGCCCTATTCACAGTTCACCCAATACAATGTTTACAACTCATATGTAATCATTTAAAAAGGAGCAGATTTACCCAAATATACATGATTAAATAATAAACATGATTACCTTTATGAGTGTCATCCTCCAACTGGTATTGAGAGCCTTTTTTTATCTGTAAGAGTATATTGAATAAATAAATTAATGCAAAGCATTTAGCATGTGTATGTTATAAAGTATGTGTATGTATAAAGTTATGCTAATCTTAATACCTTAGTACCAAAATTAGGGTGCAATTAAAAATATGCATTAGATTCAGAACCAGTGGCCGGTTGCATAAACTGCTAAGACTGGTCTTACAAGTTAGTAATCTAATTTTTTTTCTTCAAGACGGATCATAATTTTTTATAAGTCTTTCTTATAAAAAAAAAAAAAAAAAAAAAGGATTTAAGACTAATCAGTCTTAACTACGCAGCTATGTTTATGCTGCCCCAGGGTTTACGGCCCCAGGGTTCCCAAACCTTGTTAGCTATACCTCTACTAATGTAAATTATTTGAACTACCACTTGAAATGTCAACTTTATTTTTGTAACCCTTCAATAAATAAAATGTAAATGATTTTACTCTGCTCCAGTTTATAAAAATTGCTTAAATGTTGCCTTTTGGTTGTTTTTAATTTTACAAACTTGTACAGTAATTTAGCTTCTATAACAAATCCCTGCAATTCCATCCTAGAAATACAAAAAAACAAAGTAAAACTTTTCTGTGTTGTGGGACTTTTATTCGGCTTTCATAATGGAAAAAAGAGACAAAATGCAAATTAAAAACTAATCAAATAACAACATAAACAGACTTATCAGCTTTCAGATGGGAAGGGAAAAGGTAATGTACCCAAATGTACCAAACAATACTTTGGTGTCAAATCACCTGTCACACGGCAGGGGCGGAGTGGCAATCGGAAGAGTTGGGACTTTTCCCGGTGGGCTGGTAGTGTTGAGGCCGCGAGGGCCGGTCTGATAATAGTTATACATTGCAAGTTCTTAGCTTAACTGTGCAGACTCTCTATTCAACCCGTAAATAAATGAATGATACGCATAATTTGTTTGAGTTCTTAAATGGTCTAGTGGTAGATCTTTTGCCAAGCGTGTCAGAGGTTACAGGTTCTAATCCACACTCGTATAGTTTTTTTTCTCTCATCAAAACTGAATATGTTAATCAGTGGTTACAGTCTACAGGTCCTTATAAAAAAATTAGCATATTGTGATAGTTCATTATTTTCCATAATGTAATGATAAAAATTAAACTTTCATATATTTTAGATTCATTACACACCAACAGAAATATTTCAGGCCTTTTGTTTTAATACTGATGATTTTGGCATACAGCTCATGAAAACCCATGATTCCTATCTCAAAATTAGCATATCATGAAAAGGGTCTCTAAACAAGCTATTAACCTAATCATCTGAATCAACTAATTAACTCTAAACACCTGCAAAAGATTCCTGACGCTTTTAAAAACTCCCAGCATGTTTCATTACTCAAAACCGCAATCATGGGTAAGACTGCCGACCTGACTGCTGTCCAGAAGACCATCATTGACACCCTCAAGCAAGAGGGTTAGACACAAAGAAATTTCTGAACAAATAGGCTGTTCCCAGAGTCCTGTATCAAGGCACCTCAGTGGGAAGTCTGTGGGAAGGAAAAAGTGTGGCAAAAAACGCTGCACAACGAGAAGAGGTGACCGGACCCTGAGGAAGATTGTGGAGAAGGACCGACTCCAGACCTTGGGGGACCTGCGGAAGCAGTGGACTGAGTCTGGAGTAGAAACATCCAGAGCCACCGTGCACAGGCGTGTGCAGGAAATGGGCTACAGGTGCCGCATTCCCCAGGTCAAGCCACTTTTGAACCAGAAACAGCGGCAGAAGCGCCTGACCTGGGCTACAGAGAAGCAGCACTGGACTGTTGCTCAGTGGTCCAAAGTACTTTTTTCGGATGAAAGCTAATTTTGCATGTCATTCGGAAATCAAGGTGCCAGAGTCTGGAGGAAGACTGGGGAGAAGGAAATGCTAAAATGCCTGAAGTCCAGTGCTGCTTCTCTGGAATCGGTCCTTCTCCACAATCTTCCTCAGGGTCCGGTCACCTCTTCTCGTTGTGCAGCGTTTTTTGCCACACTTTTTCCTTCCCACAGACTTCCCACTGAGGTGCCTTGATACAGCACTCTGGGAACAGCCTATTTGTTCAGAAATTTCTTTCTGTGTCTTACCCTCTTGCTTGAGGGTGTCAATGATGGCCTTCTGGACAGCAGTCAGGTCGGCAGTCTTACCCATGATTGCGGTTTTGAGTACTGAAACATGCTGGGAGTTTTTAAAAGCCTTAGGAATCTTTTGCAGGTGTTTAGAGTTAGTTGATTCAGATGATTAGGTTAATAGCTCGTTTAGAGACCCTTTTCATGATATGCTAATTTTTTGAGATAGGAATTTTGGGTTTTCATGAGCTGTATGCCAAAATCATCAGTATTAAAACAATAAAAGACCGTAAATATTTCAGTTGGTGTGCAATGAATCTAAAATATATGAAAGTTTAATTTTTATCATTACATTATGGAAAATAATGAACTATCACAATATGCTATTTTTTTTAGGAGGACTTGTATATCAAGCAGGGACACGTTTGTGTGCATTTTATTTTGTGATTTCACCGGAATGAATAGAGAGTCTCCACAGCAGCGATAGATTGAAGAGCGCATCTGAGTGAAGACTGCACGAGGCACAAGAGAACACTGTCCATGCAACTGATCGCCGCGGCAACGAGCGCTCAGCTTGATTTAAAAAACAACACATTTTAGCGCTAGATCTCTTATTTAATAGCTAACTAAATGAATGCTCTGCTAGTTAACTGGAGAGGTTTTATTTATTAGGTGGCTACATCCGTTCCTTAATGTTTCAAAAAGTGGTGAGGGACAATATCGATCCTTAGAAAAAGTGGTGGGACAGACTTCACTGGATCTAAACAAATCAATCTAACCATACTAGATGTGACCAGTAGTGGTGGCTTTCTAACCATACTAGATGTGACCAGTAGTGGTGGCTTTCTTAATCCATTTAAAATAATGTTGCAAGGGTTCTTGCAAAAAATTAAAAATAAAATTTTACCAAAAAAATGGTAAAGTCCCATGGCCTGTGACATGTTGTGCTACTACAGTCTACCAAGAGAGTCCCAAGTACCTCAGTAGGTTGTTTACCTGTTAAGATTGGAATCTTGTGAATGACTGATCGGTTCCTCACCTCTGTCCTCAAGATGCCTTGTGTGTGTGAGTGAGGCGGTTTTGAGCGTTTGTTTCATAGGTAGAGGTGTGGGAGGATGGGACGGCAGATAGATGGCAAGATTGCGATTTCCATTCTCTGGATGGACACAGCCAAGTGGAACCCTGAACCCAACAGAAATACAGAATTTAATAAGGTTTGTCTGAAGTTTTATTTGCATAAGGAGATGGGGCTACACAGGCAATATACATCACTTTTTAGGAAATGCACTCTCATAAGCCCCATTTAGTTTTTCTATGTAGAGAATGTACATTTAACATTCTCTACAATGCCCCGTCTTTTTTTGGGACTTCTCCCGAGCATAAGGCAGAAGACCATATTCATCTGTCAAATTGTGCTCCATGAGCTTGTGATTAATTTATTAGAAAGGGGTTTTATACCTGTAATGTAGTTGAGGTTGGCTGAGAGGTCTCAGTTGTGGAGGAAAAGGGGGCATGTTTCTCACCTCATTCCTGTAAATCACCTGATCACCATCATTCTGCATTTAAAATATGTTTAGAATTAAATTAAAGTTCTGCAAGCCAAAAAAGGCTACAAATAAATAGGACTGGGTGATATATATATATATATATATATATATATATATATATATATATATATATATATATATATATAAATTAAATATTTATAATTATGCCATTACAAAAAGGGTAACCCTTTATTTTAGTGTCTTTGTTACGGGTTGCATGTACTTACTGTATTAAATAACAGTAAACTATCCATAATTAATTCAACTAACCCGAAAACAAACCCCATTCCCTCTAACCCTATAGTAAGTACAGTAAACTATCCATAATTAATTAAACTAACCCGAAAACAAACCCTATTCCCTCTAACCCTATAGTAAGTACATGTTAATTAATATTACACAGTACTTCAATATATAAATAAACCGTGACAAGGGCACCCAAAAAAAGAAATAAAAAAAGCTGAATATCTCAATATTATGCATTACTGCTGAAATTGATTAAACTGATATTGTAAACAAGTTTTTCGTGTAGAAAATATCTAAACTTTAGAAATGTTCAATGTACTTTAAGCTAAAGCATTGCATTATGCATTGCTTAAAGGTGGGGTAAGTGATATTTCAAAAACGCTGTGTGACATTAACATCTGAAATCAACCCAAACAAACACACCCCTCTCCATTGCTCCCCCTCCAAAACTCCCCCTCCATTCCTAACCACCCTTCTCTAGCAGTCGTCAGCACGACTCTCACCAGCTGGCCTCCGTTACGCACGCAATCCAAGAGTGGATGTCTTTTTATCATGTTAGTTGCCAACAGCACAGCAGCTCCAGACAAACAATGACATTCAAACCAAAAGGGAAGCATATGCAACAGTGTATTCCTTATTTGGCAACCTGCCTCAAGAAAGACACAGACTGTAACCTTGGAAATGATATAAAAGCTGTTCAGCCCTTCCTGGTGTTGTCTCACTCATGCCACAGCGTAACTTCTGTGTAGTGACTGGGTCCTTCTTGCAAGAATAAAAACTTTTAAAAGACAGTTTGATTTCAGAGTGTCTCTTACACAGTGATGATGGTTTGATAATTAATTTTTGCCACAACACCAGTCATAACCTTAATTTTTCAGGGATTTCTTCTGAGCTTTTTACTTTTGTATTTTGTCTTATCTCCATTTCTGCAGTCTTCTTCAAATCTACCTCGTGCTCGTTCTCTCTCCTCCACCGTCATACGCCCCATAATGCTGATACACGTTTGTTGTTTGTGTGCCGGTCCAACTAACTTCCAAACAGCATTTTTCAAATATTGCTCACCCAACCTTTAAACTAGAAACTTCTCAACATTTCTCTATAGAATGAGGCTGACAAACTCCTACTGTTGCAACAGTGCCACAGGAGTCTATGGAGAAGCTGAATATGGCTCTGGAGTGGTCAGTCTCCAGTGGTCTACAGGCAGGATCCAAGAGGGCTGTGTGATTGGGGTTAACTGGGGGATTAGCACCAGCTGTGTCGACCATCACCACCATTCTTCCATCAGGCAGACACACTGCACAGAGAAGGAACATGCTTTTTGATCTTCTGGATAAAGCTACGGTATGTATAGATCAAGTTTCCATCAAGAGTACAGTGGTTTGTATAAGTTACCCAATAACTCTCTCACAGGGAAGAGACAGCGCTGCAAACGAGTCTGTTCTTCTGCTGTTTCCAGATGAACTAAACTCACCAGCACACTCACTAACAGACCTTGCAGTCCCAAGCCCTTAAAACAGAGGAAAGCAGTATATTAATATTTCAGTGTTTAAATTATTGAAGTTGATACCAAGCATCTTACATGACTTCAATTAATAATGGCTGGTCTCAGGCCTTTCATGTACCTCATAGCCCATGCCAGGGGCGTAAAGTGGCACCTCCAGGCTGAGGTAGAGCTCGTGCGGATCTAGTGAGAATCCCCCCAACTCCACCAGCTCCCAGTTAAGCTTCATTCCTCCTACATACAAACTCCATTCAGAGGAGTCTAGATTACCATAGTAAGCCAATGTACGCACACCTCGCACCGTACACTCCCCTTCCAACTTTGGCAAGACTAGGAGACACGGACACAGATACAAATAAATGTATTCGGTAATTGCTTTATTCATGAAGGACACATTCAGTGCTACCTTAGCGGTTCACTTTGGAGTTGTTACTTTTATGCAACATTTTAAGGGGCTTTCACACTGGCAATTTAGTTCGAAACCGAGTATGGTCCACATGACAAATTGATAATGTGAAAACCGCCATTCAGACAGTGGTACCGATCCGGAGACTACATGTAGGAGGTGGACTGAGTTCGGATACACTAGTTCTATGGCGTAAAATTGTATGAATGTAAAATCAACTTGTACTCTGGAAGTACGCACTTGTTCAGGAAGTAACTAAAGTAAAATATTTTTAAATGCTACAAGTGAATTTAGGCTTCACAACATTGTAATGTACAGCATGACACATGGAAATTCATTTAGAGATTAGAACCATCTGGAGAAGTGGGAGAGTATCGCAGCAGTGGAGATACACAGAAGGTGTGTGGATTCCCAAGGAGAATGCAGTAAGATGCAAGTAACAGAGAATGCAAGTAACAGAGCAGTTTAGGACAATCTCCCTCTCCTTAGTGTTGAGTGCAAAACCTTCTTCAAGATTGTTTCCAATCGTCTGATGGGATATCTCCTTAAGAACACCTACGTAGACACCTCGGTGCAGAACGAGTCCCAGGGTGTATTGCACATACAGGGGTGGTGACCACCGATCAAGGAGGCAGTGCTTTGTCTGTGCTTCCCCCCAATATAGTCCCAAGTCAATATCTGCCTAGGAAATCGCCTAGTCTTAATCTGCATTACTATTTGTACTCGTTGTGAATACGCAGGCCACGTTTTTGTATAACTTTTACTCACGACATGCTACCTGACAACATAGGATTCCATTCATTATGCTAAGCTAAGCTAGCGTCGGGGCTGCCAAACTAAGACAATGCATGCACTGAGACAAAAATGCTTTTGCCCACCTATCTTAATGTAGGGGAGACGGTGAATAAGCCCCATTTCAAAAACGGTGGAGTGTTCCTTTAACCAAAATCATATCTGTGGCATGTTTGGTGATGGCGCCAAACATGCCACAGATCAAATCATATCAAACCAAATCATATCTGTGGCACGGAGGTGGTGATGGCGCAATGGATAAGACACATGCCTTTGGTGTGAGAGACCCGGGTTCGAAACCACTATGAGACACCAATGTGTCCCTGAGCAAGACACTTAACCCCTAGTTGCTCCAGAGGCGTGCGACCTCTGACATATCTAGCAATTGTAAGTCGCTTTGGATAAAACGTCAGCTAAATGAATAGATGTAAAATGTTTGCTCTCTATAAACTCCAATCTTCATTCCCCATTTGTTAATTTACATTACATGTTGCTAACTTTGTGACGCATGGGTATTGTAAGAATCTTGAAGGTTCTTTTTCTTAAACACCCATGAAATTACAGATTAAAACACCTTGCTCGAACACATAGGGTCGTAAAATCTACCTCCAAAGGGACAACTTTGGCTCACACACACCTCCAGAGGGTGTGACATCTTCACGCTTTAAAAATCACTGATCAAGATCAGCCTCTCTCTTACTCTCTTGGTCCTTCCTGAGAAGTCCTGATGTGAAGATTATGCTAAAATAGAAGTGTTCTAAGGACCCCCAAGCTTGTGCCAGGCTGCGGCCTTGTCATTCCATTTAACAAAGATCCTCTGACTTCCACTGGGTCTCTCTCATAAAGACAACATCAATGATCAACTGGAGCCTCAACAAATTGCGCCAGGACAGTTTAATTCAAATGGGCGAGACATGCAAGTATCAAACTTAGTCTCATTATTTGATACATTAAATATGCTTCCCCCTTTTAAGAAAGGCGTGTTAGAACTAAACTGATGGTTTGCTCAAGGCTGTTCATCTGCTGAATTTCAAACAATGCTATAACTTCTTGCGGTTACACTTTATTTTAAGGTGTCATTGTTACAGTGTAATTATATATTTAAGTACTGAGTAATAATAATTAACTACATGTACTTACTATGGAGTTAGGGTAGGATTAGGATTTGGTTGAGTGTTAGTTCCATGTAATTATGCATAATTTACTGTTATTACTATGGTAAGTACATGTAACATATGCAACAAGGGCACTGTAAAATAAAGTGTTACCCTTCTTGCTTTCCTGTATTCTGCTTCAGCTCTCTTTCCATTGGTAAACTGTTTGTATGCATGTATGTGTATGTTAGAGCAGTTTAAGTGTTTAGTCTAGTTAATAAAATCTTGTTCATATCACACGTAAAGTTGTCCGTGTCTCAAGCTCATATCTGGAGTCACTAATCATATAGATCTACTTGTTCCAAGTAGTACTGTAAAGTAAGAAAGACATTCCCCATGACCCGGAAATGTACATTTCTATTAATTAATTACCAAAATTTAAGGTTCACAGAATGAGCTGAGTAATTAGTTGTAATGATAATGTAGCTACATCAAGTTAATCCGATTAACTGAGCCAAATATTCATAATCAATTATAACAAGTTATGATTGCTTATTAATATTTCATCGAGCTAATTTGCTACACCACATAGATTGGTGGAATTGGCCATGAGCAGATACTACGTTGCGGAGCAAATTTGAAATCTCATCCTTGACTATTATAAGAACTTTAGTCTTAGGATGTCCTCTGGGACTTTAGTATCGGAGTGGCATCGTCTGGAGAAGGGTATTATTACAGCCTGCATAATCTCTGTGTCTCTGTTTGCGCTGGCCATGAACATGGTCGTGAAAGTCTGCGGAAGTGGAATGCAGAGGTCCACTGTCCAGATCTGACAACCACCGATTAGAGCATTCATGGACGATCTCACGGTTACCACAACCACAGTGCCCGGATACAGGTGGCTTCTTCAAGGCCTCGAACAACTCATCACTTGGGCAAGAATGAGCTTCAAGACCGTGAAATCCAGGTCCTTGGTCTTGAGGAAAGCAAAAAATTGCTGATCAGTTCCGCTTCATGCTGGGAGATGCCAGAATTCCATCAGTGTCAGAAAAGCCAGTGAAGAGCCTGGGCAAGCTCTTCACTGGCAACCTGAAGAAAATTATCCAGGAGGAGGTACGAGCCGAGATGGAGGAAGCTCACTTCAGCAGAGTGGTGGGCATGTCCAAGCAGGGGGCCTGGACCAGATGGGAGTATACGGCTGGCCATAAGATCACCTGGGTAGAACTCTGGAAGGTGGAACCACACCATTTTAAGTTCTTGGTCCAGTCAGTGCATGATGTTCTCCCTAGCCCTGCCAACCTGTTCACCTGGGGCCTGGTGGACTCACCACACCTGGGGCCTGGTGGACTCACCACACCTGGGGCCTGGTGGACTCACCACACCTGGGGCCTGGTGGACTCACCACACCTGGGGCCTGGTGGACTCACCACACCTGGGGCCTGGTGGACTCACCACACCTGGGGCCTGGTGGACTCACCACACCTGGGGCCTGGTGGACTCACCACACCTGGGGCCTGGTGGACTCACCACACCTGGGGCCTGGTGGACTCACCACACCTGGGGCCTGGTGGACTCACCACACCTGGGGCCTGGTGGACTCACCACACCTGGGGCCTGGTGGACTCACCACACCTGGGGCCTGGTGGACTCACCACACCTGGGGCCTGGTGGACTCACCACACCTGGGGCCTGGTGGACTCACCACACCTGGGGCCTGGTGGACTCACCACACCTGGGGCCTGGTGGACTCACCACACCTGGGGCCTGGTGGACTCACCACACCTGGGGCCTGGTGGACTCACCACACCTGGGGCCTGGTGGACTCACCACACCTGGGGCCTGGTGGACTCACCACACCTGGGGCCTGGTGGACTCACCACACCTGGGGCCTGGTGGACTCACCACACCTGGGGCCTGGTGGACTCACCACACCTGGGGCCTGGTGGACTCACCACACCTGGGGCCTGGTGGACTCACCACACCTGGGGCCTGGTGGACTCACCACACCTGGGGCCTGGTGGACTCACCACACCTGGGGCCTGGTGGACTCACCACACCTGGGGCCTGGTGGACTCACCACACCTGGGGCCTGGTGGACTCACCACACCTGGGGCCTGGTGGACTCACCACACCTGGGGCCTGGTGGACTCACCACACCTGGGGCCTGGTGGACTCACCACACCTGGGGCCTGGTGGACTCACCACACCTGGGGCCTGGTGGACTCACCACACCTGGGGCCTGGTGGACTCACCACACCTGGGGCCTGGTGGACTCACCACACCTGGGGCCTGGTGGACTCACCACACCTGGGGCCTGGTGGACTCACCACACCTGGGGCCTGGTGGACTCACCACACCTGGGGCCTGGTGGACTCACCACACCTGGGGCCTGGTGGACTCACCACACCTGGGGCCTGGTGGACTCACCACACCTGGGGCCTGGTGGACTCACCACACCTGGGGCCTGGTGGACTCACCACACCTGGGGCCTGGTGGACTCACCACACCTGGGGCCTGGTGGACTCACCACACCTGGGGCCTGGTGGACTCACCACACCTGGGGCCTGGTGGACTCACCACACCTGGGGCCTGGTGGACTCACCACACCTGGGGCCTGGTGGACTCACCTGCTTGCCAATTCTGTCAGAAAAGGGGATCATTAGAGCATATCTTCAGCTGCTGCTCAAAGGCCTTGGGAGATGGAGTCATTGTTGGCACCATGACCAGGTCCTGAAAGCAGTAGCAGAAGCCATCTGCACTGTTAATACATCAGCAAGCAGCATCCAACAAAGTCTGTAATTGCCTTTGTCTGAGCAGGCGAGAAGCCCCCCAGAAAGACCCAAGGGGGCCTGCTCGCAACAGCAAGGGACTGGCATCTCCTGGTGGACCAAGGGAGACAATTGAAGTTGCCGGACACCATTGCGGTTACATCACTCCGACCGGACATGGTCTTGATGTCCGCGGCAAGCAAGCAGGTGGTGCTACTTGAACCAACTATCCCCTGGGAAGATTGAATGAAGGAAGCCCAGGAAAGGACGAGGGCCAACTACGCTGATCTGGTAGCTGAGTGTCGGTAGAACGGATGGAATGCCTGCTGTGAGCCTGCTGAAGTGGGCTGCAGGGGCTTCGTAGGCCAGTCTCTATACCGGGTCTTGGGACTCTTAGGCAAAGAGCCATCAAGAACATCTTGCTGAAAAGGCTGCACGGTGGCTCTGGTTAAGGAGGGGGGACGTGTTGTGTAGGGCGCTACCTGGACACAAGTTGGGGCCTGATCACCCCCGACTGGGTCGCCCAGGTGAGGGTGTCTGATGCAAGACCCAAAACAACCTATGACCCCAGGAGCATCACTGACGAGGTGTCCAGGTTGCACCACAAGGTGTATTCAAGTAATATGATTACATTTTACTTTTTAAGAGAGGCTTTTTTTAAGTGCAAGTAGTGACAGATGCCCTTTACACAAAGTGAAAATAGCGTCCGACTAGTATGTCCAAAGAAAATACTGCAACTTCCAAATAGTGTAAGATGCCATTTATACTTCCTGCAAATAGTGGTTGATGCTAATTGAACAGTGTATTGTAGTGCATGAAACAGCAAGAAAGAATTACATACAACTTGGGTCAGTCATGTCAAAAGCTAAATCCATTATTCTTATTCCCTATGCAACTTTTTCAGTAACCAGGTATGTTTCTTTTGTAATTTTGTCTGACTCAATACAATGGTTGTCAGAGCAAGCGTAAAAAGCCATGGCTAAAAAGATGGGCTATTTGTACTTAGTGAAATTAGTGTTAAACAAACTTTTTGTGGGTGGACATTACATACCTACATCCTGCAGTTCTGCCTCAGCAGTAGCAGGATAGTTGTAGCTCTCTCCATCAGTAGACAGAATGAAAGAGAAGACCCCAGAGAAAGTGTATCTTCTTAAACGGTCCCCCAAATACTAAACCACCAGAGAAGGAAGGAAGCATGCTTTATAAAAACAATAAAAAGACTTTGACAAACAAATGTATGTGGTGCATCACCTTCTGTAAGACGAGTGGATGATAGAAGGGCATCTGAAACAGATACATGTATGTGTTGTTCGGGAAAGGGTTTTGAGAGAGACGAACACCATTTCTTTCCATTTCGTCCCAGTGCACCAGCTGACCTGCTACGGTCACATTCCCCAGAGAAACATCATGAGGAAAACAGCACAAGGAGATGGAAAACTCTCCCTGTGAGGGTACAGTCTCTACATGGAAAGAGAGAGATAGAGAGACACAAACACACGAGTCAAATGGCCCTTTACTCTGCAGGTAGATGGTACCTTGCCAGAACGCAAAGTGGACCAGACTTCATGTAGATAGTCTGGCTATGTAAGAAAAATAAAGTAGCAGCTAGAGAAGTTGTAGGTGGTGTGGCTTGTGTTTCTCACTGTTTATAAGCATGACCGGTCGGGGCTGGTGATAAATATAAAGTTTTCTGAATGTCCGTTGCTGAGTCAGACTCCACGCTGTATCCTCCCATTCACGCAACAGGAAGACGTCAATAAAATATGACTGAGAGTAATGTCCATCAATCACGTGACTCTGGCCGAGGGGAGGAGATAGACAGTCAATAATAGAAACATTACATTTAAAAAAAAAGTGTTTTCTTTTTGTTTCTGAGTAAAGGAAAAAGTGATACATTTCAACCATACACTGAGGGCATAAGATCTCTGGGATACCTTGATGAATCCTCCTTCAGCACCAAAAGGAATACGGATCTCCAAAGTTCCATTGTTGTCATGAATCATGTAACCACGCTGTTGGGCAACACACTCAGACAGGTAACGTCCCCCAACACCCAACTTAAGGCCCTTTTCTATGAAGGGAGGTTGGACCAGAGGGGGGAGGTTGCGTGGGAGAGACCACAACATATCTGAACCATCCATTCGGGCCTGACCTACAAGAGGATTTGAAGAGGTGGGTGAACGTTTGCATAAAAGATAATCAAGTTCAGACACGTACATCCTAATGCAACACTTTATGAGCTATAAATATCAACAAGTAGGATTAAAATGGGAGATTGGAAACTGCAAGAACAACATACTCATAGTGCAGGCCACTGACATGTCCATAGTCAAAAGGGTCCATTTAAGCTTGTACAAGATGGAGGCACTGACCACTTCCACGCCAGTCTCACCCACCTGAAACCATTCAGACAAACAATTTGATTTTTATAACAGCTCACAGTGAAATTTAAATTTAAGCTTTTATACCAAGGAACATCATCATTGACTTAAGGAACACGCTGAGTTTTTGGGAGTTAAAAGATGGCGGTGTCTCCTATGACCTTGTTATTTGTACACACTGTGACTATACAAATCACAACATATAAATAGGAAAATGTTGGAGTTAATTTGTCACTTATTGGGAGCAGTATGCTAGCTGGAGCCATTTACTTCCAGTCCTTATGCTAAGCTAGGCTATCGGTGGGTGCGTCAGAGTTACAGCACGCACGGAGATGAAAAGGGTATGTATGGACTTATCTAACTCTAGGGGATATGCTGAATAAGCTAAAGTCCCAAAAAGTCTGCGTGTTCCTTTAACAGATTTTTTTTTTTTTTGGGTGGACTACTTTTGTCACCCTTGTGTCATTGTGTTAATAACAGGTCCATAACCTTCCTTCTGCGGAAAACAAAATATAATTTTGAAACATTGGAACATACTGAATTCCAAAATATCAATGCATCTTCTTCAAAAAAATGTCTTTAATGTTAGACCGAATATAGTAAGTAATAAAGTTTTGGAACAATATGAGAGGCAAGTAAACGATAACAATTGTCATTTTTGGCTGGAGTATTCTTCTATTTAATTTACAACTAGAATTAAAGCAATGTCAAGAATTCAAGATAAGCTCTATCAGTTTAAAGCTGGAATATACTACACAACAAGAGGTCTCCTAAAATCAGCTCAAAATCAAACATGTTTGACATCCTCTAAATAGATGTAAAATAGGTGTCCATCATACACTACATAATTTTCTGTGAATTCTGTCAACTCCAACTGACAAAAACCAGCAACGAACCTCAACTCCTCCAGGCGAAAAATATCTGTGCAGAAGTCATGTAATGAATTCCAACCTTCACATGATCATTGTGAAAAAAAAAAAATGTTTGAAACCTAAGTCCTGATTTATCCTTTACCTGTAGCATGTATGCCAGCTTGGATCTGTAGGCACAACGCAGTAGGATGCGATTGTCGGTGGTGTTAATGTGGTAGCCCAGCAAGTGTGCCATTCTTACTGGCACAGTCTCCTCCCTCATTCCACCCTCCTGATGAAGCGCAGGCATGCGGAACACCACTCTCCATTCCCTCAGACCCTCATCCAGCTCCTAAGACGAACAAAAAAACATATGTATTGATAGCTGGGGAGGGCTTGAGGCTCACACAACACTGTTAAATGGTGAATTGTGTAAATTCTGTACCAATAGCAGCACCAAACAGAATTACAATCTGTTTGAGTTACAATCAGAATTACGATCTGTCAATCAAGTCAAGCTTTTCGCAATACACCCTGACAGAAAGTCATACGGTTTTGTATGTGATGCCTTTAGTGCTTTATCATAGTTGTAGGGCTGGGCGATATGATGATATACAACGGTGATACAAGTATTAAGACCAAGCGATGCTCCAAATTTTAATTTAATGAAAATATGATCGGATGTCACAGTTGAAAATTCTGATGCTCGGGCAGATAATGGTCCGTTTTGCTGCAAGTAAACAATTCTCGAAAAGAATCAATAAAGATAAAAATATGTTGTCTTAAGTGTAAAATAGTCCTAAGTGTAAAATAGCTGACGGTCAAAGAGTTTAGCATTATCCAAATTTAATTAGCAATAATTTAAGCTACGATGTTGAGGAATAGCTTATGGCTATAAGTAGCGTTTCTGAATTCAGGCAGTAATTTATTGTGTGGCTTAGGTTTTCACTAATTTTCTGATCGAACAATGGAAGTTAACTCAGTTCACAGGTGCTGCTAGTCATGACAGACAGGTTAATTCAGATACATTAAATCCAAATGGTCCAATTGCACGGTCTCTTACCACAGGGGCTGGAGTTACCCACGCTGTACCCATGTGATTATTAGGAGGCAGCTGTTTCAGCACTGACACCTAGGGAATAGAAAAGCATCATGGAACTGTTTTTTGTTTCCAAACAACAGTTTTATATTTGGAAATGTGCAATTTATAAATATAAAATATAAGAGATTTGTTTCACCTCCATGTAGTTCTGCTCACAGACAAGCTCCCGAGGACCCCATGGGACCTCAAGAGGGCAGGTGAGCTGTAAAGGGTAGGATTTCTCCTCCCCATTTGAGTCCTGATTTATAAACCACACCAGCAACCGAAATTCTGTCTCCCTCTGAAACCACAAACAACCAACATTGCTAGCTGTTGTGCTCTCAAGCATAATTACAAACAAATTGAATATATAATACTGTAATGTTAAAATACCAATATCTGATTTTTACCCAAAAAATTTACTGATAACCATCATGGTATGTGTTAAAAAATTTGCAGTTTTCTCATTATGTGTTAAAGGTTGTATCAGTGATTTCAGGCCCAAAAATAAATGTCTAATCTTTCCTAACGATCCGCTAGCTGCCCGCCCCATAAGCATGCCGTCAAAAAACCTCGTCTCTGTAGGCAGCGTAGGCTCTGAGATCTGCACACAAAAACAAATGGGACAACCACCACTCAAAACCAAAATAAACAGTGTTCCAACCAATCACTGACAGGGGCGGGTGTTGTGAGGTTTTGCGCTCGTGCACGGCTGGACGCGAAATCGGAGCAACACCCGACCCTGTCAGTGATTGGTTGGAACACTGTTTATTTTGGTTTTGAGTGGTGGTTGTACCCATTTGTTTTTGTGTGCAGATCTCAGAGCCTACGCTGCCTACAGAGACGCGGTTTTTGGACGGCATGCTTATGGGGCGGGCAGCTAGCGGATCGTTAGGAAAGATTAGACATTTATTTTTGGGCCAGAAATCACTGATACAACCTTTAAGGTAACAGTGAACCAATTAACAGGTTTTGCAGTGTATATAATGTGAGGAATAGTTTTACAAAAAATAAGGACTACTCAGAGACAAGGGGTTGAGAAGCTTGAAAAAAAAATTCCATAACTAGACAGCTTTGAGCGAGGAACAGACTGAAATTTAGATAATATATTCACAGAAAACATTCCCTCTGCAACAGATAACTTATTTGGTCTCCCCACATAAAAATATATTCTATGGTTTTAGAAGACATAGTATAGCTCACAAGTTATATGAACTTACTTTTTAAGGCGCTTTTTGTGGTTTTCGAATTTGACAGATGTTGAACTTGTATGGAAAAGCCTAATTTTAAACAACATTTAAGTATATCTTACCTGGTTCTTAACCAGACAGCCCAGGTAGGAAACGCGCAACACTAAATCACCCCAGGAGTCAAGAGTCATAGTATAGCCACACTCTGCCGCCCACTGACCAGAAACCTCATGGACCTCAGAGTCTTCTGTGAGAGTGAAGACAATTACATCACCATTTAAATGACCAGATACAGGGTGAACTGGGGATATTTAAACTCTGAGGTGTACAAATTTGCTCCATTAATAAAGTCTACTCTACCTTAAGATCAAGTAAGCCGTTATGATATTGTATTTGTTTTGTCCTGTGATGGAGGTATCATTTGTTGGTAAACGGGTGTTGTGTTGACTTTACAATAAATTTCATAAGTCAAAAAGACAAAACTACCACACAATATGCTTGAAACCAGGAACAATTTAGTGAGAAATTCAGGCATGTTAAATTGACAAGAAACAAAAAAATCCAGTTAATTAAAGGAGATGCTTAAAAAAATTAATACCTTGAACATCAACCCTAAATTTGCGGCCAAGGAAATTTGAGTTGACAGACAGCCAGAAATGACGATCATGGCACTCTGTCCTAAACATACCTGAGAAATAAACACATTTATAACACATTGTTGTCCATAGTCCAATTGTCTACACAAAATAATTAACTAAAACACTTGAACTAAACCATATTTGCTTACCAATAGGTATGGAATCAGGAACAGAGATAGGACATAAACCCAACAAAAGAAACCTGAAAAACAATGTTTTCTTATCTAAAAGATAATCACGAAAATGCGCCTTATTTGGGAAAAAAATAAATAAACTCACCATAGCAAAGAAACGAAACACATGACCATAAAGAAAATTTCTGCCAACTGTATACAGATTTTGAATAATGAAAAACGGGTTCTTCAAAAATAATTTTGCACCGATTAAATCGACTTCTTTTTTTTTTTTCAACAGATCAGCCGACGCGTGGAGCTTCGTTTTGACTGGTAAGCGCACCTGTCAGATTGACCTAGTTAATTAATTTGCATATCACGTGGTCCCATTTATGTTCATTTTTGCGAACAAGTTCGCTCTATAGTGCGTCAAAACTCGCATTTGCCAATTATTTTCTGTGTGCGAAAGTCGAGACTATTTGGGTATCCTTTCACTCTGACTGATCCAGCAAAAAATGCATTTGATAATAGCAGAAATGTTACAAATAAAACTTAAGCTACTCTAATATGTATGACTTGCTTCTATGACATTTTATTAAGACGTAAAAGTAATGAATTGTAATAGGCTTAGGCCTATTGTTTATTTTAAATGCAAAATATTAAATAGTAAATCATGTTGTTCAACTGAATAATGGCTGCAACAACCTCTGGACATAAAACCCTATTGATGCAGTAAATAATATTTTACATGAGTTGTAGAGACATCTACAATAAACATTAGATTGTATACTTTCATCATCAACATAACACATGTGTTTTAATGTAGGCTATGATGCTCTGCATATCACTATTTTAAAATGCATTAAATGTTCATGAGTTAGGGCTTATCCATTGAGCTTTATAATGCTTCTGAATTAGGCTATCAAAGCTTGTTCACCCAATTAAAATTATATCATCATTTACTCACCCTCATTTTGTTTCAAACGTGTATGAGATTTTTTTGTTCTGATGAACGTAAAAGAAGATAGCCTACTTTAAAGAATGTTGTTGGTAACCAAAGTTGGTGGCCCCATTTACCTCCATAGTATTTTTTTTCCTATGAAAGTCAATGGCTACCGTCAACTGTTTGTTTATTACTAGTATTCTTTAAAATAGCTTATTTTGTGTTCAACAGAAGAAAGAATCTCATATAGGTTTGGAACAACTCGGGGGTGAGTAAATGATGGCAGAATTTTAATTTTTTGGGGGAACTATCCCTTTAATGAAACTAATGAAAAAAAATCAGATTGTTAATCAGAAATTGGATGAAAAGGCGAGTCAGGCGACTTGACAGTCAATCCACATACACTGAAAATCTTCTGCAATCATGTGACTGTGGAATTTCCTGTGTAAACTCATCATTCTTTCCGGTATAATGGAAGCTGTTGTTGTGATGTTGTTACCCCAGAAGATCTAGGGCCCGTCCTTCGTACGTTGCTTAAAACATCCGAGATCAAATGATACATCCAAGATAATATCATCGTGCTCATCATGATCTGGCTAATTAGGTTCTTCGAACACTCCTGTCGGTTATGATTAGTATAGCTGGATTGAGTTATCTGAGATAATTGCGCGTTCATGCGCTGGGTTAAAAGGGGATATGTATCGATAGTAGAAACATTGATCAGCAACGCTGCTATTGGCTGCTCACCGTGGCCAAAGAGCGCGCTCAGTTTTTTTCTCCACAGAAGAGCAAGAGTTATTGCTTGAAGGATATGCAGAATTTGAAAACTTAATTAAAACACCTCAAAGTGTGCAAAAGCCAAGAGAGAGGGCTGGCAAAACGTAGCAGACAAATTAAGTTTATAGTTAGATGTTTTTATCACTTATTAAAGTATATATTTTGATATTTTAATAATTTCTAAATAATTAATAACTTTGTTCATTGTAATGTCAGAGTCACCACCCACTACTAGAACATGGGAACAAGTAAAAGTGAAGTACTAGAATATCCTACATATTAGTAATTTGTACTAACTAATCTCTTTTAAAAAGGCACTGTTAATAAATGTTTGCCTGTTTATAAAAGCAACCAAGAAAAAGGCTGGGGAAAAAAAAGAAAAGAAAAACAAACAGGTGGTGGTCCTGCACCCCAACATTATACCCAGGCAGAAGAGCTGACCCTTGGGTTGAGTGTGAACCTTGTGGAGGGCATCCCTGGGTTCAGCTCTTCCTCAGACCCACAGGCAGAGGCCAGGAGCAGAACACCTTCACTGCTGGTAAATGAAGTTTAAATTATCCTAGTACACTGTAAAATAATTTGTTGCTGCATTAAATTAAGTAGGCCTATAATCCAAATGGCTGTCCAGTCATATCAGCTGTTAAACCTTGAGTAGCAATGAATTGCTTTGACTTGTGAAAGTCTACATGTGTGACTGTGAAACTACATAATGTAAAAAAAAAATATGTTGCCATGAGTTATTGATCACATTTCCCCCCAGTGTACTTCATTGTAATGAAATTGTGTTTTCCTCTTTTGTGCAGTATTAAACAATACACCAACACTTTTATGTGTTCCCAAGCAAGTGGCTGAAGCTTGTGCAGTAAGTAGACTTTTTCTAATGTTACATCAAAAGGGAAGAAAGTAGCTAAAACATTTTGTAATGCCCATTCCCCCCCCACCCCCCCAATGCACAGGACAGTGAAGAAACCCTCTCAGGTATCTTCAAGTGCATAAATAACTTTACTTAATTTACACTTGAGTAGGCCCTACCTATTATTTCTGAATGCAATATGAGTTGCAGCAGTCCACATCTACAGAAGAGTCTGCACAAGGCAGTGATGCAGAGGTGGGCAGTGTTGTACTTTTCCTTTTAATGTTTGATGCATAAGCCATGTGTTTGACAGGTTTACCCCAAAACAGAGTATTTTTAAAATACTTGACAACTTAAAGAAAAAAAAAACTGGCACTAGAGATAGAGTTGCTTCATAGGAACTTCAGAGTAAGTGCTAATATATTATTTCACACAGAGTACAATATATATTATTTGCAGGCAAAAGATATCTTGATCACTGGCTTTTCTTTACAAAGAACAATAAAAATAAAAATCAAGGAACTAAGCATATTTGTCTTGTCTTTTATTAAACATTGATGAAATGTTTTATATTTTTTCTGATGGTGCAATGTTGTGTAATTTGGCCCATGCAATGTCACAGGCCCTGTCAGGTGCAACCCTCAGACTTTTCAGATACTTTAGTTGGCTAAAGTTCACTTCATTGTGTGCCCTTGTCCTGGCTAGAGCTGCAATTTAACTGATCTGGGGTTTGGGTCAGGGAATGGGGTCATAAAACACCTGTCTCCAAGCAGGATCCTGTTGTAATCACCTGTTTAATGGAAAAATTCAGTTCTGTTAGGATAAGCATACGTGTATGTAATACAGTAAGCTTGATATTTATATTTTTCCTTACCACGTTCAAATAATGTGCATAAATCTCTGAAAATTCTTGAGTCATGCACAGATCCTGGCCATATTTGTGATATGGAACATAGTCACACACAGAGCCGGCCCAAGCCTTTTGGGGGCCCTAAGCAGAATTTGATTTGGGGGCCCCCACCCACTACACGAAGTCACCTGTGCTTGACAATTATTGACACAAATGTCACGCAATAATGATACATTATAAATGAATACAGTGAGGTTATGTATTAATACAAAATAAATAAAAATAAAAAATAGATGCCTACTTAAATAAAAAAGTTGAAACTTTTACTTTACTCTTTTACTAACTCTTTGAAACTTCTTAAAACAAACTGTCTCAAAACGTATATAAAATAAATTATTTGCAAAACATAATGACAAAAGTGAGACATCAGAAACATGATAAGAACAAGGGTTCAACAATGACAATTATTGTTGAAAACTGTAAAATAATATTATTATTATTTCTCTACTGTCTCAATACAGTGTAACTGTCCTCAAAATCTTTTTATTATTATTATTGTAACAGACTTTGTTGGATTGTACATGACAGAATCCAACAAAGTCTGTTACTATAATACGGGTAATGTACTGGCGCTCGTTGTATGTGTGTATGCAATCTATTTTTCCCTTCTTGGCTTGCCGTAGATAGGAATTGGTCGTGCGCACTTGGTACTGGAGTGTCGCGGGTTTTTGGAGTTAGTGATCTGATGTGTGGTATAATAAAGTGGAGAAGAGTTCAAACTGCTATGTTTATTATTTATTCAAACTACTAACCTTACACCTAGAAGGTTAAGTTCCCCTGCGGCTATTTTCTCCAACTTTAACCGATACCGTGACTATGCGCAGTTGCGCACGAATTGTCTATGCATTCGCGAGGTGACTAGATTATGCGCATGACTTAAACGCTGGCAGACACGGCAGCAGTTGTTGGCAGGTATATTGATCATGAAATCAGAATTTTCTTGTCTTGAATTATTCATTCATATTCATTCATTCACTTATGTCACTTGTTTAAGTCATCAAAAAAAAAAAAAAATTTAAACTCGATTGGAGGTCCCAAGCAGCCGCTTAGTTCGCTTATGCCTCGGGCCGGCCCTGGGGCCTCATTTATAAACGTTGCGCACGCACAAAAGAAGGCGTACACCGCTCTCTACGCAATAATTGGTATTTATAAAAAGCAAACTTGACGGGAAAATGTGCGGTCCTTCACGCAAGCTCTGACCCAGGCGTACGCACAAAAACGGGTGAAATGAGAAATGGCGACACCGTCGGCAGATGGAAGAAACACGTGAAAGTGTGTGAAACTGTAGACCGTTGTGTAAAATAAATGGCAATACTGCCTCTCATAAATAACACGAAGACTTCACAAAGCAAGTCTTACAATCAACAGCCTACACGAACACCCGTTTGATCGATCTGAAACAGAAATGCAAATTAATATTTCCAAAAAGAAAAGTCAAATATGTTCTGCAATAATATTGGCATGTTATACAATTCATCCTCATAAATAAGATGGTAAACAGAACGAAATAATGTACAAAACTGATATTCTCGCCAATGTGTCCGTCTGGCGGAGCAGATATAGATGCAATTAGATAGTCAGTCAGATAGATATATAATTAGGGAGATATATAGCCTAGATAGATTTATAGACAGATAGATAAATAGTTGTATTATTTGTCCTCTGGGGAAAGTTGTTTTCATACTAAAAATGTCTTCATCAGCTACGGAATCATGGTATTCATGCATATGCCTTTAGTTTGTTTTATTTTTGATAAAATAACGTATGACGTAGCCTATGTCTCAACCATTCAGAAAGCTGCAAGAAATTACATTTGCGCTGAACTAATTCCCATTTCCAAGTAGATTATAACCAACATCTGTAGCTTGTCAGATGCAATTAAATGGATGGAAATAAAATGCCCCATCACAATGCGTAATGACGCACAATGGCTGATCTTGCGCTCTTAGAAGATGTGGCAAATGGAAGGATTCGGAGTGAACGCATCTTCAGACAGCAAGAAGATTTGCTGGCAAATGAGGACGAGTGGCTCATGAGCCGGTTCCGACTTCCTCGAGCTGTCCTGTTGGACCTCTGCGGTCTTTTGGCCCCCGCGTTACAGAGGAGCACTCGGAGGAACCATGCCGTGCCAGTCCCACTTCAAGTCCTAACAACACTAGGATTCCTGGCGACTGGCACTTTTCAGAGGGAATTGGCTGACAGGTCAGGCATATCTCAGCCGACCCTTAGCCGGATAATGCCAGACGTTTTAAAAGGCATAATAGCTTTGTCCCATGAGTGCATAAAGTTTCCATACACGGCGGGTGAACAGGCAAACAAGAAAGCTCTATTTGCAGCTATGTACGGTTTCCCAAACGTTATTGGTGCTATTGACTGCACTCATGTTGCCATAAGGGCACCGAATGTGAATGAAAATGCTTTCATTAATCGAAAGCATTTCCATTCGATCAATGTCCAAATTATTTGTGATGCAGACATGTTGCTCACTAACGTAGTAGCTTGGTGGCCTGGGTCAACCCATGACTCATTCATTTTAAGACACAGCAGTGTTGGGCGCAGACTCGAGGCTGGTGCTGTGCGTGATGGCTGGCTTCTAGGTAGGCTACGTTTGATTACTAGACATTTTACTGTACTTCAAAGTCTTAACCCTTTCACTATCCTTGCAGGGGACAGTGGATATCCCCTCAAACAGTGGCTGCTTACACCTTTCCTCAATCCACATAATGCAGAGGAAAGGCACTACAACATGTGCCACAGCCGAGCTCGCGCTATAGTGGAGCGCACCATGTTTAAGGGCAGATGGCGCTGCCTCGACTGCACTGGAGGGAGGTTATTGTACACTCCTGAAAAGGTGTCCAAAATCGTGCTGGCATGTGCTGTGCTACACAATGTGGCACAGCTTAAAAACGTGCCTCTACCCCCTGACGCCGATTGCTGTGTTGGCCCCGACCCTGAACCCCATCTCCAGGCATTTGAGCCAAATGCTGCTGCTGTGCGCCAGCGTTTGGAAGTGATGCGTCGCTTGTAAAGAACAACAAAAGGTGTGGAAAAAATATATTATTTATTGAAGAATCCCTCATTGTGCTGTTTATTTCAGTTAGGACAGTCTTGATTTCACCCAACTCCTTTGCCACCTCTCTGACTGAGTTAATGACTTCCCTCTGCATTTCAAGGACTGCATTCGTGAGGACACGCCCGCTGCTGGAGGGTTGAGAGCCGCGTGCCGTGGAGACGCTGGGCACAGACGGCTGCTCAGCTGCAGCCTCTGAACCACTGGCACTGGCCCAGCTAGAACACCCAGCGACTGAAATAAAGATTGTTCTATATGAATAAATTGTAATCGTGTAGCCTACATACATGTGACTTGACTGCATTCATTTGACTTATTTCACTTACCTGTGTCATCCGGTGCATCTGGCGCGTCAGTGTCCCCCTCCGCCTCAGTCACCACTCCACTTAATAGGGATTCCCCAATAATTGCCGACAGTCTCTCATCAAGAGGGGTCAGCTCCGGTGTCCCCTTTCGCCCACCCGTGGCAGACACACTCTGGCGATGGAGCGCTAGACGCTTTTTTGCCTCGACTTTGATGTCTGACCATTTCTTTTTTATTTCGGCCACAGTCCGAGGTTGTGAGGCTACAGCATTTACAGCGTCTGCAACCTTTTGCCACTCAAGTGCCTTTTTGGCATTAGTAATGCCCACACTGTGCCCTCCAAACAACATTTTTCTCCTCTTTTCCACCTCGCCAACGATAACTTCTACTTCACATTGAGTGAAGTTACGTTTTTTTGATTTCCTCTCTATGTTTGCCATAATTTCACAATCTATGAATATTAACTTGTGGGCGTTTCACGGACTATTTATGGGCAACTATGGGCGTGACATGAAGCCGCAAAAGCTGCGCTACATTTAGAATTGATTGGGATTTATTAAGGAAAAAATGCTTAGGATGTGCGTGCGCACGGTTTTATAAATCCGAATATTTCTGTGCGTACGCACGTCCTATGTTTCATCCGTACGCCACTTCTGACGCAAAACCTACGCAAAGTTTTATAAATGAGGCCCCTGGTCACACACCATCTAAGAGATTTTAGTCAGTCAACTGCCTTTTTAAAATTTGATATAATGCTAATCTGGATAAGAATCGCAATAGTAACTTTCCTGCATTGTTATTTAAGCCCGACTCCGACGAGTCGAACATTTATGCGTTTCCAACAAATTAATGATGTAAACGACATCCTCACGAGTCATGAGAAAAATGATATCTCTCAAAAAGTAGGCTACACTATCGCGCTGCGCTAAAAGACTTCCCGTATCAGCTCCGCTTAAAAAGACGCGATCTAATCCTGCTAACATGAAATAAGCCTGCTCGCGAGCAGGTTCAAGCTGGCGCACCTGTTGCTATGATAGCAAGTCCATTATGATCGTCGAAGAACCAAACAATCCAAGATCATGCCAAATCGCCAACAATCAAATCCAGCTAACTGAGTTAGCGACGTACGAAGAACAGCCCCTGGAGGTAATTTGTGGTATTTTCTCATGCCTGTGTGAAATTATGCTCTGTAACAGATTAGATTGTCAGATTAATTGTTATTATGTGTGCACTTAGAGCTTTTTATTTGACTCCCGATGATAATTTGAAAACGAGCCTGTGTCATAGACACGTTGTCAACTTTGTATTATTTTTATTTTCAGAAATTCGAGAAGAAATACAAGGCAGAGTTATCAAAGTGGTCTGTGTCTAAAGATACTCAGTTCGAGTATGCATGGTGTCTGATCAGGAGCAAACAGACGGACGACATCAAGAAGGGAATGGTGCTGCTCGATGGTAACTGCATCTGCGTTTTAGCAAACAGTGTAACTTGTAACCTGTAACAATTCCAGGGATCCCACGATATGGAAGATTAGTAATTTAAAAATAAAAATTGTGAGGTATTGTAATTGAGCGATAGCATTCTTAACATCTTTAAAGGGGTCATGAACTGGCTTTTTAAAAAAAAATTATATTGTTGTCTGAGGTCAACTTATGACGTTCGCTTGGTTTTTACATTCAAAAACATCAAAATGAATAAGTAATAGGCTATTTTCTACCCTAGTTTTGAGCCTAGCTCAAAAACGCTCGGTTTTTATGGGCGTCTCGCATTGAAGACTTGGAAGTAAACGCCCACTGCTGTGAGTGGATAACAGTTTTGCATAATAATGAGTTTCAACTCACTCGTCAGTGCATGTGGGGGAAATTGTTTTGAAAACTTCCAATGTTGTAAAATGGCAACCGGAATGTTCGACCCAGAGTCCGATCCCGAATCGCAGGACAATGAACCAACAACACCTCAAATACAACGGATACTTCAGCCTGTGACAGCGTGGTAAGTTATTGTTAATTGTTTATGCTACTTCTAATGTAGGCTATCTTTAATGTTTTTTATAGAAATTTTACTCACATAAGTGTGTTGCACCATTCCTGTCGGATCCAATATAGAAGGCACAGCACCGTTTTTCAATCTTAATCGGTCTGCAAATCCTGTCTCGACCTGTGTCTTGTTTACAAAACAGTCCTCGGCGAAATGAAGCGAACAAACGGACAATGTTTTACCCACATCAGCTGGAACCTCATTAAAAATAAATTTTAACCATGCATTCCTATTGGAATCCAGAGGAAGCTTATGCAGCGACTGTCTTCTTCCACAACCAGGCACTGCAAAATATTTAGTAAACGGCATGTTTACTGCTCGGTCCGGTACTGCTCCGTATTCCCTATGTGTGCTTATGTACAAGTAATGGCCCGCATCGCTGGCCACCTTATTCTTCCACTTATGGGGTTCGTCTCGATCCGGTTTGTCATCATGAGGTAGGCCTATGTTATTTAGCTATGCCTGTAATGCGCGAATCGGTGGGCGGGGCTAAACCGGCCGTGTTGAAGTAGGCGTTGATCTTCTTCTGCGGGGGTGGTGTTTTATCCTCTTTGACGTCATAGTTCCCCAGTTTGAAAAACGAGTCGTTTGCTGAGTTGGTGTCAATAAAATCATTTTTTGGACTAACAAGGACGTTTTCAGTTCTGAAACTTACAGGATATTCTTATAATATGGTGACCTCTTAGATGTCAAACGCTCAAGGAAAATTTGATTTCTCAGTTCATCACCCCTTTAACCTGTTAACTGTCACCCACTTTTTGGAAATGAAAGGGTTAAAAGGGTTTTTTTGAGTTTAACTTACTCTAAAGCAGATGTAATGAACTAACGACAATTCACCATGACGTCACAACAATAATAGACGTTCTTCCGGGCGGCAAAATGCGTTCCTATGGCAACACTAGTAATTTGCTTGGAAGGGAGACCCACCGTAGGCAGTAACCTAATCTACATTTTAACAGTTGATTCAAAAACAGACGTGGTGAAAATTCAGACATAGTTAACATGATCATTAGAGCTTAGATTCTCTGCCCGATCCCGAACTTGACCCGACCGATATTTCCCGTCACTATCCTCGGGCCGGGCCTTATGATCTAGAAACGTGCACTCCCAACGCAAAAGAGTGCGGCGCGGGATTAGATTTGATGGCCGAGTGCGAGCGCGGGCGGTAATGCACTCACTCTGTGTGTGCGGGTTGCGGGAGAGTAAAGCGATTCGCGGGACTCCCGCAAACTAGAAATATCTATGAACAAAACATATAAAAACTAATACATTTTTATTCATCTGTTGCAGAAAAGCAACAAGAACAACTAAAACAAAATAGAAATGATTTACAGGGCAGTTTCTTTTTATAACATGTTTGCACCGTTGAGCGATGTAGCCAATCACAGACTTATGTGTTGATTTCTTGAACGCAATGGCCAATCACAAGCATTTAAGATAGAATTCCCTTACTGCTCAAAACGGACTTTTTGTTCTGTATGCTGGCAAATCCTCATAATTATAGCAAACAGTGTATATATTATGAAAGATTCATTGTTCAGTCACTTTCATTTATAATAACAGTCAGAGATGTGTGAGATCGCGATAAACTGATGTGTGCTTTTTAGGAATTATTAAGGGAGCGCACGTTGCGCCCATTCAGTCATGCCAAACCATGCACGCAGTAGCCTGCTTGCTTTTATGTTATAACAGTGGTTTGTGTGAACAGATAATATATCAGGAGCATTTATGCTGATGTGTATGATGGCGACACGCTAACTTAGTATTTGGAGGTACAGAAAAAAGGTCTATTAGCGGGCGGGAGCGGGACAAAACATAAATGTTGCGGGCGGGAGAAAGTAGGCTACAATAGAAAGTAGTTGAGAACGTCAGTTATAACGACCCACGTATTAAAAATGGTTGGGTTTAAATCGGGCTCGGGCTCATAATTACAGTTAATGTGTCGGGCCGGGAAGCTAGCACAAAGAAGACGACATGCACTACTTTTGACGACGTCCACTCGCTTTAACCTCCTCACCCACAGGTTTCGCTGGATAGATTTACTTTTTTCTGAAGGAAATCGATAAAACCCTACACCTTTTGCTGTATGGCGGCGCAACCCCAAACACAACACGTTTTCGCCATCGTTTCAACTTTGATCAACAACAATGATTTTAACTAACGTTAACTGTTTACAGTAGAAAGCTGGATGTCTTCAGTTGGTCACATAGGTTGGTCGGTGGAAGCAGCTCGCGTTCAGCCACCCGGAAGTATCTTGGTGCCTATTGTTTACAAACATTCTGAAATGCTCTTTGCACGTGACGTCACTCTCTACTCGCGCAATTTCTGAACGCCATGACGGACGGCGGAAGAGCTATTCTGTAGACAGACGGCAAGCCAAACGTACGTGCTTGTGTTTGTGCTTGTAATAAAATGGTTATTTCGTGTTGTGCCGTGGGCTGTGCTAATAGACAGGGTAAAGCCAATATATCTTTTTATCGAATCCCATTTGATGAGGAGAGAAGGCAGCGATGGGTATCAGCCAGTAGGATACTGCGGTCAAGTGGGCCGCGCGTTGAAAATACACGGTCAAGCCAGCCGCACAATTTTTTAGTATGCGCGTCTAATCGTGTACTTACGGTATGGGTGCTGGAAGCGGTCAAAAATGTTTTTAAGACTCTATTTTCCGCTATTTTACATTTTATTAGGACACAAATAATACACTATGCATGAAACAGCATTTCACCCCCCCTTTAAGTAATATTCTAAAAGGTGACTTTCACTTCTACCTTCTAAGTCTTTTTCTAGGACGATACTTGTACTTTTACTCAAGTATTGCTTTCTAGTACTTTATACAACACTGCTTCTGATCTTGATTTTGGGTTCTTTTGTCTGCTGGTCTACATGGTTACTCGTCTGTCCGGTTACTCATCATGGCTTCTCCATGACTTCTGTAAATCTGTTCTAGCAAACAAATTCACAAGCCAAACCTCAACCAAACTTGACAAAAACTCTGATGGCTTTTTCGACTCCTAAGATTTTAAACTCAGCTGTTTGTCCCGCCTCTTAGATGAGTTCTGACCAATTAGGCACTGTCTTTATTTTAGAGGTGGCATTTCCTTCACCACTCATCGTAAATCATGCGTTATCTGTGACCTCTTTACTCTCCGGCTTTAGCAGAGTACAAAAGTATACAGTTTAGACATGATTCCTATTATAAAAACACAACATTTTACACAGATTTCAGTCAAGCCATCTTCTGAATTAAGAACATATGATCCTACTGATAGGAAACAAGACACACTTTCATTCAAACATCTAATAGTTATAACAATTACATGACTTGTATGTGATCTAAGCATAATAGACGCATACAGAGGTGGTAGATACTATATAGGATTATGTAGTTGAACAATGTTTGATTAGAAGTCCGTCACTAATTGTTTTGGGATGATTTTATGTATTTGTATATGTAAAGTCTCAGTGCTTTTAAGATATTTCAACCATGGGGTCATTTAGAGGAGGAGGTCTGTTTTAAATAATTTGTCATGGGTTTAAACAACCTCTGCCGTTATCTTGGTGGGTTCTGAGCCGTGCCATCTCTGAACCAATCAGTCCTTTCCAAACTATCTAACATTGACGACGTTCTCCTTTAGTTGGGCACATCGCTTTGAAGCTTTAGAACTGGCTGGAGCCCACTCCATTTATGGCCCGAGATTAGACTTGTGTTTTGGGGGTCTGGAATGTTGAGTTTTGTGTGGAATTATGTTTGAAAGAATCACCAGGAAGATTAATTTGTGTCTTGTTCGCCCTCAATTCCTACAGGATAATTCCGGTTCGCGTGGCTACGCAGACGCGACAAAAATTTATGTATTATAAATTTTTAAAGGGACACTTCACCCATTTGCATTAAGCTTTGTATTGTTAGAAACCCAGTCATATATTATAATTATCGTGGATTTTTCCTTTATTTTTCCCTGAGATTTGAGAAATAAGGATTTAACTGTTTTACTTCCTGCTTTTTATGACGTAAAAATCGTCATTTTGCATCATAAAAAGCAGGAAGTCCCATTTCATTGAAAATTGTAGAGACTACAAACACAAGCTCATCATTTATACAGGGTGTGGGACCCACTCACGCTACAGACCTATTACAGATCAGTGGGTGGGACTTCACTTGCAGATACAGAAAGCAATTTCAGCCATCTTGTTTGGAAGCTAAGCTAACAAGTGCTGTGGAGATAGGAAGTTACGACAATGACGGAAGAAACTAAACATGATATGGAAGAAGAGGATTTTGAAATTCTGCTGCTCGAATGCGGTGTTCGTGGCTATCTTTACGAGCCGCGATATAGTGAAGAGCAGCTGAGGCTGATCAGGAGGCTGAGGAACAGGAGGCGGCTGCCTGTCGCGGACGAGGAGCCCGGACTGGCTCGAGCTGGGCAGACTGCTGATGCATGTGCTCTCGCTGTGCGCTACGGACACAGATAGAGTCCGTCTGCTGCAGAGAATTTCCACGATGGCAATTTCTCCTGGACGAAATCTCTGAATCAGACGAGCACACGGACGTTTGTGTTGTGATCCATCCTAGTTTCGCACCGCATTCTGACTGAACATCCAGGCATCATGCAATAATTCACCATATAGAAAGAAATACAAACGAGGAGTAATTCACTAATGAGTTTGCCAATGTAACAGGGTCGTTTTTGTGGGAAGAATGAGGTGGGAACCGGCGAACATTTAAACATTTTAATAGTAAAATAAACAAATACAAAACAAAAATATAAGCCAGCAGCCCCTCACCGCTGGCCACACACAACATAAACAAAACACAACATAAAATCAGGCCTGTTCCTCACTCGATCTGCCCTGTCGTCGCTCCTTGTTTTATGCGTCCGCTCCTCGGTGAGAGATGCGAGAGAGACCGGTGCGTCTCACAGGTGTCGTTCTTTATCAATCACGCCACCGGCCTCGCGCCATCCTCTCACGTCCCTCGCCCTAGTCCTGCTCGCCACAGCCAACAAACTAGAAATTTTGTGTGAAATTAATTTCTAACTCTGGTGGCAGCTAACGTCAGCCTTGTAGACGGAAGAGTGATTTATCTGATGTTTGCGCTGTTCTGGATTAGTGGGAGTGGCTTGCGGAGCTGTGCAATGTGGTGCATTGTGGGGGTTGTTGTCTTACATACAAATGTGCCCTAAAGTTATTTTCTGTCTTTTCACGGTCAAGAGGGAACCCAATTCAAAATTTCTTTTACATTTCGACTACATGTACGACCCACTTTCAATAAAGATTAATGTTGAAATGGGTGAAGTGTTCCTTTAAGGCCAGTCAAGTAGTTTGTTGAGGGTTGATTTGTGAAGAAGGACTACACGCCTGCGCATATATATATTCAAACGCGCATACCTATCGACTGAACATGTGATGCGCATGTGCGCGCCGTCTGCGTTTTCGCGGGTTTGCGTTTTTGAGGTTTGAGCAGAGAAAACGGATAATCGTTTTCACCTTCGAACCTATTTCAGGGAGTACTTTCTCGAGACACCAGGGACTGTTTTGTGCAGATGGGTGGCTGAAGCACGTTAGGGGTTTTTCTGTTAGAACGGTGTCGTGTTAGCGGCCCCTAAGTTAATAACTAATGATCTTCGCAACGGAAGTGAATCAATCAAGACTATCTTGACAATAACTTTGTTCTAGAGCTGTGGTAAAGCCTAAACAATCTGTTATGTTAATTTCTATTAAGACAAAAGCTGAGATCAAACCCCCTGCAATAAAATAATAAAACACACACTGGAAAGAAGATCTCAAAGAAAGAGCACAGGACATCGCCTTTGTAAAAACGTATCTCCTTGTTCATATATGCATCCCCCCTCTCCCTACTCCCTTCCTTTCCCAATGATTCAAGTCACTAAAAGTTCACTAAGAATGTCTATATACCACTAGTGATGTATCTTGTGAATCTATTGTTTTTTCCTTTTCATGTTTGTTATAATTTTAAACGTCTCAGTGTGATGGTAAAATGGTTTCAATTACATTGCAATTAGTATTATGAGAAAGATTGAAAACTTAGGATAATTCGATACTCGGTTACTAACGTAACCTCGGTTCTCTCTAGAGAGGGAACGAGTATTGCGTAAGTTTAGCTTACGCTACGGGGAAAGATTCATCTTCTCGAGATATTGAAGCCAAAAAATTATCCTTCATTTTGTATTCATTGTCAACGCAGTGCAGCAGCTAGCAGACCTAGAGCGGGCCCTCTCGCGTGCTCATTGGCTGCCCTGCGGGCAACTACTGCAGCCTACCAGTGAGCCCGGCGTGACGTCACGCCCAATGAAGGGCACCCGCGCCTTCATAGCGTCACAGCCCGCCGGAATGGCGTGGCTTAGCATATAAAAGTAGGGGCTGTAGGCTGACTTCTCTGGTTTTTCGTCGACTGAAGCGAAGTCGCTCGTGGCGCAAGCACGGCCGGTTACGCAATACTCGTTCCCTCTCTAGAGAGAAATGAGGTTACGTTAGTAACCGAGTATCGTTCTCTTACGAGAGGTTCTCTCATATTGCGTAAGTTTAGCTTTCGCTACGGGAACACTTTGTCAACGCCGTGCGCGCCAAGCATCCACCATGAGACCGCAAACTTTCAGGGGAACCCCATAAGTGGAAGAATAAGGTGGCCAGCGATGCGGGCCATTACTTGTACATAAGCACACATAGGGAATACGGAGCAGTACGCTGGTCTGTATAGGCACATGGCACATACCCTACTAGTGCAGCTCAACCAGGAGAGCTGAGTCACGTGAGAGTGATCTGAGCAGGAAGATCTGGGCAGAATACACCTCTCCTTCAAACTGACAAAAGTTTAGCCTGCAAGGCAGGAACTTCTAGGTTATAAAACCTGACAAAGGTAGACGGAGAGCTCCAGCCCGCCTCTACACATATGTCATGTCTAGAAATCCCACTGGACCACGCCCACGACGAGGCCACACCTCTCGTGGAATGAGCCCTGATGCCCAGAGGGCATTGCAGACCTTTTGACGCGTAAGCAGCTGCCATAGCGTCCACTATCCATCTGGACAGGCTCTGTTTCGAAGAGGAGAGACCCTTGGTGCGCCCACCAAACGAAACAAAATCTGTTCTGAACGCCTGAAGGAGGCGGAGCGCGTAATGTAAAATCTCAGCGCCCTGACAGGGCAGAGGAGATTCACCTCACCTTCGCTGTCAGATGCTGTCAGAGCTGACAGCGAAATAACTTGCACTCTGAATGGAGTGCCCATCACTTTAGAAACATAGCCATGTCTAGGTCTGAGGATGACTTTAGAGTCATTCGGCCCGAACTCAAGACACGACGCGCTGACAGACAGCACATGCAGGTCCCCCACACGTTTTACTGACAACAATGCAGTCAGAAAGACAGTTTTCAGTGATAGATATTTCAACCCCACGGAGTCTAGTGTTTCAAATGGAAAGGCTTTCAGGGCCTTGAGGACCAATGAAAGATCCCACATAGGAACCGACGGGGGGCGCGGCGGGTTCATCCTTCTAGCTCCTCTAAGGAAGCGGATGACCAACTCATGTCTTCCCAGTGAATGGCCGTGCGTCAATTCTGCAACCGCTGCCACGGCCGCCACGTATACTTTGAGCGTGGATGGGGACCTCCCCTTATCCAACAGCTCTTGTAGGAAGGTGAGCAGATGCGCCACCCCGCATGTTCGTGGGTCAAGACCTCTGTCGGTGCACCATCCGGAGAACACCGACCATTTAGACGCGTAGAGCCTTCTCGTGGAAGGAGCTCTAGACTGCGTGATCGTGTTCATCACTCCTTCTGGCAGGGCAACGAGTACCTGTTGATCAACCATGCGTGCAGAGACCAGCGCTCAGGATGGGGATGCCAGATCGCGCCGCGAGCCTGAGAGAGGAGATCTGCCCTCACCGGAATCGGCCACGGAGCTGTAAGTGACAGCCGTGCTAGTTCCGGGAACCAAATCTGATTCTCCTAACGCGGGGCTATGAGGAGCACCGAGTGGCGCGTTTCCCTGATTCTCTTGATCAACTGTGGCAACAGAGAGACCGGTGGGACAGCATATAGCGGGAGGCTGGGCCAAACCTGGGCCAGCACGTCCTCGTACTTCGAGAAGAACGTCGGGCATTGAGCGTTGTCTTTTGACGCAAATAGGTCGACTTCCGCTCTGCCGAATAAGCGCCACAGCTTCTGGACCGTTTGGGGGTGCAGGGAACATTCCCCTGGGGGAACATTGTCCCTGGACAGTTTGTCTGGGCCGTCGTTCAAATGGCCAGGCACACGTGCCGCCCTCAGCGAACGCAGGTGCATCTGAGACCAAATAAGGAGGCGTTCCGTCAGATTGCAGAGATTTCTGGATCTGACACCGCCCTGACGGTTTACATAGGATACCACAGACATGTTGTCCGAGTGGACAAGAACATGTTGGTCCTTTATGAACGGGAGGAAGCGCTTCAGCGCATTCTCGACCGCTATCATTTCCAGACAATTTATGGGAAAACACTTCTCTTGGTCTGACCACTGGCCGAAGACCGGTCTGCCCTCAAACAGCGCACCCCAACCCGAGTTGGACGTGTCTGTCGAAATTACTTTCCGATAAGAGATGGTTCCCATCATCACTCCCTGCTGGTACCAGTCGGCTACTAACCAGGGCTGCAGAGCCGCTATGCAGGTCTGAATCACTCTGATTTTCTGGCCTCCAGAAACCCAGGCTCGGCGGGACGCGCAAGCATTCAACCAGCGTTGGAGCGGGCGCATGCGCAGTAGGCCCAGCTGAAGCACCGCTGCAGCTGATGCCATACAGCCCAACATCCTTTGAAATGTTTTCAAAGAGAGAAAGCTGCCCTTCTAGAAAGATGCGGCTAGGTGGCGAACACGGCGCGCGCGCTATGTCGATAAACGAGCCGCCATGGCCACCGAGTCCAGTTCTATTCCTAAAAAGGAAATTGACTGGCTGGGCAGTAATGAGCTCTTGGTCCAGTTGACCATGAGGCCCAAGCTTTCCAGGTGACTGAGAAGCACTGTTCTGTGAGATAGCAGTTCTGTCTCTGACTGTGCCAATATCAGCCAATCGTCCAGATAGTTCATTATTCGCAGCCCCTGACTTCTCAGGGTGGCGAGCGCTGCGTCCATGCACTTCGTAAATGTACTGGGCGCTAGGGACAGGCCGTACGGCAGGACGGTGTATTGATATACCTGACCGTTGAAGGCGAATCTCAAAAATTGCCTGTGACGGGGTATTATCTGAATCTGAAAATAGGCATCCTTCAGATCTAGAGAAATAAACCAGTCCCTCGGGGGAATGTAGGTGTAGGTGTGCTACTTCTGCATTCACTATCGTCGCGGTCCGGGCTTGAAAGCGCGGGGGACGGCGAATGAATGTTCATTATTCGCAGCCCCTGACTTCTCAGGGTGGCACGCGCCGTGTCCATGCACTTCGTAAATGTACGGGGTGCTAGGGACAGGCCGTACGGCAGGACGGTGTATTGATATACCTGACCGTCGAAGGCGAATCTCAAAAATTGCCTGTGACGGGGTATTATCTGAATCTGAAAATAGGCATCCTTCAGATCTAGAGAAATAAACCAGTCCCTCGGGCGAACGTAGGTGTAGGTGTGCTACTTCCGCATTCACTATCGTCGCGGTTCGGGCTTGAAAGCGCGGGGGACGGCGAATGAATGTATTCGAATGAGTGTATAGCCCTGCTTTATTGTGCTCAGCACCCATTCTGAAATCCCTGGGATAGTTTCCCACGCAGCTATGCGAGCCGCTAGGGGGCGAATGGCCTCCGGGTTCAGATCGCCGCCATTTGCCGGCTTGTGAAACTGAACCGGAGCCAAAAGCGCGGCGCGCGCGCTCTCGGTTCTGGGCAATGGCAGCTCGCTGAAAACCGAAACCGGGTGATTTATGTGAGATGTCCCAATCATAAGGGATGCGGAACATTCTTTTTTCACTTTCGCGAGCAGCGCTCCGGGCTTCCTGTAAGCAGATGCGGCCTGGCCGGAGGCGGCATATATGCGGGCGACCAAGGCGGGAAGTGGCTCTGCAGGCTTTTGACGGAAGGGCTGACTGTGACCGCCATCTCGCGGAGGGCGGGCAAAGGTGCGCTGCGACCGCCTCTTCCACAGGGGGGAAAGCCGTGTACCCTTTTTCGGCGGCGCCGTCCACTTGGGAGAGCGGTGCCACAGGAGGCCTAGGACTGAAATCTCGAGGAGAATGGTGCGTTCCATGACTTCGTCAGCTCCAATTGAAGTTCCGGCAGGAATGGAGCGGGCCTGCTTGCTGAAGCTGCACGGCGGCGACTTTGAATGAAACAGCCGTCGAGCCTGTTCGGTGCAGGTTCCTTCGGCAGCAACCACTCGAGCCCGAGACGGTCAACAGATTGCGTCAGCAGGCGCATCAGTTCCGCATCAGCTCCAGCGCGGGTACAGGTGGATTCCTGGATCGACGAGGAGGCGGAGTGAAGCGACCATTCCTCGCTGTCTGATGCCAGGATGGAGCAGCAGTCTCTCGTGGCGTGTCCCTCGGCCTCATCCTCAGATGCGACGGGCAGTGAGGCTCGTGAGCGGCAGCTGCGCGTCAGTGAGGGGGGGCGGGGAAGGCGAAAGCGAGGCTCGAGGGAGGTTCTCCGGCGAGCGCGTCGCTATGGCCACAGGTTCCGGCTGTCTCAGGGAGCGGCGCTTCTTCCTGCACGGTCCCACAGAGGGCGGAGTGACTGCTGCGGTGTTGAAGGCTTTGAGTCGAGCCCGCAGGGTCGACAGCGGAAGCACTTCACAGAGCTCGCAGCCCCCGGACGCGAGGGCGAGCTCTGCATGTTCCAGGCCCAGGCAGAGAGCGCAGATCAAGTGGCGGTCTCCGGCGCTAAACGGGGCTCTAGACGAGCCGCAGGAAGCGTGAGGCATCTTTAAAAATACACTCACTGCTCTTTTAGAATATAGCAAGGTAAAGGATACGTCGCTGGATAGCTTAGCTCGCACGGATGGCTGAAGGTGGCGAAGACGGCCGGCTTCCTCAGCGGTGTCCTAAGCTGGCTGTTCGCTGTTCGACGGCGGCGGTGGCTTCTCTCAGATCCAGCGATGCGAAGAGCTCGCTGTAGAGATGAAAAATCAGAGAAGTCAGCCTACAGCCCCTACTTTTATACGCTAAGCCACGCCCATTCCGGTGGGCTGTGACGCTATGAAGGCGCGGGCGCCCTTCATTGGGCGTGACGTCACGCCGGGCTCACTGGTAGGCTGCAGCAGTTGCCCGCAGGGCAGCCAATGAGCACGCGAGAGGGCCTGCTCTAGGTCTGCTAGCTGCTGCACTGCGTTGACAATGAATACAAAATTAAGGATAATTTTTTGGCTTCAATATCTCGAGAAGATGAATCTTTCCCAGTAGCGTAAGCTAAACTTACGCAATACGAGAGAACCTCTCGTAAGAGAACTGTTTTCCTTTTGGGTGTTGTCTCTTCAAGATATCTGAGAATCCTCTCCTCTCCCCCGAAACCAGGGTTTTGTGTGGTAAATATTTACAACCTTTTGTTCTGGTCTGGGTATTTAAGGGAAGTGGCAGAGCAGTCTTTGGGAACCTGTAACCAAAAAAAAAAACCCTATGCAGTGCTGTGTCAGTGTCTTTCTGAGTCTTGCACTCGGAACACACTCAGACACCACTGTGTGTCTGTCCGGAATGCATTTCTTACTTTTAGAGTCATCTTTGAGCAATTGATGTCATTTATTTCATATTTCTGATTTGGCTTCTAATTGTTTATTTGTGTAAATGACATGATACATTTTTACCTTACAATTTTTTTCGATTTAGTCTGGACTCCCCTGAATTCATTATGCCCAGTAGATTATGAGGAGGCAGGTGCTACCGCAGATCTGTGTCCAGGATAGGTCAAACTGGGCAAACAGTAGGCAAATCATCTGAAGACCTTTTGATTTCTGTCTATCACTGGCTTGGTAAGTTGTACGGAAATGGCTAATTAAACTACACATTAGGAAACCAACTAAAGAGGTGTTAGCTAACCCTGCACCCTCTGACCAAGATCAGACTGGCAAGACTGTGTCTGTGAGATCCACGTAAACCCGGGCATGTGACTCTGCGTGGTATTGAACGAATAATTGAAAGTATGGGATACCCAGAATAATCAAAGATCTAAATTAAATCATAATCAATATTTTTCAATATTTATGATTATTTTCTAATTAGAAACACAATCTAAATTTGATAATCATTTGAAATTGGAGTCAAATTAAGCACAGAGCTAAAGTAAAATCGAAACTAAATTCTACAAATCAAGTGAACTTCACAGAACGCTGAAAAGGCATATACGCGTTATACCTTCGCCCACACCGCTGGATTCTGTCGTTAGGTCGACGAGTGGTCTTTACTAAAGTACTGGGTTACTATAGGTAACTACATGGGTTAAGGTTACGTTTAGGGGTAGGTTCAGGGTTAGTATCTAGTTATTACCCAGTAATTGCAATTACTAATTAGAACACAGTATGTACATGGGGAACAGGACTGTAAAAAAATGTGCTACAAAAATTTATTTTTAGTAAATGATGACAGAAGTTTTATTTTTGGGTGATCTCTTTTACAACAAGCTAAAACTCCTGACCTGAGTTCTGTCAGACTATGGAGTCGTTTTAGGTGACATAAAGAGCTTATGACGTTTGAACACAAAAGGAAAAAAATGCAAAAACGTTCAGAAACAGTTTTAGCGCTTTAATTCATTATTAGTAATTTATGTATCTTAGTGATCATAATCCAATCTTCATGAAGTTCAACTGTCACTAAAGTAAAGAAATGATTGAAATCTTCACAGATCTTGGAATTATTATACAACAAAAAACAGAATAGATAACAAATGCATTGAAACTGTAGTTTAGTTTTTCAACAGGTATATAGTGGTATGATTTATAACATCTCACATACAGCAGCTCCAAAGAGTATTTACACACTTAAAATACAATAAAAAATGCATGGATGTAAAGCATTAGACAACTAAACATCAAAGCAAGCTATATTTTAAAAGAAAAATATTAGAACACACTTTACAAGCAAAACGTTTCACAATTCTTTTTTTTTTGATAAAACAACGATACACTGTTCAAAATTAAGACAAAAAGTATTAGGACACTTTTGGATGTCCAATGTTAGTGGAATATGCTTATAGATAATGATGAACGACACCCAATAAACTGACTTTATCTTTAAAATCACTCATTTGTTTAATAGTCTCTGCAAAAAATTGTTAGGTAAACGTAGGGAAGAGGTTAGTTTTAAGAAAAGTGCTGGCATCAGTTTGAAGATGCTAATTGCATTCTAACATGTTTAGATGTGACTGAGTCTCGAAATTCCTTTTGGAGCCATTGTATGTATATGATACGTGCAATTTACAAAGATATTAACCATTTAAAATTTTCTGCAAACTTGTCTAAATAATGTACTAATTTTTAAATATTCTTTCTCTGGAAAAAACAACCAATGATTACATTATTTTTAGAGTGTGTAGACAGGGAGGGCACACAATAATGGATAGATCCACACATTAGCGTCTAGGGGGTGGTCCTTGACCCCTGCCTGCCCCTGGTTGCCCAGGTAGAGGTCCAGGTCCCCTGGGGCCTGGTGCTCGAGTCACAGGCCCCCGGGTATTAGGATTGGCTGACGCGAGTGACACATCTTTCTGCAGACTCACATCATTTCCAGCTGAGCCTGGTTTCACTTTTGGAGATTTTCCACCCAGGTCATGCCTTTTTTCTACTGCAGAAAGAAAAAAATGGAATGAAGGGTGAAACCGTTTCAATGAAAGGTTTTGCCGTATTTTTGGATAAAGTCTGTAATTCTGTTTAAAACTATTCAAATACATATAACTTACATAGAATTACACTACTGTTAAAAAGTTTGGTGTCGGTAAGAATGTTTAAAAATAAGTCTTTTATGCCTACCGAAGCTGCGTTTATTTGATTGAAATACCGTATATATTTTATATATAATTTAAAATGTAATTTATTCCTGCAATTGCAAAATTGTGTTTTCAGCAGCCATTACTACAGTCTTCGGTGTCACATGATTCTAATATGCTGATTTGGTGCTCAAGTAACATTTCTAATAATGTCAATGTTGAAAGCAGTATTCTTTGAGGATTAAAAAGTATTAAAAATAATAATTTCTTTCAAAACTTTTGAACAGTAGTGTATATTGCAAAACAGCAATGGTATCTGGTAATATGGTACACTTAAATAAAGGTTCTTTATTGGCATTGATGGTTCGTTGAAGAACCTTTAACATTCATAGAACCTTTCCATTGCACATAACAAAAGGTTCTGCCCTGTAAGTTCAGTCCGTCTTGTCTTTGTTCAATGTCTCTATGTTTATCCTATGCTTTAACACATGGCTGTGTCTTTGTTTATGTTGGCCAAGTTCCCCCCTGGTCCTGCCTCTTTGTTTTCTGTTACCACACCCCTTGTTTAGCTCCTGTCTAGTCGTCGTTAACCTGATAGTGCTCACTTGTTCCTTGGCTGGGTTTAAGTCCAATTTTTTATGCCCTTCCCCCGCTAACTTCCCTCCACCCATTCACTTATGCCCACTACTGGTGGAACCCTTGAAAAGCCCTTGATCACCCAATCTGCTATGGAGCTGATTTATTATATACAGTATATATATATATATATATATATATATATAAAAATTAATTTTTTTATTAAGAACCATCACTGAAAGGTTCCTTGGGGTACCAGAATGTAATTTTTTGCTTTCTATCTATGGCATCACTGTGAAAACCTTTTTTTTTTTTTAAAGAGCACCAATTGCTAATGTATGATTGTCAGTAACATAACATTCTATGCAATGCACACCTGCATTTTTCTCCGGATGGGCATGGGACTTCTGAGAGTTTTTGGGAAGTAGATCCTCCAGGTCCTTCATCACCTGGTTAGTGCTGTCTTTGTTGTTTCGTCTGTTCTTATCCTCATCTCTTGCCTAAAAATGAACGTTAGAAGCATTTCTAAGTTTTAAAGAACACTTTAAAAAAAAATTACAAACTGGTGCCATCTAACAAATCTTAGCATGGATTGTTGTGTATCTCTGAACATAAACACTACTAACCATCTGCATTTTCTTTTTTAGCTCCATGTTGGCATTCTGGTAGGCCTGTGACACTGAATTCAGATAGTAAATGGCCAGACTGTAAGAAATCAAAATTACAAATATTTTTTTTTTACAAATTACATTTTTTATTGTTTTACGTGATCATTTTTTTTTTATTTTTTATAATTTCCTTACACCATGAGAAGTACTGCTGCTATAATGAGTCCAGGGTTTGCTAGGTAGCCTAAGATCGTCCCCATAAATGCAGGTAGATCCATATCAATGGTCTCCATAACGATGTCAATCATTTTGTCCTTCCCACTGTGATAACAGGAAATGAAACAATGAGCATAAGTACATTTGATAATACAAATGAATTTGGGGTATTATGCATTTATGTGTTTGTGTGCATATGATCTTATATTTGTGTGTGGTGGGTGTCCTGGTAAAAATTTCAAACAAAATGTCCCCACAAAGACTGCAATAACCGAAGTTATTATGGTCCCCATGAGGAAAACAGCTTATCATACAGAATTATGTTTTTTGAAAATGTAAAAATGCAGACAGTTTTCTGAGATGGGTAGGTTTAGGATTAAGGGATAAAATATGTTTTTACAGTGTGAAAATCATTGTCTTTTGGAATGTCCCCATAAAAAATATAAACGTTTGTGCGTGCGTGCGTGTGAGTGCATGTGTGTGTGTGTATACCTGAAGGGTCCACAGTCAAAGGAGGGAGGCAAAGTCATGATGGTGTAAACCACAGGCAGGAGACTCAGAAAGAGAATGAGCAGTAACAGGCCCATGTAGAAGTTATTGGATTTAGAAGCTTTAAAGACCCTCTCGTGTGGGACGTTACAGGCCATTACAGCCCAGCACTGGTAGTACATGGAGCTCAGGAGCCGCAGAACATTGATGCCCACCAGACCAGGAGCATAGAAGGCCCCCATCCTGACAAACAACAGACAGACAAATTGATATTTACAGGTACAAAAGAGTATATGGCTAACTATTGTTTTGGAATATGTCCAATGTAGAGTTGATGGTAATTGAAATGTCTAAATTGTCTCAAAAAGATGAAAAGCTTCAAAGCATTTTAGAACCTAGAGTTCAGCCAACAGTCTACATCAGGAGTGTTCTATCCTATTCCTGGAGGGCCACTGTCCTGCAGAGATTAGCACAAACTAGCCTCAACTCACCTGCATGTAAATTTAGCATGCCTAGTAAGACTATAATTACCTGGTTCAGGTGTTTCATTGGAGCGGAAGCTGAACTCTGCAGGACAGTGGCCCTCCAGGAGCAGGATTGGACACCTCTGGTTTATATGGAACCTTGTAAATACCTGAACTGAAAATGTACTCTTACAGCAACTCTCTTAATGTTTATGTCTCTGACTTGACTGATTTACAAATTATTAATTTGAAATGATAATGTTTCATTTTGTTATAACTTGTCATTTTAAAGATTAATTTTAAACAATAATACATTTAAATTTTTTTATTTGATTAAAATTTCTGTGATCATTTAATCATGACATATTTCATTAATTTTGTTTATCATGGGGCATAATTTTATTAATATGCTGTCATAGAATACAGTATATTTTATTCCTGTGCTATAATCCAAATCTTCGGGATGTGATGCTTTATGTGAGGAACTGTTGGTAGAGTGAGATTTAAAAGTTGTATGTGAATATTTATGACAGTCTAATGGGGGCTGTCTAATGCAGTTCAACTTAGCTCCCTTGTCAGCTTTCCTGTCAGTCAGTCATGTTCGAAGCTATGTCAGTGACTGACGAATTAGGATCTCGCTTGAGAGCCCAATCACCTCCGAGTGGTAACAAAACAAGCCAATGGACATTGGCAAGTGAGAATTGCATCGCAAACCACTCCCTGTGCCATGGTTATACAAGGAAGCATGCAGCACTCACTCATTCAAGCTTTTGCTTAGGAGCCGTGCGTTTCTAAACAGATTCTACTCTGCAATCATCATTTGTTTTGTACAAGAAAACGACACGTGTTGTGAGCTGTCGAGCTGCCAGCGCAGGTCGTCACGGCAACACAGAGCATCATTCGCAGCCCTGGACGAGGATCAGATGCCGAGAGCTGCATCAGAGAGAGGGCCATAATCCTTTAGAGAGAAAGATGATGCTTGGTTTCTGGGGGCGGAGCGCCACACGGAAATTGCCTTGCCCCGCCCCCATGCCTTTCTTCCCAGAGATGCATGAAGAACTTTGGCAGTTTTGAAGCATTAATGACAGTATGAATAGCCAAACATGCCAAAATCTGCTTCAAATGTTTTTCCTCTCTCACTATTTGAAGGTGGAGTGTGCAGTTGCGGTGCATGCCGTAAGATGTTGCCACCTGGTGGTATCATCTGCAACTCCTGTCCAGCACCTGTGAGACAACAGCAGCTCTGGCTGCTAAGACTTACAGTGCTGCTGGACAGGCTGCCTTTGCCCTGCATGTAATGGTCACCCTGCAAGTCTACCAGGCCAAAGGACTCATAATGCACGAGGGAAGTTTTGAGCCAGGGTTGATACATGAACTGCGAACGTAGACTGACCATGATGAAAGTCACTGCGCAGGCCCTCGGCCAGACGATGTCCACCTTGGTGGTCCAGAAGTGCCATCTCCGGCTAAACCTTACAGAGGAGCGAGATGTCGACGAAGTGCGCTTTCTCGACACCCATCTCACATGGTAGTCTCTTTGGCGACACTGTCAAGTGCTGTGCCCAGCAGTACTCAGAAGCAGGATGAGGCATTCAATAGCCTGCCCCGACGCAACCTCTGCTAACAGGCCGTCGCAAACTGCCCCTTAGTCTGCTCAATGCCAAGGGTGTCCGACCCCATGCGGCCAAAAAAAGAAGGACTTTGGCACTGCCAGGTCAAGTCAGTTCAGTCCAGTTTGATTCAGTTCGCCGAGCGTCCCACCTGGTTCAGCAGGGTCCGGTTCACCTCAGTGGCGGTCAAGGACTGTCCCGTCCTGCCTGCAGAGATCGCAGTCCTACTGGAGGAGGACGTGATAGAGCCTCTCCCTCCAGCCAAAATGAGGTCACCGTTCTACAGCCCCTGCTTCATTGTACTCAAGAAAGGTGGTGGGTTACGACCGATCTTGGATCTGTGTGTCTTGAATTGGGCCCTTCACAAGCTTCTGTTCAAAATGCTAACACAGAAACGCATTTTCGAAAGCATTCGCCCCCAAGCTATCGACCTGAAGGATGCATTCATGTCTCGACACAGACTGTTCCTGTGCTTTGCGTTTGAGCGTCGGGCATATCAGTACAAGATCCTCCCCTTCTGACATCTGGGGATTTTGGTCAACTGGGAAAAGAGCAAACTCTCCTCCGTGCAGATTATCTCTTTTCTCGGTATGGAGTTGGGCTCTGTCAGCATGACAGCATGCTCACGGGCGAGCGTACTCAGTCAGTACTGAACTGCTTTAATTTGTTTAAGTCAAGTCAAGTCACCTTCATTTATACAGTTTTTTTTATAATATAGATTATTTCAAAGCAGCTTTACAGTGATTATAGGAAATTAAAGTAACAGAGATTGTTTGGGATTTACAGCAGTTCTAAAGTTATTGTCCACCTAAAGTTAGTTTTGATCGATTCACTTCCATTGCAAAGGTCATTAGTTATTAACTTAGGGGCCGCTTACACGACACCGTTCTAACAGAAAACCGTAAATGGCATCGGTTTTCTGTTAAATGGCATATGGCATCCACAGAAGCAGTCATGCTGCTCGGATTGCTCATATGAGACCGCTTCAGCACTGGTTACACGAGTCCTGAGATGGGCATGGCACCATGGCACACACTGCATGGCAATCACACCGGCCTGTTGCCGAGCTTTCAGCCCATGATCAGGCCTTCCTTCTCTACGGACAGGAGTTCCTCTAGAACAAGTTTCCAGGCACATTGTTGTCTCAACAGATGCCTCCACCACAGGCTAGGGTGCTGTGTGCAATGGACACGCTGCCTCTAGCTCCTGAAAAGTACCTCGACTGCAGTGGCATATCAATTGTCTCAATTTGCCAGCAGTATTCCTTGCCCTGTGCCAGTTCCTATCATTACTGCAGGATAAGCATGTACTGGTATTGACGCACAACACATCAACCGGTGCGTACATCAACCATCAAGGTGGTCTATGCTCCAGTCGCATGTTGCAACTCGCCCCCATCCCCTCCTCTGGAGTCAGAAACAACTCAGGTTGCTTCATGCCATTCACATTCCAGGCAAGCTCAATCGTGCAGCCGATGTGCTCTTATGACAGCTCAAACTCCCAGGAGAGTTGAGACTCCACCCCTAGGTGGTCTAGCTGATTTGGAGGCACTTCGGATTGCCTCTACGGACACGTCCCACTCCTAGTTGTTTTACTTCCTGACCGAAGGGACCCTCGGAACGAACGCACTGGCGCACAGCTGGCCCCGGGGCCTACTTAAGTATGCCAAGTGAGCCTGCTTGCACAGACACTGTGCAAGGACAGGAAGACGGGGAGCAGGTCTTAATAGTTTCGCTTTAACTACCCACCCGGACCTGGTTCCCAGATCTTATGCTCCTCACGACAGCCCCTCCCTGGCAGATTCCCCTGAGGAAGGACCTGCTTACTCAGGGACTGGGCACCAGCCCCTAGACCTCTGGAACCCAACATGTGGGCTCTGGAAGAGACGCAGAGGACATAAGTGGCCTAACCCCAGCGGTAGTAGACACGATTACTTCAGCTAGAGCCCCTTCTACGAAGCACGCTTACGCTTTGAAGTGGAGTCTGTTCGTTGATTGGTGTTCTCCATCCGTAAATGCCTGATCAGTGTCATCTGTGTTTCTTCGTGTAACTCGGAACACGGGTTACATTATTAACCAAGACGTTCATTGTTCTCTGTAGGCTCGTCCTGTAGCATGCTATTAACTTCCACCTCCCCCAGCTCCACCTGTCTAGATCTACTACAGGATTTACATATGACTTTTCATGTAGCAGCAGCAGGAGTGTGCGTAGTCCACCAAGACCAAATACATTGTCAATTAAAGGTACACTATGTAAAATTTTTTGTTCAAAATTAACCAAATTCAATCCTTCTTCCACAACTTATTTTTGTCTTACCCTGATTCACAATAAGTCTATTATAAGTGTTTATATTTTCGACCTGTTGGGATGGTTTTCACAAGCGTGTGTCTCATCATCTCATCATATCCGTAAATAGATTGGGCTACCGATGATGAGTTTGGTGTGGGAGTGGCATAGGTTAGTTGTCACAATGAGTGAGAAAAGTTGACATACATTCCGACATGAAGGCATGCTCAATTTTGAAAGTCTGGGATTCACTCATTTAAAAAAAAAAACAGAGGAGAACAAAGGAGAGTCTGCTTGCAAAAATAGAATGCGAATCAAAATGAAAATCACCATTGGCTTGGCTTTTCAGAGATGGCGAGAACTGAGGGATTTGAAATGTTGTAAAAGCGATACGAAGATTGCATTTTTATTACTCAACAGGTAAATTTTATTGAACAGATAAATTGCTATATGTGGCATTGTAAAGCATTCATTGTAAAGCATTATCTATTGTGAATGATCATATTAATCTGCACAGTCACACAGAGCACAACCAAAACATGCTAAAACAAGGTAATGACACACAGGTGAATGTGATCAGTGATGATGAGTCCAGGCAGTGAGTATGGGAAATGTAGTTGTGAGGGAAAAACAAAAAACTGGAGTGGAGTGCCCTCTGGTGGCTCTAAAGGGCACTCCAGCTGAAAACCGTTACATACACTGTAACAAGGACACCATAAAGTGTAACCAACTTTTTATGCATTGTAATATCAATCAGCCTCAAGAACAGTATAACTACACAAGGTTAGCTGTGCACTAATCCAGAAGTTTTATTTTATTTCTTTATTTGGGCCATTGCTTATATTTTGTATGTTGTTATTGTGATGTTTGTGCATTTGGTCCTACCAGATCATTCCTTGGTTAAATACCAATCCCAGCACATTGCCACTTATATCAAATTCACCATAGGAAGGCTGAAAATGAAAAAGGCTGTTAGTTATCAATACCTAAAATGGCAGTTTAGGTTTCTGGTGATGAACCTATATATTGAACTCACCCAGCCAGCCTCCAAATCCCAGCACCAGCAGTAGTTCAGGAAACGTACAATCAGCGCTCTTAGGAAGTCACCAATGAGGATGGTCAGATAAGTCACCTGTATATCTGATATGGTCAGCTTCACAAACTCCTAATGGTGGGGTGGGAATGATTTGATGTACAAATATAAAGTCACAAGTAATGTGCAAGCAAATGTCAAGATCAGAATATCTCATCAATTAATCACAATACAGTTCACAATTTATATATGATTTCTGCTTGAGGAATTAGATGGACACTTTACTAATCCCACTGCAGTTTCCCAGCATGGGCCTCTGATGCCATCAGAGGGATCAAGAGGAGGTGGGGTGCCTGTGTAATTTGGGTTGTTGGCCGAGAAGTTGGCATAATACTCCTTAACGAACCAAATGCTGGCATTTTTTATAGAATCCTCTTCTTCAAGCTTTAAGAAAGAAAAGGTTTTGTTCACTTAAAAATCTACTAAACCTACTAAAGAAATTGGTAGGAACAGGAAATTAAAAGGGTTATCATCAGAAAACTTACTTTTGAATTGACCTCATCGAACAGAGCAAGCAAAAATGTGTAGAGATTGCCAAGGAAGAGCGCAAATATACGCCCCAGCTGCCACTTGAGAGCGATACGTGGATGGTATTCTTCCAGCTCGGCGATAGTCTCAAAGAGCATCGGACCCACCAGCCCCAGCAGAGACATGATGATCTCCATCTGAAATACAAATTTTATTGTTATTACATCGTCTACAGGGATTGGACAATGAAACTTAAACACCTGGTTTTAATCATTTATTGGTATCATGTGTAGGGCTTCCTTTTGTGGCCAATACAGCATCAGTTTGTCTTTGGAATGACAGATACAAGTCCTGCACAGTGGCCAGAGGGATTTTGAGCACGGGAAACAGGGGTTAAATCCAAAAGCAGTAGTTTTATTAGGGATAATCCAAAATAGTAAACCAGTCCAAAGCAAGGGTCAAAATCCAAAAGGCAATCCAACATGAACAGGAACAAAACAAGAAGCAAAGAAACTGGATGACAGAAGTAGTGTGATACTTTTGGGAAGAGGTCACACAGGCACTATCAACTATAGTTGGCTGCCACATCCCAATGTCGCCTTCCCTTTGCTTGCTGGGGGACCTCACAATAATAACTGATAAAACCATAAACTCTAAAATACTCCTCACAGCTCTAGCCATCGCCAAGAAAACTATCCTCATGAACTGGAAAACCAGAAATAAATTACACATTAACATCTGGAAAAATCTTATAACAGACTTCATGGCAATGGAACTCGCATCTCCCCTTCATAATAACACATCTGAAACTGATCCCTGCCGTCCAACACTTTCTGACCTCTTACAGCTATGAATCCTTTCTCTGTTTTCAACTCTGACTTCTCTCACCTTCTTACTCAACCCACGAATATTCATATTAGTTGTTTAAACTTGTTTCTGTCATCATTGTTATTGCTATCTTTACTGTTACTGTTATGATTACTAATTTCACTTTTTTTTTTTTTTTTTTTTTTTTTTTTTCATTGTTGTAACTACTGTTGTTGCTGTTTTTTGCTCTTACCGTTATGATCACCACTGCCATCATCATTGTCATTTATTATTATTATTAATATTATTATTATTATTATCATCATCAATATTGCCATTGTCAATGCTGTTTTAGAATTAGATATCATTGTCATCACTAGTGCAATAACTTCCCCCTTATCTCTTCATGGGTTTTTAATGCACCACAACATAGAATAAAAAAAAGAAAAAAAAAAAAAAAAAAAAAAAAGAAGGATTAAGGATATATGGAAAAACCTCACAAACACCAAGGCAGGCTAGACAGGCGAGAAGTGGTTTCAACGGGACAGCATCTCTGTCCCAATTTGAGACACTCTCGCACTGTACTCCCTATTTTAATGCACCTTAGACATTGCACATAACACACATAACACAAAAAAAAAAAAATTAAAAATTAAAAAAAAAAATAGGAAAAGATATGGACTGATGAGATGAGGGGGAAGGTTATATTATATTATCTTATATTATATTATCTTATTATGTCGTATTTTATGCAGGATTGACAATGGCAATTATTACATAGGAGGAAGGATGGAAGTAAAAAATCTACCAACACAATATTGGCAATATGGTGGTAGTGGGAAGTGGGATGGTGATGGTAATAACAATGGTAATACATAATAAACGGTTACTTTGTTTACGCATACACACACATACACATAACCACACTCACACCCGCACACATACACACTTAAACACTTAAATCACTCTTGTCACTGCTGGAAGTATGGATTTACAAGATTGCTCACTACTGCACTATGTTGGTTTGTTTGTATGTATGCCTGATTGTTAAATAAAAAAAATAAAAAAATAAAAAAAAAATAAAAAAAAAGAAGTAGTGTGATACATACAAGGACTCCGTGAAACAGACAGGGTTATATACACAGGGAATCGACAATGATAATGGGGAATTGGCTGAGTGCAATGATCAGTGATAAGGAACAGATGAGTGCAATGATGAGACAAAGGATCGTGGGAAATGTAGTTCATAGGTGAAGGACACCGTGGGAAAGGAGGACATCTAGTGGACATCAGGGGAACACAAACCCAACACTGTGACATAACCCCCCCCCCTCTACGGAGCGGCTACCAGACGCTCCACGACAACAACAAAAAACACAGAAAACACAACACAATACAAGATGTTCAGGAGGGAGGTGGAACGGTGGAGGATCAGGGGGAGGGAAGGTGGGCCAGGTCCATGAAGGGAAACAGGAACAAGGGGTGAGGGTTTAACCGGGGACCAGGGCAAAACAAAAAAATCTATCGGGCATCCAGGGGGAAACACAAAGTCCATCGGGAGGCCAGGGCGAAACACACAGTTCATCGGGAGGCCAGGGCGAGACACAAAGTCCATCGGGTGCCCAGGGCGAAGAAGACCTCTCGGGCGTCCAGGGCGGTGACGACCCCTCGGGCGGCCAGGGCGGTGACGACCCCTCGGGCGGCCAGGGCGGTGAAGACCCCTCGGGCGGCCAGGGTGGGGAAGACCCCTCGGGCGGCGAGGGTGGTGAAGACCCCTCGGGCGGCCAGGGCGGTGAAGACCCCTCGGGCGGCCAGGGCGGTGAAGACCCCTCGGGCGGCCAGGGCGGAGCAGACACCGGCTCAGGAATAGCAGACACCAGCTCAAGAAAAGCAGACACCGGCTCAGGAACAGCAGACACCGGCTCAGGAACAGCAGACACCGGCTCAGGAACAGCAGACACCGGCTCAGGAAAAGCAGACAACGGCTCAGGAACAGCAGACAACGGCTCAGGAACAGCCACAAGAACTGTAACAGTCACAAGAACAGACACAAACACAGAAACAAACACTGGCTCTGGCGCCGGAACAGGCACCGGCTCTGGAACGGGCATTGGCTCTGCCTCCGGCTCTGGAACGGGCCTTGGCTCTGCCTCCGGCTCTGGAACGGGCCTTGGCTCTGCCTCCGGCTCTGGAACGGGCCTTGGCTCTGCCTCCGGCTCTGGAACGGGCCTTGGCTGTGCCTCCGGCTCTGGAACGGGCGCTGGCTCTGCCTCCGGCTCTGGAACGGGCGCTGGTTCTGCCTCCGGCTCTGGAACGGGCGCTGGCTCTGCCTCCGGCTCTGGAACGGACGCTGGCTCCGCCTCCGGCTCTGGAACGGGTGCTGGCTCCGCCTCCGGCTCTGGAACGGGCGTTGACTCCGCCTCCGGCTCTGGAACGGACACTGGCTCCGGCCCTGGAACAGGAGACACTGGCTCCGGCCCTGGAACAGGAGACACTGGCTCCGGCCCTGGAACAGGAAACACTGGCTCCGGCCCTGGAACAGGAGACACTGGCTCCGGCCCTGGAACAGGAAACACTGGCTCCGGCCCTGGAACAGGAGACACTGGCTCCGGCCCTGGAACAGCAAACACGGGCATGTCCAGGATCCGAGCCAGACACTTCAGATAGTCCAGGTCCATGAAGGCAGACGGTACTGGCTCTGCCTCCATCTCTGGAACGGGTACTGGCTCTGCCTCTGGCTCAGGAATGGGCACTGGCTCTGCCTCTTGCTCAGGAACGGGCACTGGCTCTGCCTCTGGCTCAGGAACGGGCACTGGCTCTGCCTCTGGCTCAGGAACGGGTACTGGCTCTGCCTCTGGCTCAGGAACGGGCACTGGCTCTGCCTCTGGCTCAGGAACGGGCACTGGCTCTGCCTCTGGCTCAGGAACGGGCACTGGCTCTGCCTCTGGCTCAGGAACGGGCACTGGCTCTGGCTCAGGAACGGGCACTGGCTCTGGCTCAGGAACGGGCACTGGCTCTGCCTCTGGCTCAGGAACGGGCACTGGCTCTGCCTCTGGCTCAGGAACGGGCACTGGCTCTGCCTCTGGCTCAGGAACGGGCACTGGCTCTGCCTCTGGCTCAGGAACGGGCACTGGCTCTGCCTCTGGCTCAGGAACGGGCACTGGCTCTGCCTCTGGCTCAGGAACGGGCACTGGCTCTGCCTCTGGCTCTGGAACGGGCACTGGCTCCGGCTCTGGAACGGGCATTGGCTCTGCCTCCGGCTCTGGAACGGGCATTGGCTCTGCCTCCGGCTCTGGAACGGGCAATGGCTCTGCCTCCGGCTCTGGAACGGGCAATGGCTCTGCCTCCGGCTCTGGAACAGCGGGCACTGGCTCTGCCTCCGGCTCTGGAACAGCAGACACTGGCTCCGGCTCTGGAACAGCAGACACGGGCATGTCCAGGATCCGAGCCAGGCGCTCCAGATAGTCCAGGTCCATGAAGGCAGATGGAACGTGAACAGTCTCTGACTGGGCAGACGGAACGTGAACAGTCTCTGACTGGGCAGACGGGACGTAAACAGTCTCTGACTGGGCAGACGGGACGTGAACAGTCTCTGACTGGGCAGACGGGACTTGAACAGTCTCTGACTGGGCAGACGGGACGTGAACAGTCTCTGACTGGGCAGACGGGACGTGAACAGTCTCTGACTGGGCAGACGGGACGTGAACAGTCTCTGACTGGGCAGACGGGACGTGAACAGTCTCTGACTGGGCAGACGGTACGTGAACAGTCTCTGACTGGGCAGACGGGACGTGAACAGTCTCTCGCTGTGCAGACGTGACGTGAACAATCTCTCGCTGGGCAGACGTGAGGTGAACAGTCTCTCGCTGGGCAGACGTGACGTGAACAGTCTCTCGCTGGGCAGACGTGACGTGAACATTCTCTGACTGGGCAGACGGAACATGAACAGTCTCTGACTGGGCAGACGGAACGTGTCTCCTTCTTCTCCGGACCACCGGACTCAGGACCACCGGAACCGGGACCACCGGAACAGGGATCATCTCCCGACTACCTCCTCCACTGTGACCTCCACGGGACCCACGAAAAATGACTAGGCGGGTTCCCTGAAAATAATCTCTCCTCTCCCGCTCAGTGGCTGGGAAAGAGAAGTTTGAAAACATACCGCTGGATTTAGGGTGTGACGAAGTCCTTCTGTCACGATCCACACACGGGAAACAGGGGTTAAATCCAAAAGCAGTAGTTTTATTAGGGATAATCCAAAATCGTAAACCAGTCCAAAGCAAGGGTCAAAATCCAAAAGACAATCCAACATGAACAGGAACAGGAACAAAACAAGAAGCAAGGAAACTGGATGACAGACGTAGCGTGATACATACAAGGACTCCGTGACACAAACTGAAACATACAGGGTTGTATACACAGGGAATCGATAATGATAATGGGGAATTGACTGAGTGCAATGATATAGTGATAAGGAAAAGCTGAGTTCAATGATGAGACAAAGGATCGTGGGAAATGTAGTTCATAGGTGAAGGACACCGTGGGAAAGGAGGACATCTAGTGGACATCAGGGGAACACAAACCCAACACTGTGACAGGCAGACACTTTTATCTAAAGCAACTTACATTGCATTTCAAGGTACACTAACATTCTTATCAGTTCTTGCTTTCCCTGGGAATCGAACCCATGACCTTGGCGGTGCAAGTGTATGTATCTTGTTAGTGTACTCAAGACAAGATATTGAATGTAGTTTTGTGCTTATATTTACCTCATTCTTCTCGTACCATGAGAGGTTGTCCATGTTCGCAAACTCTTGGGATCGTTTGACCACAAAGTATATGAGATAGCCACTTCCACCAAGTGTACAGGTGATGAGAAAGTTGGCTAGGACACGTAAGAATCTCCTCAGATGAATGTTCTCATCCTTTTGGTTCTCCTGCTCATCCACAATGGACTCCTGCAGAACACATTAGAGGTTCCAAACTGAGAAAATCTTATACAAGACCATTTTGGAGATACAGAGCACGTATGAACATTTATTTAAACCATATCACTTGATCTGGCCAGATTATTTGATTTTACAGAGAGTTGACCACCTCAGATCTCTGAAAGGACAACCAGACCATGAAACAAAAAACTGCAGTGGTCAGCACACACACATCAACAACTTTACGCAAAAGAACATACTTTGAAGCTGGTGGTGATGGAGGCGAATTTATTGTCGGCTGTTTCCGCGTTCCCAATAAGATAATCCCAGCTGGTGAACATCTTCCAGGCAAAGGTGAACTCACTGTCTTCTCCATCCCCTCCCCCTACATCTGCGTTTTTAGCCATCCTAACAGCGAGAGTGGACTTTATTCAACATTTGTGAAGAATCCAATCTCGCCGGCAGGATAACAGAAGCGCAATTTCCAATTGCAGTCAAAACAACAATCATGTTGGTAATGCTCATACAATGATACTGTAGAAAATGTTTCGTATTTAAAGGAGAAATGTTTTTTTTTTTTAAATGTTAAATATGTCTTCCATTCCCCAGAGGGTTGACTGCCCATGTTCACAAAAATAAAAAAATATTACAATACATGAAAGGATCAATAAAAAATTGTGCCATTTCTTAATTTGAATGGGTGGAAGGGAAGATTATCATTTATTCAGTAAGTTCATAGAAAGCAACCATGACATGACATGAGGGTGAGAAAATGTAAAAAAATAAATTAGTTTCTCAATTGCGACTTTTTGCCATAACTTTTTTCTTATATTTGCACCCATTACTTTGTGCAGCTGAGTATATATCTCACAACTACATCTTTATTTATTTTATATCTTACAAAGCATATGTCATGATTGTGACTTTACTGCTAACAATACTGACTATAGTTCAAACGTTTATATCACAAAATTTTGACAATTTCTTGTAATTGTCTATTTCTTATGATTGCAACTTTATATCTCAAAATTGCTACTGTTGAGAATTGCATCTTTTTATTTCACAATTGCCTTATTGTTTTGTTTTTGACATTCTTGCATATTTCTTTGAAAAGACTCAAGCTTCTCTCTGTTATAGTAATGCTAAATGTCGATCTTTGCATCTGCAGAAATTTTGTTTTGAATGCATGTGTAAAATGCACATGTAAAGCAGATTGTAGATATTCATATAAACATTCAGAAAATTTGTAAACTACAATCATTCAATAAAAATTGAAAAGTTATGCAGCCATTTTCTGTGACTTTGCAAGATCTCCGATTCATTAACTGTCACAGGTAAATAACTAGAAGACTGACAAAGTGCAATAAATAGTACATGCTACACAATAGTGTGATTATGATTGCCATAATAAATATGATAACAAAAACCAGGTTGCAGTATCAAGCAGCATAACAGACTGTTTTTGTACAGCAAAAAATAATTGAAAGTGGATGACACCGGAAGCCTCGCTCTAGTGTTTGGGAGTGAACTGATAGTAGGAGTGTTAACGTTACAATTTATTTTTGCAATTCCACTAGTGCTAAAATTAAAAACTTTACCTTTAAATTGGAGGAGTATTTTTATTTCCAGCATTAGCTGTCTAATCTGACAATACAACCTTTTTAACCATTGTAGATGTACAATTAAAAACAATACACATTCTGTACAACCTTTTGCCATCTACAAAGAACAATAATACTTTTTAAAGATTTTTTTTTTTTGGTATAGGCATACACATTCACATATGTACTTCTCAAGAACATTTCACGTCATTGCTACAACATATTTAAGAGTTCTGGGTGATTACTAGGTCATTGCTACAACATATTTAAGAGTTCTGGGTGACTACTAGGGCATTTCCAGGTGTTTTCTTACTGGCTCTAGTGTAAAAAGTTAATAAAGTTACAATACAACCTTTTTAACCATTGTAGATGTACAATTAAAAACAATACACTAGATTCTGTACAACCTTTTGCCATCTACAAAGACCAATAATACTTTGTAAAGATTTTTTTTTTTTTTTTTTTTTGGTATAGGCATACACATTCACAGTCATATGTACTTCTCAAGAACATTTCATGTCATTGCTACAACATCTGGCAATGCATGAAAGAGGGACTCACGTTCGGATCACAACCATGAGACTATACCCAAAGGACCCAATGCCCACCAAGAGGTAGGACAGAGGAAGACGAAACTTCAGGAAGCCAATGGTTCTCTGGTTATTATAGTAGCCATAGAAAAGTACTGAGTACTTGCAGTAACCCTGTCAAAGAGAAGGCATTATAAAGTGTCATTGATAACCATACGTTTATATTATGGTAATAAGAAATGTGACAAACACTGAGTAACTCTCTAATTTCATGACACAATTTTCAAAGAAAATATGTACAGGGGGGTCAAAAATCTAAAACTGTTTTAATAATCTGGGGTGTTTAAATCTAATTTAAACCTGTACAAAAACAGAAAAATTAAAAGGATGCAAAATTAATTAAACTTTTTAGATTCCATTGTAGCACAATATATTAATTTTCAAATCACGCTGGAGAACATGATCATTAGGTTTTACACGACCTTGTGGAGTTCATGTTGCTGCTATCCAAAGGGCGACTAATATACTAAGCCTAGTGGTCTCAAACTGTCGGACCTCATTGTATACATGTATCATCTTACATTGAAATCCGTGAGAACAGAATAGTCCATAGCAGTGGCTTGCTCTGGTCTTGGCACAGTTTTCCGAGGAATGGACCCATATGGAAGTCCCATGAGAACCTTGCAGATAATTCCATATGTGTAAATCATTTGTGAAGGGCAGCAGCCACTTTTTGATAGAAATATTAGAAAGATACTTTATTGATCTCAGGTAAGCCAAATTTAAAGCAAAAGAGCATAATTTTATACTTCTGTAGGTAAAACACAACATAATAGATAAAACACTGACCTCTGGTATCACAACCAGGCCAAAAGTCAAGCCAAAGAGGACCAAGTTCATACCGTACATCCAACGGAGGAAAATAAAGTATGAAGCAACTGAGGAGCCAAAGTGACCTGCAAATGGATGAAACATCGCCAAGGCTCAGAATAAGGAACTTTTAGTTGAGTACCTCTTTTTTTATTTTACTTTGCAAGAAACATTCAAATAAATGAATATGGCTCAAATTCTAATTCAGTACAGGTCAAAGAAATACTTTTCTATCATCAGTAAGATAGCTGAAATGATACACACCATTCCTGTATGTATCGTGAATGGGGTACTTACTCTCAACTTCCTTTATTTTCCGCTCCCATGGGATGCACGATGTCCTAAAATTTTCAAAATCTCTTTGAAACTTTATCCATTTCTGTATGATGAGGCATAAAGCAAACAGGGAATGTTAGGAGGCTGCAGGTAACTATATTTGTAAGTTTTTCAAGAAAATGTTATTGGCGTTTGCCTACAGCATACATGTTGCCACCGTGAGTTTTGCAATGTGGTTGCTAAGTTATTCAGGTTGTGTTTTAACCCATTGCTATGTTGTTGCTAGGGAGTTCTGGGTGATTACTAGGGCATTGCTAGGTGTTTTCTTACGGGCTCTAGTGTAAAAAGTCCACTCCAAAATCTCTATCTGACATTCTGGTCTGATTTCTCTTAAAATAGGAATGTTTTATTTCAGCAACAGTCATTGTCATAGGGAAAAGAGCCACGGAGAGGAGAGGACGCTGGCGCAACTGGCTGCCGCTTCTCCATCAGCGCGCTAAATTGTTTGTTGTTTGTTGTTTGTTGACTCGTTTTATATCAGCTGACGTTAACTGCTGCTCATATGCGGCTTTGCTGGATTTTATTTGTTTTTATTCTGGCATTATTTGGAGTTTACGGCAAGATTAATTTTAACCTCCTGGACTGCAATATGCTGAAATACTCTGACATGGAACTTTTACAGCTTGGTCATTCGGCGCCCCCTGCGACTGGTGTTAGGGAAAAACTGCGATCGCTACAACTTCTCCGCCGGCCAAAGTACGTTCATCGCGGCTCCCGCCGGAATCTGCATTCAAGCGGAGCCGGTATAGACACAGTTTGGTCAACAAGGCGTTTGGATTGCCGCCATTTATCTTTGCACCATGTCTCCCCTGCTAACTTTTCCTACCTGCAGAAGTCTATCCCATCCAGCTGTGTCCATCTTGACACAATCAGGTTTGCACATCTGAACACTCGCTCTATGATCAACAAAGCGGCTTTACTTTATGACATTGTTTTGGACAAAAAACTGGACTTTCTCTGCCTTTGTGAAACGTGGCATCAGCCAAATGACTATTTCAATCTAAATATGTGTGCTCTGCCTGGCTACACTTATCTTGACCGGCCGCGCTCTACCGGCAGAGGTGGCGGTCTTGCTGTCATTTAAAGATCTGATGTTGCAGTAACTGAGGTTTTATTGCCGTGCTTTTCATCATTTGAATGCTTGGCCTTTAAGTTGAATGGTCTCTCATCAGTTATTGTTTTAAATATCTATCGTCCTCCCAAACTTAACTCAGCATTTTTCTCTGAATTTACTGAGTGTTTAACACTTGCCAGTGCACTCTGTCCAGTTACTCTTTTAACTAGAGATTTTAATATTCATGTTGACAATATGGCTTGCAATAATGCTGTCTGTTTCATCGATATACTAGAATGTTTAAACTTCACTCAGCATGTCAACTTTCCGACACACAAACACGGACATGTATTAGATCTGGTTTGCACTTCAGGAGTAGGCCTACTTATTGATCATCTTGAGTGTACTGATGTATGTATAAGTTTCAGTTCTGTTGATTTTGATTTTATTTCTAAACTTGTTTTGTCAATGAATTCTACTACTTGCATACTTGATCCACTACCTATGACTGTTTTGAAAAACTGTCTGCCTGTCATTGTGCCCCACATCACTGCTATTGTCAATACCTCACTCAACACAGGGAATGTCTCTTCAGCTTTAAAAATTGCTGCAGTTACACCAGTTCTTAAAAAGCCTGGGAGTGATATCACCGAAATGTCAAATTATCGACCCATCTCCAATTTACCTTTCCTAGCAAAAGTACTTGAGCGTGTGGTTGTTGGGCAACTCCATACAATGACCTCCTCATTATAGCTGACTCTGGGGCTTGTGGCATTTTGGTTTTATTAGACCTTAATGCTGCATTTGATACCATATGTCACTGCATATTATTGGACAGATTGCATACGTGGACCGGTCTGTCTGGAACTGTGTTAAACTGGTTTAAATCCTACCTCTCAAATCATTCCCAATTTGTCTACCTGGGTTCTAACAGATCTCAGACTGTGCCTCTATGTCAGGGTGTCCCTCAGGGGTCAGTTTTGGGTCCTGTTTTATTTAGAATTTATATGCTACCTCTTGGGCAGATCATTCGGAGGTATGGCCTGAGCTTCCACTGTTATGCGGACGACACCCAGATTCATATCAGCTCTCAGCCTGATCTTAATTATTCCTCTTCAAAACTTTCTGACTGTTTGTTGGAAATTAAAGCATGGATGAAACTAAACTTTCTAAAATTAAACTGCTCCAAAACTGAAATCTTATTAATTGGCACTCCAATTAATGTCAGTAAATGTAAGGATTTTAAACTTTCAGTTGATAATACCCAATTGTCCCCTTCTGACCAGGTGCGTAACCTGGGTGTGATTTTTAATGCCCAGTTAACTTTTAATTCACATTTTAAAAACATAACGAAAGTTGCTTTTTTCCATCTGAGGAACATTGCACGTGTTAGACCATTTCTCTCTAGGCCTGATGCAGAGAGGCTTATCCATGCCTTCATCACATCGAGGCTTGATTACTGTAACTCTCTCTTTGCGGGTTTACCAGCAAATTCTATTAGGAGGCTGCAATATATACAAAACTCGGCCGCACGTTTCTTGACTCATACATCCTCACGCCAACACATTACACCTGTGCTCCAGCAACTGCATTGGCTTCCAGTTCAGCTGCGTATTGATTTTAAAACTCTGATTTTAACCTATAGAGCAGTACATGGGTTGGCTCCAGATTACATATGTGATTTAGTTTCTCCATCCATTCCCGCTCGCTCTCTCCGTTCTGCTGGCTCTCTTTCTCTGTGGCAGCCTCGTTGTAAACTAAAAACCATGGGGGGAAGGGCCTTTTCCAACAATGCACCAAAATTATGGAACACTTTACCTACAACTATTAGAGATGCTGATTCTCTGGATTGCTTTAAGAAACTTCTTAAGACACATCTTTTTAGTCAAGCTTTCAATATATAACTGTATTATTTTTTTGTACTTTTTGTACAATTTCTTTATTTATTTTATCCTCATGTTTGATTGTTTTGTTCTGTGCTGTAGCGCTTTGAGTCTGAGAAAGGCGCATTACAAATAAAATATATTATTATTATTATTATAGTGATGCATAAAGTGAAGATTTTCATATTCCTACCTTCATCATCATCACTTTGTAGGCATACAGCTTCCTGCCTTTTCCTTTGCCCAAGGCACCTTCAAATTTATCCACAAACTGCTGAGCCTCTCTACAGACACAAGGAGAACATGGGATTGTTAAAAGGAGGAGATTAAATACTTTACTGTAACGGAAGGGTGGTTCACAGAAATCACACAATGAAGGCATCTCAGAATTTGTAGGAGAAAATGCAAACCACATAAACTGAAACGAGAACTGACTAAAGAATGAACAAAACAGGGAGTACTTATCCACAGGATTAACAAGGGAACACAGGTGAAGGAGATCAGTAATGAACTTTGTAACGGTCACTTTGTGTTTTATGGCAATCTGAGTTAAACTGAGAACTGCGCATGTGCGTAGAGTGTCAGTTCGATTTTGACAAGTGACTGAGGAGAGGAGATAACCACTCTGCCGACTCTCTTTGTATTCTTTCTTTTATTTCCTTTTTCTATTGTGACCAGAGTTGGATGTTTGTTTTTGTGTAGCCTACTTTTTCTCGCTCGACCCCGATGTATGCGGACGAGTGTGACGTTTGAGTGGTTTTATTAAACGCAGGGAAAATACGACAACTCTCGTCTCTCGTGCATCTTTTCATCCGACATCTAATGTTTTTCTCTCTGGGCAATATCTCAACTTTGCGTTACAAGGCGACAAACAAGGAGAACTTAGTAACTATACACTGTAACAAATAGCTGTAGATTCTACAGCAAAATTCAACAGAAATGTATTGTTTTATCATTGTACAAGTTATTACTGTAATTCGCAATGCATTATGGGTCAAAAAGAGTATTACAGTTGTTTAAAGTATATTTCCGTGTCAACTGTAAATTGATTTACAGGTAAGAGGTGTTTTCACTGTAGTTCATACGTTTTACAAAAATTTACTGTGATGTGGCATAACGGGATTGTGCGGGCTAAATACAGGTTTGAAAACTGGCGAACTGGAGCATGCAGGGCAAGAAGAGTTGAAGATAAAAGGCACTATTTACTAAATTTTTGGTAAGTTGACTTAAATTTACGTCCATATATATTACAATCTAATGTATTACTTAATGCTGTTTCAGCAATTATGAACAGAATTCATAACATATATGTCAGATATGCAAACTTGTTAACAACTGCGCGTTATCAGGACATTTAGTGGGATGTAAAAGTGTTTGATTCCAATATTTCCCCCCCCCCGCTGAAACGTTACGTTTATTTAGTAAAGGAATGTGTCTTTAATTTAAAATTTCTTGTTTCAGGCGAGGCATAGAATCGCGACGGTGCGCGCCATAACAGTGGTGAGACGAAGCTGAACTGTTACAAGGTAAAACCATCGTAACTGTTATGGATGAATGCTGCAGTTTGTTACAGTTTTATTCGCATTTGCTCTCAAGAGAGTATTTTTTAGAGCATTTGCAGTTTGGCAGACAAGACAAATCCACTGAAGTGTTGGTGAGACAAAACTATACGCACGTGCAGTTAGCTTTCTTGACGAAAAAAAAAATAGAATAGGCTATGATATTAACATCGTTGGATGCTGCTGTTTTCTCATTTACTTCACCAGTTTTTATTTCTTATTGAGAGCATGTAAAACCAGTGTTTAACAAAGGCCTGCGTCATAACTAAATTTAACGCAAAGCAATTTGCTGCGAACAATGATAGGAATCGTCTCGGTTACGTATGTAACCCTAGTTCCCTGATAGGGAACGAGACGCTGCGTCAAGCTGTGAGAACGCCTCTGCGTGTGTGCGTCTGTAGTGAGGGGGGCGTGGTTTAGCGAGGTCTGCAGCGGAGGAACGGGGGGGGGAGCGAGCGGTAAGAAAGTAGGTCAAGTGCAAAATGACGAACACCTGTTTCTGATTGCAGTGATTGGCGTGGGGAGACCGGATAAAAGCCGGGCGATTCGGGGATTCGCATCTTTCTTTCCCTTGTTTTGTTTTCTAAATAAAGTGTACAAGACCCAGCCACACCGACCCTTGTCTTCTTCCATCCTTACAACACTGAACCTGAATTCTACTACACTGGTGCCGAAACCCGGGATGGAAGAAGGAGCCGCCGCCAGATCATCTCCGTCGCCACTTGAGGATATCATCCACGCGCTTGCGGGACTCCACCAGGAACAACATCTGGCCCTGCTGGATGTCAAAGAGGAGCAGGAACGGAGGTTCGAGATGCTCCTCAGGGCCCAACGAGAGGACCGCGAGCTGTTCCGGAGCTGGATAGACCAGGAGGCTCGGGCCGCCCCCCCCAACAAAATGGGGCCTCATGACGACCCGGAGGCATTCCTCGACTTGTTCGAGAAGACGGCCGAGGCTGGGGGCTGGCCCTTGTCGGACTGGCCAGTGCAGCTGATTCCCCTGCTGTCCGGGGAGGCGCAGAAAGCCGCACAACAACTGCCAGTCCAAAACCTCCTGGTCTATCAGGACCTGAGGCGCGCCATCCTCCAGCGGGTCGGTCGGACCCCTGAGGAAAGCAGACAGCGATTCCGTTCGTTAGAACTCGGGGAGTCTGGCCGACCCTTTGTTTTCGCGCAGCAGCTCTGGGACGCGTGCCGCAAGTGGCTGATGGCCGGAGGCCGCGACGTCGAGGGAGTGATCGATCAGGTGGTGCTGGAGCAGTTCGTGGCGAGGCTGCCCAAGAGGACTGCGCAGTGGGTCCAGTGCCACCGCCCGACGTCGCTGGACCAGGCCATCCAATTGGCGGAGGACCAGCTGGTGGCGTGCCCAGGTGTCGGTGAAACCCTGCCATCGTCTTCTCTCTCTTCTTCTTTTTTTTCTCCTTCTTCTTCTTCTCCTCCTATCCCTGCTCCCAGGTTTCGAGGAACACCTACACCCCGACCAGCGCCGAGGTGGAGGTCTGGGAGCTCGACGGAGCCCAGTGAGGGTCCGAGGGCAGCTCCGCGGAAGTTCATCTCCCGGACGAGCGGCGTTCCAACGCCGGCGTTTGCGCTCTCCCCACGCCATTCGCTTGACCCGCTTCCCGCCTCTGGAGCGGCGGGGAGGTCTGGGCCGGCCTTTTGGCGTTGCGGGAACCCTGGGCATTTGATCGACCAGTGTCCAGTGATGGAGGTGGGGACGCTGGTCAGGGTCCCCGACACACCGCAGGCTGCCCCCGGTCAGGGCGGACTGTACCAAATTCCGGTGAGCATAAAGGGGGGTACGTATCAGGCTTTGGTGGATTCAGGTTGTAACCAAACCTCGATTCATCAAAGCCTGATGCAATCCGAGGCATTGGATAAGAGCCGCGCGGTTAAGGTGAGGTGTGTGCACGGGGAGGTGATGGAATACCCTTTAATGCCAGTCATTATCCAATTCAGGGGACAAAAGCATAGTGTAGAGGTGGCTGTTAGTCAGCACCTCCGGCATCCGCTGATTTTGGGGACCAATTGGCCAGGGTTTAAAATGTTATTGGGTCATTTGTGTGCGGGTGCTTCTGGGACGAAAAGGAAGCGGGGGAAGAAGGCGGTTGCTCAGGTGGGAGAGGCTGTTCCGGGACCATCGGAGCCTGTTTCAGAAGAACGGAGTGCGGTTGAAAGGAGAGTTCTTTCTGAACGCGATGATTTTCCTCTGGAGCAGTCCCGAGATGAGACGCTGAAAAATGCATTTGATCAGGTTCGCACAATCGACGGACAGCCTCTTCACCCAGAGCGACCTCTTTCATATCCTTATTTCGCGATTATAAAAGATAAGTTGTATCGGGTGACCCAAGACACCCAGTCAAAACAATATACAACTCAGTTGTTAGTCCCGAAAAGCCGCCAGGAAATGCTTTTTCAGGCGGCTCATTGTAACCCGATGGCTGGGCATTTAGGGCAGACAGCTACACTAAATCGTCTAATGACCCAATTTTTTTGGCCGGGCATCCACGAGAATGTGCGCAAGTGGTGCGCCTCTTGTCGTGAATGTCAACTGGTGAATCTGCCGGCCAACCCAAAAGCACCTTTGTGCCCTCTTCCTTTGATGGAGGTCCCCTTCGAGAGAATTGGTATGGACCTCATCGGGCCATTAGAGCGATCTGCACGGGGGCATCGCTTTGCATTAGTCCTAGTGGATTATGCAACGCGATACCCAGAAGCAGTGCCACTTCGCACTATTTCCGCGAAGAGCGTGGCGAGTGCACTGTTTCAGTAAATCTCCCGGGTGGGAATCCCGAAAGAGATTCTCACCGATCAAGGCACGGCGTTTATGTCACGTACGATTCACGAGCTTTACGAATTATTGAGCATTAAATTGATTCGCACCAGCGTTTATCACCCACAGACGGACGGACTGGTGGAACGCTTTAATCGCACGTTAAAATCCATGATTCGGAAGTTCGTTCACGAAGACGCCAAAAATTGGGATAAATGGCTAGAACCCCTCTTGTTCGCTGTACGCGAGGTCCCCCAAGCCTCCACGGGGTTTTCCCCCTTTGAGCTTCTCTATGGGCGTCAGCCCCGCGGGGTGCTGGATGTGCTTAGAGAGACTTGGGAGGACGGACCTTCGAATAGCAAAAAAGAAATTCAATATGTCATGGACCTGAGAACAAAACTCCACACTTTGGGGCGGCTCTCTATGGAAAATTTATTACAGGCCCAGGACACGCAAAGTAGGTTGTACAACAGGGGGACTAGGCTGCGAGAATTTGCACAGGGAGATAAAGTACTTGTATTTCTTCCCACGTCCAGTTCTAAATTACTCGCAAAGTGGCAAGGACCCTTTGAGGTTACACGGCGAGTGGGAGATTTCAATTATGAGGTCATTCGAACAGACAGGAACGGGGCACGTCAAATTTATCACCTCAATCTGCTAAAAAAGTGGAATGAGGTGGAATCAGTAATGCTGGCATCGGTGGTGAGTGGGGAGGAGGATCTCGGTCCAGAGACGAGTTCAAAATCACAATCTCTCGCTCTGGCACTTGGAGGAGACCACCTCTCGCCGATCCAGATTACTGATATACGTAAGTTACAAGCAGAATTTGCTGACGTGTTTTCGCCTCTGCCTGGTCGAACGAATCTCATTCAGCACCACATTGAGACAGATCCGGGCGTAGTAGTGCGTAGCCGGCCATACAGGTTGCCTGAACATAAGAAGAAAGTGGTTCAGGAGGAATTAGAGGCTATGCTGGACATGGGGGTAATAGAAGAATCCAACAGTGAGTGGGCGAGCCCGATAGTTTTAGTGCCTAAAACTGACGGCTCGATCCGCTTCTGTGTGGATTATTCGAAATTCGACGCGTATCCAATGCCTCGGGTTGATGAGCTACTTGACCGGCTGGTTACTGCTCGATTTTATTCGACACTGGATTTAACAAAAGGATATTGGCAGATACCCTTAACGCCAATGTCCAAAGAAAAAACAGCTTTCACAACGCCGTTTGGATTGCACCAATTTGTCACACTTCCTTTTGGGTTGTTCGGGGCTCCGGCGACCTTCCAGCGCCTGATGGACAGAATTCTCCGGCCGCATGCTGCAAATGCCGCTGCCTACCTGGATGACATCATCATCTATAGTAATGACTGGCAGCGTCATATGCAGCACTTGCGGGCTGTCGGAGCGCTGCGGGGGGCTGGGCTCACGGCCAACCCAAAGAAGTGTGCAATTGGGCGTGTGGAAGTCAGGTATCTGGGTTTCCACTTGGGTCATGGGCAGGTGCGTCTCCAAATTGATAAGACGGCAGCTGTTGCGACCTGCCCAAGAGCTAAGACCAAAAAGGAGGTTAGACAGTTCCTGGGGCTGGCGGGATATTATAGAAGGTTTGTGCCTAATTATTCGGACCTCGCTAGCCCGCTGACTGATCTAACTAAAAAGGAGGCACCAGATACCGTCCAGTGGACGGAGCAGTGTCAGCAGGCCTTTACCCAGATAAAGGCTGCTCTGTGTGGCGGGCCGCTCTTACAGGCTCCTAACTTTTCTCTCCCTTTTATTCTGCAGACTGACGCGTCGGACAGGGGGTTGGGCGCAGTCCTGTCCCAGGAGATGGAGGGGGAGGAGCTGCCGGTGCTGTACATTAGTCGTAAGCTTTCGAAGAGAGAGACTAAGTACAGCACCATTGAAAAGGAATGCTTGGCCATCAGGTGGGCCGTTCTCACCCTCCGCTACTATCTCTTGGGGCGGGAGTTCACCATCTGTTCGGACCATGCTCCCCTGCAGTGGCTCCACCGCATGAAGGATACCAACGCGCGGATCACCCGTTGGTATCTAGCATTACAACCTTTTAAATTTCAGGTGGTCCACAGGTCGGGTGTACAGATGGCTGTGGCCGACTTCCTTTCCAGAAGGAGGGGGGGCTGCAGTCCCGATGGCTCCCCGGCCTGAGTCGGGCGGTGGGGGTATGTAGTGAGGGGGGCGTGGTTTAGCGAGGTCTGCAGCGGAGGAACGGGGGCGGAGCGGAGGAACGGGGTTTCTGATTGCAGTGATTGGCGTGGGGAGACCGGATAAAAGCCGGGCGATTCGGGGATTCGAGAAAGAGAGAAGGACTGGGATCTTGTACACAAATGGACTGAGTTGTTTCCCTGCTAAAGGACTGTTTATTTTCCCTGACGAGTGCTATAGTTTACCTATGGTGAAGGCGCCTCGCGCATCTTTCTTTCCCTTGTTTTGTTTTCTAAATAAAGTGTACAAGACCCAGCCACACCGACCCTTGTCTTCTTCCATCCTTACAACACTGAACCTGAATTCTACTACAGCGTCATAAAGCACGGAAGGAATCAGTCCAATGGAGAGACGGAACGTCATAGGCGGGTGAAGTCATCGACCAGGAAACTGTAAAGCACCCCCAAAACACAAGCGCGACAGCTTCTGATAGGCCTGAAGGAAGCGCTAATGGGCATGCTGGGAGTATGGCAGAACGACGCAGCGTCTCGTTCCCTATCAGGGAACTAGGGTTACATACGTAACCGAGACGTTCCCTTTCAAGGGAACTCGAGCTGCGTCAAGCTGTGGGAACGCCAATACCCACGTCGCTATAGGAGCAAATGACCGTCATGTGGGAACTAGCGCACAGAGGACGAGAGCACCTGCGCCCCAGGAGTGGAACTTAAGTCCAATTCATAGAACTTAACAAATGTATGCGGTGAGGACCACCCAGCCGCATCACAAACATCACTTAGCGATACTCCTGACAACAATGCTTTAGAAGCAGCCATACTCCTAGTAGAGTGGGCTCGTACAGCCAAAGGTGAAGGCTGACCAGCCGACTCATAAGCAAGTGAGATGGCCTCAACCACCCACTTGCTCATTCTCTGTTTAGACGCGGGACACCCTTTCCTGGGTGGCCCAAAGCACACAAATAACTGTTCTGATTTCCTCCACAGGGCAGCTCTGTGGACATAAGCGTCTAACGCCCTAACCGGGCAGAGAAGGTTAAGTTTCTCCTGATCTGATGACACAAAAGGAGGAGGATAGAAAGCCTGCAGCACTGTAGGTCTAACAGCATTAGTAGGGACCTTAGGGACATAACCTGGTCTAGGGTATAGAAAAGCCTTAACCATACCAGGCGAAAACCCCCCGGCACGAGGGTGCAACCGACAGGGCCTGCAAATCTCCGATTCTCTTAAGTGAGGAGATTGCAAGCAGAAAAAGAGTTTTATACGTGGGAAATTTCTCAGAAACTTCCTCAATAGGTTCAAAGGGGGCCAAAGAAAGGCCCTCTAGTACAATGGCCAAATCCCAAGTCGGCACCCTCGTACGAACTGCAGGCCTCAGCCTCAAAGTTCCACGAAGGAAGCGAGTTATAAGTGGGTGTCTCCAAAGAGAAACTCCACTGAAAGGGACATGGAAAGCAGCTAGTGCCGCCATATACACCTTTAACGTGGAGGGGGATAACCCTGCAGAGAAATGCTCCTGCAGAAACTCCAGCACTGCACCCACTGGGCCGTTAACTGGGTCCTGCTGGTGTTCTGCACACCAAGAAGTGAAAAGTTTCCACTTCAGGGCATATAACTTCCTCGTGGACGGAGCTCTGGATTGAAGGATGGTCTCAACAACCTCAGTTGAGAGACCAGATTCAATGAGCTGGGCCCCCTCAGAGGCCAAGCCCACAGTTTCCACAACTCTGGGCGGGAGTGAAATATCGTACCGCCCTCCTGAGAGAGTAGATCCCTCCTGATCGGAATCTCCAAGGGAGAGCCGTCCAGAAGAGAACCGCAAACCATACTCGGGCCGGCCAGAACGGGGCTACTAGAAGTAGGCTGACCCCGTCCCGGCGAACCCTCTCCAAAACTCCTGGTAGCAGAGCAACCGGGGGAAAAGCATGCAGACGTGACCTCGGCCACGGCTGTACCAGAGCGTCCAACCCCAGAAGGGCTGGCTGACTGATGGAGAACCACAGATGACAGTGCGTTGTCTCCTTGGAAGCGAATAGGTCCACCTCGGCGCGACCGAAACTCAACCAAAGGAGCTCCACCACCTCGGGGTGGAGCCTCCATTCCCCCGGCCTCGGCTCCTGCCTCGACAGGGAGTCTGATACCACATTCAAATAACCAGGAAGATACATAGCTCTCAGAGACCGTAACTTCCCCTGGGACCACAGGAGGATCTGACGGGCCAACTTGTAAAGTGGACGCGACCGCAGGCCCCCCTGATGATTTATATACGAGACCACCGACATGTTGTCTGACTGAACTAACACATGATGACCTATGAGGTCTGCTAGGAAATGTTTCAAAGCTTGGAACACCGCCAACATCTCTAGACAATTTATATGCCATGATAGATGATGGTCCTGCCACAGACCTTGGGCTGGACGACCACTCATGACCGCCCCCCACCCTGTGAGGGAAGCATCCGTCGTTAGAGTTACGCGACGACAAAGAGGTCCCAACACAGGCCCTTTGGATAGGAACCAGGTTTCTTTCCACATGACCAAAGCACGAAGGCAGCGCCGCGTGACTTTGATCGTACGGAGGGGATTTCCCCTCGGGGAGAATCCCTTGGTCCGGAGCCACCACTGCAGTGGTCTCATGTACAACAGGCCGCAAGGTATAACGTTGGACGCTGCTGCCATCAGACCCAACAGTCTCTGAAACTGTTTTACAGTGAGTAGCTGGCCTAGCTTTACTTGTTTCATAGCTGAAAGAATCGAAGCGATGCGGGTCGGAGAAAGTCGCGCCCGCATCGAGATCGAATCCAAAACGACACCCAGAAAAGTGGTCTTCTGAGAAGGTGATAATACACTTTTCTTTGCGTTCAGCCTCAACCCCAACTTTCTCATATGAGCGAGAATAAAATCTCGATGCTGAACCGCCATCTGCTCTGTCTGAGCTAAAATCAACCAATCGTCGATGTAATTGAGGATAGGAATGCCCTGAAACCTCAGGGGCGCAAAAGCTGCATCCATGCATTTCGTGAAAGTGCGGGGAGATAAAACTAGGCCAAATGGAAGAACCTTGTACTGGTACGCCTCGCCCCCGAAGGCGAACCTCAGGAACTTCCTGTGTTGTGGAAGGATGGAAATATGTAAGTACGCGTCCTTCAGATCTATCGTGACAAACCAGTCCTCAGATCATATTTGTGACACGATCAGCTTGATAGTGAGCATCTTGAATTTTAGCTTCCCTACCGAGCGATTCAACAGGCGCAGATCTAAAATTGGACGCAATCCCCCATCCTTCTTTGGAACGATGAAATATCGGCTGTAAAAACCTGACTCCAACCTGGGAGGAGGAACCCGTTCTATAGCCCCCTTTTGAAGGAGCGCTTTCACCTCTTGTTCCATTACCAGAGCCTGCTCGGCTCTGGGCAGAACCCCTCTGAATTTTGGTGGACGACACCTGAATTGGATAGTATAACCCTTTTTTACTGTGTGCAGAACCCACTGAGATATTTTTGGAAGGCTTTTCAACTCTGCCAGAAATACTACTAAGGGTACCAGTCTCTCGAGACTGGCCTCTGGTGTAACTTGAGCAGCAAACACAGCGCCCTGTAACGGCGCACCGGCAGGGAACGACTGGCTTAACTGCTCTGAGACCCTCCTCAGAAGGGGTGAGCGTCCCTCGGGAAAGCGCTCGCTGGGACCGTCTGTGCCCCGGCATGAAGGCGGGGTTGGCAGAACGGGCCCCTGAGGGCACCGAAGAAGAGCGGGCACCGTGTAATGCGGTGAACACCTCTCTCCCACGGCAGGGACCACCCTCAGCATCCTGACGCCAGTGGCGTCAGGACTTCCTCTTTGCCGAAGCCTTCTTAGCCATAATAACTGTCCTCAGATCAGTTTTGCCGGAAGACTTCGGCTGAGAGTGCCGCGTCTGGTCCCACTGTTTGGAAGGGGGAGTGCGAGACGCGACACTCTGCTTCTGTTGCGCCCTATGTGAGGAGCTGACTGACGGCCTGGACTGCTCCCGCCCAGCAATACCAGGGACATGAATTTTAAGAGGCATAAATTTCTGAAACACTGCCGACTGTTTCGTCTCTTCCTGAAATCTATCTATGACAGTATTGACAGAATCACCAAAAAGACCATGAGGAGAGAGCGGAGCGTCCAAAAGAAAAGCTTTGTCTTTTTCTTTCATACCAGAGAGATTTAACCATAGATGCCTCTCTGCGGCCACCAGGGCTGCCATAGTACGGCCCATTAGCTTGGCCGACTCCTTGGTGGCGCGCAGAGATAAATCTGCAGCCTGACGCAGTTCAGAAACCTCTCTGATTTCATCAAAAACATCTTAATGTGTGTTCCTGAAAATAGGTCAGTAGTTAATTAATGACAGATTAATGAGTAATTAATTACAGAAATGTCATTTTGGGGTGAACTAACCCTTTTTAGTAGTGCAGTGAATGCTTATTGTAAAGTGGTATATTTTCATTAGTCTGCACATGATACTAAAGCTTCTGCTTGTGTTTTTCTGACTGATTTTTGTGCAGATGTTTTGTTGGAATCAACCCATCCACTGGTACCAAGACGTGGAAAGAGCTCAGAGAAGAGGAACAACACAGTCAATCCTCATGTGTCTACTCTTCTCAGAAGGCTAATGGACTTTGAGTGGTTAAGCATGTAAGTTGTCAAATGTATATAAAAAAAAATTACTGGAGGAGATGTCTATAAAATGACACATAAAGGGATAGTTCATCCCAAAATGAAAATTCTGTCAGTAATTACTCGCCCTCATGTTGTTCAACCCCGTAAGACTTTCGTTCATCTTCGGAACACAAATTAAGATATTTTTGATTAGATCTGAGAGCTGGATCACTCCTCCATAGGCTTCTAAAAGATTGAAACTTGTTCCCCGAAAAGTTATTAAAGAAATCGTTAAAATAGTCCAAGTGACTACAGTGGCTCAATCTCGAGATATTGCGTAGTATAATTGCGTACTGCTTCTGTGTTGTACGTCACATGTAGGCTCACTCTTGGCTAACGCTGGTCATGTGTGTGATGTGTGTGACGTATAACACAGAAGCAGTACGCAATTATACTACGTGAATATCTCGAGGCCAACAGAGAAGGAAATGAATACTTGAAAAAAGTCGTTATTTTTGTTGTTTTTTTTGCGCTCAAAAAGTATTCTCGTCGCTTGATAAACTTAAGATTGAGACACTGTAGTCACTTGGACTATTTTAACGATGTCTTTAATAACTTTTCGGGGCTGGCAAGTTTCAATCCATTAGAAACGAATAGAGGAGTGATCCAGCTCTCAGATTTCATCAAAAATATCTTAATTTGTGTTCCGAAGATGAACGAAGGTCTTACGGGGTTGAACAACATGAGGGAGAGTAATTACTGACAGAGTTTATATTTTGAGGTGAACTATTTCTATATATAATCTTGTTCTCCTGCCAAAAAGTGATCAACTTACACAAAATGTAAAAAAGTACTTTACATTAAAACAGTTTAAATGTTTTAGAGGGAATGTTGTCAATCACCAGCATTTTGTCATCATCTTGCCTCCTGTTGTTTGTCTCCGGGCCTCTAGAGGTCACCTGTGTTCCCCTCTGCCTTAGTTCTTCCTCGTGTGTCCTTGTTAGCGTTATCCAGGTCACCTGTGCCTTGTTACCCCTTGAGTATTTTAGCTGTGTGTTTACCCCTTGTTCCTCACTCGGTTTTTGAGTCTTGGCTATGTCTCCTGCTGTGTCCCACCGAGTCCTAGTGATGGCGAAATGAAGCTTCATAAAGCATTGAAGCGTTGAAGCAATTGGTTCACTCATGTGCCGAAGCTTCATGGTGCTTCATTTGCTCTATTGTGCCATCAAGTGGACAATAAATGTAAAACGTGCAGTGTGTTTATAATGACATCGCATGGTTCCATCGCAAAAAAAAGAAGCTTGAATAGATCGCTAAAAAACTAGCAAAGTCCCAAGTCAACAAAATTTGAGGGGGAATCCATTGCATCTGCTGGCCCTCATATTTCAAATAGACCGCCAAACTAACCGCGAACCACTTCCTGAAGCAGTCACGTGGTACAGGCGGCTCGCGAGGCTTCAAACGTCACCACATATGTCACTGACACAAGCCTCGATACGCGCTTCACAGAAATCATCCCGGATTACTCGACACACGCTTCGAAGCCTCGATACGGGAGGACACATCACTACCGAGTCCTCCCAAGTTATCCAAGCTATCCCAAGTAAGCTTTTCTTAGTTATTTGATTTTGTTTTTCTCCCCTCGTGGAGTTATTTTATTTACCTCCTGTTAATGTTTGCATTATCTCAACTGTAGTAATACCTCTTTCTGAGAAGAACTTTTGTTGTTGTTTTTTTACTTGCAAAGTATCCTTTTTTTTAAAAATAAATCTACTTTACCTGGATTTTTGCCTTGAGTGTTTCATTTGGGTCCAACATAACCTCCTCTGTGGCAAAGTGGTAGAACACTCAACTATCCACATCTAAGACCCGAGTTCGAGCCCATCTTGTGACAGAAAAACCGAGTCAGTCATGGACCCAGAGACACTCAGTTCCAAGGACCTGTTGGCGGTGATCGCTCAACACAAGGCATCTTTCCAGCGCCATGAAGCCGTTCTCAGCCGACAAGAAGAGCTGATGACCAGTCATTCTCAACTCCTGGCCTATATGATGAGTTCCATCCGCCAGCTCTTTGAACGCCTCCCTGGTCCTTCGGCTTCCTCCAGATCAACCCCGAACGGCGATAGGCCTTCTCCAGTGGCGGAGCCCCGACTTCCACCTCCCAAGCCCTTTGCTGGAGATCCAAGTTCCTGCCAGGGTTTCCTCACCTTCGAGCTCCAACCCTCAAGTTTTCCCACAGATAGTTCCAAGATTGCTTACATTATTACCCTTCTCTCAGACAAGGCGCTCTCCTGGGCCTCCGCAGTGTGGCAATCCCAGGAAGACTGTTGTGACTCCTACGCGAAATTTGTGGACGAGTTCAAGCGGGTGTTTGATCATCCTGTCAGTGGTCGAGAAGCTTCCAAGCGCCTACTTTCTCTCCGTCAGGGTTCCCGCAGCACGGCGGATTTTGCCATTGAATTTCGGACCATAGCAGCAAGGAGCGGATGGAATGAAGAAGCGCTGAGGGTCTGTTTTCAGGGAGGGTTGTCTGAGCCCCTTCAAGATGAGTTAGCCACCCGAGAACCAGCTGGGGATCTCGAGTCCCTCATAGCATTGGCCTTCCGCCTGGACAATCGTCTGAGAGAGCGGAGAACGGCTCGCCGCCAGGTGTCTCAGTTCCTCTGAGCAACTCTGTTTCTCCAGTTTGTGTCCCTTCATTCAGAGCTTCCCCGGCCCCTGAACAGCTCCATGATTCCCCGGAGGACATGCAGTTAGGCCGTTCCAGGCTTTCTCCCAAAGAAAGGGAAAGTCGCATGAGGGAGCGTCGGTGCCTCTACTGCGGGGTTGCCGGCCACTTCCGCTCCACCTGCCCCAAGCTTTCGGGAAACGCCTGTCCCCGCCCAGCTACAGGAGGGCTGTGATGGGGAAGATTAGAGGTTCCCGGTGCCGCAGGTGACTTCCTGGATCGAACCTTGGCTAAGGAACTTAAGATTCCTACCCAACTACTTCCTCAACCTCAGGCAGTTACAGCTTTGGATGACAGACCTCTGGAACCAGGCAAAGTAACAGAGGCGACTCAGTCCCTGCGACTTACCGTCTTTCAACACCAGCAGGAGGAGTCCTTCTATCTCATTGACTCCCCTGAGTATCCTATTATCCTGGGTCACCCTTGGCTGTGCAGACATAATCCCCAGATCGACTGGCCTACTTGAACCATTCTAAACTGGGGTTCCACTTGTCAACTCACCTGCATGCTTCAGAGTCCCTCGGCCCCTAGTTCCAAGTTTCAAGAGTCTGTCGACCTCTCACGAGTCCCCAGTGTTTACCATCGGTTCATGGCCGTGTTCAGCAAGTCCCGGGCTACTTCTTTACCGCCTCGCCGTACTTATGACCGTGCCATTGATCTTCTCCCTGGCTCCGGCCCTCCTAGGGGTCGGATCTTCTCCTTGTCCTCCCCCGAGCACTCGGCTATGGATACCTAAATTAAGGAGTCCTTGTCAGCCGGCATCATCCGTGTCTCTACTTCCCCGGCTGGGGCGGGCTTCTTTTTTGTAGAGAAGAAAGACGGGGGTCTTAAGTCTTGTATTGATTACCGGGGCCTTAACAAGATCACGGTTCGGAATCGATACCCCCTTCCTCTCATGGCCACTGCTTTTGAGCTGCTTCAAGGGGCTTCCATTTTACTAAACTGGATCTCCGCAATGCTTACCATCTCGTGCGGATCCGGCAAGGAGACGAATGGAAGACCGCCTTCAACACCCCCACGGGTCACTACGAGTATCTGGTGATGCCGTTCGGGCTTACCAATGCCCCCGCAGTATTCCAAGCCCTGATTAATGATGTTCTCCGGGACATGCTTAATCTGTTTGTCCTCGTATACCTGGACGATATCCTCATCTTCTCGAGGTCACTGAAGGAGCACGAGGGACATGTTAGCCGGGTTCTCCAGAAACTACTGGACAATCATATCTATGTTAAACCTGAGAAGTGTGAATTTCATGTTTCCCAGACTCAGTTTCTTGGGTTTATCGTCACTCCTGGCCACCTGGAGATGGACCCCAAGAAGGTCAAGGCGGTCCACAACTGGCCCACACCTGCCACAGTCAAGGAGGTTCAACGTTTCATTGGTTTTGCGAACTTCTATAGGAAGTCCATTAAGAATTTCAGTTCTGTGGTGGCCCCCTTGACAGCACTTACTAAGGGAGGAGGAACCAAGATTCACTGGGTTCCTAAGGCAGCGGGTGCCTTCGAGGATCTCAAGCGCCGTTTCACTTCAGCTCTGATTCTCGTGATCCCTGACCCAGAAAGACCTTTTGTGGTGGAGGTGGACGCCTCAGAGGTGGGGTTGGGGGCCATCCTGTCACAGAGGGGTGAGGATGGAAAATTACACCCTTGTGCCTTCATGTCTCGCCGCCTGTCTGAGGCCGAGCGTAACTACTATGTGGGGGATCGAGAGTTGCTTGCGGTAACACTGGCCTTGGAGGAGTGGCGCCACTGGCTTGAGGGGGCTCAGCATCCTTTCCAAGTTCTCACGGACCACAAGAACCTGGAATATCTCCAGCAGGCTAAGCGGTTGAACCCTCGGCAAGCACGATGGTCCCTGTTTTTTAATCGATTCCAGTTTCTCTTATCTTATAGGCCTGGCACCAAGAATGTCAAGCCGGATGCCCTCTCTCGAGTCTACTCTCCTGAGATACAGGAGAAGCCCTTGGCATCGATTATTCCGAGGTCTAGGATAGTTGCACCTCTGCAGTGGGAACTAGAAAAAGGGGTACGAGAGGCCCTTGTCCATGAGCCCGATCCAGGCGGTGGTCCCGCCGGACGGGCCCGGGTCTTGCAGTGGGGTCATGAGTCGCCCTTGACCTGCCATCCAGGAAGTGCTCGCACACTGGAATTCCTCCAGCGGAGGTTTTGGTGGCCGTCCATCAAGAAGGATGTTCAAGTCTATGTGGAGGCCTGCCCTGTGTGCAACCAGGGAAAGTCTACACGTCAGCGACCCCAGGGACTGCTCCGTCCTTCACCTGTTCCCCACAGGCCATGGTCACACCTTTCTCTGGACTTTGTTACAGGACTTCGTCCGTCCCAGGGCAACACTGTTATTCTGGTGGTTGTAGACCGGTTCTCTAAGGCTGCCCGGTTTATTCCCCTGCCCAAGCTGCATTCGGCCAAGGAGACTGCTGAGCTCCTAACTAACCATGTCTTCCGGATATTTGGAATTCCCCTGGTTATTGTCTCTGACCGAGGTCGCCAATTCTCGTCCCGGTTTTGAGGGGCCTTCTGCAGGCTTATTGGGGCCACTGCCAGCCTATCGTCTGGGTTCCATCCAGAGTCTAATGGGCAGACGGAACGGATTAATCAGGATCTGGAGACCACCTTGCGGTGTATGGCGGCCAGTAATCCCACGTCTTGGGCCACCTATATCATTTGGGCTGAATATGACCACACCCTCCGGTCCTCGGCCACCGGACTGTCCCCTTTTGAGTGCCAGTTTGGATACTCCCCTCCATTATTTCCCGAGGAAGAGGTGCAAGTTGGTGTTCCCTCTGCCCAGCGATTTGTCCTACGCTGTAGGCGGACCTGGAAGAAGGCCAGGCGTACCCTCCTTCGGACCTGCCAGAGATATCAAAGCCAGGCAAATCGCCACCGCCGGATGGCCCCTAATTTCTAAGCTGGTCAAAGAGTCTGGTTAGCCACTAAGAACCTGCCCCTCCGGGTCGAATCTAAGAAGCTTTCCAGAAATACATCGGCCCTTTTCGCATAGCAAGGAAAATCAACCCTGTTTCTTATCGTTTGTTTCTCCCTCGTTCACTTAGAATTAACCCCACTTTTAATGTTTCATTACTAAAACCTGTCTTGTCTTCTCCCTTCTCCCGTAACCTCCTCTGTGGCAAAGTGGTAGAATACTCAACTATCCACATCTAAGACCCGAGTTCGAGCCCAGCTTGTGACACATTTGTGATGTTTGTCACAAATATTTATACAAACAACTATTTAAAAATATAGCTGCGAGCAGCGATTGCGGGCCCAAGCCGGTGGCACCGCCCCCTGGTGCCTTAGAGGCACCGGGGTGGCGGTGCCGCCAGCTTTGGCCCTTCATCGCTGCTTGCAGCTATATTATATATATATATATATATATATATATATATATATATATAAAAACAAGCCGCCACCCCGGTGCCTTTAGGGTTATTGTGCACGACGTGCAAATACCTAACCCCCGCTTTGACTGTTGAAAAGAAGTGTGCTGTAGAGCTTGCATCAGTGTGGGCTCTGCAAAAGTGCGCATCGAGGGCACATATCAACCACAAAGTATGCGTGAGCAACCTTCTGAAACCTAAAATGAAAAATGAGACAGCCTACGGTCTCATGGATTTAACGGACACATGAAATAAGTACACAAGACCGAAAATTCATATGAAGTGTGCCATTTGGGGATAAGGCCTATGATCGTGAACCACAATAGCCACATATATGAGATCATTTAAATTTACAGTAATTTTTAGGTCAATATGTTTTGCAGCACTTAAATCTGTAAATCCAGAAGCCCAGTATTTATCTGGAGGTCTTCGTCCTTTGCCTGTCAACCTGGTTTGTCTCTGCCTTCTCTGTTCTGCCCTGTTTGCCATTGTTCACCCTGCCTGTCTTGACCATTCTTAATAAAAAAGCTGCAAATGGATTCCCCTGGCCTGACCCTGCCTCGATACAACACATATGCTGCATCTGCTCGCTATCTGCCGATCGGCTATGGTAGTTCCGCTTCAGCACTGATGATGTTGTAGGAATAGTGCGCTCTGGTTGGTCTGGATTATTCTAGAATTTTGATTTTATACAGAAATAAGTTATTTATAATTCAGATGATATATATATATATATATATATATATATATATATATATATATATATATATATATATATATACAGAAACAGAGAATATTACTTGCCTTACCTGATTAGAACAATGAAAAAATAAATTACAAAATAACTAGGGAATCACTAAACCAAGAGAATTATTCTGATTTGATGATACACTCAAAATATTACACAAGCAATCCTTTAAATTTAATGATATACAGAACAGAACAAGAATTTAAAAAAACTATAAACAAGAAGTAACCGAAATAATGTGAAGCGAAAGTGAAAGTAAGTGGTGTTGGGCTCACGTAACTCTCTAATTAGAATCAAACTGTTTCAACATTTGCGATGTATTTGGATGCTAAACTATTCTTTATTATAGGCTTTGTACTTCACTCACGTTCCAATATGTGTGTGTGTGTGTGTGTGTGTGTGTGTGTGTGTGTGTGTGTGTGTGTGTGTGTGTGTGTGTGTGTGTGTGTGTGAGAGAGAGAGGCGCGGGCGCGATGGAACTGTGTGTGTGTGTGTGTGTGGGAGAGAGAGAGAGGCGCGGGCACGATCGAACTGTGTGTGTGTGTGTGTATGCTTGTGAGAAAGAGAGAGGCGAGGGCGCGATCGAACTGTGTGTGTGTGTGTGTGTGTGCGTGTGTGTGTGTGTGTGTGTGAGAGAGAGAGGCGCGGGCGCGATCGAACTGTGTGTGTGTGTGTGTGTGTGTGTGTGGGAGAGAGAGAGAGGCATGGGCACGATCGAACTGTGTGTGTGTGTGTGTGTGTGCTTGTGAGAGAGAGAGAGAGGTGCGGGCGCGATCGAACTGTGTGTGTGTGTGTGTGTGTGCGTGAGTGAGTGAGAGAGAGAGAGATGCGCGGGCGCGATCGAAATGTGTGTGTGTGTGTGTGTGTGTGTGTGTGTGTGTGTGTGTGTGTGTGTGTGTGTGTGTGTGTGTGTGTGAGAGAGAGAGAGAGAGACGCGGCCGCGATCGAACTGTGTGTGTGTGTGTATGTGTGTGAGAAAGAGAGAGAGGCGCGGGCGCGATCGAACTGTGTGTGTGCGTGAGACAGAGAGAGAGGCGCGGGCGCGATCGAACTGTGTGTGTGCGTGAGACAGAAGCCATGTTTCCATCCTCTTGTCAACCGAATTATCTGAAGTTCGGTAATAAAACCTCATGCGAATGAAGCTGGTGAAAGTGTGTTTCCATCCAACAGCTTTAAAGCGAATAAAAACCTGTACGTAATGACGTCACATGCTGTTTTGCGATCAAATTGGTATATCGAATTGATTTGAGACATTTTAAGGTGTTTCCATTCATTTTCGCACTGAATCGAACAACATTCAAGCAAACTTTTGCGAACAAAGTTTTGCTAGACAAAACGGAGCCTAATAGTGCTTATGTGCCAGCTGATAGCGACATATCTAAGGGAAAATGTATATGCGAGGCGGTTGTTAGCCTGAAGGGGTTGTATTCGCTATAACAACCGCCTCGCTATACATTATCCTGCTTATTACATGGCTACCTACCAAATAAATCAATAATTTGACACAAAAAATTGACTTAAAAAGTAGTTTATTGATTTAAAACGAGTAGTGCTTCTGCTAAAGAAAATAGTCCGTTCTGTCTCTGAACTGCGCCATGGCAACGGAGTGTTATACTTAGCAGCTCCGCAGTCTGTTAACAAGAAATAACACACCGCATTCTACATTAGAATTCAACCAAGCCACGTAATAACAAGCAAACCTAACATAAGAAAACAACGACGCTATAAACACATTGCTATGATGATGCAGATGCACGTAAATGCCCGACGACAACGGAGGCGGCCTGTGGTGTGGGAACGACAGCGCTCCATCAGTTCTGGGAGATCATGGTTCAGAGACACTTCACGGAAACCCTTTGGTTGAAGCATTTTTTTGCTTTGTCCACTTACATCTGTCTTTGTTGACATCCGCCATGTGTGCGCAAACGGAGCGGGAATACTGGCCGGAAATGAACTCGTCTTCTTCTATGTTTTGTGGCGTGTTGCGACCATAAAAGGGCCTAAAACTTAATCGCAATTCATTATTTATTCGGCAAATAACTTTTCCATCAGCTTTTATCGCATTTGCCGTATATCGATCAAGATAAAATCCGATGAGACCGAACGTATTTCATTTGAGTCGATATTCATGAAATTTAATCGTATTTTACTGTTTCCATAAGGCAGTTTTCATTCGATATCACTTAATTCGGATAAAAACGTGTGGATGGAAACATGGCTAGAGAGAGAGGCGCGGGCGCGATCGAACTGTGTGTGTGTGTTTGTGAGAGAGAGAGAGAGAGAGAGAGAGAGAGAGACGCGGGCGCGATCGAACTGTGTGTGTGTGTGTGTGTGCGTGTGTGAGAGAGAGAGAGGCGCGGGCGCAATCGAACTGTGTGTGTGTGTGTGTGTGTGAGAGAGAAAGAGAGAGGCGCGGGCGCGATCGAACTGTGTGTGTGTGTGTGTGTGCGTACTACATGTAATAAATAAATAAAAGTGCGTATAAATATAATTTTGGACACAAGAGGGCAGTATAGCCCTATTTATGATAAACTATCACTGGAAGAGACCACCCCACGCCCCCCCCCCCCCTTTCCTTATCACCCTCCCTACACAGACACACCCACACACACACACACACACACACACACACACACACACAGAGAATGGCAGGGAACACTCTCTCTGTCAGAGAGAGGGAGAGAAAATTCTCAGGATCCACATTCAAACCACAATATCTGACTTTCTGTTGGTCGGAACTAATAACTGTAAATTAGAGAGTTGTTCGGCTTGAAGAGAACAATATACACGCCAAGTTTTGTAACTGTAGGGAAAACTAACTGAGTTATAACACACTTTATGTGTCCTTTTTTAGTCATAAATTCATTTCCTCGCCACGGCCAAACCGTTCAAGATATCAAAAATCCGCTGGCAATTTATCATCCTCAATGTCTTGACTTCATGCTGACCGAGTTTCGTGGTGTTTGGATTAATTCTCTAGGAGAAGTATATAAAAAATAAAAGCATGCATTTTCCAAAAAACCCATGATAGCTGACTTCCTGTTGAGCTGTCGTTAAACTTAGAGCACGAAAGTTGTTCGGCCCGATGAGATCTAAATATGTACCGAGTTTCATATTATTACATGCAAGCATGTTTGATATATGGACAAGTGTTCGAATCACATTCCAGGTGGTGCTGTCGAGCCCCCCTGCCACGCCCCGGTACCAGCTTCAGCCCGGCTCTGATGGCCGCGGGTTCTGACCTGTGTGCAAAGTTTCAAGAGTTTTCGAGCACATTAAGGGCCCCAAAATCTTGAAAAACAAAAATAAAAGCATTCTCACTCAGCAGACAAATCCCCCTCCCCCAAACACACGGAGAGACGTAGGGTCATAGAGAGAGGAAGAGAAAATTCTCCAAAACATCCACATTCAAACCAAAATATCTGACTTCCTGTTGGTCTGAGCTAATAACTTTAAATTAGAAAGTTGTCCAGCTCGATATGAACAATATACATACTGAGTTTTAAGATTGTAGATAAAAGTATAGACCTAACTCCCCCTCTTTTGTCAAAAGGTGGCGCTACTGAGTCCCTGCACCACGCCCGTTTCTGAAACTTTGCACATGTCTACTGGGTAATAAATGTGATGTGTCTGTCGAGTTTCATGCAATTTCAAGTATGTTAAGAGTCTCAAAAGCATCCAAAAAGAATATTAAAGTTTGATGAGTTGCCATGGCAACAGTATTTAAGATATCAATAATCCTTTCACAGGTCTATATCTGGCGTGTGTTTACATTATACACAGTTTGAAGCAAATCGGGTAAAAATAAGAGGGTGATTTAAAAGCATTTTGAAAGTGACACACTTCCTGCTGCCAGTTGGTGGCGCTATAACTTTGACTCACAATAGTTACATCCATGTGACCGGCCTCTTACAACGAACACAATGCTGAAGTTTCATCAAGATTAATTAATGTATAAAGAAGTTATAACACACTTCCTGTTTCCAGTATTCGCCATAAATTTGTTTCCTCGCCACGGCCAAACCGTTCGAGATATCAAAAATCCCCTGCCAATTTTTCATCCTCAATGTCTTGACTTCATGCACACCGAGTTTGGTGATGATTGGGTGAATTCCCTAGGAGAAGTGTTTCAAATTCCTGAGCGTGCGTTTCCAAACAACCCTAAATAGCCGACTTCCTGTTGGGCTGACGTAAAACTTAGTGCACGAAAGTTGTTTGACCCGATGAGATCTATATGTGTACCGAGATTCAGATTATTACATGCAAGCATGTATGATATACGGACATGTTTTCGAATCCCGTTCCAGGGGGCGCTGTCGAGCCCCCCTGCCACGCCCGGGTACCAGCTTCAGCCCGGCCCCTTTACCTAAAGGCACCGGGGTGGCGGTGCCGCCAGCTTTGGCCCTTCATCGCTGCTCGCAGCTATATTTATATATATACACATGTATATATATGTATGTATATATATATATATATATATATATATATATATATATATATATAAGAAGCCGCTGACACCGCCACCCCGGTGCCTTTAGGGTTATTGTGCACGACGTGCAAAAACGTAACCCCGCTTTGACTGTTGAAAAGAAGTGTGCTGTAGAGCTTGCATCAGTGTGGGCTCTGCAAAAGTGCGCATCGAGGGCACATATCAACCACAAAGTATGCGTGAGCCAGAGATGGGAGTAAGTCAAGTCTCAAGTCCCTACCATCAAGCAGAGGTGGAAAGTCCAGGGGTCAGAAAGTAAAAGTCCTGCCATATTTTTATTCCACCCATGAACTCACACAGCAAAAACTTCAGTGTTAAATGAACTTTCCTAAGAGTTCATTTGGATCCAGACTCAAGAGTGTTAAAGTGTTAAAATGAGTGTTAAATTAACACTCAAGAGTGTTAAAGTTAATGAGCTAATTAAGTGATTGATTGAGTGATGATTGACCATTATTGAAGACACCTGATGTTAACAAGCAGAATCACTGAAGGAGAAAATCACAAATTGTAAGCCACCGTTATGGCGATAAGTGTTTGCTTTAGTTGGGCTCCCCACCCTTATATTATTAACTTTAGATTTTGTTTGGCTGCTGGATTTGAGTTATAACTGCCATCTTAAGAGTTGGCATCTCTCCCATCTCTGGCGTGAGCAACCTTCTGAAACCTAAAATGAAAAATGAGACAGCCTACGGTCTCATGGATTTAACGGACACATGAAATAAGTACACAAGACCGAAAATTCATATGAATTCATGCTGACCGAGTTTCGTGGTGTTTGGATTAATTCTCTAGGAGAAGTATATAAAAAAATAAAAGCATGCATTTTCAATGGATGAAAAAAATCCATTGAAAATCTTCGCCTTTTCAAGGCTTGGGCCCTAATAAATATATATATATATATATATATAAAGAAGCCGGTGGCACCGCCACCCTGGTCCCTTTAGGGTTATTGTGCACGACGTGCAAAACGGAACCCTGCTTTGATTGTCGAAAAGAAGTGTGCTGTAGAGCTTGCATCAGTTTGGGTGCATCAAGTGCGCATCGAGGGCACATATCCACCACAAAGTATGCGTGAGCAACCTTCTGAAACCTAAAATGAAAAATGAGACACCTCATCCATGGGTCTCATGGATTTAACGGACACATGAAATAAGTACACAAGACCGAGTATTCATATGAAGTGTGCCATTTGGGACAGGGCCTATGATCGTGAATCACAATAGCCACATATATGAGATAATTTAAATATACTTTTTAATGTCATAGGATGTCATAGCTCAATATGTTTTTCAGCACTTAAATGTGTAAATATAGAAGCCCAGTATTTATCTGGAGGTATTTGTACAGGTTTATTAATGTAATTATATTTTACGCTTATGTGTCCTATGATATGCAATGGAAGTAATTTTTAATGTTTAACATGGGTGTATTCACAACACATAGCATACGATATAATATCTTAAGATTATTCATCATTATGTTGTCTCTGCCTTTTCTGTTTTAATGATATTCAGAACAGAAAAACTAAATGTTCCTTATAATTTTAATTAACACTAACTTTATTCTCATCTGAATTATAAATAATTGATAGAGAGAGATAAATAATTGGAGAGAAAATTCTCAGAATCCACATTCAATCCACAATATCTGACTTTCTGTGTGTCGGAACTAATAACTGTAAATTAGAAAGTTGTTCGGCTTGAAGAGAACAATATACACGCCAAGTTTTGTAACTGTAGGTAAAACTAACTGACTTATAACACACTTTATGTGTCCTTTTTTAGTCATAAATTCATTTCCTCGCCACGGCCAAACCGTTCGAGATATCAAAAATCCGCTGGCAATTTATCATCCTCAATGTCTTGACTTCATGCTGGCCGAGTTTCGTGGTGTTTGGATTAATTCTCTAGGAGAAGTATATAAAAAATAAAAGCATGCATTTTCCAAACAACCCATAATAGCTGACTTCCTGTTGAGCTGTCGTTAAGCTTAGACCACGAAAGTTGTTCGGCCCGATGAGATCTAAATATGTACCGAGTTTCATATTATTACATGCAAGCATGTTTGATATATGGACAAGTGTTTGAATCACATTCCAGGGGGCGCTGTCGAGCCCCCCTGCCACGCCCGGGTACCAGCTTCAGCCCGGCCCTGATGGCCGCGGGTTCTGACCTGTGTGCAAAGTTTCAAGAGTTTTCGAGCACGTTAAGGGCCCCAAAACCTTTAAAAACAAAAATAAAAGCATTCTCACTCAGCAGACAAATCCCCCTCCCCCCAAATACACGGAGAGACGTAGGGTCAGAGAGAGAGGAAGAGAAAATTCTCCAAAACATCCACATTCAAACCAAAATATCTGACTTCCTGTTGGTCTGAGCTAATAACTGTAAATTAGAAAGTTGTCCAGCTCGATATGAACAATATACATTCTGAGTTTTAAGATTGTAGATAAAAGTATAGACCTAACTTTTTTCAAAAGGTGGCGCTACTGAGCCCCTGCACCACGCCCGTTTCTGAAACTTTGCACATGTCTACTGGCTAATAAATGTGATGTGTCTGTCGAGTTACATGCAATTTCAAGTATGCAAAGAGTCTCAAAAGCATCAAAAAATAATCTTAAAGTTTGATGCATTACCACGGCAACAGTATCTAAGATATCAATAATCCTTTCACAGGTCTACATCTGCCGTGTGTTTACATTATACACATAAAGTTTTAAGCAAATCGGGTAAAAATAAGAGGGTGATTTAAAAGCATTTTGAAAGTGACACACTTCCTGCTGCCAGTTGGTGGCGCTATAACTTTGACTCACAATAGTCACATCCATGTGATCGGCCTCTTACAGCGAACACACGGCTGAAGTTACATCAAGATCAGTCAATGTATGCAGAAGTTATAACACACTTCCTGTTTCCATTATTCGCCATAAATTCGTTTCCTCGCCACGGCCAAACCGTTCGAAATATCAAAAATCCCTTGGCAATTTTTCATCCTCAATGTCTTGACTTCATGCTCACCGAGTTTGGTGACGATCGGGTGAATTCCCTAGGAGAAGTGTTTCAAATTCCTGAGCATGAGTTTCCAAACAACCCATAATAGCCGACTTCCTGTTGGGCTGGCGTAAAAAGTAAAAGTACGAAGGATATATGAACCAATGAGATCTATATGTGTACCGAGTTTCATATTATTACATGCAAGTGTGTTTGATTTATGGACCAAGATTTTTTACCACTTCCAGGGGGTGCTGTCGAGCCCCCTGCCACGCCCGGGTACCAGCTTCAGCCCGGCCCTGATGGCCGCGGGTTCTGACCCGTGTGCAAAGTTTCAAGAGTTTTCGAGCACGTTAAGGGCCCCAAAAGTGCCCAAAAGGTAGTAAAATAATAATAATAATAATAAATATAGCTGCGAGCAGCGTTTACGGGCCCAAGCCGGTGGCACCGCAACCCCGGTGCCTTTAGTTACCTAAAGGCACCGGAGTGGCGGTGCCGCCGGCTTTGGCCCTTCATCGCTGCTCGCAGCTATATATATATATATATATATATATATATATATATATATATATATATATATATATATATATAAACAAGCCGGTGGCACCGCCACCCCGGTGCCTTTGGGGTTACTGTGCATGACGGGCAATAACGTAACCCCGCTTTGACCTTTGAGAAGATGTGTGCTGTAGAGCTTGCATTGGTGTGGGCTCTGCAAAAGTGTGCATTGAGGGCACATATCAACCACAAAGTATGCGTGAGCAACCTTCTGAAACCTAAAATGAAAAATGAGACACCCTACGGTCTCATGGACTTAATGGACACATGAAATAAGTACACAAGTTTGAAAGTTATATGAAGTGTGCCAAGACAGAATATTTGCCTGATCTGATTAGAAAAATAGTTTGTGTGTGTGTGTGTGTGAGGCGTGATTGAACAATGTAGACACAAAAACATACTCCGTCCTTTTGTTCATACAGGACATTATTCAAACTGCAAAGTGTTTACTTATATTTGTGTACAATCGCAATAAAACACAACATTGTGCTTTTGTCAAACTGTACTGCTAAACTACAACTGTCACCCAACCAAAATCTCTTACACACACACACACACACACACACACACACACACACACACACACACACACACATAGTTTAAAAGCAAAAAAACCTTTTGGACATTCATCATATTGCATTGGTTTTCATTTCTTGTCCTCGAACAGAGCCCTAATCTGTTTATTTTTTCAGTTACACATTCTACATTGATTAAAAAAGAAAAATCAAATGTGTTTTTATTTTATACATAAATAAATAATCTATCATTCAGATGAGAATAAAGTTAGTGTTAGTTCAAATTTTAAGGAAAACAAATATATGATCTGAAATATAGCACATTCATTTAAAATTCATTCAGGTTCAATTACCAAACATACAAATCTCAATGTAATTTAAAGCAAACAATACATTTAAAATATATGGGTTGTATGCTATTTTTCTTATATAAAAAGATATATATCCAAAAAGACAAGGCCTAAACTTTAACAAGGGTTAAACAATCACTGTAACAAACACAATCACACACACACACACACACACACACACACACACACGTCAAATCACTTACATTTTAGATGCAATATTGACTTTTTTTCTGTTTCAGCAGCGAAAATAGTTAAACAAAGATCACAGCAGAACCATCGAGGATCTCACAGCAACGCGTTCTCATTACTGAATGATTCAGCATTTTGAACGAATCGGTTGACTCAAAGATTCAACGACCAATCCATAATCTGTCTCATTCATGAATGACTCAGCCGTTCGAACGAATCGTTTGAACGAATGAATCAATGACTCGCTCATTAAGACGGTCGCCTGGCGACACCTAATGACGGTTTAGTGATATGTTTAAAAGTATCATTCTTTCCAACGATTGTTAATTAACTCATATTTGAAACATAAGCTATATATATATATATATATATATATATATATATATATATATATATATATATATATACACACACATGTATACACAAAAATAAAATAAAAACACATTTGAAGCGTGTTTGCTTACTAAATTGTGAGCTGAACGAAAGTTGCAGCAAAGATCAGCAACAGGAGTCAAAATTCATTAATCACGAGAGTGAAGAGCTGACTGAAAAAAATGATGACGGAATATTTTGTGTAAAAGCGCCTATTTAAGCGAATCTGTCATTTACTCATTTGTTGTTGTGTTTTACCTGAAAACCGGAAACAATCGGCCCCCGATATGGTGCTAATTTTAAAGTGACACTAAAAAGTATGCGGCTGCACTGGCATTCATAACGGTGCGCGTCCATGGCGACGAGCGAGCAGAACAGAGCGAACGTTTTTTCATTTCTACTTCCATAGAAATTCATTCGAGCGCACTGCGAGCGCCACCACTATAAATGTCCGTGCGGACGTCCTTATACTTTAGGCTACTTTCACTTTTATATTAGCGATTTAAAAGGCCTCGCTGGTGTCTAACGTCGATTAACCGGTGGGAAAAGATCCTCACAGCCACATACCTAATATATTTATATTTAATTACAATAGCCATATACCTGATAAAAAAGTTTTATGTACTGAGTTGATATCATTTTGGACACAAGAGGGCAGTATAGCCCTTTGTATTACTTGATGTATTTATTTTTTAACTGAATAGCACATTCTGGCTGTTTTTAAACTTGTACATTATTCTTACATTGAAAACAAGAATAAAATGGGTTTAGTTCTGATATTTGTGTAATTTTATCTAGAAATAAATGGTGTATAATTAATTTTTTAGAAGATATGAGGCTTTTAGTGTTTACTTTTTTGACATGACTTTAATCCCTCGCCATAGCAAAACAATTTGAGATATTCAATAGCCATTCACAATTTAGCTTCTTTAATGTATTTTCATCATGTTGACTTATATCTGACTTCCTGTTGGTTGGAGCTATTGAGTGTAAATTAGAAAGTTGTCTGGCTGGAGGAGAACAATACACATACCGATTTTTATTACTGTAGATAAAATTAATCCCCCCACTTTTGACAAAAGGTGGCGCTACTGAGCCCCTCACCACGCCCGTTTCTGAAACTTTGCACATGTCTACTGGCTAATAAATGTGATGTGTCTGTCGAGTTTCATGCAATTTCAAGTATGCTAAGAGTCTCAAAAGCATAAAAAAAGAATATTAAAGTTTGATGCGTTGCCACGACAACAGTATCTAAGATATCAAGAATCCATTCACAGGTCTACATCTGCCGTGTGTTTACATTATAGTAGTGAAGTTTGAAGCAAATCGGGTTAAAATAAGAGGGTGATTTCAAAGCATTTTGAAAGTGACACACTTCCTTCTGCCAGTTGGTGGCGCTATAACTTTGACTCACAAGAGTCACATCCATGTGATCGGCCTCTTACAACGAACACACTACTGAAGTTTCATCAAGATCAGTTAATGTATGAAGAAGTTATAACACACTTCCTGTTTCCATTATTCGCCATAATTTCGTTTCCTCGCCACGGCCAAACCGTTCGAGATATCAAAAATCCGCTGGCAATTTTTCATCCTCTAATTGCTTGACTTCATGCACACCGAGTTTGGTGGTGATTGGACGAATTTCCTAGGAGAAGTGTTTCGAATTCCATTGCATGCGTTTCCAAACAAACCATAATAGCCGACTTCCTGTTGGGCTGGGGTAAAAAGTAAAAGTACAAAGGATATATAAACCGATGAGATCTATATGTGTACCGAGTTTCATATTATTACATGCAAGCGTGTTTGATTTATGGACCAAGTTTTCGGACCCCGTTCCAGGGGGCGCTGTCGAGCCCCCCTGCCACGCCCGGGTACCACCTTCAGCCCGGCCCTGATGGCCGCGGGTTCTGACCTGTGTGCAAAGTTTCAAGAGTTTTCGTGCACGTTAAGAGCCCCAAAAGTGCCCGAATAGTCGTTAGAATAATAATAATAATAATAAATATAGCTGCGAGCAGCGATTACGGGCCCAAGCCGGTGGCACCGCAACCCCGGTGGCGGTACCGCCGGCTTTGGCCCTTCATCGCTGCTCGCAGCTATATTTATATATATATATATATATATATATATATATATATAAAAAGCCGGTGGCACCGCCACCCTGGTGCCTTTAGGGTTATTGTGCACGACGTGACACAAAATATCTGCTGGCTATCTGCCGAACGGCTCTGGTAGTTCCGCTTCAGCACTGATGATGTTGTAGAAATAGTGCGCTCTGGTTGGTCTGGATTATTCAGGATTTTTTATTTTATACAGAAATAAGTTATTTATAATTCAGATGAGAAAAAGTTAGTGTTGATTAAAATGAAGGAAAACAAATATATTGATCTGAAATATAGCACATTAATTTTAAATTTATTTAGGTTCAATTACCAAACATACAATCTTAATTTAATTTAAAGCAAACAATACATTTAAAAGATATGGGTTGTATGCACTTTTTTTTTAATAAAAAAAGATATATATCCAAAAAACAAGGCCTTAAAGGGTTAAACTCTAGTCACTGTAACAGACACAATCTCTCTCTCTCTCACACACACACACACACACACACACACACACACACACACACGTCAAGTCACTTCCATTTTAGATGCAATATTGAATAAGCAGAAAATTCGGATTTTCTGCTCTGAAAATATAAATAAGCATAAAAATTGAATAAGCACTTTTAATATTCTAAACAGAATAAGCACGAGTCGCTAATGAATAAGTACTAGTACTTAATGGAATAGATACTAGTATCTAAAAAATAAGTACTAGTAGCATGAAAATAGAGACTAGTAGGTTAAAATGATAAAATGTTAAAACGGCTTGCCATATTGGCTCAGAGAGAGAGAGAGAGAGAGAAAATGACCTTTTAGATACTAGTACCTATTAATAGATACTAGTATTTATTCAATAAATACTAGTACTAAGTCATTAGATACTAGTACCTATTAAATAGATACCAGTACTTATTCATTAGCTACTAATACGTATTCAAAAGAATATCTAAAGAATAAGCACTAGTATCTAAAGAATAGGCACTAGTACTAACGAATAAGCACTAGTCGCTAATGAATAAGTACTAGTACTTAATGGAATAGATACTAGTATCTAAAAAATAAGTACTAGAAGCATGAAAATAGAGACTAGTAGGTTAAAATGATTAAATGTTAAAACGGCTTGCCATATTGGCTCAGAGAGAGAGAGAGAGAGAAAATGACCATATTCAAACCAAAATATCTGATTTCCTCTTGGTCTGAGCTAATGACAGTTAATTAGAAAGTTGTCCGGCTTGATCTGAACAATATGCGTACCGAGTTTTATGATTTTAGATAAAACTATAAAACTAACCCCCCCACTTTTGTCAAAAGGTGGCGCTACTGAGTCCCTGCACCACGCCCGTTTCTGAAACTTTGCACATGTCTACAGGCTAATAAATGTGATCTGTCTGTCGAGTTTCATGCAATTTTAAGCAATTTCAGGCATGCTAAGAGTCTCAAAAGCATCCAAAAAGAATATTATTGTTTGATGCGTTGCCATGGCACCAGTATCTAAGATATCAATAATCCTTTCACAGGTCTACATCTGCCGTGTATTTACATTATACAGATGAAGTTTGAAGCAAATCGGGTTAAAATAAGAGGGGGATTTCAAAGCATTTTGAAAGTGACACACTTCCTGCTGCCAGTTGGTGGCGCTATAACTTTGACTCACAATAGTCACATCCATGTGATCGGCCTCTTACAACGAACACACTGCTGAAGTTTCATTAAGATCAGCTAATATATGCTGAAGTTATAACACACTTCCTGTTTCACGTTTCTCGCCATAAATTTGTTTCCTCGCCACGGCCAAACCGTTCGAGATATCAAAAATCCCCTGGCAATTTTTCATCCTCAATGTCTTGACTTCATGCTGACCGAGTTTCGTGGCATTTCTTTGAATTCTCTAGGAGAAGTACTTTAAATTCCATTGCATGCGTTTTACAAACAACCCTAAATAGCCGACTTCCTGTTGGGCTGGGGTAAAAAGTAAGAGCATGAAGTATATATGAACCGATGAGATCTATATGTGTACCGAGTTTCATATTATTACATGCAAGCGTGTTTGATTTATGGACCAAGTTTTCGGACCCCGTTCCAGGGGGCGCTGTCGAGCCCCCCTGCCACGCCCGGGTACCACCTTCAGCCCGGCCCTGATGGCCGCGGGTTCTGACCCGTGTGCAAAGTTTCAAGAGTTTTCGTGCACGTTAAGAGCCCCAAAAGTGCCCGTATAGTCGTTAGAATAATAATAATAATAATAAATATAGCTGCGAGCAGCGATTACGGGCCCAAGCCGGTGGCACCGCAACCCCGGTGCCTTTAGTTACCTAAAGGCACCGGGGTGGCGGTACCGCCGGCTTTGGCCCTTCATCGCTGCTCGCAGCTATATATATATATATATATAAAAAGCCGGTGGCACCGCCACCCTGGTGCCTTTAGGGTTATTGTGCACGACGTGACACAAAATATCTGCTGGCTATCTGCCGAACGGCTCTGGTAGTTCCGCTTCAGCATTGATGATGTTGTAGAAATAGTGCGCTCTGGTTGGTCTGGATTATTCGGAATTTTTTATTTTATACAGAAATAAGTTATTTATAATTCAGATGAGAATAAAGTTAGTGTTGATTAAAATGAAGGAAAACAAATATATTGATCTGAAATATAGCACATTAATTTTAAATTTATTTAGGTTCAATTACCAAACACACAATCTTAATTTAATTTAAAGCAAACAATACATTTAAAAGATATGGGTTGTATGCACTTTTTTTTTATAAAAAAAGATATATATCCAAAAAACATGGCCTTAAAGGGTTAAACTCTTGTCACTGTAACAGACACAATCTCTCTCTCTCTCTCTCACACACACACACACACACACACACACACACACACACACACACACACACACACACACACACACACACACACACACACACACGTCAAGTCACTTCCATTTTAGATGCAATATTGAATAAGCAGAAAATTCGGATTTTCTGCTCTGAAAATATAAATAAGCATAAAAATTGAATAAGCACTTTTAATATTCTAAACAGAATAAGCACTAGTCGCTAATGAATAAGTACTAGTACTTAATGGAATAGATACTAGTATCTAAAAAATAAGTACTAGTAGCATGAAAATAGAGACTAGTAGGTTAAAATGATAAAATGTTAAAACGGCTTGCCATATTGGCTCAGAGAGAGAGAGAGAGAGAGAGAATGACCTTTTAGATACTAGTACCTATTAATAGATACTAGTATTTAGGCTCTAGATCCACTCCGAAAGTCACTTCGTGATCATTTAACCGCTTCATTTGAGAAAAACTATCATTATGACATAAACAAACAAACTCAAAAGGTCTTCACGGCAACCCGTCAAAATAAAAGTTCGGTTTAACTTGACAGAAATATATTACCGTTGTACAGTAGAATTTAGATATGTCCCAATGTAATAATACTAACACTAATCCAAATAAATTATCATCAAAACTGAATTTAAGGAATAATCCATGTTTTAATTTTAAAGTCCCCGTGAACCGGAAGTTGCAAACGACTTTTCTCCAGTGTTGTGACGTATTTCCGAGAGAAACGGAATACTAAATGAGGCAAAATGGTGGGCGTGGCTTTTTCCCCAACTAGCACCTGATTGGATCTAGAAAAGTAGGTGTTTTCATTCAGCCTGTCTACTGTCAGTTGGAGGGGCGTGATTACGGATGTTAAGAAGACGCCCAAACCGTGAAACCTACGTCATCAGGCAAGGTCCTCCAACGCAGAGGGGAGGGGAAATTTCAGATTTTGATTAAAGATTACGAAGCCAAACAATTTTTTTGTGTGGATTGACTTGCATGGATGAATTGTTCACCACAAAACGATCAATTTAAGCAAACAAAGTAAGTATGGTCAATTTTGAATTCATGGGGACTTTAACAGTAAAGCTCATTGTGCAGCACGTTATTTGACAAAAAGTTTATTTAATTTCATATGATTAAAATTGATGATAAATGATCAAATTTGTGTTTTATGTCTTCATTTTATTACCAGAAAAAACACAACACAGAATTAGTGTGACATTTTTTTTCATATTTTTTTTTAAATGTTGTATACGTTTAATGATTCATAATACACTATTTCAATTAATTAGACATGCTTTTTGATTGCTAAAAAAATTACACCACGTATTCGCAATACACCCGCTCCGCAACACTAGCAGTTCCCCCAATCCCCCCCCCCCCCTGAAAAAAAATCCTAGGGGAAACACTGGGCATTCATAACGGTGCGCGTCCATGGCGACGAGCGAGCAGAGCTGAGCGAACGTTTAGTTAATTTATTCATTCGAGCGCTCTGCAAGAGCCACCATTATCAATGTGGACGTCCGTATTTAAAAGCTCTCGATCCTCAGTCACCTACCAAATATGTATATAATTTTGAACACAAGAGGGCAGTATGGCCCTATGTATGAGTTGGTGTTTAAACTAAACTATCACTCAAAGAGCCCCCCCCCTCCCCTCCTCCCCTCCCCCCCTCCCCACACAGACACACACACACACACACACAAACAGAATGGCAGGGGGACAAGAAATCCATTCAAACTACAATATCTGACTTTCTGTTGCTCTGAGCTAATGACTTTAAATTAGAAAGTCGATTGGCTTGATGAGAACAATATGCGTGGCAAGTTTTGTAACTGTAGGTAAAACGAGCAAAGTTATAACACACTTTATGTGTCCTTTTTTAGTCATAAAATTAATTTCCTCGCCACGGCCAAACCGTTCGAGATATCAAAAATCCCTCCGGAATTTAGCATCATCAATGTCTTGACGTCATGCTGACCGAGTTTGCTTGAAATCCGATTAATTCCCAAGGAGAATTAAATAGAATTTCAGGGGTATGCGTTTCCAAACAAACCATGATAGCCGGCTTCCTGTTGGGATGTCGTAAAACTTAGAGCACGAAAGTTGTTCAACCCAATGAGATCTATAAGTGTACCGAGTTTCATATTATTACATGCAAGTGTCTTTGATTTATGGACAAGTGTTCGAATCCCAGTCCAGGGGGCGCTGTCGGTCCGCCCTGCCACGCCCGGGTACCAGCTTCAGTCCGGCCCTGATGGCCACGGGTTCTGACCCGTGTGCAAAGTTTCAAGAGTTTTAGAGGATGTTAAGGGCCCCAAAAGCCCCCAAAACCTTGATCAACAATAATTAAAAGCTTTGTCACTCAAACAGACACATCCCCCTCCCCCCACAGACACAGAGGTATGCAGAGAGAGGGAGAGAGGGACAGAGATTACTCCAAAACATCCCATTCAAACCAAAATATCTGACTTCCTGTTGTTCGGAACCAAAATCTGTAAATTAGAAAGTTGTCCGGCTTGATCTGAACAATATGCCTACCGAGTTTTAAGATTGCAGGTAAAACTATGAAACTAACCCTCTCACTTTTGTCAAAAGGTGGCGCTACTGAGTCCCTGCACCACGCCCGTTCCTGAAACTTTGCACATGTCTACTGGCTAATATATGTGACATGTCTGTCGAGTTTCATGCAATTTCAAGCATGCTAAGAGTCTCAAAAGCATCAAAAAAGAATTTTAAAGTTTGATGTGTTGCCACGGCAACAGTATCAAAGATATCAAGAATCCATTCACAGGTCTACATATGGCGTATGTTTACATTATACAGATGAAGTTTGAAGCAAATTGGGTTAAAATAAGAGGGTGATTTCGAAGCATTTTGAAAGTGACACACTTCCTGCTGCCAGTTGGTGGCGCTATAACTTTGACTCACAAAAGTCACATCCATGTGATCGGCCTCTTACAACGAACACACTGCTGAAGTTTCATCAAGATCAGTTAATGTATGCAGAAGTTATAACACACTTCCTGTTTCACGTTTCTCGCCATAATTTCGTTTCCTCGCCACGGCCACACCGTTCGAGATATCAAAAATCCCCTCGAAATTTTTCATCCTCAATGTCTTGACTTCATGCTGACCGAGTTTCGTGGCATTTCTTTGAATTCTCTAGGAGAAGTACTTTAAATTCCATTGCATGCGTTTTACAAACAACCCTAAATAGCCGACTTCCTGTTGGGCTGGGGTAAAAAGTAAGAGCATGAAGTATATATGAACCGATGAGATCTATATGTGTACCGAGTTTCATATTCTTACATACAAGCGTGTTTGATTTATGGACCAAGTTTTCGGACCCCGTTCCAGGGGGCGCTGTCGAGCCCCCCTGCCACGCCCGGGTACCATCTTCACCCCGACCCTGATGGCCGCGGGTTCTGACCCGTGTGCAAAGTTTCAAGAGTTTTCGTGCACGTTAAGAGCCCCAAAAGTGCCCGAATAGTCGTAAGAAAAATAAAAGAGGAGAAAAAAAAAATAATAATAATCCTAAGGAAAACAATAGGGCCTTCGCCTTTTCAAGGCTTGGGCCCTAATAATAATAATCCTTAGGAAAACAATAGGGCCTTCGCCTTTTCAAGGCTTGGGCCCTAATAATAATAATCCTTAGGAAAACAATAGGGCCTTCGCCTTTTCAAGGCTTGGGCCCTAATAATAATCCTTAGGAAAACAATAGGGCCTTCGCCTTTTCAAGGCTTGGGCCCTAATAATCCTTAGGAAAACAATAGGGCCTTCGCATTTTCAAGGCTTGGGCCCTAATAATAATAATAATAATCCTTAGGAAAACAATAGGGCCTTCGCCTTTTCAAGGCTTGGGCCCTAATAATAATAATAATAATAATAATCCTTAGGAAAACAATAGGGCCTTCGCCTTTTCAAGGCTTGGGCCCTAATAATAATAATAATAATCCTTAGGAAAACAATAGGGCCTTCGCCTTTTCAAGGCTTGGGCCCTAATAATAATAATAATAATAATAATAATAATAATAATAATAATAATAATAATAATAATAATAATAATCCTTAGGAAAACAATAGGGCCTTCGCCTTTTCAAGGCTTGGGCCCTAATAATAATAATCCTTAGGAAAACAATAGGGCCTTCGCCTTTTCAAGGCTTGGGCCCTAATAATAATAATAATAATAATCCTTAGGAAAACAATAGGGCCTTCGCCTTTTCAAGGCTTGGGCCCTAATAATAATAATCCTTAGGAAAACAATAGGGCCTTCGCCTTTTCAAGGCTTGGGCCCTAATAATCCTTAGGAAAACAATAGGGCCTTCGCCTTTTCAAGGCTTGGGCCCTAATAATAATAATAATCCTTAGGAAAACAATAGGGCCTTCGCCTTTTCAAGGCTTGGGCCCTAATAATAATAATCCTTAGGAAAACAATAGGGCCTTCGCCTTTTCAAGGCTTGGGCCCTAATAATAATAATCCTTAGGAAAACAATAGGGCCTTCGCCTTTTCAAGGCTTGGGCCCTAATAAGAATAATCCTTAGGAAAACAATAGGGCCTTCGCCTTTTCAAGGCTTGGGCCCTAATAATAAATAATCCTAAGGAAAACAATAGGGCCTTCGCCTTTTTAAGGCTTGGGCCCTAATAATAAATAATCCTAAGGAAAACAATAGGGCCTTCGCCTTTTCAAGGCTTGGGCCCTAATAATAATAAATAATCCTAAGGAAAACAATAGGGCCTTCGCCTTTTCAAGGCTTGAGCCCTAATAATAATAAATAATCCTAAGGAAAACAATAGGTCCTTCGCCTTTTCAAGGCTTGGGCCCTAATAATCCTAAGGAAAACAATAGGGCCTTCGCCTTTTCAAGGCTCCGGCCCTAATAATAAATAATCCTAAGGAAAACAATAGGGCCTTCGCCTTTTCAAGGCTTGGGCCCTAATAAATAATCCTAAGGAAAACAATAGGGCCTTCGCCTTTTCAAGGCTTGGCCCTAATAAATAATCCTTAGGAAAACAATAGGGCCTTCGCCTTTTCAAGGCTTGGGCCCTAATAATAATAATAAATAATCCTAAGGAAAACAATAGGGCCTTCGCCTTTTCAAGGCTTGGGCCCTAAAAAGCAGAAATGTGAGTTTTAACAGGAGATGTGAGTTAACCATAATGCCTTTCTGTTGATTGAGCTTAAAGGGTTAGTTCACCAAAAACAATTGAAATTCTGTCATCATTTACTCACTCCCATGTTGTTCCAAACCTGTATGAGATATTATTTTAATAAACATTTTTCTACAACAGCTTTGACTTTGACTTTGTGTTTGTTTTTTTAAATGTTTATTTTAATGCATTTACATCAATATAATAGAGAACAGTTTACTGTTCAAATGATTCTTTTCAGCTTTTTAAATGTTAAACTATTACAGCATCTTCTTGAATTTTGGGGGTATTTACAGGATTCTATTGGCAACTTTATTGCCAGGTAAATACTGTACTTTAGTGAAATTACAAAACATTGCTGTAAATTATATTTACAGCATTTTATTGGCAACTTTATTGCCAGGAAAATACTGTACTTTAGTGAAATTACAAAATATTGCTGTAAAATAAAATACAAGTTTAATTTAATGTTACTGTAAAAAAAGCTACAAATTACAGCATTTCATATGCAACAATTAACTGTAAATTGCTTTACAGAATTATACTGTAATCAATTTTACAGCAATTACCAACATTTTTACAGGACTTTATTGGCAAATTTCTTACAGTGTAGAACTAATACTGCACAGGAAACAAAGGAACATTAACAAAAACATATTGAAACATAACATAACTTTGACACTTAACTGGATCACTGTATTAATCAATCAGCTTCAAGGACTAGAACTATCTATTTTTAAAGCTATACATTTAAGCTAAAATACAAAATAGAGACTAGGGGTGGAACGGTACATGTATTCGTATTGAACCGAATCGGTACGGGCGTCACGGTTCGGTGCACGAATTTACACGTAGAATACACGGTATAAAAATAAATAAAACTCTAAATAGCGATAAAATTCGTTCAATTCGCGTTTGGTCTGAACGCAGCATAATGATCAAACTGCGATGTCAATATTGCAATGCTGAAGTGTGTGTGTACGCGCGCGAGAGAGGGAGAGGCGCGGGCGCGATCGAACTGTGTGTGTGAGAGAGAGAGAGAGGCGCGGGCGCGATCGAACTGTGTGTGTGTGTGTGTGTGTGTGTGTGAGAGAGAGAGAGAGGGGGGGGGGGGGCGTGGGAGCGATCCAACAGTGAAAACAAAAACATACTCCGTAAACATATAATTCAAACTGCAAAGTGTTTACATATAGTTGTGTACACTCGCAATAAAACACAACATTGTGCTTTTTTCAAACTGTAACCTACAACTGTCACCGAACCAAAATCGCACGCACGCACACAAACACACACACACACACACACAGTTTTACTTTCTACATTGATTAAAAAAAGAAAATCAAATGTGGTTTTTAATTGTAGCCTAGTATTGTTTTATACGGAAATCAATTATTTATAATTCAGATGAGAATAAAGTTAGAGTTAATTAAAATTAAGAAAAACAAACATATTGATCTGAAATATGGCAAATTAATTTTAAAATCATTCAAACATACCAAACATGTCGCAAGGTCTTTGTCTTTTTATTAATTTAATTAATAAACTAATTCATTTCTATAAAACTATTGTCAGTGCACTACAAATAAACTGGCTCTATGCCTTTATTAATAAAACTTCTTTAAAAAATACAAGGCTTAAGACATTTATAAAAATGCCTTCTGCATTTTTGTTTTTGTTTTCACTCTATTGTACCGAAATCGTACCGAACCGTGATGTCTGAACCGAGGTATGAACCGAACCGTGACTTCTTTGTACTGTTCCACCCCTAATAGAGACATATATGATGTGGATGTCAAGGCCTAATAAAGTAACAAACCCACTTAAAGCTGCTGTAGGTAACTATTATTAACTAAATATTTTTTACATATTTGTTAAAACTGTCATTGACAGTAGAATATGAGACAGATAATCTGTGAAAAATTCAAGCTCCTCTGGCTCCTTCCAGTGGTCCCATTGCCATTTGCAGAAATACACCGCTCCTGGTCAGAAACAACCAATCAGAGCTAGGTGGAATGTCTTAGCAGTGCATATCACGCTCGTGTACACGCTGATCACACCCCTCTCTTGCACAGTGTGTACCGTCGTTCAAACTCAAGATTGCCGGTGTGCTGCAGCTGTGCTAATGGCGGAGAAACAACCTAAACTGCCAATTTCTCGAGTGGCACCTTCTCATAAAACAAAGAGGTAAAAGGAAAAAGACCGATGACGATAAACAAGCGAAAAAGAAAGAATTAGACAGAGCCCATTGACTAGGTGTCAAAACTCTAGCCGCATAACAGATAAAATGTCACGCACTGTGCTAAGCAACAATTGAAACCTACTAATTCACTGGCTTGTCATGTTGCTGAAATAATGTACTAGCAAACCTTATCTAGCATTACATATCGCTAGAATAATTACTTACATACTGTAATGTTAGTTACCGGTATATTAACGTTATCTTACTAGCTATTTATAACTTATAGAAAGAGTGTAACGTTATAAAGTTACATGTATTGCAAAATACATAATGATTTGAGGATCAAGTTTGTAGTCAAAGTATGGGCAGGCCATAGTCAATGTAAAGCATATTGTTGGTGGGACCTGTAAGTTGTGCTTGTTCAAATGTTCAGGCTAAGTCAACGTTTTCTCAAAACTCCCTACTGCAACTTTAATCTACTAAACTTAAAGGAATACTCCATCCCAAATCGAAAATTCCATCATAATTTACCTTCATGTTATTTTAAGAATGTGTGACTCATTTCTTTCTTCTGGGGAACATAAAAGAAGATATTCTGAGAATGCTTTATATTTTAAAACCCCTAGGGTTAGTAAATGCTGACAGAATGTTCATTCTTTGGAGTTTTAAAGTTTGTTTATTTATTTATATATTATATTTTTCATTTCAGGGGGTGTCCCTTTAAGTGACACCAGTAACTATATCTTTAAGTGGAAGAATTAACTTAACAAAACCCCCTCTGGTACTGTCTGGTCATTTTTGATTGTTTGGTTTTTTACTTCATTGGAAGGGTACGAAACTTGGTAAAGGTTTTTGCTCTTGCTATGTGAACACACAGACCCACACAAAAATCATGGACATTATTCAAAAAGGTCAAATGGTCCTGAAAAAAAAGTCACACAATCACTCCTCGGGATCAAAAATGACCGCATTGGAAATGAATGGGAGACAAATTAAAACGCTTGGTACTGCACCCAAACAAAATCTTACTGAATGCTCATTTCTTGGACCACAACTTGTTTGAATTTATGGATTTGATTTTCTCATAGTTTTAGAGTAAAACGTGGAAAATATCTTTTTCAGCTCCATGGTTAAAAAGGGGTGTAATAAATGGATCATAACTATTTCATAAATAAAACTTAGTTCCATAAAATCCCCTAAATAAGTGTTTCATAAAAACAATAAGGCCTTGCTGTATGGTGAATTTAGTCCAATCTTAATGGGGTGTCTTGAAGCTTATTGATTCATTGTAACATTTTTTTTGCATTACATTTAAGATTTCTCAGTACTTGAGGACTTTAAGTCGTCTTTTCATTCGCCAGGGCTTGTTCCTGATGTTTGCTATCAGTTTCTTCTTCTCCTCCACCTCCTCCATCAGTTTGGCCATTTCTCCCTCAGACATGGACTCCTCCTCTTCATCTGATTTGGAATCATCACCACTAAGAAATAAAACATGATGTGATCGAGCGCTTCATTCATAAAAATGAGTTATTTTGTCTTGTACAGTATAAACTTCAAATGTGTTGTTTAAGGCTGGAATACACAACATGAATTGTGTACAGATTTTTGCCCACATTTTCCGTTGTTGTGATTTATGAAAAAATTGTTTGTTGTGCTGAAAGTCTGCTAGTGTGTGATGCCTCAGTTGTTTAGTGTATAACCATTACAAAGTCAGCAAGTGTATGATGCCTAGTGTTTTTAAGAGTTGTGTAGTGTATTCCAGCCTTTAAAGGCTTAAAACAACAAAATAAAATTTTAAAAATCGATTTTATAGGGATAAGAATTATAAAGATAGTGTAGATTGGTCACCCTTAATTTTAATGTTTTTACTATAGTAATAACATTAAATTGTGCAAAATTACAAGCACTAAACCAACTAACCCTAACCCTAAACGTATACTAATAATGGTAACACTAATTTACAGTGTCCTTGTTACACATTGTACATGTAATTACACGCAACTAACAATAAACCAAACCCTTACCCTAATTATATAGTAAGTACATGTTGTTAATTAATATTACAGCATACTTAACTGTATAATTGGGCTTTGTACCAAACTGTACAAAAACTGTAACAAGGGCACCTTAAAATAAAGTGTAACTATTATCAAATCTTTTAGTACTTATTTGTGTAATTAGTAATTACTCTGTAACAAGGACAGAAACAAGGACAGAACAAGGACAGCACACACACACACACACACACAAACACACACAACACACACACACACACACACACACACACACACACACACACACACACACACACACACACACACACACACACACACACACACACACACACACACACACACACACACACACACACACACACACACACACACTTTGTAAATGTTCCTACACCCATAAGAATAACCATAATATCAGGCGTATATGGTTAGAAGTCGATAATGGAGATTAATGTCATTAGCTCTAACTAGTACAAGTGTGTGTCTAGAGTGTATGGGGAGACATAGTATTAAAAATGCAATGGCTTTAAATAGTTAAAATGATTCTGTCGCGGTTATAGGGTGAGGCTCGGATAGTTGACCATATGTTTTCTAACAACACTAACCACTTTTATAAATAATATGGAAATATGGCATGTAAATTACACCTTAAAAATATCAACATTTCAATGGAACTTGGATGGACTGTAAAAGAGAAAAAATTTAAGTTGGCCTATCTATTACTGGAATTTAAGAGTTTTATTCTTATATTTAGTGATCTCTTGGTGTAGGTGTCATGACTCGTGAGCAGTTAATGAAGTCAATTAATTATCATTTAATTGTCCAGTTATATCGCGTTACCACTTCAGCATACCTACTGTTCTTTTTCTTCTTTTCATCTTTGTCGCTGTCTTTGTCATTGTCCTTGTCTTTTCCTTTTCCCTTAGCATCTTTCTGTTTTTTGTTTCCACATCTCTTGCTTTTTCTGCCGGACTTCTCGTTTTCCCCGTCTCCCCCACTTTCTCTGACTTTCCCTCTTCTCCTGTTCCCAGCACATCTCCTCTGTGGAATATCATCATCGCTGTCTTCCTCATTTGCCTGTGCAGCTTTCTTTTTCTTGGCTGCTCGACGACCTTTGGGGGGTTCATCATCCTCATCTTCATCCTCACCATCCTCACTGGTGACTGCTTTGCCCCGTTTACCTGCTGCGTTTTTTTTAGCACCTTTGCCTTTTGCTTTTTTGTCCTCTGAGAAAAGGAGAATACAACTGTATTGTCATGAAAATGCATAAAAAACAATATATTATTGATGAGTAACAAAAGATAAACACAGATTGTTACATATTCTGAAAGAAAAATAGTGAGGTTTGCCCCTTCAAAACTTGCTGTCACTAGTAACTATATGTAGAAATTTCTAGTTGCTGAGTGTTTTCTAGGTTATAAGCAACAGAAATATTGATTATGTTAGCCTTATACACCAACACTCATTTAAAAAAAGAAAAAGAAAGGAGAAAATAAGGAAAACAATTCAGTGTAATATTTTTTCTTACCTTCAGCACTCTCCACTTCTCCATCAATATCTATCCCCACTACCAAAAAAAATAATAAAAAAAATAAGCGCGCCTAAGCGCAGAATGTCAACAGATAACAGGATTTGAAAAAAAACTTATTACTAAAAAAATAATCATTAGGGTTTAAAGTAACTATTAAATTATTAGACATTGGAAATAAAAAGTACAACTTACCATCTTCCAGTTTTCTTGCTGTATCACTTTTCTTTGGCATTTTACTGCCCTTTTAATCTCTATTAGCCTCTGAATTATTTCCCTTGCATCTGTGGTCTAACAAATTACAGCACAGGTGTGCAGCTGTTCTTGAGTAACTGACTCCCTATTGCCATAGCAACGCCACGTGACCTCACCTGTGCGATTGATATAGTATGTTAAATGAGCTGGAACAGTTGTCTGGTCGATTTGAGTTCAGATTAAATCTTTCAGAGAGAAAAAATATATTTAAGACAAAGGAATTAATACAAAGCACAAACAAAGCTCAATATTAAAATGATCCGAGAACTTACATGAAGTAAAACAAATCTAGCCTTTCAGAAGCATTTAAATTCTGTTAATGTTTAAAGGAACAAGCAAAAAGTATTTTGGATGACCCACAGGACAGTGCGCCACATCCATTTAAACTCTTTGATGCACTCTCACTCATTGGGACACATGACACCTAACGCTGCTGTCACAAGAAGAGCCTCCTTTAAGATTTAATGAAGGTTTAGGTTTTCCTTCAAAGACAATTAAACACATTTCACACTATGGTAAGTTTTGCAATTTTGTTTTAGAATGCACATTCTTTAAAATTGCTGTGTTTGAGAATCTGCAACAAGAATTATTATTATTATTAACTGTCAGCAGTTGTCACAGATTCAGCCGGCAAAGATTTTGATAGCAGAAGGTATCTTGACCTGTGTGTACTGCATGTAGCCATATGGTAAACACACTTAAATATACAGACACTCAAGCACACGATGAAACTCTAAGCAGACAAACATATATATGTGATCTCCTGTCTCGTCTGCACATATGACACCTGGTATATGCCACTGCATCTCAGTTTTCACGTGCAAGTCATTACATGTTCATTAGTGTGAAGCTGCAAAAAACATACAACGTGTGCACATGTGCGTAGCATATATTACTGCACATCTCTATCTATCTATCTATCTATCTATCTATCTATCTATCTATCTATCTATCTATCTATCTATTTTATGGTTAGGGAAAACCCCTATCTATCTATCTATCTATCTATCTATCTATCTATCTATCTATCTATCTATCTATCTATCTATCTATCTATCTATCTATCTATCTATCTATCTATCTATCTATCTATCTAGGTAAATGGTTAGGGGGAAACCCCTACCTGAGCAATAAAATCATTTGACAATCATATTCAAATCATGTATCAAATATGAATGTATGGTTTTGTCTGGTTTTGCCATCTGGATCAGAGTGAATGGCCAAAAATACACATATAAATCCTATACATAATTAACAGCTTATAACACAATAATTAATATTGATGAGCAAAGGCATTGCCTTGAGCAAATAAGTGGCTGCTGAAATAATATCAGTGATGCCGATTGCCGACTTACAACACACCAAGTTATAGGTTACATATGAGGTACACTGTAAAAAGTGAACATTTAGAGATGTTGCTTTAAGGAGGTATTACTACCTAATTCTACATATACATTCTAATTTTGTTGTTGTAACATACCTCAATCAGTTCTCTTACGAGATGTTCTCTCGTATTGCGTAAGTTTAGCTTACGCTACGGAAAGATTCATCTTCTCGAGATATTGAAGCGAAAAAATTATCCTTAATTTTGTATTCATTGTCAACGCAGTGCAGCCGCTAGCAGACCTAGAGCAGGCCATCTCGCGTGCTCATTGGCTGCCCTGCGGGCAACTGCTGCAGCCTACCAGTGTGCCCGGCGTGACGTCACGCCCAATGAAGGGCGCCCGCGCCTTCATAGCGTCACAGCCCGCCGGAATGGGCGTGGCTTAGCATATAAAAGTAGGGGCTGTAAGCTGACTTCCCTGATTTTTCATCTCTTCAGCGAGCTCTTCGCATCGCTGGATCTGAGAGAAGCCACCGCCGCCGTCGAACAGCGAACAGCCGGCTTAGGACAGCGCTGAGGAAGCCGGCCGTCTTCGCCACCTTCAGCCATCCGTGCGAGCTACGCTATCCGGCGACGTATCCTTTACCTTGCTAAAACCTATTCTAAAAGAGCAGCGAGTGTCTTTTTTAAGACGCCTCGCACTTCCTGCGGCTCGTGTAGAGCCCCGCTCAACGTCGGAGACCGCATCTTGATCTGCGCTCTCTGCCTGGGCCTGGAACACGCAGAGCTCGCCCTCGCGTCCGGGGGCTGCGAGCTCTGTGAAGCGCTTCCGCTGTCGACCCTGCGGGCTCGACTCGAAGCCTTCAACACCGCAGCAGTCACTCCGCCCTCCGTGGGACCGCTTAGGAAGAAGCGTCGTTCCCTGAGACAGCCGGAACCTGTGGCCACAGCGACGCGCGCGCCGGAGAACCTCCCTCGAGCCTCGCTTTCGCCTTCCCCGCCCCTTCTCACCGACGCGCAGCTGCCGCACACGAGCCTCACTGCCGTCGCATCTGAGGATGAGGCCGAGGGACACGCCACGCTCCATCCTGAGAATGCTGCTCCATCCTGGCATACGAGCACGCGGCTAGCTCTCTTTACGTTATAAGAGAGCTACCCCGCCCTCGTGTCCCCGTTCGCGCGTCATGCGTCCCCTCTTGAGCTCTCTGCGTGACCCGGACGGGCATCATCTGTGTTACATGTAGGTCCCGTGCCCACTACTTGTGCACGCGCCCTCGTAAAAACACTGTTCCCAGTTCTGCTCGACCAACGATAAGGCTACTGCAGCGGTGTATTTGGCAGCCAACGAGCCGGTAATGCAACCCGCTGGCCTGCACACATCCGCCGTTCTCGCGGCGACCCCGAGAAATCTCAAGTGAGTATAATGTCAGGTTAAGAATGTAAGTTACGTGCCCGCTCACAAGCCCTCACGCTTACTAACAGACACATCGCCTCCGAAGAGACGCGCGTGTCCCGCTGCGGCCGGACCGCCGTCAAAGTTTATTTCCCTGTCAGTCCCCTTCAAACAGGCTACTGCAGTGGTTCAATTAGCAGCCAACGAGCCGGTTTGTTTACCCTCTCGCCTGCACACAAACGCCGTTTTCACGGCGACCCAGAAAAATCTCAAAAAGCGTATAATGTCTGGTCCGGCTCATGCCGTCGATGTTGTAAGTGTAGTGAAAGTGCCCACACCCCAGTGTTCACCCCTACACATAAGCACTCCGAATCTCGCAGAGCACACTCTCATAAAGCGCAGAAAAGCCGCTCGAGTGTTGAATGTAAGAAATGTGTCCACAGGTCTGTGCCCACTATCTGCCCGCTCTGTTACACGATCAAGAAAGCAGGTTATGAATGTAAGTCTTGTGCCTGCCAGAGTGCGTTCACGCTTGCTAACACTAACCTCCCCCCGGGCTCCGCCTGCGCGTTTAAGTGTTATCACAAAACGCAGGGCATTAATGAAATGCTCCCCATCCATTATGATCGGGCGTCAAATACACTTGTAAGTCTCGTGTCCGCGCACACGCGCTCACGCTTACAAGAAGCTTTTCCGCCCGGAGCGCTGCTCGCGCGTCAAAAAGTGACAAAAGAATGTTCCCCATCCCTTATGATTGGGACATCTCACATAAATCAGCCGGTTTCGGCTTTCAGCGAGCAGCCATTGCCCAGAACCGAGAGCGCGCGCGCCACGCGGTTCAGTTTCACAAGCCCGCAAATGGCGGCGATCTTAACCCGGAGGCCATTCGCCCCCTAGCGGCTCACATATCTGCGTGGGAAACTATCACAGGGATTTCAGAATGGGTGCTGAGCACAATAAAGCAGGGCTATACACTTCAATTCATTCGCCGTCCCCCGCGCTTTCAAGCCCGGACCGCGACGATAGTGAATGCGGAAGTAGCACACCTACTTCACGCAGAAATAGCAAAGCTGCTGTGCAAAGGAGCGATAGAAAAGGTGCCGCCTTCTCTGAGCGAGTCAGGCTTTTACAGCCGATATTTTCTCATACCCTAGAAGGACGGAGCCTTCAGACCTATCCTAGATCTGAGACATTTGAACAAAGTTCTTGCGAAAAGACCGTTCAAAATGCGTGCGACCAGGAAAATCCTCGGGCACGTTTGCCCGAGGGACTGGGTTATTTCTCTAGATCTGAAGGATGCCTATTTTCAGATACAGATAATACCCCGTCACAGGCAATTGTTGAGATTCGCCTTCGACGGTCAGGTATATCAATACACCGTCCTGCCATTCGGCCTGTCCCTAGCACCCCGTACATTTACGAAGTGCATGGACGCGGCGCTCGCCCCCCTGAGAAGTCAGGGGCTGCGAATAATGAACTATCTGGACGATTGGCTGATATTGGCACAGTCAGAGACAGAACTGCTGTCTCACAGAACAATGCTTCTCAGTCACCTGGAAAGCTTGGGTCTCACGGTCAACTGGACCAAGAGCTCATTACTGCCCAGCCAGTCAATTTCCTTTTTAGGAATAGAACTGTACTCGGTGACCATGACGGCTCGTTTATCGACACAGCGCGCGCGCCGTGTTCGCCACCTAGCCGCATCTTTCCAGAAGGGCAGATGTCACCCTTTGAAAACATTTCAAAGGATGTTGGGCTGTATGGCATCAGCTGCGTTGGTGCTTCAGCTGGGCCTACTGCGCATGTGCCCGCTCCAACGCTTGTTGAACGCTTGCGCGTCCTGCCGAGCCTGGGTTTCTGGCGGCCAGAAAATCAGAGTGACTCAGACCTGCATAGCGGCTCTGCAGCCCTGGTTAGTAGCCGACTGGTACCAGCAGGGAGTAATGATGGGAACCATCTCTTATCAGAAAGTCATTTCGACAGACACGTCCAATTCGGGTTGGGGCGCGCTGTTCGAGGGCAGATCGGTCTTCAGCCAGTGGTCAGACCAAGAGAAGTGTTTTCACATAAACTGTCTGGAGATGATAGCGGTCGAGAACGCGCTGAAGCGCTTCCTCCCGTTCATACAGGACCAACATCTTCTTGTCCGCTTGGACAACATGTCTGCAGTATCCTATGTAAACCGTCAGGGCGGTGTCAGATCCAGAAATCTCTGCAATCTGACGGAACGCCTCCTTATTTGGTCTCAGATGCACCTGCGCTCGCTGAGGGCGGCGCATGTGCCTGGCCATTTGAACGACGGCCCAGACAAACTGCACCCCCAAACGGTCCAGAAGCTGTGGCGCCTATTCGGCAGAGCGGAAGTCGACCTATTTGCGTCAAAAGACAACGCTCAATGCCCGACGTTCTTCTCGAAGGACGAGGACGCGCTGGCCCAGGTTTGGCCCAGCCTCCCGCTATATGCTTTCCCTCCGGTCTCTCTGTTACCACAGGTGATCAAGAGAATCAGGGAAACGCGCCACTCGGTGCTCCTCATAGCCCCGCGTTGGGAGAATCAGATTGGTTCCCGGAACTAGCACGGCTGTCACATACAGCTCCGTGGCCGATTCCGGTGAGGGCAGATCTCCTCTCTCAGGCTAGCGGCACAATCTGGCATCCCCATCCAGAGCCCTGTTCTCTGCATGCATGGTTGATCAACGGGTACTCATTGCCCTGCCAGAAGGAGTGATGAACACGATCACGCAGTCTAGAGCTCCTTCCACGAGAAGGCTCTACGCGTCTAAATGGTCGGTGTTCTCCGGATGGTGCACCGTCAGAGGTCTGGAGCCACGGACATGCGGGGTGGCGCATCTGCTCACCTTCCTACAAGAGCTGTTGGATAAGAGGAGGTCCCCATCCACGCTCAAAGTATACGTGGCGGCCGTGGCAGCGTTCGCAGAATCGACGCACGGCCAGTCACTGGAAAGACATGAGTTGGTCATCCGCTTCCTAGAGGAGCTAGAAGGATGAACCCGCCGCGCCCCCCGTCGGTTCCTATGTGGGATCTTTCATTGGTCCTCGAGGCCCTGAAAGCCTTTCCATTTGAACCACTAGACTCCGTGGGGTTGAAATATCTATCACTGAAAACCATCTTTTTGACTGCACTGTCGTCAGTAAAACGTGTGGGGGACCTGCACGCGCTGTCTGTTAGCGCGTCATGTCTTGAGTTCGGGCCGAATGACTCTAAAGTCATCCTCAGACCTAGACATGGCTATGTTCCTAAAGTGATGGGCACTCCATTCAGAGCGCAAGTTATTTCGCTGTCAGCTCTGCCAGCATCTGACAGCGAAAGTGATGTGAATCTCCTCTGCCCTGTCAGGTGCTGAGATTTTACATTACGTGCTCCGCCTCCTTCAGGCGTTCAGAACAGCTTTTTGTTTCGTTTGGTGGGCGCACCAAGGGTCTCGCCTCCTCGAAACAGAGCCTGTCCAGATGGATAGTGGATGCTATAGCGGCTGCTTACGCGTCAAAAGGTCTGCAATGCCCTCTGGGCATCAGGGCTCATTCCACGAGAGGCGTGGGCCTCGTCGTGGGCATGGTCCAGTGGGATTTCTATCCATGACATATGTGTAGCGGCGGGCTGGAGCTCCCTGTCTACCTTTGTCAGGTTTTATAACCTAAAAGTTCCTGCCTTGCAGGCTAAACTGTTGTCAGTGTGAAGGAGAGGTGTATTCTTCCCAGATCTCCTGCTCAGATCATTCTCACGTGACTCAGCTCTCCTGGTTGAGCTGCACTAGTAGGGTATGTGCCATGTGCCTATACAGACCGGCACGCCGCTCTGTATTCCCTATGTGTGCTTATGTACAAGTGATGGCCCGCGTGGCTGGCCACCTTATTTTTCCACTTATGGGGTTCCCCTGAAAGTTCGGGGTCTCATGGTGGATGCTTGGCGCGCACGGCATTGACATAGTGTTCCCGTAGCGTAAGCTAAACTTACGCAATACGAGAGAACATCTCGTAAGAGAACGATACTCGGTTACTAACGTAACCTCGGTTCTCTCTAGAGAGGGAACGAGTATTGCGTAACCGGCCCTGCTCGCGCCACGAGCGACTTCGCTTCAGTCGACGAAAAACCAGAGAAATCAGCCTACAGCCCCTATGTTTATACGCTAAGCCACGCCCATTCTGGCGGGCTGTGACGCTATGAAGGCGCGGGCGCCCTTCATTGGGCGTGACGTCACGCCGGGCTCACTGGTAGGCTGCAGCAGTTGCCCGCAGGGCAGCCAATGAGCACGCGAGATGGCCTGCTCTAGGTCTGCTAGCTGCTGCACTGCGTTGACAATGAATACAAAATTAAGGATAATTTTTTGGCTTCAATATCTTGAGAAGATGAATCTTTCCGTAGCGTAAGCTAAACTTACACAAAACTCGTTCCCTCTCTAGAGCGAACCGAGGTTACGTTAGTAACCGAGTATCGTTTTATGTAACATAAAACAAGGGAATGCTGTTTTAACTTAATTGAGTTACTGTAACAATTGTCCACTGAAAGCAAGTTTGTAGAGAACCAAAGTACAGTTTATTTACAAAACATGATCAAACATAAAACAAAGGCATCACATGGCATGAACTCAAAACATAAACATGGACATGACGCTAACCACAGTGGCTTTAGGGTAATCATACTTGAAAAGGACATGTAGCAAACATGAGGGCTTAAATACACAAAAGACTAATGACAAGACAAGGGACACTTGTGAACAATGAACCAATGACAACATGACACATAAGACAAAGGAACACATGGCTCACACGACTAACACAGGGAATCACATGACAAGACATCAGTGTTGGGCATGTGTCACGGTGGGACCGGGAATAATTCCGTGGATTCAGGTGCAGAGAATAAGTATTTTAATAAGACAAAACATAAAATAAACAAACCAAATATAAATCCGAAAACAGACAAGGCAGGGCAGGAACAGGCACAGAATACAACACGCGTAACAAATACAACGAACGAGCATAGGACAGCAAACACAGGAAGACTAAATAGGGAGGCAAATAAATGAGGGTAACAAGACAGACAGGTGGAGCAATTAAACCAATAATCAGATAACAAGGGGGAGGGATCAAACAATGGCAAGAGCACATGGCTCAAAATAACAAAACACCCATGTGCATCACAAGACAGGACAGACATGTGACATAACCCCCTCCCTACGGAGCGGCTACCAGACGCTCCATCAGACCAGGGCGGGACAGGAGGAACAGGCCAGGGCGGGGACAGGAGAGACAGACTAGGGCGGGACGGGGGGGACAGACCAGGGCAAAACACAGTCCATCGGGCGGCCAGGGCGAAATACAGAGTCCATCGGGCGGCCAGGGCGAAACACAGAGTCCATCGGCCGGCCAGGGCGAAACACAGAGTCCATCGGGCGGCCAGGGCGGTGAAGACCCCTCGGGCGGCCAGGGCGGTGAAGACCCCTCGGGCGGCCAGGGCGGAGCAGACCCCTCGGGCGCCCAAGGCGGTGATGCCCTCTCAGGAACAGACACCGGCTCAGGAACAGACACCGGCTCAGGAACAGACACCGGCTCAGGAACAGACACCGGCTCAGGAACAGCCATAAGAACTGTAACATCCACAAGAACAGACACAAACACAGGAACAAACACTGGCTCTGGCACTGGAACAGACATTGGCTCCAGCTCTGGAACAGGCACTGGCTCTGCCTCCGGCTCTGGAACAGTCATTGGCTCTGCCTCCGGCTCTGGAACAGGCATTGGCTCTGCCTCCGGCTCTGGAACAGGCATTGGCTCTGCCACCGGCTCTGGAACAGGCATTGGCTCTAGCTCCGGCTCTGGAACAGGCATTGGCCCTGCCTCCGGCTCTGGAACAGGCATGGGCTCTGCCTCCAGCTCTGGAACAGGCACTGGCTCCGTCTCCGGCTCTGGAACAGGCACTGGCTCTGCCTCTCGAGCAGCAGCCACCGGCTCAGGAACTGCAAACACCGGCTCAGGAACAGTCACTAGAACAGAAATGGTCACAAGGACAGACACAAACACAGAAACAAACACTGGGTCTGGCGCTGGAACAGGCACTGGCTCTAGAACAGACATTGGCTCCAGCTCTGGAACAGGCCTTGGCTCTGCCTCCAGCTCTGGAAAAGGGCACTGGCTCTGCCTCCAGCTCTGGAACAGGTACTGGCTCTGCCTCCGGCTCTGGAACAGCAGACACTGGCTCCGGCTCTGGAACAGACACTGGCTCCGGCCCTGGAACAGACACTGGCTCCGGCCCTGGAACAGCAGACACCGACCTGTCCAGGATCCGAGCCAAACACTCCAGATAGTCCAGGTCCATGAAGGCAGACGGCACTGGCTCTGCCTCCGTCTCTGGAACGGGTACTGGCTCTGCCTCCGGCTCTGGAACGGGCACTGACTCTGCCTCCGGCTCTGGAACAGACATTGGCTCTGCCTCCGGCTCTTGAACAGACAATGGCTCTACCTCCGGCTCTGGAACAGGCACTGGCTCTGCCTCCGGCTCTGGAACGGGCACTGGCTCTGCCTCCGGCTCTGGAACGGGCACTGGCTCTGCCTCCGGCTCTGGAACGGGCACTGGCTCTGCCTCCAGCTCTGGAACAGCAGACACTGGCTCCAGCTCTGGAACAGGAGATACTGGCTCCGGCTCAGGGACAGCAGACACTGGCTCCGGTTCAGGAACAGCAGACACTGGCTCTGCCTTCGGCCCCGGAGCATCCACCGGCATGTCCAGGATCCGAGCCAGACGCTCCAGATAGTCCAACATAGCATTGGGGGCCACGCGAATGGGCATCTCTTGCTCTGTCCCAGACTGGACAGACGGGACGTGAGCAGTCTCTGACTGGACAGACATGATGTGACCAGTATCTCGCTGGGCAGACGGAACGTGAACAGTCTCTGACTGGGCAGACGGAACATGAACAGTCTCTGACTGGGCAGACGGAACGTGAACAGTCTCTGGGTGGGCAGACGGAACATGAACAGTCTCTAGCTGGACAGACGGGACGTCAGCCGTCTCTGACTCGGCAGACGGGACAAGAACAATCTCCGACTGGGCAGCCGGAACGTGAACAGTCTCTGACTGGGCAGACGTGACGTGTCTCCCCCTTCTCCTTCTCCGTCCCTTCTGACGGATCTGTGCAGACTCGAGGTTGGTCAAAACCATAGACGGAATCCCAACGCTGGAACGACTCAACGACGATGATCCCATTCCAAGAGAGACCAGTGAGGAAACCTCTGCTGCCCTCCTTTCCTCATTCCTCTGGGCACACAGAGAGAAATATTTAAAAAGAGAGATCCCATTCTCTCTCTCAGCCGGACAAAGTTCGCTCCGCTGAATCCACATGTGGCTCATTCGTTCTGTCACGGTGGAACCGGGAATAATTCTGTGGATTCAGGTAAGGATGGCTGGCGCGAAACAGACGTTCCGAAGCTTTGCGAGATCCCGAAGCAAAGATGATTCGAAACACTGATCCGAAGCGTGATTCAAAACACCCACGTCACGTGACAACGGCTAAATGAAGCTTCTAAGTGTTTCATCAGGTGGAGTGCTCCTCCATACCACCTACCGCAAAACACAATATCTACCCAACCAGCCGTCATTCACGCAATATACACAGGAACGTGTATATTGACCGTTGATCTGATTCAGCAGTGGTATAAAAGGTAAGCATTATGTAAATGCTTGGCTAAAGAGATGCGTCTCTAATCTAGTTTTAAACTGGGACAGCGAGTCAGAGCCTCGAACAATATCAGGAAGGCTATTCCAGAGTTTTGGAGCTAAATGTGAGAACGCCCTCCCTCCTTTAGTGGACTTAGATATCCTAGGAATGACCAGAAGCCTCGAATTTAGTGATCTTAAAGAACGGGATGGATTGTAGGGCGATAGAAGGTCCATTAAATACACAGGAGCTCAACCATTTAGGGCTTTATAGGTCAGTAATAGTACTTTGTAATTGATACGGAATTTGATAGGTAACCAGTGTAGAGATGATAAAATAGGTGTTATATGATCATATTTACTTGATCTACTAAGAACTCTAGCAGCTGCGTTTTGCACTAACTGTAGCTTGTTTATTGAGGATGCAGGACAGCCAGCTAATATAGCATTACAATAATCTAGTCTCGAGGTCATGAATGCATGAACTAACTTTTCTGCATCAGAAACAGATAGCATGTTACGTAGCTTTGTAATGTTTCTAAGGTGGAAAAAGGCTGGTCTTGTAACATATGAAATATGATTTTCGAAAGACAAGTTGCGGTCTAGTATAACACCCAGGTCTTTTACTGTAGTGGATAAAGTAACAGGACATCCTTCTATATTAAAGTTGTATTGTAAGTGAGTTTGTGGGTAGTTTTTTGGACCAATAAGTAATACCTCCGTTTTATCTGAATTTAGTAGCAGGAAATTACGCGTCATCCAGCATTTTATATCTTTGAGACACTCTGTCAAATTTGATAAGTTAGTGTTTTCATCTGGCCGTGATGAAATATATAATTGAGTGTCATCAGCATAACAGTGGAAATTAATTCCATGTTTTCTTATAATATTACCAAGTGGGAGCATATATATTGAGAATAGCAGAGGGCCTAACACCGATCCTTGCGGCACTCCATAGTCTACTGACGTTATCTTTGATTTTTCCCCATTTAAACAGACAAAATGATAACGGTCTGATAAGTACGATCTAAACCAGCTTAATGCCTGTCCCTGAACACCAGTGTAGTTTTGTAGTCGATCCAGGAGTATTTTATGATCGATAGTGTCGAACGCAGCGCTAAGATCGAGTAGAACTAGTATTGAGATACAGCCTTGGTCAGAAGCTAAAAGTAAATCATTTGTAATTTTAACTAGCGCAGTTTCTGTGCTATGATGCGATCTGAATCCTGACTGGAATTTTTCATATATCTCATTTTCTTGCAAGAAAGAGCACAATTGAGCGGACACAATTTTTTCTAGTATTTTAGACATAAATGGAAGATTTGAAATGGGTCTGTAATTTGCTAAGTTATTTGGGTCTAATTGCGGTTTCTTAATGAGAGGTTGTATTACTGCCAGCTTGAATATTCTTGGAACATGACCTAAAGATAAAGACTAGTGCTGTGCGTTAAACGCGTTATTAACGGCGTTAACGCAAACACATTTTAACGGCGTCATTTTTTTTATCGCGAGATTAACGCTCTTTTTGGCCTAGCAAACTTTGTATTTTTTTCACATGCTGTTGCAACAACTAGTAACGTTAGAAAAACTACAACATCACACCGGATAGCTAGACCGGAAACAAAACAACAGGCACGCCGCACGTACTTGTTTGGGCTTGCGCGCCGGCCAAAGAGTAGTAGGCTAACGTTACGTTTTGAGTGGATGGCGCGAGCGCGAGACGCCGATCTAGAGACGTGCACTCCTAGCGCAATAGAGTGCGGCGCGGGACTAGATTTGATGGCCGAGTGCGAGGGCGGGCTCGAGCGGTAATGCACTCACTCTGTGTGTGCGGGTACGGGAGAATAAAACGATTCCCGGGACTCCTGCAAACTAGAAATATCTATGAATAAAACATAAAAACTAATACATTTTTATTCATATGTTGCAGAAAAGCAACAAGAACAACTAAAACAAAATAGAAACGATTTACAGGCCAGAGTTTCTTTTTATAACATGTTTGCAGCGTTGAGGGATGTAGCCAATCACAGACATATGTGTTGATTTCTTGAACGCAATGGCCAATCAGAAGCATTTAAAATAGACTCCCCTCACCACTCAAAACAGACTTTTTGTTCAGTGATGAATTCTGTATGCTGGCAAATCCTCAAATTATAACAAACAAAGTGTATATATTATGAAAGATGCATTGTGCAGTCAGGTTCATTGATAATAACAGATGTGTGAGATTGCGATGAACTGATGTCAGCTTTTTAGGAATTATTAAGGGAGCGCACTTTGCGCGCATTGAGTCATGCCAAACCATGCACTCAGTATCTGCTTGCTTTTATGTTATAACAGTGGTTTGTGTGTTAATGCTTTAATAACAAATAATTTATAAGGAGCATTTATGCTGATGTGTATGGTGGCGACACGTAGGCGAAAGTATTTGGAGGTAGCCTACAAAAAAAAGTCTATTTGCGGGCGGGAGCGGGACAAAAATGTTGCGGGCGGGAGAAAGTAACATAGAAAGTAGTTGAGAACGTCAGTTATAACGATCCACGTATTAAAAAAATGGACAGGTTTAAATCGGGCTCGGGCTCATAATTACAGTTTATGTGTCGGGCCGGGCTCGGACACAATGCGCACGGGCTCGGGTCGGGCTTGATTTTTTGGGCCCGATCTAAGCTCTACAATGGATGACTTCAGACAGAAGCACATGGATACCACAGCTAAGAACAAACTTACTGCTGATCCACTTTTCCATGTTGATAAGAGCATTAAAATTAGAAAAAATAATGAGACAAATAGAAATCAAGGGACATTTAGAATAGATAAAAATGTGCGATTAATCGCGAGTTAACTATGGCATTAATGCGATTAATCGCGATTAAATATTTTAATCGTTTGACAGCACTAATAAAGACGAGTTAATAATATTGAGAAGAGGCTCTTCCACTACAGGTAACACTTCTTTCAGTAGTTTAGTGGGTATTGGATCTAATAAACATGTTGTTGGTTTCGATGCAATGATAAGTTTATTTAGCTCTTCCTGTCCTATAGTTGTAAAGCGGTGTAGTTGTTCCAGAGGGGCGATAATTGAGGCTGAATCATAAGACACCATAAAAGAGTGTACATTTACAATTGTGTTACGGATGCTTTCTATTTTCTCATTAAAGTAGTTCATAAAATCATTACTACTATACTGTAACGGAATATTTTGCTCTAGTGATGTCTGTATATTTGTTAGTCTAGCCACGGTGTTAAATAAAAACTAAAAACCTTGGATTATTTTGGTTATTTTCTATTAGTTTGTGGAGATGCTCAGCCCTGGCTGCTTTTAGAGCCTTTTTATAACGTGACATACTGTCTTTCCACGCGATTCTAAAGACCTCTAAATTAGTTTGTTTCCATTTACGCTCTAAGTTACGAGTTTCTCTCTTGATAACATGCGTAGCACTGTTGTACCATGGTGCTTTAGTTTTCTCTCTAACCTTTTTTGATCTAATTGGTGCAACAATATCTAATGTACTAGAGAAAATGGTGCTCAAACTGCTAGTCATTTCCTCTAGTTCATCTGTTTGATTGGGTTCACTGAGCAGCTGAGATAGATCAGGTAAGCTATTTGAGAATCTATCTATAGTGGTTGGAACGATTATTCTGCCTGGTCTATAATGTGGCGCAACATGACAAATTTCAGCAGTACGTATTATACAAGTTACCATGTGATGATCAGTGAGATCGTCACTTTGCGGTATAATATCTATATCAGTTGGATTGGTTCCATATGATATAATTAAGTCTAGTGTATGATTTAGACGATGAGTGGGAGCATTGACGTTTTGCTTGACCCCAAAAGAGTTTAATAAATCTGTAAACGCAGTCCCTAACGCATCATTTGTGTTATCTACGTGTATGTTAAAATCTCCAACAATTATTGCTTTATCGGTATTGACCAATAGATCTGAGAGAAACTCTGCAAACTCTTTTAGGAAATCAGCATAGGGCCCTGGAGGTCTATATACAGTAGCCAAGGCTAGAGATAATAGGGATTTCTTTCTTACATCTAAGAGCGTAATATTTAGTACAAGTACTTCAAACGAATTAAACCTGTGACCTGTTTCCTGAGTAACATTAAGAATAGCTCTATAGATTGTTGCAACACCGCCGCCACGACCGATCAGACGGGGCTCATGCTTATAACAGTATCCTGGTGGAGTAGACTCATTTAGACCGAAATACTCATTTGGTTTAAGCCAGGTTTCAGTAAGGCAAAGTACATCGAAACTATTATCTGTGACCATTTCATTTACAATAACCGCCTTGGGTGTGAGCGATCTAATGTTTAGAAGACCCAGTTTTAGAAATTGTTTTTGTTCACTGATATTTAGATTTTCAGGTTTAATTACAATAAGATTTTTCCTAGATCCTACAGTAGATTTATTATATGGCCTCACTAAACGAGGAATAGACACAGTTTCTATATAATGTTCTACACTAATTATATCAATTAATTTGGCACAGCAAAGACTGTGATTTGGACTTTGATTTTCTAGTCATATGGTGTGTAATTACCAAAGATTAATAAATAATAATAAAAATATACATACTCTTTGTATAAGTATAATAATTTGGGGGTTTATTTTTATAACCTACAGAGAACGTCATCATCAGAGGTTATTTAAGCCAAATTCTAGGCATGTTTGCCGCAAGTGTTTACAACCGTCAAACAAAGATGTTTTCTGGGAATGTTCCTTGCAGGTTTTTTTTCGGGGTTTTTTTTATAACCTAAAGAGAACGTTCCCACAACGTTCCCTGTTATTTTTAGGTTTATTTTCATAACAGAACCTTCCCAGAACGTTCCCTGCAGGTTTTTTTATTTTTTTTATTTGTATACCATGTAAATTAATTAAAACGTTGTAGATGATACCAATAGGATATAGAGAATATTCTAATGCTGAAATTTGTCATTTATTTAGGATAAACAAACTATATACTATTCGGACACACTCGGTCTCTCTTGCGCAACTGTTGAGCGCACTCTCGGACACACTCGGTCTCTCTCGCGCATTGTTGAGCGCACTCGTCGCTTTCGCTTCGCTTTTGTCCACTCTGGCGCCTCATAAACACACACACACACGCCAGATAAAAAACTTTGCAGGTCCTATGGCGGAGAGAGAGCATACTCGGATGAAAACCGCTTCAGTAAGTTCAATTATAGTAACGCCACATTTTTTTGTCAGTAATGGTAACTGCGTTCTAACTGTGGAAACAGTAATTCGTTTGATTACTCGTTACTGAAAAAGATAACGCCGTTAGTAACGCCGTTTATTTAAAACGCCGTTATTCCCATCACTGCAAGACATGAAACATGAACCAAAACAATACGTGACGTATCCCCCCCCCCCCCCCCCCTCCTGTATGGGTGGCTCCTAACGACCAACATAAAACCAAAACAAGACATCAAAAGTTCAGCGGAAACGGTCTTGGGGGAGGGATGGCGGGCCAGGCCCATGCAGGGGAACAGGACTAAGACCACGGCATGGCGGGCCTGGGCCGTGGAGCATGGCAGGACCTTGGCCATGAAACATGGCCGTGGACCTTGACCGTGGAGTGTAAGTGGACCTGGGTCTTGGAGCATGGGAGGACCTTGGCCATGGAGCGTGGGCGGCGCCGGGAGTGCAGGAAACCAGGGTGGAGCCGGTCAGAGGGTGGCCTCAGTGGCCCTGACAAACTAGCTTCTGCCCCCCCAAAAAACAATTTCTTGGGCAAAGCTATGAAGTCGTGGCCTGGAGAGAGTTCATGAGCTGGAGTCCTCTCTGGACGCTGGTCAGGTGCTGGAGTCCCCTCTGGATGCTGGTCAGGGGCTGAGGGCTCTGGAGTGGTGGTGGCCATCTTGGCAGAGGGCTCTGGCGTGGTGGCCCACCGTATTTCTCCAGGGGCCAGCGTATTTATGAGACCCACTCTAAAAATGTCCTTGAGGGCAAATTCATTGAAATCCACCAAGCAACATAGTCCACAAAATTGCTCAACATATTCCTCAATGGATATGATTACCTTGAAGGAGGTGGAAAAAAAAAATTCAAGACCCCAAAAAATGCACCCATCCATCATAACAGTAATCCATAGGCCTACATCTACAGGGGGTTAATAAAGGCCTTCTGAAGCGAAGCGATGCATTTGTGTATAAGAAAAATATCCATTTAAAACTTTATTAGCTATAATAACTAGCTTCTGGCAGATGACCATACACATACTGTGCAAGTCGACAATATATGACGTATAGGATGTAGGAGTATCGTAAGCTTAGACGTCTCTCACTGTTTAAACAAATAGGGCTGGGCAACAAACGCAAGCTCCTCTTCTCTTATATCGAAATTCTCTAACATTTCTTTTTAAAAATTCTCATTTTAGACTTTTAATTCGGGACCAGTGTTTTGCTTTGCTCTATCCTCTACATTTCGATGTTCATCCTTGCGTCATGCGTCGGGTCGGGGGTTACTCTTCCGCTAGAAATCGCCGCGTACGGACATCTGTGGGAAGCTACTTATTAGCAAATAAATTATAAATATGGATATTTTTCTTACAAAAACCAATCGCTTCGCTTCAGAAGGGATTATATTTTATGCTGGATTATTTTTAATGATAGATGGATGCATTTTTTGGGCTTCAAAATCCGCCCCCCCCCCCCATTCACTACCATTATAAAGCTTGGAAGAGCAAGGATATTTTAATATAACTACGATTGTGTTCGTCTGAAAGAAGATAATCATATAGGGGTTCTTTCAAGGGTTCTTTATTATTTGTCACATACAATGTGATGTACATGTGATACAATGAAATGTTTTCCCCTAGTTCTCGTCCCACAATGTAAAAATACTAACAACAATAAGAAAAAAATAATAATAAACCAATAATATATAGAAAAACATGAGTATAAATAAAATCAGTATATGATCATGTCTGTATCTGTATGTAATGTGTTTTTACGTGGCTTAAAAGTTCTTCAGACTGAGGGGGGCGCTCGTGCGCAGTGATGGAGTAGACGTGTTTTCGGCGTGCTCCGTGACATCTCCTTTATTTTACTTTTATATCATTGGACTTTAACATTATTTTACGTTGGCTTGCCCTTAAAATTGTGTTGTAGCCTGTCAGAAGTGAGTTTGTCAACATGCCAAAGAAAGAAGATAGTCAGAGGGATACATCCAAGTCGAGTTCGTCGGCCGCTAGCAACGAAGCTATATTAGCCGGTATTGCTAACCACGGGGCTGAGCTGGCGAAATCACCTCTCTCGTAGATGGTTTAAAGAAATCTTTGGAGGGCCGCCTCCACGCAATTGAAGTAACGCTATCATCGCTTCATAAAAAAGCCATGAAAATGAGCGCCGCTTTAATGATTTTGACGAAGTCATGTCAGCCAGTGACAGCCGCATAACAGCTCTGGAAGCTACGTGCAACGAGCTAGAGGTGGCAAACGGTCTCCTCAGGGCTAAAGTTCACGACTTGGAGGGCCGCTTCCGCAGACTCAGTGTCAGGATTGTGGGCATCAAAGAAGGGGAGGAGAAAGGCAGCCCTACTGACTTTGTTTCTAAGCTGATCCCAGAACTACTCGGCCAAGATAACTTTAGCAGACCCGTGAAAATAGACCGGGCCCACCGTAGCCTGAGACCGAAGCCTCAGCCTAATGAGCGGCCACGGATCATCATTGCCAAGGTCCACAATGATCGGGACGTGATCGACGGGACTGCGATTTAGCCGTCAACAAGCACCTCTGTACTATCACGGTGAGAGAGTCTCCATTTTCCCTGACTACACGGCGGAGGTCTCGGCTCAACGGCAAGCCTATACAACCGTGAGGAAGCGGCTAACCGAAGCTGGTGCTAAATGTCCCCTGAGTTTTCCAGCCAAGCTTCACGTCGACTACAACAACACATCGAAGATGTTTGTGTCTCCAGCTGAAGCTGAACGGTTTGCCAACTCTTTAGGCCCAGCGAATGACTCTTAAATCCTATATATTATTATCATTGTGTGTATATATAGATATATAACGTTATGTAAGTGTATATATATGCATGTATGTGTATATATATATATATATATATATATATATATATATATATATATATATATATATATGGATAGAATTTTTTTTTTCCAGACAGGATATTTTTCTATCCAGCGTTTTGATAAAGATTCAGGTCAAACTTTTACTTTCAGTTGGTCATTGATGCAGCATAAGGTAACGTTATGTGTTTAAATAGTGTTACACACAGTGTGCTTTTTTGGGTACACAAATCCAGTACTGGGACAATTTAATTTTTTACCTTAGGTCTGCATTAATATTGAGTGATACTCCCAGCTATATGTTTTAATTTGTTTATTTTTTTCATATAAACACACTCTTCCTTATGGTATTTTCTTTTTATTTTCTTATGTTTGATGTTTTATATGCTACACCGTTTATACCCTCCCACCTGTTATCTATATCTACACCAAGCGTGTGTTCTGAATATCGCTTACACTGTATACTTCTTGTGGGTGCAATTTAATCATTAGTTAATGTGTTGGAGATGAGCACGGGCCCAGTGGTAAGTGGGCTTTTCGGTGAGTAGTTTGGCTGGCTCTGTTACCCAGCAGCCTCCTTGTTAGCTAGTGGGATGTACCGCTTAGTTATTTTAGCAGGTTTGGGTTTTTGGGGGGTTTTATTTGTTTTTCTTTATCTGTCTTTTTGTCACTTGTTGTTTTGCCAGCCTTTTGTATGTCGCACATCAAGCTTCGCCTTATGTCCCTCCGCATAGATCTATGTCATTTATTCACTTAGGTCAGGGATGAGTCACATCACTTTTACTACTTGGAATTGTAGGGGTATGGGCAGGGCTCTAAAACGAGGTAAAGTATTCTCACATTTGAAGTCCCTGTCTTCTGACATTGTATTTTTGCAGGAGACCCATATTCAACCTTCAGAGCAGAGGCGCTTAAGATCTGCGTGGGTTTCTCAGGTGTACCAGTCCACCTTTTCCTCCAAGGCGAAGGGGGTTGCCATTCTTGTTCGCAGAACCGTCCCATTTGTATTCAAATCGCAGATTACCGATCCAGGTGGGAGGTTCATACTTGTCACGGGTATGGTTAACTCAGTCCCCGTTATTGAAATCTGTCTCTGTTCTCAACAGCCTTGCCAAATCTCTGGACCTGGTTGACATGTGGAGGCACCAGCACCCCTTAGAAAGGAAATTTTCTTTTTTCTCCCCCGTGCATGGCAGTTTTACAAGAATTGATTATATGCTGGTTGACTCTAGACTTATTTCGAATGTCATAAGCTCAACTTACCATAGCATCTTAATTTCCGACCATGCGCCCCTCTCAGTGGTGATTGATTTCAAACTTTATGCCACTCAATATAGTTGGAAATTTAACCCCTCTTTATATTTAGATGACGAGTTCAGTGGCTATATATATCGACCAAGATAGAAGATTTTCTGCTCATTAATGACAATGGCGCTGTCTCAGATTCTATTTTGTGGGAGTCGTTTAAAGCTGTAATAAGAGGGCACATCATCTCGTATCAGTCGTCTCGCAAAAGGGCTAGGTTCAGGCGTCGCATTGATATTGAGGCAGAACTAGCTGAACTGGAGGAAGATTATTGAAACAGGTTCTGATGACACTCTTAGCTCTATTTTGAAAGTGAAATATGAATATAACCATATTTTGGGTGAGCAGGTTGGGAACTATATTCGCAAACTAAAACAGAAGCACTTTGAGCTGGGTGAGAAGGCCGATAAATTGCTCGCTAGGCAACAGAAGGGTGTCATATCTGTTATGGCTATACATAAAATTGCCTCCTCCACCAGTCAGCTTTTAGCTGATCACAGGCAGATTAATGACAGATTTTTTAGTTTTTACAGCCAGCTATATATTTCCAGATCTACTGCCACGGATATAGATATTGTCAATTTTCTCCATACTTTAGACATTCCAGTCCTTTCTGAGTTCGCAAGATTAGAATTGGAACCTGAATTTACACTGGAGGAGATCAGAAATGCTATCCGTTCTTTTCCCGGTGGCAAAGCATGCGGTCCAGATGGATTTGGGATAGAATTTTACAAGACGCACATTAACGTTATCGCCCCACTCCTGCTTCGGATGGTCAGTTGCTCAGTAAAAAAGGGTATCTTCCCTCATACTCTCTACAACGCCCATATCTGTGTCCTTTTAAAAAAGGACAGAGACGAAACAAATGTCTCTTCGTATCGTCCCCTTTCTCTGCTCAACTCTGACCAAAAAATTATAGCAAAATATCCTGACTAACCGGTTAAACAAATATATTGGCACTTTAATTCATCCTGATCAATCAGGTTTCATCCCCAATAGATTTCCTTCTCAAACACAAGGTGTTTGCTTAATTTAATGTATTTAACTAAATTGCCACACTCTGCTGTGATCTCAGTAGATGCCCAGTAGGCCTTTGACCAGGTGGAGTGGAGATACATGTTCACTGCTCTTGACAAATTTGGTTTTGGGTCGAAATTTATGAGTATATTAAAAATGTTCTATGCTGGCCCCCAATCTTCTGTTATAACCAACCACGAAAGATCCACCACGTTGCTGTTGCACCGTGGCACCAGGCAGGGCTGCTGTCTCTCTCCAATGCTTTTTGCTCTAGCTCTTGAGCCGCTGGCCATTGCCATTAGAGCCAACCCCCAAATTTCCGGTATAACGTGCGGCACATCCGAGTGCACCATCGGTCTGTACGCAGATGATGTAATTCTGACCCTTTCAGATGTAAAAACATCCCTTTCACCCCTTCTTAATCTGATAGATGGATTTGGGCGACTCTCTGGGTTTACTATAAACTGGGAGAAATCTGTTTTTATGCCTCTGTCTAGCAGTCTTGACTCCAGTTTTTTTCTCAATCTGCCCTAAAGAGTCTCTCATGACCACTTTTCCTACATGGGGATTAACATCCCCAGAAATCCAAAACTTCTCTTTAAACGTAATTATATGGATTTGATTGGCAGGCTCAAGGGTATGATCGATAAATGGAAACTTCTCCCCCTCTCATTGATTGGCCGTGTCAACATTGTTAAAATGGTCGTGCTCCCTAAATTTACTTATCTATTTCAGAATGTGCCCATCTTCCTCACTTCTTCCTTTTTCAAGAGGTTAGACTCTATTATCATGCCCTTCATCTGGGCCTCCAAGCCCCCCCGTATTTCAAAGGCCCACTTACAGAAGCCCACTGAGGTGGGTGGTTTAGGCCTGCCTGTTTTTCGACATTACTACTGGGCCTGCAACGCCAGAGCATAGGTTTTCTGGAATCTGTCCACGGCTGGGGGTGCAGAGATTGGTGGACCCTGCCCTAGATGGCCTGAGATTGAGCTTAGTAATGCTGTGTCACTTACTGGTGCCTCCTTGTCAGCCTTCTATTCTCAAAACCTGATATTAAAACTAAATCGCTACGTAATCATTTTTTACTTTGCAACTCGATTAAAATTTTAAAGCAAATCTGTCACGGGGACACACAGAAAAATAGGTAGATCCAAATGCAGTATGGCAGTAGGTGTTTATTAAAGCATAATCCATCTCGTAGTCATCCAGGCAAGGTTCAAAGTCCATGTTAGCAACCCAAATACAAATAAACAAAACAAGAAACAGGCAAGAAACACAGAACTCAGAAGTGTGGTGACCATATACAACGACTCCGTACACATACTAACACAGACAGGGAATATATACACATATCTAACAAGACTAACACAGAACAGCTGGGAACAATGATTACGGGGAAAAGCTGAGTGCAATGAACTGATGAGTGACAGTGACAGACAGAATGCTGGGAATTGAAGTCAAATGTGAAGGACACCGTGAGACAAGGACCTCTAGTGATAGACAAGGGAACACAACCAGACACTGTGACATAACCCCCCCTCTACGGAGCGGCTACCAGACGCTCCACGACAACATTAAAACATGACACAAGAGTTCAGGAGGGAGGTGGAACAGTGGAGGATCAGGGGGAGGGATGGTGGGCCAGGTCCGTGAAGGGAGACAGGAAAAAGGGGTGAGGGCTTAACCGGGAACCAGGGCAAAAAAGAAAGTCCATCGGGCGGCCAGGGCGAAGCAGACAGTCCATCGGGCGGCCAGGGCGAAGCAGACAGTCCATCGGGCGGCCAGGGCGAAGCAGACAGTCCATCGGGCGGCCAGGGCGAAGCAGACAGTCCATCGGGCGGCCAGGGCGAAGCAGACAGTCCATCGGGCGGCCAGGGCGAAGACGACCACTCAGGGGGCCCCGGCTCAGGAACAGACACTGGCTCCGGCTCAGGAACAGACACTGGCTCCGGCTCAGGAACAGACACCAAAACTGAAACAGACACAAACACTGAAACAAACACTGGTTCAGGAACAGATGCTGGCTCCGGATCAGGTACAGCAGACACTGGCTCCGGATCAGGTACAGCAGACACTGGCTCCGGCTCTGGAACAGCAGACACTGGCTTCGGCTCTGGAACAGCAGACACTGGCTTCGGCTCTGGAACAGCAGACACTGGCTCCGGCTCTGGAACAGGCACTGGCTCTGGCTCCAGCTCTGGAACAGCAGACACTGGCTCCGGCTCTGGAACAGCAGACACTGGCTCCGGCTCTGGAACAGCAGACACTGGCTCCGGCTCTGGAACAGCAGACACTGGCTTCGGCTCTGGAACAGCAGACACTGGCTCCGGCTCTGGAACAGCAGACACTGGCTCCGGCTCTGGAACAGCAGACACTGGCTCCGGCTCTGGAACAGCAGACACGGGCATGTCCAGGATCCGAGCCAGACGCTCCAGATAGTCCAGATCCAAGAAGGCAGACGGAACGTGAACAGTCTCTGACTGGACAGACGGAACGTGCACTGGCTCCGGCTCAGGAACAGACACCAAAACTGAAACAGCCACAAGAACAGACACAAACACAGAAACAAACACTGGTTCAGGAACAGATGCTGGCTCCGGATCAGGTACAGCAGACACTGGCTCCGGGCTCTGGAACAGCAGACACTGGCTCCGGCTCTGGAACAGGCACTGGCTCTGGTTCCGGCTCTGGAACAGGCACTGGCTCTGGCTCTGGAACAGCAGACACTGGCTCCGGCTCTGGAACAGCAAACACTGGCTCCGGCTCTGGAACAGCAGACACTGGCTCCGGCTCTGGAACAGCAGACACTGGCTCCGGCTCTGGAACAGCAGACACTGGCTCCGGCTCTGGAACAGCAGACACTGGCTCCGGCTCTGGAACAGCAGACACTGGCTCCGGCTCTGGAACAGCAGACACTGGCTCCGGCTCTGGAACAGCAGACACTGGCTCCGGCTCTGGAACAGCAGACACTGGCTCCGGCTCTGGAACAGCAGACACGGGCATGTCCAGGATCTGAGCCAGACGCTCCAGATAGTCCAGATCCAAGAAGGCAGACGGAACGTGAACAGTCTCTGACTGGACAGACGGAATGTGAACAGTCTCTGACTGGGCAGACGGGACGTGAACATTCTCTGACTGGGCAGACGGGCAGGAACATTCTCTGACTGGGCAGACGTGACGTGAACAGTCTCTGACTGGGCAGACGTGACGTGAACAGTCTCTGACTGGGCAGACGGAACGTGAACAGTCTCTGACTGGGCAGACGGAACGTGAACAGTCTCTGACTGGGCAGTGTTGTGGTTTTCAATCTTTCTGAAAAATAACTTCGCAGAGATCTTTGATGCCAGAAATAAGTAGACTTTATTTTCGAACGCCGTCCCGTTCCATAGAACGGCGCTCTAACGCTCTGGCCCCCGGCCGACTGGCCCCCTGGCCTTCCAGTGCGATCCCGAGTATATTTTGGTTCAGAGTTATATACATACATCTTCTTCCAAAGAAGGTAACACACCCTATAGATAGTTTTGGGTAAAGGTCTTTTACCATGTGACTTCTCAGAATAGAATTTTCTGCAGCAAACAACATTCCATTCAAGGTCTTTCACATACACAGAGGAAATCCAAAGTCACAGACAGAAGAACTAATTGTGTCCAAATATATAGCAAAATTACTTGTTTTCTAAATAATAAAATCTTCTACATTCCCTCCTCTGAGGCTTATCTAAGCCTCACTTTCACTAGTTTTTTTCCAGAGTGTAGTTTCAAAATCCAGCTCCCTCAGTTATGCTACCTAGTGACTCAACTGAGTCACCCATTCTCCTTTTCAATTACTGGATTAAGCCACCACACTCCGGAGGAGCACTCGAGCCAAACATCTTCTTCCATACATTTTATTTCTTTTAGTTGTTCTTTCTTTTTTGTTTAATGGAAAAAGTAAAAGAATCGAGGTCTCCTAGTCAGACAAACTGAAACATTGTTATAAGTGTGTGTATACCTTTGTTCTTGCATTGCATGTTATTGTCACAGTTATGTAGAGTATATCAAACATAAAAGTCTCTTATACTATTGAAAGTTTTCTTGCGGTGTAGATATCCCCTAGGGTCTGGCTCATCAATCATCTTCTTCGTCCTCAATTCCTCATTTAATGGGATCAACATCCAGGGTTTGTAAATATCAATTTGGTTGCCCTCTCAAATTAGTTTTCATTATCTTTTTTCCGCATTTTCATTCGTTTAACCGTGGTTTTCCAACTAATGATCTTAATATACAAAGTACACAACAGAATAATAACCCACTTTCAATATCCCTAATTGAGCAAACCTTAATTTTCAAAACTTTTATGAAGTTTTCCTTAACTTCTGCTCTTAAGTTTTTCTTGACTCAATCGTAATCGCAAAATTTTCCTCCCTGCGCAATATTATTCAGTAAAAGTGCAACACTGATCACCAAACATAAGTCATTCTACTTTTTTCATATAATTGTTTTTCCCCTAATGCAGACAAAGCATTATAATAAATATCTGCTTATTATAGTAGTCTAATTGATTTATTATGCATTTTTGTTCTACTTGATCCATATGACTATTAATTCAAAATATGGCTGGGTAAACATAACTTTTATCACTTCTTATGAGAGAATATCATTTCTTAAATTCGAAGAATCCATCTTTTAGTCAGTCAATTTTAGTGAACATAACACTTTACACCTATCTAATAAATTGCAATACATTTCGCTTACTGTCTATTTTATTACCAAATTTAAACAATAAATTCCATTTTGACCTTTTTAATCTCGCATGTTGCTTCCTATTCTCATTGTAGCTCCTCAGTTCAAGACTAAACTGAATAAATTTTCTTTGTTTCTACTAATTTCTAAATAAACTATCATGAATAAACTAACTATGTGTCATGTAATCACTCTAACTAAGAAAGCTTCAGAGCAATGTTACATTTATCTCATAAAAGTCATTCAATAAACTCATTAGACAATTAGAAAAATAACTCTAGCAAATAACTTTTTGCACTCTTACATATTCCTTATATGTACATTTCTTTTTCTTTATATCTAACAATCTAAAAGTTTGTCTATCAACCATTTAAACCATTAGCATTATAACTTAATTATTATTAAAACTTCCTTGTGTTCGTATGCAATTTATTTCTAATCTTCAATACTTCTGTTTAGTTGACATATAATATGACCTTATTTCTGATAGTTTTTCAATCTAAGGATTACTTCTGTTAGAAATGTAATTTCTGTTCCTGTCCCTCCTCTGTTGATTTCATTGCTTTTACCCATCTATATCATGTCCACATGGTATACTGATATATGGCCTATTTTTGTCGCTGTTCTTTTCTTAACTTTGTTTTTGCCACAAATTTCACAAAACTTTGCAAAAATGCCTTTTAATTTAAAATGCCTTTAATTTTAACTTTATTTTAATTTTTAACTTCCTTACCTTACTTTTTAATTTCCTTATCTTACTCCCCCCTTTGCGCACTGGTTTAAAACCATTGCGCATCTGGACTGAGAATATTCAAAAGTATTCATTGGTTCAACAATCTGTCCTTCATGTGAATGCCAAATATCTATTTTTGACCCCCCTCTGGTGCCATTCAGATTGTTCACAAGGGCCTGTTAGTTATTGGATTTTAATAAGTTCTTGTAAGTCTATAAACTTTCTATCGAGCACTACTTGATATCATTTTAACTAATCAATTGCATTTTGAAAATTGTATTCTTATCAATTAAAATTAAAATTTAACATTTGTTAATACTTGCTTTAATTTCAACTGTAGTCTTAAATTAATTAAGTATACCCTTGTATTGACAAGTTACATCTGAGTATAAGATTTATTTTAAAAGTTATTTTTAGATCAAATTTTTTGCTTCATGAATTGTCTTAATTCCCATTATGATATATCAATTTCTTAAATTAATTGTTAACATTATTTTAGTTTATTTTCTTTTTTTCATTATCATTGTTTTCTATGTTGCGTAATATATTTTTCTCTTCAATTATTTTTGTTATGGTGGGGTTATTATTAAGTTGCTACTGAATCTATTCAAGGGCTGAACATTCATTCATAGAAAAGTTGGTTGATGTTGACTATTGTTTGAGCTTGTACTCATCTCTGTTGAGTCTCTTTTGCACAGTTCTTCTCATTCCTGTGTTTCTGGTTAAGTTTGTCTTTTCTTCCATTCATGATTTGATCATTCTGTTAACCTTGTCATCAATCATTACATCTTTCACCAGGGTGTCTCCAGTGAGTCGTTCGTTGCAATGGACTCTTTCTCTCATTGTCAGCATGTCCTTGATCCCTCACTTCAGTTGTGGGGGGTTGCTGAAGTTAGTTGGTGTATTTTAAGTTGAGAGGCATGGACTCAAATGTCACACTGTTGATCACTTCTTCTGAAATTACAAAGCACAGTTACTGGTTCTTTTTGTTAGACTTGTTCCAGAATCCTTCCTGGAATAGAGCTGCTGCTATCTGTAAATTAAAGCATAATTATTTTTGTTAGTGATAACAACATGTGATTTCAATCATCTGCTCATCTGTCCCATTGTCCTTCTCGATGTTACCTGTAGAAAGGTCATGTAGGCTGAGTGGTGTCCTTTCTGCCTTCATTAACAGCAGGACTTTAATCCATATATTCTCATTTGTTTTTCATAAATTTGACTTTTGATCATTATTTGCAACTTTTTGCATTTTTCTCACAATAAATTTCAATGTACTCTTATAATTAGTCAATTCAACTCAGTTATCTCTTTGTCTTGAGTTCCACTATCAACCCACTATTTATTAGGCATCTTGGACAATACTCAACCCACTTTGACAAAAGTTACAAGACAATATTTCATACTTTTGACAAAGATCAGCTCCATCACGATATGCTGAAAAGAAAGGCAGATGTGTTATGCTGCAAAGAAAGTCAGATATGTTATGCGCTGCGCAAATGTGGCACTGTTTTTTCTCTTTTTATTTTTCTCTTTTCATTCTTTGTTTTTTCATGTTGTTACTTCAGTTCCTGACCAGGAAATTTAACCAAATCCATCCATGGTCATTATTTTACTGGGCAGAATTTGCCCTGTGGGCCCACATGTTAAATTTTAAATACAGCTGTATTGGCAAAATAATTGATTTGCCTTAGTGTCTCTTCAAACACCATCTCTCACTCATTCACACTCAGTGTCTCTCTCACACACACTGGCCAGCATACACTCTTGCAGGTTGTGCTCTAAATGTGGCATCCTATAATTTTAGCCAAGGGTTGATCAGGTCAACACAGCTATGTCAAACACTATTGAGAAGTGTCAATGATCAAAGGTTTAGTTTAACACCATTGTTATAATCCTTTTTTTTTTCTTTTTACAAATTCTAATAGACTAAGTATTTTAGAATATAAGCCTGCCAATTGTAATTTTTCAAATACATTTTGTCATTTGTTTTTCTGATTTTTCCTATTCTTTTTTTGTTTTTTGCTCATGAGCTGCTTTAAGAAATTGGAGATCTCTGCATAATCTTGGATCCATGGCCAACAGCATTTCCATCTCATTATCCCAGTTCTGACAGCATTTTTTGCGATTTCATAATTTTGGACTTCTGGAGTAATTTTTTCTCCAATCTATCTCTAAAAAATTATCAAAACAAAATGGAGTGACCAGTATCATTGTTTTGTAAACAATAATGATAATTCTTTGACAATTTTTCCCTATCTTTTTCTTTGCTACAGAATATTTTTTTCTCATGCTTTTAAGCCCTATATGATTTCATGTAATAGCCCTCACTATACCAAATCCAGCCTCAGTTTGAACTAGTGAGTTGAGCACCAACTTTCAGTGTATTTTCTTTTTTATATGGCTGGACTTGAACCTACTGAAAAAGCAGAGAGGGTTAGTTTAGCAGAGAATATAAAGAATTGCTTATGAGACCAGTGAATAATCAGAATGAATAAAGTTAATATAATAACTAAATTTGAAGCAGTCTCTAGAGTGATAATCGGAGTTGCCACACCTGTGTTGCCCGTAAGGGAAGGATGTCGGTCAGTTCTTCTGTTTTTAGATTATCAGTCTGTTGAAGTTTTTTAGCTGTCAGCCTGGCTGTCACTCAAAGGCTTGATGTAAACAGGAATATTGGCTCTGTTGTTTCTCTGCCTCTTCTGAGTTTGGGCTTTGATAGATTTTGCCACAGCTTTGCATCTCAGGATTTTCCTCTTGTCCTCAGGAAAAAGTCTCCAGTGAAATAGTGAAAGTTTCACCTTTTCCAGCATTAAATCAGTCTTTCTCCATGCTGAGTTTTCCAGAGAGTGGTCATCTTCAGAAGGGGAGCTGAAAACCCCTCACCCACTCTTCTTCTTCTCTCTGCAGTCGTGTCTTTGACCTTTCACCTCTTCCATTCGACACTGAAGCCACCTGAAACTTGAACACTCAGAGAGCTGCATAGATCAAATTAGTCTTTATAAATATTTGTTCCTGAGCTATTAGCTCTTTATCTAAATTCCACTTTTAACCATCTTTTTCCTAGTTCTTTTATACTATATAATAATCACTGGTTGACAACAGCAGTTCTCCCATTCTGTTTTTAGTAAAGCAAGTTCTTCGTTGCAGGAAAAAGCAAGCTATTTCTTCATTGCAATATGAGCAATAATCTAACTTTTGATTTTCTGAGTATAATACAATTAAATAATTTTCCCTATCATAAAATCAGCCTTCAATCTTTTTCATATATTTGCATGCTGTGCTCAAAATAATCTAACATGGTGAATCAACTTTTCCTCAGCCATTTCCAACAATTCACATTTACTACAATTCTAAGATTGCTGTAAATTATTTATGACTGTTGAAACTTTGTCACTCAATCTTGTTCACTTTTAGCACACTGCACAAGTTATTTTTTCTTAGCACAAACTTAATTATCTACAATAGAATCATTTTTCTCACTTTGTCTTCAGGGATAATGAGATACAAATTTTTGACGTCTTCAGATATAAGATATAATATATTTAGCACGTGCATTCTTATTTATTTATCCATTAATATATATCAGTCCATTTATTAATATATATTTTATACTTTAACTTATTTATACTACAATAATCTGCAAGACTAATATCTTGAAACAATTGTTTTCTTTTACTATTTCCTTTACTTTTAATACTCATTTATACATTACTTGTCTCTCAAGCACATTCACACATTCCTTGTCACCTATTTTTAACCACAGTCACAGTCAAGCAGACACACCGGACAGGATCCTACATTCACTCTACTCACACAACACATTGACAATACAATAACTTTAAACTATAAGACCTCTGCGATTCACTTCCTCCGACACAACAGAGTCATATACTACATAGCTTTTCCGTACAGTCCCTTGTTAACCTATAACAAGGCGGTAACCAAAAGCTAAACTTATCTGTGCAATATTCGCCATCAAACCAGGCCCTCTTGGCGAAATCCACATAAAACTTACCCAGTCCCTTGTTAACCTATAACAAGGCAGTAACAATAAACCAAACTTAATCTGTGCACATGCAATTAACTTATTATCCTCAAGGCCCTCTTAATAAGTAACACAGAGTTCTGGTAACCTTTACCAGTATACTTAATGATACCCAATACCATTAAAATCTACAATAAGTTGGTAACCTTTACCAGTATACTTAATGATACCCAATACCATTAAAATCTACAATAAGTTGGTAACCTTTACCAATAAACTCAAACTCTTGCTAATCATCCATCCAGGCCCTCTTGATTTAGCAAACACAGATTCTTACATAAGTACGACAAAACCTTTAGTGGCACATCAGCAGTACCAATATTCATACAATCTGCATCAGATTATATAAACACTGGCAAACATTAACGGGAGCTCCGCGGCGCTATAACACAGTACTTGACATCATCAACAACAATAGACACTTATTTCTAGAATCAAAGATCCTCTTTTCAATTTTTTAGTTCTTTAAACTTGGAGAAGCATTTTAAAGGGTCTTACCACTCTGGCTCACTGGTGACAACACACACTTTTTCAAAAGCAAAAATTGCTCACCTCAAAGTACAGTGGCCACTGTTGTCTGTGTCGGTCACCAGTGTTGCCTTTCGTGATTCCTTCTGCTTCAAAACCCAAGCCCCACGTTGGGCGCCAAATGTTGTGGTTTTCAATCTTTCTGAAAAATAACTTCGCAGAGATCTTTGATGCCAGAAATAAGTAGACTTTATTTTCGAACGCCGTCCCGTTCCATAGAACGGCGCTCTAACGCTCTGGCCCCCGGCCGACTGGCCCCCTGGCCTTCCAGTGCGCTCCCGAGTATATTTTGTTTCAGAGTTATATACATACATCTTCTTCCAAAGAAGGTAACACACCCTATAGATAGTTTTGGGTAAAGGTCTTTTACCATGTGACTTCTCAGAATAGAATTTTCTGCAGCAAACAACATTCCATTCAAGGTCTTTCACATACACAGAGGAAATCCAAAGTCACAGACAGAAGAACTAATTGTGTCCAAATATATAGCAAAATTACTTGTTTTCTAAATAATAAAATCTTCTACAGCAGACGGAACGTGAACAATCTCTGACTGGGCAGACGGAACGTGAACAGTCTCTGACTGGGCAGACGGGACGTGAACAGTCTCTGACTGGGCAGACGGGCTGTATCTCCTCCTTCTCCTCCTTGTCCGCGAGCAACTGGGTGCTGTTCTCTCCCCGGAATTAACCGGGAGCGCAGCATTCTCATCCCTGATACGAGCACACAAAGCATAACACTCATCTAACGTCATGCGTGGCTCCTCCTCCTCAGCTTGATTCCCATTCCGCTGTCTCCTCTCCCTTTTCGTGATTGAGGAAAAATCACGAAAATTCATACCGCTGGATCTATAAGGTGACGGAGTCGTTCTGTCACGGGGACACACAGGAAAATAGGTAGATCCAAATGCCTTATGGCAGTAGGTGTTTATTAAAGCATAATCCATCTCGTAGTCATCCAGGCAAGGTTCAAAGTCCATGTTAGCAATCCAAATACAAATAAACAAAACAAGAAACAGGCAAGGAACTCAGAAGTGTGGTGACCATATACAACGACTCCGTACACATACTAACACAGACCGGGAATATATACACATATCTAACAAGACTAACACAGAACAGCTGGGAACAATGATTATGGGGAACAGCTGAGTGCAATGAACTGATGAGTGACAGTGACAGACAGAATGCTGGGAATTGAAGTCAAATGTGAAGGACACCGTGAGACAAGGACCTCTAGTGATAGACAAGGGAACACAACCAGACACTGTGACATAACCCCCCCTCTACGGAGCGACTACCAGACGCTCCACGACAACATTAAAACATGACACAAGAGTTCAGGAGGGAGGTGGAACGGTGGAGGATCAGGGGGAGGGATGGTGGGCCAGGTCCGTGAAGGGAGACAGGAAAAAGGGGTGAGGGCTTAACCGGGAACCAGGGCAAAAAAGAAAGTCCATCGGGCGGCCAGGGCGAAGCAGACAGTCCATCGGGCGGCCAGGGCGAAGCAGACAGTCCATCGGGCGGCCAGGGCGAAGCAGACAGTCCATCGGGCGGCCAGGGCGAAGCAGACAGTCCATCGGGCGGCCAGGGCGAAGCAGACAGTCCATCGGGCGGCCAGGGCGAAGCAGACAGTCCATCGGGCGGCCAGGGCGAAGACGACCACTCAGGGGGCCCCGGCTCAGGAACAGACACTGGCTCCGGCTCAGGAACAGACACTGGCTCCGGCTCAGGAACAGACACCAAAACTGAAACAGACACAAACACAGAAACACTGGTTCAGGAACAGATGCTGGCTCCGGATCAGGTACAGCAGACACTGGCTCCGGATCAGGTACAGCAGACACTGGCTCCGGATCAGGTACAGCAGACACTGGCTCCGGCTCTGGAACAGCAGACACTGGCTCCGGCTCTGGAACAGGCACTGGCTCTGGTTCCGGCTCTGGAACAGGCACTGGCTCTGGCTCCGGCTCTGGAACAGCAGACACTGGCTCCGGCTCTGGAACAGCAGACACTGGCTCCGGCTCTGGAACAGCAGACACTGGCTCCGGCTCTGGAACAGCAGACACTGGCTCCGGCTCTGGAACAGCAGACACTGGCTCCGGCTCTGGAACAGCAGACACTGGCTCCGGCTCTGGAACAGCAGACACTGGCTCCGGCTCTGGAACAGCAGACACTGGCTCCGGCTCTGGAACAGCAGACACTGGCTCCGGCTCTGGAACAGCAGACACTGGCTCCGGCTCTGGAACAGCAGACACTGGCTCCGGCTCTGGAACAGCAGACACTGGCTCCGGCTCTGGAACAGCAGACACTGGCTCCGGCTCTGGAACAGCAGACACTGGCTCCGGCTCTGGAACAGCAGACACGGGCATGTCCAGGATCCGAGCCAGACGCTCCAGATAGTCCAGATCCAAGAAGGCAGACGGAACGTGAACAGTCTCTGACTGGACAGACGGAACGTGAACAGTCTCTGACTGGGCAGACGGGACGTGAACATTCTCTGACTGGGCAGACGGGACGTGAACATTCTCTGACTGGGCAGACGGGACGTGAACAGTCTCTGACTGGGCAGACGTGACGTGAACAGTCTCTGACTGGGCAGACGGAACGTGAACAGTCTCTGACTGGGCAGACGGAACGTGAACAGTCTCTGACTTGGCAGACGGAACGGGAACAGTCTCTGACTGGGCAGACGGAACGTGAACAGTCTCTGACTGGGCAGACGGAACGTGAACAATCTCTGACTGGGCAGACGGAACGTGAACAGTCTCTGACTGGGCAGACGGGACGTGAACAGTCTCTGACTGGGCAGACGGGACGTGAACAGTCTCTGACTGGGCAGACGGGACGTGAACAGTCTCTGACTGGGCAGACGGGCTGTGTCTCCTCCTTCTCCTTGTCCGCGAGCAACTGGGTGCTGTTCTCTCCCCGGAATTAACCGGGAGCGCAGCATTCTCATCCCTGATACGAGCACACAAAGCATAACACTCATCTAACGTCATGCGTGGCTCCTCCTCCTCAGCTTGATTCCCATTCCGCTGTCTCCACTCCCTTTTCGTGATTGAGGAAAAATCACGAAAATTCATACCACTGGATCTATAAGGTGACGGAGTCGTTCTGTCACGGGTACACACAGGAAAATAGGTAGATCCAAATGCCTTATGGCAGTAGGTGTTTATTAAAGCATAATCCATCTCGTAGTCATCCAGGCAAGGTTCAAAGTCCATGTTAGCAATCCAAATACAAATAAACAAAACAAGAAACAGGCAAGGAACTCAGAAGTGTGGTGACCATATACAACGACTCCGTACACATACTAACACAGACAGGGAATATATACACATATCTAACAAGACTAACACAGAACAGCTGGGAACAATGATTATGGGGAACAGCTGAGTGCAATGAACTGATGAGTGACAGTGACAGACAGAATGCTGGGAATTGAAGTCAAATGTGAAGGACACCGTGAGACAAGGACCTCTAGAGATAGACAAGGGAACACAACCAGACACTGTGACAAAATCAAGGTAATTCTGAAACTCCCAGAAAATTCAATTCATGTCCCCATATTTCAGAACCCTTGTTTCAAGCCTGGTTTGATGGATGCTGTCTTTACGCAATGGTCAGACAAAGGTTTCACTACTATCAGGGATCTTTATGTTGATAATTACTTTGTATCTTTTGCCCAGCTCCAGGCTAAGTTCAAACTCCCTGCTAAACAATTTTTTCGTTATCTACAAATTAGGAATTTTGTCAAGCATACTTTTTCACACCTAGATGTGACCCCCATGCAACATGTCTTTTTTGATATTATGACCAGCCCTCCCACCTCCAAGCATTTGATTTCTCGGTTTGTTAATCTCTTTGTTGTGGCAACCCCCTCTCTTCATATTAAAGAGGTATGGATCAAGGACACCGGCGAAGTTATATCTGACGAGCTATGGGCGAAAGGGTTAAACAGGATAAAAGCATGCTCTATTAATGCTCGACTTCAGCTTATTCAGTTCAAAGTAGGTTGTACTACTCCAAGACTAGACTGAACAAATTATTTCCGGCTGTCTCCCCCACTTGTGATATACAGTATGTAAATCAACTAATGGAACTCTTGGGCATCTTTTCTGGTCCTGCTCTAAGCTCACAAAATTCTGGGTCGACATTTTCAGTTTGTACAGTGCTGTGTACAATAGACAACTGGTTCCTGACTGTCTCTTAGTAATACTGGGCTGCTCCAAAGGTTCTTTGGCTCTACTATCCGCTTTACAACAAGCCCTCATGTTTGGTATGGTCACTGCAAAACGGGTTATCCTAAAGGAGTGGAAGTCAGCTTCCTCTCCTTGCTTCAAGAGGTGGCTTAATGATATGGTTTCCTGTTTATACCTTAAAGAAATTCGATTCTCTATGTCTAACTCTCAAGATAAGTTCAAGAAGATCTGGGGCCCTTTCATAGAATACATCAGGAAGGATAGAACTGAATCTGGGACCTAAATGCATTGCACTTTTTATTTTTTTAAACTTTGGGTAGTTATCTCTACTGAGACTGCAACTCCCCTTCGGCTCAGGCCTCCTTGACTCAATTTGTGTGAGTGGACTTTTTGTGATATCTATTCATTTTACTGACACTTATATTTATACTTGTTTCTTTCTATAGAATGTGTAAGTGCTGGCTGTATGTGTTTTTTTTTTTTTTGTGCCTTAATTATCTGATTTACTGCCTTTCTTTTTGTTTGTATTATGTGCACCTGTGTATAAAAAAAAATCTGTATTAATAAAATTTACCAAACAAAAAAAAAGTTCTTCAGACTAGTCAAGTGTCCTCCTTTAATAGTCGGATTGCCTGAAGATAAAAACTCCTTCTCAGTCTCTCTGTATTATTTCTCAGGATCCGGTAACCCTTTCCTGATGGGAGCAATGACAATAAGTTATGTCCAGGATGATGAACGTCTTTAATAATTCTTTTGGCCCTGGTCCTGCATCTCTAAATGTAAATGTTTTTGATACCAGGGAGCGATGTCCTGGCTTTCTGGGCTGACCTTCCCACTCTAAACAATGCTTTCTGATCTTGGTCCGTTGTATTTCCAAACCAGGAAATTAAACTTCCAGTGAGCAGGCTCTCCATAGTTTCAGTATAGAAAGTCCTAAGCACTTTTTGGGAAACCTTAAACCTGGCCAGCCTTCGTAAATGATAGATGCGTTGATTTGCCCCCATTACGAGGTGATGTGTAAGCATTTTCCAGGAAAGACCTTCTGTAAGATAGGCTATACCCCAAGATATTTAAAACTCCTCACCCTTTCAACTGTGGCCCCATTGATCATCGAACACCTTGGATGGCTTGATGGTGAGTAAATTATGGGATAATTTTAATTTTTGTGCAAACTATCCATTTAATCCCTAAATGTACTCTCTTTTTTGCAGTTACCGTTGTGCTGAAGAGTAGCGCATGTGCTTAGTATGAGGGCACTTTATGCACAGTACTGACACCTTTCTTTACTTAGTGGTTCATACATAATGAACATTGTTGATCCAAATAAAACTGATTTATTTTCAAAAAAGTCTTCACTCAAATAAAGTAAGGGTAATGAATTAAAAATGTTTGAGTGTATTTACATCAAGGTGGAAAAGGACTTTCATCATATAAAACAAAAAAGATTATTTTAAATTTATGTTTCCAGTACATAGCTGGAGAAATCAGGTTATGTCTATACTGACAGTTAAAACCTTGTTTAATTCAGTTATATAAAGTAATCTTAAATAATTTTGTATTTCATTTCAACAAAACCAGTTATTGAAGATGTTCCCACATGAAGTACATTTTCTAAGTTGAACTGACTACACATTTTTTCAGTGTAGTGCTCTTCAAGAAGATACTTTAAAATGAAAATTTCAATGACAAACCTGGCCGTAATTTAGGTAGGGAAGATTCTGGGACTCAGCGCTAGTTTGTGATAAGCATTTTATAAGCTGAACACATCAGACACATTATTTTTGTGGCAGAATTCTAGTGTCTTTGCGTTATTCAGCCTGAGGGTGGCGTTCTAATTATGATTGACATACTTTAGTCCACACACGGCAAACGCATAGGATGTCATCTTAGAATAATTTTGTAATGTAGTATTTATTGCTTCCCATTGTTGTTTTAGAACATTGCAAATTGTGTAGTAATTCCTGTGAAATGTCTAACAAATAAAACAAACACAACTATTTTGTATAAAGTATATCCATGAGCACGTTTAACCTAATAAAGATTTATACTTTAATTAATTTGATACGCTACTCTGTATAGGAAGAACAGACTTGCAATCTAGTTACTGACCTGATGCAGACACATAGCTGAAGCAGACTGATGTTATCATGTTCGGGAGCGAAGTTTACGTGAGGTCAGGTGATGTGAAAAGCGGGGAAGTTTGAAATATGCCCCAAAGAATCTCCATTAGGGCGCGCTGCAGTTTCATTTTAACCACAGATTTACATCGGACATTTGTGGTGGGGCGCCGCTGCCGCCGCAGAGTTGGGGAAGGACGGCTCAGACACAGTGGCGGTTCTAGACCATTTCAACTGGGGGGGCCAAGCCGGGGCCAGTTGTGCTGTTAGAGGGGCCAGTTGCATTTAGACCTTATTGTTGTCATATCATTTTCTGCACTGCACTGAAGGCATTAACAGGCAAAATACCATGTTTATAATCATTCAACAATGTATTTGCATTTCCATTATATTTTTACATTTGCATTACATATTCAGTATTAGTCACAGTAACTGTAATTGACATGATGTCCTTCTTTCTCTTCATTTTGGTGAGAACTATAGAGCAAAAGCAATGGGGACCAAGAAGCGTATTAATTAATTTACTGAAAATAACTGACTTGCTAGGTAACCATGTCTAACCATTTGCAGGGTTCCTGCACACTTTTTAAAATCGAATTTAAGGCTTTTTAAAACCTGAAGAAATCAAAATTCATACCGTACATTAGGGGTGTGCAATATTGACAAAAATATATCTCAATATTTTCAATGTTTTGTTGATGATTAGATGATATTTTACTGATTGTGTTTTTGTGCTGGTGACATGGCTGGTTTAGGCCTGTTGTTGACAGCAGACTCACAAAGATATTCATATTTTTTAATATTCTATGCAGTCGTCAGTTAACAGCAGGGACCGAAATTCATTTTTTAATTAATTTTTAATTAATTTAATTTGCCACCTTAAATTGATTTCCAGGGGCATTTTCACCTATATATGGACATTCTTTCTAAACTTATTTAGAGTTATTAATCACCTTTTATGTCAAATACTAACATTCAAATTATACAGTAATTATACTTATTTATACAATAATACTTAATTATACAATAATTATACAGTACCACTGTTACCAGTCAAATTAAATCATTTAATCAAAATCCATCTTTGCAGTCTAGAGGAGACACAGAAGTGGCATTAATATATTTACACTCCATTCACAATTGCATAAATAAAGCTATGAGATTTTTTTTAAATCAATATTTAAACATGAAATTATTTCTAATTTTAACTTTTTAATTAAAGGGTACTTTAAATATGAAACTAGAACCGCCAGTAGGCGGCGGCAAGTCAAGGTCTTAAAGGGTTAGTTCACCCAAAAATGAAAATTAAGTCATTAATTACTCACCCCCATGCTGTACCAACCCCGTAAGACCTTCGTTCATCTTCGGAACACAAATGAAGATATTTTTGATTAAATCTGAGAGGTGGATCACTGCTACATAGGCTGCCAGAGGGAATGAAACTTGACGGCCCAGAAAGTCATTAAAGAACATGTTTAAATATTCCATGTGCCTACAGTGGCTCAACTATAAGTTTATCAAGCGACGAGACTACTTTTTTTCCGAAAAACAAACAAACATAAATAACGACTTTATTCGACTATTCCTTTTCTTCCTTGTGGGCCTGAGACGAGAGTTCAAGAGATTTCCACGACGCATGCGCGAGAACTGAGAAGAGGACGTTCTTCTTCTAATACTTCTTGTTCAGTTCTCGCGCATGCGTCGTGGAAATCTCTTGAACTCTCGTCTCAGGCCCACAAGGAAGAAAAGGAATAGTCGAATAAAGTCGTTATTATGTTTTTTTTTTCGGGAAAAAAGTAGTCTCGTCGCTTGATAAACTTATAGTTGAGCCACTGTAGGCACATGGATTATTTAAACATGTTCTTTAATGACTTTCTGGGCCGTCAAGTTTCATTCCCTCTGGCAGCCTATGTAGCAGTGATCCACCTCTCAGATTTAATCAAAAATATCTTCATTTGTGTTCCGAAGATGAACGAAGGTCTTACGGGGTTGGTACAGCATGGGGGTGAGTAATTAATGACTTAATTTTCATTTTTGGGTGAACTAACCCTTTAATAAGTGAGTTGAAGGATTCATTCATTCACCCGATTCGTTCAAACGGCTGATTCATTCGGGAAAGAAGCAAGTGATTCCTTCAAAACGCGGATTTCAGTCAAGAAATCATCGCTGTCTGTTGCATTGAGACTCTGCTACGGTTTCATTTTGAAATTCTAGTCGGCGAAATAAAGGGAAAACAAACAATATTGACAATATTGTGTCTAAAAAGTAACGCCCAATGTTAACTTATTGTTAATTTAACTGTTGTATAAGATCAATATCACAGTTGCAATTGTGCACGGGAAAACAGCACTCTTGCTGATGTGATATTCTAATATAAGAACATAATATGATATAAATATAAGACATAAACTAATTTGGGGACATAGCCTACCTATGAACCACACACAGCAGTGAAAGAACGAGAGACAAATTCGATGTCAGCTCACAGTCCATCGTATACAGTTAAAACATTGATTACAATATCATAATAGACAATACACATCGCACACCCGATACGCACATAAAGAATTAACTTGCAACTGAACTGACATTTACCAGCTTTCTCCTTCTCTCCTCTCTCGCGTGCAGGAGACAGACGTTATTCTGCCGCGATTCCAGCGAATGTGATGCGAATTGTCACGTGAACAAGCAAATCCACAAAGATAGAATAATAAAAAAATAATACGCATACAACGATAACAACGATAGCAAAAAAAAAAAAACAGTTTTGTAAAAATTATTTCACACTCCACATTTAGGGGGGCCACAAGGGGGGCCAAGCTTGTTGTCACAGGGGCACGGGCCCCCCTGGCCCCCCCTCTAGAACCGCCATGCACGCCTGCCGAAACCACGAGCTAAATTTTAATATCCTGCTCACTTTTTACGATTTAAAATAATCAATAAATTCCGGTCATGCCCGAAAGCGATTACAAATGCGTGAAATGCACGCGAGTTGTTTGCTACTTTTTGCCTGTGTTTTAGGTTGATGCTTATAATTTTTTATAGAATACAGAGAGGAAAAGATGTATGCTATCTTTTCAAGGAAGTAGCCCATTGATGATAGTGACGGCAGTGCTTGTGGAAAGTGTGGGCTACACTGAAAAAGAAGAGTTGTTGATTTTCACTTGTGCTACAATCATTGATTTGGAATTCCAAAGAAACAATTCTCAAGATTTAAATTGCATTTTTTTATTTTATTTCTTACATTTTTTGAAACACTAAGACACGGTTTCACTACTTTCCCAGGCAGTGAAGTTGCATCTGAATTTATGTCAAGTTTTTGACATTTTCACATTTGAGTAGCCTACCAAATAAAATATAGTACCACAATACGAAATGGAATATTAATAAAGCCTTTTAATGTTTTTTGAAATACCTTTTCACTACTTTTCTGATATTGAAAATTAATTTGAATGGGGGGTAAAGTTTCAGACAATTTGGAAAAAAATATTTACCCTAATACGACAAAGTCAGTTATAAATGATGGCACCCTAAAAAAAGGTCAAAGGTCAGATGTAGAAAACTAATTTTGGGAAAGGATTTTAACCTTAAATATATATAAAATATAAAGTCCTTTATTTTTTTAGCTGTGATTTCATAATTAGTCCCATATGGGTTAAATAGGCCACAATTTGAGGGGACAGCCATTTGTAGTGGTGTCCGAAACTGATATACCCTCATTGACTAGAAAATACCCATAATGCACTGTGAGGATCGTGCTGAATAAATACCCGCATTTTGCCAGAAGATGGCGCCTGCTTCTGAATAATCAATCCATCCATTTTCCAAACTGCTATATTCGTGCAGTATAGGAATGAGGGTATATATAGGGGACAATTTCAAATACTGCTAATGTCTTCAGTATTACTACGGAATTACAGTTAGACCACATATTGAGACCAAGTCAAGTCAAGTCAAGTCATCCTCATTTATATAGCGCTTTTAACAATGTAGATTGTTTCAAAGCAGCTTTACAGAGACAAAGATATAATTTAAGGCAACAGAGATTGGTCCGGCCCACAGCGGCTCCTGAAAAATGCTTCCTTCAGCCAAAGTTAGCTTTGATTGATTCACCTCCGTCCAAATGATAGTTTGTTATTAAATTAGGGGCCGCTAAGACGACACCGTTCTCTCTAAACAGACTTTAAACGTGAACCTGTGATAGACGCTGATGGCGTCCACATGCGCATTAAGAATTGATTCTATAGTTATATGCGTTTGAATATATGTGCGCAGGTTTATAATTCCTTACAAACCATGCCTAAACAAACTACTTGTCTATAAATTTTGATGCAGAATTTTTATTTTATCTTATCACTTTGGGTAGGTACGCGAACCGAAAAATTCCACAACGCTTTATCTGTAGAGTGGTATAGGGATCCTCCATAGGGAGAGGCTAGTTGGCACTTCAGCACTGCATTGTCATCGGGTCCAGGCGAAAGTCCTTCGTCAGATCTGGAAACGGCCTGGATCCGGCAGGCTGCGGGAAAACCTCGGGATAAACAAAGACACTAAAATTAGCGTAGATGCCATTCTTCTTATGATGTAACGAGTACATCAGGATTTGAGGGAAGTGTTCCCAGTTCCGGCTGACCTAATCTAAGCAGCCTATGTAAAACCACATAAAGAGACCATGGCTGCTTTTCCCAAAAGCTTCCTGAGATAAGCTGATCATAAAAAGTAGAGACCATTGGTGGCTATGGTTCTACGATCAACATACAATGCTTTTGGGAAACGCAGCCCTAGCCTATGTTTCAGTGAAGACCAGGAGTCAAATTTAAAGTTCAAAGTTGACAGAAAGCTTTTAATATTAAGTAACGAAGTACTTAATAAATCAATCCTTTACCAAATATCTCTGAGTAAAATTAAGTTGCAGGAGAGTAAAGGAAGAGAAGAAGGGCCTATACAAGCGAGATGCAAGAGCCAGACTGAGCGATATAAGAACTCTGCAAATATTTATAGCCTGCTTACGTTCAGGTCAAAAATATTCTTCCTTCTGCTCATGGCCTCTTGGTATCACATTCTGCAAACATAGCTAAACATTGTTGGTTCACACTATAAAAGCAGAAAGAGCCAAATGAGCATTTTCATCATGTCTTCACCTTATGCAAATAAATCTGTTCCTTAATTCCAAGTAAGATAGCCAACTTGTGACAAATTGTATATTAGACAAGATACCACACATCAACAAAAGCAGAGAGTGCTACACGGGTGTCATCTAGTAATTTTTTGTAGTTATGCTTTGTACTAATAGGCTAGTCATAGCCACTCCCACATGCAGATCCCACATGCACTGAAGTGCCTTGAAATGCACAGTTATTCAATAAGTACTTCTCATTTCTTTTTTTGTGCACCCTCACTCATAATTCCTCTGGAAGCTTCCTTGTTCCTCGCCTACTCACAGTGCAATTAGAGAATTGAGATGTCCATCAAGATGGCTAACTTTGATCGGTTTCTGGGTCACTGTCTGGAGGACGGCGGAGGAAACGATGAAGCATCAATTTGAGTATTGAGAAGCATCCCATGAGTTGACGTAATTTCCACTGAAACAGGAAGACGAAGACAGGGCGGGGACATATCAAGCAGCTCCTGATAAACCTGATAAAAATGATTCCACATCATTTCTTTGCTCATTTGGGAACATTTTATTGATGTATTGATAATTCACCCTCTCCCGACCCCGAAATATTTTTTTCGTTGCCCTAAATCATGGAGAAAATGATCATAATACAATGCTCAGAGAGCAATATAAAAATAAAAATTGCCAAAAATGTCAAGAAATCATTAAATAAAAGTGGAAAAACACTTGAAACACATTGATATTTTTTATTTGATACAGACATAGGTTTGTATCATGTAGTGTGTTATATCATGTACTCCGTGTATCCTAATCATCCCCATATATTGCCAAAAGTATTGGGACACCCCTCCAAATAATTGAATTCAGGTGTTCCAATCACTTCCATGGCCACAGTTGTATACAATCTATCAAGCATCTATAGGCATGCAGACTGTACAAACATTTGAGAACGAATGGGAAATTTGTGAATTTCCTCACTACTAAATATTCCATGGTTTTATAACAAAGTGGAAGAACAACAGCGACTCAGCCACGAAGTGGAAGGCCATGTAAAAACACAGCCAGAAGTCGCCAACTTTCTGCAGAGTCAATATACAGACCTCCAAACTTCGTGTGGCCTTCAGATCAGCTCAAGAACAGTGTGTAGAGAGCTTCATGGAATGGCTTTCCATGGCCGAGCAGCTGCAGTTCTTCTCTGCTGTAAAACAGAGGTGTTCGTTAAACTTTTTGCACATCACTTTGGGTGTTCCTTTGCACCCAGGCACCCTGCATCTTCCCTTCTTCAAACATATTATTTGGCATTGTGAGGTATTGTCCATGCAAGACATCTTTGAAAAGTACCCCTTATCGCACAACGTTGTCCTGAGGCAACAAAAAGAAAAAAATAATTTGTGAACATATAAAATAAAAAACTTCATAAAACCTGCCAAAAGGCTTCTCTGTGCACCTTCAAACACATGCACACACATATTTTGCATGAACAGTACATTTCATTTTAAATAAGATTACTGAAGCAAATAATCTTGCCTTCTTCTCACACCAGGTGCTCATGTGACCATGTGACAGAAAAGGACGTCCCACCTTCAAATAGTACATGATAGTGACTCCCAAACCTTATTTGACTGTTCTTTGATACTTTTTAAAACATTCTAATTGGTTGCAATCATTTAAAGAAACATTTACTGAACATAGGGCTTATGAAAACTTTCCAGTTAATGACATAATTTTCATTTTTTGGGTGAACTAGTAGATATACTACACATTATGAGTTTCGTCATAGTATTGTATAAAAATGAATTAATTAATAAATCAATTAAATATGTTTCATATTGTTGTTCGCCTAAATATACTGTATGTATTACTTTCTCCTCTAAAAATAAAGGTTATTAGCCTACATATTTTGCAACGAAATGATTTCATAATTTTGGCATCTTTATCGGAACTGTTAAGTAACCAGGATTGTTTATTCCAATTATCCCTTTTACGTGATCACTGATACTGTATTTTGTCGTGTAGCCTGAACCTCCAGACCAGCGGGCGGCGCTGTTGTGTAAGCAGAGCTCATTCCCTGGTTGCTGTACGCAGCAGCGCTCCCTGCTAACGAGATTCCCCGCAGGTCAGCGCCTATCCGAGAGCTGACCACTCTGATGCATCATTGAATTTCAGAGTATTGAACCTCAGTCTATTGCAAAATGAACGGGATGCCTGGAACGAACGTGATTCAAATCACTAATCTGTCGTCGGCGGTGAGCAGTGATCAGATGAGAACTCTGTTCGGCTTCCTGGGGGACATCGAAGAGCTGCGACTCTACCCGCCTGAGTGAGTCACAACAACAACAACAACAACAACACACACACACACACACACACCTGCCTGACAGAGTCAAAACAACACATAATAGGCAGACTTACTCATTATAACATTTCTGACTTACACATCCCGAGCTTATCATAAACATATGAGACCACTTCATCGTGATGATAATAACACACGCACACATTAAACACATACTCCATAGATACATATCACATCACATTCGTACACGACATCATACATTTTAAAATCACCTGCACAACCAATATCGTCACTATAGTATAAACACTTTATAGCCAACATACACAGCCAATAGCACACACACTGTATGCACATCAAAGACATCAGAAGACAAGTATGACATCATACAAACGTCACACCAACAGCTCACATTGCAATAACTATGACTGTGTTAGCCTATGTGCACTACCATAAACCATTACACATTGCTCACTTACTCAACTACACTTACACTTGCGTACATCGATCGATTTAAATATTTGCAGACGCACAATTTTGTGACACATTGTAGACATAGTGATTTCATTATTTTATCTTTATTCTAATAGAGTTCAACAGTCTGGTTCCGGAAGTAAAAATCCTATTCATTTTCTCCATAGGGGAATTGATTTTGAATGTTAACTTGGTTTATGGTTTATGGTTTTGTTGAAGCCATCAGCCCACATTATTTCAACTAAGTTTTTTTAAATAATCGTGTTCAACAGTGAAATTCACGGTGAAAATCTACACTCTTAAGAAAAATGGTTACAGTGCCAGATTAGGGTTCCTCGGCTTGTAACAATTTCAGAACCCATTTTATAAGGTTCCATGAGGATCCATGCTTTAAAAAGTGCTATATAGATCCTTAATTGTGTAAATCATGTTCAGCATCAATTGCCATTTATTAGTATATAGGGAAATTCCAGCGTTATGAACGTAACATTTGCAGTCAAAACTTGAAATATAAATTCTCAGAAAATGCATTTAGTACAAATATATTGAAATGTCTGTTTATATATCCAAAATCCCTTAATAAAGGAGTCAATACATTTGAAAATATCAGTCTACACACACGTTTTATATTTTAGATGAGGGAAATATACATGCGTTACGGACGTGACAAAACAATCTCTATGTGTTATAAAACATATGATGCCTATAGGTGGCAACATATTTTTTAGGAATTCTGTGAATTACACTGTGCAAAACCAAAAGTCATGCTACCCACCAAATGAAGAAGGTTTGGCTCTCCACAGAACATAAAATATTTAGGCTATTTTATGTTATTCATATATTGCCGTATGCTCGAACATGCCCGCCATTTACGCCGTCATCACCCAGGTGTTGATAGCGCCCGAGCGCAGGCGAGACCTGAACATCACATGTTGCTGTCTGTGTTTAAACTAAACTCATTAAAGCCTTGCCAATTTAAACATTCAAGAGCAAGTTATACAGTTGAGAAAGATGTAGGATGTACCTGGAAAAACCTGAAAAACAATGTTTATTTTATTTGCATCTTTGCTGTGTTGTTTATTTGTGCTGTTGCTTGTAGTTAGATTATTTGTAGTGGTCGACCGATATATCGCCATGGCCTATATATCGGCCAATATTTGGCTTTTTTAAAATATCGGCATCGGCCGATAAGTTTTTCTGATTGGCCGATGTGTTGGAAGCGAGACTTTTATTTTGACGGCGCTGCAGACTTTTATTTTGACGGGTGGCGCTGAGAACACCAGCACCTGAGAAGAGAACGGCAGCGTCTGAATCTGATCACATCAAATAGTTTGTTACAGACATAGACATCATATAGAGGGAATGCGCGTGACGTCACCGTCAGCTGGAGTGATTGAGGCCACGCGAACTGAGTGGCAAAAAGACTGAGCGACAGCATTGGTTTTCAGCGTGAATGCCGTGAAAAACACAAAAAACACATCTAAAACGGGAACGAGCTTTGCGATTGACTGTACAACTACATTTGACAAGAAATCTGAGGTATATTTTTACAGACTGCCGAAAGCTACAGAACAGAGAAGCAAATAGATCGCTGCAATGCATAGAAACAACTGGACTCCAGGCAGCGAAAGGTGGATTTGCAGTTATCATTTTTGTGTCAATATGCTGAATTTATTGGTAAAATCATTCTCTATATATTGTATTGTTATGTATTGCAGTGACAACTCATCAATCAAATATTTACCACTGTATATTCTGTATAATTTGACATTTTTAAATAAACACTGACAAAAAACTATACAAGTTTTAAGTCTAGACGATATGATGATATATATAACATTGATATAAGTGATAACCTGGATTTAGACCTGCCTATATTGTATTTATATAAAGTGTTCACAGGCAAATTTGCTGTATGTATTTCCCCGGTGTCAAAATCAGGCACATATGAATGTCAGGAAACACGACATTCCTGGCTGCATGTCAATATCCATGGATCACTGGATCTTTAGTAAGGAACACTATATTGAGTCCAATCTTTAGTTTAAACTGATAATCGTTTGTTTTACTTGCGTTTTCGCAGTTTCCCCTATTAAATCCAGTCACGCAGCTGCTCTTCTGCCACTCAGTCCGGCTGAGGGGGCGTGTTCCGGCGGGAAAGTGACGTTAATGCATTCCCTCTATAGGTAGACGCCCTATCGACCGCTACTGCCTATTGGCACGGACGAGAATTGGAGCCGCCATCTTAAACCGGTCACCCGCTCCGCTCAGTGTAATCTGAATGGCAGGTGAAATGAGCTGTCAGCGCATTAAATTAATCATATCTCACTGAATACTGAACTGATTTTCACGCGGGTTTTTTTTGCTGCAAAGGTCATTCATGTAGCTATGATACAGGACACATGGTTCGGCGTATTTTAATATCCATAGTAGGCTTAACAGTAATATAATATTCTGATATAAGATATAAAGTGACCAGACACATTATGTGTGATGAAGGATATAATGTATTTTATAAATCACACACTATAAATATAATAAAGAAGCAGAAACGGATAGTTGCAGTAAAGTGAGATATTTTAACAAGTTGAAGAAACAATTTATGATTTGTGACACGCACATACACACGAGCAGACACACAAACAAACACGAACAGACACTCTCTCTCTCTCTCTCTCTCTCTCTCTCTCTCTCTCTCTCTCTCTCTCTCTCTCTCTCTCTCTCTCTCTCTCTCTCTCTCTCTCTATCTCTCTCTCTCTCACACACACACACACACACACACACACTTTCACACACAGAACGCAGCCACCGAATCCACCGAACGCAGCCGCCTGTAATAAAAATTGAGAAGAAGCTTTTCAACGTGTTTGCATCAGTAATTTCTAAAAATTAAATTCGGACAACATTAAGCCTATACCTTTTTTATTGTATGTGGATGTGGGAGGGGAAAATGTCGAGAGTAAAGCCCTATTCGGATTAACTTTACAAGGGTAGATGGAGTAAGTTAATAATGTAATTTTACCACAGGACTTCTGTAATATCAATAGCCAAATCGCATGTGATAAAATATAGGTTATCAATAACACTAGAAGTTGGAGGGGTAACTCAATTTGCGCATCGCTGTCATGCGTGTATTACATTGCTTCCTGATATCATGTGCGCAAACACAAATAACCTATACAACAGGGCAGTTGAATGCTTATCAGATAACCTAGAAGCTCTTGTAATTATTACTTTAACAGTTACCCCAGCTCTCCATGCCGGGTGAACACCGGCTGATGCAGTAAACAGCATTTCACAACGATTTCAGTACAGTAATAGCAAATATCCTTGCTCCTTCTCGATTATCTGGTAATATTCTATTCACAAAATACAACCAATAGTACGGTAATGTTAAGACTTACTTGTGAAAAGCCCTATTTTCGATGGTCCGGCGATTAGAACAGGAAAATGCTCCACAATGCTCTGGCATCTTATCTGCTGCCACGCAACGAAACTAGGATTACGACCGGTACAAGATGGCGTCCGGATTTCTCGGTTTCCAGCGGCCAATAGCGCATCTAGTCTCTATATGATATCTATGATTACAGAGCCATATAGAGAGAGAGTTGCGACAACGGAAGTTCTAAATGCTTGGTTGTCACGTGATTCGCGTAGACCTCAGATAGTTCCAGGAAGTGCTTCGGCGCCAATTCAAATCGATGGAGTTAGAGAGCAGAACTGTGATTTTTGGTAGTTTGTAGTCAATAAATGCGTTGGTTTGATATATATATATATATATAATACATTGACATTTGGATGTAGTATGTGTATGTAGTTACAGCAATATTGTTTTTAAAAGATAAAAATCGGCTAATATTTAATGTTTATTGTGGTCAACCAGCGTTGCCTGCCTTTGTTAAGATATTTTCTGGCTAACTTTACCTTAGTTACAGACCGTTTTGCAGTTGTTTTGAAGTATTTTTGTGTTCTTAAACTTGTATGTTATTTAAGGGTTATCATGTAATGTTCACTATGGTTTCACAAGGACAGGAGACTTGCAGGAAACATGTGATTGTCTTAAAAAGCCATTGCAAACAAGTAAAATGTAAAGTTGCGTTCATCTTAATGTTTACAATGCTTACTTATTACTATATAAATGAATACATAATATATTTAATTTTAAAACAAAACATGATTACACACACATACATTATTTCCTAAGTGTCCAAGTACATTATTTTCTTAAAGGGTCACTCCACCCATTTCAACATTAATCTTTATTGAAAGTGGGTTATATATGTAGTCGAAATGTAAAAGAAATTTTGAATTTGGTGCCCTCTTGACCGAGAAAAGACAGAAAATAACTTTGGGGCGCATTTGTATGTAAGACAACAACTCCCACAATGCAGCTCCGCAAGCCACTCCCACTAATCCAGAACAGCGCAAACATCAGAGAAATCACTCTTCCGTCTACAAGAAGGCTAGCTGCCAAATGAGTTTGAAATTCATTTCACAAAAAATGTCTAGTTAGTTGGCTGTGGCGAGCAGGACTAGGGCGAGGGACGTGAGAGGTCGACGCGAGTGATAATGAATGACACCTGTGCAGCGGTCTCATATCTCTCACGGAGGAGCGGAAGCACAAAAGGAACAGGCCTGATTTTATGTTTTGTTTCTGTTGTGTGTGGCCAGCTGGCTTATACTTTTGTTTTGTATTTATTTATTTTACTATTAAAACGTTCTAATGTTCGCCGGTTCCAGCCTCCTTCTTCCCACAACAACGAACCTTGTTACATTGGCAAACATTAGTGAATTTCTCGTTTGTATTTCTTTCTATATGGTGAATTATTGCATGATACCTGGATGTTCAGTCAGGCGAAACTAGGATGGTTCACATCACAACACAAACGTCCGTGTGGTCGTCTGATTCAGAGATTTCGTCCAGGAGAAATTGCGATCGTTGAAATTCTCTGCAGCAGACGGACTCTATCTGTGTCCGTAGCGCACAGCGAGAGCACACGCACCAGCAGCCCGCCTCAGCTCGACCCAGTCCGGGCTCCTCGTCCGCGACAGGCAGCCGCCTCCTGATCCTCCATCAGCCTCAGCTGCTCTTCACTATATTGCGGCTCGTAAAGATAGCCACGAACAGCGGATTCGAGCAGCAGAATTTCAAAATCCTCTACTTCCATATCATGTTTAGTTTCTTCCGTCATTGTCGTAACTTCCTATATCCACAGCGCTTGTTAGCTTAGCTTATAAACAAGATGGCTGATATTGCTTTCAGTATCTGCAAGTGAAGTCCCACCCACTGATCTGTGATAGCTCTGTTAGCGCATTAGGCACAACCCCCTATGGGCGGGTTTGAAAGGGTGGGAATTTGTGCTTGTAGTCTATACAGAAATCCCCCCTTTTTACACTTCCTCCTACAATGACGTCAAATGACGATTTTTGCGTCATTGTAGGAGGAAGTGAAAAAGGTAAATAGTAGATTTCTCTCGTCTCAGGGGAAAATGAAAGAATGTTGCACGACCATTCAATAGTATGACTGGTTGTCTAACAATGGACCTCTTAATGCAAATGGGTGGAGTGACCCTTTAACATAATTTGTTAAATTCATGACATGCATCACTTTAATCTATAAAACCTATTTAGTTTAAATTAATTTTTAGTACATTTAGATAATACATATTTAATGTTTTGTTATCTTAAACCCCCCAAAATGTCAGGTTGTGCAACTGTCCGCACAAATGAACAGACTAAAATACTAATTTAAATGGTGTTTTAAGAATAAAAAAATAAAAATGAAATTCTATGGCATCATTTTACCCTTTCATATAAACAAATTGTATACATTTCAGTAGATTTATAGCTGTTGAGATAATTGAAAACCTTTTTTCTAGCAATTTGCATGTCAGGGTGGCACAACTGCAAACATGGCTCTCTCCTGTTATGGTAATTGCAGTGTGCATGATAATGCATTGTCCAGAGGAGCCTTAATGATCCTTGTAGATCTCTATCAAATAGTGGTAAAAACTGCTTTCAAGTATGGGTAGGTTGGTATACTTTCAGGTGAATTTAAACACTTAGAAATGTTCACAACTGAAACTTGTTTAAATACATTGTTCATGACACAAAAATATACATCAGTTTTGAAAAGATTTTAAAAAAACATTTATTTGTTTATTTGTCAATGACCTATATATATTTATATATAGACTTTTGCACTGATTAAGCCCAATGGGATTTATAAATGTCTAATAAACTGCATGTCAAGCATGTTATCTGCCCTTTCCTCTTTGTTGTTCTTGTAGCCTACTGTCCGACACAGAGAGTAGAAAATATGCTCGAGTCAGGAGCAATTTGAATAGAACTAAACATTTTGTGCTAATCATACTTTGTGAAAAAGTGCAGATACACCTAAGACCAACACTGGGAAGTTTAATGTTTATTAAAAATAAGGAGCAAGTAAAGTCTTGCAAAATCCAAGGAGCTGAGACTGAAGGTGAAGGGTACAGCGTCAGTGCATGAGTCTTCAGGATCCACTGAATCCCCTTTGTGCTTCTTGTGTTGAAAGAGATAAAGGAAACAAAAACGGGATAAATTATATAGTAGTTAGTATATAATACAGTTATGGTATTTATAATACCCCATTTAGCCTAGTGTGATTTGATCTAGATCACGGCTTGCTGCCGTTTTAAGCATGGTTTTTAATCTTACTTTATAAACTTCCATCTCCCTTTCCCATCAATACAAATCAGCTGCGCTGAAACATAATATAAACAGGTAATAGTCAACAGAAACACAATTAATAAAAAAACTCCAACGTTTTTGCTTACTTAAATATGAAATCTAAAATAAGGATTTTTTCCCGTTATTGCACATTTGGTTTCATTCCATATTAAATGTGCAATAACGGGATTATTGCTCTCTAAATTAGTAGTTTTAGGGGACGTTATCAGGTAAAATAAAGGTCATTGGATAAAGTTAGTACCGCATAACAAACCACGAACAGCCGTTCTATTAATGCATGTTTACGTTATCCTTTGTTGTGTACTAAGAGGGAAAGACTTCTAAACAACATTTATTTACATATTCAAGCATGAATATGGAATGAAACCATATTAAATGTGCAATAACGGGAAAAAAATCCTTATTTTAGATTTCATATTTGAGTAAGCAAAAACGTATGGTTGGAGTTTTTTATTAATTGTGTTTCTGTTGACTCATTTTATCAATTACAACTATCACACTCCCCAATGTTATATTTAACCCCTGTTTAGAAGTCTTTCCCTCTTATTACACAACAAAGGATAAACATGCATTAATAAAACGGGTTTAACCATTAATAGGCTGTTCGTGGTTTGTTATGCGGTACTAACTTTATCCAATGACCTTTATTTTACCTGATAACGTCCCCTAAAACTACTAATTTAGAGAGCAATAATCAACTAGCATGCTTTAATACATAAGTTAATTTGATTCAGATGTACTGATAATATACAATCTTATTCTTTAAACGGGCTGTTCTGCTGTAACTCTACCGCGCTGCTGCTACTTCCGGGAACTATTGAGAGGCTCCGCGAGCCGCCATTGCTGTAAAAAAACGTTCCATTGGAGTCAATGGAGTTGTCGCAACTCTCACTCTATATGGCTCTGGTTTGTTAGACATTACCGGTGGCTACAGAACTGGTAATCAAAGAAACTAAATGGTATGCGAAAAAGTAATGCGTTTGCTTTTATATTATTTGTAACCGAAAAGGTAAACAATCAGGCTAAAATACTATCTCATTTACCGTCAACATTCAGCAAATGCAGCAAATTTAAACAAATCTCTGAATATCTTATAAACATTTAATTTCACAAACCTTGCAGATTTAATCGAATCCAGCTGTGATATCTTGTGAAGTGTGCATTTGTAGCCTGCATAAACGTGTTCCTGCAAGTGACGGTCCATGCGAAGTGAGTAAATGCGAACAGAAGATCACAGGAGACGCGATCGAAAAACTTTAAATCCTTAATTTTAAAATATGCTGTGCTATATCCAGTTGCCCACTGTGTCATATTCATGTCGTTTTCACTGTGTGCTGTATGTAAAATTAGCGTTACCTTGTCAAAAGTCAAAGTGAAAAAAATATGACTATCAGTGCGCATGAAATTACCAGATTAATGAGTGCCCTGTTACAGTGTTTACTTCCTTTTTATTCACATATTCATATATTTTTAAACAATTACTTTATTTGTGAAAAATACTGTCATAGGATTGCAGATTCAAGAAGTTGCCATCTAAAGTATAGGGCCTAAGCATGTTTATTTTAAATATTTTTAAATATTTATTAAATTTATCTAATTTATTAAATATTGATTTATATAAATATAAAGTGTGTGTGTATATATATATATATATATTATATATGTGTGTCTGTGTGTGTGTGTATATATGTTTGATATATAAATATAAATATCGGCTTTATATCGGCCATCGGCCACCCTGCTCTCTAAGATATCGGCATCTGCCATCAAAAACCCATATTATTACCCGACCACTAATTATTTGTTCTTATTTTTCTTATTTTTATTTGACAGTGGTCCTTTCCCCCCTGAACATAGCACCGAACTGTACCGAAACCGTGAACCTAAAACCGTAATACAAACCGAACCGTGGGAAATTTGAACCATTACACCCCTAGTGGTAATTATAGCAATGCTTTGGTGTACCGCATGTATACCACATTAACGTTACTTACATGCGTGCAGATTAGGCTACATGTTAAATCACCTCAGCTCGTTCACACAGTAAACGCTGCTCCACGCAAACTCGGTCTCTGCAGTGCTGTTTGTTTAGGTTTCCAACAATGTGCATTTGGGAACGCAAGTAGGACACAGTTTGTGTTTCATAGTTGCACTGTTATTGTTTATATGCGTGGAGCGCGTCTCGTGTTTCTTAAACTCCATCTCTGCTTGCTGTGAGTTTGTGTGGCTTGCGAATTGTTTTTCATCGCGATTTCAAAATAAAAGTTTAAACTCTCGCTCTGAGTTTGCATGTTTTGATGTGCACATGTTCTTGTTTAAGAAATTACAGTGGCTGTAGCATTTCTATCGTACAGAAGTGACCAAATATTAAAGGTTAAGTTGACATGTGAATTAAATGTTGTTTGGTCAATCTTTAACAAGGATTTGATCATGCCTTATTGTAACAACAACAACTAACACCAGGCCTCTGGCGCCCTCTGCAGGCATTTGTTATTAAGTTATGTTTATATTAGTTTATCTTATATTTTACATAGGTGTATTTTAACAGTGTTGTTCATTAAAACCCATATAATTACTTACTTTGTAATTACCAACTATTATTGCTTGTTATTATATATTTGTATTTCCAGTCATTTTAAAGGCTGTTTTAACTTGGCTCTATTTTTTACCAGACATTTTTTATCCGATTAATCGATTGAATGATCTGTAGAATACTCGATTACTAAAATAATCGATAGCTGCAGCCATTTGGTATCCACTATTTTTTACCAAAGTAATATGACAATGACAAAAGACCAAAAAGCAATGTTTGGCAATTTGAACTAAATCGCTATCAACAGATAAGTCATCTTTATGCTCGGAAGTCTGCTTCACAGAGCTCATTCTTGCAGTTTTGCTATGTCCACTTATTGTAAGCGTCTTTCAGCTTGTTGTTTGGGCTTGGCTCATAAAGCTATCAAGTTCACGGAATTTGAGTGAGTTCAAACTTCTTTTTCTTGATTTTGTGAATGGACAGGACTTAAAAACACATGCAAATGATAAACTTTCATTCTATGATGTTTAAACTTTGCAATTAATCCCCGAATCACATGCATTCCAAACCGGAACCAATCAACTACGATCCCTATACTTGACATTGCACATACTGCGATGTGACTATCGCATGCACACATTGCGATATCAATGCTAAAACAATATATCGTACTGCCCTAAATTGTATCATTACATTGACGCCACCTGGTAGCGACAAGTGACCGTTAAAAAAATTATTTGTCATTGATTTTCAAGAGATTTATTCAAAAATGCTGATTCATCCAGTAATGAATAGGCTTGGGTATAGATAATCTAGTATCGATTGAAACCGGGACTAGCTTTGCGATTTTCCCGGTATCGTTCAAAAGTTTAAATTTCGATTCCTAGTTTCGATTCACAGTCCGCCGACCGGAAGAAGAAACCGCTGAACACCAACAAAGAAGCGTCCACTGGAAGTGTTGGCATAACCGAGCGAAGCAACTCGAGAGTCGTCCTAATGCTGCTAATAGCGCGTCAAATTCGCGCCTACCGCGTCTAGTTATACGCTTGAACACTTTGAATCCATTTGCGCATCAAGAGCGAAATTGACGCACGTAAAAAAGGAATATTCGCGTCTATATAAACATAGACATTATAAACTGAAAAGCGGGCCTGTCCCCATTCGCGCCGCAGGAATGTTTTACGCGCGTAACGCGTCTTTGCATTGAAATCACTCGCGTCAGACGCTCTATTCGCGTCTGGTGTGAACGCAGCATCAAACCAAGGCATGGATATGTTCCAAAAGTGCTCTCAACGCCGTTCGGAGCACAGGTTATTTCGCTGGTTGCTCTCTCCTCGCCAGATGACGAAGGTTTTACAAGTTATTTCTTATTGTTTATTCGCTATTCTGCACTAGGTTAGCCCATCAGTGGGAGTACGGTAACATGTTTAAGTACCTGCAGCATCATACACTCATGTGTAAATGTGTTTTCATGAGGTTTTCAAAAATAAAGCTCTCTTGAGGAAAGTGTACCCCTGTGAAAATATATTCATAATTTATAATATTTACATTCAAGTTCATGGATTTGATATTTATATTGTAGTTGAAAACAACCCTGTGAGAAATTCATAAAAAGTAAAAAGTTCATAGAATTAAAATTGATGGAGAAGGTTAGACTATTTCCTTCAGAAAGATCGTTGGTTAGCTAGCTCATTTAAAATATCCTAAACTTTTTTGACCCTGCCTCTTAAAAGAATCGGAATCGAGAATCGTTAGGAACCGGAATCGAAACAAGGAATCGAAATCGGAATCGTTCAAATTCAAACGATACCCAACCCTAGTAATGAAACAAGTGAAGTATTTATGAGTGAGTCATTGAATCATTCATTCAAACCATTTTTTAAGAACAATTCATTCATTTTAAATAAACTGCAGTATTTAACATTTTGTCAGAACCTCTAGTAAATTCCATATTCCATTCGGTGGGCGGTTATGTTACCTGTTTTTAACTGCCTAAGCCATGACTGAATAAAGGCCTTTTTCCTTAAATCCTCTAGTCTAGTCCCTTGGCTTAATGTGTTTTTATAAATTCCATGTAATTCTGTTTAATTGTGTGTTCAGAATCATGGGAGAATCGTGATCTCTGTTTGAAAAAATAAAATAAAAAATGATTCTCAATTTATCCAGAATCGTGCAGCTCTACTACACAGTATATGGAAATATTAAACATTTCATAACATTGTTTAAAATATTATGACAGCATTTTTATTATTGTGAGTCATTGAATCGTTCAGTTAGCTGATTCGTTCAAAAACACGCTTACAATTGTGTTGTTCTGAGTCTCTGCACACACTGATATTGAACAACAGTTCTCATGTAATAGTGCATAAATATACTAAAAAGTAAACTGAAACTAGAAAAACAGTCATAGAGTGAAAAAGAAACTGCATTGAAAGTAAAATAAAACTGGCATAAAATTCTAAACCATAATAACCCTGCTTTTGAGAGGAATTCACCAACTTTACAAAGATTAGCTATATCTTCCTTTTCATAATTGACCAGAAAAAAACAACAATCATATGCAACAAATTATTTAACAACACAAAAGGCAATTACATCACTTGTTTTTCTTCTCTTTCAGCAATGCACCTCTTTCCTTTTCATCCAAAGTTTGTTACATAAAGTATCGAGACCCTTCCAGTGTTGGTGTGGCACAACATTTAACCAACACAGTTTTTATTGACAGAGCTTTGATTGTTGTGCCCTGCGCTGAAGGTTAGTATGTTTGCATGCGTGTTACATTTGTGTGCCTGATTCTAGAATGACACTGGGTATCTGACTGCAAATCAAACTTTTGAGAAGAGCAAACGATAATTGGCTTCCTGACATTATTTTGTGTGTTTTTGTGTCCTAGATGTGTATGATAACCATGAGTTCTGTGTGCTGAGGTATCAGTGTTATCAGCTCTGTTTTATTTTGTGAGTGAGTGGAGGTGGGTGGAGTGACACCAGCTCTCTTGTTTATCAGTTGAGCTGAAGGATGTGGAAATTATGGAGGTGATTAAGATCATACTTTATGTAACAGCGTCAGGGCTTTGTGAACACGCTTTCAGTGTTTTGCTAAAACTTTTTTTTCATTGCTAATGAAATGCATTGCTAGAAAATTATATACGCAGAGATACATTTTATTTTAGGGTTTTTAGATGAATAGAAAGTTCAAGAAAAAAGCATTATATATATAGCTATAAATATAGCTATACAATATATATATATATTAGGGCTGGGTATTGTTAGGAATTTCACAATTCGATTCGATTTTGATTCTTGAGGCTTCGATTCGATATTGATTTATAAGCTTTGATATCGATTCAATAATAAGTAAATACACAAGTAGTTATAGTACCTGAGTATATTTTTAAATAATGTGTGCAGTATTACCAATGTTTAAGAACAAATTGACCCCACCATGTTTCCTGTCATGGTTTATTTAGCTGAACAAACTGTACAATATTGTACATGTGTTGAATACAAACCACAACTGTAACAAACAGAAACACAAAATGTGCATACTCATAAAAAAATGAGCTTCGTGAGGCACACGCGCGCACATTTGCACACACACTCTCTCTCCCTCTCTGTCGTGCACACGCTACGCGGTTTGGAGCTCACGAGCTCTAGATTTCGGGAGATTTGAATTAATTTGCGTACATCATGGAGCCGCTATCAATATGCGGGAGACTCCCGGAGACTTATTGTTTTTCTTAATATCATTTAGGGGGGCTTAGGAACATTTTGGGGTAGCTTCAGCCCCCCTAAATTAGGCCTAACGACTTCCATATTTGGTGGTGCAGGCTTGAACGGAGTGCAGCTACTGTCCGTCATCTTGCTGTTTGGTAAAGCGTGTCTTGAACAACGCTGAACGCTCTCACTAGAGTGTTGCCCACAGCGCCGCCACTGGCCGGTGGGCTGAATCGATTCATAGGATTTGATGAATCGATATTGAATTGAGAAACAGATAATTGCAATGCATTGATGAATCGATATTTTCACCCAGCCCTAATATATATATATATATATATATATATATATATATGCTCAGTATAAAATCTTGACTGTTACTTTTGATAAATTTAATGCATTTTTGCTGCATTTCTTTCGGGGGGGTTAAACCCTTACAGACCACAAACGTTTGAATGTAAATGCTACAATAAATCAACTTATAAATCCAATCAATTGAAATTAAAGCTGCAGTCCGTAGTTTTTCCTCTTTGTCACCATCTCTGTTCGAAATCTGCAATTGCAGTTATTCATGGAATTATCTGTCACGGATCAGAGGAGTCCAGAAGTGATTGCAGGTAAATCTTTTAATGAAAAAATAAGACAACGCCTCACAGGCTGAATAAACAGAAACAGTCTCTTTCCCTGAGGAAACTGTGCAGCGCACAGCTGCTTGTTCAGACGAGGATCGACGACCTCAGCCGGAGAACCTGAAGGTTCGTGAGTACGGTAGACGGGACAGCGGGCTTGAAGAAGGACCCTCTGCTACACTCCTCGGAGATGGCTGGGTACGGCACAGAAGTGGTAACTGACGTTCTTACAATCAGGACTTGACAGGATAGGACAGGACAGGACAAGGGATACAGCTTCTGAGATGTTGCATATACAGCGATCTAGCGTGCATGAAGGTCAAACAATAATCCGACAAAAGAGACAAGAAAGAGAGAGCTAGAAGTAGCGTGGAGATAAGGGGAAGATAGAGAACAGGTGTGTAGGTGAGATGATCATGAGACAGCTGATGGTAATGAGGGGAAGAGATGATGGGTGAGTGCGTGAGAAAGGAGAGAGAGGAGATGTAGTATTACCAGCAGAGGCAGACAAAGGAAAGTAAACAGAAGGAAAGAATCAGGATCATGACAGTACCCTCTCCTCAAGGTGCGCCACCCAGCGCACAAGAGGAAGACTGACGGGAGCGAAAAAAGTCGTCAATGAGCGAGCGGTCCAGGACGTCCCGGGAGGGGATCCAACATCTCTCCTCAGGACCATAACCCTCCCAATCGACGAGGAATTGTTGACCCCTCCCCCTGGGGCGGACGTCGAGTAGTTTGCGAACCTGGTAGATGGGCGAACCCTCGACACGGACTGGAGACAGGACAGGACGAAGTGGAGCGCGAACCACGGGCTTCAAATTAGAAACGTGAAAAACGGGATGGACACGACGGAGATTGGCTGGCAATCTAAGTCTAACCGAGACTGGACTAAGGACCTTAACGACGCGGAATGGCCCAATGAATTTGGGAGCGAGCTTGCGTGAGGGATACTGAAGAGGGAGGTTCGAAGTCGAAAGCCAAACCTTCTGACCACACGCATAACGGGGGCTTTTGACGCGACGCTTATTGGCGGCCCGAAGCGTAATGGCGCGTGATTTACAAAGTGCAGACCTGACCGTTCTCCAAGTTCGTTGACAGCGCTGGATGAATGCTTGTACGGAGGGCACCTTAGATTTAAGGTCGGAGGAGGGAAAAAGCGGAGGTTGGTACCCTAAACAACTCTGAAAAGGCGATAAGCCGGTGGCGGAGGCCGGAGCGGAATTATAGGCATACTCAGCCCAAGAAAGCTGTTCTGCCCAAGACGCGGGATTACGAAATGTGAGACAGCGCAACAGACGACCAATGGTTTGGTTAGCGCGTTCAGCCTGACCGTTCGTCTGGGGGTGGTACCCAGAGGAGAGGTTGACTGAGGCTCCAACAAGGCGACAAAACTCCTTCCAAAAGAGGGAAGAGAATTGTGGTGCCCTATCCGAAACTACATTCTCGGGAAGACCATGGATCCTAAAAACATGATCAACGACTATCTGAGCGGTTTCTCTGGCGGACGGAAGCTTAGTCAGCGGAATGAAATGGGCGGCTTTAGAAAAACGATCAATGACCGTGAGAATAACCTGGTTACCCCTGGAGGGAGGAAGCCCCGTGATAAAATCAAGAGCAATCTGTGCCCACGGGCAAGAGGGAACGGGTAGGGGTCTTAGATATCACGCTGGGGGTTTATTACTGCTCTTGGTTTGGGCGCAAATGGAACAGGAGGAGATGTAGCGACGAATGTCTCGTTTGCGGGAGGGCCACCAAAATCTCTGTCGAACCGACGGCGATGGTACCTCTGACCCCAGGGTGAGCGAATAATTTAGAAGAGTGACCCCACTGAAGTACGGCGCGACGGGCAGAAGGAGGAACAAATAAAAGACCCTTAGGACAGAGTCGTGGCGTCTGAGTACGGGACAGTGCGCGCTTAACCAGACGTTCGATTCCCCAGTTGACCGCGCCTACTATCGCCCCCTTGGGGAGAATTCCCTCCTCCGTAGGCACGATATCTGGAGAAGGAAACTGGCGAGAGAGAGAGCGTCGGGCTTTTGATTCTTGGAACCCGGGCGAAAAGAGATAGTAAAATCAAAGCGCGTAAAGTAAAGAGACCAGCGAGCCTGACGGGCGTTGAGTCTCTTGGCTGAACGGATCTACTCGAGATTCTTATGGTCAGTCCAAACCACGAACGGAACCGCAGAACCCTCCAGCCAGTGACGCCACTCCCCTAACGCAAGGCGAATGGCCAGAAGCTCTCGATTTCCAACATCATAATTCCGCTCGGCAGGGGTAAGACGATGAGAGAAAAAGGCGCAGGGGTGAATCCGCTCATCAACAGCGGAGCGTTGAGAGAGGATGGCCCCCACACCCACCTCCGAAGCGTCGACCTCGACGATAAACTGTCTCTCTAAATCCGGGGTAATCAGAATCAGGCGCGGAAGAAAAGAGATATTTGAGACGCTCAAAAGCCGCCTGGGCGGCATCAGTCCAGGAGAACTGAGTCTTGACCGAAGTGAGCGTGGAAAGGGGGGCCGCAATTTGACTAAAACCCTGAATAAAGCGTCGATAGAAATTCGCGAACCCCAAAAAACGCTGAAGGGCGACACGAGACTCAGGTAGGGGCCAGTCGGTAACCGCACGAACTTTGACAGGGTCCATACTAATCCCCTGGGCGGGGATAACGGAGCAGAGAAATGTAACAGATGGGGCGTGAAAGGTGCATTTCTCGGCTTTGACAAAAAGACGGTTCTCTAAGAGGCGCTGAAGTACCTGTCTAACATGCTGCAAATGAACTTGGAGACTAGGGGAGAAAATCAGGATATCGTCTAGGTAAACGAACACGAAAAGGTTTAACATGTCCCTGAGGACATCATTAATAAGTGCCTGGAACACGGCGGGAGCGTTGACCAATCCGAACAGAAGAACGCGATATTCGAAGTGACCGAGGGGTGTATTAAACGCCGTCTTCCACTCGTCACCCTCCCTGATGCGGACCAGATGATAGGCATTGCGAAGATCTAGTTTCGTGAAGTATTGCGCCCCCTGCAAGATCTCAAAGGCTGAAGACATGAGAGGTAAAGGATACCGATTCTTAATAGTTATGTTGTTCAGCCCTCTGTAATCTATGCAGGGGCGCAGCGAACCATCCTTTTTCTTAACAAAAAAAAACCCTGCCCCCGCCGGCGACGTGGACGGAACGATAGTACCCGCGTCTAATGATTCGGAGAGATACTTCTCAAGAGCTTTACGCTCTGCGTGCCGAAAGAGAGTAGAGCCTCCCGCGGGGGGGCGTGGTTCCCGGGAGAAGCTCTATACTACAATCGTAAGGACGGTTGGGAGGGAGAGATGCGGCCCGGGAACGACTGAAAACCGCTCGCAAATCGAAGTACTCCTCGGGAACCCCGGACAAATCCCCTGGTTCTTCCTGAAAAACAGAAACAGGGGACACGGGAGAAACAGCAGACACAAGACAATTAACATGACAGGAGAGACCCCAGGAGAGTATAGAATTCTTAGTCCAATTAATATGGGGATTATGTTCGGTAAGCCAAGGATGGCCTAAAACTAAAGGGGTGCTGGGGGAATTGAAAATCAAAAAAGAAATAGTCTCTGTGTGGTTGCCAGATACGGTGAGACTCACCGGTGCTGTGGAACGGCTAACCTGGGCGAGAACGCTGCCATCCAGGGCGAAGACTGACGTAGGTTCCTGAAGATAAACAAGGGGAATACCCTGCCTGCAAGCCCAGTTCTCATCCATAAAATTTCCCTCAGCTCCAGAGTCAATCAGGGCTGGACAGGTGACAGAGGAATCAATCCAGCGGAGAAAAACAGAAAGCGTAGTGCAAGAGCGTGATAGAGGGTCTAGAGAGGATGCGCTCACCAGTCTCCCTCTCATGACTGGTGAGCTCTGGCTTTTACCGGGCACGCCGAAACGAAGTGCTTGTCAGACCCGCAGTAGAGGCAAAGGCGATTGACAATCCGGCGCTGGCGTTCGGTGGTTGAAATCCGTATTCCACCCAGCTGCATGGGTTCTGGGTCTGTAGAAGACAGCGGAGTGTTGGCAAAGAACGAAGGAGTGGGTGTGGTCACGGTGCGACGAGCGCGTTGGCGCAATTCAAAGCGCTTCTCCACGCGTAAGGCTGAATCGATCAGGGGATCGAGGTGAGTGGGAAACTCCCGAGCCAGTACCTCGTCCCTTATCTCGGCATTGAGGCCCTCAGTGAAGCGAGCAACCAGAGCTGGCTCGTTCCATCCACAAGAGGTGGCGAGGGTCCGAAAGTCCACAGAAAAGTCGGAGACAGAACGTCTTCCCTGACGTAATGAGGATAATGCGCGCGAGGCCTCAGGACCATGGACAGAGCGGTCAAAAACGCGCAGCATCTCTTCCTTAAACAGAGAGTAACGAATCGGACATTCACCTTCAGCATTCCAAACTGCCGTTCCCCACTCGCGGGCCCTGCCCTTAAGAAGGGAGATCACATAGGCAATGCGAGAACGCTCACTAGCGTAGATCGACGGTTGGAGTGAAAAAACGACCTCGCAATGGGTCAGAAAGGGAAGGCACTCCCTAGGTTTGCCAGAGTAACAAGGAGGATTGTTTATCCGCGGTTCAGGTGACTCCAGAACGGCAGGATGAGCCGCATACAAACGGACCCTGTGAAGCTGCTGAGAAAGGTCGGCCACTTGAGCAGACAAAGAGTCCACAGCACGACGAGCCACGGAGAGTTCCTCGTCGTGCCTCCCCAACAAAGCTCCCTGCATCTCCACGGCGGCCTGGATGGGGTGATCACCAGCCGGATCCATCCTTTTTGGTCGGATTATTCTGTCACAGATCAGAGGAGTCCAGAAGTGATAGCAGGTAAATCTTTTAATGAAAAAATAAGACAACGCCTCACAGGCTGAATAAACAGAAACAGTCTCTTTCCCTGAGGAAACTGTGCAGCGCACAGCTGCTTGTTCAGACGAGGATCGACGACCTCAGCCGGAGAACCTGAAGGTTCGTGAGTACGGTAGACGGGACAGCGGGCTTGAAGAAGGACCCTCTGCTACACTCCTCGGAGATGGCTGGGTACGGCACAGAAGTGGTAAAACACAGCAGTAGAAAACTGACGTTCTTACAATCAGGACTTGACAGGATAGGACAGGACAGGACAAGGGATACAGCTTCTGAGATGTTGCATATACAGCGATCTAGCGTGCATGAAGGTCAAACAATAATCCGACAAAAGAGACAAGAAAGAGAGAGCTAGAAGTAGCGTGGAGATAAGGGGAAGATAGAGAACAGGTGTTAAGGTGAGATGATCATGAGACAGCTGATGGTAATGAGGGGAAGAGATGATGGGTGAGTGCGTGAGAAAGGAGAGAGAGGAGATGTAGTATTACCAGCAGAGGGAGACAAAGGAAAGAAAACAGAAGGAAAGAATCAGGATCATGACATTATCAACTTTACATGGGCTGTGTCTCAATAAGTTTAATAAGTTTAATTATATCAAGTGTTGTGAGAAAAGGCTATAAATCTCCACCTCCAACATCCTCACACGCAATATAGTCAACAAGCCGAGACACCTTCTTTATGTGTACAGATGTGACGTAATGACGCAAAGACATGCTCGAATCTCCCGCGGAAATCCACCAGTACCACGGGAATTAAAAATATTATTACAAGTTTACCGTTTTGAATCAAGCTAAGGCAAGCAGATAGTTTTGAAGACTGGCTGGTTATGTACTTGCTCAAAAATTTATTTGGGATAATTTTTAACCCAAAAAAGTTACGGACTGCAGCTTTAAGACACACCATGATTGAAAGAACAAACTGTTTAAAATATGTGTATTTATTTGGCAGATAAAACATTGCATTTTAAATTAACATATTTAATTATTTATATAAGTAACACTCTTAATTTTTTGTGTGTGACCAATAACTCATTGCATTCTAGCACAACTTTTTGACAATGATTTTTTGATTGTCATGATTTTGTTTGTTATATCTATATATATATATAAAGATCAACTTTCCAGGTTCTGTTAAGAGTGAATTGTTACACCCCATCCTTTTAGTGGCCCTTGGTTTAGCATGCATTCAGAAATATAATGGTAGGTAACTGTGTAATTCTGTGATTCTAATATTATTAATTGTCCAGACTTGCTTGCCTGGTGAATATAGCTTTACATTTTTAATTTGAGTTGCTTGCTATATGTGAATTTGTGAGAGGTTTTGTTTGCTAAAACTGATGCTTTAGCTCAAAGTTTCTTAAATCCAATACTAGTGACCCACCTACCAGAATGTTTTAGATGTCTCTCTAATTAAAACATGATTGAAATGATCAGATTCAGCATCTAAGTGTGTTGAAGACATTTAAAGCATTTTGGGTTGTGGGTTCCCAGTGATTTACCTCATAGGAACTATGGCACGTTTAGTTAATAGGGTTCAGATTAGTGTCCTTTGCATTTTTGATCACTATAATGGCACAAATCCTTTATTCTGTTGAGTGAGATATATTGGATGCTATCTAACATAAAAATTGGCACAAATTGTAGCTAGTATCCAGCACATCAAATGTCTGTACACAGGTTTTTAGTCAAAACGATGCCCTCATTAGTTAAGCTCAGTCTTGTTACTAATGTTAATTTAATAAAAACAATAAAACACATTTCATTTATGGGAAGTATGTTATATGTGTATTTATATTTTTATTAATAATATTATATATTTATTTTAATTTATATTATAACTACAAATCAAAGCTAGCTGGCCACAATTGAGTGATTTTGTAATTTAATATAAAATTGTAGTCGTACTTTTTCTGGCTTATTCAGTTTTTTTTTTTAATGATTGTATACATTTTATTTGCTTAATTTGTTTGGCTAATGTTCATAAATATAGAAAATAAACATTTAGTTTACCCTCCTGAAGTAGACCGTTTTCTGAAGGTTAAGTGCCTAGTTTCACTGACCAAGAAACATTCAATTCACTTCATTTCAAGTGGTTTCAAGCTCCATTTTGTTCCCTTTTCATGCAAAGTGTAGACTATGAAACAAGCATTCGGAAGCAGAGTAGGCTACAGGGTATGAGGTGAAAGGGTGAGGTCTTCTCAAGTCTAATGTGCAATCACTGGCTAACCACTTGTTTCTTTCACTGTAAACATCCGTATTCATGAAAAACATGGTATCTAAGAGAGCTTCCCTCTTGCCTGAAATGTTTGTCCTCGTGACTTGGTTCTGGATGGCTTACTACGTTGATTAATTTGGTTTCTGTATGTTTTTTCTGTGTTGATTATGTGTGCATATCAGATGACTAGAGTGACCCAGGCTACACTACTACACTAGCCTGACTCAAGGCTTTGTTTTCCAAGACACTATACCCACCGGGGCCCACGCTGCCTTCAAGGGGGGAATGTGACCAGGAGCATAGCCGCTGAACCTTCCGCGATGGACACCTTGTCTCTTTTTTATTTTTTTATTTTTTTTTTTCCTTTTTTTTTTTTTCTCTCATGTTGTCTCTTTTTGCCTCTTAGAAGAGTTGCATATTCATTGTGTTGTTTTTCTTTTCTTTTTTTCCTTTTTTTCCCCGTCCCCTTGTCCCTCGTCCCCAATCCCACAGTTGCACCCCTTTGCCTGTCTTTGAAAGCTGTCCAGGTTGACTTGACGCCCAGTATTGGAGGGAGGTTTGAACGGTACAAGGGCAGCTGTTACTGATTTCTAATGCATTAAGATCTCCTCCTCTCTCTCTTTCTCTCGCTCCTCTCCACTGATCTGCTCAGGGTTCTTCTTTGGAAAATAATCTTCACAAAAGTATTCAGACATCAATTTTCTGTTTTTACTGAATTATAAGTACTGAAATACAAATTTTCAGTATTAAACAGCAATATAAGACAGCATTAAATTCCGTCAAATTTTCAATGTTTTATTGAAATCAGGACTTGGTAATTTGACCTTGTGTTTGGCATTGCTGTCCTGCCAAAATAAAAGCAAGTTTTCAATGCATATTTTCAAGGGCTGCATGATATATAGAAATAAAATTGATATCACGATATGGCTTAGTGTGAATATCAAATAAAAAAGGTTTGCGATTTAATTAAATCAAATAATGTGCTATAGGTTTCAGAGTAAAGCTCGACACTGTGTATTTTTACACAATGGTTCATCGATTTTACATCGAAGCCTAAGACTTAAAAATTTGTATTGTAATTTTACAGATGTACTTTAATTTTTCTGAAACTTCAAAACGTTTTATTTTTTATGAAATACTTGATTTTTTTATTTGACAGTATAATAGCATTATTGCAATATATTTATTATTTTGTTTAATATTTTTAATCATCACTAAATTCAATAACATGTTTTATATTATAGTCAAATTTAATGGATCAATACAAGCAGGAATATGGCCTGTGAAAACTATAAAAAAATGTTACTTATGTAAACTTTAAGAACATCCTTGAATTTTAAGATAGATTTTTTTAGATTATAAACTTTATGGTTACTGAAAGAGGTTTGAGTTGATTCTGGTGAAAAGTGTACTCAAGGTACCCATTACACTCAAGCAAGGTTCACATTAATAAAACGTAATTTTGAGCTTTTTAAAACTTTTTTCATTTTCTAATCTACTGTAATACACTCCTCTAAAAAAAACAACAACAACACAATCATTGTTGAATAATTATTTTTAAATTGAGCTATTCAAGTCATCAATTTCTGTATTTTTCATAATCAAAATTTCATAGTACATTTAAAATTTTTTTTTTCCAATATCATGGAGCCCTAGTATTTTCTAGTATAAGAGTTTGTAATTCAGTAAAGTGACAGAACTGCTGCTAGAGAGTGTTTAGAACTCCTTCTTCAGTTCACTGTAATGACAAGGAATAGAACAATTTTTATTAAAAAGCTCATATCATTGTACATGTTTAAAGGGTTAGTTCAACCAAAAATGAAAATTCTGTCATTAATTACTCACCCTCATATCGTTCCAAAACCGTAAGACCTTTCTTTCATCTTCGGAACACAAATTAAGATATTTTGATGAAATCAGAGATCTTTCTGATCCCCTATAGACAGAAATGCAATTACCACTTTCAAGGTCCAGAAAGGTAGTGAAGACATCCTTAAAGGGACATTGTGTAGGAATTTCTCCCATCTAGCGGTGAAATTGTATTTTGCATTCAAACGAATTGTGCTCTCCAGCGCCTCGCTTTTTCAAATGCATGTTGCATCTACGGTAGCTGTTATGTACCAACAAGCTATGACAGGATGTCCTCTAATAGCACTTCGTCGAGTTTTACTTCGGGTGAACAGGTTTGTCATTTCAAACAAACTGCAACTTGACACAACGAACAAACGAATGTTACAGTATGAATAACTTGCTGGGGCAGTGACAAGCGCCTCTCACTGCTCTGCTCCTCCGTCTCTTTTGCTTTCAGTTACGTGACGCTGGCTCTGAACGAAAACGCGTTGTGGAAACGCGTTGGCCCAGTATTTTTTGACCCTCTCTGCTATTATAGTTTTTCAAGATGACGGAACGACATGGAAGCCTCCGTGGACCTACCCGTCACATGTATATAAAGATAATATATTCTTTGTTTATGAAGAAAAGTCAGATAATTGGCGGAGGTATTTGTACACCATTGAGGACATATTTATGAATACAAATTTAGATAATAAAATACCTAAAAAACTACACATTGTCCCTTTAAAATAGTGCATGAGACTACAGTGGTTTAACCTAAATTTATGAAGCAACGAGAATACTTTTTGTTTGCAAAAAAGAAAAGAAGCAAAACTAACAACTTTATACAACAATTTCTTCTCGTCTGTGTCTTCTTCAACAAAGGGCTTCTGGGGCATACGTCGTGGTGCTCACATGAAAAGCGTCAGAGACTGACACAGAAGAGAAGAAATTGTTGAATTAAGTTGTTAGTTTTGCTTGTCTTTTTTTTGCGCACAAAAAGTATTTTCGTCACTTAATTAAATTAAGGTTGAATCACTGTAGTCTCATGCACTATTTTAAGGATGTCTTTTCTACCTTTCTGTGCCTTCAAAGTTGTAATTGCATTTCTGTCTATAGGGGGTCAGAAAGCTCTCGGACTTCATCAAAAATATCTTAACTTGTTTTCCGAAGATGAATGAAGGTCTTTCGGGTTTGGAACGACATGAGGCTGAGTAATTAATGACAGAATTTTCATTTTCGGGTGAACTAACCCTTTACCTTTAGCATGGTTTTGGGGAACATTGTCTTTAGAGTAATTCTGAAGTAGCTGAACGTCATATTTGAGGTTTTAATTTAGTTCTTCACTCATTTAAAAGCCCAGATATACAAATAGTCAGCTTATCCATGAGTACTATAATCACTGTGAGCACAGAGCATGCGTATATTTTACCAACACTGGCTGAAACGTATTTGGGAAAATTACATGTTGTTAACTTTATTGTGAAGGCAACACTTTTCAGGGGTGACAGTTTGAGGGGGGATTTCTCTAAGACACTTAAAATGTTCTTCTTTTCTGTATCTGATGTTCTATGTGCTATTAGTGTGATGCAGCCAACATGAACGGTTGTCTTGTGTTGCACACCCTTTCCAACACTGCGACACGATCGCCCCAGGGAGAAAAGCGCCCATGCTTGATATCGTATGGTTCATGACCAATATGTTTCCAGTACAGGTGACCCATACCATAAAGTGTTAACTCATTCTCTACATGTTCTGTTCTGATCTTTTTTTAAAAGAGAGAAAAGGACAAATCACAATGTTCTTTTCTCTGTTTTGTGTGCAACAGTCATCCTGTTTACAGTATGTCTTGTGTTGATAGTAAAAGGAGAGTAGCTATGCTAGTTCAGTTTGTTTGATTATTCATGGTCGGGGTTGGAGATGCTCAGGGTGGGTGTTAGAGCACTAGGCTTGTTGGAGGACTCTCCTCCGAATCTTGGGTCGTAGAAGAAGCAGCTGGAGACTTCTCCATTGGCCACCCTAATGCCAGTGTTCTTGTTCTTCAGGAAAAATCCCTGAAGAGGCAAAGGCACTCTCACTTTTGGCCCCTGCAGCACCCGTAGCCAGCCTGATGAGTGGAGGAGGACTTCTGCCCATTCCCAGCCCCACTACGCTACAGAACGTAAAAACACACTCACAAACTAAGGCTGGAATACACTACACAACTTTTCCACAGATTTTTAATGTCTGATTTGCATTTTTGGAGGAGTTGACACTAGTTTGCTGAGACACTAGTTTGGAGGACTTGACACTAAAAAAAGACTCTTCTTTTTTTCCCCTCCGACTGTGATTCCATCCAGTCAGAGGATTTTAAACATGTTTGTTATTTTGAGCTGATTTTAGAAGGCATATAGTTTTGATTTGTCATGCATCTCTTACAAACGAGACGCGTGTTTCTGCATGAGTTTGTTGTTTTTGGAACGACTTGAAAGTCGTTTAGTGTATTAAGCTCAGTTTTTCTCTGTAACCATTTACAAAGTCAACAAGTGTATGATGCCTAGTGTTTTAAAATCCGTTCAGATTTTAATAACCGTGTAGTGTATTCTGGCCTTTACTGAATGATGAAAAAATGTCACCTACATTCTCATCTACTGCATGCCACAAATGTACTATTTTTAATCCACAAACTGTCAATTGTCAAAACACTAACGTGTGTCGTATTTGGGGGCAGCGAGGTCTTCCTTTAGCTAATCTGGGGGTCCTGAAGTCTAGTTTGGACACGTCTGTGGCGGCTCTGAGTGCAATCGCTTCGCAACCTCCGCTCATGGGTAATGTTGATCCCTCTAAAATTGACGAGATCAGGAGGACGGTGTATGTCGGCAATTTGAATTCACAGGTATGTGATAATGAATTAGAATTTATGGCAGAGGCAAATAGCCCAAGTGCAAATAGCAAAAAAGAAAGTCGTGTAAGTGTTAGATGCTATTTATACTTGCATAATGTCTAAGCCACAACAGATAGAGGCTTTCTACACTGGATGTAATAAAGCAATTTTTGCATATCTATTTGTTCCCTGTGTCAGAAATGGCAAAGGTGCTTGGAGTACGTCAGAAGTAGAATAGGACATCAGTTTAATGTTCGGGATTCGCGCTGCATCCAGTGTTGACAAAATCAATTTTTATAATGGATGCTACATTATTGGGTCCTTACTTGTTTCTATCCCTAATGCCAATCTTAACCCTAATCATATTCAACCTGCTGGTCAGTAAAGGTGTGTTTCAAGATCCAGGAAAGGAGCCATGGTTACATGATAACAATATGAGCTGCATGCGTCTAAATTGGTGTGCCAGCCAATCCGATCAACGCGAGAACACCACATCCAATTGCAATTTTCTACATTATTAGATACTCGTTAGGCTCTTTATTTCCACCTGCTGAATATTTGCTTATATTGTATTCACTAATATGCCAATGTAACTAAACTGGATATCGAAACTTACGCAATTTTCTCTTTTGTGTTTCAAGCTCATGTTGTGCTTGTTTTATCCTTCTCCTGTAGAGCACCACAGCAGAGCAGCTCCTCGAGTTCTTCAAGCAGGTGGGAGATGTGAAGTTTGTTAGAATGGCAGGAGATGAAACACAACCGACACGTTTTGCTTTTGTGGAGTTTTCTGATCAGGATTCAGTGTCACGAGCACTTACATTCAATGGAGTCATGTTTGGGGATAGGCCACTCAAGTGAGTGTTATCCAGCGAGAAAGACAACCCGCCAGCGTTGTTTAATTCAGTTAATTCAGTGCATCCCATTTCATCCATGTGATATGCATTTAAATATTAATTAATCAACATAACGTATTTACAATACTTTTCCAGAATTAACCACTCCAATAATGCCATAGTGAAGCCTCCAGAGCTCACGCCTCAAGCTGCGGCCAAAGAGCTGGAGGACGTCATGAAGAGAGTTCGAGAGGCTCAGTCAACCATTGCTGCTGCCATTGAGCCAGGTCTGCCCTCTCAAACCTAGGCTCTCACACACAGTAATACTCTCTCAAAATGTTTTTCTTTTTAATTGATGAGAGTTTTGATTGGTTTCTTTCAGACGACAAAAATCGCTCATCCAGTAGATCCAGACATTCCAGAAGGTCAAGAACTTGCTCTCGCTCCCCATCACACTCACGGAAAAAGCGATCCAGGTCGAGGCACAGGTAGATTACACACGAATAAAAGTACTTACCTTGTGAACTAATAAGGGCTTAGTAGCTTGCTAAGCTACAAGCTACTCACAATATAAAGTACGATCAATCAATCCTATTGAAAAAGTAATAAGCGACACTAACATGTTACTAACAATGTAACTTTTTTTAATGGGGAATATATATCTATATATTGTTATGTAAGGGTAATATTGTTTGTAATTGTACATATATTAGATAACATGAATTATTTTAAAAATAACAGTTACATGTATTTAAAATAATTTAAAAGCAGTAATTATCTGTATGTCATCAAATATTTCTAAAAAATGAAATAACATTCTGTTCAAACACTGTGGGTTACACTGTTGAGAGAATTGACCCTTCGCTAAGCCACGCCCGAAAACCGCAACTGGCCAATCGTGTCTTAGCAACCGTAACTAGGCGCGGGAGGTCTGGCAAGCTTTCGATCGAGTGAAACATGCCGAAGCGTTGTGCGTATGGATTGTGCAAATCTGATACCCGGTATCCTAAAAGTTTGGACGCGGGAGTGGAATTTTTTTCCTTCCCGAAAATCTAAAAGCCAAGAGGAGAAATGATGTGCGTGGATCAGCAGTGTGGGAGACCCCATTCACAACTACATGTCTACAGGATTAACAAAAACGCATATTGCTTGGAAGTTGGAAATAATGACTGTTCTTTGTTCATAATGCATATATTTTAACGTAAAATAAGACGATTAAAGACAAGACGGAGGCTCACTGACATACTTTAAAATATATTTCAGCATTTTGTTAATCGACGGCCTACTAACGTTACCCCTGACTGAGTAACTTTAACGCAATCTGATCGCGGCTCACCCGGTGTTAGTGTTATTCCACAAAATGTATCGATAAACTGTTTGATATATAATTATTAGATTATTTTCACATTTCACTTACCCTGCTGTGCACGAAAATAGCTGTGTGTTTCCCATTTGAATGGTCTGCGTATGAGGCGGCGGCTACTTGCGCTGGGACTATAGGCTTTAGCTTCAATTTGAATGAAATTATTCGCTAATCGGTTGCATATTATGTCGTGGATATATCCCTCGAATGCATACTGCAGTCCCCTTTGTCTTGCTCTCTCAGATATTTCACATGTTCGCCAAAAATTACTAATTATCTCATTGGGAATGTCTGACACCGGTGCATACACACTGTAATAGACGTGCCAGACACGAAAGCTTGACAGGCGTAGCAACAGTAACTAGGGAGGGCGGGGCTTAGCGAAGGGTCAATTAGTAAATCATCAAATGAGTCTTTCCGATGGGTTATTTTAAAATTATAAGGCTGAGTTTACACTGGCACAAAAAAATCTGATTTTTTCCCCTCACATCTGACACAGATCGGAATTTGTCACTTCTAAATGAGGTTTTAAATCTGATACATATCAACATGTTCCAATGCTACATATTTCTATATCCTAGCCATTTGTTAACAAACATGTAATCATTACTTCGATGAGATCATTGTTTCTGCCTTAAATTAATGCATTATTATCTAACTGATTTGTATGTACATTTCTGAAATGCATAACTTGGACATAGTCACCTCTGATAAAAGATCACTCTAAATTGTAATGTAGACACATGCATTTTGTTGCTTTGAAACTGATTCCCCTTGTAATTCCAAGCCACCACAAGGCGAGGGCAACACGTTTGGCCAAAAGATAGGTTTTTAATGTCGTATTATGAAGCAGATGTGGCTGTATGCACTCGCACTAAAACTTGCGCACATAGAAACATTCAGGAGCATAGAAACTGGTTATTTTTTATAATTACTGTTGTTTTCCGGTCTATATCATTTCAGTTAGATTTTGTGCTGGAAACATCCATGACATCTTTTAACTTATCCATGGTAACAAATAATCATGGCCACCCGACATGTAATTTTAGTTTCACGATCACCAACAAAATAATTTTGGGCGGGGATTAATGTAAACACAGATATCGGATACCAGTTAATCAATGTATGCAAAACTGTTAATCATAATTTGAATGTTATTCTTGATTACAGGAACCCTAGCAGGTCCTTAAAAAGCCTTAAGATATGTTATTCAGTTTAAATTAAAATGAACTGTCATAAATGTCTTAAATATCTTACAAAGAATACCAAATGTCTTTAGAGTTTTAAAGGTGCTCTAAGCGATGTGACGTGTTTTTTAGGCCAAAACACGTTTTTTGTCACATACAGCAAACATCTCCTCACTATCCGCTAGCTGCTTATCCCCTGAACACACTGTAAAAAAAAGCGGTCTCTGCAGACACACCAGGCTCCAAAAACGGCAACAAAAACAAATGGGCTAACCCGCACCATGAAACATAACAAACTGTTCCAGCCAATAACAGACAAGGAGGATTTGGGGGTGGGGTTTGGGGGGTTAGTGCGCGGATGAGGAGGAGGGAAGGTCTAGCTAGCCTCCGTTTTCTTTGACAATACTTCGAACGTCAACAAGAAGTGACCTCACCCGACATCGCTTAGAGCACCTTTACATTTTAGAGCCAGAAAAACAGGAATCATGAAGAGGCCTGATTTGAGTATTTAATTTCTAAATGCATCATTACAGTTTGTAAATATCTCTTAACAACACAATGCAATCACTAGTAAGAATTTGTTAATAAAGTATCTGGTAAGAATATATTCTATATTAACAATGCATTAAATCACATTACACATTAATAAACCACAATAAATAAAACAAATTAAGTGATGTCTCATGTCTCAAGTAAAGTGAATTACAATTCATTGGACAGGTGTCCAATCACAACTGACTTCTAGAAAAGGGGAAGTAACAATTACATTTGAGGTTATTAAAACAGTAAGTCCCGCCCCTCGACTGCCAAAAATAAAAGTGTTCGAGCGACCAAAAGCAGCAGGCGAGAGAAGATCAAGCGCGAGAGCGTGTGGAATGATCATGCGCGCGCGCGAGGGCTTGTATTGCGTGTAGAGGAGCTGTCATGAGCGCAGGGTTTGAATGAGCTCGCGATTTCCCATTTCCTCGCGTGTAGATCTGTTATCCTCTCGCGAAAGTCATTTACCGCGCACGCCAGCATCAGTTGTGCACTCGGTTGTTTTTGTCATTTATTTATCGCCATTAATATCGATCTCTGATATACTGGTACGTATTGTATTAAGTGCATGTATATATGTATAGTTTTTTTTTTAAGATTGTATGGTTTTGTTCTGTATCGTCATGCAGTATTAATTGTATTCGTTCAGTTCTTAAAAAAATGCCTTAAATTTGATTTTAAAAACTGCAGATACCCTGCATTAAATAACCTAAGCTTTACTTGTTATAATTGGACATCATTTTCACTTGTTTAATGTCAATAATTTATGTATTGTTGTAGCAATGGGAAAATAACTTATTTTATCTATGGTATTTAAAGGGGACGCCCGTCCCAGAGATCACGGCAGAAGTTGAACGCCTCACGTGGGTCCCAAAAGAGACACTCACGTTCCCGAGAAAGAAAACACAGCCGGAGTAGATCTCAGTCCAGGTTAACCTGCACCACCACACTGGCAACTTTATTCTCAGATTTTGTTTTGTCCCAATAAAAAAGAAAATTTCAAACCGATGTTGTTTTCTAAACACAGGGACAGAAGGAAGGACAAGGATGGTAAAATTAGGAAGGGCGATGGATGGGATGAAAAGAGACTGCGGGACAAAAAGAGAAGGATGCCTTCCAAAGGCTATGTTGGCTCCAGGCGTTCCCGCAGTATAAGCAGGTCAGAAGAAAGTGTTGTTAAACCTGCAAAAAAAATCTGCTATGAAATGAGAGATTTTTTTAATATATATATAAAACATAAAATGCAATTTTCACTGAATTTTAGGCCTAATTGTTTGACAGTTACATATATCCTTGGAAAAACTAACGCCAGCGCATTGCCATTGCAACTTACATGATGACTTGACAGCTGAGATCATATCACTTGCTTTGAATATCATAGAACGTTAGTGGAGAGGGCATATAGTTCATCATAGCATTGTCATATACATAATTCACCCGTTATATTTCTAAATGTACCTGATTTACAGAAAAATATACCAGGATAACCTGGCTTCAGAGCATAGTTAATGATATGCTGATATGCTAAAGCCCACCAGCACGTTGATGTGATTGGTTACAAGGTAGTTTGTGACGTAAGGAACATCAGTCATTTACAAATCGCGTTTTTGAGACTGTCTTTTGTAATTGCAGTTTTAACGTTTTAACTTCCGCAAGATATTTGTTCTCGTGCATCAAGCAGGTTCGGTTGAGCTTCTGTTTATTTCCACTAATCAAAGTTTAAATATGAATAAAAGCCTAAATTAAATCTGTTCATATAAAACTATCAAGTCTCTTCAGAAAATTTAGACTAAACCATTCAATTCATATAGATTAGTTTTACGATCTCTTTATGGACTTTTTGAAGCGTCAAATGGGTAGTGACGTAGCTGTGAATGGAGAGGGCCAAAAGCTCTCAGGCTTAATCAAAAAGATCTTCATTTGTGTTCCGAAGATGAACAAAAGTCTTACAGGTTTGGAATGGAATGGTTGAGTAATTAATGACATAATTTTCATTTTTGTAGATTTTAATAAAGAACTCTCTCTCTCTTTTATTACGGTATATGGTATTATCATGATACTGAATTTTTGGTTTAAAGGATTACTAACTTTTTTTATTAAAGCAAAAAGAACTTGACAATAAAAAATACAATGAAACAATACACAAAAAAATAAATAAACTTAAAATGTTTTTTTTTAAAGTATAAAGAACTATAGCAACACTTTACAATAAGGTCTCATTAGTTAACATTTCGATTTTAATGTTTTATGTACGGTGGCTGAGAGAGGTCAACGTGCTGCAACTGAAGAAAACGCATGCAAATAGAAAAAAAACACCCTCAAATTAAGAAAACATCTTCATCAGTTTATCAACACGCGTGTGCTCCAAATACTCACAAACAACCAAATACAGAAACGCGCCGCAAAAGCTCACAACACAACCAAATACACAAACGTGCTGCAAAGAACAAAGACCACAGCGGAAATGTTTCCGGGGGGAACCAAATAAGTGACGAACAAATGTTGACATTTGAAATCACCAAAACAAATACGTGCCTACACAAAACTATGAAACCAAAGGCTTGACATTTGCTCACCAGCCACTGTTGCTAGTGGTTTTCCAAAGTTACTAGCCACTCAGCATTTTCACTGGCCACAATTTTGATATTGATACCATGGGGAAAAAACGGCATGTAGATATATTTGGCAGCAGGCATATTTGGCTGCTGTCACTTTAAGACTTGACACACGGATCCATTACACTGTTACGCATTTTCTTTCTCAACTGTTTATGTTATTTTAAAACATAACTGACTGTGTTACGCAAAGACCTGCATTTTGACATTTTGTGTGTTTTTGACTGTTCAACTTGCTTTTGGAGAGATGATAGAGCGAGAAAGCGCAGCTGGTATCGTGTATCTTTTCTGTGAAAAATGAGTATTGGAAGCATTTCAGATATTTCGGATATTGAAGCTAATTGTAAAATATAGCTGCGAGCAGCGATTGCGGGCCCAAGCCGGTGGCACCGCAACCCCGGTTCCTTTAGTTACCTAAAGGCACCGGGGTGGCGGTGCCGCCGGCTTTGGCCCTTCATGGCTGTTCGCAGCTATATTTATATATATATATATATATATATATATATATATATATAAATAAAAAGAAGCCGGTGGCACCGCCACCCTGGTGCCTTTAGGGCTATTGTGCACGATGTGCAAAAACGTAACCCTGCTTTGACTTTCGAAAAGAAGCATGCTGTAGAGCCTGCATCAGTTTGGGTGCATCAAGTGCGCATCGAGGGCACATATCAACCACAAAGTATGCGTGAGCAACCTTCTGAAACCTAAAATGAAAAATGAGACCCCTCATCCATGGGTCTCATGGATTTAACGGACACATGCAATAAGTACACAAGACCAAGTATTCATATGAAGTATGCCATTTGGGACAGGGCCTATGATCTTGAACGACAATAGCCACATATATGAGATAATTTAAATATAGAATAATTTTTAATGTCATAGGATGTCATAGCTCAATATGTTTTTCAGCACTTAAATGTGTAAATATAGAAGCCCAGTATTTATCTGGAGGTCTTTGTACAGGTTTATTTATGTTATTATATTTTACGCTTATGTGTCCTATGATATGTAATGGAAGTAAATTTTAATGTTTAACATGGGTGTATTCACAACACATAGCATACGATATCATATTTTAAGATTATTCATCATTATGTTGTCTCTGCCTTTTCTGTTTTAATGATATTCAGAACAGAAAAACTTGGTGGTGCTATAACTTTGACTCACAATAGTCACATCCATGTGATCGGCCTCTTACAGTGAACACACTGATGAAGTTTCATCAAGATCAGTCAATGTATGCAGAAGTTATAACACACTTCCTGTTTCCATTATTCGCCATAAATTCGTTTCCTCGCCACGGCCAAACCGTTCGAGATATCAAAAATCTCCTGGCAATTTTTCATCCTTAATGTCTTGACTTCATGCACACCGAGTTTGGTGACGATCGGGTGAATTCCCCTTGTTTCAAATTCCAGAGCATGAGTTTCCAAACAACCCATAATAGCCGACTTCCTGTTGGGCTGGCGTAAAAAGTAAAAGTACAAAGGATATATGAACCAATCAGATCTATATGTGTACCGAGTTTCATATTATTACATGCAAGCGTGTTTGATTTATGGACCAAGATTTTTTACCACTTCCAGGGGGCGCTGTCGAGCCACCCTGCCACGCCCGGGTACCAGCTTCAGCCCGGCCCTGATGGCCGCGGGTTCTGACCCGTGTGCAAAGTTTCAAGAGTTTTCGAGCACGTTAAGGGCCCCAAAAGTGCCCAAAAGGTAGTAAAATTATAATAATAATAATAAATATAGCTGCGAGCAGCGATTGCGGGCCCAAGCCGGTGGCACCGCCACCCCGGTGCCTTTACCTAAAGGCACCGGGGTGGCGGTGCCCCCAGCTTTGGCCCTTCATCGCTGCTCGCAGTTATATTTATATATATAAAATATAAACAAAAAAAACAAGCCGCCACCCCGGTGCCTTTAGGGTTATTGTGAACGACGTGCAAATACGTAACCCCCGCTTTGACAGTTGAAAAGAAGTGTGCTGTAGAGCTTGCATCAGTGTGGGCTCTGCAAAAGTGCGCATCGAGGGCACATATCAACCACAAAGTATGCGTGAGCAACCTTCTGAAACCTAAAATGAAAAATGAGACAGCCTACGGTCTCATGGATTTAACGGACACATGAAATAAGTACACAAGACCGAAAATTCATATGAAGTGTGCGATTTGGGGACAGGGCCTATGATCGTGAACCACAATAGCCACATATATGAGATCATTTAAATTTACAGTAATTTTTAGGTCAATATGTTTTGCAGCACTTAAATGTGTAAATCCAGAAGCCCAGTATTTATCTGGAGGTATTTGTCCTTTGCCTGTCAACCTGGTTTGTCTCTGCCTTTTCTGTTCTGCCCTATTTGCCATTGTTCACCCTGCCTGTCTTGACCATTCTTAATAAAAAAGCTGCAAATGGATTCCCCTGGCCTGACCCTGCCTCGATACAACACATACGCTGCATCTGCTCGCTATCTGCTGATCGGCTCTGGTAGTTCCGCTTCAGCACTGATGATGTTGTAGGAATAGTGCGCTCTGGTTGGTCTGGATTATTCTAGAATTTTGATTTTATACAGAAATAAGTTATTTATAATTCAGATGATATATATATATATATATATATATATATACAGACACAGAGAATATTACTTGCCTTACCTGATTAGAACAATGAAAAAATAAATTAAAAAATAACTAGGGAATCACTAAACCAAGAGAATTATTCTGATTTGATGATACACTCAAAATATTACACAAGCAATCCTTTAAAATTAATGATATACAGAACAGAACAAGAATTTAAAAAAAACTACAAACAAGAAGTAACCGAAATAATGTGAAGCGAAAGTGAAAGTAAGTGGTGTTGGGCTTACGTAACTCTCTCATTAGAATCAAACTGTTTCAACATTTGCGATGTATTTGGATGCTAAACTATTCTTTATTATAGGCTTTGTACTTCACTCACGTTCCAATATGTGTGTGTGTGTGTGTGTGTGTGTGTGTGTGTGTGTGCGTGTTAGAGAGAAAAAGAGAGGCGCGGGCGCGATCGAACTGTGTGTGTGTGAGAGAGAGGCGCGGGCGCGATCGAACTGTGTGTGTGTGCGCGTGTGTGGGAGAGAGAGAGGCGCGGGCCCGATCGAACTGTGTGTGTGTGCGTGTGTGGGAGAGAGAGAGGCGCGGGCACAATCGAACTGTGTGTGTGTGCTTGTGAGAGAGAGAGAGGTGCGGGCGCGATCGAACTGTGTGTTTGTGTGTGTGTGTGTGTGTGTGCGTGCGTGCGTAAGTGAGTGAGAGAGAGAGAGATGCGCGGGCGCGATCGAACTGTGTGTGTGTGTGTGTGTGTGTGTGTGTGTGTGTGTGTGTGTGTGTGTGTGTGTGTGTGTGAGAGAGAGAGAGAGAGAGAGAGAGAGAGAGAGAGAGAGACGCGGGCGTGATCAAACTGTGTGTGTATGTGTGTGAGAGAGAGAGAGAGGCGCGGGCGCGATCGAACTGTGTGTGTGTGTGTGTGTGTGTGTGTGCGTGTGCGTGTGTGGGAGAGAGAGAGGCGCGGGCCCGATCGAACTGTGTGTGTGTGTGTGTGCGTGTGTGGGAGAGAGAGAGGCGCGGGCACGATCGAACTGTGTGTGCGTGTGTGGGAGAGAGAGAGGCGCGGGCACGATCGAACTGTGTGTGTGTGTGTGTGTGTGCTTGTGAGAGAGAGAGGTGCGGGCGCGATCGAACTGTGTGTGTGTGTGTGTGTGTGTGCGTGCGTGCGTAAGTGAGTGAGAGAGAGAGAGATGCGCGGGCGCGATCGAACTGTGTGTTTGTGTGTGTGAGAGAGAGAGCGAGAGAGAGAGAGAGAGAGAGAGAGAGAGAGAGAGAGACGCCTTTTCAAGGCTTGGGCCCTAATAATCCTAAGGAAAACAATAGGGCTCTGCGCCCTTTCAGGGCTTGGGCCCTAATAATAAATAATCCTAAGGAAAACAATAGGGCCTTCGCCTTTTCAAGGCTTGGGCCCTAATAATCCTAAGGAAAACAATAGGGCCTTCGCCTTTTCAAGGCTTGGGCCCTAATAATAATAATAATAATAATAATAATAATAAATAATCCTAAGGAAAACAATAGGGCTCTGCGCCCTTTCAGGGCTTGGGCCCTAATAATAAATAATCCTTAGGAAAACAATAGGGCCTTCGCCTTTTCAAGGCTTGGGCCCTAATAATCCTAAGGAAAACAATAGGGCCTTCGCCTTTTCAAGGCTTGGGCCCTAATAAATAATCCTAAGGAAAACAATAGGGCCTTCGCCTTTTCAAGGCTTGGGCCCTAATAATAATAATAATAATAATAATAATAAATAATCCTAAGGAAAACAATAGGGCTCTGCGCCCTTTCAGGGCTTGGGCCCTAATAATAAATAATCCTTAGGAAAACAATAGGGCCTTCGCCTTTTCAAGGCTTGGGCCCTAATAATCCTAAGGAAAACAATAGGGCCTTCGCCTTTTCAAGGCTTGGGCCCTAATAATAATAATAATAATAATAATAATAAATAATCCTAAGGAAAACAATAGGGCCTTTGCCTTTTCAAGGCTTGGGCCCTAATAATCCTAAGGAAAACAATAGGGCCTTCGCCTTTTCAAGGCTTGGGCCCTAATAAATAATCCTAAGGAAAACAATAGGGCCTTCGCCTTTTCAAGGCTTGGGCCCTAATAAGATGTCTGTGGCATGCCGTCTGCGGTCCTCCCTGTTGTTATCTCCAGTGTTGGGAACGCTACTTTAAAAAAGTAATTAGTTGTAGTTACTCACTACTTGTTCCAAAAAAGTAACTGAGGCAGTAACTGAATTACTCTATAATAAAAGTAACTTGTTACCAGGGAAAGTAACTATTTGCGTTACTGTTAAAAAAAAGTTGCTATATGTCAAAGAATTTGGATTTTTTTGAGCAGTTTTCACAAGTCAGTTGAAATGAGTAGAACAGAGAGGTGTCATAACATAACTTTCGATATTTACTGCACGTCGACAGACAGCAAGAGGTTTATCCTGCACTTCAAGTATTGTCTTTGTAAGAGTTACACCATATAAAGTGCATTTAACTCTAACAAATTAAATCAAACTCTCTCAACCTGAGACAACTGGTCAAGTAAACAACCCGTACTTCCAAGTGTTTTGTTCACAACAAAAGTAAACTTTTAAACAACAAAAAAGTGTTTAGCTCTGTAGTCTTATTCTTAATTAAATAAATAAAACTCCCACCACTGGTCTGGTAGACATTCTGTAGGCTACTTTAAGTATTTTCTTCAAAAGTAAACAGTAAAATAATATAAAGTGTATTTGCAGTAAATTTAGCAAATTAAATCAATCAAACTCTAACAACGCCATGCGTTGCCATTTAATTCTCTATTAAATAAGAAATCTAGCGCTAAAATGTATTTTTTAAATCAAGCTGAGTGCTCGTTGCCGCTGCTATCACAGTTGCATGGACACAGTGTTCTCTTGCGGCTCGTGCAGTCTTCACTCGGACGCGCGCTTCAATCTATCGCCGTTGTGGAGACTCTATTGATTCCGGTGAAATCACAAAATAAAATGCACGTGTCCTTGCTTGATATAGACTGTAACCACTGATGAACATATTCAGTTTTGATGAGTGCGGATTAGAACCCGTAACCTCTGACACGCTTGGCAAAAGATCTTCCACTAGACCATTTAAGAACTTAAACAAAATTTGCGGATCGAGGGATTTATTTACGGGTTGAACAGAGCGGCTGCACTGTTTGACAAGTTTGTACCTAGCACTTCTGAAAATGCACTTCCGAATGCATCTCTGTCCCCAGCACATTTCAAACCAATTTAACGGCGTTGTAAAGACTGGAAGTAATTAGTTATATTACCCCGTTACTGAAAAAATAACGTCGTTACCTAACGCCGTTCTTTTAAACGGCGTTATTCCAAACACTGGTTATCTCTCACACTTGCTATGCTTTTATAAATGTCTAATTTAGTTTTAAACCGTAACGCTACATTGGTCTATGACCGTTTAACACTATTAACCCTCTGGGGTTTTTGGGGTCCTTGAGATGTTCTGACATGCTCTGACATTTGTGCTTTTTTCAGTTGCTTATAAACATATTAATGGCAAAGGTGTAATTGCACTCTATTTAGCACAAACAGGGCTACCATAATATGTGAGCAACATGTATGTACATGTTTGTATTTTTGAGGGAATATTGTTTATGCATAGTTATTGAAAAAAATTAAGTTTCTGAAATAAGGCCACAAAACACATACTAAATATGTGTCCACAAGACTTTTGACTAATGGATGTCGTTGCCTAGAGTTTTTTCTTCAAAATGATGTGAAAATCATTCTGCCTAATCATTCACATAAAACAATACATTGATTTACATTTTGTAAGACACTTTTTGTTTGGAAAGGCAATATGCGCAAGGGGCTAGTATATGCGGCAACTGCACATCCAATGGTGTGGGCGCCTCTGACGTGCGACCAACTCTACGTTGTCAATCTACCTACTATATATTTCTATCTATTTATCTATCTAGCTGCTAGCTATCTATGCTAACGTTATGCTATCTGGCTGTCTGCCTATCTCTCTCTATACCGCCCACACAAGCACCTGCCAAAAAAAGCGACAGACAGTAGAGATGTGCGGTTGGCGGTTATAGCCACGGACTCCGCGGATAAACCGCAGATCGGGCGGATGACGTGATGAAAAAAAATATTTTAATTAAATTCGGGCAGGTGGCGGGCAGTTTCTAGTCTGGCGGCTGTCATCAGCAGCGCCTTGTATCGCCCAATTAGCGGATGGCGGGCAGGTGCGGTTTTGAAAATTGGTCAAAAACGTTGACAGTATGGATAAATGGCGGACGGATGATGAGTTTTGTGATGCGGTTGCGGATGAAATAATAGCCCATCCGCGCATCTCTAACAGACACGCGGCGGCTACGTTTGCAACAACATTTTCACCGGAGGAAGAGATAAACGCTTAGAAACGTCCATATAGCTAGCATGATGCCATCTATTTCTAGATGACAAAGACAAAGTTTACCAGTATTACGACACTATGACAAAGGTTACCGGTACTTATCTGAACTAACGTCATGATCACTGCCACTAGATATAAAGAAAACGTTGATTTTTCACTCAAAATATGTGTCGTTATTGTGCACTGCTGCTCGTAGACTAGCTCCAGTGCTAATTGCTGCGTTGCTAAATGATAGCAACTCACCAGGACACTTCACCAACTCTCCATTCATTATCCTCGGACCATGCATTTAATTGCCTTTGACGGCCATCAGTTCTTGGCAATTCCTCATTTGCCCTCTCACGTCTGGCAGGTTCGAAATTATACGGCTGCGGGCCATCATACATGTTGGCTTTTGCCACCTCTTCCTCATCCCAGTCTAGGCTGAGGCTTACCTTTCCTCCACTTTTCCCCAACATGACGTCATCACCGAATTGCGTAAAAAAAAAAACGTTAATACCAAAAACGTAAAAAACTGGTCTTTAAGACCATTTTTGAGACATATTAAAAATGATATACATATCTTGAGTGATTTATGTACCCATTAATCGACAGTGGTGGTTAAACTGCAACATGGCCTTTAAGCTTTTGGCTTTCAAGTAATTTTCTAAATATAAATAAAACTGAAATAATTCTATTTTTGCCCAAGGAAAAATGCGCTTGATGTTTACTGTGGTTCTCTTGCCCCATATGAAACTCGAAGCGCTAGAAATCAGGGCTTTCTGTTTGATCACAACCTAAAATTTGATAAACTGAGCAGTACTCATGTAAAATCATGCTTTTTTTTATTTTCGTCAACTCTCTAGTGAAACCCTTTTTTATCCCAGAGTAACTTTTAAATAGTGATTCATGCTTTTGAAACAACTCGTCTATTGTAATTCACTTTATTTTGGTGTCCCTCAGTCTTCCCTCTCTCGTCTACAGCTAGTGCAAAACGCAGCTGCTTTTCTCCTCACTGGGACCCACAAGTATGAGTCGGTAACCCCTATTTTATCCGCATTGCACTTGATACCTGTCAAATGTAGAATTGATTTTAACATTTTATTATTTGTTTATAGAGCCCTCAACAATTTGGCCCCTCAGTACCTGACTGATCTGCTCTGTCTGTACACTCTTTCTCTTTCTATCTAGTGATCATTGTGCCTGTGTAGATGTAGACTTAACAAACTTAAAGGTGCAATGTGTAAAAAATTTGAGTATCTATTAACAGAAATGCAATATGACATCCATAACTATGTTTTCAGTGGTGTATAAAGAACTTACTTAATAAACCGTAATGTTTTTATTACCTTAGAATGAGACATTTATATCTACATAACCATGGGAATCCCCTTCTATGAAGGTCGACATATTGTGATGTCATGTTTCTACCGTAGCCGACAGCGAACAAACAGCCCTACAGACCGTGTTTCGTCACAACCTTGAAAGAGAAGCAGCAGAAAGCTAGAAGCTAGCCATAAACCCCGTGAGTAGTGACTTTTCCCTTGTCAGTGGTGTAAAATATGTAGTTGGATTGTTTCATGTAACTTAGTTCTTCTCCCTCGCTGTGTTATGGCTTTGCTATGTGGGGATAAATGTGCTGCACGTTCGTGAGACAGCTGATTAGTACTCTTGTCATTGAATCACCAACCCGTCGATCTTGGAAGCATTTTAAGTCGATCGCGAAGAGTTTTCAAAATCAGAGAAAAAAAGCCTATTGTGTGTAGTAAGTGGTGTCTAGGGGATGCGGAGGCGCGCGCGCTGTACAATCATGCCATTTTTGCCGCGCGCACCTTTGGGCTCATGCGGACGTGTCGAGTTTAAACAAGGCTTTACGCTTTAACCAGCTCAGCCACAGTAACAGCTCATATAGAGCCAGCTAAACTTTTACTTTCCTGTTAGAAACAATATATAGTTGCATAGTTTCATGTGGTTCTTCTCCCTCGCTGTATTATGGGTTTGCTATGTGGGGGGAAATGTGCTGGTTAGGTTTGTGAGACAATCAGCTGATTACTATTATTATATTATATATTAAGACCCTTGATCCTCACCTGACTATGGCTTTGTAAACTTTATCCATGATGTGGTTTATAATGGACTGTGGTACAGAAACAGTGACAATGTTACACACTCTTGGCTTACTCTGGCTATTCTCTGCTGTCTCAGACGACGATATGTTTGTCCAGTTTCAGGCACCGTAGCTTCTTCGAAAGGGAGGGGTGAGCAGTGGGCTGAGCCCTTAGTGCTACTCGCAGCCGAACCGCTAGATGTCGCTAAAAATCACACACTGCACCTTTAACAAACAGACTTATTTATTCCCTTTGGCTTTCAATACTCAATACTACAAAATTTAGGCACGATTATTGTTTCTCTTTTGATTATCTATCTATTGTTGTGTGCTCCTTTATTGGTAGTTTTATTTTTCTTGGTTTTATTCTGTTCTGTACATCACTTTGGTCAGCCTTGGGTGTTTTTAAATGTGCTTTATAAATAAATATTGTATTGTATTGTATTGTATTTCAATATTGATATCGAACAATCAATATTTTTAAAAACACTATATTGCACTTAGTTTATTATTTTAGATGACTTTTTAAAAGACTACAATTGAAAAATGTATGTATTTATATATATAATTCAACCCGCCAAAGTGGCTAGTAGGAGTGATTGCGTTACACGCCATTGCTGAAATCACCCCAATTTGGCGGATGTAAATGTCAAGCCCCTGATCACACCCCTGTTTTGATAGCTCTGCCCACAAATTCACAAACATGCAATGCAACACAGGCACCTTCCCTCTAATGAGTGTATACTTAATGCTGATTGGCTACAAGTGTGTTTTAGTGCTCGGTCCGATCCACTTTCAACAGCATTTCTTAGAAATCGCTTACTGAAACTTTAATACAATTTTGTATCAATTTATACATTTTTAGGAAATTTTTTTAGATATTTTCACTGGACAATAAGACAAAGTTTTTAACAATATTTGCTCCAATATTTGTTTTGTGTGTGTTTAGATTTACTTAAGTTTTTTCCTTCTTTATCTCACAGAGGACATAAGAGAAGAAGTAGATCCAGGTCACCCAAGCGGAGAGCCAGGTCACCATCACCATCAAAAAGGTTTACTGCGTGTGACAATTTGGGTCTGAGACTATTGTATTGGCATGTTCATTATGAAAATCTTAATTTCTCCTGTCCATTTTCAGAGGCACGAAAGATAAAAAGAGAGATAAAGGATGGGACAATAGCAGGGAAAGGATGGAGAGTTCAACGTCCAGGAGGAAAAGCAGGGATTCTGAGCATAAATCTAGACCCTCAATGGTGTGTCTGATTTTTATTTTAAACACTTCGCGCATTTACATGCACACTGACCTTCCTTCGTGTAATGCGAACAGAATAAATTTGTATTTGTGGATTGATGCAGAAATTTTGGTCTGAGGTTAAGTAACACCCTTAGTATTAATGTTAAATTAACACCAACACATTTTACACAGCTGTTCCTAGAAAGTCTTTGTGACTTATATTGTTAATAGCACCATGGAAGGACAGTCTCTATATTCATATTGTGAAACTACATCATTACCAGGTACAACTAATCTCTGGAGGCATTTGAACTAACGGTTAAACAGTGTGGTGGTATTCAGATAGTTGTGGGTTTGGTTGTGGGAGAATAGCTAATGTTAATATGTCTTCTTTACACCACTGTCAATTTCTTCTGTATTTAACTCACTGGATCAATAACCGGTTTGCATTGATGCTTCTGCAATTATATTTGTGATGTTTGAAAACTCTAAACCTAAAGCTCATAATGAAGGACTCATTGCACCTCAAAGAGCTTGCTGTGCACGTTCAGATTAAATAATTTGCATGTATAGCTCAGCTGTAATTAGGGGTGTGCCATATCATACCGTCCACGATAATACCGGTATACATTTTTACATGATAAAAAAGTGTCATATCGCGATATCAATGATATAGCGACGCGATGACGTATGGCGCATTTACTTTCCCTAGCACGCACAACAACAACACCTGTCTGAGCACGAGAGCAGCCTGTCAGCCTCCGATGACGATTTAGCAATTTCACTAACAGCTTGAGTGTTCAGCGGGGCTGCCGACGCGCGTCTTCTCTCGCGCGCGTTTAGGAGTCGGGACATGACTGAATGGTCTCTTGCACAATCGGGCCATCAGTGCATCGTAACTAAAGTTTATAATCAAGTCTTCTTAATTCTTATCAGTTTAAACATTCAAGCGGTTTTAAACTATCCAGTAAGCTACTCGCGCACTCTCTGAGAGAGTTGCACTGCGTCTGCGTGCATACATAGAGTAGCCTACAGCTCGCGAGAAACTAAAGCAAAATTGTGTAAAACTTCCGGTCTTGGTAAGTATTCTCATAAACACAGTCGGTTATGTATAAAACGCATGTGACAGTGTGACAGACAGTATAATGAAAACAGCAATGGATCCGTGCACTAGCTGTAAAAGTGACAGCAGCCATAGGCTATGCGTCTGTCATTAATGTTGTCGTCAAAACAACAAAATATAGCTTTAATTGTGATGAATTAGAATTATTAGCCTATATATTTAATTTAATCAGGAAACAGAACTAAAAGACTATGTGTTATTTTACATTTGATTACTTTATTATGTTTCTGTAGTATTTCTGAATACTGGTGTTAGACCTACACACATTTAACATTTAATTCAAAGATTGAAATCAAGCTTCCTTGTGTCGTGTAAACTCTTAACAACAAAATTACCACATTGTAAAAACGCAATGAGTGAGCAAACATTTTGGCGAGATAAACATACTAAGAAAATTTTCAACAACAACAAAAAAAATTTCTATATCGTCATAAATATCATTATCGCAAATATTCTTAAAATATCGTGATAGAATTTTGAGGCTATTTCGCCCACCCCTAGCTGTAATGCAGCGTGCTGCTCTAGTTTTTATCTATAAGAAACAGGATCACAGCTGATCCTTTCAAAGATTGACTTTTAAACACTTTTTTTATGCCTGTCTGCATCTGATAACTATCAATATGACTGTTTTTAGCGTAAAGCTTTGATATTTCCTCTAAATGTGACGTCTTTTTGATAAAGTGTGAACTGTTCTAACTGGATTTATCTTTTTGACATTTTTGACATCTGATGAAAACACTTCTGACGCGATTACTTGGTACATCAAAGCATCTGGCGTCTGACAATGAATGTTCAATGCATCAATTACAGAATATAAAAATCATAAATTTTTCATTAAAAAAAAGGTTTATGCCTATGGGGGTGTAGTGTTTCAATAATCATTTATTTATGCATTGATTTATATGCATTATGTGACTTATCTTTTTTGGTCCATCTTACTAAAACAAAGTCATTATTATTAGTGTGCATCTAAAAAAAAAGTCAGGTTTTTACCTCAAAATCAAAATAATATATTTTGAAGCCTACAATGAAGCCTATATTTAGGATGTTTATTTGTGATTAATTTCATGACATTTAAGCACAATTTCCTCACAATTCTCATTGCTATAATGTAAAAAAAATAATAATAATAATGAAAATAATGGCAGAAGTTGATTTTGGGTTACCTTAAGATTCACCCTTTCTACCTGGTATTTTCCATCATTTCTATTTACTAAAGTAATAAACAAAAATGCAATTCGTCAAAAAAGATTTTTTTGTAATATCTAGGGGTGTAGTGTTTCACTGTTCATTTCTTGATGCATTGATTTATATGAATTATGTGACTTTTATAACTATGATTTAAAACATGAATCATTTGTGTTGGCTAATAGTTTATTTAAAAATACAGTAAAATATTACTATTAAAAAATATATATTATATAATATTTTATATTAAAACACAATTTAAAAGAACTGTTTTCTATTCTAATATTTTTTTAAATGTAATTTAACATTTTCAGCAGCCATTAATCTAGCCTTCAAGGTCATGTGATCCTTCAGAAATCATTCTGAAAAGCTGATTTGGTGCTAAAAACATGTATCATTTCTTGTGCTGCTTCATATTTTTGTGGAAACCATGATCCATTGTTTAGATAAATAGAAAGTTAAAAAAAACAGCATTTATCGAAACGAAAATCTTTTATAACATTATTAATATTTTTACTGCCTTTTTACTGCTTGTAAATGTTACATGTGGGAATTAAAGATTACTTTGGGCTATGAATACCCACGAGATTATAATTCTTGAACGGTTATTTAGATGAAGCTTGCAGCCAGTTGCATTCTGACTTTATTCTGGTTTCAGTCAGATTTACTGAATGGAAAGTGTTGTTTGCCATTTTCTAAATCATGGTTTGATTTTGCAGATGGAAAGGAGCTACGAGCAGATGGACCAGGAGTATGACAGTGACATGGACGGGTCGGGCTCTTTGGGAAGCGATGACAGATCTCCTCGAGCTCATCTCAACGGCAGCTACATGAGCAATTACGCTGAGGAGGATGATCTCTCTGCAGATGAGTGATCTACATCTACCCATGATGCCAAGTCTGGAGAGCACAGCATTATGTATCATACTGTAACAACTGTCTCACTTTTTAAAGTGCTTTCTCTTGCATCCATTGCTGTGATTGTAGGCTTTTGAAAATATTTTCTACTGCTGTGAATATGCTACCTGTCATATGATATTCATATGGATGAAAATGTAAAGTTTTGGATAGATCTACGTGTGTGGAGAGATATGGTACATTGAACGAAGGTGCTTGTATTCAGGTCACTTTTTTTAAACCGTTTTGAATTTGTTTTCTTTTGCATTTCTCTTTGTGTTTCCACTCTTGTGGAAAGATAGCATTTTTTGCTTATTTGTATCTTTTTTTGGTCAATCTTACTAAAACAAAGCCATTATTATTAGTGTGCATCTCAAAAGACTCATGTCTTAATTCAAAATCAAAATAACATATTTTGCACAAAGACAATGAAGCCAATCTTTAGGTTGTTTGTTTGTGATTATTTTCATGACATTTAAGCACAATTTCCCCACAATTCTCATTGTGATAATTGTATGTATATGTATGTACAGTACCGATCAAAAGTTTGGAAACATTATTTAAAATAAGTCTCTTACGCTAATCAAGGCTGCATTTATTTGATCAAAAATACAGAAAAAACTATAACATTGGGAAATATTAAAATAAAATTTATTTCTGTGATGCAAAGCTGAATATTCAGCATCATTAATCCAGTCTTCAGTGTCACATGATCCTTCAGAAATCATTATAATTATCAGTGTAGGAAACAGTAACACAAGTGTCTTCTTTCAAAAACACTAAAAATACTAATCTTTCAAAAATCTTGACTGGTACTGTATGTATATGCTAAAAGTGGAAAAGCATTTGTCATTGTCATGAAAATAATGGCAGCATTTGATTTTGGGGTACCTGAAGATTCACCCTTTCTACCTGGTCTTTTCCATCAGTTCTATTTACTAAAGTAAAAAACAAAAATGCAATTAGTACATGTGTAGAATAACACTCCCAGTGAACTGTTTTAGCACAGTGCGTGTTGAAAGTGCCTAGACAGAGACTGCGTGGCAACAGAATATTTAACAACTGTAAATCAAGTCAAAAGGGGTTATTTATGAAGCATTATAACAAAGCTTGTGTAAAATGCATAGTTTTATCTTTATTTTTTAACAGTATTTAGTTTGAACCAGTGTATACAGAGACCTACATTAATCTCCTCATACAAGTATTGTGTGACATATATTCAGATGTTTTAATGGGTTTTCTAAGAAGCCTTTACTGATTGAGAGTACAGTAAAATGATTAAGTCTCATTTACTACAATTTAAAGCTTCTAGTATTATTTATTTTTTATATTAAGTATTTTTTGTTCAGTCTAATTTTGTAAGTGGGTATATAGAATTATATACAGTACTCGTTAGCAGCAGAACTAATATGAATAAGAATGAAGTGACTTCTCAATTATATTGATTTGTGAGCGGTGTGATTTTCAGCATCTGTTTAGATATTCATGTATAAATGATTTTCCCTAACATGACATTGACATTAAAGAGGTTATACTTCCAGTTTATCTGTATTATTGACAAATGTTTTTCTGAATGTGCAGCTCTTTACATTGTGTGAACAAAATGTGAGTGGTGCTTTGCATGTAAAATTCTCTTCTTGGCGTTAAGTTCATTTTGGGGGCACAGGATGAGTGACATGCCAAGTTCCTGGTTTTAAATGTGTAACAGTCCTTACGATTTTAAAATATAAAACATGAAAAACTCGAATGCAGATAATGATATATTGTAAAAATATGTTTATTATACATGAACAGGAAATAAAAGAAAAAAATACATGCAATGAAAGTAAAAGAATAAAAGTGGTCCATACGACTTATATGCTAAATTGTAAGTCATGCAATAGCTTTGAATGAGAAACCGACTAAAGGTTGGCATGAAATGGAAATCTATATTGTAAATGCATTATTTTGATTTTATTTTGAACAATTTATCCATGCATGTTTAATTTATTTGACCTTTTTGTTTATCCCTTTCTTGCAATCGACTGCAAGCTTGCATTAAGACCCAATCACCAACCAATGAATTGAACCTTGTCCTACATTTTTAATTACAATAATCAGCTACACTCTAATGTGTCACAATACAGAAGAACTGTCGCCGCTTACATTGTAACTTTAATCACTGAAGATTTTCACATGGCTGATGTTTAAAACAAGGCTTAGTGTTTGAATAATCTACAAAGACAAGATTTTAGAGGTATTGTGGAGGAAAAGTTTATTTGTTAACTCTTTCTTAAACCGATCGTATGGCTTCAGAAAACTTAAAATATAATGCACAATTACTGCAATATGAACTGCTTTGATGGTGCGTTTTGCCATTTTTTAAACTTCACACTTTCAGGCCCCATTCACTTGCTCTGTATGAGAAAGAATTTACTCAAAAAATTTTCTTTTGTATTTACAAAATTAGATTTTTGAGGTAAACTAATTTAAGCCTTGTTCAGACTGTCAGAACAAATCCAATTTTGTGCATATCCGGTTACCTAACATAACTTCGGCTCTCTGAGAAGAGGGAACGAGACACTGCGTCACCCAAAGGTGGCGCTAGGGGTTATCCCCTCATTCCTCGGACCTACTAAAGCCTTAGGAAGTCTCACGTGCAAGAATCCGTCCGCCAATGGCATTCAAGCGTGCGAAATAGAGGCGGGCTCCCCCTCACTATAGGGCAGCGCTGAACGCCATGGCCTAAGAATCTTGGACTGAAGCAGAGTGCAGCCGACAAAGACTCTGAGCTTTGTAACACGGCAGCATACGCTGTGTCTCATTCTCTCTTCTCAGTTAAACGAGGTTACGTAACCTTTTGAGTCGGTCTCTCAATACCACGTCACAGAAAGGTGGCGCTAGGGGATCTATAAAATCCCGCCATGTTGATAGCGAAGGTCCAGATTGGCTGCAAGCCAAGCCGTAGACCTAGCTTAAGAACTTCATGCAACGGAGACCTCATAAGCTCAGCGGCATAGCAACTAAAAGAGCAAGTTGCACAAGCATCGACTACTGTAAACACATGGCAGAGTAAAGGACAGCACTCTCGTCTGCATCCTGGATAAACAATACACTCGTCTTCAGACTGCATAAACAGCAGCCATTCCGCACCGCAGACACATGGATAGGCAACGGCACTATCGCCTAGTTACATTCATCCCGGGATATGTGACATCCACGGTACCGTACAGTGTGTGCTGGTGACCAAATAATGCATGCGGCAGTAAGCAGACGCTATTGCATAATATTGCAACCGGAGGCAAGCCATGGTTGTGCCAACACCTAGCACTAATGTCCACTGTGATGCCGGGACTGTCACGAACATAATACAAGCGTGTTTACTGGTGCCAATCACCCGGTCAGTCATTTACACGAGTTAGTCGAACACGCCAAGAGCACAGCCAGTGCTTATCGTAGAAGGCAATGGACAGCAGCCACGCCGGAACGCATAATGGCTAGTGTAAGCAGTACTTCACATCCATATGAGAAGACGGCGGCAAAGCCGCTGTTAAAAGAAGGCAACGGCAACATGGGAACTGAGAAGATGGGAAGCGGCAATGCAGGCACCATCCTGAGCGTACCTTTTGAAGCTGAAGGAAAAGATGCCTCTATTTCCCGTGCTTGAATGCCATTGGCTGGCCCGTCATGTGCCCGTGAGATTTCATAAGGCTTCAGTGGATTCGAGGAAGGAGGGGATAACCCCTAGTGCCACCTTTCGGTGACTCAGTGTCGAGAAACCGACTTGAAAGGGAACCGCGATACACCACCTCTCATGGGGTACCGAACACACCCCACCCCCAGCTGCCCCATGTCTCGTGTGAGTATCTCTTTTTAATAAACAAGAATGAACATCTGAAGGTATGTTGAAAGATACAGTAAAACTAACTGAAATATACTATATCTCGTGTAATCGCTCAATCAGGGTTTCAACGGAGGAAAGACATCAGTAAAACAGCTTGTAAACAATATCCCACACAGCATTACATTTACCTCAGCAATATAGAGCTTTGGTGAAAACTAAGCAAATAGCTGATTACTACAATAGTAATTTCTTTCTAGAAATGACATCAAAGATGAAAAATGTTGGTCAAAACTTACATTTACACACAAACCTACCACCAACTGCAACTTTCAGACGCCATCTTTATTTTGTAACTCAACTGTCACAGAATAGAAAACACAGGATTGTGGGATATCAAAGGCAGCGAAGGATACATCTATGCTGCCTTAAAAAATCAATCAGGGTGGTGAAGGAATCCTGAAGGTATTTCAGGAGCATGGACACTTGTTTCCACCATGGAATAAAAAATAAAGGTAATTATGACTTTTTATCTCAGAATTCTGACTTTTTACTTATTTCAGAATTGCGTGATTCAGTCGAAATTGCAAGTTATAAAGTCAGAATTGCGTGATAGAAAGTAAATTGCAAGATAGAAAGTCACAATTGTCTGTTATAAAATCACAATTGTGTGTTATAAAGTCAGAATTGCAGGATATAAAGTCGCAATTGCTTGTTATAAAGTCACAGTTGCGTCTTAGTTGCAGAGCAAATTAGCTGTCACTTGAATAATAGTTTATTTACATTGCTTTAGGGCAAAGTATTCAATGGAGACATTGTTTTTTATAGACACTATTAAAACTTTTTTAGGAAAAGGTGGTATAGTTGGAGCCAAGTTTCTTGATCTGAAAGCCTTTGACACTGTTAATCATAGAACTCTCATATCCAAGTTATCTAGTTCTAATTGCTTCTTACATACACTCGATTGGATAGAATCATACCTGTCAGATCGGTCTCATTGTGTTCAAGTAAAAAATCATCAATCAACTGATCTATGTACATCTACTGGTGTTCCTTAGGGATCTATTCTGGGTCCATTGATGTTTGCTTTATATATAAATGAATTTTATTTTGTATGTCCTGGCATTAATATACAAATGTATGCGGATGATACTGTAATTTATTTACATGGTAATAGTTTACGTGACACAAGTTTCTAATGAACTTGGTTCTGTCTAATTCTATAGTTAATGTAATGACATGGTTAAAGGTAAACTGTGCAACTAAATGTGTCTAAAACAGTATGTATGTTTTTGCAAACAGTATCAGTAATGAGCAAGATGTTTTTGTGTTAGGGGTGAGGCTGCAGGTTTCCTCAATATAAATACCTTGGAATATTGATTGATTCTAAACTTACATTTGGTTAAAAAAGGTTTGTAAGCAAGTTAAGTTTAATCTTTATAATTTTTGGCGTACTAGAGATTATATGTCATTATAGAGGCAGCTAAGATTTTAATGTATTATATGGTTCCCTTTCGAGAGGTCTCTCCTATTGCGTAATGCTTACGCTATGGGAAAACTCCTTTTCTCGAGAAATATTGAAGTCTTTATGTAAAACGCATTGCAGCTGCACAGCATACAGCAATGAGCGAGGCAGCTCGGTCATTGGCTGTGCTGCGGCAACTTGCACGAACCAATGACGGGGCGACTCTGAACCCGCTTCCAATGAGCGTGCTTCGCGTCCACGCGCGTCAGAGCCCGCCAAGATGGGCGTGGCCAAGGGCTATATATTGGGCGCCCCGTCGTCTGAGTTCTTTAGATTTAATCTCCTTCAGCAAAGAACCTTCTCTTCGCTGATCCTCCGGATTTATTGGAGTCTTTCGCCGCCGCCGCCGCCGTCGACAAGCCTATAGCAGGACTGCTTCGAGGACGCCGGCGCCTTCAGCCGCCTTCGATCGCCCTTCTGCTAAGCCATCCGGCGCGCATCATCACCATATCCTTTTCAAAGCTTTCAGTGTTCGCCCCCGCGACACTTTTTCTAAAAGAGCAATTTTTGAAGGCGTCAAATGCCTTCCTGCGCCTTCGTGTCGAGGCCCTCTTCAAGACGGGGATCGTCACATCATTTGCGCCCGCTGCCTGGGACCGGACCACGCAGAGGCTGCCCTTACTCGAGGCGGATGTCCCGAGTGTGACGCCCTGGGCCTCACCGAGCTGCGCGCTCGCTTCGCCGTTTTCACCGCGAAAGAGCCCACCTCTTCCGTGCTGCCATCTCCTCTGGTCGAGCCGCAAAAGAAAAAACGCAGCTCACAGAGGCTGCCGGAGCACGCGGTTTGCAGTGATGTCACGCCGGGCCAATCCCCGCGTGCTTCACCGCCACCCGAAGACTCCCCGCCGCCAGTCCAGTTCACACAGGCGGACCAGGACCCCTCCAGCGGAGCGATGGGGCTCGTCTTGTTTGGCGCGTTAGGGGATGACGAAGATAAGGATGACAGTTTTTCCTGTGATGCTGCATCCGACGACTGGCCGGGCTCGTCCTTCGACCCCGCGCCTTCAACATTAGCGGGCACGAGCGCGGGCTCCAGCATGGACTCAGAGATCGTCCGCATTCTCTCCAAGGCCGTGGAAGACCTCGGGCTCGATTGGTCTTCCCCTGAAGAACCCACCCGCAGCCGACTGGACGAGTGGTTCCTGCATGGGCGCCAACAGGCCCCTTGACAAAGACCCTCCCCCTTCTTCCCGGAAGTTCACGACGAACTCACGAAGTCGTGGAAAGCCCCGCACTCCGCTCGCCTGAAGCCTTCTTTTTCTTTGTCGCTCTCCTCCGTGGACGGCGCGAAAGAAAGAGGCTATGAGGGGACTCCACCCCTCGAGGAGGCTGTGGCCAATCATCTGTGTCCACCCTCCAACGCTGGATGGAAAGCTAAAGCTTCTCATCCCTCGAAGCCTTGCCGGTCCACTTCAGCTCTCGCCGGTCGCGCATACGCCGCCGCCGGCCAAGCTGCATCAGCGCTTCACTCTATGGCTGTCCTCCAGGTGTTTCAAGCCAAACTTCTCCGCAGTATGGACGAGTCTGGACCCGAGCCTGAGGCATTTAAGGACCTACGCAGCGCCACTGACATAGCGCTGCGAGCCACAAAAGCCACCGCCCAATCCATCGGCCGTGCTATGGCTAACCTGACTGTCCTTGAGCGCCATCTGTGGCTGACGCTAACAGATATGAAGGATGCAGATAAGGCGTCTTTCCTCGACGCGCCTATCTCCCAAGACGGCCTGTTTGGACCAGCGGTGAAGGAGTTCGCCGAGCGCTTCACCGAAGCCCGTAAGGACTCACAGGCTATGCGTCACTTCCTGCCCAAGCGATCTAGCTCATCGCAGAGCCGCCAACGGCCGCCTCAACAGCAGCGAGCTAAGACGGCGCCCCCCGTTTCTCAGCCCAAACCTGAAACGGATTTTCGACGCCGCTCGCACTCTGCCAACAGGAAGCAACCGCCCGAGCGACGGGGACCTCGGCCCAGGATTGTGCTGAACCCAGAGCCTCGTAAGTCCTCCTAGCTACAGGGAGGAAAAGGGAGAGCGCGTGTCTCGCGAGAGCCGGACCGCTCTCTCCAAAACGTCTAAAGCATTACCCAGTCCCCTTACAGGCGGCTGGAAATGTCTATACAGCAGCCAATGTGCCAGCAACACAGCTCGCCCACCTGCAAACAAACGCCGTTTTTACGGCGACACACAGAAATCACATAAAGAGCTATTTTCTGCCTGTGTCACTAAAGGGTCACGTGTCCACACCAAAGTGTGCATTCCCACATATCAAAACTGTCAACGCAGTGCCAAATGTTTTCCCAGCTCAGGCTGGACGCCCCATAAATGTAGATTGTGTGCCAACTGTTATGTATGCACCACTACACACAAGCACTGTTCCCACAGTTATAAACACTTCCCCAGTAAAAGCGGAAAGTTGTATAAGAGTAGCGCGTGTGCCCGCTGTTATGCACGCACCCCAACTCACAAACACTGTTTATATGGCCAAAAACCTCCCGCCACGAGCGGGAAGTTTTATGAAAGTGGCGCGCGTGCCTACCACAGTCTATGCACCCCCACCCATAAGCACTATACACACAGTGTTAAACATTTCCCCATCTCACTCTGTGAGCATTACAGCGAGCGTGCCTGTAATCTCACACGCACCCCTGCACTCGGCATTCAGCAGAGCTGCTCAGCGCGCGTCCGCGCCGCTGAGAGCTGTAAGCTCGGTGTTAACACAGAACGATTCGCTGGCGGGAGCCATACGTCACTGCGACACGCCCCCGGCCAACATTCAGCCCATATCTGTGCGAGCGAAAGCTTGGGAAAATATCCCCGACATGCCGAAATGGGTTTTGAACATAATAAAACACGGTTACTCGCTTCAATTCGCTCGCAGACCGCCCCGCTTCACAGCGGTGGTAGAGACGAAAGTGAGAAAAGATGTTTCACATGTTCTATGCACCGAGATGCTCAAACTGATAGAGAAAGGCGCTATAGAAACAGTCCCCCCCTCTATGAGCGAGGCAGGTTTTTACAGCCGCTATTTTCTCGTCCCGAAAAAGGACGGCGGTCTCCGCCCCATTCTAGATCTCAGACATCTGAACAAAGCTTTAATGATTCGTTCGTTCAGAATGATAACTACCAAGCATATCCTCGCGCAAGTTCGCCCGAGGGATTGGTTTCTGTCAGTGGATCTGAAAGACGCTTACTTTCACATTCCAATAGCGCCTCATCACAGGCCATTTCTGAGATTCGCTTTCGAGGGACAGTCATACCAGTACACAGTACTACCATTCGGCCTGTCACTGGCACCCCGTACATTTACGAAATGTATGGATGCAGCACTTTCCCCCCTGAGACAGCGGGGAGTGCGAGTACTAAATTATCTCGACGATTGGCTAATACTAGCACAATCAGAGAGCCAGTTAGTGACACACAGGTCTTGGATTATCAGTCATCTAGAGTGCCTAGGTCTAAAAATCAATTTTGCAAAGAGCATGCTATCCCCCAGCCAGAATATTTCTTTCCTGGGAATAGTGCTAGACTCAGTGCAGATGACGGCGCGCCTCTCATCAGAGCGCGCGCTCACTATCCGGCGCCTTGCAACATCGTTCAGAGCGGGCGCGCGCGCCCCCGTCAAGTGGTTTCAGAGGATGCTCGGTCTCATGGCCTCAGCATCAGCTGTACTCCAGCTAGGATTGTTGCACATGCGTCCTCTCCAACGCTGGCTCAAAAGCCGTGTCCCCACCCACGCGTGGCGCTCGGGCCACTTTTTAATCAGAGCAAATCACGGCTGCATAAAAGCCCTGACGCCCTGGAAAGCTGTCGACTGGTATCAGTCCGGCGTGAGTTTGGGTGTAAACACAAGGAGAAAGATGATCACGACAGATGCCTCCAAAATAGGTTGGGGGGCCCTTTACGAGGGCAGGCCTGTCTCCGGCTTGTGGTCAAACCCGGAGAAGCGCCTACATATAAACTGTCTGGAATTGAAAGCGGTCGCTTTGGCTCTCAGAGCCCTGCTCCCGTACCTGAAGGACGAGCACGTCCTAGTCCGAACGGACAACATGACGGTAGTCTCGCATATAAATCGTCAGGGTGGAGTCAGATCGAGCTCCCTGCACTCGATGGCCAGGGAGCTCCTCCTATGGTCCCAGCGCAACCTGCGCTCGCTGAGAGCAGCGCATGTGCCAGGTGTTCTGAACCAGGGAGCGGACATGCTGTCCAGAGACAAAGTTCTCCCAGGAGAATGGTCTCTCCACCCCCTGACGATTCAGTGGTTATGGCAAACCTTTGGCAGAGCAGAGGTCGACCTCTTTGCCTCCAAGGAAAATACGCACTGCCCTCTCTTCTTTTCAAAGAGCACGGACGCGCTCGCCCAAGTCTGGCCGAGCCGCCCGCTGTATGCCTTCCCTCCGGTTGCGATGCTACCTCAGGTCATCAGTCGGATCAGGGAGGAGAAATGTGCAGTGCTCCTGGTAGCCCCACTCTGGAAAAACCAGACGTGGTTTCCAGAACTGATGCAGATGATACAATCTGCCCCATGGCCGATTCCACTGAGGCTAGATCTCCTCAGGCAGGCCAACGGGACGATCCTCCATCCCCGCCCCGATCTGTGGGCCCTCCATGCGTGGCCCCTCAACGGATTCCCGGGAACCTCCCCAGTGGAGTGTTGAGAACCATCACTGAGGCGCGAGCGCCCTCTACGAGGCGCTTATATGCCCAGAAATGGAAGGTGTTCAGTGACTGGTGCAAGTCCAGGAACCTGAATCCTGAGACATGCGAAGTACCGAGTGTGCTCGTTTTCTTACAAGAGCTATTGGAGGCAGGCCGCACCCCCTCCACGCTCAAAGTATATGTGGCTGCCATAGCGGCATCACATGAACCGGTCGAAGGACGCACACTAGGGAAAAACTACCTAGTTGTTCGTTTCCTGAGGGGCGCCAGGAGGATAAATCCCCCACGCCCCCCCTCGGTGCCGATTTGGGACCTGGCCACGGTCCTGGACGCACTTAAGCGTGCCCCGTTCGAACCCCTCCGAACTGTGCACCTTAAACAGCTCTCGCTCAAAACTGCTCTCTTGCTGGCTCTCGCCTCGGTCAAGAGAGTGGGCGACCTGCACGCGCTGTCATCAAGCGCTACCTGCCTGGAGTTTGGACCTAACGACAACAGGGTTGTCCTCAGGCCAAGACACGGGTATATTCCTAAAGTGCTCTCTACTCCTTTCAGAGCACAGGTGATATCTTTGGCCGCGCTATCGTCCCCAGCAGACGAAAGTGACGCTAATTTACTCTGCCCGGTCAGGGCACTCAGAGTATATTTGGAACGTTCTGCCCTGTTCAGACAGACAGAGCAGTTGTTCGTATGCTTTGGCGGCCGCACTAAGGGTCTGGCTGTGTCAAAGCAAAGAATATCGCGCTGGATAGTTGATGCTATAGCGCTGGCTTATGAAGCCAAGGGCCTTCAGTGCCCCTTGGGCATCAGAGCTCACTCTACGAGAGGCATGGCCTCCTCGTGGGCGTGGTCGAGTGGGATACCCATTCAAGATATTTGTGCGGCTGCAGGCTGGGCCTCACCGTCCACATTTATCAGGTTTTATAACCTACAGGTCCCCTCATTGCACTCTAACATACTGTCGGTCTAACTATGCATAGGCTGGGGTGTGTACATGCTGAGCATTGTCTCCTCCCTCATAGAATCACATCTTTGCATCTGATGTGGAGGATTTTTCATACATGACAGTACATAAAAATGTGCTTGTGTGTGTCTTTGGACGCCCTTTGGGCCGTTCCACGTTGTCCCTTTATAAAGCCCGCCTTCGGCTGGCTCGTTGGATAATTACTTCGCTCAAAAGCTCAGGCACCGGCCTCCGGCTTAATAGAAGCGAAGTCAGCACGCACAGCGTTTTACATGGCGTTCCCATAGCGTAAGCATTACGCAATAGGAGAGACCTCTCGAAAGGGAACGACTCGGTTACTAACGTAACCTCGGTTCCCTGAGAGGAGGGAACGAGTATTGCGTAATCTGCCGTGCTTGTGCTTGGTCAATTTGCTTCAGTCGATTGAACCTAAAGAACTCAGACGACGGGGCGCCCAATATATAGCCCTTGGCCACGCCCATCTTGGCGGGCTCTGACGCGCGTGGACGCGAAGCACGCTCATTGGAAGCTGGTTCAGAGTCGCCCCGTCATTGGTTCGTGCAAGTTGCCGCATTACAGCCAATGACCGAGCTGCCTCGCTCATTGCTGTATGCTGTGCAGCTGCAATGCGTTTTACATAAAGACTTCAATATTTCTCGAGAAAAGGAGTTTTCCCATAGCGTAAGCATTACGCAATACTCGTTCCCTCCTCTCAGGGAACCGAGGTTACGTTAGTAACCGAGTCGTTATTAGGCCTGCCGCCATAGTCAATAAATCAATTAATCGCACGATAAAAAAAATGAGCTCGATAATTTTTACGGCATAATTTCCGATAATTTCCAATTGCATGCTTCTTTGTTTTCCTCGTCTCTCTCTCTCTCTCTCTCTCTCTCTCTCCCTCTCTCTACCAAAGAGACTGGATGACAACTCTCGGTGAACCCTCTTGTCAGTTGAAAGCATAGACGGTTACAAGGTCTTTTGTGTGGGGAGGTGGCGCTTGTCAGTCCAAGGGTTTCCCATACATTCATTTATTTGTGGCGGCCCGCCACAATATCAACGCTGACCGCAACACATTGATTTTCGAATGTTATTTATTTATTTATTGTTATTATTGTTGTTTTATTTTACTGAGCCTATTTAAAATCGTATTTGATTGCAGAGCGCCGTAGAGCATTCGCGCAGAACTACCTCTCCCTCGTCCCTCTCTCTCTCGCGCACGCTCTCTCTCCCACATATGAGGCGCCATCTGGGGCTTAAATCAAACTTCATTCACGCACACATATATGAAACACTTGCATTCACGTATACTAAGTAGTCAAACATACATGTATACTGCTGAATGGCCAAACAAATACATATGATTTTTATTGTTTTTGGTTGTTTTGTTAATTTAAATAGTCTTTAGAAATAAAAGTTTATTGATCTTTGAAAAGGTGTACATGCATTATTATGCCATTATCATTATTTTAGATGAAAACGGTCTCAGAACGACAATATTATCGTTTATAATCAATATTATCGTGTATCGCAATCATTTCTTGGACAATTTCATGTCCAGTAAAATTTGTTATCATGACAGGCCTAATGGTTATGTCTCCCATTATCTATTGTTTAAAAACCTGGTTTCAGGGAAGTTCAGTGACTCTAAAACCATTAGAGTCTACTAGGGGCATTAATGCATTGAGCGTTGTTAAGGAAGACACAGAGGAAGGAGTTCTGGTGAATCATTCATTGGAAATGTATTTTTGAAATTCAGAAATCACATAATAAATAAATTCATCAGTTATTCTTTTCATCAACATGTGTTAATACAAAAACAGCAGCATTAATTTAAAACATTCTTGTTATGTGCCACGCCACACCACGCGCATCAGCGAACGTTGCAGATAAACATTGCCACATGGCTAGCCTCAGACAATGACATTTTCTTGCCATAGTCAGACTGGTTGTTCCCACCGTCAGCTTCACCTTCACCAGGGTCTATGAAAAAATTGCACACATTTTTGCAAGGCATAAATATTAAGGATTGGGATATCAAGCAAAATAATATTCGATGATTGATCGAAAATCGTATCTCTCCCGCCACATGCTCACCGGCAAGACGCTCCGACATTAAATTTCTCTGTAGGCTAATAGGTGTTGTAGCCCAGTCATTAAAAAACGATTTAGTTTAATATTCATGTTTAAATAAAATATATATATATATATTTTTAATTTCATGTTGATTATATGTAAAGTGAAAAGCATGAATAATATATGATAATCCCGAAAAAATCGAGAGACAAATGGAGTGGGCAGACATTTTGACCACTTCATTAAGTTTGTTTTTGTAGAAAGCCTTTCTTTAAAGTGAATTTTGTTTTGTATTAATTGTATCTTAAGTTTAATCTATGTTTCATCAACCAACTTCCTGGATCTAATAAATAATAGGCTAAATATAGCATGCAGGCAATATAATCAGGACACAGAGGCGCAGGCGCGCTCGTCTCTTAAATGAACCGAAACTCAGTGTATAAGCTACTTGCCCCACAGACCAGAGAAATTTATATATTTAAGGATGGCCTTAGGCCTACATTTTTAGCCAAAGCGACTTAAACATGGTAAACTGTTTAGACATTAGAGTCAACGTTATAGTTCTAAACTTACCCATAGCAGGCTGTTCCTCGTCCTCTACCAGCTGAGTCAGGTGTGCCAGGGCATCCGCGCTGATATTTTCCGGGAGAAACTTCAGGTGCTTAAATCGTGGATCTAGCATGCATGCCGTTATCGGGATGACACATAGGACACACATAGGATGACCTTGACCGTTTTGGACGGTCAAACGCCTGACGCCATTTAGTTTCCGACTAGTCGATTTAGTCGACTAGTGGTTGTGACAGTCGACTAGTCAGTCGTCCACTTAAAATTCTTGACAAGAAACCGATACACTTGCATCATTGTTCAATATTCAAAAATATATAATCTGCTGAGTTTGGAAAATATGATTAAATATGCAAATTATGATGTATACGATTATCTATGGTTTAACTTCTCCCCCTTTTAGTTAGTTAGTATTAGTATTAGTATAGTCATTTATAATAATAACCTCTCAATTTTGCCAGCCAGCTGACTAGTGCCTTGTCTGTGTGCGCAATTGACCTTTTGCAAAGAAAAGGTCCCCTTTAGTTATTGTTGCTATGTCCAATAAGCCATGCCGCTCTCATGCCCCACCATGTTCTCACACAGTGAAAAATACATTGCGGAGTGGAGAGGACACTGACAACGCGCTGACAGACAGGACAGACCAGCAAGCGCGGATTACCCAATGGGCATTATGGGCACAGGCTCAGGGGCCCATGCGCACTTGGGGCCCAAGCGAGGGGAAGAATTTTCTTTACATTTCAGATAATGACACCATGTATAACCAATAAAAAGCATGCTGATATTTGTATTCATTTAAATAGAATTATATAATTGGTCAAGCACAGGTGTCGAAAGCACAGACGTAACAACCCGCCCCAGCGCAGTCTTCAAATAACCCCACACTGAATCGAGCGGACGGTGGGATCAGTATTCATAGGTCAAGAAAATGAGTGAGAAGCGGTTGTACAAAACGCAAACGAAAAAGAGAAAAAGCGGAGAGGGAGGCGTCTTTATTAAGACACGTTCCATCTATCAAAACATTCTTCAAAAGTAGCCAGGCCCAGGAGGAGAATCAGGGTGAAGAATATGTGGTAGATCATCATGACGAGCAAGCTAACCAGGGACCCGAGGATGAGGAGGCTAGTGTTTACAGCACAGCACAACCTGCTAGCTGTAACAGTAGCAGCAGCAGCGAGCAGTGGTTTAATCAGGTGTCTGACCCGGTGTTTTAGGGGGCAATCGACGAGGATGCTCGTGCTGTAGCTTATCGATCGTGGACCTGCTGGCTTTCATAATAGAAAGAGCAAATATCTAGCCTCAACCCGTGATGGGGGTTTGGGTTGTAAGGTGCGCTCCCTTACTAATGATCTGCAGTGCTTTCAACTCCCAAATAGGGAAAAAGTTTCCAGAGACTGGATCACCTATTCACCATCTACTGGTAATATTTTTTGCTTTGCCTGTATGCTGTGACAAACTGTGACAGGCAGCTGTGACAAACTGTGACAGGCAGCAGCACTGTGCTCAAAATTGGGCACTCTTGACATGTCATTTATACTCAAAATGACAAGTGAGGCATTGCAAAAGGCCGACATGGATCTGATGACTGCAATTCATCTGTTCAAGTCTTTGAGATCATGGGTTGAATCACTTCAAGACCAATTTGACCATTTTGAAAGATCTGCGAAGAACGTTCCCAGTGTGTGCCAGTCATATAATTTGTAATGAGCACTGGGCGTTTTGGAATTCTGAGCCTTGGGTCCAATCCACTGCCATTAAAAGTGTTCCATCTTTTATGGGAGGTGTTGAGTAGTGGTTAAAACTCAGTCAGAAACAGGACAAAGAACCTTGTACCCTTAAACGTGGCTCCTATAACCTCAGGATGCTTCAGGGTGATTTTCTTTGTAACAGTTCTGTAAATCACTGGATAAAACCACTTCAGAGCACTGTGATTTCTGGGTTTGAAACTTCAGCCCCATTACATGCCCCTGATGGGTTATTAGACTGTCTATTTCTTGAAAAACAGGACTGCTGAATGTAATCCTGCCCTGGATGTACAGGAACAAATTCTGGTTTCACTGTTTGGATGGATGGACCCTGAATCCCAATCATAGTGACCTGCTGAAAAATCTCCATGGTGGTGTAATCACTCATGAAAACAACAGCAGGTTGGGATGCTGGGATGAAGTCCGACCGTGTCATGTTGGAGATGGTCTCTTCAGGGTCTTTGCTTTCTAAACTTGTGATGTCATTGTCAACAGAAGTGCTCAAAGTGGAGTCTGTCTTACCGAAGTCCATAGGGAAGGTCTCTGTGGAAACAGACTCTCTGGTGGGAACTTGTGTTGGAGTGTCTGGGGGTGTGATCTCATCCAGGATGGATGGGCTGTCCTGATCTTCACTGAAAAGAAGGATGGTTGGCTTCACACCAGTGTGAGAAATGGGAGGACTGCTGAGAGGAGTCGCCTCCCTTTTGCTCTCAACAACACACACTGTACTGGAATCACATCCCTCACTCTCCTCTAACCGCTGCCTGTTCAGTGGCTCCAGGATACCCTACAGAGAAAAAAGAAAGAAAGTGACCAAAGGATTCAAAGTCCATATAAATTACACTGTTCAAACATCTCATCATGAATTAAAACTTAAACATTTTAGTAGTCCTAGAGGATCCATGGTGTCCGTGGCTTTTTCGACATGATACCATGGTAATACAGTGTTGTTTTGGACACCATCAAATTATTGAATACTATGGAGTTATAAATACCATAGGAACATGGTAATCATTCATTATGATTAATGTTAATCTACTTATTTAAAAAATACATTAAAAACGCAATTCACGCACTACAATATTGATAATTTTAATCAGAAACGATACATTAATTTGTTTTAAAAGTGACAGTAAAAACTTTACACTGTTACAAAAAATGATTCTATTAATCAAAGAATTCTGAAAAAAAAAAAAAGTTTCACAGGTTCCACAAAACTATTAAGCAGCACAACTCTTTTCAACATTGGTAATAAGAAATGTTTCTTGAGCACCAAATCAAATCAGTATTTCAATCATTTCTGAAGGATCATGTGATACTGAAGACTAGAGTAAAGAGTGCTGAAAATTCAGCTTTGCGATCTCATAAATATAAATTACATTTTCAAATAGAAAATGGTTATTTTAAATTTTAATCTTTCAAAATATAGCTGGTTTTACTGTATTTTTGATCAAATAAATGCAGCCTTTGTGAGCATAAGACTTGAATGAAGTTCTTGCAAATAAAAAGTAGTTTGGCATAATCCTCAAGTATTATTTCTTAGAAAAATATTTTAACAAAACTGCTTATTGATAGCTCAATAAGTTTATTAAAACATCTTTTAATTGCACCTTTTTATGGAAAGGTTGATTTAATAATATAATAAATACTTTTTACGTTTTTGAAAAGGAATGGCAAAACTGTTTTTGAAAGTAAACATTGGATGTGTTCAATCACAAGTATTCATTGTGTAAAGGAAATATGTTATTACTGTTTTCTTTATGGTTACACCACGTGACATTTTTATTGTCATTATATTTAAAATGTTATTTTATAAACGTTTTTCAAAAACATGAAACAACGTGAATACAAATATTCAGTAACTTGGCATACCATGTAAACCATAGTATTACCATCTGAGGTCATCGCTGCCTCAGTAGTTTTTGTATACTCTTTTTTTATATATTCATATTACAAAGTATTGAGTTATCATTATATTGTCTCATATTGTCTTATATTGTATTATATTATTATATTGTCATTATCATTGCATCATTCAAAAATCCTTGAAGCTTGAATCCATTGTCCCGTTAATCACTTTTAAATTATTGTTAGCAAATTTATTGTCAGACCATTGTACATGCTAACCCGATCTGTGCACATGATCTACGGATCTGTATATTAATCTTCTATGTTTATTGAGTACTACTTTGTCTTGTAATTATATGTGTAACTAATGTTTTTGTACCTCGACGCTTTTTTGGCCAGGTCGCCATTGTAAATGAGAAAGTGTTCTCAATGTGCTTACCTGGTTAAATAAAGGTTTTATTTTATTATTTTATATGTATATTGTCATTATACTTCTTACCAGTTCATAGGCAATTTCAATTTTCTGAACAGCATTGCTATTCTCAGGATTTGGTATACTTGGCCACATCAGTTTCTTGGCTCTGTAAAAATCCAAATTGAGTTTTACATTAGTTATTGGTTATATAGTGTCAGTCTTTCGGAAAATGAAATGTGTGTGTCTTTACCTGTGCAAAAGCCGACAGCTGAGGTGAACCACTAGTAAAAGAATTATTATTCCCACAATCACCGCAGCAATAATGCTGCTCAAAGCAGTGAATTCTGTCGGAATAAGCCATGTTGTCAATGCATTTGTGACTTTTTTTAATTCATGTAATTAGAAAACAACCTCCTGACAGACAGACACATTCTCCGACACATTTACTGTGTATCATGAACAGCTGTAAGGCAGATAAACTTTGAATAGCAGCTCAATGACAGACACCAGCATCTCATGAAAAATACAAGTTTACCTAGTGGGTTTGTGTCAAAATGTTTGAAACCACTGCGCTTTCCTTCTCCAGCCGCTGTAAATGCAGACAGCTGCACACGGTATGCACGGTTGCGTTCAAGATTCAGCAGCTCAAAACTGTTTATGCTGGGATCCACTTTAAAGGCTGTAAATGTCAAATGTAATATAAACAGGCAAAATCAGACAGCAGTTAAAAAAATATAACATTTATAACCGTATTATCGTGCATTTCACTGATTCTTGAGAACTTGGACAAAAAAAAAAAAGGTTTCATTAGTTTGATTTTTAATTTCATTCAATCTATTTATTTATTTATTTGCCCAAAAACCCCTGATATACTTCTTAGGGTGTATGGTCCCTGGAGAGTTATGTGGAGGACTTTTGTGGACTTTGTTATCTGGTGGGTTTTAATGACAAAGCCCTCAAGGACATATTTCGTGCTGGTTTGGATGAACAAATCTCCTCTTGGTGCCTAGAGGGTCAATCAGCTGGAATCTTGTTGAATACAACGACCATGCACTTCTGCTGAGCGGTTCCTCATTTACTGTGGGAATTGTGCATGAGGGGCTCCACAATTCCGCAGCGCACACCACAGCCAAGGCCTGAGCCACTTCACGTCATGCCTGCCAAGCCTGAGTCTCTTCACGTCAGGCCTGCCAAGCCTGAGTCTCTTCACATCATGCCTGCCAAGCCTGAGTCTCTTCACGTCAGGCCTGCCAAGCCTGAGCCACATTACGTCATGCCTGACAAGCCTGAGTCTCTTCACGTCATGCCTGCCAAGCCTGAGTCTCTTCACGTCATGCCTGCCAAGCCTGAGTCTCTTCACGTCAGGCCTGCCAAGCCTGAACCACTTTACGTCAGGCCTGCCAAGCCTGAGCCACTTCACGTCATGCCTGACAAGCCTGAGTCTCTTCACGTCATGCCTGCCAAGCCTGAGTCTCTTCACGTCAGGGCTGCCAAGCCTGAGTCTCTTCACGTCATGCCTGCTAAGCCTGAGTCTCTTCACGTCAGACCTGCCAAGCCTGAGTCTCTTCATGTCATGCCTGCCAAGCCTGAGTCTCTTTACGTCATGCCTGCCAATTTTGAGTCTCTTCACGTCATGCCTGCCAAGCCTGAGTCTCTTCACGTCAGGCCTGCCACGCCTGTGTCTTCGGACAAGATGGTCGCCACCACACCTGAGCCCTCTGCAACCCCTGACCAGCGTCCAGAGGGGACTCCAGACCCTACCAGATTCCTGAGAGGCCACAACTCCCTAGCTTCGCCCAAGAAAATTTTGGCCCATGCACCCTGGCCCGCCATCCCTCCCCAAGACCACCTCTGCTCCACCACCCTCCAGAACTTTTGTCTTGTTTTGTTGTTTTGTCTTGGCTTGGGAGCCGCCCTTAGAGGGTGGGATCTGTCATGTCTTGTTTTGGTTTTGTTACATGTTCTTTTCTGTCATGTTTCTTGTTACCACTGTTGGTAAGTGTCATGTCCTTGTTTCTGTTTTGATTTCCATGCCACGCCATGTCTTTGTTTTATGTTTGATCTTGTTTTGAGAATTAAAGCTGCAATTGGGTTCTTTCTTCAAACTTACCTTCAGTGGATATCATTACATTAATAAACCACGCTTTGGTGCAATTGCAATGGCTTTTAGAGCACATTTAAAATTAAATGTATGAAACTTAAGACCTAAGATCAGAAACAAGTGGTAAAGGAATGCTTAGAATTTTAGAAACATCTGACAATGTTGACAAACAGACACAAATTCAAGCCAAGTGACAAATAATAATAATAATAATAATAATAATAATAAAAAACGTTCCACTTATAATTTGAAATCTACCAGTAATGTGTCTAATATTTCATTTTAAATATTAACTTTATAATAATACATTTTAAATGACTAATTAAACACTTACATGCCACCTGTCACATCACAGGTTTTCTGGTAGGCTATCCACCTTATTCTGCTCTAAACAATGGGCGCCGCCATGACGAACGACTCCTACTTTCGGTTCGTACTGTATTAGCAGTGAGAGAATGAGTTCAGGCTCTAAATGTGCTGTTGTTGGTTGTTTTAACAATTCAAAGAAGATAAAAAACTTTTTAGAAACTGGGTGCTTTGAGCATTAGATAAAAAGGAGAGAATGCCTATGTCCGGTTCGTATCAGCTACATTCAATACCAGAGAGTAGACGTTTTTGGTTAGCTGCGCTAAAACTGAAGCATCCAACGAAAAAGGTGTAATACGTTACCAGTAGGGATGGGCATTTCAAGCAAAAATAATATTCGAAGATCGCTGGGTATTATGCAATTAATATTCGAGAATCGCACCCCTCCATCACATCACGCACACATGCATGTATAGGCTATAGGCTACACACCAGAGCACATGAGCAAAGCGGAGCAGTGTGACGCTTAAATATAAGTTAAACAAAAAACAACTAAACATATACGTTTTATATTTAAGTTTCACAATATAATATTTTTTTAAAATTTATTTCATCTATGTTGATTATATGAAAAGGGAACCGCATAAGATGAGTCAGATATGATCATAAGATGGCCAATATATCGGAAAACATTTGGAATTGCTCAGACATGATTTTGAACACTTATCAAGTTTTGTTTTGTAGAAAACCTTTCTTTAAAGTGAATTTCGTTTAGTATAAATTGTATCTTCATTTTTATCAATGTTTTATCAACAAATTGCCTGGAATAATAAATAAGAAGCACAAATAGTAGATATGCAGGACACGGAGGCGCGGGCGCGTGAACTGGAGCGCGTCTTATTAATCAACGAAACTCACATACATGATAAGTATATCCATGGAAAGCTTGAAATGTGTACTTTTAAACAAAATAATTAAAAACGAGAAATGGGCTGTTCTCTGCTTATGTAGCTATAGGTTAATTCGTATGAAGTGTGCATTTCTCTCTATAGGCGCGTTCACTACTGCGAAGATGGCGAGTCAGTATCATCAAATTTATCTTTGCAGTCGACACTTACAGAAAACACTAGTTATTAATAAACAATTCAAATGTTTAATGCATAATCATTACTTTTGCCGCGTTTTTTATTGTGGCAAGCTTATGCGTGCGTTGAGATGTAGAATAGGCAATATATTACGAAAACGCTCATTATGGTTTAGCATTCTCTCCCATATAGTATACATAACTTCCAACCCAACTTCAGTCGTGCACGGGCAGGGGCAGCCCTACTTATTTCACATATTTTCTAACCAGCACATCACTGCAGCGTTCTGAGCAAGCGGCGCTTAATCTTCATAAAGCTTCGAACCGGAAAAGGACAACCGGCTTCCGGTTCAAACCCGCAATGAATCATGGGTAAATTCGCTAACCAGGAAAAAGCTGGATACAGTTGAGAAAATGAATTATCTTAATTAAGCAAATGAAGGTGAAAGAAACAAGCCTAACATATTTTGTCCCAGTTCTCAAGAATCTCTGATAAGCATTTTATGATGGTGAATTATATACAGCTTCTACTCACATGCTTCATTATTGTCGTCTGTGTAGTAGATGTAGTAGCCTAATAAGAATCCACGCAAGTCTTCCTCAGGCACGGGACTCCACGTGATCACTGTAGAATACTGGGTAGTATTCAAAATGCTCAAATTCCCAGGAGCACTAATCGGACCTGAAAGCCCAAAAGTGCTTCACTTCAGTCAGATAGAAAGATACATCTGTTGCCTATAGCGGACCAGTTAAAAATGTAGATATTCTGACAGTATATGATGTAAATCGTCAGCATTTTACCTAAAATTTTAGCTTGCACACATTTCAGTAGCACATATTTCTCAGCCAGAGAATTCAATTTGACACTTTTTTTTAGGCTACAAATAAATAATTTTCAAATAAACAATATTATTACATTTTAGATGTTGGCTTCTTAACTAGCATAACCAGCAGTACGTCCTTTTTCTCAATCAGCTTAATAGCGAGGTTTTGCTAGTGAAAAGCACATATATACTGGTCAATCAACTACACTACCAGCACTAACCAGTATATACATCAGGCTGGAAATGTATGAACAACTCTCTATATTAGCTGTTTTATGAATATTTCGACTCACTTGCTTCACTGAAATAGGCTTGGGCTGTGGCATATGTAATCTCACTGTTGTTCACATTCTTCAGGTCGCAGGTGTCCAGGTATGGTCTGGTGTGCAGAGAGAAATAATATCTCGTATAGGGCTGAAAAACTAAATTCAAAGAAAGACAATAAAAAAATTCTTAATGCTGTTAATAAATAAAATTCTTAATTACCCTATAAACAAGGAAAAATAAATATGGAAGTATCTACTATGCTGATAGTAAAGCATTAAATAATATACAGTAGTGGCCAAAAGTGATATCTGGCCTAGGAAAATTGACATTTTCACCCTTTATTTAAATATAATAAAACATGTGTTAAAGATTTTGTAATCGTATTACGTAATTTTGTAATCGTATTATGTAGTTGTGCTTGGATTCACTTGTTTTATTTGTGAAAACATGTAATGTCTCCATTCCCTCCTTCAGGGAAAAAGGGTTACATATGTAAGCGAGATGTTATGAACACATGCAAAAACTAGAGAGAAGTAAATTATTTATAACTAATTATGTTGTAGTCAATGTATGATTTTTCCTGTGAGCTTTTTGTTTTTCTATGCATTTTATTTATTTTTTGGTCAGATTTTGTCAGATAATATTTGAACCAAGTTTAGTGTTTTGTGTTCACTTCACTTTTAAAATATTAAAAAAATTATAGATTTATTCTTAATATTTTGATGTTGTAATAAAGGACATTAAAAACCAATTATCCCCTCCGGACATCACTTCTGACCACTACTGTATATGTTGTAACACTCATTTGTGTCCAGATCATTGAATTTATTCCAAAAAATCATAAAAAGTATGAATTAATATTGAATCTCCTCAATAAGGAATATGCTTTTAAATTAAAATCATTTTTAATGTTATTTGTGGGGCCCATAACACTTAATTTAGCATAATATTTTATTATAATATATTATTGTTGTTGTTTTAAATAGTAACAAATCAATGTTGTTCTAAGATATTAATATTTGATGTATTGTTGCATCCATCAGCTGGAGTGCCCTTGATCTCTTTCAGAGGGCACTCCTCCCAACTCCTGTGATTTTCCATTATGAACTTCATTTCTCAGTATCCATTGCCTAATCTCATGATTGTGATGATGTTCAGCTGTGTGTGATTACCCTTGTTAAAATATGCCTATATAAGCCCTGTGTTTTCACTCTAACTTTGCAAAGTCTTGTTTTGTGTTAAAATGCAATTCTGAGTGCTTGTATCCCATATCTTGATTTTCATGTCTTGCTGTCCCGAAAATCCTTGTTTGCCCGTGTTTTGGACTTTTGAACTTTTTCATCATTTTGGACATCTTTAGTGTCCATTAATCCATTATAGGAATATACTGTTATACATGTATTTCATCCTACTTATTATATGAGAATAAAAGGGAACAGTACTTCTCTTAGTTTTCTCGGTTATTTCTCTGTGCGTCTTCTTCACGTAGAATGATTGGAAAGCTGGAATCTGTCCTTTGGCCCACCACTCCACACAGTAACACACGCTAGAGACCGAGCTGTTCCAAGACAGACTGAAACTGTTGTTCCTGGTTATGTTAACACTGAACAGCCCAAACGTATCTAAAAAAAAAAAAGTAAATAATAACCTCATTAAATGCATACAGTGTTTACTAATTGGACATAAAGTCAAGCTAACCAGAATACTCTGCATGTAGCATGTAACAAAATACAAAAGCAATGTACCTCTCCACTCATCCATTTGCTCAATGGCTATCCTGGAAACAGGAGATGATCCAACACTGTTCAAAGCCCTGACACTGATGTAGTATGCGGAGTAAGACAGAATTAGGGTGAGAGATGGATCTTTAGTGCTGAAACTGTTACACAGAGTGATGTTTTCCCCGGATACTTTCCTCACGGTCACATTGTAGTCAGCCACAGCCTCGTTGTTTGCATACTGAAAGAAAGGATGTTCATGATTGACAAAAATCCTAATGTATACAGGATTCCTATGGGAACTTCTATAATATTTTGGAACTAATCTTAAAGGATATTGGTAATACTTTAGAATTTTGCTCGATCATTAATGAGCAACTACACAGGAACAAATGTGTATTGCATTATCAATATCTCAATACTTGGGTCACTTTTTCAAAACTCTTCCCACAGTGAACACAACAGCATTATATCTGAGTTAAACTGTGGATCATTTATCATTGCTTTGGCACAAAATGCATTCAACTATGACATCATTCAAATTACGTGAATTTATTTCTCACTCAAACACAAACACCACCAAAACTCTTCACACAGTTCTCTTTAGCATCACTATTATTATCTCACATACATCAACTTTTTTCTTCTTCTTCCTCCGTACAAATTTTGGCACCTAACTCAAATTGTGTCAAATTGTTGTATTGAGGACAACAGACTACACTGCACTGACTTTTATAAACGAAAGGCCGTACAATGTTCATCCAGCGGGCGAAAAATCCCAGACTTAACATTGGACAGAAATTTGTGACATCATATCTCCAAATCAGAATGTTATAGAGACTTGTGGATGGGCTCATTTGACTCTGCCCAGCAAGCAGCCAATAAATAGTCACATAAAAATGACATAGCAATGCCCTAGCAACCAGTTACATCAACTACCTGTTACGATCCCAGATTCTGCAGCCTCCCTCGCTGGCCAACCAAGACCGCATTCGCCCGAGTTCTGATCTTCTCCTCGCACGGCACTACATTTCCCAAAGACCCTCTAATCACTCTCATCGTACTCAGCTGCAATCCCTAATGACTCTCATCACCTCGCCCAGCTGCTGTCTATCATCCTGACTATTTAAACCGCACTTCGAACAGCTCTCAGTGCGAAGTTTTGTTTTACGTTAGTGAACACTACCGAGCATTGAAAACCCCGGATAGCCTGTCTGATTGCTGACCCGTTTTGCCTCTGACTTCTGCCTGTTATCTGCCTGCCCCGATCCTCTGCCTGGAACTCCGACTCTGCCAGTCATCTGCCTGTCCTGATCCTCTGCCTGGAACTCCTACGCTGCCTGTTTTCTGCCTCACACAGGGAAGATCTACTGCTGCTGAGTATGCCCTCGCGCTACGCACCCTGGCCGCACAGACCTCCTGGAATGATGACACGCTCAAGACGATTTTCCGCAAGGGTATGAACCACGATCTTCAATCTGAGTTAGCTTGCCGTGACGAGGGCATGGACCTAGATCAGTTTGTCAACCTGGCCATCCAGATTGACAACCTCATGAGAGCTCGCCGTGCTGGTCATCGCACAGTTCCTGCTGCTCGAACCGTCCAAACCACCCGGGCCACGACTCCCGCTTGCCCTGATGAACCAGAACCCATGCAGGTGTATCCGGCTCCAACTGTGCCTGTACTGCGGCGAGGCTGGCCACCTGCGCAACTCCTGTCCAACTAGACCTCGCCCGACCGCCTCACGTCCGGTGAGTTCAGGCCTAGACACTTCAAACCACACCATGTCTGTGTTCGTGCCTGTCGTTATAATGACTAACGGGAAGCAGATACACGCTAGAGCTCTGGTGGACTCTGGCGCCGCTGGCAACTTTATATCAACTGACTTTGCCCGTTCACACCACATTCCTCTAATTCAGTGCTTCCCTCCCCTTGCAGTCTAGGCCATCGACGGAAGGCCGTTAGGCACCGGACGTACCACTCACCACACCCAGGAACTCCAGCTCCAGACAGGAGCCCTTCATACCGAAGTTATTCAATTCTTTGTCTCCCACAGTCCACGCACTCCAGTTATCCTCGGTCTGCCCTGGCTCCGCAAGCATAATCCGCCGATTCCCTGGAGAACAAGCCAGATCACACACTGGGATGCGTCTTGTCACTCCAAGTGCCTTACTCCTGTCACTCCGTCCTCCATCCAGGCCATCACCGTGGCCGTGGGGGGGAGGTGCTGGCTAAACTGAACGGTCTTCCCTTTGAATACCATGATCTGGCAGAGGCCTTTAGCAAGTCTGGTGCCTCTCAGCTCCCTCCACATCGCGACGGCGACTGTGCCATCGATTTGCTACCCGGTTCAGTACCACCCAGGGGCCGTATCTTCCCTCTCTCCCAACCAGAGTCTGAGGCAATGAAGAAATACATTGAGGAGGAGCTTGCTAAGGGCTTCATTCGCCCCTCAACGTCTCCCGCGTCCGCCGGCTTCTTCTTTTTTCCTAAGAAGGACGGAGGCCTCCGACCCTGTATCGATTACCGGGCCCTGAATAATATCACTGTGAAGTTTCGCTATCCACTCCCTCTGGTATCCACCGCCCTGGAACTCCTTCGTAACGCAAACTACTTCACCAAGCTCGACCTGCGCCTACAACCTTATCCGCATCAGAGAGGGGAAGACAGCCTTCTCTACCAACACAGGGCACTACGAATATCTGGTTATGCCCTTCGGCCTGGCGAACAGTCCTTCCGTCTTCTAGTCTTTCATTAATGATGTCTTCAGAGATATGCTCCACCATACTGTAATAGTGTACATCGACGACATCCTGATTTACTCCGACACCCTCTCGGACCATGTTCAGCACGTTCGGGCCGTGCTCCGAAGACTCATCCATCACCATCTATACGCCAAGCTGGAGAAGTGTGAGTTCCACCAAACCTCCATTTCATTCCTGGGGTATATCATCAGCCCCGATGGGGTTGCTATGAATGAGAGTAAGGTCAAGGCGGTCCGCGACTGGCCCCGGCCCACGACCCTGAAGGAACTGCAGCGCTTCCTTGGGTTCGCTAACTTTTATCGCCGGTTCATACGGAACTTCAGTGCTGTGGCTAACCCTCTCACCTCCCTGGTCAAGAAGGGAACCCATCGACTCCTGTGGAACGACCGTGCCACCCAGGCCTTTAACTTACTCAAGCAATGTTTCACCACTGCACCTATCCTGCATCATCCTAACCCCGGGGTACCAGTCGTAGTGGAGGTGGACGCCTCTAACACCGCTCTGGGGGCCATCCTCTCCCAACGTCAAGGTTCGCCCCCCTAGCTATACCCCTGCGCTTTCTACTCCCGCAAACAGAATACCGCCGAGAGAAATTATGATGTGGGTGACCGGGAGCTCCTTGCCACGAAGGCCACTTTCTAGGAGTGGCGGCACTAGCTCGAGGGCGCCCTCCATCCCTTCGTAGTTTTCACCGACCACATGAACCTGGAGTAGCTGCGTACCGCGAAGAGGCTAAACCCCAGGCAGGCCCGCTGGGCACTCTTCTTTACCCGGTTCCAGTTCACCGTCACGTACCGCCCAGGTTCCAAGAATACAAAGGCCGATGCCCTGTCACGTCAAGACGTCAAGTCTTCGCTCCAATTACCTGCCGGCCTCCTTCACCCACTTCCTGTTCCACAACGTCCATGGTCACACATTGCCATAGACTTCATTACTGATCTTCCAGTTTCTGAGGGGCATACCACCATCCTCACCGTCATTGACCGTTTCTCCAAGGCCTGTCGTCTAATTCCGCTCACGAAGCTTCCCACAGCTCTGCAGACAGCTGAACACCTCTGCAACCAGGTGTTCCGGTTCTATGGCTTGCCTGAGGATATTGTTTCCGACCGAGGACCCCAGTTCACCTCACAGGTTTGGTCTGCCTTCTTCAGGACCCTTCAGGTCAATGTCAGCCTCATCTCAGGATATCACCCGCAGTCCAACGGGCAGGCTGAACGCCTGAATCAGGAGGTGGTCCGCTTTCTGCGCTCCTACTGCCACCAGAGCCAAGAGGAGTGGAGTCACTACCTGTTCTTGGCCGAGTATGCCCAGAACTCCATCCGGAAGCACTCCACCGGTCTGACTCCCTTTCAGTGTGTCCTAGGCTTCCAGCTGCCTCTCTTCCCTTGGTCAGGTGAACCCACTGACGTTCCCGCTGTGAACGACTAGCTTCAGCGCAGCGAGGAGACCTGGATTCAGGCCCACGCCCACCTCCAACGAGCAGTCCACCGTCAGAGAGTTCAGGCCAAACGCCATCGTCGGCCAGGGCCGGAGTATCAACCGGGCCAGTGGGTCTGGCTGTCCACCCGAGACTTACGCCTCCGGCTGCCCAGTAAGAAGCTCAGCCCTCGATTCATAGGCCCGTTCAGGATCACTCAGCAAATCACTCCTGTCTCTTTCCGTCTAGACCTGGCAAAACAGTACCGCCTCGCTCCAACCTTCCATGTCTCACTTCTCAAGCCTCACTTTGCATAGACAGTTTATTTTACACAAACGCGTTTCGGCGTGTGCCTTCTTCAGTGTGCCTTTTCTATATATGAACTCTACTCATTAGGCCAGCACTCTTAAAATTTAAGTGTAATTATTGAGTGAAGCCTGCTCCATCCTCCATTCATTCACTTCTCAAGCCTGCCAGTGGTCCGAACGAGAGCGAGGAAAGAAGCTCCTATGATCAGACTCCTCCGCCCATTCTGGTGGAGGGCGAGGAGGCCTATCAGGTTCAAGAACTTGTGGACTCCAGACGTCGAGGCAGATCCTTGCAGTACCTCGTACATTGGGAGGGGTATGGCCCTGAGGAACGCTCATGGGTTGACGCTTCGGACATCCTGGATCCCAATCTGATCACGGACTTCCACCTGGCCAATCCCACCAGGCCGGCCCCTCGACCTCATGGAAGACCCCGCCGCCGTCGAGTTCCTCGCGCCAGGAGTCGCTCGCAGGGAGGGGGCTCTGTTACGATCCCAGATTCTGCAGCCTCCCTCGCTGGCCAACCAAGAGCGCATTCGTCCGAATTCTGATCTTCTCCTCGCACTACATTTCCCAAAGACCCTCTAATCACTCTCATCGTACTCAGCTGCAATCCCTAATGACTCTCATCACCTCGCCCAGCTGCTGTCTATCATCCTGACTATTTAAACCGCACTTCAAACAGCTCTCAGTCTGAAGTTTTGTTTTACGTTAGTGAACACTACCGAGCATTGAAAACCCTGGATAGCCTGTCTGATTGCCGACCCGTTTTGCCTCTGACTTCTGCCTATTATCTGCCTGCCCCGATCCTCTGCCTGGAACTCCGACTCTGCCAGTTATCTGCCTGTCCTGATCCTCTGCCTGGAACTCCTACGCAGCCTGTTATCTGCCTGTCCCGATCCTCTGCCTGGTTCTTGACTTCGATTAAGCCCAGCCTGCTCAACTGTGTTTGCCCTTGCTTGCCTCTGCCTGTTTCAGATTGTGTTTCAATAAACTCTCGTTGCAAATGGATCGATCTTCGACTGGTGAATCACAACACTACCAACCACATTATAGATTTCCATTGAAATAAGGTGATAGGGTTACCTGTTGATTAGAACATTGTAGAGACATCTGGGTGGTCTCTTTTGACTCAGATTGGCAAGTAGTCTTTAAATACCACCATGGAAACCTTCTAGCAACGCCCTAGCAAACATTTAGAGCACCATGCCAACTGTATGGCAGCATGAATAAGCCATATCTCAGCACCAGAACATCATAGAGACACGGGGTTGGCTCTTTTGATTCGAGCAGACATCAAGTCTATACCTTTCAACCATGTAACTGTTTAGCCACACTCTAGCATATGGCAGCATGGTTGTTAACAAGTATCACCATGGTAATTGTGTAGCCACACCCAAGCAACGGTATAGCAACATGAACAAGCCATATCACAGTAATAGAACATTGCACAGACTTGGGAATTATATTTCTAGCAGTCACGGAAAAAAAGACCCTAGTAACTGCCTAGTGCCGAGTTTTGCAAAGACCACTTCTTCAGCAAAGCACACTTACTTCTAGAAGTCTTCTATATATTTAAAAATTCTATATACCGGTATATAGAAAATTAAACAGACTTACTTTAGATGAAAAACTTCTTGATTCTGTAATCGTGTTGAAGTTTTTCACAAATAAAGAAATTGTTTTTAAAAGAAATCTAAATAAAAAGGAAGTAAACACTATAACTAACAGGGGACTCGTAATCTGGTAAATTTGTACTCACTGAGTCATATTTTTTCAAATAAAGACAAGATAACATACATACAGCACACAGTAAAAATGACATGAATATAGTGGGAAACAGAATACAGCGCAGCATAGTTTGAAATCAAGGTTTTAAAGTTTGTCGAACGAGCTGTGAAGCTGAACCTGATCTCCTGTACGCATTCAATTCACATGGACTGACCATCATACACAGAGTTCTCTTTCAGTCGAGAACATCAGACGTAGTCTACGTCGACTGAAATGGGATCACACCAGGGAGCCAGTCATCTTCGAGTACTTTTGAACGAGCGAATGGAATTGGCATGCGTGATTTACATCACATACTCCGCCCCCGCGGCGCGGGTATAAATACGGAAGTGGATGCACACACGAGTTGCCTTTCGCTTTGGAGCCGATTGTTTGATGTCTCTGAAGAGTGCTGTTGTTTACAATGAGCGAGTGTGCCTGTGTTCTTCAGGAAGACTCTCCCAGTGATGGTGGTTTCTACAACGCGAGTGTAGAGGTGATCGCAAGCTTTGAGCTCTCAACTGCTGTTTTAACAGCAACAACTTTCTAAAGGTTTGTATGTGTTGACGGCTGGTTAAAGGGCAGAAAATTGAGTGCTTCACTGTTTCAGTTCACTGTTCAGTGTTGCCGCGGTCATTCCCCTGTGTGCTCCAACACTGGTGATGGGTCCTATTTCCTATTTTCCTTCACGTTTTTTTTCAAAATGTCATTCCTCCTGTGCGTTTCTGGATGCGGTCGTTCCCTTTTTCTCTCTGACGGTCACAATTGTTGCATCACGTGTTTGGGCTTACAGCACGCTGGAGCAGCTTTTGTGGATGGTTCATGTTACCATTGCAGGAATATGACTGTCGCGGTGTTGAGATCGAGACTCGCCTTCGTCCGCGAAGTGCGAGTCTCCATTACCATGGTGCTGTGTGGGATGGGTGATCGGAGGATAGTGATGGATGTCTCACCCAGTAACCATTCCCTGTGGGCTCCTCACTCCTCCATCACACCGCAGCTGATGGAATTCCTGTTGAACGTGCTGGTCCCTCTGTAATGGACCGATCAGCCCGTTCAGTCTCGGTTGGAGGATTGGTATCTGTGCCTTTCTTTCCCGAAGTGCATGGAGAGCTTACCAGGTTGTGGACGGCACCTTTCTCTGCCAGAAACTGCCTGAATAGCTTTTCCCCCTCACTACCCTTGATGGAGGAGCGGTGAAGGGTTGCGAGGCTATTCCTCCAGTGGAGCGGTCTGTCACGACACAGGTGCACCTGTGTCTGGCGGCCGCTGCCTTTTGGGGGGATCCTCATCTCCCCCCTAAGGCCTGTGAGTTCTCGTCCGTTCCGACGGCAGAACTTACAAAGCCTGTGGGCAAGCCGCCTTCTCTTGCGTGCCATGGTGCTGCTACAGGTCTGTCAGGCCTTGTCCTCTGGGGCACGAGTGTCATGCGAGATTGGTCTGGCGATGTCTGAGGTCGCTTCATTCCACTATTTCTTCCGGCCTGCTCTATCGTGCCGTCATAAAAGCTGCATGCGGAGGTTCAGGTGGCTACCGCAGGAATATGTCGTAGTTACCATCACTTCTGTGAGCACCCCCTAAAATGAGGAAGTTGTGGTTACACCAAATAGAAGTGGAACCTATTCTTTAAGTTAATCTGCCTTGCGCCCCTCTTTATCCTCTTGGGCCTTATCTCTGGTGCTATTGCACTGCAGAGACCGCCCCTGAGCCACTGCAGGCAGTAAGTTAAAAATTCTGTTTAAACCCGAAAATCAGCAGAGAGGGAAGGCTATTTTCAAGCGAGGTTGGCCCACTGAATGGTGGCTGCCTTCATCTTGGTGAAAATTCCGAGATGCACATGTCCACTCAGGTGGTGAGATCCTCTTAAATGAGTGTGTGCTCCCGCCTAGGCGTTGACGCAGAGTGCTTTGCTGACAGATATTCTTGAGTTGGGGACTGGGCGACACCTATAGTCGAACCGCTGCTTCCCGGGGGCTCCCTTCTCATGAAGCCAGTCACCGTGAGTCACGGTTCGAAGTGTCAGCTTGTTGCACAATTCCCCTCCTACGGACTGGATACGTGCGCCATTTCTGCACCAGTTGAGTTCCCTTTAAGTGGCGTTTACAATGGTTGATCCCATTTCAGTCGACGTTCTCGACTGAAAGGGAACGTCCTGGTTGCGTATGCAATCCACCGTTCCCTGAAGGAGGGAACGGAGGACGTAGTCCCCTTGCCACTACCGCTGGACCACCGCTGACTCCGAGTTCAGTCGGCTCCTCAGCGAAAAAGCAACTAGTGCGTGCATCAACTTCCATATTTATACCCGTGTCGTGGGGGCGGAGTGTATGATGTAAATAATGCGCGCCAATTGACCTATGGCTAAGCCACGCCCCCTCCACTCACTCAGACAAACAGTCAACATTCGGTGACAGGCACTATGGCAGCTGTCACAGTAGGAGACATTTAACAGGAGGCAATTGAGGATTTTTGGAGACAGAAAAATTATATAGAATATATGTTGGTAGAAAGTTGTCTAAAATGTTGTGCTTCAATATGCAATTAATGGTTCATGATCAAATTAAATATCTACAGGTCTAAGTTGCATACGTTTCCAGGACAAGCCTTTTTACCATCTTTACCAAGAGTACCTCTCCGTTAGTTTGGTGCTACAGTATTTACATGAATCATTCAGTACAACATTGCTAACATTTGTTATCTCGGTTATTTACAGATACGTTAATGAAGCTAAGTGACATGATGTACAACGCAGCTAGAAGCTAATGTTAACGTTTTCTAATGTTAGGCTAACGTTTCGTTAGAGATGTTCAAATACGATAATAACGTTCAAATACGTTGTTGACTTATCTTAGAACAGATGTCGACATCCTTGTTTAATTTATCCACGTTTAGTTGGTGTTGTGGTCTACCGCATAACTTAATCCAGGCAATATATCGGTTGAGATGTGGCTTGGGAAAGAGTAACAAATACTCACCATCGCCCAGCCTCTCGGGATATCTAGTGTCGGTATGTACCCCATGCACACCGTTTGACCATTTTAAACTTAAAATGACAAGAAAAAACATATTAAAACGAATGTAAACTGACTAACTGCAATGCATTTCAATGGACGAGGAAGCAGAGAATGTCCGAGTGTATTGGGTTAGCTATGCGCACTGTGATTGGCTCATCGCTTTTGGGGGCGTGGCTTAGCCATAGGTCAATTCCATTGGCTTGTTCAATAGTACTCGATGACGACTGGCTCCCTGGCGTAATCCCATTTTAGTTGATGTAGACTAAGTAATCAGTTCCCTCCTTCAGGGAACGGTGGATTGCATACGCAACTAGGACGTTACTCTTGAGTCACACAAATGTTTTTAAAGCGCGAAAAGAAAAAAAGAGAACGCGCATGAATGTCCTGTCTATGTGACACACATATTGACCTATATTGACAGAATAACTTTTGTATCTTTAATAAGGATTTACATATATTATATTTATAATTTATGCAGTAAAATAAAAAAAGTTATTATCCAGAGGCATCTTATTTGATTCTTAGAGGATTAATATTGGATCCCAATAGGATACAAATATGTTCCAAATAAAATAGTTAAGATTTCTATCTATTAAGGGCAATTTGAAATGAAATAATAGATGAAAAAAAAAACCTGTCTTATCAACACCTAAAATATACATTGACACCACAGATGGTGTTGGGAAATGACATAACTTAGTAGCCTACCTCCCACATCACGACCACTTTTCTCTGTCCTGCTAATATAAAACTGTTTTGAATATGGTCTTGAAACCCCCATTGGATTGATGGTGCATCTGTGAGTTCTGAAGAAGTAAAATTTAGAAAATACAGTGGTCAATTAAATATTAAACACAAAGTGTGTAATTTCCCTGCCACCAGCAGCATTAAATAGAATTGTTTGTTTGAGTGGAGCAGATGGGAATTATGGAAGCTTATGTGTAGCAATATTCAATTTGAAATGTAATATGCAAAATGATGATGCAATATGTAAAATGACAATGCAATATGTAAAATGGCAATGCATTTCTCTATTTAAATTTACATTTTCCATTACATTTGTGCAATGTTTGGTGCAAAATTAAAATGATAATTCAATTATATAATTTACATTTGCCATTTCATACATATGTTTTAATAAGTAAATTGAATACATATTTTAACGCTTTATAAGTTGCAAAATTAAAATTAAAATGTATTCAAGAAATTATTAGATCTGTTTAAAATGTTCAAGCAAAAACTGTAGCAAAATGATCATTTAAATGTTATTTTTCTTAATTGCATTTACACTCACAGTTAAGACACTTGCGATTGCATTTTCATTAAATGTCCCGCAATGAATGTAGCAAAATTCAATGAGCAATTTGAAAATGCATTCCGAGCCGATCACGCCCCTGCCCCGCCCCCTCCCTCCCGCTCTTGTCAATCACTGCATCAAGGCGGAGCTCGGCAACATTTTGAGGTGTTGGAAGGAAACATGGCGGCGGCAGAGCTGGTACGAGCGTACATTTACTGGCAGATCGTGAACAGAGAAATTGTAGTGTTTCCGAAGATTATTACGCGGCGTCTGCAGGTGATAGAACCAGTGGGTTGTTGGACCGTCTGGGAGAATGTTCTGCCTCATCACCCGTTTGATGTCAACATTATGCTCTGCTGTTGTTGTCTGATGCAGGACTCTGTTAATGATTATTTCGTTTTGTATTAAATATCCTCATTGTCTGATACATATGCTTAACTTTATTCTTATTACTATTAACTATAATTACCAAATAATGTTGGAGATCCTACAGGTTTTCTTTACACATGCATTGGCCTAATACTCTGAGATCACAGAATTTGATGGGTCAAATTCATAGCTACCAAAAAATTTGACCACTCTTTATTTCTTCATAACTGACTGTAATGTTCAATAAAGTAACTCATGTGATGTACGACCATCTCCCATTTATATTTTATTAAGCATATTGATTAGATATATTGATAAATATACTAGATGTGTCGCGGAATCTGACGGGTCATATTCATACCGGAAAATGTGGCCGCTCTTTATTTCACCATATCTGAATGTAATCTTCAATAAAGTGACTCATTTGATGTTTAACCATCTCCCTTTTCTATTTTATAAAGCATATTGATCAGATATTTATAAATATATAGGGCCATCACGGAATCAGATGGGTTTCTATGTCGTCGTCTATAATTGGTCTAATATTTTAAAAAACCGAAGCTGCACAAACAAAACTTTAACCGGCACAAACGAACGAGACTATTTTATTTGGAGGATGTGGGGGGCTGGGTGACCTCAGAATGACCTGTAAATATTCTTTAAATATCTATTAAATCTCTAAAAAATTGGAGCAGCACAAACAATAAAGCAAAGTAACAGCACAAATGAAGTAAAAACGATTGAGCCTATTTTGCCGACGTTTTGCATTGGGTGGGGGCGGGGCCAACTTCACGCAGTGATTGACAAGAGCGGGAGGGAGGGGGCGGGGCAGGGGTGTGACCGGCTCGGAATGCATTTTCAATTTGCACATTGAATTTTGCTACATTCATTGCGGGACATTTAATGAAGATGCAATCGCAAGTGTCTAAACTGTGAGTGTAAATGCAATTAAGAAAAATAACATTTAAAATATCATTTTGCTACAGTTTTTGCTTGAACATTTTAAACAGATCTAATAATTTCTTGAATACATTTTCATTTTAATTTTGCAACTTATAAAGCGTTAAAATATGTATTCAATTTACATATTAAAACATATGTATGAAATGGCAAATGTAAATTATATAATTGAATTATCATTTTCATTTTGCACCAAACGTTGCACAAATGTAATGGAAAATGTAAATTTAAATAGAGAAATGCATTGCCATTTTACATATTGCATTGTCATTTTACATATTGCATTATCATTTTGCATATTACATTTCAAATTGAATATTGCTACACATAAGCTTCCATAGGGGAATAACATTGTCTCAACTAATGCTGTGAATTTAGTGTAGCTCTAAGATTTGTGTTTGAATTGAAGAAGTGTTTGTAACTTGTAACTGTCTGTTTCATGTCCGAAATTACACACTTCACAAAAGTATACAGTTTCAAGAAAATATAAAAATCAGTAAATAAACACATTTGTATTTAGCTACTTTAAAAACCCATCTTCAACTCACCCTGCGGGACCACGATGACCTCACTGAGCGGACACTGCGCGCACTCTTCACTGTGATCACAATGTATTTGCAACTCGTAAGGCTGAGAAGACGTCACATTCCACATATTACATTCTCTGCTGTTTTTAGACCGTTGCTGCAGAGTACAAGAGTACAAAATGAGGAGAAACAATCTAGCACATTAACACTCTGGTGTCAGTTGGTAAAGGTCCTGAAGTAGGTCTGAACCTATATTTTTATGATTGAAGTTAAAATAGTGAAACAATTTGAGGGTTAAAAGGATGGATTTATGGATGGACGGATGTAGATAGATAGATAGATAGATAGATAGATAGATAGATAGATAGATAGATAGATAGATAGATAGATAGATAGATAGATAGATAGATAGATAGATAGATAGATAGATAGATAGATAGATAGATAGATAGATAGATAGATAGATGGCACATTACATCATAGGTAGTCTGTTCGTATATTGCTTATTTTGGCAAATATAGTAGGTTGTGGAGGTAATTCATGAATATAAAATGTAGTTCAGATGGAAATAGATTTACATTCAGACCACTTTTAATTTTTATTTAGGTGTCGTAATCATTATAACTAACTGAATAGGGATTGTACATATAAGATCCTCATATTGTGTAATTTGTGCTTACGCATACTTTTGGGGTTTAAACCCACACAAAGGTTTGTAAACGAGGCCCCACATCTTTAACCACAAAGCCACACCACACCCTAGTGTACAGTGCTCTCTCAAATCTACACTGATCCACACTCTATTACTGTAAACTCCAGTGCGGTGAACAAACACACCCAAGATATTCATAATTGCGATGGCAAAAAATGTCCCCATTTTGCACTCATCTGACATAAGGATGAGTAAATTATTTAATGTGTGCTAGTGAAAATACATTTGTAATTGATTTGATTTCATAGATATATAAGTATTCATAATGAGAATTTATTTCAAGTAATTTACACAAATGGATGTCATGTGTTATTTGGTTAGGAAATAATATGTCCTCATAAAGTTAATAAATGTGTCTGAAAATCAATTCCACAGGGTGATTATTGTCCCAGAGTTTTGCACTATTAAGTTAACAAAACGAGTTGCACATTATGATGTGTCATATTATTTTACATATGCAGATATGCAGGATAAAAAAGGTGACAATGATCGTTGCAAGTACGTAGGCACTGATACTCAGGGTGAAACTGCAGGGTGCAATTATCAACCTGATCTCACAGGAACTATTTTGCGAGGTGTCGATTTCGTATGAATTCGTACAATGTGAATCGTACAAAAACAATTATTAGAAAAAAAGTAAGCATGAAGGCCCACCGCTAATCCCACCCCTTATCATTACCGTCATTGGGGCGTAAGCAGAATTAGCCACCAGTTCACCAAAATGTAAAGTGTTAGATTGTTGATTGTGTTAGTTGTTACTGACCTCTTTCCACATTGAAGTGTTGAACTCTCTATATTTTACAGAGAACGTTTTTATATAATTTCTTTCATCTCCCCAGTCCACTTCAACAGACAAATGACCAGAGCTTCTTTTAAAAATTAGATTCTGTTTAGAGGGAGGACCGCACCGTGCTGAAATGAAAGAATACATAAAACGTTCTAATGCAGAATCACATACTAACCTGTGGAAATTTCTGTCCGGTAACAGAATTGTCAAGCAACTTTTACTAATATTAAAATTTCTAGTAATTTCAAAGTAACTGCAGTCAATAATTCAGTATATTTGATTTAGATCAGAGGTTAGAAACACTTAAAATCATAATACATTGAAACTGATTCATATTAATATTGCTAATTAACATACCTATCTGCGATGGAATTCCACTGAAATTTTTGTAGGTGCACCTATGATCTTCACTGGTTGCAATTATGTGAGCTATTATATTCCGATCTATTACTTTAAAGGCATTGAAAGTCAATTCAGTTGCATTCTTCTTATTTATGGGTTCACAACTGCTTTTCCTCCTACGCAGGAAACAAACATTGTGGATTGTTTAATATAATTCTCAGTTATCACGTGGAGAATTGTACATTAAATGTTTACAATTTTATATTAGGAAGTATTAACAATTAAACAACAGCAAGAAAGTGTGAAGCTCAGCCTCAGACTGCAGTGCAAACAGAATAAGGTTGAAATCACCATATTTCTCACTTCTTACATTTACTTACTGTTTTGCGTAGAGTGTGGATGGGGTTGATAAGTCTCCTCCATTTTTCCATTCACAGATGAACTTACGATTATTTTTATTAATCGTAAGTTTTATGAAGCATGTAAAATCATAGACTCCTAATAAATGAGAAATATCCACTGATAATATAAACAAAATGAATGTCACTTTCTACAGATACTGAAACAAAAACTTGAAACTCTTCCAGATGAAATGAAGAAGTGCTCGACTTTTGGAAAATATTGTTCATCCAACTTTTATTTTCTATTCATTTTCAAGATTTGCAAAGATTTTGCACACACACACACACACACACACACACACACACACACACACACACACACACACACACACACACACACACACACACACACACACACACACACACACACACACACACACACACACACACACACACACACACACACACACAAATAATAAAAACAAATTAAACAAAACAAACACTGCAACTCAGCAGAGGATAATTATATTGACAACAAATGTTGGTTTTGTAGTTACTCATTAAACTCAGGAAAGTGCAATAAAAGCAAGGGATATTACCATTTCGTCCTAAAAAACTAACTTTACTGATTAAAGGAAAATGTTTGTTTAAACTTTTTTTTCTAATGCCTTTGGTAACAGGGCTGAATGTTGAGCTGGTTGTTAAGCTAAAGATAGTTACACTTTTTGTGTACATTTGGAAACGATGACATAATGTTAATTGTTTGTTGTTGTTGCATTCTTTAGGCCTATTAAATGCCCGGTAGATACTTTATTCACTCTATTGAATACACGTTAGGCACTATATTTAAACTTTTTCAATATTTTTTTCATTATTTTATTTTATTTCAAATTAAAACCTTTCAAATTTGTTTTATTTAAAACCTGTTTATATGCAATGTAAAAGGGAGAAGAATGGGAATTGGAAAAAGGCAAACTCGAACTTGGTCTGTTGCATCAAAAACTACATCCACTGTCCTTATACTTTCCTGTCCAATTTGTCAGATGGGTTTCTTTTGTAATTTCGTCTGGCTCAATCAGACAATGGTGTGTGGAGTTAGCGTAAATAGCAAGACAGGGTATTTGCCCTTAGAGTAAATAGACACTCTAAAGAAGAAAACAGTAATCCTTAAATGGTATAGGGGAAATTATTATAATAAGCTTTATCTAAAGAATAGCCAAATATGTTTTATTGAAACATATAAAGATGTTTGCTTTGCCATGTCTCCAACAATTTAGTGGGGATATAAAACCAAACGATTTGTCATTGTAGCCTACACTTATTCCTAATACAAATAAAGTAACATTTATGTTACACTAAGAACAAGTATTCTAGTTTACTCCAATCTAATAAACAAAAAGACATAGCTTACATCATTTGTGCTGATCATTTCTTACCTTCTGTGTTGTTACATTTATCTTTTAATAAGTCCAATTTGTTGTAGTCACAGGAACCTTTAAAGTTAAAATGAAAAGCTATGTTAAGTGATTGCCATTTATCATCTGAACAATGTTTACAGCATGATTTGAGAATGTTTCAAAGAGCATGTTGTGCTTAAATGGAAACACAAAATGATTTGTGTCTTATGTATAAAGTTCACATATTCTTGATTACTGGCCTGTTAATACGGCATAATATATACAGTCCCAAAGTCAAAAAGTTTCCTTGTTCTATTTTTTAAAAACATTTATATATATATATATATATATATATATATATATATATATATATATATATATATATATATAATTTTTTTTTTTTTTTTTTTTTTTTTTTTTTTTTTTTTAACAGGGTTCAATGTGGCCTCAAACTCAGACCAAATACACACACAGCACTAATGTCCAACGTACTGACCTGTAGACGCTTCGGTTGTACAGAGAGATACGAAACCTGAAAATATGAATACACCTACTGAAATAACATCACTTCAGTAATGATATCAATGAAATGCTATATGTGACATATTTCCGTGTAAATACTTGCTTGAAAACACAGCTAAAGCACATACCTAGAGTGAAGTAAAATGCAGCCGAGCACTTGCGCATTGTCGGATCCTCTTGACAGTCTGCTCATGGTACTCTCGCAGCTTACCAGCTAACGGAAGAAGAGTGAGGGGTATTCCCATCACTCATGAAACTACAGCGCAACAGGTCCTCTTGAATTCTCATAGGCTGTCTCTGAAATTAGAACAAAGTGAACTGCCTACCAAGACAGCATATCTGGGCAACGTTTAGACGCGCGCAGCATTTTGGCCATGAGCCTATGGGCGCCAAACAATGCTGGCACATATAGCAGGAACTCAGCTGATTCACCAGCAGTGGGTTTCATATGCACGCAAAAATTATTTGTGGCGTATAGGCCCTACATGGCGTGAGAAATAAAATTCGTGCTACAGATACGCACTTTCATGAGATCGTGTTGGATTAAGCCGCTTATGTGCTCGTGGAAAAGTGTTCTCAGAACCAGAATAATTTTCATCACATTTTGTCACATTTAAGTGATTAACATGACACACCATCATGTCAGAACACAAAATAAAATATTTTGAACAATGTCTGTTTATATAGGCCTATATAAAATATATAGAATATATAGTTCCACAGAAGAAATAAATATTAAAGCTGCAGTAGGGAGTTTTGAGAAAATGTTGACTTAGCCTGAAAATTTGAACAAGCACAACTTACAGTTCCAACCCCCTTGCTCTCTGCTGCGCTACAGCCCTCCCTCACAGCTCCTCCCCCACAGCGGAGCCTGCCGTGAACGCGCATGCTAGTAAGCAGGACCACCACGGCGGATTATAAACAGTTATGGAACATTCACTAATTGGGACGAAACATCAACAATATGCTTTACATTGACTATGGCCTGCCCATACTTTGACTACAAACTTGGTCCTCAAATCATTATGTATTTTGCAATAAATGTAACTTTATGACATGGCACTCTTTCTATAAGTTATAGCTAGTAAGATAACGTTAAAGGATTAGTTCACTTTAAAAAAAAACTTTTGCTGTTAATTTACTCACCCCCATGTCATCCAAGATGTCCATGTCTTTCTTTCTTCAGTCGAAAAGAAATTAAGGTTTTGATGAAAACATTCCAGGCTTTTTCTCCATATAATGGGCTTCAATAGGACACAAACGTTTCAAGGACCAAATGACAGTTTCAGTGCAGCTTCAAAGGGCTTTAAACGATACCAGACGATGAATAAGGGTCTTATCTAGCGAAACGATCGGTCATTTCAAAAATAAATAAAAAACTTTATAAGCACAAATGCTCGCCTTGCTCTGTTCTGTGAAGCACGTTTGTGATCCTGTTCGAACTCGTTCATCAAAATGAACTAATCTTTTTTCGAGTCATTTCTTTCGTTAAATGAACGAAACGACTCCGAAAAAGACTCGTTCAAAATGAACAAATCTTTTTTCGAAAAAAGATTTGTTCATTTGGATGAACGAGTACGAACAGGAGAGTCACGAACGACGGTACGCGCTCGCGCTGTGCAAGAGAGGGGTGATCAGCGCGTACACGAGCGTGATTGACACTGCTAAGACATTCCCCCCTGGCTCTGATTGGTTGTTTCTGACCGGGAGCGGTGTATTTCTGCAAATGGCAATAGGACCACAGGGAGGAGCCAGAGGAGCTTGATTTTTTCACAGATTATCTGTCTCATATTCTACTGTCAGGACATAATGACAGTTTTAACAAATATTTGTTTACAAAAGTTACCCACTGGAGCTTTAATTAATCCTCTTCATTATCAAATTGCAATGAAACTGACTTCTACACAGCTTGTGCAGAAAAGAAGTTTCACTTCTGCAAACTATGAATAGAACTCAGTCTAAGGTTGAACTTTGCAGAGGCTCTTGACACTTGGAATCACTTGGCCTAGGCTTGATGACTAATTTTATCACTAAACTGTGGGTTTGTCAACTCTAAAATATGTTTTACAGCATGTTTATGATAAAAAAATATTGCCTGGTATAACTTGAAAGAATAAATTGTACAGACTATTTAGTTTTTCAGTATGGGAAGACCTGTAAAACAAAGAAATCCTCATCCTTGTTGGGACATTTGTTGGTCCCCCATAAGGAAAACAGCAAATAAACCATACTAAACTGCTAATAAGAACAATACTGCAAAAAAATCTAAAGAAAATCTAGAACTGCAGAGGGTTTTCTGTGATTGTGAGGTTTAGGGTTAGCTGATAGCATATTCAGTTTGTTCAGAATAAAAATCATTATATGAATGTCCCCATAAAATGAAAACCCAACATGCTTGATATATAGTGAAAAGAGATAACCAACTATTCAGATGATCCATGATTACAGATCTAGGCCAAACATTAACTTTTTTCCCCCATATAATTTTTTTTTGATTTCCCAAGTAGTTTATAGTTCCCATCATTAAATAACCAATAAGTAGCAACTATGTAACAGTTAATTGGGACATGTTCTTTTTTATATATTATTTAGGGTATCTTTATGACTTTGAAATATGATATTTATATCTCATGGAAAAATTCAGTTGTTGTTTAAAATCTTCACAGTTGTGAACATGCAGCATAACAAGTTCAAAATGTGTGGTGGGAACTTGCTTTTTTAAGGGAACAAGCACTTTTCTTAGATTACTCTAAGGCCCTTGAAACTTTTGAGAAATGAGTGAACAGTTTCACATGACAGATCTCAGAAAACCAAAGACGAACTGTGAAGTAAGTTTACTTCTTTGCTTCTGTATAACTTTCAAGGAAACATATTTTCAGTTTGATGTGCAGTATGCACAAAAAAAACAGAATGTTGATTAAATGATATGCCAATTGTTACTTTTCTATATCTGAAAGGGAGTCTACTGTGTGTTACTAATAAACTGCATAAGGGAAGTTAATGTAATTCAAGCTTATAAATATCAGAAGACCTTTTTTTTGTTTTACACAAACAAGTCCAGCCCATAAAACAGCACAAAATCAGGATGAACAAACAGTGCTTTCTAAATAATGTATTTGGCAGTTATACAGTCACTAGAAACTACTAGAGAACATGTAGAGCTGTGAGATGTTAAATATCTCTCTTTCTCCACACACACACACACACACACACACACACACACACACACACACACACACACACACACACACACACACACACACACACACACACACACACACACACACACACACACACACACACACACACATATATACAGGAAGAGACATGTTCACACTTCAGAGACTTCATCGTTGGGAGGCCCAATGTAGGAAACACGCTGCAGTGTAACACTTAAAGCTTGTGACTCCTTAACAGCATCTACAGATTTCACTTATCAACATAGAAGTTCCATACAGGCAAAACCAAGTCTGTGACATCTACACAGTTTCACAATTTTATGTAAGATTCACTGTGTACAGTTGGAGTCATCTAACAACCTGCAGTGTTGTTTATGTAGAAGTCTCAAAGCTTTCAAGATAGTTTTTACCCAGCTTGTTGCTAACAGCACATGGAACATGTGACAGCGTGAACAACGGCAACCACACGATGATCAAGGAGTTTGATAAAATTTGTAGACACCAAGAACATCCTCTCATTTTGTTTACTTATAAGCACATCTCATTCTGAGAAATGGATATGAGCAAGACTGAAATATTAAATTTCCTTTGCATATTCCAAATTTGTTCCTACATCTTGGTGCTGTACAACATCAAAATGTGAGTCAGCCATTTGTGTTAGTCTGCTTGACAAAAACATATAGTGCAGTAAAAGGAACATTTACAGGAAATTGGTCATATAATGAGAGTGGTGTACAGCACAGTTTTAAAATCCCCCACCTGTATGTTTATCTATAGTTTTACTACTCATCGCTTTGATCACCTGACGAATGGAAGACGAAGGTCTTGATCGCTATCTTAGATAAGAGTGTGTGGGCTGTTTTTCTCTTTGTGATGTGTGTTTGGCTGATTTCATAAGATCTTTTTTTTTTTGGTAAAGGTTGAAGAAGCTGAATCAACATCTTTTCAGAATTAGTACAACGATAGTGAGATGATAAGGGGGGGTTGTTACAGATTAATGCTAAAATGCATCAGATTATTTTCCCCCATCAGTTTGTCTCATGCATATGCATTTTCAAGTTTTTTTTTTTTTACCTTAGGTGGACTCCAGTCAAAGAGAATTGGAATGTGTATGAGCTAATAGCAATACTTATGCCAATGTGATATTTCAGTTTTTCTTTTCAGTAAATTTGCAGTTATCACAAATGTGTTTTTACTTTGTCATTATGGGGTATGAAGTGTAGATTTACGTATTTTTTTAAAACGCATTTTAGCATAAGGCTGCAACAATAAAATGTGGAAATGAAAGGGTCTGAATGTGTTCTGAGTCCACTGTAAGAGAGAAATCTGTCTCATAAATTAAATAAATTATTCTTTAATAAACCCTAAACCCCCAACACCAATACAAACAAACAAACAAAACCATTTTATTTGCACTGTGTACATGCAATGTTGTCCCCAAGTATTTTGTTTTGTTTAATATATTTATCAAAAAATTGGACTTTAGATCATATTTGGAATAGCACAAGTGATTCCAGTCATACAATCAAACTATTGTAGATGAGCGCCATCTGTTGTGAAGTAAGTGTAATAACTAACTAACTAACTAACTATTGTACTTTTATCAAAAAAATTTCACTGCGCAGTTGCATCTTTTAAGTATAATGTGCATATTATTATTATTTTGTTTGCTAATATGCCTAAATTATTATAACTACCTGGCTTTATTTGTGAATTCAAATCAAGTATTTAAATATGAGTGTTTGTTTCTTGACATGCGTTTGACAGCTACGGAGTGAATCTATAAGTCTTTCTGTGATTTATAAGTTTTGATTAGTTATGTCAGGTGTGGCACAGCTGCCATAGTGATGAATATAAGACCAAACACTTGCTGATTAAGAGATCACAGAACACCTCTCATTGCTTTTTAAAACTTATAAAGAGACTTGGTTCTCTAAATACTGTGGGGATCTTAAATCAAAGAAGATGATAAGAAATGCTTGAGAAAACAGAGGTTTGCCTACATTTTACCTTGTGGTTTGAGTTATAATCCCCTGAGTTATAATCACACGAATGATACTCTGAGAGCACAAGACTCCATTCATAAAGCACAGTGACCACAATATTGTGTATGATCTGAGCATGTACTGAAGATAAACAGGTACTAATATGCCCATGAAGCCCATGCTTATCCTGATGGGGGACATTTCATTACTTGATAAGCCAAAGATTTATCTAAGGTTTGTATAAGATTAGCTCTTCTAGCAGCCATAAAATGTACATTGAGGTAGGAGGATTCGGAGCCTCCTTCCACCTGTATGTGGAGATTGTGGACTAAGGAAGTATCATCTTAAATCATATCATAAAAATAATATTTCGGTTGAAGAAAAGTCAGGATTTGTTAGCAAAACATTGGGGAAGCTTCCTCTGTTGGGTATAACAACAGGACAGAATAGATAAACCTCATCCGATTATCTATGCCCTCTTGTTTAATTATGTTTGCTTGATCTGTTAAATCATGCGAGCAACATGTTAAAACATGCTAGCAATGTGCTAATCATGCCAGAAACGTGCTATCAACTTGCTAAAAAATGTTACAGTGTGCTAGAACATGCTAATTGACTTCTTTGAGTAAAATCTTCAAAGTACCAATTCAAAGTTATTTCAGACTTTCAGACAAAAAGGCTTTGTCAAGCCAACATCAAAGTTGGTCATTATGTATGTTGTACTGATATATTTACTTATTACAGTTTTTCTCAAACACTTTTCTCAAAACAATAAGTTTAGATAACTGAACAAGTTTCTTTTTCACATCAGATTTTAATTACATTAAACTGCATGTTGGCACATGTGCAGGAGAGTTAGTAGCCTACAATTGTCTACAATTTGCACAATAACTGAATGCACATGACTTGCTAAACAAAAAAGATGTGTTGATTTGAAAATAGTGAAGTTGCCACACTCTTTACAAATTCTAAACATTCTTTTTGTAGGCTACTATAGTAGGCTACTGACTTTTCCCAGGAAAGTTTTACTATTGAAATCTGTATCTAAAAATCTCAATGTGATACACAGTAGCATTCAGCTATACAAAACTGTCATTCTTGTATATTATAGTAGCCTAAATACTCAATGTTAAAAAAGGAAAAACAAAATATTTATAGATATATATTTTTTAAAACAGAAAGGTTGACCAAGAAATAAAAATAACATATGATGTCAATGACAATTCTTCCCTGAGCTCATTGTTTCTGCATTAAATAATTACATTTAAAAAAATAATATATAATATTATGCTAAGCAATTCAAATTCATGCATATGGTGCACAATAAAGCCAAATTACAGCTACATCTTTAAAATCATGTAAATAGTCCTAATAGGATCAAAACTAAATTTTTGTTTTTAGCAAACCATGAAAGGTGAGAGATTAACTTTACCAGTGTTATCTCGAGCTGTTCCTATACTTATAGGCTACATCACACAATTGAAATTACAAATAAAAAAAAAAAAAAAAAACTTCATATCATCTTTTACAGTTCCCAGCTTTCAGCAATGTTTCAAGTCAACACGCTTCTTCCAACGTGATTACTCGGCAAATTGTATTATCGTTTTATTTCATTTATTTACTTATTTCGCTTGGACATTCATGTGCGCGGAACCCTTACTCAAATCTTAAATGGCAAGTGTGGTATAAAAATGGCCAGTGTCTCTTATTTTAATAAAACGATACTGTCCCGTTTAAATATTCCTGCTGTAATTGGCAGCCTTTTACACCTGTCTGTGTTCTTTGGACAAATCTTTTTTTGAGAGCTAAAGGGTCAGTAGTGCGATTTAATTTAAAAGGACTTGATCAGCGCGCTCTTTTCTCATTGGCTGATGGGCGGCGTTTGCTCAGCCAATGACCGCAGACTTCAGTTAAAGACACTGCAGCGATGAGTTGAGCAGGACGCGCTCTAGTGCTGCACTACAAACTTCTCTTTCAATGGCTGAATAACACTAATGTTCGTTCAAATTACAGTAGCACAGTGAGGGAAGTTCCTCGGGCGCTTAGCTGAAGCTCAGATAAGTTGTCCTTCAGCATGTCATTACTTTAAGACAATTACCGAGATGTTTTAGGGCAATGGAGAGTGAGCAGTCAGAAACATTTGGAGGCAGCGGTGGAGACAATTCATCTGGCTCCGACACGCTGTTTGAAGGCGAGGCGCGAGCCGAGACGAATGAACCCGAATTACAATTTGAGGAATTTCAATGTCACTCCTCAGATTTTGTAGGTCTTGACGAAAAAGTGAGGGGAAATGATTTGCCTGAATGCTGCGACGAGATAAAAGCAAGAAATGGGGATGACCAAGATGAAGGAGAAAATGAAGGGGACAGTGACGATGACGAAATGGTATAGTAACGTTACATTGATTATAGCACTACTAAACACTCATGAGACATTCAGTCTGTGTATGTTTGATCACCGAAGTAAGCGCGCGACTGCAGGTGTGTTTGTTTGAGTGAAAACGCTCCGCAGAGGTGCTGTTGACACGTTGAAAAATATTTCCCGTATTGTTACTGTACTGGGTTTAAGTTAGGTTTGGAGTCTGTTTGGGAGATACTACAGTTGTAGGCTATAGAGTTATTCTCTTTCGTGAGAAGAACATGCATACTGAATTGCGATTGTTAGGCTGTTAAGTATAACATACTGAGATTGGTCTCGTATTATTTGCATACATAGCAATATAATTTTTTCTTCTTCCACACGTTTAACCATTTACAAAGATAAAGTTGCTTTATTCATGCATGGCTGACAAGAACGTTTTTAATATGCACAAATTTGCAAAGTTACATTGCAATAAAATACAGACCCCACAACAATGTAACAACTTTTATTTTGTGATCAGCAATTTAGATTTTGTTCATTAATAGGCTCCAAATATTTTTTTATTTAATTAAATAATAATTTACAAATATGAATATTTACTTTATTAATAACATTATGCAAATTAGGAACCAAACCAATGCAAAGATTATATAAAAAGAGAGTTTAATTCTTTCTTTCTTGTTTATCCTGTTTCATATGGAAATATGCCACATTATAGAAATAAAATGAGTTGTGAATTTCATTAAGTTATAAGTCTGGAAGCATATTACTATATAAACATACTATATACGTCTCAATGCTGGCAGAATCTTTGAGGGAGTTTCAATCATTCAGCTGTAATTTGTAGGTGCTCGTTTAAATGAACTTTCTCGCATGCAGTTTTTTCTTGTTTCAGTTTCATTCAGCTGTATGTTGTGTTTGGTTCATAAAAACAGAAGGTCCTTTTGCTTGTTTTATACAAGAGGCTTGTTTACAATCAAAGAGGGATAGTATAACTTGAAAAGTAGGTAAGTCATTGTCAAACTTTTTCTGACTGGTTTATCCAGCATTATGTCAGACGCTGACGTCTTATTGCCTTGCCTGAGGATTAGATGGCTTTGTTACACCAATCAGATACCTGAGATTCTTGTCACTTAAGGGGCATGTCATCTAATGTTTGCTTGCAGCCAGGTCAAGTGAGTGGGAACGAGTGGTTGGAGAGAAAAACGTACCCTTTTTCCACAGTGTAAAGGGCCTTTTACACCGAGCGCGTTTGAGCGATGTAAATGTACTATGATGTGCAGGGGACAGACTTCTGAGAAACAGTGTGACTTACATTCCCCCACTCCTATTTGTTTACATAAAGGAATTCCAACTACATATTTATGGACCCTTCATATGAACAATCATAAAAGGGTTTGATCTACATGTACTATGATCTTTTAGCCAGTAGAATTTAGGACCTATACGTATCTGGATTATTGACCATATTGTTGTTGTAAAGGAGGAAAAAACAAATATTTTCTTTCAAAATAAAGTGTCATTATCATCTGATACTATCAATTACGTACTTTGTGCTGTAGACATGGACATTATGGACCTCTTTAAAGTATCTTAGAGTAACATTTTAAAATGCAGTAATATAGTAATCATTCGGTACAATGTGTATATACCATCACAATATTTACTCTTTAAGGGTAAAAAGAATGTTGCTTGCTCCAGTCACATGTTTTACCATGCATATAGTCTGCTGCATATGTCTAAAGGGTGAATGTTGCTAAATTTCAGCATGTTCGGATTTCATCCTAAAAGTATGTTCATGCACAATCAGCAGATTTTGTATGCATGCAGATGTCTAAAAACCAAATGTATGGTTGAATCTAGTTATTTCATTTCATGTAAAACACACCAAAAAGGTTTGGGTGTTCTATTTTTGTTACTGATTTGACAATATGCCATGGACATCTGGGTTCACAGAATAAATACATTTTATGAATTTATTTTGAATAACCACTTTTAGAATGAAAATTAATTTCTTTACTGTTTTTCAAAGAACATCACTCACTGCACAAAATTACATACTTCTCAAATTTGACACTTCATTGTAATTTTTACTATCGTGAACCATATTGTATGTAGTGGTGGTCTGTCTCAGCATGTGAGCATAGCAAAGCTGTCTTGTGCACTTACAGTAGCTCGACCCAAACCTGAACTCTTTCACTTATCAACCCCATTTCAGGTCTTTTAAATAGACTCGTTTCACCCTTCCCTCATGAATACTGCCCCAGAAAAGTAAAGGCTGTGAATGCAAAGACAACAACACTGCGACACTGTCCTGGGGCCTGTACCATGATGGTAGTTGAACAAACTCAGGGCTACAGGATTAGTTTTGAGTTGAGAAAACCAAACTAATCCAACCAGGCTTTGTTGATACCATGATGCTGATCATCAACTTTCTCTGTCAACTCAGGCTTTGATCCTGAGTTTAGGTGTGACATCAGTAGTGAACAACCAATCATATGCTGAGAGAGAGTGAAACTGAGATTCATTTCTCGTGAGAGAAGCAGCGCGAATCAGCAAAGAATATTAGGAGATTGAAAAATATAAAGAATTTAGCCTAAACAAATAGAAGAAAATAGCTGTCTATGAAAGAGGACAACTAAAATAAAAAGTCTTGCTATATCAGCGTGAGTAGAAGTTGTGAAGTTAGTTTATAGATCTGATAAAGGTAGAGAAAATGTAACATTTAAGCTCACATGTAGTCATTTTATAGCTTTATCTATTGATTCTAAAGCGTATTTATATTACTTTTATATATTTATTCAATTAAACTTTGCGTGATAATTGATAAACTAAAATTGTATATGCGTGATCGATTAAGGGTACAATAATTACATAAATAATATCTAAATCATTCAAAAATTATTATTCTAAATAAGCATTACTAAAAACCAGATGATTTTATCTTTAAAAATCATTTGCTGTGTAGTGATCTTTAATTTGGAGTGGAAACAGGTGGAGTGACTTTATCGCAACAGACATGTCACTTTGATCACAGCTGATGTACCTGGAACATAAACTGCCCCGGACCAGGTTACCTGTGGAGCCTAAGTTACTATGGCGATGGAGACAGCTAAAAGCCAAACAATAAATCGTTGTATTGGGTGGGAATCTTTAGGCACCTCTTGATTCCAAAACGATTCTTGATCTTTCTTTTTATTTATTATTTATTTATTTAATAATAAAACTTTATCAATTTTTTTTATTAATATCAACAAAATATGTTTTTATTTAATCACATATGTAATTATAAGTACTCTTTAAAATAATATAGGTAATATAGCTTAAAAAAAGAAGCTAATAATAAATAGGAACAAAAATAAATATTACAAGCAATAAACAAAGTGCTTTCAGTTTTTAAGAATAGGCTATCTAAACGTTTTCCATTCAATAGCTGTGAGGGATTTTTCTCTTTCTCAGCTTTACTGTTGTTGGGTTATTATTACTGGTAACATCATAGACAGCGGGAGATCTAATGAGCTGCATTCACACTAATGCACAGATCTCTTTTGAATATAAGATGTTTTGTCCTGTCTGTTTAATCCCTTAAAACTGTTTACACATTAATTTCACGTCATAAAACCATTTTGAGATTGATGCATATTTTAAATTGAAAGCAGCCTTCTGCAGAATCGTTGAATACTGGTCTTATAACTGATCGATATAAATATACTTCTATGAGGAATAAAGTAATACAGACTTTACAAAAGGCCAAAGCCAGTTTTTTATGAACATTATTGAGGGGTCAAAAGATTATGGGAGAAAAATCTGGCAAACTATTAATCAATTATCTGTAAAACAAAAGAACATGGATACTTTTGGAACTTAAAATTAACAATATATTAGTAAAGGATTCTTTAACTATAGCTACTAATTTTAATACACATTTTATAAATTCAGTTGATGAATTAACCCAGCTTTTTTCCATAAAAGACATTACTTATAGACCTATTAATTTTGATCAACCTATTTTTCAAATAGATGAAATTACTAAATTAGAAGTAGATAATATTATTGATGCATTAAAAAGCTCTTAAGCAATGGACTAGTGATGGGAAGTTCGGATCATTTTACTGACTCTCTCGATCGATCTGGTTCATCAAAATGAATTAATCTTTATTTGAGTAATTTCATTCATTTAAGTGGCTTTAAATGTTATACTTTTAACAGCAAAATTCCCTGAACACATCCACCTACGCAATCTTGATCATATTCTGAATTAAGAAATCAGTATAATACAGTCAAAGGTAGTTTACAAGGAACATAAATAATTACTTTACCTTCCAATTCTTTCGTTCATTTGTCACGTGACGGGCGCAATTAACGGATGGTTCATGAATGACCCATTACTAATAAAGGACGCCTATGGGCTTGATACAAATTTTTAAAATTCAAATAAAGATTCTTTAGTACGCCCAATAACACACACGGTAAATTCGTCCTTTAGGCAAGCAGTTATTCCATCTGCTTGGAAAGTGGCTACAGTTATCTTTTTATAAATCTGGAGATAAATCAAATTTGAAAAATTATAGGCAAATTAGTATCTTTCCGATTATATCTAAGGTAGCAGAATAATTGGTAGCTAAGCTTTTGACTAATCATCTAAATAATGGTTTCACGTCTTTACATCCAATGCAATTTGGTTTTCACAGCAATTATTGAACAGAATCAGCAAATTGTTTGTTGAGAAAGTCAAATGCTTATTATTTAAGAGAAGGCATTTGACACTGTTGATCATCCGGTGCTTTTATCTAAACTAACAAATTTTAAATTTTTTCAGAGGAGGCAATACTTAAAATCATATCTTTCAAGTAGGAAACGATGTGTGTGTATTGGTGGTACACAATCTTCTTCTTTGCTTGCCCCAAGGGGGTTCCACAAGGCTCTATTTTGTGACCAATTTTATTTTCACTTGATATTAATGATCTACTTGGATTATGTAAAGATGTGCAGATGATGTAGTAATTTTTACCCATGCTAAGAATTTTGAAAAAGCTTTGCTTACTTTGACCTCTGCTATGACCAATATTCAGGATTGGCTTATCAGAACAGGTTTATTATTGAACACAAAAAAATACTGTCTATGATTTTTGCAAAACGGATAGTAGAGATGACCACTTCAAATGTATTCCTGAGAGAGGAGGAGCTTAAAATTGTTAAAGTTGTCTAATGTTGTAAAATTTTATTCAAAGAATTTTAAGAACATTAAGTCCATTTCCACAGTCGGTGCTGCCAGATTGTATTTACATTCAATGATTTTTTTTTCACACATATAGTATTGTTTTTATAGTTGGTCATTCATAGGTGACACAACTCTAAAGTTAATAGAATCACTGTATACAAAGGTGATACCATTTCATTACTCCTCTCATTTAATTACTGTAACCTTCTAAAAAAAACAAAAAGAATTTGAGCTTTGAAATCGTTAAAAATTTCATGTAGGTCTATGAAATTTCAAATATGTAGGGCTGGACCAGAATATTCGAATATTCGTTCGGTGGGTTGGTATTCGATTTGAAAATTTGACATTCGAATATTCGTTTTTTTTTTTTTTTTTTGCACACCTGGGATCCCCCGCGAAACGGTTCTCACTCGCGCTTGAATAAGGCCGGCGACACACTGGCTGCATGGCGTGAGCGTCTCAGCTGTGTGGCATGTACGTTTTTAATTCAGCTCCCATGTTAACAGGTTGGAGTTTGCACACTGCCTGTGTGAAACACGCGTCTCAGGCGCGGCTCCAGCCACGCGGAAAATGCGTGCATGCTAGAAATAGAACCGACGCTTAACTGCAACGGGAGTGTTCTCTGGCTAGAGCGCAGAACAGCGGAGTTTGTATGGACCGAAGTGCATGCCTGAGCTTGTGTTTTGGGTTAAGCTGCGTTGCTTTGACATTGTGGAAAATAGAATAATAGAAACAAAATGTATTAGCCTTTTACCCGTTATTATCAATCTAAATAAATCTCGTTTTTAATTTAACTTAATTTCGTTTTTCTTTATTTAAATTTTGTTTTTTCTTTATTTAAGTTTCATTTTTCTTTATTTAAATTTCGTTTTTCTTTATTTAAGTTTCGTTTTTCTTTATTTAAGTTTCGTTTTTCTTTATTTAAATTTATTTTTTTCTTTATTTAAATTTCGTTTTTCCTTATTTCAATTTATTTTTTTCTTTATTTAAATTTCGTTTTTCTTTATTTAAATCTACCCTTTACTGTGTCAGTAATTTGTTAGTCAGAAAAATATTAGACTACCTTAAAAGTATTGCTTAATTTAACAGACCTGTGTGTGTGCGTTTTATATCATAGTGGAGTGTCCGTTCTCGGAGCATATAAACCCTGCCCTCGTGAGGTGCGCTGCTTCCCGCTCGCGCTGTTCTGTAGCTGACTAAAAGTTTTAGGGCTGCAACAACTAATCGATAAAATCGATTATAATCGATTATGAAAATCGTTGTCAACGAATGCCATTATCGATTAGTTGGTCTGCTTACGTCACGGGGAGCGTTTACTGGTACGCACACACACGCAAGGTCTCTCTCCCTCAGGCGCTCTGCCGAGCGCGCGCTACACTGTTTGGAGCAGTCTCTTCTGTCTCGCATGCGCGCTCTTGCTTGCGCGCTCTAGATTTCGGGAGTTTGAACTAATTCGCGGGCATCAGGGAGCCGCAATCAATATGCGGGAGACTCCCGGGACTTCCGGGATCTTGGGATGTCTGTATATTGTCTCGAGCATCAGGTTGCGCAATCAGTTCGCTCGCAACGTAAGTGATGGATTAAAATAGCGCTACCGCAGAAATAGGTTAAATTAAAACGGTCTTTACAAAGCGAAGCACTAAATATAAAGGCAGTTAATAACAGCAGCAGTAAAATATTGTTTTTTAGTCACTGTACTCAGTGGTTTTCAGCGAATGCTTGTGCACTAATGCATAATTTCTCCTGTCCTTTACTCAAGCCTGTTAGCTTGCTGGGTAACGTTACCTCCATTCCGTTCTCTTTTTATAGCATTTGTCTACTAAGTTTTAATTGTTTTTCAAACGCGATCTACTGCGGCTCTACGTTCACACAATTGTTTTCAGTCTTTCTATATTTATTTAATCAATTTATCCTTATATTATTCTTTTATATATTATATATAATATATATTATATATAATATATATTATATTTTTTATCCTTATATTCCTTATATATAATTAATTTTAAATAAAAATTAAATGAATTATATATTTTAGATGTTTTTAGTTTGTTTTTAGTTCAGATATTCACATCTCAACAACATGTCTGTGTAAATTTGTTTTAACAAAAATTGTGTTAAAACATAATATGTTGGATATCATATTTTTAACAATAATCATGTTTGTCAACTTGCCATCAGCAATTATCATTAAAAACAATGCAAATATTGATATTAGTAAAACTCAATGTGTGGCTTTTGCACTTTTTAAAGTACACTTTTACACATAAATACCCTGATTTACGGTTTTATTTAGTTATAATAAAAAAAAAATCGAATTTAATTTCTATCCGATTAATCGATTAATCGAAAAAATAATCGTCCGATTAATCGATTATCAAAATAATCGTTAGTTGCAGCCCTAAAAAGTTTAATAATTCTGAATGTGTCGGGTCTCGCGTGTCCATCTATATTGCACCAAATGCAACACTGCACTCCCTTGTGAAGTCGGTTGGATGAACGGTTCTCGAAATAATCAAAATGCAAAAAGACAGACCAACACATTCCTGCCTTTATTAGTGAAAAGAATATGTTCAGCCCCCTCTCGCCGAAGCTTCGAATATTCAATGTTCATTACTACCGAAGCTTCGAAGCTCAAAAAATGGTATTCGGACCAGCCCTACAAATATGCCCGTTTTATTTATAAGGTATGGCATGGGCTTGCCCCACCTCCGTTAAATAGTTTACCGCAGTCAATAAGACAATGTTCTATTTATCACACTTATCACAGATCGTCTAAAGAAGGGGTTTAAGACAAATCAGTTGTGTAAACATTTTACTTAGAAATTTTAATAATGTGTTTGGGGTATTTATCTCTTTGAAGTATTGTGTGTGTGTGTGTGTGTAGCTGAGTATTTGTTCTTGTGTGTACAACTATTCAGTGTTTTCAATGTTTAGCTTAGGTTTCAGACATTTAAATACACATACGTAGTACTTATTAAGTACCTGGAAGCAGCACTAACAATCCATTGAAATATAATTTGCAGACGTGTTTTATTCATCAGATACAGGATAGTGTAAGAAACTGCTAAAATATTTTACATTTGCGTGTGGAAGTGTTAAGATGTTTTTTGTTGTGCAACATCGTGATGTCTGTCAGCCATCCGCTATGGACAATGGCATCGTCTATCGGCCCAACCCTAGCCTATTCTAAACCGAAAGGGACTCTAAGGAGACCACATCCTGTTCTCAGGGAGGTAACGTGGAGATTACACATATGGACAGTAGGGGTGAGGGAAAAAACGAGTCTTAGATGCATCGCGATGCGGACGGGACTATTCTGAATCGAATCACAAATGTCAAAAATTGATTTTCTAAATGATAACGAAACGCAAAAGGCGCTTGGACATTCTGTGGCGTGCAGCTGTGCACGCATCATGGTTGAGCGAGAAATCCGACCGGACCCTCTGCGTTAAAATCTAGCGTAACTTTGGCTTTATGAAGTTGAAGGGGAAAAAGGACCTGGATTAGAGCCACACTTTATGCAAGTAGGGCTCCAGACTGCAACCAAATGGGCGACAAGGACTGGTGTGACCACCACGTTGTCCAATTGATAAGAGCTGCAACTTCTGTATACGAGAAACATCGTTTCGTTTCGTTTAAGCTGCACGGGCCGTTTAGCGTAGTTTTACTCTTGGGCCGATCTCAATCAAGCGACACTGTTATTACACAGTGTTGGGAGATCCAGTGAGAAAGTGTTTGAATTCACCGCAGAATTAATATCGCAGCGAGATCTAATTGGAAGCATTCAAATTCGCCAAATTTGCCAAATCACTTCCATTTGTTTAATTAATAAAATATATTGGAAGTGAATTCATTATGGATCATTACAAATCCTTTTTTTTGTTTTAAAAGTACCAAGTAGACACACAGTGAGAAAAAAGAAAATCTGTATAGAAAAAAAAGATGCATCGATAATCGTTTTATCTTTGCATCGCATCCCACCCCTAATGGACTGACCATTAGGGCAGGTCTACATCTGGAAGGTGTCTGGGGACCCAGCCTAGCTAGGGTGAAGTCAATACTGAGCAGAGATGCAGCGCGGGCTCTGCCAAGGGAAAGACACGAGTTTGCTGACAGGGAAGCCGTATCGTGGAAGAATATGGGGATCACCTGAGGGGGGAATCGCAACACGGGCACCTAGTCTAGCACAGGTGCTGACCTACTGGGCATACACACGAGTGCTAGACCTAGCGTCGGACGCAAATGCCGACTGGAACTGGTCTGGTCGGACGCAAACGCCAACTGGAACTGGTTTGAGGTCCTGAAACTCTGCATGTGGTCCACGAATAAGCGCAAAGCGGGAACAAGATAAGAGCAGAGCAAGGTCTGGGTTTGCCGCCTTCCGGGGGCAATGCTTGCAGGTTCACCACCTGATCCCTGAAGAGGGTGATAGGGCACATATCCAGGCCAGGGTCTCAGGATCACCTTAGAGTTGGCTGGCCTGAATTCCAGGAACGATTCATTGACCGAAAATGCCTGCAGGGCCCCTACCCTCTTGACCGAAGCAAGCGCAGTCAGGAGAGCACTGTCTTGAGAGACAGGAACTTAAGCTCTATTGACTGCAGCGCTTAAAGAGTGCTCCCTGCAAGGCTGACAAGACCAGAGAGAGATCCCAATGGGGTACAAGGTGAGGGCGAGGAGGATTTAACCTTCTCGCGCCCCTCAGTAACCTGATGATCAGGTCGTGATTTCCTACGAACTTACCATCTATTGCATTGTGATGTGCAGCGATAGCGGCAATGTACACTTACAGGGTGGAAGGAGAAAGCCTTCACTCCAACACTTCATGCAGGAAGGAAAGATCCGATTGGGCACTTCTGGGGGTCTTCTCGGTGAGAAGAACACCACTCAATGGACAGGTTCCACTTCAGAGCATAAGTGTGCATCGTAGAGGGTGCTCTTGCTGAAGTGATAGTGTTTACCACTCCCGGGGGTAGATCACTCAAGTCCTCCACATCCCGTCCAGAGACCACACGTGGAGGTTTCAGAGGTCAAACAAATATTGGGGACGTATTAAAACGAAAACACGCTTCTGCTTTATCCTGCAGGTACATGATTGGCCGTAACACACCGCCTTTTTTGGGTACAATGAAGTACGGGCTGTAAAACCCCGCTTTTACATTGGCTGAAGGAACCGGCTCTATCGTGTCCTTTGCCAGTAGGACTGCGATCTCCACACACAGGACAGGAGCACCCATGTCCGCCACTGAGGTGAAACAGATGCTTCGAACCTGGGGGCACAACGGGCGAACTATTTGATCGTTTGATAGTATGAATGAGCCAGTGAGATGGGCTGGGAAGTGCTAGCCAGGCTTCTAGATGCCGAACAAGTGGGATCAGAAGGACCACAGACGTATTCACAGTGGGGCAGTGAGGTGGAGCGCAGGGGCACAATCCGGAAGGCAGTGTCCCGGAGTGGGGACTCAGTTTGCGGTGCAACACTTACCTGGCTCCACGGTTGGGCAGGGTGGAAGGCGAGAAGGCATCACGTCCTCGAAGCGCACAGCACTGCCCACTGGCGATAGAGGAGGGGGATGAGAGTGGCAAGGCACAGCATCGCACACTGCCATCACCACCCTCTTGAGACCCAGAGATGGAGGTAACTGCTCTTTTACAGAAATCTGTCTCGAATGATTCTCAACCCGGCCCTCCTCTCGGGGAAGGATCGGTGCATTCATCTCTCAGAGAGCTGGCTCCTCCATCTCTGGGACAGGCTGCGCCGTAATCATTACTTAAGCCACAATTTGTTTACAATGTTGGAATAAATCGATCTGATTTTATATCTCGCAAAATAGTCAAAGTTTTGAATCAAATATAAAATGTTGTACTACAGTGTGAACAAAGTCTCAGAAACGCTTGCAGTTCCGAACTAATGCAACCCTCAAAATTATATTACATTTGCAAGCCTAAAAGAATTCTAGTATTTTTTTTATCTTTCCTTGATTATTGTCATGATCTCTGTTTCAAAATTTCATACCTTTAATGTTTTCTAGTCATATTTTGACCAGTGACCTCAACAAGTGAAAGTCCATTTCCGTGGTTATAAATAATCATCCATTTTTTTAAAAGGGTTTCTCGGACCTGTAAAGAGGATGTAGAGTGTTGGTGAATGGCTTTCTTGCTAAGAGGATTTGCCCTTAATCTGTTTAGGGTTTCTCCTGTGTCCATTACGGGTGATGTCATCCTCAGCATGCCTGTCTGTTTGCTGTTGATTTATTGGTTCCACTTGGTCGACTGTTGAAATGAGAGAGATAGCATTGGCTTTTGGAGGAACCTTTTAATGGAACAACAATGGCATTGAGAAGGAATTTCACGTCACCAGGTTGGGCATCTTCTGATGGGTGTAGGGTAAGAAACCCTCAAACATTAACTTTAAGAGAACTGAGAATTTTTGTTGTTGTACCAGTGTATGTGTATATTAAATACATGCACACATGCATGCATACTAGGGGTCAAACAGTACACAGAAGTCACGGTTCGGTTCATACCTCGGTTCAGACATCACGGTTCGGTACGAGTTCGGTACAATGGAGGGAAAAGCAAAACAAAAATGCAGAAAGCAATTATTTTTATTTTATTATTTTTTACACCCAGTTCTTGCGTCTAAATTAGTTGCTTACATTAACAAAATGAGCCAACAATAGCAGACATAAGCCCTTTAAATAAAAATAAATGGCCATGTTTTATAAAAAGGTTCACAAAACTAAATAAAAATGTTTAGAAAATATGTAAGATAACGTTAATTTAGTTGTAGGTTACGTTCTCATATCCTTTTTTTTTTCTAATGTCACAAGGAATAATCTGGTTTACTGCTTTACACGATTCTTTAGTAGTGTGGTCTGGGTGTCCTAAAGTGTTAGTAGAGTACTAAAGTACTAAAATAAACATTCACGAGTGTGCCTTGCTTCTCACCGCTGATTCCTGATGGTTTAGAGGACAATTACACCGAGTCGCACACTGTCGTTTCAAAGAATAGTACACCGGCGAGCGCGAAGTATAAATGCCTCGTCCATTTGGGAAGGCGCGTGCGCGCGGTCAGCGGAGGCTTGCGCTGCGGAGGCAGGCTAAAGTAAACAGACCTAGCAGGGCAACAGATTAGATGTTCCTAAAGGACCTGCGTATCTAACAGTAGTTCCGCATTACATTAATTAATTTGCACGCAAGTTTTATTTATTTTTATACCGTGTATTCTCCGTGTTAATTCATGCACCGAACCGTGACGCCCGTACCGATTTGGTTCAATACGAATACATGTACCGTTCCACCCCTAATACATACATACAATTTTTATTTTTTATTATTGCCAGCCTGTTAACACCTGTGTGGAAACTTGGCTGCAGTAACATCAAACCATTTTGCAATGTATCTAATGTAAACTATGGTGTCTGTTCTTCATAAATCTGTATCTATATTTAATCTTGTGAAGTGATGGAACAGTTTGAGATGGATTCTGTTAATAATATTGGATTATAAAACACTAAGCCTGAGGATCCAGGGAAAGTAAAAGGCTTGGTAAACATCCGTTTTTTTTTAGGGAACTGTGTTCTGGTTGCTCAACACTCTTTACTTCACTGTTTGCAATTAAAAGAAATTAAGTAAAAACTAAATTGCTCTCATTATACTGCTTTGTGCTATTTGACCTTCATTGTGCTTGGATTGTCTAATGTTTATTATAATTTTAATATTTATTAATTTAAGTGACATGTGAAGGCCAAGTATGGTAACCCATACTGGGAATTTGTCCTCTGCATTTAACCCATCCAAGTTCGTGCACACGCATTAGGAGTAGTGAGTGAGCGTACAAACACTACAAACCGTGGACACACACCTAGAGCAGTGGGCAGCCATTTTGCATATTTATACCGCGGTATGTACCATGCTGGTGATGATTTTGTGTAGTAAGGCCACTTTAATTAATTTCATCAAAGAACAGACCACTTTGTTGCATAGTGCTGCAACAACTATTGATACTGAATCACATTTAATGGATTCATTTGCTGGCTGATCATAGACTTTTGAGATGAGTGAGCTTTTATAGACCTCCATTATTCTCCTTGCACTACACAAAAGACCTGTTAAATTAATAATTAGTCTGAATTATTTAATCAAATTCTTAATTCTGTTTATATATATATATATATATATATTATTATTATTTGATTAGGTTCTAGTCCTTGTCACATGGTTTGCATGTTAATGTAATTGTCTAACTATATACAGGGGAAAATGTTTTCCAACCTTGCATTTAATTTTCAGTAAAATACTGTTAAATGTATCGTTTTTGGAAGTATAGCCTAAGTAAATAAATCACCTTTTAAAGTTACAGTGAAAAGCTAAAAACAGATTTTCCCAGAATTTTGTTTTTTAGGGTGTGTTCACGCTTGTAGTTCAGGTCTCTTTGTTCTTTTGGTCCGGACCAAATAGAAAATTATACATTTAGTCCCGATTTCCATTGCAGTGTTTGTTTTACAGTGCATGCTACCTCTAACCCTAAACTGTAATCCACAAATCCCTCACCTAAGAAACGGGCACAAACAAATTTGAAATTCATCAGTACTTATAAATGTCATAGATCACTATTTTCCAGAGACACAAATTAGATCAATTAACCACAAAACTGTTTCAAATGACTTAAATCACACAAATATTGATATTTACAAAAACAAAATTAGGAAGAGCATTCATTCCTTTAATAAAAATGACAAAAAGTCCAAAAGTTAAGTTCAATTGACATCTGATATATCTTCAATTATCCCAGTAGAGACAACTACAAGAAATATGGAATATTTCGCCCTAAAGAAAAAAATATTTATACTCCCTATGTTACGTCACAGTGGCATCCAGGGGATGTGGGACCAATAACAAATTTAATATCCAGGGTGGAAAGTCAAGCAGGAGACACACGACACGAGTTAAAATTAACAGAAATTTATTATAATAAAGTAGCCAACAGAAAACGATCTCCACCGGAGATGGTAACGTGATAACTAAAACAGTTTGCAGGCAAAATGGAGGATGCTGAGAATTATAACAAAAACGATCGTCTGTAAAAATGACACAGAAAGACAAGATTAATACACACCAAACAGGAACGGGCAATAATTGTTAATCTGAAGATACCTTCCACCATAGATCGCAGCAGCACACACAGTGACAAGCCGCCAACATGATTCACCAGTCGATCACTGCACAGAACAGCACTCAATGACTGACTGACTGACTGACTGACTGACTGACTGACTGACTGACTGACTGACTGACTGACTGACTGACTGACTCAACACCAACATGATCAGGCTTCTCTCTCTCCACTCCGACCGTGAGGGCTTTATCCCTGCAGCGGATTAAAAGCAACCAGCTGCAGCTGTGAGATTTATATCTGCAGCTGATTAGCAGCAACCGGCTGCAGCTGCGTGATTGACGTCACAGCACCACCACATACCTAGAGAGAGAGAGCACAAAACAAAAACACACACAAAAAAAACAGGGACCACAAATATTAACCCAAACACAGGACCGCACGGGACGTAACACCCCCTCCCATAAGTGTAAACCCCTAAAAACCTGGGTTTGCAATATACAATTAACCACAGCATTTGACAGTCTTACGCCCGGGATAACGTATCTGCCATGATGTTCTCAACTCCCTTCTTGTGCTTGATGGTAACGTTGTAACAGCACCGCCACAGTTCCAATGGCACTGGCATCTACCTCTAGCTGAAAAGGCAGATTGAAGTCAGGAGCCGCTAACACAGGAGCACTGCAAAGGAGGGATTTGGCTGACTGAAATGAGTGCACACATTCCTCTGTCCACACAAATGGAACTGCAGGACTGCACAACTTAGTCAGGGGAGCAACTTTATCTGAGAAGTTTTGGCAGAAACACCGATAATAGCCCACCATGCCTAGAAAATGTCTAAGCTCTCGTCTAGTAGTAGGGGTCGGAAAAGACAGAATGGCCTCGACCTTAGCGTCTACTGGTCGAACTTGTCCCTGACCGACCTGTTTGCCTTGGTACGTAACAGTCGCTTTCCCAAATTCACACTTTGCTAGATTAAGCGTAAGGGATAAAGCCCTCAGGGTCGGAGTGGAGAGAGAGAAGCCTGATCGTGTTGGTGTTGAGTCAGTCAGTCAGTCAGTGAGTGCTGTGCTGTGCAGTGATCGACTGGTGAATCGTGTTGGCGGCTTGTCACTGTGTGTGCTGCTGCGATCTATGGTGGAAGGTGTCTTCAGATTAACAATTATTTCCCGTTCCTGTTTGGTGTGTATTAATCTTGTCTCTCTGTGTCATTTTTACAGACGACCGTTTTTGTTATAATTCTCAGCATCCTCCATTTTGCCTGCAAACTGTTTTAGTTATCACGTTACCGTCTCCGGTGGAGATCGTTTTCTTTTGGCTTACTTTATTATAATAAATCTCTGTTAAAATTTGAACTCGTGTGTCTCCTGCTTGACTTTCCACCCTAATTAAAATTTGTTATTCGTCCCACATCCCCTGGATGCCACTTGGACGTAACAATTTGGGGGCTCGTCTGGGATTTGAACCCGGGACCTCTCGCAAAATCTTCATGAAAATCTTGCAGCTCTTAAGTGCATAAGCTAACGTCATGCAGCTCTTAAGTGCATAAGCTAACGTCATCAATGTACATCTGCCTGACCTTAACATTTCCTCTGCTCCATTTCCAACTAAATCATGTTCCTCTGGAGGTTAAACGGCTCACATTACTGAACTGAGCTGTTCTGCTGAGGTCAGCCTCACCAGAACACCCCGGTGTCACAGAAGTTCCCACTGTCTTAAAAGAGGCATGTCCCCTCTCACACTGCACTGTTCATTATCCCTAAAGGTTTACTGTTGGCAATAGCCCTGCAAAATCTCAGTAGCAAAGTCATGTTTCCTGTGTTGACACAACCTCCCTCTGGACATAAACAGATGCGTGGTTTAGAAGCATGATAGAGTATACACTTTTGCACATTTCTTGTATGTGGAGGAAAAGGAAATTGCTCTTCGTTTTTATTTGGACATGTTCATTCATGAAGGAACTCCCAAAATGACAGAGAAGTATGCCAGATGTCAGTGTGTCTGCTAACACACACCATGCAGACTCCATGGTTACAATGTAACTTAAAAGGAATATGGCCAAACCATGAATGCTAAAATTTTTGCATTAGTATAGTTTCTATTGTAAAGTCACAACACTTAAAGTTAAGATAGGCAATTATGTAACTTTAAACCTTATGGAACTCCCTGAGGATGTTTGATGTCTGCACAAGCAGGGTGCTGGTACAAAAATACATATGTTGACATGCATGTATAGGGCATTGTATCGGACCTAATGCAATGACTGGACAATTTTTTTTTTTTTGTTCCTGAGATCACCACAGATGATATACATGTTTTAATATTTAGACCACTTCTATTATTGCTTGCTTTTAGGATGTGAAGTTTCAACTTGTATAACAAAGTGTTTATAATTTTTAAATATATATTTTTTTGCATATATCCTGCCTTGTGCATTAACATGGTTTTAGTGTGGGGGAAAAACAAAACTAACACTAATCTTTTCTGTGTTTCCAAATTCACAATTTCAACACTTTGACTTCACTAAAAAATATACAAAAAAGGATAAAAATCTTGAATTGGGACACAGTTTGTATTTATACTGTGTATATATAGAGAAAGCATTATAAATCAACAAAGCTGTTAGACAGTGTGGCAAAACTAGATCACACTTGCAGTGTAGATGGCTTTGTGGTTATAATGGGGATATATAATAGGATCAAGTTGTCACTATGTTTATTTGCTCGCAGTTAAGATAGGGAGTAGCCTGTTTAAAATAGTTCGCAAGATAAGATTAGTGCATCCCAAATCAATCATAGTATACACTGAGAATAGTAAGCCGCAGATGCCTGGATAATGTTTCTGGTGGATTTCTGGTCCACCAGTTTCTGGTGGATTTCTAAGGGAACTTACTGTGAACCAATTAATGGGATCGTTCACCCAAAATTTTAAATGTAGCATGCACATTTAGAATGATATGAAGGCCTGTAAACAATGACAAAATCTTCTTATTTCCAAGGTAAAGTATTCATTTTAATAATGTCCATAATGACCATGTAGGAAAGAAAATTACATTTAGAAAAGCGGACATGCAATTATGCAATCTGGACTCAAACTCGCATCGCCTGTATAAACAATATGGGTTTATGTGTAGAAACATGCACTAACTACTAAGCTGAGGCTCTAAAAGTTAATGCAATTAATTCTTGATGTGAAAAAAACAACATCTGCTCACATTCTGTGAAGCACTTTGGTATGAGTTTTAACCTCGAGTGTACTGTCATATTTGATGAACCCCACTGATTTACTCTTCAGCAGACTGTGACTGTGAAGGATTGTTTAAACCCACTGTGTCTTCATAGCTTGAAATTGTGGGGGCAGCCTCCTTAATATTATGATGTTGTTTCAGACACTGTCAGACTGAAATACTGTGAAAAACTGCTTTTGCTTTGTGTCCCAAGGTTCAATGCATGCCTGTTTACATGTGGACTGCAAATGAGATTTAGTCTAGTAGGGCAACTTCATGGTTGCTGTGTAAATCAAGGGTTCAAGGTTTGGCTAGTTAGCATGGCCTCATTAATCTTTGTTGGTAATTGTACCATCTGGATTCTTTGTCCATTTAAAGGCCCTTCTTAAGTTTCCATATATTCTGATTTTTTATTTTTAACTTTTTTTTTATTTGCTAGCAACATTTGCATTGTAAATATTTAATTTGGTAAGTTCACCAGTCTCCAATATATTATACACTATCATTCAAAAGTTTGGGTTTGTAATAACTATTATACTTTTTTTATGTTTTTGAAAGAAGTCTCTTATGTTCACCAAGGCTACATTTATTTTATTTAAATACAGTAAAAACAGTAATATTACAAATGAAAATGAATACTTTCTATTTCAATGTATATTAAAATGTAAATTATTCCTGTGAAGCTGAATCTTCAGCATTATTACTTCAGTCTTCAGTTTCACATGCTCCTTCAGAAATCATTCTAAAATGCTGATTTACTGCTCAAGAAACATTCTTTAAAACGGTTGTCCTGCTTCATGTTTTTGTGGAAACTGAAAAAGTTCCAAAAAATAATGTAAAGTTCATAATAATATTTTTTGCTTTATTTAGTTACAGTTGCAGGCAAGTATAAATGTTGTCAGTTATAAAATACAGCCAAAGACCTCTGAGCTTTATCAAACGATTTCAGTGGTTTGTATATTGTGTACAACAACTTCCATCCTTTATGGTAATAGCTACATATTAAATGGCACAACTACAGTCCAATGCAAATAATAAATATAAGATAAAGTGAGAAGTAATAGTAAATAGTTTAGTGTATAGTAAATAAAATAAACAAACAGTATACAGCAAATACAATAGTAATGCATAGTACAATTATATAATATCATAAGTACAATAATATAATAATAATAATATATTGATAGCAATAGAATATGAAATATCAATTACAGAATATAGACAATAAAAAATAAGTTAAATAGTGACTAGTGAATAGTACAATAATTTAACAGCATAACTATAATAGATTTATAATCGCAAGTGGTATAATATAATAATAATAATAATAATAGCAAATACACTATAATATATATATTGCAGAATAATATAGACAATAATAAAAATAGTAAATGAAATAGTGACTAGTTCCTACCCAAAACGAGTAGCCTACTTGTCATAAAAGTCGGTTTTAAGAAAATATAAATATTTAGATTTCAGGAAATTTACTTTATAATATAATATAAGCTAAAACAATAACATGTCAACTCATTTTTTAACTTTCACAGCCAAGTTAACTAGCAATACCGCTAGCTATTTTAGTCTGACTGACTCCGGTGGCCAACTAACGTTACTATTACTAATTATATAATGACCAAATACAACCAGAAACAAATATTCAGTTTTGCTTGTGAAAGGTAATTCCCCGAGACCTGTTTTCAATTGTGCGGTGATTTGTACAGACCCAAGCAGCACACGAAGCAGGCACTTTTCTCAATTCCCGTTATGAGAGTTATGGCAAAGTTGCCCTCCGCAATATGGTGGCGCCGTTGACGTACGATCCAGCGGCCAACAGGGCGTCTATGTATTTATTATGTCTATGTAGAGAACGATCAAGAGGGAGATTTGAACTGAAGAAAGACTGCAGAAATGGACATGAGACACAATGCAAAGAGAAAAGCTCAGAAGAAATCACTGGAAAATAAAGGGTTTTGTCTTAGCAAGAGCTTAAGGACCCGTGTTAATATTATTAACGCTGTCCAGCGCTGGAGAGAGCTAAGCTGGAAGGCCTGAAAACAGACACGGATGTTGCTTTGATTCCGCTTCACACATGAGTAACACTGGGTTTGAGTGTCGTGTGTGTCTGGAGCTGCAGTGCTGTTGGCAACTAACAACCAACTCGTTTGTAGACTATTGTGTACTGTACGTTAATTTCCTTGTCATTCGTTCATCAACTGCGCTTTATTTTTCGTGAAGCATTATTCTGTTGCGCTTCTGCTATGATAAACAAAGATCCTCTCTTGGATTGCATGTGTAACGGAGGACGACTGCTAGTGAATGCGGTGTTTAACATCATTGTTAGTGCACTTGACTCGCTTGCAGGGGGATCGGGGTTCGAGATCGACTGGTAGGATTGGAGGGTAAGTTTTGGAGATGGAGCAATGAAGAAGGGGTCTGTTTGTTTGTGTTGATTTCAAATAGCAACATTGGCCAACAGCATATTTCAAAAACGACTTACCCCACCTTTAATTGAATGGCCTAACAGCCCCCCAAAACCCCTTTAACATGGTTAGCAGGACCCTGTGTACAAAGGCTTCACTATACTTTAAATCTTATGCAGAGGTAAAAGTTTTTTGAATACTCGCAACAATCACAGAACTATTCTTAAGTTAGACCATCTGTATCTCTGTCACTTAATATAATATTAATAATATCACTTATTTCAGTTTGTAAAAAAACAGCCAGCTGTCATTCTTTCAGTACACTGATTATTGAATAGGGCTGGGTAAAAAAAATCGATTTCTCGATTTTAATCGATTCTCATTTTTACGAACCGATACGTGGGAATTTAATAGGTTAATTTTTTTTAAACAATTCAGCGCTACTCCAGAAAGGAGGACACTTTGCGGCAAAAAAGTGTTTGTTCACAGTATTTGTATTTATTCAAGACTTTGTGATATCGGTTTCAAAAACTGACCACTGAGACGAACCTATCTTCCAAAGTGCACAGTACCAAAAAAAAAAAAACATAACATTTCTGGACTTAATATTAAGAGAAATACATAAAATTAAGAGAAATACATAAATAAACAAATAATCTGGCACCTGTAGGGTCATCATGGCCACCAAGCCATGTTTTTATCAGCTTTCAAAAATCTGTATTGTTTTAAACCCAATGCATATTCATATTTCATATAATATTCATATTCCCATTCGTAAAATCAAAAATGCTGCATTAGAGATCAATTTGGCTTAAGATTAAATTAGTGTAGCCTATATTTGCTTAATTAAATACAATACACAGCAAACTAACTGCATCAGATTTGTGAACACAAAGACTACATAGAACACATAAGACTAGTCACAAAATAGTTGATTGTCTATCTGCAATACTTCTGCCCTTTCCTGGCTGCATCCAAGAGCTTTTGTTTTCCAAGGAACTTCTTGTACACGTCTGTGCAGGGAAAGGTGAAATTGACACAAACTTGGAGCTCAGCCTTGACGCTGTCCACATCCAGACGATTTCTCTCGTTTCTCCATGCAGATGTCGTCATTGAAAAGACTCGTTCTGTGTGTGCATTGCTGCATGGGATGGAGAAAATATAGGCGCTGATCTTCCTGAGGTTCACAAGTGGTGCGTCTGCTTTGGAAAACAGTTTTAGATATCGCTCCTCACTGTGGCAACCTTCCATTTACGGAGAGGTGAAGGAAGCTTCCACCATGGCATATTCCTCATACAGTCCTTCCATATCGATGTCTTTCAGATTGCAGGCCTGGAGAGCATCACTGTATTCTTCATATGACACAGCAGTTGTGAGGTGAAGCTTTGCCACTTTGCTATGAAAGCTGTTCTCAGAGAAGTCATATCTTTCACTTATGTATTTCTTGGCTCTTTCATACTCACTTAAAAAAGTTGGGTTAAAAACGACCCAACAGCTAACCCAATGGTTGGTTGATATAGCACCGACCTATTGTTGGGTTATTTTAACCCAATAAATTAGGTAACTAGTTTTACCCAATAAATTGGGTTACAAAAAACAAATCTTTTGGGTTATTTGGCCAAAATGCTTTAATCAACCTATTATTAATTATAATTACTATTATTGCCATGTAAATAAATAACTCACAACTTAAGTATATTAACAATGCTTTATTTACATTCAATTAGACATTGCATTCAAAAGTTATTGTTGCAATTGTTTTGATGTACTTACCTAAAGGTAAGAAATTGTTTCAATAAATAAATAAAAAAAAGTAATGCAATTATAAACTGCCTCATAAGGCGACGTGTTGAGGGAACACCTCCAGGCACAGAATATTAATGTTAAAATTAATTTAGAGTTATGTTTTAAATTCTAAGAACAATACAAATTGTTTCAAAGCAGCTTTACAGAGATAGTATGTAATAGTATTGTTGAATTCAAAATTAAATGTTAAATGTCCCCAACTAAGCAAGCCAAAAGCCAATGGCGAATAAAGGCGAAAAAAGGCGACAGTGGCAAGGAACCAAAACTCCATCAGGTGACCAAGTGGAGAAAAAAACCTTGGGAGAACCCAGGCTCAGTCAGGGGGCCAGTCCTCCTTTGACCAACAAACGAACAGTGTATGATTATGATTTAGGCGGCATAATAGGTCAGAAGTCAGATTGGATCAGAACTTTCACAATATTTATCCAGTTCATCTGATTAGTGGTCGGAGTCATCACGCCGGTATGGAGATGGGTTTGTTGAGGTGTCCATGAGGCCTTCACAGTGTTGATGAGGCTGGCACTTCAGGGATGCGTTGTCATCGTGTCCATGTGATGGTCCTTCCTCAGATCGGAATATGGCCTGGATCTGGCAGTTTGCGGTAGACCTTGGGATAAACAGAGAGACTAATATTAGCGTAGACGCCATCTTTCTTATGATGTACAAAGTACATCAGGATTTATGGGAAGTGTTCCCGGTTCCGGCTGATCTAAACTATGCAGCCTAACATTGAATTATAGCAATGTATAATGTGTTATGAGTATTTTAAGCTAAAGAGATGTGTTTTTAGTCTAGATTTGAACTGACAGACTGTGTCTACTTCCCGGAACATGTTAGGAAGATTGTTCCAAAGTTTTGGTGCGAAGTAGGAAAAAGATCTACCGCCAGCAGTTGATTTTGATATTCTAGGTATTATCAACTGGCTAGAATTTTGAGATCGCAATAGACATGAAAGACTATAATGGGTTAAGAGCTCGCTCAAATACAGGGGAGCAAAGCCATTTAGTGCTTTGTAAGTAATCAGCAATATTTTAAAATGTATATAATGTTTAATAGGGAGCCAATGCAGTGTTGACAGAACCTGGCTAATATGGTCATACTTCCTGGTTCTGGTAAGAACTCTAGGGGCTGCGTTTTGTACTAGCTGTAGTTTGTTTATTAAGCGTGCAGGGCAACCACCCAGTAGAGCATTACGATAATCTAGCCTTGAGGTCATGAACGCATGAACTAAGGGTGTACTCACACTAGGCACGGTTGCCATGAACCGGGCCCGAGTACGTTTGTCCCCCCTTCCCACTCCCCCTCTGGCCTGCACTCACATAGGGTTTCAGCATTCGTGCCGGAGCACGCTTAGGTCATTATGGTGTGACGGTTTCGGGATAAACAAGAAGAGCGGCGCTCTCTGAACACAATGGAGTCCATCGCTCTGTTTTCTTTGTGGATAATTTTGTGTCGTTTGGTCCACGGTGGTCCACAGCCCTCTCACAGCCTGTTGTTAAACAGATGTGTCGCCTTAGTGGCGCGAAAATTTTCACGTAATCGTGCTGCTCGTATGAGGTTTGCAAGGTACCAGCTGAAGTGCAGCAAGGACTTTGCAGCTTTGATTACGGACTATAGTTCCCGTACATCACGCGTCCTGTTCCGTGCTCCAGCACGGTTAGCGCTCACACTGGATGCGAACCGCGCCCGAGTCCAACTGAACCGTGCTCTGGCCCACCTCTTCCAAGCGGGCCAGGGTCGGCTAATCGAGCCGCGCCCGGGCACGGTTCGGAGCACTCACACTAGTCAAACGAACCGCGCTTTGGTGGTCAAACGCACTCGGGCACGGTTCAAACTGGCTAGTGTGAGTACACCCTAATTGTTCCGCATTTGTCAATGAGAGCATATGACGTAATTTAGATATATTTTTAAGATGGAAAAATGCGCTTTTACAGATACTAGACACGTGACTTTCAAATGAGAGCTTGGTATCAAAGACCACACCCAACTTCCTAACTGACGACGAAGACTTAACAGAGCAGCCATCAAGTGTTAAACAGTATTCTAGGATATTGCGTGTGGAAGTTTTTTTGTCCAATAATTAGAATCTGTGTTTTTTCAGAATTTAGTAGTAGGAAATTACTAGTCATCCAATTTTTTATATCAGCTATGCATTCTGTTAATTTTGTGAATTGATAAGTTTCGTTTTGAGGAAATATAGAGCTGAGTATCATCAGCATAACAGTGAAAACTAATTCCATGTTTCCTAATGATATCTACTAATGGTAGCATGTATAGAGTGAACAGCAGCGGTCCAAGTACTGAGCCTTGTGGTACGCCATACTGAACTTTTGACCGATAGAGTGCCGATAGTTATGACGTCACTTTGTAGGACAACTCGGAAGTTAGCGGCGCATGGGTTCCCTCGAACGAAAAGCTATGCATTTTCCCCATAGACTTTTGGAAAATTGCAAAAAATAAGATCTGTGTTCAACAAAGAGTTGTGACCCTTACACATTTTGTCTATCAAGATAATCTTTACAAGTTAATCCAAAATTTAAACTTTTTGAAGCCTATATAAAGTTTTAAAAACCACAAGCAGACAGAATAAAGTTTAAAAAACCACAAGCAGGCTATAACTGGTGGGTTTTGTCATAGATAAAAACGTGAAAATATTTAGAGGCTTTGTTAACCACAGACCTTATTTCAGGCGATTTAGCAAAAACCCATTCAAAAAACCCATAGACTTTAGGGCGAGAGAACCGGAAGTGCTAAAATGCTAACTCACTTCCACGTTTTGGCCTACAAAGTGACGTCATAACTTTGGTACTCTATGGAGGAAAGATAGCTGGCAGGGTTTTTAAAGCAACATCTCCAAGAGTGTCTTTACATAAAACAGAAAGAACAATGGATTAATCTTTAAACAAGTGCATTATATTATAGACAAAATATTATAACTTGACATGAAAGTACAGAGCTGTTGTGCAGAAGAAATGTTAGTCTGAAAAGGAAGAAGATCCAAGGCTCTCTTCTCAGTCTTGCAATATGAAAGGATTCGCTGAAATGCATGTCCCCAAATTTCAAAAAGTTTATCGTTGGCATGTGGGTATAAAATACCAAAGTCCTGAGCAATCTAAAAATTAATAACGAAAAAGAAAAGTTAAAATCACACCAACACCTCATATGTAAGGGATAATGTAGAGCGAGGTGGTTGTTACAGTGAATACAACCCGACAGCGTGATTATGACCCCGACGTGAAGCGGAGCTTGAATCAGCCTGAAGGGGTTGTATTCGCTATAACAACCACCTCGCATTATCCCACTTATTACATGGCTACCTACCAAATAAATCAATAATTTCACACAAAATATTCTTTTAAAAAGGAGTTTATTGATTTAAAAACGATTGAATTGCTTCCGCTAAAGAAAATAGTCTGTTCTGTATCTACGGTTAGAATCCTGCGTCCATGGCAACGCTCTGTTTTTCATGGCAACGGTGTGTTATACTTAGCAGCGGTCTGTTATCAAGAAATAACAGACCGCATTCTACATTAGAATTCAACCAAGCCATGTAATAAGGTGCAGTAACAATGAAAGTATGGACATCTGTTTATCAATATAAATATATATTATTATATTTTTTATTATTTATATTATAATATAGAGCTTCTGCAATTGCCATGTACTGTGGTAAATGACCTCCATTTAAAATGTCCTTTTACTGCTATGTGTCATTTAAAAAGTAATAAGTTAAAGTTTATTATACAGGAATAAAGTCTCAACCAACCGTCATTTTATTTAATGGGCATGTGGCGATCTGAAAAGTGTTATGTAACTCAACTGACTATTGTAATAACTTACTATCTTATTGAGTAGTTATCTTTTATAACTTTTAATCTTTATAGAGGCGGGATCTAAAGCAATGAAAAAAAAAAGCACGCAATGAATGGCGTCCCGTCCAGCCGCATTTTCTTTAGGTCCGAAAAAAGGACATGTCCGGGAAAAAGAGGACGTATGGTCACCCTAGTTTAACACTTTGTAGTATTTTAAATTCACACTGTAGTTGGGATAGCCCAAGTAAACATTTGCGCTACAATGTAGGCCTTTATATAACACAGCATACCTTCTTCCTGTAAGTGACTGCGACACAGGATGGATGGACCAGGCATCCGCTGTGTCTTGAAGCCGAGCGCGCCGGTTAATATCTGAAAATATTAATAACATTCCCGAAAAGTATTGGAAAGAACATAGAAAGTTAGGAAGAGTATCACAACCGAGTACTAAGAAATTGGCTGGCTATATGGCCATATTTGTGTCGTTAGTCGCAGATAGCGGACAAAAAGCAGTCATACAGGGGAGATATAAACATACAAATAATTGGCTGAACATTTAGAACGAAAAACGGCAATAATACTATGTAAGAGCTTAAAGTCATGTTATAACGAAAAAAAAATAATAACATAGGCTACAATATGCATACTGTGTAGTGTAATATTAACTCACCCGTGTATCTTCTGTCAGCTGTGGTGGTCAACTGTTGAAATTTGAATTTCAACCTAACGGGCTGCGTTGTTATAGAAACAACCCATTAAATGTTCCGAATAACCCAACAGAACGACCCAACATTTTAACCCAGCTATTGGGTACACAAAATAACCCAACGTTTTTTAGAGTGTAGAAACCAAAAAAATCCTCCACACATTTCTTTGCCAGGTAAGGGGGTAGCTGCTTGAGTTTAATTTTCACAGTAAAGCCAAAGAACCTGTCAGCCATCCTTCTCTCAAGTTTCTGTTTCAGTTCAGTCATTACCTTAAACCAGTGCTTCTCAATTATTTTCTGTTACGCCCCCCCCTAGGAAGAAGTAAATATTTCGCGCCCCCCAACTCTACGCCGCGACTGTAAATAGTATCATTTGTCTATAAAATTGTTATAAGTACACCTCTGCATAACATTGTATCCTTATTAACATTAAAGAAAACAAAAAAAATAAAGAAATATAGATCAACTTACAACAAAGAATAACTTTATTAACATTGCTTTTTTAGTCTGTAACAGAAAAGATTTAAAGTGCATCAGTTTGCCTGAAATTAAAAAAATTTCAATCCTTATTTAAACTGTAAATTTTTTTTGACCATTTGATACTGTAAAATAAAATATAATCAATAAATAATAATAGATTACAATAAATACAATATATAAAACACTTTGACCTATAAAACAAAAATGAATAAACCAATTGGTGCTCTTTTTTTAATCAAAATGAGGAAGTCAGGATTAATAGATACTATGAGCACGTTTTGCAGTGCACAGCTTTTCGAAGCGGGGTTTGAAGTATGATACTGCAACTCTCAACTCTCGTTTTTACTGAAAAAACTCAATCGGCTTATCAGCGTGATTGGGGTGTAATGTCTAATATGTGCTGTCCGCTGCCAACATTTTTAGACACAGTAAACATACCGGTCTTTCCTCGTCTCCCACCGTGGTCACAGTGAAGCCAAGCGCTACATACGCTTTGTCATATTTCCACGTCTTGGCTTTCGGGAGACTTACGTTTGTCTCATTATCTCCGTCTCTCTCCGACTTTCTTTTCATCCCTGTTAAATATTTTCCATGGTGTCTCTTAAGGGTTTGTTATATGCACTTCATATCTCCTGCTCTGTGCTGTGAGCTTTTTCGGCGCAAAAAAACCTACTCCCTGCGGCAAAAAAAGCATGTTCCCCGGGGTCACACGCGCGCCCCCTGGCATCGCTCCGAGCCCCCCCAGGGGGGCGCGCCCCACTATTTGAGAAGCACTACCTTAAACGCACGTTATGCTGAACGATTTGGCCTCGAGTGCTTCAATGGTGTCTGAGAACACTTTTAGGATGTGACTGAGGAAAAGAAAATATGTCTCAGACACTTCAATGCTTTCCTCTCCAAAAGATTTCCACAAAAACTGGGAGCATTGCTCCTCACCTTCACTCTGAAAGTAGCTGGTCAGGGGCTTCCAATAATTCACTATTCTGTCAATAGATGGAAGCAGGGACAACCACCTTGTGATGACATGTCGTAGCAGGTTGCATTCTTCCACTTCCACAAACTCACAGAATTCCTTCAACGGTGCTGTTCTGCTTGCTGACATGCTAGAATGGTTGTAAACCTTGAGCACAGCATTTTCAACATCAAAATCCAGGCTGCCTGCTGCATATCTTGTTGAATTGTGTAGGATATGGGCTAAACAGTTTGCAGGTAGCACATCCTTCTGAGCCAGTTTCAATTTCTGATAAACACTGTTGTGTGCTCCATAGTTGACACTGGCGTTGTCTGCTGCATATGCGGACATGTTTTTAACGTCAAGACCAGACATCTCCAGTTTAGTCAGTAGCTGATTTGTTATAGCCTCTGAAGTTTCGTTGCTGTCACTATAAAAATCTAACAGTGCATGCTGCACGCCTTCCTCAAAGTGCAAGTATCTCAGTACAATCGGGAAACACTTGGTCGTACCTTTGTTTGATGCGTCCATTGCCACTGAAAAAGGCAGATTGTTTAATTTGATGTAATCTGAATGTGTATGTACAGAGTTGGGTGCTAGAAAATTCTCACACAAAGCCTTAGCTTTTGTTTTCCCACTGGTCATCCCCTTAGCTGTAGATGAGTCACTAAAGATCTCTGTCAACTTTCACTCCACAGTCTACACTCTTGTATGACTGGTGATCCTTGACTGCATGATAGACTTTACAAAGCTCTGCAGCAGAGATTTTGTCATCCTGAGGTGATGTTGCTTCTCGAAAAAATGACCTAAGGGAAGACGTACCCACGTCTCGTCGGTTACTTTTATGTTTTTCCGTGCTGGCATGTCGGTCAATGGCGGCTTTCCAGTGACTACTAACGTCCACTTCACAGCGACACCGTGTGCAAAATAAATGAAAAGCATCTCTACTGCTTTCTGATATAAATGTGTGCTCTTTTGTCCATTCCGGATTAAATGAGGTCTGACGTTTCGGAATGCTAACGTTATGATATGGCGTAGGCGTAGCCAGCACGTGGAGGCTTGTTTGTTTTTAAACCAATGATATATCAGATATTTATTTGACATCGCTTTCAGCCAATCATTTGTTTGACTAGAGATCTTATGGCATTAGACGCTATTCTGCTGCGTCTCAATAAAGATTCTAGAACGGGTTTTTTTTAGGCCGATTCAGCACATCTCCAAAAAGGAGGACAAATGAGTGTCAGGCTTGAGGCTGTGCCGGACGCCGGACAGGGGGCTTAAAATCCCGACTGTCTGGCTAAAATCCGGACGTATGGCCACCCTAGCCACCATTTAAATGTTCATATTTCATATAACTTTTATTATTAGAAAAATAAATAAAAGTGTAATTTAAGTGTTTGTATACAAATCACTAAATCTTTACCTTCAATATTAGGCTATAGTAGGCTAATGAAACAATTTTAATGATACAACTGACTCCCATATTTACAGCATTAGTTAAGAGATTGCCATGTATTGTACCTGATATCCAAAATAATCAATATTGAATCGAATCGAATCGAATCGGAATCGAAAATCGAATCGAATTGCAAGCTTGTGAATAGAAATCGAATCGAATTGTGAAATTTGTGTCAATACCCAGCCCTATTATTGAACCATTCATTTTTTTGTGAGAAAATATACAGAACATAATTACTTATTAACACTAGCACCCAAAATGGGCATTTATCAAACAAGAGTAAAATTGCTTTATATAATGTCCCTTATTTCCTTGGGATTAAAATCTCTTTCAAGAAAGCTATCTTAGTCCAATCCTGCTTATGCATGCCCAATGTCCTTTAGAGTTTAGCTCCAGCCTGCCCCAATCCTGAAGATCTTGATTAGCTGGTTTAGGTGTGTTTATTTATTAGGAATGGCGCTTAACTCTGCAGGATAGTGGCCCTCCAGGAGCAGGATTGGACACCCCTGACCTAACTGAAATGGCAACATAAAACAAAAGATCGGAAATAAACATTTAATATGGATCTGATGAGCAGACAGACATATGCACGGTGTATCTGACAGAATAAAGTGGTTTGTAATACTCCCAGAACCTTTGTGTAACACTTTGCAACACCATTGTGCAATTGAGGAGGATTGAGGGAAAAATTACTATATCTTTGAAAACTCAAGCATTGTATAATACTAATTGCCACAATTGTATTTTATTGAATTACTGGTTGACACATTTTGTGGAAGTCTTCAAAAGTCCACTATGCATCAGGTGCACCAAGAAATTTTAGTTTTAATTTTTTTATTTCTGTTCTGCATGAACGCAATGTTTGCCTGAAACCTGTATCCTGTCTTGTAAATTCCTACAATAGCTTTGTGAGGAACAGACCAAAACTTTAAGTCAGTGTTCACTGATAATCATCAGCTGCATCTCACATAATTACAGATTTTCCTTTTTTGTGAGGATCTATTTGATTTAGGAGTGTTTCCTTTGAGGAGGCAAGGGAAGCAGGCATTGTTCACATGATACAAAATCGGCTAAATTAATGCTATTAATGGTAGTAAATAATAATGTTAATTTTAAGACTCATTAAAAAGCAAGTATACAACTAACTCACCTCAGCTTTCACTGCTTTGTCATGTCAAAATCAAACTTGAAACATGATCTGTGCATTTTCTTTTTGTATTTATGTGTGATTTAATAATTAGAAAATTAATTTCTTTGTTAATGTAAAAATACAAAATAAAAGTGTTGATTTGTTGTTGTTTTTTTGATAGTTTTAATGTTCATTTATTTAACCTGGAAAATGTTTCAACATTATGTATAACCATTATTTTTATTTCTATATTTTCTGACTTTGCCCCCATCATTTCAGAATGCCACTGCACACATTTAAACATTTGTCAAAAGTATAGATTTTTTAAAACCTTAATGTAAAAAATAAATAAAGTTTAAGCAAGATATAACCAAATAAGACCTCATCAGTTCCCCATGTTTCATGTGTCACTTCTGTTGTGGCTGGTGGCTATGGTTTACACGTCTGGTGTTAGAATATTAGCCTTGGCTATTTTTGGGGACATGGGCAGCTTCTCCTATCGTGTGAGGTTGACCTTTTGCATATGATATGTCTTCTTGTTGATTCATTTCTGACAGTGACATATGAGATGCCACTGGTCAGATGTTCAGACAATTTGTAGTAATGGAAAATGAGTTGCTAATAACATTAGCAGCACTGGTTGGGAGGGATTGGAGTTCAGAAGATCAGTTTTCCCAGCCGTGTAATGCAAAAGTGAAGTAATCTGATACACAAAGATGACCAGAAGGTCCTATGACATCATCAGGTAAACAAACACTGCTGTTTACGGTATAAGTTGGTAGCAAGGGTACATGACCTATATATCTGTTGTGTGTATTTAGACAGAGGCCTTACTCTTTGCTAGCTCAACAACAAAGCAACTGAATCTCATATTTGTCTCCATAAGCATCGCCACTAAATTAAATGACTCATGTCAGAGATATATCCATTACCGAGGAAACATCTCCACATGTTTTAATTTTGCCCATGTGTGTTGAGTCAAGGAACTGTAATTTGTTATCTGTAATATTTTGTGAGTGTTCTGTGCCACTCTTAATGTTTAGCGTCTCCACAGCTTGCTACCAATTCAGTGAAATCAAAAAGCAAAATGCACACAATTTTTAAAAAAAGTACACCACAGTGGTTTAGAACTTTGAACCAAAAAGTCATATTTGGTACTGAAGGACTGAGTTTGTTTAACTGACCAACAATGAAAAAAAATTAGGAACTACTAATAACAAAGGGAGAACCAAAGCGAATATACCACTTTTTTAACTTTCACACATTCCCTGGAGTCTTTTACTCCCAACTGAGAATTCCCCCTGAGAATATACATATATATATATATATATATATACACACACACACACGTTTTATTTATTTACTTATTTTGATTTAATTATTTCTTTTTATTGCTGTGATTAAAAAATAAAAATAGTTTATTTATTGGTTTTATTTATTTATTTATTGTTTACTTATTTCATTTTACTTACCACAATATGTGGTATCAGACATTTTTATGATACTATGTCCTAGTGTACTGTGTGGTCATTTACAGTATACACTTTCCCATTGTCAGCGAGCTGCAAATAAATCAGCAGATTGGGATCCAGCCTAACTAATCATTAATAGTGTGTTCAAATACCACTGCATGAGCGTGAGGCTTCCATAACAATATATTGTATATAACTGTAAAATACTGCATTGTAAAGAGAACTGATGCTTTGTCAGGCTGCAGGCCTTAATTACCTGGGATATTGACATAAATGTATCCCACTGTTACTCAATATTTTGAAAAAGCTGAACTACAGTAACTGTGAAATACCTCTGATGTAAAATTCATAAAAATGCTCTTATATAATTATATAACAGTGCAAATTCACTTTGACCCTGATGGTTGAACGGAACATGTTTCTCTCTCTCTCTCTCTCTCTCTCTCTCTCTCTCTCTCTCTCTCTCTCTCTCTCTCTCTCTCTCTCTCTCTCTCTCTCTCTCTCTCTCTCTCTCTCTCTCTCTCTCTCTCTCTCTCTCTCTCTCTCTCTCTCTCTCTCTCTCTCTCTCTCTTCAATTTGCTTTATTGGCATGACTGTACATATTACAACATTGCAAAAGCTTGTGATACATCGTATAATAATAAAGAATAATAAAGTATTATAACAACTTAAATTTAAATGTACAAATTAAATTAATTGCAAAAATTAACAGTGTAACAGATTATAATTTCTGTGAACATTTGATACCACAGTGTTTTAACATATATATATATATATATATATATATATATATATATATATATATATATATACACACACACACACACACACACATATTACTGAGGGTCACTGTGGTGGACAGTAGGGAAACACACTGAGGTCAGATACACACACACATTCACCTGCTGTCTCTCAGGCTGTGGCATACACATACGTATCTGGCAGCCAGTGCTGCTGTGTGTCCCTCTCCCAGTATGATCTTTATCTGATCTACTTCAGTCATGGCTGTAAAGTTCTATATTAAGTGAGTGAGTTTGTTGAAGTAGAGGTCTCTGACTGAACTGTATCTGTGACAGTGAAGGAGGAAGTGTGTCTCTGTCTCGATCTCTCCTGTCCTACACTGAACACACACCCTTTGCTCTCGTGGTAACCAGCTCTTTCTGTGTCTGCCGGTCTCGATGGCTAGACTGTGTTCACTCAGCCTGTACTTGCTCAGGATCCGTCTCCGCTTTGTGTCTCTCACACTCTGGAGATATTCTTCCATTTCATAATTTGATTTCAGATTTCGATAGAATTGTAGTTTACTTTGTGTTTTGGTTTCTTGATCCCAATGTTCCAGATATGTATTTTTAGACTGTTTGATAATTTGGTTTATTCTGATGTGTGTGTGAGACGCAGTGCTGGTCTGAGACTGGTTAGTGTTAGTAGAGTTAGTCGGGTTAGTTAGTCTCAGGACCAGCTGACTGAGGAGACTCTTTTCGGGGTTCAGTTCTTGGGTTTGTAGTGCTTTAAAATGCAGCGTTTCTGTGGGACTTGATTTTAGATGCATCCAGAATTTGAGGGATCTTTTTTGCATATTAATATTCAATGGGAATCGGCCTAATTCTGCCCTACATGCATTATTGTGGGTTTTCCTTTGTAGTTTTAGTATCATTTTGCAGAATTCTGTGTGTAGGGCTTCTGTTGGATGTCTGTCCCATCTAGTGTAGCTCTGATCACTGAGTGGACCCCACACCTCACTTCCATACAGCGCAATGGGCTGAATTACACTATCAAAGATTTTACACCAGATTGGAATCGGTAATTCAGTGTTTTGGAATTTCTTCTTAATTGCATATAGAGCTCTTCGAGCTTTATCTCTGAGAGCATTCACTGCCACACTGAAACTCCCCGATGCAGTGATGACCAGGCCGAGGTAAGTGTACTGCATCGTGTGCTCTAGGCCGGTGCTGCCTAGACTGAACTGGTATCTGTGTTCCTGACATCTGGGCTTCTTCTGAAAGACCATAATGTTGGTCTTTGTGAGGTTGACTGCCAGGGCCCAGTTCTGGCAGTAGTTCTCCAGCAGGTCCAGGTGCTGCTGTAGTCCCTGTGCAGTGGGTGACAGCAGCACCAGGTCGTCTGCGTACAGCAAGAGCTTGATGCTCCTGTCCTGTAGAGTGAGTCTAGGGCCCGTAGACTGCTCCAACTGCACCGCTAGCTCATTAATGTAGATGTTGAACAGCGTTGGACTCAGGCTACAGCCCTGCCGCACTCCTCTTTTCTGGGTGAAGAATTCTGTATGTTTGTTGCCAATTCGTATTGCACATTTGTTGTTCGAATACATTGATTTTATAATGTCATAGACTTTACCCCCTACACCACTTTGTAAAAGTTTGTAATATAATCCGTTGTGCCAAATAGAATCAAATGCTTTTTTGAAATCGACAAAGCATGCAAATATTTTTCCGTTTTTGGTCTGTTTTACGTGTTTATTGATTAGGGTGTGTAGGGTGTAAATGTGGTCTGTAGTTCTGTGATTTGGAACGAAGCCAATCTGACTCGAGCTCAGGACATTGTGTTCGTTAAGGAAGCTTACAATTCTATTGTTTAAAATACTGCTAAATAACTTCCCCAGATTACTGCTCACACAGATGCCTCTGAAATTATTAGGATCCAATTTATTTCCACTTTTGTGAATTGGGGTAATAAGTCCTTTGGTCCAGATGTCAGGAAAACAGCCTGAACTAAGTACAGTGTTGAATAGTTTGAGCACCGCCGCCTGCAGCTCCGGTGTGCTGTGTTTCAGCATCTCACCTAGAATGCTGTCAGGACCACAAGATTTATTGCCTTTTTGGTGTTTGAGCTTGTTTGTCAATTCTTCGTGTGTAATTGGGAAGTCAAGTGGGTTTTGATTATTTTTAATTGTCTCTTCATAAGTATGTAGATTTTGTTTGATCAGATTATAATTGTCATTGAGTTGTTTTGATGGGATTTCTTTATATAAGTTTTCAAAATGATTTGTCCAAATTCCTCCATCTTGTATTGGTAGGTCTTGTGGTTTTGTCGTGCTCAAATTATTCCACATATCCCAGAACTGATTCTGATTTATTGCATGTTCTAGTTCTTGTATATTTTTGGTCCGATGGTGTTGCTTTTTCACTCTAATTGTGTCTTTATATATTTTTAGTTTTGAAAAGTATTCAGTTCTTATGTCAGTGTTGTTTGGTTCTTTATATTTCAGATTTGATAATTTTCTAAGTTGTTTTCTTAATGTTTTGCAGTCAGAGTCAAACCATTTTTCATCTTTTGGAGCACTTTTAGTGTATTTTTTGCCTTTCTTTTTCAATTCACTTCTATGTGCTGCTTTTTTAAATATGTAATTGATTTCATTTGTACCCGAATTAACACCATCTTTAGTTGTTTCGAATTTCTTATTAATAAATGCATTTATTAGATTTTTTAGTTCTTCAGAACTGAGGGCATGGACAAATTTTTCTGCGCTGTCCGGAGCCCATCTGTATCTCTGCTGGACCTGATACATTCGGCAGGTTTCTGGTCTGTTTTGTTCTGGTGTGTGATGTGTTTTGATATAGATGTTAGTTTGGTTATGGTCAGAAAGCGGAGTTTGCTGTTTGACAGTGAATGCATTGAAGGAGGATGGGTCCATGTCAGTGATGGCATAGTCAACTACACTAGCTCCAAGACCTGAACAACACGTGAACCTCCCTAAAGAGTCCCCTCGGATCCTGCCGTTCAGTATGTACAGGCCTGAGGCTCGGCAGAGCTGCACCAACTCTCTACCGCTTTTATTCACTGTTTGGTCAAGGTTGTTTCTCGGTGGAAGTTTTCTTGTGAGACTCGGGGGGTTTTGGCCAAAGACATATTCATTACCCTTTGGATCGATGTCATCAGGTTCAGATCCAGTTCTTGCATTAAAGTCTCCACACAGCAGCACGTTTCCCTGGGCCTGGAAATGGCTGATTTCTGTGTGGATGTTGTTGAGATATTCCTCATCATGGTAAGGGGAATCCGCTGGGGGAATGTAGATGGCACAGAGATATGTGTCTCTAGTAGAAATGCCAATTTGGCTTAGTTTTAACCAACAATGAAATTTTCCAACTTTAACAGTTGAAATGTGTTTGGCCAGATCTTGGCCAGATCTTCCCTGTACCACACCAGAACTCCTCCACGTCTCGGCCACGGTGGACTGTACTTATTTTGACTGAGGGCACAATTACTTCATAATACCCTGAGGGACAGTAGGTGAGCGCATCATTTCGACACCAGGTTTCAGTGAGGATTATAATGTCAACATCTTCCATATGTTTTAGAAATTCTGAGTTTGTGCTTTTTGAACCAAATGTTGAAGAGTGAAGACCCTGAATATTCCAGCAACTTATTTGAAATGAACGCATTCCTATTCTAAAAGATAAACCTAAAATCTCTCTCACTCTCTCACTCTCTCTCTGATACTCATTAGTTTCCAGGCGATGGCAACACAACAACATCCCTGTCCAGCAATACGGAATGAATTAATGACTGGCACTGGGAGATGTGTCATATAGTGTTACTAATCTGCTCACAGAGTTATGTGCGGGTCCTTCAGTTAGCAATACATTTCCACCTGAAAACAGATTGCTACCCTTCTGATAATAGAGAAATGGACGTTATTCTCTAAGCTCTTTACATGACAACTACCTCCTCTTCTCTGGGTTCAGAAATGGCAGTGATGGTACATCTTCTCCCCAGGGGCGTTTTATAGAAAGAGAGACAGCATGCTGTGAAAAAAACAACTTTGTTTCATGAAACAATACGCTTACTAAACAGTAATATGGCACTACCATGATTCAGTGATGATACCAGATAGTAAATCCATGGTATTTTTGAGAGAGACTATATATTTACCGTATTCCTATACCATGATATTTATATGGTACCCCAATATACCTCAGATAACATTTAGTATTACCATTGTACATATCAAACAAAGAACACATGAAAAGGGTATATGCAAAAAAGAAAACATGAAAGAGGTAGAGTCCGTGGTATAACCATGAAGTTTGAGGTCAATCTTTTCTGCTCACCATGGCTTCATTTATTTGATCAAAAATACAGTGAAAACAGTATTATTTTGGAATATTATCTTTAAAAAATGAATTTCATATTTTATGGCTTACTGGCCTCAAACTTTTGAATGGTAATGTACAGTAATCTGTACCATGTAATTTGCCTACCATTTGAAGTCACTTGGTACGCCACAGCCTTTCTTGTGAAATAGGTTTTTGATTTGTCTGCTATTTAGGCACTTTTGTGTGTTGGTAGTTGGATGGTCTTGTTTTCTTAGCACAATGCTGAGTTAATTCTGCCTTTTTCGTTTCTTTCTCATTTGTGGTGCCGTTATTTTCCACACCGATGGATTCAGACAAAGAAATGACTGCTTCCACAGTCTGTTTCTCCTCTATACGTTTTATTGACACTATGCTCGACTGCCTCAAAATGAGAAACACCTGCATCAAAACAGCTTAGCTTCTGTTATATCCTTATTTTTCCTGTGTGCTATGAGTTGTCTAATTGAAGAATTCACTATTCTCGCAGCACAGCTCACAAAAGGCCATGTGTTAGAGTTTTTATTTATTTTATTTTTACAAAATCGAAGAGGTGTTGATGGGCAAAAAAAAGGTCCCAACCACAGTTTTAAGTTTTAAGGCACTCATATTTAATTAGTTATTTAGTCTGTACTGTAATTATCATCACTATAAACTGTTATTTTGCAAAGTTAAGTTCATTATGGTTTTTAGTGTTAATTTCATTAACAAAAACTATGACGAAAAATGTTCGTTGTCAACCCTTTTTCCATGACTAAATGGACTACATTGGCATTAAACGATAACTGTGACTATATCAACATGTAATATTGTAGAGGAAAAAGGATGAGACTAAAATGTAAAATGTGTTAAAACCGAAATGTTACCAAAATCTTTGTTTATTTGTCCAAAAAAAAAAAAAAAGACGAGACAAAATATTACAAGCCTCCATGAGCTTTCATGCTTGCGGTTGCCAGATGTCGAGAGTTTGGATCCCCCAAATCATAGCTTTTCTGTTAAAAGGACATATTTTCTGCCCGGTGTGTTACGTAATCTTTGCAACCTGCAGGCAAAGATTTCCTAATTTAGAGAGTATGTTAATTTTTATGATAAATAGTAATAAATCAGGAAACTAGATGAGGTTCAATAAACCATGCATAAGAGTTGACATTCTCTTGATTTGTGGTTAAATGTGAAGGTGCAATAATTCCGATGAAATGTAAAAATATACTTCTCAAATGACAACAATCATTGTGATTTTATAAATTTGGGCAGAATAATCATGATTATTATTTTAACCGTTATTCAGCATGATGACAGTAGGAAAAAGTTTTCATTGACTAAAGCTAGACTAAAATTCCCAGACGTTTAGTCGTCTAAAACTTGACTAAACAAAAAACAGAAAAGGTTGACTAAATATAATAACTAAAAAGTACATTTGACACTTGGACTAAGAGTAAATTAAAATATTGCGGATGAAATCAACACTAGTTTTTACTTTATATCAGATTTTAGTCTTAACTACTGTATCCTGAAAGACTTTAGCCAAATATTGTGGCTTGAGTTTGCTTTAGTGAGCACCACTAACATTTTCTTTAGATGATGTAAAAAAAAAAAGAGAGTAGACAGAAGGCGCGTTTCGTCTGCAACATAAGGCACTTCATTGGTCACAGAAATTGCACAGCCACTCTCCCATAGAAATAACTGAACTCCACATATCTTTCCTTCATAGGCTGCCAGACCGCACGGAGAGATGGTTTATGTGGATGTTTTACAGATGCACACCTTTAATCTTCTTGGAGAGTTCAGGACAGAATTATCTCCTTGAGTTATGCTGTAATTATATAACCTTTCATATCTGTCTTATTATTTAAAGAAGGTTGGGTGATGATAGATGTATGAAAGCTTTAAACTTCACACTATCCCAAAATGAACTTTGTGCTGTCTGTGATCTCATGCTTTTAAAGTATAATTTCTGAGAAATTGCCTTGTTTACAATCAGGGACTGAGACATAATAAAATGTTACAATAAAGTTACTCTTTCTTCAACCTCTGTTCCACAGAAAAGATTATACTGCAAGTATGAATCATAGTTTGAACTGTAAGCACGTCCAAAATGCATCATGGGTATATTTTACAACATCATTTGTTTTTATAATAGATGGACAGTTGAGATATGTGTAAACTTTTTGGCGAGTGACCAGTTATGAGGTCATAAAGAGATGTTATCTTATTTTGTGTCTAGCAGGCTTGGGTTAAAAATTACCGCCTCATGAAAACAGACAATGAGTACAGAAATTAGCTCCTGTTCTGCAGGCATAGTTTCTGTTTGCTATAGGCGTTGGACTTTTGGCTATGCATTCACTTTAGTTTATTTTACTTGATGATTTTAATAGTTTAGTTAAATAATACTTTAAATTTCTATAGACCATTTACGTTTGTATTCAACCAATCAGAATTCAATTGTCAACCTTATTGTCAAATAGGGTCTTGTTTGTTTCATTTATTTAAAGGGGTGGTATAATGCCCTTTACACAAGATGTAAAATGTCTATGATGTCTCTAGAGTGTGTATGTTAAGTTTTAGCTCAAAATACCTCACAGATATTTTTATATAGCATGTTAAAGTTGTCACTTTTTGAGGTGAGCAAAAACACACCTTTTGTGTCTGTTCCTTTAAATGCAAATGAGCTGCTGCTCCCAGCACAGGGGACGGAGCTTCAACAGCTTGTCATTTTTACCTCACACAGACATGCACTGAAAATTTCATAAACTTTTAGCTTTTTATGTTCAAACCGGAGTCAGATGATGTCAACCATGTCAATGGAGAGACTCAAGAAGAAGTGACAACATGTAGAAGCAACAGGACATTTCTGAATGGTTAGTTGATGAATTTATGTAGCTGATGTGTAGTTATCTTCTAGCATTGATTAGCATATTCTGTCTTAATAATCTATAAATCGGGTTCAGGGGGCGGGGTTTTTATAAATTCTAGGATTTGTGATGTCACTAACCCGGGAGGAATGTTGTGTAGTCAGATGTTGTTTATACTCAAACAGCAACATTACACACTAAGTTATAAAAGTGAAATCAATCAACCACCCCTTTAATTACTTATATATTTATGTAAAGTGCCCTTATTATTCTTTTTCGAATATTACCTTATATGCCAATACAATATAGCTATTAGTGAATTTAAAGGTCTGCAAAGTTTCAAAGCTCAAAGTTAGTGACTAATAATGTTTTTGTCTTCTAAAAGAAAGAATCAATTCTGAAACGAGTCGTCAGCAATTCCAGTCTCCAGTCATGGTGTCGTTTTTTTACGTATATCAATTCGAGGCTGTGTATTAAGTGCCGAGGAAGCCTCCGGAACCGAAATGTAGACATGTTAATAGGCGTTTCTGACATGGGCTATAAGCAGTAGACCAATCATAACAGAGTGGGCCATTTGACCAATCAGAGAAGAGTTTGCCCACCTAAAGGTGGGGTTTAGACTGAATCTTCAAACAAACAATTTTCTGACTCTTTGAGAAATGAGGTGATGTGCAATAAATATTATGAGAAAAATTTGGAGAAAAAAGTTTTATTTGACCTTGGATGCATGCAAACCTATTGTAGTAGACAAACTTTAAAATAGCATAATAGGGGCACTTTAAAGTTTAAATGTATAGATCTGAAAATGTCATGTGATGTAACCGTAAAAGGTTTGTGCATGTGTGCACATCTCAACCATTGTTTGCAAACGTTTTTCTTTTTATAATAAAAAATGAATTATTAATGAAATAATGGCAATAAAGCAACAAAGCAGATTTGTTAAAATATACTGTAGATGTTTAAATAATAAAATAATAAAGATTATGTCAAACTACATACATTTTCTTTATAAACATCATAATGTTAATCTCAATCTTAAATATTCCCCCTTTGTAATATCAGCACATTTGTTTCATCCTGACATGTTTGACTTATGCCCCCAGAAATATTTAAATTATTTTAAGAATTAAAAACGTGCAAACCATAGAGCTATAAACCAGTCATTTTATGCATAAAGTACATTTATTAAAGTATCTGAATGAGCATCATCATTGACCTGACATGAACAATATATTTAAGATATTCTGTCCTTCTTCTGTAGTTGATATACAAGGATTCAAACTTTTCCCTTTAGGGAAAACATTGCATTGTTTTGAACACACACAAGCCTTTTGCTTTCAATGCATGATAATATCTCATCTCACCATTTTGACTGAGGAGCACAGAAATTTGTGGTGTTTGTGAAAGGGGTGGTGGTAGTGAATTGGTCAGTGGGGCAAACAACTCTGGACAACCATATTCTGCACATCTAAAGCTTTTGCTCCTCATTGGAACAATTGTAAGTGTTTCCTAAATGGTTCCTAAATGCATATATGGCCACATCTTGGTTGGCTGTGAGGCACATGTCCTTCTGCAGAAGCTCACCTTGACTTGTCTTCCTGAGAACTTTGGCAAATGTATTTGGGTCAGAATGTTTAGTTGTGATAGTTGATTTGCCCTGATATTATAACATCATCTTACTGCTCAATATGTGATTCATTAATTTTCATTGCAATTAAGAGCTCTTTCAGAGCAATTGGGAATTAATCGGTTAAAGTCATTTGAGAGGCAATAATGCCTCAATCACGCTGTGATTGGATATGATTGGTTATGCTTGAATATGACTGGCTCGTGTGCTAAATCCCGCCTCTTGTTTTGGTGCACGTTCCCCATAACAGATGAAAAAATTATGCTGCAGACTAATAGAGAGGTGCAGGTATGACATGACTTTGTTGGCCAATCGTCAGTTAGCATCACACTGGTTCCCAATAGGATTTTTCCGTAGGCTTTTGGATTATCGCAAACAAGCTCTGTGATCAACACAATTTTATGATACTTACATGTCTTGTCCATCAAGATAATTTTCACAGATAAACACAACTTTTATGAATGTTGACGCCTAAATGCAGTCGCCTGAAGTAAATAGCTAAAGTTAGGCTATAAATTGACAATAAGTTAGCTCCACATCTCAAACATTACCATCACTAAGCTTCTGACAACTCAAACTTGCAGGGAAAATTGTTTTTTCATATAAAAACTCGAGTTAGAATACTTCATGAGAGCACAATTATTAGCATAACGAGGTTGTAAAAGTGGACTGAGTTTACCTGTTTGATGTGATGGCGTTTATTCTCCCTGACATCCTCTTTTGTCCAATTTAGCCACTTGTTAGCAACTCCCTTTTTCAAGACATGAAACAGCTAAAAAAATCACAAGTGTGGTTATTCTGATGTATTTTATGTCATAGAGTAAAACATGAAAGTTTCTTGAGCTTGTGTTCACCACAGACCTTATTTCAGCCATTTAACCAAAAATCGATAAAAAAAAATCCATTGTTAAAACGCTAACTAATTTCCGCGTTTTGGCCAACAAATTTGCGTCATTCCTGCACCACTAGATTAAAAAGTAAGTAAAAACTCATCCACTTAGATATCATCGCTTTGTCACGTCAAAATCAAACTTGAAATGGCCTGAAAATATGAATTGTTATTATTATTATTATTTATTTTTGTGTGTGTGTGATTCATTTCAGAACACCACTGCATGCTACTTGTATTAAATATATTTAATTTGTTTTAGTTTTATAGTGCTACAGAAGATTTATATTTTAAATAAAAGCTGATATTGAACATTCTATTAACCAAAGAATCCCAAAAAAAGTATCAGTTTCCACAAAAATATTTAGTACAACTTTTTTCAACATTGATAATAATAAAAAGAAGCATTATTAATAATTGAGCACCAATAATAATTGATGATAATAACCAAAGCATAAATCAGCTTTTTTAAATGATTTCTGAAGGATCATGTGACAATTTGCTATCACAAGAAATATATTAAATATGATAAGTGCAATTAAATATTTATTACCAGCACTTTGTATGTAAATGTGATATGCCACATGAACTTTACTGGTCCCGGCCGCAGGTGGAGGTGACCTCATGTCTTTCTATATGGTCTTATTCTCCTCTAAAGATGTGGGTCTTTTCACATGGTTTTGGTTTTCATCAGATCATTGCAGCTCTTTTCAGCAACTTCACAGAAGAGTGTAGTATCACGAATCATTTTCCTCTAAGCAGAGGGAGTTCCCTTCCAGTTAGAGAACACACTAGGCCTCCATTTGTTTATATTCACGGGGAGGAACCTCTTCCTCTACTCTTACATTGTTCCACAGCTTGGTGCTAGTCAGCTCCTCTTGAGCCTTTTCAACTCTGCTTGACAATGGAAAGAAAGGACGTTTATGTCATACGGCGATGTGTAGTGTTTGTGATGGCAACAATGGCAAAGTCTTTCTTCAAGGCCAGCTGTTTTTGACAGTATACGTGGTTCTTTATACATACTGTGATAGCCTTCAATTTCAATCACATGTTGTATAACCTGTGCTGTTTATGAATGGAAAATCTGATTGCTATAAAAAATATATATGCATTTCAAGGTGCAACATTTAGTTGGTGAATTCTATTGTAGATTGTTCCTAGTGATAAACTTGATGCTATAAGGGTTTCATGATATATATATATATATATATATATATATATATATATATATATATATATATATATATATTTTTTTTTTTTTTTTTTCTCTAAAGCTCCAGGTTTACTTCCTCATATGATCACAACTTTTGTTTTTGTTTTTAAAAATCAACATAACATAATAATAATAATAATTATTATTATAATTATTATTATTAGTATTATTAGTATTATAAAATATTAAACGAAATAAGAACATTTTAAAATTGCTTAATTTTAAACATGTTCAGTGCCTAATTTGAGCCAGAGTAAAAGTGATGGTATTTCTCATCAATAGAGATCCCGGAAAGATGGAACTGCAGCCTAAGACAATTCTGCTAATACTAATCAGGATAGCACTAGATACAAACAACAGGAGTTAGATTCAGAATTAGAAATCCATGTAATGGAAAAGGCAACGATGTTGTCTGTGAGAGAGAATATCACTGATCAACTGATATTTGGTTGATACGGTATGATATTTGGTCTCAACGTAGCTATATGTGACTGAATAATACACTAGGGTGTGGTTAGGGCTGTGCAGAAACTTGTGATGATGCACTTATAGTTGTGCCATCACCGTTTAGTGCTGTCATTGGATGTTCCGAGAAAACTGAAGTTGTATGGTCAGTGTCTGTGACAATTGCTGTTTTCATTCAGCACTTATTCATTTACAAATTAAGCACTTACAAGTGCTGAATGAAAACAAGCAACCCAAACTCATGCAGATGCAGATATGAGAAGCAGCATTTACTGTGAACAGATTCAGATCACAAACTGCTTGTGTGTAAATGAACAGTTAGTGTTGCATATATTTAATTAGATTAACTAAATTAAATTACAGCCTTTGTCTGATAATAGCACTACGCCATATCACCATTCAAAATAATCAGTTTTATTTTGATATAATAGAATCAGAATCAGAAAGAGCTTTATTGCCAAGTGTGCTTGCACACACAAGGAATTTTCCTTGGTACTGAGGCTTCCAGTTCACATATACAAATACAGATACAACAAGTAATAGTAATACAAATAGTAATACAAAATCTACAAATAAAATTATAAACAAAATAGTGCTACCCTCCCTGCTTTAGTAATAAAAAGTTTGTTGTATTGGATCTCTCCAATAATGGTTTCCACTAATGTGTTTATCATTTGAGCTGGAAAGAGCCCTCAGATGTGTTTGCTTGTCTAGAAAGATTCTATCTGTATGAGAAAAAGCCTTGTTTTGTCCATTTAGTGCTAGAGGGGGTGAAAGGGTAGCCTCAAATGAACTGAAAGTGGAGGAAATGTTTGGTTATATATAGTATTTACAAAATAAAACGACAATTATGATAATAATTGTCTGATTCAGTGACTGATTCATGCTGAGATTTAAATATTGTCCACATGAAATGATTTTTACAGGTATTTAACTTAAGATGGGGTTGAAAAATAAGATTGATGTTAGCCAAAAAAGGAAAGGTGGTTTAGAGATGGAATATGTTATTACATTATAATCAATTGAGTAAAGTATTGTCAGTAATGGATATGCAGCACTGGGTATGTTGTGTATTTTTGTAAACACTGCTGTGGTCTTCCCTGTAATGTTTCCCAGATTGAACTGCATGTTTATCTCATCTCTCTTCCAGCCGGATAACATTCTCTACCCCCCCTCCATGCATTTCCGCAAGTCCAGCAACCCAGACGTATCTCACGGCTCCAGTTTAGCGCTGAAATTTAAACAACAACTCAGCGAAGATGGCAAACAGCTCCGGAGAGGAAGCCTAGGGGGCGCTCTTACAGGTACAACTTTGACCTTTTGTGTTTGGGCTGCTCGATTTTGGCAAAAATCCTAATCTCGATTATAGGTGGGTGATATGATCAATGTCTTATTTCATGATATTAGTAATTTTAACTGACAGTGAAGTTTCACAATTATTAATACTTCAGCAAAAACTAATACTAGGTTAATGAATGAACGTAAAAGTCCTCAAAACAGTTACAGAAGACAAGTAAATAGTCAGCAATACAATAAGAACAAAGAAACTAAATTACAAACAAAACCGACAAAAAATAAAACAGAACAAAAATACTAATTAAATAAACAGTGCTTTAGGTTTTTCAGGAAGATGTAGAGTGGCATCCAGATCAGTAATGGCCTACAACATAAATTGAATAAAGTAATCAAATGTAAAATAACACTGCTGTATACATTAAATATAGCCTAATCCTTATTAAAACTACAGTTTATTCATTTAAGAGCAGTGAGTGATTTTATCTTTGTCTTTTGTTGTTTGATTAACAATAATAACTGCAGCAGATTTATTAGGCTACTTTCATTTTAAGAGCTAACACACAGACCCAATATACTGTTACACACGCTCTTTCTCAGTGTTTACATTCACTTTAAGACATAACTGACTGTGTTATGAGGACACTTACCAAAACGGCATTTCGACATATTTACGTGTAGGCTATTTGACCATTTAGGCGCGTATCTGAAGCCAACAATAGACTTTGCTTATGCGTGTTCCACCCCATCTCGGAGCGCACACACAGGACGCCACCTAGGGAACAGTATCTCTTTCGTGACTTAAATACAACAATAGACAGCATTTACAACACTCACTTAGTTGAATGTCAAGTTTGGGCTTGAAAAAGCGCCGCTGTGAAGGAAAGGTTTTTGGGACTGAATGCGGCACAATAACAGTTTCACATCGATTATCTTGTTTTCATAATCGTTGGAAGCCAAAATCGAAAATCAATTACGATTTATCGCACAGCCCTACTTTGTGTACAGTCAGATGTAAGGAGTCATATTGTGAAACATCATATTTTTCTTGATCCTTTTTTCCTTGACACAAAACCTCATTGTCTGGGTAACAAGTCATACCGAATCATATTTGCATTGGTGAGAGAAACAAAAAACAAGTAGTATGGATATATGTCACATTTTATTAATTTCTAAAATACTGTAAAATACCAGTAAATAAACACAACTTTTACAAACAGTATTTATTTCCCTTCACTCCACAACAAATCCTTTACATTTACAATTATCCAGGAATCACAGGAGTACACAAAGGCAGCGTAACAGCTTGTATCAATAACCAAAAAGGACAAAATCGAAGGACGAAAATAACCAAACTCAGGACTTAAATACTAAGAAAATAACAATGAACTAAATGGGACATGACTAATAATTATAAGTAACCATAGAATCAAATGGGAAATTAATCAGAAACCACAACTAATCAAAGCAGGGAAACAGGAACTAAGAGAAACAAAACAGAACATCAAAATAAGAGCCCATAACTGTGACACCTGCAAATATTTAAAAACATTTAATTGGTAAAGTTTTAGGAATTAAATTGATTAGACATGCTTCTTGATTATTAAAATTTAATTTAGCTGTTAAATAATAATAATAATAATAAAAAATGGATTTCATATGAGCTCTAAACATTTAATTTGTCGAACTTTTAATAAATATTTGATAAATTTTATATAATATATTGTCAAATTTCTATTAATTAGACATGCTCTTTGATTACTAGAGTACAAACTGTAGCAAGCAAGCATATGCTTAATCACCATTATAATTATAAGGGGGTCCTTGGAAAATTTTCTCCCCTCTAAGGGGTCCCTGGCTCCAAAAAGTTTGAGAACACACTGTTGTAGAGTATAGAAAAGCAATTCTACTGCATTTGTGTCGATCCGTTCATGTTCATCCGCAGTTGAGTTTACTTTATAAGCTGTGCGGTCATGGCTGTGCGCGAGATGGAAGCCGAACTCAGAAAATAAAGTATACCGGGCCTTTAAAGGGTCATTTACTCACAAACTTACTCACTGGACTACACTATGTTCCAGGTGTATTGGAGCCATTTGATAGCTTTGTGTAAGAAACAGACCATAATGCATTTATGCCTTTTGCATGTTAGCTAGCTTCATTTTGGAGGGCAGGGCTTTGGAGAGGGGGCGTGTGTTAGTTAGCAAAATGGCAGAACTTTGCAAAACGTGTAGTGAATTGAGGGCGCTACTTTTATATATGTGCAAGTGCAAATTAAAATTTAGGCAGAGTTTCCACCAAATTTTCATTTCTTTGTTTTGTTTTGTTTTGTTCAAGAACAAAACCTTGATTGTTTACATGTTGACCTCAGGGGAAAAAATATAATACTTATAAATTTATAATATGGCCTCTTTTAAACATTAAATGTGTTAGTCACAGACAATCCAAGCGAGATCTTTTATAGAACTGATCACAATCATTCGATCTCGTTTAAAGTCAGTGTGAAAAGTAAAGTCAGAACTTTATACTGCAGAACGTTGCGATTTTCATGTAATATTTTTCTGTTTTGGATTTGGCTCCTAAGAGCTCCATTATGCTATTTTCATTAGACGTGACCTTATGACCACCATATTTGACTACATTGTTTCGTATGATGTCTGTCTTGCTGTTCCTCGTGGTTTGATATGTTGAATCAGGTATACAGGGAACACTGCTGAAATGAGCTGAGGGTGTCTAGCTGGCATTTCCTCAGTCATGTGGACGATGACTATATGGAAGCTGTTTCGCAGTGAACAGGAATCACAGTTTTCCTCCTACGTATCCTGTTTTTTTGAGCCCACAAAACGCATAAATACAGGTTAGCAATAGGTTGTCTGGGATACAATGCTATAGCTAAACAAAGTCTGTTTCTAAGAAAAGAAAATATGAAGGTCTTATTATTTAAAAGAAGAATCCTCTCTCACTTCTCCTAAACTGAAAAATGTCAATCTTTTCTGTTTGTTTCAATCTGATTTAGTTCAGTATTCTAGTATTTGAAGGCAATTTTGCCCGTACTGCAGTGAGGTTTTGCTAGTTGCCAGGGAGAAGATTGTTCTGCATTAAGCTTGAGAGGACAAAAAGCTGCTGATTCATATGTAAAGGACTTCAAAAATCAAGAAACACTTAAACTTGAAGTGAAGAGCAGGACAGATATGCATGGACAAACACATAATACAAATGATCGAATAAGTCCATTTTAATCACATGGAGAAGTTCCATTTAATACATTTGATTGCATTTTGTATTTGTAGTAATCAGCTTTTATATTGTCCCAAATCAAATTAATTGAAATGAACTCTGCGATGATGGCTTTGTCATTGCCAAACTCCTGCCATTATTTAATTACCTTAATTTTACCTTTTATTTTACTAAAAGGGACACAAGCTCCTTGCTAATGCATTATTTGCTAAGCAGTTATTTGGAAATAACACATCAAATATTTGCTTCTCTGAGTCTACAAAACCATTTAAAATGACACGCCACAGTTTTACGCAGTACCTAATGCACCATGAAAACAATTCCTGAAATTTAAGATCACAAAAGCGTAAATGCATTATATTAAACCGTATACAATTTGGGTCTAACAGATTTACTTTTGTCTGACATGACTCCTCAACCAATAAATTGCATTTGTATGGCAGCTCTGTGTTATGAAGGTATATTTGATTATCAATTTAAACTATCAACAGATCAACGGGGGGCTGGAAAAGGATTAGTTTAGGTGAAGAGCCCGTCCACAGTGCTGTAATGTACTGTGACCGTGTGAAAGGCATGAAAATAAGATAAATAATGGTGTAAAAGAGCTTCTCTCAAAAATAACTTTTCTGAGCCATTTTTGCAATTAATGTTTTGATCAACTGGTGTGACAAAGATTTTCATCATCTTAACTATAAACATGGTCCACTTACATTTAATGATAGAAAGGGTCAAAATACTTTTTTTTTAAAGTACAGTATATCTATTGTTTTATTATTTAAAACCAAAAAGACTTTATTTTCTTAAAATGTTTTGCTTAAAGTGTGCTTGTGCTATATTTCTGTAAAATAAATGCGACTTGGTTTGATATCTTGCTATCTAATGCAATGTACATCATACCTTAAAGGGATAGTTCAGCCAAAAATGTTCCAAAAGCTGTATAATGTCCTTTCTTCTGCGAAACACAAAAGAATATATTTTAAGAAGTCTTTTTGTCCATACATTCTAAGTCAGTGGGATTTAAAAACACACCGGACCCCATTGACATTAATTTATAAAAAACACAGAAGAAATAAAGAAAATTTGTTGTTCAATTTTGGGTGAACCACCACTTTGACTGTGGTTTAAAAGGCATTTCAAACAGATCGCTGTGAGGACAAATTTCCCCCCTTTTTTCACATTTTTGATAATGTCAAAAGACACAAGCGCAAAAGTTAAACATGTCCGTCTGGTGCATTGTTTACATTTAAAAACAATGGAAAAGCTGCACAGTAGAATGCAAGAAACTGCAAGAATGCCTTACTGGGCATTTTGACCTTTGCCCCACACCAGGCACATGTCTATAGATGCTGTAATGTTGGTCATGTTGATCGGCATATGTTTATTATGTCATGTCCGTTATGATGAGTCACTGAGTCATAGCCTGTGAAATAGTAAGACACTCCCAGAATCCTCTATGATCTTGTCTGAACATATTAGATTATTATTTACCACGTTACCTTCAAGAACCGGTTTTGTCCAGTATGCTACCACTAAATACTAATGTTCCCTGGAATCCTGCTGTACTTTTTACTTGTAGATGTAATGTTGTATATACAAGTATTTATGCAAGTATGTATTTATATAGTTGGATCACTGGTGTGTGTATGCGTGTATATATAATGTATGTATTTACAGGAGTTGGACAATTAAACTGAAACAATGGCCGATATAGTTTTGGATATATCCCTCGATGGGATGGGAGGGGATCAGTGATGGTTTGGGCTGCAATATTAAGGCATTCTCTACTGTGCTTGATGGACGTGTCACTGCCAAGGACAACCAAACCATTCTGGAAGACCATGTGCGTCTAATGGTTCAAACATTTTACCCTGAAAGGGGTGCCGTGTATCAGCATGATAATGCACCATTACGCAGAGCAAGACTTGTGACAGCATGTTTTGATGAACATAAAAGTGAAGTTGAAAATCTCCCATGGACTGCACAGTCACCAGATTTAAATATTTATGAGACACTTTTGGAAATTTTGAAGGATCAATTCAGAAAGCGTTTTCCTCCACCAGCATCCCATAGGCATGACCACTGTTCTGGAAGAGGAATGGCTTTAAAATCCTTCTGGCCACTTTGGAGGACCTGTATATGTCATTGCCAAAGACAAATTGATTCTGTATTGGCCACAAAAGGAGGCACTACACCATACTAAAACTTAATGGTCTAAAACCAGTGTTTCAGTTTCATTGTCCAACCCCTGTATTGGTGTATGTGTGTTTTACTCACACAAATCTTTTATTTTTTTCAGGGAAGTACCTGCTGCCATATGCTTCAACCCAGCAGGCATGGTCAACCACAGGCTCAGAGACCACCAACTTGGTGCGCATGCGCTCCCAGACCCTAGGAAAATCTGCGCCCTCTCTCACTGCCAGCCTGGTCAGTATACCACAAAAACAAATAGAGTTTAACCTGATATCATGTGGTGGATTCCCTGTTCAAACACTAGGGAGCGCCACTGTATCATTGGCACAAAATAATAACATTAATTTGGTCTGATCTGATGGAGTCGATTGTGATAAAGGACCTTCTCATTTCCGTACAGTAGACTTGCAGGATGTTTGCAATTTAGCATGTTTCATTTGAAAAAAGAACCAGGCATTTACTTTGAAATTGGAATAAAGTCTTATGGACCGATGAGGATTGTTAACCTGTTCAGGCTTATTGAAAGAAGAATAAGAAAAATAGAGCCAGGAAGTTATTAGAAAAATATGTAACACCTAATCAGTTAAAATATTAATTTTACTGATTTTCTATGAGGTGGGTTGAATCCAACCAAAATGAATGACATTATGTGGTACCAAACATTGTTCCAGTTTTTATGAATATGAATCACACCTGTGTTGCAATGAAAAATCTTCTCATCGTCTATGGTCTGTATTAAGTAAGTATCAAATATGAGGACTCGAAATTTGAAGGGAAATTTCACACAAAAATAAAAATTCTGTCTACTTAGCTTCATGTAGTACTTTTTTAAAATTTTTTAAACAGTATAACACTTATTCCTCAAAATATCCAGGCATTTCTATTCCGTACAATGAAAATGTTGACCAGAGGCTGTCAAATCAGTGCCATAAAAATACTCTATACTATGGAATTTGTAAATGTTGTTCTTTGCATGAGTTGTATAAAGAAATTCAGGATCACAGCAAGTTGAAGTACCGGTAGTCTTCCTGCTGGGTCAGTAAAATTGTTGGTAACACTTTAGAATACTGTTCGGTCATTAATGAATAACTACACAGGAACAAATGAGAAACACAATATTCACATTCTAAATACTATTAACTAACAAGAAACTGTTAATTAATTCGTAAGTAATATCGCTCAGTTGAATAAGGTAATTCACTATTAGCTAATCAATAACTACAATTTTTTTTAACTAGAGTGTTACCAAATTGTAAAGTTTAAATATCTTTTGTCTGCTTTTACCGCTTGTATTATTTAAATGGAAAGTTTACCCAAAAAGTAAAGTTCTGTCATTATTTACTCACCCTCATGTCATTCAAATCATTAACTTCTGGTTATGTTTGAAAAACAAATTAAGATATTTTTGTCCATCAATTGAAAAATCATGAAACCAAAAAGCCTTGCTTGACGCATGAGAACAAATAAGTTTTTTTTGTACCTGTTATGGATTCACAGTGAGCTTCTGTTTATTTGTTCATCATTATATAATCGAGTGATTGTGTCTCTTCAGAACACTTGATTATATATTGATTGATAATACATTGATTACATCTGTAATTAACTGAAAATTGTGGACAAAATCAAAGAATATTAAAATACCTTAATTTGTGTTCTGAATTATGGACAAAAGTCTTATGGAGTTGGAAGGACATGAATAGAATGACATGAGGGTGAGGATAATTTTTGCAGGAACCAAACCTTTAAAAGTCATCTACAGTCTACTTCATCTGTTCAATGAGGACCAATTTTCTCCCTTTTTTCAGTTTTTTGAGTGTATAATGTCAAGTAAATAATTATTTCATAACAATATTTTTGTTGACCTAGTAGTAAAAAATATACTTTAGTTTGTCTGCAAGACCTTGCATTGTTTAAGAGCAAGTTGATCATAAGAAAATGATATGGCTTCATTGTGTATTTTGGACCAAATATATTCAAGAATAGGTTTTTTTTTTTTTTTTTTACTTTTGTCTGTGCTGAGCTGGAAGCTGTGAAGATATCCTGAGAAGCCGCCAAGTCTTATTTGCTTCTCCTGAGCCATGGCAAACAGGTCCAGGTTCCATGTTGGGCGCCTAATTGAAATTAATGACCAGAGAGCAGGGTCAATGCTGCAACAAACATAATGTCATTTACTTAGTGGCTTTATCCGATCTGCTTTCATTGGAGCCTTCTGGGTCTCTCTCGCTCTCCCTCCCCTGCTGAAATAAACAGCCTTGACCAGCTTTGATAACCAGTTAAAACCATTTTGCTTGTTCCCTGTTCTGGCTATGCTGCTTAGGGTTGGAAAACAAAGACCAACTTTTATACAGAAACCATTCTGTAAATAAATAATTAGCCCTAAATATAAGCAGAACAAATGCTTCTAATGACATTTGTTCCTATTACTGGTTCTTGTAAGTCTTCAATGAATGATTCTTCATTTGTCCTTCTATTTGGACAGAACACACTGTACTAAAGTACACTGCTCCCATTTATAGCACAGCACAAAAGAAATACAAGTTGTGAGCTTTGCAGCCTGAATTTAAAATGATTCTTGAATGTGATTGATCAGAGCCTTTTTGACTAATTCAATTAGTCTAATCGATCACAAAGTCACTAAAATTTTTTTATTTTTATTTATTTATTTATTTTATTTATTTACATACTGACCTGCAGCAATTATTTTCATAATGTCTTGAAATAATCCGAGAACTGTTGCTGTGTGATATGTGTACTAAAGTGTTGAGGGAGTGAACTGTGATTACTGATTGGTTGTTCATGGGTATTTCTGCAACTATGCACTGTTTTGTGCTCTTCGGATTAGGGGTTGAACGACTTCAGATTTTGAAGTCGACATTTATGTGATTAAAAATTCAAGTAAACGTCGACTAGTCGCTGATGATGTCAGTAATGAACAAATAAGCCTGAACCTCGAGCTGAGACTCGAACGCTGGTTGCCTTGTGCACAGCTATGGCATATGACACTGTGTTGCCCACAGTGCTATTGATCCTACAGCTTATTTTTATCAGTTCTTTTGTCTTTGGGTCATTATATTCCTCACAGATTTCTTCTCATTCTAAATCAGATACAGATAAAGTATCACAGTAAAGATTACATTTATATGAATGCATTTGTGAGAGATTGATTACATGTGAATTTTTTCTATTCTATATGATTCTATCTGGCAGCATCTCTCTACTAATAGTGAAGCTGTGGGTTTTAGTTACTAAGAAATATATGCTAGATTTTTTTTCATTATCTAAGCTATTTTATTGATAAATCACAGAACAATGACAATACATTTCTGCGCTACTGAATGTTTCTGTGTGCGCGATCTGCATGTGATGTGCAAGCTACAGTCTGTATGTGTGTGCGTTACAATGCAACAGCATACTAGTTCAGAATGGCAATAAACTTACATGTGCAATAAGATATTTCAAACGGGCATTTACACGATCAAATTTGAGCATCCAGATGGCATAATCTGGATTATAAAAAAAAAATTCGTATCCTATAGGCCATGATCAGCGACTAGTCAACGTCATGCTTAAAGCATTATGGCAGAACATTAAAATTGATTAGTCGACTAGTCTGTGCAACCCCTTCCGTAGATTGATTTTTATTAAACTGTCTTGGAAACTTTTCACCATGCGGTCATAATTTATGCTACTTTTATAAGTGCCTTTTTTTGCATAGATTTTATTGTTTTACCCCTTTCCAAATTCATGCTAAAAATCCATCATAAAGTAATGAATTGAATAAAGTAATTGAATTGCATAACCACTTTAAATATTCATTGTGTGAAAAATAATATTTACACAACCACTTTAAATATTCATTGTGTGAAAAATAAAATTTACACAAAGTACTTTCCTGCAGTTGTGGTGTCATTTCCATCACAACCAACAATTTTCCATATAATATGTAAAAATAATAAAAATAATAGTTGTGCATTTCCAATAACATGGCGGAATTATCCTATGATTTGTGTGTACATTGTTGCTTATTAAAAACTACTAAAAGAATAATTAATGGAATTGTGTGTCTCTCTCAGTCTTTGGTATCATCTCAGCTGTTTTGGCTTTATCAGGCCGTTTACATGACCCAGCTTCTAAATCAGCCTCCCTGAAAATCAATGGTGGCTGGGCCTTCCCGCTTTGCGTCGACTCCCATTGAATTGCTAATGGCCTTTTCCCCTGCGCCATTCCCGTGCTATCTTTTTGGATGTTCCCCCTCCCGCAAAATACAAAGGGAAGGAGTATGCCTTAGGAATGTTAACGCTGTTTAGTGAAAATGAGTGCCTGTGGAGTAGGCCGTCGATTCGTATGTGACCTTGGAAAGATATTCCTCACACACAGAGGGAGTTTATCTGTTTTCCCTTTGTAAACCTCATGTGGAGGGTATATGGGTTTTTGCTTTGGTCTGTTTAGATATTCAGGAACTTTGTAAACTGTTTGTGTTGTTGGAAACAGTTGTAGTAAGATCATGGGCCCTATCTTGCACCCGGCGCAAATGACTTTGTACACTGACGCATGTATCATTCCTATTTTGCACCCGCGCAAAGCGGACTTTTCCCTCCACAGACACACGTCGATTAACTAAGAAATACACTTGCGCTGCCCGGGTTCAGCGCAAAGAGGAGGCATGTTCCGGCGCAAACTTTCCCTCATGCTATTTAGCTGTTCTATAAAACATTTGTGCCACTGACCAGAAAAACCTAGTCTAAAGTCAATGGCGCGTTGCGCGTACATTCAGATGCTATTTTAAGCGCGCATGCTTGGCCATAATACAGAGTGTGAACAACGCGCATACACTGTAGATGATTCTCTAATCTACACAGATGCATTTAACTTTTTGCAAATGATACATTATTATAAGGAAAAATATTAAAACACGAGGGAAATCATTGTTGTGTCCATGACGATGGGGAAAATAGGCATAAAGCTTACTCATTTACCCAAATTATTATATGCATGTTTAACCGAAGCTAATTTGGGTGGGTTTGTCCCAACCCCAATTTCACTTCTCTTTCGACTTCTCTTTCTCGAGGACATCGATCTCCTCGGCTGTGAACCGATTCTGAAGCGCGCCTGGTAAATGCGCCTTTATAATAGTATTGCGCCATGGAACAAGCGCACCTCGTTCATCATGCTCTTAAAGGGAATGTGATATAAAGCTCTTATTGGTTTGTTTCCCGTTACGCCCAAACCACACCTATGAATAATGAAGCTACTTCAGACCAACCCCTTTTAGATTTGCGCCAGGCGCAAGAGGCATTTATCCCGCCGGGAAAATGGCAACAGTGCCGGGATCCGCCCACAAAGTTACTTGCGCTTTGCGCTTTGACACTTGCGTTTCAGATCGTTAAAATAGGGCCCAAAATGTGTTTTTGTTGTTTTTTCTGCAATGATCACGGTGGATCTATCCATTATATAAAGGGGATTTTGTGTTTACTTTGCCTTATACTTTTTATCAAGTCCTCATCAAGTCACCTTTATTTATATAGCGCTTTTTACAATACAGATAGTATCAAAGCAGCTTTACAGAGATAACAGGAAAATAATGTTGTAATAATATTGTTAAACAGTCCTTGCAGAAAAACGCGATTATACGATTGCATGATTTATTGCATAATCAGCCAAAGTCCGCATATTTATGCGGGGGCCGCATTTTTTCAAATACGCCGCACTTTCACCGCATAAATTGGCGATTTCCCCACAAAATAGGCGAGGCTTGCATGATTTCATAAGTCACATATATCTTAGCAGAAAGTTCAAAAATGTTGCGTTTGCTTCACACAAGAGTAGCCATTTCCCCCCTATGCCATGGGAACGTTATGAAGTGATGTAATTACGCAACGTGAACATCATCGAAAAGCTGTAAAACAGGAGCACACTTTATTTTTTTATATTTTATTTATTCATTTTTACAGAAGTTGTAGCATATTCCTTTGGTAAAGCTACAGAACTTTTTTGACTCATCAATGTTTTGTAAGTTTGATGTTTTTATTTAAGTCTGAAATAAAACAAGATGAGAACTGAAATATTCCAGCACTTTCTGTGATGTAGTATGCTTGCTTATCATAGGAAGTAATAAGAAATTACTCTTTACATTAAGGTAGTAGCCTAGTGAGAACAGGGTGTTGGGGAATCACTTTTTTCTCTTTTTCATCAAACCGCAGTTTTTGTAATATCCCGCCGTTTTTTGCAAGTTCCCGCAATGTCATCGCATAAAATTGCATAAAGATCACGCATATTCCATCGCATTTTTTAAAGAAAACGGGCCGCATAATCAAGGATTTTTGCCCGCAACAATCACAAAACAACTCCGCGTTTTTCTGGAAGGACTGGTTAAATATAAAATTAAATGTCCCCAACTAAGCAAGCCAAAAGCCAATGGCAACAAAGGTAAATAAAGGTGAAAAAGGTGACCCCACCGGGTACCTCTCATCTCCACTACAAATAGGAAAAAGAGGCCACAATTTGCAAGAGCTCACCAAAATTGGACAGTTGAAGTCTGTGAAAATGTTGCCTGGTCTGATGAGTCTCGATTTCTGTTGAGGCATTCAGATGATAGAGTCAGAATTTGGCGTAAACAGAATGAGAACATGGATCCATCATGCCTTGTTACCACTGTGCAGGCTGGTGGTAGTGGTGTAATGGTGTGTGGGATGTTTTCTTGGCACACTTTAGGCCCCTTAATGCCAATTGGGCATTGTTTAAATGCCACGGCCTACCTGAGCATTGTTTCTGACCATGTCCATCCCTTTATGGCCACCATGTACCCATCCTCTGATGGCTACTTCCAGCAGGATAATGCACCATGTCACAAAGCTCGAATCATTTCAAATTGGTTTCTTGAACATGACAATGGGTTCACTATACTAAAATGGCCCCCACAGTCACCAGATCTCAACCCAATAGAGCATCTTTGGGATGTGGTGGAACGGGAGCTTCGTGCCCTGGATGTGTATCCCACAAATCTCCATCAACTGCAAGATGCTATCCTATCAATATGGGCCAACATTTCTAAAGAATGCTTTCAGCACCTTGTTGAATCAATTCCACGTAGAATTAAGGCAGTTCTGAGGCGAAAGGGGGTCAAACACAGCATTAGTATGGTGTTCCTGATAATCCTGTAGGTGAGTGTATGACGTAATTTAGATATATTTTTAAGATGGAAAAATTTTGTTTTACAGATACTAGACACGTGACTTTCAAATGAAAGATTGGTATCAAACAGCACACCCAGGTTCCTAACCGACGACGAAGACTTGACAGAGCAGCCATCAAGTGTTAGACAGTATTGTAGGTTATCTACATTATCTACATGTATATTAAAATCAGCAACAATTAGGACTTTATCTGCTGCAGCCAGTACTAACTCTGATAGAAAGTGAGCAAATTCTTAGATAAAGTCTGTATGGTGCCCTGGTGGCCTGTATAAAGTAGCCAGCACAAATCTCAAATGTGATTTATCATTTACACTGGATATTGTTACATTTAGCACCAACACTAGACTTCTTAGAAAATTCTGAAAATATTACTATAAATAACAGCAACAAGTATTATTTCTGTTTTTTATTTGTTGAACATCAATTACATTTTATCCTTAGATGGGTTTGGAAGCCACTCTGGGTGGCACTGGCACACCCGTGGCTACGCCTATGCCGCCAAATATATATATTTGATCATTTAACGTGACGATACCTGCCATTCTGCAGTGATAGCCTTCAGTACTGGTGATAGTCAGCTTCTTTGAAATATTCCCGTGAGTGTTTGTGTGAGCTGTAAAGGTTTCAAAATTTTCTGTTTACAATGCGCTTTTGCAGCATTGAGCTTTGTAGCCAATCACAGACATATCTGTTGAGCGTTTGAACACAATGGCCAATCAGATGTGCTTAAGTTATTCAGAATCAGAGTTTTTGTTCAGTACCGGTTCTGCATGCTCACGATTCCTTTCATTATAACCAACTAGTATAAACACAATCTGATTGAAAGTGATAACCACAGCTATGGATGGAAGAACTGATCTGATATATACCATATATATATATATATATATGATATATATGACATATATATATATATATATGGTATATATATATATATATATATATATATATATATATACTGTATTTATATATATATATATATATATATATACTGTGTGTGTATGTGTATATATATATATATATATATATATATATATATACTGTGTGTGTATATATATATATATATATATATTTATATATATATATATACTGTGTGTGTATATATATATATATATATATATATATATATTTATATATATATATACTGTGTGTATATATGTATATATATATACTGTGTGTATATATGTATTCATTCATTCATCTTCCTCCGCTTATCCGGGGCCGGGTCGCGGGGGCAGCAGTCTGAGCAGAGAAGCCCAGACTTCCCTCTCCCTGGACACTTCCTCCAGCTCTTCCGGGGGGACACCGAGGCGTTCCCAGGCCAGCCGGGAGACATAGTCTCTCCAACGTGTCCTAGGTCTTCCCCGGGGTCTCCTCCCAGTGGGACGTGCCCGGAACACCTCCCCGGGAAGGCGTCCAGGAGGCATCCGGAACAGTTGCCCGAGCCACCTCAGCTGACCCCTCTCGATGTGGAGGAGCAGCGGCTCTACTCTGAGCTCCTCCCGAGTGACCGAGCTTCTCACCCTATCTCTAAGGGATCGGCCAGCCACCCTGCGGAGAAAGCTCATTTCGGCCGCCTGTATCCGGGATCTTGTCCTTTCGGTCATGACCCAAAGCTCATGACCATAGGTGAGAGTAGGAACGTAGATTGACCGGTAAATCGAGAGCTTTGCCTTACGGCTCAGCTCCTTCTTCACCACAACAGACCGGTACATCGACCGCATTACTACAGAAGCTGCACCGATCCGTCTGTCAATCTCCCGTTCCATCCTTCCCTCACTCGTGAACAAAACCTCAAGATACTTAAACTCCTCCACTTGAGGAAGGATTTCTCCACCAACCTGAAGTGAGCAAGCCACCCTTTTCCAACTGAGGACCATGGCCTCGGTTGGGGCTCGTATGCGAGCACCTGGTGGCAGGGCCTCTCCCCATGGGGTCCGGCCGGGCTCAGCCCGAAGGAATGACGTGGGACTGCCTTCCCGTGGGCTCACCACCTGCAGGAAGAGACGTAAGGGGCCGGTGCAGAGAGGATCAGGTGGCAGTCGAAGGCAGGGACCTCGACGACCCGATCCCTGGAACGGAAACTAGCCTTAGGGACGTGGAACATGTGTGTGTGTATATATATATATATATATGTGTGTGTGTGTGTATAATGAATATTTTATGGACAAGTCATATCTGACTAATTCACATTCAATAACTATTGTCACTTGTCACTTTGTAAAGACTACGCACCATCATTCGGAATTAAGATTGAGCGTACGCAGGCGCGTTTGGCTGCCTCTGCTCAATGGGACTTAGTCTTTTCTTTGGACTGTTTTTATATCAATCAAAGTTCGACCAACCTGAAAAAAGCCCTCTGTTTCTGTTTTTACGAGTTCGACTGGAGTCTTTTGGATTGTTTATACATTCTCTGTCGTCAGTTCCACGAGTCTTCCACGGGTTTGGCTGGGGCCCACCGTGGGAGGTTTTTGTTTTTTATGGCTGCTTGTGGTCTGGGCTGCCTTTCTGTGTCTGGCTGTTTTCCGTTTGTGGGTCTCATGCACAGGGCTGGCTATCGGCGCTGGCACACGAAGACGGCTATCGGCAGACAGGCTTCCTTGTCGGCCAGCGGTTAGCGAGGCTTGGTGGCATTCGTCTTTGTTCGGCATGGCGTTCAGTTATTCCTCCTCACAGCTCCATAAACTCAATTCTGTATTTACTCCTGGACTTAACATCTCCATTAAAAGAGAACTCAGAATTTTGCGTCGCTCCCGTTATGTCCATCGGAGTGTACGCAGATGCTTTGTTTACCACCAGCAGGCTGAGCAGCATATTCCGTCAATCTGGACGCCCGTCACACAACTGACACGTCATCAGAGCGCTGCCACCAAGAGGCTATTTCATTCCATGCAGGACATAAAACGTGGAGTGGATCACAGCCTACTCCGGCCCCTTCAGAGACACTCTGCTAACTCCAACCCAGCATCTCCAGTCAAAATTGAACTTTTAAATGTACAATCCCTTAATAATAAGGCATCTTTTATTCATGATCCCATCATCAATGAGCATATACACTTCATGTGCCTAGTTGAAACCTGGCAACAACCAGAAGTTTACACTAGTCTAAACGAAGCCTGTCCCCCTGGCTATACCTACCTAAGTAAGGCTCGCACCACTGGCCGCGGTGGTGGTCTTGCAGTTGTGCACCGGGTAGAGTCTGAGTTGTCCCCCCTGTCCTTGCCTGTCCACTATTCTTTTGAATGCCTTGCATTCAAATGCAAACTGCCACTTTCTACTACAATGCTCCTGATTTACCGGCCCCCCAAACCGAACGCAGCCTTCATTCCTGAGATGCATGATCTCCTTACCACACTTTACTCAACCTCAGGGAATATCATCATACTTGGTGATTTTAATATCCATGTAAATGATGCCTCTTCCTACCTGGTAGCTGAATTCACTAATCTTCTTGACAGTCTCAATTTCACTCAACACGTCAACGTCCCAACACACTCCAGAGGCCACACGCTTGATCTGCTGATCACTAATTCCACCTTTATCAGCAATCTCTTGGTGCACGATCTGGGTATGTCTGAACATGAGGCCATTTCAATGGAGCTTCCCATCCTGTCCCCCCTCAGTAAGTCAAGCAGACAAATCAGTTTCAGGAACCTTAAAAACATCAATCCAGTCACCCTGACTACCGATCTCCGTCATCTCTCTGCTGCTAACCCCCTGTCAGTCATTGAATCTGTGGATCTCTGGTACACCAGGGAGCTGCGGCTGCAGAAGAGAACAGGGTGTGTCCTTGAACGGCGTTTCAAGGACTCAGGGCTTGCTGTTCACAAATTAGCGTACCGGGAACATCAGAGGGCCTACAGCAAGTCCCTCAGTGACACCCGGTCCCGGTTCTACTCTCATATAATCAACAATAGCCCTGGTAACTTAAGCCACTTTTCTCAACTATAAATCATCTCCTCAAACCTCAGTTCCCCCTACACTCAGAGAACTTGCAGGAGTGTTGCAATACTTTCATCTCCTTCAAAACAAAAGTTGAAAAGATTTGTTCCCTTCTCTCCAGCCCCCCTGCCCTCCAGCCCCCCGCTGTGTCTGCTCCCTCGCACCCCCCCCTCTTTTCCCTAACCCCTCTGTACCCCCAGTTACATCCACTGACCCTCAATCTGGGACTACACAGCTCCTTTGCTGTTTTATGGATATCACTCAGCATGACATCGAAGACCTTCTAAGAAAGATGAAGCCTTCCACCTGTGATCTGGATCCTTTTCCCTCAGCCTTGATAAAAAGTCATTCCTCTGCAATAAGTCCCATGATCACCAAAATCATCAATCAGTCTCTCCAATCTGGCCAAGTCCCTAAGTCTCTGAAAACTGCGGTTATTAAGCCAATACTCAAAAAGCCCTGCCTTGACCCCGAAGTACCTGCCAACTACCGCCCCATCTCCAACCTCCCTTTCCTGTCAAAGGTGCTGGAAAAGGTAGTTTCTGCTCAGCTCCACAATCATCTCATAACAAACAGTCTTTATGAGAAGTTCCAGTCTGGTTTTCGCTCTGGCCACAGTACGGAAACTGCCTTGGTCAGGGTCACCGATGACCTGCTGATGACGGCTGATGCTGGCTCTCCATCACTTCTCATCCTTCTCGATCTCACCGCAGCATTTGACACCGTGGACCACCATATTCTTCTACACCGCCTTCACTCCTCCATTGGACTCTCTGATACTGCTCTGGCCTGGTTTACATCATATCTCACGGACAGAACTGAGTATGTATCCCTGGGTGCTGCTAAATCGGACACACACTCTGGCACTTGTGGTGTCCCTCAAGGATCTGTCATCCACCATCACCAGCATCCTCTTCTCTGGTCATGACATCCACCTCTCTTCCTCAGTCACAAACCTTGGTGTTAGAGTGGACCCTCACTTGACCTTTGAGGCCCACATTAAACATCTTTGTAAAACCTCTTTCTTTCATCTTAGGAACATTGCAAAACTTCGCCCAATGCTCACTTTCCCTGATGCTGAAAAACTGGTCCATGTCTTTGTTTCCTCCAGGCTGGACTATTGCAATGCACTCCTTATCGGGATCCCAAGCAAGAACATCAAGCAGCTGCAGTACATCCAGAACTGTGCGGATAGGATTCTGATGGGCGTGCGGAAGTACCACCACATTACACCCATCCTCAAATCGCTCCATTGGCTTCCTGTCCAGTACAGGATTGAATTCAAAGTTTCCCTTTTGTCCCATCAGTGCCTCCATGGCACTGCCCCCCTATATCTCAAACAACTCATCACTCCCCTTTCCTCATCACGCCATCTTCGCTCTGGACAGGCCAACCTCCTCCAGCCTTTGAGGACAAGGCTTCGTACTATGGGTGACCGTGCCTTCTGTTCAGTTGCACCCAGTCTGTGGAATGCTCTCCCTATCCATCTAAGGGCCCCACAGACCGTGGACTCTTTTAAAAAAGGCCTTAAAACCCATCTTTTTAGAAAAGCCTTTTAGGGCTAAAAGTGTTAATTTAATGTTTCTGTTTTTATTCTATTTTGTATTTGTAGCACTTTGAGGTCATTGAATTGATGTAAAGTGCGTTATAAATAATATTTATTATTAATATTAAGTACCATTTTATTATTGCATTCAGAAATAATGTAAAATATCAGTAAGTAACACATTATAAACACTATAAAAATTGATTTTAGTTCCCCTCACTCCACAACAAATCCTTTAAATTCAACAGCATTCAGTACAGAATAGAAGTGAAAAACAAACATAAATTATAGTGGCATAATTCATTATAAGCTACATTTATTGTAAACACTAAACCAAAATGATTTTATTTAAAGCAAAACAAAATGCCCAGCATGTGGGAAATGCACTTTACAAATTAACTTGTGCGTGCTTAAACTGGTTTTGCATGCTTGACATTAATTTTATTATATACGTCACTTTGGAATATAATTGACAGCACGTTTCACAATTTTTTTTTTTAAATATGGTATATAATCTGCAACCAATATCAAACCTGTATGTGGTCTATATCTGTAGAAATTAACGTTATTATTATGGTAAAAGGACTTGAAATGTCTGCAGTTGTCTTGATGTTTTAAAGCTTTTGGCATTGTATTGCTTGGCTTAAATAAATCCAAGAGGAGCTGGTCTTAGTGGATGTTTGCTGAGATGCAGCCTGCACTTTACCATTTGTGTGAGTTTAAAGCCTTTTCTACCCCATTAATTGTTTATCTGTTTGCAATAGTATTAGTGCAAAGTCCTCAAAAAGGTGGCAGACCCTGACTTCATGTGGGTTCATCCCCTCCTCCATATTTCTCCCTTCAGCAAGCAAACAATGAAGCGTTTGTGTTTTCATGCTGATTTTGGACCCGTTGAGCCAAACAAATCTTAATCAGAGCCACTGTAAGAGAGAGCCAAAAATCTGATCTAAGATCAGCTTGAAGATTTAACCTGCTTCTGTCATGGCATCTCGTCTGTCTTGAGCATGATTAACTTTGACAGGAAATCAATACAGCTCCTCCTGGCCAGATATGGAGATAAGACATTATAATCCTGATGTTAAGGCTTTGTGGCCATGAGACCTTCATTATTTTGGCCAGAGATGTCCTTTACTGATAACAGTGTTTTTTGTCTTAGCTTGTTTTCTAGAGCCAGAACCGCAAGGCAGGAAGAATAACGTCACTCGAACAACGACTTTTCAGGTTTTACATTTGTGCTTCAGATATCATTTTAAATTATTTGCCTGGGCCAATACAAGCTGCTTACATACTTGCATACTTTATTTATTTGACATTTTGTTATTTATACCAGTCAAACATTTGTAATAATCACGATTTTTCACTGTATACTCATCAAGGCTATATTATGCTCATCTGATCAAAAATACAGTAAAAAGAGTAATGTTGTAAAATTATTATTACAATTTTCAATTGAATATATTTTAAAATGCAATTTATTCCTGTGATGGCAAAGCTGAATTTTCAGTAGTCATCACTCCAGTTTTCCGTTTCACGTGATCCTTTAGAAATCATCAATGCTGATTTGCTGCTCAAGAAACATCTCTATTTATTATCAATGTTGAAAACAGTTTTTGCTGATTAAGGGACAAATTAAACTGATTATAGATTGATTGACAGTAAATACTAGGGCTGTCGATTTAACGTGTTAATTTCATTAATTAGTTAAGTAAAATAAGGTGACACAATTTACACACCTGCCCTACCCCCAGACCTACATAGGTCATCTTACATTTCATACAGTTGATTGATGAAGAACGTGATGCAGGGCAGCAACTTACTGTGTGTTGTAGTCTATAGAATGCAATAAGAATGCACCTAAAATTGAAGATATCAGGGCAAAAATGCCCATTTATGAGTGTTTCATATGATATTGTTAAGTAATTCACACGGGCAATGACTGCAATATTACGAGTGCTGTTTTTGTTCCGAATAGCACATGTAGCAAATCAGCTCTATTAAATATTAGTAATCAATAATAACTGGTTATAATTGATTATACATATCTGGATCAGTTAATATGATTAACTTGAGGTAGCTAAATTAACATTACAATCAATTAAGCAGTTCGTCCAACGAACTCTTTTGATTATTCATTTATTCTAAGAAAAGGGTATCTTTCATTTCTACAGAAAAATAAGTCTTTCCTAGCATGTACAGGACTTAGAGCATGTAATAGGGTCAAGATTGTAAATTAAACTTTGTATGCAAGCAGGGAGTCAGAACCAAACACATATTGTGCACAAGTTTTATTAACAAAAACACAAAAACAAAACTAACATACAAACATGAAGCTTGAACTCTCTTCTTTTAAATGAATTAATTTATATAAAGAACAACTAATCTCAGTTTATGTAATCTGTATGAAAAGAGAGAGATGTCAGTCTTTTTCTTTTCAGCTCATTATACCTGATTACGCGTTAATGTGCAACGCCCACGGAGAGCACGCGCTATTGAAACGCAAATGATGTGAAGCAAGCCATGCAAACATACCAACACCCACTCTGGATTGTAAAACACATCATGTTTAATAAGAATCTTGCACTTTACCTCGTCTTGCTGCGCTGTGAGGAATAATACCATCTAATAATCCTGGAAAATGTACCAGAAGTGCTGGTAGTTTCATTTCGAGGAGCAACGGATCCAGCTGATGTAGTAAGTCATTTATTCTTAAGTGCTTTGTTCTAATCGCGATATTGAATAGTGTCTGACTGTAAACCGCAAAAAGACTGTTTGAATATGAATTGCGTGTCTGTGTGTAAATGATGAATGAACGGCACAGGCGCGCGCTGTTTACTTCAGTTATACATCGCGTGTCTGTGCCGTTCATTCGCTCTCACATCTATATTAGTAAACATGTTATTTTTACATGAACACGTTCAATGTATATTGCTATAGCCTACTGAGATGAGTAAAAAATAGACTGAAATATGTTGAAATAAAATGTCTGTATAAGCAACAAATTGCAAATTAACATGTATATGCTAATATATCATGAACACAATATGTTACAGACTAAATATGAATGTTTAGACAAGATTTCGTGATTAGTTTTGGATGGATTATAAAGTTTTGACTGTAAAAAAAGACTACTGCCACTTTAAATAGGTAAGCTTGTGTTAGTCAATTTCTGCTCATATGTTAAATATACTATAGTATGATGTTTTGTCAAAAATAAAGTAGGTATATTGAATTATCAACTAAGATGTTATTATAGTGTTTGTTCCAATATTCAAACTAATGAATCCTTACCTTTAAATACGTATGATAAATGTATACTTTTTACAAAGAAAGAATACACTAAAAATTTTGTTAAAATTGTAATTGTTGTTGTAATTTGTAACCTATTTGTAATTGGTTACAATTTGTAATTGTAAAATATATATATATATTTTATACGCAAAGATTGTCGCAGACGAGATGAACCGTCTGGCAGTTACACCGAAAATGTTTTCGCCGCACTTCGTGGGCTCGGGAAACTGAACCGGAGGTATGGGCGCAGCGCGCGCGCCCTCAGTGCTTCAATACGGCGGCTCGGCTCGCTGACAGCGGTGGCTGGCTGTTTCATATGTGACGGAGAATCGAAATAGAGGATGCAGTTAAGACCTTTGCTGCGATGAAGGCCTGCCGTGCGTGTTTCTGAAATGTAAGTTAAGCTTCATTTGCTCTTTAGTCGTTATTTAAGATGCTGAACCTGCTGATGATATAATGTGCTTGCGGACATTTCATTTGTGTGTGTATACGCACATAAGAAAGTGGTGTAAAGAGATTTGCAACAGTAATTTGAGGAGGTGAAATGTGATTATTTGGAAAATTGCAGAAATGACTGCTTAAAGAAAAATGCCAGCAGGCATTTGCCTCCTACATAAACTTTAATATTGTTGACATTTTGGGCACACGAGCGTTGCGCACTATTTGCGCTATATGTAGGCCTATGGCTTATTGGTCTTTGTTTGTTGTTGCTGGTTTTGCGTTATATGTATATGGCATATTGGTCTTTGTGTGTTGTTGCTGGTTTTGCGTTATACTGTATGTATATGGCATATTGGCCTTTGTGTGTTGTTGCTGGTTTTGCGTTATATGCAGGCTATATGGCATATTGGTCTTTGTGTGTTGTTGCTGGTTTTGCGTTATATGTATATGGCATATTGGTCTTTATGTGTTGTTGCTGGTTTCGTGTTATATGCAGGCTATATGGCATTATTGGTCTTTGTGTGTTGTTGCTGGTACGTTGCAAATAGAGGGGCAGCACAATTGTTTTTCGCCTAGTGCGGCAGAAGTGCACTCATTCGAAGTGCAAAAAAAGCTGTAAAGGGGGGAGCTTTACAGGGGGTATGGCTTATCTAAATGAGATGTAAATGAGCCCTATTGTCACCCCCAGCAGCAGAGAAAGGTGAGAACTGCACAATCTTTAGAGCTCGTTTTCTCCTCTTTGAGCTTTTTTAAGTGCCTACTTTAAAATGGCCACAACTTCTCCAAATATTATCAGATTTCCACATGTTACACATCGTTGGAAAGCTTGGATATTATACTCTCAGAATCTATGAATAACTCAAAATGCCCCAGAACCGACTTGTGTCCCTAGTTTCCGTGACTGGTCACATATATATAATTTATATATAGCATTCTTTGGTACCCATTGACACACCATGTGTGAAAGGCTCATTAATATGCAGCTCATTATGCGGCACTTTATCCGGCCATTGTCTTCTCAGGTGTGAACACGCCTCCACGCATATTGCCTTTCCAATCAAAAAGTGTCTTATACAATTTAAATCAATGTATTGTTTTGTGTAAATGATTAGGCAAGATGATTTTCAGATCATTTTGAAGCAAAAACTCTAGGCAACAACACCCATTAGTCAAAAGTCTTGTGGACACATATTTAGTATGTGTTTTGTGGCCTTATTTCAGACACTTTAAGTTTTTCAATAACCATGCATAAACAATATTCTCTCAAAAATACAAAAATGTAAATACATCTTGCTCACATATTATGGTAGCCCTGTTTGTGCTAAATAGAGTGTAATTACACCTTTGCCATTAATATGTTTATAAGCAACTGAAAAAAGCACAAATGTCAGGGCATGTAAAAACATCTCAAGGACCCCAAAAACTACTTGGACCCCAGAGGGTTAATGAGCACATGGCTGGTTTGGTCAAGCCCTGGGGCCCTGGTGAGGCCACGCAGGACAGCACAACACCCGAACGTTCTGAGAAATCAAGAGTGGGAGGGCTTGTTGAGGATGTTATTTGAAGCTTTAGAAAGGTCCCGCCTCTCAGGATTGGCTCGACCAATGAGAAAGGTGGAGTTTCCCGGTGGGAGAATTTGATTTATGGGTCTTTGTTCCAAGAGGGCTCATTTGCATGTGCATGCTGAATGGGTGTTAGCTTGATGAAGAACTATGAAATATTATTGTAGTACTAATATGTTGTTGTTATCGACATATCATGTACACAGTCACTTCGATCTTCAAAGTACCAAGTTATAGAGACCAAATATGCCATATGATGGTGGCTAACCATAGTATGCAAAGTCTGAAACATTAATCCAGTGGTTCTCAACTGGATTAATGTGTCAAAACAACATCAGAAGGAAAATGAGATCATGAGATGTGAAAATTAGATACGTTTATACTAGAGGTGGGCATAGATTAATTTTTTTAATCTAGATTAATCTCACTGTAATTTTGGAATTAATCTAGATTAAAATGGCTCAATTGAATTCTGCCGAAGGCATTCAGAATATGTGTGCTACCCAAATAATGACTAAAAGTATGTCTTTGAGAATAGTTCGCCTTGCGTAGAGATGTGAATTTCTGCCAAAAATGCCATTCGACAATAGAGGAGCAAAAGTCGAATATTGTTAAAAAAAAAAAAAAAAACGCACACTCACAATGACAGAAAGGGAGGCCAATTTCATCTTTAGCGATTTGTCATCAAACAAACTGTTTATTAATTGAACAAGTAACATGTTTTCGTTTTTTTTTTTTTACATAGTAGGCTAATTGGAAGAAGAAAAAAACAATAAGAACGACGTAACTACAGTCCGTTTTTGCATCGCCAAACCAGATGCTCGATCGTTAGATCAAAAAATAATGTCATAATGATTTTATGTGAACCTGCCTTTACCGGCAATAGCCTCCTTCTTTTTAAACAAATTAGTTTTCAATCAATGTAAACTATTCGTGTGACGCAATACACACACATTACCGCGGGATGGCGGGTGTTCATTTCATAAACTGTACACAATGGTAGCTTATTTAACCTGTTAACCTTGGCCAGTGCGCCGACGCTCTGAAGCGGTTTTTTGTAGCCTATAAATTAATGTATATGTCCAAAAAAACGGATAATGTCATACTTTTTAGTAGTGCTATCGTGGCGTAATAATTTGTTTGGTTGTAAAATGTATTACCTGAAAGAAATGAAATCGAATGTATCGTTCTGTGGAATCATTCATTCACAGACAGCGTACGAAGATGTTCAACTAATACTTGTCTTCATCGCAGGCAAAAATATGATGCATTTGCAGATTTGCTTTCACTAGACTAAACTAGATCCACGGCCACTTCATCCAACGCTCTTGATGTTCTTAAATCTTCCAGTTACGAATCCGAGTCGAGTGTGATTGAACGCGCTTCAGGCGATTCAGTGCGTTAGGAACTGAACAGATCATTCAGACTGATTCGCGAACCGATTTAGACAGATCTGCCAACTTGTTTGATGAAGTCTTTGAACAGAATCGACTCAAAAGAGTGATTCATTTGTAAATTGAGCATCGCTCATGCTCATACAAAAGATACAGCGCGCTTGGAAAAAACTCATTTAACAACATGTAATTACATTAAAATAAATTAACGAGAGGAACGTCGCCCAACGTAACATGTAAAAGTATACACCTTGTGTCCCTGACAGGAAAATACCCTGCTGCGCGATCTGTGAGAGTAGGCGCGGCGTCAGTTATGTCAAATATACTAGGCTATACACATGGAATTGCGCGAAAATATAACGATATTCGAAAAATTCACTTTATGATCCCAACCCAACTTTGAGAATAGATTAACGGCGATATTTTTTTTATCGCCCGATAAGAGTCTCACGTTAACGCCGATAACGGCCCACCACTAGATTATACATTTCTCAAGTGGTTATATATATATATATATATATATATATATATATATATATATATATATATATATATATATATACATATACATATACAGGGTTTTTCCTGCATAGACGCCTCTCGACAAAACTCGGACAGACAGTCATGTGCTCATATACACTTTTTCCACCGTGACAGTTCTGTCGCGATTCCCGCTTGTGTCCATTCTCTAACCGTGTAGTTTGGCGATAGTGCTGCACGGATCATAATCCGCGGGTCGAGTAATAAAAACATTCCATTCAATCGAGGGTGGATGACAGCTGAATGAGTGTAATAAAGACACGGAACCCCCATCATGGTACCTAATGTACGGACGGTAACAAAGTTGCGCTGTTGAGTCTCGGCAGTTATTTATAACATTAATTATAGTTAAGAAACCTACACACGACCAGAGTGCTGTTTTTTCCTGAATGCCATCACGATTGAAACCGAGATATTAATTTCATAACAGTTCAATAAACAAATAGTTAAAATTAAGTTTACATTTTACAAAATTACATTTTTAGACTGTTTTTGTTCTGTTTTAGCAGCGAAAATAGTTCCAAACAACAGAACCATATCGCGTCTCACAGCAACACTCATCCATGATTCATTACTGAATCATTCAGCGTTTGGAACTAATCGCTTGAGTCAAAGATTCAATTGCCCATTATTAAACCGCCTCATTCTGAATCAATCAGCCGTTTGAACGAATCGTTTACATTAATGACTCAATGACTCGCTCATTAAGACGGCCGCCTGCCGCCTCCTACTGGCGGTTTAGTTTCAAAGTATCATTCTTTTCAACATTCCTTGTATATTCAAAAAATATTCAAAATAATCTCATTTAATACAGTTATAATTTTTCAATGTAAATTATTTAATTTGATTGGTAACAGCCTAGTGTCTTATTATTTTAATTGAATGCATTGATAAAATGTAAGAATTTTAAATGAAATTTAGAGCATACATTAAATAAAATTAGGGGGAAAATGCCCTTTATAAAGGTACAAAAAATTGTTCTGATAAGAGTGTTTTCAAAAATGAAACATTGACAATAAGTTTAAAGCGAGTAAAGCCTCTGTTTAGAATATAAAGAAAATGTAATTTTGCCAAACGAAGAACTTTTAATTTAAATAAATGTTAATTGTGTGATATGTTACCATATTATCATGCTTAATTGAATAATTGTAATGTGATGATCAGATGCAGATATCTAAATCAAAGAATATGGATGGTTGGCGGGTGGATTATTATTTATTTTTAACAACAGATTCGAGTGACTCAAAGTGCACCAGATTAATGAATTTATCTTTAAAATGTACAAACTTTTCTCCCGGGGGGCCATGCCCCTGGACCCCCCTAGTGTTACAATTTTACCACCTCCGCCTCATTTTGAGCCAGGAAAAACCCTGTATATATATATATATATATATGTATATGTATATGTATATGTATATGTATATGTATATATATATATATATATATATATATATATATATATATATATATATATATATGATTAACAGGGTTTATTTCTCCTTCTCAGGAGAATTAAGTGAGTGTCACATCTCTCAGGAATTACCTTTTAGAGGTCGTAAAAATCCTTATCTATGTAACAGGACCCCGAGTTCTGCCAGTAGTGTTAGCTTCATTGGGATGTTAGTCTCGGGGGAAGTTACACTGGTCGGTAACAGTTTATTTGAAGGGGTGTGCATAAGACTGACATCACACTGTCATAAACGTGACATAACACCTGTCATGAACATGAAGGAGTCTTTGTTGACATTGTTTAAAAGTTGTTTAAAAGTTGCAAAGTTGACATTGTTTAAAATGTCTTTTGCATTTGACATTGTAATAACCCTTCATGTTCATGACAGGTGTTATGTCATGTTTATGACAGTGTCATGTCAGTCTTGTGCACACCCCTTCAAATAAAGTGTTGTAGGGAGGGTGAGATTGCCGGATTGTTTTATCATTAGATAAAATGAATAATTCGTGTGTGTGATTGGTCCAGACGCTACACACGATTGCAAATGTGATATTGATTTACAACAGTTCAATAAATATGAAATTAATGAGGAGAAATTTCCGAATTACACTTTTAAATGCAAGAATTGGGTTTCAACTTACTCCAATGTCTGATACAAATGTAAAAATAATTGAAAAGAAAACTTTTAAGTGGTTCAAATGTTGGCTTATACCTTACTAAGATTTGATTTATACATTGTTTATACTCTTTTATTATATACATAAATTGACCATGGTGAACATATTTAGACAATATGAGAACCTAATTCTGTTTTCAGACAGTTTAATATAACTTTCAGAAGAGTCCAGTAAAAATGTCACTGCCACTCGTCAACCGCGCCTGTCACAGTTGCTAGGCAACAAGAATAATCCTCCCTTGGCTAGTCCGTCCCATTTAACATTGCTCGTTCTGACCTGCGTGACCTTTGAACTCTGCGTCCTTCAAAGCATGTAGCCTCTTAGGGACTGTTTACACAAACCTGTTTTCACGCAAAACTTGTTATGCGTTTTGGCAGTTCATTTACACGACAATAGCATTTTGGGTGCTGAAAATGCAAACTTTTGAAAACGGGTTTCTAAGTGCAAGTTTTTGAAAACAAAAAAAAAGTGAATCTCTGAAGACGATGACGTCTTTCACATCTGTATTACGTGTTCAGTCTCTAGTCTTTCATTGCCATCTGATGGCCTGGCAGCAGAATACAGCGTTTTTAATAGTTTTTGCAGATATGTGTGAATGGGGATTGTTTTGACATTGGTGTCGTGTATACGTGGTAAACTCAAAGGAAAAAAAAGTATCTGTTTTAAGCATATCGTTGTCGTGTAAACGTACCCTTGATTTGCAGATTCAATGGCCCATTTATTTACCGCCACCTACTGGCAGGTTTAGAGTAACACTCATAAAAATAAAAATAAATAATATATTTTGGGTATATATTGGGTATATTTTGTCCAAAAATAAAAATTCAGTTTGTTTACATTTACTCATTCTTATATCATTTCAAACCTGTATGTGTCACAAGGTTTTTTTTTAGACAGACAGATTAAGACTCCAACACGAGTTTAATTACAAATATCCAAAAGACAAACAGATGGTGCCAACACACATAAACACAACCAGATGGTGGCAACACGCATAAATGCAAGAGAGACCAGACAGAGAATGTACAACTTATATAGGATAACTCAAACAAGATGATAGAACACAGCTGAAACAAACTAATAATGATGGTAACCAAGGAGACAAACGAGTGGCGGGAATCTGAACAAGGAAGACACGTGACAAATGAAAACAAACTGAAAGTCCATAAAGAATTTTTTTGCGTAACATAAAATACATTTTGAAGAATGTTGGTAACCAACCTGTAAAAATCATGATCCTTGAATTTTGTGTAATATATTTTTAATACATTGAATCAAATAAAAAAATAAAAACTTTCTAAAGCTTCTTTTTGTAATGTCTACTTAAGGCTTTCCTCATTTAACACAATCATGTCTTTAAATTATCTTTTGGCGGTAATTTCTCAGACAAATTTGATGTGCGATTAATTTGCCTGAGAAATTAGATTAATTAATCTGCACAATTTAATTAATTAGTTCAAAATGTTAATTGCTTGACAGCCCTAGTAAATACATTAATTTATTTATTTGTGTTTTACTGAACATTTCTCTTTTAAATACATTGTTCATTGAACTTTCTACTCATCAAATAATTTTTAAAAAATCACATTTTCCACAATGATATTAGGCAGCAACTTTTTTTTCCCACCATTGATAATAAGAACCATTATTAATAATTGAGAACTAATTCAGCATATTAGAATAATTATCAAATAAATGCAGCCTTGGTGAGCATAGGAGACTAAAAAAAAAACATTTAAAAATCTTAATTTAATCCAAATGTTTGACCATTAGTTTACATAAGCATTAAATTGGCCATTTGCCACTCACCTCTCTGGATATATCAACATTTGACATTGGAAACTCCACTGCGGTCGACTACTTGTTTAATGTTCAATATTTTAAGTAGGACCCAAAAGAACCTTCTGAGTATTGCTGTCCTTTCTTGTCGTATTTTGCTGTGGCACATATATCTGTTTCTCTTGACCTTCAAAATCATCTCAGGAGGGTTATGAGAGGTGAAAGCCTCGTTTAGTAAACCCGAGTTGAATTACAGACATGCTGCATGTCAGTGTGTACACTGGGAGACGGCAGTTAAATGGGAACTGTCTTTCTGATGAAGTGGGAGCAGTTGGGATGTTGAACCCTTGACTCACTGGTCCGTTCCATTTTGAAATGGTTTTCTGTTGAAATATCACTGCATTAACCATCAGGTGAAATATGACATTGTTTGTCATTTTACAACCTTCAAAGTGTTACAAGATGTTGAGATATAATTGGAACAAGTGCAATAAAAATGTTTTAGACAAGTACACATTTCAACTACTGTAGTTAAGGCAAACAACTATATACAGTATAATTTATATTCAACTCTCTATACATTTATTTGTTGCAGAAAGCTGAATTTAATAAAATGATAATTGTTGAACAGTGAAAAAAATTGTTATCACAGAGTTGCTTATTATCTTATATTGCTAAATCTAAAGTCAAAAATTGTGGGATGTTGTTTCAATACAATAATATTACATATTTGAGACCAAGATTCTATTGCATGACATCACTAAAGCTCTGATATAATATACTCATACTGCAGGTGCTCTGTGGGGGCCGTCAAGTTTGCCCTTGCTGTTTGATGTGTCAGTAAAAGCGTGATGTTATCAGGCCTGGTGGGACAGACTGTGACTGGAATGGTTTCAGGTCTGTGAAGCAGCGTTCTCTGTGTATTTGGTCTCTGCAGGCCAATGCCTCATATCCTTACGTCCCTGACAGACTCAGATGGGCTAGAACGGAGCTCGACCTCACAGGTCACTCAATCAACCTTCACCACAGGCCCTCTGCCCTCACCTCTGTAGCCCCTTTCCACTCTACATCTCTTTCTCTATCTCTCCATTTCCTTTAGACTCTCTCTCACATGCCCATCTTCCATATGGAAGCCTCTCAAGTCTCCCACCCACTGAGAACAAAGAGGTCTCTCACATCCTGTCATGACCGTTGGCCAAAGCCCCCTACCTCACCTGCAATGACCTCAATGCTGCCCATTTTCCTCATCCCCAATCCTCATCAGTATCGGACAGGATGCACATACACAATGTGATTTATGTACAAAACATCCTTTGTTGGTTCTGGAACTTCCTATCAAATAATTATAACCCTGTCCACAACCATAAACCTACCCTCCTCTATGCTTACTAGACCTTATACAAAATCTTTAGAGCTTTAATGACTTAAATGATTTTACACCTGGAGAACGGCTCTCTGTTAGCATTCCCTTTTACCTTAAAGGGAGTTGCTTTGCTAGTGTTTTAATTTAGTAAAATGGCTGCCATTAGAGAAGGATGGATTTTGTCCACAGAATGGTCACAATTACATTATCTACCTGGGATTTGAGGGAACGATTTTAATGTGTAATGTATTGGAAAATTTTATTTTCTAGGGCTTTCCAAGTTAACTTAAATGGATAGTTTACACAAACAATGAAAAGTGTCCAAATCCGAGAGTTTTGTTCATCTTTAATAAATACTTTTTTTTTTCATTGAAACCTTAAAAGATGTCTGTCCCTCCATTGAAAGTCCCTTCACCTAAAACTTTAATGCTTCTAAAAGTTGATTGAGAAATTGCAAAAGTAATCCATATGATGTATAGATATGAATTTATATGTGAATTTATATGAACAGATTTAATTTAGGCTTTTATTCATATAAACGTTGATCAACTCGCGTACATGGAGAAAGTCAAATATAGTAAACATGGAAGCTCAACCTTACTTGTTTCATTTAATATTACAGGTCTGAAATCATGACATTTACCAGTTATTTTATTTAGACATTTTTTTTTAACTGTAAGAGATTAAAAATAATATACAAATCTTTTGTAGTAAATTAGCTCAAAAGGGAAATATGAAGAATTAATTGTAAAAATATTTGGAGCAGTGAATTGAATTAACTTGATGTAGCAGAATTAATATTACAATCAATAAACCTGTTCGTCCAACGAACATTCAGTATTAATTGAACTCTCAGAAAGTTTTTTTTCGTGGTCACAGAAAAATATTTCTTTCTATTTCTTACTGGGTACAGTACTACTCAGAGCATGTAGCTGTGATCACATCATTAAAGGCACTTTGTATTGCAAGCATTGCCCACAGAAACTACTCGGGTGAATGTGCACAAACGTTTTATTCAACTAAGTCACGAACACAGTATATTACAGGCAGATACAACTACAGTCACAATTTATACAAAAATCACAAATATTCCAAGTGTTTCAAGGCCAAACGATTGATTTGTGTAAGGAACATACCCAAAAGCGATCACCGTCTGCATCCACCGTAAAGCTCAGATCCGTTGTACACGTTAAAAATTGCCACCATTGAAAGCGTTACATTAGCTTTGATTGTGAAATGGTATTGGTATTGTATTTGTCTCGTGAACGACTGTGTCATGCTAAAGTTTGGAAGTATCTTTTAAATGACTGTCAGGGCTCTCAAGTGTCACTCATTGAGCGTGACAGTCACTTATTTCGGTCTTTTGTCACACTCTCCTGCCACACATTATATTTCTCACGCTGAAAAACTATTTGTATTATATTTAATATGCCGCAGCGCCCAAAACTCTGGCCGCGCCGCTCTCATTGTGGAACCGGCAGGAATCAAGCGCGCCTCCTCTCGTGTTGTTCGTCGAGCTACACAATAGCCAATATGCAACATGACTTTTTGTAATAGTTTTATACTGTTTTGGTTCTGTTTTTGTAATAACCTGCGACTGTACTTTTATTTGCCTTTTATATGCATTATATTGAAGTGTTTAGGGTATGGGTGGAGTAAGGTGCTTTACAATATGTATGGAAGTATAATTATATAAATAATGTAATTTCTACTTTTACAAATGTTTCCAACAAATTAAAACAGGTCAATTTAGCTCAAAGGGAATTATTAATTAATTAATTAATAGGTAATTTTAATTTGTTTAATTTATTATGAGTCACTTATTTTACGCCTGAACAAATGGATCGTTCACTCTGTGGTGGAGATTAATATCCAAACTATATATAGCAGTTTAAGACATTTAATTTGTACGCCTAACACAAGAACACTTTAAATACTACAAGACTTTATTAATTATAACACATGAAAAACATCAAACACATTAACACAAGTTGCAGAAAGAAATTAAGTGAGGAAAGAATGATGAGGGAAATGATGTAATCCCAAGTTTCTAGCACTATGTGCACATTATAACGAACTTGAACGAACCATCAATCATTTATTTATCCTTCTATCGCTTCCTTGGCAGGGGTATTTAATTTTGTATCAATGCACCAGTTCAGCTATAATCCCGAGGCTATACTTGCGTTTGTGTTGGTGTCTTTGATGGGGAATTCCCTTCATGGTCCTTGCTGGAGAGGGGGGTTCCCAGCAGTTCTCTAGTTAGCTCAGACTGGATGGCTCCCACTATATTTATGTTCCTAGATTGTTGATTCGTAATTTGTGTGGAATACTGTTTAAACAAATCTTCTCTCTCCAATTTGCTCTCAGATCCTACAGTGTGGATTAAAAGGGATGCCAAGGGGTCCTGACCAAGCATCCATACTGTATGTGACAAACTGAGAGTGAGAGCATATTATCAAACCTATCCTTAAAAACAGAAGGATATACTATAGGACTCAAAGATGCTCCAGAACAAAAAAAGATGTTGATCCAGGAACAAGTTGCACTTTGGTAAATCACGTCAAGCAGTTGTTTCAGCGGTTGGGTTCCTCATTGAATGCGTTTCCAGCAGTTCTTCAAGCAATAAGGGTGAGGGTGTGAGTTTTCACTTTTGTCAATGAAGTTGTTTCCAGCCGATTAAGTTTTCAATTCCTGCATAGATTGAAAAGCCTTGTTGTCGAAAACCATTTCCTTGAATACACTTGAGGAAGTTCAGTGTTTGCATTCATACGCCGCCACAGGGAGCATTCCCAAAACCGAATGAGAAATGACAAGTATTTAACAGGCTCTGGTCTTCTTTTGCTTTAATTTTAAAAGGGAATGTTGTAATTGTTCCCTTCTCCTACTGTTCATGGTACTTGCTGAATCGGGACAAATTATCCCTGGATAATTTCCTACAATTGTTCCTCTACAGGGAAGAGACTTATTTTAATCCAAGTTCTTTCTCATTTTGAAAGAATTTTAAAATGCCAGCGTCAGATTTTGTTTTTTTCATCCTCTCACCAAATGAACCCTGGTCTCCTGTAGGCAGACTGTGGTAGATGAGATGACGGAGAAGAGTGTATTACATTTTTACATGTTTGACCTTTCAGAATCGTTTTCGTACATATTCTGCAGGTAACTGTCAATCTTTTGTGCCGTTTCGTAACTGGCATCATTCAAGCTTTGCTGGAGAAACGAGGAGAACTGGGGGGAACCCACTTAATATTCACATGGCAGTCATGGTGAATTGAAATGAATGAGTGAGAAAGACTAAGGGTTTGTGAGTGTGTTGGAGCGAGAGAGTGTGTGTGTGTGTGGGAAGGTGAGAGAATGTGTGAGAGAATGCGAGCAAGAAAAAAAAAACACACTGCAGACTGTGAAATTGACGATTGGGATTGGCACGATGGCCGTCGCTTAAAGTTTCATCTCTACATGTAAATAAGACTGCACCGCTGTAAAACACTCCGGAAGAGAAAGAGATGGGTGAATGGATGTTTAAAAAATTTGACTACAGCTGCCCATGAAATCACACTATATTGACTCCTGATATGTAGCTGGTTCTGGGGATAATTCGTTTTTGGAGGGTATCTTTCTGGGGAAAAAAGACCAGCCGGGTCAAGTTAATGTAACATTGTAGCTGGGTTGTTGCTTGGCCAAGATGGTCAACTGGATGGACATTAGCTTTATCAAATTTACATTTACATTTATTCATTTAGCTGACGCTTTTATCCAAAGCGACTTACAATTGCTATATTTCAGAGGTCGCACGCCTCTGAAGCAAATAGGGGTTAAGTGTCTTGCTCAGGGACACATTGGTGTCTCGCAGTGGATTCGAACCCGGGTCTCTCACACCAAAGACATGTGTCTTATCCACTGCGCCATTACCACCCCTGACGCGCCATCACCACCCCTGACAAATGGTAGTCTAGCTGATCATCCAAGACCATTTTGGATAAGTTTTGTATAGCTGGACTTTTGACTGTTAGCATTCAATCTTTTCCACTTATTTTGCTAAGTTTGGGCATTGTTTCATAGCTAAAATAACCGTAGCTATAACCAAAGTGGGATACAATTCTGCTCAAGGATATGTGGTTTACTTGCTACTGAGTACCGCAAACAAAACTTTGAGTATAGTGCAACATTTTATTTGTTTTTTTAAGTGCTTATTTTCAACAACTTAATTTCTATACGAACTGACTCTTAGAAGTTGTGTAACGGCAATCAGATTGGAACTTGACATTTTAGTATGCAACTGCTCAGACTAGGATCAGCTATTGACCAACTTGGACCAACTAGAAACAAGGTAAAATCAGATAAGCCATTAAGCAGGTTTTAGCTACATTTTCAAGCAGGGTAAGAACTTGTTGACTTTTCCACTCAGTTTCTCCAACCTTTTTAACCACTTATATGTTTGTTTACACGTATGACCTTGGCTGTTAAATAATATTTCAGCATCATTTGATTATTATAGACTTGCAGGAAAAGTAGCAAATAGAAACGGTCTGTTGGCTGATCTAGGTAGTAGACTGGAAGGTATAGGAAGATATTGAAATGACATTATAGACTATTATAGACAGATAGCAAATGCTACATTTGCCAAGTAGCACAGAACCAAATGTATTCAAAAAGTTGTGGGAGATTACTTGAACAAATATTCATAAAGGTCATGTTTTCCGATATTCAACCAACCATCTTCCCAGATTTGTTATGAGTTTGTTATGAATATTGTTGTTGTCATTTATTAAATACTAAATATTTTGTATTAATTAGTTGTTATATTTCTTTTTCTACTGCTCCTTCTTCTGTTTCTTCTTCTGTTTCTTCTTCTGCTGCTGCTTCTCCTGCTGCTCCTCATCCTCCTCATAGATTTCAAACTAAATTTTAATCAGAAAAATCCCTATTCTATTTTTCCCCCCAAATTGTAGCACTACTATTAGTAGTAGTTAGGGGGGCACCGATCTGATACTCCGTATCGGTATTTGCTCCAATACTGCCATTCTTTGCCGGATCGGAGGTCGGTCAGACAAGAACGATCCAAATCCGATATTGTTCATGCGTATACTATTCTGTGTTATTGTTAAGCCCCACAAAAGGCACAAAAACATTATAAAGCACCAGAAAGTTCCACAAACTATATTATAACTGTAAGTCTATAGTATAATGTGAGGTATAAATGAATATTTAAGTGTTTAAATTCAAGTTCACGTAAACTCTTCCCTCCGCTGTGGCTGTCAGTCATTGTCCATTCAGAATTCAAACAGCGCGTCGCGCTTTGTTACGACAGTCAACACGATGAAACTCACCAAGAGGATTCAATTTTACTATTATTATACTTGATCTGTAGATAAAGGTCTATGATTTTGCATAAAACAACTTTATTGCTTTACCTTAATTATGTTACTTTCTACCGGGTGTTTGATCACAGCACTGGAATAGAGAGCACAATATTGTTCTTCAAGCGCACAGTAACTGAAATTGAAAACCGTTAAAAGAAAAGGCTCAATGAACTATTGCATAGATATATACTGTAGAATACAGTACGCATCAATGTCTTTCCTTTGTGTTCTGAATTTTTGAATGCGGACTCGAAGCGATGCGCTGCGATGTTGCTTCAAGAGCATCACTTATTTTCTCTTATTTGTTCCCCACTAAATACTGTTTTTTTTTTTACCAAATGTTCAGATTTTATACTATTATTATTATTAAGCGTAGCATCAGTTCTGGCAGGTCACGTTAGTCAGTATGGCATTCTTATTCCCCTTGAATCAGAAAACATTCTCGAATCATGCTGTATTTAAAATCTTGAATAATGATGTCTTCAATATATTCATGTTGGTTCTGTTCTGTTTACCCTAAGGAGGGTTATTGCTGCTCTTATCCATGCTAGGCTGCATGGATGCGCAAGGAGTTATTGCCCAGAACAGAACCATACCGCCAATCCTAACTGTATGGTAATTGTCAATCGTATTTGACGATAGTGGTCCTGATAGAAGTGCAATTGTGAATTTATTTATTTATTTATTTATTTATTTTCCTAGAGTAACTTTTACTGCTGAATTATCCACTAATCTAGTATATGATAGCATTTTTGTCATAGATTATGATCATATATTTTTTGATTTGTTGTTTTTCTTTATAATAAAGTTGTCTGTATTTAGTAGATTCTGTTTAACACACAAAATAGTTATTATCAGTTCAACAAACAGAGTTTGTTGAGTTAAAAAAGAACTGCGCTGGTATCGGTATCGCTCGATACTCAGAATTTTTGGGATCGGATCGGTTCTGGAAAAATGGTATCGGTGCATCCCTAGTAGTAGTACCCCGAAATCCTGTACGGGTCCTGTTTGGTAAACCCACACCCACAGTACTTAACCCTCTGAGGTCGGCGCGCGATAGTCTCGCTTTTTTTCTTATAAGTGCAAAAGAAACTCAAAATACTCTGTTGATTTTGATCTTACATATTAAGTGTTGTACATCATTAGATCCTGATAAGTGTCTATTTTTTTGTGGATACTCACAATAAAAATAAATTGTTGTGCTTCTCGCCAAATAAAGAAAAACCAACATGATGCGCGTTCTGCCTTCTCTCTGTCAGTTAAGTCCATTCTGAAACTCGTCCGAAAATTAACTGTAATTCCGCGAATACTTGTCATACAGGCACGAGTGTTTTTCCATAATGAAGCTAGAACTCTCTTCTTTTAAATGAATTTAAATAAAAAAACAAATATTCTCAGTTTATGTAATCTGTATGAAAAGAGAGAGATGTCAGTCTTTTTCTTTCCAGCTCATTATACCTGATTACGTGTTAATGTGCCACGCCCATGGAGAGTGCGCGGTATTCAAACGCAAATGATCTAAGGCAAGCCATTCAAACATGCCAACGCCCACCAGCTGGATTATAAAACGCATCGTTGTGAGGAATAATACTATCTAATAACCCTGGAAAATGTACCAGAAGTGCTGGTAATTTCATTTTGCGGAGCAACGGATCCAGCTGATGTAGTAAGTCATTTATTCTTAAGTGCTTTGTTCTAATCGCGATATTGAATAGTGTCTGACTGTAAACCGCAAAAAGACTGTTTAAATATGAATTGCGTGTCTGTGTGTAGGCTAAATGATGAATGAACGGCACAGGCGCATGCACGCTTTGTTTACTACAGTTATACAGCGCGTGTCTGTGCCGTTCATTCACTCTCACCTGCACCTACATTAGTAAACGTTATGTTTACATGAACACATCCAAACTATATTGCTATAGCCTACTAAGATGAGTAAAAATAGACTGAAATATGTTGAAATAAAATGTCTGTATAAGCAACAAACTGTAAATTCACATGTATATGCTAATATATCATACACTATATGTTACAAATATTGTAACAAAGAATAAATATGAATGTTTAGACACGATTTTGTGATTAGTTTTGGATAGATTATAAAGTTTTGACTGTAAAAAAAGACTACTGTCACATTAAATAGGTACGGTTTTGTTCACCAATTTCTGCTCATAGTTAAATATACTATAGTATGATGTTTTGTCAAAAATAAAGTAGGTATATTGAATTATCAACTAAGATGTTATTATAGTGTTTCTTCCAATATTCAAACTAATGAATCCTTACCTTTTTAATACGTATGATAAAATATATACTTTTTTACAAAGAAATACACTTGAAATATTGTTAAAATTGTAATTGTTGTTGTAATTGTAACCTATTTGTAATTGGTTACAATTTCTAATTGTAAAATGTATATATAGATAATTTCTTTTGTCCTTGCATTCTTTGGGATTCTGTGACACCTGTGTGAAAGGGCTAATTAATATGCAGCTCATTATGTATGTGGCACATTATCCGGCCTTTGTCTTCTCAGGTGTGAACACGCCTCCACGAATATTGCCTTTCCAAACAAAAGGTATCTTATAAAATTTAAATCAATGTATTGTTTTGTGTAAATGATTAGGCAGGATGATTTTCAGATCATTTTGAAGCAAAAACTCTTGGCAACAATGCCCATTAGTCAAAAGTCTTGTGGAGACATATTTAGTATGTGTTTTGTGGCCTTATTTCAGACACTTTAAGTTTCAGTTTTTTCAATAACCACGCATAAAGATTATTCTCTAAAAAATACAAACATGTACATACATGTTGCTCACATATTACGGTAGCCCCGTTTGTGCTTTATAGAGAGAATTTACACCTTTGCCATTAACATGTTTATAAATAACTGAAAAAAGCACAAATGTCAGAGCATGTCAGAACACCTCAAGGACCCCAAAAACCCCTTAGACCTCAGAGGGTTAAAAGTACTTAACCTGTTATCCGACAGCAGCACTTAACTTTTTATCCGACAGCAGCACTAATTTAATTCGGTACCCGACACGTTTGACATAATGCCTGCGACCCAAACCGCACCTGCATTAAATCTATCAGGTAGACACAATTATTTATTGTCTCATGTAAAGCAAGCAGTCAAACCAACATCAGGCATTCTGAGGAGGAAAATAGACACATGGTAATAATTTGGAACTACAGATCCACTGCCCAGTTAGTTATGTCAACAAAAAGGATTAATGTAGTTTTAACACAAATGAATTAAGTAAGCTTCAGTTTTAAATATATTATAACTAGTGGTGGTGGTAGTAGTAGTAGTAGTGTTTTTTTAATGAAATAATGCATAGACAGTTTCATGGCTGGTAAAATATGTATGGCAGGTACATTTTCACTGGCCATTGGCAGATGTGGCAAAATGTTAGTTTTTGACTTTAAAGCCCAATGTAAGTCAAACTATTTTGAACAAATTTTAAAAGCGCAGAGCTCATGCCACAAAAGAGTGTAAATCGCGAAGGAATGACCAGACATTGTTTGCTTGTGGATGGGAGTAGCAGTGGTGCTTTAAAAGTGGATTAACAAAAAGATGCTACTTTTTGAGAAGGTTTAAGGTTTGTGCAAGCTTGTTTGTGTAAGCTTGTTTATGTTGAAAGAGAAGGAAATCTCATTCCTTATCCCCGTAAGGACAATAATGACGTTACAGGATGCCCTGCGTACCCCGTGCTCTCATTGTGCGGACCTTCCATCTTATTTCTGCCCAATTCAGCCTGGCCATGACCGCCTAGTCTCCTGACCTTCACTCCAGACTGTTTATCTGCAGCTCCAGTTGAAAGACAAATAGGAACTCAATAACGCTCAACATTAAATCGCCAACACCATTGACCGAGGGTGGCCGCAGACACAGGATGCCAGCTGCATTGTTTAGTGCTGGCAAAACAGTGCACGGCAGGATTTCCTGCCTTTTCTCTCCCTGCAAACAGTCACCCTGGCCACCATAGAACGTGGCTGTTTGGGGGGTGAGGGGATGAATCGGCTGCCCTCGTGGGATTTTACACTGAATTTTATCTGTCTGCCTTCACCCCCCTACTTCTCCACTGCTGTCTCGCCCCTCCTGCATTCCCTATCTCTCTTGCTCTTTCTAATCAAACACGCGTTCACGAGCTTTCTCTCTTTCACACCCTTACATCTTCTCTCCTCTTCAAGCACGTACATGCTCACACATTGTCCCGAAGTTCAAAGAGAGTGAAACAGCGACATGTCAGCTGACCGGCCCCCCTCCAATCAGATAAGTTCTGATATAAGTCTTTAGCAGCTGCTTGGATCAGATGGAGTGTGCGGGAGCGCTAGAGGAGGCAGTGCGGTGCAGTATGGCTAAGTAGTGGCGAGACGCGCACACACAGCGAGAGAGCACGAATGATAGAGCGTGCGCTCCTCTTCTCTGGCATGGATGAGTCCAGCATTCTGAGGAGACGCGGGCTACAGGTAGGGAATATAAAGCGATGTGGGGTGTGGGTGTTTGCCGCTTCGTTGGGAGTTTTGTTGCTTTTGCGTGAAGACCTGGATGTGGGATGAATTACAGAATGGAGTCTGTGCCTCCGCATGCTGAAACATCCAAATGCTGCACTAGAAGATGAAGTGTGTGAGTTTTGTCTTTGAAAAGACTGCAAAGTGCAAACATTTGGTACTTGTTTCTGAATGTTTGCAAATAGTTTATTCCTTTAGAAATTCTCAGTTTCTCAGATCAATATCAACTTCACAAAACTGATACACTAGGAAAATATGTATTTATTTATTTATTTTAAAAAAAGAAGTTGTCTTTCTTTTGTCTAGGTTCTTGGTAATGGTAATAAGACCAAAGGAAGCTGTAATTTACCGACATATAACTCATATTGATGTGTTTGACAGCACATTTAATGCGACCAGTTGCTGTCATGGTATGTTTTTAATTTATTCAATTTTTTTATTCTATTTTATTTTTAAAATTGAATTCAGGCTGGATTCTGAGTAAGATGGTTTCAGATCAGTTGTAATACATGCTAAAGAATAAATAATCTATTGGTCTTTTCCATCTTAGTGTATTACCTATGTGTTATTGGCAATAAATGTGAAAATATCTAAGATATTTAGTTGGCTTAAAAAAAATCTTTTTGTGTTCATTGTTGTATGTCATTGAGACACATGCATTTCCGAGTGATTTTTTTCTTCTTCTGCAGAATAAAATATATATATATCTAGGAATGTTGGTGACTAAATAGTTTTGGTTACTGTTGACTTCCATTGTATGGACTCAGGACTAACTAGAATTCCATCCAATTTTATACAGTTTATTTTATGTTAGGGAACTTCCTGAAGGCATTGAGTTAATATTGTAATTGTCAATATTGTGTGTTACATGGCTAAATTTAAACAGGTTGGTGTCGGTTAGAAGGTTGAGTCAATTAGCTGCTTTATGTCAATTACATCAAGGTAGCTGCAGCAAGCAAGGCAATTGTTCTGAGACCCACTAAACACACAGCGTCACTTCTAATTGTGTTTGGGAGAGCTTTCACTTTAATATAATTATGTTGGAGTTTAAATCTAAAGGCTTGCTCACACCAAGAGAGAATATTCGCCACACAGTCTTCAATAGAAACGATGTGTTTATTTTAACTTAATGAATTCCTATTTACACCTGGGACGATAATTTGTATTTGTCTGACAACAGAGCAAGGCTGTTTTCCCCTATATATCATTAATTCATTCGTACATTCATTCATTCATTTGTGCAATCGTTCATTTGTGCATTCATTTGTGCATTCATTCGTTCATTCATTTTTTGCATTCATTCATTCATTCATTCATTTTCTTTCTTGTATTGTTTGCATTCATTCACTCATTCCTTTTCTTTCTTGTATTGTTTGCATTCATTCATTCACTCATTCCTTTTCTTTCTTGTATTGTTTGCATTCATTCACTCTTTGAAGTATAGTTCACCAAAAAAAAGAAAAGAAAAAGAAAATTCTATTATCATTTGCTCACCCTTATGTTGTTTAAAACCTGTATGAGTTTCTTTCTTCTGTTCAACTAAAAATAATACATTTTGAAGAATGTTGGTAACCAGACAGTCGACTATAGCCATTGACTTTCATAGTAGGAAAAATACAATAGCAGGAAGTTCTCTAAAAATGCACCCCCCCCCCCCACACACACACACTAGTATCTCAGATTTATGAGATCATAGCCTGAGGCAGAGTGCAGAATAGTGCGTAGACATGTATTTGTGAAAACACCGTGTCCAACATGAAGTCATTCTGCAAAACACGGATTCTTTATTTTTACTAAACTTCGTTCGTTCATTTGTCTTTTACAAGCAAGAAGACCGCTCAATTGAAGTTTTACAGTCTCAGTTTAGACAACATGCCGTATAAATGATCAGTCATCTTTCACTTTCCAAAGCATTGATAATATGTCCTCACTACCTTCCAAATGTTCTGCCTATAATGACATTAAATTGAGTAATGCAATTCAAAAAGACTAAATCATATTGCTTACCAAATAAACATGGGTCTTCCTGGCTGTATCTTGTAGGATTGCCTGGATCTCTAGGATATTGTTGTCAGCAGAACATATTGAAATGGGCAGTTAATACTGGCAGGTAATTAGAATGAATAGACAGTAGTGGTGCTGTATTAGCTTTGTAATTACAGTTGCAGTGAATGAGTGCTTTCAGAAGTCTCATGGGGTCACCTATCCCTGCATTTATTTAGTTGCATTGAGCTTCACTTCACATTTTAGGCCTGGTCTAATAAAAAAGATGTGCACATGTAATTTGCATGAAAGTAATTATTTGGCAATTTTGAGGTATATGGATTGTTTTTGGGGTTTTTTTGTGTCTAAGAGGGGTGCAATTAAAATATGTTTATGGAAGTCAATAAATACCTGTTGTGATATGCCTGACTTGCTCTCATATTTGTTTTGAATTATGTGTATAGTGAGTAATCTTAGTTTGTCACTTTCACAAAGGCTGGCTAGGTCAAGAGTGCTTTGCTGAGCATAATATATGATGATATATCAGAATTCAATAAGTGTGATTGATAATGTCTAATGAAGGAGGTTTGTGCCCATATTGACACATCAATCAATTCTCATTCTCCACACTATTAATGTGCATGATTCACATATTAACTGTTTGGCTTTTTATTTTTATGCACTGCAAAGCAGACTGTGCTGTGCATTTACTATGGCTACGTTCACAGTCACCTGCTTTTACTTACTGCTCAATGTCCTGTTCATAAAGCAACTTCTCGAATACTGAGTATGAATGTGCATTTCTGTATTCTCTTATCAGTAACCATTGAGACAGTGACCAAAGTAATATCAAAGATGGCCATGGACATACATCTGAAAAGTCTTTTCACTTTTGACGCAACAAGAGTCTAATCAAGCCATGAGTTCATCCGTCAAATCATCATTAACCTACAGCAGCTTATATATTTAGGTGGAGAGCACAGAGTATTTGAGTTATGCGTAGAACACAAAACGTACAGGGCTCTGGTGGAAAACAGTGAATGGATCTAAAACCTTCATATCTCATATCTCCATTACTGTAAGATACCAAACCACACATGGAAACCCGCAACACACTGTACAGATGCGTTTGTTCAGCGTAGAGATGCTCTCTCATACTCTGTGAAAGAAAACTAGTTATGCTCATACAGTCCAGGTTTTCCAAGAATGCAGTTGTGAGTCCAGAAAATGTATGTTTGTTATTTTGGTTTTAGAATGCTGTTGTTGCTCCAAATAACTGAACTGTGTGTGAACGTAACCGTTAATTTCCCTAAGCGCAAAAACATTGGCCTTGTGGGGCTTTCAAAACATTGCTCTGTTTGTCTGATCAGCCCTATCCAGACCAACATAGCAACATGATTTCTACCAATGGAATGAGTTTGGGTGGGGCTATCTTTTTAAATGGCTAATAGAGGACTAGGGGAGTGTTTGTGGGAAATCATTATTTTTGCAGTTCCAAGCAGGTCAATTAAATAATATAAAATGTTTTGTTATGTTAAACTTAAACGCTATATCCTGCTGCTGGATTCATCTAAAAATCTAATACTGCAACAACAGAGCATGTTTGTTCTGATATGTGGGGTAGTTTTGAGTTCTTTCTATATTCATGGCAATATCAAAAGCCCACCAGTCCAGCTCAGTGTGTGTTCCGCTCTTTTGGAAGTTATCAGCACATCTAAGTTAAATGTGTGTGCTCTGCATGCCATATGCTGCCTATCTGCTCGGTTGACACAGTGTTAATCTAACAGTGGGAGCCCGACTCTTGGCCAGTAAATACACACTTCTTCATATACACTTCTTAGACTGCGGGCGAATCATAAATTGAGAGGGAAAAAATGGAGATATAGCCTTTCATGGATTGCAGAAGGTAAGTTAAGTTAGACTTTGTGGAGAGATTGAAAAAAAAAAATGAAATGAGAAGAGAAATTGCAAAGGTGGGTCTGACTGACGTAAAATTTAGAAATGTTAAAATTAGATTGAGGTGCTTTTTACCTTCAGAGGTGCTAATGAAAGGAAACAAGTACAGGAAACGCTGGTTAAATGACCCACATCAAACAAATGTGCATTTTCTCCAATTGTTGCTTGATGGAGATTAGATTAAATTAAATTTGCTTGGAAATCATTCACTGTTTTTGTCCTACGTAGAATTAGATATTTTAAAATGAATAATAATATTTACATTTAAAATTTTAATTTAACATCCTATGTAGCAGAGCTGTGCTCATAAATGTATTACTTATATTTACATATATTTGATATTTACAATATTTTCCTTTTAATTATTTTATGTTGATAAATTAATGTGTCAGAGGAAACAGAGGATCCACATGCAAAGGCAAGTTCTTGCTATAGTCTTTAATGAAGAATTAACATAGGCAGTCTGTCGTGCAACGACACAGACCTGGAATAAACTCAAAGTCAGTGTTCTTTACAGTAGGTCAGCAGAAACGGAAGACTCCTGTCTTGGTGATAGTTTGCAGAGCTGGACGTTCATGTAGGGCAGTAACACCGTCCTTGTAAGTGCCACAAAGCCACAGAGAGAAGACTGGTAGAAGGCCACAAGCAGCAGGGTGACAGGACGGAGAAAGCGCACAAGACTAGCACAACTCCTCTTGACTAGACAAGATAATACAAGGTAAATCTTAATGGAGATGACATGTAGCACAGCCATGACTCACGTACACGCATAATAATCCGACAAAGAGCAAGGGGAACAAACGCTAGAAGTAGAGAGAGAGTAAGTGACAACAGGTGTCATAGAGAAGTAGCACGAACGCAAATTGTAACGATGAACAGATGGGAAAATAGACAGCCAGGGCCAGAGAGAAATAGAGAGAAGAGAGCGGGAGAGACAAAGAGAGAACAAACCCAGCTCATGACAGTACCCCTCCCTCAACGAGCACCTCCAGGCGCTACCGAGGAAGGAGACTGACGAGAACGATAGAAACTGTCTGAGCGAGCGGTTCTGGACGTTCCGGGCCGGGATCCACCGCCTCTCCTCAGGACCGTACCCCTCCCAATCTACCAAAAACTGGTGGCCCCGCCCGCGAGGACGAACATCAAGCAGCCTCTGTACCCTGTAAATGGAAGACCCCTCGTCAAGGGCAGGGGGTGGAAGGAAAGTACGGATAACAGGTTTGATACAGGAGGCGAGACAATCTACGCATAACAGCTACTGGGCTGAGAACTTTAACAATAGAAAAAGGCCCGATGAAACAGGGCATCAGTTTGTGGGAACTAACTTGAAGTGGTAAGTTCTGATTGGAAAGCCACACCCTCTGACCGCAAACATATCTGGGAGCCTGAACCTGGCGTCGATTAGCGTCCCATCGTGAATGCGCTCTAGTACAACACAGAGCTGATCTCACCCTCTTCCAGGTCCGTTTACACCTCTGAATAAACGCCTGTACTGAGGGCAGGGAGGACTCTGGGGTTGAATAACGGGGTTGTTAACCTAGGCAACAATGGAATGGGGATAATCTCGTGGTGGACGACGGTAGCAAATTGTAAGTGTACTTAGCCCAGGAAAATTGGTCGCACTTGGAAGCAGGACTCTGAGAAGTTAGACTACGCAACATACGACTGAGAATCTGGTTTGTATGCTCAGCTTGCCCGTTGGACTGGGGATGGAACCGACAACAGACTGGAAGACGCCTCAATCAGTCGACAGAATTCCCCCCAGAACTGGGAGGCAAACAGTGGCCCCGTCCAAAATGACATCTGTCGGAAGCCCTTGGATCTTAAAAACGTGATCGGCCATCACCTGCGCGGTCTCTTTGGCTGACGGTAATCCCGCTGACGGCGGAAGACCCGTTACGAAGTCCAGAGGGATGTGCGAGCACGGATGAGAAGGAATGGAAAGTGGTCTAAGGAGACCCGCGGGCGGAGAATTAATCGACTTAGTCTGGGCGCAGATAGGACAAGAAGCTACAAATCGATGTATGTCACGCTCTCTAGTTTGGCGAATAATGGCCAGCGTTCCTCTTACACCTGGATGGATGGCTAACTTGGAGGAATGACCCCACCGGAGAACGGCCGAGCGAGCGGCTTCGAAAACAAACAAAGCTTCCCCCGGAGCTCGAGGAGACCTCGTGATGTTCGAAAGAGCTCTCTTCACAGTCTGCTTGACTCCCCAGACGGCAGCCCCAACTACACAATGACGTGGTAGGATACCCTCTTTGGATGAATTTTTATCCAGACATCAATGGCTTATTGGTCATTTTAGGTGTTATCAATCATTTAGTTGTTGTTGGTAGTTTGAGTTGAGAAATACACATTTCAGCATTATCACTAATCTGTGTGTGCATTTTCCTTGAGAACCAAGCAAGTTGACTCATGAAACCATTTGTTTATTATATCGCATATCGCAATCGCAATATTGACCTCAACAATCGCAATATGATATTTTCCCCCAATTGTGCAGCCATGATTGCTAGTAATATTTAGGTCTATACTGTTAAAAATACATTCTCTTACGACCATGTCATTTTGCTGCTTTCACAAAAAAAGTTTCACACATTTTCAAAAAAGTCCGTTTCAGCATCCGTGACTAATTATTGCATATGTAACTAATAGTGTCTTTAATTTAATTTGAGGTAGCAAACAGGATGGTAATTTGATTTTAAAGAAACAAACCAAACTTTGAATGTTCATTTAAAGTGCAGAATTAGATTTAGTGGATGAAGCAGTTAACACCGCCTTTGTATCATTTATACAGTATGAATCACCAGCCCGATCTCACGGCAATTCGTACGAATATTACGAGGTGGCTAATTCATACTAATTCAAACGACCTCACTCGTACAAATTAGTACGATTTTTGCTAACCTACCCATCAGGTGGGTTTAGACAAATCGTACAAATTCGTACGAATTGGTCGTGAGATAGCGTTGGAATCACTGAACAGAACCTAACTGTCACAGTGTGTTAAATGATCATATTTAAAATGGAAGGCTTATGTATTTGTTACTGTGCTGATGTAATTAGTCTCTCTAAACACAAGTTACTAAAACAATGAAAAGAAACAAGCTTTTACTCTGTCTTTTAAGCTCATTATCTACGGTCATTTAAATATGCCATTATAATTACAAACTTTCACGAAGTGAAGTAATAGAAATCAAAATGCTCAGACAAAAGGACAAAATACTGCAGAACAATAGTTATGATGGTTTGAAGGGAAGCTAGGCACGTTCCTACAGCCTGTCATATCAGCTGACCTTTACAGATGATGAAAACACTGGTCTGTGGCCCTAAGGGATATCTGGGTGCCATGACCACATTATTAGCTGGATTGACCTCCACAGTGCTTCCCAACTCCTGTACCCTGACCACTGACCCCAGACCTGCTGTCTACCCAAAACAAACTCCAGCTGAATGCTGAGTTCTTCCTTTTTACTAGAGGAACAATGTAAGCACTCCCCTAACTTCATGGTTTCCATAAGCTTGGTTATTGTGAACATTTTCTATGCCATAGAAATGCTGTTTATTGATCAATAAATTATTATGTGTATCAAAGAAAGAAAATTAAGCAATAAAATCCAAGAAACCGTGCTTTACAGAGATTTTAGAACGACTAATAGGCGTTGTTGGGCACAATATGGAGACAGCAAAAACAATTTAATATTTCATTGATAACAATTAATAATTCTTCTGCCAAGTAATCTAGTTCTTCTGCAACATTTAGCAGAATGGTTGACAAGCTACACAGCCTTGGCACAGTAACACTGATCTAAGGACGTAACAGGTATGGGTTTATAGAGTATTTTAAAATGGCTTTGAACGTGGTTCAGCCAATTATACTGGATCAGATCTGTATGTTTTATAAAGATATCGATTAATGTTGCTGATATCGGTTAGATTTTTAATGACACCTATAATGTAAGTCAATAAGGCTCAAACATTTCCCAGTAAACACCGGTACGTTCATTTGGTGCATCATTTGGAATACATGCCTTATTCTTTTTTAATTGTCCTATTTGTGTTTAGATATAAAAAAGTAAATTTACATACATTTCTAAATTGTGAATGCCTCAAATATCAGTTATTGAGTGTCTTAGCACACGTACGGAAGACATATTTGTTAATTTGCAATACTTCTCTATGTTAAGTAAATGGTTAGTGGTTTGATTGCATTGTTACACACTCTTAGGCCATGCACGTGCTGCTGCGCTTTTGGATAACAGCTGTACACTAGAGTTTCAACGTGATCTCATTTAATGAGTATTTGTATGTATTTTACATAAAGTGTGGTTCAACCAGACATGTATTTACTTACTTACTTACTTAACAATTTTAGAGACGTACAAATGTGTACGAAACGGATATTAAAATCATGGCATTAATATCTTGAATTGATTGTATTCAGTTGTCAAACGTACAAAAATGTAGGTTTTGTACCTCTATATGTTACATATGAATGCCATGTATTAACAATGGGACAAGGCTGCAGATTACCTTTTACTAGATGACTAGTAACCTTAATTATGAGACACCCCCCCAAAAAATGCAGATACTTTTACTGATTTTAAATTACTTAAGCTCCAAAAAATTGACACTGGTTATAGACTCTTTTCAAAATCTTATGAAGCCATATACATTTTTTATTCAATGAAAATCATCCCATGGTCCGTGTAACTCTTTGCAGTTCTTTATTCAATTTGCACCATCAAAATTAACCAAATGAAAAATTGGCTTCGAACTTTCATTTTCCATTTTTTTGGAATAATTCACAAACGGATAATTGTCTTTCAGTTCAATTTTCAATTCTACAAGTTTGTTTTGTTGCGTCCGAGTCTGGTTTTTGAACAAACCTAAAAAAAGACTCTTGCTCTGGAATTCCATTTCTCTGTGTTTTGCTCGCGGTTGGACCGTACCAGTTCCGCAGGGGATGGAGCGGGGGGTGCATGTGGATGCGTTTACCCAGAGCGCTGTAGTAAATGGCACGTCTGAGTCTTACCATGAAATAATGTATCGCCAGTGCCAACGTGCTGAGATAGCTTTCAGACACGACATTCTTCTCCTCTTTAGCATATAGCTCTTTTGAGGCAGTTTCTATCATATAATTTTAATAACAACTGTCAGGAGCATATTATTGTAACACTAGAGTGGATGTTAATGCACGAGAGCGAATCTCTTCACAGGCGAATTCACTCTCACACGAATCTCGGGGCCCGCTTTTTATTGCGAGTGCACGCTCAATCTTGGTCCTTTTAACTCAATCTCAATACTTTTTATAGAATTATCTTATCTCTTTTATAATGTGTTCATAAGTTGTCGACAAACAGAATAAGACATCACCGATTAAATGAATTAAGGATCTATTATAGAAGTCATCATTAGTAGGCTAATTATTGTTTTAGGTATTTATATAGGCCTACTGTATAGGGTGAATTCAGGGTTTCCAAGTCACTCCAAGACACATTTCTAGAGAGCGAGATATACAATATGATGTTAGATAATAATTAAATGCTATAATAATGATGTTGTCTATATAAGCTGGTCTCAATTGCAACTGTGGTTGTAAAATGGGTAGGCTACTTGTAAAATTTAAGGCTATACAAATACAGACAGATCAAAAGATCCAATTGCAGGAACCACAGGAATTTCAAAAGCCATGCAATCCAGGGGTTTCTGAGGGACACAACCCTGCTCCAACACTGTTTTCAAATAATATTCTGATTTATAGCTGAAGCAGGTGAGTTATAGGATTAACATGGGTAGTAGAAATAAAGCATGCCAGAGTAGTGATACTGTGGTTCGGCATCATCATTAAAAACAATATCTGCTCAGAAATCGCTTAGAAAAGATTTGAGAAATGAAATATTTATGCTTTTGAAGGACAGTCAGATTCACATAAAGGGATTTCTGGAAATGAAGCTGCTGATAAGGTAGCAAAGAAGGGTTTCACTTAGTTTCCTTGGAGGGCCACTGTCCTGCAGTGACGTGACATATAGCAAAGTATGGCGTCCCATATTTGGAATTTGTGCTCTGCACTTATCCCATCCAAGTGCACACTGAGCAGTGAACAAACACACCATGCACACACCCGGAGTGGGCAGCCATTTTTTGCTGCGGGTGTTTAAATGTGTTTTGCACCATATTCACTACAGCAAGCAACTGTAGCAAAAATGTGAGCACACAAGTTTATTAATTTGTGATTTGTATAATAGGATTTGTGCACCTGCAATGAAGAATTTGAGGTGTTACTGTTGTGTTTGTGGGAGAGAAAAAAAAGTCTACAAGTTTGCAACTCTTAAAACATTTCTCTCTGTGACTTCAAATTTACTGATACACATGTGTGGCTATTCTCTACAACTACAAATTTCAGTCACAGGCGTTCAGTTGTTTTGCACCAAAAATACCTTCATAAGACTCAAGGGCGGCTGGCCAATAGAGGGCGCTAGGGCACTGCCCCCCATGAGCCAGACCACAGTTTAAGAGCCACAACCAATACATAAATAAGTAAATACATACATCAATTGTGTATACAAATTGGCAATATTTGTGTGTTTGGTATATTAAATGCACCCAGTATATGTGAAAACGTGATAGAAATTTTAAATGTCTGGTTTTTCTACACGTCTCCTCGACCTGTGTGCACATCAGCTCTGGTGCGCTGGAGAAATCGCCCCAGGGAGGCGGGTCTCTGGAGCAGCTTAGCCAATTGCTGATTTAAGAAATAAATGTTTGACCTAAACTGTAGCCAATCAGCGAGCTCAAATCTAGTCAGCTATGGGCGATTCTTTTAGTGCCCCAAGCACGCGCCCGCGCCCAGACTGCCACAGGCTATTATTATGTATTATGGGACACCATACTTTGCTATATGTCACGTCACTGCAGGACAGTAGCCCTCCAGGAACTAAGTGAAACCCTTCTTTGCTACCTTATTAGCAGCTTCATTCCCAGAAATCCCTTTATGTGAATCTGACTGTCCTTCAAAAGCATAAATATTTCATTTCTCAAATGTTTTCTAAGCGATTTCTGAGCAGATATTGTTTTTAATGATGATGCCAAACCACAGTATCACTACTCTGTCATGCTTTATTTCTACTACCCATGTTAATCCTATAACTCACCTGCTTCAGCTATAAATCAGAATATTATTTGAAAACAGTGTTGGAGCAGGGTTGTGTCCCTCAGAAACCCCTGGATTGCATGGCTTTTGAAATTCCTGTGGTTCCTGCAATTGGATCTTTTGATCTGTCTGTATTTGTATAGCCTTAAATTTTACAAGTAGCCTACCCATTTTACAACCACAGTTACAATTGAGACCAGCTTATATAGACATCATCATTATTGTCTAGCATTTTATTATTATCTGACATCATCTCTCTCTAAAAATGTGTCTTGGAGTGACTTGGAAAACCCTGAATTCACCCTATACAGTAGGCCTATATAAATACCTAAAACAATAATTAGCCTACTAATGATGACTTATATAATAAATCCTTATTTTATTTAATCGGTGATGTCTTATTCTGTTTGTCGACAACTTATGAACACATTATAAAAGAGATAAGATAATTCTATAAAAAGTATTGATATTGAGTCAAAAGGACCAAGATTAAGCAGTCACTCGCAATAAAAAGCGCACCCCGAAATTCGTGTGAGAGTGAATTCGCCTGCGAAGAGATTCACACTTGTGCATTAAGTGTTACAATAATATGCTCCTGACAGTTATTAAAATTACACGATAGAAACTGCCTCAAAAGAGCTATAAAGAAGATAAGAATGTCGTGTCTGAAAGCTATCTCAGCATGTTGCCACTGGCGATAAATTATTTCATGGTCAGACTCAGACGTGCCATTTACATAACGCTACAGCGCTCTGGGTAAATGCATCCACGTGCACCCCCCGCTCCATCCCCTGCGGAACTGGTACGGTCCAACCGCGAGCAAAACACAGAGAAAAGGAAAATCAGAGCAATGAGTCGTTTTTTTAATGTTTGTTCAAAAACCAGACTCGGACGCAACAACCCAAGCTTGTAGAATTGAAAATTGAACTGAGAGACAATTATCCGTTTGTGAATTATTCCAAAAAAATGGAAAATGAAAGTTCGAAGCCAATTTTTCATTTGGTTAATTTTGATGGTGCAAATTGAACAAAGAACTGCAACGCGTTACACGGACCATCCCATCTTCCTGTGCTGTAGTTCTCAAATCTCATTTGCGCTGAACAACAAATGATGTTTGTCACCAAACCTAGCATAATGTATGTGCATTGATGTGAAATGCAGCAGCATAATGAAATTTGAAATCTAAAACACAAAACTACAATATGACTGAAGACTGAAGCGAGATTTTCATGATATTTTCCCCCCTCTGTTATTTTTGAGTTTAATAGTATAAATCATCATCCATTTTCATTCTATGGAAAAGTGGCTTATTGTTCATTTGGTAAACACTGCAGAGTCCAAAGCCGGAAATGTTGCAGATTTCCATTGTAAAGTGAGTCGATCTGCTTGTTAAAGTTAAAGCATTCATCTTATCATAAATCTTAATGTAAACATTGCTTCTCTTGACCGAGGGTCTCAGCACCACTGTCCTTGGGGCGAATAACAGATGGTAGATCCGGTCAACCTTTTCCATCAGAAACACATTGAGAAAAGAAAAACGTTGAAAGAAGGGGGAAGCCCTTACATACAAGTCAGCATTTCACACTGCCATACTTTTGATCTTGCGATGGTGCAGAAATGGAGCAATTTCAAAGGGAATTATTAATATGCTATCATGGCAAGGTCTTTAAAACAGTATCACTAAAGCTTTGATGTAGCTGGGACGTTATGAAGTTTCATGTCGTGGTCAAGACATGCAAAAATGCCAAGATGCTTAAGACAGTGGACAGATGTTTTACTTTTTTTCTCTTATGTCAGATAATTGGAGTTGAGTTACTGGGCTGCTTTGCTCTGGAGTTTTACATTGCAGTTACATGCTGTCATTAAATTTACTGAAGGTAGATGTCTTCAAACGCCCATGGATGGTTTGAAGTTGTCTGTCAATACCTCAAACGTTGTTATATTTAAGTTGTTTCCGCTGTTTTGATGAAAAATTCCAGCAGGACACGCTGGTGCGTCTATGAACCCCAGAGGGTTAAACTGCCTCGGTTTAGGTCTCGCATGCCGGCTCCAGGTCCTTGCTCGAGCTTGAGGAAAGTGGTGCTGGAGATCTGTCCTGCCACTTGAATGCTCGCTGGGCAGATGATGATCGAGAGCGGGGTGAAGGATGGACCCCTTTTCACAAGGAAGTGGCTCAGCACTTTGGACTGCTTCTGAGGCTCCAAAAACTTTTCCGAAAAGGAGCTCACGGGGCGCATCTACTAAATGCTGCTGAAGGACTACTAGGTTGTCCGGAGTGCCAGGTCAGTGGCTGAATGCAACTTCTTAAAAGAATCAGGATCTAGGGCCTCAAAGGGATCTCCTCTAGGGTCTGCAACATCTTTGCCTGGAAGACTTGCAGCACTGCCATTGTGTGGATGGCAAATGCTGCCTGGCCAGCCTCCATGTAAGCCTTCTCTGCGATATGGGCTGTAGTGCGGCATGGCTTTGAAGGAAGCAATGGTATGGAGTTCCACCAACGTAGGGCTGCATGATTAATTCGGAATGAAAGAATTTTGGCAAATGCTGCAATTATTTTATAAGCAGCTTGTCACTGCAGCACGACTCTGTGATCAGTAGTAAATGCTGCTCCATCTGAAAGCCAGAGGGCACTCTCGCGCAGAAACTCCAAATATGACCCGCAGAAGTACGATAACAAACGTCATTCCAGGAAATCCCTATGGGCATCATACTATCGCTGTAGCTAAATAAACAGAAGATTGAAACCTGACTAATAAACACACAACCTTCTTATTCTGTGTAAGAAGCCTCTGAAGGATGCTCAACTATCATTATAGACTGAGTTTGGAGTAAAAGCATGTTATTAAATGTTGTCTTTTGTTGGACAAGAGGTTCATAAATGCTTCTCATGTTTGCAAAGATGTTTGATGTGTTTTGCTTTTTCAAATGGACGTTATAAGTGACTCAAACTCAGTGCTTTCAGTTGGAGCAGTGTTCACAGAGCCGTACATCAATGACTACGTTTACATGCAGCCAATAACCCGTTCAAAACCGGGATATTAGCAATAACCCGGTCACGCACGGCCATGTAAACACCGGCAAAAACCCGAATATGCTCATATCCCGGATTTTAAAAACCGGGATATGATACCTGGGGTACCCCTTTTCTAACCCAAATTTTTGGTCATGTAAACGCGTATCGGCATATCCCCATAATGATTTGTGTTCTGCGCATGTTCTATTCGCAAGGAATCTTGGTCTTTTGAGTAGAGGAACTTCTCAGCGCATACAAAAACCTGCGTGCAGTATACCGGAAGTAAACATGGCGAGACGCAGCACAGCATACATTTGGAGCGAGGTCAGTACCAAAGTGCAAACAAAGCCGATCGCTATCTGCTCTGAACTATTCATTATCCGCGTGCTGTTGTTGTTGTCTTTGGATACAGGAAGAAGAATCGGAAATGACGCATATTGCGTCTTAAAGTTGTCCGTACGTCCAGACGCTAACCGTGCGTCGCCGTTTACATCGGGATATTGCAATTCCATGTATACAGGAGTAACTCTCTCTGCTCACGCATGTAAACGGGTTATTCCTAATGTTTCAGAAACCCGAATAGTGACCTTAACCTGACCATAACCCGAAAATTGGCTGCATGTAAACGTAGTCAATGACAAGCTGCGCATAAAGAATAATCGCAGCCTTTGCGATTTCATAATCGTGATAAGCCAACTCGATTTCATTGTGACTTCATGTTAATTGCGATTAATTTAGTTGTGTTAGTTGCGACCTAGCCCGAAGTTTCCTGACTCTCATTTCTCCACAGAAAGGACAGTCAGGCCTGTTCAGCGTGGTTTTTGCATGGGGCCTGCCCAAGGGAGGAAGAAGAAAGTTTCTGAGACTGGTGTTGAGCGGCGAGCTATAGAGCCCATCCCGTGCAGCCGAACGACATTTAAATATAACCACACTGGTGCACCCGCTGCTGGAATGCGTCCAACTTTGCCGTGCTATAGCGGTTGCTGTGCGAGGGATTGCGTCATGCCAGAATGCTTGATATCGTCAGAGACTGCAATTTACAATGTGCCCAATGTTTTTTATAAAAAGAGTTGAGTAACATTTGCTTAAGGTGTTTGTGTTCTATAGCATTCTGTCATTCTTTGGTGACTCACGATGTTATTGAAGAGAGTTAACAGTCATACAGAGATAAATAGCTAGGTATATGGGGTGATTTTGGAACTGTGTATGGTCTGTTTTATGCACTTTAACAAAAAAAGCCATTTTATAGATGCGTCGTCAGATTTCTGATTAACCGCTGTGCTAGTGCGAACCAAACCTTGGGTGGTGAACGGTACGGTTCTATATTTTATCGAGAATCGTTACACCCCTAGTAGACTTAAGAAGCGGTCACAGAACTAGATAAAAATAAATGCTATTCTTTTGAACTTTGTTCATCAAAGAATCTTAAATTATATGACGGGTTCCTACAAAATTGAGTACCACAACAGTTTTTAACATTGATACTACATGTTTCTGGTGAACCAAATCAGCGTATTAAAATGTTTTCTGAAGGATCATGTGACTGAAGTGGTTTCTGCTTAAGTCAGCTTTTCCATCAGAGGAATAAATTACATTTTAAAATGTATTAAAATAGAAAACCGTTATTTTAAATTATAATAATATTTCACAATAATATTGTTTTACTGCAGGTTCGATCAAATAAATGCAGCCTTGGTTATCATAAGAGACTAAAACAAATGCAATTTATCAAAAACATAAAAAAATCTTACAAACCCCCAAATTTTTAACATTAGTGTATAGTTTGAAAATATGTCTCAATAAAAACAATAAAATCAAATATTAATGCAATATATTAATTCATATTTAAATATGAAGTATCTTAAAATACCAATTATAATGTAAATATTTGACATGCATCCCCAAGCCCTAATGCTTACCTATACATAATCTAACCTGCATTTCTTGCAAAAAAATCATGCATTCTTGTACCGTGTTACATAGGGCAATTGGTGTGTTTCACCCTGTTATGGTATTCCCAAAACAACATTCTCTTAAATTCAGCCAATGAATTCAGTAAATTATGATTCATTTGTTGGTACTTATTTTTCAAGTTGGCTTTTTGAAAATTTGAATTTTTTTGAAAAAGACAGACATTTTCAGACATTTTAAAATTTGCAGTTTGAACTGGATTGCTTTCCATAAAATCTTGCAATGCATCTCATGCAGTATGTATCTTTTCCACAATGTTCATAATACAGACTGCTTTAACTTCCCCCATGCCTTTTTTTTTTCATTCCATTGAAACGATGGAAATATATAATTCAATCATTCTCGACTTTCCACAGGCACATCTCTCCTAGTAGCTTTGAGAGTGAATAGTAATGCATATATTCATCTTCAGCCGTGGGTGAGCCTGCCCAGCGTTGAATTCATGGTTAAACCCTGCTACAGTCGAACCATTTCACTACTGTTCCCTGCTGTGCTCTGCAGCAACTCCAGCGCTGCTTTTCATTCATTATTTTTGAGGAGCGTGAGAGTACGGTATCTCAGGGTGCCGCTGCACCATACGGCAGAGCTTGAAGTCACAGTCGCACATCAGAAGTTCAGAACTAGCTGCTGCTGGAAATGTGACATCCCAGCTCAATTGAGGTCCAGCCCAATTATATGCATTTGAAGTTGAACACTTAAACGTTTTCTGTTAATGAGAGTGATGTAGGAACGGACATGTTAAAAATGTATTTCAGTATAAATTACTAATTACGGATTAAAAATATAATTATAATCACTGTGTGAAAGTTACTGGATTTACTCACAAGACACTGATGTGTTAATGTTGTGACTGTAACTGTCTTTTCGTTTTCCCTTTTATTTTAATATACAAACGTGTAGACCTTTGTTTTATTGAATTCATTACCCTGTAATGGTAATATCACAGGGTATATGTATGTAATTAAACATATATTAGAATATATTAGAGCCCAGAATACCATAATACTTTAGCTCTTCAACCCTCCTATTAAAGTCAAAGGTCTCAAATTGGATCTTTTAATGTATCAGCTCAAATGCCCTCTTGTGGCCTCCTGTGACTATTGCATGTGCTTACTGAATGGTGATAACTTCAGCATCTACAGAGGATCAAATGGGATTGTTGTAAATTGTATTAATTTACATCATTTTAACCATCATTACAGATTTATTGACAATACAGTTTGGTTTAGGAATATATTTTTGAGCAATAAGCCTTTTGTGGGCATTTATTTTAAAACTCCACTTGAGGTTTGAAGGAATAAACAAGTAATCTAAAATTGATTATTTATTTTAATGTATCTGCTGCTATGAATCAGCAAGTTTATGTTTCCACAGTAAAATAGACCAAATTCATTCCTATTTTGATCAGATATCCACTACTGCTCAAAAGTTTGTGGTCAGAATTTTTTGAAGGAAATTAATACTTTTATTCAATAAGGACGCATTAAACTTATCAAAAGTAAAAAGTTACAAAAGATTATTGTCTTTTGAAATTTCTATTCATAAAAATATCCTGGAAAATAATGTACCGTTTCCACAAAAATATTAAGCAGCATAACTGTTTTTTAACATTGATGATAGTAAATAGTGATTTACTATCATCAGGGTGGGAAATTAACTTTTTTGCCCACCAGCCACAGTGGCTGCTGGATGCCCAATTTTACCAGCCGCTTGTATTATCTACCAGCCACTTTTTCTGGAATTCAAATTTATGAATGAGAACTGTGACTTTGATAACATTGACGTCCATTACAAATATGTAATTCGTTTTATCCATTTAACAATATGAGTTATGCTGCACTCAGGCGCCAATTTATGTTAACCTCCGTGGATGCTCACGGGTGCACGCCCTTTTTTTTTTTTTTTTTTACAAAAAAGCACTATTTAGCACAAACAGGGCTACCATAATATGTGAGCAACATGTATGTAGATGTTTGTATTTTTGAGAGAATTTTATGCATGGTTATTTACAGTTTAGTTTTTAATATTAGTTAAGTCTGTATGACCATAAATGGAGTATTTAAATGTATTTTGCTGCTATTTGAAAAAAAATCCAGCAAAACGCGCCAGCGCGTTTGTCGACCCCAGAGGCTTAACTCAATAATAAAGCCGTAAAGTAGGCTATCTTTCATCTCAGGACAATACCACTTCTCACAAATACAGATAGGATTGGAGATGAAAACTTTAACTGACACAAAATCGAGCTCCGGAGCACCCATCGGCTCCTATCCTCGCGGCTGCTAAAACTATCGCTAAACTAAAAAAACGATAGCTATCTAGCCATCACAAAACACAACTTCAAGTTAGTAATTTACTTACTTGCACATCCAAACGTAGTCCCGAAAAGGTCTGCCCTTTTTGCCGATCGCATGGACGTTTCTGAATAGAATTGGTCATATTCATTATTGACTCTATTTTAAGGTTAGTTGTTCCTCTAATGAACAAATTGTTTGCATTTTCGGACGACGCATAGGTTCGACAGTAAGTACAGTGCATGAACTGTTTGACGGGAAGGTAGGCTAACCATTCCCTCGTTTTCCCTTTGTCATCAATGCGCCACTTGTTCGAAAAGTACCTTCACTTTTTATTTACTTCGCCCTCAACAGTTTGTACATTCATATACTGCTGACTCCGCGGCGGGCCTCTTAACACCGGGTATATGTCGCCACATTTTTTAAATTTTCCTTTCGTCTGTAGGCTACCTCAGCTCAGCTATATGTGTCACGGTCCGTTCAGCGCCGTGTCCGTGCACTGTTTCCGTGACGCACAGCGCTGAAAACCAATCAAATTAGTTACTTGACAAAAGTGCATTATTTTTACTTAGCAACAGCATTCTTTGACAAAAGATGTCCAATCCGTTACAAGGAATGTTTTAAATAGTAACAAATAAAAATATGTTTTACAATCTACCCGCCACTTTGGCTGGTATACAAGGCAAAGTCACTTTGAAAAAGTACCAGCCATTGGCTGGTGGCGGGTGCTAATTTCCCACCCTGGCTATCATCTAAAAATGTCTTGAGCGTGCATGTAACACTGGAGTAAATGCTGCTTAAGTTTAATCAGATTTGCCATCACGAAAAAAAAAAAATATATATATATATATATATATTAAAATAGTTAAAGTAATCATGTCTCACAATTATAATTTTTTCTGACATTTTTTTTTCTGTAATTTTGATCAAATAAATGCAGCCTTGTTGAGCATAAGAGACATCTTTCAGGAACTCCAACTTTACCTTACTGACTTCAAACCTTTGAATGGTAGTGTATTCAGAACTACTCCAAATGTTTGTGTTGTCACATAGGGCTGTGTGAAAAGTAGAGGTTAAATATTCATGTTTTCTTTGGAACTGAATGGATCTGGAGAGATTGAAAACTGGGTCACCACTAGCACCACTGGGGTTACTGTTGAAATCTGGGACACCTGTTAGCGTCCACTGACGATGAATGACTAAGCAAAGACTGCTCATAATTGGCTGTCATGGTTCCCAAGCTGCACATCCAACAGGGACAGAAGAAATTATTTTAACATTAAAAACACATTACCATTAAGCGTGAAATGTTTCTTTACATTATTTTTTTTTATTCTGTTGTGGAAATTAACTTTGTTCTTTCTTTGTGCTTTCTTACAGAAAGAGCTCAGCCTTCCCAGACGAGGAAGTTTGTGAGTAAACCTACTTTGATTGTATTTAATTTAATAGTCACCCAATACACAAGAGAGTCTACATATAAACCTCCATAAACAGCAAAACATTTATAGATTTTCATCTTCTACAGACCGTAGTCAGGGTAGGCACACTTTTAAACAGTGAATTACCAGATTTTATTATTAAAATAATAAATGCATCTCATTCTTTCGGCCATATTAGTTTTTTCCTCTTCTTTTTGCTGTTCATTTTCCTGCTATGAATATTTTGTGAGACGAAATTTGAAAAGTGCCTAGTTAGCTAAATTTCAGTTTTATGTAAATTACCCTCCCAATTATTTCCCATGTTGAGGTTCTATATGCAAGTTGACTAGTAAACATTTTTTAACCAACTTAAAAGATTAGCTTTTTTAAAAGCATGGCTTGCATTCTTCATATGTATGTATGGATTTATTTATTTATTTAAATATTTATTTTTGACTTGCTCATTTGCATATAAATAATGTGAAATAAAACCTTAGAAACCTGATTAGAAATCATGCAGTTGTTACCTGGCGGTTAATGCTATAAATTTATGCACCCAACAATACCCAGGTTTGAATCCTCCTCTTTTGTGTTCTGTTACTGATCTATTGTCTTTTTATGAAAGGAATAGTTATTATTTACTCACCCCTAAGGCAATCCAAAATACATATGAGTTTCTTTCCTCAGCCAAAGAGAAAATTAAGGTTGTAGAGGAGAACATTGCTGGATTTTTCCAATGTAGAACATTTTTGACGGTCCAAAATCCATATTTAGGCAGCTTCAAAGGGCTCCACATGACCCCAGTCGACAAGAGTCTTCTTTAGTGAAAGATAAGTCATTTTCAGAATAAAATAAATATATATATACTTTCTTAACTACAAATGGTTGCCTTGGTCCAGCTTTGTGAAGCGCGTTCACAAGACGTTATACGCGTTAGATGGAGCGAGAATGCTTTCCTCCAAAACCTTAATTTCTCTTCAGCTGAGCAAAGAAAGTCATATACGTCTTTTGCAGGGCCTTGGGGTGAGTAAAAATTTAGGACAATTTTCATTTTTTTAGCAAACTACTCCTTTAAAGGCAAAAAGATATTTTGTAATAATGATTAAAATGATGGAATGCATTCATTAAAACTTCTAAATGTTGGATAATGGCATACCTGCAGATACCGATGAGTTTTGTTTGAGTTCAAGGCTTCCAGGCAATCTCTTGCATAGGCCATTACACAGCTTTCTTCCATTTCACCTAGTCTTGAAATTTGACAGTGACCACAATTTTGAAAAGTTAGATATTTTACTGTCATCTGCATTAGGCAAAAAATGGTCATCTATGTGCCATTTACTCATGTCATTCTAGAACTATATGATTTGTTTCTTCTTATTTGGAACAGAAAAGAAGATATTCGAATGTCAATAGATTTTTTTTCTTCATGTAATAAAACTTTCATTGAATTGACAAAAAAACAAAGAAATTCTATATTGTTCCACAGAAGAAATTAAGTCATACAGATTTGGCAAAATGTTTCATGTTTGAAGGGTTTTATAATGTGATCTAAAGCCTTGTTTACTCAAGTCTCTTTATAGAATGTATTCATCCCTTACATTGATTAATGAAACCTTCACTTCCGGTGGATGATGCTTGGCTTAGATTTTATCTGGGAATTGATCCATCACTAAGTGTTGTAACAAACTGTTATGATCTGAGGGAGTCTTGGGTAACAGAGCAAACCTTTATTACTGACAGTTCACAAATAAATTATTGTTTTGGAATTTTAAACACAAGAAGTTTTATAAGAATGAAAGACTGTAATAATTATGTGTTTATAATAATTATAAGATTGAATCACAACCATTATTACCTGCCTACTGTCCATCATTTAGCTGTTAACATGGGTGTAGCTGTTAACATGGGTGTAACTGTTAAATAAAAAAATACATAATAATTTCAAAGCCCCTGCATATTGTTTAAAAAATTTGTCAGCATTTCCTAGAGAATCAAATTTGTCTGTGATGTTTCTGCTAAACTTTCTTAGAACTTTTGGGAGAAACAAAATAAATATCTAAATTGAATCTTTGCAATGTCTTTTGAAACTTTTGAGATGGTACATGTGAGAGAACTGGGATTTTTATTAAAATATGAGAAACAGGCCGTGCCAAAAATCTCAATGTGATCTTCATTTAATCTCATTAATGTCCTGGAGAAACGGTTAGACAATTTAAGGTGTTTTATTGGCGATTTATTATATTTTGTGTAAGTGTTGTGAAAATGCCATTGTTTAAAAAAAATCCTCACAAATTATTAAATAATGTATTCATTATATTTGGAAACATAAACACAGCTTTATAAGTGATCACCCAGGACCATCAAAGCTTGCATTCCTTTTGAACGTCATGTTACTGTATCTTCTCTCACAGCATTCTCTGATGTCTGTAAACACACATATAATATTACTAATGCTCGAGGTGGGCCAGTACACACTTCTATATTTTAATCTGTAGTGTATCCTCATTTTGTCTTGCGTACCAGCCCTTCTCACTTGTTACTGGTACTCTGACCGCCCACACTGCGTACCCATACGTGATTTCAACCCAGGGGGACCACCCCAACCCCCCTAACCAAGAACCCCCTAACCTATTTGTACTTTGATTTTGTACCTATTTGTACTTGCCATTACTTTTTAGTTTGCCACTTGAAATCACATGAAATCAATAAAAAATGCCTTCAGGGTGTAAGGGGTTAACAGTGACCGTCAACAGAGAGCTTGCATACCACTTACATAAAGCTTGGATGATTGGGATAGGTGTCGGCCAATCATGAGTACAAAAAATCTGTAGTCTTCTATCGGCTGCAAAAATCCTGGTCTGAGCATCCCTATGTCATAGCATAGTTAAAAGGGCATATTTTCTTTCTAGTCTGGGGATATTTTCCTTCTAAATGGTTTATATCAGTGATGCCCAAACTATTTAATGTAATATAGTTAATATAATATAGTGCAATATTAACTTTTGTTCCATGGCCCTCAGTCAAGTTTGATTCTTTTGTCCCATTGTAGTTAAATGTTTGTGCACCTTAAGGGCACTTCAAATATAGGTATTTATTAAAGGTATTCATCAAACACTATAATTTAGTTTATATTTAATTGTTGAAAGTATTAGTATTAGCCCTGACAGTCCTGATTATAGATCAGACCCATGGTAAAGCACATGGACATTAAGCCCTTTCAATATCTCTTGAACCTGTTCATTATGCATTTCAAACTGATTTATACTTGTATCAGTAACGTTTGGGGTCGAGATGATAATGGTCCGAGAAGCGTCTGGCTGTAATATGATTAAACGGGGTTGGTGAACGCATAACGGATAAGACACATGCCTTTGCTGTGAGAGACCCGGGTTCAAATCCACTGTGAGACACCAATGTGTCCCTGAGCAAGACACTTAACCCCTAGTTGCTCTATAGACGTGCGACCTCTGACCATATATAGCAATTGTAAGTCGCTTTGGATAAAAGCGTTTGTAATGTAAATTAAAATTAAAATGGGTATTTGGTATTGGTCTCTGTTTTTGCTGTGTGTGTAATAGGTCAGAGGTTTGATTTTTCTATATTTAGAAACCATGACAATTGGCAGTTTTTTTTATAGTGATCCTGATGACTGTGTCTGGTGTCAGTTGACCTGTAAGATGTATGTGAAGATACAAATGTCTACTTTATATATATATATATATATATATATATATATATATATATATATATATATATATATATATATATATACAGTATATATAGAAAGAGAGAGAGCAAGAGAAAGAGAGAATATACAACTTAAAAGCACAAGTTGACTTCATAAATTGATGATGATTTTCTTAAAATGGTTTCCTCTTCAAGGGAACTCACACTGAGTCTAGTAGCAGCGCTGAGGGATCGCCTCTGCGTGAAATCATTCCAATGGCATGGCAGAACGTCACAGGAGGAGATGACGTTATGACCAGGTAGCTATAAAGTGCACCCGGACCAAACAATGTCAGCTTCTGTGCCTTCAGCAAGCATTCTGTGTGAATTGTCTCAGTCTATTTATTGTTGTCTGGCACAAGGGGACTGAAAAGGCACGGTATGGGTCGATGTCCAAAGTGGAACAGACGCTTGCGGGCTATCTGTCCCCTAAGATGTCCCCTAGCATCTTCCCTCAAGGCTCCGACATTGCCTACCAGGCCATTCTGAACAACTTCGGCCTTGGTGGGTAAAGCTTATCCGGCAACATGTCAGGCCTGTATGTGTCTCCATACAATGTCGCTGTTGCTGGTGTACCAGGGCAACCTGCATTGAGACTTTGACGAAGGGGAGGGACTGGGCCCGGACAGAATTAAAGAGTTGTGTTGGGCCACCAAGGAGATGGCCACAGCCATTGGTTGTTCTATGACAGCCCTGGTGGCTACAGAGAGGCATCTTTGGCTAAATGTATCTGAATTAAAAGAACGAGTCAAATCTTTTTTGCTCTTTCGCCTTCTGGCCTCTTCAGAGACTACATTAACACTGTCATCGAGAGGTTTCAGGAGGCTAAAAAGCAACCGGCTGCGTTCCAGCTCTACCTCCCTCACCGAGCTCAGCCCTACCTCCCTCACCTCCCTCAGGTCTCGGGGGCTTCTGGCCGGGGGCAGCCCCGGCCGTTAATCAGCTACTCATAAAACGCTTCAAAAAGAGAGCGTTGCATCCCGAGCCCTCCCACACAAAAAAACGGGAAACCTTCTAGAGGGAAGACCTGAGGGATCTGAGCACCGTCATTCTGGCAAAGAAGACTTCTTCAAAGAAGTCCTGACACCTCATTATACAGTGCCAGTATCTCCTCTGTGCCCTCAGGGGACGTTTCTTCCAACCCTGCCACTCTTGGTGCTTTGGGTTTCCAGTAGGGATGTTTCGGTGAGGATATTTTCTCACCGGTTAATCGGCATGTGACAATTCCGGTAATATCACTAGCGGGGGCTTTTAAATCGCTAATCTGAAAACGAAAGTAAAATGTGCATGTCCGCACTGGCAATGTTGAGCTTCCATAGGAATGAACAGAAAACGCTTGCTCGCTCTACTTGCCGATTTTCCACAAAATCATCTTTTACAAGATTAGGATGAGGAAGGACCTACTGTCTCAGGCAAGGGGCTTAATCCTTCACCCCCGACCAGAGTTGTAGAAGCTGTGGGTTTGGCCTCTGAGGGGACCCAACTCATAGACTCTTGTCTCTCAACTGAGGTTGTAGAAACCATACTTCACTCCAGAGCTCCCTGTCGGTTGCTCTGTCGTGCTCAGAGTTTGTACCAGGAATGGTAAAAGCATTCTTGTACCTGAGACCGGGTTATGTGCTTAAGGTGCCTACCAATTTCCCAACGGCCTATATAGTAGGTAGTCAACCAAAATGCCTATTACCACGAGAATGCGCTGTTAAATACAACCCTGTCACATGTTACACTCGTTTGCAAAATCAGGTGGCGCAAAGAGACGGTTTGCAAGATTGTTCAGTAAGTTTATACTTGTAAATGAAGATAAAATAATGAAATTAAATAATAATAGTAATATTATAACATTTAATTTTGGCTTATTTATCATACAAGTGCTTTATGTTCCACTTATTTACTGTTACAGTGAAATATTACAGTGATGACAATGCATGAAGCGTGCTTACATTTCACCAAACTTTACACTTGGCACAGTGCAGTCAGGCAAGTACTGTTCTCCTGTCAACCGCCAAACCCAGACTCGTCCTTCGGATTGCCAGACAGAGAAGTGTGATTCGTCACTCCAGAGAACACGTCGACACTGCTCTAGAGTGCAGTAGCTTTACATCAGCTCAAGGACAGTGTGTAGAGAGATTCATGGAATGGGTTTCCATGGCCGAGCAGCTGCATCCATGCCTTACATCACTAAGTGCAATGCAAATCGTCGGATGCAGCTGCTCGGCCATGGAAACCCATTCCATGAAGCTCTCTACACACTGTTCTTGAGCTGATCTGAAGGCCACACGAAGTTTGGAGGTCTGTAGCTATTGACTCTATAGGAAGTTGGTGACTTCTGTGCACCGTGCGCCTCAGCATGCACTTTGTTATAATATCACTAAGAGTTGACCATGGAATATTTAGTAGTGAGGAAATCTCATTAATGGACTTATTGCACAAGTGGTATATATCAAACACTCTCAATCAAACGCTCTCTAGAATGAGAATAGCACACCTCCCAAAAGCACTTAAAACAAATAAGCAAGTAGAAATTTATGAGGGGTTCATGATTCTAACTACAGCCTACCTACACACATATACATACATATAATGTGTCTGTGTAATATATACAGGTGCTGGTCATATAATTAGTATATCATCAAAAAGTTGGTTTATTTCAGTAATTCCATTTAAAAAGTGAAATTTGGATATTATATTCATTCATTACACACAAACTGATATATTTCAAATGTTTATTTCATTTAATTGTGATGATTAAAACTGACAACTAATAAAAATCCCAAATTCAGTATCTCTGAAAATTAGAATATTACTTAAAACCAATACAAAAAAATGATTTTTAGAAATGTTGGCCAACTGAAAAGTATGATCATGAAAAGTATGAGCTTGTACAGCACTCAATACTTAGTTGGGGCTCCTTTTGTCTGAATTACTGCAGAAATGCGGCGTGGCATGAGCTGATCAGTCTGTGGCACTGCTCAGGTGTTATGAGAGCCCAGGTTGCTCTTAGTGGCCTTCAGCTCTTCGGCATTGTTGGGTCTGGCGTATCGCATCTTCCTCTTCACAATACCCCATAGATTTTCTATAGGGTTAAGGTAAGGTGAGTTTGCTGGCCAATTAAGAACAGGCATACCATGGTCCTTAAACCAGGTACTGGTAGCTTTGGCACTGTGTGCAGGTGAAGTTTCCATGAAGTTGGTCAGCAGCAGGAAGCATGAAATGCTCTAAAACTTCCTGGTAGACGGCTGCATTTACCTTGAACCTCAGAAAACACTGTGGACCAACACCAGCAGATGACATGGCACCCCAAACCACCATTGACTGTGGAAACTTTACACTGGACAATGTGGATTCTGTGCCTCTCCTCTCTTCCTCCAGACTCTGGGACCTTGATTTCCAAAGGAAATGCAAAATTTACTTTCATCAGAGAACATAACTTTTAGACCACTCAACAGCAGTCCATTCCTTTTTGTTTTTAGCCCAGGCGAGATGCTTCTGACGCTGTGTCTTGTTCAAGAGTGGCTTGACACAAGCTTGACACAAGCTTTGGACAGCTGTCAAGTCAGCAGTCTTCTCCATGATTGTGTAGCCTACAGAACTAGACTGAGACCATTTAAAGGTCTTTGCAGGTGTTTTGAGTTAATTAGCTGATTAGCGTCTGGCACCAGGTGTCTTCAATATTGAACCTTTTCACAATATAGTGCTGAAGTGCCAACTAGCCGCTCCCTTTGGAGGATCCCTATACCACTCTACAGATAAAGCGTTGTGGAATTTTTCGGTTCGCGTACCAACCCAAAGTGATAAGATAAAATAAAATTCTGCATCAAAATTTATAGACAAGACAAGTAGTTTGTTTAGGCATGGTTTGTAAGGAATTACAAACCTGCGCACATATATTCAAACGCACATAACTATAGAATCAATTCTTAATGCGCATGTGAACGCCATCAGTGTCTATCACAGGTTCACGTTTAAAGTCTGTTTAGAGAGAACGGTGCCGTCTTAGCTGCCCCTAATTTAATAACAAATGATCATTTAGACGGAAGTGAATCAATCAAAACTAACTTTAGCTGGAAAAAACATTTTTCAAGAACCACTATAAAACCAAACCAATCTCTGTTACCTTAAATTATATGTTTATCTCTGTAAAGCTGCTTTGAAACAATCTACATTGTTAAAAGCACTATATAAATGAGGATGACTTGACTTGACTATTCTAATTTTCTGATACTGATTTTGGGGTTTTCATAAGTTGTCAGTTAAAATCATCAAAATTAAAAGGAATGAACACTTGAAATAAATCAGTCTGTGTGTAATGAATGAATATAATATCCAAATTTCACTTTTTTAATGGAAGTACTGAAATAAATCAACTTTTTGATGATATTCTAATTATATGACCAGCACCTGTATACACACACACACACACACACACACACACACACACACACACACACACACACACACACACACACACACACACACACACACACACACACACACACACACACACACACACACACACACACACACACACACACACACACACACACACACACACACACATATTGGTTTGATTGGATATTGGATTGATATGATCAGTATTATTTGGTCCATTTGTTGGTTTTAATATCCTGTTTCAACATATTTTAGGCTTGTCACACTTTTCACCACTCCACTCCACTAGCATCCTCTATTTTCACTGTTGTTTTCAAAACGTCTATTCATATTAGAAAATAACTGAGTGCTAGTGCAGTGTCTCTGACAATGCACACTCCTGCTTTGCGTCAGTTACACTCTCATGGTTGGATGTATATGATAGATCTTCAGTGTGATGAAACCTGTCAGAAACAAATCAGAAGATAAAAACATGTCAATGAATTTTATCTGCCTTTTGCGTTTGAGATTTATGGCCGGTCTGTTATGACGGCGGCACAAGCATTGTGTGATAAATGTGCTGTTACGGTTGTCTGTTCGTTTCCGAGAGGGAGTGAGTCAATGCAGTGGTCATGTGACTGGGCTCGATCAACAGTGGTGTGGTGGATGGGGAGGTTATGACACTCAGGTCATGCTCTAAAGATGTGTTTATTGAATGTCAATGAGAGGTGAGTCAACCGTTTATACAGCAGCATCTGTCGCAGCGGGCTTTGGTGTTTTTATACGACTATTTGTAGTTAAAAAAAAGTTAAGTAGAATTTATAAATGTTTAAAAAATATAAAATAAAATACAATTAATTAAATGATTGCTGTTAAAGGGTAACTAAACACTAAAACAACTTTTTTAATTAATGATCTGTAAGAATGGAGCTTCATAAATGCTGTTCATTGATTTGAGTACTTTTTTTGACATTTGGGTTTAAAGTGTTTTAATTCTACAATATATGGTGTAAAAACGTCTTGAGTGCTGCCCTCGTCAGGTTGAACGGTGGCTACTGCAGTTAAATTTTCCTATTGGAAGTTGTGGTACCCTCTGACGTCAGAGGGTACCAGCTAACCACGCCCTTGCCTACAGAGAGATGCGTCTCAGGTGCACGCCCCCCCTCCGCTGGGCTCTGCCCACTTTTCCAGAATTTTTCAAATATTGGTTCTGACCAGGGGTTTAGTTACCCTTTAAAGGGGTGATAAACTGAGAAATCAAATTTTCCTTGAGCTTTTGACATACAGGAGGTCTTCATACTATAAGACTGTCCTGTAAGTTTCAGAACTGAAATCTTCCTTGTTAGTCCAATAAACGTTTTTATTGACACCAGGCTCAGCGAACGACAGGTTTTTCAAAGTTGGGATCTATAACGTCAAAGAAGATAAAACCCCTCCTCTGCAAAAGAAGATCAACGCCTACTTCAACACGGCCTGTTTAGCCCCGCCCACCGACTCGTGCATTACATGCTATAACATAGGCCTACGACGAGGTAATTTTGCTAAACAGGATCGAGCTACCAAGCAATAAACATTTACGAAATATTGTGCAGTAACTGGTTGTGGAAGAAGACAATTGCTGCATAAGCTTCCTTCGGATTCCAATATTAGGAATGCGTGGTTAAGCTTTATTAAATCAACAGAAAATCAGTCACAATTTCCAACACAGGTTTTTCAAACAGACTTTTACGACACGGATCTGCCAGCAAAGCCACAAACATGTAAGTAACCATGTTAAGTTTAATGCCTGATCTGTGAGCAGTGATTTCTGATGTGTAATTATTCAAGTTCAGTATTATCTTTCTCTCAAAATCATTCAATACTGTTTATGCATCAGTGACTAAACGATCAACTTCACATCGTTTCTCTTAAGATGAAATGATATTAAAACTGTGAATAAGCTATAGAAAGAAAGCGACCAAAGAACGCTCCCTTTCCAATCGCCCAAGCTGTCAGTCAATCAATCACACAGCGCGCAAATCTCGTTATGAAATCAATGACGCTGTTACACTGCACAACGAAGCTCTACCTGTATTTACGTCGTGTTTGGATTGTTATTTGGTGAAAAAGCATTCGTGAGTGTGCAAAAACTGCGTTGCAATAATGAGATCTTTATTCACGCGTTCACCAGACTGTATGTCATCTGCTCAGCTCATCACTGCAACCTTTCATGTAATGGAATAGATTTAAATATAATGCTTTAAACAATACATTTAAAGATTTGTTAATCTTCTCGATAGCTGTAATAGTAAAAACGTAGTAGTTTCAGAGAGTTTCACATGTAATACTAGCTATTTTATATGCAAACATGTCAGCCAATCACAGCAGTGGGCGTTTACACTGAAGTCTCACAGCAGACACGCCCCTTCAAACAGAGCGTTCAAATCAGAGGCTAAAATCAGGCTAGGAAATGCCTTTTATTTCTTAATTTTGACAATGTTTGATGTAAAAATCATACTAACATTATAAGGGCACCCCAGGCAACATTATAAAATTATAAAATAATCCAGTTCATGACCCCTTTAAATGCAAAAAATTTCGCAAAACATGACCCTTTTAATTATAAGGGATTTATAGGGTCTTGTGAAACTTAATTACTGCCAGTGTTATTTCGTAATATTTTATATACAACTATAGTATTTTTTAATATTTTAACTTGAGGTTTTTAATTCCTTTAGATCTCATTCTAACCTACACAATGTGTATTGTCTGAAGTATGATGGGAAAAGAAAGGGTTACTGCAATTAATGAATGTAAATAGAGGGTAATAAGTGAAGTGTGACCTGTTAAATCCCAATGAAGCAGTCCCAGTGGCCTCAGCTGATTGCTTTATTTCCTTCACACACATGCACACATTGAGCCTTTAACATTAATTTAAATCTAAAAGATTAAAGCTATTTTTGAGATTAGTATATGCCCGTTTGCTTCAGATAAATAACTAATCCAGTTTCTTAACATGAATTAGTTTAGCCTATTTTAGTAGAACCGTAGCAGGTGTTTAACTGGGTTATGTCCTTACGCCCCACTTATCGGTCCCCTGCTGCTTCGGCTTGATCTTTGCAGTGATGTTTACTGTCATCTGCAATTGTGTATTTTCATGAATCCGCCAACTGTGGTCAATAATTTACTTTTCCTAAAAAAACCTTTTCCTTTTTGTTGTTTAATCAGTTTTACCTTTGCATCTTCATTTTGTTATTTGTTGATGTTTTGTAGTTCCAGGCATGCACACTTCAAAGAGCTAAAGTATGTATTTAAATTATGGATACACCGATGAATCAGCCAATAATTGATATTGGCCGGTAAAAGCAATTATTTTGACTATCATCCATCAGTTGATTGTTTAAAAACAGCCGATGATGAGGGCTGATTATATCCTTTCAGTCAAAAGGAGGTGGAAAAAAGTGTCAGACTGCTCAAACTCATACTGTGTGTGAAGAGAATTGTCCTTGAATTTAGGCCAAGTTAACGCATGTCTCTTGTGTTTACCGCAGGAAAATTATCCAATTTTCACAGTTTGTTAGTTAGCTATTAAAACACTAAAGAGGAGCTTATTTACTGTTAATTATATATATGTTTGAATCAATTTGTCATGAAGACAATTTTTAATGAAAACTACCATATGTGCAACTGAGCTGTACACAAACATTTCAGTTTTTATTTGACTGTAATTATTATATCTAAAAATAAATAGCATGTTGAATATAGTACTAAGCTTTGTTGTTAATTTTATTCTCTAATATTTCAGTATTGTACCAAATGAGAGTGTTCCCAGTATAGTTTACAGCTTTAGTTGGGAGAGATATTTCCCCCCCTTAAGAATATCAAAGATATCATTCTCAGCTATAGGTATATCGGCTGAGAAATGTAGGATTATGCATCTCAAATTAAAAACAAAAACAAAACAAAAACAGAGAGGATTATGCTGATTGTAGCTTCCATGGTTACAGTAAGCTCAAAATTGCACTCAAGTACATATGGCCGAAAGTACAAATTGCAAATCCATTAATATTCAGTCATGAGAGTGTACATGAATAGAAAACAATGGGACTTGTGATGTTAAGGAATACAACATTTGCAGATGTATTGATAATATTACTTTTGTTGGCACCCAAATACTTTGAAAGTACATTTCAATGTAATGTGATGTATTTAAATATGATGTTGCAATACCTGGCTAGTAATGTTTTTATGTTTGTTTATATTATCCTATTTATTATGTAGCAAGTGTTAATTTTACGTCATGTCTTAATCTTTTCAGAAATTCCATACTTATCTGCTAGGGCTTTGAGTAATATGTCTCTCATTTTACTGTCTGCATATTGGTGTTGCTAAGCAGGACGACACGTGTGGATTCAGATCTGATGTCTTTCTCGGCTTTATGAGTTTCATTAGCAGGTATTTAGCGGAACTCAGATTAAATTGCTTGTTAAGGCCTGAGCTCATTATAGCAACGGTCTCCAAGCACCTTTGTCCCCAGTGAAACTCGGTGCCTGGTACAGATAAGTGCAAAATTCTCCATGTACCATAATCGCAAGATTCTTTTCAAGGCGTTTGACTGTGGTACATTTAGGCTATTGTGTGGTTTTGTGTACCCCATAAATGTTTTACCTTTTTATCTACTTTTTAATTATGCTTGCCTGTGAAAAACTCACCACCACAATAATGTGAGGAGGGTTGTCAGGGTGTTGATATGCGGTTACTGGGTTGTTTAGGTGGTTGACTTCCTGTCTGAAGTCAAGTCCTGTCTTTAAGGTGTATCTGAATGGTTTTAGCATGTTGCTATGTGGTTGTCTGGGTTTTCTCTATTTCAGTGGTGATGTTCTGTTTATTTTTGTTTTAGTTTATTGTTTTAAATTAAACTTATGTCAGTTATTTGCCAAGGCAATATTTCAAATGATCTAAGTGTTTCATTTAATATTTATATTTGATGTATTTCAGCTTAATTTCAATGAATGGAAAGGTTAACTATAACTATTTAGTGCACTGCTACGCAGTTGCTAGGTTGTAGCTTACAAGTCTCTGTGATATCCTGTTTACTAAATATAGCTCAAGACAAGTCATTCCTTCATTTGTCTGTGGGATTTGCCCACAGGTGAAGCCATAATTCTGATGACTTGGAAAAAACAATACCCCTCTTCTGAGTAAGCCACATGATTTGTTATTATTCACAGATAGCAACTGTGAGATACCCAACTATGAGAAATGATTATATTTGCCTTAGTAAACACTAATGAAGTGTCTTCATGTCTTGGTTTCTGTTTGAAGACTTGTCCTTTTGATACATTTATGGCTTATCTTATAGAAGAACATTCACACAGTTTATGCTGCAGTGTAATTGGGGAAAACAGACAACGTGAATGATGGTCAACAGCCCTGCTGCATATAGGAAGTGCTGCATGTAGACTCCTCTGATTGTGCTTTGCTGACGTAAGGCTGCTTCTTTGGTGGAGGAGGGGCATGTAGGTCTGTTTAGTGCTGGTGCGTGAGCGACAGGGGAGGGGGAAAGGATTGTCGCCCAGCCTCCTTGCCCTCCACAGGCAGTTGATGATCACATCTGACAGCTCGGGTGGAAGTTGAACAGCTCAGAGCACTAGGTCCCCTGTATCTCCTCCTCTTCTGTGAAAAGCTCTCAGCCGGTTTCTCCGCACCAGAGCCTGGCTTTGGCTCTTTGTCAGCACATGGGGGTGCGGGCAGGCAGACAACCTGAATATATCATGTACACAATAGAGTGAACGAGCGCAACGCCATGAAAGCCCAGCGGGAGAGACTGAGGATTCCAGGGTTGACATTGGAGTGAGTATATCCCTGTCTCACATCTTTTCTGGCTGTGATGACAGCAGACTGTTTATCTGCAGTGTGTCTGTTACTGTAGTGGTGACAGCACATCTGAGCAGTGCAACATTACCACAGTAGCAGCGTCTGCAGCATGTGTAGAAGGTTAAATATAGGCTTGCTAGCCTGTGTAGATCCAGCTACTGTCCCTTGGATGGCTTTGCATGTGATTTTGATAGCACAGGCTCATGTTTGGATAAAGGATGACTATGCTAGATCAATATTGGATCATCTTCTAGTCACGGCTTGTCAGATTTGAGCCAGAAGGAATTGCGCAGCAGCTGCCTTTCTGTTTGGCTATGCTCCTATCTGCGTATTTATTGTTTTTGATCTCCGTCACTTATTGAATCATGTGGCTGTATTGCCCCTACAGAAGGCCTGATTGTTTGTCAACCTGTTAGCAGGTCACAGACGCCACCGTACTGTAGTGACATAACATAAACAGTTAATATCTCGTCATATTAGATTGACTCTTGAAGTTTCGATAAGGCGCCTTTGTTTTTGTTTACAAGGGTCGTAGAAGATGTTAGTTTACGGCTATGATCAGGTGTTGCATCATGGCTGCTGTTGCTAAGGATACAGATACGTATCTCCTGGACATGTCAGCTCAGCAATTTTGCCTAACATGTTTTATTTCCCAATGAAGGGACCTTCGTAACGCTTCATAGAAGCATGATGCTTGTAGATTAACAGTGGTGATTTTTATTTTTACCGATGTTAAATTAAATGTGTGCATGTGGCCAGTCTGTATATCAACAAGTGTACAATCCAAAACCATTTCATTCTTAGGCAATGGAATGTAATGGACCAATGTAACCCTTTTTGCAACACAGCATTTTACCGAAAAAACCTTTACCAGTCATGCATGACGCTGCTCTGTGGTTAATGCATGCAAGCTTGTTTGTCTCTGCATAGAAATAAGCTCTGAACTTCAAAGGCTGCATCCTGAGAGAGACTGTTCTTGCTCATGATGAACATTCACAAAACTCAATTTGACTTCCAGCCTCACTCCACGAAGCTTGAGCCCAACTCCCACAAGCCCTTGCAGCCCATGCAGCCCGCTGCACGCGTTTCATTTTTGGAGGTAAGCGCGTGCTTCTTTCACATAGCCATTTTGTTTTGAGGCTTAATATGTTCAAGGCTCTGTGTTCTGCCACTGAAAATGAAAGCATGGAGTTCAGTGATCGAAATGACACAGGGTCTCCATTCATTTATCTCTTTTAAGTTTTATTATTTTTACATTCAATGCCTTTGATTGGGATTTAATTTTCTAAAACTGTGGGGAATAGCATTGTTCCTTGTGCTTATATAACGTTCTTAGTGTCACCCCCTTCCTCCAGTCTTTTTGGTGATTCTCTCATTCACCCTCTTTTATGTGATAAATAGGATTTGCTACTTTGGCCATTGAACATTTTTTTGGAAAGAGCTCTGCACCATTTTTGGGGAAACCGTTACTAGGTCATTCAAATTCTATAAATGAACAACTGTGGCAGTGATTTATTTTTACCACGAAGACAAAGGAAACGAACTCTAAATTTTTGAAAGACTTTTTGAATAGTACCAATGATCTCACGCAGACACGCCAAATATGCCCCGCCACTTAAGTACCATAACACGCATCATTCCCAGGAAATCACTATTTCTGTTGTTGAATAAACAGAAGAATGAAACGCTTTGTTAAACATGACTTATAAACTCACGACTGCCTTATTCTGTATAAGAAGCCACATCATCTCACCGAAGGATGCTCAACTGTCGTTATGAAGTGAGTTTGGAGTAAAAGCATGTTATTAAATGTCAATACGGCAGTTAACATTTGCAACGCTGTGTGTATGCTGAGTAATAACATGAGTCAAATCTTGGTGAATATGCAAATTCAATCTTTGCCAGTTGGTGGCGCTTATGGAACAGCAGGTACATAAACAAAGAGTGTTACAACACTAGCAACACTACATAGTAACAGTACATAATTGCAGGCTTTATACGGAGGTAATATGAAAAGAAAATGCCATCAAAACATTCCTGGCCGAAATGTGAGTTTACAGAAGTGGCCTGCAGTGGAATGCTGAAATGAGGCGGCAAATTCCTGTTATTATAATTTTTTTATATATTTATATAAAATAAATTTAAATTTGTGTCCCGGTTACAATTAATGTTGTCACATTTTCCTGGTTATATAAACATTACATAAAAAAAGAGAAACCAAATACAGTTCAATTTTGTATTTTAACATGTAACAACTATGTAATTAATGTTCTATTTATTATAACCAAGTATAAATATCATCAATTTAGTTTTTTAAAGCATTTTTACATCTATTCCAAAATAATAACTAAAGACAGTAACAATTTAAACAATATATGGTATATTTAACTGATTTTCAGCTGTTCTTTTCAATAGTCAACTTCTTTTCGGATCAAGCTCTGTAAACACTGATCACCCAGACACGAAGATGTACCTTTTAATTTTACCAAGTTGAAAAAGTCATAATTTTTTCAGGCCATTTCAAGTTTTATTTTGAAGTGACATAAATCTGTGATATCTAAGTGAAAGTTGTTTAAATACTTTTGTATTCGTCTTCCCATTAACTCCATAATGTTTTTATTTAGACCGATTCACAAATGCGGAGCACGCACAAAAATAAGAGGTGGGATTTATAGCACAAACAAATCATATCCAATCAAAACCAAGTATATCCAATCATAGTGCGATGGAGGCATTGCCTCATTTCACATGACTTTCTCCCATTCATTTTCAATAACCCCCACCAAACCATTGCACGTTTTAGGGGTCTATTAAAACTCAATAGGCAGAGAGGCACGGACTCCTGCAACATCTTTACCTGTTGGGATCACTGTTAGACAGTGTTACTTTAGAAAAATGAGTTGAAAATGATTTAAATATGTTTTGATGACACATTTTGCTTTTATTTTTGTAATGTGAATTATTTTCTCATCCAATTTTTTGAGGATGCTCTGCCTTCCTTGCCTCCTCATAGGAAACACCCCTAGTTTACAGGGATGGTATAAAAACCATAAATTAAACAAATTATTAATTAGATCAAAAAATCATTTGCCATAAATGTGGGCTATTCGGGATTGCAAACTGCTGTAAAAATGCGAGCACAGAAAGCGCAGCAGCATGACATTTTCAGCATGACATTTTTACCTGGAAACATGCAGTGCTCATTCAGGGTTTTTTATTTTTTATTTATCACAAGCAATATTGCGATTCCTGTTTTTCTGTCTTCAGATTTAAAACCTCCTTAAATAAAAATTGAGGCACGGCCAGCACCAATTGAACACACTGACTGGATCTGAAACCTTCAGATGACACGAAGATTAGATCCACGTTTTTTAAGTTACTGAACCCGCATTCAGCGCAGAGCGGCTCTTGCACTGTGTGACGTTACAGAAAACTAGTTGTCCAGTCGGTTTCCATTCACACAGCAGAGCTTCGAAGAAAAGAAGTTGCAAGTCTTGAAAATGTATGTCCGTGTGAGTTTGTTTTAATAGAGTACGGTTGTCACTGCTGTAAACTTCCATATATACATATATTTTTTTGAAAAAGATAATTTTCCTGCTCAGTGTAGGTCCCTGGGCTTCAGCCTATTGAAGGCTGTGCGTTAATGAGCGTTTTGGGGGGTTAGTGTGCGGATGAGGAGGAGGGAGGGTCTAGCTAGCCTCCGTTTTGTAATACTTTAAACGTCAACAAGAAGTGACATCACTCGACATTGCTTAGAGCACCTTTAAGTGTAAAGTTTTAAAGTTTAAATTTTCAGTTGGAAATTCTGCTGTACTGCTAGGTCATTACTTGAGTGCTGTTCTCTTGTAATAGTGTGCCCTGTTATATTTGGTTTCCATGTGTTGCTCGGACTTATGCACAGTTTTAAACTCAATTCTTTCTAAGTATACCTCATTGACTGTGAAGGCTGATGGATCTAGTGGATCTTTCTTTTAACTTAAATCACTAATTAATTTCAATTGAGGTATACTCTCTGCTTTAAAGTGCTTCTTTGCGCTTTGTTGAATCAAAACACTGGTATTTTTTTCTGGTTCGTCCTGTCTAAATAAGAACAATGAGAACAGTGCATACTGTACATATATAGAGCACTGGCTGACACAGAAGAGAGTGGGCCTGGATTGTTCCTAGATTTGTTAAATTCTTATAGGTCACTAGTCTTGCAGGAAGAGATAAGAAGTCATGAGACTTCAGATTGATTGAGCTAGACCTTTGCTCACTTCATGCGTGACCAGGGTCCTCATTATTATGTCCATATCTGAAGCATTATTTGAGGGTTTGATCAGTTGTCTGTGTGCCTGGCTTAGTCATATGTTCTCTCAGGCCTGTCCTAAGTGCACCTTAGTGGTTATTGGCCCCTCTGATTTCAACAGATAATTGTCAAGAACTGAGCGGCCCCATTCCACCCCACCAAGTTCATCTGTCATGTGTCAGGGAGGTTGAGCCTCGTGTCCCTGCCTGCCAAAAGAGCAGATTGAAGAACAGAACAGGAGCAGATCAAAGGTGTTGAAGTGGAAGAGAGAGGGTGGTTTTCCTCATATGGCAGGTCCAATGAAAAAAAAAGGAGAAGGGAAAGGAGGTAGACCTGCACATGGTTACGGTTGAAACGCTGTGCATTTCCATTTCAAATGGCCCTAGGGGCTCTGGGGCAGGGCCAGACAGGGAGAGCCGTGATTCCATTCATTGCGTCGTCTACTGAGGATGCATTGCTCCTCTGACTCACACCCCCCTCCCTTCCTTTCCTCTCCCCTCCCTGCCTCAGGATGTGGTACGGTAGGTGCCTGTTACATGATATGGAGCATTCTTGACTCTCAATGAGTCTACTGGATAGCAGCAAAGCCACACAACTTTCACATCAAAACAAAAAGTCATCCTGCTGGAAGTAGTCATGTCCCTCTGTCCCAGAGGCATCCAGCGTTCGAGCAGGAATGGATATGACCTGAATAGGAAAAATCTCAGAGAAGCTTTCTCACTATTCGATTTAGGACACTTCAAAGGACACAGCATCCCCTTGACAGCCTGTGTATGCTGCAGCGAGCAGCAGATGTTCCTGGACGAAACTCTGTAGTGGCAGAGCGTTGTGCTGGGAGGACTTCCCGGCACTCTTGCACTGGGTGCCTACTTCTCTTGGAAGCCAGACATTTCTCCTCACTCTCTTTTTTAGGACAGCTCAGAGCACTCTGGGGACATGACTTTAGGACAATGTCTGACTCCAGCTTATGGATTATGCTATCCAACTTTTCTATGCCTCACTTTATTAGTGGAACAAGTCTACGGCGCTCCAAAAGGTAATCAAGTTCAGGTTGATTGTTTGTTGCCACTTTACAGTTTTGTGGCTTTGGGTTTTTAAGTCTTAGAACTTTATCAAGAATAAAGTGAGCTGAGGTTATAGACAAGAACAATATGGTAATGCAGGTGCTGTGTTTTCTATTGTGTTAAATTTCCTTGTGAATTCTGAACTGGAGTACCTCTTGATTGTAATCAGGATGTTTTTGTTCAGTGCATGCACCAGGCACAAAAGATGTTTACGTACATGAGTAATTACCATGCATTTGTCTAAATATGCATGTTGAATGTGAGGAAAATGAATTGTTCTCTAAATTATCTTAATTTTTGCTGGCTGTCTCGGTGTTATTTGACGGATACAGTCGGGGAACACTGCTTTTGCAGTTATGTTGAAGTTGCACTGTATCCTTTTCACCTCTCATGTGACAAGACCTAACCTTCACCAAAAGGCCAACCAGCCATAGATATCTCTGCTATCAAGCATTCATGTGCATTTCTGCTTTTCCTTCTTGCACACATTTTAATCCTGGGAATGACCCATTTTACCGTTGATGATACAGATGATCCGATTAGTGTCCTCAAATCTGGCTGAATCTGTCATTTGTTTGAAGTGAATTAGTTGTGGAAAACATGCAAGGAAGTCAGGATTGTGCATTGTGCTTTCTTCCCAGTGCTGTGTTTATTAATTTATACTGGGTGGAGGGTTCCGTATTGTGTCTTTATGTGTAATAACTGTGATAATGACACTCAACTATGACACCAATAACAAGGCTTTCCTCATGTGTTCCTTAGTAAAATTATACGATAACTAACTGGTATATTGTGTATCTCTACTTAATTCATAAAATTTACATTGATTTAGGCTCTTGGTTTCTCAAATGTGTCCTTGTATACAAACATGTTTTTAGAGTACAGAATGACTATTGTTGACATTCTGAGTCTTCGGACATGTTGGCAATGAAGTTTTTTTACCATGTTATAAATTAGGGACACTTTCAAAGTAATTTAGGTATTAGATATTTATTTTGTTTAATTTCTGTATTGAATGGCATGGGCGGATGCTGTACAGATCGTACTTCAGGGCGATGTTTAAAAGTGAAGTTACTGGATGTTTCTCTAGGGGTTTATAAATTGAGCATCATATAATTTGCATTTATTAGCATTAGCACTGAAATTAACTTAAAGCATTAATTTTATGATTTGGTAGGTAGGTAAATAGAGCCAGGAAATGAATGTGAAAGAAAGGGGCACGGGAAAAAAGATATGACTGGATGCAAACGATACATTCCCAGGATTACTGCAGCTGAAGCATCTGTAAAGCACATGCACCAACCACATTGTCATAAAATTTAGCAGTAACTCTGTTTATATGATGGATTTAACTCTTTGTAAATTAAACAAAGGACTCACTGAGGACAAGCCAAGACCATTAAAGAGACAGCTTCACAATTGGCTATTGTAACGTGACTTTAGTCATTCAGGCATTTACACAAAGAGACGGAAGCAAAATGTCTGTTGTCAAGTAGCATAACATTGATACGTTATGATTCAGTCATTACGTTGTTCACAGTCATTTCTGTGTGGGTTTCTTCCAGATGTAGCATGAGTTATTGAATTGTCATCATAGCTACAGTAAGTATGGAGCTGAGCACCGTTCATTTCTAATCTGCCTGTGTGTAAGAGGCGAGCTGTATAAATAGCAAAATCTGATCCTCTTTAACTGAGCGCTCATGAACCAGATATTATACTGAACCATGCCTCACATTTAAAGGGGTCTTTTCTTGCTCTTTTAAAGTAACTTTCACATCTCAGAATTCTTTCACAGGTCCAAAACACCATTTATTTGCTAAAACAGCTTGTCATGAAATCTTAACATCGTAACCATGAGCTCACAAAAGTACCATATGACTGCAAATGTTTACTGTACATATCCAAAGTTACATCATTTTACATATCTGAAATCTAAGGGTCGGATCAAAGGTGAAAAAGGGTCATGTAAAACTATATGCAACTGTATTCGGTGCAAGAAACCTTGTGGTGGGCTTCAGGAGAAAATATGAAAACAAAAATGGTACACAAATGTATAATATGCCCCCTTTAAAGTGCTTTATTGCCATTTTTCTTACTTGACGTTTTAATTTTTTTTAGAGTCATATAAGTGTCATAGAGTCATCTGATACTCCACCTGCAGTAAATTATTTAAATGGTTTTTGATTTTCTAGTATATGTAGCCACATATCATATTATTCAGAGACATCATGGTTTGTAGTTATGTTTCTAGATGTTTTATGAATCATATTTGTCTGCACTGGTAGGTTTCGCTCAAATACTTATTCTTAGTTCACTAAAAGCTGGAAAGTGTTTCTTGTTTTCCTAAATTCATGCACATTTTCAGCCAATGTGCTGACTTATCTAACTCAGAGAGGAATACTCAACTGTCTTAACCTTAATGCCCATAATAAGCTTAGGCGAACAATTATTTCTCATGGCCTTTTCTTACAGTATTCATTTTTTCAATTGGGGAAGAATAAGTTATGAATCATAGAGATGGCTTAAGTCATAGTTCACTTCCAATGAATGCAAAAGAGCAGCATGGACATTGTGTTTAATGCATACATTTGGTTCCTCAATTTTTTTTTGAAAATGAGTATGATGAAAGAATTTTAATTTTTGGTCGAACTATTCCTTTAACACCTCCATGAATGTGATAGATTAACTGGCAGTTGTTCTTCACAGTCTCTTTGCTGAGGTGTTGATCACAAGGGGTTTGCAATGTCATCTGTGATGTCTGCCAGGCTGCCATTTAGACTCCAGCTTTGGGATCAATGGCTAGAAAAGAGGCCAGAGTCACATGTTCAATTCCCCTCTAGGATTTCAACCATGTCCTCCACTACTGTGCTGCTAAAGCATCACTATTCCAATTGCCCATACTTGGGGTTAGGGATTTTTTGCATAGTTATGCGCTATATTTGTTATTGTTAAGCTATCAAAATCAGTTTTCAGTGGAACAGGTGAAAAAAAAATTATGCACCAGTCCAGAATATCATAAAGGCTTGAGGATGTGCTCTTTTGAAATATGAAGACTTCAGATCCAAAAGCCTCTAAGTCCGTCTAACGTTTTTGTTAAATATAAAAAAATTTATCAGGCACCTATGTATAGGTTTCTACCCAAGTACCAGCATTTCTGAATGGGCTGAGGCTGGGATTTAGTGAGTTTGAAGTGAAAGTATTTGATGAACGTATACTATGTGCAGAGAACATTCACTCAATATTATCTAATTTTTGACAGAGGTGGTTTTAGATGCTTTTGCATTGGAGGTCTTCATATGTAAAGACAATAAGTAATCAGTTACCAATGTTCAATAGTCTCCCAGAACACCTATGCCCTGACATCATGGCAAGTGAGGTTTACAAGGACAAACACACAAAATCAAATTCTCTATAATCTACACTTTAATGCTTATAAATTTGTGTATTTTCTTGCCAGATGTATTTTGTGTGTGTGGTCCTGGTAAACCCAATGTTATGGGGACAAAATGTCCCCCCAAATATGGCAATATCCGAAATCCATTTTTAATCTCATTGAGGAAAACAGTTGTGATGTTTTTTGCAAGTAATGTTTTTTGAAAACCTAAAAATGCAGTTTTCTGTGATGGGTATTCTTAGGGCATAGAATATACAGCTTGTACAGTTTAAACATTATTGTATTGTCACCCACACACCAACACGTGATAGTTCTGCATGAATGACATATAGGCTGTGTGACCTGATTTAGCTTCAAAACTAAGAATTTCACCAAAAGATGACAACTTTTGATGGCATTGTTTATTTTGTAGGGTACCTACAGATTATAGTAATCTGATTAGAGTAAAGATTAGAGTAAACACTGAATAGTTGTGATACATGACAAGTGAGCATATCCGTCTCTGGCTCAGCACCAGCCAAAGTGTGAATGCAGATTTGAATTTAGCAGTTGATCACGTGACTCTCTCAATGTTCTAATCACATTATCAAAAGTAAAATAGTATTTATTGTCTTTTGGAAGCTGCATTCAAATCCATTTGGCTCAAAAAACCTGAGGAGGCACATGCTTGAATAAGCATGACGCCTCTGCCCCTAGCAAAGAGTGTGGATGTGAAATAGTGTTAAATAATTCATTTAAGATCATGTACAGTAGTAGAGCAAGTTTAATTTTCATGATCTTAGTTTTTCTTGGCATGTACACAGAGCAGTTTTCGAGGAAATTATATTTGCTATTTACCTATGCAGTTCTAATATAAAATCTATTATCTATAATGGTACATCTGTCATTATTTACATTTGCTACAGTGATACTTTATGTAATGACAGATGCACAAATAAAATATTAATGCCTCTCAAATAGTCTTGCTGTTGTCATTTTTCTGTAACACTGGTATTATTGGAGTGGTCTGTTCACAAAACACAATTTTTTGGTTTGTTTTTCTAGCTGCAGAACAAGCAACAGAAAAAGTCTAATAGGGAGTGGACAGTCATCAGCCCTTCCTCGACCTCATTCACCTCTGTCATCACACACAGGTAACTGATTCAGTGTGTTTGTCTGTTTGTGTATGTGCACATATACTGTTGGTTTTGAGGTCTGTCAGAGTGACCCTTGGATTCTATTTCGCCGTATAATCCTGCCCATAGTGAAATGTCATTGATCCAAAAACCCACTAATATAATGAATACATATTTTATATTTAACATCAACATTTGATTGGCTCCATTCTTGAAAATTTGGTGCCTCACACTTTTTTCACACTAAAAATGTAACACATACCTATATTACAGAGAGCAGTCTGTTGTACCACGGCCAGGCCCGCAAAACATGATGTGTCGGAGCAGCAATTTTTTGTCTAATTCAAAGCTGTGCGCTAGATCGGTGTCTTACTCATTCTGCCGACTGCGCACACACTGCCCCTGTGCTCTATTGGAAACCTTTAAAGAGCATTCAGCATTACTGTTGATTTAATTACGGTGTATTAATCTGATTAAATGTCACTTTAGTTTTATAGTCATGAAATCTAGGCAGTCAACTGGCTCATAACAGCATGTGCTCTGATGCCATTTAGAATAGCATTTATAGACTTGAGTTATGAATTATATGAGGATAAAGTTTAATACAATTATTCGGTGATTTAGAGTAGACTACTGTTAATAAATTGGGGGTCGGTAAGATTTAAAAAAAAAAAAAAGTTTCTTCACCAAGGCTCCATTTATTTGATCAAAAATACAGTAAAAACATTACTATTGTGAAATATTATTGCAATATAAATTAACAGTTTTGAATATACAGTGCTGGTCAGAATTATTTGCCCCCTTGGTAAATATGATCAAAGATGGCTGTAAAAAATAAATATCCATTGTTAATTTTTTTTTGCTAAAATCTAACCTTTCATTGAAGTAAAATAATTGAAAGTGGGGGGGAAATCACATTATGAAATAAATATTTTTCTTCAAAACACGTTGGGAACAATTATTTGCCCCGTTTTATGGAATACTTTTTGCAACCTCCTTTTTCCAAGATAACAGCTCTGAGTTCTCTTACGAGAGGTTCTCTCGTATTGCGTAAGTTTAGCTTACGCTACGGGAAAGATTCATCTTCTCGAGATACTGAAGCCAAAAAATTATCCTTAATTTTGTATACCTTGTCAAAGTAGTGCAGCAGCTAGCAGACCTAGAGCAGGCCATCTCGCGTGCTCATTGGCTGCCCTGCGGGCAACTGCTGCAGCCTACCAGTGAGCCCGGCGTGACGTCACGCCCAATGAAGGGCGCCCGCGCCTTTATAGCGTCACAGCCCGCCAGATAGGCGTGGCTTAGCGTATAAAATAGGGGCTTTAGGCTGAATTCTCTGATTTTTCGACTCTTCAGCGAGCTCTTCGCATCACTGGATTTGAGAGAAGCCACCGCCGCCGTCGAACAGCAAACAGCCAGCCTAGGACAGCGCTGAGGAAGCCGGCCGTCTTCGCCACCTTCAGCCATCCGTGCGAGCTACGCTATCCGGCGACGTATCCTTTTTTGCTTATTATTCTAAAAGAGCAGCGAGCGTCTTTTTAAAGATGCCTCGCACTTCCTGTGGCCCGTTTAAAGCCCCGTTCGGCGCCGGAGACCGCCACCTGATCTGCGCTCTCTGCCTGGGCCTGGAACACGTAGAGCTCGCCCTCGCGTCCGGGGGCTGCGAGCTCTGTGAGGAGCTTCCGCTGTCGACCCTGCGGGCTCGACTCGAAGCTTTCAACACCACAGCAGTCACTCCGCCCCCTGTGGGACCGCGCAGAAAGAAGCGCCGTTCCCTGAGACAGCCGGAACCGGTGGCCACAGCGACGCGCTCGCCGGAGAACCTCCCTCGAGCCTCGCTCTCGCCTTCCCCACCTCTCCTCACCGACGCGCAGCTGCCGCTTGCGAGCCTCACTGCCGTCGCTTCGGAGGATGAGTCCGAGGGACACGTCACAAGAGACTGCTGCTCTATCCTGGCATCCTGGAACTTATGCGCCTGCTGACGCAAGCTGTTGACCGTCTCGGGCTCGAGTGGTCGCTGCCGAAGGAACCCGCGCCGAACAGGCTCGACGGCTGCTTCCTTCAAAGTCGCCGCCGCGCAGTTTCAGAAACTAGGCCCGCTCCATTCCTGCCGGAACTTCATGCGGAGCTGACAAAGTCATGGAATACACCGTTTTCTGCTAGACTTCAGTCACAGGCCTCCGCGTCGCTCTCCCGAGTGGACGGCGCCGCCGAGAAAGGGTACACAGCGATTCCCCCTGTGGAAGAAGCGGTCGCAGCGCACCTTTGCCCGCCCTCCGCGAGATGGCGGTCACGGTCAGCCCTCCCGTCTAAAACCTGCAGAGCCACTTGCGCCTTGGTCGGCCGCGCTTATGCCCCTTCCGGCCAGGCCGCGTCTGCTCTACACTCGATGGCTGTGCTTCAGATCCTGCAAGCCGACCTCTTCCGTGAATGGGATGAGAAGGGCCGGGACCCAGCTGCGGTTACGGATTTGAGAAGCGCGACGGATCTCTCTCTCCGCGCCAGCAAAGCCGCAGCCCAAGCCATCGGACGAGCCATGGCCGCGTTGACCGTGACGGAGAGGCACCTCTGGTTAACGCTTGCGGATATGAGGGAAACTGAGCGAGCCACCTTTCTGAACGCGCCGCTTTCCCCCACTGTTCTTTTCGGCCCAGCGGTGAACGGTATTGTTGACCGCTTCTCTGTGGTACAAAAGACCACGCAGGCCATGAACCTCTTCCTGCCGCGACGCTCGAGTTCTGCCACAGGCCGCTCTCGCGAGAGACAAAGCCAGCCTCCTGTGCGAACCAGCACCCAGCGTCCAGCACAGCCTCAGCCTTCGCAGCGACGTCAGGTCGGCCGCCCTAGATCGCGCTCAGACAGCCGTCACAGACCGCCGCCCCCCAGAGGGCCTCGGCAAAGAATCACGCTGAAGTCCGAGCACGCGAAGCCCTCCTAACAGCGAGAGAGAAAAGACGCGCGTCAAACTTTGAACTTTGACCGCCGTCAAAGTTCATTTCCCTGTCAGTCCCCTTCGAACAGGCTACTGCAGTGGTTCAACTAGCAGCCAACGAGCCGGTTTATTCACCCTCTCGACTGCACACAAACGCCGTTTTCACGGCCACCCAGAGAAATCTCAAAAAGAGTATAATGTCTGGTCCGGCTCACGCCGTCAGTGTTTTAAGTGTAGTGAATGTGCCCACGCCCCAGTGTTCACCCCTACACATAAGCACCCCAAATCCCGTGTCACTCACAGAACACACTCTCATAAAGCGCAGAAAAGCCGCTCGAGTGTTGAATGTAAGAAATGTGTCCACAGGTCTGTGCCCACTATCTGCCCGCTCTGTTACACGATCAAAGAAGCAGGTTATGAACGTAAGTCTCGTGCCCGCCAGAGAGCGCTCACGCTTGCTAACACAAACCTCCCCCCAGGCCCCGCCTGCGTGTTTAAGTGTTATCACAAAACACAGGGCGTTAATAAAGCGCTCCCCATCTATTATGATCGAGGCGTCAGATACAGTTGTAAGTCTCGTGCCCGCGTGCGCGCGCTCACGCTTACAGAGAGCTCTTCCGCCCAGAGCGCTGCTCGCGCGTCAAAGTGTGGTAAAAGTATGTTCCCCATCCCTTATGATCGGGACATCTCACATAAGTCAGCCGGTTTCGGCTGTCAGCGAGCGGCCATTGCCCAGAACCGAGAGCGCGCGCGCCACGCTCTCGGCTCCGGTTCAGTTTCACAAGCCCGCAAATGGCGGCGGTCTGAACCCGGAGGCCATTCGCCCCCTAGCGGCTCACATAGCTGCGTGGGAAACTATCCCAGGGATTTCAGAATGGGTGTTGAGCACAATAAAGCAGGGCTATACACTTCAATTCATTCGCCGTCCCCCGCACTTTCAAGCCCGGACCGCGACGATAGTGAATGCGGAAGTAGCACACCTACTTCACGCAGAAATAGCAAAGCTGCTGTGCAAAGGGGCTATAGAAAAGGTACCGCCTTCTCTGAGCGAGTCAGGCTTTTACAGCCGATATTTTCTCGTACCCAAGAAGGACGGAGCCTTCAGACCTATCCTAGATCTGAGATATTTGAACAAAGTGCTTACAAAAAGACCGTTCAAAATGCTTACGACCAGGAAAATCCTCGCGCACGTTCGCCCGAGGGACTGGTTTATTTCTCTAGATCTGAAGGATGCCTATTTTCAGATTCAGATAGTACCCCGTCACAGGCAATTTTTGAGATTCGCCTTCGACGGTCAGGCATATCAATACACCGTCCTGCCGTTCGGCCTGTCCCTGGCACCCCGTACATTTACAAAGTGCATGGACGCGGCGCTCGCCCCCTGAGAAGTCAGGGGCTGCGCATAATTAACTATCTGGACGATTGAGGAGGAGAAGGGTTTTCACATAAACTGTCTGGAAATGATAGCGGTCGAGAACGCGCTGAAGTGCTTCCTCCCGTTCATACAGGACCAGCATGTTCTTGTCCGCTCGGACAACACATCTGTGGTATCCTATGTAAACCGTCAGGGCGGGGTCAGATCCAGAAATCTCTGCAATCTGACGGAACGCCTCCTTATTTGGTCACAGATGAACCTGCGCTCGCTGAGGGCGGCGCATGTGCCTGGCCATTTGAACGACGGCCCAGACAAACTGTCCAGGGACAATGTTCCCCCAGGGGAATGGTCCCTGCACCCCCAAACGGTCCAGAAACTGTGGCGCCTATTCGGCAGAGCGGAAGTCGACCTGTTTGCGTCAAAAGACAACGCTCAATGCCCGACGTTCTTCTCGAAGGACGAGGACGCGCTGGCCCAGGTTTGGCCCAGTCTCCCGCTATATGCTTTCCCTCCGGTCTCTCTGTTGCCACAGGTGATCAAGAGGATCAGGGAAACGCGCCACTCGGTGCTCCTCATAGCCCCGCGTTGGGAGAATCAGACTTGGTTCCCGGAACTGGCACGGCTGTCACATACAGCTCCGTGGCCGATTCCGGTGAGGGCAGATCTCCTCTCTCAGGCTCGCGGCACGATCTGGCATCCCCATCCAGAGTGCTGGTCTCTGCATGCATGGTTGATCAACGGGTACTCGTTGCCCTGCCAGAAGGAGTGATGAACACGATCACGCAGTCTAGAGCCCCTTCCACGAGAAGGCTCTACGCGTCTAAATGGTCGGTGTTCTCTAGATGGTGCACCGACAGAGGTCTGGACCCGCGGACATGCGGGGTGGCGCAGCTGCTCACCTTCCTACAAGAGCTGTTGGATAAGGGAAGGTCCCCATCCACGCTCAAAGTATACGTGGCGGCCGTGGCAGCGTTCGCGGAATCGATGGGAACTGGGAAGACATGAGTTGGTCATCCGCTTCCTTAGAGGAGCTAGAAGGATGAATCCGCCGTGCCCGCCGTCGGTTCCCATGTGGGATCTTTCATTGGTCCTCGAGGCCCTGAAAGCTTTTCCATTTGAACCACTAGACTCCGTGGGGTTGAAATATCTATCACTAAAAACCGTTTTTCTGACTGCACTGTCGTCAGTAAAACGTGTAGGGGATCTGCACGCGCTGTCTGTCAGCGCGTCGTGTCTTGAGTTCGGACCAAATGACTCTAAAGTCATCCTCAGACCTAGACATGGTTATGTCCCTAAAGTAATGGGCACTCCATTCAGAGCGCAAGTTATTTCGCTGTCAGCTCTCCCACCATCTGACAGCGAAAGTGATGTGAATCTCCTCTGCCCTGTCAGAGCGCTGAGATTTTACATTACGCGTTCCGCCTCCTTCAGGCGTTCGGAACAGCTTTTCGTTTCGTTTGGTGGGCGCGCCAAGGGGCTCGCCTCCTCGAAACAGAGCCTGTCCAGATGGATAGTGGACGCTATAGCGGCAGCTTACGCGTCAAAAGGTCTGCAATGCGCTCTGGGCATCAGGGCTCATTCCACGAGAGGCGTGGCCTCGTCGTGGGCATGGTCCAGTGGAATTTCTATCCATGACATATGTGACCAGTCACGGAAACTAGGGACACAAGTCGGTTCTGGGGCATTTTGAGTTATTCATAGATTCTGAAAGTGTAATCTCCAAGCTTTCCAACGATGTGTAACATGTGGAAATCTGATAATATTTGGAGAAGTTGTGGCCATTTTAAAGTAGGCACTTAAAAAAGCTCAAAGAGGAGAAAACGAGCTCTAAAGATTGTGCAGTTCTCACCTCTCTCTGCTGCTGGGGGTGACAATAGGGCTCATTTACATCTCATTTAGATAAGCCATACCCCCTGTAAAGCTCCTCCATGTGCTTTACAGCTTTTTTTGCACTTTGAATGAGTGCACTTCTGCCGCACTAGGCGAAAAACAATTGTGCTGCCCCTCTATTTGCAACGTACCAGCAACAACACACAAAGACCAATATGCCATATAGCCTGCATATAACGCAAAACCAGCAACAACACACAAAGTCCAATATGCCATATACATATAACGCAAAACCAGCAACAACACACAAAGACCAATAAGCCATAGGCCTACATATAACGCAAATAGTGCGCAACGCTCGTGTGCCCAAAATGTCAACAATATTAAAGTTTATGCAGGAGGCAAATGCCTGCTGGCATTTTTCTTTAAGCAGTCATTTCTGGAATTCTCCAAATAATCACATTTCACCTCCTCAAATTACTGTTGCAAATCTCTTTACACCACTTTCTTATGTGCGTATACACACACAAATGAAATGTCCGCAAGCACATTATATCATCAGCAGGTTCAGCATCTTAAATAATGACTAAATAGCAAATGAAGCTTAACTTACATTTCAGAAACACGCACGGCAGGCCTTCATCGCAGCAAAGGTCTTAACTGCATCCTCTATTTCGATTCTCCGTCACATATGAAACAGCCAGCCACCGCTGTCAGTGAGCCGAGCCGCCGTATTCAAGCACTGAGGGCGCACGCGCCGCTCCCATACCTCCGGTTCAGTTTCCCGAGCCCACGAAGTGCGGCGAAAACATTTTCGGTGTAACTGCCAGACGGTTCAGCTCGTCTGCGACAATCTTTGTGGCATCCATCTTCATTGAATTTTGATATCAGAGAGAGCCGGCCAGAGCACAGCATAATAAGTAGCCATGTGGTTCACTTGGAGGGCGGGGGCAAAAGCGCCGGGTTATTCAGTATGGAAATACACACAGACAATGACACGCCACGCCCCTACTGCATGCTGGAATCTCCGAAAACAAGCCGATTTCAACCTCAAAATGTAAGCTTTTAAATATACAAATACTGCTATCTCAAACATGGAGAGGCTTCTTCGTGATTTCAATTAACAGATTCTCCAAAAAATTTAAAATCACCAATTTTGAAAAAAAACTCTTCTTTCTCATTTTGCTCGAAAGTTGTGCTGCCGACTTGTGTCCCTGGTTTCTGTGACGGGTCACATATGTGTAGCGGCGGGCTGGAGCTCCCCGTCTACCTTTGTCAGGTTTTATAACCTAGAAGTTCCTGCCTTGCAGGCTAAACTGTTGTCAGTCTGAAAAAGAGGTGTATTCTGCCCAGATCTCCTGCTCAGATCACTTTCATGACTCAGCTCTCCTGGTTGAGCTGCACTAAGTAGGGTATGTGCCATATGACTATACAGACCGGCGCGCTGCTCTGTATCCCCTATGTGTGCTTATGTACAAGTGATGGCCCGCGTGGCTGGCCACCTTATTTTTTCCACTTATGGGGTTCCCCTCAAGCTCGGGGTCTCATGTGGATGCTTGGCGCGCACGGCGTTGACAAAGTGTTCCCGTAGCGTAAGCTAAACTTACGCAATACGAGAGAACCTCTCGTAAGAGAACGATACTCGGTTACTAACGTAACTTCGGTTCTCTCTAGAGAGGGAACGAGTATTGCGTAACCGGCCGTGCTCGCGCCACGAGCGACTTCGCTTCAGTCGTCGAAAAACCAGAGAATTCAGCCTACAGCCCCTATTTTATACGCTAAGCCACGCCTATCTGGCGGGCTGTGACGCTATAAAGGCGCGGGCGCCCTTCATTGGGCGTGACATCACGCCGGGCTCACTGGTAGGCTGCAGCAGTTGCCCGCAGGGCAGCCAATGAGCACGCGAGATGGCCTGCTCTAGGTCTGCTAGCTGCTGCACTGCGTTGACAAGGTATACAAAATTAAGGATAATTTTTTGGCTTCAGTATCTCGAGAAGATGAATCTTTCCCATAGCGTAAGCTAAACTTACGCAATACTCGTTCCCTCTCTAGAGAGAACCGAGGTTACGTTAGTAACCGAGTATCGTTTTCTCCTATAATGCCTGATGAGTTTGGAGAACACCTCCATACAGAATCTCTCCAGATCCTTCAGATTCCAAGATCCATGTTGGCGCTTCTTCTCTTCTCCATGTATCTGAACAAGATGTCCAGGAACTCTGGCAGAAATCTAGGCCCACAGCATTAAAGATACAGCAGAGTATTTCATTTTACATATGGGGTACTTTTTTTATCCCTGTGTGCATCAAACCCATCTTAAGTGTTAGCTGCCAAAAAAGCACATTTATTTGTTTCATCTGACCATTTTAGAACCCGTCCCGTTTGGTGTTCCAGTAGTGTCAGTTACTTTTCAAATGTTCTATGGACAGATAAAACAACAAAAAAGGAGCTTTTTGGCAGCAAACACTTAAAGTCCCTGTAAAGGCAATTTAAAAAAGAAAATTCTAAACCCATTATAAATGTTAGAAATGTATTGCTAAAACATATTACAAAGACTGTGAACTGTGAAGTACTGAATTGTGGAGTTAACAGTTTTTCACCATTGCTATTTTCCGGATTTTTTGGGCGGGTCTAAAACTGGGCTCGATGAGCTCCTGGAAGACGCCCCTACTTGATGACGCGCTACAGCCACTGAGGCTGGCTGCTCCACTGACAATATAAATAGAGCACATTCGCATCAGTTTGCCGCTCAATCGCGAGTTACTGTCAGTACTATTATAGTTACTACAGCGTACAGTTTGCTAGTTATGTCTTCGTCACGGAAATGCGTACTACCTGGATGCGATCATGCACAAAACAGATCAGTGTCCTTATTTAAATTTCCTAAAAACGATCACATCAAGAAGAGGTGGATTACTTTTGTGTAGAGCCACCTTTATGGAGAGCTGAGAATCACCACCAAAAGCCGCCTCTGTAGTAATTATTTTACACGGGATAGTTTTATAAACTTTCGTCGGAGACAACTGGGATTCACTGATAATCCGCTGTTACTGGTGAATGGTGCCGAACCGACTATCTCCCGCCTCGGCCTTCATCCTCCCGTCACTCCGACAACTGGTGCCATCATCGGCAGTGCGTGCCCACCAATGAGTGTAAGTTTGTGTGCTTATGTTATAACGTTAATTATCCTAATAAGCTGCTAGGAGCATCCATTCCGGCTGTAGCGGGTGACTGTTGAGTGTGGCAACGGCAGCTTTACTACGAGTGGGCGTGTTTTCAGCGCAGCCAGTGGACACGCCCCCCCCCCCGCGTTTGAGAGCAGATACTACTGCTAGTTTTTTTCAAGATTTTAGTATCTTATTTTATGTACTTGCCGGCTTTTTTTATCATTCAAATTTGGCTGGGTGGCTAATAACACATTTTTCTGTGATATGACAAACTCAGAACACATACTTCATTTTGACTTTACAGGGACTTTAATATGCGATTGGTTCATACAGGGATAAAAAAGTACCCCATGTGTGAAATTAAATACTCTGCTGTATCTTTAATGATGTGGGCCTAATTTTCTGCCAGAGGTCCTGGAAAGGTTCAGATACATGGCATCATGGATTCGAACAAATACCAACAGATAAAATAGCAAAACCTGATAACCTCTGCTAGAAATCTTATAATGGGCCATGTTGGGATCTTCCAACAGGACAGGGATCCAAAAACAAACATCAAAATAAAATAAAAAAGGGTCACTGAGCACAAAACCAAGCATCTGCAATGGCCATCCCAGTCCTCAGACCTGAACCCTATAGAAAAAGGGATGGGATGAACTGCAGAGAAGAAGCGCCAACTTGGATCTGGGAATCGGAAGGATCTGGATAGATTCTGCATTAAGGAATGGTCTCTGATTTCTTGTCAAGTGTCCTACAAACTCATCAGGCATTATAGGAAAAGACTCAAAGCTGTTATCTTGGAAAAAGGAGGTTGCAAAAAGTATTTAATAAAAGGGGGCAGATAATTGTTCCCAACGTGTTTTGAAGAAAAACATTTATTTCATAATGTGATTTTCCCCCCAATTTCAATTCTTTTACTTCAATAAAAGGTTTGATTTTTGGATTAAAAAAAATATATATCAAAAGGATAAACAATGCAGATTTATTATTTACAGCCATCTTTGATAATATTTACCAAGGGGGCAAATAATTCTGACCAGCACTGTATTTAAAAATGTAATTTTATTCCTGTGATTGCGAAGCTGAATTTTCAGCATCATTACTCCAGTCTTTAGTGTCACATGATATTCCGGAAATCATTATAATATGTTGATTTGGTGCTCAGTAAACATTTCTTATTATTTTCCCATTATTCAAAAATGTTTGTGCTGCTTATTATTTTTGTTATTTTTGTTATTGTTATTATTTTATGAATAGAAAGTAGAAAGAAATGTTGTAAAAATCTTTACTTTTAATATGAATTAATTGGTAGCACTTTACAATAATGTTCATTAGTTAACTTTAGTTAAATACATTTGTTAACATGAACTAATAATGCACATATGCAGTACTGCAAATAATAATAATAATGCAAACTGCACATCTACAGCATTTATTATTCTTCGTTCATATTAATTTCAACATTTACTAATAATTACAGTATTAAAATCAAGAGATTAAGTATTTGTAAATATTAGTTAATGCACTGTGAAATAACATGAACAAACAACAAACTGCTATATTTTTATTAACAAAGATTAACAAATACAGTCACAAATCAATTGATCATGGTTAGTTCATATTAGTTAATACATTAACTAATGTTAACAAATGAACCTTATTGTAAAGTTATCGATACATTTCATGCATCCTTGCTGAATAAAGTAATTAATTTCTTGCAAGAAAATCTTCTGTATTATATATATTATTATATATAGTATGTGTGTATATATATATATATATATATATATATATATATGTGTGTGTGTGTATATATGTGTGTGTATATATATATATATATATATATATATATATATATACAGTATACTGTATGTATTGTATTTTATATATTGTATTCACTATATCAGCCATTAGATTGGCATCAGATGTTGCAAACCTCAGTTAAAGCTACAATATGTAAGATTCATCTAATAAAATATCCAAAAATCGCTTAGTACAGTGTGATATATTTCCTGCAGTTGTGTACTTACAATATCCCAAAAGTTCCCAAAGATTTTTAATTTCAGAGAAATTCCAATTTTAAATAATGGCTCGTCCATGTTCACTTGTCGCCTGTCAATGACGTAATATCCGCGTTATCCCTGGTTTCCACTCGTACTGCCATAGTAACCATGGCGACAGACATGGACACGCAGTTGCCGTTTTGTTCAAACATTATGGACCATGGCAAGCAGACTTTGGGACAAAAGGAGAACTAAAACGAGGATCAATATCAGCGTGGCGTTTTCAAGATGTCAAGAGCTCCACGTCCTCCCTTATGGTGTTTTAAAATTGAACTGAGGGAATACTTTGCTTCTTTGAAACTTCTGAAAGTCTCCAGTGATAACATTTACTCTCTATGTGAAGATGTCTCAAAATATTTGTCATTATAATTTGTAAAGCTTCCATGGAACTTTATTTTAAGAATATATGAAGTCTGAGGACAATTTATATATGTGAAGAACTTTGACATACCTTATGGACTGAAGATCCTTTGCTTAATTTATTTTATTTTATATTTATTTGTATTTAATTTCTTATCGGAATTTGTTTTGTTTAACTGTGTTTATGTTCTACACACGAGTCTCCCAACGAGAGATTTTGTAAATTGTATTTTGTAAATAAGCATGTTCAATAAAAAAAAGAGCTCCACGTCCATGACAAACTTCGACTTGACAGAGACGCCACTCTTGCATGTACTTTATTAGACAGGTGAGCAAATGTACATACAACTAATCAATGTTATATAGCTCAACATGATGAAATGTTAGAATATGATCAGTATGTTATTCTAATGTTGATCTAGCTTACTGCTAGTCTCATACAGCCAACAAACTAACACATAGAGTAACATTATAACTTTCAACACTGAAATGCAGTTTAGTTTGATAGTGTTTAGACCAAGTGAAACAGCGCTGCGTTCCCTCACAAGTTTCATTTGTCTAATAAACTGACCTGTGTGAGTAACGTTATTAATTCAGTACTTGCGGGTATTCGGCAGAATGAAATTTCGTTATTCCTTTATATCTGCGGGGCTCGCGTGTTGCGCTGATATCTGTCTCTTATTAGCAATCGTGCCCTGCTTCATACCACAGTCATGTTAAAAACATCAATGTATTCACTCATCCATAAACATTATTAGATCCATCAGCTTGACGATAAGTTCCATAATTCCGCTTATGCGTCATTAACCTACGCCTTTGTTATTGTAAGAGGTTAGCGACCCCTAGCTGCGGAAAAAAAAATGAGATATTGTAGCTTTGATGACATGCAAATGCCACGTCATTCTTAGTTTATTTCCATTATTTTCAAATCATTTGTCCCTGTTTATCAGTTGTGTGCGAATATCAGTAAATAAGTCACTACTAATGAGCAGCGACCATCAGCAAAGCTCAGGGGCCTCTCTTTATCAACACCGGTGGGGCCACAGACATGGCTGTTAATTAACTATTTACTCCTTCCCTTATACAATCAGGTTAATTATCTGTAATTATTACAGGGTAAAAGGATGTTTTGCTCTAATGGCCATGATTTGGGATGTCCCAGATCCTCAAATGTGGCCATATTGCCAAAAGCATTCCCCTAGAAACAGTGGGGTTCAGCTAATAAGAGTGAACATATGGTGACAATGGTGTGGGGCATTTCTGGCCTGTCTCTAGGTTTAACTCACCCTTATTTTGTTTGTAATATCTTTTTGTCAAAAAGGCATCATAAAAATAAGGTTAAAACTGTCCATATGAGTTGTTCATTATGATCCAAGGCATTTAAAGCAATATAATAGACAAACTAATATTTTGTTATTTACTGAAAATGTTCCCTATCTCTTCAAGAAGAAAGATGGTAGAACTGGATTGGCCATATATTTGAACTGCAGAAGATGATGTCAATAATATTGTTATAAGATTCAATGCTGCTGAGTATTGTTGGCACAATAAACATTTGTGATTTTTGTTTTTTTAGGCACCAGTCCACAAGACAGCCCTAGAAACTTCTCCCCTAGTGCTTCAGCTCATTTTTCCTTCACACGCAGGTAATGACATGAATGAATGATATCTATATGGGACACCTCAGTTTTCTATATTTCTAATCTACCAAAAATTTATCTTGAGAAAAAAAAGGGGCCCAAGTCATATCTAGGGACAAGAGTATCATAGAGACTTGGACTGGGCTCTTTTTACTTGGGAGGGCAAGCAAACACCCACAACACCTTAGGATATTGTGGTGGTGTGATTACCAGAAAATTAAAATGTTGAAAAATGAACGTATTGTATAAACCAGCTCTCAAAATGCATAATCTGAGAGATAAATGGCTGTATTATTAGAATAGGTGGTCCAGATCTGTCAGGAATATCAGCATATCAGTACAGTGTTCAAGTAAACAATGATCTTTGATGTGAGGAGCATGTGGCTGATAAAAGCTTCTGGTTTCTGCTTTTGAAAACCTCAGGAGCTGCCAGGCTTTCTACAATTTTAGATGGAAATAAATTTAAAACCGTGGTTCAGAAGTTCAGATTTAAACCTGTCAAGTCAAACTCAGTTTGATCAGACAGGATGGGGTGAAAAATGGGTCTTTTGTTTCTAAAATTCTTATAACTTCTTAACTCCAATTACTATTATTTATGTATGTATTTATTTATTATTTTTTACTATTTATAATCCTCTAGTCATGGACTAAGAGCAGACAGGTAATTCAAATTAAGCTTATTGAGCAAATCTCATGATACCTGTCATAAACATGTTCAGGTCAGATTGAAGCTTTTTTCACACAATGAAGCTTTTTTAGGACCTTAAAAAAATTCCAACGTGACATTAGACATCGATACATAAATACTATGTTCTTTCTTCTGATTTTGGGGTGGAATGTGACCTGGATATAAGATTCATGAGATTCACTCTATTATACTTGTACATTTGTCCCAGAAATCAACCATAATGCATCACAAACTTTCCCATGTTCATGTACATAAAGGTTCACTGTGGATATTGACATCAAGTGCCTGCATGACCATTGTGGGGATTTTTCTGTATTTACTCTACCCATTTATCTCTCCTCCCATGCAGTGTTTGTGGCATTTGTCTTGTTATTATCATCAGACCATTCAATCAGCCAGGCCCTTTGGAAATTAAACACAGAGCACTGCTCGAAATGATAGCAGACCTAGCTCATGGATTACACTGCCACTGTCTTTCATCTGATCTACTTTGAAAATGAATGACTCACTCAGCATTTTCCTTTTATCTAGTGTAACACTCGCCTCTCATGTCTTGCAGCCAATGCAATGCAATCTAGTATATGCAATTAACTGATGATGATTCTATACAGCACTTGTAATTACTTGAGGGTATATGGACTGAAGGATTGTCTGTGTTTGTAGAACTGATGGTCGACGCTGGTCCTTGGCATCGCTTCCCTCCTCTGGCTATGGAACAAACACACCCAGCTCCACCGTCTCTGTAAGTACTGTATGTTTTTCAGATGGTAGAAGTATGTGTGCATTCACTGGCAGCGTTTTGAAGAAACAAACTGACCCTTAAGTCATTTGTTTTCAGTGGCTTTTGAAGAGATTCAAGTAGTAATGGCCACTTTTGGTACTATTGTAGAATTCCACCATGTGAAGCAGTTCGATACTTTATTATAGGGAGAAGACCTACAGTACCTGCAACCGACTGCAAAGACATTTGGTGGCATCATCAACCAAATAAATCGCTGTCAGTATGAATGCACCATTAAAGGGTTAGTTCACCCAAAGATGAAAATTCTGTCACTATTCACTCACCCTCATGTTGTTCCAACCCCGTAAGACCTTGGTTCATCTTCGGAACACAAATTAAGATATTTTTGATGAAATCTAGGAGCTGGATCACTCCTCCATACTAGTCCATAGGCTTCTTCAGGGATTGAAACTTGCCACTCCCGAAAAGTCATTAAAGACATCGTTAAAATAGTCCAAGTGACTACAGTGGCTCAATCTTAAGTTTATCAAACGACGAGAATACTTTTTGTGCGCAAAAGAAAACAAACATCTCTGGGCCTCGAGTCAGTTCACTAGTGTAATGGCGTAAGCTTCTGTTGTTGTACGTCACACGCATATCCACATGACCAGCGTCGGCCAATAGTGAGCCTACGTGTGACGTAGCTCTACGCAATCATACTAAGTTAAGTGACTAGAGGCCAACAGAGAAGGAAATGAATAGTTGAAATAAAGTCGTTATTTTTGTTTGTTTTTGCGTACAAAAAGTGTTCTCGTCGCTTGATAAACTTAAGATTGAGCCACTGTAGTCACTTGGACTATTTTAACGATGTCTTTAATGACTTTTCGGGGCTGGCAAGTTTCAATCCCTGAAGAAGCCTATGGAGGAGTGATCCAGCTCTCAGATTTCATCAAAAATATCTTAATTCGTGTTCCAAAGATGAACAAAGGTCTTACGGGGTTGGAACAACATGAGGGTGAGTAAATACTGACAGAATTTTCATTTTTGGGTGAACTATCCCTTTAAAGTGAACCTAAGGCTATGTCTACATTTGAAAATTACATTTCGTTTCAAACCACTCTCTGTCCACTCTAGTGTTTTCAAGCATTTTCTAAACGTTTCTCATCCACACTGAAACATCGGAAAACACTAAAATGGGTAAAATCTCGTAAAAGCCCACTGAGATGATACAGATGGAACAGACATCATAAAGTTCTCATGCTATTCTTCTGACAGGATCACTTTATTTAGCAAACTATCTCACCATTCACTGATGCGTCCAGGTCGCACTCAGTCACCATTATATGTTTTGTCTAAATCGCAACTGATCTCATGTTTTGCAACAGGACAGCAATTGCGAGTAAATTTTCTGTCATCTTTGCAGGACTGCGATAGGAAGAGTGTACAAAGGAAGATCTTTAGCAACAGTGTGAAAGTGTATAGCACATATCAGGCACACTACCGGTATAAACATAGATATCTATTGGATCAATATGCATCACATGACTAAAGATGCTTCATCATTTTCAAATACCTCAGTTTTCACAGTCCATGTACATAGGGCTGGGGCGGTATGGATTTTTTCTAACCGCGGTTGAAAAGCAAGATTTTCCTGCGGTATGGCGGTAAACCGCTTTAAATCCCAAAAAAGACTTTCGCGCACGCACCAGAAGTCGTTTTTGCTAGACAGACTTTGTTAAATATTGTTAACTACATCCGAAAAAAAACTAGCACAATTTCAAATAGTCAAATTTTCATTAAGCAGTAATTTGGCATGAACCAATCACTGAATAGATTTCCTTATTTAAGAATATTCTCAGATACATTCGCATTGAATTAATAATTTTCAGGAGAATACATTATGATGTTCGCATTTGAAATGAAAGAACACCTATTGCAACATGTCTTAATTACAAATATTATACTCCATATTTATGTTTACATAATATAGTGTTATTTTTTATTTAATCTATGTCGATTATATGAAAAATGAACAGCAGTAAGATAGGATCATAAGATGGGTCAGACACGATTTTGACCACTTTATTAAGTTTTTTTTTGTAGAAAGCCTTTCTTTAAATTAAATTTCGTTTTGTATAAATTGTACCTTAATTTTAATCACTGTTTCATTAACTAATTGCCTGGAATTAATAAATAAGAAGCAAATATAGCAGACATATAATCAGGAGGACGTGGAAGCGCCAGTGCGGTCTCTTGCGCGTGAACTGGAGCTCGTCTCATAAATGAACTGAAACTCGGCGTAGGCTGGGCCTAAATGTCTACTTTTAAACTAAATTCAAAACGAAATGATAACATTTTAGTCTACAGTAGCCTAGTCAGGTAAGGCAAGGTTTGCCGATGTGCGTTATAGGCTATTTACTTATTTATATTTATCCCTGTGCGCCGATCGGAGACGGAGTTCACTGCTGATATTCTGGGGATACAACATAGCCAATATACTAGGGACTTTTGCCTTTAAATATCTTTGCTGCATTGGATCAGTGTTCTTTCTAGAACAGCCAAGAGCTTTCTAGCCTCTCGGCAGCAGCGCCTCGCTTTGCTCATAGACCTTAAAACAGTCAGCGCCGCAAATGCGGTTTCGAAAATTTATCAAAAAACGTTGGTGCGGGTGGATGGCGGACAGATGATGAGTTTTGTGATGCGGTTGCGGATGAAATAATGAAATAATTTGTTTAGAAAACCTTGAATCCATGTAAGCCGCAATATCATTAAACATAATCCATGTCATTAGAATCAATTAATCCATGTCATTAGACACAACGTGCACGTTTTTTTTTTTTTTTGCGGTGATGACGGTAATGAGCTCAGACCCGCGGTTGGAGTCACGTGACCGCGGTATTGCGGTAATGCGGTAACCGTCCCAGCCCTACATGTACATTTACATTTATTCATTTAGCAGACGCTTTTATCCAAAGCGACTTACAAATGAGAACTATAGAAGCAGTTAAACTAACAATAGGACAACAATATGTAAGTGCTATGACCCTTCCCAGTTTAATCTAATGCAATACATGTACTGTTTTTTTATTGTATTTTATTTTAATAAATCAAATACATTTTGTGCCTCTTTGAGATGGTACCACAAGATGGCGTCCACTTGCAGAGTGCAAGTTTCTGGATGGCACGCAAGTCGGAAGTAATGAATTTAGGTAGGAGGGAGCAGAGCCAGTGGTTGTTCTGTAGGCAAAAGTCAGTGACCTGAATTTGATGCGAGCGACAACTGGCAACCAGTGCAATTTTGTAAGGAGAGGAGTGACATGTGCTCTCTTCGGCTCATTAAAGACCACTCTAGCTGCAGCATTTTGGATGAGTTGCAGAGGTGTGACAGTGCAATCAGGAAGACCTGCTAGTAGAGCATTGCAATAGTCCAGTCTGGATAGAACAAGTGCTTGGACAAGGAGTTGTTCAAAATCAGGTTTAGGCATTAATGGCTTTGTGTTGAGTTATTTTGAGGGGACAGCAAATGTACACTGTTATACAAGCTGTACACTCACTACTTTACATTGTAGCAGTGTCATTTCTTCAGTGTTTTCCCTTGAAAAGATATAATAAAATATTTACAAAAATGTGATGGGTGTAATCACTTTTGTGAGATACTGTGTATGTATACACTGAAAAAAATTATAAACGCAACACTTGTTTTGCCCCCATTTTTCATGAGCTGAACTCAAAGATCTAAGACTTTTTCAATGTTCACAAAAGGCCTATTTCTCTCAAATATTGTTCACAAATCTGTCTAAATCTGTGTTAGTGAGCACTTTTCCTTTGGTGAGATAATCCATCCACCTCACAGGTGTGGCATATCAAGATGCTGATTAGACAGCATGATTATTTCACAGGTGTGCCTTAGGCTGGCCACAATAAAAGGCCACTCTAAAATGTGCAGTTTTATCACACAGCACAATGCCACAGATGTCGCAAGTTTTGAGGGAGCGTACAATTGGCATGTTGACTGCAGGAATGTCCACCAGAGCGGTTGCCCGTGGATTGAATGTTCATTTCTCTACCATAAGCCGTCTACAAAAGCGTTTCAGAGAATTTGGCAGTACATCCAACCGCCCTCACAACCGCAGACCATGTGTAACCACACCAGCCCAGGACCTCCACATCCAGCATCTTCACCTCCAAGATTGACTGAGACCAGCCACCCGGACAGCTGCTGCTACAATCGGTTTGCATAACCAAAGAATTTCTGCACAAATGTCAGAAACAGTCTCAAGGAAGCTCATCTTCATCATCGTCATCCTCATCGGGGTCTCGACCTGACTGCAGTTCTTCGTCGTAACTGAGTTGAGTGGGCAAATGCACACATTCGATGGCGTCTGGCACTTTGGAGAGGTGTTCTCTTCACGGATGAATCCCGGTTTTCACTGTACAGGGCAGATGGCAGACAACGTGTATGGCCGCCTGTGGGTGAGCGGTTTGCTGATGTCAACGTTGTGGATCGAGTGGCCCATGGTGGCGGTGGGTTTATGGTATTGGCAGGCGTATGTTATGGACAACGGACACAGGTGCATTTTATTGATGGCATTTTGAATGCACAGAGATACCGTGATGAGATCCTGAGGCCCATTGTTGTGCCATTCATCCACGACCATCACGTCATGTTGCAGCATGATAATGCATGGCCCCATGTTGCAAGGATCTATACACAATTCCTGGAAGCTGAAAACATCACAATTCTTGCATGGCCAGCATATTCAACGGACATGTCATCCACAGCATGTTCCAGGTCCTGCCAATATCCAGCAACTTCGCACAGCCATTGAAGAGGAGTGGATCAACATTCCACAGACCACAATCAACAACCTAATCAACTTTATGTGAAGGAGATGTCTTATATATATATATATATATATATATATATATATATATATATATATATATATATATATATATATATATATATATAGGGGTGGCACGGTTCACAAAACCCACGGTTCGGTTCGTATCACTGTTTTAGGGTCACGGTTTTCGGTTCTGAACGGTTCTCGTTGTTATTTTTTCTTTTAATCTTTAACAGTCCAGAAATGTACTTCAGCATATGATATAGGCTATAGCTTAATTATCCACAATTCAGGATACAGTATAAAAAAAAATGTATATCATGTAATCATGCACAAACTGAATTTGATTTGACTTTAAGCACATTATTGAGACCATCTCTGCTAGGTGAAGCTATGTGACATTTTGATACAGCAAGAGAGAAGACATTGATGAAATGCTTTTGTTTATTTGGCAAAAAAGGAGAATGTGTATTGCTATCTCTACAGGGACTTATGTGTATTTTTAGCACACAAAGATTAAAATTAACTTGCATTTATCAAACTGTCAACGTCAGTGTAGCTCTTACAAAATGTTTATCTTTTAAAAGAAAAAGAGAGAAACTCTTAAAGCACTATCTTTTAAATAAGTCAAAATATGTTACACATAATTGTTAATGAGGCTATAACAATAGCAAAGGCATAACCATTAAGTGAAACATAAGTTCAACCTCAACACAAAAACAGTATCAATAATGCTTCTATTCCCTGAGAGTTAGGATACTTTTTTTTCAGTTGAAATTAAAGTGGTCTGTGCAGCGCTGGTTCAAGTCGAACAAGCCTCATATGTATGTCCATTGTGCACACATCTCTTATTTCGCGCGAAAAGTAAAAACTCTGTCTGAGGTCACGGACACGAGGTTACATTGCGCATGCGTCGAACCGTGCGACGCACACACGCACCGAACCGAGACAAGAGAACCGAACGGTTCGGATGTTTTTTCATGATGGCCCCTTTCAGCTAGAAAGAATCACACTGCTGTTCTGCAAGACCCTCTCAGTCGATAATGATAACCCTGGGAAAGTGTGCCCAACCTGTAGGAGGGAACGCTGCGGAGGCCCCTGCCCACCCGAAGGGAGGCACTGGAATAACCATGTGTACTAACCCGTGGGGTTGTGAAACACATGGCAGTCCTTGAGGTAGTCCCAGCCCGAGGGGTGGGAGCATACTCAACAAGGACGACATAATGGTCTGTCGAGGGGAAGACACGATGCTAGCCTGGAGGTTAGCTGGACCGTGGAAGAAATGGGTCGCCGTAGGGACCACTGTAGGCCACCCAGTCTACAAACAACTCCTATGAGAGGTAATAGACCTGGCGCCGGGCGATCCACCTCACCTGGTGCCGAAGGGGTGATGGAGGAACTCACAAGGTTAACCGTATGTTGGGAAACCAACGGAGTAAAAAGACGGGAATGGCGTAGCAAGCCGACATAACCTAATTCCTCGCGTTACTGGGCGTAGCGAGTACACGGGAGGAAACCGGTTCAACACTGAGGCTATAGAATCTAGCGAACGTGTTAGGTGTCGCCCAGCCCGCTTCTCTACAGAGTCTATCACCTTGCGCCAAAGCCCAGGAGGAGGCAACACTCCTAGTAGAGTGTGCCCTCAACCTAGGTGGGCAAGGCACGTCCTGGGAAGCATAAGCCCAGACGATAGCATCCACTAGCCAGTGGGCTAACCTCTGCTTGGAGACAGTCTTCCCCTTCTGCTGGCCTCCGTAACAGACGAAGAGCTGATCTGAGGTCCTAAAGCTTTGCGTTCTGTCCACGTAACAACGCAGGGCGCGGACGGGACAGAGAATAGTGAGGGCTGGGTTTGCCTCCTCCGAGGGCAGCGCTTACAGGTTCACTACCTGATCTACAAATGGAGTGGTAGGAACCTTGGGCACATATCTGAGCCAGGGTTTCAGAACTACGTGAGAAAGGCCCGGTCCGAACTCAAGGCACGATTCGTCGATCGAAAAAGCCTGCAGATCCCCTACCCTCTTAAAGGAGGCCAAAGCCAACTGGAGAGCTGTCTTTATAGACAGGATATTTAACTCGACCGTTTGCAATGGCTCAAAAGGGGCCTCTGAAGTGCTCTGAGCACTAGAGTTAAGTCCCAAGAGGGTAAGGGGTGCGGATTACGAGGCGGATTTAGCCTCCTGGCACCCCTAAGGAATCTGATGATCAGGTCGTGCTTTCCCAATGACTTACCTTCTACTGCATCGTGATGAGCGGCTATTGCGGCAACATGCACTTTGAGGGTGGAGGGAAACAGCCTTCTCTCCAACCCATCTTGCAGGAAGGAAAGCATGACTCTGATCGGGCAAGTTCATGGGTCTTCCTGGTGGGAAGAACACCAATCAACAAATAGGTTCCACTTCAACGCATAGAGGCGCCTCGTAGAGGGGGCTCTAGCGGAAGTGATGGTGTCTACCACAGCCTGTGGTAGGCCACCTAGAACCTCCACGTCCCGTCCAGGGACCAGACGTAAAGATTCCAGAGGTCTGAACGCGGGTGCCATACGGTGCCCCGTCTCTGAGAAAGCAGGTCCTTCCTCAGAGGAATGGGGCAAGTAGGGGCTGTCGCGAGGAGCATGAGTTCCACGAAACAAGTCCGATCAGGCCAATACGGCGCAACAAGCAGGACCTGCTCCTCGTCCTCCCTGACCTTGCACAAAGTCTGTGCGAGAAGGCTCACTGGGGGAAACGTATATTTGTGAAGGCCCCGGGGCCAGCTGTGTGCCAGTGCATCTGTGCCGAGGGATCCTTCAGTTAGGGAATAAAACATTCCCCATATCAGCTGGATCACCTGGGAATGGAGTCGCCATTCTCCCGGAAGAGGCGGCTGCCGTGAGAGCTCGTCAGCTACACGTTTGAGCGGACCAGGGATGTGAATGGCCCGAAGCGACCTCATATGCGTCTGACTCCATAGGAGGAGATGGCGGGCGAGTCACGACATACGACAGGAGCGTAGACCACCTTGACGGTTGATGTACGCAACGGTTGCAGTGCTGTCCGTATGGACCAGTACATGCTTGTGCAAAAGCAGCCACTTGAGGCGGCACAAGGCTAAGCGTACTGCTTGCAACTCTAGGCAGTTGATGTGCCAATGCAGTTGAGGCCCCGTCCACAGACCTGAAACTGCATCCCCGTTGTACGTGGCCCCCCACCCGTTGGCAGAGGCATCTGTGAAAACCACAGCATGCCTGGACACCTGGACTAAGGGAACTCCGGCCCTTAGAAACGCAGGGTCTGACCAAGGACTGAAGGTTTGGCGACAGTGTTTGGTAATGTTGACCCGGAACGTGCCGCTCTGCCACGCCCATCTCGGGACACGATCATGATGCCAGCGCTGAAGCGGTCTCATATGAAGCAGGCCGAGCGGCGTTACTGCGGCTGCGGCTGCCATATGCCCCAGGAGCCTCAGAAACTGTTTCAGTGGGACCGCAGACTTGCCTTGAAGACTTGAGGCAGTTGAGCACTGACTGGACGCGCTCCTCGGTGAGGCTCGCAGTCTGACCAACTGAGTCCACTGAGATAAGACATCTTATTCCTCTGCGTGGGGCAGAGTTTGCTCTTGTCCCACTTTACCTGAAGCCCCAATCGGCTGAGGTGGTGAAGCACCAAGTCCCTTTTTTCGCACAACAGATCTCGCGAGTGAGCTATTATGAGCCAGTCATCGAGATAGTTGAGAATGTGAAGGCCATGTTCTCTCATGGGAACAATGGCCGCCTCCACGACTTTCGTGTAGACACAGGAAAACAGGGCCAAGCCGAAGGGTAGGACCTTGTACTGATATGCTCGACCCTCGAACGCAAACCGAAGAAACGGTCTGTGACCAGGAAGAATCGAGACATGAAAGTACACGTCCTTCAGGTCAATCGCTGCAAATCAATCCTGGGGATGGATGCATTCGAAGATGCGTTTCTGTGTGAGCATTTTGAACGGGAGCTTGTGTAGGGCCCGATTCAAAACTCGCAGGTCCAGGATCAGCCGTAACCCACCACCTTTCTTGGGTACAATGAACTAAGGGCAGTAGAACCCAGACCTCATCTCGGCTGGAGGCACTGGCTCGATTGCGTCTTTCGCCAGTAGGACGTCGATCTCTTTCCTCAAGACAGGGGCATCAACAAAGAAGATGACCGCTCTCCCTCCGGTGCAGCGATCTACATCTGATCCTCCGGCGGGGCCCCGAAGGAAACGACTGGGACCACACGAGTTGGCCCAGCACGCTCCTCCGAAGGCCCCAATGGCAGCGATGCAGAGGAGTGAGGAGACTGCGGGGGTCTTTCACCCGGCAGATCATTCCTCACTGTAACCCTCAGACCACCAATGGGATTAGCCAAAGTAGCCTTCTACTGAAGTGAACCAGAAGAAGAACTAGATCGGGGAATCACCAAAGGTACTCCCCCTCAAGTGAGGGTTCTCAGTCTCGATCTCAGCACCGCGCCGGTCATGTTCCCGCAGTGAGAACATGACTCATTCACGAACGCTGGATCAGCGTGCGCGAGGCCCAAGCACGAGAGTGTGTGTATATATATATATATATATATATATATATATATATATATATATATATATGTGTGTGTGTATATGTATGTATATATATATATACACACACACACACACACACACACACACACATATATATATATATATATAAATATATATGTGTGTGTGTGTGTATATATTTTGGAACATATGTTTTGGAACAGAGATAATATCACATAGCCATTGTAGCAACTAAAATAGTTTGCAGCTTGTTGTATACTATGAATTCCACCATCTTTGTATGCTGTCGTTATTGCAAGCTTCATATGCTTTGAAGCTTTTGTTTGTGTCTGTGTTCTTGCACTAACATGTATATACGCAACTGAAATTATACTTGGCTGAGGCTGTCTGCCATGGGCAACAGATGCTGCCATGACTTTGTCCCAGTCTGATTCATGTGCCTCTGAGCAGCGCCAGATTTGTTTGCTGGTAAATATGTCCCTGAAACTGTGCCAAACTGCCCATCCACTCACTCACTCTCTGGTTGTTGTTGTTTAGTGACACAGTTGCTGCAGCTGCCCATCCTTACAGGAGATTGCAAGCGCTTTGATTCTGGGACACCAGCCAACTAATGTTCAGTTTATTTTCAGTTATGTTCAGTAAATTTCCCCTTTACACTTGCAAATAAATATATTTTTAAAAATAATGAAAAAAATATTCCCTCAAAAATATAAAGCAGCACAACTATTTTCAGTATTGATAATAAGAAATGTTTGTTGCACCAATCAGCATATTCCAATAATTTCAGAAGGATCTTGTGACACTGAAGACTGAAGTAATGAATGCTTAAAATTATACTTTTTCCATCAGAGGAATAAATTATATTTTAAAAATAGAATGAAATGGAAAACAGTTATTTCAAATTGTAATAAAATTTCTCAATAAGAATCAAATAAATGTATTCTTGGTGAGCATAAGAGACTTCTTTCAAAAAGTTTTACCGACTCCAAAATTTTGAACGGTACTGTATATTTGATGTTTAGGTTGAGCAAGATTTTGGACCAGTGTGATTTCAATGTGAGTACAATTTAATTTAGTATTATTTTTTTTTAAATTGAGATATTCTATTATCTATTAGATACTGTAAATCTAAATTAACTTTCCTTCATTCTAAGTAGTAGTGCCACTCCCGCCTCCCACCCCATCCCACTCAGTCTACATGCAAAACACTCAACATGTACATCAAAAAATGTCATCAAAATGAAATAAAAAATCCGGACATGAATACAAAAGACGATGACCTTTACTGCTGGTGATGGCTAATGATTTTAAAGCCCAACATGCACACTTCTGAAAGGCAGACTTATGTACTGTATATGTGTGAGGGAGGAAGTTGGGTGAAGTCATGTAGCTCGCCTTATTTCGTGCGTAATATTTATATACCAATATATGTCATACACTCACCTAAAGGATTATTAGGAACACCTGTTCAATTTCTCATTAATGCAATCATCTAATCAATCAATCACATGGCAGTTGCTTCAATGCATTTAGGGGCGTGGTCCTGGTCAAGACAATCTCCTGAACTCCAAACTAAATGTCAGAATGGGAAAGAAACGTGATTTAAGCAATTTTGAGCGTGGCATGGTTGTTGGTGCCAGACGGGCCGGTCTGAGTATTTCACAATCTGCTCAGTTACTGGGATTTTCACGCACAACCATTTCTAGGATTTACAAAGAATGGTGTGAAAAGGGAAAAACATCCAGTATACGGCAGTCCTGTGGGCGAAAATGCCTTGTTAAATACCTTGTTAAAATGCTAGAGGTCAGAGGAGAATGGGCCGACTGATTCAAGCTGATAGAAGAGCAACTTTGACTGAAATAACCACTCGTTACAACCGAGGTATGCAGCAAAGCATTTGTGAAGCCACAACACGCACAACCTTGAGGTGGATGGGCTACAACAGCAGAAGACCCCACCAGATACCACTCATCTCCACTACAAATAGGAAAAAGAGGCTACAATTTGCAAGAGCTCACCAAAATTGGACAGTTGAAGATTGGAAAAATGTTGCCTGGTCTGAGTCTCTATTTCTGTTGAGACTTTCAGATGGCAGAGTCAGAATTTGGCGTAAACAGAATGAGAACATGGATCCATCATGCCTTGTTACCACTGTGCAGGCTGGTGTTGGTGGTGTAATGGTGTGGGGGATGTTTTCTTGGCACACTTTAGGCCCCTTAGTGCCAATTGGGCATTGTTTAAATGCCACGGCCTACCTGAGCATTGTTTCTGACCATGTCCATCCATTTATGGCCACAAATGTACCCATCCTCTGATGGCTACTTCCAGCAGGATAATGCAACATTTCACAAAGCTCGAATCATTTCAAATTGGTTTCTTGAACATGACAATGAGTTCACTGTACTAAAATGGCCCCCACAGTCACCAGATCTCAACCCAATAGAGCATCTTTGGGATGTTTGTGGAACGGGAGCTTCGTGCTCTGGATGTGCATCCCACAAATCTCCATCAACTGCAAGATGCTATCCTATCAATATGGGCCAACATTTCTTAAGAATGCTTTCAGCACCTTGTTGAATCAATGCCACATAGAATTAAGGCAGTTCTGAAGGTGAAAGGGGATCAAACACAGTATTAGTATGGTGTTCCTAATAATCCTTTAGGTGAGTGTATATTATTATTTATAATAACCCATTTATAACCACTACGAAGAGGTGTGAACACGAAAGTGACGGGATTTCGGGTGTACGAGCACCGCTTGCACACCGTTGCTTCGCCGCTACTAGAACTACCACCAATGTGGAGCTTTCTATGTGTCTTTCTTTGAAAATGAACTAGAGACTTGTATTTTCCATGTCCCATGTGAAACTGTCTCTATGACGCAGTGGTACTGCTGCCGGCCCAGTTTATCAGCGGCCCACCGGGAGTTCTTCCAAATCTTCCGATGGCCATTCCGGGCCTGTACTTAAATGTATAATATAATGCAGAATTTGCATTTGCAGCTGTACTGGTGGTTGCGTGCTACTTTTTACATTGCAGAATAAATAAAAATAAATTTATTTTTGTGCAATTTTATCAATAAACAAAATCTCCAGTCTTTCGATTGCATCTCAAAGATCGTGTTTAATTGTGAGTGTGAAGTGGGGGTGGCACGACAGTGATTTGCCAAGAGCAGCAGTTGAGCTTGTGTCATACAGTAGTTGTCAATTCTGGATTAAATGTAAGATTCTCATGTTTACATGAAGGGAGTAGTTCATCCATAAATGGATGGTATTAGGATTTTCACAAATATGGAATGATATGAGGTTGAGTAAATGATAACATTTGCTTTATGGGTTAATTAATCATTCTTTTTTGAGTACCTCACTTAAATACTTGGGTATTGACTGAGGTCTCCGCTCCACATCTTTGTTGGGTTTGCATCATCATGAAGAAACAGGAAAATAGTCAAATCCATTGCTGCGTTTAAATTTTTATCCATCATCTGCATTATCCACCTAATGATGTGTAATGTAACACATTAGTGGGCATCTTTTCTTATTTTGTTTTCATTTCATTTCATTACTCTTTTTTCTCTTTTCTTTTTCAATGTATTTTCGTTTCATTTCCAGTCGTCCTGTTCATCACAGGAGAAGCTCCATCAGCTGCCTTTCCAGCCCACACCAGATGAGCTCCACTTCCTGTCAAAGCATTTCTACACGGAGAGCATTGTTGGAGACGACCACAGAAGAGTCACACCTATGCGGCCACGCTCCCGCAGTCTCAGGTACAGGAAGGAGGCTTAGATGTTGTCTTTTACACTGATCTGAGATCTGTCTTTTTTTTGCATCTTAATTCACATACCATCTGCCCTGAATATTATACAAAAATTACTGGATCTGAAAAGTATTTGAAAGAAGTATGCCAAATATGGTATATGCTTTTATTACCCACATCCCTTTTTTGACTGCTAAAGAGTGTTACACTGTTCTTCTTTTACTTTTAGAGCTTAATTGTAAAACCTAAAATTTAAATATGAGATAATTTACAATCAGCTGGTCATTATCACAAAATAAACCTTGACAGAAACATGACACGAAGCAGTGCAGTCCTCTATCATCCTAAAGGGCTTTATGTTGGTATGAAGATGTTGTAGTATGTCAAAGTATTTATTTAATGAAGTATTGTAATCCTCGCATATATACTACTACGCACTAAAAGTATGTACACATGTATGCAAACTGGGACACAGCCAATCTCTTTCTCACAATATCAATTTTACGGTTGTCATAAATAATTATGACATGACAGTATATTAAAAATTATTTTTCCTTCAATTTCATTGATAGTCCTGGAAGATCCCCATCATGCTGTGACCATGAAATTATCATGATGAATCATGTGTACAAAGAAAGATTTCCCAAGGTAAGTGTAACCTACTTCACAAATCATCTTCAGTGCCAAGTGATTGTATCTTTAAAAGGGAATTCATTGTTGGTTTGTATTCTCCACTCTTCAGGCCACAGCTCAGATGGAAGAGCGCATCAAGGAGATCATCCAAAGCAACTCCCCTGAAAACGTCTTGCCTCTGGCTGATGGCGTCCTCAGCTTCGCACACCACCAGATCATTGAGCTGGCCAGAGACTGCCTGGAAAAGTCCCGTCTTGGTCTCATTACCTCACGATACTTCTGTGAGCTCACAGATAAACTGGAAAGGCTCTTTCAGGAGGTAAATTATGCCTTCAGAGACATTGGTTTCTTCATTCTTCTGAGCTAAAACTAACTCTCTATATTTAAAATTCTTTTCCCCCTGTGTATTCATTTAGAATGTGTTTCTGATCAATGCATTCAATGATGCACGCATATTGATGACCACTTGTGATGTGCTCTGTTATTGTAATGCAGTCGACTGAGCGATCAGAGAGTGCAGAGGTGACCTTCATCAAGGAGCTGGTAAAGAAGATTCTCATCGTCATTGCCAGGCCTGCGCGACTCCTTGAATGTCTGGTAGGTTGTCTACAAGAGTTCCTCAACAATAATATGTCATTGCTCAATCAGCTTTGTAACTTCTGCGGTGATGTGCTTCAGAATGCTGTTGCTTTAGTACATTTTCAGATGTTTAACAAGCATTTGTTACAACTTGATCTATATTATTTAAGAATTGAGAATCTATTTATACAGTCTGGTCAAAGTCTTGTGTTAAAGATAAATACTTTCTGTCTTGTAGGAGTTTGACCCTGAAGAGTTCTATCATCTCCTGGAGGCTGCAGAGGGTCATGCTAAAGAGGGCCAAGGCATCAAGACCGATATCCCACGATACATTATCAGCCAACTTGGTCTGACAAGGGACCCACTTGAGGGTAAGATGACCTCCATACATGGGTTTCCAGTAGTCTCGGTGTATCAATGGGCGGTTCACAAACTGTTTGGGCCATATTGCACATTAAAATGCCAAGAACAGGCAAAGTTTCAATTTAATTGGCTGATTACTATAAACACTTTTTTTTTAGAATCCATCAGGAAATAAAGTTTTATTCATAGGCTATCAGGCTGAATGTTTCCAATTAAGAACTAGTTGTTGAATTTTCCTCAGTTTGCATCAAAACTTTTTAATAAGATAAGATTTGCACTCTGTTTGGAGTTTTCATGTTTTATTGTTTAACAACATTGAACCACAGATGATTTAATTTGGCTTTCTTTTCACTGATCAACAGAAAATATTCTTTCATGACAAAATGAAACTAAATCTACAAACTGGTCAATTTATTAATTATTAAATACAAAAAAATATTTTGCAATAATATTTACCCCTTCTAATCAGCATTCAATAGATGCATGTTGTTAGTTATGGAAATCATTTTCAGGTCCACTAGTAAATTCTCAATTTGATTGAGACCTGCATTCTGCTTTTTATGGTCTGGTGTTGTAAAATAAATCATGAAAAGTCTATCAGGATAAATACATTTTATGCACTTACTTTTGAACAAATACATTTTTTTCACACATTTTCTACTACTTTGGTGTTATATTACAATATAATATTACAATATAACACCACTGCATTTCACTGCAGCACAATTGTTCAAAAGGGCTACTGATTTGTTGTACACCAGTTTATTGTGATCTCATTAATTTAACATTTATTTGCCCCTGAACTTCACACCAGGTCACACCAGGAGGCTTTAAAGGTTTTACTTTTACAACTTGCAATCTTAAGTGCTCTATCAATGCATTTTATATGTTCAACATCAGGAGCCTACGTGCAGAAAATATGATTTGTATCCTTTATTTTGGGTTTTATTTCTTGTAATGTTAGTTTGTAATGTTAGCTGAAAGCCTTTTACGGACACAACGTTTTGTCACGAATCTCTGAATTTGTACTCAAGACTATCATTATTGGTAATGAGAACAGAATACGCCCGTAGACCTTGATGCCTCTGTCTTGCCAACTCTGCCAGAGCAGTGTTGGTTACACAGCCCTCCAAGGCTTTCTAATCCTCGGAGAACATCCAAATCATTTAGTGTGATGGTTGGAAATGGAGATAGGCAGCTGTTGTTAGGGCTTTCTGATGGGCTTAGTTCTCTTTAGAGACAGCTGAACGACCCTCCAGTTCATTACCTCCTGCTGTTCATCGGTTACTTTTGTAAACTCCTGAGAACTGCATCACTGGGATTTGTTTAGAGTGGCAGTTTTTTTAGCGTAAATTTTTCATGATGTGGATAGATTTGACTGTTGATTTCCACACCATTTAACTCATTTACAAACCTCAGCAGTCAGCTCTACCAAGTTACTCTTTTGGAAAAAGTGACTTTTGTTTTGACTTTCTTTTTTAGTCAATCGGGGTCAGAAATGTTCCCGCTAAATGATGCACTAATGTTGTCCCTGCAATAATGGAAAAACATTCTGCACAGAAGACTGTCTCACAAATATATACAGTGAAAGAAAAAAGCTTTCTTGAATCAGCTCTACTGTTGTCAAAATATTTTTTTTCAATGATTTAATAATAATAATAATAATAATATATTGACCCCTGAAGCACCTTTTTGTAATATCGATTTGGAGAGGAGGGGGGCCTTGGAGTAAAAAAGGTTGAGAACCACTGCTTAAAATTAGTCCAGCATCTAATTAATTGTCATTGTCTTTCAGAAATTGCCCAGTTAACTAGCTACGACAGTGGGATTGCAGAAACCCCTGAGACGGATGAGTCTGTCAGTGTAAGTACTTTTATCTAAACGCATTACCCAAGAAAGCAAACTAGTGTACTACTGTAATCATAATTGTTATTAAGAAATTCATGGAATGTAAAACAGATAACCAACTATGATTTACTGTAAGAGAAAACAAAGTTTCATTTTGGTTACACTTCAATTTGTCCTTGTTACAGTGTAATTATACATTTAAGTACTGAGTAATATTAATTAACTACATGTACTTACTATAGGGTTAGGATTTAGGTTTCGTTTTTTGTTTGGTTTGCTTGTAATTATATATGTAATTTATAGTTATTACTACAGTAACTACATCTAACCTGTAACAAGGACACTGTAAAATAAAGTGTCATTTTCTACAATAAAATCAAATGTAAGGAAGAAATATACAAATATTTTTACAGTTTGAGAATTCTGATTAATTTGCTATCATAAGTCTACATTACACATATATATCTAGTCCCACAGTTTGAGCGCAGCACTACGGTCACGGCGCAAACCCTGTGAGCTCGACTTTGAGATGATCAAACTGATCAGTAACGGGGCTTATGGGTAAGTGACAGCAAATTATTAGGTTAAATGTTTAGCACTGTATACTACATATTGTTTCTCATCCTATTTTAAACAAATGGTTTACAGTACATACAGCACAGTAAGCAAATTCCTAATAATCCTTTCAAAGCATAGTCATTTAAAGTAGTTTTCTCTGTTATGCTTGTTACTACGTGTTAATTTGTCATACACATGCCTGTTAATTCAATCCAAGAATGTTTTTTTTTCTTCACAGTGCGGTGTATTTAGTGAGACACAAAGAGACAAAACAACGCTTTGCCATGAAGAAGATCAACAAGCAGAACCTGATGCTCAGGAACCAGATCCAGCAGGCCTTTGTGGAGAGAGACATCCTGACTTTTGCTGAAAACCCTTTCGTGGTCAGCATGTACTGCTCCTTTGAGACACGCAGACATCTATGCATGGTTATGGAGTATGTTGAAGGTAAGCTGTAACACATGTACATCATTTGCAGTGCTGGACAATGTTACTTTTGTAACATTAAAAAAAATAGTTTCATTATCCTGTTACTCCTAATAAAAGTTCATTAGTACATTACATGGTTATGTTTTATGAGCGTAACATGTTGACCGGGATGCAGGGTGACCAGGCACCAATAAATAACATGAGCTGGTAATAGTAATGAAACTATATTCAACATTTGGGAACCACCTGCTAAGTCTTAGACCAGCCTGACATTTTTATAATCTTATTTGTTAAAGTATTTACACACAATGATGTAAATAAATTAAATACAAAAGTAATTAACTTTCCTTTTCTTTTTTTCTTTCAAAAAGTAACTTAAGCATTATAGTTTTCAGTAAGTAGCATTCATTTTTATAAAAGCAGAATAAAAAAAAAAAGTAAGGAAAAGTAAAGTGTTTTGTACAAAGTGCTTTCCCATGAACCAACAAATAAATTAGAATTTCAAATAAGCAAACAAATGTAATATATTTATGCAACATGTGCTCTATGTAAAATACCATTAGCACTCTTGTTGATATGAAATGTATTTTAATATACACAGTTTGAAGGAACCAAAAAGACAGAGTTGTATGCAGCATTCATTTGTACATTTCCTATCCCGACAGGAGGGGATTGTGCTACATTGCTTAAGAATATGGGTCCTCTCCCTGTGGACATGGCCAGAATGTACTTTGCTGAGACTGTGTTAGCCCTGGAATATCTCCACAACTATGGAATCGTCCATCGAGATCTCAAACCAGACAAGTGAGCTGCTCAAAAATTAAACATGCACAATTCCCTGCTAAAAAAAACAACTAAAACCAGAATCCAGAAGCTGATTTAAAGTACTTCGAGTTGGTCAGATCCTGTTAGCTGGTACACGTAGTCAGTGGACCTGGTTTCATCCTGGAAAACCATTTTTAAGCTAGTTAGAGCATGTAGACCACATTGGAATGAAAACCAATCAGCTATCAAGTTCTTGGCATCTTAAGCTGATATGAACAGGGTTTTTTTTTTCAGCAGGGTTTTGCTCTGATAATGCTAATACATGACTAATTATTTGTTGTATTGTCTCCCGTGTTATTACATTACGACAGTTTGTTGGTCACTTCAATGGGACACATCAAGCTGACAGACTTTGGCCTTTCGAAAGTTGGTCTGATGAACATGACCACTAACCTCTATGAGGGTCACATTGAGAAGGATGCTAGAGAGTTCTCTGATAAACAGGTAATGATCCAATTCTCTGTGGAAGTCCTGAGAACTTGATATTTCATTTGAAATTGCACAGTCATTGTCATAACCTCTAAGATTGATATCTGCTCTAAAGTTTTGGGACCCGTTGCATAAACACAGCCCCTGTGTCTTAAGAAGTAGTCTGACCAACTAGCAGTTAACCAAGGTGTAATCGGTCTCACATTTCAGATTTGAATTAGGCCAGTCTACATTTGTGTGTAAATGATTAAAAAGCTATGACCAATCTTAAAGAAAAAAAAATAGATGACTTGTAAGATTAGTCTAAGCAGTTTATGCAAGTTCTCATTGGTCTTTAGAGAAACATGAATTTCTGTGCTGGCCTTGGCTTGTTTATTATGGTGCTGGTTTGGTAAATCTAGACTCCAGCATCAAAATCTACTGATCACCAGCTATGTTGGACTAGGTTGTAACTTCTGCAAACATTTCTCTCTACAGGTGTGTGGGACTCCTGAGTACATTGCTCCAGAAGTGATCCTGAGGCAAGGCTATGGGAAGCCTGTGGATTGGTGGGCAATGGGCATCATCCTGTATGAGTTTCTGGTGGGCTGTGTACCATTCTTTGGAGACACTCCAGAAGAGCTGTTCGGCCAGGTCATCAGCGGTCAGTCACATTCTGAATTCCTGTTATGCAATACATTCTAGCCTCATGCAGCAAGAGATTTAGCAGGTGCATGTTGTGTTGCGTAATCTCAATTTTGCTTCTCATTAATGCATATCAGTATCTCAGCAAAAGACCCCGCATACATGACAGTCTCCTGTTCTTATCCTCCAACTGTCAATCTGCAAACCTTGATCTCTCTGGATTTGTTCATTGCTGTCCTATGCAAATGAAATCACATGTGATTCTATTTTATATAAAAAGAAGCAAATTGTAAGTTTTCGAACATGTTAATTTAAGCTGAAATCCAGTATTTAACATTGCCACATAAATGTAGTGTACGATAATACAAAATAAATATTTTAGACTTGTTCATTTGAAACAACAATGATGTTTGTTTATTGAAACAACAGCCCTGTCCTTCAGACCACAATGATAGAACACAGCCACTTGTTTTAGCATAGTTACATACAGTATAGTTTGAAATATCAAAATAATGTCCTCATGACTCTGCCAAATGTTTTTCCAATTAACCCCTCATCCAAAAACAAACCCTTAACATTATAGTTCAATATATACACTCACCGGACATTTTATTAGGTACACCTTACTATTATTGTGTTGGACCCTCTTTTGCCTTCAGAACTGCCTTAATTCTTCATGGCATAAATTCAACAAGGTGCTGGAAACATTCCTCAGAGAAGTTGGTCCGTTTTGACATGATAGCATGATAGCAGTTGCTGCAGATTTGTCATCTGCACATCCATGATTTAAATCTCCCATTCCACCACATCCCAAAAGAGCTCTATTGGTTTAAGATCTGTGACTGTGAAGGCCATGTGAGTATAGTGAACTCATTTTCAAGAAACCAGTTTGAGATTATTTGAGCCTTGTGATTTTGTTCGGTTGGAAAAAGCCAATCGTTACACGATTGTGGTCATAAAGTTATGGACATGGTCAGCAACAATACTCAGGTAGCCTGTGGGGTTTAAATGATGCTCAATTGTTACTAAGGGGCCTAAAAGTGTGCCAAAAAAAAAGTTCCCTACACCATTACACCACCACCAGCAGCCTGAACCGCTGATACAAGGCGAGATGGATCCATGCTTCCATGTGGTTTTCACCAAATTCTGACCTTACCATCTGAATGTCACAGGAATTGAGGCCACGTCCACACGAAGCCAGAGCTTTCCCTATCCGATCTTTTTTTTCCTCGTTCTAAAAAAATTCCATAAACACGGCGCCGTCTCAAGAAATATCTGCGTACACACGAAACCGCTGAAAACGACTGAAACCGATTTAGTTTACATGCCAGACCAGTATGAGGCGCTGTATTTCTGAAACAGATACACTAAAAACAGAGAAGAAGACTTGCGCATAAACCTTGCGCGCTGTATACAATAATATTAGGAACAGTAGCTTATTTTTTTTCTTTCTTTTTAACCAAGAACTTTATTGAACAATATGAAAAACCATAAATGGCCTGGTACAAAATAGGAATGAGTCACGATATTCGATTAGTTAGCAGACGCATAAAGCTTGCCACAAAGAACCGGCAAATAGCCTAATCATTATGAATGTGTCAAATATAGCAAGGAGACATTTTAATTACTTATTAATACAGAGAAATGTAATGTCGGAGCGAACGCCGTGTTACCGGTGAGCATGAGGGGGCAGAGGAGCGTTTTTTGAATAATAATCAAATAATTTGTCGAATATTATTTTTGCTTAAAATGCCCATCCCTACAAAATATGAAATGTCTTAATCAGACAAAATACAAGCATCAAAGCATAATAAAGAAATATAAACAAATTAAGAAGTAAAATAAAGAAATAAAATAAAAATACATTAAAGTAGGCCTAAATAATAAATAAATAAATAAAATAGGCTCAGTAGCTTCTGAAGATTGAACTCAAGCAAGTAGTCGCAGTCCTTAATTTGGACTAAAAAATGTAAACTGCCAGAATGTTTATGTGGATTCTTTCATTATACATTAAGCCAAATATCTTGAAACAACCCCCATATGTTTCTGACACCATCAGTACCATTAGTGTTAGTTTTTCTGTTATAAGGGTTACCGTGGGTGTGAGGCTTAATTAATGAGCACAGATAGCTGCTGTTGCTCTGGGCTTGGATGCATATTCATGCTTCTTAATGTGATTCAAAATTGAGGCACATGTTGCTGTAGAGACCGTTGGAAAATAAACAAAGTACAGCTCTTCATTTATATCACCCCACTGGCCTTTAAGCTCACTTTTCTTTTTCTTTTTTTTTTAACTTGGTTGATTACAATTGTGTCAAGGGCCTGGTCTTTGATTAGTGTAAAATGCCAGATACCTAATGAATACTGGAAATTCATACACTTTCCTAGAATTGATTCATATTAAAGTGGATATTAGGATGTTTTATGTACTGTATGCCTGTTTATATGTTGTAGACATTTTTAATGCATTTTAATAATCGTGTTTCATTCATATGTAAATATATTCTCTGAATTCATTAGTCTGTTGCTGTGCATAAGTGAAAGGTTCTGTGTTACAGTGGAGGCCCAAAAAACCAGAGAGGAGTGTTCATGTTGAATGAAAAGTAATGATTTTTTTGGTTTTGTTCCATTTACTCAATGAGGATGAAACTGTTTGCTTCTTGTCTTAGATGAAATAAACTGGCCAGAGGGAGAGGAAGCTCCACCAGCTGATTCTCAGGAGCTTATCACCCTACTGCTCAGACAGAACCCTCTGGAGCGCCTCGGCACTGGTAAGAGTACAACATACTTGCAAAAATACTTGGCAAGCACCAAAAGTGAGTAAAAATTGCTTTTGGCAACTAAATAAATGTCTAATTGGCGATTAAGGTATTTTAGATATTTTTGTGTTGCATGGTTAAGATGTAATGCAAAAACATACAAAATAAATTAATATTCCATGTAAAAGAAAATGAATAAACAAACACAATTTGAATTTATATATAATTATTTATTGTTTGGCCCTTCATAATAAATGCCATTTGGCCATTAAAACAGATGTCCTCTCACTTACAGTTCACTCACAGGCATAATCCATAATCCACCCACCCATATAAAAAAGCTAAATCCAGCGGGAACCCCCCGCCCCTAACAGCACACACACATTTATTTATTTTGTAATTGGCCCTCAAGTACATTTCTTATAGAATTTTTTAGATTACATATGAACAAAAAAAAGTTAAAAGCACACAATGCAATAACACTTTATCATTGAGAGTTTAGACAATTTTGTGCACATTAAAATTTCTGGTGACAAAAAGATTCCAGTGGCATGTTTCTGACATCACTGGAAGTGAAACTGAAGCTGTGAAATGCAACTAAATCACAACTAAATATATATATTTTGTAAAATGTAATACCCAAAGTAGACCTACTGTAGTAATAGAACATATTTGCTTTTGCTTCATCGCTTCATGCATTTTTAGGACATAAGGCGGTTAAGTTTTTCTTAAATTTGATTGGATGTATATCTTTAAGCAGGCGGGGCGTATGAGGTCAAGCACCACCAGTTCTTTCATAGTCTGGACTGGAACAGCCTGCTAAGGCAGAAGGCAGAGTTCATCCCCCAGCTGGAGTCTGAGGATGACACTAGCTACTTTGACAGTGAGTGACAGCAGGAATGAAGTAATTGTCCTTCATGGTCCATGCAGGCGAATGCAGGGCGTCTGTTTTTTATGTCTTAATGCTCACATATTAGTAAAGCACAGTTGTTTGATGATATGATTCTTGGTCATTTGTTTGGAGAAATTTCAATAATTTGCTCTAGCTTAGTGAGTTGGGCTCTTCATTGTCAAATTGTTTGCATGTTATGAAATAAATATAAATGTAGGTAAACATGCTGTTTCTTCTCCTTCAGAAGTTGTTATGTGTATTGTATTATTCATGACCAAGCTAGATGACAGAATGTGTAGTTTTTAGTTAACTTCACTTTAAAATGTAGACTAATGTCTTAAAATAACTGACATGAGAGCATCGTAACATCACAGCCCAAACTGACTTTTTTTTTTTTTTCAATCACAGCACGATCTGATAGGTACCATCACTTAGAAACTGAGGAGGATGATGATACCAATGACGAAGATTTCAATGTGGAACTGCGGCAGTTTTCCTCCTCTTCACACCGATTCTCCAAAGTGAGTTCTCTCTCTCTCTCGCTTTCCTCACATACACTTATTTAATTAATGCAGTGCAGAAAGATTCAGCTGAGAAGAGTCTTGTTCAGTGGATGCATTATGTGTTTGCATTTTGCAAGTTTTAGTAAAGACGTCTAACGATGTGGCCAACACTGTTTCTGGGATAAAGCTCAGTTCATAGATTTACATACATTTGTTTTTGATTGAGGTATATATTTTTGTAGGTCAGGGAACAATACCACACACAACAAATTCTGCACATTCTTGTTCTCGGGCATGCAGGGCTTTTGGTGCATTGCAGTATGAGTTGCTTCCAGAATCTATCATGCTTGAAGTAAAGATATCTGGTGAAGGCTGTGTTTTATAGTGTTAGACCAGTGGTTCTCAACAGTGGTTTTCAAAAAATAAAAATGATATGTGTTTTTTGCATTTTTATTAAGTTATATATACAGATTTTAAATAGTGAGATGGTTTTGAAATGTACAATTTTATTTACATTTTAAAGAACATTCTGTGTCATGCATTTCAGGCATCTGATAATTAAGGGTGATTGCCATTTTATGAATTGACTGTTTTCTACTAAATTTGTACAATGTGATTTGTACACAAAAGTAAGGATGAAGCTGCATCTCTTACCTCAACCTAAACATAACCCATCAGTGGGGGGTGAAAAGATTGGCCAAAATTAGATTGTACAAATTCGTATGTATTTGCCACCAACCTAGCTTGGGAAAGTAATCCATCTAGCAATGACACAGAAAACCCTAGGAACAACCTAGCAGTAACCTAGAAACCAACATAAACATTTTAAGTTACATTTTACATGTATGCGCTTCAGGATTCAGTAGTGTTGTCTCATGCCTATGTTTACACAGAGATCTAATGAAGTCTATTGGTGCTTATATATGCTGTTTGTTTGTGTGTTGTGTGTGTGGTAGGTGTACAGTAGTCTGGATCTGTCTCGAGGACAGTTGGAGGAGAAAGGAGAACAGACAGAGAAGACAACAGACAGTCCTCTCACTGTTGACTCACTGAGCTGGACTCCAGACTTCACTGAGATGTATGTTACCCACAAACCCTTTCCATAAAAAGTCTCAGATCCCAACTAAATGTGAAAAATCTGAAATTAAGACCTCATCATAGAATATATGCACCTCTATACTCACATGCCACTTGCCACATTTTTTGTTTAGAAAATATTTATTATTCAATACATAATTTATTTTGGCATTAACATTTAATATGCAACAAACCAGTTTCCATTTTCTTGAAACCACCATAAGTTTGTAGAACGTGATTTTTCCAGGTGGATTATATAGGTTTTTCTTGTTTCTCTTCTCCAGCCCCTCTCTCTCTCATTCTTCTGACACTGAGAGCACCAGCTTGAGCAGATGCTCTGGTCTTCTCCCTAAGTTTGCCATTTCAGCAGAAGTGGAGGATGGTGAGGGCTCCCTGTCTCTGGAAGACCCCAGTAAAGTGACCTTCAGTATTGGGGAGTTGCCTCAGGATGAGCCTGATCCCACCACACCCTGTAGCACCATCAGTAACTCCACCCTCTCAGGTAAAGGGGGGATTTATAGGAGATGGGGCTGTATACTGTATGCATCAATCTTGCTCCACAAAAAAATTTGTTATACTTTATTTCGATGGTCCACTTTAGACATTCTACTGACTATAAGTAACTTTGCAAATACATGTCAATTAACAGTCTACTAATACTCTAATGACTGGTAGTTGACATGCAGTTGCAAAGTTACTTAATAGAATGTCTAAATGGACCATCAAAAGGAAGTGTTACCAAATATTTCATTTTGTCTTGGGTCTCACGAGACTATATTTTATGTGGATTTTATTTTCTTTTTTTTCTTTTTTAACATTAAGTTTTTGCTATGCTGCAATTGACCCCTAGTTGACCTGGAACAATGTGATCTGTTTGTGATCAAATTGATAGCTTCATAATATCTACTGGGTATTGATTAGTTCAAAGGAATGTGTAAAAAATATTCGGTCCCACTTTATATTAAGTGGCTTTAAGTACTTACATTGAAATTAATAATTTGATATAATGGACTTATTGTGTAGCAAAAGTGTTTTACAACACAACATGAACACAATAAGTACATTGTACTTACATCGAAAAATAAGTACATAGTATTTAAAGCCACTTAATATAAAGTTGGACCAAATATTCAAAGGGAAATAATAAGTAAATTGTATTATAATTACTACACTTAGGGTATGGTTTCACAACAATGATGTACTAAAAATGTATAGGTTTATATAATGTAGATAGGTTTATATAATACGTATAGGTTTATATAATTCCATGAAAACAATTAAATACGCTGTATTATTCTGCCAGCCCAGCATTTGGCTGTTAATTTAAGCACTATGCGCCTATAGACTGAACACGTAATACGCATGCGCATGACATAATTTTTTTGTAGTTTACACGCAGACAATAACTGTCCCGTTTTCAAAAGTTTCAAAAGCTTCAGGCCCCAAAATTTACATTGTTGTGTAAACTAATTTGAGAGCAGATTATAAATTTAACAAATTGTTCAAAATTAGTGGGAATGCTCTGGAAATAGTGTCTGGTCTGTTAAGTGTATTTCTCTACTTAAAATTGTATTTTATTTTATTTTTCTGGTTAGGCAGTTTATCCGAGCACCTGGATCAGGTGCCGTCACAGGGAGGTGGAGGGGAGAGTCTGGACAGCTCCTGTAAGCCCTCCTCAGACACAGGCTCCTTCCTGACTGCTTCCAAACCTGAGACAGCGGACAAACTGTTTGCAGTCAGCAAAGTGCCAAAATCAGTATCTGCCAGTGCCCTGTCACTCCTGATCCCTGGAGGTGAGTGTATGTGCATGCTGGACAGGCAGGGGGAGGGGAGGGGAGGGGGGGGGGGTGTATGTGGCGGGGGGGGGGTGGTTTTTGGCGGGGGGGGGGTGGGCTTTGGGTGCTCGAGTTGCTTTGGGTTGCTTCGGTCTTGACTCGACCATAGACTGTAAAAAAATAGGTTTTGACTGACGGGGTCAGTCTCCGTTTTCAAGTTCAAATTTCATTGGACAATGTGAAGTGGAGCGTAATTTTCCAGTCATTTATAAATAAATCGTTTTAAAATTACATGGACAGACGAATTTATGTTTATGAAGCGATCTGAATCTGTGTCGTTGAACTAATCGGTGTTAATTGACTACAAAGCACTGCACAAAACCAGCACCAAAAGTAGTATTAATGGTAAGTGTAGTATTCAAGTCACTTGTATTTAGCCTATATTGATACATCGTTTACCATTTGATGAAACTATCATAGTTTGTTAAATGAAGCCCAGGTGTACAGGCCTATTATGTGAAGTGTAGGCGGACTACAACACGCGAAATGGTGACTTTATTATTGTAACATTTTTGATAATTTTGCAGCAATAGTATAATAGTAAAGTACTACTGGTCAAACATTTTTTACAAAAATTTATTACAATTTAAAATAATGGTTTTCTATTTTAATATACTATTTGATATAATTTATTTATTTATGTGATGCCATAATATTAGAGGCTGACATTTTTTCGGGAATCCCACGGGTCACGGGATTCCCGTGGGATTCCTGCAGGATGGGAGTCATCTTTGCTATTAATCACGAAATTTGGACGGTACAGGATGAATGGTTAACGGGAGCAGACGGGAGCGGGAATCAACCAATAGCAAAGACTACAAAAAAAGAAAAAAGTAAATGCACCATTTTGTAGTTTCCTTTTAATACGCCTACAATGTAACGCAATTAAAAAATAACTACACAACCCAGCCGTCCCAGAAGCCATCAGTGCTTTTTGTCATGGCTTACCGCCGGAATTCAAAGAGCAGTGATGGAGGGAGCTAACAGCCGCGGAGAAGTCGATGTGGCAAAAAATGATTTACAGCGCAAAGTCAAATGTAATGGAACTCATTATGCAAGAGCATAATTGATGAAAATCGTTAACATGTAATTAAAAAAAACTATAAATGTAAACTATAAATGTATTGTTTACTCAACAAGAAATGAGTAAAATTCAGCTTTATGTGCTGTTTGGGTTTATTAAGTTATTGTAGACATGGTGTGAACTATGTACTGTTTTTCTTTTATTTGCTGTCGTCCATTTTCTGGAGAAAATCTAGAAACAGGGGCTCAGCAGCTGGTCTAAAACAGGATGGAGGGCAGATTAAATCAAATTCTATGTATTAACTAAACACTAATTGAAGAAAAAAATATATGGGAGCGGTACAGGAGTGGGAGTCAATTTACCAGGAGCGGGATGGGATGGGATTATTTTTTAAACTTTGGTCTGGGAGTGGGACGGGACAAGATTTCTTTCTATGGGAGTGGGACGGAACAGGAGTGAAAATCCACTCCCCCGTCATCCTCTATGCCATATGCCCTTTTTTTTTTACATTTGAGCCCCTGCCCCTGAGGAACTCTCTGCAGGTCCCTGATGCTGGAAGAACATGTGTTGTGTTGATGTGTTTGTGATCGAGTGTGTTGACGTGTGTGTCAACGGTTATTGTCCATGTTAGGGGTTCCTAACATTTTTGTCATCTTTTTGTAAGTTATTTCCTACTTACTGCTTATTTCCTGTACAAGAACTACACGAGAAAGGAATGTTTTAACCTTTCAATTAAAATTATTTATTAAATACATTTTATTTCGTTTAATTTATATATGATTAGAATGTATTTATTTTAATTTATATATGATTGTATGGTTTGTTATTTGTATGTAAAATCAAAAGATTTTGCACATTTAAAAAAAAAAAAATAAAAAAAAAAAAAAAATATATATATATATATATATATATATATATTATTTTCACACATCTAAATTATAAGTGATGACCTTACCTCATTTGAAAGGCACACTTTCTTCTACAAATTTATATCCATTGTTCAAAAGTTAATTGTGTTAGTAAGATTTTTTTTTTTCTAAGAAATTAATACTCCCGTTTAATCCCACCGGTAACAATCGTGACCGCATCTTTTTTCTTATTTCTGGAAGCTCTAAAAATGTTGTTATTGGTTTTGGGCAGGAAATTCAACTTTTAAATGAAAAAATAGATTGTCTTGATTAAAATCTATTAATGTCATGTGAATAGTGTGTAAGGTCACATGACTAGATCAGTTTACTTCCTCCTTGCACATCTAGAAGAAGATGTCTTCCCCAGACTTCTACAAAAAGTAGTATGTAAAACATCTTTATTAACAGACATAACTATCATATTGTGTACATACTGTATATTCTTTAAATGGTCTACTACTGATATATTTATCTCTTTATCATATATATTTATTTATTAGAATTATACTCCTGCATATATATTTTGCTTGTAAGACGTGTAAATTTTTAACGGTCACAAATGTGACCGGTAGTATAACACAGTGCTTCAATTTAAAACACAGGGTTTGGCTGTTAATCCTACACTGAACGCATGCCACACCTGTGAGGTGGATGGATTATCTCGCTAAAGGAGAAGTGCTCACTAACACAGATTTAGACAGATTTGTGAACAATATTTGAGAGAAATAGGCCTTTTGTGTATATAGAAAAAGTGTTCAGCTCATGAAAAATGGGGGCAAAAACAAAAGTGTTTTGCTTTTAAAATTTTGTTCAGTGTAGTTATCAGTATTCCAGAAACTATCAATGTATTGGACCTTATAGACGTATGCGACCAAATCTTCAGTGCACTGAATGAGTGCACACACAACTCCCTGAAACTGGCCTAGGACAGGGCCCAAGTGTAGTCATGGTCTAGCCTATAGGGGTCTAACCGAACAAACAAGTTCCTCCAGGGTGTAACTTTGTACATGACAACCTTTTCACCTCACTAAGCCTCCTTCAAGAAATGACAAAACAAGGTATTGGATGTCTTGGAATGTGTTGTGTAAATAGGTCTAATTGAAGAATTTGTATGAATTCTGACTATGGTGTTTCCCACCGGTCACTTTTGTGACTGAGTATAAAACCTAATATTTCACTAACTTAACCAACATAAAATCAAAGAGGGCATAATGTTTGAGTGTTAGGGAGGTTTAATGCTGCGTTCACACCGGACTCGAATAGCGCGTCAGGCGCGAGTGATTTCAATTTTAAGTCAATGCAAGGACGCGTTACGCGCGTAAAAAATTCCTGCGGCGCAAATGAGGCGTAGAGCGCGGCGCGGTAGACGCGAATACGCCTCATTCTGCACCATGCACCAACAGAAAATGCACCATTCGCGCGTAACGCGCCAGACGCTCAATTCGCGCCATTCGCGCGAACTTGACGCGCGAATGGTGCATTTTGTGCATTCACGCGTTTGACGCGAATTCGTGTCTGCCGCCCGAGTTGAAAAATCTGAACTTCAGCGTCAATTCGCGCCGCGTTAACCAATCAGGAGCCTAGCTGCCTGCTGTCACTCAGGAGGTAAAGTGGCGTAAACTCCAGCTCGGAATCTTTCATTCCAAAATCACTGACAGCTATGGAGGAAAAATTTATTCTTGCTGTAAGCAGTCACCCAGAATTGTACGATTCCACTTCATATTTGTACAGAGACAGGAACAAAAAGGACCTCGCTTGGAAGAGGGTCAGTGAGGAGATTGGGCAACCTGGTAAGTTGTAAATACAAATTAATCTTTAATATTTGTCCACTTCTTTATGATAGAAATGCTACAGTCACTGTAATTTCTTGAACAAGAACATGTGGACATCAAAACATGTAAAAAGATGGCCGTCAACGGGTTTCGCCTCCGGAGTTTCATCGGATTTCGCCTCCGACGCGCGTAAATTTCGCTTCAAACTTTTGTTTTTTACGCGCGTCAATTTCTCTCTTGACGCGCGAATGGATTCAAAGTGGTCAAGCGTATAACTAGGCGCGAATTTGACGCGCTATTCGCGTCCGGTGTGAACGCATCATAAGGAGTAAAATGCATGTGCTCAAATTGCACAAAAAAAAAGGGATTAAACGGTATGCTAGGATTCTTTAAATGAATCAAAAGTGAACTTAAATAATTTAACTCTGTAACAAAACTTTTCTATTTCTATTTTCAATGAAATAATGTTCTTTAAATTCTGGAAAATGTGTCAATTGTTTTTATATTTTATAATAATAAGAAATGATTATTGAGCACCAAATCAGCAGAGTAGAAAGATTTCTGAAGGATCATGTGAGACTGAAAAAAGGTCTAATGGCTGCTGATAATTCAGTGTTGCCATCACAAGAATACATTACATTTTAGTTATTTTAAATTAGAAAATATTCGCAAAATTATTGTTTTTACTTTATTTTTGATAGAATAAATGCAGCCTTGGTGAGAATAAGAGACTTATTAAAAAAGTATTTAATAAAATCTTACCAACAGTAAATGGTAAATGGACTGCATTTATATAGCGCTTTCACTGACCCAATGGCCACCAAAGCGCTTTACATATTGCCTCACATTCACCCATTCACTCACTCACTCACACACCGACGGCGGTGTCAGCCATGCAAGGCGCCATCCAGCTCGTCGGGAGCAGTTGGGGTTAGGTGTCTTGCTCATGGACACCTCGGCACTTGGTCAGGTGGAACCGGGGATAGAACCACCAACCTTTCGGATTGTAGACAACCTACATGAACCACTGAGCCACTGCCGCCCCATTTACCATAAAATTCATCTATGTGCTGCACTTTATGCTAATGTGCAGTAAAGTTAACAAGTCCACGGTTTAGTCTTCAATAAAATAAAGGTGGTTACTTGCTTATGCACAGTGCCAGGTTATTTATTGATTTATTAATGTATGATTTGGCCTCTCTTGTTCCCTCAGATGTTTTTGGTGTGTCACCATTAGCAAGCCCCATTTCTCCATACTCACTGTCATCAGACCCATCCTCTAGAGACTCCTCCCCCAGCCGAGATTGTCCACTTAGCAGTGTCAGCAGTCGTCAGCCAATCATCATCCACAGCTCAGGGAAGAAGTTTGGGTTCACTCTGCGAGCGATTCGGGTCTACGCCTGTGACAGTGACGTTTATACGGTTTATCACATGGTCTGGGTAAGTGTGGGTGGCATCTCAATAAAAACCAAACAGCTGACAACATGCATTCTTACTTGAGTTTGAAATTGAAATTTAACAGGGCAAGGACTTTAAATTTCTCATTTTACTGCATTACTCATAAAGACTTTTTTTTTGGGGGGGGGGGGATAGAATGTAGAGGATGGTGGTCCTGCTCACATGGCTGGTCTTAAGGCTGGAGATCTGATCACTCATGTGAATGGAGAAACAGTTCATGGGCTGCTTCACACTGAGGTGGTGGAACTACTGCTGAAGGTGCAAAAAACAATTGATGTTACAACAACAACACTATTTTCACTGCTTATTTTTTCACTTTTTGTTAAAGTATTTCTGTTAGGGACACTTACATTTTGTTTTGTAGAGTGGAAGTAAAGTAGCTATATCCACAACCCCTTTTGAAAACACTTCTATCAAAACTGGTCCAGCTCGAAGAAATAGTTACAGAAGCAAAATGGTGAGAAGAACCAAGAAACCCAAGAAAGAGAAAACACAAGAAAGGTAAGAAAACAGGAAAATCACTATTCTCGTCTATTTTAGGTTTTACAATTGTCTGTTTACATAATCACATTCATTTCGATAAGCTACCTACATACCAGTAGCAAGATCCCCCCGCTACCAATAGATGGAGCTGTTGTTGCATTTTTTTTGTAATGTACACACACTAACTGTGCTTAGCAAGGACAATTAGTGTACTTACTAGTTACTGCATACAATGCATACTGTATATTGCCTAATAGTTGTAATGTTTAATTATAATTGCAATATGTAATTATAACCATTTCAGTTGTTTATCAGATTTAATGTTAAAAAATATATTGTCAAATGACCTTAGTATTGACAAGTGTAATTCTGTAGCATTCTTCTAGCAAATAAATTGTTATTTGGATTTTATGGATATTTTTTATTATTGGATATTTATTTATTTTTTGTCAGAAAAAACCTGTATAGTGCATTTCATTATGTAATATAGTATTCCATTGAGTGTGCTTTCAATATATACTGTACATTCTTGCAAATTTATGCATATTGTATAATGCAAAATGTCATTCTGAATATTCCAATTGTTTTTTCAGTCAAGCTTTTTTCCTCTCCAGGCGGCGTTCTGTATTCAAACGGTTTGCCATGCAGCCCTCTCCACTTTTACACACCAGTCGCAGTTTCTCCTCGCTGAACCGCTCTCTGTCGTCAGGAGAGAGTCTGCCTGGATCTCCCACACACAGCCTCTCACCACGATCCCCAACAGCTGCCTTTCGCGCAACACCTGACTTCAGCCAGTCAGGTTTGTGTCTTGCATTACCTAGACCGTGTTTCTGTTAAAAGAATATTTTAATATCATGTTTCATATCACATCAAGGGAGGTAAATATTTGCTGCTTTAGTGCTCTGTGCATTTTCTGTTAAGTTCAGTGTGGAATTATATTGGGATTGAAAGTCATAAAAAAAAAAAAAGAATGTTGGCACTGTATATTATCTTTATATGTTAGCTTTCCACTCTTTGTTATAGGTGGAACTTCATCACAGAGTAGCTCCCCCAGTTCCAGTGCACCTAACTCACCTGCAGGCTCTGGCCACATCCGACCCAGCACTCTGCATGGCCTGGGTCCCAAACTACCTGGACGGCTCCGTCAGGGCCGACGTAAATCAGCAGGTAGCATTCCCCTCTCACCATTAGCTCGTACACCCTCCCCTACCCCTCAGCCTCAGCCAACTTCTCCTCAGCGGTCCCCATCTCCCTTGCTGACGCACACTGTGGGAAGCTCCAAAACTTCTCAGGCCTTCCCTACCAAAATGCACTCTCCCCCCACTATTGTACGCCATATGGTGCGACCGAAAAGCGCAGAGCCACCTCGGTCCCCACTCCTGAAGCGAGTCCAATCCGAAGAGAAGCTCTCCCCTTCTTATGCCGGTGACAAAAAACATTTATGCACCCGAAAGCACAGTTTGGAGGTCACCCAAGAGGAGTCTCAAGGGGAGGCCTCATCTAGAGGGGAGTATACCCCATCATGCATAGAGGACAGCACTTCTTGTGAGCCACCCACCATTACTCGGGTAAGACCTGCTGAGCAGGGTTGCCTAAAGCGGGCTGTCACTCGTAAAGTTGGCCGACAAGAGTCAGTAGAGGAGCTAGATAGGGAGAAACTGAAGGCCAAAGTGGTGGTAAAGAGGCAGGACTGGGCTGAGAGACGGGAGTCTACTCAAAAACAAGACATCATGCAAGATGTGGAAGGTGCTGCTGCTGAAGAAAAGGAGTGGGGTGTCCTAACACGTCCCAGTGCAAGAACCCAGGTTTCCGAATCTGGATCCTTCGACAAGTCTACAAATGCTACTTTAAAGGATGTCCTCTACAAAAAACTAAACCCAAGAGTCTGTGAGAGCATAGCAGAGTCTGTCACCAGTGGGGACTGTGTATCACTTTTAAGTGAGAATATGAGGTCACCATGTCAATCAGAGCAACACATCTCTTGGTCAATTAAGGAAGGTAATAAACCAGAAAGGTTAGAATTCAAAGCCTCCAACATGGAGTTTGCCAGGAAGAGGCAGTCCTTTGAGGAGAGGGAGGACTCCTTGTTTCGAATATCTTCTGGTGTTCATGAAAGCATTCATTTCAACACCACCAGGTCCAAAAGTCTTCAGTTGGATTCTGCATTGGCTATGGAACATGTTAAAGGGGGCATGTGCAACATCCATGGCACTTCTGAAACTTTGGCCCATAAGCATTTTAGTGGGAGAGGGGAGAGTGCGGTAGAAAAACTTCAGATGATTGCTTCTGATGGCCCTATCAGGAAGACCTCCTCTGAGTACAAATTGGAGGGACGGCTTGTTTCCTCTTTAAAGCCACTAGAGGGCACCTTGGACATTGGTCTGCTATCTGGACCTCGTGTATCCAAGACTGACACGTGTCTATCCAAAATGGCAGAATGCCATGGTGAAAGTGCTCTATTAGCAGAGGATCTATGTGTAAAACAGCCAATTCAACAGAAAACCGCAGAAAAACAGAAAGTTCCACAGGCAGGGATGCCCGGGACACTTAACCATAAAAACAGTCTGTATTTAAGCAGTAAAACCATTACAAAAGAAGAGTCCTTTGCCAATAAGGACTGTAGAATAAATCCATCTTGTAATGAGGCCCTGCACAATAGAAATAAAGTTGATGGAATGAAGTTGCCGATTACACGCAGTAAACTAGAGTCCATAGACACAAGTGTAAGATCTGAGAGTAGGCTAAAGACAGCTCAGGAGATGAGGGCTGCACGACACAGCGCTCACTTTGCATGTGGGAAAACGCCCTCAATCAGGGAAGTCAGCAATGAAGACCAGGAAGATGACATAGAAAATATAGAGGAGACCTCTCCAAAGCAAATTGAAACTCAACAGATACAACCAGTCCTTACTAAAGCCAATGAACCTGACAAGTCCCTAGAGTCTTCTCTTGTTATTGCCCAACTCAACTCTGTCCAGCAAACCCAAGAAGCGAATTCTAGCAAAAATAATAGTAGGCTGAGTGAGACACCAACCAGTTTTCCCAGTTCAGCATTGTCTACTGACAAGAATATCATAAATAATGACAAAGCAGCCAATATAACATACACCTCAGTGATAAAAGAGATCCATCCATCGAAAGATATTACAGACAACACAGTTGCAATATCAAGCCCAACCTTGGCTGCAACCAGGAATCTGATAGATAAAAAGAATAAGGCTGGTAGCACCAAATACTTTTCTGACCTCAATCCAGAGCGTCTTCAAGATTTGAAGGAAAGCAAATTATCTACCAGAGTTAAAAGTTTAGAAAAAAGCGTAGAGTCTGCAGTCATAGACCGGACTGGTTGTACACCAACCTCAGCCGCTGACTCAAGGCAGGCTAAACCCGAGATATGTGTTAAAGAAATAGCATCTACCCCGCAGAGTCTATCTTTAGCTTCTTCAGTCACAATATCCATTGTGTCTTCTGTCTCAGCACTAGCAGATACACCTGAGGCCCCTATTATTAAAAGTTCATTGTCTACCAAGCATACCCTTCAAAGAAAAGCCACTCCATCCACAATTGCCACCCCACTGAAGACCATGCCTGTTACTGATTCAAAATCCCAGGCCTGTGAAATCACCACCCCACAATTTTCTGGATTGGCTGTTTTAAAAACTACCACCATCCAACCCCCACAGTCTGATCAGATGTGTGCCAAAAATGGACAAACAGTAAGTAATTCTGATCAATTCAATGTGCAAACCCATCAGTCTCAACTAGCCTTAAACAAAAATCAACATGCAGACAAGGTAAATGCGAAGGAGGCAAGTAGCCAATTAAATTGTACGGTAAAGGATCGTAAAACCCTGCCAGCATGTGGAGACAAAATGGACTTGAGTGATAAAATAGCCCTTAAAAAGGACTTCAAATGTAGTGTGACTGAAAAGATTACCTGTATCCCTAACCCTAACTCTTCAGGCACAGCTGAAGTTTCAAAAAGCTGTGAAAACCAAGAAGCCATCTTCAGAAGCCAAGTAAACATGAATATCACATCAAAGGACACAGGTGCAAGCCCACCAAAGACTAGAAGTTGTGACGCTTCAAAAAAAGACACTGTGCATGTGCAATCCACAATGAAAACGGAAGAAAAGCAGAAATTCAAGAGTGTCCTTGGCATAGACACCCAGAACGTTGATAAGCAAGTGGACATGTCCACGACAAAGACAAGTCCAGCACTGACTGCAATAGAACAGACACAACCGTCTGGTAGTGCTATATTAAAACCAACACCTTTGAGTTCCAAAAACAAGCCAAGAGTAGACTCTCCACTTGTTACGCAATCTATTGGGAAGGCTGTTGAAGATAAGGGGAAGCAGGAAAACAGAGCACTGCTACAGCCCATTGTCAAGGACAACATAGTGAATCCAAAGGATCTAAAAGTGTCAGTCTTGTCTACGCCTAAATCCCAGCCTCAGAAAGAGACCCGCCCTGGTTCTCAAGGTGGATCCATGCCAGTGTTGCCAGTACCCGCTGTTAAAATACATGTGTCTGGTGGGCTTCCTTCTGGTAAGGGCAGCACGGCTGCAGTTGAAACATTTGGACCTTCCTCAAAGGAACAAGTAAAGTCCAGAATTGATGTTCCTAAATCAGAGTCTCTCAAGGGTTCCAGCACAAGTGATCCCATTGGGAAGACTATAACTGCTATATCCAGTCCTGACCCTAAACATGGCGCCAGTGAGTCAAAGGTGTCTGACAAACAGATTTCATCCAACCGAAAAGAGCAAGTAGAAAAGAAGAGAAAGGAACCCACTCAAGGTGTATTTTCCGCACCCAAAAATAATCGCAAAGACTCATCAAAAGGTATGCCTTTGGCGAAGGATAGTCCTAGTCTTGAAAAAGATTCAGTCCGTTCTAAACAAACAAAGGATCTGCCACGTGGTTCAACTTGTAAAAAGTGATGTATTGTACTGTAGCTGCCAAGCGTATTGAATTTTAAAAGAACCGAGGATGTAAACTTAATTTTTGTCTATATGTAATATCTTTAAGCCTTCCTATCTGAGGACCGGTGAAGCTGTTTCTTTAGGTTTTCATGAGAAACCAGAGAAATTAATTTGTTTGTTTGTTTTGTGATCTATAATGCTTTGTTAATATTATGTCTAAGAATAAGTGTAGTCTGAATGTTGACATGTTTTGCTGCTGATTTGTGGTCACGTTTTAGATCTTGCAAAAGCGCCAAAAGTAGACATTGTGTTGTGTTGCAGTGTGATGTAACAAGTGGCGTGTGCAATAACTGTGGAGGTGGAGTATGGATGCCTTTTTTAAGGCTTAAATGAATTGTGCCAATCGTGGAGTATAATTATACCAAACAAAAAGCACCTTGAATTTAGAGCTGAAGGTGCATGTTAACTGAATGTAAAAAAATAAATACAAAAAAAGGCTTCACGCTCATTCAAGCTAGCGTTATGTATTTTACTGGTTTTTGATGCATTTAAAAACCACTAGGAAAGTATATGTAGCAATGGTGCTATTAATATGGCTTACATTCTGCAAGTTGAACAGATCACTACAATTTATTTTCTATATTTCTTTGGACTTTTTTTGTTTTGTTTTTTGTTTTTGTTTGTGTGTTGTTTTTTGTTGACCTTATCAGCAAAGCTTTGTTTTGGGTAGTGGTGCACAGAGGGAATGCACTTTGTCCTGTGCTTCTCACCTGGAACTATTTTATATTGGAATCATCTTGTGGTTCTGGAATCGAAGTGGAAGGGGCCTTATGGAAATATGACTTGCTGTTCTTAGCAGGTCATGGTGAAATTCACATTCCTTTCCCATGCATTTCTACGAATTAATTTTTATGCAATATATTGTAAATACAGCAGCATTAATTGTACAGAGGGGTCGGTTGAAAATGAGTGTTGTATGTTTTATATGTATATATTTTGCTATGTCATATGTTTGTATACTGTACTGAATGTTAGTCGCTAGTGATGTTATCTGCTCAGTAATTGCGCTGATATTGAGTCTAAAACTAGCAGAATAATCATAGTCTCAATCTGAAACAAAGTGTACTTGAAGTTGGACTGAGGAATGTTGGTGTTAACCACATGCATTTTCAGATATGTGTTTTAAGTGATGCAGCAGAGTTGTTCTCTGAATGTTCGTACTTGATGCCGCTTGAAGTCATTCATTTACATTAAAAAAGGGACAAGGCAGATACAGAACATTATATAAAAGGCAAGTTTCAGAAACTAAAGCATTACCCCATGATTAAGGTTTGCTACTATGTAGATTATATACACTCTGTTTTTCAAAAAATGAAAAATGCCAAGCTTTTAGGGCTAACATTTCCCATTTGGCATACAAGAACATAATGTACTTCCCCTGGTTTGGTTAAAAGGGCTTATACAGGGATAATCAAATGTGCTTTAGCAACATGATATTGTGGTATGTCAAGGCTTGTGGTAAAATGTCCAATCCAAAATGTTTCTAACATATTCATATGCAAAGTACAACACTTATAAATGGGGATTGTATAATACTGAACTAAATGCATTTGTGCTATTAACATCTTGTGCAGTAGGATTGATAAGTGCATTTCCTGTACGTTTACCTTCGAGCTCTCTTTACGTTTTCTTCATTTAAATATTTAAAAGCATATTTGTCATTAGTCACACTTGATTTGATCTTTAGACAGTTGCATAGTGACCACTGAAGGTTTGCATCAGAATAGAGGAGTGGGTGAATCGTTGTGTCTTTTGATATTTGGTCTTAACTTTAAACCTGCTGTAGCTCACGTACCAACTTAAAGCAGAGCAACTGTATATCTAGGTCATTTTTAGTATACTTGTACTGTGAAACATCTAGGCTATATTACAGTATGATATTGAAGTATTTGCAATTAATGTTTTATGTAAACAAAGCATATATATATATATATATATATATATATATATATATATATACACACATACATACATACATACATACATATACACATTTATACATATACACACACATATATAATACATACATACACATATATGAGCTGGACACACAAATCAAATAAAGTAGCTAATTCGAAGTTGATTGTAGAGATTTTAAACCATATTAGCACACTAAAGTTTCTGTTCCTCATAGACTTTACAAATGTAGTGTAGGAGGTCTGAAGAGATACAAGGCACTTTAAGATTAAAAACACAACGCTTATTGGGATTTTGAGGATAACATAATATAATTTTTTTTATGATAATGATAAAATGTGAATGTTTTATAGGACATATGCATCGTCTGTTCTCAAATATCATTTATTTTCTTTATCCCCCTTCCTTTCCTGAAAATTAATGTTTGAATCATTAAAGAAGCACATTAATTGCTTGTTTACAACTACTTCTAGGATGTATATTTTGTACATTTGTGTTATTTGCCAAATTAATGTGCTACATCACATGCAGTTATGCTGTGATCTACGTGTGTGTGAGTTCCTCCTAGCGGACACTTGCTGTTGAGGACCGTCGGTGTGGTAGCCTAATTGTTTGTTGTCACTCCAGTTCAGTATGTTCTTGCTTGTTTCTTGGAGTTTTCTTTCCTCTCTCTATGTGTGAAAACAGTGTTTATGTAGATGACTCTGCTTATCATTGTCTTTTAGGATCTGTGCAATAAGATGTGGTTTTGAGTTTTGTACATCACCCACAGAAAGCTCTATGGATGTCATAGATGTTGTATACTATAGAAATATTTATACTTCTAAAGTTGTAAAATACTGAAAATAAAAAGGCATGTCAAAATTACATTTTATTGTATTTTATCATCCTTTTGCTTTAAAAGTTCTTTAACCCTCATACACTGTTCGATTTCTGGGTACGGCCTTGTTGGAGCGGGTCAAATTGACCCTAATTGGATTCAAAAGAAATACAATTTTTATATACCCTAATTGGATTCAATAGAAATACAATTTTTATTTAGATATACACTGCGTGCAGAATTATTTGGCACATTGATTTTCTGATCATATTTTAGGCACATTTTACCAATTTTACATTAATCTTAACTACTATTATTATTTAATAATTTATAAGTCATAAATTGTTCGTGAAGGCTGGAAATGGAAAACGCCTTATATTCAGGTGTGCATAATTATTAGGCAAGTTTTATTTTACAGATAAAATAAGCCAAAAAAGAGATTTAACTCAGACTGAAAAGTCAAAAATTATGAAATGCCCTTGAGAAGGATGCGATACTAGAAATTGCAGTTAAGGCACGACCATTGGACAGTGAAATGCTCATTGGGTCAGTAGGGTCAGACAAAAACTGGTGGAGAAGAAAAGACACGTTAACTGCAAAAGAATTAAGAATTAAGGTGAATAATTAAGTGTGAAATCATCAGGAAGCCTTTAGTCTCCGGCGCCACCATTTTTCCAGAACTGCAACATACCTGGAGTGCAAGGTGTCAGGATCTCTGAGATTCTGGATAAAGAATCCTAAAAAATGACCCCCTCTTAATAAGAAATGTATTTTACTACACTTACATACAGCTTGTGATTCTTAAGAGTGGGTAATTTTTTAGGATTCTTTACCTAACTTAAGTCTCTTGACTCTTGACCTGGTTTAGGATTCTTTATCTAACCCAAGTCTCTGAGATCCTGACACCTTGCACTTTTGGAGACTCCAGGTATGTTGCAGTTCTGGAAAATGGTGGCGCTGGAGACTAAAGGCCTCCTGATTATTTCACACTTAATTATTCACCTTAATTCTTAATTCTTATGCAGTTAACGTGTCTTTTCTTTTCCACCAGTTTTTGTCTGACTCTACTGACACAATGAGCATTTCACTGCCCAATGGTCGTGCCTTAACTGTAGTTTCTAGTATTGCATTAGTATTGCATTCTTCTCAAGGGCATTTCATAATTTTTGACTTTTCAGTGTGAGTTAAATCTCTTTTTTGGCTTATTTGATCTGTAAAAGAAAACGTGCCTAATCATTATGCACACCTGAATATAAGGCGTTTTTCATTTCCAGCCTTCATAAACAATATAATTTATAAATTATTAAATACAAAATTAATTGTAATTATTTAATTTAGTGTGGTTTAGAATTGGTCAAATGTGACTGGAAAAAAATATGATCACAAAATCATAGTTTACATTTTCATAAACTCAAACTTTTATAAATTTTTATAACTTTGCTTTTATAACATCGGCACACATGTTCGTGACCCTAAATGAGAAAAGGTCACAAAATTTCAAGAAAAAAAAAGGTTAACCAGTATTTCTGACAAACTCAAAAGGTTAAGGCTTTGATACTGTCAATAGCCAACTTTGATCTTCTATCCCTTGTGCACTGTTCGATTTCTGGTTACTGCCTTTTTGGAGCGGGTCAAATTGACCCTAATACAGTTCCCCAAAAATCACACTATGAAAAAAGACAAAATCAGGTACAAACAACTTTTAATATCAATGCTTTTCACTCAGTTAATGATTTATAAAAAATGTTTTTAACCACTGTTTTTAAGACTGCCCCTCCCCCACACCCTTTGAATGTTTGCAATTACATATTTATAACAATAATATCTTCGTCTAGATCTAAAGTAATCTTGACAAACATTATTTGAAAGCTTTTCGACTCTCGTTTTCATATTTCAAAAGAAATGACGGGGCAATAGGTAAATAGCGATAGATTCTCCATTTGGTGATACGGTGCCAAACTAAAACACGCTCTGGTTCTTTAAAACCATATATGGAAATCGAAGAATCCTTATATGGTCACCAGTGGAGCCTGGATGTCATCTAGTGGAAAAGTTTGGTACCGCAACCTTTTTGAGATATCAACCTAAATATTGGCATATAACTTGTTCATATGTTTGACTTTGATTGCCTTTGATTCTATTAGATTTTGAGTTAAACATGCTTTGTAAAATGTATATATTTAATTACATATTTTAATAAACTCAAACTTCTATAACTTTTTATAACTTTACTTTTATAACATTGGTATGTTGAAACTTTGCATTATTTTGGTTCTGTACAGTTGCCTTAAAACATTAAAATATGTGGATCAAATTGAAGTGCAGAATTTTAAGACAAGATTCAGAATTATAATAAATTAAAGAATTTTTTTTTACCAAAGATAGTTTTTGGTTTCATCAGACACTAGTCAGCTTCAAGACTCACAAAGAGTTAATAGGCCGCTCCGCTTACATTTACAAAGATCACAGGAGTTATACCCTTCACCAAGGTCTAAGCTACGTCCTTGCTTCTGGTTAAATGATTCTGATTGGCTAAGAAATAGATAAACATAGTAAATTTCCACACATATTCATAGATAGACTGAAGCATGTCTCCGTCGATTATGTGGCTGACACTCAGACCCTGAATTTAGGCACGTCGTGACCTTCCAGGTCGCAGATCTGCTGTGCACTAACATGTCGAAGTAAACTATTCTGTCTATCTCCAATAATGCCACTTGTTCCTTAACCGGTAAACAAGAATACTAACACACACACACACACACACACACACACACACACACACACGCGCACACACACACAGAGAGACACAGCTTCTTCTAGGTTGGATTTGGCCATGATATGCAGGCTCTAACTATAAACAGGAGAGAGCCTTCTCAAAACATCAAGATAATACATTCTTTCTCTCAAGGAGAGGACACTTTAGTCTAACGCAGTAAAGACTTTAACTGAGAAATGGTCACTCAACTATAGGTTTCAATGACCCCTGTGACGATTGCAATCAGGGTACCCTAGAAAAGCATGGATGTATTGACACGTTAACGAAGTCCATAATTAATTTCTGGAAGCTGGGCTAAATGAGCAAGCACGGTTACTGCATTCATGGCATTGCGCCAGACATTAAAGAATACATGAAAAGAACATTTCAGTAATCACACTCATAACATCTATAACAAAGTAAAATATCATAAGCCTAGAGAAGTCATTCAACTCATTTGATATTTAGAAGCAAAAATATTGATAAATACTTTGATTATAATCACTCATTAGATATACATTGAAGCAGCAGTGGATTCAATCCAGCCCTTCAACATGAGCCTAAATGAGAAAAAGTCACAAAATGTCAAGAAAAAAAATGGTTAACTGATATTTCTGACAACTCAAAAATCAAACTAGGTCAAATTTACCTGCAACAAAATACAAGGTTAAATGTCTCAAACAAAATAATCGAGGAAGTAGTTAAAGTGATTGAAAAGGGACATTACACCTAGATCTTTTTAAAAACTCTGAACTACAAATAATAATAACAAAACAATGCAAATAATAATTTGAGTTATATATATTTTTTTTTTAAATAAGGCTTGTATACTGTAGATTGCCATATTTGATCTCCAACTTAAAGCAAACATTAATCCCAGACAGCAACATGGTGTCGGCCCATATCCAGGCCACATCTGGAACATGTGGATTCAACGCATACCAGATGTGGGCCGGATCTGGGCCGACACTATGTTTCTGTCTGGGTAGCTTGCAAATGGAGGTAGCCCAAACTAAATCTTCTGAATTTACAGCTGTGTGTATCTCGAATATCTTCCCATTCTCCTGACAAGGCAAAAAACGGCAGATGCAAAGACGCACTGAAAGGCTGTGGACTCCACACCATTGAGGAGCTTCAGTTCACTCAGACCAAACAGCTGGTCTTTACAACAAGGTCCTCTGAGTTTTACTGAACTATGACTAAGCATCTATTACGGAAATCGAGGGGCTTTAAGTTCCCGCTCACGGACAAGTGCGTAAGCATGCAAACGTTTTTGGTGTTTATGTTGCAGACATCTGAAAATCTGTTCTCATCAAACACCAGATGGGACAAGTTGGACAGGCCAGTCATGTTAAAGGGCAATGAATCCAGGTGGGCTCTGGTAAGGTCAAGCCTTTTAAACCCTTCAAGGCAATGAAACGTGGAATTAGAAATGCTGAAGCTGGAAATCTAGATCAGTAACGAGGATCTTGCAAAAGGATTGTAGAGCAGCTGATAGTATGAACACATTTGGATCGGTTTCATACAATTCCAGCTTCAGTCTGTTGGTTTTAATACCTTCAAGCCCTCTCAGAAGAGAGGATAATTTAATTTAGCTGAAGCAGCCACTGAAATCAAGACTACTCAAGTTCAGAGACTGAAAAGCACCTGGTTCTATAGAGACAAATTCGTTTCCTTTGAAGCTGATGCTCATTCCAATCACATTGTGGATTGGTTCCAGGTCAGTCAGACTTATCTGATCAATAAAGTTCATATCCAGCTGCAGGCTGTTCACATTTTGCCAGTGGAAACTGCTTAGTCCATCTAATGAGCGAATGCCACTTCCCCCAAGATCGAGAACCTCCAAATATGCAAGAATATCCGATGGGATGTCTGATAGTCTTTTGATTTTTGACTGAGCTAGATATTTCAATGCTAGTGGTCCAGAAAAAGCTCTACTTGTGATGAACACAAGTGGGTTTCCGATTAGGATTAGGACTTCCAAGTCAGGCTGAAAAATGTCTTCATACATGAAAGTGATACCACAGTAGAAAACCATTTAAACTAAACAACTATAAATTTACCTGTTGACATTGTCTACTAGCCCACGGTGTTGCTTCATTATGAGCTAAAAAGTGAAACAGAATAGTGTAATATAACATGTAAAAAACAAAATGCCTCTCCATTGTGTACAGGACAGAAGAGAACAACAGCTCCTCTTCAGTCAAATATATGGATAAAATAGAGGATGTACAGTATATATAAAAAATCAGCTGTAACACCCCTACATTTATAACTTCCTATATTCAGCAATAACTTCCCATCTCAACAATGATTTACTGTATGGTTATGTATACAGTTTCACTGTGCTGAAGTACAGAAAGCAAACAAGTCCATTCTCAGCCATGTGGTCAAAATGGTACCTCTTTCAATATGGTTAAATAGATCAGAAATTTTTAAAAAATCAGCTGATCCTCACCAGATTTATTTATTTATTTTTTGAATTTTTGCTTGGTCTAAAGACAAATGGGTGGTTCTTAAATATGGGTCTGCAAACTGCAAATACAAATACACCAGATAAAACACCATCACACATTAATGTCACCACTGATCTATAGTTAAAAATTACATTTTAAGAATGTCTTTTTTTTTTTTTTTACTAATGCTTGACTTGTCTAATTATACATGTTGGTGAGACCAGTGGGTGGTATTTATGACCTGATCAAAATAAAAGTAGAAGAAGGTGTGGCTTTATATTTGGCTGGGAGGTGTGCATGGGTTCAAACAGTTTTACACAGGTAGTTCCAGTCAGTTTATCTAATCGCTGTTCTAAATTATTGCACCTCCTTAACTCACACACAACTGTAAATACACAGAAACATTCAGGATCGCATAAACTTGTGAATTCTAAAATAAATCACTGATCTTTCTAAAGTAAGATGGTAGACCTAACCACAATTTTACCAAAAAGGTTGTAAAAACAAATGAGTTGTGCATAAGAAGTGTCCATTTTATAAAACGGCCAATGGCTCAGGCTTATATATACATAATATTAGGCTGTATATTATTATGCACAAAAATATAGTCAATCCAATGTCTCTCATGTCATGAAGCCTTGTAATAGAAACAGCCTTCCAGTAGGGGGTGATATTTTGCTGTCTTTGCAGTCCTCTGTAATATGGTGAAAAATTGTGATGTTGGTGGTTACGCAACCCTTACATCCAATTGAGAGATAAAGACGACACTCATTATAATGTACGTATAAATAGAAATAAATCTTTTTCAGATTAAAGTGTCTCAGTGGAGCCAGGGGATTACTGTTTTTTCAAATCCAAATGTTAATACACAGGACATGACTCTAGATAGGATTTAATGACTTCCAGTATATGGGGACCAGCAATTGGTTTAATGGATTTGTATTGATATATGTATTATTTAATTATAATGTATTTGACAGAATTCATGTCTTTATGTATTATTTACAGTGGCCAAGAGCTGCAACTGATGAAAACACATGCCAATAGTGTGTTTATGTATTTGGTTGCATTGTGAGTATTTGCACTACACGTGTTGTCAAACTGTTGAAGATGTTTTCTTGCTGGTTTTTTTTTCTATTTGCATTTGTTTTCTTGAGTTGTAAGCGCGTTGAGCTCTCTCAGCCACTGTAGTTATCTTCACATATCTAAGTTATATAGAATTGTATTGTGAATTTGTAAATTGTATTTTTGATCTGTATTGCTGGTTTAAAAAAGGTTTACTGGTTCATTAGGTTATATGTTTCCTATTCCCATTAATAAGATTGTTAAATTTTTGTAAAAGTAAAGGTTGAACATGTCATATGTCACCAAGTTACTAAGGACGGAAGCTTATAAAGGGAACTGCAAAAATGATGCACTGACGATCATCTGCATTATGACATGTGACTCATGAAGTCACTCATAAAAAAACTTCTGAAAGCATTGTACACAGTTTTGAGATTGTTCAGTAGTATTAAGTGAATTATGCTGCATTTTGACTATCTAGCCGCATGGTAAAATTCATTGTACTGTTTTCTCATGGCATTGTTGACACATATGTTTCATATAAAATTCCCAAAAGCAGAAATTGGTTTTGTCATCTAGTAAAGGGTGAAAATGTATTATTATTTTGTATACACAGTCAAGACAGTCATGTAGATTGTGCATCTTTGTGCTTGCTTAAAAATTATTTTGAGTTATGAACAATAAAATGATTGAGAGCATTCATAAATACTACGATCATGACACAGTTTGCACGTATCTGTGAAAAAAGAGCTTTTCCATTTCTTACATCTTTTCTTATGCTTTTTTCTTCTCAAACAATGAAGCATCAACCTGTGTAGTATTAAATGCACATAAAACCTTTCGTTTTTTTGGTTAGATGGATGAAACTGCAGTTTGCTCAAAGTCAGTATATTGCACATTTAATACACTTGTCTCTCACCCTTTTTAATTCTTGGATTAATGCTGCCAGTAATAAAGGATTAGAAATAGAGAAAATCTGCTACGGCCGCATGCTGAAATCACACCCCCGCATCGTGACACAGAAACAAAATTACTGGAGGGCCTATTCCGCCCACCACCCACATCAGCTGTTCTCAGTCGTGATACTGCAGATGGACTTGTGCCCACTCGCAGATATTACTAAGCAGAAAAAAAAATCCTTCCTCCCAGACCATAATCCTCTTAGAGACTTAAATGCCCCCTTCTCCCCCTCCCTTTCAAAGTGAGCATCAATGAAATGGGTCAGGAAACGGCACTGGGTATTTAGGACAATTGTGGCAACTGTCATAGCTGCATGAATCAGATGTCTCGTACGAGTGGGGCGGCGCACACTGAGCAGACAGCAGGCCTCCTCTGACCCAAATCGCTAAATTAGATATCAATGAGTAACCCTTAATCTCACCAGACTATACTGAAATCATTCTGACAGCCCCCTCATCAGAAGTGAATGCAGGAAGAAAGAGGTGTCCTTTCCTCCGTTTCGCCTTTTATTCACTGTTTATGTTGTGTTTTATGCAATACTCCACCTTCCACTGCTCTCTAAAACACATGCACTTATGTAAATCAATCATGGTGAATGCAGAAAATAACATCAACTTAGTACTGTAATTATAATTGTTTGCTATCACATGCTGCACTCCAGGCCAAATGTGATTTCTGGGAGGAACATTATTCCCCATAGCCTTGAAGAAGTTTGCCTCAGAACTCACAATCATGAATCACAATCAGCTGCTTAGGAAATACAAACAAATGAGGTGTGTGAAGAGTGCGTGGGATTCTTTTTCTTTAAGCAGGCCAAAGCTTCTGGAGGAAAATATGCATCAAATCAATAACTTTAGCTGGACAATAACTTTATTCTAGAGCTGCTGTAAAGCCAAAACAATCTCTGTTACTTTAATTTCCTTTTATCACTGTAAAGCTGCTTTGAAACAGTCCATATGGTAAAAGCGCTATATAAATGAAAGTGACTTGACTTGACTAGAAGACTGTTAGGGGTAGGGTTAGTTGTTAGTAGAATAAGATGACAAGCACTTGCAAATTTACATAGCTGACATGTGCTGTAGGTGCAAAGTTACTTATAGTCTACAGCAGTAATCTCTGAAGGGACCATTAAAATAAAGTGTTACCAAAAATGCATTGTCTGAGCTCAGTGAATTTAGAAAGTTATAACCTTATGAGTAATTCCTGTAATGAGTATGAGTAATTTTTAAATAACGCTGCATATTAGACTGTTTTGTCTTTCTCAGAGAAAAACATTTCTATTCAGAATTGGCCCTTTCATAAAGTAGAGCAGAAGACTTACTGTAAATTAACCCAAAAATACTGTTAAGCATCAACTTAGTAAGTAGGTAAAACTTTATTTCAATGTGCCCTGATATATCTTTTTAGTAAAAAGAGTAAATTATGCATAAATAATTAACTTTGTCTCAAAGCTTTCTACCAAGATGCCATAATAACTAGAAAATGTATGTGGCTAAACAGCAGCTGATCCACACTGCAGTTTATTCTGACCAAGAACCACCCACTTATAAAGGAAGAGACCATCTAAAGCATGTAAAGCAATCGATCATAGTCCCCTTTTGTTTTGCATGCCATTTAGGGCATATAGATAGATGAAATAGATGATACCAGTAGAAAGGAAAGGAAACACTGTGAGAAAGTGCCAGTAAAATAGCATAAAATGTGCATAAACTTTGTACTCACAATTTCTGGCCATAAAAAAGTCCAGTCTATTCCAACATGACATATACTGTAGTTCTGTTTGTAGATATATACTTGCTACTAATTGCCTCAACCAAAACCCTAAATGTCTTTGAAATATGTCAAGCCACTGCCCTGATAAACTCCAAATCCAGTGCATATGTCATCCTCAAACTTGCTCGCTGTATCAGCTTTGAACCTTGTAAACACAACTTTCTTACCAGGTGGACTGATAAAAACCCTTATGTGCTCTTACTCCCAAAAGTTGTGTAAAACCAGCCAATCAGATTAGAGCTTGCCAGATCAAGAAAGCACTTTCCATTTTTGTGTGAAAAAGGCAGTCAATAAACTGATTGCAGGCGTCAGTGGGCATATAAGAGACTCAGATTGCTTTGTCTTGGAAGATTTTGATGAACAATGTTGGCGTTCATTTAATTCAATTGCAGACATGCATATATTGGCAAATCTCAGCACAGATCTGAGACTGTTGATATCTCTTCTGAAACTTTAAAGATGTGGGATTTAATAGTGTCTTTTTCCTTCAGAAAAAAATCTGAGAAGTAGTTCCCTTAACACTCCCTATCTCTAATATGGGTTATGCTCCACAAACTTCCGTATTCTTTTGTGGCGAGCAGGACGAGGCCGAGAGCCGTGAGAGCCAGGCAAGGCCTTGTGTCTGAAGGAGGAGCACAAGGAGCGATGATAGTAAAGGACAAGAGAGGACCAGGCCTGGACATTTACATTATGTTTTATTTATGTGTGTGGCAGTCATCTGTGAGGGGCTGTCGCTTTTACTTTAGTTTTGTGTTTGTTTATTTTTTATGATTCAAGTTGTGAAATGTTCGCCGGTTCCCGTCTCCTTCTTCCCTAAGTAACAAACTCGTTACATCTGTAAAAAAGGTTGCTTCACTTCCGGTTATGGGGGGTATTCCCTAAAGCAAGATGTCTTTGCTGTCAGTAGAGCCCATGCAAATTGATTCTTTCCACCTGCCCCACTCTGAACATCAAAGGATGATTATGAATCGCCTATGTTTATACTGTGGAGGAGAGGGTCATCTGCTACCTGACAGCCCAGTGCGTCCACCTGGCCCAGCGGTGAGTACTATTCACATTCCTCCCATGATTACTCATCTGACACGTACCCCAGTGACAGTGACTACCGCACATCTCTCTGTTACGGCCCAGGCGCTCATCGACTCCGAAGATGAGCGCCAAAAGACGAAGATCTCATTCATGGTGCTGGTGTCATCCTAGGACACCCATGGCTACTTCAACATTCACAGTGTAACTCCTGGACCAACAATGAGGTTATTCATCGGGGAGAGGAATGTTTTGAGCACTGTTTAAATAAATCCAGTGAAATTCAGTCATCTGATATCATAAGCCAAAATTCCAACACTATCGAGTCCAATATCTAGCAGGAGATCCCAGTTGAATACCGGACGTTCCAGGATGTGTTTAGTAAACAACTGACAACCAAACTACCACCACATCGGCCATGGGACTGTGCGATTGACCTACTGCCTGGGGTAACCCTACCCAAAGGGAAAATATATCCTATGTCCATGCTGGAGCAGAAGGCCATGAAGGAATATAGCAAACAGGCTCTACAGCAAGGGTTATTCGTCCATCAACCTCCCACCCAAACCTTCCAGTTTTTTCTTTGTGGCCAAGAAGGATGGAGGCTTGTGGCCTTGCATAGATTACAGTGTCCTCAATTCACAGACCATCAAGTAAAAGGTATGCCCTTCCTCTGGTTTCTGCCGCCTTGGAACAGCTGTGTGGGGCCTGCATCTTCACCAAACTAGACTTGCGTAGCTCGAATAACTTCATCTGGGTACGGAAGGGTGATGCATGGAAAACTGCCTTCATTACACCATCGGGCCACTATGAAAATCAGGACAACTCATCTTCCTTTTTCCAGGGCTTCATGAATGAGGTGTTCCGGAAGTTTCTCCATCACTTCGCCATAATTTACTTCGAGGACATCTTGATTTATTCCTGGAACCAGGCCAAACTACGCCACCATATTATGCAGGTCCTTCAGAAGCCATGCTCTGCGGTCGGCACAAGTTTCTGTCCTGGGATTTATCTGCCATTGAACCCATCTAGATCCTGAATAATGCCTTCTGCACTCTGCTCCTACTCTCACCTATCCAAATCCCAACCTCCCCTTTGTCGTTGAAGTGGATGTCTCCACCACAGGGATAGGAGCAGTACTCTCACAGCGGCAGGGGAAACTCCCCCATCTCCATCCACGTGCCTTCTTCCATGTGCACTCCTGGTGGAGCGCAACTATGACATCGGCAACCGAGAGCTGTTAGCCATCAATCTTGCCCTGGAGGAGTAGAGACACTGGTTGTAGGGAGCTAAACATCCAGTTCAAGTCATTACAGATGACAATAACCTGGATTATCTTCGTGAAGCATGCCGACTTAATTCTGTACCCTCTTCAACTTCTCAGCCACCTACAGACCTGGTCACAGGAATCAGAAAGCTGAAGCCCTTCCCCGTTTACACTCACCTGATGTCAACATGTCAACCCTCCTGGGCCTATTCTCCCTCCATCCATCATCGTAAGTCCCATCCGGTTGTCTCCATACAGCCAGATCACCGATACAACCTGCTCCGAGCCAGCTCTGCCGGTAGGTCCTGAGGGGAAAGTATTCATTCCATCAATTCTTCGCTTACCCCTCATGGTTCACACAGCCCTGTGATCTGGACACCTAATCCCCAATCGCTACTGGTGGCCCAGTATGACCCAGGATGTTGCTTGGTATGTCATAGGATCCTCTGTCTGTGCCATGTCAAAGACTCCACTTCACCTACCAGAGGGGAAGCTTGTCCCACTCCCAGTACCTCGTCGACCATGGTTCCACATCAAAGTTGACTTCATTACAGACTACCTCCATCTTACGCCCATACTCATATCCTGATCGCTGTAAACCACTTCTCAAAAGCCTGCAAGCTAATCCCACTGAGGTCTGCCGTCAGCTATGGATACAGCCAAAGCACTTTTCCAGCATGTGTTCTGCAATTATAGCCTTCAAGAGGACATTGTATCAGACCAGGGACCCCAAATTCAATTCACAAGTGTGGAGGTATTTCTTTCTATACTGTCACGGAGTCAACAACACACTCAGCACCAGACCTCACTGCTCCATCCACTCGTTCCTGCTCTCTAGAATTCTAATTGGAAACACCTGCCACATTCATTAAGTTATTTTGTATATAAACCCTCACTCTGCCTCTACACTTTGTCTGGTCTCGTCGATCACTACCGTGAGCTACATACCTGGACTTATACTTACCTGCGTCAATCCAATCGTCATTCTTCAGTCTTCAATCCGAGATTATCCTTCTGCCCATCCTGCTCCTTTAACATTCTTCATCTGGAAGATAAGAACCCATTAACCTCTCTACTAAGTTTTTTTAGCCTGTGTGCAGATACAATACTCACCAGTGGTTCGCATCAGCTTTAAGCAAAGCTAAATTCTTAATACTCCATTTAGGGGTTGATAAAACAGGGCCACACCATCTCAGAAAGGCAAATGGAACAGGCGAGTTCCCATTCAGTATATCAGTCAGGAAGGTCAGCATTTCACACTCATATCACATCACATTTCATAGACCTGCTAGGATTAAATGTTTGTTCCAAATGATTGACTTCATGTAATCTGTTGATGCAAATATGTGATACATAGAAGATTTTTCGCTGGCAAAGTATAAATTCTGAGTAAATTGGAGCAAAAATGCACATTTATGTAATCAACAGCAATCAAGCAAGTTATTGTTGTTGACAAGGACACTTGTGAGACTTAGCACATTGGCCTTATTATCAAGACAACAATATTTGTTCTTGTTGCATTGTGCTGCAGTTTACAATGCCTATTCAGTGATATGTAAATTCTGACATCGCCCTTGCAAACCATTACCAGTACAAGAAAGATAACTTTAACTTCAAACCATTTTTGAGCACTGTAAGCTAAACATTTAAAGATATTTACATTTTTTTTAACGGGAGTGTTGAACAATGAAATGTCATAATTTGTTGAACATTGTTCTAAATCCATATAAAGCTCTTAATTTTAATAAAAAATTAAGAGACCACTAGAATATTAACAGTTTATGGACATGTATGTAGGCCTATATAGTTTTGGAACAACTTGTTTTTCATGGGATGAAGTGGTTTAAAAAAAACTCTCTCTTCCTTGTCTCTCTGCCACTGGTTAAATAAATATTATGATTATGTATACAAACGTTTTTTTTTTCTTTCTTTTTTTAAATGCATGACATTTAGTAACTGAGTATGGCAGCGCTTAAGCTTGACACATACCGGTTGTATACACAGCAGTCCGAGAGACTGATAAATCATCTACCTGTATTAACTTCAGATGGAATTAGTTCAAGAACATTTTGTGAACTGGGAGCAAGCCAAGCTTCAGCCCAACAGTCACATGTTGCAATTAGCAGACAGAGTTCCAATCTTAAAAATGAAAATGCTGGTTACTCATACCAGAAAAGACAAGGATAAACATAATTCCGATACAATTTGTTACATCAGAGTTTCAAAAGAAAAACACATTGCAATGTTAACATTAGGAACAGCGATGTCTGGATTAGTCTTGGATGGGAGTGTGTTTTGTTTTGCAGGAAAAGCACAGAAAAACTTCCTTTAAGGCATAGTTCACCCAAAAATTAAAATTCTGTCATCACATATAGCCAGCAGCCATATCAGCCTGTAGCCCAAGACTGTTTGCCCACTGAAGCTAAGCAGGGCTGAGCCTGGTTACTAACTGGATGGGAGACCTCCTGGGGAAAACTAGGTTGCTGCTGGAAGAGGTGTTTGTGAGGGCAGCAGTGGGTGCTCACCCTGTGGTCTGTGTGGGTCCTAATGCCCTAGTATAGTGATGGGGACACTATACTGTCAAAGATATGGTGGATGAGAAGGATGAGACGTTAAACCGAGGTCCCAACTCTCTGTGGTCATTAAAAATCCCATGGCACTTCTCGTAAAGAGTAGGGGTGTAACCCCGGTGTCCTGGCCACATTTCCTCCAACGGCCCTTGCCAATCATGGCCTTCTAATCTTCCCCATCCATTTAAATGGCTCTATCACTCTCTCTCCTCTCCACCTATAGCTGGTGTGTGGTGAGCGCACTGGCGCCATTGTATTGCTGCTGCTATCGCATCATCCAAGTGGATGCTGCACACTGGTGGTGTTGATGAGAGATTCCGACATGATTGTAAAGCGCTTTGGGTGTACAGTAGTTCATATGAAAGCTTTATGTAAATATATTTAAATCCGTCCGTCCGTCCATCCATCCATCCATCCATCCATCCATCCATCCATCCATCCATCCATCCATCCATCCATCCATCCATCCATCCATCCATCCATCCATCCATCCATCCATCCATCCATCCATCCATCCATCCATCCATCCATCCATCCATCCATCCATCCATCCATCCATCCATCCATCCATCCATCCATCCATCCATCCACTCACTTTGGGTGTACAGCAGTACATATGAAAGCTTTATATAAATATATTTAAATAAATATACTTATATCCGTCCGTCCGTCCGTCCGCCCGCCTGCTTTGGGTGTACAGTAGTACATATGAAAGCGCTATATAAATATATTTAAATAAATATATTTATATCCATCCATCCGTCCGTCCGTCCGTCCGCCCGCCTGCTTTGGGTGTACAGTAGTACATATGAAAGCGCTATATAAATGCATTCACTCATCCATCGTTCCATCCATCACTTGCTCGCACACAAGTTGTTCAAAACCTATATGCATTTCTCTGCATTTTCTGCTGAACATACTGGGAACAAAATCATATATTTTGAAGAATGTCTGTAACCAAGCAGTTGATGGGCCCCATTTACTTTCCATAGTATTTTTTCCCCCATATCGTGTATTGTTGTGTGGTTCCAGCACACATACATTTTACATGTTTGCATGAAACATTATAGAATGTAAAACACAAGCATTTTACACATGGAAGATATATATACATAGGGCGAAAAACTGCTTAATGATCAAATAAGCTCCATATTCTCCTTTATCGTATTATATGAGCCAAAAGCATGATGTATCAAATATGATATATATACTCAACAAATCACATATACAAAGAATTTTTGATATTTTTATATATATATGTTTTGTCTAAAGGTTCAGATTTGTTTTTAATTTAGTCCACAATAAGCTGTTTATTCATAAGAGATATAAATGTGTTTCTAAAAAGAGACTATCATAATAACATAATGTACAATAAACAATGCCTCTATACTCTGTGTGCTAGAGTTGCCAATAAAAATAAATTAGTCATAATAATGTCATGTAGGCTAATACATTTTAATGTGTGTTTATTAGATTAAAAAAAATATGAATCATGGAATTACACAACTGCAGTTACACCTTTTATAACAGCCCTGTGCCTTTTGACTGTCAGGATGGATGTTGCCTAACAATATGACACCTGCCACACAGACAATACATTTCACTTTGTGAGGCCATTGCAATTTCAAAAAAAGTTTATGCAACAACAACTACATAGTTTGTTTTAAAAATTAACACCATGAAAAGGTTTGCACAAGCCAAAGATTGTCACTTAATGTCAGTTTGTTCACGCTACCAGTTTCTAATACAAACATTTGTAATTTACCTTTAGGGCAAATTACATTTTATTAAATTCTTTCTTCTCTTGTACCTTCCTGGCCTCTAGCTTGTTCTTGATACAGCCTATTTAGGAAAACACCTTCTGCTTTCAATGAGGTTATGCAATCTGTTGCCCGAGGCTATATTGTGCTGATAACAATAATGTAAGTGGAACAGTTTTTTCCTTTATTGAGCGAAACCTCCATTATGGCTCTGAGAAAGGGCTTGTCATCATGTTTATAAAGAGAACAAAGTAGTTGTTGTGGCTTACATTTCATTCAGAGTGTTTGAATTCATAGGGTTCCATGGACACTGGGATCAGATGTTTCATCTGTGATCTGTTAGACCAGGTGGCGGATAACATGCATGTTTCATCATATCATTTGGCCGTCTATCAGGAAAGTCGAAATACATCACATACTACAGTGTGAAAGGGGCTCTCAATAGATCATCCCATTCATCCTGAGGTGGGGTTTCAGCAGTGTTAACACATTGCTTAGATGGCATACCAAAGATGCTGTCAGGCAACGGCAAGGAGAATAAATGTTGAAATTGAGGGTTGTTTTGTGTGTTGTTGTACAAGATAGAGAGAGACGTGTTAGTGTTTAATGATCTTTTATGTTGGGTTTATAGAGGTTTCTTTCGCTGTCATGCTGTGGTTGCAGCAGGAATAATGAAAAAAGGAGCATCAGTTTTTAATAAAAAGTAAATCGAAATACTCATAAAACAAAAATACTCAGGCATCTAGCAACCTTAAAGAACTGGAATAGGGCAACCTCAAATAAACATTCACAGACAAAGGGCAACTGAAACCTAGGGCTATACAGTACATACAAGTCAAGTCACCTTTATTTATGCAGCGCTTTATACAATACAGATTGTTTCAAAGCAGGAAAATTATTCAGTGTTGCAAAGAGTTCATTTTGGCTGTTCAGCAGCTCTAAAGGAAAATGGTGTCATTGTTCAGCTGAAGTCAGTTCAATGTTGATTCAGTTCCATTGTAAAGATCATCAATAATTAAATTAGTTTATTTCATCTATAAAGCAGGAAAACAGTGATGTCCAGCTCAGTTCAGTTCTTACCCAATAGTGTCAGGGCAGTCAAATCAATGATATTGTTGAATATTAATTGTCCTCAACTAAGTAAGCCAGAGGCGACAGTGGTAAGGAACCCAAATTCCATCAGGTGACATAATGTAAAAAAAAAAAACTTTCATTCCAGGCTCAGTCGGGGGTGCCGGTTCTCCTCTTGCCAACAAACGAACGCGGTGTGGTTATGATTTAGACTGCATCACAAGGCAGAAATCAGATTGTGGATTGGTAGCATTCAAATATGTATTTTAGTTCCTTTTGCAGATCAGATTCATCACACCAATATGAAGCTGAAGCTGGTCATAGGGTCTGTCTGTTTTGGTCTTTGCTGAGGGTCTGTGCAGAGGACTTGTCACGACAACAAAGATTCGAATTTGAGAAAACTGCGACGTCATGCGCATGCTCATGTGTATTCAGTGTTCAGTCTGTGGGCGCGTGTTTCTTTACAAAGTGACGTCACCAACTACTGGCCTGGCAGCATAATACAACGTTTTTAAATGTTTTCGCAGATCTGTGTTAATAGGGATCCTTTTGACAGAATTATCGTCTATAAAAATGAAAAACTTTTCCATTTTTAGTACATCATTGTCGTGTAAACGTACCCTTATTCTATATACAGAGAAACACTAGGCACTAAACAATATAATTAACTAGAAACAGGTTTAACCAATGAAGGCAAAGCAAACACTATGGCAACAGAATTACTGAGACAAAGGAAACTGAACTGGGAACAAAACTAACAGGATAACAACTTAAACAATGAACAACCATGGCAATAAACAGGGTTATCAAACAAGTGGAAAACTAAAACAAAGGAAGCATACACAAAAACACGTAAAAAAGAACATAACCCTAACAGTTTCATTGCAAATTTTGAAGGATTAATTGGGGTAAAGAGGAGAGCCTGTGGTTAGATTGAAGGTGAACTGCAAGACCATCTATGCTGCATGTTGCTTAACTATACATTTGCTTACATGCAAGTAGTAGTAATAGTCTCTTTGCAGGCTGCATTAGCAAATGCAAGTGTGCGGTAGCTAGCAGGTAAGCGCTAAAGATTTGAGTTAATATGATGTTAATGCAATCAAATTGTATGAGTTAGCTTTATCAATATTTGAATTTAATTAAAAATAACATGCTTGTGTAGTATAGAATCAAAATGTAAAGTTCTAATCTTAATCTTTGAATTTTTTAACATCAAAAAAATGTAATAGATGGTAACATTTTAATTGTATAGTTTAAGAATATAGTGTAGCAATTATTTAATTGTATAGTTATATAGTGTATATACTATATATAGTTATATGGTATATATGTTATATAGTAACATTTTAATTAATAGTTAATTATATAGTATATTTAATTATATACACTTTAGAATACACGTCATTCTACTAACTATAAGTAACTTTGCATCTACATGCATCAACTGCCAATTTTTAGAGTATTATTAGACTGTCTGCTTTCTATTTGCCAACACTTTCTTTTGATGGTCCCCCAACAGACATTTACTAACTATAAGTAACTTTGCAACTACATGTCAACTTATTCTACTAACCCCAACCCTAAACCAAACATAAAGTTCAACTAACGCTCTAATGAGAGTTAATAGTCATGTAGTTGCAAATAAAGAAGATGTCAGTGGACAGTAGTTGCGAAGTTACTTATAGTTAATAGAATGTGTAAAGTGGATTGTTTAACCGATTACCTCTGCCAATTTAGGGTGTACAGTTTAAACATTTTTTAATTATGCCAGATGATGCATTATCTTTGCCAGCGCTAAACTACTTAAACAAAAATTAAAACTAAACAATCTGTAATATAAAAACAGTAATATCCCTGGTGGTTGTTCTTACTGTACTAACTCTGCTAATACAAATTTTCTGCTCCCTAAATAAATAAATAAATCCTATATGAGATAAAATGTGATACAGACGCTATTTTAAGTACTGTATTGATTTGAAGCAACTAAATGGCTACTTGTGTAAATAAAGTACCCCCCCCCCCCCCCCCCACACACACACACACACAAAAAAAAAGAAAAAGAAAAACATCCACATGTACTTAGTCCTATACCTCTGGTGCAGCTGTACACATAGTCTTCTTCAGGGTCTCTCTGTAGGGCCAAATATAACAATAATAATGGCTGTTTATCTGAGCCTTGGAAGCCATGCATTGACCTGCCAATGACCAGCACTTTCCTGGGAAGCAGAGGCAATTTAATGAAACTGTGGTGTAAGTGTTTGGCCTGAACAATGTGGGCAAAGCTCTACAAATCCAAAACAGATCCAAAACGTTTCATTTCAAAATGCAGTGCTAATGCCAGTCCTCATTTGATCATTACAACACTTCGCTTTGTAATAACCTATGAGCTGCCAGCTGCTCATTATCATGTTTATTAAAGGTTTTTGTGTTGTGAAGCTTGTGATAATTCTGCTTAAGTTTCTTAATACAATTTGGGTTAAGTAACAATTTCATTCAGAACTTATGTGGATTCAAAGGAACAGTTCACCCAAAACTAAGAAAACTGTACTCACTCTCATGTTGTTTCAAACCTATATGACTTACTACTTTTGTTGAATGCAAACAAAAATATTTTGAATAATGTTCATCTCTGTGTAAGGAGCAAATGAAAATGTAAGTCGTTACTGAGTATTGTTGAGAGCTATTATTGAGAGAAAGTTTTTTTATATATATATAATTAACTAAATTTCTGTCTGTTCTTCACACAATGCAAAAATTGGATTTTTTCAGCACATTTTATTATCTGCAAGGCAAAAATTTTATGTTTGTTTGCTTGAAAGAAAGAAAGAAAGAAAGCACATCTCTCCTCAACAAGATGCACAATTTGAATTTACGGTAGAAGGAAGGCTCAGGAAAGGAAGGAGTGGAAATCCCCTCTCAGACACTAGGCCAAGACCTTTAGCCTAGAGGAGCGCCAAGCATTCAATGTGGGCCTACAGCAAGTATATATAAGCAGACTGATGAGGATTTAGGCTTAGCACAGATCAGGGCAGCATTCTGCAGATGCAATTACATGACCATGACAGAGGAGTCACCCAGTGTGATATTAAGGTCACTGTAAAAGACGTGATTAAGGCTATAGTCTCAGCCTCAGACGTCACTCCCACGGACCATTGGCTGAATGTCTGATGCATATGGCACACACTATTGGAAACACTTCAGGAGTTTCAAAGTCGTCATCTGATTGGTTGAATTCTTCAGGATTTCCAGGAGACGTGTGTGTCGTGTTCTTTAGCGGTCCACCTGGAAACAAAGATGTCGACGTCAAAACCCCCTTATGTTTTCAACTGTGATAATAAGCGCTTATCAGGATCAATTAAACACTGTTTTATCAAAAGTATATGAAGTATATAAAGTTTACAATACGTAGAAAAATAGAAAGAATAGAAAAATACGTCCAAGAGTTTTACACACCAGTCTGTTAATGTAGCAAAGATGGGAGTAAGTCGCACATGTTCAAGTCACAAGTAAGTCTCAAGTCCATATCATCAAGTCTCAAGCAAGTCTAAGGGTGCTTTCACACCTGTAGTTCGGTTCATTTGGTCCGGACTAAGGGCGAAAAATTATACTTTGTATCATTTTCAGGCGTTTTGGTTCATTTTCAAACCACACCGATTGCTCTGGTCCGAATCAGTTGATGAGTTGATGAAACGAACCAAAATGCAGTCACGTGACAACATCCACATCACTCGTTGGCCAGATGTGTCTTGAACATATTTCCAACACTGCACTTAAATTGGTCAGAATTAACGTGCGGGAAAGTTACAATAGAACTCCCGGAAGTAAACAAAGAGGAAAATCCGGCAGACATGCAGAGAATTCGCTCACAATGTAGCCTATGTTCAGTGCATAAATTTTGTATTTATGATGAGATTTTAGCGAGAGTGCAGAACGCGGTAAGTCAGTCATGGCTTTTGTCAGTCAGTCAGCGCTATGGACAATCTAAATAATAATTTTGTTTGACTACGGCAGCTGGTTTAGTCCAAAAATGCGCAGTTCTTTGGCAGTTGGGTCTGTTCGAGGTCGGATCACATTCTCACCACGAACAAACCGCTCCAGAGTTCGCTTGAAAGCGTACCGAGACCACCTTATTTGGTCCGCTTGCTGCCGCACCAAGGGGGAAAACAAACTCTACTGCGATTCAACCGAGCTAAATGAGGCAGGTGTGAAAGCACCCTAAGTCGCAGTATACACAACCAAGTCAAGTCAAGTCAAGTCAATGGTTTACTTCCAGCATTTTCTGTGCAGTGTCACTCAATCGCGCAGAATCTGATGACTGGCGTCAATGGTTCCGTTGCTTTCATTTTGTTCATCAGTTGTTGTTGCAATGATTTATATAAAAATGTATATGAAGTCATTATCGAGTCATACAGTTCAAATCAAGTCAAGTCTCGTGTCACTGGATCTCAAGTCAAAGTCAATTCATTTTCTTAATTTAGTCAGGAAGTCTCAAGTCCTTAAATTTGCGACTCGAGTTAAGTCATGTGACTCGAGTCCCCAATCTCTGTAATGTAGGGACATCAACGTTAATTTTTCACACTCCTAAACATGACGGGGAACAAAACGAACTGTGATTTGATACTTTAGATGTCCGTCAGATGGCCTCTCGGTGGTCCTTGGCCAATGAAAGCTGCTGTGGAGTCCAGACCTTCTGCTATCAGTCTGAAGGTCTGGCCACATGAGACTAGTAGAGCTAAAGCAGGATCAGAGGAGAGGAAGAAGACACGAGAGAGTTCCCTCACCACAGACTCCAGAGATAAACTTATTTGAACAGGATTGAATAAATGATTAGTCATTATTTAAAAAGACTTTAGTTTTAAACCATTTCAAGATCATAAGTTTTGGTTTTCTTTATCTACTCATTTTGTGTTATGAATATAGAGCTGGAATATAGCGCAATTAATGAGGTCAAAGTACCTGAAGTCAGACAAAGAGACAAAGGTACAGAACAAGACTGCTGTACTGATCCCATGATGCATTGTATAATTATATTGGCGTTCAAGGGTGTAGGGAGACACCAACACAAGGTATCAAAATGTATGATACCACAGTGTTCAGATATTATTGTTGATTTAATACAATCGCTCCAAAAGTCCAAATTTCTTTACAACGGTCAAAAAAGCATGTTATATAACATAACAGATATGTGTGTAGTAATGCAATCTGGACATGTTAAATCCATGTTCCCTTCAGAAAAAGAAGTTCACTTAATTGTATTGAATTTAATGTGCACTTGTAGTGTAAGCCTACTTCAAAACTTAAAATGTTTTTTAAAAAACTGTATTTGAAGATAATGTAATATTAATTAAATAAAATGGCACTTAAGTTTTATTAAAGATAGTACACATTCATTACTGTAGGTGCATTCCATTTGACCGTAAGTGCACTGCAAATGTGCATAAAAACATAAGCGGTAAATGACAAGAATGTAGAAGGTGTAACCAAGATGGCTGACAAATGAACTTAGTTGCCTTTCCTATAAGTTATGAAATGCATTGTACTATAACACAACATTCTGTATATATTATATAGTAATCCACACATGAAAGCATACATTTCTAAGCATGCTTATTCTCCATGCACATATTATCAAAAAACAATGCTGCTTTTGTCCATTTGCAACCACTTGTTGTCTTTTTCAATACCTCTTCTATTCTTTGCGCTTTGGTCTGAGTTTAGGGGACAGAAAAACAGCCCAAGGACTGTTATGTAAAGCCAATCCCAACATGCGCTGGCCACAGCTGGTATGTCTTGCATAAGAGTCACAGAATGTCAAGTGGTGAGAGTGAGCACTGCCAATCCTATGCCTAGCCAAGCTTTCCCAGTCAGTGATATCTCCTGCCGCTGCTCGGAGCAGATTAGCCCTGATTTGGTCTGCTGTCCTGGACAGGACAGAAAGAGGTCACTCAGATTCAGAGCTCATAAAAATGTGTATATGTAATACCTGGGTCAAAGTATGTCTGCTGGAAAATGTACTAATCCTCCATATACCACTTTATGGCCTTAACTATACACTTCCAATGGAAAATCAAGAGGTGAAAGTCGGGGCAAATTCGCTAAATGGCTGTGCTACAAAGTATTATGGACACATTACTTTTTTAATTTTTCAATGGCAATGTTACCACATATCACAAAATCAGAAGGCTATTCACAGATCTATAGAAAACCAAGGATACAGTCTCAACCTGACCATTTTACTGCTGCAACACTGCGTGCTACATGTACAGCTGTGGCCAAAAGTATTGGCAGAGGCATGACATTTTTGTTTCGCAAAGTTTGCTGCTTCAGTATTTGTATTATTTTTCACATACTTCTATGGTATACTGGAAAACAATGATAATAAGGGTTAAAGGCTTTTATTGGCAAAAACATCCAATGTAATGAGTTAATATTTACATTAATATTAACCTCTGCAATTTGCTCAGATTTGGCCTATGAAGCTTTTTGCAGTTATTTAAAATGCATCTGATCACTCTGCACAATGATTTAGAAATAATGTGAAAATGTCCAGAAATGTAGCGCATGAGTTGTAAGATGGTATTTTTATGGAGCTGCATACCAATTCTTCAAATATATCTACTTGTTTTACGCAGAATAAATAATGAGAGAGAAATAATGAGAAATGATAATTCCTTAAACCATCACTAAACCTTTTCTATGCTTACTGAAGGGTAGATGTTTGACTGTGTCAAATAAATATGGTTTAAATATAAAGTTGATGATAAAACAACACTACATTAGAAATTAAATTAGATATTGATTAAATAAAATTAGAAATTCTTATCTAATTAATATCTAAAAAAAAACAAAAACATTGCATGCTCAGAAATGCAAGATTTTTTGTGTGTGTCAATTGTCAGTAAATGTCTTACTCTGGAGTCTGTTTTCATCTCTACATAGCCTTTCAAAGAATGCGTGGCATTCATTCATCATATAATTCACATTTACATTCACTATTCATGACGTGTAGAATTCAGCATGCCCAGACAGCTATTATGCATGAATGCATGCATTCATTTTTCAGTTCCCTACTTTATAGATTGACAATCTAATGATAAAAAATAATTCTGTTGATAATGTTTGAGTGGTTACAACCCATCATGGTTCATTAATTTGACCTAGCAGGCATAATTTTGAATACATGAGCTGTACTGTATATTTCTACTACACGTGAGCCCATGCATGCCAATGAGGAGAGGTGATGTGCTAACAAGCACAGACGTGCACTGATCAGATGCTAATGCACTTACTCTGGTAAGTGGGGTTAAGTGCGAAGTGTATTATAGTAATACAGTGGATTTGTTGATCTGTGTCAGAAAGTGAATGAGAGAATAACTAGGGTTGGCCTTTGGACACGTGGGCCACAGCTGTGCATTTCATCAGCCTCCGCCTGAGCCATTAGTGAAAGAGGCTTTGATACCCTCAACACTAATAAGCCATTGTCAGATGAAGGACGCAGAGGTGGAGGGTACGAATGATTTGTTGGCCCATTGAGGTCAAAAAAGCTTAACCTCCCAGCATTATGACACAGAAGTAGTGTGTTGTTAATGAAAAGGTTAGTCCCTTTTAATGGGACCGTCAAACAACATCACTCAATGTCATGAGCATTAAGTTAAAATGCTGACCAAATACTTTTTTTTTATTCTTTACTAAGATGTACTTGTAAGACACTGGTAATGTGTCTAAAGCATTATAGAGATATAGGTCGTAATGGTATTTTTTTAATGTGTAAAAGGTTATTAACAATGTACATAAGTCACATGCATTTTCATCAAATCTGTTTAACAGACATATAGGGCCAGATTTACTAACAGCTTACGCCAGCGCAAACCCTCTTTTGGTGTTAAAACGACTGTCAGGATTTACTAAAGACACGCAGTGAAAAATTAGTGCTGAAAATGCGTGGACAGGGTTATTTTTGTGGCTGACCATATACATTTGTAGGAGTTTCCCTTTCAGGTGCAAAATTTATGGGAGGAGAGTATTTTAATGAATCATGCGAGGTGATTTACTAAGTTTTGCGCTAGTCAATTTACTGGTATTTTCACCATTATTTAACGCCCCAAAAAAGCATGCCTTAAACCAGCATGTCTTTCTTTGAACTAAGCACTGACAGAGTCCAAGTTCAAACACTATGAACCACTCCATTGTTAACGTACAGAGCTGTCTAAAACACTGCCAGTGGGACATTGAACAGGAAATGTTTGCCTGAGCTCACAACAGATTTTGCGAGAGAATGCAAAAATTTGGCGAAAAATATTTTTTCTCTCATCCCAAATTTTTTCCGCCACCATCTCCCTTTAGGGGCATGTAATATGAGAACTGAACTGAGCTGGACGATGACATTACTGTTTTCTTCAGAGTGGCTGTATAAATAAATTAACTAAATAAACTGCTTTTTTTACAACAGAAATGAACCATCACTGAACGAACTTAAGCTGGACTATGACAGTATTTTCTTCTAGATCTGCTGTACAGCAAAAACAAACTTTGTTGCATTATTTTCCTATTATCACTGTAAAGCTGCTTTGGGTAACACTTTATTTCGATAGTCCACTTTAGACATTCTACTAACTATAAGTAACTTTGCAGCTTCATGTCTACTAACTGTCATTAGAGTTTTAGTAGACTGTCTGCATAATATCTGCTAACTCTTTATTTTAGTAACTTGGCAACTACAAGTCAACTTATTCTACTAGCCGAACCCTAACAACTAACCATAACCTAACAGTCTACTACAGTCTACTAATACTCTAATGAGAGTTAGTTGACATGTAGTTGAAAAGTTACTTATAGTTATTACAATGTCTAAAAGTGGACTATCAAAATAAAGTGGAACCCTGCTTTGAAACAATCTGTATTGTAAAAAGCGTTATATAAATTAAGGTGGATCGACTTGACCTGACTATATTAATACTGTAACATAGCAAAACAAATCAACATGTTTTATATATAAAACAGCACAACATTATTTTTATTCCAACAGTATTTTGTATTGTTACGTACAAGTCATGACACATACAAACAATAACCATAGTTGTTTATGATATCAAAAATAGAAAGAAGATGAAATATATATCAGCCTAAAATCCTCTTGCTTGTCCAGACATATGACTCCCGCACATAAATGTTTTTCATCAGACATTGTGACGGAGGACAGCAGGTGTTATTAGTACATTTAAGCTTAACAGCGAGGAATTACAGCTGTCACCTGCCATATACACAATGTTGAAACATTCTAGAAGTAATGACCATGTCCTTTTCCCAGAGCTGGCACACAGAGTGGAGATGTGTCTATTGTTTCTGTAACCTAACTTCTTTTATATTTTTCCTCGCTTGGACATGTCAGGCCAAGCATCGCGGCCATTAAGCATGTGCCTGTGTAATCTCCTGGTATGTGTATATTTGAAATAGTTTGAACCTCAGATGTGTGACTTGATAAGAACACACCATTGAACGATTGAAAGTCCTTACCTCTGTTGGAAGCTCAGCTAGTTTGGAGAGAGGGACAGTGCAAACAGAAGTCGCAGGCTTTAGATGTTCTGTAATTATGGGTTAGTGCTCTAATCAGCTTGAGGGTTGAAATGTGCTTTCCTTAGCCTGTCACAATCATTATCTCTTTCTTTCTTCCACTTGACCTGTCAAAACTTACGTTTTTTTAATACAAAAATTTCATAACAATAGTGTTAAGCGCTCCATACGCTTTCATCAGAATATCTTGTCTCTTTAAATTTAAATCTAGATTCATTCACATTGGCCCATGAAAACCTCTCTGTTAAGACAATTTCCAAAAAGGAAAAAAAATGTGTGGGGGACAAATTTACATTTCATTAAAATTGTGCCCATGATCATAACTATATAATGACAGTCACACTTATGTATCACATTCAGATTTGAGGAGTAACTATATAACTAAAAGTAAAGATACTAACTTAACTACATTCTTTAGTAGCATGACAGTAGCTCAACTAATGTAAAAACGGTTTCCTGATTTTTTTTTTCCAATAAGGATATTATCCAAACTCTAGGCTGCATCACTGTTGTAACATGGTATTGGATTATACTGATTGTATATTAATATATTATTATAATGTAACTTCATAACAGTGACAACGACGGTAGATAATTGCATTTGTATTCCGTTGTAAACTTTCTGTCTGAACATGAATGCTTGAATGCCTTTTAATATAAAATAACTGCTCTTTGTATCCACATGCTCTAACTGAGATACAAATCAAGGGAGAACATTCACACAGGAAACCATGAATCACATTAATCTGGGCAGTTTAAAAAACATTGGCTAAATATTCTTCCAGTTACTCTTATCTTGTACAAAAGTTTTATCTGAAATAGTTCACTTTTGAAGATTATCACTGCATTTTTATTTTAGAATGATAAAGGAATGAACCCTTCTATTCATCATCTTATGAAAACAAGCATGGACATGTTTTTCCTGTGTCCACAGAAAAATACAACTTTGGACATGAACTACACACATAATTATATGTTTAGAAATAACCATCCAAAGTTTGATTATGCCCCAAACATTACATTCTTTATACGTAACTTACATACTTTATGCAGTATTCAACATCAATCATGTTAATGGCAGTATCCAAATATAAAACTAATCCAATCTTCCAGTTACCAGGGCTTCTCATAAATACTTCTGTACAGTATCAAATTGCAGTGCATGCCAATTCTTTCCACCAGGGTTTTTCCAGGTCTTAGGCCCCTCATGAGAAACAGTGTGAACTGTGACCCAGAGGCCAACACTTCAGCCCAGCTGCACAGCTGGAAGAGGCCTGCATGCCACCCGACCACACACGTTTCTCAGCTGTGTAGATAATCCAAAAATTGAGGCAAGAATGAACAATAATTGTCTCTAATAATAAATAATAATAATAAACAGAAGTCACATAACATTACATAACATTAATGAGAGACTAATCAGGGACTACAAAACGGTCCATATTGAGAAGGGAGAGAAGGCGGGGGCTCTGGAGCTGGCAGAGGAAGACACCAATGATATGATGACAAGAGAAACCAGGGTTGAGGTGAAGGATGGAGGAGCCAGAGGAGACAGGACAGGCAGGAGGATGACCAAAGCCATGACAGGTTGAAGGTCCACGGAGGAGCATATGGAGGGAGGAGCCATGGTGGAGCCTGGGTATAGGGACTGGGCAGAATGAGGGAGACGACTGACTGAGGTGGAGATGGTGGATGTGGAGTCAAAGACGGAGTTGAAGACCCAGGGTGATGGCGAAGGCCTGGAGGACCACGCTGGAGCAGGCCAGCATGACCGAGGTGGTGGCGTGGGCTTGGCAGACCAGGGCAGAGATAGTAGGAATGAGGACAATGGTGGAACTGGAGGGAAGGAGGAGCCCAGCGAAGCCAGAGGGGTAGAGGCACAGCTGCTGATTCGAAAGTCAGAGGCGGAGCCAGAGTGACATTGGACCAAGATGGAGCCAGAAGGATGAGCAGGGAAGGCAGTCCGTGGTGGAGCCAAGGAAGCATTGGAGTCCAGGCCTTAGAGGGTTGAGGTGGAGCTGAGGGATCCACGAGCCAAGGCGGAGCTGATGACTGGAAAGCCCCTAGTGGATCCACACAGCATGGTGGAACCTCTGGAAGAGCTAAGGGGCTGAAGGGAGAACGCAGATAAGAGGGCATATACTTAGTATTAAAGATGAACTGACCTGAAAAAAATCAACGTTGATAACATGTTGTTTATGATAATTAAAAGTAAATTAAATTAATATTTTTAAATAAAAATATCAATATAGCTTTTTTTAAGCAGCACAAAATTGCGTTTGTTACGCTGGCAATTCCGATGACGTCACTGGCATGGTAGGACCCGCGAAGGTATATAGGCAACAGCTGCAGGTCCTATATGCACACACGAAAATGAGTAATTTTAATGGCATGGGTTACGCATTTGAGCATGTGAGGGACAGGCCAGTAGTATCTGACTACCACCACATGGAGGACGATCAGTTTCAGGCTCCACATACAGTACAGGATCATTTGGGGGGAAGTGACTGGTGGGCGCGGGCGCTGCCGGAGCATGGACACTGTACCGGAGTCGATCTGTTGAAGAGAGGTCAACCTTGAACATTTATTGATCGGCGAAAATCCATCACCATGAGCCGTTCGTTTTCGGATGCTGTGCGGTGAGATCGACGTGTTGGAGGTGGCTATGCTATCTCTAAGGGATGTCCGAGCTGAGACGCTGGAGCGCCCCATAAGTAGCTGGTATGTAACAGTGTATTTTTCGAATTGGCGCCGGTGCTGGGCAAGGCTAGGCTAACTTGTTATATCCTTTTCTCAGTATGTTAAGGTTAACAGCGTACCGGCAGTTCACTCTTTGGGCGAGGGGGCATTTTGGAAGGATGAATAAGATTCCGTTCCCATCCTGTGCAGTGAACTAACGTTAGGCTACGTCTTTTCCCCTCAGCCGAATATCAAGGATTTTAGTATGCGTTGGACTTGTAGCTATGTGCCAGTGACGTAGCCGAATGTTGAAATCCAACATGTCGGCGCCCGTGTAACAACAACATTTTCAACATATCATTTTATCCCTTTTAACAAATTCTGCCATTTTAATAATTGTACCAATGAGAATAAATACAATGCATCTGTTATATCACATTTTTTTTTTCAAATTTCAGTCCAGTTCATCTTTAAAAGTAAATTGTCCTGCACCATTTTTGTTACAGATATATACAGTAATATATATAATAATATATAATTATTACACATAGTAATAGTGAAGCAGTGAGTTTAATTATAAAAAGTTGTAAACTCTTTGCAGAGAAATGTAGTGTAGCTTTCAGTAGCAAAGCTGTTATATTTATGCAATTTAAGGTGCTGAGGTTGAAAACAAGTTTCTGTTCTCCTGAATGTTTCTGTGTTTGCGCAATCTCTTACCAATATATAAAGTCTGCTTAATAATACAACATTAAAAAGCTATCTTTGTGGGCAAACGTTTCGGCCTCGCCTTGTGTGGCTTGGAATTTCAAGGGGAATCGAATATATGTGTTTAGACGTAGGTCAGATGTCCAGGGGCCTCATTTATAAACGTTGCGTATGCACAAAAGAAGGCGTACGCCGCTCTCTACGCAATAATTGGTATTTATAAAAAGCAAACTTGACGGGAAAATGTGCGGTCCTTCACGCAAGCTCTGACCCAGGCGTACGCACAAAAACGGGTGAAATGAGAAATGGCGACACCGTCGGCAGATGGAAGAAACACGTGAAAGTGTGTGAAACTGTAGACCGTTGTGTAAAATAAATGGCAATACTGCCTCTCATAAATAACACGAAGACTTCACAAAGCAAGTCTTACAATCAACAGCCTACACGAACACCCGTTTGATCGATCTGAAACAGAAATGCAAATTAATATTTCCAAAAAGAAAAGTCAAATATGTTCTGCAATAATATTGGCATGTTATACAATTCATCCTCATAAATAAGATGGTAAACAGAACGAAATAATGTACAAAACTGATATTCTCGCCAATGTGTCTGTCTGGCGGAGCAGATATAGATGCAATTAGATAGTCAGTCAGATAGATATATAATTAGGGAGATATATAGCCTAGATAGATTTATAGACAGATAGATAAATAGTTGTATTATTTGTCCTCTGGGGAAAGTTGTTTTCATACTAAAAATGTCTTCATCAGCTACGGAATCATGGTATTCATGCATATGCCTTTAGTTTGTTTTATTTTTGATAAAATAACGTATGACGTAGCCTATGTCTCAACCATTCAGAAAGCTGCAAGAAATTACATTTGCGCTGAACTAATTCCCATTTCCAAGTAGATTATAACCAACATCTGTAGCTTGTCAGATGCAATTAAATGGATGGAAATAAAATGCCCCATCACAATGCGTATTGACGCACAATGGCTGATCTTGTGCTCTTAGAAGATGTGGCAAATGGAAGGATTCGGAGTGAACGCATCTTCAGACAGCAAGAAGATTTGCTGGCAAATGAGGACGAGTGGCTCATGAGTCGGTTCCGACTTCCTCGAGCTGTCCTTTTGGACCTCTGCGGTCTTTTGGCCCCCGCGTTACAGAGGAGCACTCGGAGGAACCATGCCGTGCCAGTCCCACTTCAAGTCCTAACAACACTAGGATTCCTGGCGACTGGCACTTTTCAGAGGGAATTGGCTGACAGGTCAGGCATATCTCAGCCGACCCTTAGCCGGATAATGCCAGACGTTTTAAAAGGCATAATAGCTTTGTCCCATGAGTGCATAAAGTTTCCATACACGACGGGTGAACAGGCAAACAAGAAAGCTCAATTTGCAGCTATGTACGGTTTCCCAAACGTTATCGGTGCTATTGACTGCACTCATGTTGCCATAAGGGCACCGAATGTGAATGAAAATGCTTTCATTAATCGAAAGCATTTCCATTCGATCAATGTCCAAATTATTTGTGATGCAGACATGTTGCTCACTAACGTAGTAGCTCGGTGGCCTGGGTCAACCCATGACTCATTCATTTTAAGACACAGCAGTGTTGGGCGCAGACTCGAGGCTGGTGCTGTGCGTGATGGCTGGCTTCTAGGTAGGCTACGTTTGATTACTAGACATTTTACTGTACTTCAAAGTCTTAACCCTTTCACTATCCTTGCAGGGGACAGTGGATATCCCCTCAAACAGTGGCTGCTTACACCTTTCCTCAATCCACATAATGCAGAAGAAAGGCACTACAACATGTGCCACAGCCGAGCTCGCGCTATAGTGGAGCGCACCATCGGCCTGTTTAAGGGCAGATGGCGCTGCCTCGACTGCACTGGAGGGAGGTTATTGTACACTCCTGAAAAGGTGTCCAAAATCGTGCTGGCATGTGCTGTGCTACACAATGTGGCACAGCTTAAAAACGTGCCTCTACCCCTTGACGCCGATTGCTGTGTTGGCCCCGACCCTGACCCCCATCCCCAGGCATTTGAGCCAAATGCTGCTGCTGTGCGCCAGCGTTTGGAAGTGATGCGTCGCTTGTAAAGAACAACAAAAGGTGTGGAAAAAATATATTATTTATTCAAGAATTCCCTCATTGTGCTGTTTATTTCAGTTAGGACAGTCTTGATTTCACCCAACTCCTTTGCCACCTCTCTGACTGAGTTAATGACTTCCCTCTGCATTTCAAGGACTGCATCGGTGAGGACACGCCCGCTGCTGGAGGGTTGAGAGCCGCGTGCCGTGGAGACGCTGGGCACAGACGGCTGCTCAGCTGCAGCCTCTGAACCACTGGCACTGGCCCAGCTAGAACACCCAGCGACTGAAATAAAGATTGTTCTATATGAATAATTTGTAATCGTGTAGCCTACATACATGTGACTTGACTGCATTCATTTGACTTATTTCACTTACCTGTGTCATCCGGTGCATCTGGCGCGTCAGTGTCCCCCTCCGCCTCAGTCACCACTCCACTTAATAGGGATTCCCCAATAATTGCCGACAGTCTCTCATCAAGAGGGGTCAGCTCCGGTGTCCCCTTTCCCCCACCCGTGGCAGACACACTCTGGCGATGGAGCGCTAGACGCTTTTTTGCCTCGACTTTGATGTCTGACCATTTCTTTTTTATTTCGGCCACAGTCCGAGGTTGTGAGGCTACAGCATTTACAGCGTCTGCAACCTTTTGCCACTCAAGTGCCTTTTTGGCATTAGTAATGCCCACACTGTGCCCTCCAAACAACATTTTTCTCCTCTTTTCCACCTCGCCAACAATAACTTCTACTTCACATTGAGTGAAGTTACGTTTTTTTGATTTCCTCTCTATGTTTGCCATAATTTCACAATCTATGAATATTAACTTGTGGGCGTTTCACGGACTATTTATGGGCAACTATGGGCGTGACATGAAGCCGCAAAAGCTGTGCTACATTTAGAATTGATTGGGATTTATTAAGGAAAAAATGCGTAGGATGTGCGTGTGCACGGTTTTATAAATCCGAATATTTCTGTGCGTACGCACGTCCTATGTTTCATCCGTACGCCACTTCTGACGCAAAACCTACGCAAAGTTTTATAAATGAGGCCCCAGATATCGGAAATGCAGGCTGTTTGAAAACTGCGTTTGGAAGTGGCTCAGAACAGATGCGAAAAAATCTGATATTTTGCGGATTTTTGGGTTTACACGTGTGCAACAAATCTGATCTGTGTCTGATTTTTTTGCCATTGTAAACGGGCCATTCCACCGAATGGGTGACATTTGCTTGTTGTGACTCTTCAAAATTAAACTTTATTTTTTATCTTTTTTCAACACTGAATCTAATATTACACATATTTAACTATTCAAAATGTGTATTGTTCAATCTCAGTCAACTTTATTTCATTTTTTACAAGGTTTCTAAGCAAAAGATGGACACATGTTTTCTCAGTCCTGTTACCGAAACTCATGTGTCAAGCATGCATGTTTAAAAGCATGTCAATTAATTCCTTTGTTTTCCCCTCAAGAAAGTGTTTATTTTAAATAAATTGTTGGTTATATGTTCAAATAATTGATATTTGTGACCAAAAAAAATCACTATATATTAAGGCAAGGTGTATTTTAATAAAAAACACAAAGCCATTTTTTCATTTTAAAGAAGACCGAACCCTCAAGTTTATAATTTTTTTTATAATTAAATTTATTAAACAATTGTATAAATGATGGACCAAACAAAACTGATAAAAACAGTGGTTTAACTTTATTTATTTTTTAGAAAAAGAAAAAAAATAGTAACAGGAATGAACACTTGGTAACGGTAATGAACATTAGATAACAGGAATGAGTGTCCATATGTGTGTGTATGAGAGAGAGTCTACATGACTGTGTGTGCATAAGATTTCTGTTGAAGTGATGTACTATGTACATCTGGAGAGAGAGAAGAAGAGAGAGGGAGGGAGAAAGAGGGAAGTTAAGACAAAAAGGGGGGAAAGAGAGGGTTGCGGGTGTGTTTCGCTCCTTCCATTGCAATATGCCATAGGTGTGTGTTTCTGGCACCTGCACAGTATGGGTTCTCTTACGAGAGTATCTCTCGTACTGCGTAATATCTTACGCTATGGGGAAAACCTCTTTTCCACGAGATATTGAAGCAAAAAATTATCCTTAATTTTGAATTAATGTAAAACGCTGTGCGGCAGCATGCAGACATAGGCAAGACGGCTCGCGCGCCTATTGGCTGCCCTGCGGCAACAGCAGGAGCCTATCGAGAGAGGCCCTGCGTGACACCATATCCAATGGGGGCATTTCGCGCCCCTTTCGACACGTCCCGCCAGAAAGGGCATGGCCTCGTCCTATAAATATAGCTCGATTAGGCTGATACAACTGATTTTCATCTCTTCAGCGAAGCGCACGCATCGCTGGATCCACAGTGAGAAGCTGTGCCGTCGACATAAGCCTTCTGCGGGACGAGCCCTTGAACCTGAAGCCGCTGGCCTCACCTCGCCACCTTCAGTCGCCGTACCTGCTACGCTTTCCGGCGTATATATCCTTTAGTTCTGCTGAGAGTGTTTGTTCGCCGTTGCAACTCACACTTGTCTATAACTCCTAAAAGAGCTAGTGTCTTTTTCAAGTTGCCTTCTTCCTGTGGCTCGAGCCGAGCCCAACTCAGCGACGGGGACCGCCATGTGATCTGCATTTCCTGCCTGGGTGAAGATCATGCGGCATCGCGCTCGCTGACGGCGGATGCCCTCACTGCGAGCTGATGCCTATGGTGACTCTGAGGACTCGCCTGGCATCCTTCTCAGAGCCCGCACTTCTGCCCGCTGTGGTACCACGCCGTAAGAAGCGCCGTGTTCAGCGCGCCCCTGAACTCTCTCCTGCCCGCCAAAGCTCGCCAGTTCGCCCGCCAGCTTCGCCGGCATCGCTCGAGTCGCTCACCGATGGACAGCGGCCGCCGTCTGCCACCACTTCCGCCATTGAGCTCGACGAACCAGCCGAAGCCTGTTCTATCCTGGCATCAGACAGCGAGGACTGGGCGAGCTCTGTGGACCTCCCCCCCGGCATTAAAACTGAGCTGATGCGTCTGCTTTCTCAAGCCGTCGACAACCTCGGCCTCGACTGGAAGGCGCCCGCGCAGCCTGCGCGCAACCGGCTGGATGGATGCTTCCTCAAGAAGGACACCGCCCCATCACAGTTGAGACCCGCGCCTTTCCTTCCTGAGCTTCACGAGGAAGTCGCGAAGTCTTGGAACGCCCCTTTCTCAGCCAGGATGCGTACCTCTGTCTCTACAGCATTCTCCACTGTGGACGGTGCGAAAGATAGAGGGTACCTTTCTCTTCCTCCAGTGGAAGCAGCGGTAGCATCCCATCTCTGCCCACCCCCTGCTGGACGGTGTGCTTTGACGGCACTACCCTCGAAAGCCTGCCGAATGACGTCAGCCATGCACGGTCGCGCTTACACCGCCGCCGGGCAAGCTGCGTCAGCGCTGCATATAATGGCTATCTTGCAGATTTTCCAAGCCGACCTTCTCCGTAAAATGGACGAGGAAGGACTGGAAGCTATCTGCGTGCCGGATCTACGAAGCGCTACGGACCTCACTCTACGCGCTGCAAAAGCCGCTGCACAAGCCGCTGCACAAGCCGTTGGGCGCAACATGGCCTCTCTCATCGTGTCTGAGAGACATCTGTGGCTAACGCTGTCTGAGATGACGGAAGCTGAGCGCTCTATGTTCCTCAACACGCCCATCTCCAGTGATGGCCTTTTCGGATCTGCCGTCAAGGATTTCACGGATAGATTCGTTGAGGTGCAGAAGACATCACAGGCTATGAAGCACTTCCTGCCGAAGCGTTCTAGTTCCGCAGCAACAGCCGTATGCCCGGGGGTCTCAGCCGCAGCCTGCACCACCCGCCGCCGCCACTTCTCAGCGCCGCCAGGCCCGAGACCAAAGACCGCGCTCTCGCTCTGCTGGACGCCACCCCCCTCAGCGCGGGCCCCAGTCGAGAATTGAAATCAAGCCCGGGGTCTCAAAGCCTTCCTAGCCTCCCTAGGAAAGCGACGGTGTTCAAATCCCGCTGTGGCCGGATTTTCACCGAAACTTCTCACTCGTTCAGTTCCAAACAATGCGACTGTCCCAGCGTACTTCGCAGTAAACAAGCCGGTTCCACAGCCCGCTTGCCTGCACACAAAAGCCGTTTTTACGGCTACCCAGATAAATCCAATAAAGAGTGTTTTTTCTGGTGTTCCGGCCAAGGCCGATGGTGTTATGAGTGTTGTAAGAATCCCCACGTCTCAGTGCCCATTCCCACACGCAGACACAGCCCGCCACAATACAGGGCTAGCACAAATAAAATCGACTCATGTCGATTGTGCAATAAATGTAGTGAACGTGCCCACGACACAGTGTCCACAAACACTACACGAAGCATGTACCACGGTTTCTGTAAAAACGAAACCAACACACATTCAGTCGGCGCGAGCCGACAGTGTTCTCAGTGCAGTGAGTGTGCCTGCTGTCCCGCGCCCACATTCCCTCACAGACATGCCGAACCCCACGGGGCTCGTCCCACTCGCCTTCTCTCCACAACCTGTCAGAGAGAAGCTGAGCGCGGTCGAGCTGTCCGCTGTGATAAGCGCACCCCCCGCCTCGCACACTTCAAACACAGTGTTTATTTCTCAGCACACCGGAGCTCTACGGCCGCCGTTATACCACGGCCAGAGCCCAGATTTCATTCTACCTCTAGCTATTCTCGCAGATGCGTGGGCGAAGCTTCCTGGGGTATCAGAATGGGTGCTGAACACTATAAAAAGAGGCTATTCGCTACAGTTTGCTCGACGCCCCCTCCGTTGCACGGCGCGAGAAGAAACGCCGGTAAAAAACTAAGTATCTCATCTACTTCGAGCCGAGATAGCGAAACTACTGAGCAAAGGGGCTATAGAACCTTTATCTCAGGCTTAGAGCGAAGGGGGTCTATACAGCAGAATTATTTTCTGGTACCGAAAAAAGACGGGGGTCTCAGACCCATTCTAGATCTGCGACAGCTGAACAAAGCGCTCGAGAAGCGCCAGTTCAGAATGATTACAACCAGGAAAATCCTCGCGCAAGTTCGCCAGGAGGACTGGTTTATGTCAATAGATCTTATTTCCAAATACAAATAGCGTCACGTCACAGGCAATTCTTGAGATTCGCCTTCGAGGGCCAGGCATTCCAATACAAAGTCCTGCCGTTCGGCCTGTCCCTGGCACCCCGTACATTTACGAAGTGCATGGACGGGGCTCTCGCACCCCTGAGACTCCAGGGCATGCAAATTTTGAACTACTTGGACGATTGGCTGATTCTAGCTCGATCACAATCAGAGCTCATAGAACACAGGACCACATTACTCAAGCATCTCGAGAATCTGGGTCCCACAGTCAATTGGGTGAAGAGTTCGCTGTCTCCCAGCTAGAAAATTTCTTTTCTGGGAACAGTACTGGACTCGCTATCCATGACAGCGCGTCTGTCGCCGGAGCATGGACTGGACATTCAGCGCTCCGCGAAATCCTTCCGCTGCGGCTCGATAGTCCCGCTCAAAAGGTTTCAGAAAATGCTGGGCCTCATGGCCTCAGCAGCTTCAGTACTCCAGCTGGGTCTGCTTCGCATGCGCCCACTGCAGCTGTGGCTGAGAGCGCGAGTTTCGCCCCGGGCATGGACCGCTGGTCGGTTTCGCCTCCGGGTCGATCTAAAATGCGTTTCAACTTTGGAACCTTGGAAAATAACCGACTGGTATCAGTCAGGTGTGAGTCTGGGGACTCCCTCGAGTGTAAAGGTGGTGTCAACGGACGCCTCCACCTCGGGATGGGGAGCGCTGCTCGAGGGCAGACCGTTCTTTGGCCAGTGGTCAGAACGGGAAAAGTTCCTACACATAAACTGTCTGGAAATGATGGCAGTTGACAACGCGCTACTGCGCTTCTGTCCCCAGATAAAGGGTCACCACGTCTTTGTCCGGTCGGACGACATGTCAGTGGTGGCATACATAAATCACCAGGGCGGCATCAGGTCCCAAAACCTTTACAGGCTAACACAACGCCTCCTGGTCTGGGCTCAGCACAACCTTCTTTCACTGAGAGCGGCGCATGTGCCTGGTCACCTGAATCTGGGACCAGACAGACTGTCCAGAAACAATGTCCCAACAGGGGAATGGTCGCTGCACCCGCAGATGATCCGACTGCTGTGGGAGACATTCGGCAGAGCGTCCCACGAGAACGCTCAATGTCCAAAATATTTCTCCAAAAGCAAGGATGCGCTGGTCCACGTCGAGCCCCGCTGTCCCCTCTATGCTTTTCCCCTGTCTCGCTCCTGCCTCAAGTGCTGGAACGAATCAGGGAAAACGGATGCCCAGTGCTGCTTGTGGCTCCGCTCTGGACAAACCAGACTTGGTTCCCAGTCCTGATGCAGCTGACCAGCACTGCCCCGTGGCCAATAACTTTGAGGAAAGACCTCCTCTCTCAGGCCAAGGGCTCGATTTGGCATCCTTGCCCGGAACTATGGTCCCTACATGCATGGGCCATCAACGGGTACCCGCTAACCTCCCGGAGGGAGTGTTAAACACGATCACTCAAGCAAGGGCCCCGTCTACTAGACGGCTTTATTCCTCGAAATGGTCTGTGTTCTCTGCCTGGTGTCAAGCTCAGGGCTTTTCACCCGCAAGACTGCGGGGTCAAGGAAGTACTCTCCTTCCTTCAAGAGCTGCTGGATAAGGGCAGGACCCCATCCACGCTCAAAGTGTACGTGGCGGCCATAGCAACGTTTGCAAAACCTGTTTCTGGCCAGTCACTGGAGAAGAACGACCTGGTCGTGCGATTCCTCAGGGGATCTCGGAGGCTGAACCCTCCCAGACCTCCTTCAGTCCCGGTGTGGGACCTTTCTATGGTTTTGGAAGCCATGAAAGGTGCCCCGTTCGAGCCAATCCATTTGTCAAACACAGCCAAACTGTGTTTCTTTTGGCTCTCGCTTCAGTGAAGCGCATAGGGGACTTACAAGCGCTTTCAGTAAGCGCGTCATGTATGGAGTTTGGGCCTAATGACTCAAAAGTCATACTCAAACCAAGGCACAGGTACGTGCCCAAATCCCTCAACACACCGTTCAGGGCCCAGGTTATTTCCCTGTGCGCCCTCCCGGTTCATGATGAGGAGAAGGATGCGAGTCTCCTTTGCCCCGTCAGGGCACTGAGGGCTTATGTGTCCTGCTCGTCTGTCTTCAGAAAGACCGAGCAGCTCTTCGTTTTGTTTGGCAGACACTCCAAGGGACTGGCTGCATCAAAACAGAGCCTATCCAGATGGATAGTCGACACCATAGCCCTGGCTTACACTTCTAAGGGCCTGCAGTGTCCTTTGGGTGTCAGAGCGCACTCCACGAGAGGGGTGGCCTCATCGTGGACGTGGGATTACCCTGCAAGATATCTGTACGGCCGTGGGCTGGGCCTCACCGTCTACATTTATAAGGTTTTATAACCTAGAGGTTCCCGCCTTACAAGCCAAGCTTCTGTCGGTCTAGAATTCAGTGCTATCTGCCCCGCTGCGCCGGCCCAGATGCTGAGTTTTGCCTGTGCATAGCTCACTGATCGATAGAACAGCTCCATTGGTGTTGAATAACCCATACTATTACCCAGTTCAGGCTGAACACGTTCACCCTGTCTGCGTGAAACACTGTTAACATAATCAGCTCCTGTAGGATGCTATTTCATGGGGAATGATGCTTGCAGCCTCTCTTCTCCGACTCTCTGTGAGTCTCATACCTGTCAAGTTTTGGATTTGAAAATAAGGGAAATTTTCCGGCGCCCACCGCGAGCAGTCCCACCACCGCAACCGAGCTCCAGTAACGTTATCCCTTACATTTTAAGACAAGTGTTATAGCCTAAATGAAAACACAAAAGGGTACATATGAAAAGCATTTATTTTAAAGGCTTATTTGCATATTTTCTGTTCATTTAACATTGCTTGTCTCTACATTTACATTTTATTTTCATTCCACACATTCTTTTCATTTCATATTGCTTTTCTTTTACAGTTTTTCTTTACATGTCACATAACTTTTCTTTACTCTTTTAGTGAGTTATTGTTCAAATTTGTTGCAGACTTTGCATTCTTTAACCTGTTAGGCTGCAACCCCACTTTAGAAAAAATCCTCAGAAATGGCATACCCAAACTGAAACAGATAGCCTACAGTTCATAAACACTTTGCACTAAAATCACAAGTATGGTCTAATTTGAAAGCTGACACCTGGCAGTTTATTGTAAATGTAGAATTAATTATTGTCATAATGAAAAAATAGTTATTAATAGCTACAAAGTTTTGTAAAGTTATTAGAAATTTATTTTGTATGAAACATCTTCAAAGTTTCTGAGAATACAATAGTGGTCAAATACTGAAACTTGAGTGTCATATCTTTTTAATGATGTATAGTTTGTCAAGGTAATAACATTAAATCTAACTTTGAACTATTTAAACAAACAAAAAAACGCTTCAGTGCGTCGGATCACTGGCAACGGTTAACAGGTTTTAAGATGCTAAAGTCGCAGTTACAAAACGCGTGACTGTCCCATACCCTTCTCCTCTTCAGAAAAGGAAATTCGCTGTCCCATTGATCGCGGTATTTATATGAGGGTTTTGGTTTTGTGGCAGGAGTGCCTTCCGTCTCTGTCGTAGCGTCCATCATCGGTCTCCGATTTTTTTTCTTTTTTCCCCCGCGTTGTCACTCATCATCTGACCTCACACACTAACCTCGCGACAACTGCCACCTACAGTACCTATAGTAGGCTACTGCAGTTGGCAGTTATCGCGTGGCTAGTGACAGAGCTCAGATTGGGAATGTTTTTTTTTTTTTTTATCCGCCATTATTATTTTTTAATAGCGCAGGTTAAAATACGGGAGATTTACGGGAAAATACTAATACGGGAGGACGGCGGGAAAGAAGGGTTAAATACTGGACTTTCCCGGCCAAAACGGGATACTTGACAGGTATGGTGAGTCTATGGTGATTGTGCACTATATGTGCCCCGGGCTACTGCCCTTGGGACTTTGGTGTGGGATCCCAGTACGCACGGCGTGTTACAGTGTGTTCCCCATAGCGTAAGATATTACGCAGTACGAGAGATACTCTCGTAAGAGAACGTACTCGTTTACTAACGTAACCTCAGTTCTTTCTAGAGAGGGAACGAGTACTGCGTATCTTGCCGTACATACAACAGCTCTGGTTCGCTTCAGCGATGAAAACCAGTTGTATCAGCCTAATCGAGCTATATTTATAGGACGAGGCCACACCCTTTCTGGCGGGACGTGACGAAAGGGGCGCGAAATGCCCCCATTGGATATGGTGTCACGCAAGGCCTCTCTCGATAGGCTGCTGCTGTTGCCGCAGGGCAGCCAATAGGCGCGCGAGCCGTCTTGCCTATGTCTGCATGTTGCCGCACAGCGTTTTACATTAATTCAAAATTAAGGATAATTTTTGGCTTCAATATCTCATGGAAAAGAGGTTTTCCCCATAGTTTAAGATATTACGCAGTACTCATTCCCTCTCTAGAGAGAACCGAGGTTACGTTAGTAACCGATTACGTTTTCTCAATCTTCTACAAAATATAAGAAAGACAAAGACAAAATATTTAAGTCACCTTGTGGTTGACTGGCTTCCTGGAAATACGGTGTTCACATTGTAAAACTAATGCTAATGTCTACAATATAACTAATTCCAACCTTAAAACTCATAATTCAGGTGAATAGTATTATATCAACTAATATTTACAGTATTAAATCAACAAAACAGAGGACTCTACTCACTCCTGTTACTTTAGCTCACTCCTGTTGTTTTTCATATAAGTAACAGGACTGAAAGTAACAGGATTTAGTTTTTAAGCAAAAAGTTATCAAACACATGGCATATGTCCACATATCATACATGCTAATAGCATGAGTACACTGAGCAATTTCTAGCGACTTACCAAAAGTTAATATTTGTAAAATAAACATATACAATCTAAGAAATAATTTAGGTAACAGCACAGTATGTTGAGATTTACCTTCTCAGTCATAGTTACAATTTCATCAAATATACAGAAATTAAAATGAGAAGACTAACTTATGGTCTTCCCATTGCCTTCAGAAGATCCAGATGATGCAACTTCCTGTTGAAAATGTGTCTTGTGGATGTCTTGTGGATGTCTTGTGGATGTCTTGTGGGTGGGGGGGGGGATCGCAACAATATATAAAATAATTTTTTCTCATGAAAAAAAAACAAACATTTTACAGCATAGATTGGATATAAAGTCACACACCAATGCAAAAAAAAAAAAGATTTCTGAATGATTTTAATAATTTTACTAATAAAATTTAGAGATAGAGAGTGGGGACATGCAGAAAATTCTATTTTTTGAGTGTTCTATGTAGTTTTTATTAATGTTTTTAATTATACATTTTAAATTTGTAGTTAGCTTAATGTGCAGGACATTTTGCTTAATAATAAAATTTATTTTAGAGTTACTTTTCGTGCAACTTTATACATATAATGTCCTGGGGACAGGAATGTCACCCTTTCGGTGGAATGGCTCAAACGTAAAAGTGACCGGATTGTGATTCTCACCTAAAGGGTGATAAAATAGGCAAAAACGTAACAGACCTACATTGAAGGGAGGACTGGGGCCATATCTAGCAGCAGCAATAACAGCAGCAGCAGCGTAGCAGATCTATTCCGCCAAGACATATAAAAACATACCCATTACCATGTCAAACACACAGAGTTGTCATGACAGAATTTAATTTCAGTCCAGATGCTTACTCAATGGAGTTGATGGATTTGGCCCTATGTATCTTGTGAAACCAAATGTTTTGGATATGGAATCATCCCAAAAAACGGAAATAAAAAAGTATGGCTTTAGCCAAAATGAGAAAAATCTTTAATCGATGAGAGCAACTGACAGGCAGCAATGAGTATAGTGTTCAGACACAGGTGGAGGCGGGCTGATGGCTATCGTACTGTGTAAAACTCAACAGATGGTATTTTAATAATACATTTGCTGGATGTTCCCTTGCCCAAGCTGATGGCTATCATAGCACAATGGGTTCACTCAGGGTTCAGCAGAACACCCCCACACCGCCTGCCCCTTCTCCCCACCCACCTAACTAGCTGAAATAGAATAGTGGCTTGGTCATTAACCCATTCAAAGCTCATAGGTGACAGGGAATGAGTAATCCTTTACACACCAGCTAAACTCCTAACGTTCTTTCCACTGGATGATAACGAAAATCCCGTCTAGGGGCAAAGACAAGGCTGCTGAGCTACTTAAGGGGCTTTCACAGCATTTCAGATTACTTGTCGATTATATCACCAATTATATCATTGCTTCTGAGCCTTGCACTTTAAACACAAGTACAAATACTCACAAAACACTAAAGTTTTGACACACTGAGTTCATGAACTCAATGGACTTTGGATCTAATGGTTTATTCGAAAATACTTTAAATTAGTTTAGTAGACATGTATTGAATTGACATTTGAATTTTCCTTCAAAATCAAATGAATGTGAAAACTAATTTGCAGCTCAAAATTTTATTTATATGAAGCATTTATCTCAAGGCCCTTTTCGTTTTTATAATTTATTTCTACTGTATTATGTATTGCCTTCTCACTTTATGCTTGCAGTTTAACAAATACGTTTGTATTCTATTATTTATAAAAAACAACACAAAATAATTTATAATAAATATTATTGTCAAAAAGACTTAACATTTTCTCTTCATTTCAAATGGACAGCAGTATTTTTAATCATGTCTGGCAAATTAAAATATGTGTTTTATTTGGGTCCAAAAAAGTTAAAAGAAACATATGTGTAAAACACATTTATGTAAAACAATACTGTAATTACACCATAGAATATATACATACATACAGTGGCGCAGATAGGATTTTTTAACTGGGAGGGACCAAGCTGTCAGCAAATGATTTAAACTAAATTCGTTATTTTGCGTAATTTGGGCTTTAACTAGTGCTCAAGTAGTTACTTTGCGTAATTTGGGCTAATGATTTGCACTAAAAAGCCATTGGGGGATTCTTATTTGAAATCATGGATAAACAACAATGAACAAAGGTAAACAAAGGCCTACCTGATCACCACTTGCAATGCATGATCATACTATTATTTGCCTAGTATGCCAATCACCCACCAAAACTTCATGTCTTCAGCAAAGTATGTTTTGTGGCTGCCCTCCTGCAGATCCTCACTTGCCTGACTAGGGCAGAGGTCTTCAATCCTGCTCCTGGAGGGCCACTGTCCTGCAGAGTTTAGTTCCAACCCTAATCAAACACACCTGAAACACACAGCTCATCAAGCTCTTCAGGATCGCTTGAATATACAAAGGCAGGTGTGCTGAAGCAGGTTGGAACAAAACTGTGGCCCTCCAGGAGCAGGATTGAAGACCTCTGGACTAGGGCCTGCCTTACTGTCATCAGAAATCGCCTGCAGGCCAGGAGGACAACATTTTAAATCTTATAATTTCAGTTAACACTCTATACCTCTATAGAATTTCACAACAATGTGAAATACAACATATTCCTGAGAATTAATGGCTAAAACTACTATTTCAAAAATGTCTAAGATTAACTCAATTTTAAATTTAAGTGTTAATTACAAGTTTGTTGCAATTTATAGATTAGATATATCTTTCAAATGATGTATGACAAATTAAGAAATGTTTTTCATAGCCCATAATTTCAGAATCTATATCCTCCGTTGCTCCAGTCCATACAATAGAAAAAACATGATTTCCTGCTATAAGAGGATGTCAAAAGTTTATGTAGGCCTTTATTTGTTGTTTGCATAAACCTTGCACCACACAAATTTGCTTATTATGATTATTTTTATAGTGGCTTACACGACAGTGAACATACCTCAGTCAATTTATACAGTACAATGGGTTAAATGATAAGATAAAACATTATTTCCTGACGACGATAAATTGTTTGATTTATCCAACCATTCTTTTTGTGTTCATTCATTATTTGTCTCTGTCCACTCACCTAAATGCATAGTTATGGTCTCCACATTTTGCTGTGTTTACTAAGTGCAAAAGCCTTCTTGCCATTATTGTCAGACTAGCTATTCCCCTTAACAAATCTAATCTGCCACATCTGGGAAAGTCAACAGGCATAGGATACTTACATTGTTTGTTTTTGAAAAAATGAGGTGATTGTTTTTTGTCTCTTCATTGCCTTTATGTGGCATTTATACAGTCGATTTTTTTCAGTTCAGAAAATCACCGACTCAGCTCAGTCATAGATTGTATATGATCACTATAGTTACCGGCCCGCCCCTACAGGCACGATTGAGGCAGCTACCAGCTCCTCATAGGACCCCGGCGACGTCACTCAGGAGTCGTAGCACACACCCAGAAGAGAGTGTAAACGTCGGTGGCATGATGGCATCGTGTGTTTATTGACAACAGAACAGCGTGTTGTGAGAACGTGGGTACAAACAAAGTAATGGTGACCGGTGTAGATTATTATTGTGTGTCAGTCCGCGTCTGCCCCGATCCGATTCTGAAGCAGCGGCGGGCCGGGACACTACTTTGGCTAATGTACTTGGCGAAAACACTGGTTAATCCTCTGTTTTACCGATTTTTGACGCCTTTCGTAGGGATAGTGAGGGCGGGGGACGGATCGGGTCACTATGAATCTGGGGGGGTCATGTCCCCCCCGTCCCTAGTGCCATCTGCGCCCCTGCATACATATACTAATTAATTAGATCCATGCATCCATTTCTGTTCAAAGGGATGACATTAAAAGATTCTTTGTCCAGCATTAATATCACAGCATTCATCTTTTAGTTTAAATGACTGATCGTTTAAATTGAGCATCATACATTCATGAATCTAAACATTGACTTTGTGCAGACAATATATAGGCATAATAGGCATAATGGGTTCAATAGATCAAAATTCTTTTGATAACATGTTGCCATGGTCTAGAGTATGAAGGTAATATGATGCCATAAAGAATCACATGTGCAGTGTAGGATTTGTGAAAGTATTTGTGCAAAATAAGATTGCAAGCGTAAATAAAATTTGCATGTGCAAGAGAAGATTTGTAAAGGTGTAAATCACCTTTCAAGTGTAAGAGAAAAATATTCATATAAATATAATAATATAAGTATATATATATATATATATATATATATATATATATATATATATATATATATATATATATATTTCATCCGACCAATAAAAGAAGTGTTTTTAATACAAAAAAAGTCAACCTTCAAATAATTATTTTCAGTTATGCACTCAATACTTGGTCGGGAATTCTTTCGCAGAAATGACAGCTTCAATGCAGCGTGGCATGGAGGCTATCAGCCTGTGGCACTGCTGAGGTGTTATGGAGGCCCAGGATGCTTCGATAGAGGCCTTAAGCTCATCCAGAGTGTTGGGTCTTGCGTCTCTCAACTTTCTCTTCACAATATCCCACAGATTCTCTATGGGGTTCAGGTCAGGAGAGTTGGCAGGCCATTTGAGCACAGTAATACCATGGTCAGTAAACCATTTACTACTGGTTTTGGCACTGTGAGCAGGTGCCAGGTCGAGCTGAAAAACGAAATCTTCATCTCCATAAAGCTTTTCAGCAGATGGAAGCATGAAGTGCTCCAAAATCTCCTAATAGCTAGCTGCATTGACCCTGCCCTTGATAAAACACAGTGGACCAACACCAGCAGCTGACATGGCACCCCAGACCATCACTGACTGTGGGTAATTGACACTGGACTTCAGGCATTTTGGCACTTCCTTATCCCCAGTCTTCCTCCAGACTCTAGGACCTTGATTTCCGAATGACATGCAAAATTTGCTTTCATCCGAAAAAAAGTACTTTGGACCACTGAGCAACAGTTCAGTGCTGCTTCTCTGTAGCCCAGGTCAGGCGCTTCTGCCGCTGTTTCTGGTTCAAAAGTGTCTTGACCTGGGGAATGCGGCACCTGTAGCCCATTTCCTGCACATGCCTGTGCACGGTGGCTCTGGATGTTTCTACTCCAGACTCAGTCCACTGCTTCCGCAGGTCCCCCAAGGTCTGGAATCGGTCCTTCTCCACAATCTTCCTCAGGGTCCGGTCACCTCTTCTCGTTGTGCAGCGGTTTTTGCCACACTTTTTCGTTCCCACAGACTTCCCACTGAGGTGCCTTTATACAGCACTCTGGGAACAGCCTATTTGTTCAGAAATTTCTTTCTGTGTCTTACCCTCTTGCTTGAGGGTATCAATGATGGCCTTCTGGACAGCAGTCAGGTCAGCAGTCTTACCCATGATTGTGGTTTTGAGTAATGAAACAGGCTGGGAGTTTTTAAAAGCCTCAGGAATCTTTTGCATAGCTCGTTTAGAGACCCTTTTCATGATATGCTAATTTTTTGGATAGGAATTTTGGGTTTTCATGAGCTGTATGCCAAAATCATCAGTATTAAAACAATAAAAGACCTGAAATAATTCAGTTGGTGTGCAATGAATCTAAAATATATGAAAGTTTAATTTTTATCATTACATTATGGAACATAATGAACTTTATCACAATATGCTAATTTTTTGAGAAGGACCTGTATATATAAAATATAAGTGTAATGCATGTATTGTGAAACTGCAGCTTCATGCTTACGCAAAATAAATATGTTCTGTATTCTTCTGACTTCCATTTTTCCACGCTTACACTTTTGGCTATTTTTTTTCGCACAAATACGGCCAAAAGCACTGCAGGCCTGTTAACAGCAATTTGCAACCGAAAACAAAAGAGTCAGAAACTGCAAAACAGATTGATCGCGTAAAATCAACATTTGTGTAAAATATTAACTGTTGCAAATGTCTAAATGACTTTTTGTGTACATGAGGCAAAAAAGTTCCCGAAATAACACGATTTGTACAGTTGCGTCTTTCTTTTAGCTGCCCTCACAGTTTTGGCACGAAATTCAGTATGAACTCATATAGTCAGCCTAATGGTGCACAGCTTATTAAGCAATCATGATTTATTTATTTATTTAACATGTACGTGGGCATTAAAAGTACAATTTCGGCAACGAGAACAATGAGCCAAATGAAGATAAAGATGTGTTCTGGCGACTGGCGTGTTTATTGAACCAATCAGATAAGAGTAAATCGAGAGTAAAGTAAGAAACTCATTTGATTGGCTACATGAAGAAGATGGACACTCCTTGTCGCGCTTGCAAAACTCAGTGAGTGAGAGAATCGTGCCAAAACTGTGAGCGCAGCTAAAAGAAAGGGGCAACTTTACAAATCTGGTTATTTCGGAACCTTTTTTGCCGCATGTACACAACAATAATTTAGACAGTTGCAACAGTTTTTTTTTTTTTTACACAAAGGTTGATTTCACGCGATCAATCTGTTTTGCAGTTCCTGACTCTGTTGTTTTCGGTTGCAAATTGCTATTCACAGGCCTGCAGTCCTTTTGGCCGTATTTGTGCGGGAAAAAAAACGTGGCAAGTGAAAGTGCGGAAAAATGAAATTCAGAAGAATACAGATTTATCCTTAAACATTTTTAACATTTATTTTGAGTAAGCATGAAGTGGCAGTTTCTCAATACATGTATTACACTTACGAATAAAAGTAAATGCTGCAAATATTTTTTTCTTACACTTGAAAGGCGATTTAGACCTTTAAAAATCTTCTCTTGCACACGCAAATTCTATTTACGCTTGCAATCTTATGTACACTTTCACAAATCTTACCCTGTGCATGTGTTTCTTTATGGCACCATATTACCTTCATACTAGAGCTTATGTGTGCAAAGTTTTGTGAAGGTCTGACAAATTGTTAAAATGGAAGATATAAAATGTTTAGTTAATCACAAAAAATGTATTTGCTTCTGTTGGGGCTTAAAGCAAGAATTCAGAAGAAATAAGAATTTGATTCTGAATTTGACACACGGTTGTGGAGTTATTGGCTAAAATGTAAATTATAGCACCACTTTTTTAAGTGCCCGAGCCATATTAGAGGATATGTTAGAACGTCCACCAAAGATGCATACCAATTTTCAACTTCACATAATTTTCAATTTTCACGAAACTTGGTGTGCATTCCTAACAATGCCCTGTTGTCTAATAGGGCTGCAAGATTAATCAAAATGAAATTGCACATGATTTGGTAAATGCTGCGATTATTTTATACGCAGCTTGTCAGTGCGTGATCTCTGTGATCACCCGTGGAAAATGCTGCTCCATCTGAAAGCCAGAGGGCGCTCTCACGCAGAAACTCCAAATATGCCCCTTAGAAGTAGACAACACACATCATTCCAGGAAATCCCTATGGGCATCATACTATGGCTGTAGCTGAATAATCAGAATATCGAAACGCTTTGATTGATTAAACATGACTAAAAAACACACGACTGCCTTATTCTGTGTAAGAAGCCACATCGTCTCACAGAAGGATGCTCAACTGTCATTATGAAGTGAGTTTGGAGTAAAATCATGTTATTAAATGTTGACTTTTGTTGGACAAGAGGTTCATAAATGCTTCTTAAGTTTGGAAAGATGTTCGACGCATGTTGCTTTTTCAAATGCACGTAATCAGTGACTCAAACTTACAGTGCTTTCGGATGGAGCAGCGAATCACTGACAAGCTGCGAATAAAAAATAATCGCAGCCTTTGGGATTTCATAATCGCAATAAGCCATATCGGTTTCAGTGCAGTTTCATGTTAATTGCAATTGATCATGCAGCCATATTGTCTATGTGTGTCAAGTTTTGTTAAGATTGGACATTGCGTTCAGAAGCTATAAGTCAATTAATTAACATATCTTTAACGCTTCAACAAATCAAAGTTCTTTTGATCATTTTTTTGTCAGCACTTTCCCTAACTGATGTGTGCCTATTTTGGTGAAGATCGGACCAACGGCCTAGGAGGAGTTCGACAAAGTAGGTTTTAAAAAAATCCTAAAGGGCAGGAACGTTTTATGAGATACATTTTGAGATACAGAAATGTCATACATTTTATAGGGCTCCATTTTATAGAGATATACCTTTGGTAACATTTTGAAATGGAAAACAGTGCACAAATAAAAATAAATACTACTCTTATATTCTTGAACAAATAAATTCAGCCTTGTTGAGGATAATATACTTCTTTCAAAAACATTGAAAAATCTTACTGACCCCAAACTTTTGAACTGTAGTGTTAGACCAGATAGTGATAGTGTTAGACCAGATGGTGAGAAACAATCAACCAACAAGTGTAGAGCATACATGGAATTTTAATAGTTTTTATAGTCCATCGCTTTATTTTGATGGTCCTTTTAACCATTCTGTTGACTATAAGTAACGTTGCAACTACATGTCTACTAACTCTCATTTGAGTGTTAGTACAGTATTAGTAGACCGGTAGGAGGGTTAGAATAAGTTGACATGTAGTTGAAAAGTTACTTATAGTCAGTAGAATGTATGTTGACGGACCGTCGCAATAAAGAGTTTGCAGTTATTAAACATACAGTCAACTAATACTCTAATGAGAGTTAGTTGACATGTAGTGGCAAAGTTACTTATAAACAACAGAATGTTTAAAAGGGGCCATCAAAATAAAGTTCTACCAGAAAGACTCGGGAGATAAAATGATGTAACAAAAGCATATATTTATTAAAAGCCAAGCAAGCAAGTATTTATAAAGTTCTTCGGCGTAGTTCCCTGTCCGTAGAGCGCAATTCTAGGGTAGCGGAATCTGCATTTCCTGCCTGAAGACGAAGGCAGGGGCGCAGCCGACCCCCCGGGAGGTATGGGAAGGAACCATCCTGGTGGTGGTGGGGAGGATGGAGGGGAAGGGACCATCTTGGTGGTGGTGGGGAGGATGGAGGTAATTGTTTTTTTCGTCAGCATCTGCGAACATGCGTAAGTACCGATCTTTTATAGTGCAAGTATTAGAACATGATTGGTTAGACGGGAAGGCAATAAGTGACATAACGATTGAGTCTTCCTGGCTGAACTTATACGCTAAGCTTTCATTGTTACCATTTTCCCTAAAAGCAACCAAGAATGTTCCTTAAGGTTGTTAAGGAACATTCCTTGGTTGAGAGAATGTCCTGAGTGCGCAGAGCTGACATAATAGCTCAAATACAGGATGATTTTGATTTGTTTAAAAAAATTTTGTTACTTCATTATTCCCATTCTCCAATTTGTGCTATTTCATAGTTTTGATGACTAGAGTCAGTATGGAGTACTATGTCCAAATGCTTGGCTGCTATAGTGTGCAAACAATGTAACTGTCTAAAGTCAAACTATTTCCTCTTTGCAGTTGGCTGGATATGTCTGGATGAAATTACGCTTTTTTATTACCATGGGCTGCTTCTCTCTCTCTCTCCACCATTCTTAAATAGACATTTTATGTCAGAATCTTCAAGGCTGAGTTATCATAAACATTCCACTCTTATATTTTGTGCCAAAGCATGCAACTGAAGTTTACATCTTCCTCCTCCAGCTCAGGATTTGTGTGTGGTCTTTAGCATCAGTTGACCATCTGTGTACACGTTTGTGGAGAGTGGGGTCAGTGAGTCGAATCAGGTTTACAGGTGAGGAGATGAGTTGTGTTAATCTTCCTCTAACCCCTCCTTTGCATTATCCTCTGCTTTATCCATCTAAAGACTCAATCTGTGTGAAACCCACTGGAAAACAAATGTTCCCTTTCGAGGGAACTCAACACTGCGTCGAGAATCGACTCTTTGGGGACGCTCCCTTAGCATGCGCCTCTGAAGTATGAATGAAACTATTCCAATCCTGATTGGTGTTGCGTCATGACGTAACATGTGACGGCATGACCGGATGCATAAAAGCGACGCCGGCACACACACACACTAGCTTTTCGCTCTTCAGCAAGCGCTCTATGTTACGACTGTCTGTCTTATTTGGTGTTGTTTGTCTATCCCTATATATATTTTGGCCAGCCAGCAGTTCAGAATGTGTGTGCACCCCTGTCCTCGTTTTATTACGGATGGGGACACGCATGTTTTGTGTGTGAACTGTTTGGGAGCGCAGCACGCCCAGGCAGCTCTCGAGGGAGCTGCCTGCGTACACTGTGAAGCACTACCCATGAGGGTGCTGCGCTCCCGGCTGGCGTGCTTTGATAAGCTCGGTCAGGCTCGCGTTCCCCGCGGTTCTGGTCCCGCGTCTGTTGAGGCGGCGCGGCGACTCAGATCGTGGGGTTCGCAGCGGGATCTTGCAGATGAGAATGAGACTGCTGCGGCACTTTCTCATTCTTCATCTGAAGATCCCGAAGCCCCTGTGAGTGGTGCAGAAGCCCGCGCTGCGGCTTCTTCTTCCCACGACCAGGTCCCGGTGCTTGAGCTCTCTGCTTCCGAGGAGGCAGAGGTGATCAGCATCGAGGATGACCGTGAGTCGAGCGCGCCAGTTCACGGCCAAGCTTATGAGGAGCTGGTGGAGGTTGTGACTCGTGCCGTGGCCAGACTTAACATCAGCTGGCCACAAGATGAGTAGGGAACGCGAGTCGTAAGCAAGTTAAACGAGCGTTTCCTGCGGCACAGGTCACAGCCTCAGCGCCGGGGTTTGCCGTTTTTCCCCGATCTCCACAAAGAGATCTCGAGATCGTGGGATAAACCGCATTCGTCCCGTGTCTCCCGTCCATCTGTTGTCGATTATAGCAATGTTGTGGGGGCACGGGATATGGGTTATGGGAAGATGCCTAAAGTCGAAGAAGCTCTAGCCGGTTATCTATCTCCTGAGTCGGCATCTTCCCTTAAAACCCCTGCGCTGCCTAGTAAGCCCTGCAGAGATACATCTGCTTTAATAGGCAGGGCTTACATGGCGGCAGGTCGGACTGGTTCATGTCTGCACTCTATGGCTATCTTGCAGGCATACCAGGCCGATCTCCTGAAAGATTTGGACGAGGGGGAGGGGCCAACTCCTGAAGATATTTCAGAGTTGCGCAAAGCCACAGATTTGTCTCTCCGGGCCACTAAAGAGACGGCCCGCGCTATTGGCCGCTCTATGGCAGCTATGGTGGCCACGGAGAGGCATCTGTGGCTCAATTTATCTGGTCTAAAGGAGAAAGATAAATCTGTTCTGCTGGATGCGCCGCTTTCGCCTTCTGGCCTGTTCGGCGACGCCGTTACATCGGTCGTCGACAGGTTTCAAGAGGCGAAGAAGCAATCTGCGGCGTTCCAGCAGTTCCTCCCCCGAAAATCGAAGTCCAAATCGAGTAGGGTGGGGCAAGAACATCAGCCCCAGCCATCAACCAGCTCCTTACACCGGGCAGAGCAAAGGGAGAGCGTTTCCTCTAGAGCCCCTCCTCCGGGAGCTTGGCAACGGAGGAAACGCTCCCAGCAGAAGCCCCCCAGCCAGAAGGGCGATTTAAGGGATGTCCTTCAGGCTAGGAGGGCTTCAGGAAAGAGGTCCTAGCCAGAGTGGTGGGACCTCTGAGGGCTGTCCCCTCCGTTGTAGAACAACCGAGGTTGTTCTCACAGCGGAGCCCTCTAGGAAACGATGTGAGTTGCCTGTCGTCGGTGACGCTTCGGGCCGCATCATATTCCAGCGAACGCACTGTGGGTCGTTTTTCTCGAAAAATAAAAAACGAGCATCAGTTATGGTCACGAAAACCGTATCGACTACACCCTGCCGGTCTTCCGCTTCAGGGGGTCGAGAAGGGTGCTCGAAAAACACCAGAGGCCAGTCTCGAGAGGCTGGTTCCCTTAGTAGATTTTGTAGAGGCATGGTATCATCTTCCCAACATATCTGCATGGGTCCTGCATATAATAAAGTCAGGGTACAGACTGCAGTTCGGGCACCGCCCCCCCCAAATTTTCTGGGGTGGTGCAGACTATAGTGGTTCCAGAGCAGGCTCAGGTGATGGAACAAGAAGTGCAATCTCTGCTGCTAAAGGAGCCCATAGAACGTGTTCCTCATTCAGACAGGGAGTCCGGATTTTACAGCCGGTACTTTATAGTTCCAAAGAAGGATGGGGGGTTGAGGCCAATTCTAGATCTCAGGGTTTTGAACCTGTCTCTGATGAAGCTCAGGTTCAAAATGCTCACTATTCCTGTCATCGTGAGTCAAATCAGATCCGAGGACTGGTTTGTCACGATAGATCTAAAAGACGCCTATTTTCACGTATCCATCCTTCCATGTCACAGGAGGTTCCTGAGGTTCGCTTTCGGGGGCGAAGCTTACCAATATCGGGTTCTTCCGTTCGGCCTAGCACTCTCTCCCCGCACATTCACCAAATGTATGGATGCAGCACTTGGTCCACTGAGACTTCAGGGCATACGCATACTGAATTATATCGACGACTGGCTCATTCTGGCCCAGTCTCGAGAAATGGCAGTTCGGCATCGAGATGTCGTCCTTGGCCACATTCAAAAATTGGGGTTGAGACTCAACACAAAGAAGAGTGTGTTAGAACCGTCCCAGTCCACAACGTTTCTAGGCGTTGTGTGGAACTCGACTACGATGCAGGCACGCTTGTCTCCGGCGCGTATCGAGTCCATTCTGGCGATGGTGTCCAAGTTAAAGCTAGGCCAGGCCACTACTGTAACGCAATTCCAAAGACTGCTGGGCCTCATGGCAGCGGCATCCAACATTATACCTTTGGGCCTTCTACACATGAGGCCCCTTCAGTGGTGCATGAAAGCCAAGGGGTTTTCCCCCAAGGGGAATCCATTTCGTATGATCAGAGTAACGCGCAGATGCCTTCGTTCTCTAATAATATGGAAGAAACCTTGGTTCCTGTCCCAAGGGCCAGTGTTAGGAGCGTCATGTCGCCGGAAAACCGTTTCGACAGACGCCTCCCTCACTGGCTGGGGCGCGGTCATGGACGGCCGCTTTGCCAGGGGTCTGTGGCAGGACCATCATCATTCTTGGCACATAAATTGTCTAGAGATGTTGGCTGTGTTCAGGGCTCTGAGGAGCTTCCTTCCAGACATCAAGGGTTACCATGTCGTAGTACGATCGGACAATACAGTAGTATTACCAATCAGTGGTAGCTTATCTAAACCGACAAGGGGGACTCAGATCGCGCCCTCTGTGCGGACTGGCGCATCAGGTTATTCTCTGGTCCCAAGGGAAAAAATACTGTCTATCAGAGCTATGTATATTCCGGGGGTTCAGAATCAGGGAGCAGACATCCTGTCGAGGCAGGGGCTGAGGCCCGGGGAATGGAGACTTCATCTAGATGTGGTGAAGTTGATATGGGAGAGGTTTGGGCCCATGGAAGTGGATTTATTCGCATCTCGAGAGACGTCCCACTGCCCACTTTGGTTCTCCCTCTCACATCCAGCCCCACTGGGGTTGGATGCCATGGTACAGGCCTGGCCGAGGCTTCGCCTATATGCATTTCCCCCGATCGCTCTGCTTCCGGCAGTCCTGGAGAGGGTCCGTCAGGAGGGCATCAGTCTACTTCTGGTTGCCCCAATGTGGCCGACCCGGGTATGGTTTTCAAATATAATTTCGCTTGATAGCTCAGCCATGGCAGATTCCTCTGAGGAGGGATCTATTGTCTCAGGTGGAGGGCACAATCTTCCACCCTCAACCAGAGCTGTGGAAACTGTGGGCCTGGCCTCTGAGGGGGTTCAGTACCTAAACGCTGGTCTATCAGCCGGGGTGGTTGAAACCATACTTAGCTCTAGGGCTCTGTCTACTAGGAGATTATATGGCCTCAAGTGGAATGTTTTCGTTACTTGGTGTAGAGAACATAATTTAGACCCAGTTAACTGCCCGGTGGCTTCAGTTCTGGAGTTTCTTCAAGATCGTTTCTCTGCGGGTCTCTCCCCTTCCACGCTAAAGGTGTACGTGGCTGCCATTGCGGCTTTCCATGCACCATTAAGTGATGGGCCTCTGGGGAGGCACCAGTTGGTCATTCGTTTTCTCCGTGGTACTTGGAGGATGAGACCGACAACCAGGTCCAGGGTTCCTGCCTGGGACCTGGCAGTGGTTCTGGAAGGGTTATCCCTGCCCCCTTCGAACCTCTTCAGTCGGCTTCGCCTAAAGATCTTACTTACAAATTGGTCTTTCTCTTAGCCATCACCTCTCTTAAGAGGGTGGGAGATCTCCAAGCCCTGGCAGTGACACCAGCTTGCTTGGAGTTTGCCCCTGGCAAGGTTAAGGCCTTTTTGCACCCGAGACCGGGCTATGTGCCTAAAGTGCCTGCTAATACGGCTAGGTCTACGACCCTTCAGGCTTTCCATCCTCCACCTCATGTGTCGGCAGAAGAAGAGAAGCTTCATTTGCTCTGCCCCGTCAGAGCTTTGAGTATTTATCTCGAGAGGTCCTCTTCTTGGAGGAGGTCGGACCAACTGTTAGTGTGTTTCGGGTCACCTAGAAGAGGGCTCCCGGCATCCAAGCAAACCATTAGTAATTGGATTGTGCAGGCTATTGCCTTGGCTTATGAGGTGCGCAATTTGCCTTCACCTCTGGCCATAAGGGCTCATTCTACTAGAGGCATGGCGTCCTCTAGGGCCCTCCTCTCGGGAGTTCCCCTCCAGGAGATCTGTGAGGCAGCCGGTCGGGCTACCCCACACACTTTTATTAGGTTCTATAGTCTGCACCTCCCCAGTGCGCCTGGCGCACGTGTGCTCTCGTCCTGCTGAGTGCCTGAATCAGTTTCACTCCTGGGCAGGCCTGTCTTCGGTGCGTGGCCTAGTGGGCATTCGTTCCCCAAAGAGTCGATTCTCGACGCAGTGTTGAGTTCCCTCGAAAGGGAACGTCTCGGGTTATGACTATAACCCTTGTTCCCTGAGAAGGGAACGAGACACTGCGTCGTCCTGCCACGCCCCTCGAGGCCTTAGAGCGTCTTGCTTCATCGCTAGGCTAGTGTGTGTGTGTGCCGGCGTCGCTTTTATGCATCCGGTTATGCCGTCACATGTTACGTCCTGGCGCAATACCAATCAGGATTGGAATAGTTTCATTCATACTTCAGAGGCGCACGCAAAGGGAGCGTCCCCAAAGAGTCGATTCTCGACGCAGTGTCTCGTTCCCTTCTCAGGGAACAAGGGTTATAGTCATAACCCGAGACGTTTTCTTTTCTAAAACACATTTACATTTATGCACTAGGCAGATTATTTTATCCATTTTATGCTTTCCCTGGGGATTGCATGTATGAGCTTGGCATTGCTAGCACCATGCTCTACTACGGAACTTATGAACAAAGTACAATAATATGCCAAGACAATAAACTTCAGGTTTACTTGTTTCTAAATCATGAATTATTGAAACTTATATGATCCTTGGTGCTTATCTTCGGTGAAAGCCGAGTACAAATCAGCATGAAGTTTTAACATCTACTCTTGTGTAATGGAAATCATGAAGATCTGGATACGTCCAGTGACTGCGGTGAATAGTGCTGCTGGAAACAAGGGAAAGACCTTGTGACAGCCTGGAGAGACAGCTGACAGGAGGAAAGGGACCCCAATGGGGCTGGAAAAGGTTAGTTACCCTTGTCGGCAGTATCCAGCTCTGTGTTTACAGGATGCTGGAGACATCCGCCCAAGGCTTCTGAAAAATTAAAGGGGAAATACTCCTAGAGTCTGCGAGAGCAGGTGCGGAAGATGACTCAATGGTGGACAACATGGTTAACGACTTTGGAATGGAAACGGATATGAGTATGGAGAGTACTTCAAAAAAGACTAGTTCAGGTTCTGCAGTTAGCAAAGCCATTGAACTCCAAGCTTGTGTCTCTGGGTGGAGCAAGGCGACAACGGTCAGGGGTTTGAAGATTCATCAAGGGAAAATTAAATGCTTGAGGGAGAAGGGACAAGGGCCTCGCATTGATCAGTACTTCTTACGAAGTCAGTCAAGTCAGTCGAATGAAATTGAGCGACAGGAAGCAAACCACAGTTTGCAGGATATCAGCACCCCTGTCATAGAGGAGAAGAGGGTTTGCACAGTTAGTGATGAACACATTGATTCTTGTGAACCCGGTCAGACTAACCAGCATAAGAGAGAAAAGAACCTCAACGGGCATAGGCCTGGAGTTAGATGGCCAAGAGCTTGTGAGAAAACTGCATGGGACACGGTAAACACAGATCTATGCTTTGCATTGGAAAGATTAACTGGTACAGTTGAAAAGAAGCTGGATAAATTTGGGGACATCATTTACGCATATGGAAGTGAGAGGTTTGGTGTGGAAAAAAGGAAGGAAAAAGTACAAAATACTCCTGGAATGTCAAGATGGCAGCAGAAAATTGAAGGGTTAGTTAGAGAAAGGAGTCAGCTGAGGAAGCAATGGAAAAGAGCGGAACAAAGTCAGGTGGGACTCAATCTCTTACAAAGGGCCATAAAAGACAAGCTTGCAACATTACGCAGAGCTGAGCGCCTACGGAAACGCTACAAAAATAAGGAGCGTGCGAGGGCTAATTTCTATAAAGATCCATTCAAATTCGTAAAGAAGTTAGTCACCAGTGAGAAGAATGGCACTTTAAAAGCATCTAGGGTTGAGCTAGAGAGATATTTGGAGGAAACGCATACAGATGCAAAAAGGCATGAGCCTATGTCAATTCCATCATACATCCCACCTGTCAATCCACCAGAATACCAAATGGAGGTCTGTGCACCTAAGTGGAAAGAGATAGAGCAGGTTCTGAGAAAGGCAAGGGCTTCATCATCTCCAGGGCCTAATGGAGGTCCGTACAGAGTATACAAGAGTGCACAGGGGGAGTCTTTATACCCAAAGAAAAAGATGCTACAAGCATCAGTCAGTTTCGCCCTATTTCACTATTAAACGTCAAAGGCAAGATTTTCTTCAGCATTATTGCTCAGAGATTGTCAACTATTAACACTATTAAAGAATGGCTTCATTGACACTTCAGTTCAAAAAGCGGGCATTCCAGGATTCTCAGGATGCTTAGAACACATCAGTGTTATCTGGCAACGAAATAAATCAGCTAAAAAGGAGAGGAAGGAGCTCCACGTGACATTCCTGGATTCGGCTAATGCATATGGTTCAGTGCCACATGAGCTTCTTTGGGCATCATTTGATTTTTTCAGGGTACCGATGTCGATAACAATGTTAGTGAAAGCCTATTTTGGAGATTTGCAATTTAGTTTCTCAACTCCAGAATTCAGCACTACATGGCAATGCTTAGAGGTTGGAATAATGGCAGGATGCACCATTTCTCAACTGGCTTTTACCATGGAAATGGAAGTAATCACTAGGGCATTAAAATGGGTAGTAGGAGGAGAGCACTTGGCTTCTGGGATGCGACTACCACCAATCAGAGCATACATGGATGACATGACAACCATGACTACAACGGTAGCCTGCACTAATCAGTTATTGGGGAAGTTAACAGATAATATTGAATGGGCACGAATGCAATTTAAGCCCTCTAAATCAAGAAGCATCTCAATAATTAAAGGCAAGGTAGTAGATAAAACATTCTTCATTAATGGTGAGGCAATACCAACAGTTTCTCAGAAGCCAGTGAAGAGTCTAGGGAGATGGTACGATGGGGATCTAAAGGACACAGTTCGAGTGGAAGAAGTTAGACGACAAGCAGTGGAAGGGTTGAAGAGCATAAACAGCTGTGCTCTACCAGGCAAACTAAAACTCTGGTGCTTTCAGGTTGGTCTACTGCCAAGGTTGCTGTGGCCACTGACTGTGTACGAGGTTTCTTTGACAACAGTGGATAAGCTGGAAGCGTTAATACGTTCATACATCAGGAAATGGTTGGGAGTTCCACGCTGCCTCAGCAGAGTGGGACTTTATAGTAAAGGAGTATTGCAGCTGCCAGTCTCTGCTTTAACCGAGGAGTTTAAGTGTGCAAAGGTCAGAAGGGAAATGACTTTAGCAGAGTCACGCGTGTAAGGTATGCGTGTAAGGTAAATGTGTAAGGGAGGCAGCCCCTCTGGTAAAACCTGGTAGAAAGTGGTCAGCAAAGAAATCTGTAGTAGAGGCAAAGGCTGACCTTCAAATTGGGGATATTTTGTGGGACAGGTACAGCATGGAAGAGGGGGTTTTGGGCTCAATTTAGCTCCTCCAAAATGGCACAAGGCAGGCCTAGCTCAAAGGAAGCTGGTAGTCAACGAGGTGCGAAAGCAGGAGGAGAGGATGAGATGTATAAAGGCCATTTCCCAGGCCAAGCAGGGAGAGTGGATGAGATGGGAGAGTGTGGAACAATGCAAAATGGACTGGCAAGACCTTTGGTCAATGGAAGAGAGTAGGATCAGTTCCCTTATTAGGTCAACATATGATGTTCTCCCATCCCCGCAGAACCTAAACCTCTGGGTAGGAGAGGATCCCTCTTGTCCTTTGTGTTCATCACCTGCCACACTAAGGCACATTTTGACAGGATGTAAGGTGGCTCTTACCCAAGGTCGGTTTACTTGGCGCCATGAACAAGTATTGCGATGTTTGGCTTTAGCATTGGATGGCAAGCGTAGTATGACCAATACGTTGCCGCCTGTTCTAGCAAAACATTACACGCAGAAGACAATATTCCTCCGCCCAGGCGAGCAACCACCAAGAAAACACCAATTCTCGCCCAGCACAACTGGAGCTGCTAGGGACTGGAAGATGCTGGCTGATCTTGATCAACGGCTTATTTTTCCACCTGAGATTGCCATTACTAACCTACGACCAGATATTGTTTTGTGGTCTGGATCAGCACGCATTGTTCAACTGATAGAGTTAACAGTGCCATGGGAGGATGCGGTAGATGAGGAATATGAGAGGAAGAAACTGCGGAATGCTCATTTGGCCACTGCAGCAGAACAGCGAGGATGGAGAGTCCAGGTTTATCCAGTGGAAGTGGGTTGTTGAGGTTTTGTGGCACACTCTACAACTCGGTTCCTCAGAGACGTCGGATTCAGTGGCCTAGAGTTGCGTCATACAGTAAAGAACTTATCTGAAGCAGCAGAAAGGAGCAGCAACTGGCTGTGGTTGAGACGGAAAGATTCTAGCTGGCTGTGTACAGGCCGCCATGCTACGGTTTCGTAGGATTCTTGAAAACTTGAAGAGTCTGTTGGTTTATTTGTATAGGTTGTATAGTATTTACAGTCATTACGTTCCTGTGTATATTGCGTGAATGACGGGTGGTTGGGCAGATATTGTGTTTTGCGGTAGGTGGTATGCCATATGGAACCGTTGCCACTGAAACTGCATATTAACGCACCAGTGGGGCTCGACAGCCTTAGTCAAACGGGTTGGCGCGTATGGTTGGGTTGCGGAGAGATTGTAAGATTGTGGTTAGGTCTCAGCAGCAAGAGATCAGTAAGCTGGGCTGAGTTGAGTGTGAGACGGAGGGGAGTGACTCTGGGACGCCAGAGTCACTGTCGAGCCCTCTTGAGGTGTCGTGGGCTAGTCGACGAAACACTGAGGACCGAAGGTACCCACTCGAAGACCCTAGAGATGTTCCTTACTCCGCTCAATCCAGAGGGTTGTTATGGGGGGACCGCACTGTGGTTGCAGCCGTTGTGTGTGCTGACGCGCAAATACACTGCAGCTATTAACACCAGACAGAAGGAGATTCACGTCACCAGATGGAAAGAAGCGTAAATGGATGGAGAAGCATAGGTTACTGTAAAGCTACGTCTTAGTTGGTGCTTATCTTGGCGAAAGCCGAGTACAAATCAGCATGAAGTTTTAACATCTACTCTCGTGTAATGGAAATCATTATGTAAAGTCCTTGAAAATGAATGTCTGGTGCTGAAAATATGCTGGGAATGTATTTTTATTTAATGATGAACCATGTTCATTTTCTGCTTTCAATCACTGCAATGTTTTCCTAAACCATTACAAATGATTTGTGTATGCTTTTATGAATTCAAAGATGGAACAAAATTATTTTCTTTTTAAAATCATGTCACAGAATTCCAGTCGGAGTTTTGAACTCACAACAACATTCCTATGAACATAATTTTAAAGTTGTAGTGCAACATTTTTATACAGCAGACTGGAAAAGGTATTGAAGTTCTTCATCAGCCCGCCCTGCTTTCTGACACATGTTTTCATTATTAAATACAAATATTATGCACTTAGAGTCCCCACTAGTGCGGTCCAGTGGGTTATGGTGAAGAAATGGAAATTCCTTATTTTTCTAGACAGGACCCCAGTTTTGGATCTATGTCTCTCAGGAAGCAACACATGACCTCTGCTTTACTTCTACAGGATGAGTTCCTAGAGATCACTTTACGTACATAATGATATAGCATATGCACATGGGCATGGAAAGAACAAAAATAACAGTATGGCTATACAATTTTAATGTTTAACGTTGAACTGTTTTGCAATGTGTGGTAAGACACAAGACCAGCAATTCAAGGAAAATAGTAATAGAAGTAACTCAAGTAATTATAGTAATTATATAGATAGTAATAATTAGAAATAGTTATTAAAAATATGCATTTTAGAATTAAAAGTATGAATTACCAGATAATTAACAGTGAAATATTTTATTGGATATTTAAAGTGATGGCACATGTACATTCACAGTAATTTTTTTAAAATTAAAATTAAAATTCCCCTAAAATTTACAATGAAAAACGTCTCGGTTACGTATGTAACGAACGGAGACGTTACGTCGGATGACGACTAATGGGGTTTCGCTTAGAACACCTATCGACTTCGAGTATTACAAAACGAGCCAATGGCAAAGAAATGCCATGGGTCTGCGGAATTTGCTTAGCGTATCTCCGCCTTACCTCGTGGGTATAAAAGGAGGACGCCGGCAACATGCAGATATGTTTCTTCGCTGAGGAGCCAAGACTGAGCTCAGGCGATCCCCGCGGTACAGTGGAAAGTGGCAGGAAGACGTAACGTCTCTGTTCCCTACTCAGGGAACGAGGGTTACATACGTAACCGAGATGTTCCCTTTCGTTGTCACTCCGAGTTACGTCGGATGACGACGAATGGGGTTACCAGTCTAATCACGCCACCTTCTCGGCTGTCTTCCAGTGCCCTGCGTAAATCTGAGATCCTTGTTGTGCGATTGGCATGGACAAAGGACTCCTATCTAGCACAGGAATACCAAGGTACACTGGGTAGCATATCCCATAGTTTAGAGGAAATATGCAATTATTGCCAACCCAGAGGGGGGGACTTAGAAAATACACATATGACTCAGAGGGATGCATATGGAGAACACTGGGGTGTCCAGCCGCAGGTGGAATATTTCAACCCCAGGGGTGGCAAGGTGGCTTGCCAAGGGAAAGACACATGCTCAGAGAGGCTTACAGTGGAAATACACATGTGGGGGTCGCTCAGAGGAGGGACCATGCACACGGGAGGCACCTAGCCGACGCGCAGGCAATAGACACTGGCGCCGACGTCAGGAGTGTTGGAGGAACTCAGGGCTTTCGGAGAAGCTCACCTGAGGAAAATATCGCACGTATCCAGTCCGTGGAGTGGAATGGCGAGCAAACGAAGACACCTGAGCGGATCCAGTACTAGCTGGTTGAAGCGAGTACATGAGAGGACACTGGCTCCACTCGGAGATTGTAGAATCTGGCGAATGTGTTAGGTGTCGCCAAGCCTGCAGCTCTGCAGATATCTGTTAGCGAGGCGCCATGCGCTAGAGCCCAAGAGGACGCCACACTCCGGGTGGAGTGGGCAGTCACACCAAGGGGGCACGGTCGACCTTGCTGGTGGTATGCCAAGGCAATGGCGTCCACTATCCAGTGAGACAACCTTTGCTTGGAGAGAGCCTTTCCCTTCAGCTTCCCACCATAACAGACAAAGAGCTGGTCTGAGGTCCTGAAACACTGCGTCCTGTCTACATCGGCGCGGAGAGCGCGTACTGGACAGAGCAGTGCCAAGGCTGGGTCTGCCTCCTCCAGGGGCAGCGCTTGCAGGTTCACCACCTGGTCCCGGAAGGGAGTGGTAGGAACCTTGGGCACATATCCAGGCTGGAGTCTCAGGATCACGTGAGAGTAAGCCGGCCTGAATTCCAGGCACGCTTCGTCAACGGAGAATGCGTGAAGGTCCCCTACCCTCTTGATGGAGGGCAGTGCAACCAGGAGCGCTGTCTTCATAGACAGGAATTTAAGCTCGACTGATTGCAGGGGCTCAAATGGAGCACTCTTCAGGGCAGTTAGAACCACTGAGAGGTCCCAAGACGGAACGAGAGGAGGACCAGGTCCGGGCGGGCCAGTACGGCGCGACCAGAATGACCTGCTCCTCGTCCTCCCTGACCTTGCGCAAGGTCTGCGCAAGAAGGCTCACTGGGGGAAATGCATACTTGCGGCCCTGCGGCCAGCTGTGCGCCAGAGCATCCGTGCCGAGCGTGCCCTCGGTCAGGGAATAAAACTGGGCGCAATGGGTCGAGTCGCGGGAGGCAAACAGATCTATCGGTGCGTCCCCGAACTGGTCCCAAATCAGCTGGACCGATTGGGGATGGAGTCACCATTCTCCAGGGAGTGGCTGAAGCCGTGAGAGTTCGTCGGCTGCACAGTTCAGGGCTCCGGGGATATAAATGGCATGAAGCGACCTCAGATGCTTCTGACTCCATATGAGGAGGTGGCGAGCGAGTTGCGACATACGGCGGGAGCGTAGACCACCTTGATGGTTGATGTACGCTACAGTGGCGGTATTGTCTGAGCGAACTAGTACGTGTTGGTTCTTGAGCACGGCCCGGAAGCGGCGCAAAGCAAGACGTACGGCTAGCAACTCGAGGCAATTGACATGCCAGAGGCGACGGGGTCCTGTCCAGGAGCCCGCGGCAGCACGTCCATTGCACATGACACCCCAGCCCGTGGAGGAGGCATCTGTCGTTACAACAACATGCCGCGAAGCTCGTTCCAGGGGCACTCCGGCCCGTCGAAAACTGAGGTTCGACCACGGGGTGAAGGTCTGACGGCAGGTCAGAGTAACTGTTACTCGGAGGGTGCCGTGTTGCCATACCCACCTCGGGACTCGGTCACGAAGCCAAAGCTGAAGCGGTCTCATATGAAGCAATCTTAGCGGCGTTGCCGCGGCTGCAGAAGCCATATGCCCCAGGAGCCTCTGAAAAAGTTTCAGTGGAACCGCACTCTTGCACTCGAACTGTCTCAGGCAAGTCAGCAGTGACTGCGCGCGCTCGCTCGTAAGCTGCGCGGACATGCCGACCGAGTCGATATCCATACCGAGAAAAGAGATCCTCTGCACGGGGCAAAGTTTGCTGTTCTCCCAGTTGACCCGAAGGCCCAGACGAGCTAGGTGCCGAAGCACTAGGTCCCTGTGATCGCAAACTTGAACTCGAGAGTGAGCTATGATCAGCCAGTCGTCGATATAACTCAGGATGCGAACCCCGTGTTCCCGAAGGGGAACAAGGGCAGCCTCGACGACCTTCGTGAAGATGCGAGGAGACAGGGCTAGCCCGAAAGGGAGAACCACGTACTGGATGCCTACCCCTCGAAAGCAAACCGAAGGAACGGTCTGTGTCAAGGAAGGATGGAGACATGAAAGTAGGCGTCCTTCAAGTCGATCGCTGCAAACCAATCCTGGGGCCGTATGCATTCGAAAACGCGTTTGGCGGTGAGCATCTTGAACGGCATCCTGTGAAGGGAGCGGTTCAGCACGCGCAAGTCCAGGATTGGCCGTACCCCACCGGTTTTCTTGGGGACAATGAAGTAGGGGCTGTAGAAACCGGACCTCATCTCGGCTGGAGGGACAGTCTCGATTGCACCCTTTGCCAGCAGGGTGGCAATCTCTGCTCTCATGATGGGGGCATAGCCACCGACCAAAGTGGAGTGGACTCCCCAAGCGGGGAGGAGACCGTGCGAACTGAACCGCATAGCCGAGCCTGATGGTCCGCGCGACCCAGCGGGACAGATGGGGAAGCTCTAACCAGGCTCCCAGGAACTGAACCAGCGGGATCATGCGAACCACAGGCGTCCCCCCGGAGGGGCAGCGAAGCGGAGTAACTGGCCCAGACGTGGATGGCATAGCGGCCCGATGTGGGGGCACAGTTAGCAACCGCGCCCTGGCAGAGGGGGCCAGGGGAGGACCAGGCTGGTCGTCTCGCGGGGGCCTGCTCTGCCAGGGGTCTGGCGACAGAGGGAGACAGGGGCGAAGCGGTCCGTGGACTGCACGCCGTGTCAACCACCTCTGGGACAGAGGGGGACGAGGAGAGCATGGCTTGTGGGCGGCGCTCTGTGACGTCCGAGAACTCTCTGTGCTCAGAGACGGGAGAGTCAGTTCTTTGGAGAATAAGGATTCTTCCCCGGCCCTCCCCCGGGGAAAGGAGTGGTCCTGCTACCAACTCCTGGAAAGAACTGAGTCCCATCTCTGAGGAGGCCATCTCAAGAGCGCCGCTTAACCCGGCGTGTAGCGGGGGGCGGGGCTGGAGAGGACTGTGGCGTCCGGCCGCGGCCTCCAGAGCCGACCCGGGTGAACGGGCGGGGTGGGAGCCACGGGAGGTCGCCTTCGGCGGTGGGCAGACCGAGGGATCTGAGCGGACGTCGGGGCCGTCGGGACAGAATCAACGTCAGTCTGCTCATGGGCGGCTGAGAGCTGTTGGGCAAGCCCTCAACCACACCGCCAACCTGGGATATGGGAATGTCGGACAGACGGGTCCGCGTGACATCCAGCACATCAGACAGGTTCAGCCACAGAATGGTGAGCATCACCTGACCCAGGGAGCGTACGGCCACTTTCGGCGCTCAGAAAGCAAGGTCAGTAGCGGTGCGCAGCTCGGTGAAGAGCCCTGGGTCAGTCCCGCCCTCGTGCAGGTCCATGAGCATCTGGGTCAGGTGGACCAGCAGAATGACCATGGCATGCAGTGAGGCGGCTGCCAGTCCCTCTGAGGACACATAGCATCGCAACAGAGCGTTCAGCCGGCGGGACCCCAGTGTACCCATGGGCAGCGGCCCCATTGAGGGGAGGAAAGGCGGATGAGATCAGCGAGCGGTCCCGAGAAGACAAGGGGGTCTTCTAGGACTTCGAGATCTCATCATGCACGTCCGGGAAGAGAGGTATTGGGGTTTGCCGTGGACGAGGGTCGGCGGCCTTACCCAAAAACCAATCATCCCAGGAAAGCATGGCCGTCATCTCTGGATCAGACTCAGGCACAGCCGTATGCACACCAGAAGGTGGCAGCTGTGACGAGCCCTCACTTCCAGAAGACTCAAACCCACCTAGTGATGCTGCAACAGACATGGCATCTTCCTCTGTAGCTTCAACTGAAACACGCAGGCCACCAGAGGGTAGACTCGCGGGAATCAGCAGTTCACTAGCGGGCACCGTCATTAAAGAGGGGGGCTGGGGTCGCGGACACATAGTCGGCGCCTTGTTCCAGACCGTAACCCTCAGGTCACCCTGGCCACCAGCCGAAGATCGGGGGTGGATGAGGGGACTCTCACTCTTGCGAGTTCACCGAGTCTCGACCTATATATGACGCAATGATCACGTTCCCAGCGAGAACATGAGTCACCCACGAGCGCTGTTCAAGCATGATCAAAGCCCAAACACACTAGACAGCGCTCGTGCCCATCAGAGTCCGATACCAGTCCGCTGCAACCAGAAATGCACAGGCGAGCCGTCTTTAAAAAAACGTGCCGCGTGCGAGCTCTTTTATGAGAGGAGAAAAAAACTCCGCGATGTTGAAGCGCACAGGGAGACCACTGCACAGATCAGCAGGCACTGTGAGCTCGCTGCAGATGGCCGTCACACCAACATCGGAGAGAGAGGCTCGTCTCGTAGAGCGAAGTCAGAGATGACTGTGGAGTGAAGAAATATTCTTGGCTCCGAAGCGAAAACATATCTGCATGTTGCCGGCGTCCTCCTTTTATACCCAGGAGGTAAGGCGGAGATACGCTAAGCAAATTCCGCAGACCCATAGCATTTCTTTGCCATTGGCTCGTTTGTAATACTCGAAGTCGATAGGTGTTCTAAGCGAAACCCCATTCGTCGTCATCCGACGTAACTCTGAGTGACAACGAAAGGGAACATAAAGGATGTTCCAGTGTGACATGTCTTGCAATTTGATGCATTACATTTTATTATAATTTATTTAAATAGGGCCATTATCCAGCCAATCTTATTCTGCATTCACATGAGATCATACGAGATGACAACACATGGCGTTTTACTCTGAGCTGTCCACATCCACGGACACGGAATTATGCGTTTCTATGGCAACAACATCAACATCAAAATGATTCTTGTAATTATGATAATTTAGCTCTAGACCTAATAAAACACACCTGCACCAGCTAATCAAGGTCTTAAAGATTACCAAAAACGTCCAGGCAGGTGTGTTAGAGCTAAACTCTGCAGGAAAGTGGCCCGCAGGAGCAGGATTGGACACTCCTGTGTGAATTTTGTCATCAAGTTGGCTTGAGTTGTACATGGCCATCTGTATTATAGTGGTCAGTGTATATTAAAACCAATCAGTCTTAGTCTTTCTTGTGTGTTTATACAGTAGCCTATTGCTCTTGCGAGAAGAAATCTGTGGAGGTTATGTTGAGTTTTGCATTCATAGAATATTTTAAAATCTTTCCTGTGCAGCTGTTTTCAGTTCTCTGAAACAAGAAGATTCAATTACACCAAGGCCTGGTAACTGGGGCAGCATCCTATTTTTTATTTAAATGCAATGACATGCCTAGAAGACAGGGTCTCTTAGATTCAGAAGTATGAAGCAATGCCAAATGATAGTACTAGTATTTCAGTACACCGCTTATGTAAAGATCTCTCCTTGGTATGTCCATGTTATGTACATATATTTACATCAACCGCTATTAATACTTTTACTCTGGGATGTTTACCACTTTCTTATATGGGTTCAAAGCCTCTAAGGGAATCACATATAATACAGTCTAAACTCTAAAGCCTTTCAATCAAAATTTTAGCACAAAGAAAAGTCATATTCATCTTCTTAAAAGTCTGAAATAAGAGTCCATATGTATTTTGGATCCACTGTAGATAAGCTGAACTTAATAACAAAAAACACAGAATAAAAAATGCTTTAAAAAGAAACATCATGCCGTATTTACCTATGACAGACAAAGAAAAAAATTTAGTTGTAATTTAGTTAGTTAAAAGGAGTGGTTGTGTTCTAGGTAAATGTGAAGTTGCCCATACATTCCATATGGCAAATTAGTACTGTTTATTATATTTTATCAAAAATATATACGCTCTACTTAATGAAAACCCCACTCCTACGGTTACAACAAGGAGCGTAGATTTACCTGGCAGAGAAGACAGAGAGTGAGTTGCAATGGCGACAATGTCTACCTTAATACTCTGACCTACCCTTGTGAACCGGCAGGTAAATGTTTTAACATAGTTCCATCACTATGCCCACGCCTTAACCTCCAGGGCTATGCTGGAAGGGCAACAGAAAAGAGAAAGAGATGCCAGTGTCAGTCAAGCCCAATCTTCCCTTCTGTACAGTTGATTCACATGCGACCACATGGGGAAGCACACTAATGCAACCTCAGTATCATGCCAGAGGGGGCGACAGACAGAAGAGTGGGCTGCTACTACTGTCATGCCATTTTTTCCTAGTCTGTTCTACAGCCCCTTCCCTCAGGATATACACTAATGTTGTATACTTTCCATGAATCAATTTGAATGTGATTACATAGGAAGTGTATCTTCCTAGTACCCAAAGTACCAGAGAAGGCAAAACATAAGGAAGTGGGAAGTGAGCGGTGGTATTACCCACTCTTCTCCTCTGCACCATTCATATACTTCTACAGAGGGGGCACATTGCTACCACCTCTGGACTGCCAGTAATGGAGGGGGTGACAGAAATTGAATTGTAGCCCATGACTGGTTTCCCACTGAAGCTAAGCAGAGCTGAGCCTGGTTAGTACCTGGATGGGAGACCTCCTGAGAGAACCAGGTTGCTGCTGGAAGAGGTGTTAGTGAGGCCAGCAGGGGGTGCTCACACTGTGGTCTGTGTGGGTCCTAACGCCCTAGTATAGTGACGTAGACACTATACTGTCAAAGAGCACCATCCTTCGGATGAGACGTTAAACCGAGGTCTTGACTCTCTGTGGTCATTAAAAATCCTAGGATTTCCTTCGAAAAAAAGTAGGAGTATAACCCCAGCATCCTGGCCAAATTTGCCCCTTGGCCTCTGTTCATCATGGCCTCCTAATCATCCCCATATACTGATTGGCTTCATCACTGTCTCCTCTCCACCAGTAAACTGGTGTGTGGTGGGCATTCTGGCGCAATATGGCGGCCATCGCATCATCCAGGTGGATGCTGCACATTGGTGGTGGTTGATGAGATTCCTCCTTCCATACAGTATGTGAAGCGCTTTGAGTACCAAGAAAAGCGCTATATAAATTTAACAAATTATTATTATTATTATTATTATTATTATTATTATTATTATTATTATTATTATTATTATTATTACCATTTATATACTTCTACAGTGGAGCACATTGCTACCACCTCTGGATGCGAGTGGTGGTATTGCCCACTCTCCTCTACTGTAACAGCCAATTTATATAATTACAAAGGGAGTGCATTGCTTCCACCTCTGTTGAGTCAGAGGGGCCAACAAATAAGAAAGTGGGATGTTCTTAGTGGAAATGCCAATTCTTTCCAGCCCAACTCAACATTAAGCCACCATAATCAAAGTACCGGCAGGTGTAACAAGTTCAATGCATCAAAAAGGGGGACCTGAAAAATGTTCATAGAGCTTCGACTTCTGCTGTGTCTTGGTCGCAATGACGTCCTGATATCCCTTTTTGGCTTCATGCAAGGTTGTCATTTTGAGCCCCGACTCCTCTGAGGCGAAGCATGGGCAGCCACACTCACCTTCTGATTCTGTCTCCTTCAGTGAGGATGCCATACCAGATTCCTCTTTTTCCGCTGACCAGTCTAATTTAAGTCTAGTCGTTGCGTGGCTTTTATACCCTGTCGGTGTAACCTGTGATGTTATCTGACTGTATTAGCAAATAAAAAATTGGTGTGTGTCACACATGCCTCAGACACCGTCTCACGCAAAGCATTCTCATAGTATCTACACAAGGATGCGGCACCGAGGTCCACTTCGAAAGGGAAGTTGAGATGATTTTATAGTCAACACTTCAATCCAGAGGTGAATGTGTTTTAACGAGGTAAACATGATAAATAGAGCTGAGGGTAATTGTATTGGCAGTTAGAAGCATAATTAAATTAGGCAGCAATTTTTTTACACAATCACAAATTTATCTCTTGAGGAATGATCTGTGTTAAAATTATGCAGAAATCTTCTGCAGCAGATTCTGTGTGGACACGGACATGCACCAGTATTGGCAAAAAGTGTGTTTTGCAAACTTTGTTTTTATTCACAAAAAATGCTTTGTCAAATGTAAATGATTTTCTATGGGCTGGTCATGGGACTGGAGAGAACTGGCAGGTCTGGAACTTCTAATTAGATCAGTTAAAGTCAAGAGTTTTGATTTACATCACTCATGTGATGGAGGGACTTTCATTGCATTGCCAAGACTTTGCTGTCATATGTTTGTCCAGAGGAAACATTTACTGCTCAAAGGTTGCTTTTTCATAGCCCAGAAGACTTAAATGGATTTTTTTTAGTTATGATTTAAGCAACTTTGTCTCGGTCGTTTCACTTAAGATATCCATATGAGCACCAAAAATAGAAATAAATGAGGCGATTGTTACCATACAGTAACATTATAGACTTAGTAGTTACTACAATCCAGATAATTTGGTCATGGAAGAATAATGCTTTTCATGTTGTTCATAGCGAAAACAAAAATTGATTTATAGATTTACAATCTTCAGACATATGGCAGGGGATTTCTGGTGAAACAATTTTGCCTCTTTGGCAGAACTAGTCCCGGGTCAGAGAAGAGTTGAAGTAGCATGGGAGGAGGGTGACCAGTGTGGAGGGGCAAGAGAGAAAGTAAAAAGTAACATTGTGTGTTTATTAGGAAAACAGATGTTAAAAATTAGTGGATTCACATAAATATCTGATTTAGCTGCTTCGTTGGTGTTATGACCAAATTTTTGTAAATTTTCTTGTTTGATCAGTGCAAAATGATGCCAAATTTCAGTTTGACGTTAATACAAAACAAGTTATTATCTCAAGCATTGGGTTATCTTGCATTTCTGCGACAACTTTGATGTTCTACATGAAACTTGAGTTCTGGACACCAGAAAGGAAATGTTCTACAGCTTTCCAGAAAATTGAGCTGTAATGCATAAACAGACTTCATGTATAAAACTTTTATAGAATTCCATAGAAATTTTGAAGCACAGATAATACTGGTGTAACACACAGAATAGAACACTAACTCTTACTATTTCTGCAGCATATATTATGTATACTGTAAACAAAGTTTTCAAATTTTGTGTACGCATGCTCATGACCATACCCATGACCTATTTGAGGTAATGACCGTTTGGACTATGACCATATCTGTGGCATGCTACTATTTTAAACATTTGTAGTTAATGTTAATATTAATGGCATAATGGCCTACTCTTTCACTTACTATTTGTATATAGTGTATACTATTCAGTATTCAGTAAGGTTAGCTAGTATTTCTAACGCGGTCAAGTTTAACCTTATTCCAAAGAGGATCTTTGTATTCTTTATGTCTATTTCAGAAAGAAACTTGACTAGTGTTTCCAGGGATAAAAATAAACACTGAATTCCACATTCTGGGGCAAGTTTCAAGGTCAAATGTTGTATGCAGTGGATCTACACCAGGGAACAGCTTTGTTTTGCATTTCTTTAGAGATATAGGCCACCAAACAGAAACCGAGCGACTGTTGAAATGAACAACTCAAATAAGCTAAAATGGGCAATAAGATCACAGTGCTTTAATAATTATGAATCAACAATATTTTAGCATACAGTGTCTCATAAAAGTGAGTACACGCCTCACATTTCAGCAAACATTTTAGTATATCTTCTCAAGGGACAATACTATAGACATTTAACTTGAATATATATTTTAGAGTAGTCATTGTGCTGCTTGTATAGCAGTATATATCTACTGTCCTCTTAAAATAACTCAACATACAGTCATTATTGTCAAAATAACTGGCAAAAAAGTGAGTGAACAAGTCAAAACTTTGTCCAAAGTGTCAATATTTTGTGTGAGCACCATTGTTATCTAGCGCTGCCTTAATCATCCTGTCCATGGAATTCACCAGAGCTGCACAGGTTGTTGCTGAGATCTTCTTCCACTCCTCCATAATGACATCACAGAGCTGCTGGATATTAGACACATGGCGCTTCTCCAACTTCCGCTTGAGGATTCCCCGGTGTGGGCGTTGTGTTTTGTTCCTTGTTCTTGTCTGTCTTGTGTTTCCCTGTCTTTACATGTTCAGCTGTTCCCCGTTCTGTTGATTAGTCTGACACTTTGTGTTTCTGATTAGCCACGCCCCCTTGTTATCTTGTTTAGCTTGTTTGCCTGTGTATTTATACCCTTGTTCTTCAGTTGGTGTTTGTCGTCGTTGTTTGATGTGAGATGTTCCTTGTCCTGTGTGCCTTGTTCTGAGTTTAGAGTTTTCTGGATTACTTGTCTGTTAGATAATTAAAGTGCTTGCATTTGGATTCGCTCTCTGCTTCATTCCTCCTGCCATCGTTACAGAACGACCGACCAAAATGAATCCAGCAGCACGGACCTCGTCTGATCTCCCCAGCATGAGCCGGGAATTCGCGGGTCAGATCGCAGCCTTGGCCCTGGATAGCCCTTATTTATTTAAGTTCACGTGGGGATTTTTTCCTCTTGCTTCTTCCTGCTCCCTCGGAGACGAGGCAATTAAATTGTGTTACCGGCTGGGTGCTAAGGAGGTCAGCCCGAGGGAGCTTCCCAATATCTCTGGTCTGGACTGGAGAGAGGCACTCTCCCGATGTCTGGAGAGCTTCCTCCCACGGTACGCCAGGTCATCAGCTGACCTCCACGCCCAGCTGGATGTTCACGTCCAGCCAGAGCTTCACGTCAGCCACGTCCAGCCAGAGCTTCACGTCAGCCACGTCCAGCCAGAGCTTCACGTCAGCCACGTCCAGCCAGAGCTTCACGTCAGCCACGTCCAGCCAGAGCTTCACGTCAGCCACGTCCAGCCAGAGCCTTCACCGCTGGTCCCGTCCAGCACAGAGCCTTCACCGCTGGTCCCGTCCAGCCCAGCGCCCTCACCGCTGGTCCCGTCCAGCCCAGCGCCCTCTCGCTCTCGGAGACGGAGGAGGAAGAGGACTTCCCGCGTCCCACAATGCCTGGAAGTCCTTCCTGTATTTCCTGTCAGCCCAGAGTCCTCGCCGCTGGTCCCTGCCGATCCAGAGACTGTTCAAGTCACGTCTGCCGATGCAGAGACTGTTCAAGTCACGTCTGCCGATCCAGAGACTGTGCAAGTCACGTCTGCCGATCCAGAGAATTTTCAAGTCACATCTGCCGATCCAGAGACTGTTCAAGTCACGTCTGCCGATCCAGAGACTGTTCAAGTCACGTCTGCCGATCCAGAGACTGTTCAAGTCACGTCTGCCGATCCAGAGACTGTTCAAGTCACGTCTGCCGATCCAGAGACTGTTCAAGTCACGTCTGCCGATCCAGAGACTGTTCAAGTCACTTCTGCCGATCCAGAGACTGTTCAAGTCACGTCTGCCGATCCAGAGACTGTTCAAGTCACGTCTGCCGATCCAGAGACTGTTCAAGTCACGTCTGCCGATCCAGAGACTGTTCATGTCACTGCTGCAGATCCAGAGACTGTTCACGTCACTTCCTCCAAGCCAGTGTCTACGGAAAAGATGGCCGCCTCCGAGCCAGTGTGTGTGTTTTCTGCTGTTTCAGTGTGTGTGTTTTCTGCTGTTTCAGTGTGTGTGATGTCTGTTCCCGAGCCAGTGTGTGTGATGTCGGTTCCCGAGCCAGTGTGTGTGATGTCGGTTCCCGAGCCAGTGTGTGTGATGTCGGTTCCCGAGCCAGTGTGTGTGATGTCGGTTCCCGAGCCAGTGTGTGTGATGTCTGTTCCCGAGCCAGTGTGTGTGATGTCTGTTCCCGAACCAGTGTGTGTGATGTCTGTTCCCGAGCCAGTGTGTGTGTTGACTGTTCCCGAGCCAGTGTGTGTGTTGTCTGTTCCCGAGCCAGTGTGTGTGATGTCTGTTCCCGAGCCAGTGTGTGTGATGTCTGTTCCCGAACCAGTGTGTGTGATGTCTGTTCCCGAGCCAGTGTGTGTGTTGTCTGTTCCCGAGCCAGTGTGTGTGTTGTCTGCTGTTCCTGAGCCAGTGTGTGTGTTGTCTGCTGTTCCTGAGCCGGTGTCTGCTGTTCCTGAGCTGGTGTCTGCTGTTCCTGAGCCGGTGTCTGCACCGCCCTGGCCGCCCGAGGGGTCTTCACCGGCCTGGCCGCCCGAGGGGTCTTCACCGGCCTGGCCGCCCGAGGGGTCTTCACCGCCCTGGCCGCCCGAGGGGTCTTCACAGCCCTGGCCGCCCGAGGGGTCGCCTGCTCAGCCTGCTCCACCCACGGTCCTTACTCCACGAACCTTGCCCTCCATCCCTCCCCCAAGACCGCCTCCACTTCACCACCCTCCTGTACTTTAGTGTTTTGTTTCGAGGGGCGTCGGGAGCCGCCCATAGGGGGTGGGTTATGTCACGGTGTGGGCGTTGCGTTTTGTTCCTTGTTCTTGTCTGTCATGTGTTTCCCTGTCTTTACATGTTCAGCTGTTCCCCGTTCTGTTGATTAGTCTCCCCATGTGTTTCTGATTAGCCACGCCCCCTTGTTATCTTGTTCAGCTTGTTTGCCTGTGTATTTATACCCTGTTCTTCAGTTGATGTTTGTCGGTCGTTGTTTCATGTGAGATGTTCCTTGTTCTGTGTGCCTTGTTCTGAGTTTAGAGTTTTCTGGATTACTTGTCTGTTAGATAATTAAAGTGCTTGCATTTGGATTCGCTCTCTGCTTCATTCCTCCTGTCATCGTTACAGATAGGTTTCAGGTCTGGAGAAATACTTGGCCACTCCATCACCTTCACCTTCAGCTTCCTCAGCAAGGCAGTTGTCATCTTGACGGTGTGTTTGGGGTCGTTATCATGCCGTTCGGTCCAGTTTCTGAAGGGAGGGCATCATGTTCTGCTTCAGAATGTTAGAGTATGTGTTGGAATCCATGTTGTCCTCAATGAAGCGCAGCTCCCCAGTACCACTAGCACTCATGCAGCCCCAGACCATGATGCTACCACCACCATGCTTGATTGTAGGCAAGACACAATTTTCTTGGTACTCATTAGGGCATCGCCACACATTCTGGACACTATCTGAGCCAAACAAGTTTATCTCATCAGACCACAGGACATGGTTCCAGTAATTCATGCTCTTGGAAAGGTTGCTGTCAACAAACTGTTTGTGGGCTTTCTTTTGAGCTAGCTTCAGAAGAGGCTTCCTTCTGGGACAACGGCCATGCAAACCGACTTGTTGCGGTGTATGGTCTGAGCATAAATAAGCTGACCTTCCGCTTCTGCAACATCTAAAGCAATGCTGGCAGCACTCATTCATCTGTTTCTTGAAGGCAGCTTCTGCACCTGACGCACAGCACGAGGACTCAACTTCTTTGATTGACCCTCGCAAGGCATGTTCCAAGTGGAACCCGTCTTGGAAAACCTCTGTATGACCCTGGCCTATAGCCTAGGCCATCTTTGTGGAGAGCAACAATTCTAATTCTCTAATCCTTAGAGAGTTATTTGCCATGAGGTGCCATGTTGAACATCCAGTGGTCAGTATGAGAGAATTGTACTCAAAGCACTGATTTGAACTGCTCTAATACAAGATACAGTAATTTGTATGGTCCTGTCAAGCAGACAAAAAAAATTGCTATTATCACTTAGGGTACTCACTTTTGTTGCCAGCTATATTGACAAGAATGGCTGTATGTTGAATTATTTTCAGAGGACAGTAAATATATACTGCTATACAAGCAGCACATTGACTACTCTAAAACATATCCAAGTTTCATTTCTATAGTATTGTCCCTTGAGTAGATATACTAAAATGTTTGCTAAAATGTGAAGGGTGTACTCACTTTTGTGAGATACAGTATATATTCCCCTAAAAAAATAGTGGATATTAATAAATACTTTGTACTGATGACCTTTGTACTGTTTCATAAACATGTCATAACATAAGATAGACCATACACAAGTTGTGCTTGCTACAATATATGCTGTCAAGCATTATGCACATCGGATGTTCATGAATGCATTTGATCTCAGACAATCCTTACTTTCCCAATTTCTCTGCTTCTGCACTTAAGGTATCTCCATTACGGACAGTATTTTCTTTGTATGATGACTCAACACGCTGTAGTACCCCTAGTTGACAAGAACATGAAGCGTACCAAATGTTCCCAAGCGACCTTGTTTTGCTTCTCAAAAGCCCGCCCACACACGCTCTGTGCTAGCAGTCTGAAGCGTTCTATCTCCAACCATAACACACAGGGCTCCGCTCCAACCTGATGGGCTACTTAGTATGCATAGGGCTCTGTAGCAGATGTAATGTGCAGACAGTCAAAAAAAAAGCTGTCTTGTTCTGTAAAAGACAGGAGAGCAGTTGAAGTTGCACAGTAAGATACCTTTCATTGGTGTGAGGTTTCATACATAGTCAGTGGGAAAACAATGACATGAAATAAATGAATAAATAAAAAAACCTAATGCACATACTACATTGTCATGCTACAATGAATACGATAATGACACTTTATATTCATTTTTATTTCAATTAAAAGTAAAAACATTTTTACTTAGATGTAGCACACTTCATAGTTCTGATATGTCTGTTCTTGCATTATCACATGATGTGATCTACTGCTTTAAAATGTAAGACAGCAGACTGATTGATTTGCAAGCCTTTTTTTCCAGAGTAAAATCCATTGCTGGATCCGGTTTTGAGTGCTTTTTTATTCGCCTTTGGAGTATATTCATAAATATTAATATAGTGTCAGAAATCTGTGCATGCAGATGTTATTTACTTTATATCTTCAGATGTTATTTATTAGCCAATGTGAGATTAACAGACAAACTCAATCACCATACAACTTAAGAAATACATGATGGGTAAATGGAGTGTGTGACATTACATAAATATCAACAGCATTCACAATCAAAAGAAATTAATACTTATGGCAACATTCATGACATGTCATAATGCCTCCTGATAATGTATAGATTTTTGTTTGTTTATTTATTTAATAGATAAATACTAAGTATAATATAATAAAAAGTATAATAATAAGTACTTTCTTACTTAATGACTGAATACATTTTAGACATTTTCTCTATAGGTAGTATGTGCACTCTAAAAATTCCTTTTAGTATGCATTAAGACTATGTTCTTAACTCATTACTGGATTGTACTTCCAAGACATTTTACTTTTTTCAGACATTTTTACACTGTATAGTGTATTAAAACGCAAGATGATAATTGAAAAGTTTGCTCCGGTTACATAAACACAGCCCTTTATCTAAGACTCTGCCTCTGTGTAACTTTAATAATGGAGTAACTGAGGATATGTTTTAGATAGTTATTAAATCCCACATGCACACATCACCAAGTCGCAAAATAAACCAACCACTTTGCAAATGTACTTTTTACTTTCCTCAGGTCTTTATATAACACTCTTTTTGAGGAAATATTGAGGTAAACACATCAGTCAGTTCTGCACTGAGAACATTAAATAAAGAGACATTTGATAAGACTGTTGTTTGTGTATGAGTGTAATTTTTGTGTGTGGTCTGTTCCTGTAGCGCTGTGAATGTGCCCTTTGAACAGTTTTAGTAGGTCATAGCTCATTGAGAACTGGAGGAGTACAGAAGAGTGGGTGTGTCTCAAACAGCCAATCAGGAAGCGTTTCATGAGAAGCCACAAAATGCCTCCTGGAATCATCTGTTTGAGAAACAACATTATTTATCTTTATTCAAATAGAAGCACATTTTAAATTGTAATTCTATTTTACAGTGTCATTATAATTGACATCATAATCTGCAGTGGCCCAAAAAAGACACTAAATCACACTTAAAAAAAAACAGATAGTGTCCAAATACTTTTTTATGTCTATATTATAGATATATAGTCCTACATACAGTTTATAAAAATAAATATATTCATTATTAAACCCAGAGTCATCTAAATGTTTTAACTTTTCTCTGAATTTAATTTTTCTGAGCCAATGTTTTGGCCATGATTTAATCATTCATGTTTTTATTAGATGAATGACTCAGCTGTCCAGCAGCAGAGTAACCACAGGTGTGGTTCATTACAATAATTCTGAACATGATCCACTAACATGCCAAACAGAAGTATCCAAAACATCCAAAACAATCCTCCATTTGTGAAATCTTAAACGTGTGCTATTAAAATCATTCATTCATTAAAATGCATGCCCTTTGGTTTAATAGTTTGTTTTGCAATGCAATGACAACTATACATTTTTAAGTGGGTTAAATGTCCCAATTATATGCTGTTTTAACTGGCTCATAGGCTGACAAAATATAATAGTGTGAGAAATATAAAACTGTTGGGCCCCTTTCATTTCAGACGGTTTGACAAGAGTTATGCTCACCATATCAGATATACAATCCAAATCAATCTCATCCAAATGCATATATATATATATATATATATATATATATATATATATATATATATATATATATATATATATACATACACTCACAGCAGTTTTCTTTCCTTTGATAGTGTATTTCTAAATTTGAATTGAAACAGGAAGTTGGGACGTTTTTTTTTTTTTACAAATACACTAGTATATGTGGCCCTTAAACTAACAGAAGCCGATTAAAAGCCAGAAAACTTAAAATCAAACTATTTTGATTTCTTGAGTACAGATATCTTTTTTTTTTGGCAAACATTAATGTTAGGCCTGTGAAAACTCCACCATGCCCCCACCAAAACTGTTTCCCCCCCCCCTTTCCTGTTCTATTAAATTGCCTAAAGGTCTAAAAAATATTTTAAAGTTTCAAAAAGGGATTGCTTTAAAGTTATTTATACTGGATGGTTTTCTTGGAAGAAAATAAAAAAGAGCATGGATGCTTAAATATTTTATGAGAGGGATGAATCACACACCACAGCCATTGGAGTTTGACCGCCTTTGACTGTATAGCACGCGATAATGACCACAGCTAGTCAGTTCACTGGTGTCTGCGTTCTGTGCTTCCGTCTTTCTGTTGCCAGTTTTCATCTTTCATGGGGCCAGATGGCCATTTTTAAATTTCTCTCTTAAAATGTGTCATCTTAAATTCTTATTTCATTTATATAACTCCCCCTAAATCCTGTGTACGTTCAGTTCTTAGCTTTCTCGTGAAAGTGGGAGAGGTGGGAGGGCCAGACTCCAGAGTTGCCCGTTCAGGCTTCCCCTCCCTCGTGAGAAATGCAAAAAGTCTGCCAGGCACCTCAACCCTTCCTAAGAAACAGAGTTGCAGTGGCTCACAGCAGCATGCATGTGTACACCATGTTCAGATGGGATGCTAGTGCACTACTGAACTTACAGCATACTTTTTTCAGAATAATATATATATATATATATATATATATATATATATATATATATATATATATATAAATTATACATACAGTATATGTCATAAATAGCATGATTTGATGAAATACATAATGATTTTTTACATAAAAATATAGATTTAATCCTACAATTTGCACACACACACACACACACACACACACACACACACACACACACACACACACACACACACACACACACACACACACACACACACACACACACACACACACACACATACATACTCTGAACAAAATTATAAACGCAACACTTTTGTTTTTGCCCCCATTTTTCAACTCAAAGATCTAAGACTTTTTCTATGTCCACAAAAGGCCTATTCCTTTCAAATATTGTTCATAAATCAGTCTAAATCTGTGTTAGTGAGGACTTCTCCTTTAGCGAGATAATCCATCCACCTCACAGGTGTGGCATATCAAGATGCTGATTAGACAGCATGATTATTGCACAGGTGTGCCTTAGGCTGGCCATAATAAAAGGCCACTCTAAAATGTGCAGTTTTATCACACAGCACAATGCCACAGATATCGCGAGTTTTGAGGGAGCGTGCAATTGGCATGCTGACTGCAGGAATGTCCACCAAAGCTGTTGCACGTGAATTGAATGTTCATTTCTCTACCATAAGCCATCTCCAAAGGCGTTTCAGAGAATTTGGCTGTACATCCAACCGGCCTCACAACCGCAGCCCAGGACCTCCACATCCAGCATCTTCACCTCCAAGATCGTCTGAGACCAGCCACCCTGACAGCTGCTGCAACAATCGGTTTGCATAACCAAAGAACAAACTATCAGAAACCGTCTCAGGGAAGCTCATCTGCATGCTTGGGTCCTCATCTGGGTCTCGACCTGACTGCAGTTGGTCGTCATAACCGACATGAGTGGGCAAATGCTCACATTCGATGGCATCTGGCACTTTGGAGAGGTGTTCTTTTCACGGATAAACCCCGGTTTTCACTGTACAGGGCAGATGGCAGACAGCGTGTATGGCGTCGTGTGGGTGAGCGTTGCTGATGTCAACGTTGTGGATCGAGTGGCCCATGGTGGCGGTGGGGTTATGGTATTGGCAGGCGTATGTTATGGACAACAAACACACGTGCATTTTATTGATGGCATTTTGAATGCACAGAGATACCGTGATGAGATCCTGAGGCCCATTGTTGTGCCATTCATCCATGACCATCACCTGCAGCATGATAATGCACAGCCCCATGTTGCAAGGATCTGTACACAATTCCTGGAAGCTGAAAACATCCCAGTTCCTGCATGGCCAACATACTCACCAGACATGTCACCCATTGAGCATGTTTGGGATGCTCTGGATCGGCGTATACGACAGCGTGTTCCAGGTCCTGCCAATATCCAGCAACTTCGCACAGCCATTGAAAAGAAGTGGACCAACATACCACAGGCCACAATCAACAACCTGATCAACTCTATGCGAAGAAGATTTGTTGCACTGCGTGAGGCAAATGGTGGTCACATCAGATACTGTCTGGTTTTCTGACTAGCATCCTTCACTGAATTTGTTTAAATCATTTCAGTAACACTTTATACACAATAAGGTTCATTAGTTAACTACCTTAGTTAACATTAACTAAGAATGAAGAATACTTCTTCAGCATGTATTAATCTTAGTTAATATTAATTTCAACATTTACTAATACTTTATTAAAATCAAAGGTTGTATTTGTTTACATTAGTTAATGCATTGTGAATTAACATGAACAAATCATCAACAGCTGTATTTTTATTAACTAACAGAAATTTCATTTTTGGGTGAATTATTCGTTTACACTAAAAGTAATAATTATTTGTGAATATTATGTCTTCATAATTTTCTTCTAAATGTGAACGTTATCTCTTGCTTACTACTTTTAACACATGTACTGTTGCTGTACAGCATTGATCCCAACAGAACTCAAACCTCCACAGTAATGCAATTTGCACTGAATAGAGCCATGCCACTGCTTTTATTCAGCACTCAGTGATCCATAATGCCACATGGGCACTTATCACAGTGGTACTACTATCCATTTAGAGCAAGCTGTGGTTGTGTTAAACTTTTAGCATTCAACTTAAAATGCGAGTGGAATAGAATGAAGCGTGTACTTAACAAATTTTATGGCATCCCCTATTAAACTACTAAGACTTTTAGCCTAAGATATGTTACAGGAATATGACACAGACCATGTAATAATACCTCAGAATTACCACATTTTGTCAGAAGTTTCAAACATTCTACATATTGTGACCAGATTCTGTGTGGTTTCTTTGGTTTAACCCTATAGTGCAAAGATGTACCCATCATAGTGGTGAAAGAAATGCATATGTAAAATAATTTCCAATTTAATTTAAAACAATTTAAATGGGTTATGTGGAGCCGTTTGTGTGGCTGTTGCAGAAGATGCTTAGAATTCCGCCAAATATTCAATCCATTAAAACCTAAAACATACTGAACACTTGTACATAAGCATAGGCATGAATCCATGGTCTTGCATTAGTGCGTGGTAACAAACGAACCTCAGAACATTTACATGAATGCATTTAGCAGATGCTTATCCAATGTGTGCAATGTTTATTAGAAAGCTTCTCCGTACTCAAGGGAGCACTGCGTTTCCTTTAAATATAATTAAAGCCATCCCGATCTCATGAGAAAACATTGCAAAATCAACTCAATGTAAAACTCAAACACACAGAGAAAACAAGACAACTCTAAAAGGGAAAAATATCGGGCCATAATGGAAAAGTTATTTTCTATTATTGCCTGTAGGTGATTTTTCATAGGAAATGCATAGGCCTAAGCAAATGAGTAACATTGGATCCACATCCGTAATGTTTTCTCTAGTAGAGCACTAACGTATATAGTTAAAAATGTTATTTACTATAAAACTAATAAAATTAATGTTTATGCAGCATCACACTTGTGCATTAGCCTTCAAGATTATTTTTATAAAAATTTAGAATTATAATAATTATAAATATGTATTATTAAATTATTAATTTATTATATTGTAAATAAATATTCATTATTATTATAAATGTAAGAAAGTTCCCTTTCGTTGTCACTCCGAGTTACGTCGGATGACGACGAATGGGGTTTCGCTTAGAACACCTATCGACTTCGAGTATTACAAAACGAGCCAATGGCAAAGAAATGCCATGGGTCTGTGGAATTTGCATAGCGTATCTCCGCCTTACCTCGTGGGTATAAAAGGAGGACGCCAGCAACATGCAGATATGTTTTCGCTTCGGAGCCAAGAATATTTCTTCACTCCACAGTCATCTCTGACTTCGCTCTACGAGACGAGCTTCTCTCTCCGATGTTGGTGTGACGGCGATCTGCAGCGAGCTCACAGTGCCTGCTGATCTGTGCAGTGATCTGCCAGTGTGTGTGTGTCTCCCTGTGTGCTTCAACATCGCGGAGTTTTTTTCTCCTCTCTTAAAAGAGCTCGCACGCGGCACGTCTTTTTAAAGACGGCTCGCCCGTGCATTTCTGGTTGCAGCGGACTGGTATCGGACTCTGATGGGCACGAGCGCTGTCTAGTGTGTTGGGCTTTGATCATGCTTGAACAGCGCTCGTGGATGACTCATGTTCTCTCTGGGAACGTGATCATCGCGTCATATATAGGTCGAGACTCGGTGAACTCGCAAGAGTGAGAGTCCCCTCAGCCACCCCCCGATCTTCGGCTGGTGGCCAGGGTGACCTGAGGGTGTTGGTCTGGAACAAGGCGCCGACTCTGTGTCCGCGACCCCAGCCCCCCTCTTTAATGACGGTGCCCGCTAGCGAACTGATGATTCCACGAGTCTACCCCCAAAGAAAAAAAAAAAAGGGGGGGCCCGTGTGTTTTCATTTGAAGCTACAGAGGATGATGCTGTGTCTGTAGCAGCATCACTAGGTGGGCTTGATTCTTCTGGAAATGACGACTCGTCACAGCTGCCACCCTCTGGTGTGCATACGGTTGTGCATGAGTCTGATCCGGATATGACGGCCATGCTTTCCCGGGACGATTGGTTTTTGGGTGAGGCCGCCGACCCGCGTCCACGGCAAACCCCAATATCTTTCCTCCCGGACGTGCATGATGAGATCACGGGTCCGCTCGTTGGTCTCATCCGCCTTTCCTCCCCTCAGGGGCCGCTGCCCATGGGTACACTGGGGTCCCCCCGGTTGAACGCTCTGTTGCCATGCTACTGTGTCCTCAGAGTGCTTCCCGGCGCAATCCTAAGCACCCGTCCAAAGCCTGTAGTTCTTTTCGTCTACACTAATCTGTGGCGAAATCCTATAGTGCCACAGGACAGGCAGCCGCCTCACTGCATCCCATGACCGTTCTGCTGGTCTACCTGACCCAGATGCTCATGGACATGCAGGAGGGCGGGACAAGGCTCTTCAGTGAGCTGCGCGCCGCCACTGACCTTGCTCTCCGAGCGACGAAAGTGGCCGTACGCTCTCGGAGTCAGGTGATGTTCACCATTCTGGGGCTGACCGGTCTGAGGTGCACGATGTCGGGTGGACCCGTCTGCTCGACACCCCCATCTCCCAAGTCGGCCTCTTCGGCGGTGCGGTTGAGTGCTTCTGCCCTACAGTTCTCAACCGCCCATGAGCAGATTGAGGTTATTCTGCCCGACGGCCCCGCCGTCCGCTCAGATCCCTCAGTCTGCCCACCGCCGAAGGCACCCTCCTACGGTTCCAACCCCGCCCATTCACCCGGGCCTGGCTCTGGAAGACCGTAGCTGGGACACCACAGCCCTCTCCAGCCCCGCCCCCCTCTAAACGCCGGGTTAGCGGCACTTTTGAGATGGGCTGCTCAGAGATGAGACTCAGTTCTTCCAGGAGTTGGTAGCAGGGCCACTCCTTTCCCCGGTGGAGGGCTGGCGAAGAATCCTTATTCAGAAAGAACTGACTCTCTCGTCTCTGAGCATATAGAGTTCTCGGACAACACAGAGCGCCGCCCACAAGCCGTGCTCTCCTCGTCCCCCTCTGTTCCAGAGGCGGTTGACACGGCGTGCCGTCCACGGACCGCTTCGCCCCTGTCCCCCTCTGTCGCCAGACCCCTGACAGAGCAGGCCCCCGTGGAACGCTGGCCCTTCCCTGGGCTCCTCTGTCAGGGTGCGGTTATGACCTTGCCCCCACACCGGGCCGCTATGCCGTCCACGTCTGGGCCGGTCATTCCGCTTCGCTGCACCACCCGGGGGACGTCTGTGGTTCTTGACGCCGCTGGTACAGTAGGGAGCCTGCCTAGAGCTTCCCTTTTGTTCCGCTGGGTAACGCGATCCATCGGCTCGGCTTGCGATTCAGTTCGCACGGTCTCCTCCCCGCTTCAGGGGAGTCTGCTCCACTTTGGTCGGTGGCTATGCCCCTATCATGAGAGCGGAGGTTGCTACCCTACTGGCGATGGGTGCGATTGAGACTGTTCCTCCAGCCGAAATGAGGTCCGGGTTTACAGCCCCTACCTCATTGTCCCGGAGAAGTCTGGTGGGTCACGGCCAATCCTGGACCTACGCATCTGAACCGCTCCCTTCACAGGCTGCCGTTCAAGATGCTCCTGGCCAAACGCATTTCTGGATGTGTGCGGCCACAGGATTGGTTTGCAGCGATCGACCTGAAGGACGCCTACTTTTATGTCTTCGTTCTCCTTCGACTCAGACCATACCACCGGTTTGCTGTCAGGGCACGCACATATCAGTACGCTGTTCTCCCATTCGGGCTAGCCCTGTCTCCTCGCGCCTTCACAGGGGTTGTTGAGGCAGCCCTTGTTCCTCCATGGGAACACGTGGTTCGCATCCTGAACTATCTCGGTGACTGGCTGTCTTAAGCTCACTCCTGAGACCAGGTTTGCGAATACAGGGACCCAGTGCTCCGGCACCTAGCTCGTCTGGGCCTTCGGGTCAACTGGGGAAGGAGTAAACTTTGCCCCGTGCAGAGGATCTCTTTTCTCGGTATGGACTTGGTCGCCTTCTCCACTCAGCCATTGCTGACTTGCCTGAGACTATCAAGCGCAAGAGTGCGGTTCCACTGAAGTTTTTTCAGAGGCTCCTGGGGCATATGGCATCTGCAGCCGCGGTACGTCGCTCAGATTGCTTTATATGAGACCGCTTCAGCTTTGGCTTCGCGACCGAGTCCCGAGGTGGGCATGGCAACACGGTACCCTCCGAGTACCAGTTACTCCGACCTGCCGTCAGTACTCACCCCGTGGTCGAACCTCAGTTTTCTACGGGCCCGAGTGCCCCTGGAACGAGCTTCCCGGCATGTTGTTGTCTCAACAGATGCCTCCACGGGCTGGGGCGCCATGCGCAATGGACATGCTGTCACACTCTCATGTTGAGCAGAAATGCTCCTGAAAAATTCTGTGAGATTTATCACACCCAGGTGTTGAGCAAGGTTGCTCCTGAAGCTCAGTGATTCTCGCATGTAGTGTTGAGCAGTATGGCATGTCTATTGCCTCGAGTTGCTGGCAGTACGCCTTGCCCTGCACCGCTTCCGGGCGTTGCTCTGGGGTCAACACGTACTAGTCCGATCAGACAATACCGCCACAGTAGCGTACATTAACCATCAAGGTGGTCTACGCTCGCGCCGTATGTCGCAACTCGCCCGCCACCTCCTCTTATGGAGTCAGAAGCATCTGAGGTCGCTTCGAGCCATTTTCATTCCGGAGTCCTGAACTGTGCAGCCGACGAGCTCTCACGGCTTCGGCCACTCCCTGGAGAATCAGGTTCAGCTGATTTGGGACCAGTGCGGGGACACGCAGATAGATCTGTTTGCCTCTCACGACTCGACCCATTGCGCCCAGTTTTATTCCCTGACCGAGGGCACGCTCGGCACGGATGCTCTGGCGCACAGCTGGCCGCAGGGCCGCAAGTATGCGTTTCCCCCAGTGAGCCTTCTTGCGCACACCTTGCGCAAGGTCAGGGAGGACGAGGAGCAGGTCATTCTGGTTGCTCCTTACTGGCCCAACCGGACCTGGTTCTCCGAACTAGTACTTCTCGCGACAGCACCTCCCTGGCCGATCCCTCTGAGGAAGAACCTTCTTTCTCAGGGACGGGGCACCCTATGGCACCCTCGTCCCGATCTTTGGAGCCTCCACGTGTGGCTCCTGGTTGGGACGAGGCAGGTTTGAGTACCCTACCACCAGCGGTGGTGGCTACCATCACTTCCGCTAGAGCGTCGTCCACGAGACACGTCTATGCGTTGAAGTGGAACCTCTTCGTCAACTGGTGCTCTTCTCACCGAGAAGACCCCCGGAGATGCTCGATCAGCGTTGTGCTTTCCTTCCTTCAACAGGGGTTGGAGCGAAGGCTGTCTCCCTCCACCCTGAAGGTCTATGTTGCCGCCATTGCCGCACATCATGACCTCATTGAAGGTAAGTCGGTGGGGAAGCACGACCTGGTCATCAGGTTCCTGAGAGGAGCGAGGAGACTAAATCCGCCTCGCCTCCTCTCGTTCCCTCTTGGGACCTCTCAGTGGTTCTAACTGCCCTGAAGAATGCTCCCTTTGAGCCCCTGCAATAAGTCGAGCTTAAGTTCCTGTCTATGAAGACAGCGCTCCTGGTTGCACTGGCCTCCATCAAGAAGGTTGGGGACCTGCATGTATTCTCCGTTGACGAAGCGTGCCTGGAATTTGGGCCGGCTTCCTCTCACGTGATCCTGAGACCCCGGCCTGGATACGTGCCCAAGGTTCCTACCACTCCCTTTCGGGACCAGGTGGTGAACCTGCAAGCGCTGCCCTCGGAGGAGGCAGACCCAGCCTTGGCACTGCTCTGTCCAGTACGCGCTCTCCGCGCCTATGTAGACAGAACGCAGTGTTTCAGGACCTCTGACCAGCTCTTTGTCTGTTATGGTGGGAAGCTGAAGGGAAAGGCTCTCTCCAAGCAAAGGTTGTCTCACTGGATAGTGGACACCATTGCTTTGGCATACCAGCAACAAGGTTGACCGTGCCCCCTTGGTGTGACTGCCCACTCCACCCGGAGTGTGGCGTCCTCTTGGGCTCTAGCGCATGGCGCCTCGCTAACAGACATCTGCAGAGCTGCAGGCTGGGCGACACCTAACACATTCGCCAGATTCTATAATCTCTGAGTGGAGCCTGTGTCCTCTCGTGTACTCGCTTCAACCAGCTAGTACCGGACCCGCTCAGGTGTCTTCGCTTGCTCGCCATTCCACTCCACGGACTGGATACGTGCGATATTTTCCACAGGTGAGCTTTCCTGAAAGCCCTGAGCTCCTCCAGCATTCCTGACGTCGGCGCCAGTGTATATTGCCTGTGCGTCGGCTAGGTGCCTCCCGTGTGCACGGTCCCTCCTCTGAGCGACCCCCACATGTGTATTTCCACTGTAAGCCTCTCTGAGCATGTGTCTTTCCCTTGGCAAGCCACCTTGCCACCCCTGGGGTTGAAATATTCCACCTGCGGCTGGACACCCCAGTGTTTTCCATATGCTTCCTTCGGGTCATATGTGTAGTCTCTAAGTCCCCCCCCTCTGGGTTGATATTAATTGCATACTTCCCCTAAGCTTGGGATATGCTTCCCAGTGTACTTTGGTATTCCTGTGATAAATGGAGTCCTTTGTCCAGGCTGACAGGGATCTCGATTTACGCAGGGCACTGGAAGACAGCTGAGAAGGTGGTGTGATTAGACTGGTAACCCCATTCGTCGTCATCCGACGTAACTCGGAGTGACAACGAAAGGGAACGTCTACGGTTACGTATGTACCCCTTGTTCCCTGAGTAGGGAACGGAGACGTTACGTCTGCCTGCCACTTTCCGCTGTACCGCGGGGATCGCCTGAGCTCAGTCTTGGCTCCTCAGCGAAGAAACATATCTGCATGTTGCTGGCGTCCTCCTTTTATACCCACGAGGTAAGGCGGAGATACGCTATGCAAATTCCACAGACCCATGGCATTTCTTTGCCATTGGCTCGTTTTGTAATACTCGAAGTCGATAGGTGTTCTAAGCGAAACCCCATTCGTCGTCATCCGACGTAACGTCTCCGTTCCCTACTCAGGGAACGGGGGTTACATACGTAACCGTAGACGTTCAGCATTTGTTCAATTTACATTTATTATAGGCTAGCTTTTTTTCACAATACATCGTTTCAAAGCAGCTTTACAGAAAATGCATGTTTCTACATCACAATTTAGAGTGTTCTCTAGTTCTGTTGTCAGAGATGACTGTGCCCAAGTAATGTATTTCAGAAATGTACATATACAAATCATGCAGTTATCTAATAATGTATTCATTTACGGCAGAAACAATGAGCTCATTGAAAGGGGTGGTAAAACACGATTTCACTTTTCTAACTTTAGCTAGTGTGTAATGTTGCTGTTTGAGCATAAACAATAGGGCTGTGAATCTTTGGGTAGACAGCGAATCGATTCGATTCACAATTCAGAGTTTTTCGGTTCGATTCAAGAACGATTTTTGCAAATCAGAACGATTCAATTCGATTCGATTAACAATGAAATTTGATTCCATTCGATTATTAATTATTCAAATCTGTAAATTTTAGTATACATCAGCATCTGAGCAAATGAAATCAATTTTGGGGAAATTCATTCAATACATTTTCAGTAACTTGATTCAGGACTTCAGTTCAATAGCTTAACTTCTTAGGACTCAAAATACATTAAAGGGGACCTATTATGCCCCTTTTCACAAGATGTAAAATAAGTCTCTGATGTCCCCAGAGTGTGTATCTGAAGTTTTAGCTCAAAATACCCAACAGATAATTTTTTACAGCATGTTTAAATTGTCACTTTTTGAGGCTCAGAAAAACGCACCGTTTTAGTGTGTATCCCTTTAAATGCAAATGAGCAGCTGCTGCCGGCCCAGAGGGCGGAGCCTCACGAGCTCGCAGGACGTGTGTCAGGACTATCTCTCATCTCACGGAATGATAATATCAAAACATAAACTCTCAGTAGCCGTGTTCATTTCGACCCGGAGTGCGACAATGATGCCCACAGAGCCAGATAATATATGCTGTATGGAGATTGAACAGGTATAGTCTAGTTTAATTACGGTTATAATTTGTTTTTCCATCTTTCTTTTATCCACTATTAGTAGCCTAACTTACAAGCCTGTTGTAGCGGACTGCGTCCGAATGTTGTAAAAATATACTGATGAGTTCAATGTAGTTTATTGTACATCACACAAAAGACGAAGCGTCAATTTCACTCTAGAAAATCACTGTAAGAGCTGAATAACACTGTATAAGAAGTCCGCATTAAAGTATTATCCATAAACTCCCTCCCTCTCCCTTTCATTATTATCAACATACACAGCGAAGTACAAAAAACACTCGTTACAACTAACAACAACAGTAAACAATTATACACACACCTTTTCAGGGGGTGCTTAATAAACTGGTAAACTGTATATCCATAAAACAACTCCTATGAACTGTAATAAAGTGCGCGCTCTCACTTTCATTACTGCCATGATCAATAATGTTAGGCCTATCGCTCCAGTAAATAAACAGAGCTATGTGGATTAATACATTCAGCTACATGTTGTGTTCTGGGTGAGTAGTAAGCACGACACCGTATATCTTCAATGACTCGTATTTATTTCCATCTTAACAGCACATGTGTTCGACCGTAACTTTACACGTCTAACCCTCGAACCCCCTTCTTCTTCTTCCACCCACTCCTTTATCCTCTTACAACACAGCGTCTCTAAAGGTAGCATTAGGAACTACAGTATGGAATACAACATTTCTCCTCTTTGTAAAAACATTGTTCTTAACCCAACTTGATGGAAACATGTACTCTGAATAAAGTAGTGTGACAACCTAGACAACTATTCAGTAACAGTCCGTATATTATATTCAATGTATATAAAACAGTGACATATCTGTTACCTAACTCACGACATAATACATGAACGTCTCTGGTTACCTATTTAACCCTAGTTCCCTAAAGGAACGAGACGCTGCGTGACAACGCTTTGGGAACGCTTCTGCGTGAGTGCGTCATGAAGCACGTATGAAATCAGTCCAATGGCGAGACGGAACGTCATAGGCGGGTGACGTCATCGACCAGGAAACTATATAAGCACCCCAAAACACAAGCACGTCAGCTTCTGATAAAACTGAAGCAAGTGCTCACGGGCATGCTGGGAGTATGGCACAGACACGCAGCATCTTGTTCCCTTCAGGGAACTAGGGTTACATACGTAACCAGAGACGTTCCCTATCAGGGAACTCGAGCTGCGTGACATTGCTTTGGGAACGCTAATACCAACTCCGCCATAAGAGCAAGTGTCCGTCGTGTGAAGTCAGAGCGCACATTCGAACGAAAGCACCCGCGCCCCTGGAGTGGAGCTGAAGTCAAGATGATAAAACTTTACGAATGTATGCGGTGAGGACCATCCTGCCGCATCGCAAACGTCCTGAATTGATACTCCTGACAAAATAGCCTTAGAGGCAGCCATACTCCTGGTTGAATGAGCCCGGACAGCCAAAGGAGAAGGCTGACCGGCGGACTCGTAGGCAAGTGAGATGGCCTCGACCACCCAATTGCTCAACCTTTGCTTAGATACTGGACAGCCCTTCTTAGGGGGTCCAAAGCAAACGAATAGTTGTTCACTCTTTCTCCACAGGGCAGCTCTGTGGACATACGCATCTAGAGCCCTAACTGGGCAGAGCAGATTAAGTTTCTCTTGGTCCGACGTCAAAAATGGAGGAGGACAGAAAGCCTGCAGTACAATAGGCCTGACCACATTAGTAGGAACCTTGGGAACATACCCCGGTCTAGGGAGGAGGAAAGCCTTAACCATGCCGGGTGAAAATTCCAAGCACGAGGGAGAGACCGACAGAGCTTGACTATCTCCTATTCTTTTTAATGAAGATATAGCAAGAAGAAATACAGTCTTTAGAGTGAGGAATTTCTCAGAAACTTCTTCAATGGGCTCGAACGGTGCTAGAGAGAGACCTTCTAGAACAACCGCCAGGTCCCAGGTCGGCACCCTCGTGCGAACTGCTGGCCTCAGCCTCAGAGTGACACGAAGGAAACGAGTTACAAGTGGGTATCTCCCAAGAGAGGCTCCACTTAAAGGGATGTGGTAAGTAGATAAGGCCGCCACGTACACCTTCAGTGTGGAGTGGGATAACCCTGTGGAGAAGCGCTCCTGAAGGAATTCCAGTGTGGAGGATGGTCTCCACGACCTCAGTCGAGAGACCAGATTCTATGAGCTGGGTCACCTCAGAGGCCTAGCCCACAACTTCCATAGATCTGGGCGGGGGTGAAGTATCGACCAGCTCGCCTGAGAGAGAAGGTCCCTCCTGATCGGAATCTCCAGGGGAGAGCCGTCGAGGAGAGAAATTAGGTCCGCAAACCAAACTCGGGCCGGCCAGTACGGGGCTACCAACAGTAGACTGACCCCATTCCGGCGAACCCTCTCAAGAACTCCTGGGAGCAGAGCAATCGGGGGAAATGCGTACAGGCGTGACCTCGGCCACTCCTGTACCATTGCGTCCAACCCCAGAGGGGCTGGAGGACTTAGGGAAAACCACAGTTGGCAGTGTGATGTTTCCCTGAATGCAAATAGGTCTACCTCGGCACGACCGAAATGTTTCCATAGGAGCTCCACCACCTCGGGGTGGAGTCTCCATTCCCCGGGCCTCGGCCCCTGCCTCGACAGGATGTCTGCCCCCTGATTTAAATACCCTGGGATATAAATCGCCCTCAATGAAAGAAGCTTCCCCTTGGACCATAGAAGGATCTGGCGAGCCAGCTTGTATAACGGGCGCGAACGCAGACCCACTGATGGTTTATATAAGAGACCACCGATGTGTTGTCTGACAGGACAAGAACATGATGACCTCTCAGGTCTGGAAGGAAGTGTTTCAGAGCCTGAAACACCGCCAGCATTTCTAGACAATTTATATGCCATTGAGGATGATGGTCCTGCCACAGACTCTGAGCTAAGCGACCACTCATGATCGCCCCCCAGCCTGTGAGAGAGGCGTCCGTCGTTAGTGTTACACAACGACACGGAGCCCCCAACACAGGCCCTAGGGACAGGAACCAAGGTTCTTTCCACACAGTCAGGGCACGGAGACACCGTTGCGTGACTCTGATCTTGCGGTGCGGGTTTCCCCTTGGGGAGAACCCCTTGGTCCTGAAACACCACTGCAGTGGTCTCATGTACAGCAGGCCGCAAGGTATAACGTTGGACGCTGCTGCCATCAGACCCAGAATTCTCTGATATTCTTTTACAGTGAGTGACTGGCCTAGCTTTGCCTGTTTGACGGCTAAGAGAATCGAAGCTATACGAGCAGGAGACAGACGTGCCTGCATCGTCGTCGAATCCCAAACCACACCCAGAAAAGTGGTCCTCTGTACTGGAGAAAGCACACTCTTCTTGGTGTTGAGCCTCAACCCCAACTTTTTTATATGGGCGAGAACGACATCTCGATGCCGAATCGCCTGATGCTCCGATTGAGCCAGAATCAACCAATCGTCGATATAGTTTAAAATGCGGATGCCCTGGAGTCGCAGCGGAGCCAGAGCGGCATCCATACATTTCGTGAAAGTTCGGGGAGACAGTGCTAGGGCGATCGAAAGAACTCGATATTGGTACGCTTTGCCCCCGAAACTGAACCTCAGGAACTTCCTGTGTTGTGGAAGGATGGAAATGTGGAAGTATGCGTCCTTTAGATCTATCGTGACAAACCAGTCCTCGGACCTGATCTGTGACACGATCTGCTTGAGAGTCAGCATCTTGAACTTGAGCTTCCCTACTGAGCGATTTAATAGGCGCAGATCTAAAATTGGACGCAACCCCCCCATCCTTCTTTGGAACGATGAAATATCGTCTGTAATAACCCAACTCCCTGCTGGGAGGAAGAACTCGTTCTATAGCCCCCTTCAGCACAAGAGTTTTCACCTCCTGTTCCATAACCAGAGCCTGCTCGGGGTCCACCACTGTGGGAAGAACACCTCTGAAGTGAGGCAGGCGTGATCTGAACTGAATCGCGTACCCATTCTCGATAGTCTGAAGGACCCATTGAGATACATTTGGAAGGCTTTTCCACTCTGCCAAAAATTCTACTAAGGGTACCAGTCTCTCGAGACTGGTCTCTGGAATATTTTGAGTGGCAGACACAGTGCCCTGTAACGGCGCACCGGTATGGAACAACTGGTCCGACCGCTCTAGACTACTCCTCCGAGTGGGCGAGGGTCCCTCGAGAAAGCGCTCGCTGGGACCGTCCACGCCCTGCCCCGCATGCGGGGTTGGTAGAACGGGCCCCTGAGGGCACCGAGAGAGAACGGGCGCCGTGTAATGCGGCGGACACCTTCCCCTCTCGGTGGGGACCACCCTCAGTATCCTGACGCTTTTGGTGTCAGGACCTCTTCTTCGACGAGCCCTTTTTGGCAACAATAACTGTCCTCAGATCAGCCCTGCCCCTGGACGACCTCGTCTGTGAGCGCCGCGTCTCGTCCCAGTTTTGCTGAGGAGGAGCACGAGACGCGACGCTCTATTCTTGTTGCGCTCGGTGTGAGGAGCTACTCGACGGCCAGGGCTGCTCCCGCCCAGCAGCCCCGAACACGGAGGGGGATAAATTTCTGGAGCGCCGCTGCCTGCTTTTTCTCTTCCTGAAACCTCTCGATGACCGAATTTACTGAGTCACCGAAGAGGCCAGCAGTTGAAAGCAGGGCGTCCAGGAGAAAAGATTTTTCCTTTTCTTTCATGTTGGATAAATTCAACCATAAGTGTCTCTCCGTTGCCACCATGGCTGCCATAGAACGGCCCACTGATTTGGCCGTCTCCTTGGTGGCAGGGAGAGATAGATCTGCTGCCTGATGTAATTCTCGAATTACTTCAGCACTAATTTCATCCCCCTCACTCATATCTTTTAATAGGTCTGCTTGATATGCTTGTAATATCGACATAGTGTGTAAGCACGCTGCCGCTTGACCTGCCGCCGAGTAAGCTTTGCCCACCAAAGCCGAGGTATTTCTTAATGGCTTTGTGGGCAATTTCTAAGGACAGACAAAAACACTTTGAGACACAGACTGATATATTCACACACAGAGCGCTTGCTGAAGACTCAGCGCGCTTGTGTTTTGGGGTGCTTATATAGTTTCCTGGTCGATGACGTCACCCGCCTATGACGTTCCGTCTCGCCATTGGACTGATTTCATACGTGCTTCATGACGCACTCACGCAGGGGCGTTCCCAAAGCGTTGTCACGCAGCTCGAGTTGCCTGATAGGGAACAGTCAGCATAAGCAGTCAGTTGACATTGGAACGTATTAATAACCTTTCTTTACTGTTACTTCAAACACTATTATAAACCAAGACGTGGTTAACTCTCTCAGAACAGTTTTTTTTAAGCTACACTTGTGCAACTTGGATGTAAACAGTCCTGTTTAGTGTATCTCATAGTCCTTGTGCCAAACAGGCTTACATCTCATACGTGAGACTTTCACAGCACTATGTGTAGTGTTGTGTGTGTGCTGCGCTGTGTTACTGGCACAGTCAATCAATTCGGGTGAGTATGCCAGGTGAGCAGCATTCCACTTTTTCCCATCACTGAGCAGAAATGTGTTGGTTCCCACTCTCTCCTCTACTCTTACCGGAGCAGAAAATCTAGGATGACCTTTTGGGGTTGCCCGAGGAAGTCTTATTCTCACTCTCCCTCCCACACCAAAGAGAGGATTGCGAGCACCGCGTCTGTGATCAGTGTATAGTTTCATTTTGTCCTGTTTCTTTTTCACATTTTCACGGACCGCAGCAAGATCACATTTACCCTCCCCTGTAAAGGCAGGATGTTAAGCTTGGTTCGCATCTTCCTCCCATATAAGAGCTCATATGGTGACACACCCGTAGTAGCGTGAGGGGTTGCACGGTACACCTGAAGCCACTCTGTAACAGCTTTGTTCCATGGTTGTGAGTGTTGAATGGCTGTCTGGATACAACCTTTCAGTGCACGGTGAAATCTTTCAACAGCATCGTTAGATGCAGGATAGTACACGGATATGTTTAATATCTCGTTCCTTCAAAAACTCAGCGAAGGCAGCAGGGGTGAACTGTGTACCATTGTCCGTAACAATAGCCTATGGGTTGCCATGACGACTAAAAACTTTACTCAGAAATTTTATAACATCCACAGTAGTTGCACTACTAGCAAATGCAAGCTCAGGCCACTTGGAGTGATAGTCTGTCAGTGTTATAGCATATCTGCAAGCAGGGGCGGCGGTTTCAAATGGTTCGACTACATCCAGACCCAGTTTTTTCCACGGACCCTCAGGAAACTGAACTGGCTGCAGAGGTGCTGGATGCATCACAGCAGATTTGTCATTGGCCTGGCAGGGAATGCATGTAGCGATTGTTGACTGGAGCTGAGAGTCCATCTGCGGCCACCAGTAAAGATCCCGCAACCTCTGTTTTGTGCGAACTATTCCCTGATGAGGCTCTTGTGCCAAGGAAATCAAGTTGTGTCGTAGGGCTACATGAACTAACAACCTTGTTCCTCTGAAAATTAAAGCATCTTTCACTGCATGCTCATCTCTCACTCTGAAGAATGGAATCATGTCCTGACTCACTGCTTTGATGGAGGGTGACCAGCCATGTGTAATTTGCTTTTGCAGCATCTCCAGTTTAGGACAGGCAGCACAGGCAGTTTCAAAGTCAGTCACTGAAAGAGAACATAATGTAGAGGAAATTAATGCAACAATTTCAGGCTCTAAATCAGCAGAGTCATCATCAGATGACGGTATGGGAAGACGAGACAAGCAGTCTGCTGTGTGGTTCTGGGAACCCGGCCTATAGACAACGTCATAATCAAAACATAGCAGACGTGCCGCCCAACGAGCAATCGCATTCCGGCCCTCCCCATGCCTTTTGTAGTGAGTAAGGTGGTGAGTGCCTGATGGTCCGTGCGAAGTGTAAAGCGATGGCCCCACATGTACGTTCGCCATTTTTCAGTAGCCCACACACATGCCAGGGCCTCCTTCTCCACTGTAGAATATTTCTTTTCAGCATCAGTGAGTGTGCGAGAAGCGAAAGCCACTGGTTTTTCTGTTCCGTCTGATTGCACTTGGGTGAACACTGCGCCCAACCCGTTGTCGCTGGCATCCGTTGAAATAACTGAATGAAGTGTGGGGTAGAGGTCTGCGCGGGACACAATTTTCAGACCCGCTCCCGCCCGCTCCCGCAAAGATTTGTCATTTTTAGTACCGCTCCCGCCCGCATCTGTGATATAATGTCCCGCTCCCGCCCGCACTTTCTGTCTGACGAAAGGTCTTGGGGGAAAAATGCGTGCACACAAAATTCCTTACAGATACTTGGTAACATATTTATTGGTCCCATATTACGAACAGCATAATATTCACAACAGTACTTTATCTGAAGCACTAGAGGCGCTCTGTTCCTCGTCCATGCTGTCTATTTTGAACTTGAACTAGCTTTCGAATTCGAACTCGGAGCAGCGGGAAAGGAATTGTCTCTAAACAAGTGTGCGTGAGATTAGGCCCGGCCCTACCCGACAACATTCACAAGTTTAGGCTGCTTAAAACGTTTTTATTGCTGCCAATCAGAATCTCCCTCACAACTACAAATTATGTACGCTACTTTAATCATTTATATATTTTACTTTATACTCATATTTAATTTGCGGGAGTGCAGCGTGTCATCCCTCCCGCCCGCACCCGCAAGTGCACCTCATCATCCCGCCCGCTCCCGCAATGACCTTTAAAAATTTGTCCCGCGCCGCACTGTTTTGCGTCGGGACCCGCGGGAGTGCAGACCTCTAGTGTGGGGTCATAAATGACAAGAGCTGGACTGGACACAAGCATTTGTTTAATGTTCTCAAAATTGCTTTGAGCAGCAGGCGTCCAAGAAAATGGTCCCTTTTCTTTAGCGCATTCACGCATTGGGGCAACCACTGTCGCAAACCCAGGAAGGAATTTTGAGTACCAGGACACTAATCCTAGAAAGGATTGAAGAGATGCTGCATCAGATGGGGGCGGAGCTTCAAGGACCGCATCCAGATGCTCTCGATCAGGTAGGATTCCATTAGCGCTGATTACATGGCCCAGGAACCGCAGTGAATTCTGTTTGAAATTGCATTTTTTATCATTTAACACCAGCCCAGACTCTTTCAATTTCTGCAGTACAGTACTGAGGTTGAAGTCATGGTCCTCAGCTGATTCTCCATACACAATAACATCATCCAAGTAATTTTTGGCACCTGGCACGCCCTCCAGGATGGTTGCCATCATCTTTTGGAAAGCAGAGGGTGCCGACGCCAGGCCATAGGGAACCCTGCAATATCTGAACAGACCGCCATGAGTGATAAAAGCTGTAATATCTCTACAATCCTCATGCAGGGGAAACTGATAGTATGCATTAGCCAGATCAATAGTAGAAAATACTGTAGCACCCCTAAGGCTGGTAAGCATTTCATCAATGTGTGGTAATGGATAACAGTCAGTAATGACAGCTTTGTTAGCTTCTCTTAAGTGCACACATTCATATTCCACCTGTTGTCTTCCCAGTAACAACGATGGGGGACACCCAGGCTGAAGCATCCACACGTTCGATGACACCCGCTTTTAGCAGACGGTCTAATTCAGCTGCAACAGACGCTCTGACTGCCAAAGGTAAGCGTCGCAATTTCTGACGCACAGGTTTTACTGTGTGGTCAATTTTTACCTTGTGGACAAAGTTCTTTACACATCCTATTTCAGTATCTGTCAGGGATGTGGTATTGGTGGCCATGACAGAAGTGCCGACATTATCGCCCTTTATTTGAAGTTGTAGGGCAGAAATCAAGTCCATGCCTAACAAAGCAGTCCCTTTATCCACAACGAAGAATGTGGCAGCAGCTGACGCGTTTGATACACACCATTGTGCTTGCAGGCATCCGAGTACAGGTATGTATTCCTGTGCATAAGTCACCAGACGGATGGCAGGTGTTGATAATTGTGTGGCACTGAAATTATGTTTATAGATGTGAAGAGGCAGTATAGACACAGAAGAACCTGTATCCACAACGAATTGTACTGTGGTGCCAGATGAAGCAGGAGTATTGACAGTCACTTTGTAATGCAGTTTCTTTGGCACTTCGGCAGAGTTCTCTATATACAGCACTGTGAGTTCATGTACTTGTACCTCGCGCACACCACTCGCTGATGCTGAACGACACACACGAGCAAAATGTCCCTTCTTGTTGCATAATTTACAAAACACCTTTGCAGCTGGACACTGTGCCGAGATAGCTAGGTGTCTGTCTGAGCCGCATCTGAAACATGACTTACGGGTTGAAGAAGCGGGGGCAGCAGTCGGATGTGACCAGGGTTTCCCGCTCGTGTGTTGTGACTTGACTTGTACAGCTCGCACTGGAGCATCTCTATCGGCCGTCATTCTCTTTACGTGCTCAGCCGCGGTTTCTAATTGAGTTGCAAGGATAGTTGCTTGCTGTAATGTCAGGTCCGGCTCGAGTAACAGTCTCTGTCTAATATCATCACTGTGCAAATGTTCCAGCAATTGATTGCGGATCATATCATCCCCTTTATCACCAAAGTCACAGTTATCGGAAAGTGCATGCAAAGCAGCAACATACTGTTGTATGTTTTCGTGCGAGGCTTGTACTCTTTTTCTGAACGTATGCCGTTCCACGACAACATTAATTTTAGGCATGAAGTGTTTTTTCAAAGCATCAACAGCAGAATTTTATGTCTCACCGGTGTCTGGCAATGCGTAAAAGATCCGTTGGCCCTCTGCGCCCAAACAGTGAAGTAATGTAGCCCTCCTCCTAGCTACAGGCCATGCATCACCCACTGCGTTGATTACCGTCAAATAGTTGTCAAACATGCGCAACCATATTTCGAATGGCATGGTAGGCTCTCCCGGGCAAGCCAGGAACATTGACAGTGCAGAGACATGCACGGACATGGTTGATCAATAACTTTATACCAAACTTAGTATCCTCGTCGCCAGTTTGTTGTGTTCTGGGTGAGTAGTAAGCACGACACCGTATATCTTCAATGACTCGTATTTATTTCCATCTTAACTCCACATGTGTTCGACCGTAACTTTACATGTCTAACCCTCGAACCCCCTTCTTCTTCTTCCACCCACTCCTCTATCCTCTTACAACACAGCGTCTCTAAAGGTAGCATTAGGAACTACAGTATGGGAGACAACACTACACAACACCACCAACGCTTGGGAGACATTCTCGTAAGTGCAACTCTCAACTCGCTGTGACCTCGATCAGGGATCAGGGCGGTTCTATGTTAGAACGGCAGTAGGTGTTTCTCAATGTCAAGGAAGGATCCTCGGAAGCCGTTATTTCAAGATGCTACGTCATCGACATCCGTCGAAGGACTGTTCCAATATCAAGGATCCTCAGAATTTCAACCAAGGACTGAGTCCTTCGTTCGGAAAATATCCCATACACAGGAAAGGATGCATATGTTTAGCCTTCGCGCACTCAAATCACCCACAATCCTATCCGCGCAGCTTTGGTATCTTGTTCAAAAAATAAAAAATGTTGGACGTTAGCGGAGTCGGAGCAATAACGGGGCAATATGCTTTTAAATGTAAGTATACGTTACCTGTACATTTGTTATAACCGTAGTACATATAAGTAAAGTTTAACGTTTACATGCCAGTACAAATTACTACCGTATTGATATTACAAATTATACAAATATATACAAATTACGTTATTGATGGCTGACTGAACCGGACCTGTCATTTAACAATTGTTAGCTTGGTTGCCGTCACCGGCATTTCTTTTATAAATAACTAGTTAAGTTGTACAACGTAATTTAACATGGTTAGCAGAAGAGAATTCTTTTAAAAGCGTTTAAAATCGTACTGACCCCAAACATTTGAACGGTAGTGTACATCACAACTTTTTGATCTTTTTGAATTTTTGCAGCGCCAAAGCGGACCTTTTCACTGACGTAATGACGCAATGACGTGCACTTGCTAGCCTGTTCCATTTACGTTTTCTCCGAATGCTAAAGAGGAGCTTCGCCTAGCCTCTGAAGGAAATTACTTGGAAGGACCAGTCTTGTATCCAGTATCCAGTGTCTGTCAACACTAGTGGGCGGGGCCTCTGTCAACACTCGTGGGCAGGGCCTGTGGCTTTAGTGACGTCACTGAAGCCGCATTCTGAAAACAGGTCGTTGGGAGACACTGCTTATTATTTTCTTTTTGTGCTCTCTTCTCTTCATTTTTTGTTTTGAAAGATTGTTTATATTTCTTCTATGTATAGACTTGTTCTGTTGGTTAATATTGCAATAAAAAAAATAAAAATAAAAACACTGCTTATGATTTATGGGGATTTAAAAAAAAGGAAAGGGTGGATTTTTATCACTGCTGGGTGGTTGTGTACACACACTGCCATCACACATTTATGTCCAAACACCATGCAAAAGTGAATTTTGCATAATAGGTCCCTTAGGCAAGTAAAACGAGAAAAATAATACTACTTCTACATATTCAATGCACCATGAGTGCTTTTATTGTAAACATTGCATACATTTCCAGAAAATTTAGGAAATACAGCAAAGTGTGTAAATACAGCAAAGTGCAACTGGCAGTAATACCACACAGAGTGTGATTAAAACATGGTGGTGAGTGTAGTAAGACAGATTTGAACAAACAAATGGCTATGATATGACTTGTTTTTTTCTAACCCCATCTACTTGAGATATTTTTCAAAAAAATTAACTGATCAACACAATCTGGCAGTAAACTGCTTCTCTGAGAAGACACCGTGTCTCCTGCAGTGCTGAAAACTCTTTCTGAGGCCACACTGGTTGCAGGAATGCAAAGATAACTTCTTGACAGATTTGCAAGGATTGTAAGTTCTGTCTCATGGGACTTCCACCAGTCCAGTGCATTTTCAGTTAGTGGCAGAGGAACCATGGATCAGTATTTGAGTAACTCTGCTCTGCTGACCACGCTATCGGGCCTTTATAGTGGACAGGTCTCTGGCACCTGCTGAAAGATGTTGCCGAAGAGCAAATCCAGAGCTGTCAGTTTTTTTGCAGGACGCATCTCATCTATAAAAGAAAATTAATTAGATTGATGGAAATACATGATAAAAAAGATGTTTGTTTGCATTTCTTTTCTTGTCCTTAAATACATTTTGAATTACAAATGCATCCCAACCTTTTATGCTACAGTATTATGCCAGCAGGGGTGCTGATGGCGCAGTGGATAAGACAAATGCCTTTGGTGTGAGAGACCCAGGATCAAATCCACTGTGAGACACCAATGTGTCCCTGAGCAAGACAATTAAACCCTAGTTGCTCCAGAGGCGTGCGACCTCTGACATATATAGCAATTGTAAGTCGCTTTGGATAAAAGCGTCAGCTAAATTAATAAATGTAAATGTACCCTTTAAATTTAAACAGATTACTTATTAACAATTTAAAATACCTTCTTCAGCTGTGTCTGGTGGTTTCTCTTCAACTGCATCCTCCTGCCTTTCCACTTGAATCTGTAACAAAATGAAATATAAATACTAACATCACTCAAGTCAATAATTTTACTAAAACAAGCCAAGTACTATTTAGGACCATAATATTACAATCTTATAATCCTTAATACAGTCTAGTTAATTAGCCAGCATTTGGTTCATGAAATTAAGAGAAGTTGCTTACATACACTGTTTGTGGCATCAACAGTAAGTTTAGTGAAGACGCATTCCTTTTCTTCGTTTCCTAGAAAGGGTAGCCCTTTGATGCTGGGGTCCAATGCAGATGCTAGCAAAAAAAAAAAGAAAAAAAGAATGAAATACTATTAGTTGTTACCAAGTCAAAATGAAAACTATGAACAATGTTGTGCTATTAAAAGTTTGAATATAAGTAACTAGAAGGGGGCACGGGGTGGTTCATTCCTGGTATGCGGTGACTTTCCTGTCCCAATGATTTATTTACTCATATTTTCTCTAAAATGAGTCACATATTTATAATAAATGGCTTAAATTGTAGATTTAAGTATTCTTTACATTTAAACAGAGATAATAGGCATTTAAAATAATATTTTGTATTTTACACAATTTTAATTGATGTATGCATTCAATTATATCATGTCCTCAGTGCACAGTAATCAACTTCTGCAAGAAATATAAACCATGAAATGACAAAAAACTCAAAATATTTTTTAAATATGTTATAGACTAGGCAAAATATCCTCTAATCATACATATAAATCATGTGGAAATATAGGTCTTTTTCTTAAAATTGTCTTCAATTACTGCGTCCCTGAAGTCATCTTCCACCCTGTTAGTATGTACGTTTTTGCCTTCCAAATCCGACTGCAATTTCATTGAGACCATTTTCAAGAAGTGACTTAATTTCTTTTACCTGCTGGAATTCAACTGTACAAACTGAGGTAAGCTTCAGCTCTCACTCCTAACTTTGTTTTTTAGTTTTTGAAATGTTATCCTGCTTGTCCCACCCTTAAAGTTCCACCCTGTTAGGCTATGTTATGGCGAATGTTTGTCCTATCAAAAAAATGTAAAAACAAATCCGACATAGTTATAAAAGTTCTGTTCATCTGTAGAAGGTTAGCTAGCTGAATGTTGATCACTCAAAGAGCTATGGCTAACTTAGTTCAGAATTTTCCACCCTCTTAGATTCCACCCTGTTAGGTCTATAATCCTAAGGGTGGAATGTGAAACATATTCTATTCATCAAACATTGTTTTGCTTTTTTCAAGAAGAAAAAAAAGAATCCAAGATGGCATAAGGGACATATACTATCCAAGAAAAGCTCATTATTGTTTAACATTTACATTATTAACATGTTGTGATAATAACTATGTATATGTCCCTAACAGGGTGGAATATTTTTATGGACAGTGTCTGAACAATCTACCAATAATTATTATTATAGAGTCCCTGAGCTTGACCAATATGTGTTCCTTATAGTTAAACACGTCACTATTTTGATAGAATGCTAAAAACATGAAAATCATGTCCTTTTTTCCCCAACACTTACGAAGCCAAAATGTCACTGCATACCAGGATTTACCAACATATTACTTTATCTTTTGTTTTAAAGACTAAAGGCACTATAATATTTTTCCTAAAAAAGCAGAGCCGTGGTAAACATTAAAATGTGAGAACTTTACATGCAACTCTGTGTAATTTATACTGAATGGGTTTTTGTTTATTTTTACACCGCAACAGGACATCCAAGGTTGAAACCATGTCAGAGACAGATTTCATGCAGAGAATGTTCGCCGACACACAAAAACACACACACATTCAATGTTTGTGTTGAGAATAAAGCATGTTAAATGATTAATTAATGCCTGGGTGATGTTTTTTATTTATTAGAACAAAACTGTGTGGTCCAATCCATGTAAAATACAAAATGATTTTCAGGCTCTTGTTCAGTGCCACATTTAATACCATCTATATTCGGTCACTGAGCATTGCAAAGATTTTTTTAAATCATGCTTAATATTTTCTAAACAAGTATTTATTTCCATTTGAATTTTCTGATTTCCTATGGGCCCCCCCTGACTGGATCTTGGTCCCCCCTGTGCCCCCCCCCCCCCCCCCCCCCCCCCCCCATTTATAAAATCCTGGAATCGCCCCTGGAGCTGGATCACTCCTCCATAGGATTCTAAGGGATTGAAGCTTGTCAGCCCCTAAAAGTTATTAAAGACAACGTTAAAATAGTCCAAGGTACTACAGTGACTCAATATTAAGTTTATCAAATGACGAGAATACTTTTTGTGCGCAAAAAAAATAAATACATGACGACTTTATTTCAACTATTCGTTTCCTTTTCTGCTGTCCTCGAGTCAGTTCAATAGTTGTTGTACGTCACACGCATCACACACATGACCAGCGTCGGCCAATAGTGAGCCTACATGTGAAGTAGCTCTACGCTATCACACTAAGTTAACTGACTAGAGGCCCAAAGAGAAGGAAATAAATAGTTGAAATAAAGTCGTTATTTTTGTTTTTTATTGCGCATAAAAAATATTCTCGTTGCTTGATAAATTTAAGATTGAGCCACTGTAGTCACTTGGACTATTTTAACGATATCTTAAAGTTTTCGGGGCTGGCAAGTTTCAATCCCTTAAGAAGCCTATGGAGGAGTGATCCAGCTCTCAGATTTCCTCAAAAATATCTTAATTCGTGTTCCGAAGATTAACGAAGGTCTTACGAGGTTGGAACAACATGAGGGTGAGTAAATACTGACAGAATTTTAATTTTTAGGGTGAACTAACCCTTTAAGCAGAATGTCGCGGGAGTTCGTATGCCGGGATGAAAAGTCCGTTGTCATCCCTGATTTAATTTCTCGAGTCATGTATGTATCGTCCTCGCAGGGCTCGAGATGTTTCAGTTGTTTAGCCTGGAGAGGCGCAATCATAGACACGGTTGGTTGTTCTTCTTCACACATCATAGCAGTAACAATCTTAATGGGTGCCATCACTTTCACAATATCCTCAGTATTACTGATGTCCGTTTCTGGGAGAATGTGTACTTCTGTTCCCCTCCGCAAATTCTTAGACATAAGCGTTGCCAAGATTGCAGGTTTTTTTGTTCAAAGAAACGCTCAAGCATTTCCACTGAACTATTCCACCTAGTACAAACGTCCTGTTTAAGTTTGTGTACCGGCAAGCCGAGAATTTGCTGTTTCTCCTTTAACGTGCATGTAGCAGTTGAACTTCGGTGGAAAAACGAGACAATACGTCTTACTTTGCCCAACAATCGCTCTGCACTGCTAACTTTCATGGCCTTTTGAGACATCAGGTTTACAGTGTGTGCAAAGCAAGTCATGTGGGGGGTAAATCCAGCAACTTTACCTGCAACAATCATATTACAGGCGTTATCAGTAACAAGAGCAGGACTCTTGTCTGCAATTGTCCACTCGGAGCAGGCATAGCGCAGTTTGCCAGTTCATGGAAATCAGATGTGTGGTAATTGTCACATAAGACTTGGTCGAACACGATGTCCAAGAATCAGTCATGAGGGCAACACAAACCGATTGAGAAAGCTTGAGCTGAACCTCCTCTTTCGCAGACCGATACAATTCCAGGATGCATTTTTCACTGAAAAACTGACGGCTGGGTATTCTAAAGTGTTTATCATATCTCTGAAACCAGTGTTCCCTTTCGAAGGGAACTCAACAATACGTCAACGACGCTATGGGGAACGCCTCAGGCGTGACAGGTGTCTGAAATCACTATCAAATCACGTCAATCATATTGACCGGCGACAGCCCGTGAATCATTAGCGTGAATGATTAACGTGCGACCTGGAAGTATAAAAGGGCGCCTTGCAAACATGACAAATCATCTCATCGTCTTCAGGGACTGTCTGTTTGAAAACGCTATTCAATGAAACGGTAAGAAAATTAAATGTACAGCACACGAGTGTGCTTTTCTTGCCTGGGAGAAGAGCGCGCACGGGAGATTCTCGAGGGAATCCTCTGTGTGAACTGTGAGCGTTTTCTCTTAAAACGCTCGCTCTCGTCTGGCCCTCTTCTCGAGTGAAGGGGGTTCAACGTCTGGTTCTCATGGTCCCGCTCGTGCCGAGGCAGAGCGGCGACTTGCATCATGGGCTTCCAGATAGAGCTCGTCGATCATCTTGAGAGTGCTGTAAACCTCTCAGATGATTCGACGGCTGACGAGGGTGAACTGCAGGTCGATGACGAGGATTTTTCACCGACGGTTTCCTGCAGTTGCTGCTCTTCAGGACGAGCAGGAGATGGCTGAGGAGGTTTATAATCAGGTAGATCCTGAACCCTCTCAGCCACCCTGCCCCGTGTATGCAGGTCTGGTGGATGTTGTGGGGCTGTAGCTGCCATGGCAACGCGCTAGAGGAGAGACCGCTCGCGGTAGGCTCGGCGATCGGTTTCTCCCCGGCCATACACCACCAGCTCAGGGAGCCTTCCATTCCTTCCTGATCTTCACACGGAGATCGAGAGGGCATGGAAGAGCCCATGCTTTAATTTTGCTGATGTTGATGGGATCGCAGAGCATGGTTATGTGTCGATGCCGCCCATTTGACAAGTCGTTTGCAAACTATCTCGTGTCTGGGCAGGCGTCGACACTGAGAGCTCCAACTCTGCCATCCAAACCGCTAAAGACAACAGCGCGTTTGAATGGCAGAGCATACACGGCAGCAGTTCAGGCTGGTGCTTCCCTGCACACCATGGCGGTGCTGCAGGCATACCGGGCCGACCTGCTGCAGGATCTCGACCAGGGGGCAGGGTTGTCCCCTAAGGCAGTTACTGAGCCGCGCCGAACCACGGCTCTTGCGCTCCGGGCCACCAAACAAACTGCTGCCACGATCAGTCGGTCGATGGCGGCGATGGTGGCCACGGAGAGACAGCTTTGGTTAAACCTGGCCGACGTTGAGGAGAAAGAGAAGGCCTTTCTCCTCGATTCGTCGGTTTCGCCCTCTGAACTCTTTGGCCCCGCCGTGGAGGCCGGGCTTGGGAAGTTCAGGGAGGCGAAGGCGCGCTCAGCTGCTTTTAGGAAAAAACCTACATACCGCTGAGATCCGGTTCCACGCCCAGGCAGGCGGGAGGGCCTGGCCCTTCACGATCTGAGGACCGTAGACAGGGCCAGAGAGCCAGTGTCGCCTCTCGTGCGCCCCCTCTGTGGAGGAACAGGGCGCAGGAAAGGCGTGACTCCCGCTAGAAGAGGGATCTGAGGGAGGTTATCCAGCACAAGCGCATACAGCGTCGCTGATGGATAATCTCCCCGGAGGGCTTCATTAAAAAGAGAATCCAGCCCTCTCCTCTCTTCTGACTCCCCAGACGTTCATTACATCAGGCCTGGCGCTGGGCCTATGATAAGAACAATGTTCCAATGGCCCGCCTAGGCTTGGTTAGTAGAAACGCCTCTTTCAGGCATGTAAAGTGGTGGACCCCAGGTTCATAAAGAACTATCTGGCGAGTCTTCACTCCGCACGCCGCAGGTGAGCTGTCTGGTCTTTTCAAGAGTAAATTTTTGTGAATTAAAATTCCGAAATGTATCTCTCTACAGACCTCGTTCCCTGTATAGAGTCATGGGGTCATGTCAAGGTAATAAGGTAAGAGAACTTTATTGGATTATCAGGGCCCTGAAGTTCCCCGTTAGGTGGCCAGAACGGTAACTGTGTTAGCCTTCGGGCTGCTAGCCACCTCAGGGTAGAGTGGTTGGTCTCTCTCTTTAAATTGTTTTACTTAGAGTGTTGACTGACGCTAGAGCTTCAGATAGATCTTATGTCCGGCCCACAGGTCCTTTTGACTTCTTCCTGAGTATGTCGCCCCTTGAGCTCTGTTTGGGTTTTCATTAGGCTGAGCGATTCTGCAGCCCTTTGTATGGAATAATACAGACTATATTCTTTAGTAAGGCTGTGGCTCCTCCAAGCCCTCAGATAGATCTATGCTTGCAGGCTGGCCCTTACCAGGGCCGCCTCTGTCGCTGGCCTAGGCTGTGCCAGGGATAATAGAGGCGCTCTCCTAAAAATTTTAGCATTTCTTCCTCTGACCCTTCACTGTGTGAATGTTGGTTTCTAGCATCCCTGTATAAACAGCCTCCTCCCGTGGGAGTCGTTAGGCCAAGGCCCGCCCCCTTCTCTGCATTCTGGGGTGACTAGAGTAATGCAGCGTGGTGCTGAGGATGGTTTGTAAGGACATGGTAGGCCTCAAACAGGCCTCCGTGGTATATATGTCTTTATTGAGCAGGGTTAGGCCGTCTTTCGCTTCACGAAGAAGACTGGGTTTCCTGCCCGACCCTGCCATGCAGAACTGGCCTACGGATTTAGGCCGCCAGTTTAGGCTTCACTCACCTCGCTGAGCTACTGCTCGAGCGCTAGGTTGTAGGTGGTTGGCTTTCATTCAAGCCCCACTCCCCTAGGTTGGGCACAGATACATTTCTGTCACCCCTAGAGCCGCTGGCAGGCCCGCACCCTGGTAACCTCAGGGTGAGGTGTGAGTATTCCCCTGTGATACAGGGTAGGTCTGAGCACTTCACTCCCAGTTCTGTTTTATCCCACCTCGCACCACTATGGCTCGGGTCGAGTATGCAGTAAGCTTCACTTCTTCTTTGGTCGAAGTACGCTCCCCTGAAGCCAGAGCATTGCCCTGAGCTGACGCCCATGCATAGATGGTAGGCCCCTGGCTAACTGGGGCCTCCGTTGAGGCAGAGTGGCGTATGTTGTACTCCCCTTGTTTTAAGGGTGCTAGCTTTCTTGCGGAGTACACTGCCATGGGCAATGTGATTAGGCACCAGGATGCTGTAGGCGCTGTGTAAACAGTTTTTCTGCCAACGAAGGCTGCGCCATTAGGTAGTAGGCCTCAGCAGGCCTCCTTGATTGGACAGCCCCCCAGAGGGCACTGTAGGCCAGCTCACTTTACGTGGTTGGCCTTGGTGGTTCGGGCAGTTGACTCACTGATGGGTAGTAGGCCTTAAACAGGCCTCCTCGGAGGTGAGTCCCAACATTGTGGGACATACCTTATAGCGCTACTGGAAGCCCATTAGTGAATTATGCTGTGTAGTATGGTTTCCAACAGTGTACTTTATGGCAGAATATGACTTGCTATTAGCTAGTAGGCCCGACCAGGCCTCCCTGATAGGCGAGTCCCCAGCTGGCTGGCCTTAGCAGGCCACCTTATACTTTCACCCGGACTCAGGGCTCAAAGCTACCAGTGGTTATCAGGTAGTAGGCCACTCAGGCCTCCCTGAAGGTGAATTCCCACTTAAGATGGTTATCAGGTAGTAGGCCTCACCCGGCCGCCCTGAAGGCGAATTCCCACTTACGGTGGCTATCAGGTAGTAGGCCTCTCTGGGCCTCCCTGAATGTGAGCTCCCAAATATTGTGGCTGTCAGGTAGTAGGCCGCTCTGGGCCTCCCTGGATGTGGGCTCCCAAATATTTTGGCTGTCAGGTAGTAGGCCTCACCAGGCCTCCCTGAAGGTGAGTTCCCACATGCTGTGATTATCAGGTAGTAGGCTCCTCCAGGCCTCCTTGAATGAGAACGGTCAGGTAGTAGGCCTCACCAGGCCTCCCTGAAGGTGAGTTCCCACAGATAGTGGTGACCAGGTAGTAGGCCTCACCAGGCCTCCCTGAAGGTGAGCTCCCCACATACTGTGGTTGTAAGGTAGCAGGCCTCACCGGGCCTCCCTGAAGGAGGAGTTCCCACGTACTGTGGTTATCAGGTAGTAGGCCTCTCTTGGCCTCTCTGAAGGTGAGCATCTCACATACTGGGGTTATCAGGTAGTAGGCTCCTCCAGGCCTCCTTGATTGAGAACGGTCAGGTAGTAGGCCTCACCAGGCCTCCCTGAAGGTGAGTTCCCACAGTTTGTGGTTACCAGGTAGTAGGCCTCTCCAGGCCTCCCTGAAGGTGAGCTCCCCACATACTGTGGTCGTAGGGTAGCAGGCCTCACCGGGCCTCCCTGAAGGTGAGTTCCCACGTACTGTGGTTATCAGGTAGTAGGCCTCACGTGCCTCCCTAAAGGATCAGGTAGTAGGCCTCTCCGGGCCTCCCTGTAACGCTCCCTAGTGGTGCTGGGTTTATGAAGCTAGTGGTCTCTTGCTATCAGTTTCAGCTAGCCTTAATAGGCAGCTGCTGAAGGCGAGCTTGCGCCCTGGCTCGCTAAAGTGTTCATTCTCTGCTAAAGGTTCCCTCCCGGAACCTTTTCTGCCTACAGCCTGGTTTGCCTACCAGGCAGACCTTGTGCTCCCCTCACGAGGGTCTCTATGAGCATGCGGCTTCCTGAGTCTGGTCAGACGGTCGTAGGCCTCTCGTGAGGCCTCCCAGTTAGATCAGCCCTTAGGCCTTCACAGGCCTCCTCAGTGTTTTGAAACACAGACACTGGGTTGATCCGTGGATCGAGTAGAGAAACTCCCCTCGCTAGCAAGGGTCGGAAAGCACTATGCTGAGTCAAACTCTCCGGGATATCCCGTCTCTGAGATCCGGGCCGAGTGGTTCACTGCCAGCTTCGCAGTCCCTCGGGTTGGATGCCTTACTTAAGGCATTTGTCCAGAGGCTCTGTCTTCAGACAGACAGGATTTGGCCTGACTAAGTGTCTATGTACTGGCGCCAGGTCAGGCCGTCCTGGTGGCATTTCGGGGTGAGTACGTTCCCCTGAATAGTGACTGGCTGGGGTTCCCTTGGGTTCCCTAGCCACATTCCCTAGAAGGGACCCCTTCTAATTGGAAGCTGAGGTTCCAGGCCCGGAGCCGGCCCAGGTAGACCTTTCATTTAACCATGTTTATGAAGGTTTTTCTGTGAGGCTGTAGCTTGGGCTATGACCGTAGGGAATGCTGTCACTGACAGCCCAGTGTGACCTGAGGGTGAGTGGTTCTAGCGTTTCATTTGAAGTTGCTGGTTCTGACAGTTGTCACTGCCACTTGGCATGCACTCCCCTTAGCATGGCGGCGTTGGTATATCGTTCCCCATAGCGTCGTTGACGTATTGTTGAGTTCCCTTCGAAAGGGAACGTCTCAGATTACGACTGTAACCTATGTTCCCTGAGAATAGGGAACGAGACAATACGTCTCCCTGCCATGCCGCGGTGCTTGCCTACCGTACAGTCCCTTCAGACGATAAGGTGATTTGTCATGTTTGCAAGGCGCCCTTTTATACTTCCAGGTCGCACGTTAATCATTCACGCTAATGATTCACGGGCTGTCGCCGGTCAATATGATTGACGTGATTTGATAGTGATTTCAGACACCTGTCACGCCTGAGGCGTTCCCCATAGCGTCGTTGACGTATTGTCTCGTTCCCTGTTCTCAGGGAACATAGGTTACAGTCGTAACCTGAGACGTTTTCCACCACGCTATAGGGGCGCATATCCTTGCAAATAAAACTTGCAATAGATGCACTTATTGCTTTAGCACGATGGGTGTTTTCGGGAAGACTCTGAGGTTGACCAAATAGGTTAGCAGTAGGACTTCTCACGTCTGACCCTGAAATACTAACGTTAGCTGATTTAGATGCAGGTATTTCCATCTTAATGGCATGGTGTCTACGGAGATGGTTGCTAAGGTTCGTTGTATTTCCAAAGTATTTTAACTCAGATTTACAATGTTTGCAAACTGCAACGGACTTGTCAATCTTTCCATTTACTTTGTGAAAACCGAAGTAATCCCAAACCTTTGATCTCATGTTGGCTGGTGCCTTGCAAATTTCTCCTTCTTCGTTGCCCTCCATAGTTCACTGCGGCGTTTATTCAAATGATGATAGCAAACAGGCGCAAATTGAAGATTAGTGACGTAATCCGCTGCGCAACTGCAGCGCACTTTACGTCGCAGACTCAACTAATTTAAGATTTATATTTATTTTTTAACATTATCAATAGCCATCATTATATAATCGCGATTCATTAGATTTTTAAATTTAAAAACGATTATTGACCGAAACAAACGATTCATCGATTCAACATGACTGATCGCTGATGATTGCTAATGAGCTGGCACGCCCACCTAATCAGCACACACACACACACACACACTCACACACACACACACAACAACAGAACACGAGACAAGAAGGAGACATAGGATTTATGATCCGTGACAGGGACTACACAACATTCCTCCAGGGTTGCTGACATCACTAACCCCAAAATTTACATAAACCCCTCCTCCGAGAATACTAAATAAGGGGGGCGAGGCCATTTTATATTGCTTTAAAGACGAGTTGTTGTGGTATAGTAAGCTGGAGTGTTGTTGCCGCAATGCCGTTGAAGCGCTCTTATTTTCATCCGGATTGCAGGTCCACTATGTTCAGCCTTCCTAGGGATCAATGGTTAAAATTTATTTTTAACTCGGTCCCTCATAAATATTACCCAAATCTGGCTCTCTGTGCTGCACATATTACGGAGGAAAGCTTCCACAATCTTCGCGAGTTAAATGCAGGATTCGCACAACGGCTTGTACTGAAGTAAACAAATGACAACGCTGTTTGGCTCTGCAAACAAGTTTGTTAAATGCTTATTGATACTTAAAACACCTAACGTTACAAACTTTTTTTTTAATCTCAACAGCGAACTTGGAATTAGCGTAAATAATTCTTTGATTAGAGCTTTTATGTATTGTTTATCTACATGCTTGGTTATCTACAGGCATGCTAAACATGGTTCTGTGTTTGATTTGGCTACTGTAGTAAAGCCAATGTTTAGTGTTCGTTTTGGGTTGATAGTTCTGGCGACAGATAATTGGCTACAATCGTTCTAAAAATACAAAAATAACGGTGCCATACAGTCAGTAACGATCACTATAGATCCCTAGTCTACTCAAAATCCCTTTGAGGACTGTAGTATATTTTGTTAGAACGATTATATGAAATTCTTGTTTATGAAGCTTATTTTTTTGTAATACTATAATAATTAGTACAATTAAATAACAGTGTATCTAAAAAGTAATGAGACAACAACAACAAAAAACAAACCTTTCTGAAACGTCGGTAAACAGCCGTTCTTGAACAGGTTCTGCTCGATCATCTTCACTAACATTCTCTGGGTCCAATTGGTTTTATTCACGCCATTGTTTATAATACACCAAAGCACAAACTACCGGTGAAGGTAAGGGGCGTGACGTTTCAGAAAAACGTGCACTAGGCGGTTAGTGAATCACAACACACTACACTGTAAAAAAAATCCTAATTTTACAGAAAATAACTGTGATTTTTTGACGATCATTTTCTTTAATTTTAAATTACACTCAAAACACTGTAAAATTACAAATAATATCTATAAAATAAAAATTCAGCTGTTATTTTAGATATTGTGACAATAATGACAAATTACAGTAATTCACATTTTTTATACAGAAAATCGATTGTATTTTTCATACAGTAAATTTTCTGTTCCCTTTCAAGGGAACTCGAGCTGCGTTGAGACGCGGTGGGAACGCTCTGCGTGATTGCGTCGTGAAGCACGTGTATAATCAGTCCAATGGAAGAACGAGACGTCACCGGCGGTGACGTCATAGACCAGGAAGCTATAAAGCACACCAGAAATCAGACCGCGACAGCTTCTGTTGCCTTCAGCAAGCGCTCTCTGTATACTGTCCTTGTCTATTTATTGTTGTCTGTCACAAGCACATTATCTATCTATATATATATATATATATATTATGGCGAAACAAGAATTCAAGCGTTGTGTTGTCCCTTGCCCTCGTTTCATCACGGGTGGGGACACACATCAGCTTTGTGTTGCTTGTTTGGGAGTGGAGCATGCCCAGTCAGTTCTCGAGGGAGCTGACTGTGAGCATTGCGAGAAGCTGTCCGTGAGGACGCTCCGCTCTCGCCGGGCGTTCTTTGAGGAGGACGGTTCGGTTCGCGCTCCCCGGGGTGCGGGTCCCGCTGCTGCCGAGGCACAGCGAAGGCTTTCATCTTGGGGTTCGCATATGGATCTAGTAGCGGGGCTTGAGACGGGCCCAGCCCTTTCTCAACCCTTACCTGCTGGATCCGGTGCCTCTGCCCAGGAAGGAGCCCGCGCTGCGGCTTCTCCTTCCCAGGTTGGGGCACCATTGTTGCGGCTATCCAGTTCTGAGGATCTGGATGTCGTCAGTGTTGATATGGGGGATGTTGAGTTTTCGCCAGCTCATGCCTCCGATAATGATGAGGAGCTTATGGAGGTTTTATCTCGTGCTGTAGCTAGATTAAATATTGAATGGCCAGCCGATGATTCTTTTAGTGTTACTAGAAAAAGTTTATTAGATGAAAGATTTTTACCATCTAAAACACAGCCTCCACGTCGGCGACTCCCGTTTTTTCCCGATCTCCACAATGAGGTTTCGAGATCGTGGAATAAACCGGCGTCATTCAGAGTATTTAACCCACAAACTTCCTGTTACAGTAATGTTTTGGGTGCATCTGATTATGGTTATGTTAAGGTGCCTCGGGCTGAAGAGACGCTCGCGAGCTATCTCTCTCCCGAGTCATCGTCATCATTAAAAACCCCGACGTTACCCACCAAGCCATTAAAATCTACATCTTCGCTGGTGGGTAAAGCTTATTCGGCAGCAGGTCAGGCTGCGTCATGTCTGCACACTATGTCTATACTGCAGGCATACCAGGCTGATCTGCTGAAGGATATCGATGAACGTGAGGAAGTTAGCGCTGACGCAATTCGAGAATTGCGTCGCGCAACAGATCTGTCTCTCCGGGCCACCAAGGAGACGGCCAAATCAGTGGGCCGTTCTATGGCAGCCCTGGTGGCCACGGAGCGGCATCTTTGGTTAAATCTGTCTGATATAAAGGATAAAGATAGGTCTGTTCTTCTGGACGCGCCACTGTCACCTTCAAGTTTGTTCGGCGACGCTATCAACTGTGTCGTCGATAGGTTTCAAGAAACGAAAAAACAATCGGCTGCGTTCCAGAGGTTTCTTCCTCGACGTTTCAATATCCCCGAGACTGCTGGGCGAAAAATGATTATTAAATCCGAGCAGTGTCATCCGAGTACAAGCTCCTCACAGCACAGAGTGCATCAAAAACAGAGCGTCGCCACTCTGGCTCCTCCACAATCTGGGGAATCTGGGTGGCGGTCGCAGTCCAGGCCAGCTAGGGGTAGGCAAGATCTGAGGACTGTCATCTCTAAGAAGGCTTGGGCTAAGAAGAAGTCCTGACGCCCAAGGCGTCAGGCTTCTGAGGGTGGTCCCCTCCGAGGAGGGACGATTTCGAGAAATCGTTCATCCTCGGCACCCTCTGGGGGGCGATTCTCTGAGGAGAGTCGCAGCGCTGCCACATCGGTTGTTCCCTGCCGGTTCGCCGCTTCAGGGCACCGAGGTGTCAGCGTCCCCATACGATTCTCCGAGGAGGATCGTAGAACGGTCAGTTCGGTTGTTCCCTGCCGGTTCGCCGCTTCAGGGCACCGAAATGTCCGTACAACCGAATCCCGAGGCCAGTCTCGAGAGACTGGTCCCCTTAGTAGAATTTCTGGCAGCGTGGAAACTACTGCCAAATATTTCTCAGTGGGTCCTGCATATAATAGAAAAGGGTTACAGAATTCAGTTCGGTTCTCGTCCGCCCAGATTTCAAGGGGTCCTTCCCACAGTGGTGGACCCAAGGCAGGCTCGGGTCATGGAACTAGAAGTACTGACGCTTCTGCAAAAAGGGGCTATAGAAAGGGTTTCTCCTCCCAGCAGAGAGTCAGGGTTTTACAGCCGTTACTTCATCGTTCCCAAGAAGGATGGGGGGTTGCGTCATATTCTAGATCTGCGTCAGTTAAACAGCAGAGTTCAGAAACTCAAGTTCAAGATGCTTACACTCAAACAGATTGTATCACAGATTCAGTCCGAGGACTGGTTTGTCACAATAGACTTGAAGGACGCTTACTTTCATGTATCCATTCATCCTCATCACAGGAAGTTCCTGAGGTTTGCTTTCGGGGGCGAAGCATACCAATATCGGGTCCTTCCATTCGGCCTAGGTTATTCACCCCGCACCTTTACGAAATGCGTGGATGCAGCGCTGGCTCCTCTGAGACTCCAGGGCATTCGCGTATTAAACTATATCGACGACTGGTTGATCCTGGCTCGTTCCGAGCAGTTGGCAGTTCGGCATCGAGATGTCGTTCTGTCACACTTAAAAAGGTTGGGGTTGCGGCTAAACACCAAGAAGAGTGTGCTCCTCCCAGCCCAGAGGACCACTTTTTTAGGGGTGATGTGGGATTCGACAACTATGCAAGCACGATTGTCTCCAGCTCGTATTTCTGCGATTCTCACAGCCGTAAATATGGTAAAACTAGGCCAGTCACTCACTGTGAAACAGTTCCAGAGACTGGTGGGTCTCATGGCAGCTGCGTCCAACGTAGTTACTTTTGGCCTTCTGCACATGAGACCCCTGCAGTGGTGGCTCAGGACGAAGGGGTTTTCTCCGAGGGGAAATCCGTTTCGCACGATCAAGGTCACGCGGCTATGCCTACGTGCCTTGGTCATGTGGAAGAAACCTTGGTTCCTCGCCCAAGGCCCAGTATTGGGGGCTTCTTGTCGACGCGTAACGCTATCGACGGATGCTTCTCTCACAGGCTGGGGGGCGGTCATGAGTGGCCGCTCGGCGACAGGTGTCTGGCAGGACCATCAGCTTTCGTGGCATATAAACCGACTAGAGATGATGGCGGTATTTCAGGCTCTCAAATACTTCCTGCCAGACCTGAGAGGCCATCATGTGCTCGTCCGCACAGACAACACATCGGTGGTCTCTTACATCAACCATCAGGGGGGTCTGAGGTCCCTATTATTATGCAAACTGGCTCATCAGATCCTCCTATGGGCCTAGGGAAAATTACTGTCACTCAGGGCAGTTTATATTCCAGGGTATTTGAATGTGGGAGCAGATATCCTGTCAAGACAGGGGCTGAGGCCAGGGGAGTGGAGACTTCACCCCGAGGTGGTGGAGCTCCTATGGGAGAACTATGGTCAAGCTCAGATAGATCTTTTCGCATCTTACGATACAACCCATTGTCCGCTTTGGTTCTCCCTCACATATCCAGCTCCTCTCGGACTGGACGCTATGGTACAGGAGTGGCCGAAGCTGCACCTGTACGCATTCCCCCCGATATCATTGCTTCCGGGAGTTCTGGAGAGGGTTCGCCGGGAGGGGGCTCATCTATTATTAGTAGCCCCGCACTGGCCGACCCGAGTGTGGTTCTCGGACCTAGTGTCCCTTCTGCACGGCTCTCCCATGGAGATTCCTGTCAGGGGGGACTTGTTATCTCAAGCAGGGGGCACGATATTTCACCCTCGCCCGGAGTTGTGGAAACTGTGGGCTTGGCCTCTGAGGGGGCCCAGCTCTTAGAATCCGGTCTCTCGACTGAGGTCGTTGAGACCATCCTTCAATCCAGAGCTCCTTCCACGAGAAAACTATATTCATTGAAATGGAAATTGTTCTCTACATGGTGTGGAGAACGTTTTTTAAATCCTGCTAACTGCCCGGTTGGTACAGTTCTCGATTTCCTTCAAGACCGTTTCTCTGCTGGATTATCTCCCTCCACCTTAAAGGTGTACGTAGCGGCTATATCTGCTTATCGCTCCCCTTTGGGGGCTTCTTCTCTTGGGAGAGATCCACTTATTACTCGTTTTCTCCGTGGTACACTGAGGCTTAGGCCTGCATTGCACTCTAGAGCACCGGCTTGGGATTTGGCCATTGCACTTGAGGGTCTGGCCCTGGCTCCCTTCGAGCCTATTGAAGAGGTTTCAGAGAAGTTCCTTACACTAAAAACTCTATTTCTTCTCGCTATTTCTTCTATCAAGAGAATTGGAGATCTGCAAGCCCTGTCGGTGGCTCCTTCATGTTTGGAATTTGCACCTGGTATGGTGAAAGCATTTTTACACCCTAGGCCGGGTTACATTCCTAAGGTCCCCACTAATGTGGCGGGCCCTATTGTGCTGCAGGCTTTTTGCCCTCCACCTTTCGTTACCCCAGATCAGGAAGGTCTCAATCTGTTATGTCCCGTTAGGGCTTTGGATGCCTACGTTCACAGAGCTGCCCTGTGGCGTAGATCAGAGCAGTTATTTGTCTGCTTCGGTTCAACCAAGAAAGGTTGCCCTGCATCTAGACAGGTAATGAGCAAGTGGGTAGTTGAGGCTATCTCACTTGCTTATGAAGCGGCCGGACAGCTCTCACCTATGGCTGTTCGCGCCCATTCTACTAGGAGTATGGCTGCCTCTAAGGCTTTAATTTCAGGGGTTTCCCTGCAGGACGTTTGTAATGCGGCAGGCTGGTCCTCACCGCATACATTTGTCAGATTCTAAAACCTAGACCTCTCCACTCCCGGGGCTAGGCTGCTTGTTTCTTAGTGTGCGCAAGGACTCCACACAGAACGGGCATTTCTCATTATGGCGTAGTGGACATGGGGTTCCCACCGCGTCTCAACGCAGCTCGAGTTCCCTTGAAAGGGAACGTCTCAGGTTACGTATGTAACCCTGGTTCCCTGAGAGGGAACGAGACGCTGCGTTCTCCTGCCATACTTCCTGCATGCCCTGATCGACTTGCTTTAGGCCTTTTCAGAAGCTGTCGCGGTCTGATTTCTGGTGTGCTTTATAGCTTCCTGGTCTATGACGTCACCGCCGGTGACGTCTCGTTCTTCCATTGGACTGATTATACACGTGCTTCACGACGCAATCACGCAGAGCGTTCCCACCGCGTCTCAACGCAGCGTCTCGTTCCCTCTCAGGGAACCAGGGTTACATACGTAACCTGAGACGTTTTCTTAAATTACATAAAAATGTATTTAAAATTACAAATATAATCTGTAATTTAACAGAAACAAAACAGTTAAATGATAAAATGGTCAAATGACTGTCAGCTCCCCAAAAAACTGTAAAACATCCTAAATTAAATAAACTGAAAAACACTGTTATTTTACAGGTATTTCCTGAATAATCACGATCATATACCTTCATTGTAAAAAAAAATCGTAAAAAAATGGTCAAATAACTGGCAGCTATGGCTGCCAAACAAAAACCATAAAATTAAAGTAAAATATGCTCATTTAAATAAACCGAAAAAACACTGTTATTTTACAGGTATTTCCTGCATTATTATGATCAAATACATTCATTGTAAAAAAAATCTTTAAAAAAGGGTCAAATGACTGGCAGCTACGGCTGCCAGACAAAAAACATAAAATTAAAGTAAAATATGCTAATTTAAATAAAGTGTAAAAAACTTTAAAATAAATTTGATGTCACCATGATTGGGATCAGTGTCTGCTTTAGTTGGGGTCATGACCCTTGAGATTTAACTTATGCTTTTCTCTGGCTGCTTTAACTGTGTATTTGATACCCGTTTGTCATAAATGCTGGAGTAAATATCAGATGATCTCGATCATTAATTGATGATGTTATAGTCATCATATGATGATCTGATTCACTGATATGACAGTCAAATCTCTGTATATGATAACATAGATTACAGAGTATGTAGGTGGAATTTAGCTTTATACAGTCTTTAATTAATGTCATAATTTTTCACATGAACCTTGAATATTGTTGTATCAGTATTATAACAACCTGCATTTAAAAATATATATATATATACTACACAAAAAAAGTTTTGTCGTTTTTTTAGTTGTATAGAGACATCAAGAATCAACATATGAATCTCAACAATGGTGACAACCAAAAAAGGGTTTTTTTTTTCATTGTCACCATTGTTGTTCATACGCTGATTCTTGATGTCTGAGTGAGTCTACATGATCCTGTCAAATATTTTCTGTATAATGACTTCATAAAATGTGAGTGTCACAGCACTGGAGAATGTTTTGTAGAAGCTTTGTCATGCAAAATGAATAACTAATATTTAATGACATAATCAGATATTATACTTCAGATGGTATCAATGGAGCCGTACTCTACATGATGACAATTCTCACTACTAAGTGACCAACATTATCTGATCTGAGTTTCTCTTAGACTCTTACCATAACAAATATGCATCAGAGACACACAGTTAATGCAGCCAGAGAAACATTAAAGTTCAACACTAAAAGTTCAAGAGCCCAACTAAAGCAAATACTGATCTCCATCATGGTGATATCAAACTTTATTCTTTTCAATAAAGCTTCAACTTCTAAACCTCTGTTAATTCTCATTAATAATGTTAGTATGAAAGAAATAAAGTCTGGATTGTAATAAGTGAAGATGCTTAGATCCTGAGAGATCTGGTAGTGTTTAATGTTCTGTTGGGGTTTAAAGTGTTTCTGTATGGTGTGTTTCGTGTGTCACCATTGTGTTGAAGCGTAGAGCCTGAGCTTCAGTCCAGGATGAGCAAGTGAACACTGTTGAAATGCTGCATGTTTCTTTATTTAAGTGACAGTAACTGTGTAGTTGCTGATGTAGTGACGTATGTAGTCAAAGCAAATCATGCACGTAATTATCTGCATGTTTTTCAGTAAATAAATCAGAAAATAAATGTGAAATAACTGTTTTAACTGTGTGTTTTAACTGTGTGTTTCTGTTAAAAAAGATTAATGAAGATTTCTGTAAAAGTATTTTGCACTTATTTAAATTAGGATATTTTACATTAATTTTATGGTTTTTGTATGGCAGTCGTTGCTGACAGTCATTTGATTGTTTTTTTATGGGATTTTTTTACAATGAAGGTGTTTGATTGTAATAATTCAGGAAATAGTTGTAAAATAACAGTGTTTTTCTGTAAAAAAAATTAAGGAAAATTTCTGTAAAAGTTTTTTGCATTTCATTTAAATTACGATATTTTACTTTATTTTACGGTTTTTGTTTGGCAGCCGCAGCTGCCAGTCATTGACCGTTTTTTTACGAAATTTTTTTTTTACAGTGTAGGCCAGCTAACCAATCTGAGCCCATTGCGTATTTTTGATGGACTGGCTTTATAGAACCCCGAAACCATCACACCGTTTTTACAAGGAGGGACAGAGAAGTGTAGAATAAAGGTAAAATATATGAAAAATAATGCAATTTTTTAAAAACGAAGCATGAACACGTTACAGTGCACACCACAAACCAAATCAAGCCTTTGAAAAAATGTGTTTTACCACCCCTTGAAGCAAGTTGTGAAAAATGTTTACAATATATGGAATATTTAGCGTTGGTCCATGTTGATTCAGAGTTTGCTTCTTCTGAAGTCCTGGCAGGAATTGAGGCCATCTCTTCACAGGTGTAGGGGCATCTGAAGTCTTCATAAGAGGTTGGATCCACACTGAAGCTGACGTACTCTCTAGTAATCCTGGGATGGGCATCCCAAGATAAAACAGACAAGCAAATTGAAAATAATTAGTGTAGCTGCTGTTCATAACATTAAGCAAAGATAATCTTGTGCATTTGATCTGATATAACTGGAGTACAAGGTTATGACATGCATTAAGTGAATGCTTAGCTAAAAATGATGTGCCTTTATCTAGATTTAAACTGGGACAGCGAGTCTGAGCCCCGAACATTATCAAGTAGGCTATTCCAGAGTTTAGGAGCCTATGCGAAAACGCTCTCCCTCCTTTAGTGGACTTAGATATTCTAGGTTCAACCAAAAGTCCAGAGTTTTGTGACCTTAAAGAGCGTGATGGATTGTAGGACTATAGAAGATTGGTTAAATACACAGGAGGTAAACCATTTAGTGCCTTATAGGCCAGTAGCAATACTTTGTAATCGATACGAAACTTAACCCTTTCACACGTAATTTTAAAATGTTCTGGCTGACACCCAATCGTGAGTTTTTTAAGGCGACCGTTATATAGAACGTGTCACTTTATCGTTTCCCTGGTGACGTTTCATTGCTTGTCACGTGACACACCGCAGCCACAATAGCTCTGAATGACTGATGATCTGCTTTTATTAAATTTTTTGACATTAACGTCATTGACTGATGAATTTGGATACCTATGGAAGACGTCACGTTGCCCCTTCCAGCGCCCCGAGCAAGCCAGCTGGTAGCCCCACACCTGTTGGGGGCAGATGTAGGACAGGGCTGTGCACAGAGAATGTCAATCACTGATCTTCCATTCACCCTGAACAGTGAAACTATTGGATAACACTGGGAAAGTAGGCCTATTCCAACTGGAAATTAACAATATGAAGGACAACATGTGGAGTAATTTATTTGGACTGACTGTCAGTGCAGTGCTAAGTATTGAAGATATTTGTGGTAGATCCCGCCTTGTTCAGGGGTGGAGCCGTACAACAGGGAAGCCATACCGTGGAAGAATATACATATGGGATCACCTAAAGTGGGCAATCACATCATATGGGCATTTAGTCTAGTACAGAGGCTAACCAACCGGGCATACACAAGTACAAGACCTAGCGTAATATGCCTCCGGTGCATCTGACTACAGATGATGCTGGAGGAACTCCATAAGGATTCACCAGCCGAAGAACTCAACCGAGGAGCAAAATAAGCATCAGATGGGAATGGCGCAGCAAGCGCAACACAGAGCCACCCCTCCCCATATCACCTTTTTGTAGACAATACATTGGAAGACACTGGCTCCACTCTGAGTTTGTAGAAACTTGCGAATGTTTAGATGTCGCCCAGCCCGCAGCCCTGCATATATCTACCAGAAAGGCTCGGTGCGGCAACGGCCAGGAGGAAGCAACACTCCGTGTTGAGTGAGCTCTCACTCCCAGGGGGCACGGCTCGTCTTGGGATTGGTATGCTAAGACAATGGCGTCCACTATCCAGTGGGCCAACCTCTTTTTGGAGACAGCCTTTCCCTTCTGCTGTACTCTATAGCAGACAGAGAGCTTTTGTGAGGTTCTAAAGCTCTGTGTGTGGTCCACGTACAAACGCAAGGCGCGAACAGGACACAGCAATGCAAGGGCTGGGTCTGCCTCCTCTGGGAGCCTTGGTTGCAAGTTCACCGCCTGGCCGGATATCTAAGGATGATGTGAGAGTTAGCCAGCCGAATTCCAGGCCTGCTTCGTCAATCGAAAATGCCTGCAGGTCCCCCACCTGCTTAATGGATGTGAGAGCAATAAGGAGCGCTGTCTTAAAAGACAGGATTTTAATCTCTAATGACTGCAAGGGCTCAAAGGGTGCTCTCTGTAAGGCCTTCAGGACCAAGGAGTGGTCCTAATAGGGGATGAGGTATGGCTGAGGAGGATTCAACCTCCTGTCGTCTCTCAGGAAGTTGTTTATCAAGTCGTGTTTCCCTAGAGGCTTAACGTCTACTGCATCGTGGTGTAGCGGCAACGTACACTTTCAGGGTGGAGGGAGACCGCCTTATCTCCAACCCGTCTTGCAGGAAAGAAAGCACGATGTTGACAGGGCATTTCCGGGGAGGACACCAACCAACGAAGAGGTTCGTTCCACTTCAAAGCGTAAGCGCGCCTCATAGAGGGGGCTCTAGCTGAAGTGATAGTGTCAACTACCGCTGGAGGTAGGCCAATTAAGTCCTCCATGTTCCGTCCAAAGACCACACTTGGAGGTTCCAGAGGTCTGGAAGCGGGTGCCCCATCCTGTAGAAAGCAGGTCTTTCCTTAGGGGAATCTGCCAGGGATGAGTTCTGGGAACCAGGTCCGGGTGGGCCAGTAGACCGCAATGTCAAGACCTGCTCCTCATCCTCCCTGACCTTGCACAGTGTCTGTGCGAGCAGGCTCACTGGGGGAAATGCCTACTTGCACAGGCCCCAGGGCCAGCTGTTTGCCAGTGCATCCGTGCCAAGGGTCCCCTCGGTCAGTGAATAGAACAACTGGCAGTGTGTTGTCTCCGAGGTCATAAACAGGTCTACCTGAGCGACCCCATGCATTCCCAAATCAGCTTGACTGTCCGGGGGTGGATTCTCCACTCCTCCCTGGACATATGCTGTCATGAGAGCTTGTCGGCCGCACGATTGAGCTCGCCCGGGATGTAAATGGTACGAAGTAACTCCACAGGAGGAGATGGTGGGCGAGTTGCAACATATGGCGGCAGCATACCTTGGCGGTTGATGTACGCAGTGGTCGAAGCATTGTCCATCCGGACCAGCACATGCTTGCCCCACAGCGAATGGCAGAAACCGGTGAAAGGCAATGTATACTGCTAGAAACTCAATGCAATTGATATGCCACTGCAGGTGGGGTCCTGCCCAGGAGCCTGAGGCTGCTTGACCGTCGCATACAGCACCCCAGCCCATGCTGGAAGCATCTGTTGAGATAACAACATGCCTGGACACTTGTATTAGGGGACCAACTGCCCGTAGAATAACAAGGTCCAACCACGGGCTGAAAGATTGTGAATCCAGCGCTGAATCGGTCTCATATGAAGCAATCCGAGTGGCGTGACTGCGGCTGCGGATGCCATATGCCCCAGGAGCCTCTGAAATGATTTTAGTGGAAAAGCTGCTCTTGAACGAATTCAAGCAGTTCAGCACTGACTGGGTGTGCTCGTTCGTGAGGAGCGCTGTCATGTCGACCAAGTCCAACTCCATACCGAGAACAGAGATTCTCTGCAAAAAATTTACACACTGTCTTATATACCCGAAAGCAGGGGAGCGACTTGCAATGCAAATCTCACTCGCCAATGTGTATTGGGTAGTTCTGTTACTACTTAAAGGTGATTGGGCTCAGGCGAGACCCCAATTCATCAGATAGGTAACATGATATTTCAGAAATCATTGTAACATATTCATTTAGTACTAAAGAAGCATTTCTTATTTTTTTACAATGTTAAAAAGCATTTTTGTAGAGATTGTGATACACGACCTTTGGCTTATATATTTGACTGATTTTTTCATTATTGGTTTATTATGATGCGCTATTGTGACAGTAATCATATAATGAAAAGAGAAAAGTCCTGCGGGCAGAGTAATTCTTATAATTATCTCATTATTTCAATAACTCATTGTTCACTTAAAAGGTACATACTAATATGTATCATTATCATTAGAAGGATAATTAACCCCAAAACCTAAAATTCTTTAATTCACACAGAAATTAAACACTCTAAGACTACATAAATTATTCACAACACCAGATTTAAACCCACATCTCCTGCATGAGAACCACAGCTTATTATGTCTGGAGCTTGTGTGCAAACTGCTAGAACTCTGGTCCAACAGTGTTTGACCTTATACACTAGATGCAGTGTCGTCCACTAGGTTAATGACGTTGTTGAGGAAGAGGTGAAAAATACCATGGCTGTTTCCCCAGCTCTGGGTTTAGCAGATCAGTGTGGTATTTGCCTCGTCTCTTTAAGCCCTGCAGCTTGAGGGTGTTCTGTCTCCTGTCTTCTATCAGCACTCACAGTGAAGTTCTTGTTGACTATTTCGCCCACAAGCGTGCAGGATAAACTGCATCAGAGGAAAAGTGTGGCCCAGATGGGTGGCTGAACCAGCGAGAAAGGTCAAATAATTTCTGGACGTGTATTACAAGATGCTGGAACCAATTTGCTGTGTACCACCTGCCAATGTGGTTTAGTAAATTCTCAATCAATTGTAACATCAGATTTTAGAAAACCTTTTATAACTGCATAAAATAATAGGATGGTCATGTTGAAAAGTTTGAAGACTTTTTCTTCACAGACATCATTTGTAAGTCAACCATCTTGTACTCATAGACATTGTATACAGTAGCAAAATTTAAGAATAAATGAGTGTTACACAATTTCAGACAAAATCTGGCTCAAATTAACTTAGTTTGGTGTTATTTTCAGAGGTTGAAAACTGCTCGCAAGAACAAACTTTTGAACTGCCGTTGGTGGTCCTTATAAACTGGTGGGTTGGCTCTTCAGGCTCCACCTTCTTTAACATGGAATGATGCAAAAATATCCACATTCGATTGAAAGCTTTCCTAACTGCTCTTTTCTGCACGCTGACATTTTTGGGTATACCACTTCAATAGTTCACTTTAGACATTCAAGAACTATCACTAACTGTGCAACTACATGTCAACTAACAGTCATTAAAGTATTACAGATTTTTTTTTTAATTGCTTACACATTAAAAGTGGTGCTTGCGGCCCACTTACTTAAACCATTCACTCATCTAATCTTAAGACTAAGCTTGCAAAACTGCAAGCACATTATCTGCAAGTTTTTGCAAAATGCTAAACACAGTTTTCTGCATTAGATGAATCATTCAAAAATAACAGCTCTTGTATTTCTTCTTCTCATTTAAATGGCACACTCATTTACCGATTACCTACACCCAACGATCATGTGTGAAAACACTTACACATAATTAGTCCACTTAGAAATCAAAACTCATTATTTTGACAAAGAAATAATTTATTTTTACCCCCTTGCATTTCTTTTTATAGTGTAAATATACCTAGTTTTATGACTTGGAAATTTAAACTCAATATTTTGAGAAACAAAAAAATGTTTCACCCTTGCATGTCTGTTTATTTTGTAAATATATACTGACTATGCATACAAGTCAACGCTCCTCTATAGCGTTTTATAGCCTACAATACAGATTGTTTCAAAGCAGCTTCACAATAATAACATATTTAAATTATGCTGTAAAACAGCTCTAACAAGTCAATAGTGTCATTATACTGCTCAAGTCAGATCAGTGTTAATTCAATTCAGTTCAATAACTGTAAAATTCATCAATTGTGCACACATACTGTATACAGTGTATTTGTGGACACGTACATGTGACAAACTTCTACACTCCACTCCACACCGAACAAGCAAAAGACAAAATATAGTAGTGTTTTACGTTTCACATCCGTGTGTATTTTGCCGTGCAAATGGCTAATCATTTGATGGTTTGTGTGTGGACTTACTACGCAAAAAACCAGCAATTTTAAAAGAGTTAAAATAGTTTTGAATTAAGTGTTTGCTTTTACAAGAGATGCGTGACGTTTTGCATGTTGTGTGCCTGTTTTCAGTTTTTTTGTGTAGAGTTTCATGAAATGGAGCCATAGTTTCAGAAATTGCATGTAAGCAATTATAAATAAAACTGTAATAGAGTGTCTGCTTTGAGGGCTATATGTAGAATTCAGAAGTTGTTAATGGCGACGCCGGTGGCTGTTAAGAGGCAGTCAGAAACGTATTGCTCGTGCTCGCACTTGTGCATACTGAAAAAAAAGTCAGATTTTTTGCGATCAAAATGGCACCGCGGATGGCTGCCACGAGCTATTGTGTTGTTTTTGTTCGTTTGTTCTGCGTTTAGTCATTCTTTTCCTATCAGTTTCACCAAAGACGAACTACTGGACATTAGGAAACACACACCAGATAACTTTTCTACAGTTTTTGATTATTTGGACGTCTTGCAGGACATTCTCGTCGGAGGGGCAGCGTTGTTGTTGAAATGTGCGGTCAGACACAAACGCGGGAAGCGAGCCAGCGCGCTGGTTAAACTCCGCGAGCGCGGCCTCCGCACTGCACTCCCCAGTATTAATCTTGCGAATCTCCGATCCCTTCCTAACAAAACCGACGAACTTCTTCCCCTCACCCGCACTAACAAGGATTTTTTAAACTCTGCTGCTCTGTGCTTCACTGAAACCTGGCTGAGTGAAGCCATACCAGACAACGCAATACATCTGCCGGGCTTCCAGCTGTTCCAAGCGGATCGCATCGCGGAGCTAACGGGGAAAACAAGAGGTGGTGGATTGTGTTTCTACATTAACGAAAGTTGGTGTTCAGATGTAACAACACTGAAGAAGATGTGCTCTCCTAATTTAGAGGCACATTTCATAAACTGTAAACCCTTCTACTCGCCTCGGGAGTTTTCCTCTTTCATTCTCGTGAATGTATACATCCCTCCAGACGCGTGTGTGAGCGCGGTGCTACAACAGCTGGCTGAACAAATAGCTGAAACAGAACAAAGGTATCCTGACTCTCTTTTAATCATTCTTGGGGAATTTTAACAAAGCAAATCTTTCCTGTGAACTACCAAAATACAGACACCACGTTACATGTCCCACCAGAGACAGTAATATACTGGAACACTGTCACACCACAATAAAAATTGCGTATCACTCCGTCCCACGGGCAGCTTTGGGGAACTGTTTGGTTCATCTCATACCGACCTACAGTCAGAAACTGAAATCAGCTAAACCTGTAATAAGGACCGTAAAAAGATGGACTAATGAAGCAGAGCAGAATCTACAGGCCTGCTTTGATTGCACTGATTGGACTGTTTTTGAAGCTTCTACCAACGATCTGGATGAGCTCACAGATACTGTAACATCATATATGTGACCCGTCACAGAAACCAGGGACACAAGTCGGCAGCACAACTTTCGAGCAAAATGAGAAAGAAGAGTTTTTGTTCAAAATTGGTGAATTTCAATTTTTTGCAGAATCTGTTAATTGAAATCACGAAGAAGCCTCTCCATGTTTGAGATAGCAGTATTGTTATATTTAAAAGCTTACATTTTGAGGTTGAAATCGGCTTGTTTTCGGAGATTCTAGCATGCAGTAGGGGCGTGGCGTGTCATTGTCTGTGTGTATTTCCATACCGAATAACCCGGCGCTTTTGCCCCCGCCCTCCAAGTGAACCGCATGGCTACTTATTATGCTGTGCTCTGGCCGGCTCTATCTGATATAAAAATTCAATGAAGATGGATGCCGCAAAGATTGTCGCAGACGAGCTGAACCGTGGCAGTTACACCGAAAATGTTTTCGCCGCACTTCGTGGGCTCGGGAAACTGAACCTGAGGTATGGGCACGGCGCGCGCGCCCACAGTGCTTGAATACGGCGGCTCGGCTCGCTGACAGCGGTGGCTGGCTGTTTCATATGTTAGGTCCCGATTGCTTTGAATGGGTAACGTTTTGTGAACAGGGAACAGAGTTAATGGACTGGCAACAATCTCCATAGAACATGAACTGGCACAGAGAATCGAAATAGAGGATGCAGTTAAGACCTTTGCTGCGATGACGGCCTGCCGTGCGCGTTTCTGAAATGTAAGTTAAGCTTCATTTGCTCTTTAGTCGTTATTTAAGATGCTGAACCTGCTGATGATATAATGGGCTTGCGGACATTTCATTTGTGTGTGTATACGCACATAAGAAAGTGGTGTAAAGAGATTTGCAACAGTAATTTGAGGAGGTGAAATGTGATTATTTGGAAAATTCCTGTCATGACTGCTTAAAGAAAAATGCCAGCAGGCATTTGCCTCCTGCATAAACTTTAATATTGTTGACATTTTGGGCACACGAGCGTTGCACACTATTTGCGTTATATGTAGGCCTACGGCTTATTGGTCTTTGTGTGTTGTTGCTGGTTTTGCATTATATGTATATGGCATATTGGTCTTTGTGTGTTGTTGCTGGTTTTGCGTTATATGTATATGGCATATTGGTCTTTGTGTGTTGTTGCTGGTTTTGCGTTATATGTAGGCTATATGGCATATTGGTCTTTGTGTGTTGTTGCTGGTACGTTGCAAATAGAGGGGGAGCACAATTGTTTTTCGCCTAGAGCGGCAGAAGTACACTCATTCGAAGTGCAAAAAAAGCTGTAAAGCACAAGCTTTACAGGGGGTTTGGCTTAACTAAATGAGATGTAAATGAGCCCTATTGTCACTCCCAGCAGCAAAGACAGGTGAGAACGTCCTGGTTGCGTATGCAACCCACCGTTCCCTGGAGGAGGGAACGGAGGACGTAGTCGACGCGACTGAAATGGGATCACGCTAGGGAGCCTATCATCTTCGAGTACTATTGAACGAGCCAATGTAATTGGTGTGCGTGATTCGCATCACACACTCCGCCCCCGCGGCGCGGGTATAAATACGGAAGTGGATGCACGCACTAGTTGCTTTTCGCTGAGGAGCCGAGAGTAACCCGGGGTCAGCGGTGGTCCAGCGGTAGTGGCAAGGGGACTACGTCCTCCGTTCCCTCCTTCAGGGAACGGTGGGTTGCATACGCAACCAGGACGTTCCCTTTCAGTCGATAACGTCGGACGTAGTCGACGCGACTGAAATGGGATCAACCATTGAACACGCCACTAACGCTGCCACCTTCCAGTGCCTAAACCAAAGCCTCCTGATGCCCCCGCAAACTTAAGGCGGGGAAGGACAGGGCTTAGGCCAGGGAAGTCACTGCTGTTCCTACAGGACCACTGGGAAAGCGTTCCCCGTACGTTGGAAGGAAGGGACGCTGCGGAAGCCACATCCAACCCGAGGGAGGAAATGTGGAGAATACACATATGAACTGGGCGGAAACCGGGCAGTCTAACATATGGAATGTCACTGGGGTGGCTCCAGCCTAAGACGGGGGGAGACACACCGGACAGTGACGGCAGAGAGACTCTGCCGAGGGAAGACACGGGCTCACCGCAGGGAGCCGTATCGTGGAAGAATACACATATGGGGTCACCGAAGGGACCGCAACATATGGACCCAGCCTAACACAGGTTCCACACTGCTTACGAGTGGTAGGCCTAACACCAGACGTTCCGCACGTCCGACGTCGGAGGGGTGTGGAGGAACTCAACAGGGTTCAATTTTAAGGGAACTCAACTGGAGTAGAAAGGCGCACGTATCCAGTCCATAGGAGGGGAATGGCGCAGCAAGCCGACACTTGAACCGGGCTCACGGTGAAACTGGCTTCATGAGAAGGGAGCCCACGGGAAGCAGCGGTTCAACTAGGTGTCGTCCAGCCCCCAACTCTAGAATCTGTTTAGCAAAGTATATCGTCAACGCCCAGGCGGAGCACTTTACACTCATCATAGAGGAGCTCAACACCTAAGTGGACATGATGCATCTCGGATCTTTGCCTAAATGAAGGCAAGCACTAAGTGCAACTTTGCATGGAAACAGCCTTCCCTCTCTGCTGAATTCCAACAGATATTTGAAGAGCTGGTCTGAGGTCTATGACTTGCATTCTGTACACGTCCAAGCGAATCGGACAGAGAAGCCAGGGCTGGATCTGCCTCCTCCAGGGCAGCGCTTGCAGGCTCACCACCTGCTCCTATTACGGGAGAGGTAGGAACCTTGGGCACAATCCGAGCCGGGGTCTCAGCTTGTGAGAGTTAGCCGGCCCAGACTCCAGGCACAATACGTTGACCGAAAGCGAGCAAGTCCCTACCCTCTAGTAGAGACCACGCGAGCAGGAGAACTGATATAACAGAATTTTTAACTCACTACCTGCAGTGGCTCAGGGGCGGTCTCTGCAGTGCAGTCGCACCAGGGACAAGGCCCAAGAGGATAAAGAGGGACACAAGGATTTACAAGACCTTGCTCCTCAGGAACCTGACGATCAGAACGTGCTTCTGCATACTTCTGCAACACGATGAGCGTCGTTTAAACACCGAGGCAACATCATTTTGAGGGTGATTTAGGAAAACAGCCTACTGCAACCCATTTTGCAGGAAAGAGAGCACTGAAGTGATCGAAAGCTTTCAGGATCTCCTCAGGGGAGAAGACGCACTCAACGACTAGGTTCCACTTCTAAAGGCGTAAGCACGCTACCCAATTCTAGGGGGTGCTCGCAGAAGTGATGGTAACTATCACATGTTCTTGTGATAGCCACCTGAACCTCCGCGTTCAGATGTAAGACCGCCCGGAATCTCCGGGGGAAGAACGCGTGTGCCATCGTGCCCCGTCCCCGAAAGAGTTTCCAGGGGAAGTCAGGAAGGCTGTTGAAGGGAACCAGGTCTAGTTGGGCCAATAAGGGGCAACTATGAAGACCTGTTCCTCTCCTGACATGGCACGTAGGTGCAAGTGACGGGCGCAAAAGACAGGAGCATTGCTCAACACAACATGTGAAGATCACTGGGCTTCAGGTGCATTTTCTGCTCAGCACTTGGGTGTGACAAGTTCACTGAGCTTCAGGAGCATTCCTGCTCAACACCTGAGTGTGATAAACTCACCGAGCTTCAGGAGCATTTCTGCTCAACACTTGAGTACGAAGAACCTCACTGAGCGACAGGAGCATTTCTGCTCAGCACTTGAGTGTGACAAGTTCACTGAACTTCAGGAGCATTCCTGCTCAACACCTGAGTGTGATAAACTCACTGAGCTTCAGGAGCATTTCTGCTCAACACTTGAGTGCGAAGAATTTCACTGAACGACAGGAGCATTTCTGCTCAGCACTTGAGTGTGACAAGTTCACTGAGCTTCAGGAGCATTACTGCTCAACACCTGAGAGTGATAAACTCACTGAGCTTCAGGAGCATTTCTGCTCAACACTTGAGTGCGAGGAACTTCACTGAGCACCAGGAGCATTTCTGCTCAGCACTGCGTGTGATGAATTCACTGAGCTACCTGTGATGGACTCACTGAGCTACAGGAGCATTGCTGCTCAACACCTGAGTGCGATGAACTTCACTGAGTTTCAGGAGCAATTCTGCTCAACATGAAGAGTGATGATTTCACTGACTTGCAGGCGCCAGGCGACCATGAGTCGCAGTCACTTTTAGAAGGCTCACTGGGGTTAAACACATTTCTGCGGGCCCCTGGGGCCTCCCTGGAGTCCCAGTGTTTGTCCAAGGGTAGTCCGCTCGGTTTACCCAAACACTGGCGGAAAAATAAAACCGGGGGGGCAACTGAGCGGCCCCGGAATGGTCATGACCCAGCCAGACCCAGGGGATGGAGTCTCCACTTGCCCTGGCTATAACTGTCGTGAGGCTCGATGGCGGCACGATTGAGTAAGCGGGAGGAGTGGAACAAGGCGCCCTCAGAAGCGTCTGACTCCAAGGAGGAGGTGACGGGTGAGTTTGTGACATGCAGGGGAAGCTTGCGCAACGGTCGCAATGTCTAACAACTCGAGGCACGAATGCCAGTGTAGTCGGGGGTCGCCCAGGCCCCCGTTAAAACACGCCCTTTGTACAAGGCCCCTCTGTTGAAGAGGGTTTGGCAGCAGACCGGGATGAACTATAGTCACACAGGGTGAGCTGCTCTGCCACGGTCACCTCGGGACTCGATCGTGAAGCTAGCGCTGAAGCGGTCACATATGGAGGGAGCCAAAGGCTGCGACTACCATATACCCCAGGAGCCTCTGAAAGTTCTTTCAGTGGGACCCTTTCTCACTTCAACACCAGCTGAACACATTCTCATTGGAGAGACATGTTGGACCGAGTACCTCTCCAAAACTAGAAAAGAGATACTCAGCCTGTGGGCGAGATTACTCTCTTCCAGTTGACCTGAAGACCCAACGGGCTCTGGAGCACTCGAGGGGAAGGACACTGTACTGATACTCCACCCTTAGACGCAACACACAGGATGGCCTGCGGTGCGGGAGGTAGAGATCTGAAGCACCTGTCTTTCAGGTCAAAGCTGCAGACCAATCTTGGGCCAAGATGGTCACGACCCACCCCCTAGTAGCACGAAGAACGAGTTTACAACTGGCCGGCTCCCTGCTGAGGCCTGGGTGGAGGCTGCTGCGGAGGGCCAGCAGGAGCGGCGGCCGGAGAACGCCCACGGCGACGAGCAGGCGGAGGAGCTGCCACCGGCGGCGGGTGGAGGCAGCAGCTGGCCACCGGGGCAGGATGTGCCGGATGACCTCCGTCTGCGCTTGAGCGGCAGAGAACTGTTTGATGCAGTTCTCCACCGCGTCGCCGACCAGCCCAACCTGGGAAATTGGGGAGACCAGGAACCGAACCTTGTCCGCATCCGCCATACCAACCAGGCTGAGCCAACGAAGGCGCTACTGGACCACCAAGGTGGACATCGCCAGACCGATCACGCACGCTACGACACCCGTACCCCGGAGGGTGAGGTCGGATGCAGTGCGGTGCTCACCTATGAGCGCACGGTCTGGATTACCCTCGTGCATGCCATGGGTGCCCTAGCCTGCAGCAACGCCATGGCACGCAAGAGGAAGGGGCTTGCCCACAGGCTTTGTAAGCTCTGCCCGTCGGAACAGACGAAACTCACAGGCCTTAGGGGGGAGACGAGGATCCCCCCAAAAGGCAGCGGCCGCCGGACACAGGTGCACCTGTGTCGACAGACCGCTCCAATGGAGGGACACCTCGCAACCCTTCACCGTTCCTCCATCAAGGGTAATGAGGGGGAAAAGCTAGTCAGGCAGTTTCTGGCAGAGAAAGATGCTGTTCACCACCTGACAAGCTCTCCATGCATTTCGGGAAAGAAAGGCACTGGGGCGGCGAGCTGAGAACCAGCGCGGCCCGCCCCAAGATACCAAACTCCAGATTCCAACCGAGACTGAACGGGACACGGTGGAGGTTCCACTCGAGCCCGGCAGCCTCGGCGGCCCGTTTCAGCATAGCTGATAATTCTGGATCCGGCTCGGGCAACATTGAACTCCCGGAGGGAGACAATGCAGCCGAGTCATCATCTCTAGAAGTCAGCTCACCCTCCGATGCTGCAATCGGCGTCCTGTCCTCCAGGGGAGCCCCGAGTGAAATCGCTGGCCCACCCATTACAGATGGACCAGCAGACAACACAGGAGGCTCCAGTGGTTGCAGTGGAAGGGAGGAGTGAGGAGCCCACAGGGAATGGTTACCGGGCGGGACATCCAACACTATCCTCCGGTCACCCATCCCACACAGCACCCGAGGGTGGGGCATGGTAATGGGGACTCGCTCTCCGCGAACGAAGGCGAGTCTCGCCCTCAACACTGCGACAGTCATGTTCCCACAGTGAAAACATGAGCTGTCCACAAAAGCTGTCTCAGCGTGCTGTAAGCCCAAACACGTGACACAACAGTTGTGACCATCAGAGAGAGACAGGGAACGACCGCACCCAGAAACGCACGGGCGGAATGACATCTTGAAAAAGACGCAAACGCACCCGTGTTGCTCTTTCAGAAAATAGGACCGTCACCAGTGCCGGAGCACACAGGGGAATGACCGCGGCAACACTGAACAGAGAACTGAAACAGTGAAGCACTCACTTTTCCGCCCTCTAACCAGCCATCAACACACACAAACATTTAGAAATTTGTTGCTGTTAAAACACCAGTTGAGAGCTCAAAGCTCGCGATCACCGCTGCACTTGCGCTGTAGAACACCAGCACTGGGAGAGTCTTCCTGAAGAACACCGACACACTCGCTCGTTGTAGACAACAGCACTCTCAGAGACATCAAACGATCGGCTCCGAAGCGAAAGGCAACTAGTGCGTGCATCCACTTCCGTATTTATACCCGCGCCACGGGGGCGGAGTGTGTGATGCGAATCACGCACGCCAATTACATTGGCTCGTTCAATATTACTCGAAGATGATAGGCTCCCTAGCGTGATCCCATTTCAGTCGCGTCGACTACGTCCGACGTTATCGACTGAAAGGGAACTGCACAATCTTTAGAGCTTGTTTTCTCATATTTGAGCTTTTTTAAGTGCCTACCTTCAAATGGCCACAACTTCTCCAAATATTATCAGATTTCCACATGTTACACATCGTTGGAAAGCTTGGAGATTACACTTTCAGAATCTATGAGTAACTCAAAATGCCCCGGAACCGACTTGTGTCCCTAGTTTCCGTGACCGGTCACATATAAGTTTCTGTGAGGATACATGCATTCCTACCAGGAAATTCTCATCATTTACTAATGATAAACCATGGTTTACTGGGAAACTCAAACACCTTCGTCATGCCAAAGAGGATTCCTACGGAAGTGGGGATAAAATCTTGTATAACCAGGCCAGAAACAGACTGACAAAGGAGATCAGAGTTGCTAAAAGAAGCTACTCTGAAAAACTGAAAAACCAGATTTCAACCAACGACCCATCATCAGTCTGGAATGGCCTGAGGAACATCACCAACTACAAGTCACCATCCCCCCGATCTGTGGACAGTCAACACCTGGCTGATGATTTAAGCTCATTTTATTGCAGGTTTGAAAAGCCCTCATTCACCCCACACACCCGGTCTGATCTGAAATTCACACATTCACCATCACCTCCTGCACCCCCATTACTCCCCCCTCCTGCCATCCAACCTGAGCTTAAGGTCTGTGTGGAGGGCGTGAGCCGAGTCTTCAAAAAACAGAAGACTAGGAAAGCCTCAGGCCCAGACGGCATCTCATCTGCTTGTTTAAAAGCCTGCGCTGAACAACTGGCCCCGGTCTTCACGCAGATCTTCAATAGATCATTGGAGCAGTGTGAAGTTCCCTGCTGCTTCAAACGCTCCACTATCATTCCTGTCCCCAAAATACCCAAAATCACTGGACTTAATGACTACAGACCTGTCGCTCTCACGTCTGTGGTCATTAAGTCGTTTGAAAGACTGGTGCTGGCCCACCAGAAGGACATCACTGGACCCCTGCTGGATCCCTTTCAGTTTGCTAACAGAGCAAACAGGTCTGTGGATGATGCAGTCAACATGGGACTGCATTATATCCTGCAACATCTCGACAGACCAGGGACTTATCCAAGGATCCTCTTTGTGGACTTCAGTTCGGCCTTCAATACCATCATGCCTGGTCTTCTCACAGCCAAACTGACCCAGCTCTCCATACCATCCTCGATCTGTCAGTGGATCTCCAGCTTCCTGACGGACCGGCAGCAGCGAGTGAGACTAGGGAAACACACATCCAGGACTCTCACCACCAGCACTGGCACCCCCCAAGGGTGCGTTCTCTCCCCACTGCTCTTCTCCCTGTACAATAATGACTGAACCTCTAAAGACCCCACTGTCAAGCTCCTGAAATTTGCAGACGACACCACTGTCATCGGTCTCATCCAAAACGGTGACGAGTCTGCTTACAGACTGGAGGTTGAACAGCTGGCTGTCTGGTGCAGTTATAACAACCTTGAGCTGAACACGCTCAAAACGGTGGAGGTGATCGTGGACTTCAGAAGGAACAGCACAGCACTCCCCCCACTCACCATCATGAACAGCACTGTTCAAAGAAGTTCATAAAGTCATTACTGCTGTGCTCCTTGGAAATGTCTTTGATTGGAGCTCAATTTTTCTTTAATTTAGCCACTGTTTCAAATAAATACCTAGGGGTTTATTTATTTTCTTCTAATAGGGTTGAACAATAAGCAGACCTAGCAGCTTTTAAGTCCTCTCTGTACGCAACCGTGCTCTTTTTCCATGAAGTGCGAAAAAACTCTAGTTTTATTTTCTTCCAGTTGCGCTCCATTTTTCTGGCTGCTCTCTTAAGGGCCTGAGTGTGCTTGATGTACCATGGCGTTGGACTATTTTCTTTAATTTTCGTTATGCGCAAAGGACCAACTGTGTCTAAAGTGCTGGAAAAGAGAGAATATCTAAAGTTTCTGTCGCAATATCGAGTTCTTCTAAGCTATCTGTTTCTAGCTAAGCTATTCCTATGCTTCTCCATCCATTTACGCTTCTTTCCATATGGTGATGTGAATATCCTTCTGCCTGGTGTTAATAGCTGCAGTGTATTTGCGCGTCAGCACACACAACGGCTGCAACCACAGTGCAGTCCCCCCATAACAACCTTCTGGATTGAGCTGAGTAGGGAACATCTCTAGGGTCTTCAAGTGGGCACCTTCCGTCCTCAGTGTTTCGTCGACTAGCCCACAACACCTCAAGAGGGCTCAACAGTGACTCTGGCGTCCCAGAGTCACCCCCCTCCGTCCCCCACTCAACTCAGCCCAGCTTACTGACCTTTTCCTCCCTCCTGTTGCTGAGGTTGCTCCTTCCTTATAGTTCACATGTGACCTAACCAAAATCTCTCACAATCTCTCCGCAACCCGACCATACGCGCCAACCCGTTTGACTAAGGCTGTCGAGCCCCACTGCCGTCAATAAAGCAGGTTCAGTGGCAACGGTTCCGTATGGCATACTACCTGTCCAGACACCAATCCTCATTCATGCAAAATACACAGGAACATAATATTGCAATGCAAACTATACAAATAAACCAACAGACTCTTCGGGTTTTCAAGAATTCTTCGAAACCGTAGCATGGCGGCCTGTACACAGCCAGCCAGAATCTTTCCGTCTCAACCACAGCCAGTTGCTGCTCCTCTCTGCTGCTTCAGATAAGTTCTTTACTGTGCGACGCAACTCTTGGCCACTGAATCCGACGTCTCTGAGGAACCGGGTTGTAGAGTGTGCCATAAATCCTCGACAACCCACTTCCACTGGATAAACCCCGACTCTCCATCCTCGCTGTTCTGCTTCAGTGGCCAGCTGAGCATACCGCAGTTTCTTCCTCTCATATGCCTCATCTACAGCATCCTCCCATGGCATTGTTAACTCTATCAGTTGAACAATGCGTGCTGATCAAGACCACAAAACAATATCTGGTCGGAGGTTATTGGTGGCAATCTCAGAAATAAGCCGTTGATCAAGATCAGCCAGCATTTTCCAGTCCCTAGCAGCTTCCAGTTGTCCTGGACGAGAATTGGTTTTAACACCTTTTCTTGGTGGATGCTCGCCTGGGCGGAGGAATATTGTCTTCTGTGTGTAATGTTTTGCTAGAACAGGTGGCAACTTATTGGTCATGTTACGCTTCATGTATCTTCAAATGCTGAAGCCAAACATCACAGTACTTGGTCATGGCGCCAAGTAAACCGACCCTGGCTAAGAGCCACCTTACATCCTGTCAAAATGTGCCTTAATGTGGCAGGTGATGAACACAAAGGACAAGAGGGATCCTCTCCTACCCAGAGGTTTAGGTTCTGCGGTGATGGGAGAACATCATATGTTAACCTGATAAGGAAACTGATCCTACTCTCTTCCATTGACCAAAGGTCTTGCGTCACTCTGCTGTGGAATTTCAACGGCATCAACATTGATTCCATGTGATAATATTAGATCTAGAGTATGATTACGACAATGAGTAGGTCCTGACACGTGTTGTCTAACTCCAATAGAGTTCAGAATGTATTTAAATGCCAATCCCAATGCATCTTTTTCATTATCTACATGTATACTAAAATCCACAACAATTAGGATTTTATCTGAAGCCAGTTCTAACTCTGATAGAAAATCAGCAAATTCTTTGAAAAAAATGTATGGTGCCCTGGTGGCCTGTATACAGTTGCCAGCACATCTCAAACGTGATTTATCATTTACACTAGATGGTGTTGCATTAAGCACCAACACTTCAAAATAATTACATTTAAAACATGACTTCTCAGTAGTTCTGATTATGTTACTATAAATTACAGCAACACCTTCCCCTTTGGTTTTCAGACTAGGCTCATGTTTATAACAGTAATCTTGCGGGGTGGACTCATTTAAAGTAATGTAATTGTAACAGTAAGTGATTTTAAAGTAAGGGATCGAATATTCAGCAACCCGAGCTTAATCATTTGTTCATCTGTATTATATCTGTTAGAGGCAAGGCAAGTTTATTTGTATAGCACATTTCATACACAATGGTAATTCAAAGTGCTTTACATAGAAGAAATTAAAATAATCAAAAGACTAAAACAGTTTAGAATAAAAACGAAAGTAAAATACAGTACAAACAGTCGGACGAACAGTGGCACAGAGCTCTTTCATTAAATGCACAGCTAAACAGATGTGTTTTGAGTCTGGATTTGAATGTGACTACTGTAGGAGCACATCTGATCTCTTCTGGAAGCTGGTTCCAGCTGCGGCTGGCATAGTAGCTAAAAGTGGACTCGCCATGCTTAGAGTGAACCTTTGGTATTTCTAGCTGATGTGATCCTAATGATCTGAGTGATCTGTTGGGTTTATATTCAGTGAGCATATCTGCAATGTATTGAGGTCCTAGGCCATCGAATGATTTATATACCAGTAATAATACTTTAAAATCAATCCTAAATGTAACTGGGAGCCAGTGTAAAGACCTGAGGACCTCTGGAAGTAGTCGAAATTAGACAAACACAAAAAGTTTACACCTGTAGATAGCGCTGTCCACTTGTGATCCAATCGACCAAAACGCACCAGGTACCCAAGTGAAAAATAAATATACTAAAATATATTTTAATTGATTTATTTTATACTAAGTATACATTTACATATTTGTGTATACATTTAATACCATGCAATTCTACTTTTAGTATCCTAAATGGGTTTGCTCAAAGTCTACTAAATTGGAACAACTAATTTTGTACTTTTACGCAGAAATAGTGCTGTGGTCCAACTAAAGATATAGGCTACTTAAATATATTTAATTGTGCTAAAGTGGTAGTATACTTTAGGTACTGTACACTTTAAATGTATTGCATTTAAAAGCTGATAATATACAGAGATCATACTATCCTTGTCACATTCACCACCTTCTTCATCGTCTGTGTCTTCACTACACTTCCCAGAATCCCCTGTCATCATCACCTGCACCTGCGCCTCATCACCATCATCATCATCATCATCATCATCATCATCATTATCATCATCATCATCACCGTTGTCCTTGTCATTATCTGTGTATTTAAGTTCCCCTCTCACTCCTTTTCATGGCTAGTTATTGTTTGTGCACTAGCACACTGTTCTGTTTGCTTGGGTATTTACTTATTGGAATAAAACCTTTGCTATTTTGTATCTTCGCCTACCTTCATCTTCTTCATCCACCTGAGGATGTTACAGAATAACCAGCCCAAACAAAGAGTCAGCATGGGAATTCTTCTCACCCCGGTTAACCCAGCTCACTCTCTACTCACCACTTTCCAAGAACGGACCTTAAACTGTATAAAGATGGCTGAAGACAAACTCCTCTCCATTTCCCAGAATGGGCGATCGTTGGAGAGGTATGTGGAAGAGTTCCTGAGTTTTTATCATCAGGTGAGCTGGGGTAACTCTACTATTAATGCCTGCTTCCGGATGGGACTGGATGATGATAATTTATTCAGATTTATCTCCTCTGATGATTGTTACAGGTCAATCCCTGACTTCATTAACTACATCCTAGAATTACATGGCTCTAATTTCTTTGTTGATATAATAGAAGACAATTAAAATTGTTATCCAGTCCCCATCTGAAAGCATGTGGATGCCCCAGTGCACCTCGAACCAGCACCTTTCACAGACCTCTCCAAGGGTTCGAAGTCCTCCGGATCATCCAAAATGGCCACGGGGGGAAAATCTGGCGGGTCCTGCCAAGTCCGAAATCCACGTCAGCACCGCCGAGCCTGCATTCCACGTCAGCCTTCCCAAGCCTGCACGTCACATCACGGCAACCATCAACCCAGCCAACAGATCAGTGTCAGTGTGTGCTGCCAAATGGACCATCCAGTCAGAGTCTCGTCCCGCTGAGCCTTTCGCCGCCGGTTCCGTCCAGCCCAGAGTCTTTCGCCGCCGGTTCCGTCCAGCCCAGAGCCTTTCGCCGCCGGTTCCGTCCAGCCCAGAGCCTTTCGCCGCCGGTTCCGTCCAGCCCAGAGCCTTTCACCGCCGGTTCCGTCCAGCCCAGAGCCTTCGCCGCCGGTTCCGTCCAGCCCAGAGCCTTCGCCGCCGGTTCCGTCCAGCCCAGGGGCCTCATTTATAAAAATGTGCGTAGGATCCATACTAAAAGTGTACGTGCGCCAGAAAGCTAAAAATGACGTACGCAAAAAAATATTCAGACTTATAAAACTGTGCGTACGCCAGAACCTGCGCAGAATTCACTTTATAAATCCTAGTCAGCGGAAGATTGTGCGCACATACGTCTCCTCCCCGAAACAACCATATATGGAGCTTACAACGCCTAGTTTTACTATGCATATCCTCATCTGCATATCATTTTCATATGATTATTCATCCACGTGATAACATGATTAACGGTACAAGACATTAGGAAAATATGAAATGCGGCTGTGCTGTCACATTAGTTACATTAATAAAAACTAGTAGCCTATCCTTGCCTTGTTTTTGAATAAATAAATCAAATAGTATAGAATACATTTCGGAGAACGTTTCTTTAATCTTTTCCACTGGCCAAAGAGTATGTTTAATTGATTTATGTTTTTAATGGAAATAGATAGACCTTGTTGTGCATTATTTGCACGAAACCATTTTCTCAGAAAATCTGCTGTTATCATGATAAGCAATTATCTTAGTTAAAACATTAAAACACAGCATGCCAGAGGAAAAGTGTTCAAAAGCATTGCATCCACAACAAATATTTCTATTTATTGAATATAAATTTTTTTGTAACTTCTCAGTAATGATTACATGTAATTTAAGTGTTTAACTACATTAATCAGAATGGCATATTTAATCTAAAGCTTTACAACGTAAGTAAAACAAAGTTTAAATCATTTATTTATTTATTTATTTAAATTGTCATTGTGAACATCAACTGTATTTATGATTAGGACTTATAATTAAGATTTATGGTTTTAGATGTGTTAGATGCTATATATGCGTCAGTTCCACTAAACGACCCAACGCACTTTTAAGAAGGGATGGATGTTTGCTTCATGTGATAGGCTTGGTGAGTAAAATATTATTTGTATTATCTTTCTGTATATGTATAATTTTTTTTAGATTTTCTGTCTAAAAGTGACCAAAAAGACATGTAACTCCAGCTCACCATCGGTGTCGCCAAACTGCTCCATCTCCAAAACGTTCGTACGCATGGGTCAGAGTTTGCGTGCAGGTGCGCACATTTTCCCATCAAGTTTGTTTTTATAAATCACAACTTGTGCATCGTAAGTGGCGTACGCATCTTTCAGGGCCTGTTTGTGCGTACGCAATGGTTATAAATGAGGCCCCAGAGCCTTCGCCGCCGGTTCCGTCCAGCCCAGAGCCTTCGCCGCCAGTTCCGTCCAGCCCAGAGCCTTCGCCGCCGGTTCCGTCCAGCCCAGAGCCTTCGCCGCCGGTTCCGTCCAGCCCAGAGCCAAGGGCCCACGGTCACCAGAAGAATCCTCTCGGCCATGCACGCCCGAAGGGTCTTCACCGCCACGGCCACCCGAAGGGGCTTCTCCGCCACAGCCGCCCGAAGGAGCTTCTCCGCCACGGCCGCCCGAAGGGTCTTCACCGCCATGGCCACCCGAAGGGTCTTCACCGCCACGGCCACCCGAAGGGGCTTCACGGCCACCCGAAGGGTCTTCACCGCCACGGCCACCCGAAGTGTCCTCTCCGCCATGGCTACCTCCTCAACCTGTTTCACCAACGCCGCCCGAAGGGAAGTCTTCGCCACGGCCGCCCGAAGGGGCTTCACCACCACGGCCACCCGAAGGGTCCTCTCCGCCATGGCTACCTCCTCAGCCTGTTTCACCTTGGCCGCCCAAACGGAAGTCTCCGCCATGGCCGCCCGAGGGGTCGTCTCCGCCAGGACCGCCAGAGGGGTGGTCTCCTACTCCATGGCCCCCTGACCATCCAGCTGCACCCGGTCCGCCTTCCCGTCACGGACTCCAGGATTCTGTCCCATTCAACGCCTTCTTCATCGTCTGTGTCTTCACTACACTTCCTAGAGTCATCATCACCTGCACCTGCGCCTCATCACCATCATCATCACCGTCACCTGTTATCCTTGTCATTATCTGTGTATTTAAGTTCCCTTTCAGTCAATAAAGTCAGACGTAGTCGACGGTCGACTGAATTGGGGATCACGCTAGGGAGCCTATCATCTTAGATTACTATTGAACGAGCCAAGGGAATTTGGCGTGCGTGATTTGCATCACACACTCCGCCCCCGCGGCGCGGGTATAAATACGGAAGTGGATGCACGCACTAGTTGCCTTTCGCTTCGGAGCCGTTCGTCTTTGATGTCTCTGAAGAGTGCTGTTGTATTCAACGAGCGAGTGTGTCGGTGTTCTTACGGGAAGACCTCTCCTGTGTTGGTGTTCTACAGCGTGGTGCAGCGGTGATCGCGAGCTTCTCAGCTCTCAACTGCTGTTTTAACAGCATCAAATTTCTATTCTTTGTTTGTGTGTTGACGGTTGGTTAGAGGGCGAGAAGTGAGTGCTTCACTGTTGGTTGAAAGACTATTCAGTGTTTGCCACGGTCATTCCCTGTGTGCTCCGGCACTGGTGACGGTCCCATTTCCTAAAAGAGCAACACGGGTGTGAGTGCGTCTTTTTCAAGATGCCATTCCATCCGTGCGTTTCTGGGTGCGGTCTGGCACTATCCCCCTCTGAAAGTCACGAAAGTTGTGTCGCATGTTTGGCCTTACAGCATGCCGAGGCAGCTTTCGTGGATGAGTCATGTTCTCATTGCGGGAACATGACCATCTCGGTGTTGAGATCTAGACTCGCCTTCGTCAAAAGCATTGGTGCAGTCCCCACCTCTGGGCCCCGCCCTTGTTCTTCCTCTGGGTTACCTTCCCAGAGGAAGACTGGGGTGTCATACAAGCTGGGTGATCTGAGGATCACGGTGAGGGGTAATCCGCCCGGCCAGGCCCCGTGGGTCCCTCACTCCTCTTTCACACCGCAACTGGTGGAGCTCCCCATTGATCCCGCTGGTCCCTCTGTAATGGACAGGCCAGCCGTGTCATTTGGGGCCCCTCCAGGGGATACGATGTCAATCGCAGCATCGGAGGGGGAGCTGAACTCTGGAGATTACGACTCGGCTGCACTGCCTCCCTCCGGGAGACCAGTGTTGCCCGAGCCAGATCCAGAAATGTCAGCTATGCTGAAAAAGGCTGCCGAGGCGGCAGGGCTCGTGTGGAACCCTCCACCGTGTCCCGAGCCGTCTCGGTTGGATGATTGGTATATCGGGGCGGGCCGTACTGGTTCTCAGTCCGCCGCCCCGGTTCCTTTCTTTCCTGAAGTGCATGAGGAGCTTACGAGGGCATGGATGGCACCTTTCTCTGCCAGAAACCGCCTGAGTAGCTCCTCCCCCCTCACTACCCTTGATGGGGGAGCGGTGAAGGGTTACGAGGCTATCCCTCCGGTGGAGCGGGCCGTTGCGATACAGTTATGCCCAACGGCGGCCGCTTCCTGGAGAGGTGATCCTCGTCACCCCTCTAAAGCCTGTAAGTTCTCGTCTGCTCTTACGGGCAAGGCTTACAAAGCTTGTGGGCAAGCCGCTTCCTCCTTGCATGCCATGGCGTTGCTCCAGGTCCACCAGGCCCAGGCACTCATGAACATGCACGAGGGTAGTTCGGACCGTGAGCTCATGGGTGAGCTCCGCACTGCAACTGACCTCGCCCTCCGGGCGGCGAAGGTTGCAGCTCGCGCGGTCGGTTCGGCGATGTCCACACTTGTGGTCCAGGAGCGCCATCTCTGGCTCAACCTGGCCGATATGAGAGAAGCGGACAAGGTCCGGTTCCTGGACTCTCCCATTTCCCAGGTTGGGTTTTTCGGCGACGCTGTGGAGAACTTTGCCCAACAGTTCTCTACAGCTCAGAAACAGACGGAGGCCATCCGGCACATCCTGCCTCGGAGGGACGCTGCTGCCTTCACCCGCCCGCCGAGGTCAGATCCTCCGCCTGTTCGTCGCCGAGGGCATCCGCCCGCAGCCGCCTCAGCTCCCGCCGGACCATCGCAGCAGCCTTCACCCAGGTTCCGGCGTGGAGCCGGCCGCGAAAGGGGCGCCCAGCCTGCTCCAGGCGCTGCCAAGCCAGGTGGTAAGCATTAGCGCAAAAGAAAACGCTGAACCTGGACGGGCTCTCATGGAGGAGTTGCTCGTGGAGTGGTCGCCGATCCACTCCCTCTGGCTGGTTTGAGGGCCGACTGGAGTTTTTTGTTATGTGTGTGTCTGTTCCGCTGCTGGCCCCTATAAAAACGGGGTCAGCGGTACCCACATATTCAGAGAAAGAGCAAATTTTCTATTCCTGAGTCCCAAGTGGACCAGTCTGGCGGGTGTGGCCCTGTAATAGCCTAACATCCCCCAGCTTCCCTTGGTCGCCAGCAGGCAGCTTGGGGCGTTCGAGGACCCGGTCATCCGCCTTCTCACGTCCCCCTGCCGCTGGTGGAGACAGGTAAGTGTTGCATTGCACACTAACACCACTATCTCTACTTTGCTGCCCCACCCCAGGCTCGGCTACCCCGCTCAAGTCAGTGATAATCATCACATTAGGTGTTGAGCAGACGTGCTCCTGAAAATTAGGTGATATTCATCACACCGAGTGTCTTTTTCAGTTTTGGAGAGGGACTCGGTCTAACATGTCTCTCCAATGAGAATGTGTTCAGCTGGTGTTGAAGTGAGAAAGGGTCCCACTGAAAGAACTTTCAGAGGCTCCTGGGGTATATGGTACTCGCAGCCTTTTGCTTCCTCCATATGTGACCGCTTCAGCGCTAGCTTCATGATCGAGTCCCGAGGTGACCGTGGCAGTGCAGCTCACCCTGTGTGACTATAGTTCATCCCGGTCTGCTGCCAAACCCTCTTCAACAGAGGGGCCATGTACAAAGGGCGTGTTTCAACGGGGGCCTGGGCGACCCCCGACTACACGGGCATTCGTGCCTCGAGTTGTTAGACATTGCGGCCATTGCGCAAGCTTCCCCTGCATGCCACAACTCACCCGTCACCTCCTCCTTGGAGTCAGAAGCTTCTGAGGACGCTTTGTTCCACTCCTCCGCTTTACTCAGTCGTGCCGCCATCGAGCCTCACGACAGTTATAGCCAGGGCAAGTGGAGACTCCATCCCCTGGGTCCAGCTGGGTCATGACCATTCCGGGGTTGGTCAGTTGCCCCCCCCGGTTTCATCTTTCCGCCAGTGTTTGTGTAAACCTAACGGACTACCCTTGGCCAAGCACTGGGTCTCAGCTGCCCCAGGGGCCCGCAGGAATGCGTTTAACCCCAGTGAGCCTTCTAAAAGTGACTGCGACTCATGGTCGCCTTGCGCTTGCTCAAGTCAGTGAAATCATCACACTTCATGTTGAGCAGAACTGCTCCTGAAACTCAGTGAAGTTCATCGCACTCAGGTGTTGAGCAGCAATGCTCCTGTAGCTCAGTGAGTTCATCACACTCAGGTGTTGAGCAGAAATGCTCCTGTAGCTCAGTGAATTCGTCACACGCAGTGCTGAGCAGAAATGCTCCTGGTGCTCAGTGAAGTTCTTCGCACTCAAGTGTTGAGCAGAAATGCTCCTGAAGCTCAGTGAGTTTATCACACTCAGGTGTTGAGCAGGAATGCTCCTGAAGCTCAGTGAACTTGTCACACTCAAGTGCTGAGCAGAAATGCTCCTGGTGCTCAGTGAAGTTCTTCGCACTCAAGTGTTGAGCAGAAATGCTCCTGAAGCTCAGTGAGTTTATCACACTCAGGTGTTGAGCAGGAATGCTCCTGAAGCTCAGTGAACTTGTCACGCTCAAGTGCTGAGCAGAAGATGCTCCTGAAGCCCAATGATCTTCACATGTTGTGTTGAGCAACGCTCCTGTCTTTTTTGCGGCCGTCGCTTGCACCTACGTGCTAAGTCAGGAGAGGAACAGGTCTTCATAGTTGCCCCTTATTGGCCCAAATAGACCTGGTTCCCATCGACAGCCTTCCTGACTTCCCCTGAAAACTCTTTCAGGGACGGGGCACGAGGGCATCCGCGTTCTTCCCCCGGAGATTCCGGGTGGTCTTACATCTGAACGCAGAGGTTCAGGTGGCTATCACAGGGCATGTAATAGTTACCATCACTTCTGCGAGCACCCCCTAGAAATGGGTAGCATGTTTACGCCTTTAGAAGTGGAACCTAGTCGTTGAGTGCGTCTTCTCTCCAGAGGAGATCCTGAAAGCTTTCGATCACTTCAGTGCTCTCTTTCCTGCAAAATGGGTTGCAGTAGGCTGTTTTCCTTCACCCTCAAAATGATGTTGCCTCGGTGTTTAAACGACGCTCATCGTGTTGCAGAAGTGTGCAGAAGCACGTTCTGATCGTCAGGTTCCTGAGGAGCAAGGTCTTGTAAATCCTTGTGTCCCTCTTTATTCTCTTGGCTCTTGTCCCTGGTGCGACTGCACTGCAGAGACCGCCCCTGAGCCACTGCAGGCAGTGAGTTAAAAATTCTGTTTTATCAGTGCTCCTGCTCGCGTGGTCTCTACTAGAGGGTAGGGACTTGCTCGCTTTCGGTCAACGTATTGTGCCTGGAGTCTGGGCCGGCTAACTCTCACAAGCTGAGACCCCGGCTCGGATTGTGCCCAAGGTTCCTACCTCTCCCGACATAGGAGCAGGTGGTGAGCCTGCAAGCGCTGCCCTGGAGGAGGCAGATCCAGCCCTGGCTTCTCTGTCCGTTCGCTTGGACGTGTACAGAATGCAAGCCATAGACCTCAGCCCAGCTCTACAAATATCTGTTGGAACTCAGCAGAGAGGGAAGGCTGTTTCCATGCAAAGTTGCACTTAGTGCTTGCCTTCATTTCGGTAAAAATCCGAGATGCAACATGTCCACTTAGGTGTTGAGCTCCTCTATGATGAGTGTAAAGTGCTCCGCCTGGGCGTTGACGATATGCTTTGCTAAACAGATTCTAGAGTTGGGGGCTGGACGACACCTAGTTGAACCGCTGCTTCCCGTGGGCTCCCTTCTCATGAAGCCAGTTTCAGCGTGAGCCCGGTTCAAGTGTCGGCTTGCTGCGCCATTCCCCTCCTATGGACTGGATACGTGCGCCTTTCTACTCCAGCTGAGTTCCCTTAAAATTTAACCCTGTTGAGTTCCTCCACACCCCTCCGACGTCGGACGTGCAGAACGTCTGGTATTAGGCCTACCACTCGTAAGCAGTGTGGAACCTGTGTTAGGCTGGGTCCATATGTTGCGGTCCCTACGGCGACCCCATATGTGTATTCTTCCACGATATGGCTCCCTGCGGCGAGCCCGTGTCTTCCCTCGGCAGAGTCTCTCTGCCGTCACTGTCCGGTGTGTCTCCCCCCGTCTTAGGCTGGAGCCACCCCAGTGACATTCCATATGTTAGACTGCCCGGTTTCCGCCCAGTTCATATGTGTATTCTCCATGTTACCTCCCTCTGGGTTGGATGCGGCTTCCGCAGCGTCCCTTCCTTCCAATGTACGGGGAACGCTTTCCCAGTGGTCCTGTAGGAACAGCAGTGACTTCCCTGGCCTAAGCCCTGTCCTTCCCAGCCTTAAATTTGCGGGGGCATCAGGAGGCTTTGGTTTAGGCACTGGAAGGTGGCAGCGTTCGTGGTGTTTTCAAAGGTTATCCCAATTCAGTCGACCGTCGACTACGTCTGACGTTATCGACTGAAAGGGAACGTCCTGGTTGCGTATGCAACCCACCGTTCCCTGAAGGAGGGAATGGAGGACGTAGTCCCCTTGCCACTACCGCTGGACCACCGTTGACCCCGGGTTACTCTCGGCTCCTCAGCGAAAAGCAACTAGTGCGTGCATCCACTTCCGTATTTATACCCGCGCCGCGGGGGCGGAGTGTGTGATGCAAATCACGCACGCCAAATTCCATTGGCTCGTTCAATAGTAATCGAAGATGATAGGCTCCCTAGCGTGATCCCCAATTCAGTCGACCGTCGACTACGTCCTCCGTTCCCTCCTTCAGGGAATTTGGAATAAAACCTTTGCTATTTTGTATCTTCGCCTACCTTCATCTTCTTCATCCATGCGAGGACGTTACAATCCTTACTAATATTAATACTAAAACACATTTTAGACATATTAAGAAATGTGCATTGTGCAATAAAGAGGTACTCCAAATAAATTTTAATTATAATATTTATACCAGTAAGTCACAAGTGATATGCCAGAAAATGTTAATGTTTGTATATACTTAATATGAAATAAATGCATTTTAAATACTTTTTGTTTTGTTTTTTTCACCAGGTGTAAAAATGATGCGTCTAGCCTGACCACTTGTGATCAGATTACCTGATACTGATCTTAATGCAAGGTTGAAGCAAGGCCCTAGACAGATAAAATCATAGATACAAAAAAAAATTAAATTATTATATACTCATATTCATGTAGTTTAAGTGAAATATACCTTAAAATAACAATGGTAGCGTTTTAGTATAGAATTAAGGCTGATTTATACTTCTGCGTCGGACCTACGCCGGAGCCTCTACGCCGCAGACTACGCTTTGGTTTTAATTTATACTTCTGCGTCGTTGTCCGCGTTGACGCACGCAGAGGGAGCATGTGAAACCCGAGGGAGCGGTTTGAGCAGACCAATCACAACGCTTGCGTCCGCGTAGAATTGACGCGTTGTTACATTTTTGGAGAGGTGCACGTCAGGGTACGCCGAAGGGTACGGGCGCTACGCACAGCCTACGACGTAGCTACGGCGTAAGTTCGACGCAGAAGTATAAATTGGGCTTTAGACTGCAACATAACAACTATACTGCACATTCACAAACACAATCTCTAACTGAAGAGATTAATATAAATATTTTAATGAAATGGAAAGGGACATTATTATAAGCCTTGGGTGAGTCACAAACAGTGTGAATAGGAGTCTGTTACATGTGGTATGAAGCTTTTAGGCTCTGCAGTGTAGTAAGTAACTCATGGAGAGGTCTCAGTCGTGATGAAGCACTAATGATACAAAAGTTCCAGTAAACAGGAGGAACTATATTTACCACCTCCCATCAGAAACCATTTGAATTCTCGTTTCCTTTGTGACACAATGAACACAGTGGATGGCTCTCAGTTGCCTATAATTACAAAGTGATTTATCATGCTGACTTTCATCTGCGTAAGTTAGATCTGCCGAGTTTTTGGTTGCCTAAAGCAACCATCACTATTAGCATTTTTAAAAACTTGTACATTTGGCTTGAAATTAAAAGAAAAAAGAAAATTAGGATGTGGAGTCAAAAAAAAAAAGTCAAACTATATTCTCTAAAAAATATAATTTTGCTTATCATTTTAAGGATGATTGGTTTTACTCGAAAACAATGTACAAATACTGATCAAGAAAATTATTTTTGGGTTGAAAATTCCCTGTGAAACAGACAATATTTTATGGTCTCTCGACACACTGGCTGCGTTGCGTGTCCGTTTTTATTTTGGCTCCCATGTTAACAGGTTAGAGATTGCACACTGCCTGCGTGACGCGCGTCCGGCGCGGCTTGTGTCGGCACGGAAAACGCATGCATGCTAGAAATAGAACCGACGCCTATTTTTCACGCAACACGCAAGCGTGTTGGAAGCGTTTCCAGGCAAAATAGAATAGGAAAAGATGTTATATGTTATTTTGTACACGAATACATATTAATAAATTACATTTTGATGGTTGAAAGTCTAGGTTTTGACATAAATTCAGATATAAATATAATTAAAAATAAATAAATAAATAATTATCAATTTTCAAATATTGCACCTGTCAATGTAGAACGAAATATTCTTTAGTCTATTTTGCTGTCAATACTGCTGACAGTGTCTTTATCAGTAGGCTTTTTATTTATGCTTAACATGAAGTAGGTTGTAGGGCTTCCACAACTCTCTCCCATATGTCGAACAAGGGTGATCCGTGTCAGCAGCGCCGCGTCAGACACGTTTCTGGTGAGCCGCCACGCAACAGAAACGCCACGCAGCCAGTGTGTCAGACACCTTAGCAATTAACCAGAACCCAACTACCCAGAATACCCTTTATTCTTCTAATAACTACGTTGTTCCAGAGAATTTCATGAGAAAAAGTATCTTAGTCATTGAAGACCACATTCTGCCCTGAAACAATTAAAAGCATTAGATTTTTTTTTTTCAGATCCATTGTTTGCCTCTCTAGATGTTTACACGACATACAATGTATGACCTCACAGAAATCTGAACTGCCATGTCCATGAAGTCGAAGTTCTTCCATATGACCAGAGCATTTTATGTCATCTCAATGCCCTTTTAAAGGCATTGCTGTTGGAACTGAGAAAAATGCCTAGAGCAAGGCTGCCATGTCTGCTAGAGAAATCACTAGTCTGTGCCCATCACCCATAACCACGTCAGAGCAAAACTAGGTCAACCCTTCCTTTCATGGATCAACCAGATCACTTTAGTGTGCTTGTGAAACTGCTGCTCTATTCTCCAGGGTCCTACTCAACCCCCAACCTTTTCACTAGGCTACTCCCTTTGTTGTCCTCTACCAATACATCCCTGTATTCTTTCCCTGCATAAAATGTGTGTGTGTGTGTCTGTTTGGGGGGGGGGGGGGGGGGACTGGTAAACCCTACATTATGTGGACAAAATGTCCCCACAAAGATAGTGGGACATTGTGGGAACATTTTTGGTCCCCATGAGGAAAACAGCTAATCAGTCTTACTGAGTGACCTTTTTTGAAAATGTAAAAATGCCACATTTTTGCATTTCTGTAACCCGCAGTAGTAGTGGCATGTCGCAAGACGAAAATAAAATAATGGTCATGGTTACCTATAAAGTTCCGTATTAATTACAAGGTATTGCTTTTGACTTATAAAGCTCTAAATGGTTTAGCTCCAGTCTATTTAACGGATCTTCTATCGCCTTACAATCCATCGCGCTCTTTAAGATCACTAGATTCGAGGTTTCTGGTCATTCCTAGGATATCCAGATCCACCAAAGGAGGCAGAGCATTTTCACATTTAGCTCCGAAGCTCTGGAATAGCCTTCCTGATATTGTTCGTTGCTCAGACTCGCTCTCCCAGTTTAAAACTAGACTGAAGACGCATCTATTTAGCCAGGCATTCATATAAATTTTTTATCTTACAGTTACTGTAAATTCGGCCTCTAGTTCATAAACGCCAGAGGAGAACTGGCCCCCGACTGAGCCTGGGTTCTCCCAAGGTTTTTTTTCTCCATTGGGTCACCTGATGGGGTGTTAGGACACCATTAGGTCACTGGATGGAGTTTTTCGGTTCCTTGCCACTGTTGCCTTTGGCTTGCTCAGTTGGGGATATTCAAATTAATTAACCAATCATACCATTGATCAGCTCTACCAAACTTGGATGTCTTTTTTCCAGTAATAAACAAACATTAAGTTGTTTTGATTGATACTGTGAAGCAGCTTTGATACAATCTGTATTGTGAAAAGCGCTATATAAATATATTTGACTTGACTTGACTTAAATATGATTTAGCTTACTGTGGGAACTTATGGTGCGGGTGCCCTTTTTTTGTTGTTGTTGCTGGGTTTTTTTGTTGTTGTTGTTGTTGTTTTTACTTCATTTTATTTTATTTATTTACTCACTAATTATTTATATTGCTATAATTTATTGGTTAACTGTTTTGATTTATGTACATTTTTGATTTAGAGGTTTGGTTATATGTTAAATACATTATTGTTTATATAATTTCTTTTTTGCAAAAAATAAAATCAAAAAATTACAAATCATAAAAAAAGAGAAAATGTAAAAATGCAGAAAGTTTTCTGTGATGGGTAGGTTTAGGGGTAGGGTTAGTGTAAGGGGATATAAAATACAGTTTTTACTTCCAGTATAAAAACTACTGTGTGTGTGTGTGTGTGTGTGTGTGTGTGTGTGTGTGTGTGTGTGTGTGTGTGTGTGTGTGTGTGTGTGTGTGTGTGTGTGTGTGTGTGTGTGTGTGTGTGTGTGTGTGTATGTGTGTGTGTGTGTGTGTGTGTGTGTGTGTGTGTGTGTGTGTGTGTGTGTGTGTGTGTGTGTGTGTATGTGTGTTTGCCATTTTTTTGTGTTTGTGTGTGTGTGCGTCCAAAATCGACTATTTATTATACAAAAAATTATTTTTACTACCACATATGGATATGTGAAGTATTTAGTGGCCAAAGATGTTATGTTAAAACTATCTTATATTTGAATTTATTTACTAGTTTTTTCAATGAATTCCTACTGCTCATTCCTAATTCCAAATGCTCATTGTTTTGTTTATCCACCACACAGCAAACAGTATATAATTTGTGTTGTTTTATGCGTTTGAGACATGATGTTTTCCTCAGTGCAAAACTTACAAATGTATATTTCAAATGTATATTCTCCATCTGTAAATGTTAGAAAGTCGTGCAAATATTTCCGATATTTTATATATCTTCTAACTGTAATCATTTATCTTTAGGATGTTGAATAAGTAGTGGTGAACTTATAGCTTATTACACGTATATGTTATAGGCTACTTGTAAAATAATAATAATAAAAATTAACAGAAGTAATTCAGGGAAAGATATATATATATATATATATATATATATATATATATATATATATATATACAAAATATAGTTTTGGGTATAGGACCTATGTTACTTAATAAAGATGAGTTATGTAGACTTAGATTTAGTTTCTAAAGCACACTATGAAGAGGATAACATGAAATTAAGAACTAAAGTATACATTTTGAAAAGATATGTGCAACTCTAAAATCATAGAATAGTCTACTCTCCATAGTGTACTTTAAAAACTAAATCAAACCAATGATTTAAAACTGAGGATTCTTGCTTTCTCCAAAGAAAAAATATATATATATTGCATTAAAAGTTGTAATTTTCAGCATTCTATATAAGTATAAGTCATCTTTATTAAGTAGCATAGGTCCTATACCCAAAACTATATTTTTTGTATCTTTATTATATTTGGGTTCTTAAAAAAATCTTCCCTGAATTAAGCTACTTCTGTTCAATTAGTTTATTATTATTTTAAGTATAAAATATATGAGTGTAATGAGCTATAAGTTCACTGCAACTTATCCAAAATCCTAAAGATAAATTATTATAATTAGAAGATATTTCTGGTGTTATAAAATATCGCATATTTATTTTCTAAGCAAAATGTATATTTTAGTCGGAATTATTTCGCTCCTATTTGGCGCGCATGAGCGCAGCAGCGCTCTTTCAGTGTGAAGTTTAGGAGCAAAATGGAAATATTTGCACGACTTTCTAACATTTACAGATAGAGAATGAGGGAGTAGAGAATAAGTTTTGCAATGAGGGTAAAAAAACATGTCTCAAAAGCATAAAACAGCACAAAATATACGCTGTTTGATGGTGGATTGATTTGGTGGGCTGCTTCAGAAACGCGTGCTCACGCAATTATCTAGATAAACCTGGATCAAATTAGTGGGATTGCGTGAACTTCAATTACCTTTTATGAAATCGCTTTAGCCCCAACTTATTTGTTAGGTTCATTCAAGTCAGGTGTTGGAGTTTTTTCCACACTTTTCTTAGCGTCTTTTATGGAACAACCCTCGGGACCAGGTTAGTTTCCCAGCATAAGTTGCCAGAGTAACTGAGTTTGAACTACAGTATTTTAAGTTTGCTTTATGAAACAGAATCCACCCACAATAAGTCTGACTAACCAAAATAAGCCTGACTTGTTTTATGGAACAGCCCTCTGGACTGTCAAGCTCCAAAATAAGTCATTTTAAAGTGATACAACATCAGCATCAAGTAATTATTGGAAATTATTATAACGTTACCTGTTTTCCATCAGTGCCTTTTCCATATTTTAGAAGCTAATGGGTTCCAGTGTTTGGCACACATCTTTTATCAAAACAAAAGGTTCATAAATCATGCTTATGGTCTGTCTTCTGTAAATGCTTATAGTATTTCTTTCTGCTCGAATATGTGTGTAACATCATTTATAGGGAAAGCTGAACATTGGTCAAGATACAAAGTTCCAAAATGCTTTCTTGTTTTTCCACTGAAAACTCATAAAACATATAAATATATATATATATATATATATATATATATATATATATATATATATATCGTCGCTGCCCGAACGAACTCACGTATGTCCAAAACGGTTACTTTTCAGGAAGTGAAAAAACACAGTAATTTCAAAAGCAGGTGAACTTGCATACTTGGTACGGCATCTTTAAATGTAACCATATTCTTGCCAGTGTAATGATATAATCCAAATTTGACCAAAATCGAGTTTAAATGGACATAAGTTCAATTCAATTCAATTCAAATTTATTTGTATAGCGCTTTTCACAATACACATTGTCTCAAAGCAGCTTTACAGAAATTGCATTTCGGAAATGTACATAGAAAAATACAGTTAGTTAATCAAGTATTAATTTATGGCATAACATATCGCCGGCTTTGAGTCGTCTCTTCACAGGCGTCGAGTCGTCTCTTCACAGGCGTTGGGGCATCTGAAGTCTCCGTGAGAGGCTGGATACAAACTGGAGCTGACGAACGCTATTTACCTCGGGACTAGCGTCCCGAGATAACAGCAGAAAGGCAGATGGGAAATAATTAGCATAGCTGATGTTCATAATGTTAATGCATTCGAACTGATTCAGCAGTAGTATCAAAGGTTAAGGATTAAGTGAATGCTTGGTTAAAGAGATGCGTCTTTAATCTAGTTTTAAACTGGGACAGCGAGTCTGAGTCTCGTACAATATCAGGAAGGCTATTCCAGAGTTTAGGAGCTAAATGCGAGAACGCCCTCCCTCCTTTAGTGGACTTAGATATCCTAGGAATGACCAGAAGCCTCGAATTTAGTGATCTTAAAGAGCGCGATGGATTGTATGGCGATAGAAGGTCTGTTAAATACACAGGAGCTAAACCATTTAGGGCTTTATAGGTCAGTAGGAATACTTTGTAATTGATACGTAACTTAATAGGTAACCAGTGTAGAGATGATAAAATAGGTGTTATATGATCATATTTTCTTGATCTAGTAAGAACTCTAGCAGCTGCATTTTGCACTAACTGTAGCTTGTTGATTGAGGATGCAGGACAACCAGCTAATAAAGCATTACAGTAATCTAGTCTCGAGGTCATGAATGCATGAACTAACTTTTCTGCATCAGAAACAGATAGCATGTTGCGTAGCTTAGCAAGGTTTCTAAGGTGGAAAAAGGCTGTTCTTGTAATATATGAAATATGATTTTCGAAAGTCAAATTGCGGTCTAGTATAACACCCAGGTCTTTTACTGTAGTGGATAAAGTAACAGGACATCCTTCTAAATTAAAGTTGTATTGTAAGGGATTTTGTGGGTAGTTTTTTGGACCAATAAGTAGTACCTCCGTTTTATCTGAATTTAATAGCAGGAAATTACACGTCATCCAGCATTTTATATCATTTAGACACTCTGTCAATTTAGATAAGTTAGTGTTTTCGTCTGGTCGTGATGAGATGTATAATTGAGTGTCATCAGCATAACAGTGGAAATTAATTCCATGTTTTCTTATAATATTACCAAGTGGCAGCATATATATTGAGAATAGCAGAGGGCCTAACACCGATCCTTGCGGCACTCCATAGTCTACTGACGTTATCTTTGATTTTTCCCCATTTAAACAGACAAAATAGTAGCGGTCTGATAAGTACGATCTAAACCAGCTTAATGCCTGTCCCTGAACACCAGTGTAGTTTTGTAGTCGATCCAAGAGTATTTTATGATCGATAGTATCGAACGCAGCACTAAGATCGAGTAGAACTAGTATTGAGATACAGCCTTGGTCAGAGGCTAAAAGTAAATCATTTGTAATTTTAACTAGCGCAGTTTCTGTGCTATGATGCGGTCTGAATCCCGACTGGAATTTTTCATAGATATCATTTTCTTGTAAGAAAGAGCACAATTGAGCGGACACAATTTTTTCAAGTATTTTAGACATAAATGGAAGATTTGAGATGGGTCTGTAATTTGCTAAGTTATTTGGATCTAATTGCGGTTTCTTAATGAGAGGTTTTATTACTGCCAGCTTGAATATTTTTGGTACATGACCTAAAAATAAAGACGAGTTAATAATATTAAGAAGAGGCTCTTCCACTACAGGTAACACTTCTTTCAGTAGTTTAGTGGGTATTGGATCTAATAAACATGTTGTTGGTTTAGATGCAATGATAAGTTTATTTAGCTCTTCCTGTCCTATAGTTGTAAAGCGGTGTAGTTGTTCTGGAGGGGCCATAATTGAGGCTGAATCATAAGACATCATAGAGGATTGTATATTTACAATTGTGTTTCGGATGCTTTCTATTTTCTCATTGAAGTAATTCATAAAATCATTACTACTATATTGTAATGGAATATTTTGCTCTGGTGATGTTTGTTTATTTGTTAGTCTAGCCACGGTGTTGAATAAAAACCTTGGATTATTTTGGTTATTTTCTATTAGTTTGCGGAGATGCTCAGCCCTGGCTGCTTTTAGAGCCTTTTTATAACGTGACATACTGTCTTTCCACGCGATTCTAAAGACCTCTAAATTAGTTTGTTTCCATTTACGCTCTAAGTTACGAGTTTCTCTCTTGATTGCATGCGTAGCACTGTTGTACCATGGTGCTTTAGTTTTCTCTCTAACCTTTTTTAATCTAATTGGTGCAACAATATCTAGTGTACTAGAGAACATGGTGCTCAAACTGCTAGTCATTTCCTCTAGTTCATCTGTTTGTTTGGGTGCACTGCGCAGCTGAGATAGATCAGGTAAGCTATTTGAGAATCTATCTATAGTGGTTGGAAGGATTGTTCTGCCTGGTCTATAACGTGGCGCAACATGACAAATTTCAGCAGTACGTATTATACAAGTTACCATGTAATGATCAGTGAGATCATCACTTTGCGGTATAATATTTATATCAGTTGGATTGGTTCCATATGATATAATTAAATCTAGTGTATGATTTAGACGATGAGTGGGACCACTGACGTTTTGCGTGACCCCAAATGAGTTTAATAAATCTGTAAACGCAGTCCCTAACGCATCATTTGTATTATCTACGTGTATGTTAAAGTCTCCAACAATTAATGCTTTATCGACATTGACCAATAGATCTGAGAGAAAGTATGCAAACTCTTTTAGGAAATCAGCATAGGGCCCTGGAGGTCTATATAGGGTAGCCAAGGCTAGAGATAATATGGATTTGTTTCTTGCATCTAAGAGCGTAACATTTGGCACAAGTACTTCAAACGAATTAAACCTGTGACCTGTTTTCTGAGTAACATTAAGAATATCTCTATAGATTGTTGCAACACCGCCGCCACGACCGATCAGACGGGGCTCATGCTTATAACAGTATCCTGGTGGAGTAGACTCATTTAGACCGAAATAATCATTTGGTTTAAGCCAGGTTTCAGTAAGGCAAAGTACATCGAAACTATTATCTGTGACCATTTCATTTACAATAACCGCCTTAGGTGTGAGCGATCTAATGTTTGGAAGACCTAGCTTTAGAAACTGTTTTTGTTCACTGATATTTAGATTTTCTGGTTTAATTACAATAAGATTTTTGCTAGATCCTACACTAGATTTATTGTTTGGCCTCACTAAGCGAGGAATAGACACAGTTTCTATATAATGTTCTACACTACTTATATCAATTAAGTTGGGACAGCAAAGACTGTGATTTGGACTTTGACTTACTAGTCATATGGTGTGTAACGTCTTGGAGATGTTGTCCGACAGAACAGCCGCTCCGATTCTGCTGGGGTGCAGGCCATCAGCACGGTAGAGCCTAGGTCGCTCCCAGAACAGATTCCAATTATTTACAAAGAGCAGTTTCTGTTCATTACACCATGACATTAACCATTCATTTAGAGCAAATAATCTACTGAACCTTTCTTGTCCTAGTCGGTACGTGGGAAGCGGTCCAGACACGATGATCGTTGCTTCAGGCGATGTGCTGCGAACCGTCTCGATCAGGCTTCTGTAGTCCTTCTTCAGAACCTCCGTCTGCCGCAGCCTGATGTCGTTCGTCCCCGCATGTAGTACCACAGCTCCGACGCGCTCGTCACCGTTCAGGATCTCGGGAATCTGTGCAGCGACATCAAGAACACGAGCACCAGGAAAGCAGTGAGTGCGCACCTTACGCTTACCTGAGCGTGCATATAAGTGCATATTTTACAGTAACGGTGGTCGATACGCGTTCTTCCGATCATTAATTAGAATGACCAAGTCGCGTTTCATATTGACAGATGAATAGGCTATGCTCAGTTTATTAAATAGCCTACGCCTCAGTTTATTAAATACGCTCAGTATATTAAATAGCCTACGTCACAGTTTATTAAATACGCTCAGTTTATTAAATGTCTCTTGCTAACTATGAAGGGACAATGAATCAATACACTGACATGGCAATGCTAGACTGATACTTTGTTTGCACAGTCCTACCGTAATTTTTGTGAATATATAATAAACTTGTGAACAGTTGTCAGAAACAAACGTTTGCTGATACTTTACCTCACAGTGTTATTCGGCTATCCAATGCCGAATAACCAATATATAACCAGTGATATATATATATATATATATATATATATATATATATATATATATATCCAATATATATATATATATATATATATATATATATATATATATATATATATATATACTGTATATATATATATATATATATATATATATATATATATACAGTTATCTCCCTGTCTCCAGCACCTTCGTCGGTCACCCTTTGGACTTTCCCTACCTGCTCACCTCATCCCCTCACATTTATATATCAATAAGTCACTATTCATTAGCATTCTGAGCATTCGCCCACTCAAGTCAGTTACGACGACAAACTGCAGTCAGGTTGAGACCCCAATGAGGACGACGAGCATGCAGATGAACTTCCCTGAGACGGTTTCTGACAGTTTGTGCAGAAATTCTTTGGTTATGCAAACTGATTGTCGCAGCAGCTATCCAGATGGCTGGTCTCAGACGATCTTGGAGGTGAAGATGCTGGATGTGGAGGTCCTGGGCTGGTGTGGTTAGACGTGGTCTGCGGTTGTGAGGCCGGTTGGATGTACTGCCAAATTCTCTGAAAAGCCTTTGGATATGGCTTATGGTAGAGAAATGAACATTCACTGCAACAGCTCTGGTGGACATTCCTGCAGTCAGCATGTCAATTGCACACTCCCTCCAACTTGTGGCATCTGTGGCATTGTGCTGTGTGATAAAACTGCACATTTTAGAGTGGCCTTTTATTAAGGCCAGCCTAAGGCACACCTGTGCAATAATCATGCTGTCTAATCAGCATCTTGATATGCCACAACTGTGAGGTGGATGGATTATCTTGGCAAAGGAGAAGTGCTCACTAACACAGATTTGGACAGATTTGTGAAAAATAGGGTTTTTTCCAAATAGGCCTTTTGTGTACATAGAAAAAGTCTTAGATCTTTGAGTTCAGCTCATGAAAAATGGGGGTAAAAACAAAAGTGTTGCGTTTATAATTTTGTTCAGTGTATTTCCAACACAGGAGGGATTAGTTTAGGACTTGCATTTATTTACTGCAGTTATTTAAATCATGGCAGCAATGGCTCTCAGCATCAATCAAGGATGGCAATTATCTGTACCTAATCATTTGTCAAATAAATAAACAAATAAATTAAATTAAATAAAAAATTAAAATCACTACACTTTACTAATTTTAAAGGTTTTTAACTCTGACGAGCAATGGGACAGGACAGTCTCTTTTAAGTACTAGCTTAAAAGAGGGAATACTGTTGTTAATACTGCTGTGTATTCAATGCTGATGTCACGTTTTTGTGTCTGTCTTATTCTGTTCTGGTTTGTTCTTCTGTTTGTTTTCAGTATTAGTCACATGTCGTTTGTTTGCCCGCCACTCATCTGTTACCATGCCAACCGTCATTAGTCCATCTTCATCACCTGTGTCTTGTTAATTACCTTCATCTATGTCACCTGGTTTATGTTCATCAGTGTCTGTATGTAGTTACCTCTGTTCAGTCTGTCTTGGTCCGTTCTCGTCAATGTAACGTTGTTGTTATCATCTATCTGTTGGGATCTCTGTAGTATATTGTGAATAAATAGTTTGGATTTGAACCTTCAGCCTTCCTCGTCATCTTCTACCTGCACAAACCCTGACAGAAGAACGGACCACTCTTTAATGGACGACAGGGTGAAAATGATCGTCCTGGCCCAGGAGAGCCAAGATCTCCTAACATTTTCTCTAGGCTTTTACTGTCTTGCTGCCCACAGTGACTTCAATGATGAGAGACTGTGTAGTTTGTTCCGGATCGAGGCCACTTTAAACCAACATATAGACCTCCCAGACACCACCAATCTGGACTGGATAGCGACCGTCATCCGGTGTCTGGAGAGTGTCGGGCCTCAATCCGGAACACAGCCAGCCCCTAGAGATCCCTCACCGCCGGTCCCGTCCAGCACAGAGCCTTCGCCGCTGGTCCCGTCCAGCACAGAGCCTTGCCGCTGGTCCCGTCCAGTACAGAGCCTTCGCCGCTGGTCCCGTCCAGCCCAGAGACTTCTTCACCGCTGGTCCAGCCCAGAGACTACTTCACCGCTGGTCCCGTCCAGCCCAGAGACTTCTTCACCGCTGGTCCCGTCCAGCCCAGAGACTTCTTCACCGCTGGTCCCGTCCAGCCCAGAGACTTCTTCACCGCTGGTCCCGTCCAGCCCAGAGACTTCTTCACCGCTGGTCCCGTCCAGCCCAGAGATTTCTTCACTGCTGGCGCCGTCCAGCCCAGTGCCTTCACCGCCGGCGCCGTCCAGCCCAGAGCCTTCACCGCTTCACGTCCCGTCTGCCCAGCCAGTGACTGTTCACGTCCCGTCTGCCCAGCCAGAGACCGTCCCAGAGCCAGTCCCAGAGCCTATCCCAGAACAGCTTCCTGACTCTGTCACTCTCCCCAATAATTTTTGCGGGGGGTGGGGGGGCGGGGACATAGACCCTCGCCGTGGCCGCCCAAAGGCCCCCGGCCATCAAAAAAATAATCTCCCGAAGGGTCCTCTCCGGCATGGCCGCCCGAAGTGTCCTCTGCGCCATGGCCGCCCGAAGGGTCCTCTCCGCCATGGCCGCCCGTGGGGTCCTCTCCGCCATGGCCGCCCGAGGGGTCGTCTCCGCCATGGCCGCCTGAGAGTTTGTCTCCGCCATGGCCACCCGAAGGGGCTTCTCCGCCCTGGCCGCCTGCACATCCTGCTCCGCCCTGGCCGCCTGCTCGTCCTGCTCCGCCCTGGAGGCTTCCCCGCTCCTGTGAGGCCAGGCCCTGTTCAGCCTTCAGGGCACCCACCCCGGTTGTTGTTCGGCGTGAGGCAACACCTACCAGGAGGGGGGAGTAATGTCACGTTTGTGTCTGTCTGATTCTGTTCTGGTTAGTTCTTCTGTTTGTTTTCAGTATTAGTCACATGTCTTTTGTTTTCCCGCCACTCATCTGTTACCATGCCAACCGTCATTAGTCCATCTTCATCACCTTTGTCTTGTTAATTACCTACATCTGTGTCAACTGGTTTATGTTCATCGGTGTCTGTATTTAGTTACCTCTGTTCAGTCTGTCTTGGTCCATTCTCGTAAATGTAACGTTGTTGTTATCTATCTGTTGGGATCTCTGTAGTATATTGTGAATTAATAGTTTGGATTTGAACCTTCAGCCTTCCCCGTCATCTTCTACCTGCACAAACCCTGACAGCTGATCAGATTTCGGAAGTAAGTAGGTAAAAACTGATTTTTCTGCAAAAAGTGTAGGTTTTTCAACACGTATTTTGTGACAAATTTGCATGTTTTTATGTCTTTCTTTATAGCAAATGCAGCAAATAATAAAATCCGCAATGAAACCTCTATATGAAGTGCTGGGAAATTAACATTAATTCTAGACCTAGAATCATATAGACCAAATGTTTCAAAACTGTTTCACTTATACATTTGAGGTCAAAACTAATTTTGAAATGGTTTAAGTTTATTTTGCTCTTTGTTTAGATTGGCATAGTATTTAAAATATGATGAATATGATGGATTTTCATAGTTAAAGATTTGAAAAAAACAAACTAAAAACATATATTTTTTAAATGGTGTATATACAAAAGGTTTGTGTAAAGTAACAAATAAACACTGAAACCGGTAAAAAATGTAACCCTTAGACAAAAAAGTGTCTGGAGATGTAGAAACACAACATGATGGCAATAAACATTCTCTGTACTGGGCTGTGAACTTAGCTGCTAATGTTATTAAAGATAGGTTTGGTGTCTTCAATGCCCCATTTCACATATTTGCCCATATAAATGTCAACATATGATATATTCTTCAATATATTAGGTTGACAACCGAGGTGCTGTCTTGCAAGAAAGATGGTTCTTTTAACGTCTGTGTGGGGGAGCGGTGACATGCATGAATTATGGGATTTATGGAAGCTTTGGCATGCATGAATAATGTTCAGTACAGCAGCGGTTGATGGGAAGAAAGAAAAAAGAGAGATGCATAGCAAGAAAGTGGGCTCTTTTCCAGTTTTGTTTAAATAAGCATTGGTGGGTGATGCATTTCACAGGTTCCTCTTATGTCACTGGGTATTATGGGATAGACTGTGTGAGAATTCTCAGCTTGCTCACAAAAGTGGGAGAATCAGTGAATGGGAGGCAAAATGAAAGAACAGAGTCAAAGGAGCCGTCGCTGCAGCAGTGGAACAAGCAATAAATGGGTCCGATTAATGGTTTACGGGGCCCAGTTTGTGCAAAGGGAATTTTTAAAAAGGGTTTAGACATTTACTAGAGAGACGTTCTGTTGCTTACCTGCAGCATTCTTTCAAACCAAGAAAAACTAAAGTGCAAAAGGTTTGTACTGTGCTTGAGGGCAGAACAATGAGTCCAGAAGAGGCAAGCTATACACTCTAGGAATGTGTCATAAATTAATGTACTTACTTTACAGCTGAAATTTTAACTCAATTTCAGGTCTGGTTGCTCAAGTCGAGATGTTGTGTGTGTGTGTGTGTGTGTGTGTGTGTGTGTGTGTGTGTGTGTGTGTGTGTGTGTGTGTGTGTGTGTGTGTGTGTGTGTGTGTGTGTGTGTGTGTGTGTGTGTGTGTGTGTGTGTGTTTGCCATTTTATCACCAATCTGACAGAAATCACAAATTTGATTGTTTTGAAGAGTAATAGGCCACATTTCCTCAAAAAGCCATATGATTTTAGGTTTTATTATAATTAAATAAAACTATTACAGGAAACATTACAGGAAAAAGCTGAAACTGAATACATTTTCATGACTCCAAAACTAACAATATAATAAAATAAAAATGATTATGGATTAATACATTACTATATAATAACAATAGGGTTTAATACATGATATATTATGAAACCTTTGCAACCGCATTAAACATGAAAATGCTCCTTTTGTCTAAGAAATTCGGTTATTAATGTATTTATTTTAAGTTTTATAATTATACCAATTTAGTGTAGTTTGGCAGTCCTATACAATACCAAAATATATCTATAATAAAACTAATATAATACAACTAAAACTAAAAGGAAATATAATCAACTGAAACGGGGAAACCCAACTAATACAATGTTAATACTGTGAAAACCCTTAATTAAATGAAAATAAATTGAAAATAATATTTAAAATTGAATTAAACTAATAAAATAATAAACTCTAATAACCATTCATGTCCATGGCATAAACAATTCTACCATGTTTTTAGGACATTCTTTGCTTCTTTTAGCTAGTATCACTGCTTTCTTCACGCTATGTGTGTGCCCCACTTCCCATCTACATCTCTGAGTGGCAGTTGGTGGTCTGTGAGGACTTGTGTGCTTTGATATCCATATTTGATTAGCATAAGAATAACAATCGCTGCACAGGTTTCTGGTTTGGTGAGGCCCCCCGTTTTATGAGATGGTCACAAACAGGTTTGGAGCCTCAGCATAACTAATCTACAGCAATAACAAAAGACCAGCTGACAGTTCCAGTCAAAATTGGTTAGGCTTAGTTCACTCACTTCTCTCCGAAATCCTTTTAAAAGTATATTCTGAATGTTATTGAAGTGTCAAATATGCATACACTGAATGTTATGATACACCCCTCTGTGGTCATGTACAGACATTAATATAACACATTTTGATACTACTCTAACTCGCAAGAGCCAAGAGCAACAGTCTGCGGACAGGATTGATTTGCTTTACTTTCAGCCTGTGAGAAAAAGATGAGTGAACTGGGGAAGGTGTTTTTTAGTCTGCAGTTTATTATATACTGTATTAATAAGCAATAAAGTAGGCTATTCAGTTTCTTTCAAAACAGTAGCCTAATGATGCATCGTGAAAATGCATTGGGTGTAAATGTCTGCAGATGGTAAACATAAAGGTAAAGAAAGAGAGAAAGAGGCACTGCAGCTAGCAATATGATGAGGCTTTTCTTTATCGGACATGTCTGAACTTGCTTTAAAACCCTGGCACATTTCAGTGGAGACTCTAATGTGTTCTTATTTATAACACATGTTCAGGATACAAAAGTGTTTTAAGGCCACTCCTAAAAGTAGATTTTTTCAATTACAAAGGCATTAAAAGTATAGCTCACCAATTCACTAATAGTTCACTATTTTTATGTTTCACAGTTCTTGAAAGATATTCTGAATAGCAGAATATCTGAAGTGCTCTTTTCGATAGGAGGTTTGTGTAAGGAAAAGACAAAAACAAAATGTAATCCTATGACGTCAAATGTCAGGTTTTGAATTTAAAATTAATACAAAAACTGAATTTGTGATCTTGAAATAAAACATTGGAACATTGGAAATCTTTAATATGAATTCTCCATAAAAATTAAGGTTTTAATTATTCAAGCCCTGGTGATTAAAATATGATGCCATATTCTCCATCTGTCATGCGATCATTCAATGGTCATGCTGCAAGTCTGAGAAATCTGCAGCAGAAGGGAAGAATATCAGTGAACGAAGTTTCTGGCTGTTTTTCTCACTAAACTATTATCTGGCTTCAGAAGACTTAAAATAGTGTCATGATTTGCCTTTGTTTGGGTTTCATTGTCACAGACTATTACTTTGTATTCTTTGTTTTTCATGTGTTCATTAGTTTGTTACCATTATTGTGTTGCACACCAGTTTCTTGTTGAGATACTCATTATCTTGTGTATTTAAGCCCTCGGTTTGTTTCATGGTTCGGTGTTGTCTTTACATTTTGTAAATATGTTGCATTCTTTTTCACTATTTAGATTACCTTCTTTGTTTTATTTGTGTTAATAAATATAGCAGAATTTTATCCAATTTTATCCACAATTTTATCCACCCCCAAAAAGTGAAAAATAGGATAGTGAGGTGGATACTGTGGGGTGAGGTGCTACTTTTATAAAACAGTACCAATTAAAAATTTCACCACGTATAAATATTGCAGTGATGTGTTTGATAGCCACAACCAGTGATAAACTGTAAAGCACTGTGAAAAACAATGACATGTTTTTTTAGATAGAGTACTAGAGAATACAATGCAGATCTCCATAGTCCAATAATGGTAAACAAATATATATATATATATATATATATATATATATATATATATATATATATAACAAAGGTTTCAGACACCAAATATTTCCTTGCACTGAGAGAAAATAAAGTTATATTTCTGAAATAAAACCCAGATTTTAGCTTAAGTTTAGAAATCAATTAAGTTTATCAATATGAAGCTTAAAAGATTATTGACTATCAATAGAATACTCATGTACTTATATAATTTTTGTTCTCTGGAATATACAATATCAGGAAGATTCATTGGTAGAGCTTTGGAATTTTAAAATATCATTAGTTGTATCTGTATTTAAAACCAGTTTAAGTCGACATAGACAAGACTGTACAAGATCAATCACTGATTGCAAGAGGCTGTGAAGCTGATGCTGCACAACAATAAATAGCGGTATCATCTGGATAAAGATGATACTTAGCATTAGGAATGTTATTTATACACAACAGATGTTATTTATATAAAAGGAAAATATAAACATATAACATTCCTAATGCTAGCTGTCATATGCAGACGATTCCGCTATTTATTGTTGTGCATGTAAAAGGTAATTTTGCAACAAAAAATTGCATGTATTCTTTAAAAGTGCCTTGAAGGACCATGAAAAACCTTATGATTATCATTAAGTGATTTGTAATATATATATACCAAATCATACCATAATACCACCACAGTAATTTTAATAAATAATAAATCATAATAAGAAATAAATCATGTTAAAAGTGAGTTGACAGTACAACTGCTAATGAACAGAAAGAATTTAAATCATTAACCAGCATGTTGCCTGTAGGTCTGTCTCCTCAGCTCAAAAGTGCAGGCACTGTGAGTGAATGTTGTTGTTGCTCCTTTTCTGTGAACTACAGTAAACTGCTTGCTATCTAACATTGCATAATTCATATAGAGTGCTATAGGTGAAAATGCAACACAAAGCAGCAGCATTTCGGGGACAAATTGTTCTACAAGTCATAAACAGCCTCTATCTGTGGAAAAATGTTTTTGGTTGCCGACCCCTGGTCTGGATTTGCAATTGAGAGCCTGCAGCTGATGGGCTGGAATGTTGCCAACTTCAGCACACTTCAATTATCCATGCAGGCTTCTTCATGCAGAATACTCATATGTCATATTAAGTTTGGCTAATTTATGATCATGCAATATGAGTGGAGTGTCATCTCAAGCTGTGCATGATTTGAGAAACATTGTGTACAAATCCAACCTAAAGATACTCTTTTGGGAAAAAGTGTGCTTAGTATTGAATGTGCACTTGCAATGCATATTTTTGAAAAACTGTAAATAAATACCACTTAATTGTAGTTAGAGTACAAATTCATGACTGTTTCCTAAAACTCTTTTAAAAAGTAAATTTAGTAATCAAATAAAAAAAAAAGTACTTTAAATACATTTTAAATCATTATATTTTAATATTTTGTAATGCTTTAAAAAAGTACAAGTGACTAACATAATGAAGTGCATAAAGTATACTATTTTGAACTGTACACTAAAACATGATAGCCCAATTAAGTTATTTTAAGTAATTTTTTCTCTTAAGCCGCATTTCCATCAAAATTACCCAGAACAATTTGTCCAAGGATCTTTTTTCCCAGGTACTTCCCCCCCCCCCCCCCCCCCCCCCCCCCCCCAGACCAGTTGTTGTCTGCATTCCACCACGGTCTAAAGTACCATTGAAAATTAGGCAAATAGTCCGATGACGTAGGACTGCGCTACTTTATCGTTCCCGCTGGATTTCATTCTCTGAAATTAAGCTCAATAAAGCCTGAACCTCGTCATCGGTCCATCATATTTTTAAAAGTCCATTTTTGATTCGAATAGCTAATAACTGTTACTGCATGCACCCAACAGATTGATAAAAAAAAGGTGGTTGAAATAAAATGCTATGTGGAGTCAACCAATCAAAATGTGGCATGAACTCAACCAAACAGCATGATCAGTGCTCAAGTCCCACCCCCCAAAAGTTCCCGAACTTTGTAAAAGTACTACCTCGCAAGCAAGGACTTTCTGAGCTGGACATTTTTTACCCAGAACTTTTAGACCCTGGTTCCTGCGAAACCCACTGAGTACCACCCCAAAGTTCCTTGTTCCTGGTGAAAGATCCTTCGGTGGAAACTCGGCTTTTAACTCCAATTATCGTGACAAGTTTTGGATTGGATAAGTTTCGAAAATTAAACCTACAGTAATCCATTGTCTTGATTTGTGAGTTGAAACTAAATTTATCTACATGTCAAGTTTATTCATGTCATGTTTATAAGGCAGCAGGTAAGCTTTAGTTTCTAGGTTTGACCACCTGGATATGTTTTAAATTATAGCCTGTTATTCGATATTATATGTAAAGTTAGTAAAATGTAAGGAATTGCAACTTTGCATATTTATTTAAACACATGACACAAGTTTCAATAGAAATTACTTTAAAGTATATTTTAGTTCCCCTTTCGTCAGTCACTACTACGTAAGTCTCGCAGCGCGAGCATATAATGACTAGCAGATGCAATGCATCCTTGTCTTTCACTTAGTTAACAGACTGTAATTGCAGCTCCTGCTCTGCAATCTTATCTGAGAGTGTTTTAACTACAAAAGATGAGTCTGCTTCTTCAGGAGAATGCCTCTTCAAGCTGGTGTTGGTGTTACAGCGCAGACAGCGCTGGCTGCAATCTCACAGAGAGTGAGTCACGTGCCTGGGCTGAAGCAAATTGAGACTACATTCGTGGGTGGTTCATGTTCTCTCATGAGAGCATGACCACGTCGGCATGTTGAACGTCTTGCCTTTCTTATGAAGGCTTGAGTGCTCAGCGTGCCGTGTCCCGTCGAGCTGCCGGCTGACAGCACGGATTGTCACGGCAACCCAGCATGCATCATTCAGCGCTCTAGATGCCTTGATGAGACTCAAGAACCTCAAACGAGGTGGAGTCCCTTTGCCTATTCCCCGATCTAGTTCCTCCTCTTGTGGCCACCAGAAAAGGGCTACTTTATCTAATAGCACTGGTGATCTGAGGGATTACAGTGAGCATTCCCCGACGAGATCACCTCCTCAGGCCCCTCACTCCTCTAGCGCATCGCAAACATGCTGAGACAGCATTCGTGGGTGGTTTATGCTCTTTCATGAGAGCATGACCACGTCGGTATGTTGTATGTCTTGCCTTTCTTATGAAGGCTTGAGCGCTCAGCGTGCCGTGTGCCATCGAGTTTGACGGTCACGTTGACTGTCTCGCATGCCTGGCAGCTTTCGGATGGGATTACTGGTCCTTGTCATGGGGGACCAAGCATTTCATTCGGGGCTCCAGGTCTAAACCAGATTTCAATCGCTGCATCGGAGAGAGGGCTGTTACGCTCTGGAAATGAAGATGATGCTAAGTTCCCACTGTAATGGTGTGTGGCGACACTGTTGGAGACTGTGCCCAGCGGTTCTCCACAGTTCAGAAACAGGCTGAGGTAACCAAGAGCTTGTCCTGATGTGCAACCATAGTCACTTGTGGACTTCCCCTCAGTCAAAGTAAGTTTAAAAAAAAAAAAAAAACTCTGTCACAGCCAGCTCTATTAGCGCCCCAGAGTCAGCTGCTCTTCCCTGGTGGAGGGCCGGGCGGAGAATCTTTTAAATTCTATTCCACCGCTGGCATCTCAAATTCTCAGTAAGAGCAGCTTCTTTATCTCTGGGTCTCAAGAGTGCGGGGATGGCAGTGGGCGACGCTTCCATGCCTTGGCACTCCCGTCCTCCTCTATTGCTAGTGGGCAGCAGTGTGCGGCTTGGGGACACCACCAAGCCTTCCCACGCACCCTCTGCCCCACCCTGGAACCAGGTAAGTGTTGCACAACACACTCAGACTCCGATTCGGGCAGCCTCAGTACCTCCCGAGCCGAATCCCTGTGTTCCACCTCGCCGCCCCACCCCAGGTATATCTGTGGTCCCGTTGGTCCTGCTTGCAAGGTGTCTGGGAGCCTGGCTGGTGCTTCCCAGCCCATCTCGCTGGCTCATCCGTACCATCAGACTCGGCTATGCGATTCAGTTCGCTCGGCGCCCACCCAAGTTCAAAAGCATCCACGTCACCTCCGTGCGGAGTTGCGATGGCCCTGTCTTGCAGGCTGAGATCGAGCCGGTTCCTCCAGCAGATATGAAGACAAGGTTCTCAGCCCCAACTTCGTTGTACCAAAGAAAGACGGTGGGTGCAAAGTCAGGGAGGATGAGGAGCAGATCTGGTTAGTTGCACCATATTGGCCCAACCGAACCTGGTTCCCAGAACTCATGCTCCTCGTGACAGCACCTGCTTGCCCCTTTCCTCTGAGGAAGGACCTGCTTTCTCAGAGATGGGGCACTCTATGGCACCCGTGTCCAGACCTCTGGAAACTTCATGTCTGGTCCCTGGATGAGATGCGAAGGTTCTAGGTAACCTACCATAGGCGGTGGTAGACACTTCTGCTAGAGCCCCCTTAACAATGCAACTCTATGCTCTGAAGTGGAACCTGTTCGTTGAATGGTGTTCTTCCTACCGAGAGAGACCCCCAAAGATGTTTGATCAGAGTCGTGTTTTCTTTCCTGCAAGATACGTTAATAACTTGAGGTAGCTAACTTAATATTACAATCAGTTCGTCCAACGAACTCTTTTGATTATTAATTTATTCTAAGAAAAGGCGTATCTTCCATGGCTATGGAAAATAATTATTTCTTAGCATGTACAGCGCTTTGAGCCAGTGCTTTAAGTGGCCCAAAAGAGGTGCCGGTACTCTATTATTATTATTATTATTTTATTTTTTTTTGCTCAACAGACGACCTTATAAAAAATAATAAATCCTTTTATTAGTTTATGGATCTGCTTGAGCAAATAAAATGTGCAAAAGGGTATTGAAAAAATACCCTTAGAAAGAGCTACAGTAGAAAGAGCTACTGAACTTAAATAAAATGTGCAAAAGGTTATTGGAAAAAATAACCTTAGAAAGAGCTACTGTAGAAAGAGCTACTGTACATAAATAAAATGTGCAAAAGGGTATTGAAAAAATTTTGAACAAAATGTACATAAAATAAATTATAAAACATAATAACCATAGTGTTCATTGTATTTGTATTTTAACCGAGCAGCTATTGTTGCACGTTTTACACTCCCTCTCCGGGGACATTCTAAAACGCTTAACGTGAAAAACGCTTAACGTAGTTTACTGTACTAAGACAGTGATATTAAAAGACCAAACTCAGTACACATGATATTAATAAACCATTATAAGAAAACGCTTAACGTGGCTTTTAATATCACTGTTTTCTTATAACGGTTTTCTATGAGAGGAAAACGCTTAATGTGTAATTAAACGCGTTGCGTTCATATTCTGGGCTCATCTGATTTTTTTATACATAGTATGGTTTATTAATATGATGTGTCCCGAGTTTGGTCTTTCAATATCACTAAGCGGTTTTCACGTTAAGCGTTTTAGAATGTCCCCCTCTCGGGACCACGTTGGTTGACACTGACAGCGGCAAAAGCGATGCATGCGCTTTTCACTTGTAAAACTCAAGGGTGTATGGGTAATGTTGTCTCTGCTCTCGGTGGGACGAATTAGGAAGCATGGATTGTGAAGGGCGCTCTGAAAAGCGGCAGCGCAGCCAAAGGATTAAAACAGATGTGCAAATGACTGTACCGGTACGCTAAAAGCACGTTCTGGGTGCACGGAGAGGTGGCGGTACGCTCAAGAGCTATAATTGGAAGTGGCGTTACTGAGTACCGGCGCGTACCGGCCCACTTAAAGCACTGCTTTGAGCATGTAACAAGATCAAAATCGTAAAAGAGATGTTGTCTGCAAGCAGTTAATAAGAGCCAAATACAAATTGTGCACAAGTTTTATTAACTAAATCACGAACATAACTAAACTAAACAAACATACATACATATATACATGTATAGGTAAAAGGATGAGTGATAGCATGGAACTGGAAACCGGAAATGGAACTATGGAGAAGATCCATGTAACTATGAAAAGAACTATCAGCTTATAATTTTCAAAGTACCTCACCAAATGTATATACTTCTTATGGCATTTGCAGCGGACACATTTCTTGAAGACCGTGGAAAAGGATGAAGATGTTTCCCTTGAGTGTGAAACATTGAAGTTGCAATCATATTCTTCTCTGAGTCTGAGGCCTGAGAGGACCTGCAGAGCGAATGGTGGGAGTTGCGATGGACTTGCGTTGAATGAAGACGTTAGCCAAACTCCTGATGTTGTCCTTGATGCTGTTGTGGTTGAGAGAGTCATCTCTCTCCTGAATGAGCACATGGGCGGTTGTGAGTCAAGGCCTGCTGCCCTGGGGCCTGGGGCCTGGTGGGGCCCCGCAGGACAGCAACCTGATGGTACGAGAGAAGGCCAAAAGGAGGAAGGGCTTGTGGCCAGGCCATTAAAGCTTGACAAAGGTCACACCTTTCAGGATTGGCTCAACCAATAAGAAAGGGTGAATTTCTAAACAGGAGATACCTCTGTGGCTGATTTATGACGCTATCTCGAGTGTGGTTAGACATCTGCCTTCCCGTTTGTGTCCATTAATGCTCAGCTAGATATAACAAACACACACTGCATTCTTGAAAAAGTTATGTACATTAAAGTGTGAGTCATTAAATGAGGATTAATTAGATAGGAGACATGATACAGCTGGGGTTACATTGGCCGTTGGTTGTATAATAAAATACATACCGTAGTATCAAATACATAATATACATAAAATACATAAGACAGTAAATCATTCACAAAGATGTTCTTGGATGCATGCTCATTTATAGATCCGTTCATCGATAAATGAATGCAGGGAAGTCTGTTTTAATGTCTGTAGGTTCTAATGGCAGGGGCCCTGACCACATTCTTAACAGCAATAAAACCAACTTATCTGATCGTATCCATGGTAACCCAAAGGCTCCTCTTGCACCCGCTAGGGGGATCTGTCCCAGAGTGAGCTTTAAAGATTATTTGTTAACCATAACAAATAATTGTTTCTGATTTGTCTCAGTCGCTACAGTGGACAAAACGCAAAGCTTAAAACCTCAGATCAGCTTTTCGTCTGTTATGGAGGCCAGCAGAAGGGAAAGGCTGTCACCAAGCAGAGGATGGCCCACTGGATAGTGGATGCCATCGTCTTGGCTAACGAAGCCTAAGGCGTGTCTTGCCCCTTCGGGTTGCGAGCACACTCAACTAGAAGTGTTGCTTCTTCCTGGGCACTGGCCAGATATATGTAGTGCTGCGGGCTGGGTGACGCCTTACACCTTCGCTAGATTCTATAGCCTCCGTGTAGAGCTGGTATCTTCCTGTATACTGGCCCCAAGTGGCCAGTAGCGCAAAGTACCAGTTAGTGTCGGCTTGCAACATGGGCCAGATATGTGCGTCTATTTGCTCCAGTAGTGTTCCCCAGAAATGTCTAACCCTGTGAGTTCCTCCGTCACCCCTGCTGCAGTCAGACAGGGCGGAGCGTCTGACGCCAGGCCTACACTCGTATGCATTGTGGAACCTGTGCTAGGCTGGGTGTCCATATGTAGCGGGCCCTGCGGCGACCCCATATGTGTATTCCTCCACGATCAGCTTCTCTACGGACGAGCCCATGCCTTTCCCTCGACAGAGCCCACTCTGTCGTCTCTGCTGGTGTTCTTTCCCCCCTAGAACAATGCTGGAACAATCCCAAAGACTGCCATATGTCGTACTACCCTGCTTGGCTAGTCCATATGTGTAACCGTCACAGTACCCCCCTCCGGGTTAGGATGTGGCTTCCCCAAGGGCACGCTTTCCCAGCGTTATCCAATAAGGCACACTGAGTTGGTCTTGAGGAACAGCAGTGACTGACCTTCTCTGCTTAGGGCTCCTACTTCTACCCAACACTACGGTCAGGCCAGGAGACTCAAGTGGAGCACTGGAAGGGCCAGCAGCCGTGGCGTTTTGGTAGATATCCCCATTCATCAGTCCTGACTTGTGTAGTAGTGACTGACGAAGGGGAACGTCTCAGTTATGTATGGTAACCCTCGTTCCCTGAGGAGGGAATGGAGACGTAAGTCCCCTCACCACAGGTGCTGAGCTTCCTCTGTATGGCCGAGTCACAGTTCCGGCTCCTCAGTGGAAAAACAAGGGTGTGATGCACCTGCTGCTCATTATATGCTCGTGCCGTGATGCACAGCAGCTGGTGCAATTATCACATGCCAATGTCCAGTGGCTCGTTTGGTTTCACTCGAAGTAGATAGGCTCTCGCAAGCGAACCCCATTCATCAGTCTTGACTTATGTCTCCGTTCCCTCCTCGGGGAACAAGGGTTACCATTCGTAACCGAGACGTTTACCATAAATTCTTGTCAGTACATTCAGTACAATTTTAACCATATTTTTAAGACATTACAAATAATTATGAAATGATATATAAAGATATATTTAAGTCCTAATGAAGTGGGTCAAATAAATACTCTTAAGGTCAACTAATTGCATTCAATAATAATGAAAACTGTAATACATTTTCATTGGAATTAACAATAAATAAAGCATTAAATTCAGTTTGCACTTAGGTATATTCTATTCGTTTAAAGTATATTATTTGCATAAATAAGTACTCTTTTCTAAGGTATGCTGAAGTTTACTAATTTTCATAAGGGTTACAATGATAAAATTCTGACAACCTCTCAGATTTACTGAACAGCTCAAAATAGCATATGAAACCAGATTTACCAGATTGGGCCACTGCAAACGACTCGGGTTGTGTATTCAACCCGATTTCTTGAGAAGGAGAACGAGATGCTCCGAGCTTTAAGGATTGGTAAGAAAATTAAGAAAATGAATATATGACATTCTTATAAGTTCCCCTCCAGCAAATAGCTGTGAGGTTATGAGAAGTGGAAGTTTGATGGTACACACTAGACAGGATTCCACATGAAAAACAATAGGGACCCTGTGTTGTCATTTGTGGCCTCTCTTGAAGAGATTTGAGATTATTTAACCTTTTCTTTGGCTTGTGGTGACTATAACTACCTTGCCGAATTTCACAGGGATTGAGTAGGTTCATTTTAAAGTAAAACAAGAAGAGACAAAACCACTCTCCTTGTCGTGCTTAGAATTAAATCTCTTATATGTAAAATGCTGCCATGTTCATTCAGAGAGGTGATGGAGAGCGATCACATGTTTATATCTTGCTCTCTAAACCTGCTCCTTCTTGAAAGGCATATGGTTGATGCAAGTTAAATGGAATTAGGTTGGCAGTGTAGTTTCCTCTTCGTTTACCTACCTCCCCAATACTGTTGGGTCTTGAAGTAGGGATATATGCTGCCCTTCAGCATACTTCAGACTTTGTTGCAAGCAGAGAATCAGAACCAAATGCATATTGTGCACAAGTTTTATTAACAAAATGACAAACACATAACTAACATACAAACAATTACCCATACATGGGTAGATGGTAAATGACAGAATGAAACCGGAAAAGATTAATTGAACATGAAAATAACCATCAGCTTATTATTTTCAAAGTACCTAATTAAATGTATACTTGCATGGCCTTTGCAGTGACCTAACCTTCTTATATGTTTATCTGATTACAACAACTCAAAAAGAATAAGCAGTATAATAATTCAATAGATTCTGCTGCATTTCTCATGCTGGCTAAGGTTGGTGTCCATGAATTCACCATTCAGAAAATACTGAAAGGTTGTGTGCATGGGAGGATACCAAGTAGGAAACCACAGCTATCCAAACAGAACACTACTTCATGTCTGAGGTCTGTCAAACTCGACCTAGATGATCCAGATGGAAGAATTTGATACATGATGAGACAGAATAGGATATTTTTCTCAATATGAGAAATGTTTGGAGAACAATAATAATACAAATAAACACTGCATCCCCCAAATATGATGGTATGATGGTGGATACACATTTGATGAAAAAAAAAAATCTGAAACATACATCCACTGATATGCGGTAGCAATTTACTTTGTTCATGTTGTCAGGTTTAAAATTCGGAACAATTACATCAAAGTGGTTTCACACAAAATATTACTTACTGCATCTTTTATAGGATTTATGTCGGACTAAAAACGATAATAAAAGTTTAGAACTTTCACATCATATTATGTGATCACTCTATTGCTTTACATTTTAATATCATAGTAATGTTGGCTGCTATCCTTTTAACTTTGACAAACTCATTCTCTAGCAGGAATGTTGTGAGCTCTCTCTGTATTCTTTGGAAGGTAGGCTACTCACACCAGAGGATTTCTGCAAGTTAACCTCCCCCATGATCAGGCCACCCACATTTATAGTCATGTGCCTGGGATTGGCCCTTCTAAATGAGTCCAGTGTACTCCATATTGAATCGTGACTGACAAGGAAAAATGGAACACAGGAAATGGCACTGCTTGGAATATGACCACTAAAACTTATTTTGTGAACAAAACCCTCCTACATCAGCTTGAAAAGACTGAAGGAAATCTCATTTATTTTCAGAGAAAGAAAAATTGACATCAAATGGCAAGTGCTTAGTTAATGTTAATCTCAACATTTACTACCACATTTCTTAAATCAAATGTTGCTTCTGTTAACATTAGTTAATGCACTGTGAAATAACATTAGCATGAACATTTATATTCACTAACATTAACAAAGGTTAATTAATGCTATAAAAATATATTGCTTATTGTTAGTTCATGTTAATGCATTAACTAATGTTAACAAATGTGACCTTCTTGTAAAAAAATAATATAAAATAACAAAAAATAAAAATAGTTATTGTTAAATAGTTAGTTAATAACTAATTGATATTTATTTTGCTGAAAGTATTCAAAGAAATCAAGTAATAAGATCACACTGCATTTATCTGTCACGGATCACAGAGGAATCAGACAAGATGGTAAGTTATCAGTGTTTATTTTGCAGAAGGATAGCGGTCGGAGATAACAGGTGAGAAGAAGTAACATAGAAAGTTCAATGAAGCTTAGCTGTGGTTTTAAGTCTCTCTCTTTCTTTCCCTCTCTTGCAGGTGGCGTGGCGATGGCTGGTACGGATGGGTTGATCCAAGATGAGTGAAGCGACGGTAAGTAGAAGGTAAGTGATCGGGAAGTCTGTGAGCCATGGAATGACGAGACCAGACAAGTGACTGCAGTGAAGGTGAGTGTTTTATAGTCCATATGGTTGATGGGACACAGGTGACGGTGAATAGTACTCAGGGGATAATGAACGGGGAAAAGTCTGGTTGGGTGAAAGGGAACGAGTGGGCGGAGAAGGTGATCTGGATGATGTAACCCTGACAGTACCCCCCCCCTCCCGAGGCGGCTCTTGACGCCTGAGACGGGCGCTGCCGGCGGCGAGGTCGAACACGACCCCTGGGAGCCGGACGATCCGGATGATCACTGTGGAACTGGGTGAGTAGCGTTGGATCCAAGATGTCATCTCGCAGGACCCAGGAACGTTCCTCTGGTCCGTAGTCCTCCCAGTCCACCAGGTACTCCAGCCGAGGACCTCGCCGCCGAGAATCCATGATAGAGCGGACTCGATAAATGGGCTCCTCTTCAACGGGAACGGGAGGAGGTACGTCAGTGGGAAGGTTATCTGAGGGAACAGGGGTGACAGGGTCAGTGAAGGGTTTAAGTAAGGAAACATGGGAAGGAGCAATCCTGAAATGAGGGGGAAGATTGAGCCTGTAGGTCACTTCGTTCAACTGCCTCTGGATGGTGAATGGTCCGATGAATCGAGGACTCAGCTTACGGCAAGGTAGACGGAGACGGATGTCTCGAGTCGACAACCACACCTTTTGACCTGGCTGATACTGAGGGGTGTCGAGTCGGTGACGGTCCGCTTGTTCCTTGTGTCTCCGTACTGCCTGCTGTAGATGCACATGAGCTGAGTCCCATACCCCCTCGCTCTGATGGAACCAGAAGTCGACAGCTGGAACCTCCGAGGGCTCACCCGACCAAGGAAAGAGTGGAGGCTGGTAACCAAGGATACACTGGAAGGGGGTGAGCCCGGTGGTGTTCTGCCGCAGAGAGTTTTGGGCATACTCAGCCCATGGGAGGTAACGGTTCCAGCTGTCCTGGTACTGATGGCAGTACGTCCGCAGGTAACGTCCAATCTCCTGAATCTTCCGCTCAGTCTGGCCGTTAGTCTGCGGATGGTAGCCTGAGGAAAGGCTGATGGTGACCCCGAGGAGTTTGAAGAAGGCTTGCCATACTCTTGAGATGAACTGAGGTCCCCGATCCGAGACGATATCCTCTGGGAGGCCGAAGTTCCTAAAGACGTTGTGGAATAGAGCTTCAGCTGCTTGTAACGCAGTGGGAAGACCAGGTAAGGGAATCAGCTTACAACCTTTAGAGAACCTGTCCACAACAACGAATACGCAGGTAAAGCCTTCTGAATTGGGTAGATCAGTCATGAAATCGACACCAATGTGTGACCATGGTCGCCTGGGAAGAGGTAACGGCACGAGCTTGCCTTCTGGGACTCTCCTCGGGGTGTTGGTGATGGCACAGACTGAACAACCGCGGATGAACCTGGAGACATCTCTGGAGATGGACGGCCACCAGTACCGTTGACTGAGGAGCGAGAGGGTACGCTTGCTACCCGGATGTCCAGAGCCCGGAAGGGAGTGAGCGGAGTCCAGAAGGGGAGTACGTAGATGTGGAGGTACGAAAATACGCCCTTCTGGACCTCCCGGCGGAGCGGGTTGACGTGTCAGTTCCTGGGCGATCTGTTGGTCAACCTCCCAGACGATTGGACTGAGGATTACGGCTGGAGGGAGGATAGGTTCGGGATGAAGATCTTCAACAGAGGTGTGATGGAGTCGTTAAAGTGCATCAGCCTTGCAATTCTTACTCCCGGGACGATATGACACCACAAAGTTGAAGCGTGTGAAGAATAGAGCCCAGCGGGCTTGTCTAGGGTTCAGTCTTTTAGCCTCCCTTAAGTACTCCAAGTTGCGATGATCGGTGATTACTGTGAATTGATGGTTAGCTCCCTCCAGCCAGTGCCTCCACTCCTCAAGGGCCAGTTTGATGGCCAGCAGCTCTCGGTTACCGACGTCATAGTTCCGCTCCGCCGGGGCTAATTTCTTGGAGAAGAAGGCGCATGGAAGGAGTTTGGGTGGCTCACCCTGCCGCTGAGAGAGAACTGCTCCTACTCCAGTAGATGAGGCATCTACCTCTACCACAAACGGAAGGTCCGGGTTTGGATGAATGAGGATGGGAGCAGTGATGAAAGTTTCCTTTAAACGCTGGAAGGCCTGTACTGCGGAGGGAGATAGGGACAGAGACTTGGGCCGTCCCTTGAGGGAAGAAGTGAGGGGAGCACTGATATGACTGTAGTTCCGGATGAATCGTCTATAGAAGTTCGCGAACCCCAGGAATCGTTGCAGTTCCTTTACAGAGGAGGGTTGTGGCCAGTTCTGGATAGTTTTCACCTTCCTCTGGTCCATTTGGATGCCCTGTTGGTTGATGACATATCCCAGGAGGTGAACGGTAGAGGTGTGAAATTCGCACTTCTCCAGCTTCAGATATAACCTGTGTGCTCTCAGCTTCTCGAGGACCTGGATGACATGTTGATGGTGCTCAGACATAGAAGAAGAGTATATGAGTATATCATCAATGTAGACGATTACAAAACGGTTGAGGAACTCTCGAAGGACTTCATTCATATGACCTTGGAAGACGGCAGGAGCGTTGGACAGTCCGAAAGGCATGACCTGATACTCGTAGTGGCCCGAGGGGGTCACAAAGGCAGTTTTCCACTCATCTCCATGCCGGATTCGGATCAGATTATACGCACTTCTAAGGTCCAGTTTGGAGAAAATGCGTGCACCACGCAGTTGTTCCAGGGCGGCAGGTACCAGAGGAAGGGGATAGCTGAATTTGACAGTCTGAGATGACGGTAATCGATACAGGGCCGCAAGCCTCCGTCCTTTTTGGCCACAAAGAAGAAGCTCGAAGCGGCAGGGGAGGTAGATGGTCGAATAAACTGCTGATGTAAAGCTTCCTTCACATACTCCTCCATGGCCTTCTGTTCCGGGATGGACAGAGGATATATACGACCTTTGCGAAGGGTGGCTCCGGGTAGCAAGTCGATGGCGCAGTCCCATGGCCGGTGTGGAGGTAGTTTGGTTGCCAGTTCCTTACTGAATACGTCCTGGAACGCCTGGTACTCCACTGGGATTTCGCCTTGAACTTGGACTTCAGGGCTTTCCACCGAAGTAGAACAGACAGGAACTCTAGTTTCCCCCGCGGGTGACTTGGAACGGGACGAAGAATGAACCTTCTGGATGGAACTGAGGCAGGATCTATGGCAATCTTCACCCCAACGGAGTACCTCTCCAGTTCCCCAGTGGAGTACCGGCTGATGTTGTACTAACCAGGGACGTCCCAGGATGATATCCGCGGTGGACTCCTCCAGCACCATAAGAGAAATTTCCTCAGAGTGTAAACAGCCGATACGAAGAGTTAGAGTGGGTGTATAATGGCGAATTCGACCACGACCTAATGGCTTGCCTTGTATGGTTTGGACGGGAAGATCTCGGCACAGACGGCGTCGCCGAATATTCAACTTTTGGAGAAACTGGGTGGATATGAAGTTCCCCGCAGACCCGGAGTCAATGAGGGCTTGCGCTGGGAGACAAACACAGGAGGTTAATACATGTACTCTGGTACGTGTGAGAGGCTCAATCTTCGGGGAGAGTTGAATGGCACTTACCGCCTGTCGCGGAGGTCGTACAGGGCAAGAACTGAGGAGATGCTTGTCGGAAGCACAGTATAGACAGAGGGAATGTTGAAATCTGCGCTGGCGTTCAGCTGTAGAAAGGTGGGTGGAGTCTACTTCCATTGGAACTGGTGCTGGAGGAGTGACTGAAGGCGCCGGAGGCGGAGAACTTACAGCGGGTACAAACCTATCACAAGCGGTGAGACGCTGGGCTGTACGGATTGTCTGCTGGATCAGATTCTCTAACCCCATGCTGTCCTCATACACCACCAACAGCTGGCGGACGTTGGAATTCAAACCATGACGAAAGGCGGTGATCAGGGCGGTTTCATTCCAGCCGCTAGCTGCGGCTAGTGTGCGGAACTGAAGCGTATACGAACTCACTGAAGAATTTCCTTGACGGAGGTTATAGAGTTGGTCGTGAATGGACAGTTCTGATATTGTTTGCCCAAAAACCTCTTTAAAGTGCTGTTTAAAACTTGAGAAGGATTTGACCACCGGGGCATCTGAATCCCACAATGACTGTGCCCATCGAAGTGCTTGACCAGATAACAGTGAGATAATGAAAGCCACCCGGGCGGTATCACTACGGAACTGATGCTCATTCATGGAGATATACAAGGATACCTGGAGAAGAAACCCACTGCAGTTCTCCGCCTCACCAGAGTAGGGCGCTGGCCGGGCCATGGGACTCGCAGAGGCAGTGAACGAAGCAGCGGGAGGTTGCGGAAGTGGAGGTGGTGGAAAGAGTGCCACGGCGACCGGAGGATTAGCCGCTGAGGAATCCTCTTCTAAATCCGACTGATTCTGCATAATTACTCCTTTCTGTGGTCTGGTCTTCTGTCACGGATCACAGAGGAATCAGACAAGATGGTAAGTTATCAGTGTTTATTTTGCAGAAGGATAGCGGTCGGAGATAACAGGTGAGAAGAAGTAACATAGAAAGTTCAATGAAGCTTAGCTGTGGTTTTAAGTCTCTCTCTTTCTTTCCCTCTCTTGCAGGTGGCGTGGCGATGGCTGGGTGGATGGATAGAAGATGGATGGGTTGATCCAAGATGAGTGAAGCGACGGTAAGTAGAAGGTAAGTGATCGGGAAGTCTGTGAGCCATGGAATGACGAGACCAGACAAGTGACTGCAGTGAAGGTGAGTGTTTTATAGTCCATATGGTTGATGGGACACAGGTGACGGTGAATAGTACTCAGGGGATAATGAACGGGGAAAAGTCTGGTTGGGTGAAAGGGAACGAGTGGGCGGAGATGGTGATCTGGATGATGTAACCCTGACATTATCCTTTTCACAGACACAACATGGTATATTAAACTTAATTTAATTCAGTTTCTTGTCTTTTTTTTTAATTCGTTACTGTGTATTTTATGAGGCAAATGTGACTGAATTAAGAGGAATGTGACCCAGTTTAATTTTTTTTATGTTTTATTTTTATTTATTTTTGCAATATCACTGCTTCACAGTGTCCTCCTTAGTGCACCTTCTGCTCTATTCTGAGAAGGCTAAGTGTTCCAGTACAGAGAATCAGGGTGACTGGAAGAAATTAAGCTTGATTTAATTAGGCAAACGAACAGGCACTTACAGAGAGAACATTGCACAAGACTCTTATGCTTTCAATCTTGCACATAATGCAGCAAACACATTAAAAAAACATTCAGAAAATAAACAATTTAAAATTGTAAATTATTTGGAATGTTTTTTTGTTTTATAATACACATAAAAATGTGCCAAAGTTATGGCACTTTGATATATACCATCATAATGAATAACCATATTCATGAACTGCATTATTTAAAGAACATAAAATACCATACCATATTATTTTGCACTTGTAGCCTATAGTGATTCTCGTCTGGTTTTGGCTCAGAAACCCAGATTTTACATTCATTGGAATCCAAAACAGTAGGATACAACAATTCTGGCATTTCAACCACTAGAATGATCGATTATAACTTCCATGTTTCCCTGTTCCAGTCTCCATTTGAACCCATTATTAAAACGCTATGAGGCGGCCGAGACTTCCGTGTACAGAACAAAGGTGCATAATATAACATTATTAACTAGACTGGTGCTTGCCATGGCAAAACTCGGCACTCGGTTGCTCGGGTGTTTATAGGTGGTTGCTAGGGTGGTTCTAGGTGGTTGCTAAGGTGTTATGGGTGGCAGCTAAGGTATTCTGAGTTGTTGCTATGGTGTTCCTAGATGCTTGCCAGTGTGTTGTGGGTGGTTGCTATGTTGTGGGTGCTATGTTTTTTCTATTATCTTTCAATGGAACTGGTTGCTAGGGTCCTCTAAATAGTTGCTAGGGCGTGGCTTGATAGTTTCAAGATGATCCTGAGGGACTGATTGGTTGCCTACGTGAAATGAGCCCACCCCCTTGTCTCTATGACATTGTGAGAGTTATGTTAACTAATTAAAGCTGCAGTCCGATCCCAGAGAAACTCTGTTATTATGGAAAAAGAGGCTTTTATTCAGACTGTTGACCAGATTTCTACAGAACTGAATCTGAAGGAGATAGTTACAGATGCACACCGGGAGATATCTGCTTTGATGGGTAAGCAATGTCTACCATTTGTAATACATAACTGTCACAATATAACCAGGCTGAAGACCAGGATACAATTCACAGAGTTTATTTAAGGCAATTCCACAGACTAATAGAAGTTCAGGAACTTAGGAAAAGTCTTCAGACAGAAATATCACCTTAAACTATAATAGAACGCAGGAAGTCCATTCTTGAAATGTCTCTTAAGGATAACTCACAGAAGATACAAGAGGTCCTCTTTCTCGGACAGTCAACAGAACATAACTCACTGAAGATAATTGATTCACAGAAGAAGAGTGAAGTCCTCTCAAACGATCCACTGAATATAACTCACAGAAGTAGAGTGAAGTCCTCTCTCAAACGATCCACTGAATATAACTCACAGAAGAAGAGTGATGTCCTCTCTCGGACGATCCTCATCATATAACTCACAGAAGAAGAGTGAAGTCCTCTCTCGGACGATCCTCATCATATAACTCACAGAAGAAGAGTGAAGTCCTCTCTCGGACGATCCTCATCATATAACCCACAGAAGAAGAGTGAAGTCCTCTCTCGGACGATCCTCATCATATAACCCACAGAAGAAGAGTGAAGTCCTCTCTCGGACGATACTCATCATATAACTCACAGAAGAAGAGTGAAGTCCTCTCTCAAACGATCCACTGAATATAACTCACAGAAGAAGAGTGATGTCCTCTCTCGGACGATCCTCATCATATAACTCACAGAAGAAGAGTGAAGTCCTCTCTCGGACGATCCTCATCATATAACTCACAGAAGAAGAGTGAAGTCCTCTCTCAAACGATCCACTGAATATAACTCACAGAAGAAGAGTGATGTCCTCTCTCGGACGATCCTCATCATATAACTCACAGAAGAAGAGTGAAGTCCTCTCTCGGACGATCCTCATCATATAACTCACAGAAGAAGAGTGAAGTCCTCTCTCGGACGATACTCATCATATAACTCACAGAAGAAGAGTGAAGTCCTCTCTCGGACGATCCTCATAATGTCTTATTGATAACACAAGGATCCACCTCGCTAGCAACACAACAGACACTAGCCCTGCACAAGAACTTTAAAAGGCACAAGGGAACAGAATAATGTGTAACATATAATACCCAGCAGTGAGGGAGTGAGAGCAAACAGAATATAAAGGCTGGTGATGAGATGATTATGACGTGATAGAGATCAGGTGTGGTGATGAGGGAATCGAGTGCAGGTGAGGATCCAGGGGAATGCTGGGAAATGTAGTGCGGGACAGGACCAGAAAACCAGAGGAACCGTGACAATAACGCTATAAAATTTATTTAAATCTGAGGTGTCCAAACACAGTCCTGGAGGGCCACTGTCCTGCAGAGTTTAGCTGTAACCTCAATTAACCACACTTCTGAACCAGCTTATAAATATCTAACTAGGCACACTAGAAACTTCCAGGCAGGTGTTTTGGAGCTATTTGGAGTTAAACACTGCAAGACCATGGACCTCCAGGACAGAGTTTTGATACTTGTTCTGAAGGCAAATATTGTTAATATTACATACTGTTATTATGTGATGTGTGCAGACCCAGTGAAAGGCAGATACAAGGATAATGGGATTGTACATTCTCTGGACATGTGGCATGGAGCGAAGAACCTGGCAAAAAGACTACATGCTGTAAGTGTTGCAGTGCTGTGTATGTTCTTTAGTCACATTGTTGTTCACAAAACGGGTTACTAAAGTGCTTTTTTATTTTATTTTATGTAGGCTGGGATGATAGCTGGCCAGCACATCATTTTAATCTGGATAAAAGACATCGTAAACCATTTCTGGTTTTGTTGTAAAGCAGCAGATAATAGAGAACAGTTCATGGTAGGACATATGTTAATTTTTTTCCCTCTTCATAATAGTATTAGTATTAGTTAGTATGAATGACAGTATTTTTTTAAAATTTTTTTAGGGATTTTGGACTGGTGTGCTTCATCATTTGATTAACAAGCATACATGGGCATTTGTGCAATGTCAACATGGCAGTGTCGATTCTTACCACAGTAAGGATTGGATGAAACCTGGCTCTGTTGCACATGAGGCCTTGTCCAGGATTGTACTTGATGCAAGATGGCTTAAAGGAATTGATAAGTATCTTAGATTCAGGTAATTATGTTAATGTATCATTTTGCAATAAGTTTGTCTATTATGAACTTTATCTTCTTCACAGTCGTTTATTTACATTTATTGTTAAAGGTCAATAGATAATCTATGTTTGTGTTTTATATGTAACTACAGGACAACTGCTGATCTAGAGTAATTTCAAAATCACATTTTGATGTACGCCAGCAAGAGATTTGCATTTTCGCCACCTGTCTATGAGGCCAGAACCTTACTTGCTGCGCTGGACTACAATCATCACAATCATCGTCCAGTATTGGTGAATGCAGAGGGCAACAAAATGTGAGTAATCTTCAATGGTAAAAGGTCTATAATAGATGTATTGTGGTCTATAACAGGTCAATATGATCTTTTGATTTAACTCTGCCTTCATGTCTTAGGTACAGGAGGCTGTACAACAAAAAATCTAAAAGGTGGTGTGTTTATGCATTAAAAACAAACAAAGACTACATGTACATCCAAGAACTGCAGAGGTCTATTGTTAGGAAAAGACTAGATTCTGCGTCAGGATTGTCAAGAAAGAGGACATTGAAGCCTGATGACCCCAGAGCCCTGGGCAACTTACCAGCCGTTCCTCCACCACCAACTGCAGGGTTAGTTCGAGGGCAACTTCACAGAGGAGATGTAAGTATGACAGAATTACATAAATTCCTTACAACATGTGTATGTTGAAGAACAACATTTACTGTGTTAATGTCTTTCAGGATCTTGCATGATTTACTCAAAGCTGTAATCACCTATTATAAAACAAAGTTTTCAAGGTAAACATGGCTAATATGACATTTATTTATATTATGTAATATCATTGATCTGTTTTCTAACTTTTTTTCTTTTTCTTTCTAGCTTATATCCGTGGAGGTTTTCTGTTATATTCTACTACTGGAGTTACATAGTTCTACTTATGTTTGTGTACAGGACATGTGGATCTCACCAAGAGTGTAACATATGTTAGTTTGAACAGTGTTTATGAAAGATGTCAGTATTACAAATAGTAAAAAAAAATGCCTATTTTGAAGTGCAGTTTGTATCAGCCTGATTTTTTCAGTGTAATAAAAAGACTTGATAAGGAACTCAATATTTATTTATTTTCTTTATTATAGCCTCTTGAAACATGTAAACAAGTACACATTAACAACTATAGTTGTAATCCTATAACAAAAAGATAATATTGAATACAAAAAAAATAATATTAGTTTTCTAATAACTTGTTTACAGATAATGAATGGAACGGAATTTAAATAATTAAACCATACAAAATTACGCTTAAAAAAATATTGCACCAAAACAATATACACCAATACAGTAACACAATGTAAAATTAAGTCTATATCTTGCATTATTATGTGAAATGAGGTAGTGCATTCAGTTTTTAAGAGAAGAAATGCAAATTTGAATAGTGCATCTATTGCATCTATTATTTACATTGTTTTTAAAGAAAAGTAACTTAAAATACAAGTACTGTGCTACAGCCTATTTGGTATAAATCCTGTGTATTGGCCTTGAGGATCAGGATATTTCTCTCTAATAGACCAAACACAACAACTTGGTATTACCACTCTATGGCCCCCACTTAAAGCACCATACTGCCAAACTACATACTGCCTGTATGCAGCATATCGAGACTCTCGATTGTCTGTGCCTGGTTCAGCAGAGTCTTCAAGGCAAGTATATCATTACGTGTGTCCCTGACCAACCTCAAAACTGATGGATTAAGACAGAGAAGTTCAAATGTAGCTGTCCTGCTTAAACACCTCTCTGGTCGCTGGCCACAACATTTTCTTTCGAGGTCAGTGGGCATCTCTCTGCAGTTGTTGCAGGTACACCAGTGTAGTGATGATGCTGTAGGAAGGGTTGTTGTTTGTGTAGCATGGGCTAAAACGTCAAACAATATTGCAGGATGCTGTACTAAAACCTCTTGAAGGATATCTCCCCGTTGACAGAAGTCTAGGTCATTCACTGCAGACTGAAAAGCAACAATATGATGCAAGATATATGGGGAAAATAATATTTTGAATTGTACAATACAAAAACAAACCTGTATCTCTATTAACCTCTGCTGTGACAGGTCTGCAGCTCTCCTTGCATCATCTTCTGAAACCATGTCTCTGACTCTTCCTCTGCCTCTTCCTCTGCCTCTGCCTCTACCTCTGCCACTGCCTCTGCCTCTGCCTCTTCCTCTGCCTCTCTCACTGCCCACATCATCATCAGATATCTCAGGGTCAAAGCTTGTGTCCTGGAAAAGTATAGTCTTGAATGGTGTTTGGCAATGACACATGTATGTTACTTGAAATTTTATATATTCCAGTTTTAAATATGCATCGGATTACAGATACGTTTGTTTGTAAAAAAAGAAAAAAAAAGAAAAAAAAAAGCAGACCAGTAAAGAAACATTAATTTCATGGTATGACAATTATAAATTAGACTGTACAGAAATGGTAACTGAACTACAGGTAGCCATAATAAACTTGTATTAAATGTAGTCATGCAATGCTGATGTTGTTAACATAAAACATTTCTGAATAATTTGCATGATAACTTGTAGCTACTGTTTGACATAAGATAAGTTATCGTTATATTTAAACAGCGCGATTTACTTCATTGTTTTTTTCCCCCATAGTTGATAAAAAAAAAAGTGGATGTTACTTACTTGTTCTTGTTCAGATGACATTTTCATGTGAAAATTCTTATGCTGGTCATACTTCCAAAACGTAGAATCTGTGATTCTGAATGCCAGTCACAGTATCCACACCGGAGCGGTGATTGACAGACGCGCACTCTCCTCAAAACAATGTGTTCATCCCCGCTGTTTCATGCCAATGTACAACTCACGTAAAGATAATTCCGCGAATTACTGCAGTTACAGATTTCGAACAGAGATGGCGACAAAGAGGAAAAAGCTACGGACTGTAGCTTTAATTACTAATTACTAACTAATTCCTATGCAAGTTACCGTAGTAGGAAAAACACATTTGCGCACACTTCCCTTTTTCATGGGGAGTCCCTTCAACACAGTATGTCTATGGGGCAATTTCGGCACCACTTGCCCACCCAGGGGTACAACTTATACCCCATTATGAGGTATGTTCTTATAGAGCCTTCCAGCCTCTTCAAATGTGGTAACCCATATGTTTGTACGAAATCCTCGCTCAGAGCTATGACCCGTCAAAGTTTGTGCCAATGTCTATGGGACTTTTTCGCTCGCCGGGCAAACATCGTACAGCCATGGCCGGACTTACCATTGGGCTTGACCCCCACCCAGTAGGTGGCCCCCTCCCTTACCCATTTTCATCCGTTTGTTTTGTTCGGTTAACTTGTATGCCAGATATCCAGAAATTATTAGCCGAATTTCCACTGTCTGGCCATGAGCGAGCGAGGGCTATAATCAGCCCAAAGTAGTGACTTGAGCGCTTGAAAACAAAATCCAATACACTATATAGACCCCTTTTGCGCTGACGTCACAATTATGTCATGGCGTTAGCTGGAGGCAAAACAAAGTGAAAACTGGAGGCGGCCAATACAAAACAGGACACAGATTCGGCTACATAAAAAGGATCTTAAATTATTATTGTTTTTATTAAATGTCAACTTGTTGTGTTTCTGGGTGCAAGAATCCCCTACAGGATCCAATTTAAAATTTTATCGCATAATGTTTTCTAAATTATTGCGATTATTTGTGAATCATCTATGATTGTATATATTGTTGGGATTGATTGTGATAGACTTTTTGAAGAACCTGGTAAGAAGTGTAAAGACTCAGGGGCGGATCTAATCCGTGGGGGATTTGCATATCATAATTAATAATTGGTAATTCATCATTATTCATACATGTTTGGATTAGATCAGTCTTACATGTTAATAAATCTCCTGATAAGGGATGATATGTCATTTTACCTGCATGCATGCGTATCCTTGCAATTAACCACAAGTTGATTGTAATTAATTACAAGGACCACGTCCTGCGAAAAAGGCAAAATTAATTAGCTCAATTGTCCGAATAATATTTGTGGGGATCCACAATATCATCCTACTTTATAGGATTTCAGGAAAAGCAATTCTGTGGCCACAAGAATTGGGTTTCCTGCCCTATAAACAAATACTCTTTAAAGTATCTTTAATTTGTAAGCTTGTAGCTAAAGGTCTTTCACTTTAGGGACTTGAAAATGAGCAAAGAGCCAGTAAACAATCAAAATGAATATAATGAATTTAATACGGCAGAACTACTTATGTATTTACTACGGTTACATGGGATATATGTATTTACAAACATAATAAACAAACAAAACACGATAAGGCATTGATGAACGAGAAATGCATAGAGTGTGGACAATAGAAACACGTGTGAGAGGGGAAGAGGGAGAGAGAGAGAGAGAGAGAGAGAGAGAGAGAGAGAGAGAGAGAGAGAGAGAGAGAGAGAGAGAGAGAGAGAGAGAGAGAGAGAGAGAGAGAGAGCATTGGCAACATTCACCCTGAAAGTCCCCTGTCTGTAACAACACGAAAACATCATCTTAATGCTTCTTAGAAGCTCTATAAAGAGATATACTTAAGTTTCTGGGTCTCTCTGTGTCGCGGCCTTCCTGCGCGTGCGTGAGCGGAGTCCTTTAGGAAGCGTCACTGGGTGCTGCTTGGCGCGCGTGTTGAACGGAATTTCCAAGTCTTTGGGGTAACATTACCAAAGGAAAATAGTTCGGCTAAGTTCGTTTCACTTTGTGGAAGTGAACAGAGTCGACTACGGAAAACAAAACTTTGACTAACAAAGAAAAGAAATAAAGATCTCTACGGGGAAATCACGCGGAGTTAACGTCACATGTTTGCATGGCTGGTGAAGAAGCGTGTGTGCGTCTCTCGCCACGTGGTCACGTGCGCGTGTTATCCTTCAAAACGAGCGCGCGCTCGTTTAAAGGTCCCTTGTAGATGGATTTGCTGAAGAGACATGTCACGCGGTGTTCTTTTCACACGTCGATTGGAATTAAACACGGAGACTTATCTAAGACTGAAAAACACAAACTAGACTAGAAACAAATAAAAGAAAGGAGAAGAGCTCGCCCAGAGGTGAGACGTTACATTATGACACGAGGACAAGAGGGTAAGAGAGGGATAAACTGGTATTCAGTCCTTTTGAAGGCCTGACGTTTCCGCCTCTTTTGGAAGAGGGTCCAATCAGGAGCTGTCCCTTTGGAGGGAGATTTTATGACCCTTTGTGTTATAACCAGGCATTTAAATCTCTAGTTTCATTGGGTGTTTAAGAGAAGAATCTTCACAATTCTTCTAATACTAATGTGTCACAACGTTTAGCAAAATGTAATGTCAAATAACAAATGGGGGATGAAGATTGGAGTTTATCGAGACCAAACTTGCCACAAATGGATTTGGTTAAACATTAGTTGGCAAAGTTTAAAACATTATCGCATTAGAGTTGTCGAGAAACATAGACCAAACCACAAAAAGGCAACTCATGAAATAGGGAGCTTAGATACATTGTTCATACAATTCTCAAGCGGATATATAATAGCATATATATATGAATACAGGATTCATTTCTCCTCCTTGGTTAGAATTCAGAGAGAGCCACAGTTCTGTGAACATTCCTTTGGGTCGTAAACTCTGTTATCTAAGAACACCAGTGTAGGGTCTGGACCAATCAGACACACACTAATTATTCATATTCACTATATTTAATGAATATAAAGGTCTATGAAACTCTCCCCCAAAACTAACCTCACAAATGAAGTTACTTTGTCAGCCGGGTGTCCGGTTACAGAACACTTTAAGACTGATAACAGACTTTACGACCTCAAAGGAATGTGGCCACATGCGCCACATGCTTAAGAGAGAGAGACCATCTTTAATTAAATAAACTTTGCGGTGTTACTCTATGAAGGAACATGCCTCACAGAAACTGTGATGATTTACTGTCTCGTGTACTATTAGGTATAACAACATGGTATGTTTGATTGGGGTGTATGTGGTTGAACAACCACCCAACGGTCAATATAACCTCACCTGTATCATGCTTCCTAGCAAATTAATCCTCATTTAATGACACACTTTGATGTACATCACCTTCTCTTAGAATGCAATGTGAATTTGTTATGTCTATTTGAGCTTGAATGAACAGTCTAAGCATGCTGGGGACAAAGACCATAAATCAACTAAGAGCCGCTTCCCCTCTCGGACATGTCACCTTACTCATAGGTCCATTCAAACCTTAGGGGTTGGTTCTTTTCTCAGGGTATATCAGAGGCAGGCAACAGTGACCGCCCTCTCTTAGTTTTTTCATCCAGCCGCAACACTGTTCTGGTGAGACTGGGGAGCCCCCTCCCCCTCCACGGGGGCCCCAGGGCCCAGCAGGCCTCGATTCCAACCAGATCCGGCCTCATGGAAAAGAGAGAAGACTCTCTCACAAAGAACCAAGGACAATCTCAGGAGTTTTGGAACAAAGACTCCAACCAACAAAGACTCCAACCAACAACGACTCCAATCACCCATCCTTCCGACTTCCTCACTTCTCCTGGGTGCTCGGCGTGGCCTCAACAGAGTCCCAGGCCTTCACCAAACCAGTCATGCGTTCCTGGAGAAAGAGAACGCTCAACCAACTTCCACTTGACACTGCCGGAACCATCAACGACTCCAATTTTCAACAACTTCAAGAATTGTTCCCATTACAAATGCAAGTATTCAATTCAATGAAATGTGAAAATGAAATTCTGATGGTTCTTCTCATAGACCCTCTTCCGGTTTCCAATTTCATCCTATCACTAACCTATTTATGTATTCATGTGTGTATGTTGTTTAGTTTATTTATATTCATATAAATATCTATATTTAGTTAATAAAACTTGTACATAATATGTATTTGGTTCTGTTTTGTTTGCAATACAAGTCACTTTACGATCACGGTTTTTGCTACTGGCTCAAAGTACTGTACAGGCGAAGAAATAATTATTCTTCGGTGGCCATGGAAGATACCCTTTATTAGAATAAATTAATAATCAAAATAGTTCGTTGGAAGAACTGATTAATTGATTGTAATATTAATTCAGCCACATCAAGTTAATCCAATTAACTGACCCAAATATTTATAATTAATAATAACAAGATATTATTGATTATTAATATTTCCAAAAAGCTGAGTTCCTTACACCAGTGATGTTAGTTTTGGTCTCTTTTCACCCCAAAGATGGAAAACATAGTAAACTATATTTTACTGGATATTACTGTACGTATTCTGATTGATCACACCGAAATCATTCTGGAGGTGTCCAGAACTATGTGTACAAGTTATGGGAATAGACAGTTATATTTAAAATGCATAATGAAGGTATTTATAATTCACTTTAAGCTACGATAAAATCATAGTCATTCCAATGTGACATGGGCAAATGGACACACATAAAAACACATAGAATATATCTGGTTAAATGTCTAAAAAGAGAAGTTTCTTTCTCTTTAGAATCACCTTCTTTGGGACATTCCAGTCAGTCATAAAAATTTCTCGTAACTGGACACCACGCTCTGTCCTGAGCGGGCTTCACTTGTGGGGGATGCGTGTGTGGTTGTGTGTGTGTGTGTGTGTGTGTGTGTGTGTGTGTGTGTGTGTGTGTGTGTGTGTGTGTGTGTGTGTGTGTGTGTGTGTGTGTGTGTGTGTGTGTGTGTATGTGTGTGTGTGTATGTATGTTCATTTACATCCAGGCTTTTTGGGCCTGAAGGCAATGGGATTTTAGCTAGGATGTATTTAGTTATTCAGATTCACCCCTCGCCCAGTCCTTACAGTGAGGATATTGGAGAAAGGTTCTTGTGTGTGTGTGTTTGAATGTGCTCTGGTCTCCATTCTGGCTTGGCTCTGAGGAGATAACATCTTTGAGGCCTGACCCCCCTGCTGTGTGCCGTACACAAAGTTCCTTCTCGTTAGAAAGGGGAGGCTTGGTTTTTACTCAGTTCGCCATGAAAGTGTCAATGAACGCCATTAGGGGCAGACTCTGTGGTGCCCAACCTGAGTTATGAACCAGAGTCAGAGAGGTTAAAAGCATTCTTACATGTATAAGTGCATGAGTCGTCCTGACACAGTCCAGATACCCTACAGTCCCCCTTTTCGTCAGATGAAGTCCCTGTGTGGACATCATCGGACGACAATCATCACAATGGACGGATGACAGGTGAATCATGATGATCGGGTAGCAGGTGGCTGTTAGGGCTGTGGATTCAGCTCGATGAGGGTCAAAGCGGTCTGTGGTGTGGTACACTCTTTCCGAGGGTTTCGTCGGAAAGTTCCAGACACGGCTTTTATGAGCTTGGCTGTAGATGTTCGCATCTCGTTGGGTCCCTGGTACAGGATGAAGGCCAAGCCCAGCGTCAGGGTGTGGCTGGGTACCATAGAGATGCACAGCGCTGAGTCGGCTGTGGTCCAGGCCTGGACAACAGGTGATGTAGTCAGGATGGGCAGTCGAGACAAAGTTTGGAGGGCTGTGTCGGTAGGAGCAATGTCAATTAGCTGGGATCCCCCTTTCGCAAACCACAACTCCCGTTCTGGAGTTAGGGTGAAAGTGTGGATCCTGGAGAAGGATGGGATTTCCAGTTCTAATTTGTACTCTTGGCTTGGAAGATGGTACCATGCCAGGTCGTCAAGGTGAAGGATGGCGCCTTTCGGTACTTGGATTCACATGCTCTGGTGGAGCGAGGTGACACAGGTGTCAGTGTCATTCTGGTCGTAATTGAGTGCAGCTGTGCGCACAGGAGTGTTAACGAGCCCTGTCACCTACAATCTCTGCTTGGGTCTCGATGATTTGAGTGCGAGGCTTAGCTTCGGCAGGGCAGCGGGTGTCGCTGATCTGCAGCCTGCAGATTCCGTCAGTGTTGTCTACGAGGAAGGGTTTGTTAGGGCAGAGATAGTGAGTGTCTTTGGTCAATGTGCACACAAACGGGTTCGGAGCTAAGGACAGCTTTGTGTAGCTGTCGTTGAAGTCAACCACGTCCGGCGTGCGGATCTTGATGTGAGTGTTACTTTTCAAAATCTGACATTGACAATGTTCTTGAGCCGGTAGATTCGGCTTGGCTCTATGATGGGTAATTTCCGGAGCAAAACCCACTTCTCTCTGCTTGGGGTCGACGCAGAGTGGGCTGGCACTACCCAGCGAGTAGGCAAGGTGTATTTGTAGAGAGTCAGCTGGCGTGGTGATGGCGGAAGCCAGCACGGTTTACACAAGGCTTAAGGGTATCAGGTGCGGTGGAATTCTACCCATGGCTAGGCTGTCAATGGAGGAGTTCACCTCCAGCAGCGTGTCTGTCATCAGGGCTGTTACCAGCTGAGTTTGAGCAAAGTCATTCTGGAAGACAGTAAACAGCTGTTTCATGGAGTTCACTGTCTGGGTCAGCAGAACGCTGTGAGTGTTGAAAATTACCACAATTCCCTTTAGTGTTTTGTCGATGGTCTGCAGGGATGCAATCTGTGTTGTGAGTTGCTCTTTTATCTGTGGAATCTCGGTCTGAATTTCGGCTGCATGCCGCCTCACGGTGGCTAGGTTCACTGTATTCACACTGGACATACAAGTGTTAAACAGAGTGGCGGCGGCTCCGGGCAAAGCTCCCCGGAACTGTTTGGAGTGGTGGTTGTGTCCACCTAACTCCGCTTGTGTGATAGTCATTTTCTCAAGTTCGTTGAGATATCGGCCTCAGCGTGAGTGAGGGCGTCTTCTGTCCATCGGCCCTTACCCAGCTGTATTGTGTTCTGTAGGCGTTGCGAGGATCAGGTGGCACATACACTTTCTGAGTGCGGGTCCGGCAGAAAAGGAGTCCTGGTTGTTCCCTTAGGACGATGCCTGATGCCGGACCTGGTGAGATGTCCGATTGCGGCTGCCCTCTGGTTGGCTGGAGGCACAGCAGCATCCTGGTAAAAGTGAAAGGGAGAGAGAAAGAGAAAGGGAGGAAAATTTCAGCGAGTGTCGTCCTTGGTTGGCTAGGACAGTCTTTTCGCTTTTGAGGACGCCGGTATGCCACTTGGTTCGGTGTCTTGCAAGTGTCTCTGGTGCTGCGGTGTGCAGCACATGGTGCGTCATGGTCATACATTGGCATGACCCCCCTTTTGCACTGTGGCACCACAAGCTGTGGCGCAGTGATGGCATCAGGTGCAGAACGCTGAATGTTGTCTTGTGCACGCAGCATGTGCCGGTTGACGTCGGTTGTCTGGGGCATTGGTTGTCGGTGGGTGCAGACGGCGTTCGTGGGTGGTTGGAGGGGTATGAGAGGTGGTTTCTCATAGTGTCCATTGTTTGTCTCAGTCTTTGGTAAGCTGGAAGGTTAAGGCCAGGTTAAGCAGAGGCTCTGTGACATTTTGTCGCACTTGTGGTGAGACTAATGCATGACCCTAAAAGTTCAGAACCAAGGTTTAATGGGTTCGCTAGGAATGTAGCATAAAGCTATGCGTTTCACGTGTAGCTAGCTAGTGAAGTGTGTCTTGTATCCTTATCTTAGCTGTGGATGTTAGGAGGCTAAGACTTATGCTGGTTCCGATAGTATTTCCTGGAAAGGGCCTAGCCGAGATTAAATAAATGACTTAAGATGGTTCTTATGACTAAATTATTTCTCTGGACTTTTGTAGTGGTTCACTACGGCTTGACGAAGTGAATGATATGGGGAAAAAGGACAGCTTTCCTATTCAAATTATGCTTATTATCAATCCTCAGGACTATAGTTATGCCCTAGTAATCGTTGAAATTACTTGTGTTGCAGGGTCATAAAAATGAGTGCACTTGTTGAAAATAAACAAAATCACAAATAAAGGTGTCTCTGTTTCCTTTCTGGGCCCTATGGGAAATGGAACCACATTCCAACAAGAGGGGAAATGGAATTGAATCATATATATGACCGAAAAGACAAGGTAATAGCTGACTGCTGTTATTATTAAAGTAAAAATAAAAATAAAACGCAGGTGAGTGGTCAAAACAGCGGGAATGATTTGAATGTGAGAATAGTCAGTAGCACTAGTGACTAAACTTTGAATTTGCTTGGACCAACACTCCATGGTGGGTTACAGCGGTTGCGTGTTCACGACCACTCTGTGTGTCCCTTCAAAGGTTTAGTCAACATGCTGATGAAAATTCTCATTACTATACAGATTCTTCTCTAGCTACACATTTTACATGTACTTAAGCTTAAGTTTAATTGGCGATTTAGCCTACAGTGCTCAGCAAGGACTATGCCTAAACTAGTGAAGGTGAACTTTAGCTGAGCAGAATTGAAAGTACGGAAAGTGAAGAATTACAAACCCTAACTGGGGTTAAAGAAAGTATTCTAGAATACTTTGGGCTGTATAAACAGCATCTGTAATTAAGGCTTCAAGTAAATGATGCTAACTGCTAATCAGAGCCGGCCCGAGCATTTTGGGGGCCCTAAGCAGAATTTGATTTTGGGGCCCCCTCCCACTACGCGGAGTCACCTGTGCTTGATGATTATTGACACAAATACCACGCAATAATGATACATTATAAATTAATACAGTGAGGTTATGTCTTATTGATACAAAATAAATACTTAATAAAAAATAGATAGCCTACTTAAATAAAAAAGTTTTAACTTTTACTTTACTCTTTTACTAACTCTCTGAAACTTCTTAAAAGAAACTGTCTCAAAACACATCATATAAATTATTTGCTAAAATAATGACAAAACTGAGAAATCATAAACATAATAAGAGCAAGGGTTCAACAATGACAATTATTGTTGAAAACTGTACAAATATTATTATTTCTCAACTGTCTCAATACAGTGTAACTGTCCTCAAAATCTCTTTTTTTAAAATTATTATTGTAACAGACTTTGTTGGATTGTACATGACAGAATCCAACAAAGCCTGTTACTATAATACCGGTAATCATGTACTGGCGTTCGTTGTATATGTGTGTATGCAATGTATTTTTCCCCTCGGGGCTTGCAGTAGATAGGAATGGGTCAATTGCTGCACAAAACACACCGTAAATAATCATGCAAACATACTTTTATCTTGCTCTTTTTGTCCCCTCCTCTGTCATTTTTGTCTTTCTATTTTCGGCACCAGAGGGATACGTCCTTTTTGTGACATGGCTTAACATTACCGAGACTATGCACAGTTACGCACGAATTGTCTATGCACGCGCGAGGTGTCTAGATTATGCGCAAGCACACCGTAAATAATCATGCAAACATACCTTTATCTTGCTCTTTTTGTCCCCTCCTCTGTCATTTTTGTCTTTCTATTTTCGGCACCAGAGGGATACGTCCTTTTTGTGACATGGCTTAACATTACCGTGACTATGCAGAGTTGCGCACGAATTGTCTATGCACGCGCGAGGTGCCTAGATTATGCGCAAGAGTGCTAACTGTAGAAGTTATTATTTAGCTTAGCCTAAGCTGGATGGATGTTAGGTTAGGTTAGCCTAGCCTAAGCTAGATGGATGCTAGGTTAGGTTAGCTTAGCCTAAGCTGGATGGATGGATGCTAGGTTAGGTTAGCTTAGCCTAAGCTGGATGGACACTAGGTTAGGTTAGCTTAGCCACCTAGGTCGGTTTGTTTACAAAGTGACATCACGAGTTAGCACTTCCTGTGACAAGTCGTTGTCATGGGAACCAGAGCATGTCAGAATAATTCGACAGTACCTGAAGAATGTCTGCACCTTTTAAATGAGTTATGCATGTTTAAACGGGTTATAAGGGGGCGCCTATACTTTAAAGTCTTTCGAGAACTTGAAAGTAAAATGCGACTGTGTTTTGGCATTTGCTAGTTTTACTCATGGAACTCTTCTCTTTACTTTACACAACTTATTCTATTTGTTTACCGAGTAAGGAAATAGATTTGCTGTAAGTCAAAGGTTGTCTAAGCATCTATAGTTACGTCCCTCTCATGCACAAATGCTGGTTTTTCCGCGAGTAAACAGTTTTGATCGCTAGGTAGCTCTCTGCTTGTAGCTAGAATTTAGTTGAATTACATCAATCTAACACTAATTTGTAAGGCCTTTACATTGTAGAAAGGGGAGCATCACCCAGGTCTACATATATATAACTCTGTCCTGAGCTTTCTATGTCAGGAACAGGTTTAGCAATACTGCAATTTGGGTTTCTTTAACCAAAGCAGGATAGATATTGGTACAGTTTACAAGCTGCTGATATGAGATTTCTTTGTCAAACAGACTTACGCTTTACTGCTGAACTTACTGATATTAGTTGGAAATCTAAGACTCTTTCACTTACAGTAGGGATGTCAATTTCAGCTATTATTTTATCTGCATTTAGACAAGCCAGCAACCAGTGATCAAAATGCGTATCGCATGTTGTTTTCCGTTTGGATCGCACTGAGCACATGCACACCTGTAGGTTAAAAGTAGTTTAAAACTCAGGTGGTTTTCCTACCCTATGGCATAAAGGTGACGTATGCCTTATTGGGAGCTAGTGTTTCCTGTAACCCTTTATTGTCATGGAAACTAATGTTTAGCAGTGTCATTTCAACCAGCATGTAGCAAATGTTTGTTTCGAAAAAGTTGTGCATAGTGTGTTGGCAGGTGAGGCTTACACGTCCATTCAAGATTTTCTTTAAATCAGTTAAATTCTAAATTGTGTAATGCAGAGTCTTGCTTCTCTTCGAGCACACATTTTCATCTACTTTAAAAGTTTTATGTTTTATGCTGACCAGGGACCCTTTTACAGAGTCTTGCATTGTGTTCATTCTGTGTGCCTTCTGGTTTTGCAGTTCGGAATCAATGGGATCTTAGGGACCCTTTCTGAGGAGGCCTTCTGTGTTAGAGGCCTTCTGTATCAGTTCACGCATCGTTGAGCAGCATTTCTTGGTCTTTGGCGAGCTGGAAGGTGCAGGGTAGCGAACTTGAATCTTGACTTGGTGCTGAGGCTGTGTACCCATGGGTGGCTGCTGGAGTTCCTGGGAACTCTGTGACCTTGGAGTCTGGCTGTGTTGTAGTTCTCGTGACCTCTGTGACCGGCCAGTCTGGCTTCGGTGACCTGTGTGACTGGAGGGGGAGGGGTTCTTGAACTTGGGCCCAGACTGTCAGGTGAATGGGAACTACCTGTTCGAGCCGGATGTTGTTCTGGCTGTACGACTGCACGTTCAGCTGTCACGTTTGGGGTATAAGAGTTCGATCTTTGCTCTTAGCTTTAGTGCCGAGTCTTTCAAAGGGCTGAGCTGACATTAAAGTGAGGTCTGAGCCGGTGTCTACCAGGGCTTCCAGGCTCACCTCATTTTCCAAAGTGATGGCTAGGTAGAGTTTCCAGGCCTACCCCCTTTTCGATCAGGTTCCCCAGGAGTCTTAGCGTAGGGGCTGGTGTGGTGATCGATGGGCGGTTAGGGCCGGTCTCATGTGGTTTGCTGCGGAGGCAGGTAGCCAAAACATGGGAACTTGTGCCGTCTTGCTCAGGCTGGGCAGCTGTCAGCTGTGGTGGCTGGGTGATGCTGTCATTTTGTGATGTGACAGTTAGCTCTGTGCTCTGAGGCTGACGAGCAGTGTTCTGGTTGCCTGGTTCAGGTCTTACGCTTAGACATAGGATGTCTGTCTCGTCCCTCTTGTCTCCTTTGGAAAGTCTTTTGTGAAGAAGCTCTTTCAGCGACTTCAGGGTCTCAGCTGTCTCAGATGTGGCGGCACTGTTTTTTTTTTCTGATGTGGGTTCAGACTTGTGCTTACCAGTGGCATGTCAAGAGGGGTTCCGCTCTGGGCTGTCTGGGCTTGATGGTCTGGTTGATGGGGCTCGGCTCTTTCTGGGCCATTGGTCGGTTTCCCATGTGGCTCCACCTTTTGGGTGGTGGGGTGGTTGTTGCAGGTCCCAGAATCTGTCAAAGCCCTCGCTCTGGTGTCTTGGACGAGCACCATCGCTGTAGTGCTGCCTTCTGTTGGCCTGGAACGGTCTTGACTCTCTGTAAACAGGGCTATGGTGTTGTGGGGCGCCCTCTAGAGGCAGCTCTGAGTAGGGATCAGAGACAGAGTAGATTGTGGGGTTTTTCAAAGTCTTTTCGGACACAGTCTTTTGCTTGGTGTAAGCTTCTTTTAGCTGTTGAGTAGTCATGCTATGTGGTCAGGCCAGGATGTCTAGATGATGACTCACTGTGGGGTGCAGATTTCGGAGAGACAAAGTTCTGAAGTTGAAATCATCCTCCATGCCGGACTGATTGAGGTCCATGGCTGTGGTTAGTCTTTGGTCTGATTCTGGATCAGAGAATTCTTTAGTGAAGGCCTGCCGCAGCGGCTGGTAGTCCGACTTGACTGTCTCTGGTTGACGGTCAAGGAAACTGCGCGCATCATGACTGGACGTGATTCTGAGCAGGTACAATCTGTCCCACGCGGTGACGTTGGTAACAGTTTGTAAGTGAAAGTCAATGTCCTGCGGATGGCGTGCACGTTGTGGCCTCCTGCAGGGTTCGGAGTGAACGTAGGGATGTTTCTGGCCAGCTTGTTAAGTCTTTTGGGAGCCATGCCGTGGTTAGTGGCCGGGGCTCTCCTGTTAAGGCTCTTCCCCCCTCGCTGCTGACGGGGGTTCTTGTGGGCTGGCTGGTGATGTTTTGAACAGAGACATGCTTGTGCGATGAGCTGGCAAGTGAGGTTGACGTGTCTGACCGGTCTTTGTCGTGGGAGCTTGGCTTGGTTTGTGCGCCATCAGCTTGTCCACGTCTGCGATGCTCTTGGCTCGGGGCTCTGAGTCACCGGCGACCTTGGTCAGGAATGGAGGTGTCATGAATCTCAGCCATGTATCCAGGTTGTCCCAGCGGGTTGTGGGACTGTAGGACCGGAACATATTGATTTCACTGTGGGCGAGAGGAACACAACACACACAGAGAGACCAATGCAAGTTCGTACTACGTTTAACAAGCTATAATACGGGCTATGCCGTGTATGAAAATTTTGGTTAACTGATGCCGACAGTTAAATCATTTGGTGGGACAATTTGGGTAGGTCAGCATGGGCCTGAATAAAGATTTTTAACGGGGCGGTAGCTTAGGGGTCACCTGTTGATGCTAACGGCTTGGTTGTCAAACTATTATTCAGCGTTCCTTGTTGTCTCAGATAGGTTCTGTCTCTAGGTGAACTGAAAGGAACAGAGCACAACAGAAAAGAGCAATGGCAAGATAGCAAAGTTTGAAGTAACATGCAACCATCCAAGATGGAAAGGTCTGTAATGAAATGGCGTTAATAATACACAGGAGGTGTTACAGGGGAAGAGGAGGCCTAAGCCTGCGGTTTGTGGCTCGGAGAGGAGGAGGGAGCCAAACACTTCAATGACCGGGGGAATCTCTAGATTCTGTGGCCAATACTAAGTGATGGATTTAATAACTTTTCTAGTTTCCCTGGGGTGAACTGAGGTCATTCGGGTTGGAGTCAGCATTGTGGTTGGTCTTTCTGTTGTCCCCAAACACTTGACAGCAGTGTCCCGGGCCCTTCCGCATATCTGTACCGATGTGTGCCCTCACGCAACTCGACCTTGAACACAACCGGCAGTGCCAAATTGGTGATGTCGTGTTGCGGGCCGCACCAACGGAGAAATACAGGAAAGTCGAGACTCGTGCTCAGTCAGCGCTGGTGAAGCAGGTCAGACGAACCAGCTTGCTGGACCCCAAGCAGAGATGACTGTCAAATCACCACAGCACGAGAGAAATTTCTACCTACAAACACAAAACAGGATGAAGGACAAGTGAACCTCAACGTGAATTAAAGCTCTCTCTATCTAAATCAAATTGAGTGTCTATTTTTTGTAGAAAAATCATCAAAGGCAACGGCTTAACTAAAATTATGGTACAAACAAAAAGGGAATTATGACAATGTTAATTATCAGAACAACCTAGCCTCCATTCAGAGAAGAGATTAAGTGCAGCAGGAAGAGCACAGGAGGAAGCAAGCTGTAGTGGCGCGTTTGGGCCAAAAGGGTTTGGGCCACTTCCTCTTAGTGGTCTTGGGCCACTTCCTCTTAGTGGTCAACCTGGCTGACAGAGAACTTGATTTAAATTGCATTCAAACTGGTTTAAATACAATTCAAATCAAGTGTATGCATAGATGTTAAGTAACTTCTAGAATAGTAAGGATACAGTTGTCATAACGTATCAAATACATAACGGAACGTATCAAATCAAAATTATTAAAAATAATTTGAAAAAGGAAATATAGAAATAAAGCCATAAAACCATTCCCAACAGGAAAGGAGACTTAATTCAAATTGATCTTGAAATTTGTTTGTTTCAAACCAAATTTGAATAAGTGTAGGAAATTAAAGGTTGGCATTATATTTGATGATGATCACGACTACGGTGAGGTATCAATGATAATAACCAAAATAAAACCAACTGGGAGAAAGCCACTTCAGAAAAGAATGATGTTAGGAACTAAGTGATGAGCTGACGTAGAGGGGGGAGGCCACAAGGGGCGCATTCCTCCTAAGTGGTCATCAGAAACTGCTACTACTTACTTTTAAATTTTAAATTCAACTGTGGTTTGAACCAAATTCAAAATAGGTGTACACAGTCAGGAGTGAAATCATGTTAGTAAAACTGGAACTTGCACATGCATTGAAAGTTAGAAGCACAATTTCAGAAATTCACTGGAAAAATCTGAAATTGTGATGAGAGAGATTGTTTAGGAAAGGACGACCTCGTTACTAGTGTCCACGAGATGGCGCTATTTCGCTCATGGAGGGTAAAGTCAGGGGGCGGTGCGTAATTCGAGAACTGTCAAGCACTTAGGCCTAGGGCTGCCCTCTAGTGTTTGTCAGCGGAATAACAACCAGCCTGCTTCCATGTGTGATTCAAATTTGAGCGTGCAGACGCTTTGTTTTCTGTAAGATCACACTTATCCAAAATAAAATCTCAGCGTTTTTTTTTTTTTTTTTCGGCTATATTTCACAAAACGGCGTGGCAGGATTTTTTTTCTACACACACACACATAGGGACAACAGGAATTAGGCATCGGTTTTTCGATTCCCACATACAACAATTAGCGCTATGATTCACACGTGTTAGCTTATGAATTTTAAACCTCAGCGGGTTTTTTCTATTCGACACACGTGTGCACAGAAGGATTTCTTCGCTTCCACACACTAATATGGACAACAGGAATTATACGTCTGTCGTTCGGATCCAAATAACATTTAGCACCATCAAATAGCACTTATGATTAAATATGTTTTTAGGTTTTGGATTTTTTTTTGGTGCTATATTTTAACAAACACGGCGGGATTGCTTTGCTGCGTCGTGCAAAATATTTTTCTTTATAGGAATTATTTGTCTGTTTTTTCGACTCCCATGACATATTATCAAATAGCACTTATGATTAAATATGCTTTAGGTTTTTTACAATTGAGTAGCTACGTCAATGTTTAACCAGGAGTTTATCGTTAATCTAACGATTATAATATCAGGCCTTTCTTAAGAATAGTGAAAGAGCATCGTTTCACTAAATCTAGTCTTCACCCTGACCGAAGAATCTCGTTCGGACAGGGGAGTTTAACATTAAAATGTCACAATTCAAAAGAGGTTTCTTCATCTTCTGTAGGACAAATTTAATACTATGAAACTGTAGTTTTACTTTTAGTTATTAACAATGGCAAAAGGAATGTTAGACATTATTTTGCAGCTGTTAATGTGCTGAAATGGACTCGGCTTTGTGCCTTTAATCAGTCAGCCAGTGAGTTCGCGTTGCGTTCGCTCACTCGAGGCGCACATACAATATTAAATCACAATTTAGACATAGATTGAAACTGAATTGCTGAAAAACAAGTTTAAAATGTGCCCGCATTCTCCACCAATTATGTAAAGACTCAGCGGCGTATCTAATCCGTGGGGGATTTGCATATCATAATTAATATTTGGTAATTAATAATTATTCATACATGTTTGGATTAGATCAGTCTTACATGTTAATAAATCTCCTGATAAGGGATGATATGTCATTTTACCTGAATGGATGCGTATCCTTGCAATTAACCACAAGTTGATTGTAATTAATTACAAGGACCACGTCCTGAGAAACAGGCAAAATGAATTAGCTCAATTGTCAGAATAATATTTGTTGGGATCCACAATATCATCCTACTTTATAGGATTTCAGGAAAAGCAATTCTGTGGCCACAAGAATTGGGTTTCCTGCCCTATAAACAAATACTCTTTAAAGTATCTTTAATTTGTAAGCTTGTAGCTAAAGGTCTTTCACTTTAGGGACTTGAAAATGAGCAAAGAGCCAGTAAACAATCAACATGAATATAATGAATTTAATACGGCAGAACTACTTATGTATTTACTACGGTTACATGGGATATATGTATTTACAAACATAATAAACAAACAAAACACGATAAGGCATTGATGAACGAGAAATGCATAGAGTGTGGACAATGGAAACACGTGTGAGAGGGGAAGAGGGAGAGAGAGAGAGAGAGAGAGAGAGAGCATTGGCAACATTCACCCTGACAGTCCCCTGTCTGTAACAACACGAAAACATCATCTTAATGCTTCTTAGAAGCTCTATAAAGAGATATACTTAAGTTTCTGGGTCTCTCTGTGTCGCGGCATTCCTGCGCGTGCGTGAGCGGAGTCCTTTAGGAAGCGTCACTGGGTGCTGCTTGGCGAGCGTGTTGAACGGAGTTTCCAAGTCTTTGGGGTAACATTACCAAAGGAAAATAGTTCGGTTAAGTTCGTTTCACTTTGTGGATGTGAACAGAGTCGACTACGGAAAACAAAACTTTGACTAACAAAGAAAAGAAATAAAGATCTCTACGGGGAAATCACGCGGAGTTAATGTCACATGTTTGCATGGCTGGTGAAGAAGCGTGTGTGCGTCTCTCGCCACGTGGTCACGTGTGCGTGTTATCCTTCAAAACGAGCGTGCGCTCGTTTAAAGGTCCCTTGTAGATGGATTTGCTGAAGAGACATGTCACGCGGTGTTCTTTTCACACGTCGATAGGAATTAAACACGGAGACTTATCTAAGACTGAAAAACACAAACTAGACTAGAAACAAATAAAAGAAAGGCGAACAGCTCGCCCGGAGGCGAGAAGTTACATTATGACACGAGGACAAGAGGGTAAGAGAGGGATAAACTGGTATTCAGTCCTTTTGAAGACCTGTAGTTTCCGCCTTCTTTTGGAAGAGGGTCCAATCAGGAGCTGTCCCTTTGGAGGGAGATTTTATGACCCTTTGTGTTATAACCAGGCATTTAAATCTCTAGTTCTCTTACGAGAGGTTCTCTCGTATTGCGTAAGTTTAGCTTACGCTACGGGAAAGATTCATCTTCTCGAGATACTGAAGCCAAAAATTATCCTTACTTTTGTATAACTTGTCAACGCAGTGCAGCAGCTAGCAGACCTAGAGCAGGCCATCTCTCGTGCTCATTGGCTGCCGTGCGGGCAACTGCTGCAGCCTACCAGTGCGCCCGGCGTGACGTCACGCCCAATGAGGGGCGCCCGCGCCTTTATAGCGTCACAGCCCGCCAGATAGGCGTGGCTTAGCATATAAAATAGGGGCTGTAGGCTGAATTCTCTGATTTTTCGACTCTTCAGCGAGCTCTTCGCATCGCTGGATTTGAGAGAAGCCACCGCCACCGTCGAACAGCGAACAGCCAGCCTAGGACAGCGCTGAGGAAGCCGGCCGTCTTCGCCACCTTCAGCCATCCGTGCGAGCTACGCTATCCGGCGACGTATCCTTTTTTGCTATTATTCTAAAAGAGCAGCGAGCGTCTTTTTAAAGATGCCTCACACTTCCTGCGGCTCGTGTAAAGCCCCGCTCAGCGCCGGAGACCGCCACCTGATCTGCGCTCTCTGCCTGGGCCTGGAACACGCAGAGCTCGCCCTCGCGTCCGGGGGCTGCGAGCTCTGTGAGGAGCTTCCGCTGTCGACCCTGCGGGCTCGACTCGAAGCATTCAACACCACAGCAGTCACTCCGCCTCCTGTGGGACCGCGCAGAAAGAAGCGCCGTTCCCTGAGACAGCCGGAACCTGTGGCCACAGCGACGCGCTCGCCGGAGAACCTCCCTCGAGCCTCGCTCTCGCCTTCCCCACCTCTCCTCACCGACGCGCAACTGCCGCTTACGAGCCTCACTGCCGTCACTTCGGAGGATGAGTCCGTGGGACATGTCACAAAAGACTGCTGCTCTATCCTGGCATCAGACAGCGAGGAATGGTCGCTTCACTCCGCCTCCTCGTCAATCCAGGAATCCGCCCGTACCCGCGCTGGAGCTGACGCGGAACTTATGCGCCTGCTGACGCAAGCGGTTGACCGTCTCGGGCTCGAGTGGTCGCTGCCGAAGGAACCCGCGCCGAGCAGCTCGACGGCTGCTTCCTTCAAAGTCGCCGCCGCGCAGTTTCAGAAACCAGGCCCGCTCCATTCCTGCCGGAACTTCATGCGGAGCTGACGAAGTCGTGGAATTCACCGTTTTCTGCTAGACTTCCGTGAATGGGATGAGAAGGGCCGGGACCCAGCCGCGGTTACGGATTTGAGAAGCGCTACGGATCTCTCTCTCCGCGCCACCAAAGCCGCAGCCCAAGCCATCGGACGAGCCATGGCCGCGTTAACCGTGACGGAGAGGCACCTCTGGTTAACGCTCGCGGATATGAGGGAAACTGAGCGAGCCACCTTTCTAAACGCGCCGCTTTCCCCCACTGGTCTCTTCGGCCCAGCGGTGAACGGGATTGTTGACCGCTTCTCTATGGTGCAAAAGACCACGCAGGCCATGAACCTCTTCCTGCCGCGACGCTCGAGTTCCGCCACAGGCCGCTCTCGCGAGAGACAAAGCCAGCCTCCTGTGCGAACCAGCACCCAGCGTCCAGCACAGCCTCAGCATCAGCCTTCGCAGCGACGTCAGGGCGGCCGCCCTAGATCGTGCTCAGACAGCCGTCGCAGACCGCCGCCCCCCAGAGGGCCTCGGCAGAGACTCACGCTGAAGTCTGAGCACGCGAAGCCCTCCTAACAGCGAGAGAGAAAAGACGCGCGTGTCCCGCTGCGGCCGGACCGCCGTCAAAGTTCATTTCCCTGTCAGTCCCCTTCGAACAGGCTACTGCAGTGGTTAAACTAGCAGCCAACGAGCCGGTTTATTCACCCTCTCGCCTGCACACGAACGCCGTTTTCACGGCGACCCAGAGAATTCTCAAAAGAGTATAATGTCTGGTCCGGCTCACGCCGTCAGTGTTTTAAGTGTAGTGAATGTGCCCACGCCCCAGTGTTCACCCCTACACATAAGCACTCCAAACCCCGTGTCACTCACAGAGCACACTCTCATAAAGCGCAGAAAAGCCGCTCGAGTGTTGAATGTAAGAAATGTGTCCACAGGTCTGTGCCCACTATCTGCCCGCTCTGTTACACGATCAAAGAAGCAGGTTATGAACGTAAGTCTCGTGCCCGCCAGAGAGCACTCACGCTTGCTAACACAAATCTCTCCCCGGGCCCCGCCAGTGCGTTTAAGTGTTATCACAAAACACAGGGCGTTAATAAAGCGCTCCCCATCTACTATGATCGGGGCGTCAGATACAGTTGTAAGTCTCGTGCCCGCGTGCGCGCGCTCACGCTTACAGAGAGCTCTCCCGCCCAGAGCGCTGCTCGCGCGTCAAAGTGTGGTAAAAGTATGTTCCCCATCCCTTATGATCGGGACATCTCACATAAGTCAGCCGGTCTCGGCGGTCAGCGGGCGGCCATTGCCCAGAACCGAGAGCGCGCGCGCCACGCTCTCGGCTCTGGTTCAGTTTCACAAGCCCGCAAATGGCGGCGGTCTGAACCCGGAGGCCATTCGCCCCCTGGCGGCTCACATAGCTGCGTGGGAAACTATCCCAGGGATTTCAGAATGGGTGTTGAGCACAATAAAGCAGGGCTATGCACTTCAATTCATTCGCCGTCCCCCGCGCTTTCAAGCCCGGACCGCGACGACAGTGAATGCGGAAGTAGCACACCTACTTCACGCAGAAATAGCAAAGCTGCTGTGCAAAGGGGCTATAGAAAAGGTGCCGCCTTCTCTGAGCGAGTCAGGCTTTTACAGCCGATATTTTTCTCGTACCCAAGAAGGACGGAGCCTTCAGACCTATCCTAGATCTGAGATATTTGAACAAAGTGCTTGCAAAAAGACCGTTCAAAATGTTTACGACCAGGAAAATCCTCGCGCACGTTCGCCCGAGGGACTGGTTTATCTCTCTAGATCTGAAGGATGCCTATTTTCAGATTCAGATAGTACCCCGTCACAGGCAATTTTTGAGATTCGCCTTCGACGGTCAGGCATATCAATACACCGTCCTGCCGTTCGGCCTGTCCCTGGCACCCCGTACATTTACAAAGTGCATGGACGCGGCGCTCGCCCCCCTGAGAAAGTCAGGGGCTGCGCATAATGAACTATCTGGACGATTGGCTGATATTGGCACAGTCAGAGACAGAACTACTATCTCACAAAACAGTGCTTCTCAGTCATCTGGAAAGCTTGGGTCTCACGGTCAACTGGACCAAGAGCTCATTACTGCCCAGCCAGTCAATTTCCTTTTTAGGAATAGAACTGGACTCGGTGACCATGACGGCTCGTTTATCGACACAGCGCGCGCCGTGTTCGCCACATAGCCGCATCTTTCCAGAAGGGCAGCTTTCTCCCTTTGAAAACATTTCAAAGGATGTTGGGCTGTATGGCATCAGCTGCAGTAGTGCTCCAGCTGGGCCTACTGCGCATGCGCCCGCTCCAACGCTGGTTGAACGCTCGCGCGCCTCGCCGAGCCTGGGTGTCTGGCGGCCAGAAAATCAGAGTGACTCAGACCTGCATAACAGCTCTGCAGCCCTGGTTAGTGGCCGACTGGTACCAGCAGGGAGTAATGATGGGAACCATCTCTTATTCGGAAGGTCATCTCGACAGACGCGTCCAACTCGGGTTGGGGCGCGCTGTTCGAGGGCAGACCGGCCTTTGGCCAGTGGTCAGACCAGGAGAAGGGTTTTCACATAAACTGTCTGGAAATGATAGCGGTCGAGAACGTGCTGAAGTGCTTCCTCCCGTTCATACAGGGCCAGCATGTTCTTGTCCGCTCGGACAACACATCTGTGGTATCCTATGTAAACCGTCAGGGCTGTGTCAGATCCAGAAATCTCTGCAATCTGGCGGAACGCCTCCTTATTTGGTCACAGACGAACCTGCGCTCGCTGAGGGCGGCGCATGTGCCTGGCCATTTGAACGACGGCCCAGACAGACTGTCCAGGGACAATGTTCCCCCAGGGGAATGGTCCCTGCACCCCCAAACGGTCCAGAAACTGTGGCGCCTATTCGGCAGAGCGGAAGTCGACCTGTTTGCGTCAAAAGACAGCGCTCTGTGCCCGACGTTCTTCTCGAAGGACGAGGACGCGCTGGCCCAGGTTTGGCCCAGCCTCCCGCTATATGCTTTCCCTCCGGTCTCTCTGTTGCCACAGGTGATCAAGAGGATCAGGGAAACGCGCCACTCGGTGCTCCTCATAGCCCCGCGTTGGGAGAATCAGACTTGGTTCCCAGAACTGGCACGGCTGTCACATACAGCTCCGTGGCCGATTCCGGTGAGGGCAGATCTCCTCTCTCAAGCTCGCGGCACGATCTGGCATCCCCATCCAGAGCGCTGGTCTCTGCATGCATGGTTGATCAACGGGTACTCGTTGCCCTGCCAGAAGGAGTGATGAACACGATCACGCAGTCTAGAGCCCCTTCCACGAGAAGGCTCTACGCGTCTAAATGGTCGGTGTTCTCTGGATGGTGCACCGACAGAGGTCTGGACCCGCGGACATACGGGGTGGCGCATCTGCTCACCTTCCTACAAGAGCTGTTGGATAAGGGAAGATCCCCATCCACGCTCAAAGTATACGTGGCGGCCGTAGCAGCATTCGCGGAATCGACGCACGGCCAGTCACTGGGAAGACATGAGTTGGTCATCCGCTTCCTTAGAGGAGCTAGAAGGATGAATCCGCCGCGCCCCCCGTCGGTTCCCATGTGGGATCTTTCACTGGTCCTCGAGGCCCTGAAAGCTTTTCCATTTGAACCACTAGACTCCGTGGAGTTGAAATATCTATCAATAAAAACCGTTTTTCTGACTGCACTGTCGTCAGTAAAACGTGTAGGGGATCTACACGCGCTGTCTGTCAGCGCGTCGTGTCTTGAGATCGGACCAAATGACTCTAAAGTCATCCTCAGACCTAGACATGGTTATGTCCCTAAAGTGATGGGCACTCCATTCAGAGCGCAAGTTATTTCGCTGTCAGCTCTCCCAGCATCTGACAGCGAAAGTGATGTGAATCTCCTCTGCCCTGTCAGAGCGCTGAGGTTTTACATTACGCGCTCCTCCTCCTTCAGGCGTTCGGAACAGCTTTTCGTTTCGTTTGGTCGGCGCGCCAAGGGGCTTGCCTCCTCGAAACAGAGCCTGTCCAGATGGATAGTGGACGCTATAGCGGCAGCTTACGCGTCCAAAGGTCAGCAAAGCATCCTGGGCATCAGGGCTCATTCCACGAGAGGCGTGGCCTCGTCGTGGGCATGGTCCAGTGGAATTTCTATCCATGACATATGTGTAGCGGCGGGCTGGGGCTCCCCGTCTACCTTTGTCAGGTTTTATAACCTAGAAGTTCCTGCCTTGCAGGCTAAACTATTGTCAGTTTGAAAAAGAGGTGTATTCTGCCCAGATCTCCTGCTCAGATCACGTTCATGACTCAGCTCTCCTGGTTGAGCTGCACTAGAAGGGTATGTGCCATATGACTATACAGACCGGCGCGCTGCTCTGTATTCCCTATGTGTGCTTATGTACAAGTGATGGCCCGCGTGGCTGGCCACCTTATTTTTTCCACTTATGGGGTTCCCCTCAAGCTCGGGGTTCTCATGTGGATGCTTGGCGCGCACGGCGTTGACAAAGTGTTCCCGTAGCGTAAGCTAAACTTACACAATACGAGAGAACCTCTCGTAAGAGAACGATACTCGGTTACTAACGTAACCTCGGTTCTCTCTAGAGAGGGAACGAGTATTGCGTAACCGGCCGTGCTCGCGCCACGAGCGACTTCGCTTCAGTCGTCGAAAAACCAGAGAATTCAGCCTACAGCCCCTATTTTATATGCTAAGCCACGCCTATCTGGCGGGCTGTGACGCTATAAAGGCGCGGGCGCCCCTCATTGGGCGTGACTTCACGCCGGGCGCACTGGTAGGCTGCAGCAGTTGCCCGCAGGGCAGCCAATGAGCACGCGAGATGGCCTGCTCTAGGTCTGCTAGCTGCTGCACTGCGTTGACAAGTTATACAAAAGTAAGGATAATTTTTGGCTTCAGTATCTCGAGAAGATGAATCTTTCCCGTAGCGCAAGCTAAACTTACGCAATACTCGTTCCCTCTCTAGAGAGAACCGAGGTTACGTTAGTAACCGAGTATCGTTTCATTGGGTGTTTAAGAGAAGAATCTTCACAATTCTTCTAATACTAATGTGTCACAACGTTTAGCAAAATGTAATGTCAATTAACAAATGGGGAATGAAGATTGGAGTTTATCGAGACCAAACTTGCCACAAATGGATTTGGTTAAACATTAGTTGGCAAAGTTTAAAACATTATCGCATTAGAGTTGTCGAGAAACATAGACCAAACCACAAAAAGGCAACTCATGAAATAGGGAACTTAGATACATTGTTCATACAATTCTCAAGTGGATATATAATAGCATATATATATGAATACAGGATTCATTTCTCCTCCTTGGTTAAAATTCAGAGAGAGCCACAGTTCTGTGAACATTCCTATGGGTCGTAAACTCTGTTATCTAAGAACACCAGTGATGTTAGTTTTGGTCTCTTTTCACTCCAAAGATGGAAAACATAGTAAACTATATTTTATTGGATATTACTGTACGAATTCTGATTGATCACACCGAAAGCATTCTGGAGGTGTCCAGAACTATGTGTACAAGTTATGGGAATAGACAGTTATATTTAAAATGCATAATGAAGGTATTTATAATTCACTTTAAGCTACGATAAAATCATAGTCATTCCAATGTGACATGGGCAAATGGACACACATAAAAACACATCGAATATATCTGGTTAAATGTCTAAAAAGAGAAGTTTCTTTCTCTTTAGAATCACCTTCTTTGGGACATTCCAGTCAGTCATAAAAATTTCTCGTAACTGGACACCACGCTCTGTCCTGAGCGGGCTTCACTTGTGGGGGATGCGTGTGTGGTTGTGTGTGTGTGTGTGTGTGTGTGTGTGTGTGTGTGTGTGTGTGTGTGTGTGTGTGTGTGTGTGTGTGTGTGTGTGTGTGTGTGTGTGTATGTTAATTTACATCCAGGCTTTTTGGGCCTGAAGGCAATGGGATTTTAGCTAGGATGTATTTAGTTATTCAGATTCACCCCTCGCCCAGTCCTTACAGTGAGGATATTGGAGAAAGGTTCTTGTGTGTGTGTGTTTGAATGTGCTCTGGTCTCCATTCTGGCTTGGCTCTGAGGAGATAACATCTTTGAGGCCTGACCCCCCTGCTGTGTGTAGTACACAAGTTCCTTCTCGTTAGAAAGGGGAGGCTTGGTTTTTACTCAGTTTGCCATGAAAGTGTCAATGAACGTCATTAGGGGCAGACTCTGTGGTGCCCAACCTGAGTTATGAACCAGAGTCAGAGAGGTTAAAAGCATTCTTACATGTATAAGTGCATGAGTCGTCCTGACACAGTCCAGATACAATACAGAAGGAATAATCAAATACATAGTTAATTAATATAATTTTATTACATAAAAAATATTTTTATTTCGAGAAAATATTCACATCATTAAAATTGCACTGTAATGTCACTTTGCATTGATGTCTTCTGGCCTTGGCACTTGGCAGGACTGTGCAATGTAACAAGACAAGACCATTCATCACATACCGTAGTTATAGGCATCTAAAGATTTATATGCCCTCAGTTTGTCTTTACGCTCGGTTTCTCTATCAGGTAGGTGTAGAAGGCAGGCCACTCAACCGAGGTAACGTGAAAGGGATAGTTCACCCAAAAATGAAAATTCTGTCAGTAATTACTCACCCTCATGTTGTTCCAACCCCGTAAGACCTTCGTTCATCTTCGGAACACAAATTAAGATATTTTTTATTAAATCTGAGAGCTGGATCACTCCTCCATAGGCTTCTAAGGGATAAAATAGTCCAAGTGACTACAGTGGCTCAATCCTAAGTTTATCAAATGACGAGAATACATTTTGTGCGCAAAAACAAACAAAAATAACAACTTTATTTCAACTATTCATTTCCTTCTCTGTGGGCCTCGAGTCAGTAAACTAGTATAATAGCGTGAGCTTCTGTTGTTGTACGTCACACGCATCCCCCACATGACCAGCATCGGCCAATAGTGAGCCTACGTGTGACGTAGCTCTACGCAATCACACTACGTTAACTGACTAGAGGCCCACAGAGAAGGAAATGAATAGTTGAAATAAAGTCGTTATTTTTGTTCGTTTTTGCGCACAAAAAGTATTCTCGTCGCTTGATAAACTTTAGATTGAGCCACTGTAGTCACTTAGACTATTTTAACGATGTCTTTAATAACTTTTCGGGGCTGGCAAGTTTCAATCCCTTAGAAGCCTATGGAGGAGTGATCCAGCTCTCAGATTTAATCAAAAATATCTTAATTTGTGTTTCGAAAATGAACGAAGGTCTTACGGGGTTGGAACAACATGAGGGTGAGTAATTACTGACAGAATTTTCATTTTTGGGTGAACTATCCCTTTAATCCTGTTAGATTGTCCATCCATTGACTGAGCGTGTATGGGTCGGCCAATCTGGTTCCGTCCGTTAAAATTAACTTTTGAAAATAACATTTGCGGTCCTGGACAGTGAGTGACCTTGCACATTAAGATAAAATCTGATTTTCTCCTGTTATTGTTAAAAAACAAGCTAACAAAACTTGCAAACTAGCGTTAGTGAAGCAGCCAGAGGGATCCTTCTGCCTCCACCTAAGCTCCGCCCACATAAAACGTCATCATGTTTACCAACTTAAAAGGTGCAGAGAATAGGCTTGTTGTAGATGCGCCTTGCCTCGCCTGAAATGTAGGCGAGAGTAGGCGGCTGCAGTGAGGGGAGGAGTGAAAAAAGCGCAGGCAAGCCGGACAGTTCTTGCTTCTCGCAGTGGATCTGACACCTGCGAGATCAATGAGGGATATTGCGGGATTCACAGGATTCACGCTCGTGCACAGTGTTGCTAATAAACTGGATGCAATTTAAGTTCTGTTGCTTTTATATGAAAATAAATATAATGAACAAGACACCCAAAGTATTTGTTATTTAATTCCATTCCAAATAAGTGTTTATCAATAATTTTTTCTTTAATACAGACTTAGGCTATGTGTTTTTTTTATATATAATAAAATGACATTGCATAACCCATAGAGATCGCACTGTCCGAGAGTTTGGGAATATTGACACATAACATATACACATAAAACATGATATCCGAGTTTTAAAATCAAACATTTTAAAAGAGAACAATACATCACGGTTGTTTAAACCAATCAACTTTAAGCTGTGTCGTCAGCAAGTCGTTTCCCATCATGCTTTTGATCAGCGCAGTCGGTGGAGAGCAACTGCGCGCAACTGCAGAATCCGACACGTGCCTTGCGCGCGAGAGCTTTTTGACACGTAAGCATGACATCACAGCAAGGCGGACCGCACTCGGACACATTTCTAACCAGCATGCATTACGCGCTGATCACCGGTGATCGGTTCTGCGCAGATTTTGCTCATCTCAAACAAGCCTAGTGTCTAATATGGGGAGAACGTTCACTCAGTAAACTTCCGGCTTCTGAACGGGTTGCAGTTCCACTTTGGTTCTATATGAGGGCGCTCACAGGACGAGTGCAGAATGAATGGAGGTCAATGGAGCTATACCCCTAAAAATCCATTTGAATGTTGTATTCGAAAGGAGATGCAAAGAAATGACTCATTGCTGGGTGTTAGATTTTTTTGTGTCACTCATTTGCTTTCAAAAGTCTTTTAAAATATCAATGACGTCATACACATCGTTCCACCAGAGATACTGATTTACGGCAATCCTTCAGTCACTTTGGTGCTTCGCGCTCTGCACTTTCTTTTCATCGACAACACGGCTGACACAGGTAAATACACGCGCTAGAAGAGTTTTTGTTTTGTTGTTTTAAAAGACCACGCCGAAAATACACACACACATTCTGGTCCTGCTTCGGATGCCACAATGCCATCAAGCGGTATCTCTGGTCGTAATCAGTCCTTAACTGAACAATCAGCGTTCATTAGCAGAATGCTAGCGTGTAATGGGCAACAACAACTCAACCTGTAATAAATCCAAAGGACATAAGTACTCGTTCATTCAACTTTCGACCTATAACCCATGTTGAACTTGCAAAATCTACAATCAAATCTGAGATTTCTCAATGGCAATCGGGTGAAAGAGACAAATTTAGCCGTCTAACTCCATAGACTCCCATTCATTTTGCACTCAGGGCGATCGCCCCCAGTGGAAATCTGGTGGAACTACAACCAAAATTCGGTACAATAGGGCATAATAGGGAGTGAACAGGCTTTCCATATACGGGCTTTGAAAGGGGTCTATAGTGCGCGCGTACGCGCCGAACGCGTCTTTCCGCGCTCACGGAGTATTTTGAAAGGCTAGTTTGAAAGACGGAGGGGAGCACGGAATAAAATAACCGGGCCTTAATATCCTCCAACTGAGAACTTCGAGGCCATAATCAAACTGCGCAACATGATTGTGGCGGGGGAGGCGTGGTTCAGCGAGGTCTGCGACAAAAGAGAGAGTGGAGAGACGAGCGGCGGTAAATAGGTCAAGTGCTGTGTCTCGTTGCAGTAATTGGCGTGGGGAGACCGTATAAAAGACAGACTGGAACCAGCGATCGAGGAGAGAGGGCTGAGGTCTCGTGGGAACGTGGGAAAAGGTCTCTGGAGAGGAAAGACGAACCATATCGAGTATTTTGAACTGTGAATGAGATTTATGTTCGACGTGCGCGTATGGCGCAAGAGTGATCTGAGTTTATTGAATAAATTACCCACGAGCCTCAGCCAGCTGACCCCGGTCTCCTTCCTTCTCACACACACACAAAAGGGGAAATTCAACAATGATATTTATCTTTATTTCACAAAGAATAACACGCGTGTTCATCTGCTCCATTGCGATCGGCTACTTTTAACAGCTTCAATTAGGCTTTTAGTCCAGAAGAGCGCACATTTAGAAACTTCTTGATAAATTCTCACGTTCACGTCTCATTGTTTTACAGAGAATAATCATTTATATACATTTTTCACTAAACTATGTGCTCTGAAGAGTTGAGCGCTCTTTCCACTGCCTTCACAATAATAGGAATAGGCATAGGCTACTATCTGTGTTGTGCAAGTTACTTCCAAACTGTAATACATTATACATGACTTGTTACTGTTATTTAAAAGTAATTCATTACCTTACAATATTACATCTCAGAATTGTAATGCGTTACATTACTCCTGTATTACTTTTGAGTTCCTTTCACCAAATTAGCTATAGGCCTACAGTAGTAGAACTTAAAATTCTAAGGCTGTAACGATATGCGATATGAAACACTCAGATCCACGAACCTGCAGAATCGTGATACACCCCTTCCAACTCCAAGAGTTATCCTTCCCGTCCAGATCCAATGCTACATCTTTAAATTACTACTAGTATTATTTGAATTTTGAAGTTAACATTATAAAATACGTAGACCTACACCAAAAAAATTGTTGAGGATAAATTATTTAGAATTGGGGAATTCCAGCGTTATGGATGTGACATTTGCAGTCAAATTTGAAATATAAATTCTCAGAAAATGCATTTAATACCAACATATTGAAACGTCTGTGTGACGACACGCACACAAAAGGTAGATCCAAGTGCAGTTTATTAATTGGGGTAATCCATAATCATTGTCAGCCAGGCAAAGGTTCAAAATCCATAAAGCAGTCCAAAAACAAGACAGACCTCCAAAGTGTAGTGACATAAAACAAGGACTCGACAACTAAAAGAGACACCGACAGGATATATATACACACAGATACTAACAAGGTGACGGGAAGCAGCTGTGTGCAATAATCAATGAGTGACAAACAGGATGATGGGAAATGTAGTCTGAGTGAAGGACACCGTGGTGGAAGAGGACCTCTAGTGGAAACCCAGGGAACACAAACCAGACACTGTAACATTACCCCCACTCTAAGGAGCAGCTACCAGATGCTCCTCAGAACAAAACAAAAACAAGAAAAACAAGAGTCCAGGAGGGAATGGTGGAATGGTGGAGGATCAGGGGGAGGGATGGGGGGCCAGGTCCATGAAGGGGAACCGGAACAAGGGGTGATGGCTTAGCCGACGGCCAGGGCAAAACAGAGTGTCCATCGGGCGGCCAGGGCATAGAAGACAGTCCATCGAGCGGCCAGGGTGGATAAGACAGTCCATCGGGTGGCCAGGGCATAGAAGACAGTCCATCGGGCGGCCAGGGCGAAGCAGACAGTCCACCGGGCGGCCAGGGCGAAGCAGACAGTCCTTTGGGTGGCCAGGGTGGAGAAGACAGTCCATCGGGCGGCCAGGGCGGAGCAGACGACAGTCCTTCGGGCGGCCAGGGCGGTGAAGACCCTTCGGGTGGCCAGGGCGGTGAAGACCCTTCGGGCGGCCAGGGCGGTGATGACCCTTCGGACGGCCAGGGCGGTGAAAACCCTTCGGGCAGCCAGGGCGGTGGAACAGGAACAGACCCTGGCTCAGGAACAGAACCCTGCTCAGGAACAGACACCGGCTCAGGCACAGACACCGGCTCAGGCACAGACACCGGCTCAGGCACAAGAACAGACACTGGCTCAGGCTGGGCAGTATTGGCCTTGATAGGTGGAATGGGTGGTGCCGGCAGGGCAAGGAGCTTGGGCGGCGGGGGCAGGGCCAGGAGCTTGGGCGGCACCGGCAGGGCCAGGAGCTTGGGCGGCACCGGCAGGGTAAGGAGTATGGAGATGGCCTCTGGGCTGACAGGAGGCTCAGGAAGGACCTCCGGGCATTGCGGGACGCAGGAAGTCCTCTTCCTCCTCCTCCGTCCCCGACTGCGAGAGGGCTTTGGGCTGGACGGGACCAGTGGTGAGGGCTCTGGGCTGGACGGGACCAGTGGTGAGGGCTCTGGGCTGGACGGGACCAGCGGTGAGGGCTCTGGGCTGGACGGGACCAGCAGTGAGGGCTCTGGGCTGGACGGGACCGACGGTGAGGGCTTTGGGCTGGAAGTCGGGCTGGACGGGACCAGCGGTGAAGGCTCTGGGCTGGAAGTCGGGTCCTCCGGGAATACAGCGGGCTGCTCGGTCACGACCTCCGGGTTCTTGGGGGGGCTGGAGGTCTTCCCCCTTCTCCGCCATTTCTGATGGTAATGTGCAGGCCCTCAGACTCAGCAGCGGATGGATCTCTGCGCTGGACATCACCAGCCCAGGGTCGAGGAGGCACCGAAGCGGAGAGTGGTGCCGGGGTAGATCCAAGTGCGGTTTTATTAATTGGGGTAATCCATAACCATCGTCAGCCAGGCAAAGGTTCAAAATCCATAAAGCAGTCCAAAAACAAGAAACAAAACAAGACAGACCTCCAAAGTGTAGTGACATAAAACAAGGACTCGACAACTAACAGAGAAAAAGACAGGATATATATACTGAAGGGGGTGGATTGGAATCCACTGCTGCTTCAATGTATATGTAATGATTGATTATAATTAAGGTATTAATCAATATTTTTCCTTCTAAATATCAAATGAGTTGAATGATTTCTCTGGAGATTTTACTTTATTTATATAAGTTATCATTGTGATTACTGAAATGTTCTTTTCATGTATTCTTTAATGTCTGTATTTGATATCTGAATGCAGTGCTTGCTTATTTAACCCAGCTTCCAGAAATGAAATAGGGACTTGTTTTGTGTTTGAGAAAGGTCTTCAATGTGTTAAAACATATAGGGGTCATTGAAGCCAATAGTTTAAGGGGCCATTTCTTTGTTAAAGCCTTTCTTTCCAGTTAGACTAAAGTTTAGCTATCCTTGAGAGAAAGAACGCATTATCTTGATGTTTTGAGAGGACTCTCCTGTTTATAGTGATGGCCTGGCCAAATCCAACCTTGGAAAAGCTGTGTGTCGGTGTGTGTGTTAGTCTTCTTGGTTACAGGTTAAGGAACCACTGGCATTATTGGAGATTGACTGAGTTGTTGTTCTGGACATGCTGGCGCCCAGCAACCCAAATCTGCGACCTGGAAGGTCATGACGTGCCTAACTTCAGCTGCATAATCGATGGAGATATGCTTCAGTCTATCTGTATATGTGTGGAAAATTACTGTGTTTATCTATTTCATAGCCAATGAGAATCATTCATCCTGTAAGCAATGACGTAGCTTAGACCTTGGAAATCGTATAACTGCTGTGATCTTTGTAACTGTAAGCGGGGGCGGCCTACGAACTCCTGTGCGAGTATTGAAGCTGACTTCTGCTGATGAAACTGCAAACTATCTTCAGTAAATATTTTCTTTAATTTTTTATAATTCTGACTCTGGGTCTTCATTCTTCATATCTGGTTCTGGGTCTTTAACTGTTTACCCCTTACAGTTTGGTGGAGGATGCGGGCAATCATTCCGTGGTGACATCTCTGGCAAATCAACACACAAGGTAGTAAGCTTTTATTAATTGTTAGGGCTGTCTGACTGGAAGAGATTTTGAAGGAGAGCGGGAGAGCCTTCACTCCGATGAGGCGAGTGAAGGAGTAAGTAGCCTTCACTCCGATGAGGCGAGTGAAGGAGTAAGTTGTAGGCCTACTGCTGAGAGGATAAGAAGTCGCTGAGAGCGTCGTTAAGGGTAACGGCAGCAGACAGCGCAAGCGAAGCGTGCTCTGTGTGGGCCCCGCTGGGCATTAATGGTGTAGCACCACCCCAGCAGAGTACGTCCCTGGACGGGAGGTCCAGTGGCACCGTAAACCTGCTCAATCTCTTCCATCTCAGATAGGGGATCCCCGAATTTAGTGAATCAGGCAGTTAGGGATACTAACAAAAATAGGGTTGTTTGCCAGGGATGCATCAGGAACGATCCCGAGAGAGAAAAAAAAGAAAAAAAAAAGTTGTGACCCAAATTGGCATGGACCAGTATATGTAACTGTGATTTTGGAGTATACTCTGCAGTTTCATCACGGAGAAGCCAAGCTGTGTTGTTCAAAGATCGCTGCCTCCATTTCTGCAATGACTTCAGGTGAGTTTGAACTGTTATTAAGATATGGCAGACAAACTGAGTAACTTGATCAGTAACCTGAACAGTCCTGAAACTAATAGTGAGACAGAAAAGAGCGAACGCTGTAAGCAGCTGTGCTCTGAAGCCCTCACTTCAGAGAAATTTGCAGAAATTATTAGGCTAAATGGTAGTCTTGATAAGTTTTGATTCTGTTTGGAAAATTAAACAACAACTTGACTGCCTACAAACAAACAAAGAAACTGAAAAACGTCTCGGTTACGTATGTAACCCTAGTTCCCTGATAGGGAACGAGACGCTGCGTCAAACGCTGCGGGAACGCCCCTGCGTTGTGCGTCATGAAGCACGTATGGAATCAGCCCAATGGAGAGATGAAACGTCATAGGCGGGTGACGTCATCGACCAGGAAACTATAAAGCACCCCAAAAACACAAGCGCATTAGCTTCTGATAGGCTTGAAGGAAGCGCTAACGGGAGTGCCGGGAGTATGGCGGAGCGACGCAGCGTCTCGTTCCCTATCAGGGAACTAGGGTTACATACGTAACCGAGACGTTCCCTTTCAAGGGAACTTCGAGCTGCGTCAAACGCTGCGGGAACGCGAATACCCACGTCGCCATAGGACCAAATGACCGTCATGTGAGACTAGCGCACAGAGGACGAGAGCACCTGTGCCCCAGGGGTAGAGCTTAAGTCTAGGTCATAGAACTTAATAAAAGTATGCGGTGAAGACCATCCAGCCGCATCACAAACATCACTCAGGGAAACCCCCGACAAAAGAGCTTTAGAAGCAGCCATACTCCTGGTAGAGTGAGCTCGGACAACCAAAGGTGAAGGCTGGCCAGCCGACTCATAAGCAAGTGAGATAGCCTCAACCACCCACTTGCTCATTCTCTGTTTAGACGCCGGACACCCTTTCCTGGGTGGCCCGAAACATACAAAAAGTTGTTCTGATTTCCTCCACAGGGCAGCTCTGTGGACATAAGCGTCTAATGCCCTAACAGGGCAGAGTGAATTAAGTTTCTCCTGGTCCGATGACATAAATGGAGGAGGACAGAAAGCCTGCAGAACCGTAGGTCTAACAATATTAGTAGGAACCTTAGGAACGTAACCTGGTCTAGGATGCAGAAAAGCTTTAACCATGCCAGGTGCAAATTCCAGGCACGAGGGTGAAACCGACAGAGCCTGCAAATCTCCGATTCTTTTTAGTGAAGAGATAGCAAGCAAAAAGATAGTCTTAAAAGTGAGAAACTTCTCGGGAACTTCTTCGATAGGTTCAAAAGGAGCTAGGGAAAGACCTTCTAATACAATGGCCAGATCCCAAGTCGGCACCCTCGTACGAACTGCTGGCCTCAGCCTCAAAGTGCCACGGAGGAAACGAGTTATAAGCGGGTGTCTCCCAAGAGAAACTCCACTGAAAGGGACGTGGTAAGCAGCTAGTGCCGCCACATACACCTTTAGTGTGGAGGGGGATAACCCTGTGGAGAAGCGCTCCTGCAGGAATTCCAGCACTGCACCCACTGGGCAGTTAACTGGGTCCTGCAGGTGTTCTCCACACCAAGAAGTGAAAAGTTTCCACTTCAAGGCATAAAGCTTCCTCGTGGATGGAGCTCTGGAGTTAAGAATGGTCTCAACAACCTCGGTTGAGAGACCGGAGTCTATGAGCTGGGCCCCCTCAGAGGCCAAGCCCACAGTTTCCACAATTCTGGGCGGGGGTGAAGTATCGTGCCCCCCGCCTGGGAGAGTAGATCCCTCCTGACCGGGAGCTCCAAAGGAGAACCGTCCAGGAGAGAAATCAGGTCCGCAAACCATACTCGGGCCGGCCAGAACGGGGCTACTAGTAGTAGACTGACCCCGTCCCGGCGGACCCTCTCCAGAACTCCTGGTAACAGAGCAATCGGGGGAAAGGCGTACAGACGTGACCTCGGCCACGGCTGCACCATAGCATCCAACCCCAGGGGGGCTGGAAGAGTGATGGAGAACCACCGATGACAATGAGTGGTCTCCTTGGAAGCGAATAGGTCCACCTCGGCGCGACCGAAACTCAACCAAAGGAGCTCCACCACCTCGGGGTGGAGTCTCCATTCCCCTGGCCTCGGCCCCTGCCTCGACAGGGAGTCTGCTACCACATTCAAATACCCAGGGAGATACATTGCTCTCAGAGATAGTAGCTTCCCTTGGGACCACAGGAGGATCTGACGGGCCAACTTGTAAAGCCGGCGAGACCGCAGGCCCCCCTGATGATTTATATAAGAGACCACCGACGTGTTGTCTGATTGAACTAACACATGATGGCCTCTCAGGTCTGTTAGGAAGTGTTTCAGAGCCTGAAACACAGCCAACATCTCTAGACAATTTATGTGCCACGAAAGATGATGATCCTGCCACAGACCTTGGGCTGGGCGACCACTCATGACCGCCCCCCACCCTGTGAGGGAAGCATCCGTCGTTAGCGTTATGCGACGACAAAGAGCCCCCAGCACAGGACCTTTGGATAGGAACCAAGTTTCTCTCCACATGACCAGAGCACGAAGGCAGCGCCGCGTGACTTCGAACGTGCGGAGCGGATTTCCCCTCGGGGAGAATCCCTTGGTCCTGAGCCACCACTGTAGCGGTCTCATGTACAACAGGCCGCAAGGTATAACGTTGGACGCTGCTGCCATCAGACCCAACAGTCTCTGAAACTGCTTGACAGTGAGTAGCTGGCCTAGCTTCACTTGTTTCACAGCTGAGAGAATCGAAGCGATGCGGGTCGGAGAGAGTCGCGCCCGCATCGATACCGAATCCCAAACGACACCCAGAAAAGTGGTCTTCTGGGAAGGAGATAATACACTTTTCTTTGCGTTCAGCCTCAACCCCAACTTTCTGATATGAGCGAGGACGACATCTCGATGCCGAACCGCCATCTGCTCGGTCTGAGCTAAAATCAACCAATCGTCGATGTAATTGAGAATACGAATGCCCTGAAGCCTCAGAGGCACTAGTGCTGCATCCATGCATTTCGTGAAAGTGCGGGGAGATAAAGCTAGGCCAAACGGAAGAACCCTGTACTGGTACGCCTCGCCCCCGAAGGCGAACCTCAGGAACTTCCTGTGTTGTGGAAGGATGGACACATGGAAGTATGCGTCCTTCAGATCTATCGTGACAAACCAGTCCTCGGACCTGATTTGAGACACGATCTGCTTGATAGTGAGCATCTTGAATTTTAGCTTCCCTACCGAGCGATTCAATATGCGCAGGTCTAAAATTGGACGCAACCCCCCATCCTTCTTTGGAACGATGAAATATCGGCTGTAATAACCTGACTCCAAACTGGGAGGAGGAACCCGTTCTATAGCCTCTTTTTGAAGGAGCGTTTTCACCTCTTGTTCCAATACCAGAGCCTGCTCGGGGCCCACCACTATGTGCAGAACCCCTCTGAATTTTGGTGGACGACACCTGAACTGGATAGCATAACCCTTTTCTACTGTCTGCAGGACCCAATGAGATATTTTTGGAAGGCTTTTCCACTCTGCCAGAAATTCTACTAAGGGTACCAGCCTCTCGAGACTGGCCTCTGGTGTAACTTGAGCAGCAGACGCAGCGCCCTGTAACGGCGCACCGGCAGGGAACAACTGGTCTGACCGCTCTGAGACCCTCCTCAGAGGGAGCGAGCGTCCCTCGGGAAAGCGCTCGCTGGGATCGTCTGTGCCCCGGCATAAAGGCGGGGTTGGCAGAACGAGCCCCTGAGGGCACCGAGGAGGAATGGGCACCGTAAAAAGAGGTGAACACCTTTCCGCCTCGGTGGGGACCACCCTCAGCATCCTGAACGGCTTGGCGTCAGGACTTCTTCTTAGCCGAAGCCTTCTTAGCCAATATAACTGTCCTCAGATCAGTTCTACTGGGAGAAGGCTTCGGCTGAGAGTGTCGCGGCTGAGCCCACTGTCCAGCAGGGGGAGCACGAGACGCGACACTCTGCCTCTGCTGCGCTCTATGTGATGAGCTCGAAGACGGCCGGGGCTGCTCCCGCCCAGCAGCCCCAGGGATTTATCGATAACTGAATTCACAGCATCACCAAACAACCCCATGGGAGAAAGAGGAGCATCTAAAAGAAAAGCTTTTTCTCTCTCTTTAATATTAGTCTGATTTAACCACAAATGTCTTTCTGCGGCCACCAGAGCTGCCATAGAACGACCCATTAATTTGGCCGATTCTCTGGTGGCACGCAGGGATAAATCAGCAGCCTGACGCAGTTCGCGAACTACGTCAGTACTGACCTCCTCACTCTCACTCATGTCCCTTAGCAGATCAGCCTGGTATGCCTGCAAGATTGACATAGTATGCAGACATGACGCAGCCTGACCTGCTGCCGAATATGCTTTACCCACCAAAGCCGAAGTGTTTCTTAAAGGCTTGGTGGGTAATGCCGGTGCCTTAAAAGATGATGCTGCTTCGGGGGAGAGATGGCTCGCAAGCGTCTCTTCCACACGAGGCAAAGCACCATAACCATGAGCCTTGGCTCCCATAATATTAGCGTATGTTGAAGTCTGGGGACTAAACACTCTATATGACACCGGTTTTCTCCATGATTTCGACACTTCGGTGTGGAGATCATGGAAAAACGGCAGGCACCGGCGTGGAGGCTGCACACGTGACGGCAAAAATCTCTCATCCAACTTTGATTTAGAAACAGACTCCTGTCTAGTCACTGGCCATTCAATATTAAGTTTTTCAACAGCTCTTGTTAACACCTCCATAAGCTCATCACTCTCAGGAGTGTGGGGTGGCGAATCCTCCACATCTCCCTCAACACTAACAACATCAAGTTCCTCAGAACTGGATAGCTGCAGCATTGGTGCCTCAGCCCGAGCGGAAGAAACCGCAGCGCGTGCTTCCGAACCCGGGACTGAGGCACTGGATCTCACAGGTGAAGGGAGAGATAAGGCAGAGCCCGTCTCAAACCCCGCTGTGAGATCCATCTGCGATCCCCACGATAAGCGCCGCCGCTCTGCCTCGGCAGAAGCGGGACCCGAACCGCGGGGAGCGCGCACCGAACCGCTCTCCTCAAAGAGCGATCGGCGGGAGCGGAGCGTCCTTAACGGCAAACGCTCGCAATGCTCACAGTCTGCTCCCTCGAGAGCAAACTGGGCATGCTGAACTCCCAAACAAACAACACAAAGATCATGTGTATCCCCGCTCGTTAAATAACGCGAGCAGGGAGGAACACACTTTCTAAACTGCTGTTCGTCCGCCATAATCTCTCAATATATATATATATAGGGATAAATTGTTTGTGTGGTGCAGGGTATGTAAGACAGACAATATCACACAGGGACAGATTCACATGTAGCGCGACTGAAAGCACAGAAGCTAATGCGCTTGTGTTTTTGGGGTGCTTTATAGTTTCCTGGTCGATGACGTCACCCGCCTATGACGTTTCATCTCTCCATTGGGCTGATTCCATACGTGCTTCATGACGCACAACGCAGGGGCGTTCCCGCAGCGTTTGACGCAGCTCGAAGTTCCCTTGAAAGGGAATTAAAATGTTTAGCCTTGTATTGCTTACGATGATTACAAAAAGCAAGTATATTAAATTATGGGTCGAAGATCATTTCCTTGGACAAGTGTGACTAAAGTTAAACAGACACTTTGTGAAAACAACTTAGAATATTTTGCAGCTTATGAAAATTAATGTTCTGCCAATAATAATGATGAAGATTATGATTGGGCTATTATGATTAAATCAGCCACTGGTGGACTGTAAAAGAATACAGAGAACTGCTTATCAGCTCGGTTTGCATTCCTGTTTGGGACACACTGCTTCAAGGGTGTGCAGTAAGTTGGAGCCGAGAGTGTTTTAATGGTGGTCATCAGGACCATTTAATACGTAACTGTAAATGCCCACCGAGAAGGTGTTTAAAATGTGATAAAATGACAACACATTTTTGGTAATAATATTGGTTTGAAAGTAGATCAGTGTTTAAATGACGACAGTGACATTTTTCATCTGAGAAATAAGAGATAAAAAGGTCAAAAGATTGAAGTCTTAAAGTGAATCCTTTTGAAGATAATATCTATAATAGTAATTTCTATAATAGTAATTTTTATAAGTGAATTGATGAATACAGGTTGATGTAAAATTAATGACTCCAACAGATGTGAGTTGCAAAATATATCAAAGTAACTAAAAGGATGATTGTGTTGTAATTAAACATTTTAAGAAGGTTTTAGATGATATAGAGAGACTAATCTCACAGATGATTTACAATAACTGCAAAAGTATCACAAGCAGAGAGTGCTTGCCTCGTCAAACTTATAGTGTGAATCCTAATTGGAGATTGATAAACTCCAAGAGAAAACTAAAGTCAAATATTAAACTATGGTTGAGAACTTGACAATTAAAATTGAGATTGAGAAATGTGAAACGTTATTGAGAACTAGAATAATTATTTTTATGTAAGAACAAATAAGCAGAAGTAGTAGGCTACTGAATTAACAGTTGCTAAATGTAAAATGTGTAGAAAGGCATCTGATTAAACAAACAGCTTTAAAAGTTGACCATGAAAGAACTAGAAGCTGATGTTTTGCTTTCAAAAGATAAGTCTGCTATTGGCTGTAATGAAACAGTTTGCTTATCTGAATCTGATGTGTGCTGTGGCTGAAATTGCCAGTGCAACAGACTCAATCTGAGTGGAAATTTGTAATGCCTAAATTTCCTGATGTGTGGGCAAAAGACAAATATAAATAATATGTTTATTTGAAACCGTATGTAATTTCTGGCAAAGATGCCTTAAGCTGGGATAGAGTTAAAAGATGGTAGATAAAAGTTTGATGTTAGAAGTATATGAGAGAGCAGTGTAGCAGTCTTGAATGCCTCAGAGTCTCTCTCTCATTCAATGTCAGCTAAAAGCTGTTATCTGAGCCTGTGTCATAAGTGATAATAAGCTATTTATAGTAAAGCACAGTGTTTCAGTTGAAAACCATAGACACAGAGATGTTAAAAGAAATCATTACCATTCAGAGGGCAATTTGTATTTAAATGTTAAAAATGTTAAAAGTAAAACTGAATGACTTTAAAGAAGTCTTTAAAATAATACAGACCTTAAACGATAGAGGTGACATTTTGATTAGCGTATTTTAGGACCAGTAACAACTTTGTCTCATTTAGTCTCCACCATTCAGGACCGATGGCTCCGGCTACAGATGAAGTACACTGAATGTACGGTTGTGATCTAAATTCACTGAGTATAGTCTAAGTAGCTAGGTTGCTCCTTTTAAGATAGTTAATGGATTTAAGTGATTAAATACTGTTGTTATTAACCTGTCTCCCTGTGAACACTATTAGGCAATCGGAATGGCTCTGGTGACTCTTGAACGTGCCTTTCCTAAGCTCCAGAAAACAGCTGAGTTCTGTTGAAGAAGACTGATTGTATTGGGAAAGAGCGGTCACCAGTGTGTACGTGTGTACGAGTGGCTACTCAATGACGGGATGATCTTCCTGGCCAGGGGACAGCCCAACGCAGGGGGTCACGAACATTGGGCAACTCCGGATGGAGGTGTTATTTGTGAGAAAGGTATGAGAGTTGAGCGCTGATTACTGGAGGCCACCGGGGTCAGCAGAGCATTGAGAGGTGAGATGCGCTGTGAGGTTAAAATTAATGTTACGGCAGTCTGACCCAGAAATGTGAGTTCCTCTATACCACTCACCAGAAACCGCATTGAATGTATGGCTTGTTTTTCATTGTGACAAGTGTCTGCAACTATGCCAGGGGACGACACCCTGAAGAGAAGAAAATTAAAGATAAAGAGATAACGGGAGTGGGCTTTCAGGAGCCAGCTGATTCCACGAGGTGATTGCCATTATTTGCTGCGGAGACAGTAACAAAACTTAATTATATGAGGGACATGATGTTGGTTGCCATATCGGCAAGTAAAATGTATAGAAGAGTTAATGTTGAGCTAATATGTCTATAACATAGTTTTAACTCCTGAAGGTCTTTAGGCATGGTGGTGGCTAAAGATGAAGACAGGCTTTTGTAGATTTGAGAAGAGTCTGGATAACAAAGGTGAATGGTAAAAGGTTAATGTAATAAATTTAATATTACATTTTGTCTAAATTACAGTCTTAGGAGGCTGTTGAAAAGATTATTTGTTTAGAGAGAGAGAGACTGTCTGAGTGGAGGCAGGGATGGTAACTGTGTCTGTCTTTCTGTTATCGGCCTGCTAGAGCAAGCTGAAGCAAAATAGTGATAATGAACCAAAATCCAGCTGACTTTTCTAAGATCAAATGAATAATGAACAGACATGCTTTGAAACTGGTTAAGAGACCATGTAAAATTAGGTAAAAGCTACAGTAAAATGTGAAGTTTAAAATCTTACTTAAAATTTAAATCTTTTTAGAGATGATATAATGAAAAGCGAACATTAAAAATGAACAGTTAGAATATGTGTCTAATATGTGTGTGTGTGATGGTGACTGCACTCTATGTCTTGTATGTGTTAGTTTGGGGTACTATTATTTCCTGATTTTGAGGATATTGTGTCATTAACCTCTGGAATTAGTGTTTTATCATTACAGATGGGTTAAGTGAAATGACCAACTTTAAAAAAGTTGATAATTCTAAGTCAATCTGATGAAAAGACAATGCAGAACATGGGACGAGCTTTAATTGGAGTGGTTCTCCAGCTCTGTCTGCTATTGGTAATTATGAATGCTTTTGTCATTTATGATATTGAACTGAATTACTCTCTGGATTAGTATTTTATATAAATTGGAATTGTAAAGAAGATTGCCGTCCATTCTGGGGTAAAACTCTTGTCTAAATTCAACTGAGGGTCTAAATTTAAATAGACAACTAGGTGGGATCATAAGGATAAACGTAGGAAAAAAAAAAAATATTATATATAGACTTGACGGCAGAGAGACAAAGTGACACATTGGCTAAGTCACTATCCAAATTATCCAGAGTGAGCTCCGTCATTTTTATTGAAAGGCCGGAGGGCGAACAAAGGAGGAGTGAATATAACTTCTAAAAAGAAAAGATTTTATTTCTCAATCCATTAAATGTATGTATGACATTAGATGTCTAAGAAAACTACAATTTAATAAAGGTAAAAAGAGAAAGCAGATATATGGCTGTCTTAGGGGTTGAGATCTGAGTAACTTGATATTTTGGTTTCTGTAAAACTGTAAAGATAAGTGGGACTGAGACAATACTGATTATATTTTTTGGATCGCCAGACTAACCATTTGATAGAGCAATACTGTGAGAAGTAGTTAACGAGGGAACTTTAAGTGTCACTAGGCTGACAGTGGTGAGAGACTCAATGGAAGAGGAAAGTGATGTAGAAGGAACTGGCTTGTAGGGAAATATGGAAATAGGAGAAGAAATATTGTAGATAAATGTATGTTATGAAAATACAATTTCTGATAGAATTTATGGAAGTCAAATTAAGTTTAAATGGTATGGAAAAGTGAGTTTCAAAATAAAAATAATAAGACATTGAGTATGATTAACAGGGATTGACGTGATATAAAGATAAGGAATGAACAAAAGTTTTATTTAGCAGAATGGGGAACAATTCTATATTTTAGGGGTAAAATAATGATTGAAATGATGATTTGAATTTGTTTTATTTTATTTCTATTTTTGAAAAGAGTAAAAAAAAGTATAAGATGTTATATAATTAAGATGGTGACTGTAAACTGAAGGATGAATTCATGGAGAGACTTAAAGTGGATTATTATGGGTGTTATTATTTTTTTTTATGTTGTTTATTTTCAGTTTGACAACCTTTGTGTTTTCAACCAGTGTTTTGAACCTTTTGGGTCTATAAAGGGGAGTAGTGAAAAGAATGGATTAACTATTCTTCTTAGTTTATTATAAAATTAATTGGAAATTATAAAAACTAGTGCATATATCCTGGTATTTATGATTAAATGTGTACTTGTATTGTATCAGTTCATTTGATGATGAAACCAAATTAGCCAAGATGAATAATAGCTGTGTAAGAGATGTAAAGACAGCTATGTCCAAAGGTTCTGGAGATCAATATTGTAGTATGTGGGATATTTAATTGATATTAAGTAATTGAAGGAAAAAGATATTGTTTGTTTTATAAAAATTAACCTGGCAGAGGAGCATGGGTCAGAAACCTAACATTTTGAAGCGGCCTCTTTATGGATAGACCAGATGTGGTGTTTAGGACTCCACATTGGTCTAAAACGGGGGACTGAAGGGGGTGGATTGGAATCCACTGCTGCTTCAATGTATATGTAATGATTGATTATAATTAAGGTATTAATCAATATTTTTCCTTCTAAATATCAAATGAGTTGAATGACTTCTCTGGAGATTTTACTTTATTTATATAAGTTATCATTGTGATTACTGAAATGTTCTTTTCATGTATTCTTTAATGTCTGTATTTGATATCTGAATGCAGTGCTTGCTTATTTAACCCAGCTTCCAGAAATGAAATAAGGACTTGTTTTGTGTTTGAGAAAGGTCTTCAATGTGTTAAAACATATAGGGGTCATTGAAGCCAATAGTTTAAGGGGCCATTTCTTTGTTAAAGCCTTTCTTTCCAGTTAGACTAAAGTTTAGCTATCCTTGAGAGAAAGAACGCATTATCTTGATGTTTTGAGAGGACTCTCCTGTTTATAGTGAGAGCCTGGCCAAATCCAACCTTGGAAAAGCTGTGTGTCGGTGTGTGTGTTAGTCTTCTTGGTTACAGGTTAAGGAACCACTGGCATTATTGGAGATTGACTGAGTTGTTGTTCTGGACATGCTGGCGCCCAGCAACCCAAATCTGCGACCTGGAAGGTCATGACGTGCCTAACTTCAGCTGCATAATCGATGGAGATATGCTTCAGTCTATCTGTATATGTGTGGAAAATTACTGTGTTTATCTATTTCATAGCCAATGAGAATCATTCATCCTGTAAGCAATGACGTAGCTTAGACCTTGGAAATCGTATAACTGCTGTGATCTTTGTAACTGTAAGCGGGGGCGGCCTACGAACTCCTGTGCGAGTATTGAAGCTGACTTCTGCTGATGAAACTGCAAACTATCTTCAGTAAATATTTTCTTTAATTTTTTATAATTCTGACTCTGGGTCTTCATTCTTCATATCTGGTTCTGGGTCTTTAACTGTTTACCCCTTACAATACACACAGATACTAACAAGGTGACGGGAAACAGCTGTGTGCAACAATCAATGAGTGACAAACAGGATGATGGGAAATGTAGTCTGAGTGAAGGACACCGTGGTGGAAGAGGACCTCTAGTGGAAACCCAGGGAACACAAACCAGACACTGTAACAGTCTGTTTATCCATAGACTACCCCATTAAATGAGTCCAGACATTATACAAATATCAGTCTACACATGCGTTTTATATTTACTAATATGATTTACTAATATGACTATTAATATTTATTAATATGAGGGAAATACACACGCATTCATGCGTGACAATTTTTTGTAATTCTGTGAATTATACTGCGCAAATCAAAAGTAATAGCCTACTACCCACCGGATGAAGAAGGGTTGGCTCTCAGAACATAAAATATTCATTTTATTTTATTTTTCGTGTTTGCATTTATGAGGAAAAATCAATGTAAGGACGTGACAGTTCTCCGTTACGGACGCGACCGCTCTGAAGCGGCACTAAAAGACTGTTTTAAAACTTTCTCAGAGACCTCAAACAGAAGACACAAAGCCTTTCTTTAAAGTGAATTTCGATTTGCACTAATTGTATCTTAATTTTAATCAGTTTCATCAACCAATTGCCTGGATTTAATAAATAAGAAGTAAATAAAGCAGATAATAGATAGGCTAATCACGACACGGAGGCGCCTGCGCGTGAACTGGAGTGCGTCTCATAAATTAACCGAAACTCAGCGTATAGCCTACTTCATAGACCTGAAAAATATATCTATATTGAAATGTCTACTTGTAAACAGAACAATTCAAAGCGAAAGAAAACGGACTGCTCTCTGCTTATGAAATGTGCATTTCTCTCTGGCTCATTCACTAGCCTACTGCGAAGATCGCGAGTCAGCAACGTCAACTTCATCTTTATTAATAAACAATTAAAATGTCTCCTTGCTATATTTCCAGTGTTGGGCAAGCTACTTAGAAAATGTAGTGAGCCAAGCTAGCAGTTACTCTACATTAAATTTAGCTTCACTACACTGGAGCTACCACCTGGGAAATGTAGCAAGCTAAGCTACAGCAATATGGCAAAAGTAGTTTACTACATCTAAAGCTACTTTTTCAAATTTAATTTTTATAAATTGAACCAACTTAATTCCAAGTCAGTGCTATCTCAGTGATCAATAAAATTGTCAAACAAACATATAGGCAGGCATAATTTGTCAATTCAATTGTTTATTCAACAACTGTTCCAAACCAATTCGGCCAAAAAAAAAAACATAACTATATAAAACCATATAACTATATAAAACTATAACAAAACCAGGTGTCAAGAGTGTGTGCATCTTTTTCCATTTCTCACGTGTCAGCCCAAGGATTGATACTGGTACGTGATGTCACACCATACGGAGCAGAAGGTGATGGTAATGCACCAAAAAGCTGGTTTGTAGGGCCCTATGAAATCCGTTTAATTTTTTCCCACATTCCAAATTCAGTTTTATTTTGTTTTCATTTTTCTGGACTCCCATTTTAATGGTTAAATAACATTTTAGTAATCAAAAACGTGTAATTAATTGAAATCATAAAACGTATATAATTTAACAATAATGTATTAACATTTTTAAATAAATTACATTTTAAGGGCTCTATAAAATAGTTTCCCTTTCAAGGGAACTCGAGCTGCGTTTGAGACGCGGTGGGAACGCTCTGCGTGATTACGTCGTGAAGCACGTGTAAAATCAGTCCAATGGAAGCCCGCTACGACATAGGTGACGTCATAGACCAGGAAACTATAAAGCAACCCTGAAATCAGACCGCGATAGCTTCTGCACCTTCAGCAAGCGCTCTCTGTATAACTGTCCTTGTCTATTTATTGTTGTCTGTCAAGCCCCTTATATATATATATATATATATATATATATATATATATATATCACTATGGCGAGCAAGCAAAGTTATAAACCTTGTGTTGTGCCCTGCCCTCGTTATATCACGGGTGGGGACACACATCCTATGTGTATTGCTTGTTTGGGAGTGGAGCATGCCCAGTCAGTCCTCGAGGGGGCTGACTGTGAGCATTGCTTGAGTTTGTCTATGAAAACTCTCCGCTCTCGCCGAGCGTTCTTTGAGGAGGACGGTTCGGTTCGCGCTCCCCGAGGTGCGGGTCCCGCTGCTGCCGAGGCACAGTGTCGAATTTCATCTTGGGGTTCGCAGATGGATCTAGTAGCGGGGTTTGAGACGGGCCCCGCCCTTTCTCAGCCCTTACCTACTGGATTCGGTGTCTTTGCCCAGGAAGGAGCCCGCTCTGTGGCTTCTCCTTCCCAGGCTGAGGCACCAATATTACGGCTATCCAGTTCTGAGGATCTGGATGTCGGTAGTATGGGGGATATTGAGTGTTCGCCAGCTCATACCCCTGCTGATGAGGAGCTTATGGAGGTTTTATCTCGTGCTGTTACTAAATTAAATATTGAGTGGCCAGCCGATGATTTTGATGTTGAATCTAGAAAGAGTCTTTTAGATGAACGTTATTTACCATCTAGATCACAACCTCCTCGTCGGGAACTCCCGTTTTTTCCCGATCTCCACGCCGAGGTTTCAAGATCGTGGATTAAACCGGCGTCTTTCAGAGTGCATAACCCACAAACTAAGAATTATAGTAAAGTTCAAGGGATTGATCATTATGGTTATTTGACTATGCCTCGTGCTGAAGACACACTAGCGAGCTATCTCTCCCCTGAGTCTTCTTCTTCTCTGAAAGCCCCGACGTTACCCACCAAACCATTAAAAAATACATCTTTGTTGGTGGGTAAAGCGTATTCGGCAGCAGGTCAGGCCGCAGCATGTTTGCACACTATGTCGATTCTCCAAGCGTACCAGGCTGACCTGCTGAAGGACATAGACGATAGTGAGGAAGTTAGTGCTGACGCAATTCGAGAATTGCGTCGCACGACAGATTTATCTCTCCGAGCCACCAAGGAGACGGCCAAGTCTGTTGGCCGCTCTATGGCAGCCTTGGTGGCCACGGAACGCCATTTATGGTTAAATTTATCAGAAATAAAAGATAAAGATAGATCTGTTCTTCTGGACGCACCGCTGTCACCTACAAGTCTGTTCGGCGATGCTATAAATTGTGTCGTCGATAGGTTTCAAGAAAATAAGAAACAAGCGGCTGCGTTTCAGAGGTTTCTTCCTCGCCGGTCTATTGTCCCCGAGGCTGCTCGTAGTATAAAGTCTGAGCAGCCTCATCCGTCTACGAGCTCCGCTCACAGAGTTCAACAAAAACAGAGCGTCGCCGCTCGGGCACCTCCTCAATCTACGGTTCCGGAGTGGCGCTCGCAGCCCAGACCTGTTAGGGGTAGACAAGATCTGAGGACTGTTATCTCTAGGAGAGCTTGGGCTAAGAAGAAGTCCTGACGCCAAGGCTATCAGGCTTCTGAGGGTGGTCCCCTCCAGGGAGGAACGGTTCCGAGGAACCGTCCCTCCTTGGCACCCTCCGGGGGGCGACTCTCCGAGGAGAGTCGCAGCGCTGCCACTTCGGTTGTTCCCTGCCGGTTCGCCGCTTCAGGGCACCGAGGTGTCAGCGTCCCCGTGCAATCCTCTGAGGAGGGTTGTAGAACGGTCAGTTCGGTTGTTCCCTGCCGGTTCGCCGCTTCAGGGCGCCGAAACGATTGTTCAATCAAATCCAGAGGCCAGTCTCGAGAGACTGGTTCCCTTATCGGAATTTCTGGCAGCGTGGAAACTTCTGCCAAATATTTCTCTATGGGTCCTGCACATAATAGAAAAGGGTTACAGAATTCAGTTCGGTTCTCGTCCGCCCAGATTTCAAGGAGTCCTCCCCACGGTGGTGGACTCACAGCAGGCTCTGGTAATGGAGCAAGAAGTACTGACACTTCTTCGAAAGGGAGCTATAGAAAGGGTTTCTCCTCCCAGCAGAGAGTCAGGGTTTTACAGCCGTTACTTCATTCTTCCAAAGAAGGATGGAGGGCTGCGTCCTATTCTAGACCTGCGCCAGTTAAACAGCAGGGTTCAGAAACTCAAGTTCAGAATGCTTACACTCAAACAGATTGTATCACAAGTTCAGTCCGAGGACTGGTTTGTCACAAAAGACTTGAAGGACGCGTACTTCCATGTATCTATCCATCCTCATCACAGGAGGTTCCTGAGGTTCGCTTTCGGGGGCGAAGCATACCAATATCGGGTTCCCTTTCAGTCGATAACGTCAGACGTAGTCGACGTCGACTGAATGGGGATCACGCTAGGGAGCCTATCATCTTCGATTACTATTGAACGAGCCAATGGAATTTGGCGTGCGTGATTTGCATCACACACTCCGCCCCCGCGGCGCAGGTATAAATACGGAAGTGGATGCACGCACTAGTTGCCTTTCGCTTCGGAGCCGTTCGTCTTTGATGTCTCTGAAGAGTGCTGTTGTGTTCAACGAGCGAGTGTGTCGGTGTTCTTGCGGGAAGACCTCTCCAGTGTTGGTGTTCTACAGCGTGGTGCAGCGGTGATCGCGAGCTTCTCAGCTCTCAACTGCTGTTTTAACAGCATCAAATTTCTATTGTTTGTTTGTGTGTTGACGGTTGGTTAGAGGGCGAGAAGTGAGTGCTTCACTGTTAGTTGAAAGACTATTCAGTGCTTGCCGCGGTCATTCCCTGTGTGCTCCGGCACTGGTGACGGCCCCATTTCCTAAAAGAGCAACACGGGTGTGAGTGCGTCTTTTTCAAGATGCAATTCCATCCGTGCGTTTCTGGGTGCGGTCTGGCACTATCCCACTCTGACGGTCACGAAAGTTGTGTCGCATGTTTGGGCTTACAGCATGCCGAGGCAGCTTTCGTGGATGAGTCATGTTCTCACTGCGGGAACATGACCATCTCGGTGTTGAGATCTAGACTCGCCTTCGTCAAAAGCGTTGGTGCAGTCCCCACCTCTGGGCCCCGCCCCTGTTCTTCCTCTGGGTTACCTTCCCAGAGGAGGACTGGGGTGCCGTCCAAGCTGGGTGATCTGAGGATCACAGTGAGGGGTAATCCGCCCGGCCACGCCCCGTGGGTCCCTCACTCCTCTTTCACACCGCAACCGGTGGAGCTCCCCATTGATCCCGCTGGTCCCTCTGTAATGGACGGGCCAGCCGTGTCATTTGGGGCCCCTCCAGGGGATACGTTGTCAATCGCAGCATCGGAGGGGGAGCTGAGCTCTGGAGATGATGACTCGGCTGCACTGCCTCCCTCCGGGAGACCAGTGTTGCCCGAGCCAGATCCAGAGATGTCAGCTATGCTGAAAAAGGCCGCCGAGGCGGTAGGGCTCGTGTGGAACCCTCCACCGTGTCCCGAGCCGTCTCGGTTGGATGATTGGTATATCGGGGCGGGCCGTACTGGTTCTCAGTCCGCCGCCCCGGTTCCTTTCTTTCCTGAAGTGCATGAGGAGCTTACGAGGGCATGGATGGCACCTTTCTCTGCCAGAAACCGCCTGAGTAGCTCCTCCCCCCTCACTACCCTTGATGGGGGAGCGGTGAAGGGTTACGAGGCTATCCCTCCGGTGGAGCGGGCCGTTGCGATGCAGTTATGCCCAACGGCGGCCGCTTCCTGGAGAGGTGATCCTCGTCACCCCTCTAAAGCCTGTAAGTTTTCGTCCGCTCTTACGGGCAAGGCTTACAAAGCTTGTGGGCAAGCCGCTTCCTCCTTGCATGCCATGGCGTTGCTCCAGGTCCACCAGGCCCAGGCACTCATGAACATGCACGAGGGTAGTTCGGACCCTGAGCTCATGGGTGAGCTCCGCACTGCAACTGACCTCGCCCTCCGGGCGGCGAAGGTTGCAGCTCGCGCGGTTGGTTCGGCGATGTCCACACTAGTGGTCCAGGAGCGCCATCTCTGGCTCAACCTGGCCGATATGAGAGAAGCGGACAAGGTTCGGTTCCTGGACTCTCCCATTTCCCAGGTTGGGTTATTCGGCGACGCTGTGGAGAACTTTGCCCAACAGTTCTCTACAGCTCAGAAACAGACGGAGGCCATCCGGCACATCCTGCCTCGGAGGGACGCTGCTGCCTTCACCCGCCCCCCGAGGTCAGATCCTCCGCCTGCTCGTCGCCGAGGGCGTCCGCCCGCAGCCGCCTCAGCTCCCGCCGGACCATCGCAGCAGCCTTCACCCAGGTTCCGGCACGGAGCCGGCCGCGGAAGGGGCGCCCAGCCTGCTCCAGGCGCTGCCAAGGCAGGTGGTAAGCACCAGCGCAAAAGAAAACGCTGAACCTGGACGGGCTCTCAGGGATGGAGGAGTTGCTTGTGGAGTGGTCGCCGATCCACTCCCTCTGGCTGGTTGGAGGGCCGGCTGGAGTTTTTTGTTATGTGTGTGTGTGTCTGTTCCGCCGCTGGCCCCTATAAAAACGGGGTCAGCGGTACCCACATATTCAGAAAAAGAGCAATTTTTCTATTCCTGAGTCCCAAGTGGGCCAGTCTGGCGGGTGTGACCCTGTATTAGCCTTACATCCCCCAGCTTCCCTTGGTCGCCAACAGGCAGCTTGGGGCGTTCGAGGACCCGGTCGTCCGCCTTCTCACGTCCCCTGCCGCTAGTGGAGACAGGTAAGTGTTGCACTGCACACTAACACCACTATCTCTACTTTGCTGCCCCACCTCAGGCCCGGCTACCCCGCTCAAGTCAGTGATGGTCACCACATTAGGTGTTGAGCAGACGTGCTCCTGAAAATTCAGTGATATTCATCACACCGAGTGTGGAGCAAAAGTGCTCCTGACTTGTGCTTGTTTATCTTATCCTGCTGGCGAAGGATTTGATATAGCCGCCCTCCAGCCGGTACGAAGGCCAGTCGAAGACTCGCCCTTCGTGCTACTAGGTGGTGAGTCGTGACCATCTTGGCCCAAGATTGGTCTGCAGCTTTGACCTGAAAGACATGTGCTTCAGATCTCCACCCCCCGCACCGCAGGCCATCCTGCGGGTTGCGTCTAATGGTGGAGTATCAGTGCAGTGTCCTTCCCCTCGAGTGCACCAGAGCCCGTTGGGTCTTCAGGTCAACTGGAAGAGAGTAATCTCGCCCACGGGCTGAGTATCTCTTTTTCAGTTTTGGAGAGGTACTCGGTCTAACACGTCTCTCCAGTGAGAATGTGTTCAGCTGGTGTTGAAGTGAGAAAGGGTCCCACTGAAAAGATTCAGAGGCTCCTGGGGTATACGGTAGTCGCAGCCTTTGGCTTCCTCCATATGTGACCGCTTCAGCGCTAGCTTCACGATCGAGTCCCGAGGTGACCGTGGCAGAGCAGCTCACCCTGTGTGACTATAGTTCATCCCGGTCTGCTGCCAAACCCTCCTCAACAGAGGGGCCATGTACAAAGGGCGTGTTTTAACGGGGGCCTGGGCTACCCCCGACTACACGGGCATTCGTGCCTCGAGTTGTTAGACATTGCGGCCGTTACGTCCCCTGTATGTCACAAACTCTCCCGTCACCTCCTCCTTGGAGTCAGACGCTTCTGAGGGCGCCTTGTTCCACTCCTCCCGCTTACTCAATCGTGCCGCCATCGAGCCTCACGACAGTTATAGCCAGGGCAAGTGGAGACTCCATCCCCTGGGTCCGGCTGGGTCATGACCATTCCGGGGCCGCTCAGTTGCCCCCCCGGTTTTATTTTTCCGCCAGTGTTTGGGTAAACCGAGCGGACTACCCTTGGACAAACACTGGGTCTCAGCTGCCCCGGCGGCCCGCAGAAATGCGTTTAACCCCAGTGAGCCTTCTAAAAGTGACTGCGACTCAGGGTCGCCTTGCGCCTGCTCAAGTCAGTGAGATCATCACACTTCATGTTGAGCAGAGTTGCTCCTGAAACTCAGTGAAGTTCATCGCACTCAGGTGTTGAGCAGCAATGCTCCTGTAGCTCAGTGAGTTCATCACAGGTAGCTCAGTGAATTCGTCACACGCAGTGCTGAGCAGAAATGCTCCTGGTGCTCAGTGAAGTTCCTCGCACTCAAGTGTTGAGCAGAAATGCTCCTGAAGCTCAGTGAGTTTATCACACTCAGGTGTTGAGCAAGAATGCTCCTGAAGCTCAGTGAACTTGGCACACTCAAGTGCTGAGCAGAAATGCTCCTGTCGCTCAGTGAAGTTCTTCGCACTCAAGTGTTGAGCAGAAATGCTCCTGAAGCTCAGTGAGTTTATCACACTCAGGTGTTGAGCAGGAATGCTCCTGAAGCTCAGTGAACTTGTCACACTCAAGTGCTGAGCAGAAATGCTCCTGTCGCTCAGTGAGGTTCTTCGCACTCAAGTGTTGAGCAGAAATGCTCCTGAAGCTCGGTGGGTTTATCACACTCAGGTGTTGAGCAGGAATGCTCCTGAAGCTCAGTGAACTTGTCACACCCAAGTGCTGAGCAGAAAACGCTCCTGAAGCCCAGTGATCTTCACATGTTGTGTTGAGCAATGCTCCTGTCTTTTGCGCCCGTCACTTGCACCTACGTGCCAGGTCAGGAGAGGAACAGGTCTTCATAGTTGCCCCTTATTGGCCCAACTAGACCTGGTTCCCATCAACAGCCTTCCTGACTTCCCCTGAAAACTCTTCGGGGACGGGGCACGATGGCACACGCGTTCTTCCCCCAGGGATTCCGGGCGGTCTTACATCTGAACGCGGAGGTTCAGGTGGCTATCACAAGAACATGTGATAGTTACCATCACTTCTGCGAGCACCCCCTAGAATTGGGTAGTGTGCTTACGCCTTTAGAAGTGGAACCTAGTCGTTGAGTGCGTCTTCTCTCCAGAGGAGATCCTGAAAGCTTTCGATCACTTCAGTGCTCTCTTTCCTGCAAAATGGGTTGCAGTAGGCTGTTTTTCTTCACCCTCAAGGTGATGTTGCCTCGGTGTTTAAACGACGCTCATCGTGTTGCAGAAGTATGCAGAAGCACGTTCTGATCGTCAGGTTCCTGAGGGAGCAAGGTCTTGTAAATCCTTGTGGCCCTCTTTATCCTCTTGGGCCTTGTCCCTGGTGCGACTGCACTGCAGAGACCGCCCCTGAGCCACTGCAGGCAGTGAGTTAAAAAATCTGTTATATCAGTTCTCCTGCTCGCGTGGTCTCTACTAGAGGGTAGGGACTTGCTCGCTTTCGGTCAACGTATTGTGGTGTCAAGGTGGTCAACGGTCACCAAGGTGTTGAGCTCCTCTATGATGAGTGTAAAGTGCTCCGCCTGGGCGTTGACGATATGCTTTGCTAAAACAGATTCTAGAGTTGGGGGCTGGACGACACCTAGTTGAACCGCTGCTTCCCGTGGGCTCCCTTCTCATGAAGCCAGTTTCACCGTGAGCCCGGTTCAAGTGTTGCTTGCTGCGCCATTCCCCTCCTATGGACTGGATGCGTGCGCCCTTCTACTTCAGTTGAGTTCCCTTAAAATTGAACCCTGTTGAGTTCCTCCACACCCCTCCGACGTCGGACGTGCGGAACGTCTGGTGTTAGGCCTACCACTCGTAAGCAGTGTGGAACCTGTGTTAGGCTGGGTCCATATGTTGCGGTCCCTTCGGCGACCCCATATGTGTATTCTTCCACGGTACGGCTCCCTGCGGTGAGCCCGTGTCTTCCCTCGGCAGAGTCTCTCTGCCGTCACTGTCCCGTGTGTCTCCCCCGTCTTAGGCTGGAGCCACCCCAGTGACATTCCATATGTTAGACTGCCCGGTTTCCGCCCAGTTCATATGTGTAGTTTCCACGTTACCTCCCTCTGGGTTGGACGTGGCTTCCGCAGCGTCCCTTCCTTCCAATGTACGGGGAACGCTTTCCCAGTGGTCCTGTAGGAACAGCAGTGACTTCCCTGGCCTAAGCCCTGTCCTTCCCCGCCTTAAATTTGCGGGGGCATCAGGAGGCTTTTGTTTAGGCACTGGAAGGTGGCAGCTTTAGTGGCGTTTTCAAAGGTTATCCCCATTCAGTCGACGTCGACTACGTCTGACGTTATCGACTGAAAGGGAACGTCCTGGTTGCGTATGCAACCCACCGTTCCCTGAAGGAGGGAACGGAGGACGTAGTCCCCTTGCCACTACCGCTGGACCTCCGCTGACCCCGGGTTACTCTCGGCTCCTCAGCGAAAAGCAACTAGTGCGTGCATCCACTTCCGTATTTATACCCGCGCCACGGGGGCGGAGTGTGTGATGCAAATCACGCACGCCAAATTCCATTGGCTCGTTCAATAGTAATCGAAGATGATAGGCTCCCTAGCGTGATCCCCATTCAGTCGACGTCGACTACGTCCTCCGTTCCCTCCTTCAGGGAACGGTGGGTTGCATACGCAAATGCGTGGATGCAGCTCTGGCTCCGTTGAGACTCCAGGGCATCCGCGTATTAAATTACATCGACGATTGGTTGATTTTAGCTCAGTCAGAGCAGGTGGCGGTTCAGCATCGAGATGCTGTTCTGTCCCACATAAAGAGTTTGGGGTTGCGGCGAACACCAAAAAGAGTGTGCTCCTCCCTGCTCAGAGGACCACTTTTCTAGGTGTAATTTGGGATTCGACCACAATGCAGGCACGCCTGTCTCCTGCTCGTATTTCTGCAATTCTCACAGCCGCAAAGAATGTGAAACTAGGCCAGTCACTCACTGTGAAACAGTTTCAGAGACTGTTGGGTCTCATGGCAGCTGCGTCCAACGTTATTACTTTTGGCCTTCTGTACATGAGACCCCGCAAGTGGTGGCTCAGGACCAAGGGGTTTTCTCCGAGGGGAAATCCGTTCCGCAAGATCAAGGTCACGCGGCTATGCCTTCGTGCCTTGGCCTTGTGGAAGAAACCTTGGTTCCTCGCCCAGGGCCCAGTGTTGGGGGCTCCTTGTCGACGCGTCACGCTTTCGACGGATGCTTCCCTCACGGGATGGGGGGCGGTCATGAGTGGCCGCTCGGCGCAAGGTCTGTGGCAGGACCATCAATGTTCCTGGCACATAAATCGTTTAGAGTTGATGGCGGTATTTCGAGCACTCAAATATTTCCTGCCAGACCTGAGAGGCCATCACGTGTTGGTCCGCACAGACAACACTTCGGTAGTCTCCTATATCAACCATCAGGGGGGTCTGAGGTCACGTCACCTTTGCAAATTGGCCCATCAGATCCTCCTATGGGCCCAGGGGAAGTTACTGTCGCTCAAGGCGGTATATATTCCGGGGCGTCAGAATGTGGGAGCAGATATTCTGTCGAGACAGGGGCTGAGGCCCGGGGAGTGGAGACTTCATCCAGAAGTGGTGGAGTTCCTGTGGGAAAAGTTCGGGCGTGCTCAGGTAGACCTTTTCGCATCATCAGATTCAACCCATTGTCCCATGTGGTTCTCTCTAACGCACCCAGCTCCTCCCGGTCTGGATGCTATGGTGCAGGTGTGGCCGAGTCTGCACCTGTACGCCTTTCCCCCGATATCTTTGCTTCCGGGGGTTCTGGAGAGGGTTCGCCGAGAAGGGGCTCGTCTGCTACTAGTAGCCCCTTATTGGCCGACCCGAGTTTGGTTCTCGGACTTGATGTCTCTTCTGGACGGCTCCCCCTTGGAGATCCCAATCAGGGTGGACCTCCTGTCTCAGGCCGGGGGCACGATATTTCACCCTCGGCCGGAGTTGTGGAAACTGTGGGCCTGGCCTCTGAGGGGGCCAGGCTCAGGGAGACCGGTCTTTCGACCGATGTTGTAGAAACCATTCTTCAATCCAGAGCTCCTTCCACGAGAAGGGTGTATGCGCTAAAATGGAAACTTTTCACCACGTGGTGTGTTGAACGTCAGTTAGATCCTGTTAACTGCCCTGTTGGTTCAGTTCTTGATTTTCTGCAAGACCGTTTCTCGTCCAGGTTATCTCCTTCCACCCTAAAGGTTTACGTGGCGGCTATATCTGCCTACCACACCCCTCTGGGGGGTACTTCTATTGGGAGAAACCCTCTAATTACTCGCTTTCTCCGTGGTACATTGAGGTTGAGACCTGCACTGCACTCTAGAGCACCGGCTTGGGACTTGGCCATTGTACTCGAGGGTCTGGCTTTAGCTCCCTTTGAGCCCATCGAGGAGGTTTCTGAAAAGTTCCTCACTCTAAAGACTTTATTTATCCTTGCTATCTCATCTATCAAGAGAATTGGTGATTTACATGCTTTGTCGGTTGCTCCTTCATGTCTGGAATTTGCACCTGGTATGGTGAAGGCATTTCTCTACCCCAGGCCGGGTTATATTCCTAAGGTCCCACTAAATGTTGGATGCCCAATAGTGCTGCAGGCCTTTTATCCTCCACCCTTTAATACCCCTGACCAGGAACAGCTTAACCTGTTATGTCCCGTCCGGGCTTTAGATGCCTACGTTCACAGAGCTGCCCTGTGGCGTAAATCTGAGCAACTATTTTTTTGTTTTGGGTCACTCAAGAGAGGATGCCCTGCATCTAAGCAGGTTATGAGTAAATGGATAGTCGAGGCTATTTCATTGGCTTATGAAGCGGCCGGACAGCCTTCACCTATGGCTGTGCGGGCCCATTCTACTCGGAGTGTGGCGGCCTCTATGGCCTTAATTTCGGGAGTTTCCCTTCTCGACGTATGTAATGCGGCAGGATGGTCCTCTCCGCATACATTTGTCAGGTTTTATGACCTTGACCTCTCCACTCCTGGGGCGAGGTTGCTTGCTTCTTAGTGTGCGCAGGACCTCACACAGAACGGGCATTTGTCATTATGGCGTAGTGGGTATAGGGTTCCCACCGCGTCTCAAACGCAGCTCGAGTTCCCTTGAAAGGGAACGTCTCAGGTTACGTATGTAACCCTGGTTCCCTGATAGGGAACGAGACGCTGCGTTTGCCTGCCATACTTCCTGCATGCCCTGATCGACTTGCTTCAGGTTTTTCAGAAGCTATCGCGGTCTGATTTCAGGGTTGCTTTATAGTTTCCTGGTCTATGACGTCACCTATGTCGTAGCGGGCTTCCATTGGACTGATTTTACACGTGCTTCACAACGTAATCACGCAGAGCGTTCCCACCGCGTCTCAAACGCAGCGTCTCGTTCCCTATCAGGGAACCAGGGTTACATACGTAACCTGAGACGTTTTTTTAATGTTTTAAATTTTAATGACCAATTATTTAAAATGTAGGCCTAATGATTTAAGCAAAACTTTCTTCAAAGGTTAAAACCAACCTTTTATTTTGACAGGTTGCCATGTAGCTAGACCTTTGAGTCTCTGTTTTTTTTTTTTTTTTTATATGACGATAGTTTTTCTCAAATCAAGCTAAAATGCTGCTAAAGTGACTCTCAGAGCGGCTGGCTAGATGAAGTTCATCGATCCATAACTGAAAACATCGCAAGCGTCATGGGTGCTTAGTGTGTGGTAAATGAATCCGCTCGTCTGAGCCATTCATTCACAGAGACAGAGATGCTTGGGAAAATGTAACGATAGCTTGTGTGGACGCTACCGCACTACTTGATCAAAAAAAGAGCTTCGCTACTGAAAAGCTATTTGATTAAGAAAACAGCGACGCTACCACCACGCTACTGAGAAATGTAGTTAAAGTAGCGTCACTACTTGTAGCGACGCTACTGCCCAACACTGTATATTTCACATACTCATAATCATTGCTTTTGCTGGTTCTTTGTGACAGCTTTTAGGTGCTTTATCGGCAGCGCCGCCGCCCTTACATCATGTTACGCCCTTACATCATCAACCTAAACATAGCCTAACTGTTTATAAAGAAAACACAGAACAAATAGAGTAGGCTAGTGCGTATACATCTCGCGAATGTAGGCTACAGTCTTCTTCATGCCATCTTCACCCATTAGCCGCTTTTCCACTGGCTAGTGCGAGCTCAGCACAGAGGGCGAAATCATGAAGAAAAGCTATACAAATATATCAGACGCTGCCACGCTGCCATTTAGTCTTTATTTACAAACTTGGACACCACACACGCGGCTATTGACTGACCACGAAATAGCCTACTTGCATTTTTCATTCGTTAATGTCTTGCGGTCTTGGTGTTTTTTTTTTGTTTTGTTTTTTACAATTAAAACTAAAAGTGTGTTGTAACGCAAGCGTAACTGAACATGTACCGAATAAAATATTACTGAAAATTGATTAGTAATGCCTTACACTACTGCGTTACAGCAAAAAGTAATATGTTACTGTAATGCATTACGTTTGTAACGCGTTACTCCCAACACTGGCTACTAAGTCATCAAAATGATTAAAAAAAAAATAAAAAAAACATTTAGGCCTAACGAGTTCCCATTTTACATATTTAGCTATAACATAAGCCTATGATATGCGAGTTATCACACCAGCAAGAGTGCTGTTTTTCCGAACACCTGCACAATCGCAAACAAACAGCTATAGGCTACCGCTGTGCCCCCAAACAACACATTTTTTGTTCCTCAAAATATCTGCATTTTTGACAGAATCAGACCAGTAAATTATTCAATTACGCTACCCATTCATAAATACAGTCGTTTGCTAGGTTAAATGAATTAGGATTTTTGAACAAATCGGTTGAATAAAGGATTCAACTCCCTTGTCAAGATGGAGACTTGCCACTACTGGGGGTGTTAGTTTCATAGTTAAAAAGTAGACTTATTTCATTTTTTTTTTCTACATACAGTTTTTACATTTAAAACAGTAATCTGCTAACATAATTTATGCAATTATAATTTGCTGTGTAAATCCATACATGCCATGTCTAAACAGCCTGTGTCAATCCAAAAAACTGTTTTTTTTTTATACAGCCTTCATTTTATTTGGTCATAATAGCCATACACAGTGTCTTTGCATTCTGATTTGTTGACTAAAATGAAGAATCTGACATAAGAAGACGGATAGATATGACAATGAATTTAAAAATACTGTTTTCTCTTGGCTTTATTATTAGAATTTTGATCTTCTCTCAACCGAGAGAGCACATCCTGCATTATATTGTATTATAATTAAGGCTGGGCGATATATCGAGTTTGTACAATATATCGATTTTTTTCCCCCCACGATATGGAATGAGGCAATACCGTTTATATCGATACAGTAGTTTGATACGTGCGCAAAACAGACGAGCACAATAGAACAGTAGCGCAATAATTCTGACTAAAACACATATTACTAAAATATTTCTTGTTTGGAGACAATAAATGTGCCATATGTGGAATTTTAAACCTACAAGTATATTTTTATGAAAGTGACCATTGTAATCAAATGCAGGCTAATATAATAAGTTCGTGCTTTTGTTTTTACTTTCATTTTTAGTTTAGCCTTTAGTCATTTTTAAAACAAAAGCATTATTTTTGTTTTTAGTTTGTAGTGTTACAATGTTAGAATGTAATGTGATTTTAACCACCTTTTTGCACATTATATATTGCATAGCCTACATTACATTCCCTATTTGTTTCCATATCCTTCAATATCAACATTGTTTGGATATCATTGAGCAGAATGTGAAATAATTTTTTTTTTTTAAATAAATACATTTTCTTTATCCAAATGGAAAAATGTAGAAAGTACCGAGATATACATCGTATATCGCCATTTAACCAAAAAATACAGAGATATGATTTTTTGGCCATATCGCCCAGCCCTAATTATAATGATTATTTAATATTAGCCTATACCACTAAACTTTGACTATATGTTGTATTAATTATTCTAGGAACCTCATTTTCATCTACATTTTAATTTTTGTGCAATTTGTGCTACTCCATAACGATGTGTGTAGCGTAAGTAGGGCCCAAACTTAAACTCAAGCCCAGGGGCCCCCAGCCCCCTAAGTCCTGCGGCCTCCTGCCCTGCGTACATCCGGTCGCTTATATAACGATCGCACGATTTGACGCCTCATTCATGGGTCTATAGCGGTGCGGGACGTGTTACGCGCCGAAGTTTTGTCCATAAGAAGAAGTACCGGTAGTATGGAAGAAAACCATTAATGCTTTGCTTCGCAAGCACCACTAACTGGAGGGGCGGGGCGTGAAGGGGGACTGGCGCTGACGCAGAGCATAGGGCGTGGTTTGGGTTTGGTGTTTCTGCCATTGAGGGGATTCAGTGTGTGGTGACTCGGGCGGAGTCGGCTTTGCTGTCGGGAAACGAACTCGATCATTGAGTTAAAGAATTAAAAAAAAAAAAAAAAAAAAAGCTCAATTAGCGGGTTGAAATTTACCCCACTACTGTATGTTACTTCCTCGAAGAAGCGTCGTATGTGGAGTGTTTTTAGCGGTTGTGGTGGGTGGATTTGTTGGAGAGCTGCTTAAACTGGAGTTACGGGAAGCGAAGGAGATTTTCTCGGCCCTGCTTTCATGAACGGGCCCCTTACAACTTACTAAAGTTCGCAGATATACTTCAGTTTCTCTTTTTTTTTAAACCATTGCTCGGTACGTATGCTTGTTTTATGAAGTATGCAATGTGTTTAGGATGGGTGTGTATTATATTGTTGAGATTTTGGGAGGTTTGGCAGGATCGCTTTACTGTGTCGATTGTTCCAGTACAGCGTGTCCAAATTGAATTCTATTACTGAATCTCCACTTACTTTGCTTCACTACTTGACACTGGCAGTTTATTTTCTACAGCGACTGTGCTTTTAGCATCGTAAATTAAGTTGTAATCTTTCTAATGTTATTGTGCGTAGAACGTACATTTATATGGTTCACTAATAATAATCCTTTATATTATTTAAGGCTAACATTAGCCAATAAGCTAATCGCGAACATGCAATATTAATATAAATCTATTTACATGCGTCTTCTATCAACGCATAAATGCATTCAGTCGTCATTCGGAATAACAGTCAGTTCGATTTTTTATGGATCTGCTGTGTGATTTTTTTTTAAAAAAAATTATCTGATTTGATTGTGGTTTTAATATTACTATTACGTATAACCGTAAACTTTAATTGCTTTTTGAATGAATTTAGTTTATTCGTTCTTAATGTTGCGCAGCTTAAAATTTGTAATCTGTCACATGTATCTCAAAGGAGAGCTTTCTTCTTTCATCATTTTGAGTCTTTGGAGTTTCGTTTGGGCCATTTTTTCTATTATTTTCACTTTTTAAAAAAGTGTTGTTTTTTCTCTTCATTTGACGCTTTCTTAGTTCATTTAGGTACGTTACCGTGCATAACATTTTAAAATAAATGTCTCGTTAGAAGACAGAGAAGAACAAATAATCTCGCCATAGCCTAAATAATCTCAATATTTTGCTAGTTTAGTTCTAATTCGATAAAAAGTATTTACTTGCAGTACATTTATAACCTATTGCTGTTTATGCAATTAGTCTAACGTTACTACTAAAACAATAAAACAGAACACTTCTTTGTGCCTTTTGGTATTACTATTATATGAACGTAGGATGTCTGTATTCTATCAAATAATGTGTAACAAGAGTAGATTTACTAGTTTGTTTCACCATGGAAGTTGAGTTGCTGTTTGAAATGCTTTTTGTGTGGCTTGTGTAAAATGGCTTCTCTTGTGTTGCAGGTTTGAGTTAGCCTACTCTGTAAGATCCAGAGGAACAGGCCTCACGCAGATGGGAAGAGTCTGTAAGAAGCACCTTGAAAGTGCACCCAATCATTGGACTATTAGTTTCACATAATCCACTTGTCCAGACAGACTATCCATTGTGGATGATAATGATAATAAAGGCGTAAAGTCTTTGGATAAAACCTTGTTTTCTTCAACTCTTGCCTGTCATAAAAATATTGGTTTAAAGAACCTTTGTCAGCAGTCATTATCATTTTGTGACACCAAAACTTTACCATCAAAATGAGTGCAGAAGGATATCAGTACAGAGCGCTGTATGACTACAAGAAAGAAAGGGAGGAGGATATTAACTTGCATGTAGGGGACATTCTTACAGTCAACAAGGGTGCACTACTTGCAGTTGGCTACGTAGAGGGCATAGAGGAGAGACCAGAAGAAATCGGATGGCTGCCTGGCTTTAATGAAACCACTCAAGAAAAGGGGGACTTTCCTGGTACGTACGTGGAGTTCATCGGCAAGAAAAAGATTTCTCCACCAACTCCCAAACCAAGGCCCCCAAGGCCTCTACCTGTGGCTCCGGGGACTGCAAGGCCAGACTCGGACTCTGAGCAAAGTGAGTAAGCTAAAAAAATTCCGCTGAATTATATTTTCAGCTTTTTTGCCACATCCAGGGATCTGGAAGTGTTGCTAACTGGACTCAAACATGCCTTGCATATGATGCAAATTAGCTTTAGAATTCAAAGTATTCGTGTCTTAAATCCTCAGATTTTTTTTACCATTTTGAGCTGCTGCTTAGATAGTTTCTCAATTCCACAGAAGTTGTATATAGTTAATCTTTTGATTAATATTTGGTCACCAGAGTTGACCTTAACCCGTGGTCACAAAGCAGATCTTCATTTTTTTGCATTATTAAAAAATTGTCAACCATTTTAGCTTGGTTGGTGCATAATTTTAACGAACCCTTTTCCCACTTAACTAGATCCATTCATGCTGATGCCAAACCCACGTGCCTTTCTCAAAATACCCACTAACCACTTATTCCATTTTCGTAACTAGCGACCAGATTTTATACCACCATTTCATCAAGAGATTTGATTTATAGCTGCAGCACACAAATGTCGCCTGAATATTTAAGGCTGTTTAAGGTTTGCACTGGGCTATGTTTCGTAATTGCAAACATGGCAAGAAGCCCAGATTTGGATAGAGGCCTGCAACACAGTAGTTTGTAGTCTAATTGTCTGGCATTGCTGCATCTTTCACACAACCACAGTATGAGTGCTTAGAGCCCCCTATGGCTCCTTTAAAATCACCCAGCTCTCTTAATTTGTAGTTTTGCTCTATGCTGTCTATTTGTGCCATTTCTTGCCATTTCTTTTCTAGTGTCTAAAAAAGCTTGATCTATATTTATTGTGAATGATACAATACAGATTGTTAGGGCACTTTCACACTATAGCTTTTGAGGCTTGTTTGGCTTAGATTCTTAATAAGAACCAGAAAGACAAACTCAGTTGTCATGGTGACAACTAAACTAGAGATGTGTTCTTCATGTTGTCAGGTTATGAAACATAGATCATAAGTGAGATCCGGCTCTCAAAACCAACTTGTGTGCTACTTCCTTGTCCTTTGTGGTTTGATGCATAAAAACACTAGTACATAACTTTTTATCTTTGATTTTTATTTTTATTTTAAACCCAGCTAACTTTTTCCTGTTGGTCAAGAATCAAGATTGCTTAAGCTCCATAACTGTGGCTAAATTGACACTATGACCTAGGGCTGTGACGGTGGCAGTTTTTTCACCAACGCGGTGGTAATGGACCACCATATATATATATATCTTAAATACATAAATACATATAAATACATATATATATATATATATATATATATATATATATATATCTTCAATTAAATACATTTTTAAATAAAATGATAATAAACAAGGCTCAAACATCCATTTCGGAACATACATGTGTGTTTATTTGAGCACTTCCATCAATGAAACATCACACTAAAGCCTGTAAAGCATTGAAATAAATATCAGTAAATGATATTAACTTAAATAATATAATAAAGTTAAATATTTAAAAAACATTAGTTACTCACAAAGACGCGTGATAGCTATAGCCTTCTGTTCTGCGCTTTGAGAGGGATCAGGGATGTGAGACACGAGCAGAAAGACCATCTCTTTTTTTGTATATCTTCATGTTTTCTACTTGCTGTAAAAGGTCTGAAGAGTGAATTTTATCTTCCACAAGGGCAAGACATTTAGGCTATGTTTGATTTTGCGCTGCCAGAGAAAGCGAAACTAAAATCACCCGCGCGTGTGAAACGCGCCTTACCAAGTCTAATAACAAGCACAAACTGTGTTAAAAAGAATTTGACAAGCAAGTTAAAAGGTAGGCTATCTTTCCTACAGCGTTTTTCTACTTTACCACAGTAAAGAATCTGAATACAATAGGCCTACTTTAAACCTAAGACGTGAGTGAAGATTTGGGAAAAGAAACCAGAGATCTATATTTGTATATTTCTATATAGTGGAATAACTAATGGAATAGTGTTAAATCCGCTGATAATCGGGTGACCAGATCACAAAACATTTATGGGCTCACGCCTCACGCACAACTCTCATTCGTCACGAATCCAAATGTTTGGCTGCGATGTAACATTTAATTGCTAAACTATTATTTATTTTGTAAACAAAGCTTTGTGCTTCACTCCTGTCATAATATTACATGTAAAACAGCATTCACATACAAAAAAATTTGTTTTGGCAGACCACCACCTGTGCTGCTCGACCACCGCCTGTGCTACTCAGCCACCGCAGTGGCGTGGTTGTCAAGTTTACCAGCACAGCCCTACTATGGCCTCTATTTTTCTGAATGACTATTCTGATTTGTGTCAATGTTAAGGGAAGGGGGAGGAAGTGCTTACACAGGAGAGGGATTGAGACTTGGAGAATGCATTTTTAAGGAATGTAAACCAGAAGCAGATCTGGAAAACTGCCAGAGCTCATGGCATTATGCTGCTCACAGCTAGAACCAGGACTCAAACCCAATACCGCACTCCACCACTAAAACCACAAAAAAACTCAACACTTTTGACTTAGCAGTGATTTATTTTTCTTACCTACATAGGACATAGATAATTGACATCTGATGCTGTTTTACACTGTAGGGAGATTATTTCGGCCTTACTTGAAAATCTCTGGTTTCTCTTCCTCATTTGAAATGACTACCGTATGTTTTTTTTTCTCTTGAATCCTTTTAGCCTATTTGTGTAACTGTTGCATAAAGAATCAGTGTAGGGAGAAGTGAAATGCTAGAAAATGCCCCTCATTCTCGATAGTGATGCTTGAGGTATTATGTGGCATTGTGTGTGTGGTATTGTGTTATTATTATGACATAAATGTTATTCCTGATGAATCTCCAGAGCTAGCTGAGCTCATTTAGAAAATTATTTTAAAACATTAAAATGAAAAAAGAAAAGAATTTAATAGCCAAAAATACAGTGCTTTCCAGTATGACATTTTCCTGTAAACCATTAGTACCATTTATGTGTGGTGCCTGAAGCAGAGACTCAACGGCATAAGAAACATCTGTAATGTCTTAAAGGCGCATCTCACAGATTTTCGCCAATTCAGCAATTGGGGGAGGTGTTTAGCATGGGGCATCTCTCTCTCTCTCTCTCTCTCTCTCTCTCTCTCTCTCTCTCTCTAGCTCTCTCTCTAGCTCTCTCTCTCTAGCTCTCTATCTCTCTCTGAGCAGTTGAGACTCACTTAAGAGAACAGCAGATGTGGGATTTCTGTCTGTTTTGGCTCCCAGGCTTTTTTATTTTTTTTTATTTTTTATAATAAACACTAACATGTTCCTTTCTGTGGGCCTCTAGTCTAGAGTGAGAGGATCCGTATGTGCCCAGGCCAGCTTTGTGCACAATTCTTGTTTTATTGTTTACTCATTCTTGGTAAAGCTTTCAACTGCATTCTGGGTCCGCAAATTGTATTGCTCAGTTTTTCCTTCTCTTCGGTTCCAAGTTGGCTTTTTCTGTGCGTGACTCCAAACAGGGAATGTGATCTTTTATGGCTTTAACTTCTTCTGTACTATGGAAATTAGAGTTCCTCTTTATCTGACACTGTTCTGTTTTATTGCATGGAGAATAAGTTGAGCTGGTAAACATACACTGTTTATGAATTCTTTCCTAACATAGCCAATTTAATAATGGTTGAATGTTTTTTTCAATGATCAGTATAGTATAATACAATAATAAAAAATATGAACAGACACAAAATAGCTAAATAAATTATGGCCACAATGGTCATGAAAGTCAAGTCATCCAACAACCAACTAGTGATAACCAACCTTTTAGGTTTGATTATTTTTAGTAGTGGTGCTTTAGTTGGTGTGTTTTTTTTTTAGCAATTAAGCGGCTTACATGTTTAAAATCCCTCAAATTTAAACCTTTCTTCTAAGTATGCATCACTTAGATTTAGGGATCTAAATTTAGACAGAATAACTAAGGAATATGTTCAAAATGTGGGGCTGATCATTCAATATTTGCCTGCTTTAGATATAAAACATTCAGTAAAGCCACTAAATGTTCTTTGTTTCGGTATTCTGGAGTTCAGGATTCTGTTTACAATTTCCATGGCTAATTAAAGTAGATGATGCAATCAAACCTTGTATGGACTAACCAGTTTTGATCCAACCACAAGTCCATGCAAGGCCCACATTCCTGTACTTCATCAGATATGGCAGTCTTTTAGCATTCAGTTTGCAGGGGTGATGCAGTCTATGCATTAAATTTAGAGAAGCTATATGCTTATCTGCTATTTTATCTTTATATCAATCTGAGATGCAGATCTCTTGTGGTTGTTGCTAGGTCCGTGTATTTTTTTTTTTTAGAATTTTTTTTAGATAAAACTGGTAGTGCTGGGCGGTATGACCAAAAATCTGTATCGTGCTACTTTTTAAGATTCTGGCGGTTTCACGGTATATCAGTGGGTTTTTTTCATGACTGGATCTTTATATAAGTTTATAGTGGCTTATTTTACTGTCAGGAGTACATAAAATAGAAAAACACTTAAAAATGGAGGTAATCAAAACAATTTATAAAACAAACAATTTGGTTAACCTTTTAAAATGTAATGTTTTTATTAAAACATGTTTAAGAACTTGATATTCCTTAAAAATATATTTTTAATCAATTGTATTAGTATTACACAGTACATTATACTGTGCAATTGTAATACATTTCTGTTATAATTTCTTCAAGTTAAACCAAACTTATTTTGATGAGTTGTCATGAAGACCTTTTAGTAATGTATTATGTAATTAGATTTTCTTGAATGCAATGGTAAAATGTTTATAAAGTGAACTCTCAGAGCAACTCTAGAGACGAAGTTCATGTGGAGTGTCCTTATAATGAGACGACAGATGCTAAAAAAAAGAAAAACAACCATGAGCGTCACACGTGCTTTAGTATATGTGTGTAGCAGACGAAACTGTGAGGTTCTCATCCACAGATACGCAGAACATGCAGATTTAAAAAATATGTATGGAGCTTTAATTATGCCTTTTTGACTTTTGCGGATCTTAACAGTACCGTGAGTGCGCAGAGTATTGGATTTGGATTGTTCCCGTCTGACTGATATCGGATTCAGAAAAAAATGCAGAGCCGATACCGATACTGGATATCGGATTGGTCCATTCCTACACACTACATTGCGCTCTTCAGGGCCGTTGAATAGATGCAGGATTTTTTATATTTTTTTTTTTAGCTATGAACTGGTATGGAGGTGTTTGGAAAATACATCTTGTACATACAAAATTTAAACCAGCACTAAATGCAGGACATAACAAATGAATCAACCATAAAACAATTTCAAACAACAAAAGTTATCCGAGAGAGTGCACGTGAAAACTGCCAAGGAGAGCTGTGGCAGTTAACTGAAAGTGGTTGGGGGAAGGCATTGCTGGTGTTTGAGATAATGTGCTTTTCTCCTTTTTGAGGGGCCTCTTCAGCACTCGGTGGAACATCTGCTGCATGGAGCAGCTCTCTGAGGGAGTTATTGCTGGGTTTAGTAAAGAATGTGCCGTTTGCCCTAACCAAGCAGTAAGCCAATATAAATGCCAAAGTACCAAAAAAAAAGAATATATATTTGCCACATTAAATATTTTTTTTTTACCTTTATAGGTTTTTCCTAACCTTATTAAATGTCTTCTTTCTTGTCATTCTTTATTTTGACTAGTTCATTATATACTCCTTCGGTGGACAACAAATGATAGACAAAGCCCAGCCAGGTTTATTGCCCTGTTAAAGACTTCATCCCCATGCAGGGTAAAGGCGCTCATTAGATCGTGGTGGTTATAACCGGGGCAGAACTGGTTTGTGGCCGTTAGCGTAATGGTACACGTTCCTGTGGCTTAGATTGAACAGCCTGTTCCCGGTCGCTGTATTTAGCATCATGACGAATCAGTACAATCGCCTTTAAGTACTGGTGCAGTAGGCAGCGGAAATGTGCTCTAGCGAAAAGAATGCTGATCCAGTTGACCATGTTTTCCAGGTTATGGAGCAGCCATTAAACATCCACTGTTTTAAATTGACGTTCTCTGAGCCCAGATAGGCCTAACTATTTCAGAAGCCTCTGGGTCAAGAGTGCACTGACATTGAGGTGGAGCAAAACCTGAAAAAAAACCTTTGTCAAACTGCAAGGACTGGACTTCAGTAGAGTTGATGTGATCTGGAGGTGGTACCGTGGTGAAAGCTGGTGTTTATTGAGATGTGCGTGAGAGTGTACATGTGGTCTTCATTAATGTCTCCAGAGAGACAGGGCTGAATTGGCAAATCTTCTTACTGAAGGACAAGCATGTCTGCTGGGTGGATTAGCAACACATTGCAAGTGGTGGAGCAAGAGCAGCAGAATTGAAATATGCACACGGTTTTGTTACTGCCCCTATACCCCATTTAGTGTTGATGTGCTAGTTGGTTATGTGAGGAGACATGGAAGTGTTTGTATAAGTTACAAACCCAATACCAGCGGTGGGAGAGAGAACATATCAGATGTAACACTTTTTTTTTTTTTTAGACCATATAGCACAGTCCAACTTCTTTAATTCTGTTTCTTTGGATTGTTTGTTGAAATAGGGGGGAAAATAATTTGTTATTGGTTGGATTTTCCTAGAAGTCAGACATGGTATTTTGTCTTTTTTAAAAATAATTAAATATGTGGTTTTTAGTGGGTAGTTGACATGTCCGTATACTCTTATATCAAAATGATAGAGTTATTAGGTTAAAATGTACAGTATGTTAAAGGAAAGTTATATCTTGTGTCTTGTGACTGGACACCAGTTTTTCTTTTCAGATTTTTTAAAGAAAAATTTGCGTTGGTTATAACTCTCTCTGACGTATTACACACTGTATACTTTCTTAAAAGCAAAGTCCTCCCTTACAGCACAATGATTTACGAAGCGACTCGACAATAGCAAATAGAACCCATTCTAATCACTGATGCTACGCTGGATGCGGCACAACACAAATTCCCAACAATAAAATCATGCCCCATTCTATTTCTGACATACTCCAAATGCCTGCGCTACTCGTTTTTATTTATTTAAATTTCGTTTTTATTTAAATCTACCCTACTTTGTCAGTTAGAAAAATACTATAAGACGTATTAAAAATATTGCTTAAGTTAAAAGACCTGTGTGTGTGTCTGTTTTATATCACAGTGTCCATTCTCGGAGCATATAAGCCCTGCTCGCGTGAGGCCCGTCGCATCTTTATTTAAATCTACCCTACTTTGTCAGTAATTTGTTAGTGAGAAAAATATAAGACTACCTTATTAAAAATATTGATTTAACAGACCTGTGTGTGTTTTATATCACTAGTGCAGTGTCCGTTCTCGGAGCTTATAAGCTCTGCTCGCGTGAGGCGCGCCGCTTCCCGCTCGCGCTGTTCTGTAGTTTATTAATAGTTTATTAATTCTGAACGTGTCGCGTCTTGCCTGTTTATCTATATTGCACCAAATACGACACTGCACTCCCTTGTGTAGTCGTTTGGATGAACGGTTCTCGAAATAATCAAAATGCAAATTGACGGACAGACACACGCACATTTGCACACACGCACATTTGCACACACGCACATTTGCACACACACACATTTGCACACACACGCAAGGTCTCTCACTCTCTCCCTCTCTGTCGTGCACGCGCTACACGGTTTGGAGTTCGCAAGCTCTAGATTCCGGGAGATTTGAACTAATTTGCGGGCATCAGAGAGCTGCTATCAATATGTGGGAGACTTGGGATGTCTGAGACATATAGAGTTTCCAAAGCTTTGAATATTCGATGTTCATTACTACCGAAGCTTCGAAGCTCAAAAAATGGTACTCGGACCAGCCCTACTTCTGACACAGACAAACGATTTTCAACGGTCACTTTGTCGCATCCAGTGTGGACAGCTTCTAGATCAGGGATTGGCAATTGTGGTCCTGCCTGAAGCATTCTAGTATTCCTGAAGGCATTGATTAGCTTGTTCAGGTGTGTTTGTAATCAATGTCTTCAGGATTAATAGAAAGCTACATGTAGCTAAACTCTGCAGGACAGTGGCCCTGGGATGGAAAATGCCCATCCCTTTTGGCAGCAGCAGGAGTGTGTTGTGTTGACTGATATAATATTGATTTGCCATCAGTGCACAGACACTGAGCAAGTAAACCATGCATGCAAACTAAACCATAAACACAGCTCTTAAAGTAACTGGAAAAACATAGAGCCTGTTTTCTTTATGTAATATCTTCATGCTGTTTTTTAGGACATGAAGATTAAAAACCTAACCCATCCGTGTCCCTGCGTTATTTCTCTATGTAACCCTGGATTAGTAGCCTCAGATATGTCATGTGTGCTGTAATTGTTTGGTGTGTGCTGTCTGAGATCAAGCATTTTCACACACTGCCCTGGGGGAGACTCTGTTCCTCTTCTTTTACATTGAATGTTTCAGTTTCATTACTGTAAAATGTCAAATTGCCAATACAGTACATTTTTCAAACCATCAGCACTAAAGCAGTGCCTTTTTGTCTTCAGTGTCACAGTCTCTGTTGAAATGTGGGTTGTTTGAAAACCTCTTTCGTCTTTTGATTTCAGGTGTTGTATTTTGTAACAAATAGGGGGCAACTCTGAAATTTACTCATTTAGGCTATTTTAATAAGTTTTGGTAGCCTATTTCTTTGCATGTTACTGAAGAATTAATGTATACAACTGATTGCATAAACGGTAGACATTAACTTATTTAACTCTTTCCCCGTGATTGATGGGGATTTCTGTCATTTGAAACAACGCTTGTTTTCACTGTTATACTGTAGGGGACGTTATTAGGCATCTTCTGAAAGAGTACTGAATCTCCTGATCAAAAGACATGTGAAGAAACAAACAAGTGAGATAGCATGTAAGCAGGTTAGTGGGGGCGACTGAATTGTTATTGTATTTTATTTTTTTATTGCCCATATCTTAGAGAGCAGGATGGCATATGTAAAGCCTATATATTATATTATATAAATTGTAAATTATTTGAAAATGAATTAAAAAATACATCTCTAAATTAAACAGACTTACTTTAGATGGCAACTTCTTGATTCTGTAACCGATTACAGTATTTTTCACAAATAAAGGTAAAAAAATTTAAAAAAAAAAATGAATAAAAAGGAAGTAAACACTAAACAACAAGGGACTCGTAATCTAGTAAGTTTGTGCGCACTGGGAATCATATTTTTTTTGCAAATAAAGACAAGGTAACACAAAATTTAACTTTTTTAACAGCACAGTGAAAATGACATGGATATGACATAGTGGGCAACTGAATATAGTGCAGCATAGTTTGAAATCAAGGGTTTGAAGTATGTCGATCGTGAGTCTCCAGTGAAGCTAAACGCTTCTGTCTGCATTCAATTCACACAGACAGAATACACGCATTCATGCACTTCAGGATATCATATATTGCATGTTCAGATATTCATAGAACAAAATATTATGGGAGCCATGAAAATTGTGAAAATGGTCAAAAATGCTGGCGGTGGATGGCAACTTTTAAAAGGTGGCCAGGGAAAAAGGTTATGCTCCAAGTCTCCGAATTTACGTTTAGGAATCAATAACGTTTTTGTGTTAATAGCAACAATTTTCACAGTTTTAAAGGGATAGTTCACCAACATAAAACTAATGTCAGTTGAAAATGTTTTATTTTATTTTATTGGAACACCAACATTTAAAGATTCTTCACACAGGTCTTTCTCTTATTTTAAGTTTGAAGGGACCATCTGTCAAGCTACCAAGAGGAAAATGTACATGTAGTACAAATATTCACAGTAACCAGAGCAGCTGATGACTCTAATGGAAACACTGATTTCTGCTACACCTTGACAATTAATAGCAGGTAAACTTGTTCCTCAAAAGCAGGTTTAAACACTTAAAAAAAAAAGTCCTTTATTGATTTCTGGGGGAAATGTGATCACTTAGTGGTTTGCTAGAATGACATTTCAAAGATGAACTAGTCTGTGATGGAAATGCTAGATACACAAGTAGACCCCTAAAATTAACTGCTGAGGAAACTATCTTTAGCACCATATGCAATTCCTCTGATCTTCCTCTGTGGTTCAGACATGCTGAGATTGTTCCACAAAACCCCGACAGCTGCTTTTCCCTCCTTAACCTGTGGTCCCTTTCCTTGCATCCTATGGCATACAAAAAAAACAGGACCAACACATATCAGACCTTACGCATGTTCAGACTTGCACATGGACCCTCTTCCTCTTCCAAGAGTTGCTGTGGCAACCAAAATCTGCAGTCACCGATTGGCTGTCTGAATCTGAGCTGAGCCATTTTTATTTTTTTTTGGCCTGTTTTCTGTTTGTTCAGTTTTCTTGAAGAGAACTAGAAGCTTTTAAAGCTTTTTTTCATGCTCAAATAGTTAATGTTTACCCTTTACCCATAAAGTCTTACTGCACTTGAGCTTGACCATGAATGCATCTTTAATCGTTTCCATTGCCTGGTTGATTGTGTGATCTGAACTGCACAGCTTGGATAAATTAAGCGTAGTAGTTGGAAACTGAAGGTGTTTTCTTGTTGATCTTCCTAGAGCAGTACTTCTCAAAGTCCGGACTCCGGTCTGGATCCGGACCTGGAGGGAATTCAATCCGGACCCGCCTCCATTTCGTATTTCAAGAGCACTAATTGTGTGTAAGGGATTAAAAGTGTAGATTTCCTACTTTGATAAACGCATGTTAAAATCATTTGTTTATTTTTTTTATGTCTTTTTTGAGATGGTCCGAAATTAAAGCGAAGGCGAGATATTTAAAGTTTTCCTCCGTGATTTAGTTGCCATGACATCCAGTGAGCGTATGACTTTAAACGTAATCGGGCGTGACGCGACACGACACTTCACCGCAGTAAGCGTTTGAATGGGTGTGGAGGATGTCATTGTCCAGGAAAAGAAAAGTTGACGAAGAAAATAGTCTTCAAAGATGATTGGACAGAGAGGTATGCGTTCATTTTGCCCCAATCAAGCACTAAGCCATTCTGTTTGATTTGTAACGAGACAGTTGGAGTTGTGAAGAGTGAAAACAATAAAAAATAAAATCATAAAATGAGTGTTTTGATTTATGCATGTTTATTAAAAATAAGTTTTGTAATTAACAATAGTTCCGGACCTTTGACATTGATGAAAATTCAGATTTGGACCTTTGAATGTAGACTTTGAGAACCCCTGTTCTACAGCATTGTTCACAATAACACTGAATAAGTTACTACTATTGCTACTCACAGTGGGTTGAGCATTGCGCGAGTATACTATTGTGTGAGATCATGGCACTCTTGCTGAACTGCCCAGTTGTTAGTGTTGCTTGCTAATACTTGGACAGTCACACAGCTTTTTTAGGAGTGTGTTTACATAGCCTTACTTAGCTCTTTTAACTTTAAGACTTTAAGATCTAGACCTTTAAGCAACCTTCCATTGCAGTGCATTTTGCATGGTCGTAGGGGTGCACGCAGGGTTCTAAATTAACTTTTTTGATCACCAGCCAATGTGGCTGGTAACTTTCTAAAGTTACCAGCCAATCAGAATTTCCACTAGCCAAATTTTTCCGGTGAAAATACGAGAAATTATGAGTGCCACTGAATGCATTTGATCATTTTATTAACATTGTTTGCATGAATAACACATACAAAGTACAATACAACACAGAAAGTGCAAACATTTCATTTCAGCTGTCCATCACTGCATTAACGACTGCAGGTCAGCAGCTGTACTCCAAGGGAATCATGATCCGAGATGATATCTTCTGGACTAGTAGCAAAATGATTTTGAGACATATGCTTCCATTTAAACCCAGAAGTCTGTCCCAACTAGAGTGCGGATCGGGCCGAATTTTTTTGTCCAAGCCCGGCCCGCGTCCGACAGAGCAGTAACATAACCCGACCCGAGCCCGACAGGCATAAAGATATTTATGTCCGAGCCCGACCCGAGACCGACAGTTAAAATCCCATTTTTTTTCTCATGCTAATGACACATGTGCGTTTGTTTGTGTGGAAAGCCTGCTTTTATTAAGCAACTGTAGGAAGACATTCGGAAATGTCAGCAGGATGAGTGCATCAGCGCGCACGGAGAAACAAGCGCACTTAACGCAGGCGCGCATTCACGTGTTTCGTTGTCACGGCTACATAAACAAATTTCCGCACACAGGAAGACAGATGTTATGGTAATATTTTACATGTATTTTAATCACAAAAACGAACGTTTGCATCACGTGAAAGCATCAGGCACATTGGCTACCAACATAATAAGCTGTTTTAAATTTAAAATGTTCAATGCCATATCGCGCTGATGTGACCGAGCCCGACCCGAAGCCGAACATAATTTCTAAATATCTGTCCGAACCCGGCCCGGCCCGTCTGGTACCGACGGGTCCCGTCGGGCTCGGGTCGGGTATCCATCCTCTAGTCCCAACCACCGCCGCCTTTAGTTTAATCTTAACTTTTTTACCTTACTTTACTAGCTAACTCCCTCCTCTTTCAGTCTATGCTCCCTGCTCTGGCTCCGTTCGTTCTTCATCTTCCTTGTGTTTTCTGGTGGACGCTCCGTTCGTTTCCATGATCATTTCTCGCGCTGGCTTCACTGCAAACTGCGCGCAACCAATGGGCGTATGAAACGTCATCACGTAGCATTACGGCACAGTGTTCATGGGACATGTAGGAACTGCCAGGGGAGAAATGACAGAGAACAGAGCTTATGCATCACCGGCCAAACTGGCTAGTAAGTTTTTATTAATTAGTTAATTTAGAACCCTTGGTGCACGATATATCGAATCAATATCGCTATTTCACGATGCCCGATATCATTATCGAAAGTCTCGCGATAATTATGCGGGTTTTTTTGTTGTTGTTTTATGCGTCCTGTATACCAAAGAGTATAGAAGAACAAGAGGCGAAACTCTGATGCTTTTTTGGTAACAGCCACTAGGTGGCGCTTCGGTAGCGCGGGATAACTAGGGAGGGATAACTTTATTCAAAAATTTAATTCTGCAATTTGCCTTCATTAGCGATTATCATCAATTTGATTACACAGATACTAATTAAACTCATTCAATAATGAAATGCCTTTAACTGGAATGTTTAATCTTATTATTATACACTACTGACACTCTATCCTCCAATTTGATACTGTTAAGTGCTTTGACACAATCTGTATTGTTCAAAGCAATATATAAATAAAGGTGACTTGACTTCATGCCGATCCAGTGAGCATTGTTTCCGCGTGTGATGCACGCACATTTGAGTTTAAATCTGTTCATCAAATTACGTTAATGTATAAACCAGCATTTATGACCAATGAACAATGCATTTGTTACAGTATATTTTAATCTTTGATAACAGTAGGTGATAAAAACAACAGATCAGTTAGCTCTGGTCCAATGAAAAAATATTAACAGATAAAACTCAGGACATTTTTGTCCATGTAAAATATACCTCATTGTCATGTTCTAGACTTGTTATATTTAGCTTTAAATAAAAAAAAAAGACCCCTTTAACATTGTGGCATTTTTTTTTCTGTGGTATCGAAAATGGTATAGAATATCGATATTTTTCAAGGTATCGTATCGAAGTTAGAAATTCTAGTATCGTGACAACACTAGAAGAAATAGACCGAGACAACAAAACGAAGCGAAAGAAAAGAAAGGACCTAAAGAGAGAGCAAAGGGAGCAAAAGAAAGAACACAAAAGTAAGAAAATGTGTGTTGCTCAGGGAGAAGATGAAATAACAAGACGAAATAACAGAGATTAAAGAGGAAACTTTAGTTCCAGATGAAACTGGACAAGTGTAAATGCATCTGGTTGTTGAAACCACATATGTAAATTTTACTCTTCCCAAAAATGCTAAAAAATAAACTAGGGGTCGACCGATGCAGATACCGATTATTACAGTAATAATCGTAAACCGATTAAGTAGACCGAGAACCGATATATAGCCTATGTCTGATGTAAAAATTTAAATTAATGTCAAAATTAATAATAACAAAGGGTTTTGACAAATACTTTCTTTAAATGATTTTAAACATACCTTTGAATCTGAGAACTGTTATTGATAATAATAACTTAAAAAGTGCAGGAAGCACCCAGCAGCATTCTGTAAATATTTTGTAAAACTCTATTTTACTGTTTAAATAAAATTTTTGTAATCAAAAAGTATTTCTAATTAATTGAAATCAAACTTATTCAATTTGTTTACAGTTTAACAAAAATAAAAATTTTAGGGCCCTAAGAAAAGACAAACTTTTATTTTGACGGGTTGCTGTAGAGATCTTTGAGTTTCTGTGCGTTTATGATATGACGATAGCTTTTCTCAGTTGAAGCATTAAAAAGCTCATGAAGTGACTAAGCGGCTCTGGTGATGATGTTTATGCAATCATGTCCTCATATAATGATGCGGCTGAGACTGAAAACAGCGCAAGTGTCACGCGTGCTCCTGTGTGTGTGTGTGTGTGTGTGTGTGTGTGTGTGTGTGTGTGTGTGTGTGTGTGTGTGTGTGTGTGTGTGTGTGTGTGTGTGTGTGTGGTAAATGAAATCACGCGTCTGCTCCATTCATTTAGAGACACGCAGGATTCATGAACGCGGTTTGAAATTCGATTTGATTTGTACTGACCTGCTTTTTGTTAATTCATCTAAAAGTTCCGTGACATTCCGCTTTATACAGTAAATTCCATTTTTATGACTGGTTTCCGCGATTCCGTCTGTGTTTTCTGCATCGCGGAGATCACAGGCTCTGTTATATTGAGGTGTTTTGCAACTTGAGTGTAGTAATGTACTGCTTCTTCAGCAAAGTCTGCTGCTGCCTTAACTTTGAGAAACAACTGATGCGTGATCAGTGAAGCAGCTTCAGTCTGCAAGTGCTTTCGGTGTGAGAGTGCAAAACTTTCAGTGCCTTCAGCTTTCCGCGTTGATTGGCTGGACTCGTGACTCCTAACAAATCAGATGTGCGGGACATTGCATTGGTCTAGTCTACAGAGTGGTGTGTTCCGACAGAGGTGGCTGCGTCAGAGCCAAATATAGCGCATTTCAAAATTAAATTATTTTATCGGCAAATCGTTTTGAAAATGGCCGAGACCGATAACAATAAATGCTCAATATCGGCGCCGATAATCGGCCAGGCCGATAATCGGTCGACCCCTAAAATAAACATGTGGGAGCGTGTTATAGGCTATATGTAATGTTATAGCCAGATATGACAGCGCTAATCAGAAAGAGAAAGAGCTTTATTGCCAAGTGTGCTTGCACACACAAGGAATTTGTTTTGGTACTGAGGCTTCCAGTGGACATATACAAATACAACAAGAAACATAATACTACAAATTATAAGAATAAAAAATAAAAATATGTGAGAATAAAAGTATCACAGTTGGGTTTAGTCAGAATAGACATTTACAGATTATGAACATATTTACAGTGTTTTGAATATTATAAATAAATAAATCTACATATAAGTATCTCCTGAGTTGTAGGATATTGCACTAAACAGTGGGAGTATTGCACTTAAAGGCATATGCCTTGGGTGGCGTGTTAACTGTTCAGGAGGGAAATAGCCTGTGGGAAGAAACTGTTCCTGTGCCGAGATGTTCTTGTGGCCAGTGATCCACAAGTGATCCAGTGCCATTGATAACGAGTCGCCGTCTTGACGGAAACAGTTCAAACAGGAGGTGTCCAGGGTGAGTAGAGTCTGTGATGATTTTACCTGCTCTCTTCCTCACTCTGGAAGAGTACAGGTCCTGGAGGTTTGGCAGGGGGGCACCAATGATCCTCTCCGCAGTCCGGACTGTCCATTGTAGTCTCCTGATGTCTGATTTGGTAGCCGAACCAAACCAGACAGTGATGGATGTGCATAAGACAGACTCAATGACGGCTGAGTAGAACTGAATCAGCAGCTCCTGTGGCAGGTTGAACTTCCTCAGCTGGCGAAGGAAGTACAGTCTCTGCTGGGCTTTTTTCACAACGGAGTCAATGTGATTGTCCCACTTCAGGTCCTGAGAGATGGTAGTGCCCAGGAACCTGAATGACTCCACTGCTTCAACAGGGGTGTCATTGATGGTGAGTGGAGGGAGTGCTGGGCTGTTCCTCCTGAAATCCACGATCATCTCCACTGTTTTGAGAGTGTTCACCTCAAGGTTGTTATAACTGCAGCAGACCAGACAGCCAGCTGTTCAACCTCCAGTCTGTAAGCAGACTCGTCACCGTTTTGGATGAGACCAATGACAGTGGTGTCGTCTGCAAATTTCAGGAGCTTGACAGTGGGGTCTTTAGAAGTGCAGTCATTGGTAGGGGTGTCACGATTCTCCAAATCCTCGATTCGATTACATTTTCGATTCTAAGGTCAAGGTTCGATTCAATTCTCGATTTTTACTTTTTTTTAAATTTAAGCACAGGTTGCTGTTGCTCCTAAAAAGCGGACATCAGTTCATCGCAATCTCACACATCTCTGTTATTACCAATGAAGCTGACTTGCGCAATGAATCTTTCATAATATATAGCCTACACTTTGTTATAATTAGAGGATTTGCCAGCTTACAGAATTCCGCACTGAACAAAAAGTCGGTTTTGAGCGGTGAGGAGAATCCCTATCTTAAATGCTTCTGATTGGCCATTGCGTTCAAGAAATCAACACATATTGGCTAAATCGATCAACGCTGCAAATATGTTATGAATAGAAACTCTGGCCTGTCAATCGTTTCTATTTTGTTTTAGTTGTTCTTGTTGCTTTTCTGTAACAGATAAATAAAAATGTATTAGTTTTTATATGTTTTATTCGTAGATATTTCTAGTTTGCGGGAGTCCCGCAAATCGTTTTATTCTCCCGCACACACAGAGTGAGTGCATTACCGCCCGCGCTAGCACTCGGCCATCAAATCTAGTCCCGCACCGCACTCTATTGCGTTGGGACTGCACGTCTATAGATCAAGAGCCCGGCCCGAGGATAGTGACGGGAAATATAGGCCCGGGTCGGGGCCAAAATCGGGCTCGGACATAGAATCTAAGTTAGAGGACTCACAGCATTTCAACGTGTGTTTTTTTTCCGCGCCGTGATGAGTCGTTCATGAACGATCCGTTCATTGCCTCTGTTATGCCACAAATGAACAAAAGACTCGGAAGGTCAATTAATTATTAATGTTCCCTGTAAATTATTTTTGACTGCATAATGATTTCTTAATTCAGAATATGATCAAGATTGCGTAGGTGGATGTGTTCGGGGAATTTGCCTGTTAAAAGTATAACATTTAAAGCTGAAATGACTAGAAAAAAGATTAGTTAATTTTGATGAACGAGATTGAACAATAGAGTCAGTAAAACGATCCGAACTTTCCATCACGGGCGCGACATGGGGACATGGCAGCATCGACGATTCCATTTTTTATTTAGATTTTTGAGATTGTGAATTAATTTCGATCGATTTCGATTTAAAATCGAGATCGTGACACCCTTAGTCATTAGTGTACAGGGAGAAGAGCAGTGGGGAGAGAACGCACCCTTGGGGGCCACCAGTGCTGATTGTGAGAGTCTTGGATGTGTGTTTCCCCAGTCTCACTCACTGCTGCCGGTCCGTCAGGAAGCTGGTGATCCACTGACAGATCGAGGATGGTATGGAGAGCTGGGTCAGTTTGGCTGTGAGAAGATCAGGCATGATGGTATTGTAGGCCGAACTGAAGTCCACAAATAAGATCCTTGCATAAGTCCCAGGTCTGTCGAGATGTTGCAGGATATAATGCAGTCCCATGTTGACTGCATCATCCACAGACCTGTTTGCTCTGTGAGCAAACTGAAAGGGATCCAGCAGGGGTCCAGTGATGTCCTTCAGGTGGGCCAACACCAGTCTTTCAAACGACTTCATGACCACAGACGTGAGAGCGACAGGTCTTTCGTCATTAATTCCAGTGATTTTGGGTTTTTTGGGGACCGGAATGATAGTGGAGCGCTTTAAGCAGCAGGGAACTTCACACTGCTCCAATGATCTGTTGAAGATCTGCGTGAAGACCGGGGCCAGTTGGTTAGCGCAGGCTTTTAGACAAGCAGATGAGATGCAGTCTGGGCCTGAGGCTTTCCTAGTCTTCTGTTTTTTGAAGACTCTGCTCACGTCCTCCACACAGACCTTAAGCTGAGGTTGGATGGCAAGAGGGGGGAGGAATGGGAGTACAGGAGGGGATGGTGAATGTGTGAAGTGCAGGTCTGAGCCGGTGCAACAGGCATCACCTCAGATGAGAAGCTGAGCATCTATTCTTCAAGCCAACGAGCAAACTATCGCAAATCAAAGTGAAAGTAAGTCGCAGACGCTTAACACACAATCATCATCATCATTAAAAGTAAAGAAACGTAATGATCTTACCAGTGCTGTTGCCGCTATCTCTTATTGCGGTCTTTGATTTTAGCTGATGATCAATAAAATGCAGCTCTTATCTGTTGCTTTCGGTGACGTGAACTCTATTAAATCTGGATGTTGTGCGGGAATTGAAGATCGGATCTATATCCGTTTTGCGAAAACACATTTATGTGACCAGGTGTAAATGGAATCGTTTTGATAAATCAGATATCAGATCAGCTATCTGGTCTGAGAAAACGCATGAAGTGGCCAGGTGCCGGGGAAAGTGCCAATTGCCTTCTAAAGGCAGTTGCACTGTTGTTGATGGGCCCTGTTTCTCCTAACATTTTCTTTTTACTTGTTTTTTTTAGATTCATTTTATTGTTTCTAACATTTCCTGTTTTTTAGACATGCTCATTTGTTTATTTTTATACTGTACAACAATAAAACATGTCCTGTTCTGTAGTAGACATGGTTATTTATTTATTCATGTTGTACCAGTCCAATATGACTGTCTGTTGATAATAAACCTTAACAATAAACCCTGTGTTGTAAGAATTTGTTTTATTTGTTATGAATCTATTTTTGATGTGTTTTCCTATAACTTTTGTAAATTTACGTACGTTTAAAAATATCGAAATTAATATCGATATCGCAATATACATTTTTTTTCAATATCGTGCACCTCTATCGTACACCTAGGGAAGTTAGTCTAGTTCTTCTTTATTTACTCAAGATCCTAGAGACCCTGTGTTGTAAGAATTTGTTTTATTTGTTATGAATCTATTTTTGATGTGTTTTCCTATAACTTTTGTAAATTTACGTACTTTTAAAAATATCGAAATTAATATCGATATCGCAATATACATTTTTTTTCAATATCGTGCACCTCTATCGTACACCTAGGGAAGTTAGTCTAGTTCTTCTTTATTTACTCAAGATCCTAGAGACGGTGTCTCAGAGACATAGTGGAACATTGAACCAAAACATTTGAACTATTCCACTATCATCAATCCTGAATGTCATTCAATCTAGCCCCATGGAAGGCCAGTGCTATCAAGTCACCCTGAGTTACTTAGAAGCAACTCAATCCCCCCCTCCCCTGCCAGCCTCCCACCCTCTGTGGAAATGCCCATCCAATGCATGTAAATATACACAAGACTCTTGGAATATACAATTCTATGATGAAATGCGGTGTGCATTATGACTTATGATGTAATTGTTTAAATATTTTGTAATTAAAGACCACCATAGTGTACTGGACTCTTAGGCTACGTTCACACTGCAGGCTGAAATGACCCAATTCCGATTTTTTTTGCCCCATGCGACCTGTATCTGATCTTTTCATGACAGTCTGAACGACACAGATCCGATCTTTTCAAATGCGACCCAGGCCACTTGGGGATGTGGTCCAAATCCGATATGTATCCAAACTTTTGAAATGCGACTTCAATCTGAACAACCAGGTCACTTGTATCCGACCCGCACGTCATTGATATGCGACAAACGTCATAATTCTGCGTTGAAGTAGGCGGGAATGAGAAGATAAACAACAACTATGGTGGACGATGCTAAGACCAGTCATGGAAGGGAAGCGAGGTTTCTGATTTAATTAATATTTGGGGGGACAGCTGCATTTAGGCTATGTTTAGCTACTTCCGCAAACAACAAGTGACGTCGTTGACCGTTGAGTACTCTTCTGTGCATGCGGGTCACTTCTGGGTCATTTCACGTTCACACAGGAGATCACAAAAGGTCGCATTTAATTGGAAATGTGAACGGCCTTGCAAAAAAATCAGATTTTTTCAAAAAATCGGAATTGAGCATTAAGCCCCTGCAGTGTGAACGAGGCCTTAAACTGAGCCAGTCTCAACTGCAAGACAGCATAGTGACTTAAGCTAATTCACCAAACTTGAATGGTAAATGTGAAGAATCTGTTTAGGGCTGCAGCTATCGATTCTTTTTGTAATCGATTAATCTAGCACTTAATCGATCGATTAATCGAGTAACCGGATAATTTTTTTTGTGTGTGTTTTTGAACAAAAAAAACAAATTATGCATAACAAAAATTATATGGCTGTAAAATGATCAAGCATTTGGCTTTTTATTTCTCAACAGAGGTATTTATTTCCAAGTCCAAAAGTTTGGCTCCAAAATTCAAGTGCCAAGTTGGCATTGCCAACAATTATATTACAACATACAGTTAAGTGAACTTACTGTAACATGTATGAAAACAAACTTAATATGAATATAAACTTAGTTTTTTGCCTTCTTAATACACAATATAACAAAAAAGGATTGCACCTTCTGTAAATTTAGTTTAGTTAACCTGAGAACAAAAAATTGGTCTGAAAATTGGTAGGTCTGGTAGGTCTGAAAAAAGTGTGTGTGTGTGTGTGTGTGTGTGTGTGTGTGTGTGTGTGTGTGTGTGTGTGTGTGTGTGTGTGTGTGTGTGTGTGAGTGTGAGTGTGAGTGTGAGTGAAGGGGTTCTTTTTTTAGGCTATACTCTCTTGCAATTGAATGTGATAGTTACGTTTACTACTTAAAAATGTCATCAAAGCAAAAAATCATATCTAGTCAAACCGCATCACGACATCGCAACAAATAGCCTACAGTATTGGATTAAAATCAGCGAACATCAATAGGCTTAGACTACGTTACCTTGTTTCACCGATGCTTGGTGAAACAGCATGGAATGGATTCCTCCTGTTCAGATGCTTAATCATGGAAGATGTGCTGTTGTGGTATGCCAGCTCTATTTTGCAGTAGAGACACTGCACCTTGTTGTCTTCTTTATTAAGTGTGTAATGATACCAAACTTTAGACAATTTCTGCCGTTTATTTACATATTTATTCTCCGCCATTGCGCCAACTAAATTCAAAATATGCTTCCTGAACAGGTCCGTGTGAATAAACGGTCCGTGTGAAACAATCAAATCCCTGCGCCGGGCGTATAGTATGCGTCATAGGAATTTAACGAGGCTTCGAGGGAGAGTTTTTGCCTCGAGGAATTTTTGTAATCGAGTAACTCGAGGAATCGTTTCAGCCCTAAATCTGTTATATTCCAGAACCATGTTTGTCACTTTTGACCAGAACATTTTGAGCTAATGTAAAATTAGCCCAGCGCTTTGAATCTGAATTCTAAGAAGTAGCAGGCTGGATAAGGTGTCTGTCTGGGCACAAGGTTACCCCTCAGTGTGGCGTACCAAAGTCGCACTACTCTCTAAATTTCTATATGAGGAATCTGTCGTTCACTTCCCCTGCCTCGAGTTCAGCAGTTCTCAGAAAATGAATAACTCCTTATGCTCGATGTCGCTTTGCCAGTAATGGACTCCAGATGGCTGTTGCCTTTCAAAGTTGAGTTCAAGAGAAGGGGTCTGATATGAGCAATATAACTTTTTTTACTTATCTCCCAGGCTAGCAAAAGAGAAAAAAAAGTCCCAGATCCCTTGGACTAAACAAGACTATTATTTCTAATGGCTTAAACGCCCATTTCCTCATGTGTGGTTGTTTTTTCCATTTAGGCAGCCTCCAAGCTTTTAATTTGAGTCATTCCTTCTAAGAAACTCTGCAAACTGTAAAGATCCTCTTGATACCTCTATTAAAAAAAACTCTGTAAAGGGAATCCATTCATAATATGCTGTGTTTGGATCTGTGGCCTGGGACGCTACTAACAGTCAAGCCTTTTAGAAATCCAAGCCTTTTAAAATGCTGTGCATTTTACGCCAGTCCCGCAGCCCTTTCATGCTCACACCTGGACTTGTAGATCTCTAACCCTCAACCCAACACCAGAGACTGCATATTACGGTCTGTTTACTTTATCCTTCTCGTCCACCTCCACTGCACACTTAATCATATCCTACCGGTCAGCACCAGCCTTAAACACACTTAGATGTGCCGTCCAAACGTGCTCCTTGCTGCACCACATAAATACATGATGATGACTATTGATCTATGCGTCCTGTGACTATGGGTCATGCTTTAAAGTTCTTGTTTTCCTTGGAGGCTTTGAAATTATGGTGTTTGGTGCTTAATGAAAAGCTAGTAGAGTTGTTCAAAGGTACCTGGCGGCTTTTTGGTATGATTGTTTAACTTTCTCTCCTTTAGGCTCAAGCACTCTGTTAGACCTGACGGAGCAGTTTACTCCTCCAGAGATGGCACCACTCATGCTCCTCAAGCTCCTTGAGGCCATCGAAAAGAAAGGTAAAACCATTATGCATATTTTTTTTTTGTAATTATTACTTATTTATTTTTTGTGCTCATGTATTAACTCGCATATAAATTCTGTACAGGTCTAGACAACCCTACTCTCTATAGAAATTTCACTGCTGGAGGAGGGCTGGATGTCAGACAATGCTTTGATAATGGTAAGTGACACATTCCATTAGCTGTAGCCACTGTTAACTGTTCTGTCCATGCTGAGTGTGAAATGCAACCAAATCACAGCCTTATCCAGCATGCCTGGATATCCCTATTGTACTAATTTTCCAAACACTCCAACCCAAAGTGTTAAAAGTGCTAGCTTCATTCCTTCCTGTCCCACTGATGCTTGTGTTCTATGAATCAGACCCTGCCTTGGTGGATCTTGAGCAGATGGACCTTCAGATGTTGTGTGATGGTCTGAGGAGGTATCTTCAAGATCTACCTCAGCCTGTCATCCCCTCTATGATTTACACTGAGATGATGCGCATCGCTCAAGGTGAGTTTCCATAGGATTATTGCACATCAACATTAGGTCAACAGCAGGGAACTACACTGCGACCAAAATGGTCGCATATGCGACCTTTTGAAATGCCATTGCGACCCTAATTTTTAATTGGTCGCAAATGTATCACCGTTTGATTATTTTTGTACCTACCTAATGTTTTAGGCAATATGCTATGATTTACTATGAGCATTTATTAAAACAGAAATGTGTATTTTAAGAATACGTTTTATAACGCGCTCTGAGGATTCAACACATCAAGTTGGCTTCGCGGATTCGCGCTTGTTTAACTGAGAGAACGAGCAGAGAGAGTGAAAGCCCCAGTCGCGCGCGCGCTCTCTCTCCCTCCCTCGCTCATAATAATGAATTGAGTTGACTGAATATCTTTGAGAATACACGATGGTAAAAGGTCGGAAGACCGAAGTTTTTTTTTTTCTGAACTACCACTGGTTGTGAATTGTGCTAAAATAACGTTGCCTCATCTTCTCTGAAAAGCTTTCCACACATTCAGATGGCATAAACCACTCTTTCAATAAACAAAACAAAAAATCTATCTGGTGATGAAATGTTTTCTGTGTTGAGACAAATCTTGTGCGATGTCCTAAACTGCCTGGATAATCACACAACGTGTGCCGTGGTCCGTTAATGACACGTCCGATTCGCGAACTGACTCCTTTGAACCGATTCACTTTAATGAATGGTTAAAATAACAACTGATCTGTCCAACACTGAACTCAAGAGTCATTCTAGAATGATTCATTCTTTCCAAGTAGAGCTATTCAAGTCATCTGGTGAAATTGTTTTTATATCGCAATATATATCGCAGAAAAATCAAATATCGCAATGTCATTTTTTTACCAATATCGTGCAGCCCTACTGTAAATTCTGTGGGCCTTCAATTGCAGGACTGTCCAAATTTGTAACTGCGTCAAAACAATTCAAACACGAATCATTGAAGCTTCACAATGACATATTATATTTATTTTACTTTTCCTTAAGAGTTCAGAAGTCTGCCCATCTGTGCCAACCATAGCATGGTGAAATCCAAAAGAAATTAATTTAGCACTTTATTGTGTAGGCTACTGTATTTTCTATTGCAGTAAATCTATCCCAACCATTTTTAAAGAAAACAAAAAGGCATGTGTTTTAAAAGATGGAGAGTAAAATAAAAAGCACATCTGTATGCAATGCAGTTTCACTATTGGTCATTATTATCCAGAGCGGCTTACTATATAAATAATTTGTGCGACCAAATCATGTTTTGCGCTAGTAACTGAAAAAGTTAGTAGCGCAAGTGCCACCAGTGGAAAATGTTAGTGTAGTTCCCTGGTCAACAGCCCTGAAACTCTCATGGGATTTCTATGACATAGTATTAAACCATGTTAGTACTGCCATGTGAATCATTGGATTTACACGGGATGAGTTTCCCATTCTCATTTTGCTCCTAAACTGTTTAAACTGATATGAAATGCTGTTTCTTAAGTCTTTTTTCTTTTCTTTTGTTTTAAATCGTTTCATTCAGTGGTCATCTTAGTAAGGGGTTTTCAAACTTTTTGGAGCCTGGGATCCCTTACAGGGGAGATACATTTCCAAGGACACCCTCATAATTATAACAGTGACCAAAGTTAATGTGGGTGGGAGTAATGAACATAATATGTTTGTTTTATTGGTGCTAAAGGTTTTTTTAATAACACAGCACAATTATATTATTTTCCGGAAAATAAGTCACACCTATAAGTAGCAGCAGGTCAAACTTGCGTTGTTGAGAGAAAAAAAAATACAGATAATTTGCAGTGGTGCGTGTCACATTTTATTATTACATTAAAAAATTATGTAAAATACTGGTAAATATAATGCAATGATAACAAACATTATAAGACTATAAACATGCATTACTTCCCCTCATTCCAAATTCTTTAAATTTAATGTTAGCCTATTCAGAACAAAACAAAAATGAAAAATATATGTATAAAATAAAAATAAATTATATTCATATTCATATTAATGAATTACAAACAACATTTATTTTAAATGCCAAGCCTATAACAAACTTATTTAAAGTGAAACTGAACCCTACGGCTCACTCACATCTCATTCGACATGAATTGTTTCCATGAATGAATCGTTATTAAACTGTTATTACTATAACTACTAAAGTATTATTTATTATGTAAAAAAGTCTTTGTACTTCTCTTTTGTCCCAATATCCACTTAAAACAGCATTCACATACACAAAAAATGTGTTTGGAATAACATCATCGCAGAGCGATGCTCATGACACAGCCTACCCAACAGACAAATTCAATTCAACTGAATAATTTTTTTCTGGAATAATCAGATCTTTTTTCATTGATCTCATTTCATTATAAGAGCCACAGGATGGTGCTATTGTTCTCAAGATTTTTGTTAGCCAGATGGTGAGCCTCTTACAATGGTAGTAAAGTAACGCAAGGTGTCACAGTCCCGTGACCTTCTAAAAGCACCATACCAGGCTCATCTGTTAAGGTTGTGTGGTTGAATCATCACAGCGCATACTTTTATTAGTACACATGTTCCAACACTTATCTGATTTTGTGTATACTAACCCCAGCCAATTCAACTGCGAAAAGTATTCCAGGTGTTGTATTGGCCGTTGAATTTATCTGCCCTCGCTGTGTGACTGAACATTCTGTACATATGCAGAATAAACTTTTGGCAGTGTAAACTTGCACGTATCCAATTTGAGAGAGAACAGTGTTGTTGGTTGTTTTGTTCTTCGTTTTTTTGCTTTGCACTTCTCTTTTGGGTAGTGTAAAGTCACGTGGCTGGAAACAGGATATCTGTGGTTAATAGACCTAAAGCAAACCTGAAAACTTATCTGCTACATCAGCGCTGTCAACCAATTATCTCTCAGAGTACCTTACTCACTCTGTCATTGTCTCGCTTAAGATCTTGTGTGGTTAGCTGCACACCAAGTGCAATTTTCCACACTTTTTTGCATATGGCCTCACTGATTATTGGTATGTTTAGCTCACTTTAAATATACATCACATGATGCCACTTTCAATGTTTGTAGTTGGGTGTTAGAAAGCCCTTGTTTTACACTCTTCTGTCTTTCTGTCTCTTCAGAAGTGCAGGGTGCAGACGAATGCGCACATCACCTGCGGCTGGTGACCAGCTCGTCTGCACTTCCCCCGCAGTACTGGCTGACCCTGCAGAGTTTGCTCCGCCACTTCTCTCGTATATGTCAGGCCTCAGCAGCTAACCTGCTCAGTGCTCGTGCCCTCGCTGAGATCTTCAGTCCGGCACTCTTCAGACATCAGCCCACCAGGTACATCCTGACACATATGCTAATGAATCATGTTGTTGCCAGCTAGCCTGCTAGCAAAAAAAACGGATGTTTCTTTTTTCCTTCCCAGTTGTGAGCCCAGCCCAGAGGCACACATCAGGATAATTGAAGTCTTGGTGACCAGCGAATGGAGTGACAGTCAGGCAGCTCCAGGTAAATACACTATAACGATGATAACAAACCACTTTAAGACAATGGTTTATCAACCATTTAGTGAACCAACCTTTAAATTATTTAAATTTAGTTATCTTAAGAATCTTAATAAATGCTGGAGAAAAAAACCCCACAGAAGTACAACATTTAACTGATGTCTTATTTGAATAATGCCATGTCATGGAGTCAAAAGGGTTGAGAAACATTTCTCTAAAGCTTTGCATACAGTCTAGGCAATGGGATGGTGATGGCTTACTGGATTCAAACCAGTGTTGTCAAAATAAGCACCATTGTCAAACATGCACATTTAATTATGCATTGGAGTAGGTTGCAACAATGGGGAGAAGATAGGGAAAGGTACATGGAATTTAAATTTGTGTAATGGGCTGGCACCTGGGTTTGCTGCATGAGACACCTTGGCTTACTGGTAAGTGCTAGCCACTAGGCCACAGCTCCAACTGATGTTCATACTTTTACAACATACATTTTACAACGTGCGTGCGTGCATGGTGCGTGCGTGCGTGCGCCACGCTGCCCTGAACACAGACCTGTTGTGTAGTTGGGCTTTTATAGCACTAGTAAAGTCTCTCTCCCTGTCTTTATCCGTCTAACTCTCTCCCAAGTCTGGCTGTGTGACAGTTTAAATGTTTTATTACCTGTTAGGGCCTATTTATACCTTACCCTGGCATGGAGCAAGCTCAGCTGTCAGTAATTTGCACCTGCAGGAGGCTGGGTTGGGCAAGACAAGTCCAGACTCAAAAGCACACTTGCCTCCTTACTGCTTGGGCAACTCAGTTTCTTCCTGTACAAACTTTTACTAAAGCGTGGGTCACACAAGTGCCACCTTTTACTGTTTCTTGTTGCCTTACCGACCTGCCCATACTTGATTCCTGCACATGTGGCATTGTGTAGCTGTTGATATGCGTGTTAATTTGAGCGTGCGGATGCGTGTGTGCACATGTTCCTAGTTACTAGGTGGCTAATTTAAGCAGGTGGCAAAAGGCCCACTTGGAATTGGCTTCAAGTGCGGTCTGCTCCACAGAGCTCACTTGTTAGCTTGCAGCGGCGGCTGTTCTGTCTTGCATGCATTCTAACACACACACACTTTCAACGATCACTTCCGAGCACTTTACTCCACCCCCTGGCCCCCTCCTGCCTGTGCCACGTTCCCCTCCCAAAACATAAGGTTGCATAGCTCAGCAAATATTTGAACCTGAGCGAGTTAATCATGAGACTGAACCCTTGGAGCCAGGGAGAGTGAATGAGCAGAGAGAGAGAGAGTCGGCTAGCAGCAGTGCGATTCCAGCAATCATTTACCTAGCCGTCCCGGAGCAGGCTTCATTCTCCACCCCTCTCAGACCTCCTTTAGTTCTCTGGACTCAACCCGTCGCACCAATTATTTTCTTTCTCAACTCGGATTTTGCATGATTTCTTCAGACTGCTGCAGTGATTTTGAGACTCCTGCACCAGTCAAGTTTGAACATTTTTCAAGACAACAAGAGTACCATCTTTTTGGATTTACCAAGAATCACGAGTAATGCTTACCGGAAAGACTTGCTGAACGAAAGGCTTCTTGACTTCTGCTGAACATGCACAACTTGCAATGTAAGTGTGTGGTTTTGGTGTCTTAGGAAGTTTGGTGTAATGATTGGGTTACTTTTATCAAAAGCAGTTAGGTAGATGGAAAATGTATCAAAGTAAAGCAGCATGTCATCACTTCTGGGAGTTACCTGGTTTTTCATAGCGCATGATAGTGGTTCTTTTAGAAGGTCCTATTTTGTGTCATGATCTAGCTCTTTCACTAAAGCTCTGACAGCCTTGAATATCAGTGCTACTCTTCTGTATGAGTGTGTACTTGATACTTGTGTGTATCAAGACTAGCACTCCAAGTGAGACCTGCTACGAAAAGTGGGTTAACTTGTTTGACTGACACCGGCATGTCTGAGCATGCGAGATGAATGTGTTGCATTATTCATCGGCTCCAATAAAAGTTAGGGTATAGAATTTCTTTAAAATGCAAGGAGTCCACTAAAATTCTAAATTTAAGTTTTTGAAAATTTCACACTTCCTTTTTTTTTTTTTACACACTTCTTTGATGTTCCAGTGGCAGTCAGTTACATTTGACTTACTGCATGACTGTTAAGCACCCCAGCTGAAGTGCCTTTCTGACCTGTCATTAGAGTGCCAAGCATGACAATAGCCCAGGTTCCTGTGACCATTTTAACCCTACTGAGAAATGCGGCTATTTCAGGTACCCTCTCAAGCATGTATAGCTGAGCTCTACCCTCCTACAGTCCTCTGTGAGTCGCATGTGGGGATTATAAGAAGTATTTGCAAGCTGTGCCTGCCTCCTGACCTGGCCTTGTCTTTGACGTAGGGACTGCCTACGTGCCGCTGCAGCAGCGATTTTGTCTGCCTACCAGCAGAGAGGTTGTGCTGAATGCTTATGCTCAGTGAGGCGGGGCTTAGCAAATCTGCATCACAGATACAGGAAGGGAGGGGGTGACAGAGAAAGACCGTAAAGCTTCAGTTCTTTTTCTCATTCGAAAGACGCTGTGCTGCAGTGCACCTTGTCTGTGATACAACTGGCAGCATCAAAACGGCTTTGAGAACGCTTGTGTTCCACACGGATAAAGGATATCCCTGGATCACACAAATAAGAGCAGATACATTTTTCTTTTGATGCACTTTTCATTGTCGACTTTTGAATGGACAAAGAGCACTGTTGCAATGACATCATTGCACTTCGGACTTGGAAGAAATAGAGGCAGGTGATGTGGCAGGAGTGGCCAGCAACAGTCCTGCAGCACCATTGGCTGGGGTAAGTGATGTAATGGCTTTCACTGACCCCACTTTCCTAGGCTTTTCAAAAATTGGTCTCAAACTGATGAGTGTAAAGAACCTGGATTTATAATATACATTCGGAGGAGGTTTGCAAAGAAACTGCATGCGTATCCTTCCAGATACGCAACACATCTTTAGGCATGGCGAATTTAGAGAGTCCACAACTTGACACTGGATCAGGATCTGGATAAGACCTCCTGTTTTACATAGAAATAGATGTGCCAGGTAACTGTTGACGTTGGTGCATTACAAACATGTCATTCGTACGTCTAAATTTGATGGGTGACAGCTCTGTCTGTGGTCTTGGATGCATTTGTTGGTCTCAAAATGGGTTTAACATTTTGCCATTGATGTTTTCTTATGGTAACAGATACATTAATCGTTGTGTGGAATATTGTGTATGTTTTAATGGAGGTACCACAAAAAGCATGGGATGATTTGTTGGTTCGATTCTTTTATTTTATTTATCTGATTTAATATCTTTGTCTGTGAGTTTTATACCCTGTGATTGCACGAGGCAGAAAATGCTTAGCGATGATGGTGACTGAAGTGAACAAAAGAAGAGACAGTGAGTGTGCATGAGATGATGGGGGGGGGCTAAAAATAGCCCACCACTTCAGCTCTGCCTCATGCTCCACGGAGACTGCACTGCCCCCGCTGCTTCCCGTCACATGGCCCAGCAGCCAATCAAATGCATTCTCTGCCTCTATCCAGCGAAGCAACATGTTCTCAATGGTTGAGGATTCTTGCATGATTGTGCACAATGCATTGCTTTGAAAAACCCATTGGTGGGTATATGCCTGCTGTCCAATGTCATTACTTCTAGAAACCGTGTTAATTCTGTTCAGAAACACTTGTTGAAAGGACGCATCAAATAACTTGTTTAAAATCTACATTATTCCCTGTTTTGTATCTCCATGACTCAGTATTGTGATCGGTGCATCTCACGAATAGATTATGTGGTATAATGTTGACCAGATCAGGAAATGATGATTAAATTAGGTTTTTTGGAAGGGGCAATGAAATGCATTCTCCCTGAGTCAAGAATCCGACTCCCTGCTGAGCGCTCAGGAGGCATGTGCTCAGCTGCATTTAATGAAATGGAAGACACTGGGAGGGGAGGAGGTAAGAGATCTGGGAAACTGCAGTAACCGTTGCATGCTTTTAAAACATGACTGTCGCATTGGAAGGAAACCTGCATCATTTACTTGACAGCAAAAGGATGTTTTGAGGGTTTTCATTTTTCTTCACAAGATTAGCATTCTTAGGTTGGACTGTTGTTTCATATTGAAAACACCGATATGTCAGGACGCATAGATTTGGGCATGCCTGCACATGTTTTATATGTAAATGACCTTGAGTGCTGCTAGTTCATCAGCAGTTAAGTTCTCAATCAGTTTCTCTCATTTCTCTTTACAGCACTACCTCCCAAGCCACCCAAACCAACGTCTGTCACTAACAACGGTATGAACAACAACATGGCTCTGCAAGATGCTGAATGGTACTGGGGGGACATCTCCAGGCAAGTAGTCATCAAACCTAGTGATTGGTCAGAAGCATGCTTTTTTATTTATTATTATTATTAATTTTGCTTCTTGTAAAAGTTTGAACCTCTTTCTGTTGCAGGGAGGAGGTCAACGAAAAGCTTAGGGACACTGCTGATGGTACTTTTTTGGTTCGAGATGCCTCCACTAAAATGCATGGGGATTACACGCTCACACTGAGGTACATTTCTTCTTTGTAAACCCAAGTGTGTGTCTGAATTCTTTTTTATTTAGGGTGCTTGCCTTGACGTTGCCAACTTCAAGGATTGCTCTAAATCCTAATTTTCATTGACCATACAGGAAGGGAGGCAACAACAAGCTAATCAAAATCTTCCACCGGGATGGGAAGTACGGCTTCTCAGACCCCCTGACTTTCAACTCTGTGGTTGAGTTGATCAACCACTATCGGCACGAGTCTCTCGCCCAGTACAACCCCAAACTAGATGTGAAACTACTGTATCCTGTATCTAAGCACCAACAGGTAATGGGATATGGAGTGTCCTCCTGCAGAACTTTACTCTGGATCATCTAGTTTATAACAGAAACATTTTATTGGATATGTTTTTTTTATTTATTTATAGGATCAAGTGGTAAAGGAGGATAACATTGAAGCTGTTGGGAAAAAATTGCACGAATACCACCAGCAGTTCCAAGAAAAGAACAAAGAGTATGACCGACTCTATGAGGAATACACTAGAACATCACAGGTTTGCTCTCCCTAAATATATTTGATGATTTGACTATAAGTATTTCAGTAAAGCAATCTCAGAGCTCGATAAAGTGCGTTCATTCTGACATGGTTTTTGTCTACTCACTAGGAAATACAAATGAAAAGGACTGCTATTGAAGCTTTTAATGAGACCATAAAAATATTTGAAGAGCAGTGCCAGACACAAGAACGATACAGCAAAGAATATATTGAGAAGTTTAGAAGAGAAGGCAACGAGAAGGAAATCCAAAGGTGAGTCCTGAAGCTGAAAACCTCTAAAATAGTGTTTTGGAGAACATTTCAGAAGTTTAATTCAACACCATTGCAATGTTTCATTGCAGGATCATGGTCAACTATGAGAAGTTAAAATCGCGCATCAGTGAAATTGTGGACAGCAAACGACGTCTCGAGGAAGATCTGAAGAAGCAGGCAGCGGACTACAGAGAGATTGACAAGCGGATGAACAGCATTAAGCCTGATCTCATCCAGCTCAGAAAGACCAGGGATCAGTACCTCATGTAAGTAGCTCATCTATAGTTTCTGCACTTCAAATATAACACACAGGACACAATCTTGCATTCAGAAACGACTACATGGAGAGCAACATAATGATTTCTGTTGCTGCACAGGTGGTTGACACAGAAAGGGGTCAGACAGAAGAAACTCAACGAATGGTTGGGAATCAAAAATGAAAACCAGGACGAGTGAGTATTCTTATCAGATTATAGCTGTTTGATATAAAGTCTTCCTACTTTCAAAATTTAACTCATCACTTCTTTACTACAGTCAGTACTCAATGGTGGATGACGATGAGGATTTGCCACACCATGATGAACGTGCCTGGAAGCTGGGTAACATTAACCGCAACCAGGCTGAGGCTCTTCTTCGGGGCAAGAGAGATGGAACATTCCTGGTCAGGGACAGCAGCAAACCTGGATGTTACGCCTGCAGTGTTGTGTATGTATCACTTTTTTGTGCGTTTTTTTAGTTCATATGTTGGTTGTTATTACCGACATCTATTGACATTTTTTGCAATTCATTGACTACTAAGTTGAGACTCTAAGAGTGCATGTTGAAAAGGGACATTTCAAAAGGCAATGATGACTAAAACCATCTCTTTGTCTTCTCACAGTGTGGATGGTGAGGTCAAGCACTGCGTCATCAACAAGACACCAACAGGATATGGCTTCGCTGAGCCCTACAACCTTTACAGCTCTCTAAAAGAACTGGTCTTGCACTACCAGCACACATCCCTTGTTCAGCACAATGACTCTTTGAATGTCACGTTAGCATACCCTGTCTACGCACACCAGAGGCGGTGAGGACTTGTGAACACACCCTTGGGACTCGTTACAAACACGGGAGTTGAGGAAGGGCCTCCCCTTCAAATGGAGATGCCTACAGTAAGGCTGCTACCTAGGGCTGCTTTTTGCCTTGAAACGGCTTGTCAGAAAGACAAGAAAGCAAAACACAAAATGAACATTACAGCCAATGAGACTTTTTGCCAGTCTGAATGTAGTTTTAAACTAACTCTCCAAAAATGGAGGACTTTGGAGTTCGGAGGCCTTTTCCAAATGGTGCTTGTTCATTTCAAAGCTTTACCAGCTGCTGGAATGTGGAACATTGATTAAACCTTGAGTAAAATTTTTTTTTTTTTTTTTACCTCTTCTACACCCTACCTGCTCAGTTCAGGTCCCCTTTTTGTGTGTATGTATGTGTTTGTGTGTGTACGAGAGAATGTGATATGACCAAAACTCACAGTATCTGAAAGCTATCGGGATGTTCAACATGTTGGTGTTAAACTTTCACGAACAGACCATGGAATCAGCTGATCAAATGTAGCAAGATGGCACTTTCGAAACAGTATCTACTAGTTTTCCTGTAAGAGACTCCTACTCAAACTTTGAAATGACACGTCTCGCCTGTAACAGCGCGACGAGAAGCGAATGAGATGCTTGGCATTTCCTTTGCAAGCATTATATTGACGGACTCTAAATCCATTTCTGCTTTTATGGATTGGCACGAAAGGAACTGAAACGGATTTTATGCTGTACATACATCAAAAGCTACGTGACGACACCATATTGTACCAAAAATGCAGTTCTTTCTCAGTTGTATTCTAATCTGCTATGCAAATTCTGTATTTTCTGTCTTCTCTGCAGAGTTGTGATTTTATTTTACATGTTGCTATCCATAATATAAACTTGTTTTTATTGCTTAAAGTCTTTTTGTATGCATCTAAGATGATATTTTAAGTCTCAAAATGCCAAGAAAGGTGACTTCAGTTTTACAGAAGGAGTGAGGAAAAAAGTACTTTATTACATATTTCTTTATCAGCCGCTGGTAAAATTAAAGAGAGAGTATTTTATTAGTCTTTTTCACTTGGAGCTGATTTTCTCTTGGGCAGATCCTGGAGGACATTAGTGCTGCTTCTGTCTTCATTAATAGTGATATATATCTGAACTAGAGCAAACATTAATGAATAAACCATGACTTTTGAAATAACTGCAACTGAATGATCAATGTCACAACAACACAATACTGCAGGTTCTCAATCAAATATAGACGTTTATTTTGTGATATTCTTCCCATAATCAACAGCGTATTGATTTGATCCTCTGGAGTGATGGGGGGGGGGGGACTATCATTTAGGTGATAGACATGACCCTCTCTTATATCTTGTCAACAGTATTTTTTTCTGTATCAGAAAATCCTTAATAGTGTTTACAAAGATGGATCAGCTCAGTTCGACTAGTACCCAACGTTATAGTTTGTGCCACATTCTCTAAAACGCAAAATTTTGCTACAAAGTCAGGGGAGCCTACCAGCTTGATATTTACAGCTAGCTGCAATATTTCCACTTTATTATCAGCGACGTCATTATTGCTTTTGTCTTCTGCTCTCGTCTCACTTGGCAAATCCATTTGATGTTTAACTAAACATCAATTTGACATCAGTAATTACTTTCATTAATATATTTTGAAATCGTTTGACTCCTTGTTTTAACTAGGCCCGATTGCCTTAAAATTATTCAGTTATATGTTTAAGCAGACAATGCTGTTGACTCCACCATTTTGAGTTTCTTGAATAATGGATGGAATGATAATGCTTTTTTAAAGCACGTCTATATGCACAATTGTCATATACTATTATGATTTGCCCAACGAGTTCTCAAATGATAAGGTTATTAGACCAAGTAAACTACATTGATGTTTGAGGTAAATATTTGAACTTCACATGCCAATTCTTTTCAAACTTTTACAGCTTGTGTTTTTTAAAATCTAAGAATCGAATTCTACGAATTTATTTCAGTTGAATCTCTGCAAATGTCCCTCTAAACCTACACTCAATTTCCATGAAAAAAAGAGTCTTTCATGGTATCTTATCTGGGGCTTTTTTCTTTTCTGTCTCCCATTTTTCTGTTCAATGTTTAATGTTTTTTTTTTTTTTTCAACTCTCGCTAAAGCCAACAAACTTCCATTTTTCACATTACCGCGACAGTTTGCTGGCCCTGTTCTAAGAATTTTGTGAATCCAGTTTTTTTTTTTTTTTTTTATTGTATTGTATTGATTTACAGTCATTGTTAACACAATGTTGAAATTGAGATTAACCAGTGTGTTACAGTTCTAAAAAAAAAATTCAGATCTGTATTGGCTTTTTTAAGATAAATAAATTTGTTTTAGAAAAAAAGTCTTTGGTGTTTTATGATAATTTCTAGTCTGTTCTATAGATGTCTAGCATTTGACTGTTGAACTCCATTTACTGTTTCAGAGACTTGAGGTTATGCAAATGTTGTGGTGTGATATGATGCACGACATTGATGTCACCAGTCACTAAATGGGCTGAAGGTTATAGAACATTTTGTTCTCACAGTTGCTTTTTACTTTTTTCAGTTCTTTCCTGGCCAAGAAATTCGTGAAGTTATTTCACTAAAGGGCCTAACTGGTTCTTCCGAGATTTTCAAAGGTGACAATCCAACAACAAACATGGTTTGATTTTCGAAACACAAAGTGTTGTTATTACCATGACCCACATTGGCCCAATAATGCAAAAGTATTGACATGACAAGATGAATAGGAAAATGAACAATGTGACTTAGCTTCAAACAAGTGACAAGTACATTCTACCAAATGCTTAATTTGAAATGTAAAGAAGTGGCACAACTAAATTGACTTTAGGAATACACCGATATTGACCAATGGGGAAACATAAAATATGTATACTATTGGCAGATGACCAATATATTGAACAAACGTAATTGTACATTTTATTTTATATTTAGCATATATTTATATTTATATTTTTCCTTGCTACATGTGACCCTCCAATTGAAACTCACTGGGTTGAAGTATTTTCAGTAACACTTTATATTAGTTATGTTAAACTATTCTGCAGTTAGGGACAGGTTTAATTTATGGTTGGTTTAAGGGTAGGTTAAGGTGAAAGGGAAGGGTCAACAGTGTAATTATAGAGGTAATTACAGAAATTAATTATGGCTATAATTACATGAGGGTATTTTTTTGTACACAATAAGCACATTGTATACTTTTATTAATTTAAATATTGGTACATAGTAAAGACACTTAACATACAAAGACAATATTTTCTATAAACTGATAAAATGAAGAAAAAAAATACAATTTCTTTAAACAACAAATGTAATATACATTTCTATAAAAAATACAAATGGTTAAATGTCTTTTGTATGCATACTGTTTTTTGTTTTGTTTTTACTGTTCTGATATGAAAAAAAAAATACAGTATGCATACAAAAGACATTTAATCTGCCACATGTGCATAAGGGAAGAAACGGTCTGGCAACTTCTTGTGTCCCTGAAATACTCCAAAGTCATATTGATGAACTGCTGAAAGGGAATAATTTTGAGAAAGAGATTTAAATAGCACACGCTGCATTCGTGTCCCCCTCTTACAATAGTGTGTACAATAGTACCTTCTAAAACCGGATGTCAGATGTTTTCAAATGTGATTGACATCTCAACAGCAACAATTACTGCAGCTCTTACCCTTTGAATTGCTCAAGAAAAAAAAAAAACTTTGATATTGCAAGATGTGAGAAGTGGCTTTGAAAGTTGTGACCCATTTTCTGTTGTACTATAGGATCTGGTTGACCATGCAGTTCTTTACAAAGGCACTCTGTAGCAAGAGTTTGTGAGACGGAAACAGTAAACCACAGACATGAGCAGCGTCAAATTCACTGTTCTCAGAAAAAAGAGAAGAGTGTACACCCGTACTCTCACATTAAAACAAATATTCTGATATAGATGCATGCCATGCATTTTCCACCATGATGTCACACATGATTCTTATACATTAATCTTTGCATTGATCAATAAATGAAAAAAAAAAAACATTACTGCATTGTTTTGTTTTAATATTTTTATTTATCATTGTACTAAGTCAGTGCACGGGTTTGGTTATTTGGCTTAAGTCAAGTCAAGTCAACCTTTATTTTTATAGCACATTTAATAACAACTGAAGTTGACCTAAAGTGCTTCACAGATCAAGCAAGAATACATAAACACATTTAAATACAACATCATTCATTCTATCAGCTTCAAAAACCCATTTCATGATCTATTCAAAAGTCAAAGAAAACATATGTTTTTAAAGAAAACTTACAAATGGCTAGCAATGAAGATGACCTCACAGGGAAAGGAAGACTATTCCATAATTTCAGACCCTTCACAGAAAAGGCACGGTCACCCTTAGATTTATAACGGCAACGAGGAATCGTCAATAGCAGTTGGTCAGAAGACTGCTCTAGTTGGAGAGTAAGAGTGTAAAAGGTCACTAATATATTTGGGTGCGAGACCAAATAGTGCCTTGTAAGCAAAAGTCAACATTTTTAAATAAATTAAGGTTAAACACTAAAACCAGTTAAAAGTCCTCTTTGGCTAAAATGTAATATTAAAAACATAACTAACATTGTTAAAAATTAAATATTTAATTAAGATGACTTGAAATGTTTGGTACCTGTGTTGAAGAAACGGACCAGCCTAGTGACAAAGAGGTTCAAATAGGAAATGGAACTGTTCTTATGGGAATTCTAAAGGAAGTTACAATGTACCAACTTTGATGTATTAGAGGGACATAGGAAAATGTGATGTCTTGATCAATGTGACTTTCGTCTGTTAGAATTATTTTTGCGTTCACTAAAATGTATCCATGTCCATTCCAGGCTTTGTGTTGTTATTGTTGTCATAATTTGTATGGTTTTGTTTCTCTTTTTTGTTTTTGATGGTGCTTGCCACCTCCTATTAATTCAGTGTATGTCTTGTCTAGTGAGTTTCTTGTTTCTTATTGTACCCAGGAAGTGTGGTGTTGTTTTTGGTCCTCTGTCAGTTTGAGAGGCTCAAGCATGATGTCTCTAGGAATGCTTACTATTTCCCATTATTTAACCTGAATGGAATATGATTCTTGATTTTTTTTATCTGTTACAATTTATTTATCCTCTAATGAGGCTTGAGATCACTTTTTTTGCTTGCTTAAGCAAGATTCAACAAAGACTGTCACAACTGAAGACCATTTTGCTCCCTGTTTATGGCTATGGTCTTTTTTGTTGTTGCAAATTGCTAAAGCTCTTAAAAGATTCATCACAGCAACATTGCAGGTGCGGAATGGCATGCAGAAAAGATATCTGGAGTATGACTCTGAGATATGACAGACTGAGATTGCATCACTTGTCTAACACGTAAAGTTGCAGTCTGATTGTGTTCGTCAATATATTGGGTTTGAGGTGATATGTAGTTCCCTTTCAGTCAGTCACGTTCGACGTTACGTCAGAATGACTGACGAATTGTGATCTCACCTGAGCCCAATCACTTCCGAGTGTAACTAAGCAAGCCAATGCACATTGGCAGGCGAGATTTGCATTGCGCATCCTTCCTTGCGAAGCGGGTATTTAAGAAAGAGTGCGTGCAATCGCACGTTCAAGCTTTCGCTTCAGAGCCGAGCGTTTATTCTGCTCTACAATCATCAAGAGTGTGCTACGAGTAAGAAGCTCGTCTAGGCAAGTGTTGATGGACGCCATGGTCCTCCTGCAAGTCTATCAGGCCAAGGCACTCAAAGAGCTGCACAAGGGTAGTTCTGACCAGGGTTGGATGCAGGAACTGCCCACAGCGACGGACCTCGCTCTACGTGCGACGAAAATCACCGGGTGGTCTCTGGGTTAGACGATGCCCACACTTTTGGTCCAGGAACGCCACCTATGGCTTAACCTGGTTGATAGGAGGGAGACCGACAAATACAAATTTCTCGACTCCTCAATCTCCCAGGCGATGCGGGAGAGAACTTCTCCTAGCAGTTCTTGGCTGCACAGAAGCAGACTTAGGCGATCTGGCACATCCTGACAGGCTTCTGTCTGCACCCTGCCACCGGCTGCAGCGCCCCCGCCTGCTCCTCCTTCAGAGAACGGGGGTTACAATAGTAACCTAGACGTTCCTCTTTCTTTTCGCAACCTTTACAACAACATTAATACACGTGCACAAAACTAGGTCCATATAGAAATGGTTTATTGAGTCTGTTGTAGATGAACTAGCCTAAACAAAGGCCCAGACCTGAATACATTTGATATGAATTAAGTGAGTCAAGCCCAATGCCAAATACTGACCTCCATGATGCATTTGGTTCTGAATGGGAACAAATCGCTGCATCCATATTCCTTCCAAAGTCTAGTGGTAAGACTTCCTATAAGAGTGGATGCCGTTAGCTTACTTTTAATGCAATCAACAAACAAACATTTGTGGTGTTAAGGTGCCAACGCATACTTTTGGCTACATGGTTTGTAGATAGTGTATAGATTGTACATGGGATTACAGATGATAACAGTTTGCATATTTAAGATTAATGTTTCTAATCTACATAAAGTGATTTATAACTGAGATTTATGGAATATGGAGCTTATGACAGGCATAAACATCAACTTATAGTGTAACTAGTCCTTCCACAACATCTGTAATGCATAAAAAAAGAAGAAAAAAATTAGGCCCATTAAGTATTTTGTAAGGTCATTTGCGATAAATCTTCACAGAAAAACTTTTTTTTTTAAAAGCATCGTCCTTCTCAGTTCTTTGTACTTTTTATGAACAAAACAGGGTTCTAAAATCGAATTTGATTTGTAAATAGAACACTTTAAAATTAAAAAAATGTTATGATGTAAAAAAATTTACAAAATATGATATATACTCAATGCATAATTTCTAGATCAAATTTGTGGTATTGACCATGTGAACTTTGAACAGATGGCCAAATGTTCTTACTTCCATTGAAGCACAAGATGTTCTTTGGATCATTCTCAAATCATGCCTGAGAACATGATGATCAGGTTTGTACACAAAGTTCATGCAGTTGAGTGCTGCTTTCATTAAAGCAAAAGAGACATCCATGTTAATTTTCTTAATTCAAAACTTAAATTGTATTTCTGAAAGAATTTGTACTAAATTAGTTAATACAAAACAGACAAATTTAAACAGGAGGTCTCAACATTTGGAGCTCATTCTACATCTCATTTTAACGGTTTGGTTGCTGTAATGTATCTTCGACTAAGCGGCTGATCTGTTAGTAAAGCTGAGAGGCTCAGATCTACATGAGCTTCATAAACGTCAGTGTGTCGAGCTGTAATCTCTTACTGTTAAATTTTCATTAGAGACTTGCACTTCCTGGTAGCTCTCAACCTACTTTCAGAGGGCAGACTCTCCACTTATAGCCTGAAAAAACCTGATCAATCCAAAGCATATAAAAGCTTTTAACACCAACTTGAATTCAGCAGCACATCATCCAGTGTCAGCCAACACGTGTGTGTGTGTGTGTGTGTGTGTGTGCGTGTGCGTGTGTGTGTGTGTGTGTGTGTTTGTGTGTGTGTGTGTGTGTGTGTGTGTGTGTGTGTGTGTGTGTGTGTGTGTGTGTGTGTGTGTGTGTGTGTGTTGACTTGGGGGGGGGGGGGGGGGGGGGTTGACTTGCTATGCCAGTGATTGCTGGTTGAAATGCTCTTTTGACAAATCAAGCAGCACTGGCACAATGCATTTTGTAATTTTGCTTTGGGCTTCTGCCATTCTGCTATAATAGCATTGATGTTCGCAGGGCCCATTGATGTGTGGGGCCCTAGGCAAGATCAGGAAAATACTTTTACTGATACTGATACTTCTACAGTATATATAACCACAAACATGACAGATGTACTGGAAAATGAATCACTAAAAATAAGCACACTGTGCAAAGGTTGTTGACAAATAGCATGTACATTTTTTAACATTAAAAAAGGCGCAGCGTATATTTTAGGTGCAATGACTGTGCCATTGATTTGTCACCATCATGTTCAGTTAGTTTCATTTTCATGGACTTTTAGTTTGCACTCATCAGTTTCCTGTCTCCTTCTTCTCAGTTTCCAGCCACTAGTTTGTCTCCTTGGTTACTCATTATTTTCTAGTTAGTCTCTATGGTAACTCATCAGTTCCCGAATTTGTATTGTTTGTATCGTTTGTTCTCATTAACTTTTACTCTGAGTTTGGTTAAGGTTTCCGTTCTGTTGATAAAGTCTATTTGAATAAATCTTCTTCGTCCTGCCTTCTATACCACGTTTGGAGGTATTACAGAAGAACCGAATCCACAAAGATAAGACAAATATGGAGATTGCTGTGGCATTTTCCAACTTCCTTTTGTGGAATACGCCTGTCATTTTTGCCAAATTGCCTAGCAAACTTCTTTTTGAATAATGAAGATCTCAAATCCCTTTACTGGATTGGAGCTAACTATTATTTTCCTTTGGACTTACCTAATATGACAGAAGGTAATTGGAGAGAGGCAATTCTCCAGTATGTGGAATTCATATATGCCAACCCACCTGGACCAGTCATGGACCAGTTGCTGCACCAAGCCCAGAGCCCAGTCAGCCTTCACCCTGCACCAAAGATAAGTCAGAGCCCACCACAGACGGGGAGATAATGCCTGCCGCAATGGATGTGCTTGTGATGAGGACAGCAGCCGAAGGACAGCAGGACAGCAGGATGTGCCTGGAGCCGAAGCCCCACAGTGAGTCTGACCAGATGTGTGAGCCGGCAACATCTGTGCCAGAGGGAGTGTTGAAGGAGCTGGACACGGATAAGAGGTTTATCGATTGGGAAATATAGGTAGTACACACCACGCTGCCCACCCACAAACTCTTTTTTTACTGTATATATATAATTCGTATGAATTCGTACCAGTGATTAAAAGTTGGCTAATTTTTACGAATTCGTGCGACCTCACTAATACGAATTCGCACGATTTGTCTAAACGCACGTGTTGGGTAAGTTTAGGGGCGGGGTCAGGATTAGGTCATTCGTTCAAATTCTTATGAATTGGGCAACTCGTAAATTATGTACGATTTTACAAAAATCTTACAAATTCGTACAAGTGGGGTCATATGAATTTGTACGAATTAGCCACCTTGTAAATGTATGAATTGCCGTGAGATCAAGTTGTACATTCACTTATTGTACAGAAATAAATCTGAATTACTAAAAAGTCATTGTAACTATAATATAATAACATTATAGCAATGAAGGCTGCATCTTTATAAATACATTCATGGAACCATAAGACTAATTAATACTTATAAATCAGTGTATAATGGATTATGAGCACGCGCATTTAAAAAGCAAATGCATGCCTTATAATTATAAAATATAAATATAACTAGAACTATAACTGTTCTTATAATGCAGTATAGGGCTTAATGTGTCTTTATAAATATATTTATAAAATAGTAATACTTATAAGTATAAATGGAGCTAAAATATATTATAAACATGGTCTTCATAGAAAGTCTTACCGAATTGATTGATTTATTATAATAAATGGGCTCCAGCATCCCGGCAACCCTTGCACAAGCAGTTAAGAGAATGGATAAATGGATATGTAAAAACTAAGCAATACTGACACTGGTTTGTGTGATAAAGGATGAGGCCCATGTGTCTTATGTATGTGTTATGATGCCTGACCATTGTCCCAGCCGAATTTTGTTAATGAAGAACAAGGAATTTACTTGGCAGTAACTAGACTAGAATGGGTTCACAAAAAAGTCTGATTTGAATGCTGAGAAAAGCATTTATAACAATCTTTCGGTTTCAAAAAGCAATTCACAGTTTGGAAATCAAGCGTAATTCAGCAAAAAAGTAAAATCAAAAGTAATTTCATTTCATTTGCCAAGATGTATCAGTTTCTAGACTTTTTTGCCAGCATTTTAATATTGACTCCCACTGGCATTGAATGGATTGGGTGCTTTTGACTCAACTGAGGGTCCTGAGGTTCCGATGTGTGGTATGAAGATAAGATAAAGGTTCAAAGTGCACTTTAAACAGCTCAGACCATTAGTGTACTCTTATGCAATAAGCTGTTAATGGTTTGCCAGGCATATCTATGATATTTGAGTGCTGCTCCTATATCTATAAGAACAAATATCTACTAAAAATCCCTTATGGAAAGGATGAAGCAATAAACTTTTGAGTCTACTTAGGGGTTAATGAGCAAAAATACAGTAAAGGAATTTTAGCCAACATATACGCACACTCAGTGTAATTTTAAAACAGTATGAAAAACATATTTAGACCTTGCTGCAGTTTTTTAATGAAAGTGATTAAAGGGTGGCAGAAAAAGTACCATAAAAGTAGTCTATATGACTTGCTATGACTTATAATTACAAGTGGTCTGACGGTATATGATAACTTTATGAGAGAGAAAAAAAGTGTGTTTAGCTTCAGAAGATTTGGAAAATAGCACACAACATTTATGATACTTTTACAGTGATTTTTTGTAATTTTAGAACTCATAGCCAAAGACTCCATTTACTTTAATTGTATGTAACAGAACAGTCAGTACATTCTTCAACATTTCACCGTGTGTGTGTCTGTGTGTAAAAAAAGAAAGTACATTTGTGTGAATTAACCCAAAGTCTTTACTATAATAAACAGGTGAATTAATAGCAAACTATCTAAATATATGCCAAAACCATATGTAAATGAAAACTTGACACATATGGGGCCTCATTTATAAAATGTTGCATAATAACCGTCCTACTTTTGATCGTATGATCATTTCTCAAATGCGTGTGTGACTCAGAGAACGAATGTACGCACAAAAAACGTGCATACTCTTCCAGATGTGAAATTTATAAAATGATCTTGAAAATGTGGCAATGGTTTCAGATATCCGCCTTGTAAACACATCCTAATTCATGTCATTAACATAATGAAGAGCACCTGTCAACGTAAAAGTAAAGTAAAGGATTTGGATTTTTTTTATGTTAGTGACATTAATTAGGCCGAGATCTGAAACCATTCAGCTGCGCACAATTTCAAGATAATTTTATTTCAAGATCATTTTATCAATTTATAAAGGAAAGGTGTGTACATCTGGTTAGACTCTAATGTGGTGCTAAGCATTTTTCCATGTCAAAGACCATTTTTATAAATATGACGTTGCCGTGGATTTTACCATCCATTCAAATCTGTTAAAATCTGTTTTATAAATGAGGCCCCATATCGTTTTATTCTGTTACCAACAGATCGACAGTTCTGTGCAGGTTAAGCATGCTATGAGCTTATGTCAAGTATTTCGAGCAGCTCATATAATAAGCAGAGATTATCGTCCCATGGCCTGTTCAATGATTGTCATTAGCGTACACCAGGTCAAAAGCTGAAGCTAGCTTCTAGGAAAAGATTTAGCTTTGCGCTGTTTTCTGCTGGAGCAAGACACTAATCTTGCTTAACCTGAGAGGTTATGCACTTCCAAATTTAATACAGGTGCAAAAATACCTCAGTGTTATTACCAAGAACTATGAACAGAAAAAGTGCTCAAAATTCCTTTTCTACTAACCATGCCCTTCAGTAACACTGCTGATATCTCTCATGGTAATTCCCTCCTAGATTAATGATTCATTTTGTCTTTAGCAATGTGTCTTGACACAAACTTCATTTAAACCAATGCTGCTATGAATACATATAGCATTAATTAACTGTTTGTGATGTGCAATTAATGACACAATTTGGATCCATTCAGCACACTAAGTGATTTGTGACTTTAATGTACTTGAGCTGAATTCTATGTAAATGGACCAAACAATTTGCTGTGTTAATTGACAACTGTTTAACAACTGTTCAACTGTGTCTGTAATAGGTTTATCTAATATTTATTTTTATGTTGATTTTTACTATTAACAAACAACCCATTCTCACTCCCAAGGCGTCAAAAACTGAAGCATGGTCAAGCGTCACAATGAAGATGCCAAAGGCGCCCCTCGGCGTAACTCTGGACGAATTAGGAACTCCATTGCTTTCAATGGGAAAACTGTGGCGTCAACAACAGACATGAATTTTATCAGCAGGAAATTGCGCTGAAGAAGTCTCATGCCGGACACATTGCGATATTTGGCATCGGTTCACGTGTGCCGATGTTGGTAAATAGTCGTTAATACGCTGTCCAAATAATGTTTGTTATAATGTCTTTTCTGTTTGTCGATATTAATCAGATTAGCTCTCAAGTTCAGTCACTGCATTATATCCGTCATCTCCACGGAGGCTTTGCGTTTCATTGCTTTCTAAGTCAAAACATCTAACTAAACTAACGTGATTAAACACTGTCTGTCACGTGACGTGCTATAGGCTGTAGCGAATTAGCTCTATCAATTATTAATAACCAATCATAACTTGTTATAATTGATTATGAATATTTGGGTCAGTTAATCGGGTTAACTTGATGTAGCTACATTAACATTACAACCAATTACTCAGTTCATTCTGTGGACCCTCAATATTGGTTATTAATTAATAGAAATGTAAAATTTCCGGGGCATGGGAAATGTTTTTCTTACTAAGTACTACTAAGAGCAAATAGTCAAGATCTTATATGATTAGTGACTCCAAATATGAGCTTGAGGCACGGACAACTTTATGTGTGATAGGAGCAAGACTTTATTGCACATACATACAGTTTACCAAGGGAAAGAGAGCTGAAGAATACAGGAAAACAAGAAGTTATAGCATTGTTTGAAATTCTGCAGATCAACAGCCTTGAGCAAACCAGTTTAGTTCCAACACATCCTTTAAGGTGTAAGGATACTTAATGTATCAAATAATGAGACTAGGTTTGATACTTGCATGTCTCGGCCATTTGAATTAAACTGTCCTGATGCAATTTGTTGAGGCTCCAGTTGATCTTTGCTGATGTTGTTTTGATGAGAGAGAACCAGTTGAAGTCAGAGGATCTTTGGTGAATGGAAAGACAAGGCCACAGCCTGGCACAAGCTTAGGGTCCTTAGAAAACTTCTAGTTTAGCATCATCTTCACATCAGGACTGTCACGGACAAGCAGTAAAGCCAAGGCACAAGGTCAAGGATTTGCAAAAAAAATGTCTTTATTTAGCCTACAAATCAAACAAAGTTTCAAATCATTAGGAAAAAAAAAAAAGTAACAACAGAATTAATCAAAGCAGGTCTCAACTAAACTGAGGTCAACATAACAGAACCACAACATAAGTCGGAACGTAACAAATCTGACCTAATGAATGACACAAAATGGGGGTATATATACACACAGGCTAACCTACACCAAACACAAAGGGGGGAAACTTAATTGACTACAATTAAAAAGACCCAAAATAAATCCAACCAGCAACCATAAGAATATACTGTACAAACAAACACTACTGAAACCCAATATTAACCTAACAAACAAAATATCCACATGCTGCTGTGCTATTAAAAACTTTGTAGTTCAGAGTCCCTCTGCCCACGGCGAGGAGTTGGTTCCTTCCACTTCCTGTGGTGGAGTATAAAAGTGCTCTCAAAGTCCAGCACCCCCTTTGGCAGATGACTCAGCAGCCGCATGTGGAGAAACAAAAGACAGGTATAAATCCTTAAACAATTCTTCTCAAATGAATACTATTAACCAAAATGTGTGCACTCAGATTGGGAACTAGCATCATTGTGAAAGGAATAAAAATATCTAGAAAAAAATGTGTTTGTGATTTATTTGCAAAGAAAAATAAATGCATTACCGCCACTTTAGGTGTTGGCGGTTGGTAGAACCGCCACAAGGACTAAGAGACTCAAGGGAGTCAAAAAGCCAAGAGCTTCCAGAGAGAGGGGAGAGTCCAGAGAGAGAAAGAGAGGCTGATCTTGATCAGTGATTTTTAAAAGGGTGAAGATGTCAAACCCTCTGGGGGTGTGTGAGCCAATACGAAGTTGTCCCTTTGGAGGGAGATTTTACGGCTCTTTGTGTTCGAGCAAGGCATTTAAATCTGTAATTTCATTGGGTGTTTAAGAAAAATAATCTTCAAGATTCTTATAATACCCATGCGTCACAAAGTTAGCAAAATGTAATGTAAACGAACAAATGGGGAACGAAGATTGGAGTTTATAGAGACCAAATATGCCACATGTATGATTTTGGTTTCCATAATATGCAAAGTCTGAAACATTAACCCATTAGAGTTTACAAGAAAAAAAACACATAAGAGGAAAATCATGAGACGGGGGAAAATAAGATACATGTTTATACATTTCTCAAGTGGTTATATGGAATATATAGGATTAGCAGGGTTTATTTCTCCTACTCAGTAAGAATTCATTAAGAGTCACATCTCTCAGGAATTCCCTTTTTGAGGTCGTAAAAAGCTTCTTATCCATGTAACAGGACACTGTGAGTGTCCGGGTTCTGCCAGTGGTGTTAGCTTCGGGGGAAGTTACACAGATATTTTTTGGGGAGAGTGAGTTTGCCGGACTATTCAATAAATATAATGAATAATTTGTGTGTGTGATTGGTCCAGACGCTACAAGGCCTAGACCAGTTAATCATGTTCATATCAGGTTCGAAGTAGTACAGTTAGTTCCAAAGTGGTATTTGCAGTAGAAGCACAGTAAAAACACTTACCATGCTTTTACCACAGTAACCTTAGTCTTACTGTGATAGGTGTAGTAAAAGGACAGTAACCACAACACTTACCATGCTTTTACCACAGTAACCTTAGTTTTACTGAGATAGGTGTAGTAAAAGTATAATAACTACAAAACTTACCATGCTTTTACCTCAGTATTGGTAGTTTTAAAGTAATATTTGTTGTAAATGCATTGTAACCACAACATTTAACCATGCTTTTAATGCCTAATTTCCAATCCAAAAATTGTAAGGTAAATCTGTACTTTTTCCTTTAAATAATCCTATATTTTAAACATAATGATATTTTCTTTTCTCTTTTTTCAGCTGAAAAGACCAAAAGGGCCGATCGGACTCAGTCAGCCCATTATTGTTTGAGGAGAAGTAAACGGAGGACACAGGAAGCTGCAATGGCAAATATTCGCAGTGGTATGTATGTGTTGGTTTTAACCCTTAATCAAACATTTTATCAAGGATTTGTTCTTTCTTAAACCCTTTCTTACTAAACCCATAGCCCAATCAGTACAAACATAGTCTCAAAGTCTTAATAATTCACAAGATTTAACAAGTTGTCAAATTCGTACGATACTCGTATATAATTGTATACTCGTACATAATCCTGCAACTTTTACTCCTACTGCTGTCATTGGCTACTGCCTCAATTCCTGTACATATTTATCGCGATATTTGTAAATCAGTTGCGCCCCTTCTTGGAAAGTATTCGGATGTCCCACACACTGTCAGAAAGTTTATATTAATTGCATTGTATTCTTTAAAATTATTACAAATTGGACCCTGTCTGTTCATATTCCAATGATACCTGATGTCTCTCTACACCTCATAACCTACCTCTGTTTGCAAGAGTGGAAATGCTAATTTGACTTGTCACATTACATCAGATACTCTATTATTTTGTCATGATCAGATCGGTTACACTGCTGATAACTTTCCCGTTTGGATGTAAATAGTGTTATTATTAAACAAATTCATATGAATATTGCTTGCTATTAAAAGCATACTTTTATTGCGGCAGTGGCTCAGTGGTTCATGTAGGTTGTCTACAAACTGAAAGGTTGGTCGTTCGATCCCCGGTTCCAGCTGACCAAGTGTTGAGTTGTCTCAATGAGCAAAACACCTAACCCCAGCTGCTCCTGACGAGCTGGATGGCGCCTTGCATGGCTGACACCGCCGTCGGTGTATGAATGAGTGAGTGAATGGGTGAATGTGAGGCAATATGTAAAGTGCTTTGGTGGCCATTGGGTCTGTTAAAGTGCTATATAAATGCAGTCCATTTATTGATTGAAATGCCATTATATCAGTAAACTTATTACATAAAATTGCATTTTACATTTAATTATGCAACACTCTTTACAGAAATAAAGTTATATATATATAAACTTTCTACTTGCATAAAATGTAATAAAATTACCTTCCTTTCTGTCTTGCAGGATTACTTAGTCCTTCTTTTAAGATCTCTACCACATCAAACTCAACAGCTCTTTTAAGAACCAACCCTCACAAGAGCTACTAGTGAGTCACAGTGAATCTTGCCGTGGTCAGCTCTTCCCAGGTAAAGTTTCTAGAATATTTCAATCAGTATTTACTCATCAAATGCTCTCTCCTGAATCGTATCGTAAATTAACTTATTTATAACTGTCTTAATTTATATGTTTCAAGAACAATAGTAATTGCACATAGAGTAAGTAAAGACTTTCTTGTTTTACGGCAGAGAAGGAAGACCAGCCCTTATATCAAAACAAGCTAATCGAATAAGTCCTTTGTTTTGGGTGAGGAAGGAACATCTGGTTCCCAAAGACAGAAAGCTGAGTGAGTCCGTTGGTATGTCTTGTATTGAAACATTGCTGCAATATGTAGTACATAATTTGATGTTGATAATGTTACATTGAAAAGGTTATCACTTGTGAAGCTCTTGAAACAAGTGGCAGAAGAGTATTGTTTTAGAAAGAAATCGAGCATCACTGGTGAAGGCTCAAAAGAGACCATGCCTTTCTAAAAGATCTTTTAAAACCGGTTGCTGTTGATATGCGTAAAGCAGTTTGTGTTCAGTACTTAGCTTATATTTTGTGCTGCAGTTTTATATATATAATACTTAAATTTGTATATTATATAATGTACTGACTGCTGCTTTGTAAATTTTAATCTGGAACGGGCAACTCTGGCCCTTTTGTATTCTCCTTTTTGAGGTGGAGAGTTTAACCGAAGCACACATGAACATTTTAACCAAAGTCTTCAGGTTTACTTGTAGACAATAGGCAGGTGGGTTTGAGGTTGGAGCTAAATCTGCAGGACAGTGGACGCTGAGGGCCAGAGTATACCATAACTGCTTTAAATAATGCAGAACATAAGCTGACCTGACTGTCCATTAAACAACCTAATTTTAATTGATTGTGTTTTTTTTTACTTTCAGACCAGGACTGGGGAACACCTGACAATGGGATGTTGAGACAACTGGTTGAGAAAAAGCTACACCACATCAGTGATCACATCTTTTGTTCATCAGTTGTACTGTAGGATACAACTGAAACAAACTGTTTAAGAAGAATATGAACATGATAGAGACATGTACAGGGAAGAGCAAGAAACCAGTTTAGCTGTGATAATTCAATTCAATTCAATTCAAATTTATTTGTATAGCGCTTTTCACAATACACATTGTCTCAAAGCAGCTTTACAGAAAGTGCATTTCGGAAATGTACATAGAAAAATACAGTTAGTTAATCATGTATTAATTTATGGCATAACATATCGCCGGCTTTGAGTCGTCTCTTGACAGGCGTCGAGTCGTCTCTTCACAGGCGTTGGGGCATCTGAAGTCTCCGTGAGAGGCTGGATACAAACTGGAGCTGACGAACGCTATTTACCTCGGGACTAGCGTCCCGAGATAACAGCAGAAAGGCAGATGGGAAATAATTAGCATAGCTGATGTTCATAATGTTAATGCATTCGAACTGATTCAGCAGTAGTATTAAAGGTTAAGCATTAAGTGAATGCTTGGTTAAAGAGATGCGTCTTTAATCTAGTTTTAAACTGGGACAGCGAGTCTGAGTCTCGAACAATATCAGGAAGGCTATTCCAGAGTTTAGGAGCTAAATGCGAGAACGCCCTCCCTCCTTTAGTGGACTTAGATATCCTAGGAATGACCAGAAGCCTCGAATTTAGTGATCTTAAAGAGCGCGATGGATTGTATGGCGATAGAAGGTCTGTTAAATACACAGGAGCTAAACCATTTAGGGCTTTATAGGTCAGTAGGAATACTTTGTAATTGATACGTAACTTAATAGGTAACCAGTGTAGAGATGATAAAATAGGTGTTATATGATCATATTTTCTTGATCTAGTAAGAACTCTAGCGGCTGCATTTTGCACTAACTGTAGCTTGTTTATTGATGATGCAGGACAACCAGCTAATAAAGCATTACAGTAATCTATTCTCGATGTCATGAATGCATGAACTAGCTTTTCTGCATCAGAAACAGATAGCATGTTACGTAGCTTAGCAATGTTTCTAAGGTGGAAAAAGGCTGTTCTTGTAATATATGAAATATGATTTTCGAAAGTCAAGTTGCGGTCTAGTATAACACCCAGGTCTTTTACTGTAGTGGATAAAGTAACAGGACATCCTTCTAAATTAAAGTTGTATTGTAAGGGATTTTGTGGGTAGTTTTTTGGACCAATAAGTAGTACCTCCGTTTTATCTGAATTTAATAGCAGGAAATTACACGTCATCCAGCATTTTATATCATTTAGACACTCTGTCAATTTAGATAAGTTAGTGTTTTCATCTGGTCGTGATGAGATATATAATTGAGTGTCATCAGCATAACAGTGGAAATTAATTCCATGTTTTCTTATAATATTACCAAGTGGCAGCATGTATATTGAGAATAGCAGAGGGCCTAACACCGATCCTTGCGGCACTCCATAGTCTACTGGCGTTATCTTTGATTTTTCCCCATTTAAACAGACAAAATGGTAACGGTCTGATAAGTACGATCTAAACCAGCTTAATGCCTGTCCCTGAACACCAGTGTAGTTTTGTAGTCGATCCAAGAGTATTTTATGATCGATAGTGTCGAACGCAGCGCTAAGATCGAGTAGAACTAGTATTGAGATACAGCCTTGGTCAGAAGCTAAAAGTAAATCATTTGTTATTTTAACTAGCGCAGTTTCTGTGCTATGATGCGGTCTGAATCCCGACTGGAATTTTTCATAGATATCATTTTCTTGCAAGAAAGAGCACAATTGAGCGGACACAACTTTTTCTAGTATTTTAAACATAAATGGAAGATTTGAGATGGGTCTGTATTTTGCTAAGTTATTTGGATCTAATTGCGGTTTCTTAATGAGAGGTTGTATTACTGCCAGCTTGAATATTTTTGGAACATGACCTAAAGATAAAGACGAGTTAATAATATTAAGGAGAGGCTCTTCCACTACAGGTAACACTTCTTTCAGTAGTTTAGTGGGTATTGGATCTAATAAACATGTTGTTGGTTTAGATGCAATGATAAGTTTATTTAGCTCTTCCTGTCCTATAGTTGTAAAGCGGTGTAGTTGTTCTAGAAGGGCCATAACTGAGGCTGAATCATAAGACATCATAGAGGATTGTATATTTACAATTGTGTTTCGTGCCTCTAGTTCATCTGTTTGTTTGGGTGCACTGCGCAGCTGAGATAGATCAGGTAAGCTATTTGAGAATCTATCTATAGTGGTTGGAAGGATTGTTCTGCCTGGTCGATAACGTGGCGCAACTTGACAAATTTCAGCAGTACGTATTACGCAAGATACCATGTAATGATCAGTGAGATCATCACTTTGCGGTATAATATTTATATCAGTTGGATTGGTTCCATATGATAAAATTAAATCTAGTGTATGATTTAGACGATGAGTGGGACCACTGACGTTTTGCGTGACCCCAAAGGAGTTTAATAAATCTGTAAACGCAGTCCCTAACGCATCATTTGTATTATCTACGTGTATGTTAAAGTCTCCAACAATTATTGCTTTATCGACATTGACCAATAGATCTGAGAGAAAGTATGCAAACTCTTTTAGGAAGTCAGCATAGGGCCCTGGAGGTCTATATAGGGTAGCCAAGGCTAGAGATAATATGGATTTGTTTTTTAAATCTAAGAGCGTAACATTTAGCACAAGTACTTCAAACGAATTAAACCTGTGACCTGTTTTCTGAGTAACATTAAGAATATCTCTATAGATTGTTGCAACACCGCCGCCACGACCGATCAGACGGGGCTCATGCTTATAACAGTATCCTGGTGGAGTAGACTCATTTAGACCGAAATAATCATTTGGTTTAAGCCAGGTTTCAGTAAGGCAAAGTACATCGAAACTATTATCTGTGACCATTTCATTTACAATAACCGCCTTAGGTGTGAGCGATCTAATGTTTAGAAGACCTAGCTTTAGAAATTGTTTTTGTTCACTGATATTTAGATTTTCTGGTTTAATTACAATAAGATTTTTGCTAGATCCTACACTAGATTTATTGTTTGGCCTCACTAAGCGAGGAATAGACACAGTTTCTATATAATGTTCTACACTACTTATATCAATTAAGTTGGGACAGCAAAGACTGTGATTTGGACTTTGACTTACTAGTCATATGGTGTGTAACGTCTTGGAGATGTTGTCCGACAGAACAGCCGCTCCGATTCTGCTGGGGTGCAGGCCATCAGCACGGTAGAGCCTAGGTCGCTCCCAGAACAGATTCCAATTATTTACAAAGAGCAGTTTCTGTTCATTACACCATGACATTAACCATTCATTTAGAGCAAATAATCTACTGAACCTTTCTTGTCCTAGTCGGTACGTGGGAAGCGGTCCAGACACGATGATCGTTGCTTCAGGTGATGTGCTGCGAACCGTCTCGATCAGGCTTCTGTAGTCCTTCTTCAGAACCTCCGTCTGCCGCAGCCTGATGTCGTTCGTCCCCGCGTGTAGCACCACAGCTCCGACGTGCTCGTCACCGTTCAGGATCTCGGGAATCTGTGCAGCGACATCAAGAACACGAGCACCAGGAAAGCAGTGAGTGCGCACCTTACGCTTACCTGAGGTAGCACGGATATGACGGACCATGGAAGTGCCGATGATCACGGCGGCGTCACGTTCCGGCTCGCGAAGAGGGGAGAAGCGGTTCCGGGTGGAGATCTCGAAGACCGGGAGGGGCGGGGAAGTCCTTGGTCTGGTCCTGGCTCGTGTCTTCCGCTGTGGGATCACCCAGGGTCCATGGTGTTGCCTCGGTGCCGGAGTGAATGAAGGCAGAGATGATCGCGTCCTCCTGGGCAGAGAAACGCACGGAGTAGACGAAGTCGGAGTCAAAAAGTTACTAACCACTGACTTGTGAGCATCGGCGCGTGATGTTTCAAGCGCTGATCGCCGATCTCGCAGCTCGGCTTGCTTCACCAGCAGAACACGGATCTGCTTCTCCACCGACTCCAGCTCCAATCGTACCGAAAACAGCTCGAATGTGTCCTCACCTGCACTCAGATGTAACGTTAGACACACATCCGATATGTTCGCCATTATAACAGATGAACAGTAAATTAGTAGTGATACTACCAATATCACTACTAATTTAGGACTGAAATGATGGATATAACCCGTATCCTTTCAGTGAAACGGGTGTAAAATGAGAGGGTCGATAGGCGCGAGGCCACGCGTGAAATGCTAGCGGGCTAAAGGCTAGTAGCCGAGATTCGGAAAGTTGGATCTAAGTAGCGATATCTATATTTATAAGGAATAGTGTCGAGGATAAGTTCACATGATATAAAAATAGAAAGTGCTTGTTTATAAATGAGTGGTAAAGAAGAAAATCAGGGATTAATGAATCAATTCGACGGAGCTCCAAACACAAACACAGATCGCACGCGCATGCGCAGTTCAAAATAATGAATCATTATTTTCCTACACAATACTACATTTTTGTTTTCTGTATCATAAGTGACTGAATAGGATTCTGTGGCACTCATTTTTGTTGCTTCAGCAGCTGTGAATTGATTAATATGATGTTAATGTATTTTTGAAGACCCATTTTGTATTTATCTTGAATCGCATTTGTCTTTATGCTACTTTATGCTGTGTCCTCCAATAACGAGTTGTGTAATAAAGTATGGTGAATATTGTGTATTGAAAGTGGTGTTTGGTACAATAAATATACAATTTTATTTGAGAAATTTTTATTTCTTATGAGAAATTAATTCTTATTAATTATTATTTCTTATTAATTTCTTATTTCTTAGTTTAGTTCATAATTTAAAAATAACTACATATACTTAATTACCATTATTCTTTTACTTAGGACATAAACCTTTTTGATCTGGTTAATGATATTTGGGACAACAATGCACCAAAAGTTGCACATACTTGCATGTTGTGAGAAGTATGCCCGTTTTTAGTGAAATAACGGGAAGGTATGTGAATTATGAGAGGCTGCAGTGGGCTATATTGCTACAAACACTTCAAGCATAATTGAAGATGATCCATGTTGATCATTCTAGAACATCTACTACTGCATTTAAAATGAAAGCATAGACATTACTAGTGTCAGGCATATAAGAAGCTATCAGAGGGGATGAAAAGGAAAGTTTGGTACTGTTTCTTTGTTGTTTTACTGAATGGTGCATTATCCTTGTGTAATGTGAAAATAGTGAAATGTAAAAATATTGATTTTTGTTTACTGCCAACACTGGAAATTGGATAATGGCAAGTTGTTGCAGGTTCATCCATTATATTTATTGGTGTTCATTTAAAAAATGAAAAGAAATAATAATTATTATTGTTGTTGTATATTACAGCATTTCTTTAAAACATTTCCATATCTGAAGGTCTCACAATACGCATTAAAACATAATACAAGCATGATGTTGGAATAGAAAAAGGGGGGAAAGATAAAATACTCTGGTATTTAAATGTGACTCAACAATGTTTGTTGTCCATGATGAGGAGAATAGATCTGTGTAGATTGTACTGCCCTTCCACCCTCAGGGGCCCAGCAATGGCCCCCGGAAGAGCAAACAAATATACATTTCAAATGGCTGTAACTCAAAGTCCGGTGAGTGTATCAAAGAGAAAATATGCAGGACATCTGATTATGCTATGTTTACTAAATAATGTTGGGCATAGTTTTCAGACATATGTGGAAAGCAGGCATAATGTTTTTTTTTTTAAGTGCTCACAGTAAAATATCTAATGTCAGCCTGTCCCTCATATATGTCATAAAGATTTGAACATATTTAGATATCCAGTTGTCAATTAAATATATTATTTATTTAACATTTATTGTTTCATTGCTAAACGTACCCACTTTTCTCTGACATTCTATCAATGGAACAGGAAACATGGTCCTGTAGTTCATTGAAATGTGCAGAAATGCTTAGGGTTAGGGTTGGGATCTCGGTAAAGGAGTAATTTCTCACAACATAGAGACACTTTACAGTTAACTTAATGTATAACTAACGTAATAATAACACCAAAACATACTTTGAAGCGCCGTTTTATATGGGTTAAAAGATAGTCCAATCACAGCAAGTTCTGCGATAAAGTCACAGCCAGTGACAACCCAGCTGAACAGATGCATCACACTTACTTGCCCATTTATGGTAAATGAAGACAGATCTCTTCTGATTCCGGCTGCATGGATAGATTCCTTAAATATTTAATATTTGAGCTGTGAAATATGTATTCCTTCCAATTAAATAATAAAACTCCCATTTAAAAACAAAAGACTCCTTTGTGTGGTTACCATCCAGAAACGAGGTTCACATGATCAATGACACAAATTTGTTTATTTGATTAGACTGATGCATAAATAAATTTGAAAGATAAACTTTTTTCTAAGCTATGGCCTACAGCAGGGGTAGTTTTGCAACATTTTAATTAAAGATAATTACATGTACTAACGTGCTTCTAACATTTACAGTGTATGTATAGTATATCAAAGGTATAAATGTAATCACTTCTTTATGCCATTCTCCACCATTTGAACTCTTGGAATTCAAAGAAATGTAACACAAGCATAATGAATGCACACCATTTTGAAAGCATATTCTAATATTTAATGTCAAACTGTTTAAAGACAAATGTAGTCCCAAAACTACTGTACAACAGTGTAAAAAACAGTTAATTATATAAAAAAAATAGCCAGATACAGAGGCAATATATTATAGTGACGTTAAAAAAAATTGGTATGATGTAGTAATACGTTTTTTTAAATAAATTACTCACAGTAATAATTTTACAAATTAAAAGATGAGATTCAGCTTTGTTATATGAAAATATATTTGTTTCTTCCTCCCTTTAAAGAACAAATTGTCAAAAACTTAAGCACAACATTTTAAAATATTAACTTTAATTCTATATCCTTGTGATTATTGTTCACTTTTATTGTAACTAAATGAAAGGCAACTTAAAATAGTTAATGATTATAAATGACAACAAGCACGTTCAACATGCTTCTACAAAATACATTCACGGGTATATTACATTTACATTAACCAGGCAGTGATATAATGATTCCATAGATGTAGTTATGGTGTACTATAGTGACCACTCTAATAAAAGGTTTAATGAAGCTAAATGCAAGACATTAAGTCCATCTAAATGTTAAGGTAACAAAAGGTTTTCCTGAACACTCTCTTTATCTTCAATTGTTCGGACAAACACCTGCTATATACGCTTGCAGAAATATACATTTGACTATTGCATCATGAAGTCCCTGCATGTCTAGAACTAATGGATGGCAATGAATATATCTTTTACCAAAACTCCTGATGAGCACTGACACTTTTTTGATAAAGGCATTAGGCAGACATCAAGTACAGTTTATGAAACTGAAAAGAGAAAACAAAATGCTTTAACAATATGGAAAAAGATATATTGCTATTTTAAATATTTGTTCTGCATATATCAAAGAGATCATAAGAGTGGGACTCCACATGAAGACTTTCAGAAACTGAGACAGAGCAAAGGACACATACTACGCATGCCCAAACAACAACACCCAAAGACAGTTATGATGTGGACACCACCAGGAGGATACAGGAGACAGGGAAGACCAAGGAAGACATGGAGACAGATGTTTCACGAAGACCTGAAGAATGTCAGTGACCCATGGGAAGATGTGGAAAAACTTGGCCACGGATCGAGTACGTTGGAGGACACTTGTTACCCAATGTGCCCAGCACAGGACTTGATGATGATGTTGTGAGTTTATCCATAACTTTGGGATATTTTTCTGTAAAGAGTCTTGCATAATTAAATGTTAAATGCATTTATGCAATAAGTTCACTGATATGTGGGCATGATTAAAAGTATGTCTTTAATAGCAAGCAATAATGAACTTGTTTAAAAATAACACGGTTTAAATGCAAACTGGACAGTTATCAGCAGTGTAACTGATCTGATCATGACAAAATAATTGAGTATCTGATGCCATGTGAGAAGTCAAATGAGCTTTTCCACTCTTGCAAACAGAGGTAGGTTATGAAGTGTGGAGAGACATCGTGTATCATTGGAACATGAACAGACAGGGTCCAAATTGTAATAATTTTAAAGAATACAATGCGATTAATATAAACTTTCTGACAGTGTGTAGGATATCCGACTACTTTCCAAGAAGGGGCGCAACTGATTTACAAATATCGCGATAAATATGTACAGGAATTGAGGCAGTAGCCAATGACAGCAGTAGGAGTAAAAGCTGCAGGATTATGTATGAGTATCGTACGAATTTGACAACTTGTTAAATCTTGTGAATTATTAAGACTTTGAGACTATGTTTGTACTGTTTGGGCTATGGGTTTTGTAAGACAACAACAAATGCTTGATAACATGTTTGATTAAGGGTTAGCTTGATAAAATGTTTGATTAAGGGTTAAAACCAACACATACATACCATTGCGAATATTTGCCTTTGCAGCTTTCCGTCTCCTCCGTTTACTTCTCCTCAAACAATAATAGGCTGACTGAGTCCGAAAGGCCCTTTTGCTCTTTTCAGCAGAAAAAAGAGAAAAGAAAATATCATTATGTATAACATATAGGATTATTTAAAGGAAAAAGTACAGATTTACCTTACAATTTTGTGATTTTAAATTAGGCATTAAAAGCATGGTAAGTGTTATGGTTACCATGCATTTACAACAAATATTACTTTAAAACTACAAATACTGAGGTAAAAGCATGGTAGGTTTTGTGGTTACTATCCTTTTACTACACCTATCACAGTAAAACTAAGGTTCCCTACTACGTAGGTCATGACTGACCAATAGGAATCTCGCTAGAGAGGTCAATTTACTTCGAGTGGAACTAAACAAGCCAATACACATTGGCGTGCAATCATTTGCATCAGCTGTGTGGCCTCGCAAGCGCGGGTATATAATGAGCAGCTGCTGCAATTTCACTTCAGCTTTTTTCTTCGGAGCCAAGTACTTTGTATGCTGACTACACAGAGTGAATCTGCCAACCTCTTCTGGATCTCTCCACTTTGGTGCAGGCGTGAGAGCACGGCAGCGTGAGCGGTCTTCTCTTCTCTCTTCTCTTTTTTGTTTTATTTGTTTTAAAAACTGAGCAAAAACAAAAAAGGCTGTTTTCACAGCTGGTAAGTTGCGTGGTGAGAGCGTCCAACAGCCGTTTTCACGCCTGGTAAGACCAGCGAGAGGGAACAGCGCACAGACAGGTGCACATTCCTGTCTGTGTTCGCGGTGACCGTTTCCCTACGTGCTTCAGCACCAAGGAGAGCAGTCTCTAAAAGAGCTTACACAGACAGTTCGTGTCTTTTTCAAGATGACGTTCTATCTGTGTGTTTCTGGATGTGGTCGTTACCTGGGGTCACGGGATGGTCACGATCGCTGCCTCATGTGTCTGGGCCTCTTACACGCTGAGGCAGTGTTTATGGATGAGTCATGTACCCATTGTGGGAAGATGGCCATCTCGGAGCTGCGGTCGAGACTCTCGTTCCTGCAAAGGGGCGGAGTCCCCGTGCATCTGCCTTCGGGCAGTAACACAGGAGACCTGAGGATCACGGTGAGCACGGTTCCTTTGGGGAACCAACCCCCTAGGAACCCTCATCCCTCTCACGCTCCGCAGCCAGTTGAGTTACCAACCGAACGTGGTGGACCATCCTCGAGGTGTGTACCAGTCGTTTTCTTTGGTACTCCCCGCGACGAACAGATGTCGATCGCTGCATCGAAGGGTGGGTCAGACATCTCCGTGGACGAAGGCTCGGAACCCCTGCCTCCTTCGGGTGTGTCAGCGGTGCCCGAGTGGGACTCAGAGATGATGGCCATGCTTTCCTGGGACGCCAACCGGATCGGGCTCGAGTGGAACTCTCCACCATGTCCTGAGCCCCTGAGGCTGGATGATTGGTATCACAGGGTGCCACGCGTTGGTTCTCAGAAACCCACCCCAGTGCCTTTCTTCGGAAGTGCACGAGGAGCTCACAGGGACATGGACTTTTACTGCCAGAAACCGTCTCGGTGGCTCTTCCTCCCTCACCACCCTTGATGGCGGGGCAGCTAAGGGATACACCCGTATCCTGCCAGTGATGCGGCCCGCTGCAGTGCAGCTGTGCCCTAACTCCACTTGGCCAGGAGAACTGTGTCTTCCATCCCGGGCCTGTAGGTTCTCGTCGGACCTATTCGACAAGGCATAAAAGGCCTGTGGGGAAGCTGCTTCTGCCATGCACGCCATGGCGTTACTGCAGGTTCATCAGGCAAGGCACTAAAGGACCTGCACGAGGGTGGTCATGATCCACAAGTTCTCCAAGAACTTTGTGCCGCAACGGACCTCCAGCCGATATGAGGTCAGGGCACTACAGTCCCTACTTCATTGTACCAAAGAAAGATGGTGGGTTACGACCAATCTTGGACCTGCAAGTTTTGAAACGGAGCCTCCACAAGCTACAGTTCAAAATGCTCACGCAGAGACGCATTTTCGAATGCATCCGTCCCCGAGATTGGTTTGCAGCGATCGACCTGAAGGACGCGTACTGTCATGTCTCGATTCTTCCTCACCACAGGCTGTGCCACAGGCTGTGTTCCACACCACACCACTGTGCTTTGCATTTGAGGGTCGAGCATCTCAGTACAAAGTCCTACCTTTCGGGCTGTCCCTGTCCCCCTGTGTCTTCACGAAAGTCACGGACAAGTCCTTGTTCCCATGAGAGAACAGGGCATTCGCATCCTCAACTATCTCGATGACTGGGGATCACAGGGACCTTGTGCTCAGGCACCTCAGCCAGTTGGGTCTTCAGGTCAACTGGGAAAAGAGCAAACTCTCCCCTATGCAGACAATCTTTTTTCTCAGTATGGAGTTGGATTCGGTCGCACAGACAGCGCGCCTCACAGAGCAGTCGCCTCAGTCGATGCTGAACTGCTTGAACACGTTCAAAGGCAGGACGGCGGTCCCACTGAAATTCTTTCAGAGGCTCCCGGGGCATATGGCAGTGGCAGCAGCGGTAACCCCGCTCAGCCTGCTTCATATGAGACCGCTTCAGCACTGGCTTTACGGTCGAGTCCCGAGATGGGTGAAATAACTCACGGGGTGGCAATCATACCGGCGTGCCGCCAGACCTTCAGCCCGTGGTCAGATCCCTCATTCTTGCGAGCAGGAGTACCCTTGGAATAGGTATCCAGGCATGCTGTGTTATTCACAGATGCCTCTGCCACCGGCTGGGGTGCCACATACAACGGGCATACAGTGTCAGGGGTGTGGACGGACCCCCAACTTCATTGGCACATCAATTGCCTTGAGTTGCTAGCAGTACATCTCGCTCTGAGCCTCTTAATAAAGCAGCTACAGGGCAGGAACGTGCTGGTCCGTGCTTTTAAGTGCAACACAGCGACCGTTGCGTACATCAAACGACAAGGTGGTCTACGCTCCCGTCGCATGTTGCATCTCGCCCGCCATCTCCTCCTCTAGAGTCAGAAGCATCTGAGGACGCTTCGAGCCAAGTCTGTCCTGGCATGCTCCACCGGATGGCCGAAGAGCTATCACAAGCTGTGCTTCAGGGAGAATGGCGACTCCACCCCCAGGTTCAGCTGATCCGGAGAGAGTTTGGGGAGGCTCAGGTAGATCTGTTTGCCTCCTTATAGACCTCCCACTGCCAGCTGTTTTACTCCCTGACCGAGGGAACACTCAGCAAGGACACACTGGCAAACAGCTGGCCCCGGGGTCTCCACAAATATGTATTTCCCCCAATGAGCCTACTTGCGCAGACACTGTGCAAAATCAGGAAGGACAAGGAGCAGGTCCTTCTGTTGGCTCCATATTGGCCCACCTGAACTTGGTTCCCAGAACTCATGCTCCTTGTGACAGTCCCTCCCTGGCCCATTCCTCTGAGGAAGGATCTTCTGACTCAGAGACGGGGCACCCATTTATAAGGAGGGCAATGCAAAAACTGTTTTTCCACAACTTGGCACTTCAAAATGTTTTGTTATCCTAATTCTGTGTTTGCCACTGTCTCATATTTACTACTACATGACATGAATGAATCAATAGGCTGGGCTAAACAGGCTATGATGTAGAAGTAGGTATTGATCTTCATCTGAAGAGGCTGTCTTTCTTACATTTATCTATGAAGTGATAATGTGAAAATCCGAAATGAGTCATTTCCTGAGCTTGGTTTCAATAAAAGCTAATTTTGGACTAATGAGGACCTTTTGAGCTCTGAAACTTACAGGATATTTTTATAGTACAATGACCTTGTATGTTGGTTTCATGACCCCTCTAAGAACAGAGTGTTCTGTCTGCTGAAGTGCTTTAGATATTTGATGGGGAGAAGGAGGTAACTAAAAATAGGCTAATAGGCGATGACTGTAAAAGTTGATCTTCAAGTTACATCTCATTAACTAGAATACACAAACTGAATTTGGACTACAGAGAAAACGTTTCCAGCAAAGTGAATTTAAATGTATTATTTGTGCATCACTTGCAGAAACAAAGGAGATCAGGTCACCCTGAAAATGAACATAGCGATTGACTACACTATATGTTGATGATAAATATCTTAATTTATGTAAAGAGCCTTTCCTGTGTCAAAGACCCTTCTCTCGCATACTCAAGTTTTGGTGCAACAACCATGTAAACAGTTCATATTCAGATCACTCACTTTTAATAGAAATGTTTACATTTACATGTATTCTTGCGCACTAAATTACACTTAGAAAATGGTTTGGCAAGGCAATGGAAATGTTGCTATATAAATCATTTTCCATTTGGTGATATGTGTTGGGTTTTTGGGGGTTAAAGTGTGCGCTAAAATGTTGAGCTGTGATGTTTATGCAGACGACACAAATTTGAATCTGGCCTGCTACATTTTTGGATCACTATCCCATAATTTCTGGTGCACTCTGTATTTTATTTTATTAAAAAGTGAAAGGAAGACAATATTCAAAAATAAAATAAATCTCTGGAGAGCATTTAACACAATGTAAATTTTCTGAATCTATTTGCCCATGTAATAAACATAGAATGAGCTCTAAAATGAATAACTTGATTTGACTTTTTGAGCTTATTGCCACACTGAGATAATTTTTTTGTTTTGTTTTAAATTGCAGCTACAATTTGAGACATTAAGCTAAACTCTTTGCAAATATTCTGTAACAACAAATAGCTATTCCATTTCAATGATTCTACAACAGGTAAAAGGTGTTCAGTATTAGGCATAATGCAAAAACACTAATGTTCAAAAATAACGTTACAAACCATTCTCACTCCCAAGGCGTCAAAAACTGAAGCATGGTCAAGCTTTGTCACAATGAAGATGCTAAAGACGCCCTCGGCGTCCCTCTATGGACAAATTAGGAACTCCATGGCTTTCATTGGGAAACCTGTGGCGTCAACAACAGACGCGAATTTTATCACACTGATGAAGTCTCATTCCAAAAACATTGCGATATTTGGCATCAGTTCACGTGTGTCAGATGTTGGTAAGTAGTCGTAAATATGCTGTCCAAATAATGTTTGTTATAATATCTTTTCTGTTTTTCGATATTAATTAGATTAGGTCTCTCATGTTGAGTCACTGCATTATATCTGTCATCTCCCCGGTGGCTTTGCGTTTCATTTCTTTCTAATTCAAAACACCTTAGTAAACTAGGGTGATCACTGTCTGTCACTTGACATGCTATAGGCCTAGACCAGTTAATCATATTCATATCAGGTTCAAAGAAGTACAAGTGGTATTTGTAGAAGAAGCACAGTAAAAGCAACATCTACCATGCTTTCACCCCAATAACCTAATTTTTACTGTGATAGGTGTAGTAAAAGGACAGTAACCACAAAACTTACCATGCTTTTACCACAGTATTGGTAGTTTTAATGTGTAATTTGTTGTAAATGCACAGTAACCACAACACTTACCATGCTTTTACCACAGTAACGTCTCGGTTACATATGGTAACCCTTGTTCCCTGAGGGACGGAACGGAGACTGACCAATAGGAATCTCGATAGAGAGGCCAATTTACTTCGATTTACAAGCCTGATAAGCTGGCCGCCCCGGCGTGTGGCAGAAGATGTGGCGACGGGACCAACCTCTCCGTTCCCTCCCTCAGGGAATGAGGGTTACCATATGTAACCGAGATGTTCCCTATCGGTCAGTCACTACTACGTAGGTCATGACTGACCAATAGGAATCCCTACCAAAGCACCACAGCCACTGCACCCCATCCTGCACCCCGTGCAAGCCTCTACACTTTGAGGCTTACACAGAGTGTATCTGACACTGTTGTTCCGTGATAACCCATACAGTGAGATATTGGATAACACTGGGAACGTGTGCCCTTTCTGTTTAGGAAGGAGAACACTGCGTAAGCCACTTCTTCAAAGAGTTATGTGGAAAATCCATATGGACTAGCCCGAAGGTTGTACTGCATATGAAATAATGGTTGACTTAGCCCAAGGGAAAGACACAGGCTTCTGATAGGAGCAGCCGTGGCAAATATACACATATGGGATCCCCGTAGGGTCACATAGGCTTGGCACCGGACGCCCCGCCACATCAGGGCTGAGGGTGTTGGAGGACTTGACAGGTTTTTCACTCTGGAGCAATAAGGGTGCACAGTAGGGTGCAGCAAGCCTACAGAGCCGGACCTCTCGGTGCTTCTACTCGTTTAGGGTGAGAGCACGGGAGGAGACCGGCTCTACACGTAGGCTATAATATCTAGTGAACATGTTAGGTGTTGCCCAGCCCGCAGCTCTACAGATATCTGTTAGCAAGGAGCCACTTGCCAGCGCCCAGGAGGATGCAACACCTCTCGTGGAGTGTGCATGCAACCTGAGCAGGCAGGGCAGGCCTTGTGTTTAGTAAGCAAAGGCGATGGCATCCACTATCCAGTGGGCCATCCTCTGCTTGGAGACAGCCTTTCCCTTCTGCTGGCCTCCGTAACAGACAAAGAGCTGGTCTGAGGTCCTGAGACATTGAGTTCTGTCCACGTACAAACCAAGGCCAGACAGGAGAAAGCAAAGTCAGGGCTGGGTCTGCCTCCTCCAAGGGCAGCACTTGCAGGTTCACTACCTGGTCCCTGAAGGGAGTGGTAGGAACCTTGGGCACAGATCGGGGTCTTAATACTACATCTCTAGGCAGGATTCGTCGACCAAAAAAGCCTGCAGGTCCCCTACCCTCTTGACAGAGGCCAGTGCAACCAGTAGCAAAATCTTCATGGAAAGAAGCTTTAAGTCTACTGATTGTAAAGGCTCAAAGGGAGCATCCTGAAGTGCTCGAAGCACCAGGGAAAGGTCCCAAGAGGGTATGGAGGGGGGTCGAGGAGGATTTAATCGTCTCGCCCCCCTAAGAAACTGACGACCAGTCTTTCCAACTGTTTTGCCATCTATGTGGTCGTGATATGCTGAAATAGCTGCAGCATGTACTTTGAGGATGGAAGGAGACAGCCTTCTCTCCAACCCTTGCTGCAAGAAGGAAAGCACAGACTCTATCGAACAATTTCAGGGATCTTCTCGGCGAGAAGAACACCATTCGACGGGTTCCACTTCAGGGTGTATACTCATCTCGTGGACGGCGACAATGCTGAAGTGATGGTGTAAAGTACCTCTGGGGGTAAGTCACCTAGAACCCCCGTAACATTAGAAAAGCATGGCTGATTTTTTTTTTTTAATTAGGAAAGAACAGTAGCTAGACAGTAAGTGAGGTGGGAGAGAGAGAGAGGGGAGAAAGGATCGGGAAAAGTCCATGAGCTGGGACTCGAACTCAGGTCGCCCCGAAGCACAATTGCAGTACATGTTGGCACACTTGCCCACGAGGCTATCGACACTGACATGAACTTTATTTTTAATGATGTTCCAGTAAGATCGAATCAGTAGAACACTTCGTTTGTTGCTTCATTTTCCTGTGGATTCGTTTTTAAACAAGATACAGTTTGACACAGGCTTTTAGGAGAGAATGAATATAAAAGATGATGTAGTGACAACTAGATTGGATCCGACAGTCTCATGTTTATCATTTCTCACTATTGCTTTGTCTGATACAGATCGTTTGAAATGTTCTGAGTATTTATACTGTAGCACCGTACTCAAACTGAATTGATATGATAGTTGTGATTTGCCGTTCTTTTCTTTGCTTATGGGTTTAATGCGATGGATGATTGGATACAGAAGAAAGCACATAGAGAACATCTCGGTTACATATGTTACCCTAGTTACCTGAAGGAACGAATGAATACGTACGTAAGAACTGAACTGACGAATTGTGATCCAAATTTGTCAGTCATTACCTACGTAAAAGCCGACTGAAAGGGAACTCTGCTTTTGTTATTGTTTTGATCAAAGCCATTCGCTGTGATCATGAATCAAAGCTTCAGTGAGCAACATCTCCTGTTTTGTCATCATAAAACATTACAACACGTTTCATTTTATCTAAAACACAACATTGGATCGATTGCTCCGGTCTGCCTCGCTGTCTTGCTGCTGTGTGGTTTGCGTCTGTAAGCTCTGCATAGCTTTCCGTTTTGAATCTCTATTTACTATCATTCCTTGTTGTTTATATCTCTAAATATATCGAACTCATCAACCAGATATATTATCTAATTTTGTCTGTCACATTGATATGACTTCGCTAGCTTTAATCTAAATCACTATTGATAGCCTTCAGCTAGCCTGTTAACCGGCCATCCGTGTTTGCCGTCTTTTTTTCTCTCCCACACACTCACACCTTTTTTGAGTCCATCAAACAACTGTGGTGAGTAGATCAGTCAACAAACACGGTGAGTAATGTCTTCTCCTGTTATTGTCACTTGCACTGTGTGTCACATGGGTGAACGTTAGTACCACATGTTCCTGGATCAATATCTTTGTTGATCCTGGAACAACTTTCCAATCAACCAATCAGATTTCAGGGACAAGTTTACAGTTTATGTCAAGTTTAGGCTTAGAACCAGGGTAAGGTGCTTCAACATCAGTGTTATTCACCTGTCATTTCCCTCTGATTTGAGGGAAAAGTTATGGGTAGGGTTAGGTTTAGGGGTAGGGATAGGGTAATAACTACATTTTGCAGCAGGGCAACTGGGTGGCCGTAAGACGCTGTAGTCGCGGGACAAATTTTACACCGCTCTTCTGTTCCTATTACCTCTAGTAATATGGCACTTACTCTTAGAGCTCAAACATGACAATCTGGGCCTCAGGTCAGGAAGCAGACAGACTGGCTAAACTGACCGTCTTCTAGCTGTCTCACGTCACTGAGGTCAGATAAATCCCATCACATAGAGACTCTTTCACCTAGATATCATCATATAGAGACTGTGTCTGTTTCCCGAACTAGGAAATACAAAAAACTCCCAAACTCATTTAAGGGTAAAAATTTGATTGATGTTCAACAAATAAAAAACAAATATAATGTAGATGAACAAATGATAAAGCTCGGGTTGCTGAATATTCAATTCCTTTCTTCAAAAACACTTATTTTTAATGATATGATTACAGACCATAACCTAGATGTGCTGTGTTTGACAGAAACTACTAAATGAGTCCACCCCGCAAGATTACTGCTATAAACACGATGATTGTTTAAAAGGAAAAGGTGGAGGAATTTGCTGTAATTTATAGCAATATCTTCAGTATTACTCAGAAGTATTCAAATATAATTCTTGCGAAGTTATGTTGCTTTCTGTAACGTTATCTAGCATAAGTGATAAATCCCGTTCAACATTTTTGCTAGCTACTGTATACAGGCCACCAGGGTACCATACAGATTTTATCAAAGAATTTGCTGATTTTCTATCAGAGTTTCAATCAGTTATTTTTTTTATCTAATAACCTAGAATACTGTCTAACAATTGATGGTTGCTCTGTCAAGTCTTCTCCATCGGTTAGGAAGCATTGTGTGCTCTTTGATACCAATCTATCATTTGAAAGCCACGTTTCTAGCATCTGTAAAAGATCCGTGGGGGGGTCCATGACGTGAACAGTCTCTGGCTCGGTGGGCAGGACATGAACAGTCTCTGACTCGGCGGGTATGACGTGAACAGTCTCTGGTTCGGCGGGCATCAGTCTCTCAGAACAGATCTCAAAAACTCTGGCCAGTTGATAATACCTAGAATATCAAAATCAACTGCAGGCGGTAGATCATTTTCCTATTTAGCACCTAAACTTTGGAACAGTCTCCCTAACATTGTCCATTTACCTGGCATTTGCGCAAAACATTATACATTTCTATTATTCAAATCAGTTATATGATTATTATCCACCTTTCCAATCCACCTTTATTTATAAAGCACTTTAAAAACAACACTGTTGACCAAAGTGCTGAACACAGTCTCAAAAATAAACAATAACATACAACAGAAAAAAACAATGAAAATAAATACAACAAAAAATTCAAAGCTGAAAGTCAACCCTCAAACTGAGTTAAAAGCAAAAGAAAATAAATGAGTTTTTAGACGAGATTTAAAAACAGAAAAAGACTCAGTCAATCTGATGTGCAAAGGCAGCTCATTCCAGAGTCTCGGAGCTGCCACTGCAAACGCACGGTCGCCTCTAGATTTACGTCTGGTCTTGGGGACGACCAGCAGTGCCTGATCAGCCGACCGGAGCGAACGAAGGGGGGTGTAGGGCACGAGCTGATCCGACACGTACTGAGGGGCCAGGCCATGCAGATATTTAAAAACAAATAAAATAATTTTAAAATCAATACGAAAGTGCACAGGGAGCCAGTGGAGGGAATGGAGGATGGGTGAAATATGGTCAAATTTTCGAGTTCCCGTTAGAAGCCGTGCAGCTGCATTTTGAACTAATTGCAATCAAGCCATAAGTGATTTGCTAAGACCACTATAAAGCGCATTAGAATAATCTAAATGGGTAGTGATGAAAGCATGGATTAAAATTTCAAAATCATGTCGAGATAAAACTGGTTTTACTTTGACTAGTTGCCTCAGCTGGAAGAAGCTAGTCTTCACCACTGCACTAATCTGGGCATCAAGTTTTAAACAACCGTCCAGCTTGACTCCCAGGTTTGTAACCACAGGGCTAATGTCTCGGGTTAGACAACCCAGGTCAGCAGGAACCGCAACAGCTGAGTCACTAGGAGCAAATAACACAAGCTCAGTTTTACTCTCATTTAAGTACAAAAAATTCATAGCCATCCATGCTTTCACTTCATTCAGACACTCTAAAAGAGTTTTTGACTGACTTAGCGGCACATATATTTGGCAGTCGTCAGCATAAAAATGGAACGAAACATTGTGACTTCTAAGGATTAACCCAAGAGGCAGCAGGTAGATTGAAAAAAGTAGAGGCCCAAGGACAGACCCTTGAGGAACTCCGCACAACAGAGGAGCGGAAGAGGACACAGCATCACTGACCTGAACTGAAAAACTTCTGCCTTCCAAATAGGACATAATCCAGGCTAGGGCCAACCCCTTAATGCCCACATAGTTCTCCAACCGAGACAATAAAATTTGGTCATCGACTGTATCGAATGCAGCCGTAAGGTCCAATAGCAGCAGAGCAACCGTATCACCAGAGTCTGAAGCCAGAAAAATGTAATTAAAAACCCTCAGCAGAGCTGTCTCAGTGCTGTGGGCTGACTTAAACCCAGACTGGAAAATTTCAGTTATACAATTGTCGTTCAAAAATGTGCTCAGCTGCAAATAAACAACTTTCTCCATAATTTTGGAAAGCAAAGGGAGCTTTGAGATAGTCCGATAATTAGAGAGCTCCAGTCGGTCTAGACCAGGTTTCTTTAACAAAGGTGGAACAACTGCATGTTTAAAACTCATAGGTACAACTCCAGTAATTAAACTGACATTAACAATATCAAGTATGCAGGGCGCCACTGTAGAAAAAACCTCTTTAAAAAGACGAGGGGGAATCACATCATTTGGGGAGCCAGTGATCTTCATTTTACCAATAATCTTTTTAAAAAAAGGCAAGCTAACAGGCTCAAACTGGTTCAAAACAGCAGAACAGGTTACAGAAATGCCAGAGTCATTCAAAGGTGGACCAATAAGGGCTCTAATGCTCTCCACCTTGTGGATAAAAAAGTGAAGAAACTCTTCACACATTTTTGATGGGTTCTCCAAGCACTGTAATTGTGGGACATTAAGAACAGGATTGAGGGTATTAAAAAGAACTCGAGGATTGTGACCATTTAAAGAAATAATTTTAGAAATATGCTTGGTCTTTTCAGCTTTTACAATTTTTTGATAAGAGCGCCAACTCTCTCCAAGTATCTGAAATGACACTTGGAGTTTATCCCTCTTCCACATTCTTTCCGCCCTTCTACACTCGCGTCTGGCAGCGCGGGTTACATCGTTCAGCCATGGATCAGGTCTCGGTTTCGACAGCCTGGTTTTTACGGGGGCTACCGTGTCTAATGCTGCTTGACAAGCAGCATTAAAACCAGTGCATAGATCTTTAGCAGTTGTGTTAGGACTAAGAGAGGCACGATTTAGATTAAAAACAGTGGAAAATTAACAACGACACAAGAGAGGGAGATTTCAAATACAACAGGCATATGATCAGAGAAAAAAGCATCACAGATTTCAAGATTAGAAACAGTTAAGCCATGAGTTAAAACCAGATCAAGAGTGTGCCCACGTTCCTGCGTGGGGCCAGATACACACTGTACAAGATTAAAACACTCAATGACATTCAAAAAGGCTCTTGCCATTGGCTTTTCAGGACAGCATACGTGAATACTAAAGACCCCTATAATAAGGAGGCAGTCATACATTGGCACAAACTCTCAAACTCCAAAAATTTTGGAAAAGTCTGTGATGAAATCCTTGTTGTATTTGGGTGACCTATATATGAGTGCGCACAGCACTGGAGATACACCGCTCAATTCAAACAAATTCACCTCAAAGGTGGCGAAGGATACAGCGAGTGGAAGCTGTTTACACTTAAAATTTGTTTTATAGACTGTTGCCAGTCCTCCTCCACGACCTGACGTCCTCGGGGAGTTAAAGTACGAACAGTCAAACGGTAAAAGTTCACAAAAAGCACTCGACTCACCCACCGGAATCCACGTTTCCGTTATACAAAGAAAATCCAGATCACGCGACTCAAAGAAGTCCTTCGAGATGAACGTTTTGTTTGCTAGCGATCTAGCATCAGGTTGAACTGAGACACAGTGAAGGTGAGCTGGTATTCCCGTAAGAAACAGAGGACAGAAAGTTTTTTGACCATCATGCTCAAATGGCACCAAGTTTTTAATCAAGGTTCGAAGGTCTAAGAGTATTTGCCGATCATAAACCAGTAGAGAGTTGACATTTGCAATGATAATTGAAAAAAATAACATAAAAACAAACAGAGTGCGTAGAGAGAGACGGCAAGCCATAGACACCGGCGCCATCTTCCAATCACATGAGGCTGCATAGATTAGGTCAGCCGGAAAAGGAGACACTTCCTATAACTTGGTTTTTACCAAGGTTTTTTTTTTTCCATTCTGTCACCTGATGGAGTTTTGGTTCCTGGAGGGTGTTTCGGCTTGCGTGCCTCAGGGTTCGGGTCCCGCTGCTGCCGAGGCACAGCGGAGACTCAGGTCCTGGGGCTCGCAGATGGATCTGACGGCGGGGTTAGAGACGGGCGATCCCCTATCTCTTCCTTTAACCGATAGATCAGACTCTTCAGTTTGCGAGTCAGAAGCACGCGCTGCAGTTTCTTCTGCTCACGCTGAAGCACGGGTGCAGCAGCATTCCAGGTCCGAGGAACTGGATGTTGTGAGCTTGGAAGCAGATGAGAATGAAAATGATTTTGCAGTGTCACACACAACCACACACACACAAGAGGAGCTTTTGGAGGTTGTTACTCGTGCTGCTGCTAGATTAAATCTGCACTCCAGAGCTCCTTCTAAGAGGAGACTTTATGCCCTAAAATGGAGAGTTTTTGTTGCTTGGTGTACAAGCCAGTCTGTGAATCCAGTTGACTGCCCAGTTGGATCAGTACTAGATTTCCTTTAAGAAAAGTTCTCTTCGGGGTTGTCCCCCTCCACCTTAAAAGTATACGTGTCAGCTATATCTGCCTATCACATACTTCTAGAGGGGGCATCAGTGGGGAGACATCCATGGGTAACTCGCTTCCTTCGTGGTACTTTGAGGCTGAGGCCTGTGGCACGCTCAAGGGTGCCGACTTGCGATTTTGCCATTGTATTGGAAAGCCTAGCCCTGGCCCCCTTTGAACCCATTGAAGAGGTGCCAGAGAACTTTCTCACATTAAAAACTCTGTTCCTTCTGTCTATCTCTTCTCTTAAAAGAATCAGGGATTTACAAGCATTGTCAGTTGCTCCCTCGTGTCTTGAGTTTGTGCCTGGTATGGTGAAAGCGTTCCTGTTTCCAAAGGAAGGGTAAATGCCTAAGGTCCCCACTAATGTGGCAGGTCCAATAATGTTTCAGGCCTTTTCCCCGCCTCCATTCCAAGATCAGGACCAGGAGAAATTAAATCTACTTTGCCCAGTTAGGGCATTGGATGCCTATGTCCACAGAGTTGCCCTGTGGTGCAAGTCTGATCAATTGTTTGTGTGTTTTGGGTCCCCGAGTAAGGGGAAGCCCGCATCTAAGCAGACCTTTAGAAAGTGGATAGTCAATCCTATTTCACTTGCATATGAGGCGGCCGGTCATCCTTCACCGCCAAAGGTCCGAGCCCACTCGACTAGGAGTATGGCGGCTTCTATGGCCCTGTTGTCAGGGGTTTCGCTTCAAGAGGTATGTGATGCGGCAGGGTGGTCCTCTCCGCACACTTTTGTGAGATTTTCTAACCTGGATGTAGCTTCTACTCCGGGTTCTCGGGTGTTTCTAGTATAATGTGCGCTACGATTTCACATATACAGGCACTTGAGGATTATGGCGACGAGGGTATTCAGTTCCCGCAGCGCTTGATGCAGCGTGAGTTCCCTTGAAAGGGAACGTCTCAGGTTACGTATGTAACCATGGTTCCCTGAGAGGGAACGAGACGCTGTGTCGCTTTGCAATACTCCTGGCATGCCTGTGACCAACTTGTTCGACCTATCAGAAGCTGACATGGTTTGGTTCAGGGGTGCTTTATAGCTTCCTGGTCAATGACGTCACCCGCCTGTGACGTTTCGTCACGCCATTGGACTGATTTCATGAGTGCTTCATGACGCGTTCACGCAGGGGCGTCCCGCAGCGCTTGACGCAGCGTCTCGTTCCTTCTCAGGGAACCATGGTTACATACGTAAACTGAGACGCTTTCACTTTATTGAAAAGGATGAACTATAAATAGCCTATAAGAACAACATGACAAACAATGGTACACTCATTCATAATTCTGTTTACACAAAACACCGTAAGTCATCCTTTTTCAATTTTAACTGTAGGAATTCCAAGTACTTAAACTTTATTCACCAGAACCAAGACTTATAAAGCATATTTAAAATGCATAAATGTTTCGCATTGTGTTTCAACAATGTAACAAGATATTATTCAACATCTGAAGTTTTCCAAACAATGATGGGAACATTGAAAATTATTTTAATATGCAGAACTGTTACCCAATCATAGCAGTGGACATTCATTTCCAAGTCTTGATTGCAGCTCGAAATCGAAACGTAGTGTTCGAAAGTATATATATATATATATATATATATATATATATATATATATATATATATATATATATATATATGATGTATTTTTTTTAAGTAAAAGTCTTGATAATATTATAATATGTGGGCATCAGAGTTCAAAGATAAAATCCAGTTCATGACCCCTTTAAAGATTTCCATTCAGCATGCCAGTATATTTGTCGAGCACACCTAAAACAGCAAATCTTCTCATCAGATAGGATGTCAAATCTATGTTTAGCAGAAGACTACCATTCCCAGATGGAGATTTGAGAATATGAGCTGTCACAGCAGTAGGCTTTTGAGGCCCTTAGCACTGAGAGTTCTGGTGGATTAATTGCACTCCAATCCTTTTTTTATCCATTGGTAGTCCCAAAATAAACTCAATGCAATAGCGTTTTAATCCCAGTGCCCTATTACCCAGACTGGCCCACTGGATGATGTCACGGCGCTTGTTAGAGTAAAGCTAGAATTCCCATTTTATTGGGTAACCATTCAACAGTGACATAATGGTTTTAAGCATCCAGTGTGTTATATATAGATTTTATATTTTCTGAAGAAAAAGTCCCTGATGCTCACCAAGGTATTGCTGAGGTGTTGTTGGTGGTTTCCATGGTATGGTATTGGTATGATATGGTATTGTTAATTTCTAATATAATGTATGCTTTGTTCTTTACATTGTAATGAACTGCAGCTCATTTGTGCACCAAAAAAGGGCATATGTCTGTAAACCATAAGCCTTCGGCCTATATCATCATTTGCTTCGAAAGTGCAGATGAGAAAAGCCTAAGATGTAAACTCTGCTGCCCTTGCACAACATGCATATCTTTAAATATCATGAAGTTATTTTTCTTCATCTACAGATTTCTAACCTTAATCAATCCTGTTAACATGCGGTTTGCAAATTGCTTCACTTTTGTGAAACAATGTGTGAGAGAAACAATAGAAGTAGAATCCATAAATTTGATGAGAGCAGTTATCTAAATGAACAGCACCATAACTCTGCTATGATTACATGAAAGCCATTAAGGGGGTTAATTCTAAATGTCTATTAGTAATGACACCATAACATGGAAAAAACATCAACAAGATCATTGATATGTTGAACTTCACACATTTCATGTAATCTAATAGCATTAGCAACACTAGTAATTGGAAGTGTTTCAAGTGCTGTGTGTTTTATTGCTAATTTATACTAAAATTGGAGCTAGAAGTCTTAAATACTAGCACATAGATGTTCCATTTAGAATTTAATTTTTGTAATGTGTTAGCAAACACATGAAGGTTACATATGGACCTTGCTTTAAATTAAAGTGGCCTGGTAATTGCAGCTGATAAACACTTTTGGAGCTGTAATAATGTTTTTGATATTCATTTGGATCCAGATCTTGCTGCAAAGGTTGAGATTAGAATTTAGAATGCTTGTACATGCTCCAAAAACCAGATTGACCACTTTTGACCATACAAGCTGGCTATGATGATTTTTGCTTTTGTTCTACTTCTTTCCTTATCTCCTGGAACAAACTAATCTATCTTGATGGTTAATCAGTCTACCTATCAGTTAACCTGGTGGATTTTGGTCAAGCTGGTTAGAGCTGGTAGACAAAGCTGGACAAGGATCAAAAAACACATTTTAAGAACCAGCTTACTGTAGCTACCTGTGCTCAACCAACCAATGTATGGTCTGGTATAATCTTGACTTCTATCCCAAAGACACTGGCCACATTTTTCATTTTTACCTTATCACCATTTTAGCTGCAAGTTTGGCATACCTTATGCTGTTATGCTCATCCACCACATCCTCGACAGTATGAGTTCTACAGTGCAATGCACGAGTAAAAAAGTCAAGACCTTGGTCAAGATACAAGTTTCTCTTTTGATTGTTAGGTCATGATCAAGGTTTACACACTTTTGTAAGAGATTAGCCAGGTTTAAAACTGCACTATGTGTCTTTAACTACCATGTTCTTACAACCAAAATTATCAGGTACAATATATAGTGTTCATGTTGTATTGCAAATGACTGAGGTGCTACTGAGGTGGGATTCGGTTAAGATTTGGGACAGATTTTGTGATAAAGTTAGGTTTTACGGTGGGTTAAGGTGTAGGGGTATGGTCAACAGTGGGATGTAATTACATAAATTAATTACATATGTAATAACATGCTGCTATTTTTAAAACATAAGTACAATGTAAAACCTTTAAATGTTAGTACATAATAGTTAAAGACACTTAAAGTATCCCTGTAGTCGATCATTTTATCCCTTAAAACTCACCTTTGCTCACCAAAATTACTTGTTTAAACTTTTTTTCCTTGAAAAGAAAATGCCTTAAAATAGCCTGAATGTAACTGTCACGGTATATGGATCCAGTGTCTCTCTCTAGTCTCCTGCTTTGTTGTTTACATGTGTGTGAGTGTGTGAGTGGGTGTGTCCGGATCGTCACAGTTAATCAGCATCCAGCTGCGATCACTCACCAGTACCAGCTGCCACTCATCTCATCTCCTATAAATACTTACCATTTTCTCACTCCCATTGTCAGATCGTTGCATGAAGTCGTCGTGTTACCTGTTGTATTCCCGTGACTCGTGTCCCGTCTCGAGTTCCTGTGTTCCTGTTTTCTTCGTGTTGGATTTCGTTTCGTGTCTGGATTACGTCGTCACCCTTCAGAGCACCCTTAACTTCATCCATCACTCAGTGCAGTGGCGGTTCTACATTGAAGTACACCCTGGGCGAGACCCCTTTCGAGCGCCCCCCCCCCCCCTCCCCCCAAAAAAAACAAACAAACAAAGCTCTGCATAAACAGTTATATTTTATTATAACAACATAAGTGATCATTTCTCAATTGCACAAATCCTTCATTAGAAAGCCAGACTTAAGAGAATTAGGTTATTAACTATTGCAATTTAAACAGCAAACACACTTTTTAAGGTGCACAATTTCCACCTCCAACATTGCCAAATGACAATGAACACAATTCTGCACAAAATATGATATGAGTATAAGTTATCAGAACTTAAATAAATATACACTATATTAATATGCCAAAAATATATACAATCAGATATATAAAAAAGTAACAAAAGCAGAGAGCAACAATATTATTATCAACAAAAAATATTAGGAATATTATACAAATAAAATATAGAATAAATATTCTAAATAGCACAAATTCTTCATCACACAAATGTGAAAAAACACCAAAGAGGGCATAGGCCCAGAACAGAAAACAAACTAAAACCTGACCTTTCTGGCCTTCCTTGATGCAAAACAATCAATGATGTCATCGTATGCAATCTGCTCCCCTATTAAGTGATTGATACTGATGACGGCAAGTCCAGTGAGCCGTTCCTGGGACATGGTGGACCTCAGGTATGACTTGATCAACTTCAGTTTTGAAAAGCTCCTCTCTGCTTGAGCCACAGTGACTGGCAGAGTAAGTGCAATCCTGAGAGCAGTCCAAAAGTTGGGGTAGATCTCCGATAGATCCTTATCATCCATAAAAGTGATAAGCTCAAGGAGGCTCATGGTCTTTGATGGCAGGTCAGGGAAGTTCTTAATTTCCTGCACAAGCTCTCTACTGTCCAAATCAGAGTGCCCCTTAAAGTGCAGTGTGGTGCCAAGTGCCTCGCATTGATCTGTCAGCTCCACATCTGCAAGACTTGGGAAATTGGTCAAAACTCCAAATTTCTTTCCAACATTTTCCAATGTGGAAAATCTCTCTTTGATGGCTGACGTGGCTGCATCAACGACAACATTGAAGAATTCAACCTCCAACTTCCTAAGTGCATCACTGAAAGGCTCATCATGTGATTCATATGAGAAGTGGCGCTTTGTGGACCTCAGCCTTTTTTTGTTTTAATACAGCCTCCACATTCATATCTTCACAAATCTCTTTGGCCACCATCTGTGCAGTCACAAAGCCAGTTGCCCTGTAGTTCTGGAGATCTCGCTCAGTCTTCTTCAAAAGACTCACGGCTAGGTCCACATGCATGTTAGGAGACTGCATGAGTTTGCTGGCATGCTGTATTGCAGATAGCATGTCATACCAAACAACCGTGCAGATGCTGAAGCGGTACGACCCCACCTCCTCAGATAAAGATTGGGCCTCAGCCTTTATAGCAGGGTCTTTGGTGTGGTCTCTCACCTCAATTAAAGCCTCTCTCACGGCAGCTCCCTGGTACCTCATGGGCTCGACACTCTTGACCTTGCTCTCCCACCTTGTTTCTGCCCACATCTTTAAGGTGATGCTCACATGGTTCTTCAGTATGGCCCATCTTTGGGTGGAGGCTGAAAATATTGTGTACAGCTTTTGCAGGACACCAAAGTAACTTAAAGCATCAACAGATCCCTTAGCAGCATCACACACAACTAAATTCAATGTATGTGCCCCACATGGCACAAACAGAGCTCGGGGATTCTTTTCTAAGAGTCTGGCTTGAACTCCCTTATTTTTGCCTTTCATGTTTGCCCCGTTGTCATATGACTGTCCTCTGCAGTCTTCAAAAGGAATTCCCAACTCCTCAAGTCTCGTCAGGATCATGGATTCCAAGTGCTGGCCTGTGGACTCCTCTGCCTCCAAACATAAAATGTTCCCTGATATGGGGCTTCTCCATCAGGGACACCACTCTAATGACCACTGACAACTGTTCTGTGTGGCTTATATCTGGGGTGCAGTCCAGAATTATTGAAAAAAACTTTGCCTGCTTGATGTCATCCACTATAGCAGATATGATTTTGCTGCTCAACAAATCAATCAGCTCATTCTGCACATGATGGCCTAGGTAGCTGTTATGACTTGCTGTTCCTCTTTCGACACGGTTAAGGTGATCTTTCATGATGGGATCAAACCTGGCCATAAGTTCAACCTCTTTGAGAAAATTCCCATTTGATGGTGTGAACAGTGTTTCTGTGTGTCCCCTTAAAGCCAAATTTCGAATGGCCAGTGACTGCACGATAGCAGTGAGACGTGTCAGCACTGGTCTCCATCTCACCCTTTCAGCCTCCAGAAGTGCCATCTCCAGCTTATCAATAGTTGTCCCACTTTTTAACCTCACTGACAGTTCCTTCCATGCTTTCATGCAATTGATGTGTTCTGGACTGTTTTCATGTGATGTGAGATAATTGCTTGCATGTTTCCAATTTGCCATTCCTGCACTTGTTAAATTAATGTTCTTCTTGGAAAACAATTTGCAGCAGAAGCAAAAGAGGCTGTTGTTCTTAATTGAATAAATCAGCCAACTTCTTGCCATCTTTTCACCACTTACTAATGTCTTCTTAAAATATTGGTGGTGGCAACTCCTCCCATCACTCTCATTCCTACGGAAAACAAAGCCAGGTGGCACCTTACTTGGTCCTCTGCGAACCAGCTCAGTCCGAATCCTGTCAGTCAGATGTAAGGGCCAGTTAGCAGGGTCGGTTGACAGAGGCTCATCCTCACCAGTGGGGCTCAGTGGGGGTTCAGCTCCAGGCATTTCTATCAGACAGCATATTGGCACATTACTCAAAACACATAGCACAGAAACAACACATAGTCCTACTCATAAATTATCAGAAATATTAAAATTACATTAAATTGCAGTTGTCCAGTTGTCTTGTAGCCTACACACACACACACACACACACACACACACACACGATATGCACACCTGAAGGCTCATGCTGGGGAGAAGTAGAGGCAAAGAGGTCTTCATCCTCAATATCAGATATTTGTGGTGATATTTGTGGAGACATATGTGTAGCTGAGGACATGGATTGTAGCTCATCCTGAAGGGTTGAGACCATTCCAGAAGAGGCCTGTGTAGCGGAGGAGGTGGTTGGCTCATCCTGACCAGTGGCAGAGGTTGCTCCAAAATATTTTAGAAGTGCCCCTGAAATTGCAATTGAAATCAAAAGACCATAGGATAATGTTTTATACAGCTAAAACAGCCTGGGGTCAAATTGACCCAAAACATAATAGAAGGGTTACATAAACATGCTCTTACACGCTAAATGTCTGTCATTACACGCTATATCCTCCTAAAACCGTAAAACAAAACATTTTTTACGATTTTTTTCTTTCATGTCATCACATTATTTAGAGCAGAAGAAACAAATGGTAAAAAAAATACTTTAAAAAAATGTTATTGAAAAAATAAATTTTATTTATGTTATGCTATGTAGTAGTCACTGGGACTCAGTTGTTTAAAAAATAAAATGACATTAAATTATATGTATAGGCAAAAGCAATGGGATTTTATTTTTTAATCACCAATAACATTTTGGGTTTCAGGATATTTTTCAACCAAAATTTGTATATTAATCTAACTTTCATGGAGGAACCATTAGCTCTTTGGTTACTGCAAGTGCACTTTTATGCAAGTGCACTTTTAGTTATGACTTGTAAAACTATACTTAAAAAAACTATACTTGGCATACTGTAGCAAATAAATAGCAAATGTTCGTCTTTAACACTACCTACAGATTTGAAAATTCCGATGGTTATTTACAGGGCCTAACGTTAACCCAACTGATGGAAATGATAACTGAACTTGTAACAGTTTTATTGCAAAGCACAATGTTAGAAATTAGATCTCGTGATTGAGTTGAAACCAAATTATTGTTGTATAAGCATAGCAAGCATCATAGCAAAAAGGCTAACAAAGAGTAATTCCCAATTAACATTAGCCCTTCATTCATGTCATCATGGATACCGACAGTAATCATACAGAGAGAGAGAACATAGTTGCATACCTTTTTCTTTTGCTCGTTTCTCCTCTTCTTCTTTTCTTTTTTTTCAAAATTGGGCACCTGATGGCTTTGACCTTTTCTTCTCCATCCCTGTTTCGCACTCGACAATCAACAGATTTCCCATCCCCCCCAACTGTCACTCACGACCAGAAGTCAAGACTAAACCAATTCACCTTGATGACCGCATAATCGTTTTTTATTACCTTTTTTTATTTGCAGGAACTATAGGCCTGTATTTATATAATATTATGAATGAAATGTGCGTTATTTGGAAGAAAGTCGAAGTGTGTGACTAAGTTTAGCCCCAGCCCTGCCCATTAATTCTATTAGAGTATATTGCTCTAGTGTGGATCCCCCGTCCACCCCCCCCTGTCCGTTCCATTTGAGAGAGACCGTCATCCGCGCCCGCGCTTCCGCGCCCCCGCGCCCCCTCCCCTTTCCCCTCAAACAAACAGCTTCTTTGCATGGCATCTTCTCAGCAAGCAGGGGGCGCAAATTTGGCAATTCCCCACACAGTGAAATGATAGATAGACAATAATAGAAAACCGCTTCGCGGCGCAGATTTTTTTTTTTTTTTTCCTCGTGCCGGCGGCGCCGCCCCCCAAAATATGCCGCCCCGGGCAATTGCCCGGTTCGCCCGTGCCAAAAACCGCTACTGACTCAGTGTCTGACCATCGAAGTCCCTGCGCCACCGCCTGCATCACCTTGACTAGTCATCATCATCATCTTTATTTACACTCAATAAAGAGTTTGTACTTGCATCTTGTGTCCTCGTTTTCTAACGTAACAGTAACTCTACACCCTTGCCTCATTTAGTATTCGCTGTTCTATGAATATGCAAATTAGCCCCACTCACACCAGCTCAGAGATCCACTAGTTGATGATTGGTTACATGTAGTTTGTGACGTCAGAAACACCAGCGATTTTAAACTGCGATTTTGAGACTGTCTTTGGTTCACTGCAGTTTTGGGGAGAAAATGCTCAGAAATACTGCTGCCTTATGAATTTGCATATGGTTTGTTCAAAACACCCCATAGACATATAAACAACATTAAACAACATTTGATTCTTACTTAATTTGATTTATTTCACAAAATAAAACAATAAACAGTTAGTTTATCAGTAACTCATGGAAATAAAAGTTTTGAGCATAAATAGTATCACCAATACATTTTATAACTGTGATGTGTTATTTACTATTCTAGAAAAATTATTAAACTTTATAGTTATTGTTATTTTTATCATCCTTGGTATGAACTGTTATAAACAATGATGACACAGAGGAAAGATATTGCTAGAACTTTTCTTTCCAGCTGAATGTAAAAACATTGACAGCCCAACAGAATCCACCGACCTTAAAAGCTAGAGCATTTAAAGAGTCTGGCGACAGAACTGAAGGGTACGCTTATAATAAATTAAATAAATAAATTATAGTTTGTTATAATTATCAATCTTGTTCTGTGAATGGACCTTTAGATGAAGATTTTTCTATAAATTATGCCAATCCAATTGCAGAATGGCATTATTTATCAGTGAAAAGTAACTTCACAACCTTTGTACGTGTGTACATTTATGTGTTGAAATAGTTTGATCCAGTTCTTACACCGGAAATGTAGCAATATGAGGTTACATCATCAGAAAACCTTGACATAAATGAAAAAAAAATTCCTAATTGATTTGCTTTTGCTCTTTATTTATCAATTGTAAATTCAAATGTCGACATGACTGGTAAGCAAACAATTCTCAGTGTTCTCAGTCCCACAGGCAAGACTGATTCTGGTCTTCAGCCACTTAAGAGCATAGCTCTTCATGGTGACCACGGCGGTGTTAACATTACTGGAGGACAAATTGTCGAAAGTGGATGAAACTCAATGAGCAAATAATTACATAACATTTGACAGCAAACACTGGCAGCTGTAATGTGGTGTGCTGTTGGTTCCATGAATCATCTGCTAATCTGGACTAAAGGTGGATTGTGGGAGTTTATCAATTTATTTAGTGGTGCATGCTAAGACAAGCATATCTGTTATCAATGATCTTACACTTAAAGTTAGGGGTTTCTTCTGAACCCTATGACTTCTGAGAACAAATTGATCATAACTTTCCACTGAGAAGACAGCAAGTATCTGAAACAGCTGACCGAATAAGATATCTGGGTCAATGATGTAACACTGAATCAGTTCATTTGTTTTCACACATTTAGTAAAAATGCAATTCTGTGAATGTGATTTGAATACATATCTTCTATGATGAGTGTGTTTTTAGTTTTCAAATTAAGATTAAGTAAGAAAAAGTATGATACAACTGTCCTGGTATCATAATGAAGAAAAAAAGCGTTACATTTTGTAATAATAATTCCATTCATATAAAACAAACATTGAAAGGAAAACCCTGCTTCAATATGTATGTATTAAAAAACATTGTCCAGCAAGTCAAAGTCATCTGGTGCAACCAACAAATTCATGTATCACAATTAACAATGCAGAACGGAGAAAAAAAAAAAAACATTCTCTACATCTGCAGGCTTTATATAAAGCAGATGAAACTCAATGAGCTATATATATATATATATATATATATATATATATATATATATATTGAGTGCCCCTTTTGATCAAGCTACTTGATACAATGGTGTTTAATGAAATGAATTGTTTCAATAAAGTAAAGCGTCCAAAAAAATTGTAGTTTTATATTGCCCCATCTATCAACCTGTTTATATATATATATATATATATATATATATATATATATATATATATAAACTGATTAATGCTTTGCAAGTTTAATTTTACTTTAATTTCACTTTAACTTTAATCATGCCTTGCCCTCCTAGAGGCCTAAAATACAGAATACCTGAACGGGGTCATCAAGATTGTTAAAAACAAGTGAAAACATGTAATTAGCCCCTTGCATGCAAAGCAACAAAAACAACAAAAAACAGATGTGTTTGTGGCTACTTTACTTTTTATAGCGTAGAGTTTGAAATCACCATATTTCTCAAGCAGAATTTTGTGTGGTAGTAACGAAAGCTTTACAGTGCTAAGACTTTTTATTCACAACACACACAGATGAAATCAAGGCTTTGGTTCATGTTTTCAAAATAAAATCTTGGTAAGGTTCAACACCCTTCAGAAAAATAAGTTTATTCGAGTGTTCTACTAGTATACAAAAAAAAAAGTATACTTTCAGTCTGCATTTTATATACTTCTCAAAAATATACTTCATGTACTTCTCAGAAATATACTTAAAATTACAATTAAGTGTACTTGACTTATACTGAGAGAATATTTATATATAGTATTTATAGAGAAAATATAGAATATATAGGATATTTGGCCTGTACTTGTACTCAATCTTTTGATCGAGATATACTTAAAAGTATAATTAGGTATTCAAAGTATACTTGGCTTGTAGTTGTGTTAATTATTTTGATCGAGTAGCCTATTAAATATACTTTTTTTGTACATAGTTTTTCATATACAGTCTTATGAAACTTACATTGTTTGAAAATATTGATTAGAATATTGATATAAAACAGATATGTTTCTAATTCTGCGTATCTGAATTTTTGTGTAGGCTAGTCCTCTGGTAGTGAACATAGGAATTTACTTTAATTCTACTTTACTATTTCCCCACCATTGACTGAATTTTCCAGCTATCCATGTTTTCACTGTTATACGGTAGGAGGCGCTATGACACATCTTCTAGTACAAAATCTCCGGATCAAAACACAGGCGAAAAATAAGCTGAAACAAGTGCAACAAGTGATAGAAGATTGCTCACTCAAATGTAAAATAACGTGATCATCAAACCTTAAACAGCGTATATCAAAACCTTAAATATCAAAACTGCTTAATGTTACCAAATGAAATGAAGCACTACCCACAAGGAGAAAACGACTGAAGCTTTGGGGGTGTTGGACTCAATCAACTCCATCTGTGTTTTGATCATCGTTCGGAATCTGATCAAGGCGTAGTCTTTGACAAAAATTTGATTTTCTCAAATGTTTTGTTTAAAATGTTGCCTTTCTTTATGAAACTTACCGACATTCAAGTGTTGATAAAAAAAAAGTATGCATGAAGCTAATAAAATGTTTTTAAAATTAGTTAAAGTAGCCTACGTTTAAATGTATTTTTCAAGTAGCCTATAAAAAAAATAATATCTACATTTGAACATAGTAGTATACTTTAAGTGCAAAAATAATATTGTAAACTTTAAGTACAATGTTATGTTCACTTAAAGGGACTATGTGTAGTTTTTTAGGTATTTTATTATCTAAAATCAATATTTTTATTCATAAATATGTCCTCAATGGTGTACAAGAATTATTATCTTTATAGGCTATACATGTGACGGGTAGGTCCACGGAGGCTTCCATGTCGTTCCGCTATCTTGAAAAACTATAATAGCAGACAGAGTCATAAAGTACTAGGCCAACGCGTTTCCACAACGCGTTTTCGTTCAGAGCCAGCGTCATGTAACTGAAAGCAGCAGAACCGGAGGAGCAGAGCAGTGAGAGGCGCTTGTCACGGCCCTGGCACGTTTAGAAGGCTGCATTGCACTGTTATTATTCATACTGTAACATTCTTTTGTTCGTTGAGTCAAGTTGTAGTTTGTTTGAAATAACAAACCTGTTCACCCGAAGGAAAACTCGACGAAGTGCTATTAGAAGACATCCTGTCATAGCTTTTTGGTACATAACAGCTACCGTAGATGCAACACGCATTTGAAAAAGCGAGGCGCTGGACAGCACAATTCGTTTGAATGCAAAATACAATTTCACCGCTAGATGGGAGAAATTCCTACACAATGTCCCTTTAAAGAAAACATACAAGTATACTTGCAGTATAAACTACTAAACTAGTAGTTTACTGAAAGTACACCTCAGTGTGTACTTTCATAAACTAAAAATATTAGCCTACTACTTGTATTAAAATAGTAAACTACTAGTATACTTATAAGGTCACTTGTAGTAGGCTACAGATGCATTAAAAATTAGAAACCTAGTTTAAAGTTTACTACTGTTACACTTATAGTACACTTAAACAAATACTTTTATGTACTAAAAGTGGGCCAATTTAGTCCCAAACAGTATTGAAAAAGTAAACTTAAAAGTTTACTACAAGTACACATTGATATTAGTATACTTAATACATTATACTTGATCATTACTTAAGTATACTTCATAAAATTTACTTGAAGTATACTTTCGGAAGGGCAGCCATTATAAAAACAGTTATCAAGATAGAGTATCTGTTTTAACACTAATTCTCAAATCTGTAGATATTGTCATCAAGATATTATTGGAGTTATTCAAACATTTAATCCAAATATTATTAAAACATTCCTATTTTTAATTAAAATTATTGTTTACAAAATGACATTGGATAGCCCAACCTTACCACCATTCCCGAAAAACATTTAATTTGCTTGGCAAGGCTGTTATTCATACTTAGGGCTAGGCATTTGAACAAACCTTGTCCAACACTATTTGTGGTAGAGACATGAATGATACCTGAAATCATGAGGCTTGTTGAGAAGAGGTGTGCTGTTGTGATATACTCACACTTTATCTCTGGTAAATGATAAAATAAAAATAAATAGTTTAAGGAAGAGCATGAGCCATATCTGAGGACAAGTAAGGTGGACTCTATTGACTTTTGTCAGTAAGCAATCTCACAGAACACCTACATGCTAGGTTAAGCTGTGTCTAGGTTAAACTAGCTAAGCGACACACATCTACTTAAAAATATCTTTTTTAGGATTATTATTGTTTTCTAAATGCTGACATCATTGTGTGCCTTGCTGGACTAAGGTACACTGGTTATAATTTTCACTTTGTGGCACATAACAAAAAGCTGATGATGAGTAAATAATCATTACTTTTTTATAATCATTACTTTAACAGCATGACTGAAGTGCTGATACTTGGCACACATAATTATTTTTTATTATTATTTATTTTTTTACTCTTCCTTTAACACTTGATGATGAATATGACACAGTCATATTTTTTGATTTTTGACTTTTGACTTTTTTAGAGACTTTAGCTTTAGCTTTTGAGATTTTTACTGAAGTCTCCTGCTATTTAATCTCCTGCTCCTCCACTGGCTCAAGAGGTGCACTAGCGAAAGACCTTTGAGGCTGTGGTCTTACCATCTTTGTTAGCATGCCCACCTCCCACGTGGGAGACCCCTGTTCGAATCCCGCTTGGAGCGGTCGGATAGGACCGGTTATATTTGGTGCCTTGACGTGGATGGGAGTGAAGCTTAGGGGGGTGAGTGTAATGTAGGCCAGTAAGAGCTGTGCGTGTAAACCTCACTCCTCTGGCCTCAAGAGGTGTGCTAACAAGGACGCTAAAGACCGCAGCCGCCAGCGTGCCTCTTGAGGCCAGGCCGCCTCCCATGCCAGAGACCCCAGTTTGAATGTAACCGGTCCTACTCGACTCGACTCGCTCCAAGCGGGGTCTCTTTGGCGTGGGAAGTAGGCATGCTAAAAAGGACACTAAAGACCGCAGCTTTAATGTCAGTCGCTAGCTCATCTCTTGAGGCCAGAGGAGTGACCGGTACCACATGTAACCGGTGGCTTGCAACGCCAAGATAGGCGCCAAAGTTTAGGGGAGTTCAGAGGAGTATTTTGAAAGATTGAGTTTGAGCACTAGTAATATGGCTTGTGCCTTCTTTTGAAAACAGCATGTTTTTTTAAACAGTTATCTGGTTTGATCTCTGCAAGACTGGTACACTGCAACATGTTTACCTAGCCAGAGAAAGCAAACATAGTTGACTATCATGTGTTCTGTGTTGTTCTAAGCAGGAGAAATGTGTTGATACAGTTGCTCTGTCTAGCAGCCTCCAGCCTTCAAAGGCCTTGCCTGTTCCTTGAACAGTTTGTTCCAAGTGGCCAAAAGTCAATCAAGAAGCAGAGCAGAGCAGTGGGAAAAAGGGGGTAAAGGAGGAAGAAAAACTTAATTACTACATTTTCAACCCTTGCCTGCTTCTTTTCCTCCTTTAAGTTTCCGTCTTGGCTCTGAAAGCCACAGCTCTTGCCAAATACAGCTAATGTGTATGAAGCATGAATGGTCACACACTGTGCAGAGAGTCTTACAGGACACTTAATATAGCAGTTCTGCCTAAAAGCAACTCATTTCCTCTGAAAAAACTCTAGTGTGCTTTGCCTTTCTGTTCCCTCTAAATGCATTCTGAACGCTGAGTGACTCGGTGATGTCATTGCTACTCCACCCAGTGCCCCTTTGCTTGCATTTCTGGCAGGAGAAACTGGTTTTTCTGCAATCTTATATAATTCTGTGGTCACATCATTCAAGAAAGCACAAAAAGGGCTGACCGGAGATATGAACTCTAATGTTGGCATAGCATTCAACAGCCTCTGAATACATCTTGCATTTAATAGCAAAGATTTAGTCTGAACTTTTAGTCTGAAGAATAAAAGCTGCTGCACATTTGAAAAAACATAACAAGATTTTTTTAACAAGGATTAGGTTCTCCATTCCTTGTATTATAATCTATAGAATACGTTTTAACTTTAAGATTGTGCCTCATGGTGGCCTCGCGTACTTGTTTGACACGTGGCTCTCTTGAGAGGGGTTTGAAACCATGTTTTGCACCATACTGCCATCTAGTGGTTGTGTTTTGAAAATTGTCACATAAGCCCATTTTGAGGAGACTGATTTTAAAATAAATAAATAAAATAATAATTTTAAATGTTCTTTTGATAATTTACAGACTACCACAAATCTGCCTGCTATTAGAAAAATCAAGGCCTATATGCAATATGCAATACTAGCATTAAGATATTGAAAGAAATGGAAAGAAAACAGACAGTTCTAATCACCCCTGATCCAACTGTAACAATGAATCATGTTATTCCACTGTATCTCAAATAAAAGTGCACTGTGGAACAATAATCTTAAGTCTTTTTCAGTGTATAAAGTGTATTTACATGCACTGCACCGCAAAGTTATTTAAGATATTAAGAAAATAGCACGTCTCTAAACTGTACCATGGCCTCAAGCCAAACTCTAAAAGGCTACTGCTCATGTCAAATAGAATCAGGTGACAATTGCAGACATTAAAGGTATACAGTCTATTTAATTTCTGCTGAGCACATTATGAAGATATATGAGCGGGACAGCAGCAATGAGAAAGGCTGCTGAGATATTGCACTTTACCCAATATCTTTCTGACGTCATGGCCTCCATCTGTGGCCTATTCTACATCAGTAACACACATAATTCACCTTGTAGCAATACAAATTAATGTGTTAAAGGTACACTATGTAACTTTTTTTTTTTGTTCAAAATGTACAAAATTTTATAAGGATATTGTCACGCACAGAAGAGAGACACAGAAGAATGACAGGTGAGAAGTTTTATTTAATAAGCAGATGGTGGAAGTTCACAAGCCTGAGGTAGATATTGATGATAATCAGGATCTTTCAGGAGTGACAGGGAGTCTAACATTCTCTGACGAGACCAGACAATAAATGAAGGGACGTGAGGGTATTTAAGTGTTGGAAGTGATGAGCGGGTGCAGGTGTAGTGAATTAGTATTCAGGAGATAATGAGCGAATGAGTGGATTTGGGTTATTAGAGTCTGATGGTGTGGCAGGTGTTACAGATGACTCTGTGACAGTACCCCCTCCTCCATGGGCGGCTCCTGACGCCCCAATGACTCGTCGACGGGGTCGGCCTCGACCCCTAGGGGCTGGGCGGTTGGGATGAGCCTCGTGGAACTGGGTGAGGAGGGATGGATCCAGAATGTCCTCCCTTGCGACCCATGTGCGTTCTTCAGGTCCGTATCCCTCCCAGTCCACGAGATACTCCAGGAGGCGACCTCGTCGACGGGAGTTTAGGATGTCTCGGACGCGGTAGATGGAATCTTCTTCCGCGACATCAGGAGGAGGAGGTATGTCCAGGACATCAGACCCTGGGGAAGAGGAAGTTAGAGGGTCAGTGAAAGGTTTTAGAAGGGAGACATGAAATGACGGTGCAATGCGGTAGCTTGGGGGACGGCGAAGCCGGTAGGTGACTTCGTTGATTTGTCTTTCAATGGGGAAGGGACCTATATGTCGAGGACTCAGCTTCTTGCTGGGTAAGCGAAGACGGATGTCTCTGGTGGATAGCCAGACCTTTTGACCTGGTTGATACACAGGGGTAGTACCTCTCCTAGAGTTAGCTTGATTCTGATGACGTCGTACCGCTCTCTGCAAGTGGACGTGCGCAGAGTTCCATACCCTTTCACTCGTCTCAAACCAGGTGTTGACTGTTGGGACCTCCGACGGCTCCCCCGACCATGGGAACAAAGGGGGTTGGTATCCGAGTATGCATTGAAATGGTGTGAGACCGGTGGTATACTGGCGTAGCGAGTTTTGAGCATACTCGGCCCATGGGAGGAAGCGACTCCAGCTGTTTTGATTCTGATTGCAGTAAGTTCGCAGATATCTCCCAATTTCCTGTATTTTCCGTTCCGTTTGGCCGTTGGATTGAGGGTGGTAGCCTGAGGATAGGCTGACTGAAACACCGAGCAACCTGAAGAAAGCGTGCCAGACGCGGGAGACGAATTGGGGACCTCTATCAGATACTATGTCTTCTGGAAGACCAAAATGGCGGAAAACGTTTTCAAACAGTTTGTTGGCGGTTTCGAAGGCCGTGGGGAGACCCTTCAAAGGGATCAGTTTACAGGCTTTGGAGAAGCGGTCTACTACAACTAGAATGCAGGTCTGTGAGTCGGAAGGAGGGAGGTCGGTCATGAAATCTATACCCAGATGGGACCATGGTCGACGAGGTATAGGTAGGGGTTTGAGCTTACCCTCCGGGAGCCGACGTGGGATATTGGTGGTGGCACAAATCGAGCATCCTCGAACATAGCGGGAGACATCCTGTGCGATGGTGGGCCACCAGAACCGGTTACTGAGGAGTGAGAGGGTTCGGTGGCAACCAGGGTGTCCAGAGCCTAGGGACGTGTGGACCGAGTCTAGGAGGGGTAGGCGTAGTGAAGATGGAACATATGTCCTGCCTTCAGGACCTCCTGGTGGAGCCGGTTCAGCACGGGTTGCCCTTTGGATCTGATTGTCTAGGGTCCATTCAATTGGACTGACGACTACGGTAGGAGGGAGAATGGGCTCCGGAGGTGACACTGTTGATTCTGGCGCCTGAAGGCGGGAAAGTGCGTCAGCCTTCTGATTCTTATCTCCGGGACGATAGGTCACACGAAAGTTGAAACGGGTGAAGAAGAGCGCCCATCGAGCTTGGCGAGTGTTCAGACGTTTGGCTTCACGAAGGAACTCGAGGTTTCGATGATCCGTTATGACCTCGACTTGATGGTGTGCTCCCTCCAACCAGTGTCTCCATTCTTCGAATGCCAGTTTGATGGCCAACAGTTCACGGTTTCCGATGTCATAATTTAGTTCAGCCGGGGACAGTTTCTTTGAATAGAAAGCACATGGATGGAGTACTGGCTGTTCTCCTTGGTACTGGGATAGAACGGCTCCCACCCCGGTTGATGAGGCGTCCACTTCCACCACGAAGGGAAGATCTGGATTGGGATGGATCAGGATGGGAGCAGAACAGAAGGCTTCTTTGAGTTGTTGGAAGGCTTGAACCGCCGCTTGGCTCCAAGACAAAGATTTGGGTCGGCCCTTGAGGAGAGAAGTCAGCAAGGAGCTGATGGAACTGTATTGGTGGATGAAACGGCGGTAAAAGTTTGCGAAACCCAGGAACCGTTGAAGTTCCTTTGTGGTGGTGGGCTGAGGCCAGTTCCTGATGGTATCCACCTTCCTCAGGTCCATTTGGACTCCCAGAGGACTGATTACATAGCCTAGGAAGTGGACGGTGGTACGGTGGAACTCACATTTTTCCAGTTTTAGGAAGAGTTGATGCTCTCTAAGTTTTTGTAGAACTTGGCGGACGTGATGATGGTGTTCGGTTAGATTCTTGGAGAAGATCAGGATGTCGTCAATGTACACTATTACAAACCGTTGTAAGAACTCTCGGAATACTTCATTCATGAAGGATTGGAAAACGGATGGAGAGTTGGACAATCCATAAGGCATAACGAGGTATTCGTAGTGCCCCGAAGGAGTGATGAACGCTGTTTTCCATTCGTCGCCACTTCTAATGCGTACGAGGTTGTAGGCACTTCTGAGATCCAGTTTGCTAAAGATTTGGGCACCACGTAACTGTTCCAGGGTAGCTGGGACAAGAGGAAGGGGGTAGCGGAACTTGACTGTTCGCTCGTTGAGCGCACGATAATCAATACACGGCCGTAAGCCTCCATCCTTCTTCCCCACGAAAAAGAAACTAGATGCTGCAGGAGAGGTGGATGGCCGAATGAAGCGTTGTTTCAGGGCTTCCTTTATGTACTCATCCAATGCTTTCTGCTCTGGTATGGACAGCGGATAAATTCGGCCCTTTGGAGGGATGGTACCGGGCAACAGGTCTATGGTGCAATCCCACGGCCGGGGAGGTGGCAATTGGGTGGCACGTTGTTTACTGAATACATCTTGGAACATCTGATACTCAGGAGGAATCTCTGGCTGGTAAGACGTTTCAGGACTTTCGATCGAAGTGGAGTTGATATGAAGTTTAGAAGGATCGTGAAGTTTATCAGGTGGAGGTTTCAGAAGACCGGTCTTGATGACTGGCTGTATGCATGATGAGAAACAGGAATGCCTCCACTGGATGACCTCACCCGTTGTCCAGTCCACTTGTGGAGCATGGACTGACATCCATGGACGACCCAGGATGATGTCCACTGTAGACCCATCCAGCACCAGAAAAGAAATTTCTTCCTGATGTAGAATTCCAATGCGGAGTGTAACAGTGGGAGATTGGTAACAAACTTGACCTCGGCCCAGTCGCTTACCTAGTATGGTTTGAATTTCTAACTTCTTTGGGGACCTTCGCCTCGGGAGGTGGAGTCTCTTGAGGAGCTGGACGGAAATGAAGTTGCCCGAGGAGCCAGTGTCAATGAGGGCGTACGCTGGAACAGAGCGAGAACCAGTTATGACCATCACTGGAGTGCGTGTTAGCGGATAAATCATGGGAGGAATACAAATGGAACTCACCGCAGCGCGTGGTGGTCTAGTTGGACATTGGCTGATGAGATGTTCACCCGAACCACAGTACAGACAGAGGGCGTGGTTAATGCGTCGCTGACGCTCTGAAGCGGTGAGATGGAAAGAATCCACTTCCATGGGTTCTGGTGCCGGAAGGGATAGAGATGATGTAATACGTCGGGAGGGTCCTGCAGACTGATCCAGAGAACAAGCTGATAAACGTTGGGAAATTCTAATGGTGCGTTGGATGATCGCTTCTAGACCCATGACATCATCATGGACAGCGATCTGCTGACGAATGCGGGGATTCAGTCCTTGACGGAAACAGGTGATAAGCGCAGTCTCATTCCACCCACTGTTGGCCGCTAGAGTGCGGAACTGAAGCGCGTACTCACTCACCGAGGCATTTCCCTGACGATGGTGGTAGAGCTGATCATGGATGGAGAGAGCGGAAGTGTTAAGGCCGAAAACCTCCTTAAAATGCGCGATGAATGCTTCCCATGAGCGAGTGAGAGCGCTGTTTGAGTCCCAGATGTTTTGGGCCCACTGGAGAGCGCGACCTGAGAGGAGGGAGATCAGGCAGACAATCTTGGTACGATCAGTGGGAAAAACCTGTGGTTGCGCCTCCATATAGAGCGAGCACTGAAGTAGGAAACCGTTGCAGCCCTCCGCTTCTCCGGAGTACGTAGTTGGACGGGCGATAGGACTGTAGATCGTCGGCGGTGCATGTGGGTCAGGAGCGGGAGGAACTGCCTGGTTGCCGGGAGGTGTTTGTTCACCGCGAGGGACCCGTGGCTGGCCTTCTCCAGTACCTGTGGCTCCTTGCATATTGATGGTCTGGTCTTCTGTCACGCACAGAAGAGAGACACAGAAGAATGACAGGTGAGAAGTTTTATTTAATAAGCAGATGGTGGAAGTTCACAAGCCTGAGGTAGATATTGATGATAATCAGGATCTTTCAGGAGTGACAGGGAGTCTAACATTCTCTGACGAGACCAGACAATAAATGAAGGGACGTGAGGGTATTTAAGTGTTGGAAGTGATGAGCGGGTGCAGGTGTAGTGAATTAGTATTCAGGAGATAATGAGCGAATGAGTGGATTTGGGTTATTAGAGTCTGATGGTGTGGCAGGTGTTACAGATGACTCTGTGACAGATATCATGAATCTTCCGAACCGTGTTTTTGTCTTATCCTGAATCACTACCGGATATTTAAACTATTTTAAAGTATTAACTATTTAAAATTCTAAAACTATTTTACTAGGAGCCCTAGTACCTGCGTGACTCCTCATGTAAACAGAGAGAAATAGCTACAATGTTCTTCCGCAAGACGCATGCAGTTCTGTTTATTGACCGCGTTACGTAGGCCGATCGGTGTCTGACATCAAAGTACCACGAGAGCAATTCAAAAGTATACAGAGCCGTCTGCTCTCTAATCGCTCTTGCGGTTCTTTAATGTCATACACTGATCGGTCTGCAGTAAAACCTCAAGTCGAACACATCTCATTATTTCAAGATGACAACATGTTATTCTACTTGGAGCTTTTCCAGCTCCACCTCTGTTGATGAGTGGAGTTTGACCTAAGCCCTATTCGCACGGGATAAGTATTACCTGGTGACCTCTAGTCATTTGTAATAATTGCGGAGTTTGTCTGAGATCTCAATCCTGTGCGAATCGGCCATTTCTGTAATTTGTAAAGTAAAAATTCCCCCGCAAATTCCCCACTATATTTCGCCGAACACCGAGGTCCTGTGATAATATTAGTCCCGTGCGAATCGGCATCTCTGTGATTTGGCCGGATCGTATATAATTTTTTCAAATTTGTGCGCATGTGCACAAACATGTGCGCCTTGTTATACATCTTTCGCGAAGAATGGAGGCTGTGTTGGAGTGTTTTGATAGTATTTTGAGTGCTGGGTCATATCGCTATACACAACTACACAATTTGCAGAATGTGAAAGCTGAAAATTATCAGAAGAGCAAAAACAAAAAGAATGATTAGATGGAGAAGAATGACATGTATAGCAGCATGCGGTAAGGAACTTTATTCTGTTTTTGTCATAATATATCATACAGCTAGTCCTATAACGAAAAGACATTTCCAAGCAATAGCCTATTGACGTCATATCTGGGAGATAAGTCAGTAAATTTGAGTAAAATCACAGGCTTCGGTTATCCCATGCGAATGCGCCACGTGAAATTCAGATATGGGGGGGTAATTTCTAAATCACACGAGGTCACCAGATAATACTAATCCCGTGCGAATAGGGCTCTAATCGGGTTTCAATCCAGCCAGTGGAGGGCCGTTGTCCTGTAGAGTTTAGCTCCAACCTCAATTATACACACCTGAACCAGCTAATCAAGGTTTTACTAGCCCTCTGGTCCTCTTCACGTGTCGGTCAAAAATCACAGAATTTTGTTTTTTCATTTCAATGAAATTAATGTAGGCCTACTATATTTTACTTCGATAATGTTTTTTATTTAATATTTTGTATTTTTAGGGGATTTTATGGTACTAAATTAAATTTCCGCTGTATTTATAATCCATTTATTAACTTTTTGAGTGAATTTCCAACTTTCCAAATTTCCAACTGTCGTAAATCTAGAGCACAAACTTAATTTTGATCTCTTTTCAAAGATGACACTTGGCAGATTATTGGCCATTTAACCTGTTCAAATCATGTCCATGATTTGTTTTTGTGTGTGTGTGTGTGTGTTCACACAGCAAGTGCCAAAACCTTTACCAAGTTTCATATCATTCCGATGAAGAAAGAAAATTCTAAAAAATACAAATTAAAATATTTTCGGTCAAAAGTGACAGAAGACCACCAGAGGCTAGGCATAGAAACTTCCAGGTAGGTTTGTTGTGGCGAGTTGGAGCTAAATTCTACTTGACAGTAGCCCTCCAAGGACCAAGTTTGGGCACACCTGTGTTATGGGTATAGGGTTAGGGTTTGGCTGAACCTTCAAGCTGCATTCAATAGATCCAGAAAGGGAGAGCTGGACATCCAGCTCCACCCACTGGCTCTACAAACAGCTAGAGAGCAACCCCTCGAATTATGCTTTTTTTTCGGCAACACTATCCGCAGCTGTCAGGTTGGAGCTCTCGGAAAATTCCCAGTTTACAAGTTGTAATTATGAGTTTTATGAGGATGAGAACTTTTACGAGACTTAAAAGTTGCAGTCTTCTAATAACAGCAATTATGACATGACCTGAATGTCCCTTCATATTGACGTTGATAGTGTTGCTATAGAAACACATAATTACGAGTCCGAGGACATGGACAGCTCAGAGTAGAATGTCACGTGTTACAGTCATTCCTGGTATCCGGTGCCTTTTGGCCATCATAAAATGTAGAAAATCAAACTCAGTTTTTAAAAGAATTTTTTTTTTGTAGTCATGATTGGGGAATGTAAAACATTTGAAAATTGATTTAGGTCAAGCTTGAGTTAATACATTTAACCATTTATTAAACAAAATAAATGAAATGGAAGATCAAAAAATGCATACCCTAGTGACATTCTAGGGTTATTCTAATAAATGGGTACTGTGTACATCATCTTTGTGAAACTCATGTACCTTTGTCCCTTTAAAAGCATTTCAGTTAATACATTTTCAGAAAATATGAATATTGTGTATGAATTGTACTTACTTTCTCGCAAACACATTATTTTACAATCACTATCACTCTCAGTGAATGCATTGTCTTTAAAATTGTATTGTTAAAACTATGATTTTTCTACTTTTTAAATTTTCCCCTTGGATTTGTACTGTACCAGGCTGACCACATCAAATTTGAAAGCTGTGGTAAAAATAGACAATTTAAATAAGTTTCAAACGTTGTTTTCCGTCCAAAGAAGTGACAGCTTTATGATATGATGTTATTTAATTTTCCCAACTTTCATTTAAAGGGAAAGTGGTTAAAATAACAGGGTGGATATTCAATTAAGGGACAAGCTAAAAACCTTGATTATAATTGCTAAAATAAATGTAATATTTGAAAAAAATACATACATTAGAGAATTACACGGGAAAAAATCCCCAATGGTAAGTTGTATTAATTGTGAAATTGGGATGGGAACATAGGAAAAATGGTGATAGGCCTACATGTCAAGCATTTAAAATGCTGTAAAATGTCTCAACATTTTTTTTAATGAACTTTTAATTAACTCAAATGGTGTTGCTTATGACTAAGACCAGTTTAAAACATTGCCCAGCATTTTAAGGCAGTAAGATCACGAGCTTCACTGTGGAAGAGGCATTGAATCCCATGAATGACCTGTTTTGACCATTTTTACACATGGATCATGACGTTACATCCGAATTTCAAAGTTGAACGGTCAAAGTAAAATGTTTAAATCAAAGGACTTATAATTATCTGTTTAAGGTTTCCTTTGGATATATCACAATTAGCAATAAAATTGTAACTTTTGTATTCAGAAATAACATAATTAGCAGGATTTTGTCTCGGGAATACATGACTTTTATTTTGAAAGGCTTCATCGATTGTAGCCACATGTAAGGAAATGGTCACGTCACACTACCACATCAGTTCCATAATGTAGCTTCTAGCTAGTGAAAATAGATGTATCATTCAGTATGTATTTCGATAATCAACGGTTTTTATTTCAGAGGTCACTGTTGTGGATTACCACTACATGAGCGAGTTCAGCACCAAAGGGTCCTGAATTGCGCTGTTATTTTCGGTTTCAGTTGTCTTAACCTAAACAGGCTAACGCAGTTAGACACATAACAGCTTTTGTTTATCAAAGATGAGCTCTTAGATAAACAGTGAACGATCTAAGATCATAAACACAGCTGCAGAAGTATGGAGGAAAAATACAGCAGTAATGTCATCTCCAGTGGGAAGCTGGGGCGAGTTGAGGTTCCAAATGCCAGGTAAAACAAGAGTGTCCAAATATTACACTAAAATAACAATCTTACTGTAACATTACTATGGCAGTACCACGTTACATTGATGTTATGAGGTGGTGACGCTGGTTTTATCACGGTAGCATGTTTAAAGATAAACATACCTATTTGTAAGTGCTGCTAACGTATTGTAGTGGACCGTCTTGAATGACTTACATAAAAGTACCTTATTATTCTTGTTGGAAATGAAATACCAATAAATACTATTGTATGTTGTAGTAGTACCATACTTGTACCATACATATAAGTACCATAATATTTCTATGTGATGCATCGTGACACTCTACCATAGTATCACTACAGTACTCTTTGTATGGTATCTGCTTTTTTGTTCACCACATTCAGAGAATACTTTGGTATTACCATGATAGTGTCCAAAACCTATAGCATTGCAATGTTTTCCATGGCATTTTATGGTAATACCATTATAAGAATAGCTCAGCTTTATTTAACTACTTTTCTACTTTACTGAATGTTATTTTTTTTTTTTTTCAGACTGACCCGGTACATAGTATTACTCTACTTTACAAAGCTGCTGAAGGCTTTTGGGATATTTGAGTCATATGATCTCCTCAAAGTTGTGCATATTGTACAGTTTCTCTTTGTTTTAAAAATGGGGTAAGGAGTGACATCACACATGTACCCATTAAAGAATACAAGTGTCATGATTGTTTGTTTCCATTATTTCTGATCATATAAAGACCATCTCTCTTCTGCATAGGTGTGCGATGATATTGGTTTTCTTTCAAAAGCCATTCTCATCTGGAAAAATGATCCCCAAGAGACAGGTACAAAGTGCTTCTAATTCTAGTTTAACTGTTCAGTTCATCAGTTTTAAAACTCTTACCACTTAAAGGGTTAGTTTAACAAAAAAACTTGCCAAACCCCTTTGTTCATCTTTGAAACGCGTGACATATTTAAAAATTGTCTTCCTTTTAGTCCATCCTTTGAAAGTCCATGGAACCAGAACATTCCACACATTAAACACATTCAAATATTGTTAAAGTGATCCATATAGGTGGTTTAATCCAAATCTTCTGAAGATTCAGTTTAGGCTTTTATTCACTTAAAAATGAAACCGTTAGGCACTTGCCAAATTTAATACTGGTTAATTTTGATGCATTAAAAGTTACAGCAATAATAGCATGCTAATTCTGTATATGTTTTGGAAGTAAAATGGATTGCAAATGCCATTTCATGTGGACGTATTTTTAACATGGCAGCCCGGATTTCATCTGTTTAACTTCTGATTTCAGTGGATAAAAATACTCAAGCATGCTGTCATGAGCTGCGTCATTTCCCTGTTGGGTTTCTTTGGGTTGACACTCTGTGGGCCTCTCAGGTATGTCTTTGGGCTGAATCTAAAATAAACTTGTTTCATTATTTTTTGTTCTGTTATTTATCAAGCATTTGGCCTAAACTTCAGTGATTTCTTTCAGGACCCTTTTGCTGTTTGAGCACAGTGATGTGGTGGTTATTTCTCTCCTCAGCGTTCTCTTTACCAGCTCTGGAGGGGGACCTTCTAAGGTCAGAAATGAAGAGAAATCATAATCGTATCTCAGAATGAACCATAGTTACCAGCTGACACATTTCCATGTGCTCTTTTTTTATATAGACAAGGGGTGCTGCTTTATTCATAATTGCTGTGATCTGTCTTTTGCTCTTTGATAATGATGATCTCATGGCAAAGATGGCAGAGCACCGTATCCTTACAACTCTAGCAGAAATGTGTACACTTATTACATCAAGGTAAAATCTGTAATTTCTGCCTCTTTAATGACTTGCAGGCAAAATGGCAAAAATAACAACTGTTTTCCAACTAAAGGGAAAGTTATTTCAGACTCAGAGGTGGATAAACATTTTATTCTTTGGAATGACATTTACAGATTAATAATTCACAATATCATCATGAATGTGTATTTGGAAATGTTTACTTTTTGGTTTTATCTACAACTGTATAATCCTTAACACTGTCTTATAGCTGAGGGGCACCATGACAGTGCTCTCACCCATGCGTTGTACACAGGGATTGCCTTTTTGGGTGTGGCGGACCACAAGGTGTGTTTTTGATCATTTAAAAATAAAAATATTTAAGAGTGTTTGTTTACTACAATACTGACTCCAATGAAGGATCAGTGATATCATGGTGATTAACTCTCATTTTCTGAGCAGGGTGGAGTGGTTCTGCTGGTTCTAGCTCTGTGCCTGAAGGTGGCTTTCAACACAGCATCTAGAAAATTATCAGTGGAGATTGGGGGCGCAAAACGCCTCTATGCTTTATCTAACCTCGTGTCTGCTGTAGTTCTGCTGCCCTGGGTCGTAGTGCTGTCTGCAACCACTGAGGTAACGACCAGCAGAAGCTTTTTTTTCTGTTTAACCAGGGGTCCAGGCCCAGTAGAGGGGCTCAGCAAACTTTCAAAGGTGGCCTCAAAATTACTTAAAATAATTTTAAATATGCTAAAATATTTCTTATTTTAGTTAATCCATTCAAAGACAGTTTGTTTCCTTTAAACGATCAGGGTTCCATCGGAAAACCTGAATATATGAGGTAGCCGAACTTTAAAAGTGTGATTTCTAGACTTAAAGTCATGTAAATGTATAAAATCTTAAAACGTTTTGGGTGTTTTTGTCCATGAGACATTATTTTGGTCCCTTTCCCCTGACGTGAAAGACTACAGATTTGAAATGTGTTTTCATAAGTTAAGTTTATTTTGTCAGTGTCATTGGGAATCAGTTAGCATTGAGAGTACAGTCAGTGTAAAATTATTCAAACAAAAACAGTGCACCATCTTCAGATGCATTAGCTTTATCATAAACACTTAAAACAATACAGACACTCATGAAACCTCCTTTTTTAAAATGGAAATCCGCAGAATAAGGTGGAATCCTGGTCTGGCCTCATCTTGCCATTTGCCATGATCATCTTCTCTGTGATGATTCTGGACTTTTACGTGGAGTCTATCTGCACCGCAAAGCTGGAAACCTCACGCTGTGCTCGATATGGCTCCATCTTCCTGTTCCTCAGTGGCCTGGTGCTGGCAAACTTCTGGACCCACCCACTAACCGACCAGCTCAGAGTGATAAGTAAGCCAGGAAACAACCGGCAGAGTAGCACTGAGCATGTGCTGTCTGGTGGAGTGCTGGTCAGTGCCTGCTTCTTCATCTTGGGTAAGTTAATATCTCTGATAGAAGATCTAATGCAAAGAATGTATTTGAAAGATTTATATATTCCCCTATCACCGAACCAGTCTGATATATAAATGTCAAGTGTATGATAGGGTGTAGATCTCATAAAAAAAGTAGAAGTAAAAATGATCATCATAGTGTTGTAAATGTTAAAACAGTTTGTTAAACCACCTCAACAAAAAGGTGTAGACGTAAAACTCATTGAAAGTACCACATTTTACTTATTCCTAATTAAATGTACCATTTGATGTTTTCAGCTGATAGCATACTGTCAGCCCCTTCCTCAAAAGGTCAGAAGGGAACACTGGTGGGTTATTCCCCTGAAGGAACTCCTCTTTATAACTTCATGGGTGACGCGCTTCAGCACACGTCCCAGTCTCTGCCTCGCTTCATCAAAGATTCACTCAAACAGATCCTGGAGGAATATGACTCACGGCAGATCTTCTACTTCCTCTGTCTCAATCTGGTACATTAGCTTCTGTAGGATGGCCAATTCAACTCGTGTGTTTACTATATTTTTGTCATGAAGTGTAGAAGATGCTCAGTTTAAGTCCTGTCTGATAAAAGTTGCCTATACTTTAAACAATGACCTACCTAGTTCAACAGTATATTGATAAGTGTTGTGTTGATCTTTGTTCAGGCCTTCACATTTGTGGAGCTCTTCTATGGTGTGTGGACCAACAGTCTGGGGCTGATCTCTGATGGCTTCCACATGCTGTTTGACTGCTCTGCTTTGGTCCTGGGGTTGTTTGCTGCCCTCATGACCAGATGGAAAGCAACAAGGATATATTCCTATGGGTAAGGTAGTGCTGCTTGATAATTTTAGGATAACTTATTTGTGAAATTTATTAACATTATACATTTGTAAGCGAGTAGATTGATTTGGCTTATGAAATATATTTGACGATAAAATACTCACAAAAAAATGTTTTTTTCTTATTTGCATTTACACTCACAGTTAAGACACTTTGTGATTGCATGTTCATTAAATGTCCCGCAATGAATGTCGCAAAATTCCATGTGGAATTGAAAATGCATTCCGAGCCGATTCCGATCCCGCCCTGTCAATCATTGCGTGTCTTGAAGCGCTGCAACAAGGAAAAAAACTAAACAACTGAGGATGACAGTACCAGACTTTCAAGTTGTTCCAAACACAACCATGTCACTCAGAAACATGCGCTTCATTGGTAGGAGACACATAAAAACTAAAAACAAGATTTGTTTTAAAATTGGCTCAAAATATCTAACATGTCTGATATCCTCAAACTAGATGAAATCGTAGTCTGAAGCTAAATAAATCTGTGTCTAAGTCTGTGCTCATAATACACTGATTTTGGATTAAATCGTTTACCTCTGACTGCGCAACATCTGCAGACTCGCTATGACTCTCGGAAACTACTGTAGAATCGTGTAGTGTATTCCAGCATTGTGAAGTGTATTCCAGCTTTTAAGCCTGGGACACAACAAGGCTTTTATCCAAGCACCCGCAAACTACCACTTCCTCTCGGGGGAATTCCCATCGTCATTTTGATGTGTATTCCACTTGTGAAGTGGACGCAGGAAGTTTATATGGACAGACCCTCGTCCTCTCAAATTTAACGAGGGAGCAAAGCTATGCCGATGTACACTTCAAGCAGCTCAATATCCCACAATTCAACTTGATTGTGACCATGGCTTTTTACATTGCGCTTAAAGGGATAGTTCACCCAAAAATGAAATTCTGTCAGTATTTACTCACCCTCATGTTGTTCCGACCTCGTATGACCTTCGTTCATCTTCGGAACACAAATTATGATATTTTTGATTAAATCTTAGAGCTGGATCACTCCTCCATAGGCTTTTTAAGGGATTGAAGCTTGCCAGCCCCTAAAAGTTATTAAAGGAATCGTTAAAATAGTCCAAGTGACTCAATCTTAAGTTTATCAAATGACGAGAATACTTTTTGTGCGCAAAAAATAAATTTCCTTCTCTGTAGGCCTCGAGTCAGTTCACTAGTGATATAGTGCAGTTCTTCTGTTGTGGTACGTCACACACATGACCAGCGTCGGCCAATAGTGAGCCTACGTGTGACGTAGCTCTATGCTATAACACTAAGTTAATTGACTAGAGGCCCACAGAAATGGAAATGAATAGTTGAAATAAAGTCGTTATTTTTGTTTTTTTTGTGCACAAAAAGTATTCTCGTCGCTTGATAAACTTAAGAATGAGCCACTATAGTCACTTGGACTATTTTAACGATATCTTTAATAACTTTTCGGGGCTGGCAAGTTTCAATCCCTTAAGAAGCCTATGGAGGAGTGATCTAGCTCTCAGATTTCATGAAAAATATCTTAATTCGTGTTCCGAAGATGAACGAAGGTCTTACGAGGTTGGAACAACATGAGGGTGAGGAAATACTGACATAATTTTCATTTTTGGGTGAACTAACCCTCTAACTGTAGTGTATGATATATTAATTATTTTGAGAATTTTTCGCATAATAGTGTACAATATATTAGTTATGTTGAGATTTAATCTCATAATACTTGAAGCAACCTTATGTTCACAATAAAAATGTATACTTTTTATTTTTTTTGTTTGTGTAATTTTATTTATTAAACAGCTCATATACCTATAGGATTTTATATATTTCCTCCAACAACAACTTATATGCATATAGAATGGTGCATAACACAAATTCATAAGTTAAAAAGGGGTTTAAATAATACATCAGCTCCATAGTGAATTTCGGAAATAGAAATTAAAGGGTTAGTTCACCCAAAAATTTTGTTCTGTCAGTAATTACTCACCCTCATGTTGTTCCAACCCCGTAAGACTTCCGTTCATCTTCAGAACACAAATTAAGATATATTTGATTAAATCTGAGAGCTGAATCAATCCTCCATATGCTTCTATGGGATCGAAACTTGCCGGCCCAGAAAGTTAGTAAAGACAATCTTTAAAATAGTCCAAGTGACTATAGTGGCTCAACCATAAGTTTATCAAGCGACGAGAATACTTTTTGTGTGCAAAACCCCCCCAAAATAACGACTTTATTCAAAACTCAGGCCTGAGTGAGTTCACGTAGCGCAGCGCTTCTGGGTTTTATGTCAGAACTAGGGTTGGGTATCGGTTGGGTTTTATCCGATACCACCAGTACCTACTCTGTATTTTTTAAACGGTTCCGGTGCTTAAACGGCTCTTGAACCGGTACTTAAGAAAACGAAACTGCAGACACTTTGTCAAAAAAAATACCCTTTTATTTACAGAGCCAAACTGGACACAATATTAACTTAAATCTTTAAACAATATAAATACAAGTAACATATGGTAATAATAAATAAACCAATATAAAATAAAAATTCACATTTACATAATATCCAAATAAAACAATATTGTATCAAACAATGTAATAATACTGGAGATTGATAGAGATTACTACCAGGGTAATCTAATCTCGACATGGCTCCAGGTTCCCATGTTTTGTCTGCTTGAACCAGTCATGTAAGTTATCTGGTCGTTGTACTAATTACGGCAGCGCTTAGCTTGGAGAGTTTGGTATTTCATTCCCACTGCGTCTTAGCTCTGCAGCGTTGAGTGAACCTATGAAAGAGAGCGTCTCTGGTTACAGGTGTAACCTATGTTCTCTGAATAGGGAACGAGACGCTGCGTTCGCTGCCAAGCTCCTCGCGCTGCCGACAAGCTTCCTTTTTTGGCAGAGAAATCTGAGGAGCAGATGGCGCGTTCGCCAATATAATATGACTACGTAAGAGCGTCGAGGCGGCGCCCGCACCATCAGCCAATGATTTGGCGTGATTCTATATGGGCTTCAGACAATCGGCAATTCTGACACGTAATTTTACACGTGAAATGCAGCCAAACTTTGGAGCGTTTGTCTTCGGCATCTTAATTAATCCCCTCGCTATCAGCAGACATCCTAAGTCTCCCGGAAGTTCCGGGAGTCTCCCGCATATTGATAGCGGCTCCCTGATACCCAGCAAATTAGTTAAAATCTCCCGGAATCTAGAGCGAGGGAGCAAGAGTGCGCATGCGAGACAGAAGAGACTGTGCTCCAAACCGTACAGCACGCACAGGGCGGAGAGAGCGAGAGACCTTGTGTGTGTGCCTCATGAAGCGCATGTAAGACAGAGAGTCAGGTACCGAACATTTCGTTCTTATTCGGTCTCGTTACTGCCGTTTACGTCGGAACTGGTTCCCTATTGGTACGGTGTTTCAGTACTCAACCCTAGTCAGAACCTAGGCTCACTATTGGCCAGCATCACACGCATCACACACATGACCAGCGTCGGCCAATAGTGAGCCTAGGTTCTTATGTACAGAATTTTCATTTTTGGGTGAACTAACCCTTTAAGATCTTTTTGATGAAATCTGAGAGCTTTCTGTCCCTCCATAGACAGCTACGCAAATAACACTTTGACGCTTCAAAAAGTGCATAAAGCGATCGTTAAACTATTCCACATGAATTGAGCAGTTTAGTCCAAAATTTTCTGAAGAGACATTTATAAGATGAACAGATTGAATTTCACATATAAACATTCATTAACTCACACATCAGTCATGGTAAACGGAAGCTCAAGCATGTTCACTTTACGTGTGTGTAGCAAATTAGCTGTAAAGAAATATTAATAATCAATCATAACTTGTTATAATTGATTATGAATATTTGCATCAGTTAATAGAATTAACTTAATGTAGTAAAATTAATATTTCATTTCCAGGGAAGGGAAATGTCTTTCTTAGTGTACAGTACTACTAAGAGCCTGTAGTCAAAATCTAAATCGTAAAATAAACTTTGTTGCAAGCAGAGAATCAGAACCAAATACATATTGTGCACAAGTTTTATTAACTAAATCACAAACACATAACTAACGTACAACAATTACAAATACGTGGGTGGATGTAAATGACAGAATGAAACCGGAAATGAAGCTAGGGAAAAGATTCATTGAACATGAAAAGAACCATCAGCTTATTATTTTCAGAGCACCTCATTAAATGTATACTTGCATGGCCTTTGCAGTGGAAGCATTTCTTGAAGTTTCTGAAAAATGGTATTGATGGTTCCGTGAGTGTCAAACGTTGAAGTTGCAATCGTTTTCTTCTCCGTTGGATGAAGAAGATATGATGAACTTGCATGGTTAGTTCGACTCTGTTCTGGTTGAAAGTTCTCTCTCTCCATGAGCACATGGCTGGTTGTGGGTCAAGGCCTGCTGCCCTGGGGCCTGCTGAGGTCACGCAGGACAGCACAGGACCCCGAACGCACCGAGAAGGCCAAGAGAGGGAAGGACTTGTGTAGAGGCCATTTAAAGCTTGAGAAAGGTCCCACCTTTCAGGTTTGGCTCAACCAATAAGAAAGTGGGGAATTTCTAAGCAGGAGATTCCTCTGTTGGGAGGATTTATGACGCTATCTCAAGTGTGGTTAAACATATGCCTTACCATTTGTGTCCATTTATACTCAGATAAATATAACAAACACACACTGCATTCTAAGAGAAGGTGATGTACACTAAAGTGTGAGTCATTAAATGAGGATTAATTAGATAGGAGACACGATACAGGTGGGGTTACATTGACCGTTAGTTGTATAATAAAATACATACTGTAGTATTAAAGACATAATAGTACACAAGACAGTAAATCATTCACACAGTGTCCTGGGTTGAATGTTCATTTATAGAGCAGTTTGTCCATAAATTGATTCAAAATCTGATGCAAAAGGCTTTGGGTCTTTTCGATGGCCTCTGCTTTTTCCACGTGACCTCATTTTTAACAACAATAAAACTAACTTATCCGATCATAGTCATGGTAACCAAGACCTAAATTCAATGTTCATCATATAAAGCAGTTGAGTCTCTTAAGAAAATTTGGAATAAACCGCTCAATTCAAATGGATTTGTTTTACATGTCAAAGTGGTAGTTGCGTAACTGTCTATGGATGGACCGAAAGCTCTCAAATTTAATCAAAATATCTTCATTTGTGTTCTGAAGATGAACGAAAGTTTTAAGGCTTTGGAACGACATGAGGGTAATTAATGACAGTATTTTCATTTTTGCTTAAGTCGAATTATTCCTTTAAATTAACCCCTTTCCACTAGAAAGTTTGGTCCTATATCATAAATTGTGTTTCTACTATCACTTATGGAGTTATCGCTGTGTTTAACCTGTAAACATTGTGTGGTGTTGTTTTGATTCTGTTCTTTACAATGAGTTGATCAAACTGGTTCACAAAACATATCCGATTTATTCATTAACAAATCATTCTGAATCAAAAGTTATTTTTTAAAAATGATTGATGGAAAATACATGGAAACTCATTGGTGTGGGAAGTCTGGGAACCCTGATTACTGGACATAACGGAATTGTGTTTTGTCATTTTCGGTGCTGTTAACAGTGTGACTTTTCTCATTTCAGGTACGGTCGTGTAGAGATCCTCTCTGGATTTATCAATGGCCTGTTTCTCATGGTCATAGCTTTTTTTGTGTTTGTGGAGTCAGTCACCAGAGTTATCGATCCACCAAACATCAACACAGATATGCTAACGGTATGTACAGCTAACCTTCAAGACATTGTTGTCAGGATTGACAAAGCTATTGCCAAGTTGGTGTCTTGAATTGGTTTTGCTAGTTGAACAAATAAAGGTTATGCAAAGTTTCACAAATGAATCCTGTCACCTCATGCTCATGCTTGTCCTTGATCCATTTGTTCCTTAAAGCCAGTTTCGGTTGGTGGACTCCTTGTTAATCTGGTGGGCATCTGTGCCTTCAGTCATGCACACTCCCATGGGGCCTCCAAAAGTAGCTGCTCTGGGCATGAGCACGGTCACTCGCACCATGGGCACGGCAATGCAGAACACAGCCATGGAGGACACAGTCACTCTCACAGCCATGGACATTCCCATGGGTCTGCTGGAGGGGGAATGAATGCTAATATGCGAGGTGGGTCTGTACTCTGTAATGAGTATGATTTGTTTTTATTATAGACATGGCAAGATTAGTTAATCCAGAAATTAAAAGTCTATTATCATTTATCATCCCTGATGCTTTTCAAACTTTTGAAGATGACATTTCCTTATCCTGTTTGCAGGAGTGTTTCTGCATGTGCTTGCTGACACGCTGGGCAGTGTCGGTGTGATTATATCCACCCTTCTCATTAAACAGTTTGGATGGCTGATCGCAGATCCCATTTGTTCACTCTTCATTGCCACACTGATTTTTCTCAGTGTTATTCCTTTGTTAAAAGACGCATGTGAGGTTCTTCTCCTGAGAACGCCACCTGAAAATGACAAGGAGCTTAACTTTGCACTTGAGAAGGTATGAATAGAAAAAATATATATACATTGCCGGTCAAAGGTTTGGAATAGTAATGGCTGCTGAAAATTAAGCTTTACCATCACATGAATATAGTACATTTTCAAATATATTAAAATAGTAATATTGTGAAATAGTTTTCTGTTTTCACTGTATTTTTGATCAAATAAAGGCAAACTTGGTGAGCATAAGATACTTCTTCCCAAAGTATCTTTCAAAAATCGTAATTCTTTTGGCTGGTTAGTGTAGCTTAACATTTTTGGATTACCAAATTGAATGCTTTACATTGCATATAATTTAATGCTTCCTTTTTGTCTAAGATTCAGAAAATAGAAGGTGTTTTATCCTACCGTGATCCACACTTCTGGAGACATTCTGCCAGTGTCATTGCTGGAACCATCCATCTCCAACTCATGTCTGATGTAGTAGAGCAGCGAGTTATTCAACAGGTATGAATGCTACATCTTTAACATGGCTGGTTTACAAATTTACAGCAATTTGTTTGGGCTTTCCAAGGCTTGTATTAACATTTTGCCTAAGGATTAGACATTTAAGCTGTGTCCCAATACAGAGGCTGCATCTTTTGGAGGACGTGGACTTCAAGGTTAGACCAATCGTGGTTAAATGGGACGTCTAGCCTACGGAAGCAACTTTGACAGCTGCTGTTGTTGAGCAGCAGTAACATTTTTACTGGACTTTTCTGAAAGTTATATTCAACTTTCTGAAAACAAAACAAGGTTCACAACCTTTTAAAATATGTTCACCCTGATTCCTTTATGTATATAACAAAGAGTATAAACCAGGGGTGTCCAATACAGCTCCTAGAGGGCCACTGTCCTGCAGAGTTTAGCTCTAACTCCAATTAAAAACACCTGAACCAGCTAATCTAGGTCTTACAAGGCAGCATAATAGAAACAAAGATTGTATTGTTATAGAGGGTCTGTGGCTCTTACCATTGGAAAAAGCATAACGGCTAACATGGATCACGTGAGGCACCTCAGCCTATCATATATAAAGGCAGAGATGTCAGTGGCCAGCGTTTTGTTACAGTTTACGTTTCACACGGTTTGTTGTGGTTGAGCGTGTTCGAATAATGTTCTATATTTGGTATTATATCACTAGTAAACGTACACTAGGATTGCAATGTTTGTGGAATGTGCTTTGAGCGGTAAAAAAGCACGAACTGCTCTATTAGCTGATCACTACAGTGCGCATTAAACCACATTTAAGATTATATTTAAATGTTCATTTAAAAACAGCTTTATTGTGCATACATAGCAGTGATACTACTCACTAATTGTATTTGTAATTTAATTGTTGAAATCTGGAAGCCATAGAAAGAATACATTTATTTATTAAAATCTTTATATTTTGTTTACCTCCATTCATTAAGAAGCGTTATATCATTATTAGACATACACAGCAGTCATAAATCATTACAATGCAAGTCTAATTTATTTTTTTGGAACCTGGAAGCCATAGAGAGAACACATTATTTTCTTTATTTTTTTCATGTTGAAGATTAGCGAAAAGGCTATTGATTCATTAAATTATAAGCTATTTACTCACAAAAGCTTTTTATTCTGCATAGTGAAGCATCTCCTCCATTGATATCCAAAAAAAAAAAACTGGCTCTTGTCTCCTTCACAGCGTACCGCCAAACCTGGAGCATGAGCTTTAGCCATTACACTTTTTTGGCTAAATGTTGCAGGCTTGCCTTCTAGTGGCTTTGCTAGAAACTTCCAGGCAGGTGTGTTGAGGCAAGTTGGAGCTAAACTCTGCAGTGCAGTGGCCCTCCATGAGCAGGATAACCTTCATCACCTAGTATAAACTATATAAAATTGCATCTTAGTAAGATGTCAACATTATAACTGCTTTAAAGTTTTTTATTTTTATTTTTTTATTTTTTTTTACATTTGTATCATTATATATTCCAGTAAGTTAAAATTCAGTACTTACATTTAAAAGTACAATCCAGCAATTTCTCTCTCTCTATCTCTCAAAAAAAAAAAAAAATCTTGTCATCACCAGCACTTAATGAATTCTGAGGTAGGCAAAGATCCATCTATTTTATCCTTCATTGCCCGGGAAATGAAGGACACATTTCAGGGGCGCATTTGAAGGAGCCTTTGAATTGGGACAGTCTGTGTCGCACCGCTGTGCAATCGGCATTTGATTGTGGCCGAGGATGTAGCCACTGAATTGGGACGCAGCTTTAGTTAGATATTTTTATTTATTTATTACTTAAACTTCATTTCTGATGTGAGATCTTGTGTATAATATCCTACAATTTTGTTGTTGTTGTTGATTCATGTATTGGTTTTATTGTTTTGGCCAAAAACAAAGTAACTTACTGACCAATTTGTATTGTTTATACTGAATTTTTTTCTCAGGTGTCTGCCGTGTTGAAGGATGCCGGTGTTAATAACCTGACTATTCAGTTGGAAAAAGAGGCTTACTTCCAGCACATGTCTGGCCTAAGCACTGGATTCCACGAGGTTTTAGCCATGACACAACAGATGGAATCCATGAAATATTATAAAGACGGCACGTGTATCATGTAAACTCTTGTTTTAACACATTTAAATATTAAGAAATAAAGGGATCTAAGGTATAATTATAATCTCCTATTTTTTTTTGTTATTAAAAAATGGTTTTAATAAAAATGAATTTTGTGATGGCTGTCACAAACTCTGTATGGTTCCTAACAGTTAGAAACAATAAAATATTATTTTATTTTATGAACACAAATGTTTTTTGTTTGTTTGTTTTTTTCAATCAGTTGTTTTTTTCAACCATACATGCATATAAAATTGAATTATTTATTCACTGTAATACGGTGACAGAAATAAGTGATCACACAAAAGCCATATTTTAATAATACCTATTTTATTTCATTAATTAATAATGTAGTATTTACAGGCAAGTTCTTTGTAAGCAAGGCATTAGTCCTGATTTGTGGGTTGGCAGGGCATACGAAATCACACAATTATTTAGTCTTTCTAATAACGAAGTATGGGATCAAATAATGATTATCAAACCACTTATACAAATGATAATAAATAAAAATAGGTTGTGGCAAGTTAATTGGTCATCAAATTTTTTTTTTCATTGTGGTACTGGGGGAAAGTCTTTTTAAAGTCTAGATTTATCTGTATAATGTGCAACACAGCAACAGCAGTAGGCCTACTTATGTCAATGAGAGGTTGATCATTGAAAGAAGGAAATTGTAGTTGATAATACAGATAGAATAACTTATACATTTAGAAAAGTCTATAAAAACATTAGTGTAGTATTTGCAATTGTTTAGGTGTGTGCACATTATATTATTAAATTGAATTAGTAGCACTAGTAGTAAATAGTTGTATAATTTATGTATATAATAATTATACTCTTAATAATATTCAAGCGTTAGTAATAAGTGTCATCTTGTTAGAAACAGAGGAACATAAGTTGGGTTTTCTCAATGTGAGCAATGTTGTTGACAAAGTTTGTGAAAATGTGTTTTCACGTACGCAGTTTCTGTGGTAACGCAGTTGCAGACACACGCTCCGCAGCAAAAGGTGGCAGTGGAAAGCACGCAAACTCTAGTACACACTACTCAAGAACACGTTCGACTGGTACGCCCCTGGGCGTCACGTGGTCATACGTTGTCCTAGTAACGCATTGAAATCAGGTGCGACTGGGCCAATCGGAGCTCAATGATTTTCGAACCCAGCGAATCACGTTCGAAGGAGCGACAATTTAAACCACAGAGGAAATACAATGCTACGTCGAGCTCGCTTGAGTAGAATCAACCAGTTTGTTCATCGAGTCACAGCAACAATCCTCCTTAAATAATGGCTCTCCGTGTCACAAGGGTAAGTGGTTTTTAAATGCCTTTATCGTTTTTGTTACATCAAAGTTTATGTGTCTTATATTAAAGAACAAATTGTTTGTCCTTTAAGTTGATAACGTTATGGGAAAACCGTGAAGCATGTCCTTATCTTGCACGTTAACGTTGCTATGTTAGAGTGTGGAGTTTTACCCTCGTTTTTAGTGTAACGTTAGAAAGTTATGTTCTATCAAAAAGCTTTGTGCAAGGTCTGCATAATAGTAGCACGTATAAACTAAATGCATTTCAGATACTAACTTTAGTTCACATTAGTGCTGTTAACTGGTTTGTACTAGTGTGCTTTCGGTCCTCGTGACGTTTTTAAACGCGTTTCCTAGAATTTATACGATATTTCTACAGATGTATCATTTTTAATATCTCACATAACCAATTGCCCTACTCGTTATGCAAAACGTACCCATGACCCATTTGTCTTGAATAGAACACCCGCCTTGCCAGCAGCGAGAATCAGAACGCTCTGCCCGGAAAAGCAGCTGTAGCGACCAAGCCCGGACTCCGACCTCGGGCCGCGCTGGGGGAGATTGGCAACAATCCGCAGGCACGACATGCTTTGAGGAAGAAGGTAAGTGCCGTCTCCTCTCCGGGCAATAGCCATTCCAGCTGCCTCTGTCTCAATCATGACAACCTTTTGAAACAGGAGGTGAAGGCTGCACCCAACGCGGAGGTTGTGGCTGAGAAAGCGCCTGTCGTTCAACAGCTCAAAAAGGAGTCTCCTAAAGTGAAGCACGATGTTCAGGTGAGCAGTAAATGCGCGGCTTTTAAAGGGTCAGTTCACCACAATATAACGTCAGCACTATGGAAGCTGCTGTCTCAAGTGGGTTAGCTTCTGCCAAGTATCCTAGCATTGGGTGGAGTTAATGAACTTTTTGTTTCAAATTAACTTGTGGGTTAGGGTTGCACGATTAATCACATCGTTAAACGCGATGTCAAGCCTATGCCATTATATGACACGAAATGCTGCGATTCTATGAAATAAATGCATGTGTGGACATGACAACGATGAAATTCTCTCCAAGATGATACAATGTTACTATTATTATACTTGATCTGTAGATAAAGCTCTATGGTTTCGCATAAAATTACTATCTTGCTGGACTGTACTGTAACGTTACCTTAATCATGTTCCTTTCTGCCGGGTGTCTGTTAGATCACAACACTGGAGAGCACTATGATTGTTCTTCACGCGCACAGTAACTGAAATTTAAAACCGTTAAAAGAAAAGGCTCAATAAACGATTGCATAGATACTGTATAATACACTATGCATAGATATGTCTTTCCTTTGCGCTTTGAACTTTTCAATGGGGACGCGCTGCCCGCTGTGGGACATTCTAAAACGCTTAACGTGAAAAAGGCTTAACGTGGCTTACTGTACTAAGACGGTAATATTAAAGACCAAACTCAGTAAACCTCTTATTAATAAGCTATACTATATGCAAACAATAAATGAACCCAGAATATAAACGCAACGCGTTAAATGGTAGACTGAGTACAGTTGAGACTTTTTGCGTTTTGTTTTTCACACCAAAATAGATACTGAAAAGTGAATTTCTACATGACATTTTCATTAGCTTGTAGACTAAGATATTATCAATCAATAATACCCATAAGTTTATATTTTCCAAAATTAGCTCATAAAAATAAACGCGTTGCGTTCATACTCTGGGCTCATTTATTTTTTTGCACATAGTATAGCTTATGATTTTTACTGAGTTTGGTCTTTTAATATCATTGTCTTAGTCACAGCGCGGGGACATTCTAAAACGCTTAACGTGGCTTACTGTACTGTGTTGCTTCAAGTGCACCATTCTGCGCTCGGGATGCGCATAAGCGCTTTGTACCGCACTGTATTGCAGCCTTTCATAATCGTATCATAATACTTTTGCGCAATGAAAGATTATTAATAGCTTTTTTGTTCTGTTCTGTCCTATGTTGCTGCCTCATTTTTATTTTATAGTAGACTATATATATATATAAAATTGATCTTTCTGATTTTTATCTTATTTTTTATCATGAATGTATTTTACAACAATACAAAGAGCAATGTGTAATGTTTTACCAGATTTAGTGCTACACTTATGGTCTCTTTGTTCCCCACTAAATGTTTTTTTTTTTTTTTTTTTTTTCACTAAATGTTCAGGTTTTATACAATTGTATTTCTGGACTAAATTTTACTGCGTTATCCACTAATCTAGTTTATATAATTTGTCATAGGTTATGATCATTCTTTTTTTTATAATGAAGTTGTCTGTATTAAGTAGATTGTGTTTAACACAAAAAAGAGTGATTATCAGTTCAACAGAGTAGAATTTCTATAAGTTGATTTATAAAAAAAAAAACTGCGCTCGGATCGGTTTCGGTCGATAGTCCGAATTTTTGGTATCAGATTGGATCGGTTCAGAAAAAATGGTGCCGGCCATCCCTAATATTTTCTGGTAGGCTATATTTAAGTTACCCAGGAGCTCTTTTGACATAGGCTTAGCTTGATGAATTGAGTCGTTGAACACAGCAGGAGAGAACGCAACGTTAGCCAGCTAGCTAAAGCTCCGGTTGAAAATTATTAGCTAACGCTACGGAGGCCATAATATTTTTGACTCATGGCTGAAGTTAAGTTTCTCCAGCTCTCTGCAGGTTGGCAAAAAATGCATCTCAAAATGCATCAGATTGATGCTTTAAAATATGGAATATTTAATTTTCTGGGGGAATATCCTTCTCACCTTTTACACCCCGTCCCGTTTTCATGCCTGCAACCTCGTAAGACCTTCGTTCATCTTCGGAACACAGATTATGACATTTTTGATTAAATCTGAGAGCTGGATCACTCCTCCATAGGCTTAAGGGATTGAAGCTTGCCAACCCCTAAAAGTTATTAAAGAGATCATTAAAATAGTCCAAGTGACTCAAATTTACGTTTAACAAATGACGAGAATACTTTGTGCGCAAAAATAAATGCCTATTTCAACTATTCGTTTCCTTCTCTGTAGGCCTCGAGTCATTTCACTAGTGATATAGCGCAGTTCTTTTGTTGTACATCACACACATGACCAGCGTCGGCCAATAGTGATCCTACGTGTGACGTAGCTCTGTGCTATCACACTAATTTAACTGACTAGAGGCCCACAGAGAAGGAAATGAGTAGTTGAAAAAGTTGTTATTTTTATTTGCGCACAAAGTATTCTCATCGCTTGATAAACTTAAGATTGAGTCACTTGGGCTATTTTAACGATATCTTTAACTTTTCGGGGCTGACAAGTTTCAATCCCTTAAGAAGCCTATGGAAGAGTGATCCAGCTCTCAGATTTCAAAGATCTTAATTCGTGTTCCGAAGATGACTGAAGGTCTGACGGGGTTGGAACAACATGAGGGTGAGTAAATACTGACAGAATTTTCATTTTTGGGTGAACTATCCCTTAAGTCATTCAACGCGAGACTCACGCAATTTACCTATGGCTAAGCCACGCCCCAAACGTGATGAGCCAATCACAATGCGCATAGCTCCCAATACACTCGCACATTCTCTGCTTCCATGTCCATTGAAATGCATTGCAGTTAGTCAGTTTTCATTTGTTTTTTTCTTGTCATTTTAATTTTTAAATGGTGTGTGCATGGAGTACATGCAACTCCAACACTAGGTATCCTGAGAGGCCTGGCGACGGTATGCTTTTTTTTTTTTTTTTTTTTTTTACCCTTTACAAATTAAGCCACATCTCAACCGCGATAAGTGTCTGCTCTGGATTAAGTATTGCGGTAGACCACAACACCAACTAAATGTGGATAAATTAAACTAGGATGTCTACATCTGTTCTAAGTTAACGTTAAGTCAACGTATTTGGAGGTTATTTTTAGCAACGCTAATGTAAGCTTCTAACTTGACTGTTGTACATGTCACTTAGCTTCATCAATGTATCTTTAAATAACCAAGATAACAAATGTTAATAATGTTGTGCTGAATGATGTAAATACTATAGTACCAAACTAACGGAGAGGTACTCTTTGTAAAAAGGTTTGTCCTGGAAACTTTTGCAACTTAGACCTGTACATATTTAATTTGATCATGAACCATTAATTGCATATTAAAGCACAACATTTTAGACCACTTTCTACCAAAACAACTGGGGAACTTTGGGGTTTTAAGCAAAACATGTAGCCTTTGCACTCTTAAAAATTAACTAAATATAGCACCCGTCACCAAATGTTGACTTTGTCCAAATGAGTGGAGGGGGTGTGGCTTAGCGATAGGTCAATTGACACTTTTCACACTCGTGCCACAATCCATTTTCTCAGAATTTTTTTTTTTTAGAGAAATCGCAAAGAGGATGCTGACACCGACAGACTAGACAGAGCAGGTTACTTTTGATAGGACACAAATTCTCAGATTCATTACAAAATTCAAACAATGGCGATTTGGCGCTGTGACAGATCGAGGTTGTGAACCTAACATCCCTTAAGGTATGATACACAGGGCAACGTTTTGAGCAATGTTGCCGTCAAAGGGCAACCAGATGTGAGACAGGGCCCACGACCGATCTAAATTATCCAGATTAGGGCTGCAACTAACGATTATTTTGATAATCGATTAATCGGACGATTATTTTTTCGATTAATCGATTAATCGGATAGAAATTAAATTAGATTTTTTTTTATTATAACTAAATAAAACCGTAAATCAGGGTATTTATGTGTAAAAGTGTACTTTAAAAAGTGCAAAAGCCACACATTGAGTTTTACTAATATCAATATTTGCATTGTTTTTAATGATAATTGCTGATGGCAAGTTGACAAACATGATTATTGTTAAAAAAATGATATCCAACATATTATGTTTTAACACAATTTTTGTTAAAACAAATTTACACAGACATGTTGTTCAGATGTGAATATCTGAACTAAAAACAAACTAAAAACATCTAAAATATCTAATTCATTTAATTTTTATTTAAAATTAATTATATATAAGGAATATAAGGATAAAGAATATAATATATATTATATATAATATATAAAAGAATAATATAAGGATAAATTGATTAAATAAATATAGAAAGACTGAAAACAATTGTGTGAACGTAGAGCCGCAGTAGATCGCGTTTGAAAAACAATTAAAACTTAGTAGACAAATGCTATAAAAAGAGAACGGAATGGAGGTAACGTTACCAGGCTTGAGTAAAGGACAGGAGAAATTATGCATTAGTGCACAAGCATTCGCTGAAAACCACTGAGTACAGTGACTAAAAAACAATATTTTACTGCTGCTGTTATTAACTGCCTTTATATTTAGTGCTTCGCTTTGTAAAGACCGTTTTAATTTAACCTATTTCTGCGGTAGCGCTATTTTAATCCATCACTTACGTTGCGAGCGAACTGATTGCGCAACCTGATGCTCGAGACAAAATACAGACATCCCAAGATCCCGGAAGTCCCGGGAGTCTCCCGCATATTGATTGCGGCTCCCTGATGCCCGCGAATTAGTTCAAACTCCCGAAATCGCGCAAGCGAGACAGAAGAGACTGCTCCAAACCGTGTAGCGCGCGCGCTCGGCAGAGCGCCTGAGGGAGAGAGACCTTGCGTGTGTGTGCGTACCAGTAAACGCTCCCCGTGACGTAAGCAGACCAACTAATCGATAATGACATTCGTTGACAACGATTTTCATAATCGATTATAATCGATTTTATCGATTAGTTGTTGCAGCCCTAATCCAGATAGAAATGTATTGCCCACTTTCAATGGGAAAGTGCCCAAGCAACAATCGCTCGGCAAGTTTGCCCAGCAACATTGCTCAAAGTTGCCCTGTGTATCATCACCTTCACTCTTTACTAGTTAATAGTAAATAACAAATGGACAGTAGGTGTTGAAATATAGTACAACTTACCGAAATCTTATGCCTCATACATAAAATCGGTGTTTTTCAACCGCGGAAAGGGGTTAATAAAACAGCTGGAGCATGTCATAACGTTACATTTTTACATCAGGAAAGCCATTTTATGATAGCAGGTTGGGTAGACAAATTATAGAGTAGTATGTTGCTAAATGTGCACTTATTTTTATTTATTAAAATATTGTGTTAGCCTAGTGAACACTATTTATTTTGAGTTCGTTTTAAGGTTTAGCTAATAATACCAGCTGGCAGGGCTCGTTTACAGCATCGTTTTGTTTCTTGAGAAATTAACAGGTATCTACTGTACATAATTTTATCCAAATGAATCTGACTCAAGATCAGAATCAAATCACATTTGAATTAAAATCGTGAAAGTTGTCAAGCAATAGTACAATGACTGGTATGCTACCATTTTTATTATGTAAACATTAAGGCTGGATGATTTTGGCTAAAATCATAATCGCGATTAATCGAACAAGTTACCTCGATTACGATTGAACGATTATTCAAAAAATTCTTTCTCATGTGTCACTGGCAAGGCTTATACTGTAAATATGTTCACGGTTATTTTTTTTTTAATGAAAGAATGCATAATCCTATCTTTGTTCTAAAATAAGGAAACGCACAGATAGCTTTTAATGCTTACTTATTAAATATTTCAAACAATTGAATCAAACAAAGCATACAATATCTGAAATAAAAACGTCTTATAAAAAAGTAATTAAGTTCTAATGTAAAAGAGTTTCCTAAAAATTTAGAAAATAGTTATTTTTGTAAACAAAATAAATTATAAATATTGCCATCTTAAAGTAAAATATAACTTGTATAAAACTAATCCTTTTCATATTGTGTAGCATTTGTAAATGCTTGTTATCGAAACCTGCTTTGTGGAGTGGAGACACGTGTTGCTGGGCGTTTGTCAGTCTCTCTCTGTTTTTGCGTGTTTCTTTGGTACAAGCGGCTCCTGTTGCTGAGTTGACTCAAGTGTTTGAGTTCCCTTTCTCACAGAGATTCCGGAAAATACACGGATAAAGTGGCCTGGGATTTGACCCGGTTTTGTTTGACTTTGGTTCATTCACACTGCCAGTGATTTTCCGGAATCAAGAGTGCGTTCACAGACACACAACCCACAAAGACACATGACATGTCCCAGCGGCGTCTATAGTTTGCTTATGAGCTGCGATTTCTCTCGAGAAACCACGCTTGTGCATTTTTTTTCTCTGATTCGATCAAAAACTAGCGCATTACATACCGTTTCACGCTGGCGAACGATCCCGGCTTAGCGCCATCATTACGACACTGCATTGATTACGGCTTTTGTTCACACAGCGCGCGTTCCGGGACTGAACACGGCAATGTTACTATGTCCCCAACCTAGCATCAATCCCGGGTCGTGTTTGCGTTCACACAAGGTGTTTGTTCTGGCAATTTCCCGGGATCAACGTGCTGTGTGAAAGGAGCTCATGTTGCTTCAATGTCGCAGACTGGACGGGGTGGAGACAGTTACGTGACTACACGCGTGGTAATATGTTTTAAGGGGAAAGTACATTAACACACAGTGGCCGGAAATATGAATTTCGGTTTCGATTATTTTTCGATTAATCATCCAGCACTAGTAAACATTTTAACAAGTTGTCAAACTTAGCAATATTCTTTTACCAAATGTTTTGACAATCAAAATACACCTACACCAAAAATGATCTACAAGACTGTATTTATACAATGCATATGTTGCATTCTTAAACGTTTGTTCCATTTTATACTATTGCAAACAATAACAAGTTTGCAGTAATGCAAAGATGTCATTAACTTAGTAAAAAAATATAATTTTAATTTGAAAATTGAATTTAGTTGTTGCTAGTTTGAGTTGCGAAATACAAATTTCAGCATTATCACTAATCCGTGTGCATTTTCCTTGAAGCAAGCTGATTCATAAAACCATTATTATATCGCAATATTGACCTCAATCGCAATGACTTTCTCCCCGCAAATCGTGCAGTCCTTGTGGGTTTAATCCTGAAAGTGTTACGTCAGCTGCCATATTTGCTGACTTCTGGGAGCTTTAGTCATGTGACTTATCTTTCCAATGCAGACAAGCTTTTTTTGTTTAAGTGTGTGTATATATATGAATAGCAATAACTGTTTCCCTACTGACATTAATGCAAAAAGATTCACTTCAGCTTTCCATTGCAGATCTTGCCTGAGCCTTCGTCTCCTGTTCCCATGGAGACCTCTGGCTGTGCTTCGGATGATCTGTGTCAGGCGTTCTCTGATGTTCTGCTTAATATCAAGGATGTGGATGCAGATGACTATGATAATCCCATGCTTTGCAGTGAATATGTCAAGGACATCTATTTGTATCTCCGTCAGCTTGAGGTTTGCAGAAAATATGCTTCGTTGGTTTGTTATAATGCTGACATGTTTGGAAAGGTGAGCTTTTCTGCTTCTCTTTTAGACTGAGCAAGCTGTTAGGCCGAAATATCTGGAAGGAAAGGAAGTCACAGGAAACATGCGTGCCATTCTTATTGACTGGCTTGTGCAAGTACAAATTAAGTTCAGACTGCTTCAGGAGACCATGTACATGACTGTCGCAATCATTGACCGCTTCCTTCAGGTGGGTCCCTTAAGTTTTGGCTCACTGCATGGTGTTGAAGGTTGTTTTAATAGCCTCCACTTGTCCTTTGACCAGGATAATCCAGTTCCAAAGAAGCAACTCCAGCTTGTTGGTGTAACAGCCATGTTCATAGCCTCAAAGTATGAAGAGATGTACCCACCAGAGATTGCAGACTTTGCCTTTGTGACCGACCGTGCCTATACCACTGGTCAGATCCGGGAGATGGAGATGAAGATACTGAGAGTCCTCAACTTTGGTTTTGGAAGGCCTCTTCCACTTCAGTTCCTCAGGAGAGCCTCAAAAATTGGCGACGTAAGCTGGTTTACCCATATTCTTTCAGTAGTGCTTCTGAGGTGTTATGTTCACATTGTGTTAAAACGAATGGGGTTTGTTTTGCAGGTTACTGCAGAGCATCACACGTTGGCCAAGTACTTCCTGGAGCTTACCATGGTCGACTATGACATGGTCCACATTCCTCCTTCCCAGGTGGCCAGTGCAGCTTATGCCCTCACCCTGAAGGTCTTCAGCTGTGGTGACTGGGTAAGTTTTTAGATGGTCTTGATTGTTCTAGGTTATCTATATCTGACTAGGGGTGTGACGATAACCGCATCACCGCAATACCGCAATATCTCGTGAATGAGATGCCTACCGCGGTGTGAGGTCATCACCGCACTTTTCTTTTTCTGCACTTCTTCGTTACGTTGGGCAACGTTCCTCTCGTTACTTTATTCTAATGCAATACATGTTTATTCCAAGCGCGCTGTACCCTTTTTTTATGGGCAGGAGCGACGCGCTGTACCCTTTTTTTTTATGGGCAGGAGCGATGCTCTATTCACAAATGAATCACTCTTTTGAGTTGATTCTATTTAAAGACTTAATCAAACAAGTTGGCTGATCGGTCTAAATCGGTTCGAATCAGTTTGAATGATCTGTTCAGTTTCCTACACGCACTGAATCACTGAAGCGCTTTCAATTCACTCTCGGTTCGGGAGTCGTAACCGGAAGATTTAAAAACATCAAGAGCGTTGGATGAAGTGGCCTTGGACTTACAGTCTAGTGAAAGCAAATGCATCATATTTTTGCCAACGATGAAGATCTTATTAGTTGAACATCTTCGTAAGCTGTCTGTGAATGAATGATTCCACAGGACGAGACAATCGATTTCATTTCATTGATTCAGGTAATACATTTTACTACCAAACAGATTATTACGCGACGATAGCGCTACTACAAAGTATAATATTATCCGTTTTTTTGACATATGCAGTAATTTATAGGCTACGTTAAGTAAGCTTGTCCAGTTTATGAAATGAACCCCACCCCGAGGTAATGTGTGTGTATTTTGCGCAGTGGCGTGCGAACTCTACTTGAAAAATGCCTTTGCCTGCCTTAGACACTGTCAGTTAACCAGTTTAAACATGCTTGCAGAAATATACTTCTGATTACATTTTGAAGAACAGACGGAAGATCTATCGACGTGCATTTGATCGTTGTTTGTGTTCAGTAGCGGTCATGAGCGCGAGCACACATGAAGAGTTAACTCTTTCTTCTGTGTCAATGGTTCCCTTTACATGCCTTTGAATGCAAAACTCTGCAGAGTCACTTTATTTCGACATTGTCTAATAATCCGAATGTAGTTGTGGTTTTCTAGTTTTCCTCTCACGAAACCTGAAGACCGAAAAATAAAGCACAAGGACTTGACGATTCACTTTAGAGGCCCAACAGCCGAACACTTGTTCAGACTATTGCCCTTTTATTTTGCACTTTTTAAAAAAGGTTGTTTGTTTAGCCTAATTAATAGTTAATTATTATTAACAGCAAATTAACATTTATATTAAATTGTTAATAAAATAAAGAGAACTGCTTTATAATGATTAAGTTTTGCATAATTCATGTTTCATTATTAATATTTACAATTTAATACAAATGTTAATTTGTTTATTTGTTAATAAAGAATACTGCTTTATAATTCATTTCCATTGTCATTTACAAGCTACATGCGTTCTTGATCGCGTCTGCAGTGTGTGACACGGTGCGGGTGACATTTTTTTTTGGTGGGGGGATGGGTCGGTTAACCGCCAAACTGCGAGATTTGTTGCTTCACCGTGGTAAGAAAAAAATCCCAAACCGTCACAGCCCTATATCTGACCATTCCATTTGGCTTTCTACAGACCCCTACTCTTCAGCATTATATGGGCTACACAGAAGAGATGCTAGTTCCTGTGATGCAGCATATTGCCAAAAATGTTGTGAGGGTCAATGAGGGGCTTTCAAAGCACATGGTGAGTGGTTTCAGTCTGATAAGTTGGCCTACTTTGTCTTGAGTAGCTTGTAATTGCCTAGATGTTAATGTGACCCACTGAAGAGTTTGCCTTCTCCTACAGGCTGTGAAGAATAAGTATTCCAGTCAGAAACAGATGAGAATTGCCTCACTTTCTCAGCTTAAGTCCTCCTTGATCAAGGACCTGGCCAAGCAAATCTCATAGTGTGTGTGTGTGGGCTTATGATCACGAGACTTAAGCACTGTGTGCTGCCTTGTAAAAATTGTAACTTATGCATGCTATTACTATTGCAACTTTTATCATTGAGGTTTTTACAGGTAATTTTTTTTTTTTATCTTCACTGCCATGTCCTAGTAAAGGTGACCTTTAATGTTGATGAATGATTCAAAGTTTATGCAACCTTGTACATTTGAATTCAAATAAACGTTTTAACATTTTACACTTAAATGGTGTTTCAAGACTGAAGGTTTTGCTTAATGTTCTGGGTTTGTGAAATGGCTCACTATCTACTATTTTTAATAATTCAAAGTAGGAGAGTCAAATCTTTGTTAGCATTTTGTTCCTTGAACTTGGGTAATTGTGTGCTAACTGAGCTGAAGCTGTGCTGACAGTGAATGCTAGTGCTTTCTAAATGACAACATGGTGTAGGCAATGAAAAATGAGGGGCTTTGTGTGTAAGAGTTTTGCAGTGAACAAATCTGACTCAGTCAAAACAGGGGAATAGTGTTTTTAGTTTAGGTAAATGGGTGTGCCTTTTGATAAATGGTGTTATGGTTTTGAAATTTTAGTTCAAAAGCCTGGTTAGTGTTGAAGCGATCACAAACTGTAATTAGTATGTACTAACATTTAATCACTTGATACAATGAACTTGTTTACATGATGCTCATATTTTGAAAAATGCATATCTGCATGTAATTAAAGCTGTAGGTAATTTGTAATTACATTTATAATTACACTGACTTGAACTTTAAACCTCAACTATACTCATATCCCACCTCAATAGTGTTTTGCGGTACAATAGGAACATGTACACAGCCTTTTTTATGCAAAAACATTAGTAAAGGAGATCTAAAGTGTGACTAACTATTTATTGAAGTTGTTACACTTTATTGCCAGGGTTTTTGACTAGTTTAAAATGTTACTGATGCTATAACGGTTTATGCCAAAAGATGCAGTTTCTTGCTCAAGCACATTTGCATTTTATTAATTTAGACTTGCAAATGTGGAATGCAACCAAATTTGAAAACTGAAGTACAATTAATAGAAAATGTCAAAGATCATTTTAAGTATAGGCTTCAGTTTTATTTTACGTTAGCAATAAAAGGTTTCTACTTTTTTTTTCTTTTTCTTTTTTTTTTACAGAAACATCGGTTTCTTAAATGTCATGGTACTTGTCAAGAAAAAATGATTTTTACAGCGTAAAATTATAAATAAACAAGAATCGGCACAATTACTTCTGCTCCCGAGGATTAAAATGAACATTTCGACCCAGTGTCTTCGTCAGGCAACAATCATAGAAAGGTAGTACAATTTGAATCAGTGTGAACCATCACACCTGTCCTCATTAGTGAACTACCCAATCATCCAATGTAATAACGAACCAATCAAACACATGTAATCAAAGCATTTTTCAAAAAAAAATCTAAATCTATAGATTTGTTTTCTACGAAACGATTTCACTAACATTAGTCCTAGTATTGATTGTTTAAATGAGCTGAAATAATTGGTGTTGACAAAATACTTTATGTAGGCTATAGAAATTAATGTTTTACAGATTATTGTAACTGCTTAAGTGCCCCTAATTATGCGAATTTATATGTTTTGAACATTAATGTGTATTTTTAACCCTATTGGGCTAATCCGGTTTTACCTAATAGCCTACATGGCGTCGGTACATCGATAATAGCTATAATATAGTGCGGCTCGGAGAGTGAATTAGGCTAGCCTACTTGAGTTTCAACAATTAAATTCCCCATTGATTATGATGAGTCTCAAGTCAGTTCAATGATACATTAGTGACAGATTTATATAGAAAACCCACTGATAGAAACACAATTGTACATGGTAAGAGTTTTCGTCCTACTCGTTTAAAGAAAAGTCTTCCTGAATTAGTCAGTTTAAAAGAATTCGTAGGATTTGCACATATAATGAATTGTATGAAGCACAATGTAAAGGCGAGAGATGATTGGATTGGAGAGGCTGCAGCGCGATATGAAAATATTGATCAGCAAGAATGCCTTGCTAGAACACATTCTAAGTCTACTGATAATAGGTTTGTAGGCTATTATTCAATATTGTGCGTTAAGTAAGGAGTTTGCACGTAGTGCGTAAACACTTGCCTATTTTAAGTTCAGATCTCACAATTAGTCATTTTTGTAAAGATCCTCCTCGATTTGTGGCTAATATCGTCCAAGCAATCCCTTTTCAGTCCCTGATAATAAATTATGTGGACATTTATGTGCACAATGTAATTTCACAAATAAATGTCACACTTTTAGCCATCCTCATTCTGGGAAACAGTTAAAAATTAAGGGAATAATTTCGTGTAACACCAACAACGTAATGAAAAACCTATGATAAATGCCTTTTTACGAGGTGTACGAGGGATTTTACGAGGTGGCTAATTCGTACGAATTCATACGACCTCGCTCATACGAATTAGTAAGATTTTTGTTAAATCCTACATATTTTACGAGTTGCCCAATTCGTATGAATTTGTACGAATGACCTACCCCTGACCCCGCCCCTAAACCTACCCATCACGTGGGTTTAGACAAATTCGTAGTGAGGTCGTACGAATTCATACGAATTAGCCACTTTTTAATCACTCGTACAAATTCGTATGAATTGGTCGTGAGATAGCGTTAAAATGCAGCGTTGTTTGAAAACGCGCATTGCAGAACATAGTAGGCTAATAAACGTTTGAATGACCAAAAGAACCCCATTGCTGTTAATTTCAATGTTTTTAAACACAATTTGTCGACTCTTCGCTACTTCGGTTAAGAGTAGGATACCCAGAAGGGGTGGTGACATCAATAAGATCCACTAGGGAAGCCATATTAATACTCTCTCTCCAAAAGGTTTGAATATGGAGTTTGACTTGAAACTTTTCTTGTGAAATTTATATATATATATATGCTTTAGTGATTAAATTTGTGTTTGATAAGATCGTTATTGCATTGGATGATTGGGTAATTAGTTCACTTATGAGGTCAGGTGTGAGGGTTCACACTGATATAAATTGTACCTTTCTATGATTGTTGCTTCCCTGTTGTTCGTTTTAATAAATCCTTGGGAGCAGTTGTGGCAGCTAGTGTGCAGATTCTTGTTTATTTAGAATTTGTTGCTTCATGAATTTGTTGCTTGATCGAGCACCTGTCAAAAGTTTTTTGGATGTGTGCACAATTTCTTCTTTTTTGAATTCATACAATTTTAACAGCAGGTTTTGTTTTAACAGCAAAAGGATAGCCTACTCTAGAGTGAAATATAGTGGTGGCCAGTAAGTGGCGTTCTTTCACTATTAATCATGTGAGATACGCTTTGCAAAAGTAAACAAAGCAGATTTTTTTAATTTTATATTTGATTCTGCAAACATGTTTTATTGTTGTTGTTTTTAATGTAGCGAACGTTTATTGTCTATTGGTCTTTCTTATGCTTAGGTCTCATTTCTACTGTTTATTGTTTTAATGGCATTTATTTACAACCCACACAATGGGACAACGTCTGTCGGTCAATCCCACTGTTTTAGGTGGAGTGCTGAATGGGCAATGAGACGTACTACCACACTACCTTCAGTCATCTGCGTCAGCCTGAATGGACAGACTACAATGACACATAGGCCTTTATCATTCTTTCCATGATCAAGTCATTTTCTGGAACCCTTATTCTACACTAGATCATTTAATACATCATTTTTTAATACTACATAAAAAATATAATTTTCCTGTAATCTCTGTAAAGCTGCTTTGAAGCAATCTGTATTGAAAGCACTACATAAATGTGACTTAATTTATGCTATGGATTAATTTCATGCAATAGCTAGCCTACTTTAAAATAACATCACAGATATCATTAATTTGTGACTGGCTTAAATGACTCTTCTGCATGGGGTAGCTGCATTTCCAACAGCTCAACCACAATTTACAGTTTTTCTTAATATACATAGGCCTACAACACATATGTCAGAGACATTGCTACAAATATAGGCTACATGGTGTTTGTCTTTTTGTGGACTAGTACTGACTTTCCCCAGTAAACCTTTACTGTTGAAATATAAAACAATTTGTGAAATACATAGCATGCCAAACTGATATTCTTGAATAGCAGAGTAAGTGTCAACATAAAATAGAACAAAAGACATCTAAAATATTTGACCATTGCTCAGTCTGACAAAAAATATTTTCAATTTGGTGGCATTGGCCAATTTACTGATACAAGACCTCATTTAAAAGATATTCAGATCTTAACACAAACAAATCAACAGCTATTGGGGAGACTGGGGCTAGTTGTCACGTTTTAACACAAAAAAATTATCATGTTAACAGTATATATGGATTGACACAATACAAACCATTTAAACTAAAACCATTATGCAACTGCAAAAATGTAAAAGATGACAAAATAAATCAAACCATTAATTTGGCCAAGAGATATTGTAATTAAGCAGTTGATTTAAAGCATTACATTTAAAATAGAAAAACTTGCTCTGTCCAAACATTTATGAAAAATACTCTTGTTCTGTTTAATCTTTCAGTTAAGATCTGCTCAAAACTACATGGTCACTGAGATGACCCTTGTGACAACATCCCCATATGATCATATGTCATAATCTCCCCAATTCGAGCACTAGGATGTGCACAGAGCTGCTGCTTCTTATGGACTATGAAGGCTTCGTTCTTTAAGAGGGAAGGACTTACCTCCTTTGCTCCACCCTTAGCGGTTATGATCCTCAGGGACTGGTGATAATGAGTCTCAGTTTCTCTGGCAGGCTGTGCTGGTAAATGCAGGTCTGGGCTGAAAACTCATACTTGCACGCTGAGGTCATGACTGGCCAGGGAGATCAGTTTACAAGACAGATTCCACGTGAAAAGAAGAGCCATAGGGCTGCTGTTAAAAAAAATCAGCTCCAGCACTAAAATGGATTTCATTGTACACCATTGATTGTCTGCATCACACTATCACAACGTTCCCAAAGCAAAACAACTATAATATAAAGGAAATTCAGTCAAGCACTCACACACACAAATTGATTTGGCCCTGAAATCTGTTCCTTATAAATGCTAACATCTAACTTCTTTTTATATAACAATAATTGGTTATTTGCCAAGTAAGACACGTTTCTTTTTTTTTTTTTTTAGTCCTGGATCAACATGCCAAGAAACATAGCCTATAGCTCTAACAGTATCCTTCACCCTTACCATGGCAAAACAGGGATAGCTAACTAATAACTAGTGCATAAAATTGATATTCTTTGTTCAGACATGGCCTGGCAGTTAGTGTGCCAGTGCCAACATGTAAAATGTTATTTATGATCTGATGACCCGTGTTTGAGTCTGGCTCAGGTAGTATCTGACCCTTTGACCTAGTGATTTAAACTATAGCCTATATGTATACATTATTGGTAACACTTTAAAATACGGTTCCTTCGTCAATGAATAACTATACAAGAACAAATGAGTAACACAATATTAACAATCTAGTAGCTACTAACTAACTAGAAATTCTGATTAACGAATCAGTAAGTAATAGCACACAGAGGAAAGTGGTAGTTCACTATTAACTAATCAATAACTACTTTTTTTTTTAATGCTTCCCAGAGAACTACTTTAAGAATCATGGTAACTAACTAGTAATGACTCAAGTGTTACTACATACTTCTAAAGGAATTACTAATTATTTGGATCCGTATTCTAAAGTGAAGATCATGGTAGCTAACTGGTAATGACTCAAGTGTTACTACATACTTCTTAAGGAATTACTAATTATTTTAAGCTTTTGAGGTTTTTGGAGAAGTTTTAAATAGTAATTCCCATAGAAGTATGTAGTAACACTTGATTCATTACTAGTTAGTTACCATGATTCTTACAGTAGTTACTAATGAAAAGCTAATCCTAAAGTGCAGAATCTTCTAATCCTTTACAAGATATTTGCACACACATATATGAGCTAGGAGACATACATAAAAACGTGTTTTTTGTGAGGTAGGTTAAATAGTAAAATCACTGTATATGGTATTTGGATGGCTGATAACTCAATATGTTCCATTCGTCACCGTAACTCTAGCGATTCAATGCCAGTCCAGAGGAATGCCCGGAAATTGGCCACAGGACAAATAAGGTCCAGACTACTGCATTTAAAAAATCAATTTCTTTAAAATTACTCAGTTGATAAATAGTTATCTAGGAGAGAGCATAGGCTAATTAGTTCACAAATCATAAGTCTGCTATGCTATTACATATTGATAAACAATGTGTATTAGTTTACAGTAGCAGTTAAAATGTTAATGCAGTGCTAGTCATTTGTCCTGCATTAGTTATTGATTAGTTTTGAAAAAAAAAAGTAGTAATTCATTATATATATATATATATATATATATATATATATATATATATATATATATTAAGTTTATTGAATAGGATAAACCCTTTGAGATGAACCATCTCGTTTTCGAGGGGGCAATATACAATACAATACAAAACAAACACATTACAATAATAAGACATAAACAATACCACAATCAACACACTGCCACACAGACGACAAAAAAACAAACATCAAAAGATAAGTATTTAGGTAAATACAACCACTAGTTAGCCACACAGAGGCTGTGATCAAATACTTGCCAGCAAAAACATAAAGAATAAAGTGACTTGTAAATTATATATAAGTATCATCTGAAACATGAACAATTTAGTTCAAAATAAGAAGACAAACTATTTTTAAATATGTGAAATGATGTTAAAGATCGTATATCTGAAGGTAAGTTATTCCAGTCTGAAGGAGCATTAAACATAAATGCTCTCTGTCCTATTGCTTTTTTGACTAGGTGTGAAAAATAAGTATTGTGTAGTTCACTATTGATTAGTTAATAGTGAACTACCATTTTCATCTGTGTGCTATTACTTACTAATTTGTTAATCAGAATTTCTTGTTAGTTAATAGTAGTTACTAGATTGTTAATATTGTGTTACTCATTTGTTCCTGTGTAGTTATTCATTAACGAAGGAACCGTATTCTAAAGTGTTACCATATTATTAAATGTTAACTATTCACACGTGGGACTCCTAAATAAACGTTGCAATGTTTAATATGAAAATAAATTTGAGATTTGATTATATTTTGTTTCTTCTCAACTGTTATGTGACGTATAGTTACGAATCTGATGATTACATTTTATACGACCAACAGGATAGAAAGCACACCTGAGGTGAATTGAGCTGAGCCTCAGCTTCTTTTTACTGTGTTAATTTTAGCCACACTTCATATACCACTGGCATGGTGCACAATGAGATTAAATGGAATGACTGTCCATTTTGCTGTGAACTGATCAAAGTGAACATACTGTATAAGTATCTGACACTTTGGAATCTCACTTAAAATGACCTATGATTACCTATGAAATCCACTTCGCAATAGACTTATTAGACTATTATAACTAATAGCTTTTTTTTTTTTGCAAAGAGTGTGCATTGCTAATGTAAACCATCATTTGATATTTACATTACAAAAGTTACATGTCCCCTCCTTGAACTGCCACCTTAACGTGGTGGAGGGGTTTGAGTACCCGAATGACCCTAGGAGCTATGTTGTCTGGGGCTATATGCCCCTGGTAGGGTCTCCCAAGGCAAACAGGTCCTAGGCGACGAGTCTGACTAAGAGCGGTTCAAACCCCCTTATGATGGACAAACATTCAAGGACCGTGACGTCGCCCGGTATGGCGCAGCCGGGGCCCCACCCTGGAGCCAGGCCCGGGGTTGGGGCTCGTATGCGAGCGCCTGGTGGCCGGGCCTCTCCCCATGGGGTCCGGCCGGGCTCACCCCGAAGGAGTGACGTGGGACCGCCTTCCCGTGGGCTCACCACCTGCAGGAAGAGACGTAAGGGGCCGGTGCAGAGAGGATCGGGTGGCAGTCGAAGGCAGGGACCACGACGACCCGATCCCTGGACACGGAAACTAGCCTTAGGGACGTTGAGCATCACCTCGCTGGCGGGGAAGGAGCCTGAGATGGTGCGTGAGGTTGAGAGGTTCCGACTAGAGATAGTCGGGATCACCTCTACGCATGGCTTGGGCTCTGGAACCACACTCCTTGGTGTGGGTTTGCTTATAGCCCCCCAGCTCAGCCGCCATGTGTTGGAGTTTACCCCGGTGAACGAGAGGGTCGTTTCCCTGCGCCTACGGGTCGGGGATAGGTCTCTCACTGTCGTGTGTGCTTACGGGCCAAACGGCAGTGCAGAGTACCCGGCCTTCTTGGGGTCTCTGGGAGGAGTGCTGGAAAGTGCTCCGACTGGGGACTCCGTCGTTCTACTGGGGGACTTCAACGCTCACGTGGGCAGCGACAGTGGCACCTGGAGGGGCGTGATTGGGAGGAACGGCCCCCCCGACCTGAACCCGAGCGGTGTTCAGTTATTGGACTTCTGTGCTAGTTACAGTTTGTCCATAACGAACACCATGTTCAAGCATAAGCACGTGGCACCAGGACACCCTAGGTCGCAGGTCGATGATCGACTTTGTGGTCGTTTCATCTGACCTGCGGCCGTATGTCTTGGACACTCGGGTGAAGAGAGGAGCGGAGCTGTCAACTGATCACCACCTGGTGGTGAGTTGGATACGATGGCGGGGGAGGAGGCTGGACAGACTCGGCAGACCCAAGCGTACTGTAAGGGTTTGCTGGGAACGTTTGACCGAGTCTCCTGTCAGAGAGATCTTCAACTCCCACCTCCGGCAGAGCCACGACCGGATCCCGAGGGAGGCTGGAGATATTGAGTCTGAGTGGACCATGTTCTCCACCTCCATTGTCGAAGCGGCTGCTCGGAGCTGTGGCCGTAAGGTCTCCGGTGCCTGTCGAGGCGGCAATCCCCGAACCCGGTGGTGGACACCGGAAGTAAAGGATGCCGTCAAGCTGAAGAAGGAGTCCTATCGGGCCTGGTTGGCTTGTGGGACTCCTGAGGCAGCTGACAGGTACCGGCAGGCCAAGCGGACTGCAACCAGGGTGGTTGTGGAGGCAAAAACTCGGGCCTGGGAGGAGTTCGGTGAGGCCATGGAGAAGGACTATAGGCTGGCCTCGAAGAGATTCTGGCAAACTGTCCGGCGCCTCAGGAGAGGGAAACAATGCCCTACCAACGCTGTTTACAGTGGAGGTGGGCAGCTGTTGACCTCAACTGGGGATGTCGTCGGACGGTGGAAGGAATACTTCGAGGATCTCCTCAATCCCGCCGTCACGCCTTCTATTGAGGAAGCAGAGGCTGAGGGCTCAGAGGTGGACTTGTCCATCACCCTAGCTGAGGTCACCGAGGTAGTCAAGAAACTCCTCGGTGGCAAGGCACCGGGGGTGGATGAGATCCGCCCTGAGTACCTCAAGTCTCTGGATGTTGTGGGGCTGTCTTGGCTGACACGCCTCTGCAGCATCGCGTGGCGGTCGGGGACAGTGCCTCTGGGATGGCAGACCGGGGTGGTGGTCCCTCTTTTTAAGAAGGGGGACCGGAGGGTGTGTTCCAACTACAGGGGGAACACACTTCTCAGCCTCCCTGGGAAAGTCTATGCCAGGGTACTGGAGAGGAGAATACGGCAGATAGTGGAACCTCGGATTCAGGAGGAACAGTGCGGTTTTCGTCCAGGCCGTGGAACACTGGACCAGCTCTATACTCTCTACAGGGTGCTGGAGGGTTCATGGGAGTTTGCCCAACCAGTCCACATGTGCTTTGTGGATTTGGAGAAGGCATTCGACTGTGTCCCTCGCGGCGGCCTGTGGAGGGTGCTCCGGGAGTATGGGGTCCGGGTCCTTTGCTAAGGGCTGTCCGGTCCCTGTATGACCGAAGCAGGAGCTTGGTTCGCATTGCCGGTAGTAAGTCAGACTTCTTCCCGGTGCATGTTGGACTCCGGCAGGGCTGCCCTTTGTCGCCGGTTCTGTTCATAGTTTTTATGGACAGAATTTCTAGGCGCAGCCAGGGGCCGGAGGGTGTCAGGTTTGGGGACCACACGATTTTGTCTCTGCTTTTTGCGGATGATGTTGTCGTGTTGGCCCCTTCACACCAGGACCTTCAGCATGCACTGGGACGGTTTGCAGCCGAGTGTGAAGCGGCTGGGATAAAAATCAGCACCTCCAAATCCGAGGCCATGGTCCTCAGTCGGAAAAGGGTGGCTTGCTCACTTCAGGTTGGTGGAGAGATCCTTCCTCAAGTGGAGGAGTTTAAGTATCTTGGGGTTTTGTTCACGAGTGAGGGAAGGATGGAACGGGAGATTGACAGACGGATCGGTGCAGCTTCTGCAGTAATGCGGTACCACTTTTCTGTTGTGGTGAAGAAGGAGCTGAGCCGTAAGGCAAAGCTCTCGATTTACCGGTCAATCTACGTTCCTACTCTCACCTATGGTCATGAGCTTTGGGTCATGACCGAAAGGACAAGATCCCGGATACAGGCGGCCGAAATGAGCTTTCTCCGCAGGGTGGCTGGCCGATCCCTTAGAGATAGGGTGAGAAGCTCGGTCACTCGGGAGGAGCTCAGAGTAGAGCCGCTGCTCCTCCACATCGAGAGGGGTCAGCTGAGGTGGCTCGGGCATCTGTTCCGGATGCCTCCTGGACGCCTTCCCGAGGAGGATGTTCCGGGCACGTCCCACTGGGAGGAGACCCCGGGGAAGACCTAGGACACGTTGGAGAGACTATGTCTCCCGGCTGGCCTGGGAACACCTCGGTGTCCCCCCGGAAGAGCTGGAGGAAGTGTCCAGGGAGAGGGAAGTCTGGGCTTCTCTGCTCAGACTGCTGCCCCCGCGACCCGGCCCCGGATAAGCGGAGGAAGATGGATGGATGGATGGATAGTTACATGTACAATAGTAATTTTTAGTCATTTAGCAAATGTTTTTTTATATATCCAAAGTGACTAACAAAGTAGGAACATTGTAAACTATTTTTCATGAGTTGTAGAGTTACGGGCCATTTACACGGCACTGTTTTCAACTAAAAAACGGGGAAAATATTTTTGGTGGCCTGAAAATGCAAACATTTTAAAATCAAGTCAAGTCACCTTTATTTATATAGTGCTTTTTACAATACAGATTTTTTCATAGCAGCTTTACAGTGATAACAGGAAAATAATGTAACAAAGTTTGTTTCTGCTGTACAGCAGATCTAGAGGAAAATAGTGTCATAGTCCAGCCTAAGTAAGTTCAGTGATTGTCCATTTCTGTTGTAAAAATTTTATTGATTTAGTTAATTTATCAATTACAGCCGCTCTGGAGTAAACAGTGATGTCATCGTCCAGCTCAGTTCAGTTCTCATATAAGGGTGTAAATGCCGGCAGATCGTCTCGGTTACGTATGTAACCCTCGTTTTCCCCCCTCGAAATGGGGGTTTCGCTTAGAAGCCTATCACCTTCGAGTTTTAGAAAACGAGCCAATGGCATGAAAATTCCTTGGGTCTGCGGAATTTGCATGCCGCAACTCCACCCCACCGCGTGTATAAAAGTAGGAGCGCTGGCAATCTTGCATTATGTTTTCCTGCTGAGCAGCTGAGACTGAACTCCAGGCTGTTCCAGCGGTACAGCGGTTGCGGCAGGACGCAATGCCTCCGTTCCCTCCTCAGGGAACGAGAGTTAAATACGTAACCGAGACATTCCCTTTTGTTCAGTCACTGCGAGTTACGTCAGTGAATGACGAAATGGGGGTCCCAATCTAATCACACCACATCGGCTGTCTTCCAGTGCCCTGCGCAAGTCTGAGCTCCCTGGTCTGAGACTAGCACGGAGGAAGGACTCCTACTTAACACAGGAATACCAAGGTACACTGGGAAGCATATCTCAGTGGAAATATGCCACACAATGGCTGCCCGAATGGAGGAGTTACAGAATACACATATGACCCGAGTACGGGATAAATATGGAAACTCAGTGGTATCCAGGCCGCCGGGTGGAATGTTTCAACCTCGAGAGAGAGGGAAAGACACAAGCTCGATGGAGACTTACTGTGGAAATACACATGTGGGGGTCACCCAACAGGGAACCATACATATGGAACACCTAGCCAATCACGAGGGCTAGTGCACTCTGTTGACGGCATCTTCAGTGTAAGAAGAACTCATATGAGTGAAATATCGCACGTATCCAGTCCGAGGAGGGGAATGGCGAATGTAATGTCGCCCAGCCTGCAGCTCTGCAGATGTCTGCCCAAGAGGAAGCCACACTCCGGGTTGAGTGTGCCTTCACACCAAGGGGACATACACTTTGAGGGTGGAGGGAGACAGCCTTTTCTCCAACCTATCTTGCAGGAAGGAAAGCACGACGCTGATCGGGCATTTTCTGGGGTCTTCTCGGCGAGAAACACAAGGTGACGAAGAAGTTCCACTTCAACGCATAGGCGTGTCGAGTAGACAGGGCCCTAACGGAAGTGATGGTAGCCACCACCCGAGGTGGTAAGGTACTCAAACCTGCCGCGTCCTGTCCAGGAGCCATACATGCAGGTTCCATAGATCGGGACGTGGGTGCCAGAGGGTGCCCCATCTCTGAGAAAGGAGGTCCTACCTCAGAGGAATTGGCCAGGGAACCAAGTTCGGGTGGGCCAATGAGACGCAACCAAGAGGACCTGCTCCTCATCCTCCCTGATCTTGCACAGTGTCTGTGTAAGAAGGCTCACTGGGGGAAATGCATACTTGCGGAGGCCCCACTGTGCGCTAGTGCATCCGTGCCGAGTGTCCACTCGGTCAGGGATAAAAACATGAGGCAATGGGAAGAGTCGTGGGAGGCAAACAGATCTACCTGTGCATCGCCGAACTGTTCCCACATCAGCTGAACCGACTGGGGATGGAGTCTCCATTCCCCCGGAAGTGGCTGAAACCATGAGAGCTCGTCAGTTGCACAATTCAGTTCTCCCGGGAAGTGAATGGTTCAAAGCAACCTCAGATGCTTCTGACCCCATAGGAGGAGATGACAGGCGAGTTGCGACATACGGCGGGAACGTAGACCACCTAGTCGGTTGGTGTACGCTATTGAGGCCATGTTGTTTGAATGGACTAGTACGTGTTGGTCCTAGAGCAACATCCGGAGGCGGTGCAGAGCCAAGCGTACTGCCAGCAACTCGAGGCAATTGACATGCTAAAGGCGCTGGAGTCCAGTCCAGGAGCCCGCGGGAGCATGTCACTTGCACATGGCACCCCAGCCCATGGTAGAGTCATCTGTTGAGACAACAACATGCCTGGAATCTCGTTCTAAGGGTACTTGGGCCCGTTCGACCACAGGTTGAAGGTCTGATGGCAGGCCCGAGTATCGGGTACTCGGAGCGTGCCTGGTTGCCATGCCCATCTCGGGACTCGATCGCAAAGCCAGTGCTGAAGCAGACTCATATGAAGCAGTCCGAGCGGGGTTGCCGCTGCGGACATCCTATGCCCCAGGAGCCTCTGAAAAAACTTCAGTGGAACCGCACTCTTGCTCTGGAATTGACTCAGGCAAGTGAGCAGTGACTGCGACCGAGTCGACCATACTGAGAAAAGAGATCCTCTGCACAGGGGAGAGTTTGCTCTTTTCCCAGTTGACCCGAAGGCCCAAACAGGCGAGGTGCCGGAGCACCAGATCCCTGTGTTCGCAAACCTGGTCTCGAGAGTGAGCTAGGAGCAGCCAGTCATCGAGATAGTTCAGGATGCGAACCCCGTGTTGCCGGGGTGGCACATAGGTGTCATAGGTGAAGATGCGAGGGGACAGGGCTACCCCGAATGGGAGAACAGTGTCCTGGTATGCCTGCACCTCGAAATCAAACCGAAGAAACGGTCTGTGTCGAGTAAGAATGAAGACATGAGAGTACCCGTCCTTCAGGTCGATCGCTGCAAGCCAATCCAACAGACGAACACATTCAAAAATGCGTTAGGCTGTCAACATGTTGAACGGAAGCCTCTAAAGAGTTCAGTAGAAGATGCGCAGGTCCAGGATTGGCCGTAACCCACCGCTCTTCTCGGGTACAATGAAGTAGGGGCTGAAGAAGCCGGACTTCATTTCGGCTGGAGGGGCGGTCTCGATCGTACCTTTCGCCAGTAGGGGGGCGACCTCCACATGCATGACAGGGGCATTGCCACACACCACGGTATAGTGGATTCCCCGTAAGCGGGGAGGAGACCGTGCAAACTGAATCGCGTAGCCGAGCCTGATGGTTCTAGCGAGCCAGTGGGACAGATTGGGAATCTCCAAAAACTGAACCAGTGGGGTCATGTGAACCTCAGATGTACCCACGATGGGACAGCGAGGCGGAATGACAGGCCCGGATGTGGCAGGCGGAGCATCGCGGTGCGGGGGCACGGCCATAACCCGCGTCCTGACAGAGGAGACCAGGGAAGGACGTGTGTTCCACTGGGGCCTGCTTTGACAGGGTTCTGGCGACAGAGGGGGACGAGAGTGGCGAGGCTCGTAAACGGCTCCATCCACGGCCTCTGAGGGCTCAGAGATGGGAATGTCAGTTCTTTGGAAGAAGACGTTCTTCCCATGCAACCACTTCTTGGAAAGAACTGCAACCCATCTTTGAGCTGCCTGTGACGGGAGCACTGCATCGCCTGATGTTTGGCAGGCTGCAGGCATGGTACGGGCTGGGGCGCCTTCCTGCGATTACCACCACGGCGCGGTCTGGATTAAGGCTGCTGCTGGGGCCGGGCAGGAGGGGCGGAAGTGCAAGAGGGCGCCCTCGGCGACGAGCGGACTAAGGCATCTGAGCCGGATCCTGGGTGGCAGCAGCTGGCTGCGGGGTCAGAACATGTTTGATCGCCTCAGTCTGCTTCTGGGCGGCTGAGAACTGTTGGGCAGAGTCCTTGACCGCACCGCGAAGTTGAGGAAGCGGGTTCGCTCAGCCTCGTGCATATCAACCAGGTTAAGTCAGAGGTGTCTTTCCTGGACCACGCATCTGGACATCACCTGACCTTGCTCCCCAAAAACCAATCATCCAGCCGTGAACGTTCGGGACAGGGTGGAGGATTCCATTCCACTCCAATGCTCGCGGCTGCCTGGGAAAGCATGGCTGTCAATTCTGGATCAGACTCGAGCAATGCTGGCATACCCGAAGGCGGCAGCACAGCCGAGTCTTCATCTCCGGAAGACTCCAGCCCACCTAGTGATGCGGCGATCGACATTGTCTCCTCATCTGGAGCACTGCACTAAAGACTGCAATCTCATCCTGTACGCTCGCGGGTTGCAGTCATAGACTGTAAAAAAAGATGGACGACGCCCAATTGCACTCTTCCATTGGCGAGAAGTTAAGCCGCCAGTGTCCCGATATGGCCCTGACATCTTGGTCCTTAAGTCTGCGCAGTAGCGATCTCGGGACCAGACCTATGCAGTAGTGAGCAGGAAGTAAAGTCGGGAAATCAAGGCCCCGCCCTCACTCTCGCTGAATCAATCGCAAAAAGCACATGCCCCTGCACTTTTTTTAAGTTGCCTCTGTCTGCTCCGTTCCTCCGTTCTGCTCCAATTTTGGTGTCTGCTGATTGCAGTACCTCATTAAAATAAGGTAAATACAACTACTAACCACATAGTCATATTTAAAAAGTAACACATTAAAGTAACACCAGGTAACTTTTGCTCTCGGGGTCCCCCTACAGTTGGGAAACAGTATTGTCCTCTACTACTGTCGTAAACTCTGTCATTGTGCATTTGTTGACAACCATGATAGCCCTGAACACTGTAGGAGGAGGTCACATGCAGATGTTCTGCTTGCGTCGCGTGTGAAATGTCTTCATCCCAGGTACAGTGGCATATATTTCAGCATGTCATATGAATATAATTTCATGGGTTTTATTTTTTTTCTAACAACAAATGATCGCGATGATCACGTTTACAAGCCAGTGTCATTATAGTAGCCTAGTCTATTGGTTACCGTTTTACTGAATCTATATGATACTTCAATGCAATGTTTGAGTGGTAGATAATAACCATATATCGTCAATATTATAACAAGCTACCATAAATAAATCTCCAAATTTTACAAATCGATTTGCATTATAGCTTGAGGCAAGACAAATAATCATTACCTGATTCATGAAGATAAACGGAGGATAAGATAGCTTCCTTAACATAGTCAGGCAGACAAAAAAACACCCCATACTACGGGGTGTCATTGGTTGTTGCGTTAAATGTTACCCAGATACAATAGTGCTATTTTCTGATTGGCTGACAACACCAGACGAACAACACCAGAGGAGACGCGCTTGAATTCATGCCTGTTCCACAGTGAGAGCGGCGCGGCCAGAGTTTTGGGCGCTGCGGCATATTAAATATATTACAAATAGTTGCGTAATACAGTGTACAGAAATACAGAAATACAATGTGTTGCGGGGGAGCGTGACAAAAGACCGAAATGAGTGACTGTCACGCTCAATGCGTGACACTTGACAGCCCTGCGATTTTAAGGAAGTGAGGATGGTGGTGGAAGTGACGTATATGCCGTAAAGCAGTCGAGTTTTGTAGTTCTCTTTGTTCGCCGGTTACTACCCGAAACCCGAAGTTTAAAAGTACGATTAAAAACGCTACAGACCCCGTCAGGCTATGTCAGACGTGTCATTCAACCTATTGTAAGTCGATGTACCATCACAAGAGACTTGGAAATATATTATGAAGGTTGAAAAGTTACCTGGTGTTACTTTAATATATCCTATACTGTAAAATATGAGCACTCATATTACTACAATTAAACAAATATCACAATTTGGTGGACAGCTAAATTAACTTCATATTTAGCTCATGCAGTCTGTTTTAGCTAGGTTAGCATCCTATAATTTATTGTTAACATGCATTCAATATTTTAGCAACTAGTTATTTATGCAACGAAAAAAAGTCCTTTGGTGCTTCAGTGACTACTTCGCTCAGAGAACCTGTCAATTACAGCTATCAATCATGACGTCACAGCATCGAGATCGAGACGCTTTAGCTTCACTTTTCAGGGCTTGTGTGGCCCGCTTGGTTGCAGTGCACAAGAGGGGGGTGTGGCCCAAGGAGGAATCGTCGGAGAATCATCGTTCTGTTCCACACCGTAACCCTCAGGTCACCCTGACCACCAGCAAAGGTTTCGCTTCTCGCGGAGGCAGCGAATGTGCCCATCAGATGACAAAACAAAACGACTGCACCCATAAGTGCACGTGCGAGACATCTTTAAAAAGACGTGCCACGCGCAAGCTCTTTTGTGAGAGGAAAAAGCTCAGCAGAGTGATGAAGCGCCCAGGGAGAAGCACACACACTGATGGCAGATCACTGCACAGACCAGCAGCAGGCAATGTGATCTCGCTGGACTCGGAGCGTGGACTCTGGACTCGTTCGTTACACCAACACACTGGAGAGTCGCTCGTCTCGTAGTATCGAAGATCTCAGATACAGGCTTGCAGAGGAGCGAAATGATGCTCTTGGCTCTGAAGCATAAACAGAATGCGAGACTGACAGCGCTCCTCCCTTTATACCCACGCAGTGGGGCGGAAATTCAAATTCATGCAAATTCCGCAGAACCAAGGCAGTTTCATGCCATTGGCTCGTTTTCTAAAACTCGAAGGCTTCTAAGTGAAACCCCCATTTCGTCATTCACTGACGTAACTCGCAGTGACTGAACGAAAGGGAACAATAATTTTGTTGAATATTAAGTGTCCCCAAGCAAGCCAAATGACAAAAGCGACAGTGACAAGGAACCAAAACTCATCAGGTAGCAGAATGGAGGAAAAAACCTTGGGGGAAACAAGGCTCAGTCGGGGGCCCAGTTCTCCTCCGGCCAACGAACGAACAGTGTATGATTATAATTCAGGCAGCATTACAGGTCAGAAATCAGATTGGATGGGAAAATTCAAAATATTTATACAGTTCAATCTGGTTGAAGATCGGAGTTATCACACCGGTATGGAGATGAGTTGGTGAGGATCAGTGCCAGTGACTGTCATGTGTCATGACACAATGTCAGCTGACACTTGAGGGATGCGTTGTGGTCGTGTTTAGGCGCAGGTCTAGGCGCAGGTTTAGGCGCAGGTTTAGGCGCAGGTCTGACTACAGTAAACCTCAGGATAAACAGAGAGACTAATATTAGCGTAGATGCCACTCTTCTTATGATATAACGAATACATTGGGTGTTATAGGAAGTGTTCTCAGTTCCTGCGGACCTAGTTAAGGCAGCCTAAGAATCATTTAACTGATTTCAATAATATAAATGTATAATGTTCTATGTGAATGCCAGGTTAAAGAGATGTGTTTTTATTCTAGATTTAAACTGACAGAGTGTGTCTGCTTCTTGAACAATGTTAGGGAGACTGTTCCAAAGTTTAGGTGCTAAATAGGAAAAGGATGTACCGCCGGCAGTTGATTTTGATATTCTAGGTATAATCAACTGCCCGGAATTTTGAGATCGCAATAGACGTGAAGGACTATAATGCGCTATGAGCTCGCTCAAGTACTGGGCAGGGAAACCATGTAATGCTTTGTAAAAGTTTTATGAAATAATATAAGATCACATTTATACGATGTTTAAGGAATAGTTCACTTCAAAATGAAAATTCCGTCATCATTTACTTACCCTCAAGTTTTTTCAAACCTGTATAATTTCTTTCTTTTACTGAACACAAATTTTATTTTGAAGAATGTCGGTAACCAGACAGTTGATGGACGAGTAAATGATGACATCATTTTAAATTTGAAGTGAAATAATCCTTTAACAGCGAGCCAATTCATTGTTGACAGAACTGGGCTAATATGGTCATACTTCCTGGTTCTAGTAAGAACTCTGGCGGCTGCGTTTTGGACCAGCTGAAGTGTGTTTATTAAGAGTGCATGGCAACCACCCAGTAGAACATTACAATAATCTAGCCTTGAAGTCATGAACGCATGAACTAACTGTTCCGCATTTGGCATTGAGAGCATAGCCTATGTCGTAATTAGGGTTGGATACCGAAACACGGTGCCAATAGGGAACAGGTTCCGACGTAAACGGTAGTAACCAGACCGAATTAGTAGGAAAATTTCGGTGCCTGATTTCGGTGCCTGACTCTCTGTGTCATAAGGCGCACACACGCAAGGTCTCTCCCTCTCCTCCGTGCGCGCACTATATGGTTTGGAGCACAGTCTCTTCTGTCTCGCATGTGCGCTCTTGCTCGCTCGCTCTAGATTCCGGAAGATATTAACTAATTTGCGGGCATCAGGGAGCCGTTATCAATATGCGGGAGACTCCCGGAATGTCTGCTGATGTAAACACATGTAAAATTACGCATCAGAACGCCCTCTGGGTGTGCCGATTGTCTGAAGCCCATATAGAATCACGCCAATCCATTGGCTCCTCAGATTTCTCTGCCGAAAAAGGAAGCTTGTCGGCAGCATGAGGATCTTGACAGCGAACGCAGCGTCTCCTTCCCTATTCAGAGAACATAGGTTACACCTGTAACCAGAGACGTTCTCTTTCATAGGTTCACTCAACGCTGCGTAGCTAAGACGCAGTGGGAACGAAATACCAAACTCTCCAAGCTAAGCGCTGCCGTAACTAGTAAAACGACCAGATAACTTAAATAACTTGTTCAAGCAGACAAAACATGGGAACCTGTAGCCATGTCGAGATTAGATGAACCTGCTAGTAATCTATATTAATCTCCAGTAGCCTATTATTACATTGTTTGATACAATATTGTTTTATTTGATATTATGTAGCTAAATGTGAATTTTTATTTTATATTGGTTTATTTATTATTACCATATGTTACTTGTATTTATATTGTTTAAAGATTTAAGTTAATATTGTGTCCAGTTTGGCCCTGTAAATAAAAGGGTATTATTTTTTGACAAAGTGGGTGCGGTTTCGTTTTCTTAAGTATGCTACCGCCTCAGAGAACCGTTTAAGCACTGGAACCGTTTAAAAAATATCGAGTAGGTACTGGTATCGGATAAAACCCTACCGATACCCAACCCTATTCGTAATTTAGATATATTTTTGAGATGGAAGAATGTGGTTTTACAGATGCTTGAAACGTGGCTTTCAGATGAAAGATTGGTATCAAAGAGCATACCCAGGTTCCTAACTGACGACAAAGACTTGACAGAGCAGCCATCAATTGTTAGACAGTATTTTAAGGTTGATACGTGCAGAGGTTTTTTGTCCAATAATTAGAAACTCTGTTTTTTTCTGAATTAAGTAGTAAGAAATTACTAGTCATCCAGTTTTTAATATCAGCTATGCATTCCATTAATTTTGTGAATTTTTGTGAACAGTGTTTTTTTTTTTTAAATAGCTGAAGATGATAAAATGTAAAAAAGTTTATTTTTAAATAAAATCAATTCAAGATGTGTGAAAATTAAGTTTTAATATCTTATCATTTTGCTTCTTAAATCTACCTTGGTTATTATTTCTTGCTATTATGAATTTATATCTCACAATCCGGCTTTATATCATAAAATGACAGCTTCTTCAAGTAATGAAAGTTTTTCAATACTACGACTTTATTTCACATAATTGTTACTTTTTAAAGGATGCTTAAAGGTTTTTTACTGGGAAAAAATGCTGATTAAGAATTGCATTTTTGCAGTGGAGAGATTGATCTGCCGATTGATTACTCGACCCGTGTCTCTCCTCTCAATTTATAAACAGACTTCGGGAACCCATTTGAATGAGGTGCTGACACAACCATGTGGACGGAGAGACACTAATAAGAGCACAGATGGCAACTGGGTTGCAGTCTCTCAGAGCCTGGAACCCCTTGCATAAATAAACACAGAGGCATTCATTTTCACAATTTATAGATTTTCAAGTAAAAGCCCAATTTGCTTCCTGAACTTTACAGACTTCTGCTGTTCTATGGCACATTAAGGGAAGAAAGTGTTCTTTTGTGCCTAAGTCTCAGTGTTTGGATTCATTCAGGTGTGACCAGACATTAAGACATCCCCCTGGCAAATGGTTTTCGATTTTGAAAAAATATTTTTTTTTTATTGAAATATCAAAGCTTTTCCATGCAAACAAGCATGATGATGAACAGTTGTCAATTAAATTTTATAAAATCATGCTAAGGCAGATTAAAATTTAATTTGGTTTTGGTTTAATTCATTTGTTGAAAAGAGTTTTTTCCTTCCTGTGGTAATGTCTTATCTTGCCTATAGGTGAACTAGTGTGACGGCACTGCCAAGACTGAAACCCAAACAAATGCATGATGCCTTTGGTTGTGTCAAGTTATTTAAGTAGCAGAACTTTCATCAATTAAAAGGCTAAATATGCCTTTTCTGTCTGACTGGCACACTTCTACTCCTACAGTCAGTCCCAGACTCTGCTTATTGAGTTTGAGCAGTTTCAAAGAGAATAGAACCACCACTAATTTCTAAATTAATCACCCTATTTGCAGTCTCAGTCTCACAGGATTAGTTTTACGATATATGTATGTAAATTAATTGTTACTTCAGATGTTATCTGTAATGTTACTGGTCTTTTCGGAGAGGATAAGCCATATATTGAAATCGTTAATGAGGGTATGTCTACTGCACACATAAAGGAATATTACATGTAAAAAAAAAACAATCTATCATACATTTTATTTTTTTTGCTGAAAACTCATGAACAAACAGGTCTCATTGCATCCGCTTGTCAGAGAAAGTGTTAACGGCAAACTGACGGCAATATCTATGGACTCTTGAGGTAAATCCCCTGAGCTAGTTCTGTTTATTGTTGCCGTTCTATTTGATTTTAATATCTAAATTAGTGAGAAAAAGAAAGATTAAAAACCTTTATAAATCAATCTGCATATGCGATGGACATCGGTTTTGCTCATCTTTGCTCACATCTTTAAAGGTATTTTGATTAAAACGGCTTTATATTTAACAAAGCACATACAAAAGACCTGAAGCAATGTGACCAATGAATATATGTACCAGTGTATGCAAACTGTTTTACCTAATACGGAAGTTAGTTGTGCATAATCCCCATAATAATAATTTTAACTAGTCTGAAAAAAAAGAATGTACGAATAAAAATGTATTTACAATGAAACTATAGTCTATTTTACTCCATTGTATACTTGTCAGACATTTGTGTTCGGTATAGATGTTATGTATTTTCTGTGGTAACTGACAGTGTCTATTGCACAGAGTTTAATACAAATTATTAAACAAATATTCATACAGTAAATAGTTGTTTGATTTGAACAAACACTCAGTATCAAACTTATATTAAACATAGGCAAGTTAATGATGCCTTGTAACTGTAAAGCAGGACAGCTTTGGTCCTGGAGGGCCACTGATCAGTATGGCAAGCCGTTTTGACTTTTGAAATTGGAACTACTAAGAAATCAATTCTTGATATCAACACTTGAATTTGAATGGCTGGCTATGGTGACATTTAACTAGTGAAAATACATTTACAAATATCAAGAATTACAGTTTTTACTATTGTAAATCTAATTTCTGATATCAATCATTAGCATTTTAACTAGAGAAAATTGATTGTAATTGTTGATATCAAGATATCATATCCTTCAAGGCAATTCTTTTTGTGTTGACCTTAAAAATTTAAATGGTATTTTTCTGGGTATTTTATTTTACTATTGCATTCGTTATATTGTGAATTATTTCCTTCGGGACTTTTATTTTGAAATAGCGATCTGATAGCACAATTGCGGATATGTTATGACATGTTCAGAATGCAACAGAGAAAGGAAAGCATCGCAGCACAGCTTAGAAATGCGATCTTCTAACAGTTTAGCCTTGGGAAACATTTGACTGTAAGTAATTAATAAGTTTATTCTACTATAATTAAGTTATGATTCTTGAATGTAACAAGTGATTGAATTGATAACAACATTGAAACGAACTTTGTAGAGAATGGTTTGAACTGAGAGCAATCAGTGACTGTTATCCAACAGTATTATTGTTTTCCTGTAATATATATTTACATATTTTATTTTTTGTATTTCAGTTTTACAGTAAAGAATAATCACCAAGAAATGTTACGCCTTGGGACTTTATTTCAATATGTTCATTATCTGTCTAATGGAGCACAGTCACGTTCTGTGAGGGCAGAATACTTTTTCTATAAAATCATATCATTTCCTAATTCAATCAAACGTGTGTGTCACGGAGTTTCACGGAGGATTCATGTGCGTGAAAGGAATTTATTAAATAAACAAAACAAACTTACAAACAAAACAACCCCCTGGGGGGAAAACAGGAGAGAACTCAGGCAGGCATCAAGAACAACACGAGGGAACATAGACAACGAACCAGCACAGGACTGCAAACACAGGGAGACTAAATAGGGAACAAACAAATGAAGTTCCTAAACGTAAGTTAGGGAGGAGCGAGCCCATCCAATCTTTCAATCAACAAACAGAGTATATAAGCAGCCGCTTACCTCTCCCTAGTATCAGCTGTTCCAGTATCATTACTGCTTCATGGAATAATGTCCGACATCCCGGAAATACAGCTCTTCCCGTCAGACGACGAACTGACGAGCCTTCCCGAGACTCCGACAGCCTCACCCTGTGTAAGATCGGATATCACGGATAATCTCCACGAGCGGTCTGGCCGAGAAATCCAGCGCTCATACAAACCACGTTCCAAAAGACAACGCTCTCCTCCACCTTCAAGACCGCCAGTTTTTACTGTGCCTCGTCCGTCTTCTCAGATTTCATCTCTCCACGCAACAGCCGCTAATACACCGATTCCACCCATTTCGAAATGTTCAGTCAATAGCCTACGTCAAGTCCTTTCCAGTTCCGGAATCCATTTCTCCCACAGATCGTCAAAAGTGCAACTTTACGATCTCTTCATCAGTTCCTTCAGTTCCAGCACCGGGCGTCCTGATCCCACACAATCTCAACGCGCCGATCCAAAGGCTACCGGCAGCGCCGCGGTTCGCACTTCCTCGTCCGCCGGTATTTCCACCCGGCCAAAAACAGCGGCCGCAAAAAATAGTTCCGCTTCTTCTCCAGCTCCAACAAACTTCATCCAGTCATCCCCACTCCCCAGGCAAGAACCAAACTTTCAATCACTTTTCTCAGCACTCCCATCTACTTCTCCAGCTTTTTCTAATCCTCTTCATAATAACCCTTGTGCCAGGCCACCTTCGCACACGGTTACATTTCTATCATCCCCAAACCAACCTACCCAAAGAGCGGATCCTAGCGTGAGGTTGCCTTCGCTAGCTATCCCCCCTCCACCCCCTCCTCTTTCCTTCCACTCCAATTCACCCCATTCCTTTCCTCCCACCTCTATCTTCCAATCGTATCCTAATATTCTTCCCAGTTCACATCCGAGCGTGAGGTTGCCTCCGCAAAGGATTTCTTCTCCTTTCTTTCCCACAAACTTTACCCAGTCCTCTAACTTCAGCCCATGCCAGCCATCCTGGACAACAGCCAGTAATGGGACCCTCCGATCATCATTTATCTACTTTTCCCAACACTAACACCCACTCTCCAGGTACAATCCGCTTGCCAGCCCATTCACTCTCCACAGCAGTCCATCTTCCAGCTCCTCCTAATGCAGTGGCCATGGAACCACCTCCAGTTTCAGCCCATCTCCGGTCCTTAATTCTAGCAGGTGCAGATATCGATCTTCCTTCTCTACTGACTTCCGTCCCCCTCAATGAATCCCACCGCTCGTTTGATTGCGGCCCATTAACCATCAATCTAAAAAATTCTGTACAACCTTTAAAACGAGTTCTCACACTCGCAGAATTCTGCATCACCTTTGCTAGATATACTGAAGTAATTTGCACTTCATTTCCAGCCAGACGCAAGGAATTAAACGACTACCTCTCCATTATAGCAGAGCTCAGTCTCTCTTTCGGAGGTAGTCATTTTTATACATATCATAAGCTTTTTTCAGCTAAATGTGCTGCCCGTGTCACCCACTGGAACCAGTGTCCTTATTGGGGAGCTCTGGACCTCGAACTTTACAACAGAGTCTTCTTAGGCGTTCGGAGCCTTTCTTGCGCCATCTGCAGGTCCATTATTCATTCTACTTCAGAATGTCCCCAAACCAACCCAGATCATCCAACCCATCCAGCCCCTTTCCAAGAAAAATCCACCGCCTACGTCCCCCAACCAAGGAACGACCGCAGTCAGATATTCACCTCAGTTTCAGGTAGACAAGTGTGCAACAGCTTTAATTCCTCAGGTTGCAACAGACAACGATGCCGCTTCCTTCATGTCTGCAATTTCTGCAGCAGAGCTCATGCCCGTTCCATTTGCCCCGTGCGCCGCTCCTCTGCTAACCTCAATAAAAAATTTCAAAAGTACCTCTCTAGTCCAATCATCATTTCATCACTAGCTAGAGAACTACACAACCATCCAGACAAAAACTTCACCCAGTTTCTTCTTTCAGGCCTGCAAGAAGGTTTTGACCCCGGCTTGGTAAGCATACCTGATTCCAGCCTGATTTGCAACAACCTTCAATCCGCGACAGCCGAACCCGATATAGTGGAAACCCTAATCAAAAAAGAACTAAATTCAGAATTCATGATCGGCCCTTTTGATTCTCCACCTTTCAAATTATTCCGTATAAGTCCTATCGGAGTAGCCACTAGGAAATTTTCAGGCAAAAAACGAATCATCATAGATCTCTCAGCTCCCCATGGAAATTCCCCACCCAGTATCAACAGCCTAATTCCTCTAGACGAATTTTCACTGCACTACCACGACATAGACCAAGCAATATCTCTCATAAAAAACACCGGTTTCGGAGCCTGGCTAGCAAAGGTCGACATTACATCGGCCTTTAAAGTCATGCCAATTCATCCAGATTTCTGGCACCTTTTCGGCATTCATTGGCACGAAAAATACTACTTCGCAGTGCGGCCACCTAAACTACGCAATGCGCATAATTCCCCAAGGCCGGCCTTTCATTTCCCATCTGCTAACTCTCGCCACCTCAGCATCTGGTTTAGAAGACATAATTTCACTAAGCCAACCATGTAGGGCAGACCTGAAATTATGGATCTCATTCCTCAAACAATGGAACGGGATTACCTTCTTCTACAACGACTTCGTGTCACGACCTTGCGACATCACCCTGTTCACTGACGCTGCCCCCTCCAAAGGCTTTGGAGGTTTCTACAGAGGACGTTGGTTTGCCTCAACCTGGCCTCCTGAGCTAACCAATACACCTCAAACCGCTGATTCGACCGCCCTGTTCGAGCTATATCCCATAGTAGTAGCAGCCTATCTATGGGGATCCGAATGGTCAACAAAAAACATCCTGTTCCACTGCGATAATTCCGCCACCGTTTACTGTATCAACAAAAAACGTTCCAATGCTCCAAAAATCATGCCCTTTCTAAGGCGCCTCATTTGGATCTCTGCCTGTCATCAATTCATCATCAAAGCTGAACATATTCCAGGTCACAAAAATGAAATAGCTGATGTTTTATCCCGTTTTCTTTTCCAGAAATTCAGAACATTGGCTCCGGAAGCAGACTCCAATCCAACTCCAGTTCCACCTTATTCAGAACTCATATTCATCTAGACCATCCCCTCAGTCATCTCCATACCCTATCCATGAATACCATCCTACAAGCAGTTTCTCCCAGAACGTTTCAAACATACTGGACAGCTTGGGGTTCTTTCAAAAAATTCCACAGAGCTCACAACATGGTCTTTCCAGAATTTTCCCTCCTCTCAATTTCCTCCTTCGTCACATACCTCCATCACACCACCTCAATTAAACCAGGATCAATCAAAGTCTACCTCAGCGGAATTCATTTCTTTTTTAAGCTACTCCATGGCCAACAGTGCCCCAACATTTCAAATCCCCAGATTTCTCTCCTCATCAAAGGTTTACAAAAAACCAATCCCCCTTGTCCAGACTCTAGACAACCTTTAACCATCGACATTCTCAGCATCTGCCTAACCACTCTCCGCTCAGGTCTTTTTTCTCCCATCAAAGAAAGAACCCTAGATGCCATATTCAATTTGGCTTTCTTTGGTTTCCTCAGAGTCTCATAATTTACCATCAACTCAAACTTCAACCCATCCATCCATCCCACGTTCTCCGACCTCCAAATAATCAACTCCGACACCATACGTTTCAACATCAAACAAAGCAAAACCGATCAATTGAAACATGGTCATTCGATTTTCATCTTCAATTTGCCAACCCCTATCCAACCATACCAGTCCTTAAACTTTTTTCTCCACCAGAGGAAATCCCAAATCACCTCTTCTCTCGATCCTCTCTTCATCAATGATGATAACCTCCCGGCCTCCAGACATTGGTTTCAAAGGAACCTCAAATCCATCCTCAACAGCTCCGGCATCCCAACCAAACAGTTTTCTTCACATTCCTTCCGAATAGGTGCAGCCACCACAGCAGCACAAAGGGGCCTTTCCGATCACCAAATCAAAATGCTAGGCCGATGGTCATCCCACGCCTTCGAAACATACGTTCGTTCAGATCTACATAACATTAGACAAGGACAACAACCACTAGCATCCTTCTGAGTCTGGACCGCCTCTCCCTACTATTCGCATCTCCCAGCTTACCTAGCCCCGCAGGGCGTGTTTCCATCTGGATGCAGTGAGAGCTCTCCCTTTTCGGATGTGCGTGACCTACCACTCCTGGAGTGGGGTCTCCCATCCGAATCGTCGTGTAGGCTCCCCCGTTCAGATGCATCATAGGCTCTCCCGTTCGACTTGCCGTGTGGGCTCTCCCGTTTTGATCGGCGAGTGAACTCCCTATTTATACATATGGGGGGGGGCTCTCTCCTTCGAAACGCAGCGGGAGCTCTCCCAGTCGAATCGCAGTGGGGACTTTCCATTCGGGCGCTGTGGGGGCTCTCCCTTTCCGAATCGCTGTGTGATCCTTCATGTTTTTAACCATGGAGGCTCTCCCGTTCGGATCGCAGTGTGTGCCCTCCCATCCGAAAAGATCAGGACTGGAGGTACCAAGGATCGTACGTCCCTCAAACGCGACGGGCCATTATGTCTTTATGTTATCTCCGCCCCCTGCGTCAGAAGGATGGTAGTTCTGCATTTCCTATGTATACCGTAGGCTCCCTCCTGCTGCGTAGGGAGTTTTGCTTCAGATACTGGTGGCCCGTTTGCCTTTAGGGACGAGGACCTTCTTCCCCGTTTGTGATATCTGGAAGCCCCATGTTCTCTAACTCCATGGAGCTCCATGTCATGGATGTGGCAGGGCGTTCTCCAACCTCGTACTCAAACCTCCAGTCCCAAGATACTCCCGCAGGAGTAATTTCTGAAAGTCACTGCCGCAGCAGTGCAGCGGTGAGATGTACCCCAGTCAAATTTCCACAAGCCCATGTCGTTTCACTCCACAACGAACGCAGGCACACTCTTTAAAACACAGCTCCCGCCGGAGCTCCACTCATAGCCCCACATGTTGGGCATAGTAGGGAGACGCAGTTCCAGCCAGGAGCCCCATTAAACATATCACTGCCGCAGCAGCGTCCATCCATGCTCCATACAGCTTTAAATTTCCAATCTTTTTGGGGGGTAACATGCTTTACGTAATTCTAACTTGCTGTCCCAAATATTTATTCAACACTTTTGGGGGGTATATCAGAGCTCGAGTCGAAGCTGCTTCATCGAGCCCCTCTCCAGCGGACAGCAAGCCAAATAAGTTTAACCTAATATCTTAAAGATTTTATGGGCAAACGAACTCGTTAAATGAAGTTCCTAAACGTAAGTTAGGGAGGAGCGAGCCCATCCAATCTTTCAATCAACAAACAGAGTATATAAGCAGCCGCTTACCTCTCCCTAGTATCAGCTGTTCCAGTTTCCCTCCACCTCCCCAAACTCCACCTTCATCTTAGGTACCTTGCCTTTTAATTAAAAGGTCCTACATTTAGCCACTGGGGGGTATATCAGAGCTCGAGTCGAAGCTGCTTCATCGAGCCCCTCTCCAGCGGACAGCAAGCCAAATAAGTTTAACCTAATATCTTAAAGATTTTATGGGCAAACGAACTCGTTAAATGAAGGTAACGAGGCAGGCAGGTAAGGGACATTAAACAATAACGAGATAACAAGATGGGCGGGGTTTGACAATCGACAGGAGAGCACATGGCACAAGGAAATAACATTACAGCCATGTGACCACGACAGACCAGACCAACACAAACACATGACAAACCGGGAGTGTCACAGCTCTGTCACTAAACCAAGGGAAAACCCAGACAAGGTTGACAGAACTGTGACAGTGTGATCTTACTAGAGAATAATATGGCGGCGTGGTGGCTTCACTTTTTATGATGTATGAGCAATCCAGTTCTCTATGTAGATCGGTGACTTTCATTCAGAATTTAGCTCCAACCCTGATATAAAACAAACAAGCCTGTAGCTTTATAGTAATCCTGAAGACATTGATTAGCTTGTCCAGCCGTGTTTGATTAGGGTTTGAGCTAAACTCTGCAGGACAGTAGCCTTCAAGTTCCAGGACCAAATTTGCCCATCCCTGCTGTAAATTATACCTTAAATTGTGCAGACTACTGGGATGCTATTATTTTGTTATGCTATCAGACTCTTTTACTTGGGAGATAATAAAAGAGAGAGAAGGGTGGGCTCTTTTGATTTGAACCGGTAAGTAATCGCCTAGCAACCACCCAGAACCAACTGCATAGCAACACACTCAGAACACATTATCAACCGCATAGCAACATCCTGGAATCATGCACAAGTGGATACCACTCCAGGTTACATGCCATGGTTAACCAAGGTGTCTTTGTAAAAGTATATAAAATTGTACCAAAATGTAACTAGTGAGACAGCAGTTTCAAATCATTCACTTGGGGAAATGGCAGTAAAGTTTATTGATCTAAATGGGTGGCATCGTATTGACTCTGCAGTGACCCCATAATGAGTCATGCAATCATGGTTGTATTCTTGAATCGTGGCTTGAATCATTAAGCTGCAATCCCTATATAAACACCGATGTTTGGCACTCTTCCTCAATATGAGTTGATGTGGCAAATCATATTTCTAGTTCAAACTTTACATGTTCCCATCTTTTAAGTTGCCTTAGTCATAAAGAAAGATATGTTAATGGTAAGATAAGGAGATATGATGTCATATCATATTTCTTGCACATTATACATTAAAAAATCTCACATTGGACCTTAAATGACTAGAATAGATGATGAACCAATGAAAATGGTTATCATAGCAAAGTGAGAAAAATAGAATAAAGAAATAAATCCTGGAAGCATGAACAGTACTATATTTATTACATAGTTCTCTGAAATTCTTGATGCTGATTGATCAGTCACGTCATTGACTATTTTTCCAGTCTATCAAGTCAAGTCACCTTTATTTATATAGCGCTTTTCACAATACAGATTGGTTCAAAGCAGCTTTACAGAGATAACAGGAAAATAATGTTATAATAATATTGTTAAAATATAACATTAAATGTCCCCAACTAACCAAACCAAAAGCCAATGGTCTATAAGTATGAAAATAAAATAATTTAACCTCAAATCAATATTTCATGTGATATGAATATTTCAATATTTCAAAAGCTATGACAGGATGTCTTCTAATAGCACTTTGTCGAGTTTTCCTTCGGGTGAACAGGTTTGTTATTTCAAACAAACTGCAACTTGACATAATGAACAAACGAATGTTACAGTATGAATTACTGACTGTCTTGCTGGGGCAGTGAAAAGCGCCTCTCACTGCTCTGCTCCTCCGTTTCGGCTGCTTTCAGTTACGCTGGCTCTGAACGAAAACGCGTTGTGGAAACGCGTTGGCATAGTACTTTTTGACCCTCTCTGCTATTATTGTTTTTCAAGATGGCGGAACTACATGGAAGCTTATGTGGACCTACCCGTCACATGTATATAAAGATAATAAATTCTTTGTTTACGAGGATAAGTCAGATAATTGGCAGAGGTATTTTTACACAATTGAGGACATATCTATGAATAAAAATATTGATTTTAGATAATAAAATACCTAAAAAACTACACATTGTCCCTTTAAATACTTACACAGTCTTATAAACTTACTTAAGCAATAAACTTTTATTATTTACATAATTTGAAAAATGATTTATAAAGAAAACAGATATATTTCTAATTCTGAGTACCTGAATGTTTGTGTTAGGCTAGTCTACTGATAGTGTACATAGGAATTGACTTCAAATCTATTTTACTCTTTCCCTGCCATTGACTGCATTTTCGAGAAGGGTCCGTCCAAGTTCTGCAGTACTACAAACCATGCCCCTGCAAATTACGCCTACTAATTATACTACTACTAAATACCTATTTTTTGTTTTTTTGTCACTTTTTGGTGAGCAATTGCTCCCTGTTACATCTGTGTCTTGGGAGTTCTTATTGGATCATATTGGATAATATTAGATTGTCGTACGTGCTTTGGACTTATTCATTGGATCAGATACCCACTGGTTTTCCAGGGGTTTATTGGAATCGATTACTACTAGCAGTGCTGAGCAGAGTGTTTTCACGTAAACTCAGTGGTTCACATAAACTCAGTAAACTCAACTGTGTTCCTTTCTTGAAGTGCTTACAAATTCAAAAAACATATACGCAGACACTTAAAAATACTTAAAAAAACTTAAAAATACGCTTTTCTAAAAAGATAAGTTTTCAGTTCTTTTTTAAAAACATCCGTAGTCTTGGGAGCTCTGATTTGTTCTGGAAGGGCATTCCACAGACGAGGAGCAGATGCTTTAAAAGCCCTGTCGCCCATAGTCTTGAGCCGTGTCCTAGGTATAACCAGGAGATGCCGTTTTCCTGCTATGGTCCGGGTGGAGGTGTTTCGGGAAAGGAGATCAGTGAGGTATGTGGGGGCCGCACCATGCAGACAGCAGTGAGTGTGCAAGAGGATCTTATATTCTATGCGGAAGTGAACAGGGAGCCAGTAAAGGGATTTTAGGATAGGAGTAATGTGCTCATGATTCCGCACCCTCATTAGGACCCTGGCAGCACTATTCTGCACAAACTGGAGCTTTTGGAGACTCTTACCAGGGATTCCCCACAGCAGTGCGTTGCAGTAATCCAGCCTGGAGGAGACAAAGGCATGGACGAGCTTCTCTGCAGCTGAAAAGGAAATAGAGAGGAACGCAGTTTGGAAATATTACGGAGGTGAAAAAACTAGGTTTTACAGATTGAGGTGACATGATTGTCAAAAGAAAGGTATGGGTCAAACTTGACCCCAAGGTTAGTAACGGAGGAAGAGAGATTGAAATACTATTGCCAAGAAAAGAAACAAGTGTGAAAGGAGAAGAACGTAATTGGTGAGGCGTTCCGATTTGGATGGCTTCTGTTTTAGAGCCATTCAGCTGCAAAATTTTTGATTCATCCATGCCCCGATCTCCTCCAGGCACGAGGTAAGGCGGGAAATGATGGCAGAGGGGGAACCGGAGGGAGTGATATGAAGATAAAGTTGTGTGTCGTCAGCATAGCAGTGGTAGTGAATTCCATGCCTGCTGACGACACGACCATGAGGAAGCGCCCTGCGCCACGGAGCCCTGGGGGACCCCACAGGTAACAATGTGAGGTGAGGATTTTTACACAATAACCTATAATACTGTCTAACACTTGATGGCTGCTCTGTCAAGTCAGGTCAGTTAGGAACCTGGGTGTGCTCTTTGATACCAATCTCTCATTTGAAAGTCACGTGTCTAGTACCTGTAAAAGCGCATTTTTCCATCTTAAAAATATATCTAAATTACGTCATATGCTCTCATTGACAAATGCAGAACAATTAGTTCATGCGTTCATGACCTCAAGGCTAGATTATTGTAATGCTCTACTGGGTGGTTGCCCTGCACGCTTAATAAACAAACTACAGCTGGTCCAAAACGCAGCCGCTAGAGTTCTTACCAAAACCAGGAACTATGACCATATTAGCCCGGTTCTGTCAACACTGCGTTGGCTCCCTATTAAACATCGTATACATTTTAAAATATTGCTGATTACTTACAAAGCACTAAATGGTTTAGCTCTGCAGTACTTGAGCGAGCTCTTAACCCATTATAGTCATTCACGTCTATTGCGATCTCAAAATTCTGGCCAGTTGATAATACCTAGAATTTCAAAAACAACTGCTGGCGGTAGATCCTTTTCCTACTTGGCACCAAAACTTTGGAACAATCTTCCTAACATTGTCCGGGAAGCAGACACAGTCTGCTGTGTCTGGTATATAAAAGCGTTATATAAAAGCGCTATATAAATAAAGGTGACTTGGTCAACCAGGGTTCTTTCAGATTGCGTGCAGTATTGTTTGCTGTCTTCAGATGACTACATTATATGAGTGCTCATTGGTAAAATAGAGCGACTGGAGCACTCATTTGACTGGGGTTACAGTAGCAACTGTAACACATTATTTATTCAATACTGACATTTTCTCTGCCTCTAATTTTGTATTATTATCCCATTGGTTGACCAAGGAGTTTTCAATTACTTGTGTAGGAAGTTATGGCAGCTTCATGATCTTTCTGTTTGGGTCTAATGGATCTTATGGATGCTCATATTCAATGTCCCATTTGTTTAGGCATTGATCATCTAAGAGAGGCTTTAATAGATCCATGTCCTGAGTGTAGTTTAATGTCCTTGGAGGTGAGACATCATCGACTGGCAAAATTGGATGCTGAATTTCAAAATTCTGCTAGACCAGCTGGGACAGCATTGAATGTGGGAAGCAAGCGTTCAGCCAGTAGAGCTGAAAAGCCTTCAAAGAAGCAGTGAACCCCCTCAGAATCAGGTACGTTGGCCCATGCAGTAGCTGAGCTTGCAAACACAGTTCAGAGTATTCAAGCCTTAATGTCAATGCCCCCTACTCATCATTTGAACGAGGGTACAAGGGTATGTGTGTCGGAATCTCCCTTGCCCAGGGGTGAGCTGGCACCCAATTTTTCCAGACAGGAACAAGACACCTTGTCTCTTGTGGCCTCTGACTCATTAGATAAGGATGAGCATGACTATTATGCACCCTTGGATGAGTGATTGTGTGGCCCGTATGCTAGCGGTGATGGTTGAAGGCCAGGAAAAAGGCCTTGGTAACATGCCTCCAGTAGAGCCGTGCATTTCTTCACTTGTGGTATTACCCGGTGAAGCCCATTGCCAGGATCTTCGCTGTTCTATCCAGAAGTGTAGACACACAGATGATCTGTTGGTCAGGATTTATAACACTGTCTCAGGCTTAAGTTGTGTTGGAAATTCCATAGCTCATCTATTGATAGCGCTTCATTCTACTATGAATGTTAACCTACCGGACAATACCACATCAGAATTTCTTGACACTTCCTTGCAGGCCTTGGGTTCAATTGCTTTCTCCAGTGGAAAGGATCTTGGGCTTGTTACACAAGCTAGGAGACAGGTTTGGCTAGCACAGTCTAAACTCCCAGAGGCTTGCCGTAATAATCTTCGCCAGCTACCGCTGGTACCTGGACAAGTCTTTGGTCCAGATGCTCAAGAAGCTCTTGAGCGGAGAGTTCGTGCAGTGGAGTCTTGTTCCCAACACTTTGAGCGCAGTGTAAATTATTACGAACCATCTACATATTGAATGCCGTTTGTCACACAACTCAGCTCCAATGCAGGCAGGGACAGTCTTACAGGTCTGTACAGCAGACTTCTCGACCTGGTCCTTCCTCGAGAAGGGAGGCATCCTATGGTCGTTTAGACCACCTGCTCGTCCTGTGACGACTCATTATCCGATGTTGGACCCGACAACACCACAGTGGTGTTCTTAATCAGCAACCAAGGGTGCATAATGTCTCTATCTTGCCGTCGACTTTCATGAGTGCTGCTTTTGTGGGCGAACAAGCACTTTCTGTTGATCAGAGCTGCAAACATTCCCGGTCACTGCGACAGCGTGGCAGATTCACTCTCTCGATCAGGTCCGAAGCCATGGAAATGGTGTCTGTACAAAGAGATCGTTCAGTCAATTTGAGGAATTTATGGGACCGCTGCAGTGGACCTCTTTGCCAGCAGGAAGACAACACTTTACCCACTGTGGTTTGCAGCGAAGGAGGATAAGGGATCAATACGCCAGGCTTCCCTAGCCCACAACTGGCCGGAACTCCTCCTCTATGCCTTCCTTCCCATTACACTTCTCTGGCCTGTCCTGAAGCGTGTGCAGGAGAGACGGTGGCACCCTGCTGGCCAGCAAGGCCGTGGTTCAGTCTGCTGTTGGCTCTTATGACTGGTCCAACACAACCATTGCCAGTTTGGAGGGACCTGTTATTGCTCTAAATGGGGAACTTTGGCACCCTTCACCGAGCAAGTTAACGCTGTATGTATGGCCTCTGGAGTTAAGCAGGAGCTCTCATGGTGTTTGGTTGGTGTGAGAAACACTGTTATGAATGCCAGAACTCACACGTCACACTTATGCCAGTAAATGGAAAAATCTTGTTTCATGGTGTACAGAGCGGTCTCTTAACCCAGTCAGTTGTGCCATCAGTTCAGTATTGGAATTCTTATAACATCTATTGGACACTGGGCGATCCTCAGCGACTCTAAGAATGTCTGTGGCAGCATTATCAGCACATCGGAACCCTGTGGGGGGGATATCAGTTGGTTTGGATAAATTGGTGTTTGCTTTTCTTCAGGGAGCAGTATGTCTTAATCTGCATGGCGCACCAATGATCCGTTGTTTGTTTGGTTTGGTGCTTTTCGAAAAGGTGCACACTTGTCAAAACAAAGGCTGGCTCATTGTACATGCATATGGTTCAGCACGTCAGACAGTTCCAGCATCCATTAAATGCCATTCAACTCGGGCAGTGGCTACATTGTGGGCATCACTACTGGGTGTCCCTCTCTTTGAGATATGTGCGGCAGCCACATGGGCATGACCTTGTACATTGACCGTCTCTAGCGGTGTTCCACTAGTCATAGAACCAGAACTGGCGTTTCGTTGGGGGGTGTAACTTGAGGTAGGGGGCGTTATTAGTAGGGGTGTGGAGTCGGACAAACTTTGGAATTTTCTGGCTTTCAATGTTTTCTCTGTTATTCGGTAGAGGGCACTTTTACGCATCTTCTGAAATAGTATAGAATCTACAAATCAAAACACAGGTGAAGAAGAAGCAAAAACAAGTGATCGAAGATTGCTAACACAAATGTAAAAGAACGCGATCTTTAAACATTCAACCAAAACTTCCTAACTACCGAATGAAATGTCAACCCAGGAAGGGTTAACGACTGTTAAGCTTTAAGGCTGTTGATGGATTCGATCTGCTCCATCTGTGTTTTAATCATCGTTTTGAATCTGATCCGGTGTTCTGACAAAAATTTGCCACTTAAAGAAAACTTACAAGTATACTTGCAGTATAAAACTATTGAACTACTAGTTAAGTGAGAGTATATTTCAAAGTGTACTTTCATAAACTAAAAAATGTGCTACAAGTATTTGACTAGTAAACTATCAGTATAATTTCACTAGTAGTATAGTTGCAGTACAAACAAAAAACTTATTTGTAAACTAGTAAACAAATGCTGCCTGATATTTTCTTGATTGTTGAAAAGCAATGGAGTTGTGGCGTTTTTTTATATTTTTTTATATTGTGACATGTTTACCACATCACCCTACTGTCATAAATCTTCACAAATAAGCTTGTGTGTTTGTGTTGGCAAAGAGGAAATTACCTCTCAGGGTCACTTGGTAACCTTTGCTGTCATCCGGGTCAGTTTTATGCAGGATTCTCATCATCAAAGTGATTATTTTCTTCTTCTTTTTTTTAAAGATCTTTTTATTATTAATCAATCTATATGATTTCTCTGAGCTGCCACCATGAACAATGCCATCCATAATTTAATTAATTGTTTTTTTGAAAGACACAACCTCACAATTTTTATTTTCATGAGCCATAAGAAAATGTCTCTCATTTGTAAAATACCCATCTCAAAATAGTCACCATAAAAAGATTTGGATTTCCTCTTGCTTGTATTTATTTTCTGTACGCTTATTTATTTTATGCCTGGTAACCTGATGCAGAGGCTTCTGTCACTCATCACCAGCGTGATTTCATTAAAGCAGCTCAAATAACACAGAAAACTCAAAATATCAAGTCGAACATTTGAGTGAAGGGTGCTAATTCAATTGGTATACCCCAGCCTTGACTTCATTTCCCAAAATGTCTTGTTTTCCATTCACACACACAGCAGCAGCACTTATTGATTGGATTCAGTCAATAAAGGCTAGTTTCCTCTATTCTGATCCTAATGCACTTAGGGAGAAGGTCCCTGCCTGCATGACTGCTGCCAGGGTATACCAGAGCTGAAAGCAGAGCACATAAATTATTCAGGAGCTTCTGCCTATTCCTCCATTAATGATGTCACCCAACCCCGTGGAGCCAGACATTGTCCCATGGGATGTTATGCTTGTGGGGGTGCTGATCTATAGGGCCCCAAGACTGCTACATATGGGTCTCCTACATAGATAAACACAAAGAAAAATGCATTTCCAATAAACAAAATTGTAAAATAAACATAAATGCAATGTACCTTGTCAGGCCATTACTCATTTTTAGATATGTTCCTAAATGTGATAATTGTTTTAGAGCAATTTTGGTTTATTTGAAAGATTATTCCATACAATCACCTCAATAATTGTTATGGTTTATCCTGACTCTATTTTCTGATTTTTTTTAATCCTTTATAATTGTATCGACTCTCTCGTTACTTGTTTTTTACGTTCTTTGGAAATAACAGGTTATTTTACATAGGCTTTTGTTTTTCTATCAACATCATTTTTTGATCTGCATGATAATTCAATTGGATTCATGGCTGATAATTTGTATCACTCTCTTTTGAAGTTAAAAACATTTATAAGTGTAAGTTTATACAGTATACAATATACTGTACATAACAGTATAAATAATTTAATATATAAAAACAATGCAAAACACTTGAACAGACAATGCAAGATAGATAAATAGTATCACAGTAGTATGAATTGTATCTGTCAGTCTGCCGTGGTTAGAGTTCTGGGAAGTCAGCTGAAAGTATTCTTCCTGGACATGGAAAATCAACACAGAAAAGAAAAAAAATATTTTGCCTTGAGCTTTTGCCACTGAATCGGAGAGTTCCTGGATTAGACAGACATTAAGAGTTTAGAACTTCCAAATTATTGCCTTGAGCAGTGATTCATGTTCTTGCTGTTTATAATCACCGGGAAACTCTTGAAAAGCTTTTGCGTTGTTTCATTTTATGTGCATCCCACATGGAGTTTAACCCAGTGGTTAATTTAAAACGTATCAATTTTTGTTGAATATTTAAGTCTCATTGTCTTTCATATAATCTTAATGAGCCCAATTGTAACTAGTAGAGCGAAACCCAGAAATGTCTCTTGAAACTTCAAATTAAGTAGTCATGATGTGCACAATAGCAGTGCTGATTTTGTTCATACAAACCTGTGATTTTCTGTAGTCATTTGTCTACTACGGCATTGTGAAAAGCTAGTAATAAACACTTTTAAGGTATGTTAGTAAAATAGGAGTTAAAAATTATGGTAACACTTTCAATGAAGCATGCTTATAATGAATTATAGCTCCATTTATACTAATTTAAAAGTAAGTATTACTATTCTATAAATATATTTATAAAGACTCATTAAGACCTATACTGCATTATAAGAACAGTTATAGTCACATTTATATTATTTTTATAATTACTTATAAAAGTCATGCATTTACTTTTCATTGTGCATGCTCATAATCCATTATACACTGATTTATAAATGATGAAATATAAAATAGTTCCAGAGACACTTGTTTAGTGTACCAATTATGGTATCAATTTGGTTTTAAGTTATCAATTATGTCTTTAATGGCTAATGTTTGCATTAGAGGTCATGAATGGTAATTATGATTTGTTAAAATCAATATCTCCTCAGCCATATTTATGGTATTGCTTATAGCAGTTTGAAAATATACTATAAAAAATATTGTTGCAGTTTTTTGCTAGTATGTAACACTAAAAAATATTTTTTAAACCGTTTGTATCAATGGTGTCTGTGTTTTTTTATTGTTTTATTATTGTTCATTTCCAAATAATTAAAACTCACACTTTATTTTTATTTATTTATTTTTTTCTTCAAAGATTCTTCACTGATCCTCAACACACTCATCTCCATACGTTCGTGATGACTCCAGTCTTCAAACAGATGAAATAAGTTCTGTCGGGAAGACTCTTACGTCACTTATTACCTTCTCATCTATCCAATCATGTTCTAATACTTGTGGTATAAAAGATCGGTACTTACACATGTCTGAGTTCGCAGATGCTGATGCTTTCATTCACCTCCATCCTCCCCACAACCACTAGGATGGTCCGTTCCAATATATTCCAAGGGGGTCGGCTGCACCCCTGGCTTCGTCTTCAAGCAAGAAATGCAGATTCCGCTACCCTCGGATTGCGAGCTCCACCAAAGACCTTTGAATCATAATATTGCATTCTGGGCTGTAAATAAATGTATATTTGTTATGGTATTTATTCTCCGAGTCTTTCTGGTAGAACTGCATAATATAATGTTCCGATCCAATCTGACCTCTGACATGTAATACTGCCTGAATCATAATAATACACTGTTCATTCGTTGGCCAGAGGAGAACTGGCCCCCGACTGAGCATGGTTTCTCCCAAGGTTTTTTCCTCCCTTCTGTCACCTGATGGAGTTTTGGTTCCTTGCCACTGTCACCTTTTTCTCCTTTCTTGCCATTGGCTTTTGGCTTGCTTAGTTGGGGACATTTAATTTATATTTGACAATATTATTGCAACATTATTTTCCTGTTATCTCTGTAAAGCTGCTTTGAAACAATCTGTATTGTAAAAAGCGCAATATAAATTACAGGTGACAACTTTTTTTCAACAAAATTAATCCTCAGAGATTTCTTTCAGAGATCTGAGAATTTTTTGAATGCAAACTGATAATTAATAATGACATTTTGAGTAATTCATTTCTTGAGTAATGACTACTGTTGGAAGTGAAACAAAGTTTAATTTAACCTAAAGCAAATGAGTATCAATGGGACACAGTGACTACCAATGGAGGGTGCAGACAGTGATAAGCTGTCTGATAAGAAACACCTAATGCTTGCTGACCTCCAGTAACTTAATATGGACAATAAGGATAGATACTTGCTGACATCCAATGATTTAAACAGCATGGAACCTCATTAGTGACTGATTTGAAATATACTATATAAATCTGTTTACTGTCACTAACACACACCACTAAAACATTGCTCCTTAGGTGAAGTAAAGCTGGGATGCCTGGCTGGAATGAGATTTTGATGATCCATTATTTGAGGTTTTAAAGGGTTAGTTCACCCAAAAATGAGAATTCTGTAATTTATTACTTACCCTTGTGACGTTCTAAGACCTTTGTTCATCTTCAGAACACGAATTAAGATATTTTTGGATGAAATCCGAGAGGTTTCTGAATCATCATGACAGCAACTTTATTGCAACTTTCAAGGACGCAGAAAGGTAGTAAAGACATTGTTAAATATGTGAATACAGTGGTTCAACCTTAATGTTATGAAGTGATGAGAATACTTTTTTTGTGCAAAAACAAAACAAAAATAACGACTGCATTCAACAATTTCTTCTCGTCTGTATCAGACTCCTACGCTGTTAACGTAGAAGACACAATGCAGCGTTTTCAGGTTCTACGTCACACGTTTATCGAGTTCTTAATGCCACAGCGCACATATTCAACAAATCCTTAAAATGATCACCTGTTGAAACTGTGGACTTCAACAAACAAATAACATATTTGGTTCTGGGGTGCGTTTTCTAATAGCATCATTAGCCATCTAATTGTTAATTATAACAGCGGACCTCAAACTGTGGTTAGAAGCATAGTTTCTTGTTTGCATGACGTGGGCTTAATAAATCCTTATCTTGAGCAAAATAAGCTAGCTGATATACAGTACAAACTATTTCTTTTATTTTGAATATATACATATGCAACTGACATTTTATTTTGTCAAGAGATTTAAAGCATCCTTTTTAAATGAGTACATGTGCGTAACATGCTCTAGTATGTAAGAACGAGCCTATGATTGAATCTGGAAATAATTCAAAATAACTGAGAAAACGAGAATAAGTCCTCAGATGTCATGCATCACACCTGCTGGCTAGTGGATTCAGAAAGATCAGGCTTAAGGATCAGTAAAGTTGTATTTAGTGGAAATCAAGTAATATATCTCTATTTATAACAGAAGATAACTTCCAGGTATAGTAACATTAACACAAGACAAAGCACAGAAGCTCACTGAGGGTATAAATGCACAGTCAAACAAAGGAGCACACGAGATAATTAACAAGGTGATTAACAAGGCACAGGTGAATAGAATGAACTAATGAAACACATGGGAAAATTAAATCAAAATGGAAAACAAGCAAACAAATACTGAACAATGAAAACAAGACAGAGAATAACCCTGTTATTTTAAGGCGCTTAATTAGATGCCCTTTAAATTAATGGGATCGCTTTCCTAATGTATTATTGACCTCTTTCATTTTGAATAAACCCATAATTTTTTAGTATTAAACTTAAATACTTTACACTTACCTAACCTGCTCTCACAATGTTTGTTTTACAAGTTCTCATTATTGTGGATGAATAACCCAGGATCTATTTATATTGCCCAAAATGTGTGTGTATAGAATGCTGTGTTTTTCTTTTGTCAGTCAATATCGTGAACCTTCTTGTCAAAGTTGCCTGTCATCTCTTTTACAGTCTGCATTTGACAGAATTAGCATTTCAGCACAACATACAGATAAGGCTTGATTTCATCTGATCATGGTAGACATTTTAATTAGAAAGATGCAAAAGATTAAATCCCCTCTCAGTAGACCTGGGGTGTATTCCAGAAAGCAGGTTATGTGACTTACCCGGGTAAGTTTAGGAGTAAGTAAGCGGATAACCTCTGCTTTCGGTTCCAAAAACGGAGGTAACTTTCGGGTTATGTAAGTAACCATAGCAACTGACTCTCTGAGGATAACCTGCTCCGGGGCAGGTTATGTTGCAGGGTTAGTTTGTTTCAGAGAGGTTTCCGAGCATGGCGTGCCCTTTTGATGAGGATCCTGTGGACGTAGAGGCACAGATTATACGAGGGTTTTTCCACCGTGAGAGGGTGATAAGACCACGTATCGATGTATTTTCTTATCCTAACGAATATTTGCAGGAGCGCTATCGTTTTTCTAGGGAGTCGTTAATTTATATAACAAACCTACTAAAACCACACATCTCAAACGTGACAAACCGCGGGTCAGCGCTTAGCGCCGAACAAATTCTTTGTATTGCTCTGCGCTTTTTCGCTACGGGGAGTTTTCTCTACAATGTGGGCGATGCAGAGCATGTGGGAAAGGCAACCGTGTGTAGAGCCGTTCATACAGTATGCATGGCACTGAAACGGTTTCTACACACTTTTGTACAGTTCCCTGGCCATAAACCTGTGCGGTTTATTAAAGAAGAATTCTACAGGGTTGCAGGTTTGCTCTCAGAAATTCTGTCATCTACTTCAATTAAATTACATTTCTTAATAAGTTTATTTTGACTGCACACACATAAAGGCTACACAGACTTCTTAAATTTGTAATTAATCTTAATTTCAGGGTTCCCAAACATGATTGGGTGCATTGATGGCACCCACATTCCTATTAAAGCTCCATCTATCAATGAGGGAGACTATGTTAATAGGAAGTCTGTGCATAGCATCAACCAACCTCATCACTAATGTTGAGGCAAAATGGCCTGGGTCTGTACATGACGCCCGAATATTTAGAGAGTCATCTCTGTGCAACAAATTTCAACAGGGTACGTTTTGTTAGACAAATGCTTGTAGTCTTTATTACATTTACAAAACACCTCTAACATTACAGGACAGTTCTATGGTTACTTGCTGGGGGACAGAGGATACCCTTGCCTCCCCTATATGACGACACCCTACCCGGATCCTGAGCCCGGACCACAGACACGCTTCAACCGGTCTCACAGCAGAACACGGGCCAAGGTGGAGATGACCATAGGCATTCTGAAGGCGAGGTTTCAGTGTCTGCGTGGGCTCAGGGTCACTCCAAATAGGGCTTGTGACATCACAGTTGCTTGTGTGGTACTTCACAACATTGCCACAATAAGAGGAGAGAGGCATCCCCCCTGTCCTGATGAAGATGACCTAGAACAACACCCAATGAATCTGGCAGACCACAGAGATGGCAGAAGGCTTAGAGACATGATTTGTCAAAATCACTTTATTTAATGTGTTCTATTTCTTTATATCCTGAAATAAAAGAGACATGACAGATTTGTATTTATTGCTTTATACACACACAAAAAGAAATAACAGATTCATGTTCACATATGATTCTCACCTTAAGGCGATGCTCCAGTAGTTCTATTTCAAGTTTGTCCTTTTTAATGGCCAGCCTTTTCTCCTCTATCTGAAGCTGTATAAGGTCCATGTCAGTTTTTTTTAATGTGCCTTAATAGATGGACCTTATACAGCTCCTTTGCAGACAACTAGGAAGGCAAAGTAAATAAGATGGTTAAAGAAGAAAATCTGCCACATAGTAACATTATGTAAATAAGGACAACCAGGGACAAGTTCTTACACTGCTAAGATTATGTGTAGAGGTAGATGGACCATCATCTGCATGTTCATCCCCAGCTAGATTCTGTCACAGGAAAAATTACACATTTTTCACTCCATCTAAAAAAGCTATGCATTGTCCACTATATGCATCATACCTCTGTGGGTCTCCCAGCACTTTCTAATTCTGTCACAGCAGATGTGGTCTCTTCATCATCATCATCCTAGAGTGGAAATATGCAAGGTTACTTTGTCTGGCAGACAAAGTGAAAGATCTAAAAGCAACTGGTTCTTAAAATGCATCACTAACAATTGTGACAGACTGTGTGGTTTCAGGAGGATCCAATAATACAATGCGTCCATCAGCAACTGCAAGAAAAAATAAAGATACTCAATGTATAAATTACTAAAGTATGACAGACACTGAATAAAGGCATTAGGAACATGCAAGAATAAAAAAAACAGATTACTGTATACAGCATATGCTGTAAAATAGAATATGTATGCATAATGCACAAGTGAAACAATGACTGCATTTGGGAAGCATTTAGCCTTCTTCCTAATGACAAGAGTTAATGATCGTTTTGTCCAAACGTATGACTAAATAATCATAAGTACTAATATGGTATACCTACATTGTACCAAGTCACTTGAGTTGTTGTGGGAGGTAGCTAAGTCTGACGAAGTGCCCTCTGGAATACCATCGACCATAGGGGGACCTTTATTAAGGGAAAGAGCCAACTCCTCAGATGGGGTGAGAGGAGGTGGAGGTGGACCCCGCCAGTTAGACGGGCCTCAGCCTTCTCTCTATTAGCTATATAGGAAGAATACTGTAAAAGTAACTTAAGACATTGATCTTACAACAGTTAGATCAATGAAATAGTACCTTTTTGGAGAATGTTTTTGTGTTTCATTTTGACTTGGGAAAGAGTTCTTTTGGCTCCAGAAGGATTACACCTTATAAAACAAGAGGCCTAAATATTTCTTGTCAATATACATTGCACTGTATTCTTAAGAAACTGATGTAGAGAAAAGTAAATGCTTGTCGAGTCATGCCACATGCTCAAAAAGACAATTGTTCAACTTTGCAAATTAACAAAAGAAAGGCAAGCATATTTAAAATGTAATAAAAAAAAAAAACTTACGCATTTACTCTGTCAGTTATTTTTTTGCCAAGCCAATTGTCTTTCCCTCGCATATGCAGCTGTATTGCTTTTTTTCATTATAATGGGCTTGAACTCCTCATAAGCCAACATTAAAACTTCTAACTCTGCTTCGGAGAAGTAGGCGGCACGCAACTTTTCACCCTTAGTTTCCATGGTGACTCCTGAATTCGGCGTTTCATTGAAAATGCCTTTATATGTTCGCGGTGCGCGCGCATTAACTCGAGGTTATTAGCAGTAGGTTGATTAAACTAACTCGACACAGGTGTTTTGGAACCGACATACCCCGAGTAAGCAGGTTATGGGTTAATCAACCCAGAGTTCAGGGTTAATCTGATGGTAAATTAACCCAGCTTTCTGGAATACACCCCTGATCAGCATGAAGGTTAAGCACAATCCATATAGAGACTGTGTCTGTTCTCTGAATTAGTAAATACAAAAAACTCTCAAACCCATTTAAGGGTAACATTTTAATAGATGTTCAACAAATAAAAAACAGATATAATACAGATGAACAAATAATAAAGCTCGGTTTGATGGATATACAATCCCTTTCTTCAAAAGCACTTCTTGTAAATTAAATGAGTACAGATCGTAACCTAGATGTGCTGTGTTCGACAGAAACCTAAAACCAGACAATTACATTACTTTAAATCCGCACCCCCAAGATTACTGTTACTGTTATATTTTGACTTTCTCAGTTTGTGTAAACCTACTTAAGGCTCAGAGTATTTGTTTTTTTTCTGGATTCATTTCACGTTTAGTACAATTATGTGGTTTTGTTTCATTAATACAGTGTATACTTTTTCTTGATTTACCCCGAAAGAATCGAAGTGAAATGTGACAACATTATACAAAATATGATAATAATTAATAATTTCTGAACATTGATTCTCAGATTTTATTGACCTCTTTTTATGGTCTCTCAATAGAATTCATAAAAGATGTTAATGTGAATTATATCACCATCACAGAATAACATTGTTCTAAGGGGCACATAGTAATGCAGTGCAACAGCGTGCCCCACCTGTGCAACTGGGATTTAAACCCTGATAATGTCTTCTGCTAGTTAATGAAGCATTAAAGAAGATTTCAAGAGTTGAAAAATCAACATAAGTAAGAAACTTAATTTAGCTATGGTTAAATAAATGTTTAGTGATATCTTCCAAAGATTTCTTAATTTTGGGTCAATGTTTTCTCTATATAGTGTTGATATGGCAACTAGTAAATACACTAAGTTTTGTCATACTAGCATGTGTGGAAGTATTTAAAACAAGTGTGTTACAACTAGCCCCGCGTTTGGTTGTGCCCTGCTCACCCCTACTACTCATTTGTCCTGCATTACTTCCTGCATAGTTATTAATGACAGACCATTATTCTGTTACCAAGTATAATTGAGTATTCTACTTGGCTTGTAGTTCTGTTTACTCTTGTGATTGAGTAGCCTATTAAATACTTTTTTCATGTAGTTTTACATTTTGTCTTATGAATTTACATTGTTTGAAAATATTGATTCATAAAGAAAACAGGCATGTTCCTAATTCCGAGTACCTGGATTTTTGTGTAGACAAGTCCACTAGTGTGCATAGAAATTTATTTCAAATCTTCTTTACTCTTTCCCCGCCATTGAATGTTATACATGTTTTACACGGCTATACATGTTTTCGTTGTTATGCGGTAGATGGGTTCTATCACGTGGATCAAAACGCAGGTAAAGAAGCATTTCGAAGATGTAAATGTCAAACAACATGATCATCAAACATTAAACAGCCTATAAACTGCCTAATGTTATTGAATGAAATGTCGACCCATGAAGAGAAAAGTACCAGTGTTGCCCGGTCCCATCTGCTCTCCATCTGCGCCCCGGGCTCCACTACCATCAGCTTCATCTCCGTCATTCGTCCCCCGGGTGTCGTCAGCTAAGTCTCCACCATAGCTCCTCCCTTCATCGACTCTACCTTGGGCTTTCATCCTGGCTAGATTCCTCTTTAGTTCCCATTCATTGTCCAGTATATGGCACACGGTTTCGTTTGTGCTCTTTGATATTACATTGCCTTCATGTTTATGTTTGGATCTACTTCATTTACATTTTTCATCCCTTGGATTAGACGTTACAACAGAAAATTTTGTTTTTTTGCTAAACAATATTATAGTTATTAATGTCAGGTTTTGACCCGCTTTTGCTGCTTAGATAAAGCAGAATAAAGAATTACCACCAGTAAAAGGAAGTGTTTTGATTTAACTTACTCAAATTCATATGCTGTATAAGATTAATCTATACACAACATAAACGCAATTACAACTTGCATCTGCAAAAAATGGCTCAAATGTGCAGCACAAGTGAATTAAACTAAATTACACACTGAACATAATATGTAATTCATGCTCTTTCCGTAACAATGCACTAAAATGTGTAAACATAATGACTATCCATCTGTCCATTTTCCAAACTTTTTATCCCATGTAAATGAACACTGACAAGCTAAAGCATAAATAATTTAAAATATTGTATTGCAATGTTATAATTTCAGGTGCCCAGGAGCACAAAACAAGGACAGTTTCGACAATGTTTATGAGAAATGTTGATACATGTCTGTATTAATATAACAAAAATTTGTCTTGGTTTAATTTTTTGGTCGTCAACTAAACTTTTAAGAGTAAAACTGACTATCATTAATGATTATGCCAGGACAAAATATTGACTAAATTATAAAGGATATTATTTTGGCCAATAGACAAAAACTATAACCTATGGTAATTCAGCATACAAATGTCTCATAATACTCCCATCTTCATATTAAACTAAGGTTGTAGAAAATATTTTAATTTAGAAAAAAAAAATAATGCTAACACTTTTAAAAATTTATGGTAAGTCACTGATCATGACACCCTCAGATCACATATTTAAGTGTGACATGAAAGAAAAGAAAATATGTTGAATGAGAACAGACGAGAACAGATAAGATTTTGTAGAATAATCTTTTCTGTGTTTAATTGCTAGATACATTTCAGATAAATAGCTTACACTTTTACATTCTCACTTAGCAACAGTGCATTAGAGAAGGTGAATCTGTTGTCATCAGCAGCTTGCATTCTCCCCGTCATCCCAGAAGACCTACACTCCCCAGCATGGCCGGTACACTCTTCCCACCATGCACCTCATGGTGTCCTTTCTGATGATGGCGATGCTCGGGCTCAAGTTTGAACTGACATCTCTGCGCTCTGTGCTGAGAAGGCCCTCAGGTAGACTGAGCTGATGCACTCCATTGTTCAGAGATGTCAGGGTTCTCAGCAGATTGGAGTCGGCTACCACGATGATCCTGGAGTTGCCTGGTGCAGATCTCAGAGAGTTCTCTTCCAAGCTGTCGCTCAAGTCTTGCTGATCTGATTCCGTTTCATCAGCTTTGGTCATGGGAATGGCAGTGGTTCTGAAGTAGCACTCTGACAAAAGTGCAACAGTGATGAGGATGGTCCCAACGGAGAGCTTCATTCTTGATGCAGAGCGTTTGCTTAGTGGTTCAGCTGCTGTCCCTTGTCTTCTCTTGCAAGCTGGTCTGATGTTGGTGGCGACTTGGTCCATTTTTATAGGCCTCCATGGCCTTCAATGTGCCACGTTACCTGAGATTCATCATTGTCTTGGTTTCTCATGAGTATGTGGCTATTAGCAAAAACACAAAAACTCAGAGTACCTGATGAGACCCCTGACAGAGCTCAAGTGTTTTGTTTGGTGGAAAGTTGATTAAGATCTCCTGAAACGTGGGTTGTGTTCAGTGTGCAGACTGCAGGGTTCCTCTGAGTGGGCATCGTAAGAAGGGATGTAATTCCACAATCCTTACATTTTGAAACAATATGAGAGGATTACAGACCTGTTGAAGAGTCCAAGTGAATAACTGTTTAAACACAGACAATGACTGCCATTTTTTATTAGAATCACAGGGCAAAGTTGTCAAAAGAGGCTCTAGCTAGCCGTAGTAGGCCAAAATGAAGATCAACACCCAGCAGGAGTTTATTTGGTTTGGAAAAGCGTTACTCATTCATGACAGTGTTGCAGGTGCTTCAGTTTGTATCAAGCATCATGTCGACATAACCTGAATGGGGCTGCTACTGGTAAATGCTACTTGATAATAGAGAACATCAATACATTCATCATACTCTAAATAAATTCAATGGAGTGAATCACATTTGTTTAGTAATCAATTGAAAGCATGAAATCATGGCAAAGCAGGTGATGTGTGATGCTTTGGTTGTCTTTATGTGTCTTTATATATGTCATGATGTTTAGATCATTGAGTCCTAGAAAGCTGAAGAAAAAAAATCTAACTAAACCAGGGCAATCAATATCATATACAAGGCCATGTATTTAACAAATGCACAAAAAGACTGAATACTTCAATCATCACATGATGCCTTGCTTTTGACTGAGTATAAACATACAATATATTCAGAGTTTATTACAGAATATTTTAGTATACAATATCTCTTGTTGAGAACAAAGGACTGCAACGTTTATTGGCTTTATATTACCCAAGATGGTTCACTCGTATTGTGAATGAGAGAAACTGCAAACTACAATATGGGCTGAAATATGGGTTGTAAGTGGGTTTGTACACAGGTTCCATGTTGGCCCCATGTGTCACACTCAGAAGGCGGCAGCAGACAAGGTTAAGGTGAATTAACAACAACTTTATTGAAGTGTAGAGGGTGAGCGGTGAAGGTAGAATAATGCAGCTGTGAAGATAATGTGACGTTGACTTAGCTGAACAGGATGAATGTCTTTTCAGGAGAGAAGTAGAAAAGATGAGTCTGGTTGACAATGAACAACAATGACGGGAAGATCGGGACTTCAGGTAAGTAGAGGGATAGATAGTCACATGGGTGAGCAGTCTGTAGCACTTGTCAAAGACCAGACACAGAGGTGAAGGGATCGGTGGAAGATATAGTGTGTGTAATAATGAGGTGCAGGTGCATGTGTTCAAAACTCAGGTGACTGTGATCGAGTGCAGAGTGCAGTGATCAGGTGCTGATTGCTGGGGTGATGGTTCTGTGGACTCCGTATCACCATGACAGTTGCCCATGTGAGTTTTATACAATATTTCACTGGGCTTTAGGTTGTGCGCAACTAGGGAACATACGCAAAACCCACCTAGGTTCCATCTTTTAACTCTATGTGGGTACCTTCCAAGTCTCTTGTCAAGTCACCATTTATATAGCGCTTTTAATAATATAGATTGTTTCAAAGCAGCTTTACAGTGACAATAGGAAATTAAAGTAACAGAGATCGTTTTGGCTTTACAGCAGCTCTAGAATAAAGTTTAGCTAAAGTTAGTTTTGATTGATTCACTTCCGTCACAACGATCATTAGTTATTAACTTATTTTGTGCTCATTTGCACAAAACAGTGCCTGGTGGCTCGAGAACGCAAACCATGAAATAGGTTCCAAGGTACAAGCCTTGAAAAATTTATAATACAGAATTTTTTTAGCCACGTGAACCGGAATTATCCCGACAACGTTTTATTTGTACAGAGGTAAAGCGAATGGAAGGAGGCCTTCAAAGGGGAGAGACTAGTTGTCACTTCAGGACTGCGTTGTCGTTGTGTCCAGGCGCAGGTCCTTCATCAGATCCGGATACGGTCTGGATCCGGCGGACTGCGGTAAACTTCGGGATAAACAGAGAGACTAATTTTAGCGTAGACGGCATGCTTCTTATTATTTAACGAGTACATCAGGATTTATGGGAAGTGTTCCCGGTTCTTGCTAACATAATCTATGCAGCCTAACATTGACGTTATGTGTATGCTAGGTCAAAGAGATGTGTTTTTAGTCTAGATTTGAACTGACAGAGTGTGTCTGCTTCCCAGACAATGTTAGGAAGACTGTTCCAAAGTTTTGGTGCTAAATAGGAAAAGGATCTACCGCCAGCAGTCGAGTTTGATATTCTAGGTATTGTTGTAAACTTCTTCCTTCTTCAGTGTAGAAAAACTCAGAAGCGAAAACCAGGAGACTTATTTAAGCAGGATTCTTTATTTGCTGTAGTCTGCTCCGGACCCAAGTCAAGTGAAGTCTAACTAAGGCAGTATACATTGAGTTCATATATACATTTCAAGGGGGAGGGATTACATTGTGATGTAAATGAGCTGAGACAACGAGAACAGGAAAAGGCATAGACTTCTCGTACTGAGATGAGACAAATGGTCTCAGTAATAAAATAACAGGTGTTCAAACTTGCTCAGCATGACTCTTCCCCCGGTAAACAACGAGAACAGGAAAAGCCTAGCCTTCTCGTACTGAGATGGGACAGTCAGGAATATCCCGCTGAGAACCCCTACCGTTTGCAGAGATTTCCTGGTCTCATCATTTCTAAACTTTCTCAATATAAAATATTATTGTATTGGAAATCTAAATTAAACATTTAAATAAATTTGTAATCCTACATTTCCCCCTTTGAGAGTTCTAAATAACTCTCACAAAATACAAATTTAGACACTTAAAAGTTAAATTCTTGTAACTTGTGATCATTACAGGCTCATGCTTCTGTGTTGCTGTTTCTGCAATTGCATGCTGACACAGAAACAAACATGCAAATTTAGGGTCCGTTAAGTTCTTAAGGGTAATAGTCTTTTCTGTTTGGGACTGTCATTTCTTTGTGAGGGGCGTGAGTCATTTGTTGAATGAAACACTTGATACTGTGGACGCATAGATAGTACGCTATTAGAAGAAATAACAGCAGAATTGCTATTTCCTTTATCCACAGCCAGGGTTTCCCAATCAAGTTTCCGAACCATGAAAAATTTACTTCAGTCATCTGGTGTAATTTTGCTGAAAGATCAAGAATGTCTTGTTGGATTTTGTTCAAGTTCTCTGTTGGATCCATTAAAACCCGGTGCAGCACTCAGGTCCGATGATGGTGCAGGCTCCTTCCGTTGCTAGAATGTAATCTAAGGCCACTCTGTTCTGTAAGATCATTATCTTGTGCGAAGCGAGAGTGTCTGTGATGTTACTGGTACGACAATCTTGATCATGTTGATGGATGACTGAAGGTTTCGTATGTGAGTCTCTGCGTTGTGTATTTTTTTCTTTTTCTTTTCTTTATCCTTTTGTGATAGTTGGCTCGGAAGAGGGTCAAGTTGTTTCTTGAGGTTTTCTTGTGGCTTCATACGCAGATGACGAGGTCAGTGCGTATGGGTCTCGGGAAGTCATCAGTGGTATCTGCACAGAGTAAGAAAGAAAACAAAAGACAGGAGAGCAGTATTTGTTCAAACACTAGGGTTGTAAACTTCCGAGTCTGCTAAGCAGTAGAGCAGTATTTGTTCAAACACTAGGGTTGTAAACTTTTTCTGGGTCTGCTATTGTCGTTCCATCTCTCCCTATTTCTTAATTCCTTTGACACCTAAAGAACAGTGAGGTAAGGATGGACTAGGATAGGGCCTATGAGGGAAGTCTTCACCCCAGGGTTAACCCCCGAAGCCTATTGCATTCGGTTCTTCCCGGGGCTCCTCACTGGTTCTGTGTCCTAACCTATCCCTGTTGGTGCAGGAACAACCTTACAGTGTGACACATGAGTCTAGGTTTTTCTTCCCTGACACAATACTGCAGCTGCTGTAATCAACATCACTTGATGTGGCCCATGTCACTTTGGTTCTAATGGAGGAAACGTCTTTGTACAGATCAATTATTGATTCAGGAGGCATCATTTTCTTCTGTGCTGCACTACCTGAACACACTTGTACAGTTGCATAGAAACAAGACTGTTTAGCTGCCATATCAGCAAGAGCATTACCTTTAGCTTCTGTAGTATTAGTTGTGAGATGTGCTTTCAGTTTGATCACTGCTAATTTCTTTGGAAGTTTCATGGAAAACATTAGATCTTTCACTAATTCAGCATGCTTAATGGGGGATCCAGCAGAAGTTAGAAACTGTCTGGTTTGCCAAATGACACCAAAATCATGAATTACCCCAAAAGCATATCTGGAATCTGTGTAGATATTAGCAACTGATCCTGAAGCTAGCGTGCATGCTCTTGTTAGGGCTACTAGTTCTGCAGCTTGAGCTGAAAAATGATCTGGAAGACGTCCTGAAGCTAAAACTTCCGTGGTGGACGTTACTGCATAACCTGCTCGTCTGTTACCTTTTTCTTTTACTTCACTCATAGGTGTATATGTAAGCGTAACACAATCGTGAGTATTTTGTCCTTCATCCTCTAACAAAACTTCAGTCATAGCAGACATCATACATGAGGACGGATTCGTGACAGGTGCACGTTGTAAAACAATATTCGGCATTATTGTGGACACTGCATGAGGGCTTTTTTTACGTTTACAGTCTGACCTAACACTATTAATGATGAAAGGCCTGTGCTGTAAAATAACATTTAAGGCTGTGAGTCTACTTTAACCAGTGTCCCCCAAAGAAAAAAACTGAGATAGTCACTTTCCTTTTGTTCTATTAAACAAAAACAGAAGTTTTTTATCTCTGTTGCAAGTTAGTGGGGAAATAAAGCACTCACAGCCCAAATGGTTAACGCGTCAACCAGCTGCCCCAGTTTAATGACGAGGGGACGGGCTGCTTCAGAGTAGCAAGCAGACTGAGTAGGAGCTGAGTAACATTGTTAACTTGTTTAAAGTTCTTTTTGTTTTTCCTACACTCTTTTCCCCAATGTCCATGTTTACCACAATAATAACAACTACTGCCCTCTCTCTTAGGACATTTGCGTTTCTGTTGATTCTCTGTGTTGACCTTAAAGGATGCTGCTGCAATTTTTACTCTTGCCTTGACATCAGAGTCTCTTTCCCAAGTAGCTAACCTCTCCAAGTTGTTTTGTATGGTTCTAGTGGACCATGTTAAGTCTAAGAAAGGCAATGCTTTTCTATGTTCTGACAACAGACCATCAAACCATGTGCGAACTAGGGGACCATTATCTTCTAGCACCTTCTCTGAAGTGTCAGCTATACCACTGTATGCTGCTGCTGACTGGCAAAATCTTTGAGTGTACTCACTAACAGTTTCACCCTTCTTCTGTAAAGAACTAGTGATCTTCGACCAGTCAATTTTAGGTCCAACAATGTTCTTCAACGCTTTCAGAACTCCCTCTCTCAATTCATCTTTTCTGGCATGTTGTAGTTCAGAAGTAACAGCAGACTCAAAACTGTTGAATTCAGATTCAGTTAGAATTTGTGACATCAGCTGTGTGACTTCTGCCAACGACATGTCGTAAAGACGCATTTGACTGATCAATGCCCTTCTAAATTCAGAAACATCAGTGCGTACTGAAGGTAAGCTTTGGGATAGTCTTTCTATGTCTCTAGGTCCGAGTACTTTGGCAACAGTTTGGTTTTGGACAACAGAAGAGTTGGTAGGAACACTTTCAGTTCCCTCAATTCCCTGAGATCTTCTTGCAACACAAACCTTTACTGAATCTACAGGCTTATCAGTTACTGTTGGGATGTCTACATCTGTTTCAAAGAATGCTTTTAAGTCAGGATAAGTTTCATCTGACTGTTGGTCTTCTGAGTCACATTTGGTTGAGGCCTTGTTATGGCCCACCTTAGTGTGCATTTGTTTGTTCTGTTCTTTTAATTTAGCTATACACCTAGATTGTTCTTGTGCAATGGATAAGCTAAATTCCCTATGGCAACAGATTATGCCTTTCATGTTTTTCTTTCTGATACATGCACCTAACACCTTCTTGCATTCTTCAATAGACCAAATCTTATCTGGATGAATCTCATATTTCTGTGTTAGTTCTTGTCTAACTTTTTCAGTGACTATTAGATCCATCTGTTCTCCTAACAGTGTTTTAAATTCGCTATCTGACCACAAAGGATTAGCAAGACCACCTTTTTTAGTTGTGGAGATTAGTCTAGCACTTTTCTTAATCATTTTGTGGATTTCTTTGTTACCACACAAACAAACACTAAACTTCTCTGATTACAGAGGGTACGCTTGTTAACACAAATCAACTATTGTTAAACTTCCTTGTTACCAACACATCACATTTAACTTCCCTGCCAGAAACAGAGGATGAAACACAAAATATTAGCACGTTACGCTAATCTTCCCTGAAGGAAACGGAAAGGATCTTTCACCTTCCTAACTTTTTAGAGGATAAAACAAAATTACTAGCATGTATTGCTAACTCTTCCCTGCCTGAAACAGAGGATCAAACTTTCCTCTCTAAAAGAAAAACTTTTAAAAGGGTAACCAAAATAAATAGCCTGTAAGACTACCTCTTCTCTGCTTGCACAGAGGCTAACAATATTTTAACTTGAATGCTAAAATCTTCCCTGTCTGCACAGAGGATACCAACAACTTCCCTGACTATTCAGAGGATCAAACTCTCTTCTCTAAAAGAAATTTTTTAGAGGGTAACACCACAAGGTAACAAACAACAAAACAAATAATTAGCAAAATAATACTAATCTTCCCTGCCTGACACAGAGGATATCTTTTTAACATGTGATGTTAAAAACGTCCCTGCCTGAACAGAGGATATATTTTCATCTTTAAAAGACAACTTTTAAAGGATAACTTTAGGTAATCAAACACTACAGCTGTCTGATAACTCTTTCTCTGACGGCACAGAGGATAATTTTTACTGGTTTTTCAACGGTTCTTTGAATGGAGTGAAACTCACCAAATTATTGTTGTATGGAAAAAATTCCGTCTGGAAACTCAGTCAGAGATCTTTGTTGAGCTTGGTTCTGGAACTCAGTTAGCTTTGTTGAGATCTTTGTTGAGATTCAGTTCTGGAACACAATCAGCTTTGTTGAGATCTTTGTTGAGATTCAGTTCGCGAACTCAGGCAGCTTTGTTGAGATCTTTCTGGATTCAAAAGATTCAGTCTGGAACTGGAAAGTCAGATCTTTGTTGAGATCTTTGAGCTTTGAAGTTTCAAAAGTTCATTCTTTGTTGAGTTTCAGTTTCTCCATCCGGGTCACGGCACCATCTGTTGTAAACTTCTTCCTTCTTCAGTGTAGAAAAACTCAGAAGCGAAAACCAGGAGACTTATTTAAGCAGGATTCTTTATTTGCTGTAGTCTGCTCCGGACCCAAGTCAAGTGAAGTCTAACTAAGGCAGTATACATTGAGTTCATATATACATTTCAAGGGGGAGGGATTACATTGTGATGTAAATGAGCTGAGACAACGAGAACAGGAAAAGGCATAGACTTCTCGTACTGAGATGAGACAAATGGTCTCAGTAATAAAATAACAGGTGTTCAAACTTGCTCAGCATGACTCTTCCCCCGGTAAACAACGAGAACAGGAAAAGCCTAGCCTTCTCGTACTGAGATGGGACAGTCAGGAATATCCCGCTGAGAACCCCTACCGTTTGCAGAGATTTCCTGGTCTCATCATTTCTAAACTTTCTCAATATAAAATATTATTGTATTGGAAATCTAAATTAAACATTTAAATAAATTTGTAATCCTACATTCATCAACTGGCCGGAATGTTGAGATCGCAATTGACGTGACAGACTATAATTGATTAAGAGCTCGCTCAAGTACTGGGGAGCTAAACCATTTAGTGCTTTGTAAGTAATCAGCAATATTTTAAAATTTATACGATGTTTAATAGGGAGCCAATGCAGTGTTGACAGAATTGGGCTAATATGGTCATACTTCCTGGTTCTGGTAAGAACTCTAGCTGCTGCATTTTGGACCAGCTGTAGTTGGTTTATTAAGCATGCAGGGCAACCACCCATAATAGCATTACAATAATCTAGCCTTAATGTCAGTAACGCATGAGCTAACTTTTCTGCATTAGTCATTGCGAGCATATTAATTAATTTAGATACATTTTTAAGATGGAAAAATGTGGTTTTACAGATTCTAGACATGTGACTTTCAAATTAAAGAATGGTATCAAAGAGCACACCCAGGTTCCTAACCGACGACGAAGACTTGACAGAGCAGCCATCAAGTGTCCGGCAAGGGCTTTGAGGCTTTGCTGTGGGGCCTTCAGAAGTTCCCCAGTCCCTGCCCTACTCATTGAATTGGGAGAAATGCCCTTATGGTTAAGATGCCTTAACTTAGGGTTAGAGTACTGGTTAAAACTTAGTGGGTGTAATCATACCTTCCCAGCAAGGTGTCTGTTGCAAGAGGTTGCTGGAGCTAATAGATACAATACATTTTTGTCATAGTAAATCAGTGGGCAGGAAAGATAAGAATGGATCAGGGAAGTATTGTAGAACACACAAGTTGGTTACCTATTCCCGATTGGGTGCTGCCTGAAATGAATATTGAGCTTGGTTTTCTTCAGGGAAAAGATAAGTGGGAAGTGGCACCAAAAATAAAGGAATATCTTAATTCAATTATTGAGAGTACAATGATTGTTTTTACAGATGGATCTAGAGATCCAGTTAGTGGGAGAGCTGGATTTGGGGTGTATGTGGAGCAGCTAGGGTTGGAAATTGGTCAGCGTATTTCTAATGGTAGCTCTGTTCTAACTGCTGAATTTATGGCAATTTTATGGGCTCTATGGTGGATTGAGGAAGTCAAACCTAGAGAAGTCATTATCTGCTCTGATTCTGCAGCTGCTCTAGAAAATTTAAAAGTAGGAAAATCTAAAGCTCGTCCTGACATTGTCAATGAGATCTTGAATGTGGTTTTTAGAACCAGGTTTGTTTGCAACATCAGTTTTTGCTGGGTTCCTGGGGACGCTGGGGTGAGGGGGAATGAGCGGATGGATAACATTGCAAAGGAGAGCATAGGAAGAGAAGTAGATGTCCATGTATTATTAGGGAGAGTGGAACTGAGAGAAAGAATTAAAGAGGGCTTAATAAAAGAATGGCAGAGAGGGTGGGAAAAGGAAATTAGGGGTAGACACAACTTTTCTATACAACCTGAAGTTAGGAAAAGATGTTCATGTAACATTTTGTCCCGCAGGCACTCAGTTAAAATGTGTAGATTGAGGTTGGGGCACTGTGGGTTAAATTATTCTTTGTGCATTGTAGGGAAGCATGTTTTTTGCAATGTGGGAGTCTTGAGACAGTAGGGCATGTTTTCCTGGAATGCAGAAAGTATAGGGCAGAAATAAATGTATTCTTTATTAAACTGTCAGGACTTGGAGTTAATTCTTTTTCTGTTTTATCTTTGTTTGGACACAGTGACGAGCATAAACTGATCTCCAAGGCAGTTCTTCAATTCTTGCATGACACAGGACTGTATGTAAGAATTTAGTTCAAACTGACCTGTGGAGGGCAGTAATATAATCAGCAGCGTCTACACTGCCGGAATCCTACAAGAAGAAGAAGAACACTGTGTTAGACAGTATTCTAGGTTAGTATGTGAGGAAATTCTTTGTCCAATAATTGGAATTTCTGTTTTTTCAGAATTAAGGAGTAGGAAAGGACTAGTCATTCTTTTTTTTTTTAAATCAGCTATGCATTCCGTCAATTTTGTGAATAGGTAAGTTTCATCAGGGCGTGAAGAAATGTGGAGCTAAGTATCATCAGCATAACAGTGAAAACTAATGCCATGCTTCCTAATGATATCTCCTAAGGGTAGCACGTACAGAGTGAATGGCAACGGTCCTAAGTACTGAGCCTTTTGGTACGCTATACTGACAACTTTTGATTGATAAGACATATCTTCTTTTATTGCACAACGGTCAGATAAGTATTATGTAAACCATGCTAGTGCAATTCCACAAATGCCAACATAATTTTCAAGTCTATTTAAAAGAGTGTTGTGGTCAATGGTATCAAATGCAGCACTAAGATCGAGTAACACTAATAGAGAGATACAACCACGATCGGATGATAAGAGCAAATCATTTGTGAGCTGTCTCAGTACTATGGTACGGTCTAAATCCTGACTGTAAATCCTCACAGAAATCTTCTCCATCCACCTGACTGTCTCTCTGCATTTATCACATGTACATCCTTCTATACTGACAGAGAATGCTATACTATACATGTGACACAACGTGCAAGTGACAATAACAGGAGAACACATTACTCACCGTGTTTGTTGACTGATAGTCTTGTAAAAGGCGCGAGTCTATCAAGCAACTTGTCCAGTATCAGACACCAATAGACGTGTGCTATGCAGGCCATTGCTGATGACACCTGGGTTTCACCTGGTTTGCCTGGGGCTCTTCAACTTTTGACTCCTGAACTCCTCCACAGTCCTGAAGAGTGTGTGTCCTGCAGAGTTTCCTGCTAACTCTAACCAAACACACCAAACAGGCCAATCACAGAGTTCAAAATTACTTGAAATTTAGAGAGAGGTGTGTTTAAGCAGGGTTGGAATTAAAATCTGCTGGACACCAGCCTGCCGGCGCCACTGGACATTAGGAAACACACACCAGAGACCTTTTCTACAGTTTTTGATTATTCAGACGTTTTGCTGGACATTCTCGTCGGAGGTGCAGCGTTGTTGTTCAAAACGCGCGTTCAGACGCAAACGCGGGAAGCGAGCCGGCGCGCTGGTTAAACTCCGCGAGCGCGGCCTGCGCACTGCACTCCCCAGTATTCATCTCGCGAATCTCCGATCCCTTCCTAACAAAACGGATGAACTTCTTCTCCTCACCCACACTAACAAGGATTTTTTAAACTCTGCTGCTTTGTGCTTCACTGAAACCTGGCTGAGTGAAGCCATACATCTGCCGGGCTTCCAGCTGTTCCGAGCGGATCGCATCGCGGAGCTAACGGGGAAAACGAGAGGTGGTGGATTGTGTTTCTACATTAACGAAAGTTGGTGTTCAGATGTAACAACACTGAAGAAGATGTGCTCTCCTAATTTAGAGGCACATTTCATAAACTGTAAACCCTTCTACTCGCCTCGGGAATTTTCCTCTTTCATTCTCGTGAATGTTTACATCCCTCCAGACGCGTGCGTGAGCGCGGCGCTACAACAGCTGGCTGAACAAATATCTGAAACGGAACAAAGGTACCCAGACTCTCTTTTAATCATTCTTGGGGATTTTAACAAAGCAAATCTTTCCCGTGAACTACCAAAATACAGACAGCACGTTACATGTCCCACCAGAGACAGTAATATACTGGACCACTGTTACACCACAATAAGAAATGCGTATCACTCCGTCCCACGGGCAGCTTTGGGGCTCTCTGATCACTGTTTGGTTCATCTCATACCGACCTACAGGCAGAAACTGAAATCAGCTAAACCTGGAATAAGGACTGTAAAAAGATGGACTAATGAAGCAGAGCAGAATCTACAGGCCTGCTTTGATTGCACTGATTGGACTGTTTTTGAAGCTGCAACCAATGATCTGGATGAGCTCACAGATACTGTAACATCATATATAAGTTTCTGTGAGGATACATGCATTCCTACCAGGACATTCTTATCATTCACTAATGATAAACCATGGTTTACTGGGAAACTCAAACACCTTCGTCATGCCAAAGAGGATGCTTACAGAAGTGGGGATAAAATCTTGTATAACCAGCCCAGAAACAGATTGACAAAGGAGATCAGAGTTGCTAAAAGGAACTACTCTGATAAACTGAAAAACCAGTTTTCATCCAACGACCCATCATCAGTCTGGAATGGCCTGAGGAACATCACCAACTACAAGTCACCATCCCCTCGATCTGTGGACAATCAACACCTGGCTGACGATTTAAATTCATTTTACTGCCGGTTTGAAAAGCCCTCATTAACACCACACACCCGGTCTGATCTGCACTTCACACTTTCACCATCACCTCCTGCACTCCAATTATCACTCCCCCCTCCTGCCATCCAACCTGAGCTTACGGTCTGTGTGGAGGACGTGAGCCGAGTCTTCAAAAAACAGAAGACTAGGAAAGCCTCAGGCCCAGACGGCATCTCATCTGCTTGTTTAAAAGCCTGCGCTGACCAACTGGCCCCGGTCTTCACGCAGATCTTCAACAGATCATTGGAGCAGTGTGAAGTTCCCTGCTGCTTCAAACGCTCCACTATCATTCCTGTCCCCAAAAAACCCAAAATCACTGGACTTAATGACTACAGACCTGTCGCTCTCACGTCTGTGGTCATGAAGTCGTTTGAAAGACTGGTGCTGGTCCACCTGAAGGACCTCACTGGACCCTTGCTGGATCCCTTTCAGTTTGCTTACAGAGCAAATAGGTCTGTGGATGATGCAGTCAACATGGGACTGCATTATATCCTGCAACATCTCGACAGACCAGGGACTTATGCAAGGATCCTCTTTGTGGACTTCAGTTCGGCCTTCAATACCATCATGCCTGGTCTTCTCACAGCCAAACTGACCCAGCTCTCCATACCATCCTCGATCTGTCAGTGGATCACCAGCTTCCTGACGGACCGGCAGCAGCGAGTGAGACTGGGGAAACACACATCCAAGACACTCACAATCAGCACCGGAGCCCCCCAAGGGTGCGTTCTCTCCCCACTGCTCTTCTCCCTGTACACTAATGACTGCACTTCTAAAGACCCCACTGTCAAGCTCCTGAAATTTGCCGACGACACCACTGTCATCGGTCTCATCCAAAACGGTGACGAGTCTGCTTACAGACTGGAGGTTGAACAGCTGGCTGCCTGGTGCAGTTATAACAACCTTGAGCTAAACACGCTCAAAACAGTGGAGATGATCGTGGACTTCAGGAGGAACAGCCCAGCACTCCCCCCACTCACCATCATGAACAGCACTGTGGAAGCAGTGGAGTCATTCAGGTTCCTGGGCACTATCATCTCTCAGGACCTGAAGTGGGACAATCACATTGACTCCACTGTGAAAAAGGCCCAGCAGAGACTGTACTTCCTTCGCCAGCTGAGGAAGTTCAACCTGCCACAGGATCTGCTGATTCAGTTCTACTCAGCCGTCATTGAGTCTGTCTTGTGCGCTTCCATCACTGTCTGTCTGTCTGTCTGGTTTGGTTCAGCTACCAAATCAGACATCAGGAGACTACAACGGACAGTCCGGACTGCGGAGAGGATCATTGGTGCCCCCCTGCCAAACCTCCAGGACCTGTACTCTTCCAGAGTGAGGAAGAGAGCAGGTAAAATCATCACAGACTCCACTCACCCTGGACACCACCTGTTTGAACTGTTACCGTCAAGACGGAGACTCAGATCACTGGCCACAAGAACATCTCGGCACAGGAACAGTTTCTTCCCACAGGCCATTTCCCTCCTGAACAGTTAACACTCCTCCCAAGGCATATGCCTGTAAGTGCAATACTCCCACTGTTTAGTGCAATATCCTACAACTCAGGTGATACTTATATGTAGATTTATTTATTTATAATATTCAAAACACTGTAAATAGGTTCATTATCTGTAAATCTGAAAATGTCTATTCTGACTAAACCAAACTGTGATAGTTTTATTCTCATATATTTTTATTTTTATTTTTATTTTTTTTATTCTTATAATTTGTAGTATTATGTTTCATGTTTCATGTTGTATTTGTATTTGTATAGTCCACTGGAAGCCTCAGTACCAAAACAAATTCCTTGTGTGTGCAAGCACACTTGGCAATAAAGCTCTTTCTGATTCTGATTCTGATTCTGATTCAGGACTGGAGTTGAAGAGCCCTGGCCTATACTGTAATGGCCTATACTACCCACATACTGTAGATCCCAGACCCACTGCCCACTCTAACCCTACTTAATTTTCTTGCCCAAATCACCCATGTTTGGCTAGTGTTTGCCCTTTTCTTGGTTTGGCCAAGTGGGCCCAATATGTATTTTCTCATTCTGAACCCATATAGAGACTGCCTATATGAGACTGATTGTGTTTGCCCATGTCCTACCCATTTGGTTTATCTATTTTGAACCCATGCACTCATTCACCATTTGTTACCCAACTAGAACCCATATTGGGACCCCATCTGTGTTCACTCATGTGGGACCTATTTGACCCAAGTAGGCCCAGATAAGATGGCTATTTTGGGACCATGCCCACTTGGTACCCATGTAGCCCTAGTATAAACTATGTGGGCCCACGTATACATGTTGGCTGGGTTGTAATGGAAGTCGCGCTTTCAATATATAAAAGAACCAATCATCAATTGTGATCTGCTCTGGCGAAATGAGTCGGAAGTTGCAACGTTCCATTTTAAGATATGGGCCGATTATGTGTAAAAACAATGAAATTATATATATATATATATATATACACACATATATATATATACACACATATATATATATATATATATATCCTAATTTCACAAAACAGACATTCAAAAATAATCTCCCAAAGTTTCGTAGTCCAGATAATTGAGTAAAGGTATTTAAATGACTATTAAAGTTTACAAAGTTTTACTAAATTCTCTGGAAATGAACATTGCTTTTCTCAAACCCTCTTGTCACCTCTGAGCATTACCCAGATATCCCCTGAAACATCACTATCTCTGCTCTCCAAATGGTGTTACATGTTGTATAGAACCAATCAAAAAGCTTAGAAATGTACACAAACGCTGATCATTTGTTGATGGGAAGCCCCGTTTCGACTGACCGGCACGCGATTGGTCCAGCCATCCTCCTGTGAGACTTGCAGCACACTGTGTAAACAAGCTAGTAGATCTCCTCAGAAAGATTAAATATTATTAATTTGAGAAATGTCGCTGTCAAAAGAGAGCAAAGTCACCGAAGCGTCTCCAGCCCCCTGGCCTGGATTTGAAAAGAACGACTCATCTGTACAAAAATATCCGTGAGTTTTGCCAAAGTCCTTTTAGGCAAGTCATGCCACTCGGCCGCCATCTTGGCAATGCCTCCAGGCAGCTATTTCGGACTAACAAGACCAGGCTCCTATCTAAATGAATGGGCAGAGAGTTAGAACTGCACTTTCACTGGTCACCGGGACATATTTTACAGCAGTAAAATATGATAAAAATCGCTGAAAAAGTTTGATGACTTTGCCCCAAAATAAGGTTTAAAACGCCTTTTTCCCCACAGGTTTTACTTTTACTACAATTTATATTTTGATAAGTCAAGTCAAGTCACCTTCACTTGTACAGTATAGCGTTTTTAACAATATAGATCACTTTACGGTGATAATAGGAAATTAAAGTAACGGAGATTGTTTTGGCTTTACAGCAGCTCTAGAATAAATATATTGTCCAGATAAAGTTAGTTTTGATTAATTTAGTTTTGAGTGATTCACTACCGTTGCAAAGATCAGTAGTTATTAACTTAGGGGCCGCTAACAGGACACTGTTCTAACAGAAAACCCTTAATGCGCTCAGGTCTGCTCATCCCCACGACAACAGTGCCTGGCGACTTGAAAGCGCAAACCATGAAATAGGTTTCAAGGTGCAAGCCTTGAGAAATTAAAAAAAAAAATTGAAAAAAAGTTATCTCTGCGCAAACTTGAAAAACACGGACCTGTGAAAACGCTGACGGCGTGCGCATGCATATTACGTGTTTAGTCTATAGGTATGCGCTTTGAATATATATGAGCACAGGCGTGTAGTCTTTCTTTACAAATTGACCTCAACAAATTACTTGTCTGGCCTTTTTTTAGTATATAATTACTATAAAAATGTATGATACAGATTTTTTTTTATCGCTTATGAACTGGAATCGTTTTGCCATTTCATCTGTACAGAAGTAAAGGGAACGGAAGGCAGATGTTGATTGTTGTGGGTCATGGGGATTGTTTGGAGAAAATCCTCATATAAATCCTCATATAAAAATCCTCATATAAATATCTGTCCATTAACACTTGATTTGGTTTGATAATAAACGGAATCTTCCCTTCCCTAACTCCTTTTGAGTTCCATGAAAAAAAAATCTTATGAGTTTTATGAGACATGGGAAGACGCCAGTTTCAGTTTAAAGAAAATGGATTGGACTAACCACATTTACACATGTGAATGTGTGATTTTGTTTTAGAAGTGAATTGATAAAACACTTTATTTGACTTCCCCGATTTAATTTCCCCTATTCTCAAAAATCTGTGCAATCTGTCAAGATGTAATTTGCCATATCCAGTTTACCCAGTCTTTTGTTCCCTTTCAGTCGGACGTAATCGACGTCGACTGAATGGGGATCACGCTAGGGAGCCAATCGTCTTCGAGTACTATTGAACGAGCCAATGTAATTGGCGTGCTTGATTACATCACACACTCCGCCCCCGCAGCTCAGGTATAAATACGGAAGTGGATGCACGCACTAGTCTTCTTTTGCTTCAGAGCCGATCGTATTGATGTCTCTGATGAGTGCTGTTGATTTCAACGAGCGAGTGTGTCGGTGTTCTTTTGTAAAGACTCTGCCGGTGCTGGTGGTTTCTACAGTGCAGTGCAGCGGTGGTCGCGAGCTTTGAGCTCTCAACTGCTGTTTTTAACAGCAAGCTAATTTTTGTGTTTGTGTGTTGATGGCTGGTTGAGGGCGAAAAAAGTGAGTGCTTCACTGTTTTTCAGTTTACTGAAATCAGTGTTGCCGCGGTCCATCCATGTGTGCTTCGACACTGGTAACGGGTCCCATTTCTAAAAGAGCAACACGGGTGCGTTTGCGTCTTTTTCAAGATGCCATTCCATCCGTGCGTTTCTGGGTGCGGTAGGGCTCTGTCCCCCTCTGACGGTCACGAGAGTTGTATCACGTGTTTGGGCTTAAGTCACGCTGGGGAAGCTCTTGTGTCATGTTCCCATTGCGGGAATATGACCATCTCTGTGCTAAGGTCGAGACTCCCTTTCATTCGCGAAAGTGGAGTCCCCATCCCCAGTCCCCGTTCTAGTGTCCCTTCTTGATTATCTTCCCAGAAGTGCTCTGGAGTGCCGTCTGGGCTGGGTGACCTGAGGATCACAGTGACGGGTAATCCGCCCGGCAAAGCCCCGTGGATCCCTCACTCCTCTCTTGCACCGCAGCCGGTGGAGCTCCCCGATGAGCGTGCTTGACCCTCTGTGGTGGACCGACCAGCTATCTTGTTCGGGGCCCCTCCAGAGGACAGGATGTCCGTCGAAGCATCGGACGGGGAGCTGGGCTGTGGAGATGACGACTCGGCTGCGCTGCAATCCAGAGATGGCAGCTATGCTCAAGAAGGCCACCGAGGCGGTAGGGCTCGTGTGGAACCCTACAGTGTCCCGAACTGTCTCGGTTGGATGATTGGTTTATCGGAGCGGGTCGGTCTGGTTCTCAGCCCGCCGCTCTGGTTCCTTTCTTTGCCGAAGTGCATGAGGAGTTGACAAGGGCATGGATGGCACTTTTCTCTGCCAGAAACCGCCTGAGTAGCTCCACCCCCCTCACTACCCTTGATGGGGGAGCGGTGAAGGATTACTAGGCTATCCCTCCAGTGGAGTGGTCCGTTGCGATAAAGCTGTGTCCAGCGACCGCTACCTCATGAAAGGGGGATCCTCGTCTCCCCTCCAAGCCCTGTAAGTAAGTTCTCATCCGTTCTCACGGGCAAGGCTTACAAAGCCTGTGGGCTAGCCGCTTCCTCTCTGCATGCCATGGTGTTGCTCCAGGTCCACCAGGCAATCATGAACATGCATGAGGGTGGCCCAGACCGTGAGCTCATGGGTGAGCTCCGCACTGCAACTGAACTCGCCCTCCTGGGCACGAAGATTGCAGCTCACGCGGTCGGTCTGGCGATGTCCACCCTTGTGGTCCAGGAGTGCCATCTCTGGCTCAACCTGGGTGATATGAGAGAAGCGGACAAGGTTCGGTTCCTGGACTCTCCCATTTCCCAGGTTGGGCTGTTCGGCGATGCGGTTGAGAACTTTGCCAAGCAGTTCTCGGCGCCCAGAAGCACATCCTGCCCGACGACCTGCTGCTGCCTCCACCCGTCAGTTGGGGGCAGGTCCTCCGTCTGCTCGTCACCGAGGGCGCCCGCCTGCAGCTACCTCTGCTCCCGCTGGACCATCACAGCAGCCTTCACCCAGGTCTCAGCATGGAGCCGGCCGCAGAAGGGGCACCCCGAGGCACAGCCTAGCCAGGTGACAAGCGACAGCAGAAACGTTGAACCTGAGACGGGCCACTCAGGGATGGAGGAATGCTCTTGGAGATGGTCACCGGCCACTCCCTTCACTCGTAGGTGGACCGAGTGAAGTTTGTGTGTTATGTGTGTGTTTGTTCGGCCACTGGTTCCCAAAAATGCGGAGCCAGCGGTACCCACATTTTCAAAGAAAGAGCAATTTCTCCCTTCCTGGGCCGCAAGAGGGCTAGTTGATGGTGTGTGACCCTGCAAAGCCTTGCACCTTCCAACCCCTCTCTTGTTTGCCAGTCGGCCTCTGGATGCGGTTCGAGGACCCGGTCATCCGCCTTCTCACCCATCCCTAGCCGTCTCGTAGAGACAGGTAAGTGTCATGGACCACAATCAGACCCTGCTTCGGGCCGCCTCCGGGCCTTCCGAGCCGGGTCCCTGTCCTCTACCTCGCTGCCCCACCTCGGGTACGTCTGCCATCAGAATCGGCTTGCGATTCATTGCGCTTGGCTTACGCCCTGGCTCAGTAATATTAATCATACCTAGGTGTTGAGCTAAGATGCTCCTAAGATTAGTTTTTATAAACCCATATTCATTGTACCCTAGAGTGGTGGGTCATGGCCACCTTGGACCTGTGTCAATTGAAACGGGCCCTTTTTCGAAAGCCTCCGTTCAAGTTGCTAACACAGATGCATTTCCAAATGCTCCGTCCCCAAGGTTGGCCTGCAGCATTCGACCTGAAGAACAGTGCTTCAGATCTCGATCCCTCCTCTCCGCAGATCATTCTGTGTTCTTGCGTTCGAAGGTGTGAAGTATCAGTACAAGGTCCTACCCTTCGAGTGCTCCATAGCCAGTTGGGTCTTCAGGTCAACTGGAAGAGAGTAATCTCGCCCTCGGGGCTGAGTATCTCTTATTCAGTTTGGAGTAGGACTCGATCCAACACGTCTCTTCAAGAAAGAGTGTGTTCGGCTGGTGCTATATAGAAGTGAGAAAGGGTCCCACTGAAAGAACTTTCAGAGGCTCCTGGGGCAAATGAGAGATTCAGCCGCTTGGCTTCCTCCATATGAAGACCGCTTCAGCACTAGCTTCATGATCGAGTCCCGAGGTGACTGGGACAGAGAGCGACACGCCCTGTGTGACAACAGACAACCCCGGCCTGCCGGCAAACCCTCAGTCCGTGATCAGACCTTTTGTTTCTCAGGGCCAATACGCTCCTAGAACGAGGTCCACTAACACTGTCTGAGGGGCCTGGTACTGGTCTGAACATCGTGACCGTTGCGCTAAGCTTCCCTCCCATGTCACAACTCGCCCGTCACTTCCTCCTTGGAGTCAGAAGCTTCTGAGGTCGCTTCATTCCACTAAATCTTCCGGCCTGCTCAATCTTGCCGCCAACAAGCCTCACGACAGCCTTGGCCAGGGAGAGTGGAGACTCCATCTCCTTGCGGTCCAGCTGGGCAGGGATCACTTCGGGGCCGCATAGTTACATCTTTTTGCCTCTCCGGAGTCCTCCCTCTGCCAGTTGTCTTATTTCTGTCTGAGTGGACATCCCTTAGACAGACACTGGCTCTCAGCTGGCCCCGGGCTCCGGAGAAATGCGTTCCCCAGTGAGCCTTCTAAGAAAGCGGTTGTCCGATTCATTGTCATTTGGCTGCTCAAGTTCAGTGACTTTCATCAAACTCTCATGTTGAGCAGAAATGCTCCTGAAGCTCAGTGAAATTCATCGTACTCAGGTGTTGTGCAGAGATGCTCCTGAAGCTCAGTGAATTTCTTCACACTCAGGTGTTGAGCAGAGATGCTCCTGAAGCTCAGTGATCTTCACATGTAGTGTTTAGCAGTGCTGCTGTCTTGTGCGCGCATGCCGCTTGCACCTTTGGTGCTAGGTCAGGAGTGGAGCAGGTCTTGCCAGTTTCCCCTTATTGGCCCAACTCCTGACTCCCCTGAATACATGAAGGCACCCGCGTTCAGACCCCGGGAGATTCCTGGTCGGTCCTAACTGGACGCTGAGGTTCAGGTAGCTACCATAGGAACATGTGGTAGTTACCATAACTTCTGCAAGCACCCCTTAAAAATAGGAGTTTTGCTTACGCCAAAGAAGTGGAACCTATTCGTTGAGTGAGTCTTCTCTCCGTGAGGAGATCCTGAGAGCGTTCGGTCATTCAGTGCTCTCTTTCCTGCAAGGTGGGTTGGAGTAGGCTGTTTCCTCCACCCTCAAAAGGATGTTGCCTCTGTGTTCTTGACGCACATCATGATGCAGAAGCATGGGAATCACGTCTGATCGTCAGGTTCCTGAGGGAGCAAGGGAGTTGCCTTGCGCCCCTATTATCATCTTTGGCCTTATCTCTGGTGCTAATTGCACTCAGAGACCGCCCCTGAGCCACTGCAAAACTACAGCTAGTTCAAAACGCAGCCGCTAGAGTTCTTACCAGAACCAGGAAGTACGACCATATTAGCCCGGTTCTGTCAACACTGCATTGGCTCCCTATTAAACATCGTATAAATTTTAAAATATTGCTGATTACTTACAAAGCACTAAATGGTTTAGCTCCCCAGTACTTGACCGAGCTCTTAACGCATTATAGTCCTTCACGTCTATTGCGATCTCAAAACTCCGGCCAGTTGATAATACCTAGAATATATAAATCGACTGCTGGCGGTAGATCCTTTTCCTATTTAGCACCAAAACTTTGGAACAATCTTCCTAACATTGTCCGGGAAGCAGACACAGTCTGTCAGTTCAAAGCTAGACTAAAAACACATCTCTTTGACCTAGCATTCACATAACACTCTATAGACTTCTATAATTCAATATTAGGCTGCTTAGATTAGGTCAGCCGGAACTGGGAACACTTCCCTCAAATCCTGATGTACTCGTTACATCATAAGAAGAATGGCATCTACGCTGATTTTAGTGTCTTTGTTTATCCCGAGGTTTTCCCGCAGCCTGCTGGATACAGGCCGTTTCCAGATCTGACGAAGGACTTTCGCCTGGACCTGATGACAATGCAGTGCTGAAGTGCCAACTAGCCTCTCCCTATGGAGGATCCCTATACCACTCTACAGATAAAGCGTTGTGGAATTTTTCGGTTCGCGTACCTACCCAAAGTGATAAGATAAAATAAAAATTCTGCATCAAAATTTATAGACAAGTTGTTTGTTTAGGTATGGTTTGTAAGGAATTACAAACCTTCGCACATATATTCAAACGCACATAACTATAGAATCAATTCTTAATGCGCATGTGAACGCCATCAGCGTCTATCACAGGTTCACGTTTAAAGTCTAGAGTTTAGAGAGAACGGTGTCGTCTTAGCGGCCCCTAATTTAATAACAAATGATCATTTAGACGGAAGTGAATCAATCAAAACTAACTTTAGCTGGAAAAAACATTTTTCAAGAGCCACTATAAAACCAAACCAATCTCTGTTACCTTAAATGATATCTTTATCTCTGTAAAGCTGCTTTGAAACAATCTACATTGTTAAAAGCGCTATATAAATGAGGATGACTTGACTTGACTTGACTGCAGGCAGTGAGTTAAAAATTCTGTTCTTAAATCGTTCTCCTGCTTGCCTGGTCTCTACTAGAGGGTAGGGGCTTTCTCGCTTTCGGTCAACGAGTTGTGCCTGTAATTTGGGCCGGCTAACTCTCACGAACTGAGACCCCGGCCTGGATATGTGCCCAAGGTTCCTACCTCTCCCTTAAATGGGACTAGGTGGTGAGCCTGCAAGCACTGCCCTAGAGGAGGCAGACCCAGCTCTGGCTTTCTCTGTCTGTCCGCTTCATTGCGGGTTACGTGCACAGAACGCAAGCCTTAGAACCTCACACCATCTCTTATCTGTTAAGGAAGTCAGCAGAGAGGGAAAGCTGTTTCCAAGCGAAGTTGGCCCACTAAATGGTGGCTGCCCTCATTTTGGTGAAATTTCCGAGATGCTAATGTCCACTTAGGTGTTGAGCTCCTCTTAAATGAGTGTGTGCTCCGCCTAGGCGTTGACACAGAGTGCTTCGCTGACAGATATTCTAGAGTTGGGGGCTGGGCGACACCTATACTTCACCGTGAGCCCGGTTCAAAGTGTCGGCTTGCGGCGGCATTCCCCTCCCACGGACTGGATACGTGCGCCATTCTGCTCCAGTTGAGTTCCGTTTTCTGAACCCTGTTGAGTTCCTCCACACCCCTCCGACATCGGACGTGGTGGAACGCCCGGTGTTAGGCCTACCACTCGTAAGCTTGTGGAACCTGTGTTAGGCTGGGTCCATATGTTGCGATCCCTACGGTGATCCCACATGTGTATTTTTCCATGGCACGGCTCCCTGCGGCGAGGCCGTGTCTTCCCTCGGTAGAGTCTGCTCTGCCGTCACTGTCTAGTGAGTCTCCCCCTGTCATAGGCTGGAGCCACCCCAGTGACGTTCCATATGTTGAACTGCCGGTCATCCGCCCAGTTCATATGTGTATTCTCCACATGTTACCTCCCTTCGGGCAGGATGTGGCTTCCGCAGCGTCCCTTCCTTCCTTCTTCAGGGAACGCTTTCCCATTGGTCCTTTAGGAACAGCAGTGACTTCCCTGGCCTAAGCCCAGTCCTTCCCCACCTTAAATTGTGGGGGCATCAAGGAGGCTTTTGCTAGGCACTGGAAGGTGGCAGCTTTAGTGGGGATTTCAATGGTTATCCCCCATTCAGTCGACGTCGACTACGTCCGATGTTATCGACTGAAAGGGAACGTCCTGGTTGTGTATGCAACCCACCGTTCCCTGAAGGAGGTAACGGAGGACGTAGTCCCCTTGCCACTACCGCTGGACCACCGCTGGCTCAGAGTTACGCTCAGCTCCTCAGCGAAAAGCAACTAGTGCGTGCATCCACTTCCGTATTTATACCCGCGCTGCGGGGGCGGGGTGTGTGATGTAATCACGCACAGCAATTATATTGGCTCTTTCAATAGTACTCGAAGACGATTGGCTCCCTAGCTTGATCCCCATTCACTTGACGTGGACTACGTCCTCCGTTCCCTCCTTCAGGGAACGGAGGGTTGCATGCGCAACCAGGACGTTTGTTCTATCTTCAGTTTTTTAGTCTACCTCTTAAACCCAAAGAATTTAAAACCACCATAGTATCAGAATTGCTCTCAGTTAGATAACCATTTTATATGTCAGTTGAATTCCACTTTGGTTTTAAATAAGATAGTAGAACTTCTTCCAGCCCTTTGAGTGGCTTAGTAATTTTCTATAATGAAAGGCCATGTCACGTTGTACTGTGCAAGCGGAAATGTCAAAAATAATTGGAAGCAAGACTGCTAATAGGACAACTAACAGTACAATTGAATCTAAAGTAAGAGCGTATTCAGCTATGCAAAGTCTCTGGCTCATCTCACAGATGAAAGACTGCAAAATAATAAATATACAATTTTAAGGCAACCCTTTTATATCAAGAACTACAGAAACAATCAATTAATAGTATAGAACATATGTAGAGCAATATTTGTCTCCATAAATACCCAACAAAGACCTCTTGCACATTTCAGGAAACTAAACATCTTTCCTGAGAACATGTAACATCTAGTAGCCAATAAATTATTCTTCTAAATGAACAGTACCCTCCCCAATAATGAAATGTATGAAATATATATATAAAAACTCATATCTCCTATAAACATTAAAGCTCAATTTGATGTGAATCACCACTACATAATTTCCTTACTCAGTATATCATTTGATTATCTAACAAACAACCATTTTCACTGAGGTGGGCAGAAAGAACTCACCTCGGGGTGAAGTCTCCATTCCCCGGGCCTCAGCCCCTGCCTCAACAGGATACGAGACCAACAGTGTGTTGTCCGGACCCTTCGCCGAGCGACCACCCATGATCAACCCCGACTAGTGAGGGAAGCATCCGTCGATAGCATTATGCGTCGACAAGAAGCCCCCAACACTGGGCCTTGGCAAGGAACCAAGGTTCTTCCACATGACCGAGGCACGTAGGCATAGCCGCGTGATCTTGATCATGCGAAAACGGATTTCCTCTCAGAGAAAACCCCTTGGTCCTAAGCCACCACTGCAGGGGTATCATGTACAGAAGTAATTACGTTGGACGCAGCTGCCATGAGACCCACCACTCTGAAACTGTTTCACAGTGAGTGACTGGCCTGGGTAAACCCCATTTACGGCTGTAAGAATCGCAGAAATACGTGCTGGAGACAATGAACCCACATCGTTGTCGAATCCCATATTACACCTAGAAAAGTGGTCCTCTGAGCTGGGAGGAGCACACTCTTCTTGGCGTTGAGCAGCAACCCCAACATCTTTAAATGAGACCGAACGACAACTCGATGCCGAACTGCCATATGCTCAGATTGAGCTAGGATCAACCAATCGTCGATATAATATAATACGCGAATGCCCTGGAGTCTCAGAGGAGCCAGAGCTGCATCCACGCATATTGTAAAGGTGCGGGGTGATAACCTAGGCCGAATGGAAGAACCCGATACTGGTATGCTTCGCCCCCCAAAGCAAACCTCAGGGACCTCCTGTGATGAGGATGGATAGATAAGTAAGCGTCCTTTAAGTCTATTGTAACAAACCAGTCCTTGGACTGAATCTGTGACACAATTATATTTAGCGTAAGCATACTTTGAACTTGAGATTCTGAAACCTGCTGTTTAATTGAACCAGGTCTAGAGTAGGACGCAACCCCTCATCCTATTTCGGAAACAATGAAGTAATGGCTGTAAAACCCTGACTGTCTGCTGGGAGGAGGAACCCCTTCTACAGCTCCTTTTGCAAAAGTGTCAGTACTTCCTGCTGCATAACCAAAGCCTGCTCGGGGTCCACCACAGTGGGGAGGACCCCTAGAAATCTGGGTGGACGAGAACCGAACTGAATTCTGAAACCCTATTCTAATTCTCCCTAACCCTAACCCTATTCTATTCTCCCAAACCCTAACCCTATCCTCTCTCCTCCTCAGAGAGTCGCACCGCAGAGGGCGCCAAGGAGAAACGATTTCTCAAAACCGTCCCTACCCCGGAGGGGACCACCCTTAGAAGCCTGATAGCCTCGGCGTCAGGGCTTCTTCTTTGTCCAAGCTATTTAGAGATAAAATAGTCCTCAGATCTTGCATATCTCTAACTGGCTAGACTGCGACCGCCACTCAGGTCCCCCTCGATTGTGGAGGAGCCCAAATGGCGACGCTCTGTTGTGCAGATATATATACAGTACAAAACAACCGAACTGGCAGTGCTGCGCCCCTTTTAAGAGAGTCGCCCCCCAGAGGACGCAGAGGAGAAACAATTTCTGGAAACCGTCCCTCCCCGGTATAGTTTATCTGTTTTTACACGACGCCATTCTCGAATAGCGTCAGTGCTGACATCCTCACATTCATCCATGTCCTTATATACTTTACCCACCTGCCTAATAATTTGTTTTTTATTATTTAAGATGGCTGTAACGTCGGGGTTAAAAATGATGACGCCGACTCGGGAGAGAGAAAGCTCGCAAGCGTCTCTTTAACCCGAGGCCCTTTCATACCAGGATGCTTAATAGGCTACCCATAACATTACTATAGTTAGACATTAGGGCATTAAACACATAAAATAGAAACCGGTTTATTCCACAATCTCGACACCTCAGTGTGGATATAGGGAAAAAAAACGGAAGTCCCCGAAGGGGAGGCTGAGATACAGAGTTTTCCTGTTCTTTTAGATATATTTCATCTAATAAACTCTTATTATTTTCACTCTCATAATGTTCAGCTGTCCAGTAAAATTTAACTAGCAACAGCACTAGATAAAACCTCCATTTAAAAGCTCCTCTTTATTCAACAGAGTTATGAGCTGACTTGTTTATTGAAAACTCAAACATCTGCCTTTTTCTTAATATTTTTATTTGTTTTGTTTCTTTTTCTTAACAAAACACTAACGATACCAATTCCTCGGAACTGGAAATCGCAGCACACTGGATCTGGCAGGTGAAGCTGAGATAGGGCGGGGCCTGTCCCAAACCCCGCTGTCAGATCCATTTGTGAACCCCAAAATGCAAGTTGCCGTTGTGCCTCGGGACCCACGCGGGGAGCGCGAACCGAACCGTCCTCCTCGAAGAACGCCCGGCGGGAGTGGAGCGTCCTCACAGACAGCTTCTCGCAATGCTCACAGACAGCTCCCTCAATAACTGACTGTGGCATGCTCCAACCCCAAACAGCAACAAAAAGCTGATGTGTGTGTCCTCACCCGTGATATAACGTGGGCAGGGAACAACACAAAGCTGCTTGCTCTCTTTTGCCATATTATATACACTCACCTAAAATATTATTAGAAACACCTGTTCAATTTCTCATTAATGCAATTATCTAATCAACCAATCACATGGCAGTTGCTTCAATGCATTTAGGGGTGTGGTCCTGGTCAAGACAATCTCCTGAACTTCAAACTGATTGTCAGAATGGGAAAGAAAGGTGATTTAAGCAATTTTGAGCGTGGCGTGGTTATTGGTGCCAGACGGGCCGGTCTGAGTATTTCACAATCTGCTCAGTAACTGTGATTTTCACGCACAACCATTTCTAGGGTTTACAAAGAATGGTGTGAAAAGGGAAAAACATCCAGTATGTGGCAGTCCTGTGGGCGAAAATGCCTTGTTGATGCTAGAGGTCAGAGGAGAATGGGCCGACTGATTCAAGCTGATAGAAGAGCAACTTTGACTGAAATAACCACTTGTTACAACCGAGGTATGCAGCAAAGCATTTGTACCACTCATCTCCACTACAAATAGGAAAAAGAGGCTACAATTTGCAAGAGCTCACCAAAACCTGGTCTGATGAGTCTCGATTTCTGTTGAGACATTCAGATAGTAGAGTCAGAATTTGGCGTAAACAGAATGAGAACATGGATCCATCATGCATTGTAACCACTGTGCAGGCTGGTGGTGGTGGTGTAATGGTGTGGGGGATGTTTTCTTGGCACACTTTAGGCCCCTTAGTGCCAATTGGGCATTGTTTAAATGCCACGGCCTACCTGGGCATTGTTTCTGACCATGTCCATCCCTTTATGGCCACCATGTACCCATCCTCTGATGGCTACTTCCAGCAGGATAATGCACCATGTCACAAAGCTCGAATCATTTCAAATTGGTTTCTTGAACATGACAAGGAGTTCACTGTACTAAAATGGCCCCCAGAGTCACCAGATCTCAACCCAATAGAGCATCTTTGGGATGTGGTGGAACGGGAGCTTCGTGCCCTGGATGTGCATCCCACAAATCTCCATCAACTGCAAGATGCCATCCTATCAATTTGGGCCAACATTTCTAAAGAATGCTTTCAGCACCTTGTTGAATCAATGCCACGCAGAATTAAGGAAGTTCTGAATGCGAAAGGGGGTCAAACACAGTATTAGTATGGTGTTCCTAATAATACTTTAGGTGAGTGTATATATATTGAAACTTGACAGACAACAATAAATATGGCAAGGATAGAATACACAGATCGCTTGCTGAAGGCGCAGAAGCTGACGCGGTCTGTTTCAGGGGTGCGTCGGTTAACTAAGAAATACACTTGCGCTCCCCGGGGCGGTACAGCGCAAAGAGGAGGCGTGTTCCGGCGCAAACTTTCCCTCATGCTATTTTGCTGTTCTATAAAACAATTGCGCCACTGACCAGAAAAAAACTAGTGTAAAGTCAATGGCGCGTTGCGCGTACATTCAGATGCTATTTTAAGCGCGCATGCTTGGCCATAATACACAACACACATACACTGTAGATGATTCTCTCATCTACACAGATGCATTTAACTTTTTGCAAATGATACATTATTATAAGGAAAAATATTAAAACACGAGGGAAATCATTGTTGTGGCCATGACGATGGGGAAAATAGGGATAAAGCTTACACATTTATCCAAATTATTATATGCATGTTTAACCGAAGCTAATTTGGGTGGGTTTGTCCATTCCCCAATGTCACTTCTCTTTCTTTTACGGCCCTGACGAGAACATCGATCTCCTCGACTGTGAACCGATTCTGAAGCACGCCTGGAAAATGCGCTGTTATAATAGTATTGCGCCATGGAACAAGCGCACCTCGTTCATCATGCTCTTAAAGGGAATGTGATATAAAGCTCTTATTGGTTTGTTTCCCGTTACGCCTAAACCACACCTATGAATAATGAAGCTACTTCAGACCAACCCCTTTTAGATTTGCGCCAGGCGCAAGAGGCATTTATCCCGCCGGGAAAATAGCAACAGCGCGGGGATCCGCCCACAAAGTTACTTGCGCTTTGCGCTTTGACACTTGCGTTTCAGATCGTTAAAATAGGCCCAATAGTGTTTGATACACAATACCTCAACGAGCGGTGAGCTATTTCTTTTCTAAGTGATAGAATTTCTGATTTTGGCCTGTGAAAATTTAAGGAGAGCAAGAAGCTCAGGGGATTGACAATCAAGACACCCTAGCAAACATATACCCTGGCAAATGCACTCAAAACCCTAGCAGGTTTAGCAGGTTGTGGCAGGTTTTGCACAGACAATGACTCAAATTTTATTCAGGATACTTATACTCTTAATTAAACGTGTCTCTACGTATTGTTATACGTATTCTTTACTTATTCCACCACTTTTTTAAATCCTGAAATACAGGTCAGTAATTTAGAGGCATTATTTCAAGAGCTTTGTGTGCATAGTTTGTGCACAGATCTGGGTTTAGGGCACAGTTTTGTATACAACCATTATTTTTAATTACTTCAGATCCAGACTGGATTACCCGGAACTCAATGGCAATTCTGGTTAAAGTTAAAGGGTTAGTTCACCCAAAAATGAAAATTAAGTCATTAATTACTCACCCCCATGCTGTACCAACCCCGTAAGACCTTCGTTCATCTTCGGGACACAAATGAAGATATTTTTGATTAAATCTGAGAGGTGGATCACTGCTACATAGGCTGCCTGAGGGAATGAAACTTGACGGCCCAGAAAGTCATTAAAGAACATGTTTAAATATTCCATGTGCCTACAGTGGCTCAACTATAAGTTTATCAAGCGACGAGAATACTTTTTTTATTCGACTATTCCTTTTCTTCCTTGTGGGCCTGAGACGAGAGTTCGAGAGATTTCCACGACGCATGCACGAGAACTGAACAAGAAGTATTAGAAGAAGAACGTCCTCTGCTCAGTTCTCGCGCATGCGTCGTGGAAATCTCTTGAACTCTCGTCTCAGGCCCACAAGGAAGAAAAGGAAGAAAAGGAATAGTCGAATAAAGTCGTTATTTATGTGTTTTTTTTCGGAAAAAAAGTAGTCTCGTCGCTTGATAAACTTATAGTTGAGCCACTGTAGGCACATGGAATATTTAAACATGTTCTTTAATGACTTTCTGGGCCGTCAAGTTTCATTCCCTTAGGCAGCCTTTGTAGCAGTGATCCACCTCTCAGATTTAATCAAAAATATCTTCATTTGTGTTCCGAAGATGAACGAAGGTCTTACGGGGTTGGTACAGCATGGGGGTGAGTAATTAATGACTTAATTTTCATTTTTGGGTGAACTAACCCTTTAAAGTGGCAGATGTTGATTGCTGTGGGTGATGGGGATTGTTTGTTTGGAGAAAATCCTGAGTAAAAATCCTCATATAAATCTCTGTCCATTAACACTTGACTTGGTTTGACAATAAACAGAAATCTTAGGCTACTACAAGCTCAATGATGCTCACTGTGAACCCGATTAGGAAAAGAAAAGAAATGGAAGCATGAAGCAAATAAATATAATGGATCTTCCTTTGACTATTAGTGGAAAAAACAATGAGCCCAAAAAAATTGAGAATGTGGACCGAATCAGGATGACAGATAACTGACAGAAACAAAACAACGCGGCACCATAGCTTTCATTTAATTAAAATGATGTAACAAAACCATATATTTATTACCAATCCAGCAAGCAAATATTTATAAAGTTCTTTGGCGTAGGCCCCGTCCAAAGCACGCAATCCGAGGGTAGTGGAATCTGCATTTCCTGCCTGAAGACGAAGGCAGGGGCGCAGCTAACCCCCTGGAAGGTATGGGAAGGGACGAACCTGGTGGTGGTGGGGAGGATGGAGGGGAAGGGACCATCCTGGTGGTGGTGGAGAGGATTGTGGTAATTGTTTTGCGTGTGCATCTGCGAACTCAGACATGTGTAAGTAGCATGTATATCTTTTATACAGCAAGTATTAGAATATGATTAGTTAGATGTGAAGGCAATAATTGACGTAACGATTGAGTCTTAAAGTAACAACAGGTAACTTTTCAACCTTCATAATACATTTCCAAGTCTCTTGTGATGGTACATCGACTTACAATAGTTTGAATGACACGTCTGCCATAGCCTGACGGGGTCTGTAGCGTTTTTAATTGTACTTTTAAACTTCGGGTTTCTGGTAGAAACCGGCTAACAAAGAGAACTACATAATTCGACTGCTTTACGGCATATACGTCACTTCCACCACCACCCCCACTTCCTTCAAGTCGGACGTGCGAGCCAAATTTTATACAGTCATGGCCGAAGCAGCACAGAGAAAAAAGAAAGCAAAGGTTTTGTCGGAGGAAAGTAAAAAGAGAAAAAGAGAACGTGATCGCATAAAAGGCAGAACGAGGATCAACATTGGGCCAGCTTTTTCTCGCTGGCGTGAGCTGAAAGAGGAGGAGGGGTTCCCGACAGATGCTGACTTGGCTGTCATGCTTTTGGACCAGTAAGTATATTGCGTGCATACTATCTCTTTGTTTTTTTAGCTGCCTGATTATGTTATGGAAGCTATTTTATCCTCCGTTTATCTTCATGAATGAAGTAATGATAGTAGAGTAGCGGATTATCAATCTGGTAGCTAGTAAACGCTATTCTCGTTCTTTTAGCATTCTCGTTCTGATTGGAACTTTGCAATCGATGAAATGCAAATAGCAAATGTTTGACCTAAAAAGTGTAGTCTACTCAACATGTACAAACAAAGGAGGAAGATAATAATATTATCATTGAGTTCATAGCTTCTCATTTGTTACATGTGTAAAGTTACTTGATTGTGTAATTTCCGATTATTGCTAGATACAGAGGCAAACGGGATTCTTGTCGCAATTTTTTCGGATGACTAATTTCCACCCTCATGTTGTTCTTGTGCAATACTTCTGTGTGATTGCATTGAAGTATCATATAGATTCAGAAAAACGGTAACCAATAGACTAGGCTACTATAATGACGCTGGCTTGTAAAAGTGATCATCGCGATCATTTGTCGTTATAAAAAAATAAAACACATGAAATTATATTCATATGACATGCTGAAATATATGCCACTGTACCTGGGATGAAGACATTTCACACACGCGAGAACACCTGCATGTGACCTCCTCCTACAGTGTTCAGGGCTATCATGGTTGTCAACAAATGCACGTGCATGTAGGATGACAGTTTACGACAGTTGTAGAGGACAATACTGTTTCCCAACTGTAGGGGGAGCCCGAGAGCAAAAAACTACCTGTTGTTACTTTAAGGGCAGAACTTAAAGTAAAACTTTCATTTACTCAGAGAAAATGGAAAAATGTTTTTTGAAGATGAGGTCTGCACTGGCCTCAAACAGCTCTATTCAGCTCAAACAGCTCAATTCAGCTCTGTTTCAGAAGATCATTTCTAATTGCGCTGAAGCTTGTCTCAATAGTACATGTGATGCTTATTAACTACATGCAGAAAATCAACCCACAAATGAATGACAAGCATCACAACAGGCTTCCTTTTACATCGTTTGTATTTACATAATATGGATGCACATATAAATCTCTTCACAGTGGCCTGTCGCCATGTTATTTAGTGAGGTGCTATAAGGTGTGCATCTCTATTAATTTACTACTCCTCATACCTGCCCTAGTGAGAAAAGTATACTTTACTGTATTTGAAATATATTCCCTTTTTCAATAGTACATTGCAAATATACTAACAAAAATTCCAATATCTTTAAATATATTAAAATTAGCATCATGCTTTTACCTATTTTACATTTAACCCAACTTTTAACACACTTTAAAATAATTGTACTTAATAATTGTAATACATTATAGTATACAATAGTATATTGTACAAAGTATAGCAATATTAATTGTTAGTATATAAAAGTATAAGTAATATTACAAAGTAATATTTGTTTATTTATGTGCATTTGTTATTGAAGACAAAGTGTGCAACTTGTAGTATTTAGAATAAGCAAAAGGTATTTGAGCATATACTCAAAAAAAAATACACGTATGGTATATTGCTTGTATGTTTCCACTCGTAATTAATTTGTTATATACTTGTAACACAAATAAAGTACACCTTAATATCACTAATCAAGCATGTAATTAATCCCTACACAGACATTTACTTTGTTGTTGAAGATGTTCCAATTTAGCACACAAAAGTACACTAAATACACTTAAAGTTATGCTTTACTACAATTTAATTACAACTAAAATATATGTAGTACAAAATTAGTTGGTCCAAAATAGCACACTTCAAGTTAACTAATCATTAACACACTTGAAAGTATACTGAATTAGTCTGGCTGCAAGCAGGGACAATTTTACAATTTTGACAATTATAGCGGGGGCCCCACAAAATCCAGCAGTTATAGGCCCCTGTTGTATGAATACTTCTAATATTTAAATTAGTTGTAGGCCTATGCCTGAGATTTAAATGAAAACCACAAAAACATGCTATTTGGTTAAATATTTTAACCTATTCTCTTACCACTCTAATAATGGTTTAGTCCGATCTAAAGTATTTATTAATTATTCAGTCAGTGACAAACATCAGATGGATCCAATAAAATGGTTTGTCCCACCCCAGCTCTGAACAGAACCAATCAGAGTTGAGGCGGCAGCTGCCTGAAGTTAACGATGAACTTGGTGGAAGAGCAGGAGACTAACTCACTGAAAAATATCGGGGAAAAGAAAACATAACTCAGGGTACCAGAAACACCCTGAAAAGAAGAAGAGGGAGGCCAGGAGAGTTGTTGTTGAGTCGATCAAGACGTTCTTTAAAACAGGTTGCATTATTATTTTGCTGGGAAATAGAAAACTACCGTCTACAGCCTGCCGGGTACTGTCACTTTTCATTATCGGTGCGCACCACAATCGACCGAATGATTACATGGTCAAAATTTCTGTCTTTTTACACTATTGTAAATAGAGTTAAAAAATCGACACGAGTCACGACGCATTGCATTATGCACCTGACCTGCTCGTTGATCATGTATTTATTGCATCAAGAAAACACGGATACAACACACTGCACTTGAATGAATACATTTATTAGCCTAATTTTTTTATACTATTACCAGTTCCTTATTTTCTTTATTAAATAATAAGACAATAAATGATTTTTTTTTAAAAGTTGACTGCATTCTTGTTAATTTTCTAAATGTTTATTTTTTGATTTATGAATTATAACAGACTGATGGGGGAGGGGGGGGGGGGCATTATTTTGCTGTTACTTTTTTAAAATTGTTTTATTATTATTTAACAATTTAATAATAATAATAATAATAATAATAATACATTTTATTTATAACGCACTTTTCATTCCGAAGAATCTCAAAGTGCTACACAGGAGAACGTCAGTAAAAAATAATAATAAAAACCATCAGCACATAAAAGCCTTTCTGAATAAAAAAGTTTTCAGTTCTACTTTGAAAGTGTTCAGGCTCTGTACTGCTCTTAGCTCACTCGGGAGGTGGTTCCAAAGCTGCGGTGCAGATGAACAGAAAGCTTGGTCCCCCATGGTACGAAGCATGGTGGTGGGGACATAAAGAAGCAAGTGGCCAGTTGATCTAAGGGTGCGGGGGGAGGATTTCAAAGTGATGAGTTTCTGTAGATATGATGGTGAATATCCGGTGATACATTTTTGAGTGAGCAGCATGATTTTGTAGTCGATCCGGAATGAAACAGGGAGCCAATGCCATGAGTGTAGAATAGGAGTTATATGATCATATTTCTGGACTCTCATTAGGACTCTGGCAGCGCTATTCTAAATGTATTGTAGCTTCTGGATATTTCTGCCAGAAATCCCAATGAAGAGTCTGCTACAGCAGTCCAGCCTGGTGGAAATAAAGGCATGAACAAGTTTCTCTGCATCTGGAAGAGTTTGTAGGGGATGGAGTTTGGAGATGTTTCAAAGATGGTGGAAGGAAGTTTTGCAAATGTGTTTAATGTGGTCATTGAAGGTCAGCTGCGAGTCAAACCGAACCCCTAGCTGTTACTAGAGTCCCGGCTGGAGGAAGTTACTTTTCATCCATGTCTTTATCTCCTCAAGACATATGGTGAGTCGTGACATGGCTATGGAGGGGCTTGAGGCAGTCTTGATGTAAACTTGCATGTCGTCAGCATAACAATGGAAGGATAGTCCATGTCAGCCGATGACAGAACTGAGGGGAAGCATGTAAAGAACAAATTGAATTGGTCCGAGGACCGACCCCTGCAGGACACCACATGTAACAGAAAGCAGCCTGGACTCACATTCTCCCATTATAACACGCTCAGTCCTGTCAGAAAGGTAGGACTGAAACCACTGCACTACTGTTCCCGACAGTCCAACTGTGTTGTGGAGACAGTCCAGGAGGATGGTATGGTCTACTGTGTCGAACACCACTGTTAGATCAAGGAGAATGAGCAGTGAGCAATTTCACAATTTCTTGCTTTTTGTTCGTTTTTATTAGTTGTAATTTTTATATAAACATTTAACTTTTAAAATAAAGGTTTTACAACATCATCACCATCCTCTGTTATATGTGGGCCTCCATGCTCATTTATTGTACAGTACATGATATTGGTGGAGGGTGGTGGGGGCCCACATCAATATTTTTTCAGGGGGTCCTGAATCCTCTAGCTATGGCCCTGGCTGCAAGAATACTTAGCATATTTTTTGTTCACCAGGGTGGGTATCAGCTTGGCGTAACTCGTCCTGCACTATTAATTTAATGTTTCATTTTCTATATCATTATTTTAAAATACATATAGTCTGTGGCAGAGAACGAATACACTGTGCAGAAGAATAGGCATATGTTTGTGTTTTTTTTACTTCTGTCTGTGTGCAACCACCCAGGACACCCTACCAACCTCCTAGAACACCCTACCATAACATAAAATATATATCCAATCCTCTCTTTCACCATTGAAGAACACAGTGTATAGAAAAACATTAAGGGTGTAACTTTCATAATTATTTTGTTGAGAACCTAGCATATATTGTACATACAAGAATACACATAACTGAACATGTCAGGGGTACATAGAACAAAAAATATTATAAAAATTCTTTTTTTACAGGTTTAAAAAAATAATTTCAGTTGACTTGAATCAAATTACTAATATAATAATGAGCAGTACATTTTTTAGAAGTCGTCTGCTAAATAGATAAAATGTGATATTTATGTAGCGACAATGAGTCTTACATTAAATTAGCTCAAATTATATTTAGGGAATTTAATAATTAATCATGAATGATTAATATATTGCATATTACAGTTAAATTATCGAAGCTGAAAATAGATCGATTGTATATATGAATGATCACCATAATGGGTTATGGTTCGTCATTAATATATCAATAGTCTTATTACAGATCGATTATATGAGATAACCTTAAATGGAATTAATTTAGTTATCGAACAATCTGTTTGTCCAGCAAACGACCGTAAGATTAACTTATCAATTTTCAACAAAAATTATCTCTTTCTTATAATTCCAAAAAAGCTATTTTCTGGCCATGAAAAATCACCTTCTTGTTATTATAAAATTTAGGTTACTGAAATAGTAACGAATTGTAAAGCTTTGTAGCTAAAGGGTCGAACATTTCATTGACTTAGCAAAAATTAGCATTTTAGACAATTAGCAATTAAGAATATAATGGTTTTAATAAAATGAAACTACGGATACAGAATTCTACATTTAAACCCGGGATACATGTATGTACAATAAACAGTAAAACTAACGAGACAAACGAATAACAACGGGAGTGAGAGAGAGAGAGAGAGAGAGAGGGAGTGAGAGAGGGGGAGTGAGAGAGGGAGAGTGAGAGAGGGAGAGTGAGAGAGGGAGAGTGAGAGAGGGAGAGTGAGAGAGGGAGAGTGAGAGAGGGAGAGTGAGAATGAGAGAGAGAGAGAGAGAGAGAGATCACCGGGGTGATCGCAGCATGGCAAAAATCACAGACAATAACCCTTAGAGAGGCAACAAGAAATCACATCAATCAAATCAAATCAATAACCTATACTTGCGTATGGTTCTCTTTGTGTGAGCTGAAGAACGCAGAGTCGTATGCGTGTTTGTCCTTCGGCGCTATAGGCTTGTTCTCTCGTGTCTTCCGGGGCGAGCAGACTCGCGGGAAGTCTTAAAGGTTCACCGAACGTGAAGTTACCAAGGAAATAGTTCAGAGTTCATCTTCCTCGGGAGGGAGAGGCGAAAATGAAAATAAAACTTAGTAAAGAAAGAAAAAGAAAAGAAACGCGGTGTAAAGCTCCCTAAGGAGCCACGGGACCGGAAACCTCTCACAGGGAAAGTGCTCTCTGAGAAACTTCTGTGTCAGTCTCTTATAGAGAGGAGGGGTTCACGCCTGCTTCGCGTATGTGAACCAATCATCTTAGAGCATCTCGAGCAGGAAAAGTTCTTCTTTGTCTTGTCAGGATAATTTAAGATGGTATAACATTTTGTCATTTCTAGCCAGAAAGATTGTACACACAGAACAATACATTTTACTGTAATATCCTATGTATGACTTGTTTAGTCAAAACAAGACGGTCAAACAGGTACCAAGAATGGCCGGAAAGAGTAGAAGAAACATAAAGTTACATTCATATGCAGAATTACACACATTTAATGTTCACTCACATGACTATAAAGCCATAATACCGGCTACCATGACCTAGGAAAGATCAAATTCATGTTTATACATTTCTTAAGTGGTTATACTTATAGAAAATATAAGATTGCAGAGTCTATTCCTCTTTCTTTATCAGAATTCAAGTGGGAGCTGTGATTCCCTTGGAATTCCTTTTGGGGGTCATAAAGTTTTATGACCTAGCAAGAGGGAGAGTTACAGAAGATGATACAGTTAGGTAATCTTTCTTTAGAAATACACTTAAGATTTGAAGTTACAGACAAGTCTCCAATTACATCTATAGAATAAGACAAAACTAATTAGATATGCATGCATACAGGAAGGTTAGATACAATTCTGTGTTATATACATTAAGGACATTCCTGTCCTAAGTTGCACACAAAGGACGTTTGTGTGCGGGTATGTGTGGTGTGAGTGTGTGTGTATCCTTAGGGTATATTGTCCATCCGTGGTGTGCACCATGTGAGGGTTTCGAGAACAACGGGGACCTGTTTCTTGATTGCGCAATGCGTCATAAATGGAGTTAATCAATGACCTGCTGGCAGACATTGGGGCACCATTTCACATGATTCAAGGTTTTGTGAATTAAACATATATGTGTTCATATTTGTTCAGTAGTGAAAGGAAAACAGGATTCGGTCAGTCGCTACATTTATTACCAGCAGTCATTCCACACTGTAGCCCAAGACTGGTTGCCCACTGAAGCTAAGCAGGGCTGAGCCTGGTTAGTACCTGGATGGGAGACCTCCTGAGAAAATCAGGTTGCTGCTGGAAGAGATGTTAGTGTGGCCAGCAGGGGCTGCTCACCCTGTGGCCTGTGTGGGTCCTAACGCCCTAGTATAGTGACGTAGACATTAATGACGTTAATTTAGACAATTTTTAAGTTTTTTTTTTTAAATGACGACCAAGCAGCCAACAGCGAGTTAAACATGTTTGATCAATTAAGCCTCTCAAATCAACACTTTACTTGGCTACAATAAAATCCATAGATATAAAACATTTCAAGCATATCACACAGTTAGTTTAAACGTTTATTATCACAACCACAGTAAAACAACATTTTTGAAAAGCTGAGGCAGACTGCTCTGCTGCTCGCTGTCGCAACAGCTCTCGCAAACAAAATGAGCTATACAACCAAAATAACATGCATGTTTGTTTTTAATTTAATTTAATTTGATTTTTGCATGTTATCTTACCTTAAAAATAAAGTCTTAACCACAGAACATGGCCATTCATATTTCCAATAGTTTCCAACAGTTAGACAAATGAAAATAAAGTCCAGTCAAATGAAAAACAAGACAGCCTCCTAACATGGCTAAGAACAGTCTCTTACAGAGCATCGTGGAGAAAAAGCACAGCATCCACAGTGGAAGGTTTTAATCCAGTCCTCCTTTCTTCTATAACTCTTCAAGCTGCACTGAACTACTATACACTTGCTACTACTGCTGCTCGCGGGGACACTAAACACAGAGCGAGCCAGTCTTGACAGTTACAGTAGCAGGGTCTCGTGTTATTTCTACCAGCGCAGCACATCTCGTCATATGACATATGTCAGTGTTATAGGTTATAAAATGTCTTTTTATGTTTGTTTTTCCATTGTCAACTTCTCATATTTTCTTTTAATTAATGTCTAGATTATAAAAAGGCATAAATAACGCCCTAGGGGCGTAAATAAGTTGTGGATTAATTGAGGGCTCAGGCTGAAATGCAGGGTTTTACACCACGCTGATCTGCTGAAAGATTTGGACCAAGATCCCGACCTTGGTCCAAATCTTTCCCCTGATGTGGATGAGCTGCGCCGCACTACAGATTAGCTCTCTGGGCTACCAAACAAAGAGCCACCACGATCGGACGAACTCGATGGCGGCGTTGGTGGGTGTTTCAGGGAAGAAGGCGGCGGTAACCGGCGAACATTTAAACATACTTTATTAAATTAAAACCAAACAAACTAAAATACCGCCAGCAGCCCCTCGCGGACGACTGCTGGCTTACCCAAAATAAACATAACGGCCAGCAGCCCCTCGCGGACGACTGCTGGCTAAAATAAAACGCATATACAAAAAACAAAACTCATCTAAAATACAGGCCTGTTCCTCTCTCGATCATCAACGTCGTCGCTCCTCCTTTATGCTTCCGCTCCTCCGTGTTTCGCGCCTTTTAGGAGTCCATCAAACAACTTTGGTGAGTAGATCAGTAAACAAACACAGTGAGTAATGTGTTCTCATTTATCACATGTAAAGTCCTCAGTGCTGACAGAGAAGATCTCAGAACTAGAGTCACACATCCAAACTTTAATTGAGAATAGTAAGAGTGCAAGGGCTTTAGATGCGACTATCTTAGTGAACTTTGTACATTGTTTGGTTCTGGCTGTAGAGCCCATGCAGCAGGGCAACTGGGTGACCATCGGCACTAATGATGTTTGACTTCACCAGTCGGATATAACCAAAATTAACCTTAAAGAGGTGTGTGAACTCACAAGTATGATGTCAAACACTGTAATTTGCTCTGATGTGATACTTAGTAGACTGTCCTCACTCAATGGCTGGCTGTCTAAGTGGTGTCCGCAAAATAATATATAATTCATAGACAATTGGAAAAGATTTTGGGGCAGACCTGACCTGTTGAAAAGAGATGGTATTCATCTGTCCTGGGATGGTGCTGTCTTCTCTCTAGTAATATGGCTGTCAGGTAGCGGATTGTCGAGAGGCCTGGGAGAGGTTTAGGGAGGCACAGTACAAGGGAGAGGTTTTCAATATGCCCGTTGTAGGTTTATTTGAGAAGCAACAGCTCATAAGGTGCAGTCCACATGACGTACAAAAAAAAAAGAAAAAAGAAAAAGAAAACTTAATGCAACGTATACTGATAATAAAAACAAAAAGAAAAAAATGCTGTGAGCAGCAAAAACTGGCACTAAACAATGCCTAGTGGCACATCCACACAATTATCAGCATGTCTCACCTCAAACATGTTCAATCATTGGCATAGTATACACAGGATGCCACTCTTTCCTAATTCTGATCAGACAAAGGATTAAATACCTAAGTTTCCCGCCAAACACCTAGTGGGACGAACCATTGCCACGGGGTGGAACCTTTCCCCATAACACTCACTGAAGTCCACCACCAAACATTCGCACATAAATATAACTAATGTTCATGAACTCATTCAGACACACAATAATCATAATACAAACATACATAAAATACAACCAAAAACTCACACATTTAACTCCTCATAACACAAATGTCTCTCTCCATCTTGAAACATGGTACGTTCTGGCTATGCGCACTACCAGAACCCACCTCCATAACCCTGGATCAAAACAGGTAGATCATTCATGTGCTATAATCTGTACATGTGTACAATAAAGAAATAAAATAAAACAAACAATGGCTCTCAGTCATCAATCAAAACATTAACAAGTTAAACACTTAATGTTGGAATTGTACCTCCACATATTCATTATCAACATACTATACCTACTAAACTATTCCTGCAAACAGCACACCAAATAAATTCCAAATAGCACTAGGCTGGCACTCTAGTGATGATATCATTGACCAGGTTCATCATCACATACCCCCCTCCTCAAGACAGCCACTCTTCAAGAGCGGCGTGATAAAAAGTCTGCAATAACGTTCAATGTTCCAGCCCTATATTGGACTTTGAACTTAAAAGGTTGGAGAGAAAGATACCACCGTGTAATTCTTGCATTACTGTCTCTCATTTTATTGATCCATTGCAAAGCCCTATGATCAGTCTCAAGAACAAAGTCTTTACCCATCAAATCCTATTTTAGAGTGTCCAGGGCCCATTTAATGGCCAGAGCCTCTTTTTCAACGGTTGAATAGTTAGTCTCACGAGGAAATAGCTTCCTGCTAATGTACTGCACTGGATGTCGATCTTGTCCATCACCCTGTAACAGTACTGCACCCAATCCCAGTCCAGATGCATCTGTTTGAACTACAAAAGGAAGGTCAAAGTTTGGGCTCTGTAGGACAGGGTCTTTGCACAGACAAGCCTTTAAATCTTGAAAAGCTTGCTCACACTCTGATGTCCACTTGACCTTTATGGGGCTACTCTTCCTTGTAAGATCAGTTAACACTGCAGCTCTCCTGGCAAAATCGGGAACAAATCTCCTATACCAGCCCACCAAGCCCAGAAATGATCGAACACTCTTCTTCGTGGTAGGGGGTGCACATGACAAGATAGGCTGCACTTTATCCACCTGAGGCCTGATTGATCCTCCTCCCACGACGTAACCTAAATAAGAGACTTCCTGCTTGGCAATCTGGCACTTTTTGGCATTGACCACCAGACCTGCATGATGGATTTTATTGAACACTTCAGCAAGATGCTCTAGATGTTCTTCCCACGAATCGCTGAAAATGACAATGTCATCTATACAAGCTGCTGCAAAACTGTCCATTTCTCTCAACACCTGGTCCACCAAGCGCTGAAATGTTGCTGCTGCCCCCTGCAGGCCAAAAGGCATGTATTTAAAATGATATAATCCAGAAGGAACACGGAAAGCAGTCAATTCTCTAGCAGAGTCAGCCATTGGCACTTGCCAATATCCTTTGCACAAGTCAAGAGTTGTTAAATACTTCGCTTTGCCCAGTCGTTCAATTAGCTCGTCGACTCTTGGCATCGGATATGGATCGAAATTGGATACTGCATTAAGCTTTGAAAAGTCCACGCAGAACCTGAGTGAGCCATCCTTTTTTGGTACAAGTACCACCGGACTACACCATTCGCTCCTAGATGGCTCTATGATGTCTAAATCAAGCATCACTTTCACTTCCTCTTTCAACGCAGGAATCAGGCGAGCGGGCACTCTACAATGAGTCTGCCTAATGGGCTCTGTTGGCAGAAGGTGAATATCGTGATGTAGAAGATCTGTTTTTCCTGGCTGATCCTTGAAAAGATTATCTGGAACTTGTTTCAAGAACTCTCTCTGCTGTTTAGGTGTAAGATGATCTACTGCTGGAAGGGTAATTGAATTTGTATCCACTGGGAAGTATTGCTCCTCTAGTTCCTCTTCTTCGTCTACCTTTCTTGCCCACAGCTGCTCTGACCACGAGCCTTTTCTCTCATGCCACGGTCTTAAGAGGTTAATATGAAAAACTTGAGACTTCCTCCTGCGATCCGGTAGAGAGATCTCATAGTTAGTAGCACTTAGCTTCCGAATCACTTCATATGGCCCCTGCCACTTGGCCAGTAATGAACTGTCAGATGTAGGAAGAAGCAATAGCACCTTTTGACCTGGACATAATGTTCTCTTCCTACTTGACTGATCGTACCATCGTTTTTGACATTGTTGCGCCTCAGTCATATTGACTCTCACCAACTCTGCCATCGAGTCCATCTTCTCCCTCATTTTAATGACATATGACAAAATGTTTGTTTTTTCACCTGCATTGTCTCTTTCCCAGGCCTCCTTTAAGACATCCAAAGGTCCACGAACCTGACGCCCGTAGAGCAGTTCAAAGGGTGAATAGCCTGTGGACGATTGTGGAACTTCTCGATAGGCAAACATCAAGTACGGCAACCATTGGTCCCAGTCTGCACCTGTATCAGACACAAACTTGCGCAACATTGATTTCAATGTCTGATTGAATCTTTCTACCATGCCGTCTGTCTGAGGATGATAGGGAGTGGTCTTAATAGGCTGTATACGCAACATTGAATACACTTGCTTAATTTGTCTGGAAGTAAAGTTGGTTCCCTGGTCTGTAATTATCTCTTTGGGTAAGCCTACCCGAGAAAAGAGCTGAACAAGGGCATTCACAATCTGTCTCGTCTTTGTGTTTTTAAGAGGAAAAACCTCTGGATATCTAGTAGCATAATCTGCCACAACCAGAATATACCGCTTTCCTGTACTACTCTTTTCTAACGGACCCACAATATCCATAGCAATGCGAGAAAACGGGATGTCAATAATAGGGAGACTCACCAATGGTGCTCTATCGCCCTTTCTAGCTGGACTCACCAGCTGACACTCTGGACAAGACTTACAAAAATCCATAACGTCCACATACAGTCTGGGCCAGTAAAATCTACTAGCAATTCTGGCTAGCGTTTTCTGTTGTCCTAAATGGCCTGCCCACGGTACCGAATGACCCAACTGCAATACCTTCAGTCTCATGGATTCTGGGACCACCAACCTCTCTCCCTCAGCACTTACCATGTACAGCCTATCATCTTTAAGCACTAAACGATCTTTCTGAAGCAAAGCTGACCCAGTGTTTCCCCTGTCTAACTTCTCAAACAAGGGTTCTAGAGATTTATCTCGTCTTTGAAGTTCTACTATATCATGAGGAATACATTCAATATCATCTACGTGAGGTTCAGGCAATTTTTCGACCATTTCTGTACCCTCAACTTTGTTCTGACGCCTCTCACGTCTAGATTTCCTAGTTTTAGGACTCTCACAAAAAGGCAAATCTTCCAGCAGCTGTTTACAGGTCTTCTCATGCTTAGCCTGTGCTCTTGTTACCACCCTAGCTTCAGCTATTTCACTGTCATTCTGCAAAAGATCTACAAGCACAGGTACATCTCTACCTAAAATAACTGGATAGGGCGCCTGGTCCATTACCCCAACTGACAGATAATAAGCCTGACCATTTATTTCAATTACCACATCAGTCTTGGGGTATTCCTTTACATCACCATGAATACAGCGAACTCTCAATTTGTCCTGCATCAGTGCTTTACCTTCACCCAAACATTCAGTCCTTACTAACGTTTGGCTTGAACCAGAGTCAACTAGAGCGTTAAAGAATTTAGTCCCCAACTTTACATCAATTACCGTGTCTGTATTTGACTCAACTTCATTTAACTCCGGAGAAGATCTTGGTACATAACAAAGACGGGTATTAATAACTTTCTGTAAAGGGCAATCTGCTCTCTTATGACCAGGCTGGCCACATCCATGACAAACCATCACAGCTCTACCCTTATACTGATTCAAATTCAAATTCAAATTTATTTATAAAGCACTGAATAAAACAACACATTTGACCATAGTGCTGTACAAGCAGTAAAACAGTGAGCAGAGAAAAGACAAATAAAAGATATATATATATATATCCATATATCTAAATAGGTAGTATAAACTTAATAAAAACATTCAACAACATTCAACCCTTATACTGATTAACTACCCCCTGATGTTTACTGTTGTTCGTACCCGAACTTATTTGCGATACACCAGTATTAGAACCAAAATTGCTCAGACCACTACCCCAACCATCCCCAGACTTACCGGTTGGGCCGTTGTTATCGCTCCGCCATCGTCTTGGTTGATACACTGATCGTCTTGCCGCCATAAAGGTCTCATCCTGTAAGGAGTCATCATCCTGTAAGGGCTGTTGAGCTGAACGAATGGCTGAAGGCCGATGCACAGCTGTACCTGCTGATGTTGTTGCAGCCAATGACTGTCGTTGTTGTTTGTCTTGATGAACTTCCGACTGTAGCTGTGTAAACTGATGGTGAAGCATCTGCCATTTATGCTCTTGGCGCTGTGCCTTCCTTTCCAAGCGATCCTCTCTTTGATGTTGCTTATGCAAAAATGTTTGCATCATATTCACAAGCTGGTCCGTTGTACTCCCAGCTACAACCTCACCTTGGTCTGGAATTGTGCACGTTGATTCAGACTCCCCCGGAAATTTAGACTCATCTCTCGCCTTCACTGCATCTTGTTTCTTTGGCGGCATTTTTGTTTAAATAAACAGTCTCTCATGCCACCCAACTCCCAAAAACAGGATTTGTTGGCCACCCACACCTACAGCCTCCCTCTGTACTAGCCTCCTATTGGCCTGGAAGCACCGCTGCCACCATGTGTCAGGTAGCGGATTGTCGAGAGGCCTGGGAGAGGTTTAGGGAGGCACAGTACAAGGGAGAGGTTTTCAATATGCCCGTTGTAGGTTTATTTGAGAAGCAACAGCTCATAAGGTGCAGTCCACATGACGTACAAAAAAAAAAAAAGAAAAAAGAAAAAGAAAACTTAATGCAACGTATACTGATAATAAAAACAAAAAGAAAAAAATGCTGTGAGCAGCAAAAACTGGCACTAAACAATGCCTAGTGGCACATCCACACAATTATCAGCATGTCTCACCTCAAACATGTTCAATCATTGGCATAGTATACACAGGATGCCACTCTTTCCTAATCCTGATCAGACAAAGGATTAAATACCTAAGTTTCCCGCCAAACACCTAGTGGGACGAACCATTGCCACGGGGTGGAACCTTTCCCCATAACACTCACTGAAGTCCACCACCAAACATTGGCACATAAATATAACTAATGTTCATGAACTCATTCAGACACACAATAATCATAATACAAACATACATAACATACAACCAAAAACTCACACATTTAACTCCTCATAACACAAATGTCTCTCTCCATCTTGAAACATGGTACGTTCTGGCTATGCGCACTACCAGAACCCACCTCCATAACCCTGGATCAAAACAGGTAGATCATTCATGTGCTATAATCTGTACATGTGTACAATAAAGAAATAAAATAAAACAAACAATGGCTCTCAGTCATCAATCAAAACATTAACAAGTTAAACACTTAATGTTGGAATTGTACCTCCACATATTCATTATCAACATACTATACCTACTAAACTATTCCTGCAAACAGCACACCAAATAAATTCCAAATAGCACTAGGCTGGCACTCTAGTGATGATATCATTGACCAGGTTCATCATCACAATGGCACATAGTCTTTGTGGCGTCGGGGGCGTGGTTTAGCGAAATCTGTAGCGGGAGCTGAGCGGTAAGTAAGTAGGTCAAGTGCAGATGATGAACACCTGTGTCTAATTGCAGTGATTGGCGTGGAGAGACCGCATATGAGCCGGCGGGAACGAGAGAGTGAGAGAGAGAGTTGGACTGGTGACTCGCGTGCTGCCGACCAAGAGCTATCTTCCTGAAAAGAATACTATTGCTGCCGTGTGTGTTTATTGTTTGTGCTGTGCCGACCAGTGGCACAGAGAATGCACTTTGTGTGCACCTTTCTTTTGTTTCTGTTATTTTGAGTGATAATAAACTGCAAGGCCCAGTCACGCCGACCCCTGTCTTCTTCCTTCCTTCCATCCATTTTGAACCTCATTACAGTCTTAGAGCTCAAACATGAATTGGGGCTCAGGTCAGGAAGATTAGATCCCCAAAGATTACTGTTATAGACATGAACCTCGTCTGAAAGGCAAAGGGGGAGGTGTTGATGTAATATCTTAAGAATTACTAAGAAGTCTAGTTTCAAATATAATTATTTTTAAGTGCTGGTGCTTAATGTAACACTATCTAGTGTAAATGATAAATCACGTTTGAGATTTGTGCTGGCTACTGTATGCAGCCCACAAGGCCACCAGGGTACCATACAGACTTTATCAAAGAATTTGCTGATTTTCTTTTAAAGTTAGTACTGGCTCCAGATAAAGTCCTAACTGTTGGTGATTTTAATATACATGTAGATAATGAAAAAGATGCATTGGGATTGGCATTTAAAGACATTCTGAACTCTATCGGAGTTAGACAACACATGTCAGGACCTACTCATTGTTGTAATCATACTCTTGATCTAATATTATCACATGGAATCAGTGTTGATGCCATTGAAATTCTGCAGCAGAGCGATGAGATCTCAGATCATTATCTAGTCTCGTGTATACTTCGTTTAGCCAAGGCTTCAAAGCCGACTCTGTGTTACAAATATGTTAGACCTATCACTTCTGCCACTAAAGATTGCTTTATTAATGATATTCCTGATCAGTCTCATCATCTCATCATCCCAGATAGATTAGAAGAACTCTTCGAAGAGAGAAGCCAGTTGCTCACCGTGTAAAATTTATCCAAAGTGAAAAACTGTGCTTCGGCTGTTTGAGCCCTGGCCACCAGTCTAAGAGCTGCAGTAACTGGATGGTCTGCGATTATTGCTCAAAGAGGCACCCCACATGCCTGCACGAAGAATGTTCAAAAAGGATCCAAGAACTAAAGAAAGAATAATCTAAGGAAAGAACTCAACCACAAGATGTCACAAAGGAAACAACCTCTAACAGAGTTGTACAAGATACTAATACACTAGTACACAGACGTCGACAATAGTACCTGTCTATGTGTCAGCACCAAGTGATCCAGACAAGGAAGTTCTCGTCTATGCTCTGTTAGATTCACAGAGTGGCTCTTCATTCATTCTTGATGAAGTGGCAGGTGATCTTGATACAAACACTGAACAATTGAAGTTAAAACTATCTACGATGTCGTCAAAGGGGACAATCATTCACTATAAAATACTTAATAGCCTTCAAGTAAGGGGCCTATTTTCCTCCAAGAAGTTAACAGTGCCGATATTTACACTCGTGACTTCGTCCCTGCTAATCACACAGACATCCCAGTTCCTGAGACAGCAAAGGCATGGCCTCATTTGGAGCATCTTGCTGACCACATCGCGCCTCAAAAGGATAGCGAAATTGGTCTGTTGATTGGGTACAATTGCCCACAAGCTCTAATGCCACGAGAAGTCGTTTGTGGAGAGGAAAGCCAGCCATTTGCTCAGAAGACGGACTTAGGTTGGAGCATAGTGAGTTATGGTGACCCAGGTGAACACTACCGTGATGCAATCGGAGTAAGTCACTGCATCATCGTAAAACAAGTCATGACTGAAGTGAATGCAATCGTCCAGCTTAAAGGAGAAGTACACTATGTTTGCCATACCCAGGTCAGTGAAATGGTCACTCCAGAAGACATAATTAAGATTTTGGAATCTGATTAGAGTGAGAGAGGTGGAGAAGAGACAACCTTCTCTCAAGAAGATCCTCACTTATTGGCTAAACTGAAAGATGGAATCAGACAGAAGTAAGACGGTCATTTTGAAATGCCCTTACCTTTCAAACAAGACAGACCAAATCTACCAAATAATAAATCATGTGCTGTTCAACGCCTAATGTCCTTGGAACGAACGCTCAGGAGACATCAGCAATACTTCACTGACTACTTGAGGTTTATGAAAGACATCATTGCTCGTGGCGACGCAGAAAAGGTCCCTGAAGAAGAGCTTGACAATCAACCAGTCTGGTATATTCCCCACCATGGCATATACCACCCCCAAAAGCCTGGGAAGATACGATTGGTTTTTGATTGCTCAGTAAGGTTCCAAGAAACGTCACTGAATGACCAACTTCTTACTGGTCCAGAGCTCACAAACACCTTGGTGGGAGTCCTTTGCAGGTTTCGCAAAGGCCCGATTGCCATCATGTGTGATGTGGAAAAATGTTTCACCAGTTCCATGTAAGGCCTGAGCACCAAGACTACCTCAGGTTCTTATGGTGGGAGAACGGTGATCTAGAGTCTCCACCCTCAATTTTTAGGATGAAAGTCCACCTATTTGGGGCAGCCTCCTCACCAGGATGTGCCAATTTTGGACTTAAGCATCTAGCCGCTCAAGGTCAGGATAAATTTAACCCAAGCACTGTTAAGTTCATCCAAAGGAATTTTTATGTTGACAATGGACTGGTGTGCGCAACATCTGACGCTGAAGCAATCCAACTGATTAAGGAAGCGAGAGACCTTTGCAGCACAGGCAAGCTTAGACTACACAAATTTATCTCCAACAGCAAGGAGGTATTGAAATCAATACCGTAGGATGAGTGTGCTGAAAGTGTCACGGATATGGATATGGTTTTGGGAGAACCACTCATGGAAAGAGCTCTTGGTGTTCAATGGTGTGTATTCTCTGATGACTTCCAGTTCAGAGTGACCGTCAAGGAACACCCAAATACCAGAAGAGGAGTACTTTCTACAGTAGCTTCCATCTACGATCCATTGGGGTTCATAGCGCCTTTTATTCTCCGTGGAAAGCAGATCCTACAACAACTGTGTCGAGACAAAGTAACTTGGGATGAGCTACTCCCACAAGTGCTAAGAGCACAGTGGGAAATCTGGCTACAAGATCTTCGAAACTTATCTAATGTAAGGATCAGAAGGTGCTATATCCCAGATAACTTCAAGGATGTCAAGCAGTACGAACTTCACCACTTCTCAGATGCAAGTGTCATCGGTTATGGGGAATGTACTTACCTCAGAGCAGTCGACGGTAAGGGAGATGTTCACTGCACGCTAGTCATGGGAAAAGCACGGGTTGCTCCTACCAAGGTAACCACAGTGCCACGGCTTGAGTTGTCGGCTGCAGTTGTAGCATCAAGAACAAGTGTCATGCTCAGAAATGAGCTTGAAATAGAGGGTCTTCAAGAAAATTTTTGGACTTACTCAAAGCTCGTCCTCGGCTATATAAACAATGATGCCAGACGGTTTCATGTGTTTGTAGCGAACAGAGTCCAAAGAATCAAGTCCACTACAGATCCTGAACAATGGCACTTTGTAAGGTCTGAAGATAATCCTGCGGATCATGCGTCGAGAGGTCTCTCCGCAGATCAGCTTGTTACTTCAAATTGGTTCACTGGCCCAGATTTTTTATGGGAAAGAGAGCTACCCAGAGGAGATATTATGGTAGGAGAAGTCTATGATGATAATCTGGAACTTCGAAAGGCCTTGGTACTCAACACCAAGGTGAGGGAGGAGAGGTCATTGTTAGACCACCTTACAAAGTTCTCTGACTGGAAAAGAGCTGTCATGGCTATAGCCCTTCCAAGGCGCCATGCTAAGCAGATCAAGTGCATCAAAGATACAGTAAGTGGAGCTTCAAGTATTGAGGAAAGACAGGAAGCAGAGCTGTTTATAATTAGGGGTGGCACGATCCGCTTTTTTTGCCTCCGATACCGATTCCGATACCTGGGACTCAGTATTGGCCGATACCGATCCGATCCAATACTAAAATAATAATTAAAGAAACAGTGCCAAATTACCTAATAAACTGTATCTGTATGCCTCACTGTGGGGAAGAGACTGGGATTATTCTTTTCTTAAAGGCATCAAAGCTTGACTTAAACATTATTTTCCTTACTTTGTAAAACAATACAGACAAAATATATACTATATAATTAAAATACATTTATTTTAAAATTTTAAGCGCAACTTTTTAATGAAGCAGCAACATATGATACATAGATTGGACAGAACAACTAAGGCTATCAATAAACTGCCATTGCGCAAAAGTATTGTAATATGAAAGGCTCCAATTCAGAGCGGCACGAAACCTTATGCGCATCCCGTGCGCATAATGATGCGCTCGAAGCAACATGGAGACACGGTGCGCAGCGCGTCGCATTGAAAAGTTCAAAGCACAAAAGTAAGATATACATATATTTCTTTATTTATTCATTAGTTTGAGCCTTTTAACAGTTTTAAATTTCAGTTAATGTGCGTGTGAAGAGCAATTATATCGCTCTCTACTCCAGTGATGTGATCACTGAGGAGTTGTGTTGTGATCTAAAAGACACCCAGTTGAAAGTAACATGTGAAACTCCAGCACGTTAAAGTCTTTTTATGCAAACCATAGACCTTTATCTACATATCTACAGTATAATAATAGGAACATTGACTCATCTTGGAGAGAGTTTCATCGTGTTGACTGTTTTACCCGAGCGCGACGCGCTGTTTGAGTGCTGAGAATGACTGACAGCCGCAGCGGAGGGAAGCACTTCGGTGAAGATTAATTTAACGATTTAAATCTGTACCTCACATTAAACTATATGTAATGGCTTCAGAAATCTTGGAATACAGTACACGAAAACATTATAGTGCTTTATAATGTTTTTGTGCCTTTTGTGTTGTATAACAATAACATACGTAGGCTGTACAATATCGGATTGGATTTGGATGGTCTCGTCTGGCGATACCCGATCCGGCAAATATTGCTAGTATCGGAGCAATACCGATACTGAGTATCGGATCGGCGCACCCCTATTTATAATCAAGTTGGTTCAGAGGGAAGCATTCAGCAGTGAAATCAGAGGTAAAAAGCAAGGCAAGGAAGTAAAACCCAAAGACAAAGTAAACAAACTAGACAAGCTGATTCCGTTTGTAGATGAACATGGTGTGTTTAGGGTTGGAGGATGTTTGAGTAGATCTGTTCTTCATCCGCATGTCAAGCATCCTGCCATTGTGCCAAACAAGAGTCATGTATCATCGTTGCTTATTAAGCACTACCATGAAAAGGTGCATCATCAAGGAAGAGGAATAACTACCAATGAATTGCAATCCAATGGAGTATGGGTCATAGGATGCAGCAGTGCAGTTCCCTCACATATTTACAAGTGCACAACATGCAGAAAGTACAGAAGGAACACACAAAATCCAAAAATGGCGGATTTGCCAGAAGAAAGAATGGAAATGACACCTCCTTTCACATATTGTTGCATAGATTGTTTTGGACCATTCTATGTGAAGGAAGCAAGAAAGGAACTAAAGAAATATGTCTTCTTTTCACCTGTATGTGCTCTAGAGCGACTGAGAATTCTGTTGATTGTGCCCTGGTAATTGGCGATTCTATTACACGGAACATGAAAATAGAGACACCAGCCAGCATAGTCACATGTTTGCCGGGAGCCAGAGCACCTGACATCAAAGCAAATTTAAAAGTGCTGGCTAATGCTAATCGTAAATTCTCTAAGATTATTATTCACGTCGGCACTAATGATGTTCGACTTCGCCAGTCGCGGCACTAATGATGTTCGACTTCGCCAGTCGGAGATCACCAAAATTAACATTAAAGAGGTGTTTGAACTCGCAAGCACCATGTCAGGGACTGTAATTTGCTCTGGCCACCTTCCTGTTCCAAGGAGTGATGAGATAGTTAGTAGGTTGTGTTCACTCATTGGCTGGCTGTCTAAGTGGTGTCCGCAAAATAATATAGAATTCGTAGACAATTGGAAAAGTTTTTGGGGCAAACCTGGCCTGTTGAAAAGAGATGGTATTCATCCCTCCTGGGATGGTGCCTTTCTTCTCTCTAGTAATTTGGCCCATAGTCGTAGAGATAAAACATGACAATCTGGGGCTCAGGTCAGGAAGCAGACAGACTGGCTAAACCGACCATCTGCTAGCGGCCTCACGTCACCAAGGTCAGATAAATACCATCACATAGAGGCTCTTTCACCTAGATATCATCATATAGAGACGGAAATACAAAAAACTTCCAAACCTATTTAAGGTTAAAACTTTAATTGATGCTCAACAAATAAAAAACAGATATAATACAGATGAGCAAACGATAAAGCTTGGGCTGCTGAATATTCGATCCCTTACTTCGAAAGCACTTATTGTTAATGATAAGATTTCAGATTATAACCTAGATGTGCTGTTTGACAGAAACCTGGCTAAAACCAAATGATTACTTTACTTCAAATGAGTCCACCCCGCAAGATTACTGTTATAAACATGAACCTCGTCCGAAAGGCAAAGGGCAAATTAAAGCTTTAATTTATAATAATATTTTCAAAACCACTAAGAAATCTAGTTTTAAATATACTTCTTTTGAAGTGTTGGTGCTTAATGTAAAAATATATAGTGTAAACGATAAATCACATTTGAGAATTCTGCTGGCTACTGTATACAGGCCACCAGGGCACCATAAAGACTTTATCAAAGAATTAGCTGACTTTCTATCGGAATTAGTATTGGCTGGAGATAAAGTACTAATTGTTGGTGATTGTAATATACATGTAGATAATGAAAAAGATGCATTGGGATTGGCATTTAAAGACATTGTAAACTCAATTGGAGTTAGGCAACACGTGTCAGGACCTACTCACTGTCGTAATCATACTCTAGATCTAATATTATTACATGGAATCAAGGTTGATGCTGTTGAAATACTGCAGCATAGCGACGACATCTCAGATCATTATCTAGTCTCATGTAAATTACATTTAGCCGAGGCTGCAAAGCCGACTCCGTGTTATAAATATGTTAGACCTATCACTTCTGCCACGAAAGATTGCTTTATCAATAATCTTCCTGATCAGTTTCATCATCTCAGCATCCCAGATAGCTTAGAAGAACTTGATATTGCAACAGAAACTTTTAACTCTCTCTTTTCCAGCACTTTAGACGCAGTTGCTCCGCTGCGCTTAAAGAAGATTAAAGAAAATAGTCCAACGCCGTGGTACAACGAGCACACCCGGGCCCTTAAGAGAACAGCCAGAAAAATGGAACGCAACTGGAAGAAAACAAAACTAGAGGTATTTCGGATTGCATGGAAGGAGTGCTCGATTGCTTACAGAGAGGCTTTAAAAGCTGCTAGATGTGCACATTTTTCAACCCTATTAGAAGAAAATAAACATAATCCTAGGTATTTATTTGAAAAAGTGGCTAAACTAACGAAAAAGAAACCTTCAAGCCCAGAAGTTTCAAAGAAACACAGCAGTAATGACTTTATGAACTTCTTCACTTATAAGATCGATAATATCAGGGACAAAATTATAACTATGCAACCGTCTACTACAGTATCGCATCAGGGAGTGCATTGTAGTCTCCCTGAGGAAAATTTGAATCATTTGTTGCTATAGGAGAAGAAGAATTTTGCAAAATCGTTAACTCATCTAAATCGACAACTTGCATGCTAGACCCTATACCGACTAAACTATTGAAAGAGATGCTTCCAGAGGTCATAGATCCTCTTCTCAATATCATTAATTCGTCTTTGTCTCTAGGATACGTACCAAAACCCTTTAAGCTGGCTATGATTGTTAAAAAAACGCAACTTGATCCTACGGAATTAGTCATTTACAGGCCGATCTCGAATTTTCCTTTTCTGTCAAAGATATTAGAAAAGGCAGTATCCTCACAACTGTGTTCCTTTCTTGAAGGAAATGCTATCTGCGAGGATTTTCAGTCCGGATTTAGACCGCACCATAGTACTGAGACCGCTCTCATTAAAGTCACAAATGATTTGCTCTTATCATCCGATCGTGGTTGTATCTCTCTATTAGTGTTACTTGATCTTAGTGCTGCATTTGACACCATTGACCACAACATTCTATTAAATAGACTAGAAACCTATGTTGGCATTAGTGGAATTGCACTAGCATGGTTTAAATCATACTTATCTGACCGTTATCAGTTTGTAGCAGTAAATGAAGAGATGTCTTATCGGTCAAAAGTTCAGTATGGCGTACCACAAGGCTCAGTAATAGGACCGCTACTGTTCACTCTGTACATGCTACCGTTAGGAGATATCATTAGGAAACATGGAATTAGTTTTCACTGTTATGCTGATGATACTCAGCTCTATATTTCCTCAAAACCTAACGAAACTTAACAATTCACAAAATTAACGGAATGCATAGCTGATATAAAAAATTGGATGACTAGTAATTTCCTTCTACTAAATTCTGAAAAAACAGAGATTCTATTTAAATTAAAACTTCCACACGTAATAACCTAGAATACTGTTTAACACTTGATGGCTGCTCTGTCAAGTCTTCGTCGTCAGTTAGGAACCTGGGTGTGCTCTTTGATACCAATCTCTCATATGAAAGTCACGTGTCTAGTATCTGTAAAAGCGCATTTTTCCATCTTAAAAATATATCTAAATTACGTCATATGCTCTCAATGACAAATGCGGAACAATTAGTTCATGCGTTCATGACCTCAAGGCTAGATTATTGTAATGCTCTACTGGGTGGTTGCCCTGCTCGCTTAATAAACAAACTACAGCTGGTCCAAAGAGCAGCCGCTAGAGTTCTTACAAGAACCAGGAAGTATGACCATATTAGACCCCTTCTGTCAACACTGCATTGGCTCCCTATTAAACATCGTATACATTTTAAAATATTGCTGATTACTTACAAAGCACTAAATGGTTTAGCTCCGCAGTACTTGAGCGAGCTCTTAACCCATTATAGTACTTCACGTCTATTGCGATATCGAAATTCTGGCCCGTTGATAATACCTAGAATATCAATATCAACTGCTGGCGGTAGATCCTTTTCCTACTTGGCACCAAAACTTTGGAACAATCTTCCTAACATTGTCCGGGAAGACACAGTCTGTCAGTTCAAATCTAGACTAAAAACACATCTCTATGGCTTAGCATTAACATAACACATTATAGATTGCTATAATTCAATGTTAGGCTGCATAGTTTATGGGGGGCCAGTCCAAAGGAGGACTGGCCCCCCGACTGAGCCCTGGGTTCTCCCAAGGTTTTTTTCTCCATTCTGTCACCTGATGGAGTTTTGGTTCATTGCCACTGTCGCCTTTTTTTCGCCTTCATTCGCCATTGGCTTTTGGCTTGCTTAGTTGGGGACATTTAACATTTAATTTTGAATTTAACAATACTATTACAACTTTACTTTCCTGTTATCTCTGTAAAGCTGCTTTAAAACAATTTGTATTGTAAAAGCGCTATATAAATAAAGGTGACTTGACTTGATTTGACTAGAGCCATACATATTGAAATGCTTGATGACCTCACTACAGATGCCTTTATCAACGCATTGCGTGGATTCATCGCAATACGCGGACATGTAAGACAGTTGAGATGTGATCAAGGCATTAACTTCGTAGGTGCAAGAGGGGAGTTCATGAAGGCCATGAAGGACTTGGATCATGAACAGTTAAAGGAACATGGATGTGAGTTCATAATGAACTTCCCATCATCGAGCCACATGGGAGGCATATGGGAGAGACAAATAAGGACGATCAGAAGCGTTTTAACCACAATCCTCGACCAGTCTGCTAAACGACTCGACAGTGCCTCGCTCAGAACCTTTCTGTATGAAGTGATGGCTATTATAAATATTAGACCTCTGACAACCGAGCATTTGAATGATCCAACAAGCCTTGAACCTCTCACGCCCAATCACATTCTTATGATGAAATCTAACATAATATTCCCACCTCCAGGTGAGTTTGTGAGTCAGGATCTATACTTGCGCAAGAGATGGCGCCAGGTGCAGTTTTTGGCAAACGAATTTTGGACAAGGTGGAAGGAGTATCTCCTTAATCTTCAGCAAAGACAGATATGGCAGAAAGAGAAGAGAAACACGAAGGTTAACGACATTGTCATCCTGCAGGAGGACAGTTCTCCACGTAGCCAATGGAGATTGGCAAGGGTGACAGAGGTTTATCCGAGCACTGAGTGTTGATGTTAACTAGGAACTAAAGTACATTTTGCGTTGCACATGGACACTGTTTAAGGTGCAACAGGAAAATTACACTTTTGGTTAAAAGTTATTCTGCGTGTGTAGACCATACAAGAGTAACTTGTGTTCGAGCGAAGAATTAAAGAAGATGTTTTAAAGGGGTGGTTAAACGCATTTTTTCGAAGGCTTGATTGTGTTAGTGGGGTGCACTGTAACATGCGTTCATGCTTCGTTTTTAAAAATTGCATTATTTTTCATATATTTTACCTTTATTCTACACTGCTCTGCCCCTCCTTGTACAAACGGTCTGATGGTTTCCGGGTTCTATGAAGCCAGTCCCTCAAAACTACGCAATGGGCTCAAATTGGCTAGCTGGCCCAGTGTGTTGTGATTCACTAACCGTCTAGTGCACGTTTTCCGGAAACGTCATGCCCCTTACCTTTAGCGGTAGTTTGTACTTTGGTGTATTATAAACAATGGCGTCAGTCGGACCCAGAGAATGTTAGTGAAGAGGATCGGGCAGAACCTGTTCAAGAACGGCTTTTAAACGACGTTTCAGAAAGGTTTGTATTTTGTTGTTCTCTCATTAGTTTTTAGATACGCTGTTATTTAATTGTAATAATTAATACAGAATAACAAAAAAATAAGCTTCATAAACAAGAATTTCATATAATCGTTCTAACAAATTTTACTACAGTCCTCAAAGGGATTTTTTTGAGTAACGTTAAAGACTGCGGATCTATAGTGATCGTTTCTGACTGTATGGCACCGTTACTTTTGTATTTTTAGAACGATTGTAGCCAAATATCTGCCGCCAGAACTATTAACCCAAAACGAACACTAGGCTCTACTACAGTAGCCAAATCAAACACCGAACCATGTTTAGCATGCCTATAGATAAACAAGCATGTAGATAAACATTAAAGCTCTAATCAAAGAATAATTTACACTAATTCCAAGTTCGCTGTTTTGATTAAAAAACAGTTTGTAACAGTAGGTGTTTGTCGGATAACGTTAAGTATGAATGAGCATTTAAAAAGCTGGTTTGCAGAGCCAAACAGCGTTGTCAGTTGTTTAATTCCTTACTACAACGTACAATTAACAATTCAAACTATTACAGGAAAACACATCGACGAAAAATAAGTCATACTTACAGGTTGTGGTCCGTAAACAAAAGTTTCTGTTTTTAAAGTCGGAACTGCTCCATCTTTCAGGACAAGCCGATGTGCGAATCCAGCATTGAACTCGCGAAGATTAAGCTTTCCTCCGTAAAATGTTCAGCACATAGATTGAGATTTGGGTCATAATTATGAGGGACCTGTCAGGGACCAATCAAGCTCGGTTCCATTCACCACACAGAGATCGCTCTCTCCAGAGTACTAATCCCCCACACCTGGGGCCTATACCATGAAGCCGGTTTAGGTGGCTAGCCAGCTATGTTTCAGTTTAGTTTGCGTCAACCCTGGGTTTTAGGGACCATGAAAGTGGTTTGGCTTTTAGCAGTGTTCATCGCCATAGTAACTTACGCTCCACGGCTAACCTGGTCCGGGGCAGGTTATGTTTTAGGTAAGAGGTTGCAAACTGAACTTGGACCAATCAGCTGTGAGCAAAGTGACACATGCCTGATGCGATAAAGTCACTCCACCTGTTTCTACTCCAAATTAAAGGTCACTACATAGCAAATGATTCTTAAAGACAAAATCGTCTAGTTTTTAGTGATGCTTATTTAGAATAATAAATTTGTATGATTTAGATATTATTTAGGCCTATGTAATTATTATACCCTTAATCAATCACAGATGTACAATTTTAGTTCATCAATAATTATTTTGCAGTTTAATTGAATAAATATATAAAGGTAATATAAATACACTTTAGCATCAATAGATGAAGCTATAAAATAACTTCATGTGAGCTTAAATGTTCAATTCTCTCTATACCTTTATCAGCTGTATAAAATAACTTCACAACTTTTACTTGCACTGATATACAGTAGCGAGACTTTTTCTTTTAGTTGTCCTTTTTCATAGACAGCTGTTTTCTTCTTGCTGTGTAAATTTGTTTAAAGTCTTACTATTTTAATACTTTTATTTAATAAGTGAATTGCGCTGCTTCTCTCGCGAGAAATTAATCACAGTTTCACTCTTTCTCAACATGTGATTGGCCGTTTGCTGCTGATGTCACACTTAAACTCCTAAACTCAGGATCAAAGCCTAGGTTGACAGAGAAAGTTGATGATCAGCATCATGGTACCAACAAAGTCTGGTTGGATTGGTTTGGTTTTGTCAACTCTAAACTAATCCTGTAACCCTGAGTTTGTTCAACTACCATCATGGTACAGGCCCCTGGTCACTATCAACAACCTCATTTACCAACACTTAAAACACTCACGATAGCTCCAGTCTATGTCAAGCCTCCAACAGGAACTGACCTTATCCCGTTGTATCCTGAACCTTAGCTTCTCCTGAGTTGTCTTGATGTAACGTATGCCCTCTTGGAAAAACAGTAACCTTTGTGGCTTTATTCTGCTGTCTCCAGATCTGATCTCTGATGTCTGTGATCCAGCGTTCTCCTGAGTATCCTGTGGCGGAGCTGAAACATTACAAAAACAAATTAAATCATTAAATCAAGGTTGTCTCCGCCCATTTCCGTTGCTAAGTGGGGAAAAGGAAATGATGTTATCACATAAAAGGAGGAATTCACACTGAAGGGGAAGAAAGAGAAAATGTAACAAAAAAAAGTGAAGTTTGTTGTTAAGATGTGAGAACCGGAAAGTCTCAATAACAGTCGAACGCCAAATGAAGTAATCACAACTGAACGAGCTGTGGGTAGTGGGATGGTGGAACAGTAAAGGAAACGTAAGGTGTTTTCACTTACCTGGGAGGCGGTGACGCAATCATCAGCGGGTACGCTGTGCCTCTGCTGGAGCGGATGCTGGAGAGAAAAAAAAGCTCTCCATGCCGATGTCTTCAGCGCGGAGCATGTAAGAACCCCAAGCGAGCTGTGTTACGGACCGTCTGGATCCTGTGCTGGCTTTTTCCATTTACCATTCAAAAGAGCTTCACCATTGCTGAAGGCTATGGCGTGGCTGGATTCGCGGCTGGTTTTCCCAAACACTCACACAAAATTCACCTCTGCACGTATTGCATCTGGGTTATCCCGATTTCTCAACAAACTGAGCAGTGAGTAATATTTTCTTTTATTTATGGCTCAGTTTGTTTTGTCTTTTGAGTTTTTTTTTTTTTTTTGCCACGAAACAAAATTGACATTTTTGATATTCCTTTTTGTTGAGAGAATCTGATTCCGTGCTTGGATGAACAAACTGTTGAATCTGGTCTTTGTAAAGAAAATTTGATGGACAAATTAAAGTGGTTGCATATTTTTTTTTTCGTTTTGTTCTTTCTTGTGTGAAATGGTGTGAAATACAGACATTTTTTAAACTGATTCAGAACTGTCCTTTGTGTTTTTTTATTTTTTATTTATTTTTTATTTTGTGTATGTAACTGGTGGCATCCAAGCTATCTGGGTTATTGTTCTGAAAATATTGACGGGGTTACACCTGTTTGGCGCCCGAACTTGTAAACTTTTATTTGAACCATCATTGGTTGACTATTTGAATTTATTATCGAGCATACCACCGTTACAGAAGTGCCACCAGAACAGGGACTTGAATTTTAAACTTGGGACGTGAAACCTGAAAACTTGAATATATAACCATTTCTTTAAATTTTTTTTTTTCTTTTTTTTTCTTGTGATCAGCGGATATTTGCTCTTGGGGACCTTGCAATATCAGATTGGACATTTAACACTTTTGTGAGCATTTGAACTTTGGTTGAATTGAACTGTGGTCCATCCAACAGACTTTTTTTTTAAACGTTTGTGGCCAAATTGTGTAAAAAAAAAAAAAACTTCTGTGAAGTAACTGAACTCTGTAGTTTGTTATTTTGGTGCCCCATTTGCCCAAAAGAATTTGACAGAGGTTCCATAGTATTTTCTTTTCTGAATTGTGAAAATGTAACCACTCTGTAGTTTGTTATTTTGGTGCACCATTTGCCCAAAAGAATTTGAGACCGGCCCAATAGTGTTCTCATTTCTGATATTTTATTTCTTTCAATATTTCACAATTGACGTTGCCATATTCACACATACACTTCAACCATGGCCCATACCCCTCAACCACAATCCACTTTTGTGGCAATTCATCCTCCAGACATTGCCACACCCAACTGGCCCCTGGTGCAACAAACTCCACCGCAACCCTGACAACCGCCTCCTGTTCCCACTTTCTACTCCACCCCCACACAGTTTCAACATCTTACTCCAAGAACCCATGTGCGGTTTTCCATTCCACCACCAGGAGAAAGGACTCCTCCTTCACCAACTGTTGACATGCAGTTGTGCACTTCCACGGAACTTACACCTCCTTCAGGAACACAGCATGACTTGCCAGGATTTCTCACAACCCCTGGCAGAGGAATTTATCAATTATCAGAGCACGTACAAGGGAACTGGGATATCTTGTTTAATTGCTTCAAACAGCAGGACCAAGCTTTGAAAGTACTCACACAGGAACTTGCAACTACCACTTCACAGCATGATGCCAAGATTTAAATTTTGACTGCTACGATAAAATCCAACCATCAGCAGCTTCAGGCCACAATCACTGCTAAAAGACAACATTTTGAAGAGGACACTGATCAGCTGACAAAAGACATGAAGATGATGGTGACAGGAGAACTGCAGAAAAGTGAGCACACATTAATCTCTGAAGTCCGATTTACGGTGGAACAATTGCAACTAGAGGTGCAGAAAGACATCCAGAAAATGCAGGACCTTACTCAAATGGATTGTGGCCAACTTTTCCAGGAGATCAGTCAATGTAGCGTCCAATTGAATACCATAAGCGACTCCTTGAAAGAGCTGAAATCAGAAATAAGCAGTTACTTCAAGTTTCCTGGGAAAACAGTGACTGACTTTCCACTGATGACACTCAAATCACCTCCTCACTCCACTGCTGCAGAAGGTGAAACAGTAAAACCCCACACATCCTCGTCTGTACTTCCTCCTCTTTAGCTTCCAACATCTTTGGTCAAGAGTGATCATTTGAAACTAACCTTTCCCACCTTTGGCAGACCATCAGATGATAGTGACCCTCTGTTATATTTAACTAGATGTCACGACTTTATGGCATTACACCCCTTAGAGGATACAGACATTCTGGAAACCTTTCGCACTGTCCTTTATGGAACAGCACGGGACTGGTGGGAAGTGGCTAGATCCTCTGTTACGACCTGGAATGAGTTTGAATCCGCATTTCTCGCAGCATTTCTTTCTGAGGATTATGAAGACGAGCTAGCTGAGCGTGTCCGCACCCGAATCCAAGGGGAAAAGGAGTCCATTAGAGATTTTGCTTTCACTTACAGAGCTCTATGCAAGCGCAGGAAACCTTCACTGACAGAGTATGAGTTAGTTAAAATGATACTAAAAAACATTATTGCGAAGTTGACTGGCAAGGTATGGTTTAGAGTAAGTACAGTGGATGAACTGGTAAAACTTGGGCATCAACTAGAAAAGGATTATGTTCATCAGCTGCATTATGAAGGGCGGATCATAACGTCATCTATACCACACAAACCTACCCCTAACCGCCAAGTGGAAAGACCTGCCGTCCAATGCTGGAGATGTAAAGGTCAGAATCCACCTGGAAACTGTCCACAATACTCCACTTCACCTTTCACATCGACTCAAAATCCTGCAGGAAACAAGCGAAATTTGCCAGTACAAAAACCAGGAGGAGCACCATCAAATAACGCCTTGTCCGTTACACCAGCATTCCAGCCATCTACTGTGACTGCATCTGTTACTTCTAAACGTGAGTCTATACCTCAACAGTTGGTCGTCCCGATTACCATTAGCAGATGGACAGGAAAGGCTATAGTCGACACCGGAGCAAGCTATACTCTGTTACACGACAGCTTATGGACAGAGCTTGCATCCTCTGATCCACTCCGGACATGGGCTCTTGGTCCACTCTACTTGGCAAACCGGCTACTTGTGAGTTCGGTTCTCACGTCCCTCCCAGTATCAGTTCCATTAATGATACCTGTGATTCTAAAATCTACGAATTTCCATATTTCTGTCACAGCCATCGTGGACTCCGGCTCAGCAGGGCACTTCATTTCCGGACACCTCTGTAAGAAGCTCCAGCTCCAGAAATCCAACAACTCCAAGCCATACTCAATCCATGCAGTAACGGGTGAAACCATTAATAAGGGGTACGTAACATCCCAGATAGCACCAATCATATTATGTGTTGAAGACACACACCATGAAGTTTTTAACCCATTTGTGCTAGAAAACAGTCAGACTGACATCATACTCGGTCGTCCATGGCATATACGACACCAACCTTCCTTTGATTGGAAATCGGGCAAGATCTTGACATGGGGTTGCAAATCTTCTTCAACTGATACTGAGTTACCAAGCTCGTCCATAGCCGAATTACCAGAATCAATCCCAGTGAGTTCAACGTCCATTGAGAGTCCCACTGAAAATATGTCAGTGTCAGTCCCTTCATGTTACTCCTCGTACTCCGATGTGTTCAATCCCATGCACCATCCAAGTTACCTCCACACCGACCCTGGGATTGTGTCATTGACTTGATTCCTGGGGAGTCAAGTCAAGTCAAGTCAAATATATTTATATAGCGCTTCTCACAATACAGATTGTATCAAAGCTGCTTCACAGTATCAATCAAAACAACTTAACAATGTTTGTTTATTACTGGAAAAAAAGACTTCCTAGTTTGGTAGAGCTGATCAATGGTATGATTGGTTAATTAATTTGAATATCCCCAACTGAGCAAGCCAAAAGCAACAGTGGCAAGGAACCGAAAAAACTCTATCCAGTGACCTAATGGTGTCCTAACACCCCATCAAATGACCCAATGGAGAAAAAAAAAAAAACCTTGGGAGAACCCAGGCTCAGTCGGGGGCCAGTTCTCCTCTGGCGTTTATGAACTAGAGGCCGAATTTACAGTAACTGTAAGATAAAAAATGTATATGAATGCCTGGCTAAATAGATGCGTCTTCAGTCTAGTTTTAAACTGGGAGAGAGAGTCTGAGCTACGAACAATATCAGGAAGGCTATTCCAGAGCTTCGGAGCTAAATGTGAAAATGCTCTGCCTCCTTTGGTGGATCTGGATATCCTAGGAATGACCAGAAGCCTCGAATCTAGTGATCTTAAAGAGCGCGATGGATTATAAGGCGATAGAAGATCCGTTAAATAGACTGGAGCTAAACCATTTAGAGCTTTATAAGTCAAAATCAATACCTTGTATTTAATACGGAACTTTATAGGTAACCAATGAAATGATGATAAAATCGGTGTTATATGATCATATTTTCTTGATCTAGTAAGAACTCTAGCGGCTGCATCTTGGACTAACTGTAGCTTGTTTATTGAAGATGCAGGACAACCAGCTAATAAAGCATTACAGTAATCTAGTCTCGAGGACATGAATGCATGAACTAACTTTTCTGCATCAGAGACTGATAGCATATTACGTAGCATAGCAATGTTTCTAAGGTGGAAAAAGGCTGTTTTTGTAACATATGAAATAGGCTTTTCAAAAGACAGGTTGCGGTCTAGTATAACACCCAGGTCTTTTACTGTAGCGGATAAAGTAACAGGGCATCCTACTATGTTAAAGTCGTACTGTGAAGGGTTTTGTGGACTGTTTTTAGAACCGATAAGTATTACCTCTGTCTTGTCTGGATTTAATAAAAGAAAATTACGCGTCATCCAATCTTTTATATCATTAACACAATCTGTCAATTTGGATAATTTAGCGTATTCATCTGGCCGTGAATAAATATATATTTGAGTGTCATCAGCATAACAATGGAAACTAATTCCATGTTTCCTTAGAATATTACCAAGTGGCAGCATATATATTGAGAATAATAAAGGGCCTAACACAGATCCCTGCGGCACTCCATAGTTTGCCGAAGTTATAATCGATTTTTCTCCATTTAAGTAGACGAAATGGTAGCGGTCAGATAAGTATGACCTGAACCAGCTTAAGTAATGCTTGTCCTTGAACACCAGTGTAATTTTGTAGTCGATCTAAGAGTATTGTGTGATCTATAGTATCGAACGCAGCACTAAGATCAAGTAAAACTAGTACTGAGATACAGCCTTGGTCCGAAGCTAAAAGTAAATCATTTGTGATTCTAACAAGCGCAGTTTCAGTGCTATGATGTGGCCTGAATCCAGACTGAAACTTTTCATAGATGTCGTTTTCTTGCAAGAAAGAGCCGAGTTGAGCGGACACAACTTTTTCTAATATTTTTGACATAAATGGAAGATTCGAAATGGGTCTATAATTTGCTAGGTTATTTGGATCTAATTGTGGTTTCTTAATAAGAGGTTTTATAACTGCCAGCTTGAACGTTCTTGGAACATGACCTAAAGATAAAGATGAGTTAATAATATTGAGAAGAGGCTCTTCAACTATAGGTAACACTTCTTTCAGTAGTTCAGTTGGTATAGGATCTAATAAACATGTTGTTGTTTTAGCTGAAGTGATAAGTTTATTTAACTCTTTTTGTTCTATGGTTGTAAAGCATTGTAATTGTTCTTGCGGGGTGATAATTGCGGCTGAATTATAAGGCGCGAGCAGAGATCAAACGTTTACGATTTTGATTCTGATGCTTTCAATTTTCTCGTTGAAGAAGTTCATGAAATCATTACTACTAAACTGTAACGAGGTATTTTGTTCAGATGACGTCTGTTTATTTGTTAGTCTAGCCACGGTATTAAATAAAAACCTTGGATTATTTCGGTTGTTTTCTATTAATTTGCTGAGGTGCTCCGCCCTGGCCGTTTTAAGGGCCTTTTTATAACGTGACATACTGTCTTTCCACGCGATTCTAAAGACCTCTAAATTAGTTTTTTTCCATTTACGCTCTAAATTACAGGTTTCTCTCTTTAAAACATACGTAGTATTATTGTACCATGGTGCTATACATTTTTCTCTGACCTTTTTTAATCTAATGGGTGCAACAATATCCAATGTCCTAGAGAGAATGGAGCTCATAGTGCTAGTTAGTTCGTCTAGTTCATCTGTTTGTTTGGGTTCAGGCAGCAGCTGGGACAGATCAGATAAGCTATTTGAGAAATTATCTATGGTGGATGGACGAATTGTTCTACCTGGTCGATAACGTGGCGCAGCATGACATATTATAGCAGTGCGTAATATGCAAGTTACCAAGTAGTGGTCAGTGACATCATCACTTTGCGGTACAATATCTATATCGGTTGGATCGGTTCCATATGATATAATTAAATCGAGTGTATGATTAAGACGATGAGTTGGTCCGGTGACGTTTTGCTTGAACCCGAAGGAGTTTAATAGATCTGTAAACACAACCCCTAACGCATCATTTAAATTATCTACGTGTATGTTAAAATCTCCAACAATTAATGCTTTATCAACGTTGACCAAAATATCTGATAGAAAGTCAGCAAACTCTTTTAGGAAATTGGCGTAAGGCCCTGGAGGTCTATATACGGTAGCCAATGCTAGAGATAATGTGGTTTTTTTTCTTACATCTAAGAGCGTAACATTTAGCACAAGCACTTCAAACGAATTAAACCTATGACGAGTTTTCTGAGTAACATTAAGGGTATCTCTGTAAATTGTTGCAACACCGCCGCCACGACCGATCAGACGGGGCTCATGCTTATAACAGTATCCTGGCGGAGTAGACTCATTTAGACCGAAATAATAATTTGGTTTAAGCCAGGTTTCAGTAAGGCACAGAACATCGAAATTATTATCTGTGACCATTTCATTTACAATAACCGCCTTAGGTGTGAGCGATCTAATGTTTAGGAGACCTAGCTTTAGAAATTGTTTTTGTTCACTACTAGCGAGATTTTTTGTTTTAATAACAATTAGATTTTTTCTAGATCCCGCAGTAGATTTATTATTTAATCTTAGTAAACGAGGAATAGACACAGTTTCTATGCACTGTTCTACACTAGTATTAATATCAATTAAATTGGTGCAGTAGAGACTGTGATTTGGATTTTTGGTTACTAGTCAAACGGTATTTAACATCTTGGAGATGTTAGCCGACAGAAGATCTGCCCCGATTCTACTTTGGTGTAAGCCATCAGCGCGGAAGAGCCTTGGTCGCTCCCAAAACAGATTCCAATTATTTACAAAAATCAGTTTCTGCTCATTGCACCATGACAATAACCATTCATTTAGCGCGAATAATCTACTGAACTTTTCATGCCCTCGTCGGTACGTAGGAAGCGGTCCAGACACAATAATCGATGTTTCAGGCGATGTGCTGCGTACCGTATCGATAAGGCTCCTGAAGTCTTTCTTCAGAACCTCCGTCTGTCGCAGCCTAATGTCGTTAGCTCCCACGTGCAGCACAACAGCTCCGACGCGCTCGTCACCGCTCAAGATCTCAGTTACCCGCGCAGTGATATCGAGAACACGAGCACCAGGAAAGCAGTGACTGTGCACCTTACTTTTACCTAACGTAGCGTGGACGTGTCGGATGGTGGAATCGCCGATGATCACAGCATCGCGTTCCGTTTCACGAAGAGGGGAGAATCGGTTCTGAGTGGAGATCTCGAAAACCGGGAGGGGCGAAAAGATTCTTGTCCTGGCTCGCAGCTTCCGCGGAACCACCCAGGCTTCGTGGTGGTGTGTTGGAGCCGGAGTGAATGAAACCATGGCTGATCGTGACCTGGACACTCGGGACCAATGCTGAGAAACGCACGGAGTAGACGAGGTCAGCGTCAGCGGGTTACTAACGTTAATCACTGATCCGTGTGCATCAGCGCGTGATGTTTCAAGAGCTAAACGCCGGTCTCTCAGCTCAGCTTGTCTCTCTAGAAGGTCACGGATCGGCTTTTCTACAGCTTCTAATTCAGACTGCACCGCGAGCAATTCAGATTTGTTCTCATCTGCACCAAAAGGTAGATAACATACACCTGATATATTCGCCATTTTAACAGATGGACAGTAAGTTAGCAATGATGCAACCAGTGATGCTATTAATATTTATACTAATTTATGACTCAAGTCTTGGGTAAAAACCGTCTTTTTAGTGGTATGGGTGTAATGTAGACGCACGATAGACGGGAAAACAAACAAACTCACAGCAGGCAACGAGGCTGACAAAAGCAGTCGATCGCAGGGCGAGCAGCAGTGAAGCAGTGTCTCGCTCTACGACCAACAACCAATGTTCAAACCGTATTTGCGGTTCCAGCCGTATAATGGCCAACAGTCCGAGTTGTAACAGTGACGCACGATAGACGGGAAAACAAACAAACTCACAGCAGGCAACGAGGCTGACAAAAGCAGTCGATCGCAGGGCGAGCAGCAGTGAAGCAGTGTCTCGCTCTACGACCAACAATCAATGTTCAAACCGTATTTGCGGTTCCAGCCGTATAATGGCCAACAGTCCGAGTTGTAATTATGAGTTAAATGATGGTTCAGAACAGAATAAAGAGAGAAATACGGAAAAACAGAAGGAAATACGAAGCTAATACGAGGCTTAGACAGCCACGACGCAAACAAACTCACAGCTCACAGCAGGCAGCGAGGCGGACAAAAGCAATCGAGCAATCCATTCCCAAGGGCCGGATTTGCGCTTTGTCCATCCCCGAACAAACGGTCATGCAACAGTACGTCTAAGAGGCTCTACAACAGGTGTATATCCGACCATCCACTTCACCTGCTGCTGCTAGTTTTTTCTTCGTTCCTAAGAAGGATGGAGGGTTACGTCCATGTATAGACTACAGAGCGCTTAACCCTCTGGGGTCTAAGGGTTTTTTGGGGTCCTTGAGATGTTCTGACATGCCCTGACATTTGTGCTTTTTTTCAGTTGCTTATAAACATATTAATGGCAAAGGTGTAATTAAACTCTATTTAGCACAAACAGGGCTACCATAATATGTGAGCAACATGTATGTACATGTTTGTATTTTTGAGAGAATATTGTTTATGCATGGTTATTGAAAAAAATAAAGTTTCTGAAATAAGGCCACAAAACACATTCTAAATATTTGTCCACAAGACTTTTGACTAATGGATGTCTTTGCCTAGAGTTTTTTCTTCTAAATGATGTGAAAATCATCCTGCCTAATCATGCCATAAAACAGTACATTGATTTAAATTTTGTAAGACACTTTTTGTTTGGAAATGCAATATGCGCAAGGGGCGTCAACGATTTCAACACCATCATGCATATTTAGTGGTTCACACCTGAGGAGACCATGGGGCCTGCATACTTAATGAGCCATCCATTCAGGTGTGTCACTGAGCCACAAGAAAGAATGCAAGAGCAATGTATATGTGTGTGTGTATATGTATGTATATATATATATATATATATATATATATATATATATTCTACCAAATTGGTTCACAGTTGGAAGCATCTCATTTTTTAAAATATTTTTCCATGTCTAGTAATTGTGCAGTTAATTCTCATACTGTATTTTCAGTTTTGGAATATGTATCCTCTCCCCAAAATTTTCACTAATAAAACTCAATAAAAATTATTTAAAGAAAAGGCTTATATTAAAAATGTTACAATTAATACAACAATTCAAGTGCAATCTTTCTTTGTAAAAACTAAAGTATACATTTGATCATACATATTTCAAAGTTAAGGATTCATTACTTTGGATATAGCATGGGCTACATTGGAACAAACACATAATAACATATTATTTGATTACTTTATTTTTGACAAAACATACTATAGGCTATTTAACATATGAGCAAAAATTGGCAAACAAAAGCTTATTCGAGGTGGCAAATATTTTACAGTAAAAATGTATAATCTATCCAAAACTAGTCAACGAAATGTTGTTTCATATATCTGTAACATAGGTATTTCGTTTATCTAAGAAATATAAATGTTAATTTGCAGTTTAATACGTTGCTTATACAAATATATTTTATTTCAACATATATCAGTCGATTTTTACTCATCTCAGTATAGCAATATAGTTTGGTAAAAGCGGATCATTCATTCACACACAGAAATGAGATTCAAATTTAAACTGTCTTTTTGCGAGTTGTGGTAAACAGCGCATCTCTGCTGTTCATTCATTCACACAGAAACGCGATTCACTTAAGAATGAAAAAAACTTACTACAGTATTCCTCAGTATTATCCTACAGTATTATCATACATATTTTAAAGTTAAGGATTCATTAGTTTTTATATAGCTTACATTGGAACAAACACTACAATAATATCTTAGTTGATGAGTTTATTTTTGACAGAACATAGCCTACTATATATTTAAAATATGAGCAGAAACTGGATGACAAAAGCTTATTTTATATTTTAGAATAAAAACTTTATAATCTGTTTAAAACTACGGAATGTTGTGCTTATTTTATAGTAGGCTAAACATAAACAACAGCGCCCATCTGTGCCGTTAATTCATTCACACACAGAAACGTGATTCAAATTTAAACAGTCTTTTTGCATTTACAGACATTAGAACAAAGCACAAGAATAAAAAACTTAGGCGACTCACAATTCTCGGCTAGATCGGTCGCTCCTCAAAATGAAAATAAACCAGCACATGTTCTGAGGTAAATGTCCCAGGTAGGGGTGTCGCACTATACCGGTATTAATGATAATCGTGATATTCAAAGCTTGAAATATTGACATAGTGTTAATTTAAAGTGTGACAATATACCGATATTGGCGATAACCGCAATGTTTAAAATGAAAAGGACTTTTATGATAACATGACACGCATACTCCAGCGCCAGTTGAGGTGGCAGTATTGCACTCGCATCTATCAAATAAGAAGAAGAAGCAGCGCGCGCCCGCGCAGCCACTCTGAGAAGAATGTTGTCTGAGCGAGAGAAAGTAAGTTCGCCAGTATGGGAGTTCTTCGACTTCAAAGAAAACAGCACATTAAAGGGGGTCGCACACCAGACGAGAAGCGCAGAGAATTCTTTAAAATTCGAACACATTATTTTCTAGGAGCTTACAAACACCATAGACAGTAAAAGAAAGACACACACACACCGACGGTACCATTCAGCGTCTGTCCACGGCGCCCAGCAATGGCTCGGATTTTCAGGTGAGATTCTCAATTAATTCAGTTAACGGATGCGCTCTGACTGAGGTAAAGTGTTCAGACTGCAGACTTAGCAATTATTGTATTTAATTGTACAGCACAATCCTATCATAGTAGCCTACAGACATTATCTTAATTTCATAATGTCCTTAAGCAGAACAATATTGCTGGCCATGAACTGAGAAAGTGCGCATCCGGTGTGCTTCACGCGGCGCGGCGCAGAGCTACGCTTCTCGTCCGGTGTGCGACCCCCTTAAACCCATCTGCAGAATGTGTAGCCATCAACCTTTTTACCCATGTCCGTGTCCATCACCCTGCGGATCACGCTATTTTACAAAGAGTAAATTGCGATTATTTTACTAGTCATGGAATGGGAAATGTGACTAACCTGTTAACAGCGGGTTTCTGTTTTCATATGTTTAAATAAAGGGTGATTATTAAATACTCTGTTTTCTTTGCTCGTCTTATTTTCGTATTTTTGTATTTGCACTTATTTTGTTTTGTTCAAATCTGCATGACTTGCACCGGCGCAACAATATGTTTAAGAGCTTTTCAGTTATTCAGGAAACATTCAGACAGTGTTTCGCTCCAGTTTGAAACCAGAAAAAAAGAAAAAAGAACCCCCCATGGTTTCTATAGATATCGCGATATATCGATATTGTGAATTACTTTGGCCACAATAACCGTGGTGTGAAAAATCTAACATCGTGGCAGCCCTAGTCCCAGGATTACTCCTCACAGTCACAGCCTCGCAAGACGAAAAGGTACATTAATCTGATGATTAAATTTGTTGTGTTATCGCGTTTATGAGGGGCGTTGACACGTTTGCATGTGTCGCTTCAGATCATTTGCGTCTGAATAGCGCGTGCTGTCCGTGGGCGTGTCAAATTAGCAGAATAATGAGCTGAGAGAACGATAATGAGATCGGCTGACACCCCTCTCTTTTTTTATAGATTACATAAACAGAGAATATTTATTTTAGTTTTGAATTAGATATTTTAAAAGTACAAACTTAAATGATTATAAAGATATATTGCTCATGCTTGGGTGAATAGTATTCGCTGAGTTTTGTTTAAGTTTAGAGACCTGCTCCAGAAAAAAGGTTACGGAGATGGAGAGACAGAAAGCACACACCCTGTTTATTTTCTTTATTTTACAAAAGCACAATGTTTTATTTCGATTGTAAGTGGACACATAAGAAAATAGACATTCAACAGTTTATTTTTTTATATTTCTTAAGTGTGTATGACCAAAAATGTATTTTGAGTCTATTTTCCTGCTATGTGAAAAAAATCGAGCAAAACGCGCCGGCGCTCTTGAGCAACTCAGAGAAGCCAAGATATTCACTAAACTTGATCTAAGGAGTGCATATAATCGCGTTAGAATATGAGAAGGGGATGAGTGGAAGACAGCGTTCATCACTCCCGCAGGACACTATGAGTATCTGGTGATGCCATTTGGACTTGTAAATGCCCCATCAGTCTTTCAGAGTTTGATGGACGAAATATTCCGAGGCTATCTGAATCATTTTGTGATAATCTATGTTGATGACATCTTGATATTTTCAAAGAATCCATTTGAACATCAACATCACGTCTCTCTTGTACTCCAGCGTCTCAGAGAGTTCTCTCTGTTCCTGAAAGCAGGAAAATGTACATTCCATCAAACTTCCGTTGAATTTCTGGGATACAATCTAAGCAAACGGGGAGTTGAGATGGACGACCGTAAGACTAAAGCTATCACCTCCTGGCCCACCCCACAATCCATAAAGGAGTTTCAATGGTTCCTGGGGTTTGCAAACTTTTATCGAAGATTCATCGACCAATATAGCATGTTAACTGCTCCACTAACGTCTCTCCTGAAAGGAAAACCAAGGTCCCTCCTCTGAAACTCTGATGCTGAACGTGCTTTTCAGTCTCTCAAGACAGCATTCACTACAGCTCCTTTGCTTCGTCATCCAAATCCTGAAAAGTTATTCATCGTTGAGGTAGATGCTTCTACAACTGGAATAGGAGCAGTCTTATCACAGTACCATGACAAATCTTCAAGACCTATGCCGTTTGCATTTTTCTCTTGCAAATGATCCACTGCTGAAAGGAACTACGATATCGGCAACCGAGAACTTCTGGCCGTCAAGCTTGCCCTAGAGGATTGGAGACATTGGTTGGAAGGAGCCAAACATCCGTTCCTTGTCCTTACTGATCACAAAAATCTCCAGTATCTGAAGGAAGCTAAGAGACTCACTCCACGTCAAGCCAGATGGGCCCTTTTCTTTACTCGTTTTCACTTCCAAATATCCTATCGTCCTGGTTCGAAGAACATCCGAGCAGATGCCCTATCACGTCTCCATGCCCCCGAAACGGTCCTAGAAGAACCTGACACAATTCTGCCAGATAAATTGTTTATCAATTCCATCCAGTGGGACATCAATGAACAACTCCTTGAAATTTCACAAGACCAACCTAGTACGCCAGAAAGTCCAGCTGGAAAGATCTACGTACCTGAAAGTTTCCGAACTTCTTTAATCTCCTCCGCCCACTCATCTGTTGGAACAGGTCACCCTGGAATAAACAAAACATGTTCAGTCCTCCAAACCCGTTACTAGTGGCCAAACATGCAGCACAACATCAAAACCTTTATCCAGGGATGCATCCTATGTGCCATGACTAAGAATCCACGTCACTCACCTGCTGGAAAACTCATGCCTCTACCCATTCCTCATCGACCTTGGTCCCGTATTGGAGTCGATTTCGTAACAGACCTACTACCCTCTGATGGACATACTGGTGCCATTGATCATTTTTCTAAGGCCTGTAAGCTAATCCCTCTGAAAAACATGCCTACAGCCTTTGTACCCGCAGAACTGTTGATGGAACATGTCTTTCGTAACTTTGGCATACCAGAGGATATTGTGTCCGACAAAGGACCCCAGTTCATTTCCAAGGTGTGGCGAGGATTCTTCGCCTTAATGAATGTAACCGTGAGTTTAACCTCGGGCTATCACCCACAATCAAACGGTCAAGCAGAACGAAAGATCCAAGATGTCAGTCGGTTCCTTCGTACCTTTTGTCAATCAAATCAGAACATCTGGAGTCGCTATCTAGTGTGGGCAGAGTATGCCCAAAACTCCCTCCAGCAGACATTCACGAACCTAACACCATTTCAATGTGTACTTGGTTACCAAACCCCATTGTTCCCCTGGTCTGGTGAGCCATCAGAAGTACCCGCGGTCAACTCATGGTTCCAAGACAGCGAAAGAGTATGGAAGCACGCCATCATCTCCAGCAAGCTCTGAATCGACAAAAACGCTTTGCAGATACTCACCGCCGCAACGCTCCTGAATACCAACCAGGACAACTAGTTTGGCTTTCCATTTGAGTAATCCGTTTAAGACAACCTTGTCGCAAACTGAGTCCAGGGTACATTGGTCCATTCCCCATCGAAAAACAAGTCAGTCCAGTTACCTACAAACTCTGTCTTCCTGCTCAGTACCGCATCCATCCCACATTTCACATCTCTCTCCTAAAACCTCATAATTCACCCGTATCTGTCCCCTCTACAGACCCTATCCCAGACGACAACCCTTCAATACCAACCATTGAAGCCGATCCCATCTACTCTGTAAAGGATATTTTGGACTCCCGACGTCGAAGGGGTCGACTCGAATATTTGGTGGATTGGGAGAGTTACGGACCAGAAGAAAGGTGTTGGGTACCTCGTAATGACATCCTTGATTCCAATTTACTCACTGAATTTCATTATCAACATCCTGAGAAACCGGCACCACGACCTCGAGGTAGAACCCCACGACGTCGAGGTCCAAGATCCGCTGACGCAGACTCTGGAGGGGGGGGGGGGGACTTGTAATCACCCACACCTGGTCACTATCAACAACCTCATTTACCAACACTTAAAACACTCACGATAGCTCCAGTCTATGTCAAGCCTCCAACAGGAACTGACCTTATCCCGTTGTATCCTGAACCTTAGCTTCTCCTGAGTTGTCTTGATGTAACATATGCCCTCTTGGAAAAACACTAACCTTTGTGGCTTTATTCTGCTGTCTCCAGATCTGATCTCTGATGTCTGTGATCCAGCGTTCTCCTGAGTATCCTATTCCTCTTCGAATCCGATTCACTCGTATCACATCTGATAGAAAGAAGATAAGGATTAACAGACTGAGACTGTGTTGTTTCAACATTTCTGAAGTAATCTGGCTTACCTGCTGTTATCCCCAGGCCAAGAGATTTTCACAAAATCTGCACCTGAATTCTCAATACTCATCTTGCACTTGTTTCCCTTGTAAATAAAGTTGTGAAATTCACTTTTCCTCGATCTCCGTGCCTGAATCCTAACAGGGCCGAGTTAAAAATAAATTTTAACCATTGATCCCTAACTCCATTGTCCCTATAAGGCTGAACAAAGTGGACCTGCAACCTGGATGAAAATAACAGAAGCGTTTCGACGGCATTCCGACAACTCCTCGCCAAAACAGCAATATAAAATGGCCTCGCCCCGCTTATTAAGTATTCTCGGAGGAGGGGTTTATGTAAATAATGGGATTTACTGACGTCAGCAAACCCGGAGGAATGTCGTGTAGTCCAAAACCAGTTGTTTGCTGTAGTCCTTAGAAATCGAATTTTTAAAAAGCAAATATCTCCCTTTGCTTTGAACTTTGAGCGCTGTAACTTTGCAGATGTTGTTTATGCTCAACCAGCAACATTACACACTAGCTAAAGTTAGAAAGGTGAAATCGTGTTTTACAACCCCTTTAATTTTTTGTTTTTAGAACCAGGTATTTTCACGTGAACTCATTCCCTCTTGATTATATGCAGCCAGCGAGGTATGTGTATTACGTTTGTATTCGCGAGTTCATTTGTATTTACCTCTTTAAAGTGTATGTGAACGTGTTTATCTTTTACATTGTCATACTGTAACGGTGGAATTCTTTGATGGTGAATGTGATGACGGAGAAAAGGATGACAAGTGCAATAAATCCATTAGTAACCAGAACCATGGTGTCGTCTATTTCCTGGAGGGAGTGATGAGCTGTCATTTTAGTTTTTTTTAGTTTTAGTCACGTTCATACTCGTTTTAGTCTAGTCAAGGTTCAGTCGACTTAAAGGATGAGCATTTTAGTCTTATTTTAGTCAGAATTATCCATGACTGTTTTCGTCTAGTTTTAGTCGACAAAAACTGAAGACATTTTAGTCTAGTTTTAGTCGACAAAAACTGATGACATTTAGTCTAGTTTTAGTCAATGGAAATTGTATTTTAGTCTCTTTTTAGTAATGCAATTCTATTTAACCCAGTCAATATAGTATAAGTACCTAGTAGTATAGACAAAACGTCTCGGTTACGTATGCAACCCTCCTTCCCTGAAGGAGGGAACGGAGACATAGTCGACATGTCGACTGATTGGGATCATGCTTAGGGAACCTGTTATCTTGAGTACTGTTAAAATGAGCCAATGTGTGAAATGCATCATACACTCAGTCCCCACGGCGCGGGTATAAATACGGATATAAAATTTATTTTCGCTGAGGAGCCGAGTGTAACTCTGAGTCAGTGGTAGTCCAGCAATAGTGGCAACGGCACTACGTCATACGTAACCGAGACGTTCCCTTTAAGTCGCTCACGTTCGAAGTAGTCGACTGATTGGGATCCCAATTAAAACGCCACTAGTGCTGCCGCCTTCCAGTGCCTAGACAAAAGCCTTGTGTTCCCCCCGCATTATTTGAAGCGGAGAAGGGACAGGTCTTAGGGCAGGGAAGTGCTGTTACACAAGACCACTGGGGAAGCGTTCTCTTTCGTTGGAAAGGAATACGCGGGTAACATACACATGAAATACACATATGGACTGAGCGGATGACCAGGCAGTACAACATACGGAATTTTACTGGGGTGGCTCCAGCCTATGACAGGGGGAGACTCAACCGGACAGTGACGGCAGAGCAGGTTCTGCCGAGGGAAGACACGGGCTTGCCGCAGGGAGTTGTACCGTGGAAGAATACACATATGGGATCGCGGTAGGGATCACAACATATGGACCCAGCCTAACACAGATTCACCAATGCATACGAGTGAAAGGCCTGGCTCGGACGCTCTGCCACGTCTCTTGCCGAAGGATATGGAGGAACTCGACAGGGTTTGGCTAATAAGGGTAACTCACTGGAGCAAGAATTGCGCACTTATCTAGTCCATAGGAGGGAAATGGCGTGGAAAGCCGACACTTCGAACGGGGGCTTACAGTGAAACTGACTTCATGTGAAGGGAGCCCACGGGAAGCAGCGGTTCGACACACATGCTAGTTCTCTAGCGAATGTGATAGATGTCGCCCAGCCCCCAACTCTATTTATCATCAGTTCAGCGAGGCACTCTGTGTCAACGCCTAGGAGGGAGCAATACACTCACTTGGGAGGAGCTCACCACCCAGGTGGGCATGTGCACCTTGGGAAATCCCCAAGATGAAGGCAACCACATGTAGTGGGCCAACCCCTGCTTGGAAACAGCCTTCCCTTCTACGGGTCTCCGTAACAGACAAGAGCTGGTCTGAGGTCAAGACTTTGCATTCTGAGTACGTATAACTGCAATGGAGCTGATGGACAGAGAAAATCCAGGGCTGGGTCTGCCTCCTCCGGGGCAGCGCTTGCAGGATCACCACATGGTTCCGTAGGAGAGGTAGGGGACATATGGGCACATATCCAGGCCGGGGTCTCAAATAACTTGAGAGTTAGCCCGCCCGAAATTTCAGGCACAATTGATTGACTGTTTCAATTCAGAAACTGATTGTTTCTCTAAAAACAGGATTTTTAACTCACGGCCTGCAGGGCTCAAGGGAGGTCTCTGCAGTGCGGTAGCACCAGAGATAAGTTCCAAGAGGGTAATGAACGGGCTCAAGGCAGATTCAGTCTCCTTTCTCCCCTCAGGAACCTGACGATCAAGTCGCACTTCCCACGGGTTTGTATCCACTGCATCCTGATGTGCGTCAAAACAGAGGCAACAACATTTTAAGGTGGAGGAGACAGCTCTCACTCCAGTCCATTAGCAGAAAAGAAAGCCCAGAAGTGATAGAACACCTTTGGGATCTCCTCACAGAGAGAAGACTCAATTCAACGAACAGGTTCCACTTCTAAGGGGGAGCAAGCCTCATTTTTTGAGAGGGTGCTCTCACAGAAGTGATGGTTTCTACAGCATAAAAATGATTGTGGTAATAACCAGAACCTACGCATCCTGTTCTTTTTAGAACCAGACCTGGAACTCTCCAAGGTCTAACCGCGGTGCCATCATGCCCCATCCCTGAGAATGTACTCAGAGGAAGGAGTCAGGAAGGGCTGTCGAGAGGAGAGGGTCTGGTTGGGCCAATAAGGGGCAACTTGCAAGTCCTGCTCCATCTCTTCTCTGACTTTAGCACAGTTGTGTGCAAGAAGGCTTACTGGGGAACACATTGCCAGCTGTGGCCAGAGTCTTAATGTGTCGAGGGGTGTCCACTCAGACAGAAGAAAAAACAACTGGCGGAGGGACGAGTCCGGAGGGGCACCAGATGTAACTGTGCAGCCCCGAAGTGGTCCCAAACAGCTGGACTGCCGGGGGGACGGAGTCTCCACTCTCTCTTGGCCAGAGACTGTCGTGGGGCTCGTCAGCGGCACGATTGAACAGGCCGGACGTAATAAGGGGAATGAAGCAACCTAAGAAGCTTCTGACTCCAAGGAGGAGGTGGCGGGCGAGTTGCAACATGCGAGGGGAGCATAGCTCAACGGTCGCCATGTTGTCTTTTCAGACCAGTACATGCTCGCTGAGCATGTCTCAAAGCATGGTGAACTGAAAGCAACTCGAGGCTACGGATGCCAATGCAGTCGGAAGGCCGCCCAGACCTCCGTTACTGCATGCCCTTTGTATGTGTCTCCTCAGCCGGTATTGATGGACACTTGTTCTAGGAGCCATTGACCCGGAGAATCAAAATGTTTGTTACGGACTGAGGGTTTGGCGGCAGGCCAGGGTGCTTTCACGCGGAGCGTGCCGCTCTGCCACGGCCACCTCGGGATTTGGCCGTAAAGTCACTGCTGAAGCGTTTCAGTGGGACCTTTTCTCACTTCTATACAGCACTAACCATCCACATACTCTTTTTCAGAGATGCGGTGGACCGAATCCATCTCCAAACTAGAGAAAAGATCCTTAGCTTGTGGAGTTTACTCTTTCCCAGTTGACCTGAGGACCCAACTGGCTATGAGCACTTGACGGGTAGGACTTTGTGCTGATACCTCACACCTTTCAAACGCATGAACACAGGGTGGCCTGTTGAGATCTGAAATACATGTCTCTCAGGTCGAACGCTGCAGACCAATCTTGGGGACGGAGAATTTGGAAATGCATCTCTGTGTAACAAACTGAACGGAGGCTTTCGAAAAAGGGCTATCTCAACTAACACTGGACCAAGATGGTCGTGACCCACCTCTCTAGGGTACAATGAAGTACGGGCTTATAGAAGCTGGCCTTAATATCGGCTGGAGGGAGTGGCTGCGATGTGCGCACACAAGACAGGTGTGATAAATATCACAAATTTTAGGAGCATATCTGCTCAACACCTAGATGTGATGAATGTCACTGAACATGGGCGGAAGCCGAGCGAAAAGGAATCGCAAGCCAAGTCTGATGGTATGGTTTGGGGCCATCTGGACCGGTTGGGAAGCATTTTTGCCTTCCACTAACTGGGCCATGTGCCAGGGGACCACAGACGTACCCGAGGTTGGGCAGCAAGGTGGAGGACAGGGACCCGGCTAGGAAGGCCCAAAGGCGGCCCGAAGCAGGGTCTGAGTGTGGTGCACAACACTTACCTGTCTCCAAGAGGCGGCCTGGCATGCGTGAGAAGGCAGATGACCGGGTCCTCGAACCGCACCCAGCTGCCGTGCTGGCAATCAAGAGGGGGCTGAGGGGTGCAAGGCTTTAAGGGGGTCACATACCGCCAGACTTGCCCTCTTGGAGCCCAGGATCAGAGGAATTTGCTCTTCCTTTGAAGTGTGGGTACCGCTCGCTCTGCTTTTTTGGGAGCCAGCGGTGGTATAGACCGTGTCGGCGGCCAGCCCAACCTGGGAAATTGGGGAGACCAGGAACCAAACCTTCTCCGCATCCACCATATCAACCAGGCTGAGCCAACGATGGCACTCCTGAACCACCAAGGTGGACATCCCTAGACCGATCGCGCATGTCACTTGTGCCCTGGAGGGCGAGGTCGGAATGCAGTGCGGTGCTCAACTATGAGCGCATGGTCTGGGCTACCCTCGTGCATGTCCATGAATGCCCTGGCCTGATAGACCTGTAGCAGCACCATGGCACGCAAAGAGGAGGCAGCTTGCCCACAGGCTTTGTAAGCTCTGCCCGTCGGAACGGACGAGAACTCACAGACCCTAAAGGATTAGTTCACCTCAAAATGAAAATTTCCTGATAATTTACTCACCCCAATGCCATCTTTCTTTCCTCAATGGAAGAGAAAATAGGATTTTTGCAGAAAACATTTCTGGATTTTTCTTCGAATAATGGACTTCAATGACAACCACTGTTTTGAAGTCCAAATCAATGCAGTTTCAAAGGTCTTTGAAGTGCATCAGCGGACTGTGCACGATCCCAGCTGAGGAGGAGGGTCTTGTCTAGCGAAACGATAGGTCATTTAAAAAAAAAATATATATATATATATATACTTTTTAACTACAACTGTGCGGATTGAGCTGATCTGCAACGCTCCAGGAACTACGTCATCACGTTGAAAGGTCATGCCCATGTTGTTGGAAGTACCGCCCTACTGTTTACAAAGCGACCAATACAATTTGAACTATCCTCCTTCGCACGGTCGAGTGGGTTGATACTTCCGCTGGCGCTGACATGACCTTTCAACGTGATGACGTAGTTCCCGGAGCATCGCAGATCCACATACTCTTTTGTAGTTAATTGTAGTAGCACAATTGTAGTTAAAAAGTATATATATATATATATATATATATATATATATATATATTTGTTTTTTTTTAAATGACCTATCGCTTCGCAAGAAAAGACCCTCCTCCTCAGCTGCGATCATGCACCGCATTTTTAAGCACTTCAAAGACCTTTGAAACTGCATTGATTTGGACTTCAAAACAGTGGTTGTCATTGATGTCCATTATTCGAAGAAATATCCAGAAATGTTTTCCTCTAAAAACTTATTTTGTTTTCCACTGAGGAAAGAAAGATATGGTTGAGGTGAGGTGAACTAATCCTTTAGGGTCTGACCACTCGAGCCCGGCAGCCTCAGTGGCCAATTTCAGCATAGCTGACAATTCTGGATCCGGCTCGGGCAAGTTACACTCCCAGAGGGAGATAATGCAGCCGAGTCATCATCTCCAGAGGCCAGCTCACCCTCCGATGCTGCTATCGACATCCTATCCTCTGGGGGAACTCCAATTGAAACAGCTAATCGGCCCATTACAGAGGGACCAGCGCGTTCAACAGAAAATCCCACTGGCTGTGGTGTGAGGGAGGAGTGAGGAGCCCACAGGGAATGGTTGACTGGGCGAGACATCCATTACTATCCTCCGATCACCCATCCTACACGGCACCCGGGGCATGGTAATGGGGACTCCAGCTTCGCGGACGAACGTGAGTCGCGATCTCAACACCGCTAAGCAATGGGAGCATGAACCGTCCACAAAAGCTGCTTCAGCGTGATGGAAGCCCAAACACGTGATGCAACAATTGTGAACGTCAGAGAGGAACAGGGAACGACCGCATCCAGAAACGCACGGGTGGAATGACATGTTGAAAAAGACGCAAACGGTCCCGTGTTGCTCTTTCAGGAAATGAAAAACTCTCACCAGTGCCGGAGCACACAGGGGAATGATCGCGGCAACACTGACAGGGATGGTGCAGCCTGTACCAGTGAAGCATTCACTTTCTTCACCCTCAATCGACCGTCAGACAAACAAACACAATTTTTACACAGAATTGTGATGCTGTTAAAACACCAGTTGAGAGCTCAGAAGGCTCGTGACCACCGCTGCACTCGCCTTGTAGAACACCCAGCTACGGGAGAGACTTCCTGAAGAGGGGCCGACACACTCGCTCTTTGAAATATAATAACACTTTTCAGAGACATCGACATGAAGACAGATCGGCTCCGAAGTGAAAGACAACTAGTGCGTGCATCGACTTCCGTATTTATACCCGCGCAGCGGGGGCGGAGTGTGTGATGCATTTCACGCACGCCAATGTGCATTGGCTCGTTTTAACAGTACTCGAAGGTGACAGGCTCCCTAAGCGTGATCCCAATCAGTCGACACGTCGACTACGTCGAACGTGAGCGACTTACCAAAAAAGGGAAAGGGAAAGAGCGAAAGGGAACCAAAATATTATTTTAGCCAAACCCATTTCAAACAAGATTATCTTATTATATTATTGTTACCTTATAGACTGAAGAATACATCTATTCCAGACACGGAAGACGATCTGATTTGAATTTACAACATATATTTTTACCACACAAACATGCTAGAAGTACACACATGATGAAATGAAGTTTTTCCAAATGTCAATTCTTCTTTTTCTCCCAAAGACGAACCCCAGCTGGCCAGCCATTGGCACCTTTCTCTGCCTCAGATGCTACCTCACCACAACTGCATTCTAAATAATGCCGCGAGTGGGGCTTGAGGAAGTGACTTCGCCTGCGTCTGCGCAGTGCAACCAGATGCAGCCCCTGAAGTGAGACACAGGAAACAGAAATACTGCAAAATATTAATAATAACGTGACTAAACGAGACGAAATAACGTCTCGTCTCGTTTTGGTCAATGAAAATGAAGAGACATTTTAGCATAATTTTTATTTTGTAAAACACATTTAGAGCTCTATTTTAACGATCTAAAACGCAAGTGTCAAGCGCAAAGCGCAAGTAACTTTGTGGGCAGGTCTTGGGCGCTGTTGCTATTTTACCGGCGGGATAAATTACTCTTGCGCCCGATGCAAGTTTAAAGGGGGTTGGTCTGAAATAGCTTCATTATTCATAGGTGTGGTTTGGGCGTAACGTGAAATAAACCAATCAGAGCATCATCCTACATACCCTTTAAGAGCAGGTGCGCATGTTGCATGGCGGATTGTTATAATTATGGCACATTTACCAGGCGCGCTTCAGAATCGGTTCACAACCGAGGAGATCGATGTTCTCGTCAGGGCCGTAAAAGAAAGAGAAGAGACATTGGGGATGGGACAAACCCACCCAAATCAATAGAAAAAAATATGAGAAAGCTCAACTTAACTGGTAAGTTAAAGAGTAAGGTTTTTAATGTACTTACATTATGGTAAAGGTGATTTCGCAGTCTTCAAATCTTTTTTTCCTGGTTCTTGACGGACAAACTAATTTGTCAGATGTCCTTATATACATATGTGTCTTGCCACTATTGGGCAAACAGGTCTGATCCGTCACTACTACAATTTGCCTGAAAAATTTGGGTAAATGTGTAAGCTAGATTTATGCCTATTTTTTCACATCTTCATGGACACCACAATGATTTCCCCCATTTGGTAATATTTTTCCTTGTTATAATGTATGATTTGCAAAAATGAAAATTGCTACATCTGTGTTGATGAGAGAATCAAATGTATGCGCGTTGTGCAACCGCTACATTATGGCCAAGCATGCGCGCTTAAAATAGCATTATGAACATTTGCGCCGGGTGCAAGATAGAGCCCTTAGTCTCGTTTTATTCGTCAACAATATTGCATTATACATTTAATTATAGTCATCGTCACATGACGTTGCGTCTCGTCTCATTTTCGTCCCGTAGCCTAATAAAGGTTCATTGACGACGATATTTAGTCATAATTTTCGACGATGAAAGCAACAGTAGGGGAAGTGATAAAAAATTTCTGTATTATACATTTTTCAAGGCTTGTTCCTTGGTACCTATTTCATGGTTGGCGTTCTCTAGCCACCAGGTACTGTTTTGTGCAAATGAGCGGCCGGATCGCATTGAGGGTTTTCTGTTAGAACGGTGTTGTGTTAGCGGCCCCAAAGTTAATAACTAATGATCTTCGCAACGGAAGTGAAACTATCAATCAAAACTTACTTACATGGACAATAACTTTATCCTAGAGCTGCAGTAAAGCCAAAACAATCTGCTACTGTAATTTCCTATTATCACTGTAAAGCTGCTTTGAAACAAACCATATTGTTAAAAGCGTTATATAAATGAAGGTAGCTTGACTTCTCGATGCACCAGTGTCGCCTTTTTGGCACCTCCGTCGAGATGGTGATGGGAAAGTTTCAGAGAGGCGAAGGTACGCTCGGCTGCATTAAATCTTACATAAATCTGCACACTTCCTCACCTCAGGCGCTTCTTCAGCCCTGAGGCTGGACCTGTGATGAGGGATTCCTTCAATTTGGAACCCCTCTGTAGGTCTGGCATCGGGTTTGGTAGTAAGTGGGCTCTTTCTACCTCTTTATGGATATAGGCCTCCATTTTGTGAATGTCGTTTAGGGCATCGCTCTATGGGCAGCAGGTTGAGCTCTGTAGGTCTCCTCCCTTTACGAGAGTTTTTTAGTTAGGTTGAACAGTAGACCTCGGTTCCCTGTTAGAAAGTATTAAGGGATGTGTTAGGTAGGGTTTTTATAGGAGTGAAATAAGGCCCTGAAGTTCCCAGATATAGGTAGGCTATGCATACTCTTCCCATACTGCCCTACAAAGGCAAAAGACCTTAAGTCGCTAGAGTGTGGAACTGAAAAAAAAATGACTTTAAAGATTTTTAGTTGTCCCGCCAAATTAATTATAGGTAGACCACTGGAAATCTGGCAATTAGATGTTTTAGTAATACAAATTATCTACATAAAAAATATTGAGCTCAAACTTGACTTTTGACCACTATTTTACAGTTACTGTACTGTGCCTTTGTATTGTCAGCAAAAAGCGAGAAGTCATGCCAAGGCAAAAGTCAGTAACTTCCACATTATCAATATTTGGTTGCTGATCACCATTAACAAAATAATTATAGTAACACCTGTATAAAATCTAGTGATCATGGCATTTATATTGTATGATTTACAATTACTTATAGACATCTACTTTTTGCTATGCTGTTCTTTGGTTGCATTCTGGTGGCATTATTAATACATTAGACATGACAAAATACCTCCATAGCAGTAAAGAGTAGCTATATTAAATTGGTACCGACTGGCATAAGACTTGCTAAACGGGCATTCAAAATGATCAACAGATCCTCGAGCACATTCGACCTGGGGACTGGAATATAATATTCGTGTTCGAAGGTGTCATGCTCCTTGTACGTTCACGAAAAGTAGCCTACTAAGTAGGAACGCAGTCCTTTCCCCATTGAGACTCAGTGGGGAGCGTGTTCTGGACTACCTAGACGAATGCATGTATAGCACAACCTTCTGTGTTCTTCGTCTTTTCAGTATGCAGTGGTTTCAGCTGTCTGCCCTATTATTGTGCTTGTGCACATCGCTCGTGATTGTTCAGGGCGGTGCTAAAGGCGCCGGCGAAGTTTTGGACCTCTGCCAGCTAGATGCATGATTGTTTCAACCAGGTCTGGTACCCGAACTGGGTGGGGTAGGGCTTTAGTTCTTTGTTGTAGGCTACTATTCACCTGCTAGGCATGTGTAACATTTTTCTGTCAACTCTGCATAATATCCTTCGCGATCGATATCGCACGTTTGTCGATGGAGCTGGTTCAGACCATACTAAATGTTTTGACCGGATTTGTGCAGGATAAAGCTCTGAGGACATCATAAGTTACAGGGACTGATGGCAGCTGTATAAAGTACACTACACCGTAATTTCAATTTTAATGGAGAGTAAAACAAAGGCAGAACACCGTACAATCTGATAGGTAGGTAGCATTAATTTTGATTGAACGCCGGCACCGTAACTTCCTATTGACGCACGGCTAAACAAAGGCAGAGTACCGTAACTCAATATTACCCCTTTTCCACCAACAAGAACCATGTGCTGGTTCAGAGCTAGAGCTAGTGCCGGTTCGGAGTTGGTTCGACTGACGAGCTTTCAAAGAACCAGTTTGCCTTTCCACAGGCTAGAGAGCCATCACAGAGCCAGATCTTACGTCACTGTATACATCTCATGTTGCCCAGCAACGCTAGCGCGGCACACACAAACACACCAGGCTTGTTCGAGAGGGTTCGGCACTGTGAATCTCGAACTGAGAGAGCGATCCAAAAGCAGAAGGAGTCGTATGCTCTCCAAACACTCCCACAGCTCCGATCAGTCCATGCCGCTCAGATGCTTCTCGAACAAGCCTTCCATCAACAATGGCGGTCGTTGCGTTACTATTTATGCTCATGGCTTTGCAAACCTACATCGGTATCCAAACACGGCGAATCCAGCACGTTCGTGCAGCTCGCCGTAACTTGCATTAACGGAGATTACAATCTAGCTGCTATTAGCACGATTAGCTGCTATTTAAAAAATGGCGGTCACGAGTTTGTTTGTCTTGTTGGTCACGGTAAGCCCGCCCCCAGCCGCTGACGTAAGCGGTTCTTACTTCTAGACCAGCAATGATTTGGTGCTACTTAAGAACCACTTTTACTGGTTCGGAGCTGGTGCTTTGGTGGTCGAAAAACAAAGAACCAATTTGAAACTAAGCTCTGGCTCCGAACCAGCACCAGCTCTGCCTTGGGGGAAATGGGGTATATGAGCGTTCCAAAACAAAGCCAAAGAGCGGTAACTGGTGTTACGGTGTTCTTCTTTGGTTTCTCATGGGCTTTTGGAAGTTGCTCTGACATTTGTGCTTTTTTCAGTTATTTATAAACATGTTAATGGCAAAGGTGTAAATTCACTCTACATAGCACAAACGGGGCTACCGTAATATGTGAGCAACATGTATGTACATGTTTGTATTTTTTAGAGAATAATGTTTATACGTGGTTATTGAAAAAACTAAACTTAAAGTGTCTGAAATAAGGCCACAAAACACATACTAAATATGTGTCCACAAGAATTTTGACTAATGAGTGTTGTTGCCTAGAATTTTTGCTTCAAAATGATCTGAAAATCATTATACATTTTCTCATACGTATTAAAAAAGGTAAGGATTCATAAGTTTGAATATTTGAACAAACACTATAATAACATCTTAGTTGATAATTCAATATACCTACTTTATTTTTGACAAAACATCATACTATAGTATATTTAACTATGAGCAGAAATTGGTGAACAAAAGCGTACCTATTTAATGTGACAGTAGTCTTTTTTTAGTCAAAACTTTATAATTTATCCAAAACTAATCACAAAATCTTGTCTAAACATTCATATTTAGTCTGTAACATATTGTGTATGATATATTAGCATATACATGTGAATTTGCAGTTTGTTGCTTATACAGACATTTTATTTCAACATATTTCAGTCTATTTATACTCATATTAGTAGGCTATAGCAATATAGTTTGGATGTGTTCAAGTAAACATAACGTTTACTAATGTAGGTGCGAGAGTGAATGAACGGCACAGACACACGCTGTATAACTGTAGTAAACAAAGCGTGCGCGCCTGTGCGTTCATTCATCATTTAGCCTAAACACAGACACGCAATTCATATTTAAACAGTCTTTTTGCGGTTTACAGTCAGACACTATTCAATATCGCGATTAGAACAAAGCACTTAAGAATAAATGACTTACTACATCAGCTGGATCCGTTGCTCCTCGAAATGAAACTACCAACACTTCTGGTACATTTTCCAGGGTTATTAGATAGTATTATTCCTCACAGCGTAGGGATACGCTGTGTACACAGCTGTAGTAAGATACTTACTAAACACGATGTGTTTTATAATCCAGCTGGTGGGCGTTGGCTTGTTTGAATGGCTTGCCTTAGATTTGATATTCATTTGCGTTTGAATACCGCGCGCTCTCCGTGGGCGTGGCACATTAATGCGTAATCAGGTATAATGAGCTGGAAAGAATAAGACTGACATCTCTCTCTTTTCATACATATTACATAAACTGAGAATATTTGTTTTTTTATATAAATTAATTCATTTAAAAGAAGAGAGTTCAAGCTTCATTATGGAAAAACACTCGTGCCTGTATGACAAGTATTCGCGGAATTACAGTTAATTTTCAGACGCGTTTCAGAATGGACTAAACTGACAGAGAGAAGGCAGAATGTCATGATTCTGCCATCATGTCCTTGTATTCTTCTAGTATTGTGGCAGGATCATGACAGACCCATGTTTTATGTACAAGCGCATGGTCTGTTGTTTGGGCCATGTGCTTGTGTTGTCTCGTTACGTAACCCCGCCCCCTTGTTATCCTCGTCTTGTCATTATTGTCTAGTCAGTTTCACCTGTCCTTGTCATTAGTGTTCCCTTTATAATCCCCTTGTGTTTGCTGTCCTGTGTCAGTTCATTGTTTGACTTGTCATATGTTGTGTGAGTCATTGCTAGATTTACCTGTGAGTACCATTTGAGAGTTTTGTGTAGTGTATTTCTGATCCTGTTTCTGTTATTAGTTTATAGTCTAGTTTGTCAAGTGTTAGTCTAGTTTAGTCTTCCCTTGTCAGAGTTGTCCTTGTTTTACCCCCTCGTGGGTTTTGTTTTCCCTGTTTTCTGTCTGCAATAAACGTTCTGTGTTTGCATACTGTCTGCGCCTGGGTTCATCCGCCAACCTCATGACAGAATGAACTGACCAAAGAAGAACCCAGCAGACCGTTTGTCCTTCTCTGCCAGGCATCGTCTGAACCCCCTTGAAGAAGTCTGGTTGTCATCCCCCCTCAACAAGAAGAGTGTCACCCTTCCATACTCACCCGAGGGTGAGTGGATCTTGTCAAACTTCTCCCAGTTGTATGACCACTTCTCCCGGGAGGAGTCTGGGGCGGCGTCCTCGAGGTCTTTACCTTCTGCCTGTCTTCCTGTCATCCCGGAGGGTCGTATGATAGGCGTTGCGACGCTTGGGGACCAGGCTGGTTCCCCCACGACTCCAGAGGCGTCTTCCACACCCACTGACCTCCGTGGTAAACGAGGGAGACGGGTTTCGTGGGATTCCCCTTCGGAATCATGGTCATCTGAGCTCACCCTACTAGAAGTGGTCTTCCCAGTTCCTGTTTTGTCTTCCGCTGAGCCCGTCCAGCCGATCACGAGTCCTGTTGTGACCATTGCTTCCCGACCTAGGAGAAAGAGGAGGAAGAGGGGAGCCTCCCATCCTTCGTCAAGCGCTGTTCCAGAGCCCGCTACTGCAAGCGCTGTTCCAGAGCCCGCTACTGCAAGCGCTGTTCCAGAGCCCGCTACTGCAAGCACTGTTCCAGAGCCCGCCTCTGTGAGAGCTGCGGCCGATCAAGCTGCAGAAGCAGTCCTGCAAGCGGTGTCTGCTCATAAGCGGATGCCTATCATTGTTGCTGCCGAGACTCTAGCAGACTACCTTGCCAAGCTTGTCAAGATCCTCGATGTGCCCGTCATGTCTTGTCCCGAGCCCACTGTGTCTGTGAGCTCTACTCCCAAGCCTACCACTGTGAGCGCCGCACCCGATCCTGTCCCTGTTAGCGCTGCACCCAAGCCTGTCACTGGGAGCGTTGCACCCAAGCCTGCCACGGAGAGCGCTGCACCCAGTCCTGCCCCTTCACCTGCTATGTCCCCCGTCAGGAGTCCCATTTCCTCATCCTCTGTGTCCTCCGTGTCTGAAACTGTTCCTGCTACCACTGAAGCAGTATCCTAGTCTGTCTTCCCGGTCGCCCCTGTCTCCACGAATTCTCGGACTGTTTCCCCGTTTGTCCCTGTTTCCAGTAGTCCCCGGACTGTTTCCCCGTTTGTCCCTGTCACCACTAGTTCTCGGACTGTTTTCCCTGTCTCCACTAAGCCCCGGACTGTTTCCCCCAAGACCTCTCCTCGTGTGTCTCCGTCTAAGCCTGCCCAGAGTCCTCGTCCTCAGCCCTCATCCCGTGGACCCAAGATCCCCAGTCTTCCCATCTTCCCTGGACCTCCCCCCATGAACCCTGTGATTCCTCCACCTCCCCTGCCATGTTTGATGTTTTTATTGTTCCACCCTAACCATGTAATTGTTTATTCATGTATGCCGTTTTTAGTGTTTTCCATGTTTTGTTGGTTTTTGTCTATGTCTCGTTCCGTCTTGTCTTGTGCTTAGTGTCTCTTTGAGCGTCTGGAAGCCGCTCCTTAAGCGGGGGGTTCTGTCATGATTCTGCCATCATGTCCTTGTATTCTTCTAGTATTGTGGCAGGATCATGACAGACCCATGTTTTATGTACAAGCGCATGGTCTGTTGTTTGGGCCATGTGCTTGTGTTGTCTCGTTACGTAACCCCGCCCCCTTGTTATCCTCGTCTTGTCATTATTGTCTAGTCAGTTTCACCTGTCCTTGTCATTAGTGTACCCTTTATAATCCCCTTCTGTTTGCTGTCCTGTGTCGGTTCATTGTTTGACTTTGTCATATGTTGTGTGAGTCATTGCTAGATTTACCTGTGAGTACCGTTTGAGAGTTTTGTGTAGTGTATTTCTGATCCTGTTTCTGTTATTAGTTTATAGTCTAGTTTGTCAAGTGTTAGTCTAGTTTAGTCTTCCCTCGTCAGAGTTGTCCTTGTTTTACCCCCTCGTGGGTTTTGTTTTCCCTGTTTTCTGTCTGCAATAAACGTTCTGTGTTTGCATACTGTCTGCGCCTGGGTTCATCCGCCAACCTCATGACACAGAACGCGCATCATGTTTGTTTTTCTTTATTTGTCGAAAAGCACAACACTTTGTTTTTATTGTGAGTATCCACAAAAAAATAGACACTTATCAGGATCTAATGATGTACAACACTTAATATGTAAGATCAAAATCAACAGAGTATTTTGAGTTTCTTTTGAACTGATAAGAAAAAAAGCGAGACTAGAGGGTTGAGACAACCCATTATTTTCTCGAAAAAACAACGGAATTGACTCACGATACTTATCCACATGTTAAAGGAGGTCTTGAATGTGCCAAAAATATCAATAACTCATTTTCATCCAAAAACGAAGTTAGTCTTTTGCCTTTGCACGGAAGCATAGGTCTCCTCTGATTTAGAGTCGTCAGGCTTATATAGTGGGTAGTGTCAATCTGTGGAAGTGAACAGGCTGGCCTTATTATATGAAAAATTTCAAGTCAGGCCACCATTGATCCAAGCATCAAACAGACATTTCTGTGTGAGAGAGTTTCCTCCCTATCGGGAGTTGTTCTACTGAGGCCACCACTCTGTCAAGCTTCAGATAAAACTACAAAATCAAGTGCTGGCCCTCGTCAGGCAACCTTGATAGCCACCTTATACTAGAGCACTAGTTCTCCTCTCACTTTGAGAGTCGTTTTTAAGATTATCAATCTTAACTTCAGACATATATATTCGTGTGAGGGCCGCCTCAAATCTGGCTTAGGCTTTGTATGTAGGATTTTTGGTGGTGGTCTGCTGAGCATTCTCGCCTCGAGCGAGGTTCCTTAGGTAGGTTCCTTAGACCATCAGGAAATTTTATTCCTGTAAATCTAGTTTTTCCTAGTACCAGCCTCCTCTTACTACAAGAGACGTCTGGCCAAGGCTCACCTTTTGCATTAGGTTTAAATGATAGTGGTGTAACAGGGTAGATAGCAGCATAGGTAGCAGGCTACCTTCTATAAGCCTCCCATGCAGATATCTATGGGCATTGTCAAGTCTTTCTCTCTGGAGAGTAAGCAGTGTGCTCAGGCCTCCGCCCTTTACAGCATCGAGTGTAGTAGCTGGCAGCAAGGCCTTAAGTTAAAAAGGATTTTTCTTCGCCCCTTGAAAATAAGAATTAAAGTCATATGGTTAAATGCCGTTGGCCACTTACTGAAGCCTCCATTCCCTTGGGTTTAGTAGAAAATATAAAATCTGTCTTGTAAAAGTACAAGATAATAGGCCTTGACACTGACGCATCCTTCAGGGTCATGCTGATAGTGCTCCCCTTATTAGGGTCCCTTTAGATTGTCCAGCCTTCACAGGGCCTTGAAGCACTGTGTAGATCCAGGATCGAGTAGAGTTACTCCCCTCATTTGCAAGGGTTAAAAAAGCGCTATGCTGAATTCTACTCTCCATGATGCCCATTTCTATGATCCGATTTGTGAGTGATTACTACTATTAATTGCAGTTTTTCCCTATTGGGTTTTTAGAGAATCCGTTTAAGAAACAGACAGGTTGTTGTCAAGACTAGGTCAGTAAATTTGACCAGGTCAGCCTCACTGGTTGCATGTGGGGTTGACTTTATGTTCCCCTCAGAAAGTGACTGGATAGGACTCCTTTCGAACCCCCTGGCCATATTCCCTTAAAGGAACCCCTTCCATGGAAGCTGTTGATTCCAAGTCTTTGAGCGGCCTTGGTAGGCCTCCATTGTATCGGAGGCCTCTTTGGGTCTTATAGCTTAGGCAGTGACTGTAGGTAATAATGTCACTGACAGCCTGTGTGTGACCCGAAGGGGGAGTGTTTCTTGGCATTTTCTGTGTAAATGCCATTTCTGACGTTTCTGTCACAGGCCATAATTGGCATGCACTCCCCTCAGCATGGTGGGATTGTACATCGTTTCCCATAGCGTCATCGACGAAGTGCAAGTTCCCTTTTGAAAGGGAACGTCTAGGTTACGACTGTAACCCCTGTTCCCTGAGAACAGGGAACGAGACACTACGTTGTTCGCCATGCCTCGGGGATGCCTGCTATTGTAGTCTGTCGCCATTCAATATCGATTGCCGTGATTGGATAGCTTTTCAGACACCAGTTCACGTGGATGGTGTTCCCCATAGCGTCATCGATGCAGTGTCTCGTTCCCTGTTCTCAGGGAACAGAGGCTACAGTCATAACCTAGACGTTTAGTCCTATTCAGTGTCTACTCAGTTCTTTTTGGCTCGACTCTTGTATTCATTAATTCATTAATTAATCATTGTAATTCAATAATTAATAAACTCTATGAAATATTAATAATCAATAATAACTTGTTATAATTGATTATGAATATTTGGATCAGTTAATAGAATTAACTTAATGTTGTAAATTAATATTACAATCAATTAACCTGTTTGTGTTTTGAACCAGAGTTCATCTCTCTCTCTCTCTCTCTCTCTCTCTCTTTCTCATGCAGACACACACGCACACTTCCACACACACACACACGCTCGCATGCACACACGCACTCTCAGCTGATTCTCATCGCAATCAGCGCTCACACTGATTGTCACCACACCTGTTTTTCTCTTAACCTGATTTTGTCACATTCTCTGTTTCATTGCCAGATTATTGTTGCTTCGTAAGGCTCGTTCCTGTTTGTCTTGTCCTGTCTCGTCTACTTATTCTGTGTTCTGCCCAGCCATCCAGCTGCCTGTGGTCTTCGACTACTACTCAACCTGCTGCTTGACAACTACTCTGCCGTGCAAAGGCAAAAGACCATAACATCGTTTTGGATCGAAAATGAGTTATTTATATTTTTGCCACATTCAAGACCTCCTTTATCATGTGGATAAGTAGCTTGAGTCAAATCCGTAGTTTTTTTGAGAAAATAATTGGTTGTCTTAACCGTAACATCCAAAAGCCCATGAGAAACCAAGGCAGAACACCGTAACACCAGTTACGGCTCTTTGGCTTTGTTTTGGATCGCTCACGCTTGAGTTACGGTACTCTGCCTTTGTTTAGCCGCGCGTCAATATGAAGTTACGGTGCCGGCGTTCTGTCAAATAATGCTACCTACCAGATTATACGGTGGTCTGCCTTTTTTTTACTCTCCATTAAAATTTAAATTACGATTTAGCCTGTGTAGAGCTGTGTACAGCTGCCATCAATTCCTGTCTTCTGATATCCTCCGAGTTTTGTCCTGCACTAATGCAGTCAGAACATTTAGTATGGTCTGAAACCGCTCCATCGACGTGCGATAACGATCGCGAAGGATATATGCAGAGATGACAGAAAAATGTTACACATGCCATATCAGGTGAATACAACAAAGAACTAAATCCCCACCTCACCCAGTTTGGATACCGGACCTGGTTGAAACAATCATGCATCTAGCTGGCAGAGTGCCAAAACTTCGCCGGCGCCTTCAGCACCACCCTGAACCCGGTCGAGCCGACGGACTAATATATCACAGGGAGTGATAATAATGAAGCTTAATGGTATATTGGTGCATAGTCTACAACAAAAGGAAGCAAGAAGTGTTGGTGCATACAACATCAGACCAGCTTTTATAAGCAGGTTACAAATACAATCACAGCGTCCGGAAAAAATCCGTGGGACGAGCGAAGTGCACAAGCACAATAATAGGGCAGACAGCTGAAACCACCGTATACTGAAAAGACGTGAAACACAGAAGGTTGTGCTATAAATGCATTAGCCATCTAGGTAGTCCAAAACGCGCTCCCTACTGAGTCTCAAGGGGGAAAGCACTGCGTAGGCTACTTTTCGTGAACGGACGAGGAGCGTGACACATTCGAACACAAATCTCGGTAAGCGCCTGTGAAAGTATGCATCTTTTAGATCAACCGCTATAAACCAGTCTCCGGGTCGAATGTGCGCGAGGATCTGTTTTATTGTGATCATTTTGAACGCATGTTTAGCAAGTCTTATGCCACGCGGTACCACTTGAAAAAACTCTTCATCCCATGGAGGTATTTTGTCATGTTTAATGTAGGCTATTAATATAGAGCCACCAGAATGCAACCAAAGCACAGGATAGCAATAAGTAGATGGCTATAATTGTAAATCATACAAAATAAATGCCATGATCACTAGATTTTATACAGGTGTTGCTATAATGATTTTGTTAATGTTGATCAGCAACCAAATATTGATAATGTGGAAGTTACTGACTTTTGCCTTGGCATGACTTCTCACTTTTTGCTGACAATACAAAGGCAGAATACAGTAACTTTAAAATAGAGGTTAATAGTCAAGTTTGAGCTCAAGATTTTTTTATGTAGATAATTTTCATTACTTAAACATCTAATTGCGCGATTTTCAGTGTCCTACCTATAATTAATTTGGTGGGACAACTAAAAATCTTTTGAAGTCATTTTTCTCAGTTCCATACTCTAGCGAGTTAAGTTATTTTGCCTTTTGTAGGGCAGTACTGCTCTGGGTCTGAGTTATATCCGCTGACCACTGCTACCCAGCTTGGGCATCACTGCTATTCTGTGTCATTACGCCAAGTCTATTGTGATACCAGTTCAGCGCCAGCCTGGCGGCTGACTGCATTTGTTCATTCCTTTATTAAAGACTTTGTTATTACCTGCATTCACTCTTGGGTCCTCTGTTTATCCAGACAGTTTGTCTCATGAACAACAGTGTTAATTGTTTATTAATTCTAAGAAATGTACATTTCCGGGGTATGGGAAATGTCTTTCTTACTTTATAGTACTACTAAGAGCAAGTAGTCCAGTGTGACTTTTCCACTGCATGGTACGGTACGGTACGGTTCGGTTCGGTACGGTTCGACTCGGCGCGGAACGGTTCGGCTCGCTTCGCTTTTCCACTCCTTCAAAGTGGGTGGGACTGATCGTTATTTGCGCCGCCTCTATTGCCATGACATCATCGTAAACGCGCCAAATTTCAAACGCAAAACACAGGAACAATGGAGCCTATCGAGGGGATGGTGTTCCTGATTCTCGGCATGTGGATGTTTTTAACTGCAAGACGGAGAAATGTGTTTAAAATGAGGCTGATGGCAGCAAAACAAAATACTGCTAAAAAAAACAAAAGAGTCTGGGAACTCTTACAATGAAGCGCAGATGACGACATCACTCAGTTTGCCCGACGGCGCACTAGGGTAAGCTAATCTTGTTTAGGGTCTCAATCGCTATATCGTCACAAAGCATATAATGAATTTAGCTGGCAATATTATGTATTAAGAAGTGTATTCTGTGTATTTCAGATGTATCATATTTCGCAAAGTCGCCGCCACAGACCATCTGTTTGGACGTTTAACAGAGCTTCTGAGTGGTGGGATGTGATTGTTCCTGGTTTTACAAACACGCAGTGGTTGGAGAACTTTAGAATGTCGGAAGAAACGTTTATCCATTTGTGCAACAAACTGCGTCCTGCGATGGAGCGACGGGACACAAACTTCCGCGTGTGTGTACCTCTAAAGAAGAGAGTAGCCATTGCACTGTGGAAGCTTGCAACCGGCTCTGAGTACAGAAGTGTTGGACATCTTTTTGGAGCAAGCATTTCATCTGCGTGTCGGTGTGTTCAGGAGTTCTGTGCTGCAGCAGAGATGTTGTTGGTGCCTGAACAAATTCGTTTTCCAGATCAGGAGAGGTTTAAAGAAATGGCTGCCTACGTTGAGAACAGATGGGGACTCCCACAGTGTATTGGTGCTATTGATGGATCACACATACCCATAATAGCACCACAACACTATCACTGTGACTATTTCAACCGTAAAGGCTGGCACTCCATCATCCTTCAAGGTGTTGTGGATGGGAAGGGACTTTTCTGGAATGTTTTCACAGGACTGCCTGGAAGCCTGCATGATGCTCGGGTTTTGAGACTGTCCACGCTGTGGGAGGTGGCAAGCCGTGGAAACCACATACCAGCTAGCACCAAAAACATTGATGGGGTGAATGTTGGCTACTACATCCTTGGAGACTCTGCCTATCCCTTGCAGAACTGGCTCTTAAAACCATTCATTGACACTGGACGGCTGACAGCGGACAGGGGGTCTACAACACGAAAATATCCAGAGCACGTGTAGTGGTTGAAAATGCTTTTGGAAGATTAAAAGGAAGATGGCGTTGCCTTATGAAAAGAAATGACTGTTCGGTCGACCTTGTGAAATCTATGGTGCTGACATGCTGTGCTCTACATAACCTTTGTGAGAGTCATGGAGAGGCCTATGAGAGTGCATGGGATCCACCTTCAGCAGTAGAACCTGTGCTGGCACCGCCACAGCCTGTAGAGGAGGAGGGCAGGGATGTCCGTGAGGCTCTGATGCGTTACTTGAACAGTTGACTATGTCTGTTCTGTAAAGTGTGTGGTCAATAAACTTTTGTGCAGTATTTGAAAATGTTTCCCTTGCATATTTCTTAACCCCTTTCACGGAAAAGATCACAGATTATTTTAGTAAAACATTTCACCAATCGTTAAAACATCACACTCTTACTTGATCTGGAAAAACTTTCCCTCATTATAAAGATTTAAGACTCCAGCTTTGATATTCAACCACTTTTATGATACATCTGCTTTGCAGTGACATTAAATTCTTAATTTATTCCAGGAGTGCGAAATTATTAATTTGTAACATTTGATATTTTGAATAGGAATCATCACTCATAATGCAGTCAATCATGTTTTCTCAGGTTTATTTGTGTTCACTTACATGCAATATACAGCATCTGGAGAAATAATTATCACATGTTTTTTAAATATTTTATCATACAGAATAATATTTCTGTTAATTTTATGTCATAACACTATTTTAAACCGTGACCGGAATCTGATACAAATACTCGATGGTGGTTTAAAGTGAGTTTTAAGTAAAAGTGTATTATTAATATTTTATATTGTGTAAATGTAGCTTGCTGATACCTGTTGCTTTAATCCACCTGCTGGAAAAGCTATTCTATTACATAATTCAATTTGTTAAAAGAATTCACGTAAGGTCCCAAAAATATGTATAAGGTCCCAAAAATATGTATATATTTTGTTTTTAAACAAGACTTAAAATAATAGGTGGATTTTGCATGTATAGTAGGATGACATGGGTGTCGATGGCTAAGCATAATGCCAGAATAAAGGCTATAATGGCTGAATTCAAACAAAAGAATAACGATAAAAGAATAATGAAGATTAAGTCTCATACCGGCAGAGGTGTGAAAGGTATGTCTATTGACTACAATAAAGCATGAATGGGACAGTTCTCCTCACCCAACATTAGTCAATAGACTGTAAATGGGTGTCTACAGGGCAATAAAATATTTGATAAGAATCTAATCAGCCTTCTCTTAAAAAAAACTCCCCATATATACTCCACAGCATGGATATTTTTAAGAAATCTTCAGATTTAAAATGGAGCAGGAACCCAGGTTCCCTTTCGTTGTCACTCCGAGTTACGTCGGATGACGACGAATGGGGTTTCGCTTAGAAAGCCTATCAACTTCGAGTATTACAAAACGAGCCAATGGCAAAGAAATGCCATGGGTCTGCGGAATTTGCATGGCGTGACTCCGCCCCACCTCGTGGGTATAAAAGGAGGAAGCCGGCAGCAAGCAGATATGTTTTCGCTTCGGAGCCAAGTGTATTCTTCTCTCCACAAGCCATCTCTGAATTGTCAGCTTTACAAACGAGTACCTCGAGTGTTGGTGTGACGGCGATCTACGGCGAGAGCGTGCTTCCTGCTGATCTGTTGCAGTGGTCTGCCAGTCGGTGCGTTTCTCCCCGGGTGCTTCAACACTTGAGTTTTCTCTCACTAAAAGAGCTTACACGTGGCACGTCTTTTTAAAGATGTCTCGCCCGTGTACTTCTGGTTGCGGCAGATTGGTATCGGACTCTGATGGGCACGAGCGTTGCATAGTATGTTTGGGCATTGATCATGCTAGAGCAGCGCTCGTGGATGACTCATGTTCTCTCTGTGGGAACATGACCATCGCGTCATTACAGTCGAGACTCCGTGAACTCGCAAGAGTCAGAGTCCCCTCATCCACCCCCCGTCCTGCGGCTGGTGGCCAGGGTGATCTGAGGGTTACGGTCTGGAACCAGGCGCCGACTATGTGTCCGCGACCCCAGCCCCCCTCTTCAATGACGGTGCCCGCTAGTGAACTGCTGATTCCCGCGGGTCTACCCTCTGGTGGCCCGCGTGCTTCAGTTGAAGCTACAGAGGAAGATGCCATGTCTGTTGCAGCATCACTAGGCGGGTTTGACTCTTCGCGAAGTGAGGGCTCGTCACAGCTGCCACCTTCCGGTGTGCATACGGCTGTGCTCGAGTCTGATCCGGAGATGACGGCCATGCTTTCCCGGGCAGCCGCGAGCATCGGACTTGAGTGGAGGCCTCCACCCTGTCCTGAGCGCTCGCGGCTGGACGATTGGTTTTTGGGTAAGGCCGCCGACCCTCGTCCTCGGCAAACCCCATTACCTTTCTTCCCGGATGTGCATGATGAGATCTCGAAGTCCTGGAAGACCCCCCTGTCTTCTCGGGACCGCTCGCTGGTCTCATCCGCCTTTCCTCCCCTCGATGAGGCAGCTGCCCGTGGGTACACTGGGCTTCCCCCGGTTGAACGCTCTGTTGCCATGCAACTATGTCCTCAGAGTGCTTCTTCTCGGGGCGAGCCTAAGCACCCATCCAAAGCCTGTAGATTTTCGTCGACCCTGGTGGCGAAGTCTTACAGAGCGGCGGGACAGGCGGCTGCTTCACTGCATGCTATGGCCACTCTGCAGGTCTACCAGGCCCAGATGCTCAGAGACATGCACGAGGGTAGGACAAACCCAGGGCTCTTTGATGAGCTGCGCGCCGCGACCGACCTTGCTCTCCGGGCGACGAAGGTTACCGCGCGCTCCCTGGGTTTGGTGATGTCCACAGCTGTGGTACAGGAGCGACATCTGTGGCTGAACCTGGCTGACATGCGGGACGCTGAGCGGACCCGTCTGCTTAACGCCCCCTTGTCCCAGGCCGGCCTCTTCGGCGGTGCAGTTGAAGACTTTGCCCAACAGTTTTCAACTGCCCAGAAACAGACCGAGGCCATCAGACACATTCTGCCCCGCCGGCCCGCTGCTGCCTCCACCTTGCCGGCCGGGCAGACGCCTCGACCTGTTTCCCGCCGAGGGCGCCCTCCTGCGGCTCCCGCCCCTCCCGCCCGGACCACGCAGCAGCCTCCACCCAGGGCCGGTCGCGGAGGAAGCCGTAAGAAGGCGCCCCAGCCCTCTCCTGCCCCGCCCCCCGCTAAACGCCGGGCCAAGCGGCGCTCCTGAGGCGGACTGCTCAGGGATGATGATTGTTTCGCTGTAGGTGGTAGCAGGACCACTCCTTCCCCCGGGGGCCGGGGGAGAATCTTTTGTTCTCCACTCCCCGCTGCTCACCCACGGTGAATGTGGTTAAAGTCAGAAACAATCCCCTCTTCCCTGAGCTCACAGAGTTCTCGGGCGACACAGAGCGCCGCCCACAAGCCGTGCTCTCCTCGCCCCCCTCTGTCCCAGAGGCGGTTGACACGGCGTGCCGTCCACGGACCGCTTCGCCCCTGTCCCCCTCTGTCGCCAGACCCCTGGCAGAGCAGGCCCCCGCGGGACGACCAGCCTGGTCCTCCCCTGGCCCCCTCTGCCAGGGCGCGGTTGCTAACTGTGCCCCCTCTCCGGGCCGCTATGCCGTCCACATCTGGGCCAGTTACTCCGCTTCGCTGCCCCTCCGGGGGGACGCCTGTGGCTCGCATGATCCCGTTGGTTCAGTTCCTGGGAGCCTGGCTAGAGCTTCCCCGTCTGTCCCACTGGATCGCGCGTACCGTCAGGCTCGGCTATGCGATTCAGTTCGCACGGTCTCCTCCCCGCTTCAGGGGAGTCCGCTCCACTTTGGTCGGTGGCAATGCCCCTATCATGAGAGCAGAGATTGCCACCCTGCTGGCGAAGGGTGCAATCGAGACTGTCCCTCCAGCCGAGATGTGGTCCTGCTTTTACAGCCCCTACTTCATTGTCCCCAAGGAAACCGGTGGGTTACGGCCAATCCTGGACTTGCGCGTGCTGAACCGCTCCCTTCACCGGATGCCGTTCAAGATGCTCACCGCCAAACGCGTTTTCGAATGCATACGGCCCCAGGATTGGTTTGCAGCGATCGACCTGAAGGACGCCTACTTTCATGTCTCCATTCTTCCTCGACACAGACCGTTCCTCCGGTTTGCTTTCGAGGGGCGGGCATACCAGTACGCGGTTCTCCCTTTCGGGCTAGCCCTGTCTCCTCGCATCTTCACGAAGGTCGTCGAGGCGGCCCTTGTTCCCCTTCGAGAGCAAGGGGTTCGCATCCTGAGTTATATCGACGACTGGCTGATCCTAGCTCACTCTCGAGATCAGGTTTGCGAACACAGGGACCTAGTGCTTCGGCACCTAGCCCGTCTGGGCCTTCGGGTCAACTGGGAGAAGAGCAAACTTTGCCCCGTGCAGAGGATCTCTTTTCTCGGTATGGACATCGACTCGGTCGCCATGTCCGCGCAGCTTACGAGCGAGCGCGCGCAGTCACTGCTGACTTGCCTAAGACAATTCGAGGGCAAGAGTGCGGTTCCACTGAAACTTTTTCAGAGGCTCCTGGGGCATATGGCATCTGCAGCCGCGGTCTCGCCGCTCGGATTGCTTCATATGAGACCGCTTCAGCTTTGGCTTCGCGACCGAGTCCCGAGGTGGGCATGGCAACACGGCACGTTCCGAGTACCAGTTACTCCGACCTGCCGTCAGTTCTTCACCCCGTGGACGAACCTCGATTTTCTCAGGGCCGGTGTCCCCCTGGCACGAGCTTCCCGGCATGTTGTTGTCTCAACAGATGCCTCCACCACGGGCTGGGGCGCCATGTGCAATGGACATGCTGCTGCGGGCTCCTGGACAGGACCCCAGCGGCTGTGGCATGTCAATTGCCTCGAGTTGTTGGCAGTACGCCTTGCCCTGCACCGTTTCCGGGCGTTGCTCAGGGGTCAACACGTACTAGTCCGCTCAGACAATACCGCCACTGTAGCGTACATCAACCATCAAGGTGGTCTACGCTCCCGCCGTATGTCACAACTCGCTCGCCACCTCCTCCTATGGAGTCAGAAGCATCTGAGGTCGCTTCGAGCCATCTTCATTCCCGGAGCGCTGAACTGTGCAGCCGACGAGCTCTCACGGCTTCAGCCCCTCCCTGGAGAATGGCGACTCCATCCCCAGTCGGTTCAGCTGATTTGGGACCAGTTCGGGGACGCGCAGATAGATCTGTTTGCCTCTCACGACTCGACCCTTTGCGCCCAGTTCTATTCCCTGACCGAGGGCACGCTCGGCACGGATGCTCTGGCGCACAGCTGGCCGCAGGGCCGCAAGTATGCGTTTCCCCCAGTGAGCCTTCTTGCGCACACTTTGCGCAAGGTCAGGGAGGACGAGGAGCAGGTCATTCTGGTTGCCCCTTACTGGCCCAACCGGACCTGGTTCCCCGAACTAGTACTCCTCGCGACAGCACCTCCCTGGCCGATCCCTCTGAGGAAGAACCTTCTTTCTCAGGGACGGGGCACCCTATGGCACCCTCGTCCCGATCTTTGGAACCTCCACGTGTGGCTCCTGGATGGGACGAGGCAGGTTTGAGTACCCTACCACCAGCGGTGGTGGCTACCATCACTTCCGCTAGAGCGTCGTCCACGAGACACGTCTATGCGTTGAAGTGGAACCTCTTCGTCAACTGGTGCTCTTCTCACCGAGAAGACCCCCGGAGATGCTCGATCAGTGTTTTGCTTTCCTTCCTTCAACAGGGGCTGGAGCGAAGGCTGTCTCCCTCCACCCTGAAGGTCTATGTTGCCGCCATTGCCGCTCATCATGACCTCATCGAAGGTAAGTCGGTGGGGAAGCACGACCTGATCATCAGGTTCCTGAGAGGAGCGAGGAGACTAAATCCTCCTCGTCCTCCTCTCGTTCCCTCTTGGGACCTCTCAGTGGTTCTAACTGCCCTGAAGAGTGCTCCCTTTGAGCCCCTGCAATCAGTCGAGCTTAAGTTCCTGTCTATGAAGACAGCGCTCCTGGTTGCACTGGCCTCCATCAAGAGGGTTGGGGACCTGCACGCATTCTCCGTTGACGAAGCGTGCCTGGAATTTGGGCCGGCTTCCTCTCACGTGATCCTGAGACCCCGGCCTGGATATGTGCCCAAGGTTCCTACCACTCCCTTTCAGGACCAGGTGGTGAACCTGCAAGCGCTGCCCTCGGAGGAGGCAGACCCAGCCTTGGCACTGCTCTGTCCAGTACGCGCTCTCCGCGCCTATGTAGACAGAACGCAGTGTTTCAGGACCTCAGACCAGCTCTTTGTCTGTTATGGTGGGAAGCTGAAGGGAAAGGCTCTCTCCAAGCAAAGGTTGTCTCACTGGATAGTGGACACCATTGCTTTGGCTTACCAGCAGCAAGGTCGACCGTGCCCCCTTGGTGTGACTGCCCACTCCACCCGGAGTGTGGCGTCCTCTTGGGCTCTAGCGCATGGCGCCTCGCTAACAGACATCTGCAGAGCTGCAGGCTGGGCGACACCTAACACATTCGCCAGATTCTATAATCTCCGAGTGGAGCCTGTGTCCTCTCGTGTACTCGCTTCAACCAGCTAGTACCGGACCCGCTCAGGTGTCTTCGCTTGCTCGCCATTCCACTCCACGGACTGGATACGTGCGATACTTTCCTCAGGTGAGCTTCTCCGAAAGCCCTGAGCTCCTCCAGCACTCCTGACGTCGGCGCCAGTGTCTATTGCCTGTGCGTCGGCTAGGTGCCTCCCGTGTGCATGGTCCCTCCTCTGAGCGACCCCCACATGTGTATTTCCACTGTAAGCCTCTCTGAGCGTGTGTCTTTCCCTTGGCAAGCCACCTTGCCACCCCTGGGGTTGAAATATTCCACCTGCGGCTGGACACCCCAGTGTTTTCCATATGCTTCCTTCGGGTCATATGTGTATTCTCTAAGTCCCCCCCCTCCGGGCTGGCATTAATTGCATACTTCCCCTAAGCTTGGGATATGCTTCCCAGTGTGCCTTGGTATTCCTGTGTTATATGGAGTCCTTTGTCCAGGCTGACAGGGATCTCGATTTACGCAGGGCACTGGAAGACAGCTGAGAAGGTGGCGTGATTAGACTGGTAACCCCATTCGTCGTCATCCGACGTAACTCGGAGTGACAACGAAAGGGAACGTCTACGGTTACGTATGTAACCCTCGTTCCCTGAGTAGGGAACAGAGACGTTACGTCTGCCTGCCACTTTCCGCTGTACCGCGGGGATCGCCTGAGCTCAGTCTTGGCTCCTCAGCGAAGAAACATATCTGCTTGCTGCCGGCTTCCTCCTTTTATACCCACGAGGTGGGGCGGAGTCACGCCATGCAAATTCCGCAGACCCATGGCATTTCTTTGCCATTGGCTCGTTTTGTAATACTCGAAGTTGATAGGCTTTCTAAGCGAAACCCCATTCGTCGTCATCCGATGTAACGTCTCCGTTCCCTACTCAGGGAACGAGGGTTACATACGTAACCGTAGACGTTCCTGCTCCATGCTTCCTTGAGCTTATATATCTCAATATTAATAACAGTCTGATTAATTCTGAGTCTTGAACTGTAAACTCTTACTTCTAGACTTGGCTTTCTTAATATATGTTGGTTATGTCTCCATTCAGAATAGATTATATTCAAGTGGGGCATACATGACACCCAGAATAAAAAGGTTGCTGCTCATAAGTCACAGCAACCCCTTTTTATTTTGGGTGTCATGTATGCCCCACTTGAATATAGTCTATTTTGAATTTCAAAGGTATAATTAGCTATATTATACACTAAGCAAACTTTAAACGTCGTGCGCAAACGTATTATACAAAAAAATTCAGAGAAAACAAGTTAAAAAATAACTATTTCTATGAATTATGGACTAGAGAGGTTTTAGTCGGACAGAGAGGTCTGTTGTTGCCGGCCACTCATCGCCTGTACAAGCATCCCCATGACGTTGAGGAAGGCTTGATTGAATGCAGCCGTTTGTGCATTTTCCTCCGTCCTTAAGGCCGCTTCCTGCTCCCTCGCTTGCCGGGCCTCATCGATTGCCATCTGCAAATGGAGCTCCCTCTGTGCCCGGTTCAGTTCCTGCTGTTGAATATCAGCCACCTGCATCTCTCTTAAAACAGCTAGATGCTCCTGATGGTCCATGCTCCTTTTCCTCTTGCCTAGATACAAAGGAAGAACAGTTATAATTGTGATTTTTTTTCTAAAGGTAAAAAAAAAAAAGGAGAGTAAAAATAAAGCTAACAGAATCACATATCAATTAATTTATGAAATAACTGTTCATTAACAACCCTTACATGATCTACAGTGTGAACTAATCACAAAGTTACAGTAGCTAGCAATAATGTATTTATGGTGAGCAACAGGATTTCATGATATATCCAATTTTATTGCAGGCATTCAAATCGAAATAAGAAAAGGATTAGGTAAGCTTAGTCTAGATATATGATTTGTAACAGAAAGTGTTTTAGTCGTATTTCATACCTGGTACCACACGCTCTGGTGTCCTGCTGGTGCTGGAGGTTGCTGGTGTAGGCGGTCGTGCTGGTGGCGAAGCTGCTATCACCATTTGGGACGTTGAGGCATCACTGCACGGAGAAAGTGCTAATGAGTCAATCTTGGGGCGGCAGTGGCTCAGTGGTTCATGTAGGTTGTCTACAAACCGAAAGGTTGGTGGTTCGATCCCCGGTTCCACCTGACCAAGTGTCGAGGTGTCCATGAGCGAGACACCTAACCCCAGCTGCTCCCGACGAGCTGAGTGGCGCCTTGCATGGCTGACACCGCCGTCAGTGTATGAATGTGTGAGTGAATGGGTGAATGTGACGCAAATATGTAAAGCGCTTTGGTGGCCATTGGGTCTGTTAAAGCGCTATATAAATGCAGTCCAGTCCAGTCCAACAAAAAGTTACACAAATTATTGCAACACAAGTCAAACTAGCAACAATAACAATTCCAGAACATTTGAATAATTAAATAGTCATAGATGTATAAAAAAAATCAAAATAAAGCTTTACAGTAGATGGTCAATAAAGTGAAGCTTTCAAACTTAATATATTGTTAACTTAACACAACGTACCATCATCGAATGTGTTGTCTAACAGCGAGGTGGCCGAGTCCAGGGCACCCTCTCTCCCACTGCTCGCAGGTCGTCTTCCGTAGATAGCGTCCATTTGGTCGAACCACTTCCACGTTCTCCTGTTCGCACCACTCCGGCCGTTGTGATCCTTTATGGTTCTATAGTCACTCTTAAGTTTTTTTAATTTGTCCCTACACTGTTTGTAGGTCCGGTAATAGCCGTGTGCGGCTAAGAGCTGAGCTACTTCTTGGAACACTTTTTCATTCCGTTTTGCCCCATCCAGCCCTCGCTGGATCCGCTTCTCGGCAACCAACGAGAGGAACGTCTGCACCTCGTCCACTGACCACGATTCAGCCATTTCTTTTATAAAGTTTTGATCTCTTTTTTTTCAAGAAAGTAAAAAACAGATGCTAACGCGTTGGCTGTTGTCTACTGGTTATTTAAATCTAGCGGGTTTAGTGTCTCGTGTCGCAAATCCAATGACGCTGGTAGTGACGATTCTATCTGACCAATCAGTGATCTGCAGTGTTTTTACGTCACATTTTAGTACCGGTACGGTACGCTTGGAACCTCAACAGACCAGGTACCATTTAAAGCGATCCGAAGCGAGCCGTACCGTACCGTACCATGCAGTGGAAAAGCACCACAAGTGAGCCGTACCGAACCGAACCGTACCGTACCATGCAGTGGAAAAGCGCCAAAGCGTGCCGTACCGAACCGAACCGTACCGTACCATGCAGTTGAAAAGCGCCAAAAATCTATGATTAGGGACTCCAGTACATGAGCTTGAGACACGGACAACTTTATGTGTGACATGACCAAGATTTTATTAACTAGACTAAACACTTAAACTACTCTAACATGCACAATGCACATACATACATGCATATTGTTTACCAAGGGAAAGAGAGCTCAAGCGGAATACAGGAAAGCAAGAAGTTATAGCATTGTTTGAAATTCAGCAGATCAACAGCCTTGAGCAAACCATCAGTTTAGTTCTAACACGCCCTTCTTAAAAAGGGCTAAGAATACTTAATGTATCAAATAATGAGACTAAGTTTGTTACTTGCATGTCTCGCCCATTTGTATTAAACTGACCTGATGCAATTATTTGAGGCTCCAGTTGATCTTTGCTGATGTTGTCTTGATGAGAGAAAACCAGTGGGAGTCAGAGGATCTTTGATGAATGGAAAGATAAGGCCGCAGCCTGGTACAAGCTTGGGGGTCCTTGGAAAACTTCTAGTTCAGCATCATCTTCATTAGGCTTTCAGAAAGGTACTAAGAGACTAAGAGGCGTGATCATGGGATCTGTGATTTTTAAAGCGTGAAGATGTCACCCTCTGGAGGTGTGTGAGCCAATGAGAAATTTTCCCTTTGGAGGGAGATTTTATGACCCATTGTGTTCTAGCAGGGCATTTGAATATATAATTTGATTGGGTGTTTAAGAAAAGAATCTTTAAGATTATTATAATACTAATTCATCACAAATTTAGAATTTTTTTAATGTAAATTAACAAATGGGGGACGAAGATTGGAGTTTATAGAGACTAAACATGCTACATATATGATTTAGGTTAACCATAGTGTGTAAGTCTGCAACATTCAGCAACTTCAGGCAAAATCATCGGGACTGTCCTCCCGGAGATCTCATCTGTTTACACCTCCCGTTGTCTGCGTAGGACACACAACATCATGAGAGATTGGTTCCATCCAGCACATGGCTTGTTCCACCTGCTACCATCGGGCAGGACGTACAGGTCTCTTCAAGCCAGAACCCCTAGATTGGCCAACAGCCTCTACCCCCAGGCAGTTAGACTGCTGAATAAGCACCATTCCCGGCTACCTCCTCCACTCACTTAACACTACTTAACACTACCCAACCACAGCAATAACTGTGAACTGGACTTTGCTTTGTTGCAGTACGCACAATTATTCACATTTTCTGGTTAATAGTGATTCTTCGCCCTCATATGCCCATTCCTTGTTTGTTATGTGTCGCTTTGCCCTGTTTTGTGCTATTGTTGATCTTTATTAATCCGTCTATTATATATATTATCCAACATATGCAATCATTGTGAACTGGATTTTGCATCACTGCAGCACACACAAGTATACTCATTTTCCTGATCACTAGTGATTCTCCGACTCATATACCATTTTCCTTGGTTGTTATTTGTCGCTGTGCCCTGTTTACAAAATATGCTACTGTTGATCTCTTGCACTTCATGAAATTGCACTGTCGATTGATGCTCTAATGTTATCTCGTCGTATCACTGCAATGACAATAAATTATTATTATTATTATTATTATTATTATTATTATTATTAAAATGGTTTATTTCTCCTTCTCAGCAATAATTAAGTGAGAGTCACAATTCCCTGCATATTCCTTTTGGGGTCGTAAAATTCTTATCAGGCTTAATGCGTCCTGTAACAGGACACCGGCTTCTGCCAGTGTGTTAGCTTCATTTGGGATGTTAGTTTTAGGGGAAGTTTCCCACTAGTTATGACTCAAGTGTTACCACATCCTTCTAAAGGAACTAAGAACTAAAGGAATTATTTGGTTCTGTATTCTAAAGTGAAAAACATGAGAACTACCTAATATTGACTGAAGTCATTGAAAGCTTTTTAGATTTTTGTAAGATTTTGAATAGTAATTCCTTCCGATGGATTTGGTAACACTTTAGTCATTAGTGTGTTCCCATGATCTTCACTTTAGAATACTGATCCAAATAATTAGTAGTTCATTTAGAAAGATGTAGTAACACTTGAGTCATTACTATCCAAAACCTTACAAAAACCTCAAAAGCATAAAATGACTTCTGTCAATATTAGGTAGTTATCAAGCTTTTCACTTTAGAATACTGATCCAAATTATTAGTAATTCCTTTAGAAGGATGTAGTAACACTTGATTAATTACTAATGGGTTACCATTACCTTATATCATACATTATGCATTATTAATATTAATTATGAACCTGTATAGTAGTTCTTAGTAGTCTTCCGTGAGGTATAAAAAATAGTAGCTACTGCTATTAGTGAACTACCACATTAGAGTGCTATTACTTACTAATTTGTAAGTTACTACAATGTTAATAGCGTGTTATTCATTTGTTCCTGTGTAGTTATTCATTAATGAAGGAACAGTATTCTAAAGTGTTACCATTATCTGCACTGTTCACACTAGTACAAGGCATTTCTGCTTACTTTGGCTAAACATAAATGCGTCCCTTTGCAAAATCAAAGTCTACGGAGCTGTGGCTCTCCATGAATTGAGTTCTACATCCTTGCTGTATGATTTCTAGAGATGATATAAGCAGAGTGATCTAAGCTTCATAATGACTGCATCATCCATTCATTGTTTTGCCTAAAAAGCAAGTACTGTCCAAACCCATTCATAAATTTATTTTAGTAATTTCTGGTTTAACCAATAAGAACCCAGACCAATTTCCCCTTATAGGAAAATTATGGGGCATATAAAAAAGACTAAATGACCCACTTAAAACATGTTTCTGCCATTGTTTTTTAAATACAACCACTCCTTGTCAAAGATCTGCAATGTTACATATATGTCACATTGGGCGTTTATGATAAATTTTTAATGTTACATATATTTCACTTTGGGCTTTTATTTCTCATTTGGAAAAACATTTTTTTTGTCAGTTTTCTTGCTAAATAGCAGTTTTTCTGTTTATTTTCTCTCCACAACATTTTCAAAATTATAACTTTTCTGGGAAGATAAATGTTTTAAGGTTAAAAGCCCGATGTGACACATATGTCACCACAACATTTTCAAAACTTGTTTTATATCAATTTGTACAAAACATGTTTTAAAATCAGGTCAAGTGTAATCTAGGATATGTTATTAAAACATTAGAATTGTTGCATCCGTTGAAACATACCTTTAATAACAAAAAAAAGTGTTTTAAAAAATTGCTGACACTGCAACATGTGCATACCAGACAGGCCACCATTTTGGAAATGTTACCATGGCAACAAAAATGCACACATTGTCACATGACTGAACCTGGGTGTTCCTTAAATGTCCCTTAGGGACTTCCTGGGTTACATGTGGTTGCAAAGTTACTTATAGTTAGTAGAATGTCTAAAGTGGGCTATCAAAATAAATAAAATTACCGTAAAGTTTGACTACATTTATTTCAGAAGCATTTTGGCTGTAGACCAGTGTTATAATATATAATAGATTTATATTTATATATTATAAATTTATTTGTATCACCATCCAATGACAAAACACCTTAACATCGTATTAACCATTTAAGATGCAACTACAATTACACTTAAGGAGGGAGACATATCTAGGAAACAAGATCCTTGGGGTCGGCTTTTTTTTTTTTTTTTTTACTTAAAGCATGTATGTAACTACCTAGCAACCATCTAGAACAACCTTGCAACCTCCTAATGTCCTGGTAGTTATACTTTATAATAACACTATGGCAATGCTATAATGTGTTTTGCAGGGGCAAACATTCACATTTTCTTCTGAAAATGTAATAATCTATTTTGAATGGCTCATTTGACAGATAGATTTTTTGGTTGTGGAGGTTTACAGGTACAGACCCCTGTGAATCAAGACATGTTATGGTTACTGTTGTCACAACATCTTTCAGTATGTTTAAAAGAGAGAGAGAGAGAGAGAGAGAGAGAGAGAGAGTGTGTGTGTGTGTGTGTGTGTGTGTGTGTGTGTGTGTGTGTGTGTGTGTGTGTGTGTGTGTGTGTGTGTGTGTGTGTCTGTCTGTCTGTGTCTGTCTTGGGCAGGTGTTTGTGGGTCGGTCTTTGGTTATTTAAGGACAGCTGCAGGCCATATGCTCATAACAGAGCTGTTTCTACACTATAAATTGAGGATGGAACAATTGAAGAATTTTAACCATGCTTTGTTTGTCTTTATCCAACTGGACTGTAACCCTCCCTCTATTGAAGATAACTGAAAGCAGGGCACTGCGATCTGTTTATAGATCATATAATTTCAATTCAAATTCAATTCAAATTTATTTGTATAGCGCTTTTCACAATACATATTGTTTCAAAGCAGCTTTACAGAAAGTGCATTTCAGAAATGTACATAGAAAAATACAGTAAGTTAATCATGTATTCATTTAGGGCCTAACATATCGCCGGCGTTGAGTCGTCTCTTCACAGCTGTCGAGTCGTCTCTTCACAGGCGTTTAGTCATCTCATCGCAGGTGTTGAGGGATCTGAAGTCTCCGTCAGAGGCTGGATACAAACTGCAGCTGACGAACGCTATTTACCACGGGACTGGCGTCCCGAGAAAACGATACTCGGTTACTAACGTAACCTCGGTTCTCTCTAGAGAGGGAACGAGTATTGCGTAAGTTTAGCTTACGCTACGGGAAAGATTCATCTTCTCGAGATACTGAAGCCAAAAAAGTATCCTTAATTTTGTATTCCTTGTCAACGCAGTGCAGCAGCTAGCAGACCTAGAGCAGGCCATCTCGCGTGCTCATTGGCTGCCCTGCGGGCAACTGCTGCAGCCTACCAGTGAGCCCGGCGTGACGTCACGCCCAATGAAGGGCGCCCGCGCCTTCATAGCGTCACAGCCCGCCAGAATGGCCGTGGCTTAGCGTATAACACTAGGGGCTGTAGGCTGACTTCCCTGGTTTTCGTCGACTGATGCGAAGTCGCTCGTGGCGCGAGCACGGCCGGTTACGCAATACTCGTTCCCTCTCTAGAGAGAACCGAGGTTACGTTAGTAACCGAGTATCGTTCTCTTACGAGAGGTTCTCTCGTATTGCGTAAGTTTAGCTTACGCTACGGGAACACTTTGTCAACGCCGTGCGCGCCAAGCATCCACATGAGACCCCGAGCTTTCAGGGGAACCCCATAAGTGGAAAAAATAAGGTTGCCAGCCACGCGGGCCATCACTTGTACATAAGCACACATAGGGAATACAGAGCAGCGCGCCGGTCTGTATAGGCACATGGCACATACCCTACTTAGTGCAGCTCAACCAGGAGAGCTGAGTCATGTGAGAGTGATCTGAGCAGGAGATCTGGGCAGAATACACCTCTCCTTCAGACTGACAACAGTTTAGCCTGCAAGGCAGGAACTTCTAGGTTATAAAACCTGACAAAGGTAGACGGGGAGCTCCAGCCCGCCGCTACACATATGTCATGGATAGAAATTCCACTGGACCATGCCCACGAAGAGGCCACGCCTCTCGTGGAATGAGCCCTGATGCCCAGAGGGCATTGCAGACCTTTTGACGCGTAAGCGGCTGCTATAGCGTCTACTATCCATCTGGACAGGCTCTGTTTCGAGGAGGCGAGACCCTTGGTGCGCCCACCAAACGAAACAAAAAGCTGTTCCGAACGCCTGAAGGAGGCGGAGCGCGTAATGTAAAACCTCAGCGCTCTGACAGGGCAGAGGAGATTCACATCACCTTCGCTGGCAGATGCTGGGAGAGCTGACAACGAAATAACTTGCGCTCTGAATGGAGTGCCCATCACTTTAGGGACATAGCCATGTCTAGGTCTGAGGATGACTTTAGAGTCATTCGGTCCGAACTCAAGACAGACAGCACATGCAGGTCCCCTACACGTTTTAGTGACGACAGTGCAGCCAGAAAGACGGTTTTCAGTGATAGATATTTCAACCCCACGGTGTCTAGTGGTTCAAATGGAAAAGCTTTCAGGGCCTCGAGGACCAATGAAAGATCCCACATGGGAACCGACGGGGGGCGCGGCGGATTCATCCTTCTAGCTCCTCTAAGGAAGCGGATGGCCAACTCGTGTCTTCCCAATGACTGGCCGTGCGTCGATTCTGCGAACGCTGCCACGGCCGCCACGTATACATTGAGCGTGGATGGGGACCTTCCCTTATCCAACAGCTCTTGTAGGAAGGTGAGCAGATGCGCCACCCCGCATGTCCGCGGTTCCAGATCTCTGTCGGTGCACCATCCAGAGAACACCGACCATTTAGACGCGTAGAGCCTTCTCGTGGAAGGGGCTCTAGACTGCGTGATCGTGTTCATCACTCCTTCTGGCAGGGCAACGAGTACCCGTTGATCAACCATAAATGCAGAGACCAGCGCTCTTGATTGGGATGCCAGATCGTGCCGCGAGCCTGAGAGAGGAGATCTGCCCTCACCGGATTCGGCCACAGATCTGTATGTGACAGCCCTGCTAGTTCCGGGAACCAAATCTGATTCTCCCAACGCGGGGCTATGAGGAGCACCGAGTGGCGCGTTTCCCTGATTCTCTTGATCACCTGTGGCAACAGATAGACCGGAGGGAAAGCATATAGCGGGAGGCTGGGCCAAACCTGGGCCAGCGCATCCTCGTCCTTCGAACAGACCGTCGGGCATTGAGCGTTGTCTTTTGACGCAAATAGGTCGACTTCCGCTCTGCCGAATAGGCGCCACAGTTTCTGGACCGTTTGGGGTGCAGGGACCATTCCCCTAGGGGAACATTGTCCCTGGACAGTTTGTCTGGGCCGTTGTTCAAATGGCCAGGCACATGCGCCGCCCTCAGCGAGCGCAGGTGCATCGGAGACCAAATAAGGAGGCGTTCCGTCAGATTGCAGAGATTTCTGGATCTGACACCGCCCTGACGGTTTACATATGATACCACAGACATGTTGTCCGAGCGGACAAGAACATGCTGGTCCTGTATGAACGGGAGGAAGCACTTCAGCGCGTTCTCGACCGCTATCATTTCCAGACAGTTTATGTGAAAACCCTTCTCCTGGTCTGACCACTGGCCAAAGGCCGGTCAGCCCTCGAACAGTGCGCCCCAACCCGAGTTGGACGCGTCTGACGAGATGACTTTACGATAAGAGATGGTTCCCATCATTACTCCCTGCTGGTACCAGTCGGCCACTAACCAGGGCTGCAGAGCTGCTATGCAGGCCTGAGTAACTCTGATTTTCTGCCCGCCAGACACCCGGCGGGACACGCGAGCATTCAACCAGCGTTGGAGCGTGCGCATGCGCAGTAGGCCCAGCTGGAGCACCGCTGCAGCTGATGCCATACAGCCCAACATCCTTTGAAATGTTTTCAAAGGGAGAAAGCTGCCCTTCTGGAAAGATGCGGCTAGGTGGCGAACACGGCGTGCGCGCTGTGTCGATAAACGAGCCGTCATGGTCACCGAGTCCAGTGCTATTCCTAAAAGGAAATTGACTGGCTGGGCAGTAATGAGCTCTTGGTCCAGTTGACCGTGAGACCCAAGCTTTCCAGATGACTGAGAAGCACTGTTCTGTGAGATAGCAGTTCTGTCTCTGACTGTGCCAATATCAGCCAATCGTCCAGATAGTTCATTATTCGCAGCCCCTGACTTCTCAGGGGGGCGAGCGCCGCGTCCATGCACTTCGTAAATGTACAGGGTGCCAGGGACAGGCCGAACAGCAGGACGGTGTAATGATATACCTGACCGTCGAAGGCGAATCTCAAAAATTGCCTGTGACGGGGTACTATCTGAATCTGAAAATAGGCATCCTTCAGATCTAGAGAAATAAACCAGTCCCTCGGGCGAACGTGCGTGAGGATTTTCCTGGTCGTAAGCATTTTGAACGGTCTTTTCGCAAGCACTTAGTTCAAATGTCTCAGATCTAGGATAGGTCTGAAGGCTCCGTCCTTCTTGGGTACGAGAAAATATCGTCTGTAAAAGCCTGACTCGCTCAGAGAAGGCGGTACCTTTTCTATAGCCCCTTTGCACAGCAGCTTTGCTATTTCTGCGTGAAGTAGGTGTGCTACTTACGCATTCACAATCGTCGCGGTCCGGGCTTGAAAGCGCGGGGGACGGCGAATGAATTGAAGTGTATAGCCCTGCTTTATTGTGCTCAACACCCATTCTGAAATCCCTGGGATAGTTTCCCACGCAGCTATGTGAGCCGCTATGGGGCGAATGGCCTCCGGGTTCAGACCGCCGCCATTTGCGGGCTTGTGAAACTGAACCGGAGCCGAAAGCGCGGTGCGCGCGCTCTCGGTTCTGGGCAATGGCTGCTCGCTGAAAAGCCGAAACCGGCTGATTTATGTGAGATGTCCCAATCATAAGAGATGGGGAACAGTCTTTTGTCATTTTTTGACGCGCGAGCAGCGCTCCGGGTGGGAAAGCTTCCTGTAAGCGTGAGCGCGTGTGCGCGGGCACGAGACTTACAAGTGTATTTGATGCCCCGATCATAATGGATGGGGAGTGTTTTATTAATGCCCTGCGTTTTGTGATAACACTTAAACGCGCAGGCGGAGCCCGGGGGGAGGCTAGTGTTAGCAAGCGTGAACGCCCATACAGAAATGTAATATATGTCAATATAAGTAAATTACATATATAATGTCAGTGCCCATGTATGTCTGCTGCCTATATGAGAATATATGCAAAGTTCATATATATAAAACACATAGACATATATGAAACATATATTTCAAAATATAGCAAAAATGGCCGTTTTCATGTCAGTGGCATATATTTTCCCGTATATGCACATAAATGTTAAATATATGTCAGACGCATATATGTATGTATGCATATATGTACTTATTTCAATGCATCAGTATCACATGCATGTATGTTTACATACATTTATTAAATGTGTGGGAAACAAATATGTATGTCACATATTTATACTTAATGTTGTCCATATATGTGAGAAACCAATACTATACTGTAATATATGCAAATATATGGTATCATATATGGATGAACTCAAATATTTTCTTCACATCTTTGGACACATAAATGTACATAATGTTGCAGGCATATATTGTGTTCTCAGATAAGTCAAATATATGTATAGATATATGTCATGCTATTTAAAATATAAGTACATATATTGCCATATATTACATTTTTGTATGGGCGCACTCAGGCGGGCACGAGACTTACATTCATAACCTGCTTTCTTTTGTGAAACTGACCCGGAGCCGAAAGCGCGGCGCGCGCGCTCTCGGTTCTGGGCAATGGCTGCTCGCTGAAAGCCGAGACCGGCTGATTTATATGAGATGTCCCAATCATAAGGGATGGGGAACATTCTTTTTTTTTTTTTTTTTTTTTTCACTTTTTGACGCGCGAGCAGCGCTCCGGGCTGAAAAGCTTCCTGTAAGCGTGAGCGCGTGTGCGCGGGCACGAGACTTACAAGTGTATTTGACGCCCCGATCATAATGGATGGGGAGCGTTTTATTAATGCCCTGCGTTTTGTGATAACACTTAAAACGCGCGGGCGGAGCCCGAGGGGAGGTTTGTGTTATCAAGCGTGAACGCACTCTGGCGGGCACGAGACTTACATCCATAACCTGCTTTCTTTTGTGAAACTGACCCGGAGCCGAAAGCGCTGCGCGCGCGCTCTCGGTTCTGGGCAATGGCTGCTCGCTGAAAGCCGAGACCGGCTGATTTGTGTGAGATGTCCCAATCATAAGGGATGGGGAACATTCTTTTTTCACTCTTTGACGCGCGAGCAGCGCTCCGGGTGGAAAAGCTTCCTGTAAGCGTGAGCGCGGGCACTATACTTACAAGTGTATTTGACGTCCCGATCATAATGGATGGGGAGCGTTTTATTAATGCCTTGCGTTTTGTGATAACGCTTAAACGCGCGGGCGGAGCCCGGGGGGAGGTTTGTGTTAGCAAGCGTGAACGCACTCTGGCGGGCACGAGACTTACATTCATAACCTGCTTTCTTGATCGTGTAACAGAGCGGGCAGATAGTGGGCACAGACTTGTGGACACATTTCTTACATTCAACACTCGAGCGGCTTTTCTGCGCTTCATGAGAGTGTGCTCTGCGAGGTTCGGAGTGCTTATATGTAGTGGTGAACACTGGGGCGTGGGCACTTTCATTACACGTACAACACCGACGGCATGAGCCGGACCAGACATTTTACTCATTTTGAGATTTTTCTGGGTCGCCGTGAAAACGGCGTTTGTGTGCAGGCGAGAGGGTCAACAGACCGGCTCGTTGGCTGATAATTGAACCACTGCAGTAGCCTGTTTGAAGGGGATTGACAGGGAATAAACTTAAACACGCACGTCTTTTCGGAGGCGATGTGTCTGTTAGTAAGCGTGAGCGCTCGTGAGCGGGCACGTAACTTACATTCTTAATCTGACATTATACTCACGTGAGATTTCTCTGGGTCGCCGCGAGAACGGCGGATGTGTGCAGGCGAGCGGGTTGCATTACCGGCTCGTTGGCTGCCAAATACACCACTGCAGTAGCCTTATCTAAGGGGACTGACATGGCGAGACATTTCGACGGCGGCGCGCAAGCCCGTCCGGGTCATGCAGAGAGCTCGAGAGGGCTCTGCATGACGCGCGAACGGGGACGCGAGGGCGGGGTAGCTCTCTTGTAACGTAAAGAGAGCTAGCCGCGTGCTCGGTGGTCGAGCAGAACTGGAACAGTGTTTGTACGAGGGCGCGCGCACGAGTAGTGGGCACGGGACCTACATGTAACACAGATGATGCCCGTCCGGGTCATGCAGAGAGCTCGAGAGGGCTCTGCATGACGCGCGAACGGGGACACGAGGGCGGGGTAGCTCTCTTGTAACGTAAAGAGAGCTAGCCGCGTGCTCGTACGTGTCTCTCGGCCTCATTCTCAGATGCGACGGCAGTGAGGCTCGTGAGCGGCAGCTGCGCGTCGGTGAGGAGAGGCGGGGGGTGTAGAAGGCTTCGAGTCGAGCCTGCAGGGTCGACAGCGGAAGCGCTTCACAGCCGGAAGTGCGAGGCATCTTAAAAAAGACACTCGCTGCTCTTTTAGAATAGGTTTTATAATAGGTTTTAGCAAGGTAAAGGATACGTCGCCGGATAGCGTAGCTCGCACGGATGGCTGAAGGGGGCGAAGACGGCCGGCTTCCTCAGCGCTCTCCTAAGCTGGCTGTCCGCTGTTCGACGGCGGCGGTGGCTTCTCTCAGATCCAGCGATGCGAAGAGCTCGCTGAAGAGACGAAAATCAGGGAAGTCAGCCTACAGCCCCTAGTGTTATACGCTAAGCCACGCCCATTCTGGCGGGCTGTGACGCTATGAAGGCGCGGGCGCCCTTCTTGGGCGTGACGTCACGCCGGGCTCACTGGTAGGCTGCAGCAGTTGCCCGCAGGGCAGCCAATGAGCACGCGAGATGGCCTGCTCTAGGTCTGCTAGCTGCTGCACTGCGTTGACAAGGAATACAAAATTAAGGATAATTTTTTGGCTTCAGTATCTCGAGAAGATGAATCTTTCCCGTAGCGTAAGCTAAACTTACGCAATACGAGAGAACCTCTCGTAAGAGAACAGCAGAAAAGCAGATGGGAAATAATTAGCATAGCTGCTGTTCATAATATCAATGCATTCGATCTGATTCAACAGTAGTATAAAAGGTAAGCATTATGTGAATGCTTGGCTAAAGAGATGCGTCTTTAATCTAGTTTTAAACTGGGACAGCGAGTCTGAGCCTCAAACAATATCAGGAAGGCTATTCCAGAGTTTAGGAGCTAAATGTGAGAACGCCCTCCCTCCTTTAGTGGATATCCTAGGAATGACCAGAAGCCTTGAATTTAGTGATCTTAAAGAACGCCGTGGATTGTAGGGCGATAGAATGTCTATTAAATACACAGGAGCTAAACCATTTAGGGCTTTATAGGTCAGTAGTAATACTTTGTAATTGATACGTAACTTAATAGGTAACCAGTGTAGAGATGGTAAAATCGGTATTATATGATCACATTTTCTTGACCTAGTAAGAACTCTAGCAGCTGCATTTTGCACTAACTGTAGCTTGTTTATTGAGGATGCAGGACAGCCAGCTAATAAAGCATTACAGTAATCTAGTCTCAAGGTCATGAATGCATGAACTAACTTTTCTTCATCAGAAACAGATAGCATGTTACGTAGCTTAGCAATGTTTCTAAGGTGGAAAAAGGCTGTTCTTGTAAGATATGAAATATGATTTTCGAAAGACAAGTTGTGGTCTAGTATAACACCCAGGTCTTTTACTGTAGTGGATAAAGTAACAGTACATCCTTCTAAATTAAAGTTGTATTGTACGAGGTTTTGTGGGTAGTTTTTTGGACCAATAAGTAATACCTCCGTTTTATCTTAATTTAATAGCAGGAAATTACACGTCATCCAGCATTTTATATCTTTAAGACACTCTGTTAAAGGGTTAGTTCACCCAAAAATGGAAATTCTGTATTTTATTCATAAATGGAAGATTTGAAATGGGTCTGTAATTTGCTAGGTTATTTGGATCAAATTGTGGTTTCTTAATGAGAGGTTTTATTACTGCCAGCTTGAATATTCTTGGAATATGACCTAAAAATAAAGACGAGTTAATTATATTGAGAAGAGTCTCTTCCACTACAGGTAACACTTCTTTCAGTAGGTTTTGGATCTAATAAACATGTTGTTGGTTTAGATGCAATGATAAGTTTATTTAGCTCTTCCTGTCCTATAGTTGTAAAGCGGTGTAGTTGTTCTTGAGGGGCGATAATTGAGGCTGAATCATAAGACACCATAAAAGATTGTACATTTACAATTGTGTTTCTGATGCTTTCTATTTTAAGTATATTTTCTATATATATTTTGAATATTTTGCTCTGGTGATATTAGTTTATTTGTTAGTCTAGCCACGGTGTTAAATAAAAACCTTGGTTTATTTTGGTTATTTTCTATTAGTTTGTGGAGATGCTCAGCCCTGGCTGCTTTTAGAGCCTTTTTATAATGTGACATACTGTCTTTCCACGCGATTCTAAAGACCTCTTAATTAGTTTGTTTCCATTTACGCACTAAGTTACGAGTTTCTCTCTTGATAACATGCGTAGCACTGTTGTACCATGGTGCCTTAGTTTTCTCTCTAACCTTTCTTAATCTAATTGTTGCAACAATTTCTAATGTACTAGAGAAAATTATGCTCAAACTGCTAGTCATTTCCTCTAGTTCATCTGTTTGTTTGGGTTCACTGAGCAGCTGAGATAGATCAGGTAAGCTATTTGAGAATCTATCTATAGTGGTTGGAAGGATTGTTCTGCCTGGTCGATAACATGGCGCAACATGACAAATTTCAGCAGTACGTAGTATGCAAGTTACCATGTAATGATCAGTGACATCATCACATTGCGGTATAATATCTATATCGGTTGGATTGGTTCCATATAATATAATTAAATCTAGTGTATGATTTAGACGATGAGTGGGACCACTGACGTTTTGCTTGACCCCAAAGGAGTTTAAAAAATCTGTAAACGCAGCCCCTAACACATCATTTGTGTTATCTACGTGTATGTTAAAATCTCCAACAATTATTGCTTTATCGACATTGACCAATAGATCTGAGAGAAAGTCTGCAAACTCTTTTAGAAAATCAGCATAGGGCCCTGTAGGTCTATTTACAGTAGCCAAGGGTAGAGATAATAGGGATTTCTTTCTTACATCTTAAAGCGTAACATTTAGCACAAGTACTTCAAATGAATTAAACCTTTGACATGTTTTCTGAGTAACATTTAGAATATCTCTATAGATTGTTGCAACACCGTCGCCACGACCGATCAGATGGGGCTCATGCTTATAACAGTATCCTGGTGGAGTGGACTCATTTAGACCGAAATAATCATTTGGTTTAAGCCAGGTTTCTGTAAGGCAAAGTACATCGAAACTATTATCTGTGACCATTTCATTTACAATAACCGCCTTAGGTGTGAGCGATCTAATGTTTAGAAGACCTAGCTTTAGAAATTGTTTTTGTTCACTGATATTGAGATTTTCTGGTTTAATTACAATTAGATTTTTCCTAGATCCTACAGTAGATTTATTGTTTGGCCTCACTAAACGAGGAATAGACACAGCTTCTATATAATGTTCTACACTACCTATGATATCAATTAAGTTGGGACAGCAAAGACTGTGATTTGGAGTTTGACTTACTAGTCATATGGTGTGTAACGTCTTGGAGATGTTGTCCGACAGAATAGCCGCTCCGATTCTGCTGGGGTGCAGGCCATCAGGCCATAGAGCCTAGGTCGCTCCCAGAACAGATTCCAATTATTTACAAAGAGCAGTTGCTGTTCATTACACCATGACATTAACCCTTCATTTAGTGCAAATCATCTACTGAACCTTTCATGTCCTTGTCGGTATGTGGGAAGCGGTCCAGACACGATGATCGTTGCTTCAGGCGATGTGCTGCGTACCGTCTCGATCAGGCTCCTGTAGTCCTTCTTCAGAACCTCCGCCTGCCGCAGCCTGATGTCGTTCACTCCCGCGTGCAGCACAACAGCTCCGACGCGCTCATCACCGTTCAGGATCTCGGGAACCTGTGCAGCGACATCTAGATCACGAGCACCAGGAAAGCAGTGAGTGCGCACCTTACCTTTACCTGAGGTAGCGCGGACATGACGGACGATGGAACTGCCAATGATCACGGCGTTTTCGCGTTTCCGGGTGGAGATCTCGAAGATTGGGAGGGGCGGAGAGGTTCTTGCTCTGGTCCTGGCTCATGTCTTCCGCTGTGGGATCACCCAGGGTCCATGGTGTTGTGTCGGTGCTGGAGTGAATGAAGCCAGGGATGATCGCGTCCTGGGTGCTTGGGTCCTGTGCAGAGAAACACACGGAGTAGACGAGGTCGGAGTCAGACAGTTACTGACCACTGACTTGTGAGCATCGGCGCGTGATGTTTCAAGCGCTGATCGCCGAACTCACAGCTCGGCTTGCCTTTCTAGTAGATCACGGATCTGGTTCTCCACGGACTCCAGCTCTAACTGCACTGAATGCAGCTCAAATATGTGTCCTCACCTGCACTAAGAGGTAACGTTAGACACACATCCGATATATTCGCCATTATAACAGATGAACAGTAAATTAGTAGTGATACTACCAATATCACTACTAATTTAGGATTGAAATCCTGGATAGAACCCGTATCCTTTCAGTGATACGGGTGTAAATAAGACGATCGATAGGCAAGAGGCCACGAGTTCAATGCTAGCGGGCTTAAGGCTAGTAGCGGAAATTCTGAAAGTTGGATATAAGTAGCGATATCATAGGAATCCGATTGTTTTTATATGAGAAATAGTATCGAAGATATATAATGTCGATTTTAGATGTGAAGTCGTCATGTTCTGTGTATGGTTGTCACCACCAAAGTGATGCAACAACACATACTAAGCACTTGCATATTTCTGGTCTTTAACTAATGCACAGCTATTTTTTATGATTCAACCTTGTTTCAAATTAAACAAATACCAGTTTGTCTTTCTCAGTTCTTCTTTCCCTGGGACCCTGAGCCCTCACCGACCACAGCTAAAGGTGTTTGTGTGCTATAAAATCGCCCAGTTAACAGAATTGCCACCACACCTCACCATCCCGACCAGAGAAAAGAGTCTACGAGGTCGTAGACTCTGCTCTGAAATGTGCACACCAGCTGATTATACCAGTAGCTGCCAAGCAAAGCACAAAACCCTGGCTCAGGGGCTGGAGGAAAGGCAACATAGCCTCACTTGGAGAGTAGACAGTGCTTCTCACATAACCTGAGCCACCACTCAGCCCACGGCTGCAGAACTTTGTTAAAACAACATGAAGAAGCAGGCCGCACCATCGCCCGAGCTGAAGTGTTATTCCAGCTAGGTAAATAATAGAGCTCCCTTTTCCGTGTGATGAATAGCACATATTAACAGCCACAAATTCAATTATGTTCTTGAGATTCGTGTATGCCAGTTTGCTAAAAGCCAATACGGATAGAAATGAGCAAACTTTTATGTTCAGGTTTTATTCACTTTCTGATCATATTTGAAGACACATTAAGCAGCCGAGTCCTTCAAGGGTGAAAGAAAGTTATGTTTATAGGGGGTATACGTTTTGACAGCTCATAGTAGTTTGCTGCCTCCGCTGGGATAGGGAACACATTTTATGATTCTTCAATAATTGTGACAGTTTTGACATCTCAGAATCTATGAATAAAATCTATTTTAAAAAAGAGCAAAGCACTACATATAGTGAAGTTGTAAAATACTTTTCCAAGATTTAGGTTTTCCAGTTTGCTCAATAATGTTTGTGTAACCTTCATCAATGGAATCCAGGGACTCTAAAATCTAATAAGAGGCACATTCAAAATAAAATGTCCATTCACATAGATGGAAACTCCTATGCTCATTTGGTTTTGGTTCATTTTACGTTGGTCATCAAGTGGACTCAGCACACTCCAGGAATTGTTTGTTGTAAAAATGTAAACAGGAAAAGTCCTTAAAATCATAATTTAAAAATTATTCAAATTATGGTTTGAGGATGAAGGAATTTCTATATCAGAATCTACCTAATCATCCACTTAAATACTGTTCCATTACTGTAGAATTTAATTAGACGTATAGTCTTTGCCATCAACAACAAAAAGCTTATGAGGCTATTTTGCTACCCTAACTATGCACAAATATGTGGTTAGTTGCAGAGTTGGGCGGTAGTGTCACAACAAGTAGTGACGCTACTAGTTTAACTATATTTCTCAGTAGCGTGGTGGTAGCATAGCTATTTGTTATATCTCCCATAGCTATATCTCCCTCTCGGCTGAATCAAATAGCTTTTCAGTATCGAAGCTCTTTTTTTGATCAAGTAGTCCGGTAGCGTCCACACAAGCTACATTTTCCCAAGCATTTCTAAAGCTCAAGCTAAAGTCAGAAATACAACTGCTAAGTATCACCATAGACAGAGTATCACTGATGCTGGATCAGTTAGTGACGGTGACTTCTTCTTCTTCTTCTTTTTGTTTTATGGTGGTTGGCAACCATAGGGCCATTTGATTTCATTACCGCAATGTGGAAGACATGGACTAAATCGCGATATCCATGCATAAAAACGAAATTTACTGTATAACGAGTAATTTCACAGAATTTGTCAGATCTTGGATGAAAAGAAGGTAAGTAAACTTAAATAAAACCGCGATATAGACTAGTGTCTGTGAATATTAGACTGCATAAAGACCATTTAAAAATGAATCATGCATGTTCTGCGTGTCTCTTTGAATGAATGGCTCAGACGCGCGAATTCATTTACCACACCCATGAAGCCTGGATGTTTTCAGCCTATATGAGGACATTAATGGATGAATGTCCATTAATGGCACAGCCGGCACAGCCGCTCTGAGAGGCACTTTAGCAGCATTTTAGCTTAATTTGAGAAAAACTATCGTCATATCAAAAAAACACAGAGAGACTCAAAGGTCTACATGGCAACTTGTCAAAATAAAAGGTTGATTTAACCTTTGAAAAAAGTTTTGCTTAAATCATTAGGCCTACAATTTAAATAATTGGTCATTACAATTTAAACCATTAAAAAAAATAGTGCCAGTATCATAGTGCCCTTAAAATGTAATTTATTTTAAAATTTTTATAAATTACTGTAAAATTGTATACGTTTCATGATTTCAATTAGTTACGCGTTTTTGATTACTAAAATTTTATTTAACCATTAAAATGGTAGCCCAGAAAAATGGAAACAAAATAAAACTGAATTTGGAATGTGGGAAAAAATAAAACGGATTTCATAGGGCCCTACAAAACAGCTTTTTGGTGCATTACCACCCCCTTCTGCTCTGTATGGTGTGACATCACGTACCAATATCAATCCTTGGGCTGACACGTGAGAAATGTAGGCCAACTTAATGGAAAAAGATGCACACACTCTTGACACCTGGTTTTGTTATAGTTTTATTTAGTTATATAGTTTTATATAGTTATGTTTTAGCTTTTTCTTTTTCTTTTTTTGCCAAATTGGTTTGGAACAGTTGTTGAATAAACAATTGAACTGAAAAATGATGCCTGCCTATATGTTTGATTGACAGTTTTATTGATCACTGAGATAGCATTGACTTGGAATAAAGTTGGTTCAATATAAAAATTTAATTTGAAAAAATAGCTTAGATGTAGTAAACTACTTTTCCCATAGTGCTGTAGCTTAGCTTGCTATATTTCCCAGGGTGGTAGCTTCAGTGTAGTGAAGCTACATTTAATGTAAAGTAACTGCTAGCTTAGCTCACTACATTTTCTAAGTAGCTTGACAAAACAAGAAACAAACAGATAGGAACATATCTCCGAAGTGCTAGTAACATTAAACAAGGATCCCATGACAAACACTAAACAGGCAGGGTATTTATACACACAGAACTAACAATCATGATGGGGAACAGCTGGGTGCAATGAACCGTGATGAGAGCAGGCAAGGATTGTGGGAAATGCAGTTTCTAATGTGACTGACACCGTGGGGGAAGAGGACCTCTAATGGTGAACCAGGGAACACAGACCAGACACTGTGACATAACCCCCCCTCTACGGAGCGGCTACCAGACCCTCCAAGACACCACTACAGAACAAAACAAGAGTCCAGGTGGGAGGTGGAATGGTGGAGGACCATGGGGAGGGATGGGGGTCCAGGTCCATGAAGGTGAACAGGAACAAGGGGTGACGGTTTAGCCGGTGGCCAGGGTGAAGCAGACAGTTCATCGGGCCGCCAGGGCGAAGCAGACAGTCCATCGGGTGGCCATGGCGAAGCAGACGACAGTCCTTCAGGCGGCCAGGGCGAAGCAGACAGTCCATCGGGCGGCCAGGGCAGTGAAGACCCCTCGGGCGGACAGGGTGGCGAAGACCCTTCGGGCGGCCAGGGCAGCGAAGACCCTTCGGGAGGCCGCGGCGACGAAGCCCCCCCGGGCGGCCATGGCGGTGGAACAGAAACAGACCCTGGCTCAGGAACAGGCACAGATTCTGGCTCAGGCACAGACACCGGCTCAGACACAGGAACAGACACCGGCTCAAACACAGGAACAGACACCGGCTCAGGCACAGGAACAGACACCGGCTCAGGCACAGGAACGGACACTGGCTCAGGCAAAGGAACAGACACCGGCTCAGGCAAAGGAACAGACACCGGCTCAGGCACAGGAACAGACACCGGCTCAGGCACAGGAACAGACACAGGCTCAGGCACAGGAACAGACACCGGCTCAGGCTCAGGAACAGACACCGGCTCAGGAACAGACACCGGCTCAGGCACAGGAACAGACACCGGCTCAGGCACAGGTACAGACACCGGCTCGGGCACAGGAACAGAAACCGGCTCGTGCACAGAAACAGACAGCGGCTCGGGCACAGGAACAGACACTGGCTCAGGCACAGGAATAGTCACCCTTGAGATGTGTGCCCCCCCAGACACGCAGGACCGCCACTACATAAAATGTGAAGGCCGCCCCATTGGCCGTGACAGGACTGATGGTGGTCAGCTCTGGATCAACCGGATCAGAGACCACCAAAGTCGGGTCCTCCGGGATGAACAGCGGGCTGTTCGGGGACGGTCTCCAGAATGACAGCGGGCTGTTCGGGGACGGCCTTCGGGAAGACAGCGGGCTGCTCGGGCACAGCCTCCGGGAGGCTGGTGGTCTTCCCCCTCCTCTGCCTTTTCTGACCGCGATGTGCAGGCTCTGGGCTTGATGGAATCAGCGGCGGATGGAGCTCTGGGCTGGACATCACCAGTCCAGGGTCGAGGAGGGACCGAAGCGGAGAGTGGTGCCGGGGCTCCCCTCTAGCACCTCCTCTCCTGCGACCACCGCGGGTCCCAGAAAGCCTGGCCAGACGGGTTCCCTCAAACGTTCGTCTGTGTTCGATGGAAGGGGGCTCGGGAGATTCTACCACCACTGTCTCCTCAGTGATGCGAGCCCATAATGCGAAGCACTCGAAAATATTCATCCGAGGCGGCACCTCCCCAGATTGCGAACTCCCCCTCTGCTGCTTCCTCTCCCTCTCGGTGGCTGGGGAAGAGGCACGAAAACCCATAACGCTGGATCTATTCGTGATGGGATCCTTCTGTCACGTCACGCACACACAAGCAGGTAAGATCCAAGAGCGGTTTTATTGGGTAATCCGTGAGCGTAAATCCAGACAGGCAAAGATCAAAATCCATGTAAGGGCAGTCCAAAACAAGAGACAAACAGATAGGAACAGGTCTCTGAAGTGTTAGTAACATTAAACAAGTATCCCATGACAAACACTAAACAGGCAGGGTATTTATACACACAGAACTGGCAATCATGATGGGGAACATCTGGGTGCAATGAACCGTGATGAGAGCAGACAAGGATTGTGGGAAATGCAGTTTCTAATGTGACTGACACCGTGGGGGAAGAGGACCTCGAGTGGTGAACCAGGGAACACAAACCAGACACTGTGACAATTTCAACATGGCCCTCCATAGACTTAACCAAGCCAACCTGATGCTGAACATGAAGAAATGCCACTTCTTCAAGCGACAGCTCAAATTCCTCGGCCATATAGTCTCTGAGAGGGGATTAGAGATTGACATAGAGAAGACCAGGGCCGTTGCCGAGTTCCCCCCACCGCAAGATCTCAAAGCCTTGCAACAATTTCTGGGACTTGCGGGGTGGTATCATAAGTTTATTTCCCACTTCGCTGATATTGTTGCTCCATTGAACTACCTCAAAAAGAAGGGACTTAAGTGGGAGTGGACTCCAGAGTGTCAATCTAGGATGGATGCACTTAAAAAAAGCTTTACAAAACTCACCAGTGTCAATACACCCAGACATTCACCAAGACTTCCAGGTTCACACAGACTTGAGTGAGGTAGGACTGGGTGCCATCCTCACTCAACATTCAGAGGAGGGAGAAAAGGTGGTGGCATATGCAGTACGGACCTTAACTGAAGCAGAGAAAAATTAAAGCACTTCAGAGAAGGAATGTCTAGCAGTGGTTTGGGCAGTTGAAAAGTGAAGACATTACCTGGAGGAATCCTTGCCTATCCATATCTTCACACCATGTGTCTACATCACTCACCTGCAGTCTAGCTTCAAACCTCGATCAGTCAATGATCAACCCATCACCTTTTAAGACCTCCAAGGGGAGTGGTACCGCAAAGTTCCTTTAAGAAATAAGGGAGAGAAGTATCAGTTGGTAGTACCACAATCGTTAACCACTGACTTCATGCATTATTACCACGATAATCCACTTGGAGGCCATCTCGGACCGTTAAAAACTCTGCTGAAAATCCTAGACGTGGCATGGTGGCCGTCCGTCAGGAAGGACGTGTGCCCATACGTCAAAAGCTGTGAGATATGCCAGAAATATAAACCCAGTAATACCAAATCTTCTGGATTTATGCAGAGTACACAGATCACAGAACCTGGACACATGTTAGGGGTGGATCTAATGGGACTCTTCCACAACAGTAAAAAACAGAACACGTACCTCCTTGTCATTGTTGATTACTTCACTTAGTGGGTGGAAATGTTCCCTAGCTCTTAGAGACGACAAGACCCAGAAAATAGTGAAAATACTCTGGGAGGAGGTATTTACACGCTGGGGTGTACCCTAATGCCTGGTGTCCGATAGTCCCCAATTCACTCCCAGCATTCTGGGCGATCTGTGCAAAACCTGGGGTTGTGTTCAAAAACTCACCATGAGTTATCATCCACAGTCAAACCTAACAGAAAGAATCAACTGAACAGTAAAAACTATGATTGCTGCTTATGTGGGTCAACAATATCAGACCTGGGACCAGTGGCTACCAGAATTCCGCTATGCCATTAACACCACCCAGCAAGAAACCACCGGAAAGACACCTGCAGAGCTCATGCTAAGTAGGCAAATTCTAGGACAATTGGAACGTCTTATCCACAGACCACCTTCACCAGAACAAGCTGCATATTCCCTGGTGGAACAAAACATCATGATGGTAGAAGTGAGGAATAGAATGAGGATGTGCCAAGGCAAACAAGCTAGGTATAATTCCCGTAAAAAAAATGTTTTTTTTTTGGGGGGGGGGGGGGGGGGGATTTATTGGATTTATGTAGCATGGCCACATAAAGGGGATATTTATAAGGCGGCTTATTAAACTAATTAAAGAGTTATATACACTCACCTAAAGGATTATTAGGAACACCTGTTCAATTTCTCATTAATGCAATTATCTAATCAACCAATCACATGGCAGTTGCTTCAATGCATTTAGGGGTGTGGTCCCTGTTCAAGACAATCTCCTGAACTCCAAACTGAATGTCAGAATGGGAAAGAAAGGTGATTTAAGCAATTTTGAGCGTGGCATGGTTGTTGGTGCCAGACGGGCCGGTCTGAGGATCCGTTACTGGGATTTCCACGCACAACCATTTCTAGGGTTTACAAAGAATGGCGTGAAAAGGGAAAAACATCCAGTATGCGGCAGTCCTGTGGGCGAAAATGCCTTGTTGATGCTAGAGGTCAGAGGAGAATGGGCCGACTGATTCAAGCTGATAGAAGAGCAACTTTGACTGAAATAACCACTCGTTACAACCGAGGTATGCAGCAAAGCATTTGTGAAGCCACAACACGCACAACCTTGAGGCGGATGGGCTACAACAGCAGAAGACCCCACCTGGTACCACTCATCTCCACTACAAATAGGAAAAAGAGGCTACAATTTGCTAGAGCTCGCCAAAATTGGACAGTTGAAGACTGGAAAAATGTTGCCTGGTCTGATGAGTCTCTGATGAATTTGGGTTAAAAAGAATGAGAACATGGATCTATCATGCCTTGTTACCACTGTGCAGGCTGGTGGTGGTGATGTAATGGTGTGGGGGATGTTTTCTTGGCACACTTTAGGCCCCTTAGTGCCAATTGGGCATCATTTAAATGCCACGGCCTACCTGAGCATTGTTTCTGACCATGTCCATCCCTTTATGGCCACCATGTACCCATCCTCTGATGGCTACTTCCAGCAGGAAAATGCACCATGTCACAAAGCTCGAATCATTTCAAACTTGTTTCTTGAACATGACAATGAGTTCACTGTACTAAAATGGCCCCAACAGTCACCAGATCTCAACCCAATAGTGCATCTTTGGGATGTGGTGGAACGGGAGCTTCGTGCCCTGGATGTGCATCCCACAAATCTCCATCAACTGCAAGATGCTATCCTATCAATATGGGCCAACATTTCTAAAGAATGCTTTCAGCACCTTGTTGAATCAATGCCACGTAGAATTAAGGCAGTTCTGAAGGCAAAAGGGGGTCAAACACAGTATTAGTATGGTGTTCCTAATAATCCTTTAGGTGAGTGTATGTCAGCAATTCTTTTGTTGCCCCTGTCGAGTGTTGGTCTGTTTTCTCTAAGCGAGAGTCTTGATCGTTACACCTGGGAATCCCCGTGACTTCATACGTCAGCTGATCAACTTCACTTCCGATAAAGGGAGCCTGTCGTTCAGGTGGAAAAATGTTACTATTGCTCTTAATGATCGATCGCACTACACAGCTTGGCTGTCATTGACTGTGACTGTCCGACTCCATGAGAATACACACTTATTAGATTATTTCACCTTGGAGATCGCTTCACAGGACAGCGCTGTTCCTCATTTGGTGCCCGGATTTAAACGGTTTAAAAAACGCAAACACATTGGACTGGAACAATCCCATACATACATTTTATATATATTGTATATTGATTTTCGGTGTGTTCTATTTAATACACTTTGGGTTGTCATTTAATCTTGATAGTTGTTTTGTTTACATTGTGAGAAATTATTTTAAACGCATTTATAGAGGGTCAGAACAAATGTTTTGTGATGTATCCTGCCTTGATTAGGCAGAGCATTACAGTGTACTCAAAACAAACACAAGCAAGAAGCAACAAAAGAATTAACATTGCAGCTGTTCCATGAGATTTTAATAGAACAGCTGCAATGTGAATGATTTTGTTGAAAACAGTTTGTTGGGGGCATGTCAACTTTACAAATTGGTGGTTTTTGGAACCAAAACATATTTGAAGCAAATATTCAATGAAAGACCAGCTCATTATAGTCCAACACCTGAGAGAGTTGAGTTTGAGTCAAGAAAGAGACCTGAAGATGATCTGAATGATTCAAACAGTGTAAATAAGCTTTCCTTTGTGCACTGCAAAAATGTCAAGTCAAGTCACAATTATTTATATAGCATACAATACAGATTTTAAAGCACCTTAACAGTAATAAACAAGAAAATAAGCTGTTAATGTTGTAGAAATCATCAGTTCTGTCAGTACCACTATCGTCAAATACGATTGACAATTAGCATACAGTTTGGATTGGTGGTATGGTTCCGTTCTGGGTGAGAACTCCCTGCGCATCCATGCAGCCTAGCATGGATAAGAGCAGGGAGAGCAGCAATAACCCTCCAAAACAAAACCATATGCCAATATCCCCCAAACCCAACTGACAGCATAATTCTGGATGCTTTTGCAGTTATCTGAGTGAGCCAAGGCAACACGCATTTCGTCAATATCTAAAAAACTTGAGCAACAGCATGTTACCAACAATATGGAAAGCCTTAAGCAACAAGTATGTTGCCCTTACCTGGATGACCTAAACGAGTATGTTGCCAATACCTGCATGAGCCATAGCAACAAGCATGTTGTCAATACCCGAAATGCTTAAGCAGTAAACAGGCATATTGCCATTAATGACATGCTTTCTAAAATGAAGAAGTGAAAATTGAGATATCAAAATTAATAAGATGCTTGCTTGTGGTTGTATATCCACAGTCCCGTTCCAGTTTCTTTTGAGTGACGACTGTGATCTAGAGATGAGAGATGGAGATTTCCTTTTCAATTATCCTTTTCATTGGAAATATGTCACAATACTGAAGTAATGTTTGTGGAAACGTCCGGTTCATACAGAATTAAGCAACACATGTCATTAATACAGCTGGATGGTTTGATGCAACAAACATGATGCTGATACTTAGATACAGTATATTTAGGCACAAATATGTAGGTTTGCATAAACTGCATACACCGTCACCTGTCAATAGGACTTGTACAGACTAGTCGAGTAGTCGAGAGATCGACTACTTCAACCACTAGTTGGCGCTTTTAGAAACAATCGACTGCTCGAGCGCCCATTAACCACTATGCCATTAACCATACATGAAATAAAAATGGCGAACGTCACCAACAGACACCACACATCAGATGTGTGGAAATATTTCATCAAGGATGACAAAAATATCGTAATTTGCCAACTCTGTAAGGCTATGATCAGCTGTGCGGCAGAGCTTTCGATGTTGTTAGGGAAATGCAAGCTTATCGGTTGGTTTTTGTCTCATGACCTGCGGTGCGCTTGCGGCTTTCTGAAAAGTTGAGATGTTTTCATCTCGCCGAGGCACGCGCCTGGAAAAACGAGCGCGCCGCACCACATGCGCGTCGCGACCGCGTTGCTTCCATTATGAGCCTCATTTGAAATAACAAACTTGAGCGCGCAAAAGAAACGATATGTGAACGGCCCCTAAAAGCAGACATTGCGCCTGTAATGAAAGGCAAGAACGACTATTTATTTGTGACCCGTCACAGAAACCAGGGACACAAGTCGGCAGCACAACTTTCGAGCAAAATGAGAAAGAAAAATTTTTTTGCAGAATCTGTTAATTGAAATCACGAAGAAGCCTCTCCATGTTTGAGATAGCAGTATTGGTATATTTAAAAGCTTACATTTTGAGGTTGAAATCGGCTTGTTTTCGGAGATTCTAGCATGCAGTAGGGGCGTGGCGTGTCATTGTCTGTGTGTATTTCCATACTGAATAACCCGGCGCTTTTGCCCCCACCCTCCAAGGGTGGGGGCAAAAGTTAGGCGCATGGTTAGGCGCGCCCTCACTGCATCTGAAATGTAAGTTAAGCTTCATTTTCTCTTAAGTTGTTATTTAAGATGCTGAACCTGCTGATGATATAATGTGCTTGCGGACATTTCCTTTGTGTGTGTATACGCACATAAGAAAGTGGTGTAAAGAGATTTGCAACAGTAATTTGAGGAGGTGAAATGTGATTATTTGGAAAATTCCTGTCATGACTGCTTAAAGAAAAATGCCAGCAGGCATTTGCCTCCTGCATAAACTTTAATATTGTTGACATTTTGGGCACACGAGTGTTGCGCACTATTTGCGTTATATGTAGGCCTATGGCTTATTGGTCTTTGTGTGTTGTTGCTGGTTTTGCGTTATATGTATATGGCATATTGGTCTTTGGGTGTTGTTGCTGGTTTTGCGTTATATGTAGGCTATATGGCATATTGGTCTTTGTGTGTTGTTGCTGGTACGTTGCAAATAGAGGGGCAGCACAATTGTTTTTCGCCTAGTGCGGCAGAAGTGCACTCATTTGAAGTGCAAAAAAAGCTGTAAAGCACAGGGGGGAGCTTTACAGGGGGTATGGCTTATCTAAATGTAAATGAGCCCTATTGTCACTCCCAGCAGCAGAGACAGGTGAGAACTGCACAATCTTTAGAGGTCGTTTTCTCATCTTTGAGCTTTTTTAAGTGCCTACTTTAAAATGGCCACAACTTCTCCAAATATTATCAGATTTCCACATGTTACACATCGTTGGAAAGCTTGGAGATTACACTTTCAGAATCTATGAATAACTCAAAATGCCCCAGAACCGACTTGTATCCCGAGTTTCTGTGACCGGTCACATTTGGCTTTAGCTACTCTGTAACATGGAAATTAAAATATGTAATGTCATAATTATAATGTTTTGAGAGTTTACTTATGTAATTGTTGCATTATGAATTAATAAACATTTATTGATAAGAACTATTTCATGTCTTTCCATTTACAGTAGCATGAACCACGAGTAGTCGAGTAACTCGAGTATTGTTTTAATAAGAAATCGACTAGCAAAAATCAGTAGTCATGCAACCCCTACCTGTCAATGACGCCATAACCTTGGTTGTAGTTTACTTCTGTAGAAACCCAGATTTTTAAAAAAAAAATTACACACTACCCCCAACACGACTGATGCTGATATAATATAATATAATGGTTAATACATCCTGATGTTAGCAGCATCTGTTGAGCACTATAGATCCAATCTTATGGGGGAAGCATCACCCCAAGCTGGAGCCAGCAAGGACACATTGCAACAAGCGTGTTGCTGTAGCCAATTTAACAATTGTATGGGATCTATTGGGGGAAGCTTACACCCCTAGCGGCAGCAAAATCTGATACAAGCAGCATGTTGTATAAATCACAGAACTATTGATAAAACTAGTGTAGTTTGGTAGGGGAAGCATACACCCTACAGCAATAGCTCAGACTAGCGGCAACAAAACTGATACAACGAGCATGTTTGTATACCCATAGGACTAGTATTAAAACTAGAGTAGTTTGGCAGGGTAAGCATACACCCTGCAGCTCTGAGTCAGATGCAGTGTGCAGCTAAGCTATGAATACAGTGTGCTCCCTCATTCATGAACATGATTTCTGCTCCCGTCGTACTGATTCCATCGCTGTGGAGGTGAAGATGACGACACCCATGATTCCACACTCCTCCACAGGACCATCAAGCTACAGTGTTGTTAGTGTTGAATAACAGACCTCTATGGTGAATGTGTATTTTGCACAAGTATGTTACCGATAATCTAGATAGCTTTAGCCACAAGCATGTGTAAACTTTAACACAGTTTGTTGCAATAATCGGATAGAATAAATGACGAGCATTTTTCCAATGCAACCAGATAAGCCTAAAACAACGCTTGATACTACAGCATGTTGCTTAGGACAGTATGCGCAATAATACTAGAGGCCTAAGTAACAAGCATATATCGATAACATTTGCCCTAGCAACCACCAGTAAAGTACTGAGAGCAATGGTGCTGAAACGACAGCATATTGCTGATACCTGATAAGCTTAGCACAGCATGTGACACTAACACCAGATATAAGCCTAAAACACAGCCATGTTCCAACGGGTTCAAACTACGATGGGCATTTTCAGCCACTTTACCTGATTTGCTCTAATCCACTTGGTTTAGGGGTGGGCCTTCATGATTTTAGCAAGTCTGTTGAAAAAAAACTTGTTCAACTTCATACAGCACTGCGCAGACCGATCGGCGGCTGACTTGAAGCAGTGCATGTCGGTTTGAAAATTTGTCCGTACTGCGCCGACGCCACCAGACGTATGCCATCAAAGTACAGCGAGAGCGATTCGAGAGCAGTCGGCTGGTTCATTCTGCGCAGCTTCTCCAGAGCGGCTGCATAAGCTCTGATGACGACACAGCTGTTCCACGATTGGCCGGATTCATCGCATGACAGCGATCACGTGTGTTTTGTGTTTATTCAAACACCTTCAGTTCCACTAATATTCACAAATCAGTTTTTTTTATAACAGTAAAAGCTCTTTTCATGTTGTCTCGATGTTATATTGTGTCATGTTTATCAAAATAAAACTGATAAAAAAAAGCATAGGGGAGAGCGGGGCACAATGTAACGTGGGGCTAGTTATTTTAAAGGGTAATTAAACCCTAAAACAACTTTTTTTAGTTAATGTTCTGTAAGACTGGGGGTTTATTAATGCTGTTCATTGATTTGAGGAAATTTTTTGACATTTGGGTATAAAGTGTTTTAATTCTACAATATATGGTGTAAAAACGTGAGTGCTGCACTCTTCAGGTTGAAAGGTGGCTACTGCAGTTGAATTTTCCTATTGGATTTTGTGGTACTGCGTGAGGTAAGCAGGTACCAGCTCACCACGCCCTTGCCTACATAAGCCCCTTTAACACAGCGCGTTGATCCCGGGAAATTGCCAGAACACCTTCTGTGTGAACGCAAACACGACCAGGGATTGATGACGGGATCGATGCCGGGTTGGGGACCAAGTAACATTGCCAGGATCAGGCCCCGAACGCGCGCTGTGTAAACAAAAGCCGTAATCAATGCCATGTCGTAATGATGATGCTGCAGTGAAGTGAAAGCAGGCTAGTGAAACAGTATGTAATTCGCTAGTTTTACTCGCTAGTAAATCGCCAGTAATTCGCTCCAGAGAGAAATCGCAGCTCATAATCAAACTATGGACGCTGCTGAGACATTACATTTCACATCAATGTCACGTGTCTTTACGGGATTTTTACGGGTTGTGTGTGAACGCACTCTCTGATTCCGGAAAATCACTGGCAGTGTGAATGAACCAAAATCAAACGAACCCGGGTCAAATCCCGGGTCACTTTATCCGTGTATTTTCCGGATTCTCTGTGTGAAAGGGGCTATAGAGACCCAGGTCTCACTCTGTTTTGTGTAGTGTCTTTTAATTCTATTAATTTTTATTTTTGATACTGTGTCCCCATGGGCCCCGGCAGGCTGTGACCACTCTCCGGCCCAGAGCCGGCAGGTCACAATCTGCATGTGCTCAGCCATGTGCTCATGGAGAGAGAGAAAACCTTCATCCAGAACTACGAGTCGAACTACCCAGCAAGTTCATCATATCTTCTTCATCCAACGGAGAAGAAAACGATTGCAACTTCTGTGTTTAACACTCAAAGGAAATATCAACATCCTTTTACAAGATTTTCAAGAAATGTGTCCGCTGCAAATGCCATGCAAGTATATACATTTAATGAGGGGCTTTGAAAATGTTAATCTGATGGTTCTTTTCATGTTCAATGAATCTTTTCTGTAGCTTCATTTCATTTCCGGTTTCATTCTGTCATTTAACATCTACCCTGTATGTGTAATTGTTTGTATGTTAGTTATGTGTTCGTGATTTTGTTAATACAACTTGTGCACAATATGTATTTGGTTCTGATCCTCTGCTTGCAACAAAGTTTATTTTACGATCTTGATCCTGTTACATGCTCTAAGCGCTGTACATCCTAAGAAAGAATTATTATTCTGTGGCCATGAAAGATACCCTTTTTTTAGAATAAAATAATAATCAAAATAGTTTGTTGGACGATTGATCGATTGATTGCTCCTGTCTGCCTCGATTGCTCCTGTCTGTCTGCTGCCTTGCTGCTGGTTTGTTTCTGTAGCATCGTATATCTTTCTGTTTTGAATCATGATTTACTACTATTCCCTGTTGTTTATACTGCTAAATACAACTTACTCAACATCACATATTAACGTGACATCGCTAACTTCAATCTAAATCGTTGCCAGCACAACAAGCTACTAATTCGCTAGCCTGTTAGCATGCCATCCGTGCGCTCTTTATTTATTTATTTATATATTTAGCCCGTGCCTTTTACAAATCCATCAAAGCTGTGGTAAGTAGAATCAGTCAACAAACATGGTGAGTCATGTCATCTTCTCCTCTTATTGTCACTTGCACTTCATGTAACATGTATAGTATAGCCTTCTCTGCCAGCCTAGGGTTTACGTGTGATAAATGCAGGGAGATAGTCAGGCTGACGGAGAAGATTTCAGAACTAGATACACGCATCCAAACTTTAATTGAGGTTAATTGTAAGAGTGCAAGGGCTTTAGATACTACTTTGGATGCAATTAGCTTAGAGAACACTGTACTTTGTTCGGTTCCGGCTGAAGTAGAGCCCGTGCAGCAGGGCAATTGAGTGACGGTGAGGCGCTGTAGTCGCGGGACAAAACACTGCTCTTCCGTTCTGATTACAACATCAAACAGATTCTCCCCACTCAGTGAAACACCCACTGAGAATCCTGTTGAATGTGCCCTAGTTATTGGCGATTCTATTACACGGAACGTGAAAATAGAGACACCAGCCACCACAGTCACATATTTGCCAGGAGCCAGAGCGCCTGACATCAAAGCAAATTTAAAAGTGATGGCTAATGCTAATCGTAATTTCTCTAAGATTATTATTCATGTCGGCACTAATGATGTTCGACTTCGCCTGTCGGAGATCAATAAAATTAATGTAAAATAGGTGTGTGAATTCGCAAGTACGATGTCAGGCACTGTAATTTGCTCTGGCCCGCCTTCCTGTTCACAGGAGTGATGAGACAGTTAGCAGATTGTCATCACTCAATGGCTGGTTGTCTAAGTGGTGTCCGCAAAATAATATAGAATTCAAAGACAATTGGAAAAGTTTTTGGGGCAGACCTGACCTGTTGAAAAGTGATGGTATTCATCCCTCCTGGGATGGTGCTGCTCTTCTCTCTAGTAATATGGCACATAGCCTTAGAGCCCAAACGTGACAATCTGGGGCTCAGGTCAGGAAGCAGAGAAACTGGCTAAACCGACCGTCTGCCAGCTGTCTCACGTCACTGAGGTCAGATAAATCCCATCACATAGAGGCTCTTTCACCTAGATATCATCATATAGAGACTGTGTCTGTTCCCCGAATTAGAAAATACAAAAAACTTCCAAACCCATCCAAGGTTAATTGATGTTCAACAAATAAAAAACAGATTTAATACAAATGAACAAATGATAAAACTCAGGTTGCTGAATGTTCGATCCCTTACTTCAAAAGCACTTATTAGGGGCCAAGCACCGAAGGTGCGGGCACCTATTGTAATTGTTCTGGTTTTTTTTCTTCTTCTTCTTCTTCTTCTTCTTCTTCTTCTTCTTCTTCTTCTTCTTCTTATTCTTATTCTTATTCTTCTTCTTCTTCCGACTAGGCATAGAACCGTTTGCGGGAAAGTTGTTTTGGTTTGACATTCTGATAGAGGACAGTTCCAACACTAAATACAGCAATTTTGGTGTCTCTAACTCATTTTCTCTAGCGCCACCACCTGTCCAAATTTTCACTTTTATTATGCTTATAACTTTTTTACCGTAAGGCCTATCAACAAAATTATATTTCCTCTGATTCCTGAGCTCATGACAATTCGATTGCACCCTGGGACGTCATTTTCCATCATGAAAATATGGCCAACATTTTGAATTGTTCAAAAAACCTACTTTTTCGAACTCGTCCTAGACGGTTTGTCCGATTTTCACCAAAATTGCACCAGATCATCTTCAGGCAGTGGGGACCAAAAGTTATGGAATTCAAGTTGATTCATCAAACCGTTTTCGAAAAACGCACATACAAATTTTACGTAGTGCTAGCAAAAACAGACGTAAGGCTGTATCTCTGCAACGCTTTATCGTATTAAGACCAATCTTGGTACATGTAATCACAAGCATGACCTGAGGCTACTTGTTGCGTTTTGGCACAGCGCCACCTACTGGTCCGGAGATACAGTAAATTGATATTTTTGCTCATAACTTCTGAACGGTTTGTCCAAAAATCATAAGAATTGTCTCGTTAGATTCAGGGCATTATGTTGAGTCGACTGGTATCCAAATTTCCCAGGTCGGCCATTTTGAATTATGTGCTAAAATGCTGTATTTTCTGAACGCATGAACGAATTGTTACGAAACTCTGTATGGGTCATCAGTACAATGCACTGAAGAAGCCTGAGAAGTTTCAAAACAACGCCACCTAGTGGTAAAATTTATTTTTCAAATGCTTATAACTGTAGGTGTGATTGATTTATTTTCACGGGAGTCATCTCGTTGGGTTCCTGAATCCTTGCCGAGTCCACAGATACCAAACATGCTAGGTTTCGTCAAACATGCTAGGTTTTGTCTTACGGTTTGTGTAGCGTTGAGATTTAGCACTTAAAAACATTTGCTAATATCTTCAAAACCGCTAGTCCGATCGAGACGAAACCACCGTCAGAAGTTTGGAAACATAGGTCGCTGGATATATGCTAATGCCCAAATGCCAAAATATTGATAGTAAGTAGTAGTAAAATTCAATCAAAGTCACGTGTCAGTCATTTTTTACGTGTTTTTTCATATAAATGTCTATAACTCCGAAGCGAATTGAGATATTTTCACCAAATTTGGCACACACATGTATGGGCTCATTCTGAGGACACATGAAAAAATTGTGGGATTTTGCCACTTTGTGGCGCTATAATAGGACAAAACATGAAATTCCAATTGACTTCAATACAGTTTTGTGATGTAAAATTCTATACTTAACAAATGCATTGCTGTAACATTATGAAACTCAGAATTTGCCACCAGCACCATCTCCTGAAGGTACTCAAAAGATTTCGAGACAGCGCCACCTGTTGGTCAAAAGTTAAAATTATTTTTCCAAAAATGCTAATAACTTTTGAAAAAATATGCCTATTGTAATGACACTGGACTTAATAGATTCCTTGGGTCATGCTGAGAACATAGATACCAAGTTTGACGTATTTGGATGAACTTCCTGTCTGTCATCTTTATTTACTTTCAAAACCTTCTTTTTCGATCTTCTCATAGACTATTCGTCCGATTTTCACCAAAATCGAATCATATCATCTCCAGACCCTGCCGACTAAAAGTTATGGATTTCGTGACGATAGACGAAACCGTTTTTGTATACTGCAGCAACAAAGTTGAGGCATGCTGCCATAATGACTATTAAGTCTTTATCTCTGCAATGCCTACACATTTTGACACCAAACTTTGTATGTGTAATTGTCACCTCACTCTGACCATATCACATCGATTTCGTAACTGCGCCACCTATTTGTCGAAAGTGATAAACCATTAAATCATCTTAAAAGTTACTGTATATATGATTTTTCAGCCATTTTGCCCAAATTCTCTTAAAATGTCTTTAATTGCTCCTTGCTGCAGTTGGTCTCCCACTCCCACCCATGATGGCATCTGTTGCCGCTTCTTGCGCTTGGCCCCGGTAATGGCTGCTTAGAGCTATATGTGACCCTCGACCACAAAACCAGTCGTAAGTCGCAGGGTATATTTTTAGCAATAGCCAACAATACATTGTATGGGTCAAAATTATCGATTTTTCTTTTATGCCAAAATCTTTAGTATATTCAAAAAAGATCATGTGCCATGCAGATATTTTGTAAATTTCCTACCGTAAATATATATAAAATATATTTTTGTGAATGGATGCAGCAAAAAAAAGATACACGCAAACACGCAAACAAAAAAAAGTCAGAAAACACGCCTACAAACTTCACTCGCTGATGTCCGCTTTTTGGGAATTACCCACTCAAGTTTGGTATCTATGTCAAGCTTAGATTTCCCCCCTTCGGGTTCATAACTCTCCACAACGTCATTAGAGCAGTAAGCCAATAGAGAGCGTTAAAACAAACCCTTCTTGTGTAAAAAAAACTGTTTTCCTCTTAGCAACGGTCTGCTACAGCGCCTCCCATTGGCTGGCGACTTCTTCGCGTGCACAGTGTACACAATCCGCAATGGGTATGGTGCAAGCCATGGATTCTGAGATAGCGCATTTGCTCAATTTCAACTTTAATGACAGCAATAATTTAACGAACAAAGTAAATGATTTTTTCGCAAATGATTGGGAAGATGATACAGAATGTCCAGAGACTGGCTTGGCAAAGGGGGATGACCTGAAAGACGACGAATTCGATCAATGTGTGGAACAGTTTTGTATCCAGACACACACACACGCATATTCATACACACAAACAGACATGCACACAAACAGACATGCACACACACACACACACACAAACAGACATGCACACAAACAGACATGCACACACACACACACATACATAGACACACACACAGACAAACAAACACATACGGGCATTTACGCATATTCATACACGCAAACAGACACCCAAACAGACACACACACACACAAACACACACACACACACTTGCATTTAGTGGTGGGGAACTCATAATGGTGTAAATTTCATTTATTTCCTTTCATTAGTCATGCGTTGCTAAGGACTTCATTTGGAGAACTTTAAAGGCGATTTTCTCAATATTTAGATTTTTTTGCCCAATCAGATTCCAGATTTTCAAAAGGTAGTATCTCTGCCAAATATTGTCATATCCTAACAAACCACAGCTCAATGGAAAGCTTATTTATTCAGCTTTCATGTGATGTATAAATCTCAATTTAAAGAAAATGACCCATAAGACTGGTTTTTTGGTCCAGGGTCACATATTTGTTAATAATATGATTACAGACTATAAACTAGATGTGCTGTGTATAACAGAAACCTGGCTAAAACCAAACGATTACATTACTTTAAATGGGTGCACCCTGCAAGATTACTGTTATAAACATGAACCTTGTCTGAAAGGCAAAGGGGGAGTTGTTGCTGTAATTTATGGTAATATTTTCAAAATTACTAAGAAGTCTAGTTTCAAATATAATTCTTTTTAAGTGTTGATGCTAAAACCAACGGGCTGCTTACATGCGCTTCATGAGCCACACATGCACACGCACGCAAGGTCTCGCACTCTCTACCTCTCTGCCGTGCAGGTTGTTAAAAAGAAGAACAATCCCGGAAAAACCGGGTCGGGTGGCAACACTATCGGAAATACAGGAGTTTATTTCACAAATACGGGATGATTCCATATCTTAAGGGATGGGTGGCAACCCTACATCAGACAGTGCAATGTAGTCTCACTGACGGAAAATTCGATTCATTCATTGCTATAGGAGAGGAAGAATTATCTAAACTCGTTAAATCATCTAAATCGACAACATGTATGTTAGACCCTATACCGACTAAACTACTAAAAGAGATGCTTCCAGAGGTCATAGATCCTCTTCTTAATATCATTAATTCATCTTTGTCATTAGGATACGTACCAAAAAGTTAAGCTGGCTATACTTAAAACTCTTGTTAAAAAAACGCAACTTGATCCTACAGAATTAGTCAATTACAGGCCCATCTCAAATCTACCTTTTCTGTCAAAGATACTAGAAAAGGCAGTATCTTCACAACTATGTTCCTTTTTAGAAAGAAATGGTATCTGTGAGAATTTTCAATCAGAATTTAGACTGTACCATAGTACTGAGACAGCTCTCATTAGAGTCACAAATGATTTGCTCTTATTATCCGATCGTGGTTGTATCTCTCTATTAGTGCTACTCGATCTTAGTGCTGCATTTGACACTATCGACCACAACATTCTTTTAAATAGACTCGAAAATTATGTTGGCTTTAGTGGAATTGCACTAGCATGGTTTAAATCATACTTATCTGACCGTTATCAGTTTGAAGCAGTAAATGAAAAGATGTCTTATCGGTCAAAAGTTCAGTATGCTGTACCACAAGGCTCATTACTGGGACCGTTGCTGTTCACTCTGTACATGCTTGGGAGATTTCATTAGGAAGCATAGCATTAGTTTTCACTGTTATGCTGATGATACTCAGCTCTATATTTCTTCACGCCCTGACGAAACTTACCAATCCACAAAATTAACGGAATGCATAGCTGATATAAAAAAACTGGATGACAAGTAAATTCCTACTACTTAATTCTGACAAAAAAGAATTCTAATGATTGGACAAACCTAGAATACTGTCTAATACTTGACAGGTGCTCTGTCAAGTCCTCCTCGTCGGTTAGGAACCTGGGTGTGCTCTTTGATACAAATCTTTCATTTGAAAGTCACGTGTCTAGTATCTGTAAAACTGCATTTTTTCATCTTAAAAATATATCTGAACTACGTCATATGCTCTCAATGAAAAATGCAGAACAATTGGTTCATGCGTTCATGACATCAAGGCTAGATTATTGTAATGCTCTACTGGGTGGTTGCCCTGCACGTTTAATACATAATCTGCAGCTGGTCCAAAATGCAGCCGCTAGAGTTCTTACCAGAACCAGGAAGTATGACCATATTAGCCCGGTTCTGTCAACACTGCATTGGCTCCCTATTGAACATCGTATAAATTTTAAAATATTGCTGATTTCTTACAAAGCACTAAATGGTTTAGCTCCCCTGTACTTGAGCGAGCTCTTAACTCATTATAGTCCTTCACGTCTATTGCGATCTCAAAATTCTGGCCAGTTGATAATACCTAGAATATCTAAATCGACTGCTGGCGAAAAGAAAAGGAAACAAAGGATTCTCCGCCCGGCCCTCCACCGGGGGAAGGAGCAGTGCCTTCACCACCTCCTGAAGAGCAACTTGATCCACCTCTGGGTCGCCTGACTCAGGGTTGTTTGCACCTGCGCTTGCTTACTGGTTTGGCAGCGGCCTGGACGGGCGTGGTCGACTTCCTGTGGCCTGCTCCACGACACATCCTGCCCCGGCGGACCGCTGCTGCTCCCACCCGTCCGCCGGCCACAGACCCTCCGTCCGCTCGTCGCCGAGGTCGACCTCCTGCGGTGTCCTCCACTCCCGCTAAGCCTCAGCACCAGCAGCCACCATCCAGGCCTTAGCGGGAGTGGAGGACGCCGCAGGAGTCCTGGACCACCAAGGTCCAGAAGTCGGGTCCCTGAATTACACCGCGCTGCCCCACCCCGGGTACGTCTGTGGTGCCGTTGGTCCCGCTTGCGCGGTGTCTGGGAGCCTGGCTAGCGCTCCCAGCCCGTCTCGCTGGCTCATCCATACTGTCAGACTCGGCTATGCAATTCTGTTCGCCCGGCGTCCCCCTGTGTTCAGGGGCATTCTGTCCACCCGTGTTCTGGCGGACAGTGCCCCTGTGCTCAGGGCAGAGATCGCAGTCCTACGCGATCGAGCCGGTCCCTCAACCCGATATGAAGACCGGCTTCTACAGCCCGTACTTCATTGTACCCAAGAAAGGCGGTGGGTTACGGCCAATCTTGGATCTGCGTGTCCTGAACCGGTCTCTTCACAGGCTGCCGTTCAAGATGCTTACGCAGAAACGCATTTTCAAATGCATCCGTCCCCAAGATTGGTTTGCAGCGATCGACCTGAAGGATGCGTACTTTCATGTCTCCATTCTCCCTCGACACAGACCGTTTCTTTGCTTTGCGTTCGAGGGGCGGGCATATCAGTACAAAGTCTTACACTTCGTGCTGGCCCTGTCACCCCGTGTCTTCAAGAAAGTCGCGGGGGCGGGCATTGCTCCCATGTGCGAGCTTGGTGTTCGCATTCTCAACTACCTCGACGACTGGCTTATCCTTGCCCAGTCGAGAGAGCAGTTGTGCTAACACAGTGACATGGTGCTCAATCACCTCAGCCACCTAGGGCTTCGGGTCAACTGGGAAAAGAGCAGATTCACCCCCGGGCAGAGGATCTCTTTTCTCGGTATGGAGTTGGACTCGATCAGCATGACAGCGCGCCTCACCGAGGCCCGCATCCAGTCAGTGTTGAACTGCGTGAGCACGCTTAGACGCAGAACAGCGGCACCACCGATCCAACACTGGCTCCATGATCGAGTCCCGAGATGGGCGTGGCAGAGCAGCTTGTGCCGGTTCCAAGTGACTCCACACTGTCGCCAAACTCTCAGCTTGTGGTCGGACCCTTCGTTCCTGCGGGCAGTTGTTCCTCTAGAAAAAGTGTCCAGGCTATCTGTGGTAACCAAGGATGCCTCTGCCACCGGCTGGGGGGCCACCTACAACGGGCATGCAGCTTCAGGTCTGTGGACGGGGCCTCGACTGCATTGGCACATCAACTGCCTCGAGTTGTTAGCAGTCCATCTTGCGCTGGGCTGCTTCAAAACGCCGCTACTAGGCAAGGATGTACTGGTCCATACGGACAGCACTGCGACCGTTGCGTTCATCAACCGTCAAGGTGGTCTACACTCCCGCCGCATGTCACAACTCGCCCGCCATCTCCTCCTTTGGAATCAGAAGCATCTGAGGTCGGTTCGTGCCCTTTATATTCCAGGCCTGCTCAACCGTGCAGTGGGTGCTACCGGGAGAATGGCGACTCCATCCCCAGGTGGTCCAGCTGGTTTTCAGGTGCTTCGGGACTGCACAGGTAGATCTGGTTGCCGCCCCGGACACGTCTCACTGCCAGTTGTTCTATTCCCTGACCGAGGGGACCCTCGGCACGGATGCTCTGGCACACAGCTGGCCCCCGGGCCTACACAAGTATGCGTTTCCCCCAGTGAGCCTTCTTGCACAGACCTTGTGCAAGGTCAGGGAGGACGAGGAGCAGGTCTTGTTAGTTACGCCGTATTGGCCCAACCGGACCTGGTTCCCGGAACTAGTGCTCCTCGTGACAGCCCCTCCCCGGCCCATTCCTCTGAGAGAGGACTTGCTCTCTCAGAGACGGGGGTGTTCTTCTCACAAGGAGAACCCCCCAACTTGCTCAATCAGAGCTGTGCTTTCCTTCCTGCAAGATGGGTTGGAGCGAAGGCCGTCTCCCTCCGCCCTTAAAGGGTTAGTTCGCCCATTTAAGACATGAAGTTGTATGGAATCCTTACCAGCACTATAGTGCATACACACTGACCCACTCTGTAGTCACCTCCCTGGTCAGAGTTCTGGCCGCTGGAAGTTTTTCAATATAGAACTCCCGGTTAGTTTCCGGGGCCTCAAAACTGTGCGTTTTTACTTGAAAATATTATTTGCGTTTCAAAGCTTGATTAATTTAACACACAAAAAACACGCCGGTCAAAATTCCTCAGTTTTAATCGGCACTATTTTCTTTCCATTTCTATCAATCCGCGCTGCTGTCAACGTCAACAGTGCGCACGTTCTGATCAGCTGTTCCATAGTGTTTACACAATCGATTACGAAACGACGTAAAAAGTAGAAAATGAACGATGGTGCGAACTTGTAAATTTCCAGGCTGTGACCACAAGAATGTGACGGGATCACCGTTCAGATTCCATCATTTTCCTGTTTCGGATATAGCTACGAGACAGCTTTGGCTGGTTGCCATCGGATACTCTGTGGGAGCTAAAATATCCAGAATCAAGGATTATCGTGTGTGCAGTGCTCACTTCAGCGAAGACGATTACATCCCCAACCAAAAAGGAAAAATAAAAAACTGATTTTAAAGAGTTTTGCTGTACCAGTACCACGGGTAAGCTCTATTTACTAACTTTATGATCCCATGTCTAAACTGTACGGTAAACAAGCTGATGTTTAGGCTCCAGTGGAAAACACGTGAAAAGATTTCTAATATAAACACAATTTATAGGGATATAGGTACAATTCGTGTTGAGCCGTTTTTTTTCCCTTTGTCTTTGCTTCAACCAGCCGGTAACACTGAAGTTCCCGCTCTAGTGTCGGCTTGCTGCGCCACTCCCCTCCACATGGAGCGGATATGTGTGCTTCTTGCTCCAGTCGAGTTCCCCACTCAGGTGAACCCTGTAGAGTTCCTCCACACCCCTTCGGCAGTCAGACGTTGCGGAGCGTCTGACGCCAGGCCTAGTGCTCGTATGCTTGTGTAACTTGTGCTAGGCTGGGTTCCATATGTGGTGATCCCTGCGGCGATCCCATATGCATATTCTTCCACGATCAGCTCCCTGCGGTGAGCCCGTGTCTTTCCTTTGGCAGAGTCCGCTCTGCCGTCACTGCCTGGTGCTGCCTCCCCCCTGGAGTCACCCTAGGGACATTCCATATTTTGCACTGCGTTTTCCATGGGATCCCATTACGTCGCCACGTCGACGTCACGTCGAACGTGAGGGATTGAAAGGGAACGTCTCGGTTACTAATGTAACCCTCGTTCCCTGAAGGAGGGAGTGGGAGACATGACATCCCGTCGCCATTGTTGCTGACCATCGCTGTACGTCCGCCTCAATCTCGGCTCCTGAGCGAAAAAAAATGAGTGCGTGGACCTGCTTCCTGTTTATACCCGCGCTGCGGGGCGGGCGTGTGACGCTTTTCATTCAACGTTCATTGGCTTGTTCTGTAGACACTCGAAGTTGATAGGGCTCCCTGAAGTGATCCCATTACATCGCCACGTCGACGTCACGTCTCCCGTTCCCTCCTTCAGGGAACAAGGGTTACATTAGTGACCGAGACGTTTTCTTATTCCCAGCAAAATAAAACCTACTTTTAAGAACGTCGTGATCGACTCAACAACAACTGTCCTGGCCTCCCTATCCTTCTTTTCAGGGCGTTTCAGGTACCCTAATTTATGTTTTCTTTTCTAAAACATTTTTAGAGAGGTAAGAGAAGCAGATTTTTAGAAAAAAATATTTAACCAAATTGCATGTTTTTGTAGTTTTCATTTAAATCTCAGGCATAGGCCTACAACTAATTTAAATATTAGAATTATTCATACAACAGGGGCCTATAACTGCTGGATTTTGTGGGGCCCCCTGGGCAGCGGGGGCCACTATAATTGTCACCACCTTTCACCACACTAGCTACGGCCCTGTTAGACAGTATTCTAGGTTATTACGTGAGGAAGTTTTTTTGTCCAATAATTAGAATCTCTGTTTTTTCTGAATTAAGTAGAAGGAAATTACTAGTCATCCAGTTTTTTTATATCAGCTATGCATTCCGTTAATTTTGTGGATTGGTAAGTTTCGTCAGGGTGTGAAGAAATATAGAGCCGAGTATCATCAGCATAACAGTGAAAACTAATGCCATGTTTCCTAATGATATCTCCTAAGGGTAGCATGTACAGAGTGAACAGCAACGGTCCTAGTACTGAGCCTTGTGGTACGCCATACTGAAATTTTTATCGATAAGACATCTCTTAATTTACTGCTACAAACTGATAACGGTCAGATAAGTATGATTTAAACCATGCTTGTAAAATTCCACAAATGCCAACATAATTTTCAAGTCTATTTAAAAGAATATTGTGGTCAATAGTAACAAATGCAGCACTAAGATCGAGTAACACCTATAGCGAGATACAGCCACGAACGGATGATAAGAGAAAATCATTTGTGACTCTAATGAGAGCTGTCTCAGTACTATGATACGGTCTAAATCCTGACTGAAAATCCTCGCAGATACCATTTCTTTCTAAAAAGGAACATAGTTGTGAGGATACTGCCTTTTCTAGTATCTCTGACAGAAAAGGTAGATTTGAGATTGGCCTGTAATTGACTAATTATGTAGGATCAAGTTGTGTTTTTTTAACTAGTGGTTTAATCATAGCCAGCTTAATTTTTTGGTACGTATGTATCCTAATGACAAAGATGAATTAATGATATTAAGAAGAGGATCTATGACCTCTGGTGGCATCTCTCTCAGTATTTTAGTCTGTATTGGGTCTTACATATTGCCGATTTAGATGATTTAACGAGTTTACATAATTCACCCTCTCCTATAGCAATGAATGAATCAATTTTTTTGTCAGGGAGACTACAATGTACTGTTTGATGCTATATTAACTTATGTTAAATTTATATCTCAATTTTTTGTGTTTATTTAAAATTAGACAAATCTGATATTATTTTAATCTCTAATATGTTATTTACACTGGTGTAGTGCAGGGTATGCGCAGATATACAGCGTAGCCTATCCCACTTCTTTTTCAGTCTGCATTGCGTATACGCACTTATAAATCCCCTCTGATGTGCATCATTTAGTAGGCTAGGCTAGCTAATCCAATCTCATGCGAAAAAACCCTGTCAGGGCTGTACCCACCATACGAGGTCCGGACCTCAGTAATTTTTAGTGTATAAAATGAAAGTTATGAAATAATTGCCTAATATTAACTCTAATTTGGTGCTGGACTGATTCGCCCATCTCGACGATAGCATGCTTCTAATCTAAGCTGCTTCAGCACTCAAACACCCGCTCGTCAATGTCAAAATGTTTGAGACCAATAAAAGCAAGTGGGATTTATGTTCACAGAAGCGCAAGCCGAGCGCGAATCCCAACGCGACACTTCACGCTTGAGTTAACGATAAAGTTTTAAATAACCGACAGAAATAATCAGTTTGCAGTGTCTATGCCTCTAGACACAGAAGGATTGCATTGATGTTTGTTTGAAATGTAACATCTATGCAAAATAATCATTTCTTATTTAAGGCCATTCCCGTTTAGAATATGTGATTGTGTATTGTCAACAATAAGCATAAACATTCTGCATTTCCATTTTGTAGTGTGGATTGTTCATTGCGACATTTAAACTGATTCTCATGTTTAAAAATATCTGATATAATACTTCATGCTGCTGCCGACATGGTTTTAAAGCTACTTTTGTCCATTTTTTGGGCCTTCAAAACACCTTAAAATGCACATATCGAGATCAGGAAAATCTAAATTTTCTCCAGGGGGCATGCCCCCGAACACCCCTAGCAAGATCATTTTTGGGACCTCTGTATTTATAAAACCCTGCGTATGGCCCTAAGGAATAGTCCCTCAAAATTCATAATTATTTAGTACTAATACATAATTAAAAGCCAGTATTAATTGCAAAAACTGCACCTCTTCTGTGGCTAATTTTAATTTCATAATGATCCTTTCTCCTTGAAGTCAAGCAGCAAAAGTTAAGTGATAATGTGCAATACTGGCCCATTTTGGTGTGAACTAATATTAGTCTTGAATACTAGTCTTACATGTCACTGTTTATAACACAGAGCGTTCATCCTTTGCTGGGACGCTTAAAAATAATATTGGGGGTATAAATTAAAAGTTTACCCACTTCTCCAGGCACCACTACATCACTGGTTATTTAACAGTTTATATGGTTCTTTAATGCCCCTGTTGTATGTGCCCCTTTTAGAACTATGCTATTCTATTCTATACTTTTATGAATTCTATTGAGAAAACATGAGAAAAGGGGGAATAAAGATGGAGAGTCAATGTTCTGAAATTTGCCATTATTTTATATGAAAAAAATAATAATTGTATTTTATTGAGAACATATTTTAGTTTGTCTTGTATATATTTTGAATAGATCAGATAACATTTTAAGCTGTCATAAGGTCATGTTACAATGTGCCCCTCACATTTTACAACATGCACTTGAATTAATATTGTGATTTTTAAGAATGTAGAAAAATAGATAGACCTCAACCCGATAGAAGACCTTTGGGATGAATTAATATTGTGATAGGTTAACAATATTAATTATTAATATTATTAATATTATTAATTATTAATATTAATATTAATATTAATATTAATAATTAATATTAATAATTAATATTAATTAACAATATTAATTCATCCCAAAGGTCTTCTATCGGGTTGAGGTCTATCTATTTTTCTACATTCTTAAAAAATACATCTTGTTTTAGTAAAGTTTATTAGGCATTTCCTGAATAAAGTTCTAACGTCATTTAACAGGTTTCTTGAAGTGCAGGAGACATGAACATGAGCAAGAATGTTACACTACAAACATAGCGCATGTCTTGCATCCATCGGTGCTTGCATAACACATTGCTCCTTTAGTAGGAGTGAAGAAGATGAAGTGGGCAATAAAAAAAGGGAAACACCCTCCTGATAATGCTGACATTGATTATTGAGTTGTTGTCGACAGCATAATCAGCTGGCCTGACTTGATATCCTGTGTCTTATCACTGCTTAATCAGGTAATCATTCATATTCCTGAATCTGCATTTAATTTGAGGAATGTTTCCACTGAAACACAATCACAAAAAACATCTTTTGTGTATTGAGAAAGTGACTGACATGGCTATTTTGTGATATTTAAAGAGATTAAGGTCTACATAAGGTGTTTTTGCAGCTTCAAAGGGATAGTTCAGCCTGTAATGAAAATCATGTCATCATTTATTCACCCTCAAATTGTTCCAAACCTGTATGAAATTTGTTGATGGTAGCCATTGACTTCAATGGTATTTTTTTTCCTACTATGGAAATCAATGGCCAACGTCAACTTTCTGCTTAACAACATTCTTTAAAATATCTTCTTATGTGTTCAACAGACTCATACAGGTTTGGAACAACTTGAGAGTGAGTAAATGATGACAGAATTTCCATTTCGTGTTGAACTATACCTTTAAAGAAATTTTCATTAAAAAAAAACTAAGCTCTTTTATTCTACAAGATAGAATTGTTACTTGAATGCTTTGTAGTTTCACAGAAAATTAACTGAGATATATTTACTGGCTATAGCTCAAAGATGTTTGTTCCTCTTCATGAAGAGTTTCGCTCCAGCACACCTGCCAGGAAGTTTTCATTGATTCTAATGACATAATGTACATTGATTAGCTGCTTCAGGTGTGTTTAATTAGGGATGGAGATAAAAACGGACATCCCTGCCATATGCTTTCTTTTAATATTGATAATAGATTATTAATAGATTTTAGAAAAATAAATTAAATAAACAAATTTATTATATTTATTATTATAATTATAATCGTAGTTTGAATATTTTGTTAAGCGACTTTTTTTCAAAAGTGAATCATATTGTATTTAGTATATTAACATTCTTGAATGTGACTGTATGTATGACAACTGAATTGACTTGTTCTTAAAGGATTAGTTCACCTCAAAATGAAAATTTCCTAATAATTTACTCACCCTAATGCCATCCAAGATATCCATGTCTTTCTTTCCTCAGTGGAAGAGAAATTAAGTTTGAGGAAAACATTTCTGGATTTTCTTCGAATAATGGGCTTCAATGTGAACCAACGTTTTGAAGTCCAAATCAATGCAGTTTCAAAGATCTTTGAAGTGCTTCAACGGGCTGTGAACGATCGCAGCTTCGGAAGAGGGAATTATCTAGTGAAACGATAGGTCATTTTCAACAAAAAAAAAAAAATTATACAGGTCCTTCTCAAAAAATTAGCATATTGTGATAAAGTTCATTATTTTCCATAATGTAATGATAAAAATTAAACTTTCATATATTTTAGGTTCATTGCAGACCAACTGAAATATTTCAGGTCTTTTATTGTTTTAATACTGATGATTTTGGCATACAGCTCATGAAAACCCAAAATTCCCATCTCAAAAAATTAGCATATTTCATCCGACCAATAAAATAAGTGTTTTTTAATACAAAAAAAGTCAACCTTCAAATAATTATGTTCAGTTATGCACTCAATACTTGGTCGGGAATCATTTTGCAGAAATGACTGCTTCAATGCAGTGTGGCATGGAGGCAATCAGCCTGTGGCACTGCTGAGGTGTTATGGAGGCCCAGGATGCTTCGATAGCGGCCTTAAGCTCATCCAGAGTGTTGGGTCTTGCGTCTCTCAACTTTCTCTTCACAATATCCCACAGATTCTCTATGGGATTAAGGTCAGGAGAGTTTCCAGGCCAATTGAGCACAGTAATACCATGGTCAGTAAACCATTTACCAGTGGTTTTGGCACTGTGAGCAGGTGCCAGGTCGTGCTGAAAAATTAAATCTTCATCTCCATAAAGCTTTTCAGCAGATGGAAGGATGAAGTGCTCCAAAATCTCCTGATAGCTAGCTGCATTGACCCTGCCCTTGATAAAACACAGTGGACCAACACCAGCAGCTGACATGGCACCCCAGACCATCACTGACTGTGGGTACTTGACACTGGACTTCAGGCATTTGGGCATTTCCTTCTCCCCAGTCTTCCTCCAGACTCGTGCACCTTGATTCCCGAATGACATGCAAAATTTGCTTTCATCCGAAAAAAGTACTTTGGACCACTGAGCAACAGTCCAGTGCTGCTTCTCTGTTGCCCAGGTCAGGCGCTTCTGCCGCTGGTTCAAAAGTGGCTTGACCTGGGGAATGCGGCACCTGTAGCCCATTTCCTTCACACGCCTGTGCATGGTGGCTCTGGATGTTTCTACTCCAGACTCAGTCCACTGCTTCCGCAGGTCCCCCAAGGTCTGGAATCGGTTCTTCTCCACAGTCTTCCTCAGGGTCCGGTCACCTCTTCTCGTTGTGCAGCATTTTTTGCCACACTTTTTCCTTCCCACAGACTTCCCACTGAGGTGCCTTGATACAGCACTCTGGGAACAGCCTATTTGTTCAGAGATTTCTTTCTGTGTCTTACCCTCTTGCTTGAGGGTGTCAATGATGGCCTTCTGGACAGCAGTCAGGTCGGCAGTCTTACCCATGATTGCGGTTTTGAGTAATGAAACAGGCTGGGAGTTTTTAAAAGACTCAGGAATCTGTTGCAGGTGTTTAGAGTTAATTAGTTGATTCAGATGATTAGGTTAATAGCTCGTTTAGAGAACCTTTTCATGATATGCTAATTTTTTGAGATAGGAATTTTGGGTTTTCATGAGCTGAATGCCAAAATCATCAGTATTAAAACAATAAAAGACCTGAAATATTTCAGTTGGTGTGCAATGAATCTAAAATATATGAAAGTTAAATTTTTATCATTACATTATGGAAAATAATGAACTTTATCACAATATGCAAATTTTTTGAGAAGGACCGGTATATTGATTATATATATATTGAGCTGATCTGCAACGCGCGGGCGGAAGTACCGCCCCACTGTTTACAAAGCGACCAATACAATTTGAACTATCCTCCTTCGCACAGTCGCAGTTGGCGGATTGCAGATCAGCTCAATCCGAACAATTGTAGTTAAAAAGTGTATGCATATATATTATTAATTTATTTTTTTAATGACCTATCATTTCACTAGACTAGATAATACCCTCTTCCTCTACTGCGATCGTGCATAGTCCGTTGAAGCACTTCAAAGACCTTTGAAACTGCATTGATTTGGACTTCAAAACATTGGTTGCCAATGAAGTCCATTATTCGAAGAAAAATCCAGAAATGTTTTCCTCAAACTTAATTTATCTTCCACTGAGGAAAGAAAGACATGGATATCTTGGGTGGCTTTGGGTGAGTAAATTATTAGGAAATTTTCATTTTGAGGTGAACTAATCCTTTAAGTAACATCATGCTTTTTCAGATTTCAAGGAACCCAAAGAAAAAGAAGAAGTAGTCTGAAGACAGATTTTTAAAAACCTGAACCGTTGGACCACCTGAAGTTGTGACATCAAACTTCTGAAGATAATTTTATTGTTACAGGTTGAAATGCTTTTGTCTATTTCTCCCCCTTTCTTTTTTAAAGAATTATTTTTAAATATATTTTTCTCATTGTATGTTAGAATAAATTAAATGGACTCAACTGCTGGAAATGTGTCATTAATATTTTAAAAGGTTTTTCCCAAACTCTGAAATGCTCAGGAATTTGTTGATGCACCATTGAAGTGTAGTTGAAATATTAATGTTTCAATGGCAACATTGTTTGACATTCCTTTTTAGTTGGATTTTCAGTTTCAACAAAAGTGATTTAGAATCAACCTCACATTGTAACATTGACCAAACCATATTACCAAAGATTATTTTTGTTAATTTCAGTTGATTCAACAGCAGTGATGTAGATTCAACATCATAGTGTAACGCTGATTCAACAATATTACCATTGATTATTTTTATTAATTTCAGTGTTAATTCAACAGCAGTGACGTACATTCAACATCATAGTGTAACTTTGATTAAAAAATACCACCGTTGATTATTTTTGTTAATTTTAATATTGATTCAGCATAGGTGATGTAGAATCAATCATAGTGTAACATTGATTCAACAATATTACCATTGATTATTTTTGTTAATTTCAATATTGATTTAGCATTGGTTATGTAGAATCAATCTTAGTGTAATGTTGATTCAATGCCATTACCATAGATTTTGTTCACCATTGTTTCAACATTAACTGAGGGTGCAAAAGTGCTGTTGATAAAATATGTGTGTGTGTGTGTGTGTGTGTGTGTGTGTGCGTGCGTGCGTGCGTGCGTGCGTGCGTGCGTGTGTGCGTGCATGCGCGCAAGTGTATATCATTATACATCTTCATGTGTGACACTTCGGTGCAAATACACAGAGCTTTTAACATGTCATGGAAAAGATGAGCGGGTCAGGTGATGAGCCAAAGACTCAAACAGCATCCGACTCGTCTCTCCATAAAGCGAAGGAAGAATTAATTAAGGTTGGGTAAATCTGATCCCCAACCAAATCCTGCCAACATGAATGACCACACACAAGACACACTGTGAATTATGGGTGGGGAAATGTTGTTTTAAGCCCCTGGAGCTGTGAGTGTTAGAAACTGTGCCGTTTGAGAAGGTCTTGCACATACTCTTTGGCTAATAGACATGCTATTTTTAAACCAGGGAAAATAGTAATGGCATTGTGCTTTGGGAGAACCTTGTTGCTGCTTTAGGAGGACTGACGTCTTTGAAGCTAGTCAGTGGCCCAGAGGTTGCTAGTGATTTGTTGACGGTTCTTGAGAACATGGCTTATAGGCCAACAGTATGATAGATGTTTGGAAACTTGAAAAAGTTTGAAAACACTAAGTTTACTTTCAAGTCTTGAAAGTACTTTCCATTACAACACCCAAGCTTCTAAAACTAGTCTGAATGTGTCCCATTAATATGTTGTCAAAGATTTTAATAGGCAAAAAAAAAAAAAAAAATCTAATTAATTTTTCAGCACAGTTTGGAAACAATCCTAAAGCGATCAAATAAGAATCTGCTAAGATACTGAATAAACTGAAAACTGGGAAAATAAATATAATTGTGCATGTTCTTTTATCCAGTTTGACTATTTGATTCTTATTTGATGGGAAAGAATAAAAAAGTGTTTTTAATATCCGAAACTAAGTTGATAAATGAACATAAATTATGTTTTATTAACAGAGTTCGGGAGGAGCACATTCAGATCAACCTAAATAGCACGAGAGGTGGTAGTTTTATGTGTGTCTTATTGTCAGGGTTCTGATACTTCTGTCTAGTCTATTTCTTGGTTTTGTGACAGAGCCCTGTGTAGGGTCTGGACCAATCAGACACACACTAATTATTCATATTCACTATATTTAATGAATATAAAGGTCTATGAAACTCTCCCCCAAAACTAACCTCACAAATGAAGTTACTTTGTCAGCCGGGTGTCCGGTTACAGAACACTTTAAGACTGATAACAGACTATACGACCTCAAAGGAATGTGGCCACATGCGCCACATGCTTAAGAGAGAGAGACCATCTTTAATTAAATAAACTTTGCGGTGTTACTCTGATCTATGAAGGAACATGCCTCACAGAAACTGTGATGATTTACTGTCTCGTGTACTATTAGGTATAACAACATGGTATGTTTGATTGGGGTGTATGTGGTTGAACAACCACCCAACGGTCAATATAACCTCACCTGTATCATGCTTCCTACCAAATTAATCCTCATTTAATGACAAACACTTTGATGTACATCACCTTCTCTTAGAATGCAATGTAGGGTCTGGACCAATCAGACACACACTAATTATTCATATTCACTATATTTAATGAATATAAAGGTCTATGAAACTCTCCCCCAAAACTAACCTCACAAATGAAGTTACTTTGTCAGTCGGGTGTCCGGTTACAGAACACTTTAAGACTGATAACAGACTTTACGACCTCAAAGGAATGTGGCCACATGCGCCACATGCTTAAGAGAGAGAGACCATCTTTAATTAAATAAACTTTGCGGTGTTACTCTGATCTATGAAGGAACATGCCTCACAGAAACTGTGATGATTTACTGTCTCGTGTACTATTAGGTATAACAACATGGTATGTTTGATTGGGGTGTATGTGGTTGAACAACCACCCAACGGTCAATATAACCTCACCTGTATCATGCTTCCTAGCAAATTAATCCTCATTTAATGACACACACTTTGATGTACATCACCTTCTCTTAGAATGCAATGTGAATTTGTTATGTCTATTTGAGCTTGAATGAACAGTCTAAGCATGCTGGGGACAAAGACCATAAATCAACTAAGAGCCGCTTCCCCTCTCGGACATGTCACCTTACTCATAGGTCCATTCAAACCTTAGGGGTTGGTTCTTTTCTCAGGGTATATCAGAGGCAGGCAACAGTGACCGCCCTCTCTTAGTTTTTTCATCCAGCCGCAACACTGTTCTGGTGAGACTGGGGAGCCCCCTCCCCCTCCACGGGGGCCCCCAGGGCCCAGCAGGCCTCGATTCCAACCAGATCCGGCCTCAGGCAGGAGAGAGAAGACTCTCTCACAAAGAACCAAGGACAATCTCAGGAGTTTTGGAACAAAGACTCCAACCAACAACGACTCCAATCACCCATCCTTTTGACTTCCTCACTTCCAATCATGCGTTCCTGGAGAAAGAGAACGCTCAACCAACTTCCAGTTGACGCTGCCATCAACGACTTCAATTTTCAACAACTTCAAGAATTGTTCCCATTACAAATGCAAGTATTCAATTCAATGAAATGTGAAAATGAAATTCTGATGGTTCTTCTCATAGACCCTCTTCCGGTTTCCAATTTCATCCTATCACTAACCTATTTATGTATTCATGTGTGTATGTTGATTAGTTTATTTATATTCATATAAATATCTATATTTAGTTAATAAAACTTGTACATAAAATGTATTTGGTTCTGTTTTGTTTGCAATACAAGTCACTTTACGATCACGGTTTTTGCTACTGGCTCAAAGTACTGTACAGGCGAAGAAATAATTATTCTTCGGTGGCCATGGAAGATACCCTTTATTAGAATAAATTAATAATCAAAATAGTTCGTTGGAAGAACTGATTAATTGATTGTAATATTAATTCAGCCACATCAAGTTAATCCAATTAACTGACCCAAATATTTATAATTAATAATAACAAGATATTATTGATTATTAATATTTCCAAAAAGCTGAGTTCCTTACATAATGGTGGAGAATTTTAAGGCATCGTATTAAACATTGTATGCAAGCAGACAGTAATCAATCATATGTTGTCCCATAAGTTTTATTAACATCTCATACATGCACGTACAAGTTTCTGAGTAAATCAGCAAAACTATAGCTTGAATATGCCTTCCTACGAATGGCAGAAAGTTCACAAATGCTATAATGCATATTTAAATCGTACGATAAGAAACTCCTGATATTAGCGAAGAAAGCCTAATTTCAGATATAAATCGAGCATAAGCCTTCTCTGACGAAGAAATCTCAGATTAGCCGCGCGCATAAATGGTACCAGAACTAATTAACCTGATATGGACGAAGAAATCTCCATTTTCAGCATTTTTGAATGTGATCTGAGCGATGTTCCTCAATCACCGATTAAGGCCTTATTATGCGTCACGTCATTGTATTCATATTAAACCGCTGAAGCGCTCATATGAAACAATCGCGTCGAAAATTAGTGGTATAAATTCTAGCTTAGCTAACTAGTAATTTGCCATTGTCTGTGAAAGAACGGTGCTGTTTTGATTTGTTAAAAAGAGTCACTCACACGCAACGTCGTGTCTAAGCGAGAGACTCAGTGCAAACTGTCAGCACAGCTCGATCGCTGCTCCGAACGATCTGTGTTGTTGGTTGGCATTGCGTCCGGAACGCGAGCAGGCGTTCCTATCTAGTTTTTCTGACAACAGCACCAATCTCACAGACCCTCGTGTAAACAAGCGACGGTTGTAGCCAATAGCTCCCTCAATCCTAACTTACACGCATGACTTACAAGTAAAACCCTCTACCTCGAGTGATAGTTTTAGCACCGCCTAAAAACTTAGACACGTTAGAGCGTAAAGTGTAACCTTAAACCAAAGACTATAGATTTTGCGTGATTTGAACTGAGTGATTTGAACACGAGTAATGAGAGTCAAAGCTCTTCGAGGCTTTGAATCAAAGGAGTCAACTGAGTCACAAATGACTCTTTGTTTGAAGCGCCCTCGCTGGCGACCCCTGCTGGTCAAAACAGTGGAAGTGTAGCGGAAACTCAAATCAACGGAACACCTTTTACAAACCAATCGCAAAGGTTTTATCAAAAGGTGTAATCAGGTAATGGCAATCCGCGAGCTACCTAATATCGTTTAATATGAGGTGTCTTTCAAGGCATAATATCTTAGTAAACCGTAGGGCTCGTTTTATGAAAGCTTGACTTGAAAGTCAATCAGACTCTTTATCAAATGCGTCATTAAATGTGTACGAATCTATAAAGTCATACGAGATCACATAGAGACCAGATACACAATGGTTCACGAACCGTTGAAATTTAAAACAATTTCGAAACAGTTATGACGCGTAACGAAGCCCAGTTTAATAAAATCACGTGACCTTAGCAGTGATACACTCCGAATGATTTGAGACGAATGATTCACCCTGGTGTCAGAGCTTCACGAAGCACGTCTTATAAGAGGGTTAAACCACCCTCTTCTCTCTCTCTTTCTCTCTCTCGACCCCTTCCTCTTGGTTTCACTTTCAGATTGAAACCCAGATACTTTGGGTTTTTATTTGTGTTTCTTTTATTTTTACTTAAATCTACCCCTATTTTATTTTGTGTATTTACACCTGTTGAGCCTGAATAGTCCTATTCAGTTAAATTGAATTTAATTAAATTGGGAATTTAATTAAATCAATTTGCTTTGTCAAGTTCCCCTCTAGTTACCAGAGCTATGAGAACACACAATGTTTACATACATTTTTTTATTTTTTTTTTATTTTTTTTCAATTTAGTTATTTACGTTTGTTTCAGCCTGAATTCTTATATTCAGCTAAAGAAAAAAAGAAGGGCTTAACTAAATTTGAAATTTAATTAAATTACTTGATACGCTTCCCTTTCCTTTTAGTTTTCTTAGAGCTATAAGGACGTTCTAACTTTACCTTTACCTTATTTTAGATCACTAGTCACTATCCTCATCTTCTCTCTCTCTATAGGATTACAATATCTAGCGACTGTTGTTTCCATAGCGAGTTACACAGGTCATTAATATCCTACTTCCTGTCTGTGTTTTACCCATCCTCACTCCTTAGCACCAAGCTAAGTACATGAAGTACGGCTAAACACAAACGCACAGTAGGCCCCAGACAGAACTGGAAACACTTCCCATTGTTTCTTCTTCTTCTTTTGGACCTTGAGATGTCTGATGTGTCCCTGGTAGCTTAGTCTAACAGCAGCATAACCCATAAGTGACTCCTGTTTACCTATGTCTCCTAGCTAAACCTAAATAGGTAAAACACTCCTTTCTTCCTCTTCTTTTCTGGTTTCATCCCATTGTTATTTTGGTTTTGCTCTATCTGTTACTCTCGTAGCACAACATGTGAGAAGAACCATCAGCATTTTTGAGTAATAGGTTATGACATGTAAGAGCCCAGTCATCAGTCGATGATGCTTAAAGCACGTCAACTAAGATACTCAAAACTTTTTTTTTTTTTGTTGTGTGTGCTCACCAACGCTAAATTTTAGCTGCTCCACATAGCCATTCTCCCACACAGATAGCTCACCACCTCTGTAGAAACTTGCATTTGCCTTTGCCATTTCTCTCTCGTGTTCCCACAAGTGTTCCAGTAGGCCTCAGACACCCAGCCCTGCCACCAGGACCACCTGAAGACCCGGCAGAGCAGTGTCATGGACATCCTTCAGCCTGAAGCAGGCAACGACCTGCCACGGCAGAGGAAGGAACAGTTAGGCAACAATGAAAGCAGACGTCTGACACCCAGCCTGAGCCACCAAGAGCTGACCAGCATTATCTTCTCCTTGGCCATGCTCCCGCAGGCCTCAAACAGGAGGTAAATGAACTAACGCTGCCAGCCACAGGACTCCACAGAGAACGAACCCTGCTCAACGGAGGAAGGCACAGGACAGATGCAAGGACCCTGACAGAGCAGAGCAACTGAAAGAGATCATCAGTTTTCAGGCGGACGACAGCTCTGAGCACCTGCAAACCGACGGGTAAAGAACTGTTTCACTCAAAGAACTTAAAGAAATGGTTGAACTCAAAGAGAGCTAAAGCCATCAATGTGCAGCGGAAGTCCGAACACTGACTTAGCGATGCTGTAACATTATTGACGCACTCCATGTGGTCCAAAGAGAGCTGCAACAGTCCAACCCACTGCAAATGGACCACACAAGAAAGATGGACCCTGCTGACATTCACATTAGAAGCGTAAGCTTCCCCAGCCCTGCACAAAGGGGGGAGGAGCCAAAGCCCTCGGCTTAACACTTCACCAGACAGTGCCCTGAGAGCCCCTGCAGCTGCAGGAGGAAAAGGTAAATCAGACAAACCCAGAAATGGCACATGAAGTGACACTCAACAATCTCAAGTGAAAGGTCAGAAACATCCCTGCCAATCTACGAGACATTGATTTTCACCTGCAGTCTGCACCTGCAGCCGGTGTGGCACACCGAGACAGACTCCATCTGATCTAGACACATCCAGCCCAGCTGGGCCCTGCCCAAACACCAAGCAGGACAGACCTAGAAGGGCCTGTGCTACCACCACCGACTCCGAACGAGTTTTCTGTGGAACTTACAACGAACCTGTGACGGAGGAGGACACCAGCTTCAAGAAACTTTTCCTCCAAAACCAGTTAGTCACCATATTTTCACCTGCCCCCACGCAATGCCCACTCAACGATGTGTGACCTGATGCGAAAGGCCTCTAACACAGAAGGCCTCCCCAGAAAGGGTTCCTAAGACCCCATTGATCCTGAACTGCAAAACCAGAAGCCACACAGCATGAACACAATGCAAGACTCTGCTAAAAAGTCCCTGGTCAGCATAGGACATAAAACTTTTAAAGTAGATGAAAATGGGTGCTCAAAGAGCAGCAAGACTCTGCATTAGTAAAAATAGAATTTTACTGATATAAAGAAAATCTTGAATGGACGTGTAAGCCTCACCTGCCAACAGACTATGCACAACTCTTTTGAAACAAACATTTGCTACATGCTGGTTGAATTGGCACTGCTACATTAGTTTCCATGACAATGAAGGGTTACAGGAAACACTAGCTCCAAATAGGGCATACCTTGACGCCATAGTGTAGGAAAACCACCTGAGTTTTAAACTACTGTTAACCTACAGGCGTGCATTTGACCATTGCGGTCCAACTGGAACACAACATGCGATACGCATTTTGATCACTGGTTGCTGGCTTGTCTAAATGCAGATAAAACGATAGCGGGAATTGACATCTCTACTGTAAGTGAAAGAGTCTTAGATTTCCAACTGGTATCAGTAAGTTCAGCATTAAAGCGTAAGTCTGTTTGACAAAGGAATCTCATCTCAGCAGCTTGTAAACTGTACCGATATCTATCCTGCTTTGGTTAAAGAAATCCAAATTGCAGTATTGCTAAACCTGTTTCTGAAAAAGAAAGCTCAGGACAGTGTTATATATACGTAGACCTGGGTTATGCTCCCCTTTCTACAATGTAAAGGCCTTACAAATTATTGTTAGATTGATGTAATTCACCTAAATTTTTAGCTGCATCCACAAGCAGAGAGCTACCTAGCGATCAAAACTGTTCACTCGCTGAAAAGTCAGCATTTATGCATGAGAGGGACGTAACTATATAGGCTTAGACAAGCTTTGACTTACAGCAAATCTATTTCCTTACTTTGTAAACGAATAGAATAAGTTGTGTAAAGTAAAGAGAAGAGTTCCATGAGTAAAATTAGCAAATGCCAAAACACATTAGCATTTTACTGAATGTAACATCAAGTTCTTGAAAGACTTAAAGTATAGGCGCCCCCTTTTAACCCGTTTAAACATGCATAACTCAGTAAAATGTGTAGACATTCTTCAGGTACTGTTGAATTGTTCTGACATGCACTGGTTCCCATGACAACGACTTGTCACAGGAAGTGCTAACTCGTGACGTCATTTTGTAATCAAACCAGCCTAGGTGGCTAAGCTAACTTAACCTAGCGTCCATCCAGCTTAGGCTAAGCTAAGCTAACCTAGCATCCATCCAGCTTAGGCTAAGCTACATAATAACTTCTACAGTTAGCGGTTAGCATCATTTACTTGAAGCCTTAATTGCAGCTTTTATGTATACAGCGCAAAGTATTCTAAAATACTTTCTTTAACCCCATTTAGGGTTTCTAATTTTTCTCTTTCCTTACTTTCAATTCTTCTCAGCTGAATTTCACCTTCACTAGCTTAGGCATAGTCCTTGCTGAGCGCTGTAGGCTAAATTTGCAGATGCCCTGGCAATTAAACCCAAGTTTAATTAAATGTAAGCTGTGTAGCTAGAGAAGAATTATTATAGTTATGAGAATTTTCATCAGCATATTGACTAAACCTTTGGAGGGACACACACGGTGTGGTCTTAAACACGCAACAGCTGTGACCCACTAGGGAGTGTTGGTCCAGGCAAATCTAAAGGTTAGTCACTAGTGCTATTGATTATTCTCAATTTCAGATCATTACCGCTGTTTTGATTACTTACTTTATTTTTTTATTTTATTCTTTTATTTCCACTTTGATAATAATAGCAGTCAGCTATTCCCTTGTCTATTCGGTCATCTATATGATTTAATTCCATTTCCTCTCTTGTTCGAATGTGGTTCTATTTCCCATTGGGCCCAGAAAGGAAACAGAGACACCTTTATTTGTGATTGTGTTTATTTTCAACAAGTGCACTCATTTTTGTGACCCTGCGACACAAGTAATTTCAACAATTACTAGGGCATAACTATAGTCCTGAGGATTGATAATAAGCATAATTTGAATAGGAAAGCTGTCCCTTTTCCTCCTATCCTTCACTTCGTCAAGCCGCAGTGATGATCCACCATTTAAGTCGAGAGAAATAATTTAGTCATAAGAACCATCTTAAGTCATTTATTTCATCTCGGCTATGCCCTTTCCAGGAAATACTCTAGGAACCACACAAGTCTTAGCCTCCTAACATCCACAGCTAAGATGATAAAGATACAAGAGACACATCACTAGCTAGATACACATGAAACACCTAACTTTATGCTACATATCTAGCGAACCCATTAAACAGTGGTTCTGAACTTTTAGGGTCATGAATTAGTCTCTCATCACAAGTGTGCCAAAATGTCACAGAGCCTCTCCTTAACCTGACCCCAACCTTCCAGCTTACCAAAGCCTATGACAAACCAATGGACACTATGAGAAACCACCTCTAACCCCTCCAACCACCCACGAACGCCGTCTGCACCCACCGACAACCGGTGCCCCAGACAACTGAAATCAACAAGCACACGCTGCGTGCACAGGACAACACTCTGTGTTATGCACCTGATGACATCGCTGCGCCAAAGCTTGTGGTGCCACAGTGCAAAAGGGGGGTTCATGCCAGTGTATGCCCATGACGCAGCATGTGCTGCACACCGCAGCACCAGAACACCGAAGCAATTGGCATACCGGCGTCCTCGAAGCGGAAAGACTGTCCTAGCCAACAAAGGACGACAGTCGCTGAGATCTTTCCTCCCTTTCTCTCTCCCTCTCCCCTTTGTCTGTTCCAGGATGCTGCTGTGGTTAGTCTTCCTGTGCCTCCAGCCAACCAGAGGACAGCCGCAGTCGGTCATCTCACCAGGTCCGGTATCAGGCAGCGTCCCGAAGGAACAACCGGGACTCCTTATCACCAACTGCAGGACCCACACCCAGAGAGTGTATGTTCGACTCCACTCCCTCGCCCACGCTGAGGCCAATGTCGAACACATGCTCAACCAACTTGAAAAAAAAATGTCACACAAGCAGAGCCAGACGGACACAACCGCCACTGCCGTCGGAACTCTGTTAACATTGGCATGTCCAGTGTCAACGCACTGAACCTAGCCACCGTGAGACAACGTGTGGCTGAAATTCAAACTGAAATCCCACAGCTAAAAGGGCAACTCACAACACAGAATGCCTCCCTGCCGTCCATCGGCAAGACATCGAAGGGAACTGTGGTAATTCTCAACACCCACAGCGTTCGGCTGAACCAGACAGTGAACTCCATGAAACAGCTGTTTAATGTCTTCCAGAATGACTTTACTCAAACTCAGCTGGTCTGCAGTCTCTGATCCAAGACACACGCTGCCCTGCTGAGGCCAAACCTGAATAAAAGCTGGAAACCTCATCCTTCTTCAAGAACCACAATTTCACCCTAACTCCAGAATGACAGGTGATACCCAGTCAAGGCACCTTCTGCCCCAACACCTGCTGCAGAGACCTGTACTGGGCTACTGTCCACATCAACCGCCGTGGAACGACCACCACTCCAGAAGACGCGAGCAACCAGAGGCCACCATGGCCTTCCAGCCTTCTATGACAAAGGTGTGTCTGATCTGTCGGCACTTTCAACTTCGATCATGGTTGTCCTTGAGGGGGACAACAACGGTCGAAAGGGGGGGATGTAGGGTCTGGACCAATCAGACACACACTAATTATTCATATTCACTATATTTAATGAATATAAAGGTCTATGAAACTCTCCCCCAAAACTAACCTCACAAATGAAGTTACTTTGTCAGCCGGGTGTCCGGTTACAGAACACTTTAAGACTGATAACAGACTTTACGACCTCAAAGGAATGTGGCCACATGCGCCACATGCTTAAGAGAGAGAGACCATCTTTAATTAAATAAACTTTGCGGTGTTACTCTGATCTATGAAGGAACATGCCTCACAGAAACTGTGATGATTTACTGTCTCGTGTACTATTAGGTATAACAACATGGTATGTTTGATTGGGGTGTATGTGGTTGAACAACCACCCAACGGTCAATATAACCTCACCTGTATCATGCTTCCTAGCAAATTAATCCTCATTTAATGACACACACTTTGATGTACATCACCTTCTCTTAGAATGCAATGTGAATTTGTTATGTCTATTTGAGCTTGAATGAACAGTCTAAGCATGCTGGGGACAAAGACCATAAATCAACTAAGAGCCGCTTCCCCTCTCGGACATGTCACCTTACTCATAGGTCCATTCAAACCTTAGGGGTTGGTTCTTTTCTCAGGGTATATCAGAGGCAGGCAACAGTGACCGCCCTCTCTTAGTTTTTTCATCCAGCCGCAACACTGTTCTGGTGAGACTGGGGAGCCCCCTCCCCCTCCACGGGGGCCCCCAGGGCCCAGCAGGCCTCGATTCCAACCAGATCCGGCCTCAGAGGCAGGAGAGAGAAGACTCTCTCACAAAGAACCAAGGACAATCTCAGGAGTTTTGGAACAAAGACTCCAACCAACAACGACTCCAATCACCCATCCTTTTGACTTCCTCACTTCCAATCATGCGTTCCTGGAGAAAGAGAACGCTCAACCAACTTCCACTTGACGCTGCCGGAACCATCAACGACTTCAATTTTCAACAACTTCAAGAATTGCTCCCATTACAAATGCAAGTATTCAATTCAATGAAATGTGAAAATGAAATTCTGATGGTTCTTCTCATAGACCCTCTTCCGGTTTCCAATTTCATCCTATCACTAACCTATTTATGTATTCATGTGTGTATGTTGTTTAGTTTATTTATATTCATATAAATATCTATATTTAGTTAATAAAACTTGTACATAAAATGTATTTGGTTCTGTTTTGTTTGCAATACAAGTCACTTTACGATCACGGTTTTTGCTACTGGCTCAAAGTACTGTACAGGCGAAGAAATAATTATTCTTCTGTGGCCATGGAAGATACCCTTTATTAGAATAAATTAATAATCAAAATAGTTCGTTGGAAGAACTGATTAATTGATTGTAATATTAATTCAGCCACATCAAGTTAATCCAATTAACTGACCCAAATATTTATAATTAATAATAACAAGATATTATTGATTATTAATATTTCCAAAAAGCTGAGTTCCATACAGCAATGTGAATTTGTTATGTCTATTTGAGCTTGAATTAAAAGTCTAAGCATGCTGGGGACAAAGACCATAAATCAACTAAGAGCCGCTTCCCCTCTCGGACATGTCACCTTACTCATAGGTCCATTCAAACCTTAGGGGTTGGTTCTTTCTCAGGGTATATCAGAGGCAGGCAACAGTGACCGCTCTCTCTTAGTTCTTTCATCCAGCCGCAACACTGTTCTGGGGATACTGGGGAAACCCCTCCCCCTCCACGGGGGCCCAAGGGCCCAGCAGGCCTCGATTCCAACCAGAGGTGGGCTCAGGCAGGAGAGAGAAGACTCTCTCACAAAGAACCAAGGACAATCTCAGGAGTTTTGGAACAAAGACTCCAACCAACAACGACTCCAATCACCCATCCTTTTGACTTCCTCACTTCTCCTGGGGGCTCGGCGTGGCCTCAACAGAGTCCCAGGCCTTGACCAAACCAATCATGCGTTCGTGGAGAAAGAGAACGCTCAACCAACTTCCACTTGACGCTGCCGGAACCATCAACGACTTCAATTTTCAACAACTTCAAGAATTGTTCCCATTACAAATGCAAGCATTCAATTCAATGAAATGTGAAAATGAAATTCTGATGGTTCTCCTCATAGACCCTCTTCCGGTTTCCAATTTCATTCTATCACTAACCTATTTATGTATTCATGTGTGTATGTTGTTTAGTTTATTTATATTCATATAAATATCTATATTTAGTTAATAAAACTTGTACATAATATGTATTTGGTTCTGTTTTGTTTGCAATACAAGTCACTTTACGATCACGGTTTTTGCTACTGGCTCAAAGTACTGTACAGGCGAAGAAATAATTATTCTTCTGTGGCCATGGAAGATACCCTTTTCTTAGAATAAATTAATAATCAAAATAGTTCTTTGGACGAACTGATTAATTGATTGTAATATTAATTCAGCCACATCAAGTTAATCCAATTAACTGACCCAAATATTTATAATTAATAATAAAAAGATATTATTGATTATTAATGTTTCCAAAAAGCTGAGTTCCTTACATAATGGTGGAGAATTTTAAGGCATCGTATTAAACATTGTATGCAAGCAGACAGTAATCAATCATATGTTGTCCCATAAGTTTTTATTAACATCTCATACATGCACGCACAAGTATCTGAAATCAGCAAAACTATAGCCTGAATATGTCTTCCTACGAAGGGCAGAAAGTTTCTCAAATGCTATAATGCATATTTAAATCGTACGATAAGAAACTCCTGATATTAGCGAAGAAATCCTAATTTCAGATAGAAGTCGAGGGTACGTTAAGCCTTCTCTGACGAAGAAATCTCAGATTAACCGCGCGTATAAATGGTACCAGAACAAATTAATCTGATTATGGGCGAAGAAAACTCCATTCTCAGCATTTTGAAGGTGATCTGAGCGATGCTCCTCAGTCACCAATCAAGGCCTTGTTGTTCGTTACGTCATTGTATTCATTTTAAACCGCTGAAGCGCTCATATGAAACAATCGCGTCGGATTAGTGGTATAAATTCTAGCCTAAGCTAACTAGTAATTTGCCATTGTCTGTGAAAGAACGGTGCTGTTTTGATTTGTTAAAAAAGAGTCACTCAGACGCAACGTCGTGTCTAAGTGAGAGACTCAGTGCAAACTGTCAGCACAGCTCGTCCGCTGCTCCGGCCGATCTGTGTTGTTGGTTGGCATTGCGTCCGGAACGCGAGCAGGCGTTCCTATCTAGTTTTTCTGACAACAGCACCAATCTCACAGACCCTCGTGTAAACAAGCGACGGTTGTAGCCAATAGCTCCCTCAATCCTAACTTGCACGCATAACTTACAAGTAAAACCCTCTACCTCGAGTGATAGTTCTAGCACCGCCTAAAACTTAGACACGTTAGAGCGTAAAGTGTAACCTTAAACCAAAGACTATAGATTTTGCGTGATTTGAACTGAGTGATTTGAACACGAGTAATGAGAGTCAAAGCTCTTCGAGGCTTTGAATCAAAAGGAGTCAACTGCGTCACAAATGATTCTTTGTTTGAAACGCCCTCGCTGGCGACCCCTGCTGGTCAAAACAGTGGAAGTGTAGCGGAAACTCAAATCAACGGAACACCTTTTACAAACCAATCGCAAAGGTTTTATCAAAAAAATGTAATCAGGTAATGGTAATCCGCGAGCTACCTAATATCGTTTAATATGAGGTGTCTTTCAAGGCACAATATCTTAGTAAACCGTATGGCTCGTTTTATGAAAGCTTGACTTGAAAGTCAATCAGACCCTTTATCAAATGCGTCATTAAATGTGTACGAATCTATAAAGTGATACGAGATCACATAGAGACCAGATACACAATGGTTCACGAACCGTTGAAATTTAAAACAATTTCGAAACAGCTATGACGCGTAACGAAGCCCAGTTTAATAAAATCACGTGACCTTAGCAGTGATACACTCCGAATGACTTGAGACGAATGATTCACCCTGGTGTCAGAGCTTCTCGAAGCACGTCTCATAAGAGGGTTAAACCACCCTCTTCTCTCTGTCTTTCTCTCTCTCGACCCCTTCCTCTTGGTTTCACTTTCAGATTGAAACCCAGATACTTTGGGTTTTTATTTGTGTTTCTTTTATTTTTACTTAAATCTACCCCTATTTTATTTTGTGTATTTACACCTGTTGAGCCTGAATAGTCCTATTCAGTTAAATTGAATTTAATTAAATTGGGAATTTAATTAAATCAATTTGCTTAGTCAAGTTCCCCTCTAGTTACCAGAGCTATGAGAACACACAATGTTTACATAATTATTTTTTTTTATTTTATTTCAATTTAGTTATTTACTTTTGTTTCAGCCTGAATTCTTATATTCAGCTAAAGAAAAAAAAAAAGGGCTTAACTAAATTTGAAATTTAATTAAATTACTTGATACGCTTCCCTTTCCTTTTAGTTTTCTTAGAGCTATAAGGACGTTCTAACTTTACCTTTACCTTATTTTAGATCACTAGTCACTATCCTCATCTTCTCTCTCTCTATAGGATTACAATTTCTAGCGACTGTTGTTTCCATGGAGAGTTACACAGGTCATTAATATCCTACTTCCTGTCTGTGTTTTACCCATCCTCACTCCTTAGCACCAAGCTAAGTACATGAAGTACGGCTAAACACAAACACACAGTAGGCCCCAGACAGAACTGGAAACACTTCCCATTGTTTCTTCTTCTTCTTTTGGACATTGAGATGTCTGATGTGTCCCTGGTAGCTTAGTCTAACAGCGGCATAACCCATAAGTGACTCATGTTTACCTATGTCTCCTAGATAAACCTAAATAGGTAACACTCCTTTCTTCCTCTTCTTTTCTGGTTTCATCCTATTGTTTTATTTTGGTTTTGCTCTATCTGTTACTCTCGTAGCACAACATGTGAGAAGAACCATCAGCATTTTTGAGCAATAGGTTATGACATGTAAGAGCCCAGTCATCAGTCGATGCTGCTTAAAGCACGTCAACTAAGATACTCAAAACTTTTTTTTTTTGTTGTGTGTGCTCACCAACACTAAATTTTAGCTGCTCCACATAGCCATTCTCCCACACAGATAGCTCACCACCTCTGTAGAAACTTGCATTTGCCTTTGCCATTTCTCTCTCGTGTTCCCACAAGTGTGCCAGTAGGCCTCAGACACCCAGCCCTGCCACCAGGATCACCTGAAGACCCGGCAGAGCAGTGTCATGGACATCCTTCAGCCTGAAGCAGGCAACGACCTGCCACGGCAGAGGAAGGAACAGTTAGGCAACAACGAAAGCAGATGTCCGACACCCAGCCTGAGCCACCAAGAGCTGACCAGCATTATCTTCTCCTTGGCCATGCTCCCGCAGGCCTCAAACAGGAGGTAAATGAACTAACGCTGCCAGCCACAGGACTCCACAGAGAACGAACCCTGCTCAACGGGAGAAGGCACAGGACAGATCCAAGGACCCTGACAGAGCTGAGCAACTGAAAGAGATCATCAGTTTTCAGGCGGACGACAGCTCTGAGCACCTGCAAACCGACGGGTAAAGAACTGTTTCACTCAAAGAACTTAAAGAAATGGTTGAACTCAAAGAGAGCTAAAGCCATCAATGTGCAGCGGAAGTCCGAACACTGACTTAGCGATGCTGTAACATTATTGATGCACTCCATGTGGTCCAAAGAGAGCTGCAACAGTCCAACCCACTGCAAATGGACCACACAAGAAAGATGGACCCTGCTGACCTTCACATTAGCAGCGTAAGCTTCCCCAGCCCTGCACAAAGGGGGGAGGAGCCAAAGCCCTCGGCTTAACACTTCACCAGACAGTGCCCTGAGAGCCCCTGCAGCTGCAGGAGGAAAAGGTAAATCAGACAAACCCTGAAATGGCACATGAAGTGACACTCAACAATCTTAAGTGAGAGGTCAGAAACATCCCTGCCAATCTACGAGACATTGATTTTCACCTGCAGTCTCCAACCGGTATGGCACACCGAGACAGACTCCATCTGATCTGGACACATCCAGCCCAGCTGGGCCCTGCCCAGACACCAAGCAGGACAGACCTAGAAGGCCCTGTGCTACCACCACCAACTCCGAACGAGTTGTCTGTGGAACTTACAACGAACCTGTGACGGAGGAGGACACCAGCTTCAAGAAACTTTTCCTCCAAAACCAGTTAGTCACCATATTTTCACCTGCCCCCACGCAATGCCCACTCAACGATGTGTGACCTGATGCGGAAGGCCTCTAACACAGAAGGCCTCCCCAGAAAGGGTTCCTAAGACCCCATTGATCCTGAACTGCAAAACCAGAAGCCACAAAGAATGAACACAATGCAAGACTCTGCTAAAAAGTCCCTGGTCAGCATAGGACATAAAACTTTTAAAGTAGATGAAAATGGGTGCTCAAAGAGCAGCAAGACTCTGCATTAGTAAAAATAGAATTTTACTGATATAAAGAAAATCTTGAATGGACGTGTAAGCCTCACCTGCCAACAGACTATGCACAACTCTTTTGAAACAAACATTTGCTACATGCTGGTTGAATTGGCACTGCTACATTAGTTTCCATGACAATGAAGGGTTACAGGAAACACTAGCTCCAAATAGGGCATACCTTGACGCCATAGTGTAGGAAAACCACCTGAGTTTTAAACTACTGTTAACCTACAGGCGTGCATTTGACCATTGCGGTCCAACTGGAACACAACATGCGATACGCATTTTGATCACTGGTTGCTGGCTTGTCTAAATGCAGATAAAACGATAGCGGGAATTGACATCTCTACTGTAAGTGAAAGAGTCTTAGATTTCCAACTTGTATCAGTAAGTTCAGCATTAAAGCGTAAGTCTGTTTGACAAAGGAATCTCATCTCAGCAGCTTGTAAACTGTACCGATATCTATCCTGCTTTGGTTAAAGAAATCCAAATTGCAGTATTGCTAAACCTGTTTCTGAAAAAGAAAGCTCAGGACAGTGTTATATATACGTAGACCTGGGTGATGCTCCCCTTTCTACAATGTAAAGGCCTTACAAATTATTGTTAGATTGATGTAATTCACCTAAATGTTTAGCTGTATCCACAAGCAGAGAGCTACCTAGCGATCAAAACTGTTCACTCGCTGAAAAGTCAGCATTTATGCATGAGAGGGACGTAACTATATAGGCTTAGACAAGCTTTGACTTACAGCAAATCTATTTCCTTACTTTGTAAACAAATAGAATAAGTTGTGTAAAGTAAAGAGAAGAGTTCCATGAGTAAAATTAGCAAATGCCAAAACACATTAGCATTTTACTGAATGTAACATCAAGTTCTTGAAAGACTTAAAGTATAGGCGCCCTCTTTTAACCCGTTTAAACATGCATAACTCAGTAAAATGTGTAGACATTCTTCAGGTACTGTTGAATTGTTCTGACATGCACTGGTTCCCATGACAACGACTTGTCACAGGAAGTGCTAACTCGTGACGTCATTTTGTAATCAAACCAGCCTAGGTGGCTAAGCTAACTTAACCTAGCGTCCATCCAGCTTAGGCTAAGCTAAGCTAACCTAGCATCCATCCAGCTTAGGCTAAGCTACATAATAACTTCTACAGTTAGCGGTTAGCATCATTTACTTGAAGCCTTAATTACAGCTTTTATGTATACAGCGCAAAGTATTCTAAAATACTTTCTTTAACCCCATTTAGGGTTTCTAATTTTTCTCTTTCCTTACTTTCAATTCTTCTCAGCTGAATTTCACCTTCACCAGTTTAGGCATAGTCCTTGCTGAGCGCTGTAGGCTAAATTTGCAGATGCCCTGGCAATTAAACCCAAGTTTAATTACATGTAAGCTGTGTAGCTAGAGAAGAATTATTATAGTTATGAGAATTTTCATCAGCATATTGACTAAACCTTTGGAGGGACACACACGTTGTGGTCTTAAACACGCAACAGCTGTGACCCACTAGGGAGTGTTGGTCCAGGCAAATCTAAAGGTTAGTCACTAGTGCTATTGATTATTCTCAATTTCAGATCATTACCGCTGTTTTGATTACTTACTTTATTTTTTTTATTTTATTTTTTTATTTCCACTTTGATAATAATAGCAGTCAGCTATTCCCTTGTCTATTCGGTCATCTATATGATTTAATTCCATTTCCTCTCTTGTTTGAATGTGGTTCTATTTCCCATTGGGCCCAGAAAGGAAACAGAGACACCTTTATTTGTGATTGTGTTTATTTTCAACAAGTGCACTCATTTTTGTGACCCTGCGACACAAGTAATTTCAACAATTATTAGGGTATAACTATAGTCCTGAGGATTGATAATAAGCATAATTTGAATAGGAAAGCTGTCCCTTTTCCTCCTATCCTTCACTTCGTCAAGCCGCAGTGATGATCCACCATTTAAGTCGAGAGAAATAATTTAGTCATAAGAACCATCTTAAGTCATTTATTTCATCTCGGCTATGCCCTTTCCAGGAAATACTCTAGGAACCACACAAGTCTTAGCCTCCTAACATCCACAGCTAAGATGATAAAGATACAAGAGACACATCACTAGCTAGATACACATGAAACACCTAACTTTATGCTACATATCTAGCGAACCCATTAAACAGTGGTTCTGAACTTTTAGGGTCATGAATTAGTCTCTCACCACAAGTGTGCCAAAATGTCACAGAGCCTCTGCTTAACCTGACCCCAACCTTCCAGCTTACCAAAGACTATGACAAACCAATGGACACTATGAGAAACCACCTCTAACCCCTCCAACCACCCACGAACGCCGTCTGCACCCACCGACAACCGGTGCCCCAGACAACTGAAATCAACAAGCACACGCTGCGTGCACAGGACAACACTCTGTGTTATGCACCTGATGACATCGCTGCGCCAAAGCTTGTGGTGCCACAGTGCAAAAGGGGGGTTCATGCCAGTGTATGCCCATGACGCAGCATGTGCTGCACACCGCAGCACCAGAACACCGAAGCAAGTGGCATACCGGCGTCCTCGAAGCGGAAAGACTGTCCTAGCCAACAAAGGACGACAGTCGCTGAGATCTTTCCCCCCTTTCTCTCTCCCTCTCCCCTTTGTCTGTTCCAGGATGCTGCTGTGGTTAGTCTTCCTGTGCCTCCAGCCAACCAGAGGACAGCCGCAGTCGGTCATCTCACCAGGTCCGATATCAGGCAGCGTCCCGAAGGAACAACCGGGACTCCTTATCACCAACTGCAGGACCCACACCCAGAGAGTGTATGTTCGACTCCACTCCCTCGCCCACGCTGAGGCCAATGTCGAACACATGCTCAACCAACTTGAAAAAAAAAACTGTCACACAAGCAGAGCCAGATGGACACAACCGCCACTGCCGTCGGAACTCTGTTAACATTGGCATGTCCAGTGTCAACGCACTGAACCTAGCCACCGTGAGACAACGAGTGGCTGAAATTCAAACTGAAATCCCACAGCTAAAAGGGCAACTCACAACACAGAGTGCCTCCCTGCCGTCCATCGGCAAGACATCGAAGGGAACTGTGGTAATTCTCAACACCCACAGCGTTCGGCTGAACCAGACAGTGAACTCCATGAAACAGCTGTTTACTGTCTTCCAGAATGACTTTACTCAAACTCAGCTGGTCTGCAGTCTCTGATCCAAGACACACGCTGCCCTGCTGAGACCAAACCTGAATCAAAGCTGGAAACCTCATCCTTCTTCAAGAACCACAATTTCACCCTAACTCCAGAATGACAGGTGATACCCAGTCAAGGCACCTTCTGCCCCAACACCTGCTGCAGAGACCTGTACTGGGCTACTGTCCACATCAACCGCCGTGGAACGACCACCACTCCAGAAGACGCGAGCAACCAGAGGCCACCATGGCCTTCCAGCCTTCTATGACAAAGGTGTGTCTGATCTGTCGGCACTTTCAACTTCGATCATGGTTGTCCTTGAGGGGGACAACAACGGTCGAAAGGGGGGGATGTAGGGTCTAGAACAATCAGACACACACTAATTATTCATATTCACTATATTTAATGAATATAAAGGTCTATGAAACTCTCCCCCAAAACTAACCTCACAAATGAAGTTACTTTGTCAGCCAGGTGTCCGGTTACAGAACACTTTAAGACTGATAACAGACTTTACGACCTCAAAGGAATGTGGCCACATGCGCCACATGCTTAAGAGAGAGAGACCATCTTTAATTAAATAAACTTTGCGGTGTTACTCTGATCTATGAAGGAACATGCCTCACAGAAACTGTGATGATTTACTGTCTCGTGTACTATTAGGTATAACAACATGGTATGTTTGATTGGGGTGTATGTGGTTGAACAACCACCCAACGGTCAATATAACCTCACCTGTATCATGCTTCCTAGCAAATTAATCCTCATTTAATGACACACACTTTGATGTACATCACCTTCTCTTAGAATGCAATGTGAATTTGTTATGTCTATTTGAGCTTGAATGAAAAGTCTAAGCATGCTGGGGACAAAGACCATAAATCAACTAAGAGCCGCTTCCCCTCTCGGACATGTCACCTTACTCATAGGTCCATTCAAACCTTAGGGGTTGGTTCTTTCTCAGGGTATATCAGAGGCAGGCAACAGTGACCGCTCTCTCTTAGTTCTTTCATCCAGCCGCAACACTGTTCTGGGGATACTGGGGAAACCCCTCCCCCTCCACGGGGGCCCAAGGGCCCAGCAGGCCTCGATTCCAACCAGAGGTGGGCTCAGGCAGGAGAGAGAAGACTCTCTCACAAAGAACCAAGGACAATCTCAGGAGTTTTGGAACAAAGACTCCAACCAACAACGACTCCAATCACCCATCCTTTTGACTTCCTCACTTCTCCTGGGTGCTCGGCGTGGCCTCAACAGAGTCCCAGGCCTTGACCAAACCAATCATGCGTTCCTGGAGAAAGAGAACGCTCAACCAACTTCCACTTGACGCTGCCGGAACCATCAACGACTTCAATTTTCAACAACTTCAAGAATTGTTCCCATTACAAATGCAAGCATTCAATTCAATGAAATGTGAAAATGAAATTCTGATGGTTCTCCTCATAGACCCTCTTCCGGTTTCCAATTTCATCCTATCACTAACCTATTTATGTATTCATGTGTGTATGTTGTTTAGTTTATTTATATTCATATAAATATCTATATTTAGTTAATAAAACTTGTACATAATATGTATTTGGTTCTGTTTTGTTTGCAATACAAGTCACTTTACGATCACGGTTTTTGCTACTGGCTCAAAGTACTGTACAGGCGAAGAAATAATTATTCTTCTGTGGCCATGGAAGATACCCTTTTCTTAGAATAAATTAATAATCAAAATAGTTCTTTGGACGAACTGATTAATTGATTGTAATATTAATTCAGCCACATCAAGTTAATCCAATTAACTGACCCAAATATTTATAATTAATAATAAAAAGATATTATTGATTATTAATGTTTCCAAAAAGCTGAGTTCCTTACACCTGACACTTCTTTATTGTGTTGACTGTGTGCCTTGTTTCATGTGCTTTCATGTCATGTTTTTTCTTGTACTGTGTAGCACGCAGCTTGTGTTTTACACTAGCAGTGTGGTTTCATGTTTCATTTTGTGTGAGCACATGGCTTGAGATTTGTTTTACTAGCCATGTGACTGTGTTTTTGTCATTTTTGGTGTGAGCACATGGCTTGTCATGTGTTTCCTTGTGCCATGTGCTCTCCTGTCGATTGTCTAGCCCCTCACATCTTGATACCTGATTATTGATTCATTTGCCCCACCTGTCCTCCCTCGTTACCTGCTTTGTTTGCTCTCCCTGTTTATTAGGGGTTCAAGCTTGTAGTGCTGAAACCCTATTGTTATTGTTAATTTTCCCATGATGCAGCGTTCTCCATCTAAAAGTGATCGGGCAGACCGAACAATAAGTCATAGAGACTTAAAACTTTAAGGGCTGGTAGAACACCGCATACATCGTCACCTAGGCCCGCCACGATCGGCCTGATGGGGCGCTACAGCGGTCAAAAGTACGAAATGGCTCATAACTACTAAAGCGTTAGGCATAGACTCAAATGTCTTTATATCGTTGGAATTCTTGGCGCATTTTGGACTGGATTTGCTCGCCCTTCTGTTGCCAAAAACCTACATTTGCAAACTACTCCTAGGTTTTTGGCCTAATCGAAACCAAACCACTGCAGAAATATTCTCTGGAGAGTGACTGTAAATAATCGATTGGCCACTTGGTGGCACTATAGCAGGAAAAAATCATCTGAATTCTTGCCGAGTCCAACGATGCCAAACATGCCAGGTTTCTATTTCTTATGGTTTCTGTAACGATGTCATTTAGCACTTAAAAAACTTGCGATTATCTTTTTTAATCTAGATTATTATCTAGACAAAACCAACTTGAAAACATAAGTCAATAGCTAAACAATAACGCCCAAAAGTCAAAATTATAATTTATGACAAATCAAATCAATGTCACCTGTCTAAACTTAAAAACTAAATGAGATGTTTGCAACAAATTGACACACATATGTATGGGCACACTTTGAGGACACCTAATAAAAGTGGTGGAGATCAGGCAAGACATGGTGCTACTGTCAAAAAACCTTTAAAAAAACATATTTTTCCTTAGAAATTGCCTCTGTTGGCTGTAAGTGGTCTTTTCCATCTATGATCTAAGAGTATTTGTTTATTGGGATCCCTATTAGCCACTACCTAGGCAGTGGCTACTCTTTCCGGGGTCCCAACAAGTAAAAAAATACAAAACTACATTTAATCAACAACAATAAAAAGTCAAGTCAATGAAACTTACAAACCCAACATTCATTCCAAATATCCAAATCAACAATATACTATATATTGTCCCATTAAATGTTCCTTTAAATATTTTTTTTAAACTAATTTTTCTTGTTAAAAAAATATAATATCAATAGTAAATCATTCCATTTTCATTCCTCTATACATTACAGTCTGTTGTTTTGCAGTGGTTTTCGAAACAGGAAATAAAAAACATCCCTTTTATGCATGCCTGGTGTTAAAATGATGACTAGTACTACTATACAAAAGTTGAGAGTACAGACCATTAGGAACTCTAGACACAGAACTATTTCTTATAAAACAAACCTGAGAGACAATCCTTCACCAGTGCATTCTTATTATATTACAACTTCTATTACAGTTAAAAGTGAGTCGTGTCACTCTGTTCTGGACTAATTGTAATTTTTTAATCAGTTCAATGTTTTGTCTTTACTTGATGCACTCGACACCACCACTGTGCAATAATCTTAGCAAGAACCATTGTTTGCACAATTTTAGAAATACAGTGTTGTGGTAAACAGTTTAAACATCTCTAAATAACAGACAAACCTCTTCCTGTACCTGTTACCATATTTTCTATCTGTTTTGACCACTTCAGTCTACTGTCTAATATAACTCCAAGAAGTCTTATTTCCTCTACCTGTTCAATAGGCACACTCTTTACAGACAAATTTTGCTTTTGATGCAATTTGATGCAAACACAATGCTTTTGGTTTTTATCAAGTTTAGAACCAATTATTCCATACCTACTTTATGACCAATTGTATTTCATTTACATTTTACATTTATTTCATTTAGCTGACGCTTTTATCCAAAGCGACTTACAATTGCTATACATTTCAGAGCTTGCACGCCTCTGGAGCAACTAGGGGTTAAGTGTCTTGGGACACATTGGTGTCTCACAGTGGATTCGAACCCGGGTCTCTCACACCAAATGCATGTGTCTTATCCATTGCGCCATCACCACCCTCATCACCCCACCACCCTATGTTTGATCATCTGCCTACATGACAGTCCATGCACACTTTAAAACAAGAGGAAGATCATTGATCTTAAACAACTTCCTTGAGGCACACCACAATGCAACTCTTTCATATCTGATTAACTTCTGTTATATAAAATACACATGGTCCCATTAGACAGTTAACTGTTAAAGCAAAGTACAGTATGAGAAGAAAATGTGTAGCATTTCAGTTTATCCAGCAATAATTTATGATCCAGTACATCAAAAGCTGAGTTAAAATCTAACAATACTGCTCCTACTAAGTTATTGTCATCAATCTGTGCTTTCTCAATATGCATGCTGAAATTTAGAGAGAAAATTATTCTCCTTAAAGAATAATTGAATTTGCTCACAAACTATAATTTTCAATACTTTGCTAAGAACTGGTAGCAAACTTACAGGTCCTTCTCAAAAAATTAGCATATTGTGATGAAGTTCATTATTTTCCATAATGTAATGATAAAAATTAAACTTTCATATATTTTAGTTTCATTGCACACCAACTGAAATATTTCAGGTCTTTTATTGTTTTAATACTGATGATTTTGGCATACAGCTCATGAAAACCCAAAATTCCTATCTCAAAAAATTAGCATATCATGAAAAGGGTCTCTAAACGAGCTATTAACCTAATCATCTGAATCAACTAATTAACTCTAAACACCTGCAAAAGATTCCTGAGGCTTTTAAAAACTCCCAGCCTGTTTCATTACTCAAAACCGCAATCATGGGTAAGACTGCCGACCTGACTGCTGTCCAGAAGGCCATCATTGACACCCTCAAGCAAGAGGGTAAGACACAGAAAGAAATTGCTGAACAAATAGGCTGTTCCCAGAGTGCTGTATCAAGGCACCTCAGTGGGAAGTCTGTGGGAAGGAAAAAGTGTGGCAAAAAACGCTGCACAACGAGAAGAGGTGACCGGACCCTGAGGAAGATTGTGGAGAAGGACCGATTCCAGACCTTGGGGGACCTGCGGAAGCAGTGGACTGAGTCTGGAGTAGAAACATCCAGAGCCACCGTGCACAGGCGTGTGCAGGAAATGGGCTACAGGTGCCGCATTCCCCAGGTCAAGCCACTTTTGAACCAGAAACAGTGGCAGAAGCGCCTGACCTGGGCTACAGAGAAGCAGCACTGGACTGTTGCTCAGTGGTCCAAAGTACTTTTTTCGGATGAAAGAAAATTTTGCATGTCATTCGGAAAACAAGGTGCCAGAATCTGGAGGGAGACTGGGGAGAAGGAAATGCCAAAATGCCTGAAGTCCAGTGTCAAGTACCCACAGTCAGTGATGGTCCGGGGTGCCATGTCAGCTGCTGGTGTTGGTCCAGTGTGTTTTAAGGGCAGGGTCAATGCAGCTAGCTATCAGGAGATTTTGGAGCACTTCATGCTTCCATCTGCTGAAAAGCTTTATGGAGATGAAGATTTCATTTTTCAGCACGACCTGGCACCTGCTCACAGTGCCAAAACCACTGGTAAATGGTTTACTGACCATGGTATTACTGTGCTCAATTGGCCTGCCAACTCTCCTGACCTGAACCCCATAGAGAATCTGTGGGATATTGTGAAGAGAAAGTTGAGAGACGCAAGACCCAACACTCTGGATGAGCTTAAGGCCGCTATCGGAGCATCCTGGGCCTCTAAAACACCTCAGCAGTGCCACAGGCTGATTGCCTCCATGCCACACTGCATTGAAGCAGTCATTTCTGCAAAAGGATTCCCGACCAAGTATTAAGTGCATAACTGAACATAATTATTTGAAGGTTGACTTTGTATTAAAAACACTTCTTTTATTGGGCGGATGAAATATGCTTTTTTTTTTTAGATAGGAATTTTGGGTTTTCATGAGCTGTATGCCAAAATCATCAATATTAAAACAATAAAAGACCTGAAATATTTCAGTTGGTGTGCAATGAATCTAAAATATATGAAAGTTAAATTTTTATCATTACATTATGGAAAATAATGAACTTTATCACAACATGCTAATTTTTTGAGAAGGACCTGTATTGGTCGAATATTATGACCATATAAAACCCAGTGCTGCATTTTTCTAAAGATGAATAACCTTTGCATCTTTCCAAACTAAAGGAAACATTTTATCAATCAATACTGATATTAAAGATGTGTCAAACTGGTTCTCCCAAACAACATTTCTTCTCTTAATTTATCAACTTTATTTATGATAAAATCATTAAAATAATTTCCAATTTCATATGGTTTAAAAATAGTTAAAAATGAGTCACCTGTATCAATAAAAGAAGGAATTTGGCTTTATTCCCTATCTATTATTTCATTGTACTCCACATTTTTTTTACAATCATATTTACATTCACTTATTTTAATTTTGTTATTTTTTATTTTGTTACTTGATTTCTCAATTTGCAATAGACGTCCAAATCCAACTTGTTCCCAGTTCTGTTTGCTGTACCCCTTGCCACATCTCTCTCAAACATAATGTTTTTCAACTCATTAACAATCCATGGTGCCCTAAGATTCTTCACTGTACATTTTTTCATAGGTGCATGTTTGTTCACCAAAGGGTAAAATAATTTTTCAAATGTTGACAATGCATTATCAGGATGAACTTCCTAATAAACATGCATCCAAGATACATTATTTATGTCTGTACACAATTATTCTTGACTGAATCTCTTAAATCAGGGGTGTCAAATTAAATTCCTGGAGGGCCACAGCCCTGCAGAGTTTAGCTTCAACTCTAATTAAACACACCTGATCCAGCTAATAAAGTTCTTCAGGCTTATTTAAAAACTACAGGTATGTGTGTTGGAGCTGGTTGGAACTAAACTCTGTAGGGCTGTGACGCTCCAGGAATTGAGTTTGACACCCCAGTCTTAAATTATCTTTTATAAACTACTTTTGGTGAAGTGGTGAAGTGGCTTCCTAAATGGAGGAGGAGGAAGAAGAAAGCTTCCTCCGCATCACAAGGCCTGGAGGCTGTTCCAGGGCCGCCAACTCTCCCTGTCTCTGCCACTGAGGCTGTTCCCGTCAGTCCTGCCTTGGCAAAGAGGGTGATTTTGACTTTATCTAGTTGCTGTCCTGTGTGCCTGGGCAGCAAACACCTCAAAAATGGCTTCTTCCAGTTCTGTTGGCACCCCGGATGCCATCCCTGAGCAGCCCACTGCCGTTCCATGGCAGTCTGCTGCCATCCCTGAGCCGCCTGCTGTCGTTCCAGAGCTGTCCGCTCTCTCAGAAACTGCTATGGAGGACGTCCCAGAGCTGTCCGCTGACCTGCCTGGTATGTCCCTCCGGCACCGCCCTGGCCCTCAGCCAGGAATCCAGGTTCCCTTTCGTTGTCACTCCGAGTTACGTCGGATGACGACGAATGGGGTTTCGCTTAGAACACCTATCGACTTCGAGTATTACAAAACGAGCCAATGGCAAAGAAATGCCATGGGTCTGCGGAATTTGCATAGCGTATCTCCGCCTTACCTCGTGGGTATAAAAGGAGGACGCCGGCAACAGGCAGATATGTTTTCGCTTCGGAGCCAAGAGTATTTCTTCACTCCACAGTCATCTCTGACTTCGCTCTACGAGACGAGCTTCTCTCTCCGGTGTTGGTGTGACGGCGATCTGCAGCGAGCTCACAGTGCCTGCTGATCTGTGCAGTAATCTGCCAGTGTGTGTGTGTCTCCCTGTGCGCTTCAACATCGCGGAGTTTTTTTCTCTCCTCTCATAAAAGAGCTCGCACGCGGCACGTCTTTTTAAAGACGGCTCGCCCGTGCATTTCTGGTTGCAGCGGACTGGTATCGGACTCTGATGGGCACGAGCGCTGTCTAGTGTGTTTGATCATGCTTGAACAGCGCTCGTGGGTGACTCATGTTCTCGCAAGGGAACGTGATCATCGCGTCATATATAGGTCGAGACTCGGTGAACTCGCAAGAGTGAGAGTCCCCTCATCCACCCCCCGATCTTCGGCTGGTGGCCAGGGTGACCTGAGGGTTACGGTCTGGAACAAGGCGCCGACTACGTGTCCGTGACCCCAGCCCCCCTCTTCAATGACGGTGCCCGCTAGTGAACTGCTGATTTCCGCGAGTCTACCCTCTGGTGGCCCGCGTGTTTCAGTTGAAGCTACAGAGGAAGATGCCATGTCTGTTGCAGCATCACTAGGTGGGCTTGAGTCTTCTGGAAGTGAGGGCTCGTCACAGCTGCCACCTTCCGGTGTGCATACGGCTGTGCCTGAGTCTGATCCGGAGATGACGGCCATGCTTTCCTGGGACGATTGGTTTTGGGTAAGGCCGCCGACCCTCGTCCGTGGCAAACCCCAATACCTCTCTTCCCGGACGTGCATGATGAGATCTCGAAGTCCTAGAAGACCCCCTTGTCTTCTCAGGACCGCTCGCTGATCTCATCCGCCTTTCCTCCCCTCGATGGGGCCGCTGCCCTTGGGTACACTGGGGTTCCCCCGGCTGAACGCTCTGTTGCGATGCTATGTGTCCTCAGAGTGCTTCTTCTCGGCGCAATCCTAAGCACCCGCCCGTGGCCTGTAGTTTTTCGTCTACGCTTGTGGCGAGATCCTGTAGTGCCACGGGACTGGCAGCCGCCTCTCTGCATGCCATGGCTGACCCAGATGCTCATGGACCTGCACGAGGGCGGGACTGACCCAGGGCTCTTCACTGAGCTGCGCGCCGTCACTGACCTTGCTCTCCGAGCGACGAAAGTGGCCGTACGCTCCCTGGGTCAGGTGATGCTCACCATTCTGTGGCTGAACCTGTCTGATGTGCTGGTGTCGCACGGACCCGTCTGTCCGACATTCCCATATCCCAGGTCGCCCTCTCCGGCGGTGCGGTTGAGGGCTTGACCAACAGCTCTCAGCCGCTCATGAGCAGACTGACGTTGATTCTGTCCCGACGGCCCCGCCGTCCGCCCAGGTCCCTCGGTCTGCCCACCGCCGAAGGCGCCCCCCCGCGGCTCCCACCCCGCCCGTTCACCCGGGCCGGCTCTGGGGGCCGCGGGCGGACGCCACAGCCCCTCTCCAGCCCCGCCCCCCGCTACACGCCGGGTTAAGCGGCGCTCCTGAGACGGGCTCCTCGGGGATGGAGCAGACTGAGGTTGACTCTGTCCCGACGGCCCCGCCGTCCGCTCAGGTCCCTCGGTCTGCCCACCGCCGTGGGCGCTCCCCCGCGGCTCCCACCCCGCCCGCTCAGCCGGGCCGGCTCTGGAGGCCGCGGTCGGACGCCAAAACAGTCCTCTCCAGCCCCGCCCCCCGCTACACGCCGGGTTAAGCGGCGCTCTTGGGATGGGCTCCTCAGAGATGGGACTCAGTTCTTTCCAGGAGCTGGTAGCAGGACCACTCCTTTCCCCGGGTGAGGGCCGGGGAAGAATCCTTATTCTCCAAAGAACTGACTCTCCCGTCTCTGAGCACAGAGAGTTCGGACGACACAGAGCGCCGCCCACATGCCGTGCTCTCCTCGTCCCCCTCTGTCCCGGAGGTGGTTGACACGGCGTGCCGTCCACGACCGCTTCGCCCCTGTCCCCCTCTGTCGCCAGACCCTTGACAGAGCAGGCCCCTGTGGAACGCTGGTCCTTCCCTGGCCTCCTCTGTCAGGGTGCGGTTTTGACCTTGCCCCCACACCGGGCCGCTATGCCGTCCACGTCTGGGCCGGTCATTCCGCTTCGCTGCACCACCGGAGGGACGTCTGTGGTTCTCGACGCCGCTGGCACAGTTGGGAGCCTGCCTAGAGCTTCCCTTCTGTTCCGCGCGAACCATCGGCTCGGCTATGCGATTCAGTTCGCACGGTCTCCTCCCCACTTCAGGGGAGTCCGCTCCACTTTGGTCGATGGCTATGCCCTATCATGAGAGCGGAGGTTGCTACCCTACTGGCGAAGGGTGCGATTGAGACTGTCCCTCCAGCCGAAAGGAGGTCCAGGGGTACAGCCCCTACCTCCTTGTCCCGGAGAAGTCTGGTGGGTTACGGCCAACCCTGGTCCGAACCGCTCCCTTCACAGGCTGCCGTTCAAGATGCTCCTGGCCAAACGCATTTCTGGATGTGTGCGGCCACAGGATTGGTTTGCAGCGATCGACCTGAAGGACGCCTACTTTTATGTCTCCGTTCTCCCTCGACTCAGAACATACCTTTGGTTTGCTGTCAGGGCGCGCGCATATCAGTACGCTGTTTTCCCATTCGGGCTAGCCCTGTCTCTTCGCGCCTTCACAAGGTTGCTGAGGCTGCCTTTGTTCCTCCATGGGAACACGGGGTTCGCATCCTGAACTATCTCGGTGACTGGCTGTCTTAAGCTCACTCCTGAGACCAGGTTTGCGAATACAGGGACCCAGTGCTCCGGCACCTAGCTCGTCTGGGCCTTCGGGTCAACCGGGGAAGGAGTAGACTTTGCCCCGTGCAGAGGAGCTCTTTTCTCGGTATGGACTTGGTCGCCTTCTCCACTCAGCCATTGCTGACTTGCCTGAGACTATCAAGCGCAAGAGGGCGGTTCCACTGAAGTTTCTTCAGAGGCTCCTGGGGCATATGGCATCTGCAGCCGCGGTTCGCCGCTCAGATTGCTTCATATGAGACCGCTTCAGCTTTGGCTTCGCGACCGAGTCCCGAGGTGGGCATGGCAACACGGCACCTTCCGAGTAACTGTTACTCCGTCCTGCCGTCAGACCTTCACCCCGTGGTCGGACCTCAGTTTTCTACGGGCCGGAGTGCCCCTGGAACGAGCTTCGCGGCATGTTGTTGTAACGACAGATGCCTCCTCCACGGGCTGGGGTGCCATGTGCAATGGACGTGCTGCCGCGGGCTCCTGGACAGGACCCCGCCGCCTCTGGCACATCAATTGCCTCGAGTTGCTGGCCGTACGTCTTGCTCTGCGCCGCTTCTGGGCCGTGCTCAAGAACCAACACGTACTAGTCCGTTCAGACAATACCGCCACTGTAGCGTACATCAACCATCAAGGTGGTCTACGCTCCCGCCGTATGTCGCAACTCGCCCGCCACCTCCTCATATGGAGTCAGAAGCATCTGAGGTCGCTTCATGCCATTTACATCCCCGGAGCCCTGAACTGTGCAGCCGACGAGCTCTCACGGCTTCAGCCCCTCCCGGGAGATTGGCGACTCCATCCCCAGTCGGTTCAGCTGATTTGGGACCAGTTCGGGGACGCACAGATAGATCTGTTTGCCTCTCACGACTCGACCCATTGCGCCCTGTACTATTCCCTGACCGAGGGCACGCTCGGCACAGATGCACTGGCGCACAGCTGGCCGCGGGGCCGCAAATATGCGTTTCCCCCAGTGAGCCTTCTTGCGCAGACCCTGCGCAAGGTCAGGGAGGACGAGGAGCAGGTCATTCTGGTCGCGCCATACTGGCCCGCCCGGACCTGGTTCTCCGAACTAGTACTCCTCGCGACAGCACCTCCCTGGCCGATTCCCCTGAGGAAGGACCTCCTTTCTCAGGGACGGGGCACCCTATGGCACCCTCGTCCCGATCTTTGGAACCTCCACGTGTGGCTCCTGGACGGGACGAAGCAGGTTTGAGTACCCTTCCACCTACGGTGGCGGCTAACATCACTTCCGCTAGAGCGTCGTCCACGAGACACGTCTACGCGTTGAAGTGGAACCTCTTCGTCAACTGGTGCTCTTCTCTTCAAGAAGACCCCCGGAGATGTTCGATTAGTGTCGTGCTTTCCTTCCTTCAAGATAGGCTGGAGCGAAGGCTGTCTCCCTCCACCCTGAAAGTCTATGTTGCCGCTATTGCCGCACACCATGACCCAGTCGAAGGTAAGTCTGTTGGAAGGCACGACCTGATCATCAGGTTCCTGAGAGGAGCGAGGAGACTGAATCCTCCTCGTCCTCCTCTCGTTCCCTCTTGGGACCTCTCAGTGGTTCTAACTGCCCTGCGGAGTGCTCCCTTTGAGCCTTTGCAATCAGTGGAGCTTAAGTTCCTGTCTATGAAGACAGCGCTCCTGGTTGCATTGGCCTCCATCAAGAGGGTGGGGGACTTGCATGCATTCTCCGTTGACGAAGCGTGCCTGGAATTTGGGCCGGCTTACTCTCACGTGATCCTGAGACCCCGGCCTGGATATGTGCCCAAGGTTCCTACCACTCCCTTCCGGGACCAGGTGGTGAACCTGCAAGCGCTGCCCCCGGAGGAGGCAGACCCAGCCTTGGCACTGCTCTGTCCAGTACGCGCCCTCCGCGCCTATGTAGACAGGACGCAGTGTTTCAGGACCTCAGACCAGCTCTTTGTCTGTTATGGTGGGAAGCTGAAGGGAAAGGCTCTCTCCAAGCAAAGGCTGTCTCACTGGATAGTGGACGCCATTGCCTTGGCATACCAGCAGCAAGGTCGACCGTGCCCCCTTGGTGTGACCGCCCACTCCACCCGGAGTGTGGCATCCTCTTGGGCTCTAGCGCATGGCGCCTCGCTAACAGACATCTGCAGAGCTGCAGGCTGGGCGACACCTAACACATTCGCCAGATTCTACAATCTCCGAGTGGAGCCAGTGTCCTCTCATGTACTCGCTTCAACCAGCTAGTACTGGACCCGCTCAGGTGTCTTCGCTTGCTCGCCGTTCCACTCCACGGACTGGATACGTGCGATATTCTCCTCAGGTGAGCTTCCCCGAAAAGCCCTGAGTTCCTCCAGCACTCCTGACGTTGGCGCCAGTGTCTATTGCCTGTGCGTCGGCTAGGTGCCTCCCGTGTGCATGGTCCCTCCTCTGAGCGACCCCCACATGTGTATTTCCACTGTAAGCCTCTTTGAGCATGTGTCTTTCCCTTGGCAAGCCACCTTGCCACCCCTGGGGTTGAATTATTCCACCTGCGGCTGGACACCCCAGTGTTCTCCATATGTCTCCTTCGGGTCATATGTGTATTCTCTAAGTCCCCCCCCTCTGGGTTGGCAGTAATTGCATATTTCCCCTAAACTTTGGGATATGCTCCCCAGTGTACCTTGGTATTCCTGTGCTAAATAGGAGTCCTTCGTCCGTGCCAGTCTCACGACAGGGATCTCAGATTTACGCAGGGCACTGGAAGACAGCTGAGAAGGTGGCGTGATTAGACTGGTAACCCCATTCGTCGTCATCCGACGTAACTCGGAGTGACAACGAAAGGGAACGTCTCGGTTACGTATGTAACCCTCGTTCCCTGAGTAGGGAACGGAGACGTTACGTCTTCCTGCCACTTTCCGCTGTACCGCGGGGATCGCCTGAGCTCAGTCTTGGCTCCTCAGCGAAGAAACATATCTGCCTGTTGCCGGCGTCCTCCTTTTATACCCACGAGGTAAGGCGGAGATACGCTATGCAAATTCCGCAGACCCATGGCATTTCTTTGCCATTGGCTCGTTTTGTAATACTCGAAGTCGATAGGTGTTCTAAGCGAAACCCCATTCGTCGTCATCCGACGTAACGTCTCCGTTCCCTACTCAGGGAACGAGGGTTACATACGTAACCGAGACGTTTTTCATATCACAAGACCTTTCTCATATTTCCTCCAGCTGGTAAACCTCTCTCACATTCCTCAAATGCATTTTAAGAGATTTCTGTTAGAATCCAGCTACAATTCTCTTTGGAACAACCTCTGTAGAGAGCAATATATTGTTAAAACTGGACAGTCTTTCTCAACTCAGACACAGCAGGATCTGATTTTTCACATAATTGTGTCTTAGGGAAAAGTACAACTTTCAGCTTCATTTAAATTTTTCATATGAATCTGAACATTAAATAATCACACCCTAAATGTGTCAGGTTTTCATTGTGGTTTCTAAAGTGGTTTCAATCTCATTCAGAATACTGATATCTCTTAGCTCTAAACATTCTAAAAAAAAACAACACTCTCTCGTTTTTGTAATAAAACTCACGATTCTAACCTCAGTTCAACAGTCTGAGGCCCACTGGCTTGTGGTTTTGGGGATGACTTTAGAGAGAGTGAGTACTAATACTGTATGTTCAGCACAGCATTCATAAATTATGAAAGTGCCTTAGAATACACAATTTCAACTTTCTCTAAATAATTCCAGATTATGCAAGTCCTATGCATCCATCATTTAGGGAAATGCCTGGTGACATCCTCATCTGTGACATTATATTAAGTGATGTATTACATTGGTTTCCACCATACACCAATAATTCCTTTTCATACAGATGTAGAGCATGACAGGCAGAAACAGATGAGGATAGACAAATGTTGAAGAATGAGAGGAATTACTTATAACTTGAAGTAAAACTATTTCATTAAAATAGTTTTATGGTTTTCTGGAAGAGAATAGTTTCAGGATTTCATTGTTTTACTCATGTGGATAATATACACTTTCGGCAGCTTGGATATAGAAGATTAGAATTCCCTTAACTACAAATGGTACATCAAATAATTAATAGAGTGTATTTTAACTCATATTTTTCTCTGGTTAATGTAATTTATGGACATTATACTAGACAGAGTATTATGGATCTTAATCTATAGGTGTAAGACTTTGTATGGTTTAAGGTTGTTTGAATACAGGTGCACAGTACAATTATTTGCCATTGGACAGATAGTGTTGGTTTAAGTATAAGAGTGAAGAGATTGTTTTTCGATAGGATGCCTTAATAAAATGGATATGTATTTTTTAGTTTTTTTTTAAATTTATTTATTGGTTGTATGTGCATGAGAAGATACATGCCAACCAAACTGTCATCATGAGAATGACTCTCTAAAATCAAAGGCCATAGTGGAAATAAGTTAATGCAACTTTATTGTGTTATCCTTGACAAAGAAGTTGTAACTCAATTGTATTCCTACTTTTTATGCCAAATAAACTCAAACTAAAAATGGCTCCTTTGACTAATTGTAATTCTTAATTGTAACTAGCATTTTATGTTGGCTATCCTAATTACACACAATGAAATAATATTGCTACCCTACCCTTTTTGCATAATTGTAACAAAATCATGTGTTGGGGTTGAAATGAAACCAAAAATAAATACACCACAAAAATATTGTGGCATTTACCTTGATATTTCATCCCAAGCTCTCAATGAACACTGCCTAATTTTGATAATACTTTATTAGAGGCCAAATATTTGCTCATGGTGCAGATGACACCACAACTGAGGGACAGTTGTAATTTGTGCGTAAAAAAATAATAACAAAATAATATATATAATTAGTATAATGTATATTTATTACACATTTTATTTATGTTTTCATGGTTTAAACTGCTATGGAGGACGTCCCAGTGCTGTCCGCTGACCTGCCTGCATGGTCTGTTCTTCCGGCACCGCCCTGGCCCTCAGCCAGGGAATCCAGACCCATAGACATCATATAGATAGACGCCCTTTCGACCGCTACTGCCTATTGGCGTGGACGAGCCGTGGGGCCGCCATCTTAAACCGGTCAACCACTCCGCTCAGTGTAATGTGATTGGCAGGTGCAATGAGCTGTCAGTGCATTTAATTGATCATATCTCACTGAATACCGAACTGATTTTCACGCAGGTTTTTTTGCTGCAAAGGTCATACATGTAGCTACGATTCAGGACACATTGAGACAGTATACACTATACAACCAATAGTACGGTAATGTTAAATGTTAAATCTTACTTGTGAAAAGTAATCCCCGAGGGGTGGTCCGCCGATTTGAGCAGGAATATGCTGCACAGTGCTCTGGCATCTACTGCTGCAATGCAACGCAAATAGGAGTATGACCGGTTTAAGATGGCGGCCGCATTTCTTGTGCCACAGCGGCCAATAGGGCATCTAGTCTCTATTCGTTCGGTTCACATGACATCACTGTAGCTTTGCGCCGCCATCTTGACGACCGGCGGTCTCAGTAATGCCTGCAATATGTTGTGCAGTTGGCTGCAACAACAGCCGAAAGAGGAACCCCGAACTGGTATTTTATCCTATACCAAAAGAAAAGGATAGAATAAATGTCTCATATTGTATGACTGTCTAATATTGTATCATGTCTCATCTTTCTGTGCGCACACACCCGAGCCGAAGCGTGCAGCCATAGACTCCTATACAGCGCGCAAGTAATGAATTGAGCTCTGTTTCGTGTCTGAATGGACAAATACACACAACATTATGTTTAAATGTCCGTTTTGGAGAGTATTCGCATAAATATGTCAGTAATGTCTTAAACAGGGTTGTCATCCAGTCTCTTTGGTGTAGAGAGAGAGAGAGAGAGAGAGAGAGAGAGAGAGAGAGAGAGAGAGAGAGAGAGAGAGAGAGAGAGAGAGAGAGAGACGAGGAAAACAAAGCAGGCAAATGGAAATTATCGCGGCCGGCAATATTATCAAGCTAATTTTTTTATCGTGCGATTAATTGATTTATTGACTATCACAACAGGCCTAATCCAGATTAATGACAGCTAGCCGTGAGCCGTGGCTAACAGCTATCAAGATACCAGCTGAGCCACTTAGCTAACAACTCGCTACCTAGTCAGAGCAAACTACCACCAAAATCATACATCTTATTTATTTTTATAATACCAACATTTCCCATGATTAAATATAAATACTTGGTGGCCAGGTGCCGCACTTTTACGTTTGTAACCCATCCAGCCACACCATATTGATACGCGTCTGTACTCTTTGAAAGCCTTCAAGCGATCCCCACTGTATGGAGAGGGGTTATGCACAAGATAAATATATATATATCATGGAAGGCAAATTGGGGCAAGTCTGGGGCAGATGATAAAGGACAAAAGAAAACTGGGGGTAACAAATAAGGATCGGAGCCTAAAATAAAAATTTTATCTATCTATCATTCTCTGTCTTTCTCTCTCATTCAAATGGGAAGTTTGGGCGGCGCCGGGCGAGATCGGTCGTCAATATGGCGGCGTTCTATTTCTATTGACGTAGGTGGCATCTATGAATATGATGTCTATGTCCAGACCCGCCAGAGTCCCCTTGGTCCCTTAAAATACATACAGTCGGCAACGCGTCATAGTTGGGGGGCGTGGTCGGTGTGGGGGAAAACACCGCGAACATCGTGTGTATTTGAATGACAAAATGTCTTATTGCGAAGCATTGACGCCTGCCGACCGGCAACGATAAATTGCTAAATTAACTGCAATAGGGTACGATTGCCCATATTTAATTAAAAACTGGGTCAATGACCCGACCAAATGGCCGGAGGTGTCGTTTCCAGACATATTTTGCTATCTGGTTGAATCTCCAGGTAAGACATCGCGGTAGCTACCGGTAACATTAGCCTATAACTCAATCATATGTTATTGCATACTATAACTCCATAAAACCTTGTCACTTACCAATTGTACATATGCTTCACTCCAAACTATTAATCCTTTTGTAAAACGGTGATCAATAGTACGAGGTTGCCGAGGGACTGCTGACAGTTATCCTAACTCACAGACTGCAGTCTGTATTGAGTGTAGACCGTAGCGGTTGGCCTATCAAGCGAGCCCTCAAATGATAACGCTAATGTGAATGAGACATCCCTTATGAAAAACAACTCTAAGAATATTGTAGTATTTTAGGACAAAACATTATAGTAATCATATTATGAATACTATAGTATTTTGGGACATACTATAAGTACTATAGAGGTATTACAGAACATCACAGAAGTATTACACTACTATTTATTGCTTGTAGCCATTTTGTCCTCCTTTCCAGTTCTGTGTGTTTATTAGGAAGGATGCAGAACTTCAATTCATAATTTGTTTGTTCATTGGCGTTACAGAACTACACAGCACCTCTTCGGCATGATTGATTGTTGTGTGTATTTCAATGAGGGCCAAGGCAAGAGGCTTGTTCGACTTGAACCGGCGCTGCGCAGACCGATCGGTTGATGACATCATAGTACCGCGAGAGCTATTCAAAAGCATAAGGAGCCGTCTGCTCTCTAATCGCTCTCGCGGTACTTTGATGTCATCAACCGATCGGTCTGTGCAGCGCCGGTTCAAGTCGAACAAGCCTAATGTTTTCCCCCAAGGGCTAAATTCACATCACGTGACGGGGCGTTCCCGGGGGCGTTCCCAGACCAACCGACTGTATCAAATTAAATTGTAGGTAAAGACAAAGTAGCACAAATAAACGACGTCAAAGACAAGTTAAAAGGCTTACAACATTGTTTAAGCTATCTTAATATATATATATTTAAAAAAATGAAATTAGTAAGATAAAAACTAATTCTTTGGTACAGGCCAATGAAAAGCGAATTTAGTTTGTTTACGTTACCATGGCAACATCTGCACAGTCAAGCAGCGCTCGCAAGATCTGTGGTAAGCTGATAGGTGCAGAGACAAGTGCAACAGTAGGCTACTTATCACAAGAACATTCTATTACTGGAAGTCTTTGCCCTGGCCGTTGCTAATCAGCGTCCTACCGCAAACAAACTTCAGTGCAATGTCCTCAGAGGCTAATGAGGAAAATAAACCGGGTGGAAGGTGTTTACTGGGAAACTGGGTTGAGGAGGTGAGTTTCGCACAGCGTGTGTAAATCATACTGCAGGCTGAAACTTTGGCAAAATGTTGCTTGTGATACTGGTATAATTATATGTCGCTTTTTGTCTCATCATATTCCACCTAATCAATGACAGACAGTTACACTTTCTTTCATGCGCTTCAGAGGGCTACTGCATTGCTAGACATGACAGAGACTAGATCGCGTGTCCAAAAGTACGGACACTCAGGGATTCTTACCATGGACGTGGCTGCTAAAGTGCAGGGGATTAGTACATTCAAAGCAGCCTTCAATGCTCCTAAAATCATTGGGGTGCGACAAAAAGGTATATATTAAATGTTTTGTTTTTAATTTGCTTAACTTACACTGCTAGAAATACTTTCATACGCCATGGTGTTTAGACCTGTGCAAAATTATTCTCGATAAAATCATCTAGCTAGATAGAGTTTACCTTGATGACAAGTGAAAAGTAGCAGGATAACGTTAAATGAGTAAAAAAAAAAATGTGTACAATTAAACATGTGCATAATATATCACACATAAGTAACAATACACAGCTGGTCTGCATAATAAAATCTGGTTACTGAAAGTTCTGCGGTTGTACTTATTGTACTCTTTTTGTTAAATAAAATATTTTCATATTATTGAATTCAGTTGACTTCTAAGTTATTCACGATAATGTGATATTCTCTGATATTCTTCAGAGTAGTCCACAGAGCTCCTTTCAAATAAAAGGCCTCTGTTTTTTTTCTGCTGCATAAATCGTAAATACATTTCACTGTGGTTTTCATTTTAGGAAGAAGAACTGAACTTTCGGAAAAGGACCTCATCAAAAGGATAAGGTAGCTAAATAAACAAGCATTTACTTTAAAATGTAATATTCAACGACTTCGTGTGTAAAACACAAATTAAATTTTATTGTTCTCCCACATTTCTTGTTTCATGTGTGAACAGAGGAAACAGTGGGAGAGGAATGATGTAAGAATGTTTGTGTCATGGTTAGATTCATAGTTTAATTAAATCATTTTTATTTTTATTTACCATGCAATTTTATGCTTCATTTTTAATGTAACCTTGACAACAAGTCTCTGACCTCAGACTAGTGGTTGCAATATTGTTTTTAAATAATAATACATAAATAAAAACTGAAAATATTACTCTGAAGTGAGACAGTATCTCATACCCATAGATTTGGTATTGGCCAGCAGTACTGAAAGCTAAATGTGGGCAATTCTACTTACCATTATCCTAATAACTTAATAGAAGTTTCCCATTATCATCAGGAAGTTCACATTGAACTATTTTAGCTAAATTGCTTCACTTTCTAGATAAGCAGTCAATGGTCCTAAAGGTGAATGTGATGCATTGTACAGTTGCATTTACTACTTTATTTATGAAATTCTAACCATAATGTAGAAATATTGAATCTAGTTTTTGGCATGATATTTAATTTCTTGTTTTTATATAAGGAGTTGGCTTTTCTTCTATGTCAGATCACTGTCCCTGTGAATAAAGGATGTTTTATTAACAAGGTTCGGGAGGAACACGTTCTAATAATCAAACAATGAAGTCATTCCAACCAGCTGTCAGCAATCAGTAATCAACAGGTCCACTCAATCAACATGAGTAAGGCCTATAAATATACGCAGACGACTCACCCTTATTCCTCGACAGTTTTCAGCATTTGGTTTTACCACACTGCTATGATGTCCCAGATTGAGTTATCTCCGTCCGACGACGAGTTCGGCTGTACTGCGGTCCCTCCGTTGCCATCAGCCGGCCCTAGGACCACTCCTTGTCCGCCTGATATAACCACTGAGCCCCAGGCTTCATCTCGCGGACGCCTATCCGCCCAAGCAACCCACCGCACGCCAAGACGCCGAGGCCTACCCTCACCTCCACCGGCGAAGACTCCAGGTTCCTCCCCGGCGTCCTCCTATCGTTTGGCCGTGCTAATGATTCCGCCTATTGGAAAGTGGACAGTTTTGAGTTTGAGGCAAGCGCTGATAAATACTGACGTTCAGCCCTCGCGCAGGATGAACAAGGCACAACTTTACAATCTGTATGTTACCTTGCAATCAGCCAACCTCTTTCCTAAGTCCACCCTAGGTTCCAAGGCGGCAGGCAAGGCAAAACTCGGGAGGCCCCAGATTCGCCTCGCCCGACATCGCCACCTTCCTCCTGTACAAGATCCGGTTTTCGGTGTGCAGCAGGCCAGAGCACCAGGCCCTCAGCGAGCCTAGGCCGTGCCCCGGATTACACAGCCGTGAGACTTCATTCGCCTCCCATCACAGCTCAGCATGTCAGCGCGGCTCTTCCTGCCAAAGCGCCATATACAGATGGGCCCGCCGGCCCCCGCTTATCCTCCCAGCTCCTTCTTCCTGAGGTTTCTAACTTCTTACCTCTGCAGTGGCCTGGTGCACAGATCCTGGCAGGTACGGACATTGACCTTTCACTTTTAGTTTCTCTGCTTCCCGCTTCTGATTCTAACCGCCAGTTAGACTGCGGGTATTTTTCAGTCACATTAAAAACCCAAAACACACATTCGTCACGTTTACTTTCTTTTTCCGAATTTTCTATCACCTTTAGCTGCCTCACTGAAGTCATTTGTTCAGCCTTCCCTCATAGGCGCAAACTGAATGACTATTTATCGCTCATAGCCGAGCTTGCGTTGTCCTACGGAGGACGGTACTTTTACACGTATCACAAACTCTTCTTAGAAAAGTACGCTGTAAGGGTTTCCCAGTGGAACCAGTGCTGGGGAGCACTCGACACAGACCTGCACAGCAGAGTATTCCTTGGCTGCAGGAACATTTCTTGTGCGGTCTGCAGGTCTGTGGCACATTCTACCAATTCATGCCCACCAGTTTACCCCTCCATTCCACCCTGCCCGGACACAGCACAAGTTAAATCCACCAGCTACGTGCCAAGACCGGCAACTATCAACACAAATTTCAGCACCAAAACATCTACTGACAGCAGACAGCCTTGCAACAATTTCAACATCGGCAAGTGCACCAGGCAGCGTTGTCGGTATTTGCACATATGCAGCTTCTGGGGCGGTGCTCATGCCCGTCCTGTATGCCCCGTGTTTAAAGATGTCAATAAAAAAACAAAAATTTATTTATCGACTCCTGAATATTTCTCGCCTATCTATCGAACTAGCTCACCACCCGGACTCCGACTTCACTGAATATCTGCTGTGGTAACCTGGAGTGGAATGCCCGCTCTCTCAAAACATCATCTGCGATAATTTCCAACCGGCTCTCGCTGAGCCCGATGTAGTAGTCTACCTGATTAATAAAGAAGTCGAGTCAGGCTTCTCCGCTCACTCCTCCATTTAAAGTTTTTCGCATTAGCCCCATCGGAGTGGCTGTGAGGAAGTTTTCAGGTAAGAAACGCCTCATAGTCGATCTGTCAGCTCCACATAATTCCCTGTTCCCAAGCATTAATATTCACCCGGATTCATGGCACTTATTCGGAGTGCGCTGGCATGGGAAATTCTATTTCGCCGTACGCTTAACTTTTGGATGCAAAAGCAGCCCCAAAGACATGCTATCTGAAGCCGTTTGCTGGATTTTGTCAAACAATTAAGCAATTCCTCACCTCATTCACCTGCTGGACGATTTTCTAATAATTTCGCCTCCCGGCGCCATTCCAGCTGCTCAGATCCTCACAGTTCATAAAGTTTTACAGAGCTCGGAATCCCCATCGCCCAAGAAAAAAACCATGGGTCCCGCTACATCCACTCCTATCCCTGCTCGGCCACTTAAACTTCGCCATGCGCATCATTCCACAAGAATTCCACAAGAACATCATTACGCCCTTTAATTTCTCATGTCCTCTCTCTCGCTTCTTCAGTTCACGCACTAGAGGACCTTATTTCCCTAACTCCAGTGTGCTGCGACGAATTCAGGCTATAGATAACATTCCTTAAACAGTGGAACAGTCTATCTTTTTTTTATAAGAACCTAATTTCCTCCCCCATTGACATCCAGCTATTCACAGATGCAGCCCCCTCAGTCGGCTTCGGGGGGTTTTGCCAAGGACGCTGGTTCGCGTCTCCATGGCCCCCCCAAATCCAGGACACGCTTCAGTCCTCCGCATTATTTGAGCTTTACCCTCTCGTAGAAGAATGGACTGCTAGCAGTCTCGTATTGCATTGTGACAACGAAGCTACAGTCCAATGCATTAATAAAGGCCATTCCCATTCACCCGTGCTGATGCCACTTTTAAGACATCTAATCTGGATTTCAGCGTGTGATCAATTTATCTTAATCGTTAAAGGTCCATCAAAGGCTACCTGAGCGGCATCCAATTTTTTCACAAATTGATACACGGCACCCCCTCCCCGGAGATAAATAATTCACAAACCTCCCTCCTAATTAAAGGCATCCAACAATCCCAGTCCACCCGCCCGGACACCAGACAACCCATAACGTTAGATATTCTTACTAAATGTTTTCATACCCTCCGCACAGGCTACCAATCCCTTAATACCTCTCGCACACTCAACGCCATGTTTATTTTAGCTTTTTTCGGTTTTCTCAGATGCTCAGAACTGGCTATCACTTCCAGATTTGACCCAAAAGTCCACCCAAACATCTCAGACCTATTAGTAATTGACGGTAAAACAATCTCCTCTCTGATTAAACAAAGCAAAACAGACCAAACCAAAAAAGGTCATTTCATATACATTTTCAACCTCTCATCACCAATTCAACCATACCAAATTATACTGGCATACCTCCAACTAAGAAACTCTCATGCTAAATCCCCTCTCGAACCCCTATTCGTAGACGACTCCAACAAACCAGCTACACGTTTTTGGTTCCAAAAGCACCTAAAATCCGTTCTCCAGCAATCAGGCATCCCAACCAAAAATTTCTCCAGCCATTCATTCCGCATCGGGGCAGCAACCTCAGCAGCCCAAAAAGGCCTCTCCCAGCAGCAGATCCAAGCTCTCGGAAGATGGTCCTCAGACGCTTTCCAACGCTACATCAGGACCAACCCGGTCGAGCATCCAAGTCTTCTCTTTTTCCGTCCAGCGAGTATTGATCTCCCAGCGGACGCAGCGAAAGCCTTCTCGGTTAAGCATCTGTCTTCTCTTTCTCCGTCCAGTGAGTATTGATCTCCCGGCGGACACAACGAGAGTTTTTCAGGTCAAGCATATTCGTCTCCTCCTTCTCCGTCCAGTGAGTATTGAGCTCCCAGCGGACACAGCGAGAGGCTTCCTGGTCAAGCATCCATGTCTTCTCTTTTTCCGTCCAGCGAGTATTGATCTCCCAGCGGACGCAGCAAAACCCTTCCGGTCAAGCATTAACGTTTTTCTCTTTCCTAACAGGTGAGGCTTACCCGTTCCGATGCCGTGACTATTGCCGCAAGAACCCTCCTGTTTGAACATCCATACTAACCTTCCCGGATGCCAGCAGGACTTACCCGTCCGACACTAAGTATTGAACTCCTTTCGGACGCTGCGAGAGCTCTCCCGGCCAGACAACCAGGCTTCTCCTCGAAATCCCAGCCCGTCAATCTCTGCGCTCTTTTCGGGGGGTCTTAAAGCTGGCGGCTGTCCTTTGCTCACTTAGCTTTTGGGGTTCGGCCCAATTTCTGGGTAATTAATTAAACTCTGGGTTCGGCCCAATTTCCGAGCTCGGAGCCCTCCCCCCGGACAGCACGCCAAATACGCATAACCATTTATTCTCTGATCATTCGTAAGTGTGAACTTGTGAAATTATGTTTTATTAACAAGGTTTGGGAGGAACACGTTCTAATGATCAAACAATCAAGTCATTCCAACCAGCTGTCAGCAAGCAGTAATCAACAGGTCCACTCAATCAACATGAGTAAGGCCTATAAATATATGCAGTTGACTCACCCTTATTCCTCGACATTTTTCAGCATCCCTCCACCACCCCATCTCCTCAAACTTGCCTGGTTATCTTCCTAACCAGAGATACGGGGGGAGTACTCTGGGTTCGGGCCCAATTTCCGAGCTAGGAGCCCTCCCCCCGGACAGCACGCCAAATACGCATAACCATTTATTCTCTGATCATTCGTAAGTGTGAACTCGTGAAATACAAGACAGACGTGCCTACATGTATTTCAATCTGTTTTGTTTCAACCTTCTGTTGATTTGGAGTGATTCCTTCTTCTGCTCTTAGTCATGAGTTATTACCTCATCATCTTCAGACATTATAGCGACTGTATTTTGGAATATTTCAAGTAGATTAGCTTTATTAAACATTTAAAATCAATATCAGGAAGTCAAAAATTTCTTTAAAACTGTGTGTGAAGCAAAGAAGGCAGCATGAATGGGAACATAGCTAATATAGCTAGGAACTCTCTCTAGCTATATTATAACTCCCTGATTAAATTTACGAAAACAAATAAGCCACAGTTCTTTTTAGCTTAATATTTTAATCTGTTTTACAGTGATCAAATACATGCAGAGCTGAACGCAGACCCTCCAGCCCCTGAGTTGTGCTCTGTGACCAAAGCAGACTTCAAAGTGGAGGGCTTCAAGTCTGTCCGCGCACCACTAACCGTGGTCAGTTTCTGTTTACCATAAATTTTAGTGAGTAATATTTGAAAGTCTCTTGGGCAAAGCATTTCATTTTGAAGTGACAAAAATGTCTATGGTAAATAGTTTTAAAATCTGTCAATCATTTTGTCTTTGAACACACACACGCGTACATTTGCACGCGCGTATGTGTGTGTGGGTGTGTGCGCCTTTCTCTTTTGGTAGTTAATCTGCTCGTCTCTTACAGGATCATGATTACACAACTGAGCAGGCCATTACATTCTGGAGTGATAATTATCAGAAGATTCAGGTCAGCATACAGTGAGATTTCAGTGAATACATTTATTTATTGCAGTTTTGGAGAGGTTTTATAATGTTGTTGATGTTTTCTTTTCACAGGGCATGACAGCAGTTAAAACTAAAGATAGTCCATTTAAAAGAAATGCCACTTTTAGTACACCCATTGGTGAACAACTTGATCAACTGGATGACACAGTGCTGTACCCATCAGAAAATGATGCTAATATGTGAGAAATTAAAAAATATTTATATCATCATTTTCATAATTTCCTGTTCTCCTGTTAAATGTCTTCATTTTAGTTAGTTTTGGGGTTTACAACCATTTTAAATCACAAATAAACAGTTAAGCCGTGTGTCCACCAAAGCCTTTTTTCACGCAGCTGGCATATTTTTCCAATTGTTTTCATTAGGAGCGCCTCGTTTTTTAAACTCCATGAGTGTAACGAGGCGCTGAGAGTTTTTTTCATGCTGAAGCGCTGAACGCTCTGCGTTTTTTACAGGTCTTCGAGAGTTGAATAATGTTCAACTTTGGGTAAAACGCAGCGCTCATCACTGTCACTTTTTACACAGCCGTCCAATCACAGTGGAGGAGGGGCGGGACTAATACCACACTGACCAACTGTCACAACATTCTTTCTGTACAACGACATCAACCAGCAGAGCTAACAGAACAAAATGGATGAAAAATTAATTTTTAGTATGAAACAAATTATCTGCGAAATCAGTTACAAGTAAACTGTGCTGCTGATATTCTGTATCATAGCAACAAATCGTCTCAACCTAAAACTCAATCTCGCCTAGGGCAACCAAAGGGCTAGAGGCGGCCCTGATAATGACCCATTTTTGAACTAATTTTGGGTTCTTGTTAAATTTTACAAATGGTGTTCTAGACAAAAGGCAGTAATGGGATGAGTATGCTCATCTAATCCTGTCAGTCACAATGCAAGTCAATAAATGGCTGCTCACTTCACTCCTGTACTGTGACTAATCACCACCTCAACTCCATCTTAATTTATATTATTAATTATGGTCCATAATCATTGTGATAACGTTCAAGGTTGTGGGGAGGAAGAAGACAAGGAATCGGCTGGCTGGGACTCAGTAGACTCTTTATTAACTTCAGTCTAAGCACAAAGTAAAGGGTGGGGCTTTTAACGCACCCAAAATAAACAAACTCTTGTCGTCGGTTTCGTCCTGCAGTTCCTCTCTGCGTACCTAAGTGTGCTCCGAGTCCCAGTGTGGGTAGGTCTCTCTCTCTGTCACTGCTTCCTGCTGGCTTATATCCTGTCCCTCCACCCAATTACTGAAACAAGAGACACTTGAACTTTATCCACTTACTTCCTCTTCTTCGTCCTCCCGCTCTTTCTCCCGTCACAGACTTCGCTAAACCATGCCCCCTTGCCACAATCATTAATCAAGTTGGAATTTATAGGTCAAGTCAATCAGAGACAGATGAAGGACACAAGATTCAAGAATTGGTAGGGCTTTTATTTGAAAGATAAAACTGCCTTAAAATAATTATGTTCTCAAAACTAAGATTCCAACATAATATTTTTGCTGTAGCTGTTGGTTAAACAAGTGAACAAAATAAAACCACACTGATATGCATTCAGACTAGGCTACTATTAAATTCAAAATAACTATATTGAAAAAAATAAATAATATAAATATATATATATATATATATATATATATATATATATTTATATGTTGGTTGGTTGTTGATTCATTACAATTAATGACAATTTCTGTTAGGGCCTTAAGTTCCTTAAAAAATGTTTTGATATTTTTGCATGTTATTGTAAGGCCGTCTAACTCGATCCAATGGCGGTAATCGAATTAGCGGTGAAGGTCTTTGCGTGTTACTGTCTTTTCTCGCGGCAAAGTATTTTTGGTTAAATGCAATACATTTTCTCATATGTATTTTCTCGTTATTTCATCTGACTCCATAAATGAAAAGGCTTTAATGATATCTGTGCATCATTAAATGTGAGCGAATGTTTTACTATTCTTTTAAACTCAATAATTCTTTTAAACTAAAATAATGTCAAAGTCAATTAGAATTAAAGCTGCAAGCCGCATTTATCGGTGTTCAAGCAGTTAAAGCATCAAAAGACATTAAGTTTCATGTAGCAAGCATTTAACCACTGACATCATAGATGGAATAGACCTTGTTTTAGCATGATTTACCATGATATACCACATTTTAGTGTGATTTTTCACGATTTACCATGTTCCAGTATGATTTACCATGAATTTAGCATGATTTACCATAGTTTACCATGATATACCAAGTACTAGTATGATTCACCATGATTTACCCTGCTCTAGCATGGTTTACCACAATTGAACACATTCTAGTATGATTTAATATGATTCTAGCATGATTTACCATGTTATGGCATGATTTACCACGATATACCACATTCTAGAATGATTTATGATGGTTTTGAACATTATGATATGAACATTATATGATGGTAGATGGAAAAGACCATTTAGAGCTAATACAGGCAATTTACCATAGGAAATACATGGTTTTGAAGCTTTTTAACAGTTATAGCGCCACCTATGGTCCGATCTCCATGAAAATTTGCAGGCGTCTTCACCATGTTATGACACATATGCTCACCAATTTTTGTGAAGTTCTGATTTTTTATTTATGATTTATAGGCTTTTGAGTGTATTTTGACTCGCCCATTTTCTAAATGACCTTGTTACAGCTACTCAAATGCAAAAGTTCAACTTTTTTTCAATAATTATTGATCTAGAGAGTCCAGAGAATTTTCCTAGACTGGTCTGGTTCCGATCGGGCGAAAAACCTAGGACTAGTTCGCAAAAGTAGGTTTTTAACATATTCGTGAATATTTAATGAACGATTTGATTGGCAGCCATAGTTCTAGAGGCAAAGTTGTTCAGCCTGAGGAGATCTATCACATGTTATACATTTTGTTGGCATGTGTGCAACACCACGTGATTACAGAGCCGTAAAACTCGTTAGGATTTTTTTTTTTCAAATAGCAATTACAATAGGTTTTCAGCACTAAAGTGCTTGAACACCTAATAAGAACGAGACCTTTTTGACAGTTTTAGCGCCACCTCGATAATTATTGATCTAGAGAGTCCAGAGAATAGGTCTAGACTGGTTTGGTTCCGATCGTTTTGTAGGTTTTGGTAGGTTTTGGACAAAATTCGACATAACTTTTTTTTTTTGCCTAAAGGAAATCAGATATACATCACAGTGGTGTAAAAAGCTTGAGGCTAGGACCAAAGGTCTAGGAGTTATGAGCAATTTAGTACTTTTGGTTGCTGTAGCGCCACCTATGGACCAATCAGGGTCATACTCTGATAGGTTCTCCCCAAAAGTGTGGCCTACCATCTGGCCGAGTTTCAAGTCTCTGGGCCTTACGGTTTGGGCTGCACGATGCGTTTTAGGGGATTTTTTTTTTCAAATAGCAATTACAATAGGTTCCCCTTCAGGGACTACCGCTGTGTGTAATCGCAGTGGGAACGCCCTCCAGCGTAGTAACGCGTCTGAAGCATGAATGAAATCAGTCAATGGAGAGATGGAGCGTCATAGCGAGTGACGTCATCGACCAGGAAGCTATAAATATCCCCTGAGCACACAATACGCCAGCTTTTTGTTACTTCAGCAAGCTCTGTGTGTGTCTGAAATCTAGCGATTGTGTTTGTCTGTTTAGACAGGAGTTTCTCACTATATATATATATATATATATATATATATATATATATATATATATATATATATATATATAAACCAATATGAGTGTCAAAGTGACGAGCGAGCAATATAGAAAGTGTGTTTCCCCCTGTACACGATACATCACGGGTGGGGATACACATCAGCTGTGTGTTGCTTGTTTGGGATTGCAGCATGCCCAGTCGGCTCTCGAGGGGGTCGATTGTGAGCATTGGGAGCGTTTTCCCTTGAGAACTCTGCGCTCGCGGCGATCGCTCTTCGAGGAGAGTGGTTTGCTGCGAGCTCCTCGAGGCTCGGGTCCCGCTTCTGTTGAGGCAGAGCGGCGGCGCTTGTCTTGGGGCTCGCAGAAGGATCTCACTGGCGACGTTGAGACGGGCTCCGCCCTATCTCAGCTATCTCCAGCGAGATCTACTGCCTCTCACCCGGCTCTGGAAGCACGCGCTGCGGCGGTTACTTCTGCCCGGGTCGAGGCACATGATGTCGAACTTAGATTATCCAGTTCTGAGGAGCTCGATGTCGAAAGTTTTGCATCAGAAGAAACTGACTCGTCACTCCAGCATACTGCTGAAGAGGGGCTGATAGATGTGTTATCTCGGGCTGTAAAAAAAAAAAAAGTGGCCAACTGATAAGCAGGAGTCTAGAAATGAAAGCAAATTAGATGATAGACTTCTGTCTGCACGTCTTCAGCCTTCTCGCCGGTGCTTACCATTCTTCCCAGATCTTCACTCTGAGGTTTCAAAGACCTGGGTTAGACCTGTTTCAAATAGAATTTATACTAACCAGTCTAATGCTTATGGAAACATTTTTGGTGCAAAAGCTTCAGGGTACGTGACCATGCCGAAGGCAGAGGAGACGCTCTCCAGCTATCTCTCTCCTGCTTCGTCATCTTGACTTAAAGCACCGGCTCTGCCCTCTAAGCCACTAAAAAAAAAAAAAAATACTTCTGTGTTAGTGGGGAAGGCTTACTCGGCGCACTATGGCCATTATGCAGGCTTATCAGGCTGACCTGCTTAAAGATGCTTGTGAGGGGGGTGAAATTTCTGTGGATATGATTAATGAGCTCAGGCAGACTGCTGATCTCACTCTCCGGGCCACCAAGGAGACCACTAAATCTATCGGCCGGTCTATGGCATGGTGGCCACAGAGAGACACTTGTGGTTGAGTCAGACCTCTATGAAGGAGAAAGATAAGACTCTCCTTTTAATGCTCCAGTTTCGCCTGCGGGCCTCTTCGGTGACGCTCTTCACTCTGTCACGGAGAGGTTCCAGGAAGAGAAGAAACAGGCGGCTGCTTTTCAGAAATTTATGCTCCTTAAAGTGCGTGTCGCTGGGGCTGCTGAGCGAGGGCAGTGCCAGCCGCCGAGTACTTCAAAAAGAGCGCAGCAGAAACGGAGTGTCGCGTCTCGTTTTCCCGAGGGACGCTCGCCCCCTCCGAGGAGGGTTGTGGAGTGCCCAGACCAGCTGTTCCCTGCCAGTACGTTACAGGGCGCTGTGTCTGTCACTCGGGATGTTCATCCAGAGGCCAGCCTCGAGAGGCTGGTTCCCTTAGCGAAAGGAGCTATAGAGCGGGTTCCTCCACCCAGCTGGGAGTTAGGATACTACAGCCAGTTCTTCATCTTTCCGAAAAAAGATGGAGGACTGCGTCCCTTTCTAGATCTGCGTCTCTTAAATCGCGCTGTAGGGAAGCTCAAATTCAAGATGCTCACTCTCAAGCAGATCGTGTCAAATCAGATCCGAGGACTGGTTCGTCACGATAGATCTAAAGGACGCTTACTTCAACGTATCTATCCTACCTCAACACAGAAAGTTCCTGAGGTTCGCTTTCGGGGGCGCAGCTTACCAATAACAGGTTCTTCCGTTCGGCCTAGCACTGTCACCCCGCACGTTCACGGAGTGTATGGATGCGGCTATAGCCCCGCTGAGGCTGCAGGGCATCCGTTTTCTGAACTATATAGACGATTGGTTAATTCTAGCTCGGCCCGGGGTTCTAGCTTGAGACCATCCTCCAATCCAGAGCTCCCGCCACGAGGAAGTTATATGCCGCGAAGTGGAAACTTTTCACCTCTTGGTGTGGAGAGCGCCAGCAGGACCCAGTTAACTGCCCGGTTGGTACAGTGCTGGATTTCCTGCAGGACCGTCTCCCCACAGGGTTATCCCACTCCACACTGAAGGTGTACATGGCGGCCTTAGCTGCTTACCACGCCCCTTCGAGCGGAGGTTCTCTCGGGAGACACCCACTTATATCTCGCTTCCTTCGTGGCGCCTTGAGGCTGAGGCCTGCAGTTCGCACGAGGGTACCAGCTTGGGATCTGGCCATCGTCTTAGAAGGTCTCTCCCTAGCTCCTTTCGAGCCCATCGAGGAAGTTTCGGAAAAGTTTCTTACGCTAAAGACTATCCTTCTTCTCGCTATCTCATCTCTAAAATGAATTGGAGATATTCAAGCACTTTCGGTGGCTCCCTCGTGCCTGGAATTTGCTCCTGGTATGGTTAAGGCCTTTCTCTGTCCGAGACCAGGTTATGTTCCTAAGGTGCCAACTACTTTTGTTAGACCTATAGTTCTGCAGGCTTTCTGTCCTCCGCCTTTTCTGACGTCAGAACAGAAGTGACTTAATTTGCTGTGCCCCGTTAGGGCTTTAGATGCTTATGTCCACAGAGCTGCCCTGTGGAGGAGATCGGAACAACTGTTTGTCTGTTTTGGGTCACCTAAGAAAGGGTGTCCGGCATCTAAGTGGTCGAGGCCATCTCGCTTGCTTACGGTTCGGCCCATCAGCCTTCACCTTTGGCTGTAAGGGCTCATTCCACAAGGAGTATGGCTGCCTCTACAGCTCTTCTTTCAGGAGCTTCTCTTCAGGACGTTTGTGATGCGGCAGGCTGGTCCTCACCGCACACTTTCGTTAGATTTTATTCCCTTGATCTTAGCTCCACTCCCGGGGCTCAGGTTCTCTCGTCGCTTTGTGTCTCCTAATGACACACGACGGGGATTTGGTCGTATGGGGATGTGGGTATTGCGTTCCCACTGCGATTACACGCAGCGGTAGTCCCTGAAGGGGAACGTCCCGGGTTACGTATGTAACCCTAGTTCCCCGAAGGGACGGACGCTGCGTGTCCTGCCATACTCCCGGCATCCCCTTGGGTCGCTTGCTTCAGTAACTTTAAGCTGGCGTATTGTGTGCTCAGGGGATATTTATAGCTTCCTGGTCGATGACGTCACTCGCTATGACGCTCCATCTCTCCATTGACTGATTTCATTCATGCTTCAGACGCGTTACGCTGGAGGGCGTTCCCACTGCGATTACACGCAGCGTCCGTCCCTTCGGGGAACAAGGGTTACATACGTAACCCGGGACGTTTTCAGCACTTGTGATCGATTGCTGTTCCTGATCGATTGCTCCTGTCTGCCTAGCTGCCTGCTGCGTTTTGTTTGCTTCGAGGCTGTAAGCTCCGTCTAAGCCTCGTATTAGCTTTGTATTTCTTTCTGTTTTGAACCATCATTTACTACCATTTCTAGTTGTTTATACTACTAAATACAGCTTAGACAACATCTCAGATTAACCTGACATCGCTAGCTTCCGTTATTGTTAGCACAACACGCTAGCAACTCGCTAACGTTAGCCTGCTAACGCGCCACCCGTGCGCTCAGTTATTTATTTGTTTTTCTCTCACGCGCCCGTGCCTCTGAGTTCATAAAAAGCCCACGTGAGTATTAATCAGTCAACAAACACGGTGAGTAATGTCTTGTCCTGTTATTGTCACCTGCACTTCATGTTACATGTTTAGCATAGCCTTCCCCATCGGTAATATAGGGTTTATATGTGATAAATGCAAGGAAACAGTCAGGCTGACGGAGAAGATTTCAGAATTAGAAACACGCATCCAAACTTTAATTGAGGATAGTAAGTGTGTTAGAGCTTTAGATTCTATTTTGGATGCGCCTAGCATAGTGAACTCTTTACATGATTCGGTTCCGGCTGAATTATTGCCTGTGCAGCCAGGCAGATGGGTGACAGTGAGGGATCGCTCTAGTCGCGGATCAAAAAACCACTCTTCCGTTCCAATTACCACAACAAATCGATTTGCCCCACTTAGTGAAACACCCACTGAGAATTCTGTTCATTGTGCCCTGGTAATTGGCGATTCTAATACACGAAACGTTAAAATAGCGACACCAGCCTACATAGTCACATGTTTGCCGGGAGCCAGAGCGCCTGACATCAAAGCAAATTTAAAAGTGCTGGCTAATGCTAATCGTAAATTCTCTAAGATTGTTATTCACGTCGGCACTAATGATGTTCGACTCCGCCAGTCAAAGATCACCAAAATTAATATTAAAGAGGTGTTTGAACTCGCAAGTACGATGTCAGGCACTGTAATTTGCTCTGGCCCCCTTCCTGTTCGAAGGAGTGATGAGATAGTAAGCAGATTGTCATCACTCAATGGCTGGCTGTCTAAGTGGTGTCCGGAAAATAATATAGAGTTCATAGACAATTAGAAAAGTTTTTGGGGCAAACCTGACCTGTTGAAAAGAGATGGCATTCATCCCTCCTGGGATGGTGCTGCTCTTCTCTCTAGTAATTTGGCTCATAGTCTTAGAGACAAAACATGACAATCTGGGGCTCAGGTCAGGAAGCAGACAAAGTGGCTAAACCGACCGTCTGCTAGCGGCCTCGCGTCACCAAGGTCAGATAAATCCCATCACATAGAGCCTCTTTCACCTAAATATCATCATATAGAGACTGTGTCTGTTCCCCGAATTTGGAAATCCAAAAAACGTCCAAACCGATCTAAGGTTAAAAATGTAATTGATATTCAACAAATAAAAAATAGATATAATACAGATGAGCAAACGATAAAGCTTGGGTTGCTGAATATTCGATCCCTTACTTCAAAAGCGTTCATAGTTAATGATATGATTTCAGATTATAACCTAGATGTGCTATGTATGACAGAAACCTGGCTAAAACCAGACGATTACATTACTTTAAATGAGTCCACCCCCCATGATTACTGTTATAAACATGAACCTCGCCTGAAAGGCAAAGGGGGAGGTGTTGCTGTAATTTATAGTAATATTTTCAACACCACTAAAAAATCTAGTTTTAAATATACTTCTTTTGAAGTGTTGGTGCTTAATGTAAAAATATATAATGTAAACGATAAATCAAGTTTGAGAATTCTGCTAGCAACTGTATACAGGCCACCAGGGCACCATACAGATTTTATCAAAGAATTTGCTGACTTTCTATCAGAATCAGTATTGACTGCAGATAAAGTCCTAATTGTTGGTGATTTTGATATACATGTAGATAATGGAAAAGATTTAATGGGATTGGCATTTAAAGACATTCTTAACTCTATTGGAGTTAGACAACACGTGTCAGGACCTACTCATTGTCGTAATCATACTCTAGATCTAATATTATCACATGGAATCAATGTTGATTCTGTTGAAATTCTGCAGCAGAGCGACGACATCTCACATCATTATCTAGTCTCATGTAAATTACATTTAGCCAAGGCTGCAAAGCCAACTCCGTGTTACAAGTATGTTAGACCTATCACTTCTGCCACTAAAGATTGCTTTATCAATAATCTTCCTAATCAGTTTCATCGTCTCAGCATCCCCTTGATATTGCAACAGAAACTTTTAACTATCTCCTTTCCAGCACTTTAGACACAGTTGCTCCGTTGCGCTTAAAGAAGATTAAAGAAAATAGTCCAACGCCGTGGTACAACGAGCACACCCGGGCCCTTAAGAGAGCAGCCAGAAAAATGGAGCGCAACTGGAAGAAAACAAAACTAGAGGTATTTCGGATTTCATGGAAGGAGAGCTCGATTGCTTACAGAGACGCTTTAATAGCTGCAAGATCTGCTTAATTTTCAACCCTATTAAAAGAAAATAAACATAATCCAAGGTATTTATTTGAAAAAGCGGCTACACTAACGAAAAAGAAAGCTTCAAGCCCAGAAGTTTCCAAGAAACACAGCAGTAATGACTTTATGAACTTCTTCACTTACAAGATTGATAATATTAGGGATAAAATTATAACTATGCAACCGTCTACTACAGCATCACATCAGGGAGTGCATTATAGTCTCCCTGAGGTAAAATTTGATTCATTTGTTGCCATAGGAGAGGAAGAATTTTGCAAACTCGTTAATTCATCTAAATCGACAACATGTATGTTAGACCCTATACCGACTAAACTACTGAAAGAGATGCTTTCAGAAGTCATAGATCCTCTTCTTAATATCATTAATTCGTTTTTGTCTCTAGGATACTTACCAAAAACCTTTAAGCTGGCTATGATTAAACCGCTTGTTAAAAAAACGAAACTTGATCCTACAGAATTAGTCAATTACAGGCCGATCTCAAATCTACCTTTTCTGTCAAAGATACTAGAAAAGGCAGTATCCTCACAACTGTGTTCCTTTCTTGAAAGAAATGGTATCTGCGAGGATTTCCAGTCAGGATTTAGACCGCACCATAGCACTGAGACAGCTCTCATTAGAGTCACAAATGATTTGCTCTTATCATCCGATCGTGGTTGTATCTCTCTATTAGTGTTACTTGATCTTAGTGCTGCATTTGACACCATTGACCACAACATTCTCTTAAATAGACTAGAAAACTATGTTGGCATTAGTGGAATTGCATTAGCATGGTTTAAATCATATTTATCTGACCGCTATCAGTTTGTAGCAGTAAATGAAGAGATGTCTTATCGGTCAAAAGTTCAGTATGGCGTACCACAAGGCTCAGTACTAGGACCGCTGCTGTTCACTCTGTGCATGCTACCGTTAGGAGATATCATTAGGAAACATGGAATTAGCTTTCACTGTTATGCTGATGATACTCAGCTCTATATTTCTTCCAAACCTAACGAAACTCACCAATTCACAAAATTATCGGAATGCATAGTTGATATCAAAAATTGGATGACTAGTAATTTCCTACTACTAAATTCTGAAAAAACAGAGGTTCTAATTATTGGATGTAGCGTTGGTTCAGTGTGGGTGTGATGGAAGTAGACAAGGGTCGGCGATACTGGGACTCGTACACGATTTTATTAGCAGACTGCGTTGAACAAACAATGTGCGCGAGGTGCGCCTTCACCATAGAGCATTCTATAGCAACGTTCAAAACACTCTGTCCACTCTGAATAAACTCAGTCCCTCAATTCCTCAGTTCACGTGCACAAGGTCATAGTCCTTCTCTCTTCCTGTTCTCTCACACGAGCTGGCTTTTATGCAGTCTCCCCACACCAATCACTGCAATCAGAAACAGGTGTTCGTCATTTTGCACTTGACCTACTTACGCACCGCTCGGCTCCGCCCCCGCTCTCCGCTACAGACTCCGCAAAACCACGCCCCCATGCCACATTGGACAAAAAACTTCCACACGTAATAACCTAGAATACCGTCTAACACTTGATGGCTGCTCTGTTAAGTCTTCGTCGTCAGTTAGGAACCTGGGTGTGCTCTTTGATACCAATCTTTCATTTGAAAGTCACGTGTCTAGTGTCTGTAAAACCGCATTTTTCCATCTTAAAAATATATCTAAATTACGTCATATGCTCTCATTGACAAATGCGGAACAACTAGTTAATGCGTTCATGACATCAAGGCTAGATTATTGTAATGCTCTACTGGGTGGTTGCCCTGCACGCTTAATAAACAAACTACAGCTAGTTCAAAACGCAGCCGCTAGAGTTCTTACCAGAACCAGGAAGTACAACCATATTAGCCCGGTTCTGTCAACACTGCATTGGCTCCCTATTAAACATCGTATACATTTTAAAATATTGCTGATTACTTACAAAGCACTAAATGGTTTAGCTCCCCAGTAATTGAGCGAGCTCTTAACGCATTATAGTCCTTCACGTCTATTGCGATCTCAAAGTTCTGGCCGGTTGATAATACCTAGAATATATAAATCGACTGCTGCCGGTAGATCCTTTTCCTATTTAGCACCAAAACTTTGGAACAATCTTCCTAACATTGTCCGGGAAGCAGACACAGTCTGTCAGTTCAAAGCTACACTAAAAACGCATCTCTTTGACCTAGCATTCACATAACACTCTATAGACTTCTAAAATTCAATATTAGGCTGCTTAGATTAGGTCAGCCGGAACTGGGAATACTTCCCTTAAATCCTGATGTACTCGTTACATCATAAGAAGAATGGCATCTACGCTAATTTTAGTATCTTTGTTATTCCCGAGGTTTTCCCACAGCCTGCCGGATCCAGGCCGTTTCCAGATCTGACGAAGGACTTTCGCCTGGACCTGATGACAATGCAGTGCTGAAGTGCCAACTAGCCTCTCCCTATGGAGGATCCCTATACCACTCTACAGATAAAGCGTTGTGGAATTTTTCGGTTCGCGCACCTACCCAAATTCTGCATAAAAATTTATAGACAAGACAAGTAGTTTGTTTAGGCATGGTTTGTAAGGAATTACAAACCTGCGCACATATATTCAAACGCACATAACTATAGAATCAATTCTTAATGCACATGTGAACGCCATCAGCGCCTATCACAGGTTGACGTTTAAAGTCTGTTTAGAGAGAACGGTGTCGTCTTAGCGGCCCCTAATTTAATAACAAATGATTATTTAGACGGAAGTGAATCAATCAAAACTAACTTTAGCTGGAAAAAACATTTTTCAAGAACCACTATAAAACCAAACCAATCTCTGTTACCTTAAATTATATGTTTATCTCTGTAAAGCTGCTTTGAAACAATCTACATTGTTAAAAGCGCTATATAAATGAGGATGACTTGACTTGACTTGACTAAAGTGCTTGAATACCTAATAATAATGAGACCTTTTTGACAGTTTTAGAGTATGGTCCGATCTCCATGAAACTTTGCATGCTTCACTATGTTATAACACATATGCTCATCAATTTCTGTGAAGTTTTGACTTTTCGTTTAGGCTAGGGCTAGGACCAAAGGTCTAGGAGTTATGAGCAATTTAGTACTTTTTGTTGCTGTAGCGCCACCTATGGGCCAATCGGGGTCATACTCTGATAGGTTCTCCCCAAAAGTGTGGCCTACCATCTGTCCGAGTTTCAAGTCTCTGGGCCTTACGGTTTGGGCTGCACGATGCCTTTTAGGGGATTTTTTTTTTCAAATAGCAATTACAATAGGTTTTCAGCACTAAAGTTCTTGAACACCTAATAAGAATGAGACCTTTTTGACAGTTTTAGCGCCACCTATGGTACGATCTCCATGAAACTTTGCATGCTTCTTCACCATGTTATGACACATATGCTCATCAATTTTTGTGAAGTTTTGACTTTTCGTTTAGGATTTATAGGCTTTTGACTGTATTTTGTCCCGCCCCTTTTCTAAATGACCCTGTTACAGCCACCCAAATGCAAAATTTCAACTTTTTTTCGATAATTATTGATCTAGAGAGTCCAGAGAATAGGCCTAGACTGGTTTGGTTCCGATCAGGCGAAAAACCAGGGACTAGTTTGCAAAAGTAGGTTTTGGACAAAATTCGACATAACTTTTTTTTTTTTTTTTTTAAATCGAACTCGGAGATATACATTTTATCCGTCTTGAGCAAGGGATCACAGTGGTGTAAAGGCTAGGACCAAAGGTCTAGGAATTATGAGCAATTCAGTACTTTTGGTTGTTGTAGCGCCACCTATGGGCCAATCGGGGTCATACTCTAATAGGTTCTCCACAAAAGTGTGGCCTACCATCTGGCCGAGTTTCAAGTCTCTGGGCCTTACGGTTTGGGCTGCACGATGCGTTTTAGGGGATTTTTTTTTTTCAAATAGCAATTACAATAGGATTTCAGGACTTCGTGCTTGAACACCTAATAAGAATGAGACCTTTTTGACAGTTTTAGCGCCACCTATGGTCCGATCTCCATGAAACTTTGCATGCTTCTCCACCATTTTATGACACATATGCTCATCAATTTTTGTGAAGTTTTGACTTTTCATTTAGGATTTATAGGCTTTTGACTGTATTTTGTCCCGCCCCTTTTCTAAATGACCCTGTTACAGCCACCCAAATGCAAAATTTCAACTTTTTTTCGATAATTATTGATCTAGAGAGTCCAGAGAATAGGCCTAGACTGGTTTGGTTCCGATCGGGCGAAAAACCAGGGACCAGTTTGCAAAAGTAGGTTTTGGACAAAATTCGATATAACTTTTTTTTTTTTTTCTAAATCGAACTCGGAGATATATATTTTATCCGTCTTGAGCCAGGGATCACAGTGGTGTAAAGGCTAGGACCAAAGGTCTAGGAGTTATGAGCAATTTAGTACTTTTGGTTCAACACTTCGTGCTTGAACACCTAATAATCAAATGTCACAATTTAATATGTCAGGTAAATGTATCATTATAATTTCATAATCAATTCAAGGATATTCAATGCAAAACATCTAATCCTCTAGAACAAAGAGGACAAAGTTTACCCGACAAGAAATGCGTGAGGCTGAGAGTCTCGCAACTCTCAGCCTCACGGGCCGATCTCAAATATAGAAAAGGCCCTGAGCTCTCGCTGCGTTTCATTATATACCCAGACCTCATTTCAAATCTAAACATCATTCACAGTGGAATTTTACCTGTAAGTCACCATTTGCTAGTAGTGGAAAATTAGCATTCAGTCAAATGGTCAGAAGGTGTTAACGCACAGACACACCCTCCAGTGTGGAAGATATTTCTAAACTTCCTAAGAACTTTATTACCTTTTGGTTTACTTCTTTGGGAATGAGACATTTGTACCAGTCGCACCGAGACATTTCAAATAATACCAAACATGTATAAACCTTGATGATAATCATTCACATTAAACCATTTAGATTCTTGTGTGAGTTTGGGAGATCTCTGCCAGGATGAGGAATGGGGGAGAGAAATGTAGATTAGGATGAGGGAGGATGAGACCTTCGTCTCAATAGTGCATGAGGGGGAGTTCAAATGTTAATTTCCTTTGTTTTCTCAGAGAGTGGCCCGCTCTTAAAGTCCTTCCAGTTTTTCCAGTCTTACAGATTGGCCTCTTGACCACGTGGGTCAAATTCAGATGAACACTTACGTGGTCACAGTAAGACGGTTGTTATAATCCTTGAGACGTAACTCAAAAAATTGTCTTTGCAATGTTAGCATCTGTGGAAGCTTTCAGAGGGCTGTGTTCACCTGCAGAACACATGGTCTCACCAGGTGTATGTAGCTTGAGTTCAGCAGATGGATGAATGCGTTCAGGTTTTCTTCTTGCGTTTCAGCCTAGAATGTGAGCAAAGTTCATTAAGTCAATCTGGACCTTTGTGACTTGTTCAGTCGATGTGTTATTCCTTCATAGAGAAACTTCTGCTTCTCTGGCACCTTCCCCATGATGATAATCTGACCCTTATTGACCAATCCTGTCTCCTCCAGCGGTGCGGTTGTCTGGGCAGACCTTGATGGATGAAGGCGTTCTCCTTGGTTCCACACTGCTTCGTGTGAGATACCTGAAAATCGTCTTAAATGTCCACTTCACGATTGAGCACTTATGAACTTAAAAACGTGAGGAAATGCATACGAACACAGCCTCACGGGCCGATCTCAAATATAGAAAAGGCCCTGAGCTCTCGCTGCGTTTCATTATATACCCAGACCTCATTTCAAATCTAAACATCATTCACAGTGGAATTTTACCTGTAAGTCACCATTTGCTAGCAGTGGAAAATTAGCATTCAGTCAAATGGTCAGAAGTTGTAAACTCACAGACACACCCTCCAGTGTGGAAGATATTTCATAGAGAAACTTCTGCTTCTCTGACACCTTCCCCATGATGATAATCTGACCCTTATTGACCAATCCTGTCACCTCCAGCGGCGCGGTTATTATGTAATAACAATAATAATATTATATCGAAAATTATGAAAAAAAAAAAAAATATATATATATATATATATATATATATATATATATAAATTGTAGTGGCAATTTTAAGTCATTGATCCCAAACAGGTATCATAAGAGAAAGAACCTATTCAATGTATAAAAGTATATGTGTGTACGTGCTTGTGCGTGACGTTTCAGGAACATATGGGACAGGACCTCTGACCTTAGGGACGGTCAGTTTGGCAAGTTTATTTCAGTACCAGTTTGTGTCTTTTAGTAGAAACTGAACAGCAGTAAGGACCTTATCTGGGTGGGTGAAAGGTACAACGGTGAGGAGGAACCTTGAAAACAGTATAAAGGCTGTATCATATCATCCTGTTGTGTGTCACTCTCTTGCACAGCGTAACTTCTGTGTACTAGAATGAACCTATTCTTGCAAGAATAAATACTTTTCTTTTTTATTAATTTCACTATATATATATATATTTATAATCACTGTGTTCAGGAATCTTCTAATGCAAGTCACCTATGCAGATCTAAGTGACTTGGGACATGCTTAGTCATTCAATAATGTAGATAGTTCATTCCTTGCAACAGTTGTGAGTGAGTGTGAGTTTGTGTGTGTGTGTGGGAGAGAGAGAGGGATATAGAGAGAGTGTGTGTGTGAGTGTGTGTTCTGGCTATGTCACAGTCGATGACAGGAATTTTGTATGTGTGTGTGTTTACTGGCTAAGTCACAGTCGAATAAAGGGCTAAATTGTAAATTTTGTAATCGATTGAAGCGCTCACACTTCAGATCTATCCGTTTTTTTACGATCTTTCTGTTATTAGTGGTATGTTGTGAAATCAGGGGCCCTCCGATTTACCAACCACCCTAACAACAATCAGAAAATTTTTATATTTTGAAGATTGAATAGCAGGTCTGTCTCTGCTTATAATTTGCATCATCGATTTGTGACTGTGGCCATTCATATGTATATTACAGTGTTTTTGTGTGAGTGTTGTGAATAGCGTATGCTATGTTCCGTATCTGTATCTCTGTTAGACTGTCATCATTGGATCAGCTTTACCATCATATGATCAGCTTTACCATATGTGTGTGAAGCTATCCGGATCTGTTAGTGTGAAGATGTACAATAGGTCTTTAGTGAGGTGACACTTTCGGACTCTATGTCATCTTTATCTTCTTATGATGTGTAGCGTTCAGCCTGGATAGACTTGATCTATTCCAGGTGATGATGATGTGAGGGTGTAGTGATGGAGGAGTGTGTTCAGTGTTCGTGTCTAGGAGATGGGTGGAATCTAATCTATAATAATTGTGTTGTAAATTTAGTTCCAGTTCTATACTGGGAGGCCATGCTTATATAGTAATGTGGTATTGTGAGGTGTTAATGGCCTCTTGAAGTGTCTCCTGAGTCTCAGGTTATGTTCTAACAATCCCGCTGTCCTGGCTCTGATGCAGGTTGGGTCCGGCCCATCCTGGCATCCGTCCTTCAAGGAATTGCAGTAATACACCTGATACAGAAACAAATGCAGAGAGAATCACAGTTAATTCTGATGTTTTCAACAGTTTCAAATTCAGACATGTGGAATTCTTTTCCTTTCTCCATTATCATGTCCATTGCAATTTTAATTCCAGTTGTCACATGAAACCGGGTTTCATTGATCAGGTCTGAACTATTGCTGTTGTTTCAGTAGAGTGTGTGACACCTAAAAGCTGCTTCTGCAGTAGAGCCTTCAAAGTCTGCTGTGTCATGGGCATTAGAGGTCCCAGTTCTGCTGGGGAAATTTTCTGGATTAACCAGAGTTTTTCTCACTCATATTTTTATGAGATCAAATGGGTCGATGCCCATGGCTTTATTTCAAAGTTGCTCTCTTTACAGTCAGATCTGTGGGCAGAAATTAGTTCACCTGTTTCGGTGTTGCCTGCTTAGCATTTGCTTTTTTGTGGTGTGATTCACACGTGTGCAGATCTCTTGTGACATGCAAAAGGCTGTGATACTTCTGTTCACACCCTCCTTTTAAATTTACTTCTCTGATCACATTCAATTTTAGTTGGTGCGTCCCACTTAAGGATGATTTGGTTTGCTATTACCTGTGCCACACTTCTGGTTGTGTTTTTGTAAAGGCAAAAAATAAAAGCACATCCCCTCCCCTTTTGGTACTGGGTAGCAGGCCAATGAAATCGAATTGTAAGGATTAAATGTCACACTTCTCCAATGAATGCCCTGTTTGGCGATTACAATATAATGTATATTATAATTTGAGTTATAATACAATTATATTATATTAAAAGGAATATAAATTAAATTATATTGTTTCTGGTCTCTAAAGAGTCTCTGGAACAACTTAGTTGTCGAAGTGTCAAAGCTGTACTGGTCCGTGCATTGTATGTACAACAACGGTCAGGCTGATAGCCAATGAGGAATTGTGTTGTTGTTAACACCCAATGAACCGCAAGCACATGCTAAACACATGGTCAAATCTCTGCTCATTCTCATGTCAATACATTTAAATATGAAAACGTTTCTTGGCTCAGGGCTGATTAGAAGCACATTCGCTGTTTCTGATGTAGATTTCAAATGCCTGTTCGTTTAATTTAGTCTTTTTAAAGACTACATAAAGGCAACGTGGCCATTTTAACGTTTGATTATTCTATTTACTCTATTTTATATTTTCCCGTTTTTAGATTAGGAAACTATGTCGCTTAGAGCAGTGGTTCTCAAAGTGGGGTCCGCGGACCCCTGGGGGTCCGTGAACGATAGCCAGGGGGTCCGCGAAATAATTTATAACAGCCTACTGTTTTTCCATGACTATAAGTCATGTTTTCTTTATCATCTGAAAACTTGCTATTTATTCCAAAGTGACTTATCGGCCTAATGCATTTAATGTCAAATAATAAAAAAGTATGCTTTTAAAGGTTTCTATAGATAGATAATCTATCTATATTTCTTATGCCTGTGCGTCAAGTATTCGCTGTGTTTTGGTCGTTTTTTGGGCACGCGCGCCAGAAGGAGACAGAGACGGCAGAACCGGCATCCTGTTGTTTTTTTTATTTTTAAAAGGCATGACATTTTGTAGTCATTTTTAATGTACACACAAATAAAAAATTGACATTTTGCCGTTTTGAATGATGTACTCTTATCTGTATGACCATAAATAAGAGTATTCCTTTGTTTCCACTGCATAGGAAACAATCCAAGTGTTCGCGCCGGCGTCTCGCGTGCGCGCACAATAGGCTATGTCAATTCTAGCACTGCTAATTTTACATCAAAACCTATTCATTATCAAAATAAAATACTCACCGAACTTATAAAAAGTTCTGCTTAATTTAATTTGTCTGTTGTGCACTATGAAGGCAGTGACGGTCAATCATTATACCGTCGACTTGCTGTTGTTCCAATCTCATTTCTCCACATGTGAAGATGCTGATACGTGCAGGTCTGGACCTCTGTAATTTTTTTAATGTGTAGCCTATTATATAATGAAAGTTTTGAAATAATTGCCTAATATAAACTCTAATTTGGCGCTGCAAGGATATTAAACATCGCGATGATAAACTGACCTTCTCATCTGAGCGGTTTCAGCAGACTACCAGCGCTCGTCAATGTCAAAATGCGCATTTCCGCATGACGCTTCAGTTATTCGGTCATAAAGTGTGAGATAAGATGTAGGCTAAACAAGATCTAGACACGTGTGAAATTAATGTGGGAAAAAATAAATACTCTGAACCCCAAGTGAATTTACACAAACTGAGAAAGTCAAAAAGCATTACTTTGTTCCCCGCTCTCCCAGCTACAGGTCAAGAGAAGCATACTGTGTCCAGGATGAAATTAACATTATTTTTTTTTAGCTAATTACAGTGGATATAAGCTCAATTTAACAACACAAGCACCTATTAAACATAATTTGCCATTATTACTGTACTATAGGCCTACTATTTGTGTACTGGACCCCCTAGCAAGATCACTTTTGGCACCTCAGTACACTATTTAGAAAACCCTGCATACGACCCTGGGTGAAGTCTATTTGTGTCAAAACATTTCATTAAGCGCTCCCACATTAACTTTGGGCTCAGTCACTGTTATAAATATGAGGGGGTCCTTGGAAATATTTTTCCCCCGTAAGGGGTCCCTGGCTCCAAAATGTTTGAGAACCCCTGGCTTAGAGGTCCTCACGTTTTCTGTCTTAACGTTGGTCTCACGATCACAATCTGATCCGTTTCATCACAGAACAGAGGTAATTGGCTATATACCTGAGATTTGCCGTATTCACACATACACAATCAAAGATACTTTCATAGCCCCCATGGAATTGCATCTGTCTGAATTTAATTTAGTCACTTTACCTCAGTAGAGGTTTTGGCCACCATTAAAGATGCTAGTCGACCAACTTCACTTCTCTTATAATGGCTTTGGAATGGCCAAGCCCGTGGTGTCCCACGTCACACTTATCTGAAATAACGCTAAACCAAAATAGACAAAGCAGACGCACCCGAATCTAGGTCGGTCAAACAGGATTTCGCTCTTCTAGACGGAAATAACTCGTCTTTGCAAACCAAGTACACTTGAACATGTGTAGAATATTGGTTGTCACCAATCAGATCCAAAAATTGCGGTAACATACGAATCCGTTTCTAATTGGGAAAATAATTGTAGAGCAATTCAGAATTAATTCAAACGTAACCCTTTATAAATGTAGGCGAAAACAGCTCCCATAGAATGGAGAGGTAAAGTATGCGTTCTCTAAAGCTTTGAATATGAAAGGGTTTTTGTTTCAGGATTAATGAGATGCGCGTTTGTTGTTTCTCTTTTGTAGATTTCAAATGCATTGTGAAAACACATTGTAGCCGCATGGCAATCCTATGCTCCTGTATAAGGAGGCAAACAAATTTCTCATAGACACGTTTAGACAGTATACACAAGATACATGGCCTAGAATGCATGGTATCTACAGCCTTAACCTAAGTGCTATATCCAACACTTACAGTTAAGCAATCATGTGTTTCAAAGAATAAACTTAACTAGCCTATGTGCACATATAGTAGCACAAACAACCATAAAGTGTGTTCTATGAGCACAATGTGTTAAGTACAATTACAAATCTAAATATAGCTGCAAGCAGCAACACGGGGCCAAGCCCTTCAAGGCACCGCAAGCAGAACAAGTACAGCAAGTACTGCAAACATAGCAAGTACAGCACGTACAGCAAGTACAGCAAGTACTGCAAACACACCAAGTACAGCAAGTACAATAAGCACAGCAAATACAGCACGTACAGCAAGTACTGCAAACACAGCAAGTACAGCAAGTACTGCAAGTACTGCAAACACACCAAGTACAGCAAGTACTGCAAGCACAGCAAGTACTGCAAGCACAGCAAGTACAGCAAGCACAGCAAGTACAGCAAGTACTGCAAGTACTGCAAACAAAGCAAGTACCGCCCGTACAGCAAGTACTGCAAGTACAGCAAGTACTGCAAGTACAGCAAATACAGCAAGTACAGCAAGTACTGCAAACACAGCAAGTACAGCAAGTTATGCAAGTACAGCAAGTACTGCAAATACTGCAAACACAGCAAGTACTGCAAACACAGCAAGTACCGCCCGTACAGCAAGTACAGCAAATACAGCAAGTACAGCAAGTACTGCAAACACAGCAAGTACAGTAAGTACTGCAAGTACTGCAAACACAGCAAGTACAGCAAGTACTGCAAGCACAGCAAGTACAGCAAGTACAGCAAGCACAGCAAGTACAGCAAGTACTGCAAGTACTGCAAGTACTGCAAACACAGCAAGTACAGCAAGTACTGCAAACACAGCAAGTACTGCAAACACAGCAAGTACAACAAGTACAGCAAGTACTGCAAGTACAGCAAGTACTGCAAGTACTGCAAGCACAGCAAGTACTGCAAGTACAGCAAGTACTGCAAGCACAGCAAGTACTGAAAGTACAGCAAGTACTGCAAGCACAGACTGACATCACATCAATTACAGCAGAACAGCAAGAACTGTAAGCCCAGCAGGGTAGCAAGCATTTAAGCACCAACAGCAGTGCAGAGCCAGAACAGCAAAAAGAGCAGAAATAGAATGTACATTAAGAACAGATAGGTTCAGAAGTACTTATGGATGAAATGAAAACAAGCCGCTTTAGCGCAATGCAGAGCAAAAGACTAGAACAATATAGGAATAATCACAATTTTTATACTCATCCAACACAGGGTTCGAACCCACAATCTGAATGGCTTGGATTTAGTAACACATGGTTTAGCAGGCTGTGCCACTCAGAGGACGTACAGTCACAAACTGCAGAGGAGAGCCTTCAGTATAAGAATGAGCACACAAAAGCAGGTTAACCAGATTAGCATGCTAAGCTAGTTTAATGCTAATTTAGCTTATGGCGTGGTACATCCAATCCTGGCAAAATAGATATCCTCGGATTCGACATGACGCAAGGAATCGATAGACACCAATTTTATGATATTGTGACAAACTGTTCACAAGTTACAGCCTCTGAACGAATTATGGGTCAACCTTGTTAAATTTGTGACATCATAACTTTTGTTTTTCCAGTATAGCAAAAAGATCGGGAACAGTACTTCTATGCGGCTCGGTCTGAAGATCATTTGAGCAAATTTTGGACAATTTTGGACAAAGTTTGAAGGAGGAGTAGCGAAAAAACTGTTTTACATTCGGTCCAATATGGTGGCCAGTCACATTGTTGAAAAATAACATATGAGATATCGTTGAAATCGGCATAAGCCAATTGACATAAAGAAATCAAATTTCAAGCAATGTTAGCAATAGTTATAAGCATTTTTTCAAAAAACAATAATATCTCTGGAACACTAGGTGGCGCTGTGATCAAACTTCTCAGGTACCTTCGGGCCATGCTAATGATGATGATCCATACCAAATTTGGTGAAGAAATTTCAAATAGTTTAAAAGATATTGCAAATTATGACAAATTTCAAAATGGTGAACACGTGGTACATCCCATCATGGCAAAATCGATATCCACGGATTTGGCATGATGCAAGGAATCCATAGATACCACAGTTATGATTTTCTGACAAACTGTTCACAAGTGTATTGGCCAAAATAGCAATTCTTCATATTTCATGACCCGTAGGTGCCGCTATTCCCAACTTTGGCATGAAACCTCAGAACATGCTTCCGATGAGGTGTACCAATTTTCGTTTCAATTGTTCAAACTTTGGCCGAGATACAGCCTCTTAGCCAATTTTGGGTGGACCTCGTTAAGTTTGCGACACCATAACTTTTGAACAAAGATGAATAAAAAAAATCGGGAACAGTACTTTTATGCGGCTCAGTCCGAAGATCATTTGAGCACATGGTTGGAGAAAATGGGACAAAATTTGAAGGAGGAGTAGCGAAAAAACTGAATACTGTACATTTCAAAATGGCGACTACTGTAATGGGCGGGGTCTTAATGTAAGGTATTGGTTGTAATCAGCATGATGAGTGGAATCAGGTGTACCAAGTTTCATGTCTCTAGATCAAAGGGTTCAAAAGTTATAACCATTTAAATGTTCAAATTTTGAACTGGTGGCGCTACAGAGTTGGTCCTAGAGGGTCAAAATTTGGTCCAATTACTATTCATGACGATCACTACAAGTGTGCCAAATTTCATCATATTCCTACTTACGGTTCATAGGGCTGCCATAGACTTCCACCGGGAATAATAATAATAATAATAAAACTAACAGATACAATAGGTGGCTCAGCCCCTTCGGGGCTTGGCCCCTAATTAAAGCTCCAAGCAGCCTTACGGGGCCAAGCCTTCAATGGTTCCATGGGTTCAAAAAGTACTTAAAAATACTTTGCTTTCAAAACTTTAAAAGAAACTTTAATAACCAAAGTATTCTTAACCCCTTACCAGTCGCCCCCCTTTTTGGCAATCGAGTGCAAAATGACATACCCATAATAAAATGGTTGTTGCTAAGGAGTCCTTCTGACTATACACAAAACCAAGGTATCATTTAAAAGCTAACACTTGACAGTTTACTGTGAAAAACTCAGAATTGCTCTAGCAATTACTAATAGAGAGATAAAGCAGCTCAAAAACAATGCACAATTTTTTTGAATGTAAAATTCGGGATCATTATTAACTTCTTACCTCACAGAAGAAATGAGTTCATCCAGCTGCTGAGGTTCAGTAGTTAAAAAGAGAATGAACTCAAAATAAAGACTTTGCATATAAATGAAACACACCTTATATTTAATAGGAAGAAAGAATAGTACAATGCTTTTCAGTATGATAAAGGAATTGAAATGACACAACTTTATAAAGTTGTAAGACAAAGGACTTGAACCCACACTCTCTGGGTCATATGCCTGTCACTCATCTCACTGAGCCCCTGGGAAGACATGTGTTTCCATAGAAGTAGAAGTTCCATAGTTCAAATGAGAATCAACTCAAAATGAAGATTTAGTATTTAAATGGACAGCATGTTATGTTTAATGAGTTTAGTTGATATTATTGTGATTCACTGTTAGGTGGTTGTCCTGCACCTTTAATAAATAAAGTTAGTCAAAGATGCAGTGTATAGATTAATAAAATATTATATTACAACATATTTTCATTTTTACAATTATTACTTAAGTTCTGTATTGATTACGAAGTTTTGTCATCATCTAAAGGTTCTAAATGGTTGAGATTTAGTGTATTTAACTGATTTTGTACTGATGTTCATCATCTCTATTTATTAAGATTAACAGGTTCTTGTAGGAATCTTACAATTCTGGACTTTTGATACTACTTAGGATATTGAACTGCACTAAAGGAGAGAATGTTTTGTTTTTGCATGTGGGCCTCTGGAACAGGTTTCCTGATAATGTTCACTATTCTGACAAACATTCCTAGTTTAATTGTAGATTAAAGACATCTCTTTAAACAAGAATTCACGCAATGCATTTTATAATTTTGTAATTTTGTTATATTAGATCTAATACATATTTTTATGTTCTATTTTCAGTTTCTAAATTGTCATGGGCATATTAGATATTATGTCATCTCAAATTTGGATCCAGCTTCGTATGAGGATTTCAGATGATGCTAACTTCTGTGAAGAGATGATGCCAACTCTGTTTTAAAGTTGACATGAAATCAAAATTGACCCTATTAACTTTGTTAGCACATATAACTTGTCTTGTGGTGAACAATTAATCTGTGGAAGTTAATACTCAGAAAAAAATACAAGTACTCCACAGCGACTCCTGGGGTCACGGTTTCACAAATGGAAATTTTGCATAGTGTGCCAACACTATTAACTAAAGCTTAAAACAATTATTGAACCTGGTCTTTAAACTGTAGAAGTTTGTCAGTTTATAAATCCATTAACACCATATACCTAGCCTCCCTTTGTTCTACTAATGGTCACAATTGTGACCTGACGAATAATCAAGTTTTTTGAATGGACTTTGATATATTTTTTTGACGTAATTGATAAAGATTGTTTAATATCCTTATAAATTCATACATGTTATCTCAGGGCAAAGAAATTGGAATTACATGGGTTAGCTGCCATATGCAACTTTAACCTATATTTTTGCTATAAGTACATTACTTTGACAGTCACCTTTGATAATGTCTTGTACAATTATGTTTTTTTAATGCTGCCTAGAAACAATATTGTGAGGTGATAAAAATGTGAATTAAAAATAAGTTATTTTTAGTTTAAATACCTTTGAGCACATTGGATAAAGTAAGCAAATTAGAGTAGGCCTTTTAAGAAGTGATTTTAAAGCACTATTGTTGCATATTTAAATCTATATAGAAAAGAATACTAACCGTTTCTTTAGTTATTCACTTTGACACTTATGGTTACACTACTTGCTTTTCCCAGTATGGTTTGTGAAACTAAACTTAGTGCCTAGTTAAGAATGGCTAGAAGAATGCACGCAACTTTCCAAATGTAAGATAAGCCCATGCAATAAAGGTCACATTCCAAGAATTGACACATTTGCTTTAATAAAATTGAAGAAAAAAAAAAAACGACATGAAACATTTAACAAAGCTTTGCCATAAAAAAAATAATCAGTAGCATTTCAGAACATAATGGACAAAATTAACCTAATTTCAATACCTTTAGAAAACATAACTTAAAATCAATATTTCCAATTCATTTAAAAAAAAAAAAAAGCCACTACCACCATTTCAATGGAATTACAATCCTGAAAAAAGGTAACATTGCCCATGAAAAAAAAGTACATATTTCAGTGGCATTGCACAACCTAAAAATTCAACGAATCCTTGTCATAGATACACACATACATATATATATATATATATATATATACACACACACACACACACACACAACCATCTTAGTTGTGCATTTCATTACGAAGTCATTTTTGTATTATTTTTACAGCACTCTTCTTAGTCAAAGGTTTTTTAGTTGGTGTAATAGGAGACGTTGTTGGCTCAGATGGTCTTTTAACTGGAGACTTGGGTTCTGGAGTGCTTTGTGTCTCTGTGACACAGAGGACAGGGTTGATTTCATCGATATTAACTTCAAATAAATCCTCATCACTCGGATGAGCGGATGAAGCATTTTCAATATTGGTGACTTCCAAACAGTTATTATATGTTAAAGTCAGTTCATCTGAGAATAGAAAGAGTTCTTCTATATCTTGTGAATCACAAGTTGACAGGTCAAGTTCTGGTGCTATGAATTTTGACAAAGTTGAGTTCGAAACCGTAAGAGAAGTTACTGACTACGTTGATTTATCTCAATTATTCCATTGCATTTTGTTATATAGCTTTTTGTGTTCCGTAGAATTTTGCAAGTTGGGCAACGGTGAAATTGCTGTTTGATGTTGAATTCTTCTTGTGATTTGTGGCATTTTGGACATTGTTTTTTAATGTTTATTTGCACCCCTATTGGCTTTTGTCTCACGACTGTATTAGGTAGAGGGGGTTCTTTACTGATTTTAGGGCCTTGACCAGGTGGGAAAACTTGGTCCTGTGCAATAGGTTCCATGGTTGTTTTCAGGGTTGTTGTGAGGCTCTTAAGCCTGTTGTACAGTCTAGTTTTAAGATTGGTAAAGGTGTAGGAGTTACCTAGTTGCAGTTTTGAAACTTGGTTTTCCCAAAGAGTAAGTTGAATTTCTCCAGATGGATTTTGCAAGGAACATTCTTGGATCTCACTGTCTGTACCCCAGGCCTTTACAGTTGTTGAGTTGTTTAGCTTGCATACTGTTGCAGATATTTTAGTGATCTGAAAATTAAAAGAAAATAGTACATGTACAATCAAAAATATATGTAACAGGGTGACTGAATCCACTTAGGACGATATCATTCACCTGTGCTTAATTTGTTACCACCCCCGCCCCTTGTCCTATATGTGAGATGTGTGGTGGCCACTTTGTATGCGTCTTGGTATCGCCCACTTGATGTCATCTGTGGCTGCCACAGGTATGTGATTGTATGGGGAAACTCGCGCTTTCTCGCTTTGTGCTGGCGGTTTATATGAATTTTTCTTGCTGTCAGGTTGCGACGGTAGGCTGTTTTTCCCGCTGCTGTGTGTTTGCTGCCCACTTCTCTCAGGTATGTGTAGCCTCTTTGTTCAATGGGAAGAAATTGGCTGCGTTTGACAACCTGTGATTTAATATCTGCAGTGGCAACGATAGAATGTCATCTATATGTACCTGAGTGAGAAGCTGTATTATAGTATGGTGTGCGACTCCGAAGCAGTTTGTGAGCAGTATCTCCCCGTGGTAGGTAAGATTATGGTTTTGGGTATTGATAACTTGCTGTTGTCGTCTAACATTATCTTTCTGCTCGGCAGGCTCCCTGCATAACTGTCTCTTGGGCTAATCATGGGAACCGTGCATCACTGATGACTTATGATCGCGTATATTTACGACTGCGTAGCTGTTTTGCCTCGATCTAAATGATGGAAACCCTTTTTATTGTAATTCTCTCGCATGTCGTTTGAGACGATTGTACATTCGGTTGACGTTGTGGAAGGCCTGTCTCTACTGGTCGCCGCCGATTGGAACTAATGGGTGCGTTTAAGCAGTTTTCCAAGCTTTGTGTAAACTGGCTGTCGCCATGAATCCCATTGATCCATAAGCGTGGATGTTTGATTATTTGTTTTCTTTTTTTTCTCTTTGTTTATTGTGGTTTATTTTCTATTGTAATTATTATCAACTGAAGTGCGTTTAATTGTTTATATGATTAATCTACTTTTATGTGGTATTGTGAGGGTCATTATCCGGTCAAGTGAGTTAAAGCCTTAAAATATCTGACCTTGGATAATAGTGACTTGTGTATGTTATTCATTTTCTTTTCTTGTTGCAGGAGCTGGGGGGGGGGGGGGGGGTTGGTGTTCTGGAGGGCGAAGGTGAAGCTGCCGGACTGTATGGTGTGCTCACATTGAGTGTTGTGTGTTTTCTGGCATTTAACCTTCACGTGTGCTGTGGGTATTTGTAGTGGACTATTGTGGGGGGTTCCTCTTCCAATTTGGCAGCTGACCCATACCTCCAGACACCCCCGCTCTTGGTTTAATTTATTTCTCACAATTGAATGTGTGTGTTTACGTGTATGTGGTGCTGATTAATGGTGTTTCTCATTATAGTGCTTGTGACAAGTTTTAAACTGAGTTTCTAACTACTTAATATTTTGCTGACAAACAAAAATAAATTTTCCTATTCTATAAGACTCATGTCTTTTCACCCATCCACGCAAAACGAACCTGTGTGCCCTTCGGGCTATTTCCCTGGTTTTCCGGGGTGGCGTAGTCGATCGTATCATATTGTCATTTCCGTTAGAAGTGTGGTAAAATCCTTGTTAGTTCTTTTGAGACTGTCTCTCGTACCCGCAACGCTACAATCTGGCGTAGTTGGCAGGATAATATAAGATTTTGGTCCCTCTTTTTTTTTTGTGTGGGTTGGGTGAAAACTTGAGTGTATATTTAGAGGGGAAAAAAAGAGAAATTGTATCGTGTTTGTCTGTATTGAGTTTTTTTTTTTTGAGGCAAAACAGCGAAATAAAAAATTGCATCAGGAACGTATTGCCGAATTGCCCGGCCCAAGTGTAGCAATTAGTGCTCCAGTAATGCCTCTAGGGGCACCGGTACCCTCGGGTACGGGTGCCACCCAGCCGGAAAGATTTGTTTTCGTACCTCGTGATCGAAGGTGCCCAAAGTTTAACGGCCATATTGGCATTAGCATTGAGGAGTGGATTGAGGAAGTACAAGCGTGTATGCAGTTGCGTCACCTCTCTGCGACTGATAGGGCATTTTTTTTTTTTTGACCATTTGGAGGGGGAGGCACAGGAAGAGTTCCGGCATCGTCCTGCGGTTGATAAAGGGGATCCAGATAGAATTATTTCTGCGTTGCGGGAGGTATTCGGTTGCTCTCAGTCATATGTGGCCTTAAGGAGGCCTTTTTCTCGCGAATGCAGCGGGAAGGGGAGACTTTGTTGGAGTTTTCCCTCGCTCTAATGAGCCTCCTGGAGGGTGTTAAGCAACAGTCCCCATATGTGATGCCAAATTCTGAGAACCTTTTACGCGACCAATTTGTTGAACATGTAGTGGATAGTTCTCTGCGTCGTGAGCTTAAACAGCTAGTTCGCCGCCAACCTACTTCCAGTTTGCTAGAGGTTCATAGAGAAGCAATAAGATGGGAGCGGGAGGGAATGCCGGGTGGGGTACGTGGGCGAAGTCAGCCGTTCCAGTAGTTCCTTTGATCCAATATGGTGTGCAGGGGGGGCCGTCGTCGAATACTGCTAGTTTAAGGCCAAACTCTGAATTAAGTGAGTTGAGGGAAATCTTGAAGTCTCAACAGGTACAGCTAGATCAGCTCACTAAGGGTTTGGCAGTATTACAGGGCCCTGCTCCTGCTGCTCGGAGTCAATCTCCACATTCGTCTGGTTATCCGTCGTATCCACGGAATAAAGTTTCTCATTCTAATCCAATAATATGTAGAAGATGTCAGCAGCTGGGTCATTTTGCTAGGGAGTGTGATGGGGAACGTATCCCTTCTCGTTCCAAATCTCCCTTCACGGCTCCTCGTGCAGGGGGGAGTGGGCAGCCTCATCTTCAGCGGCCGTCGGAAAACTAGTTCCCACCGGGCTGCAGAGCCTCAGCTCGGTTGGGGAAAAGAATGGCTTAGACGTTTGTCAGAATATTAGTCCGGTGCCTCGTTTGATGTCGTCATGCCCGCATCTGGTTGTTTTGATTGGTGGGGTTCAGATGCCTTGTCTGTTAGATACTGGCTCTATGGTGTCTACCATTACTGAGAGTTGTTTTTCACAGCATTTTGAGCCATGGGGTCAAGATCGCCTTCGTTCGTGCCAGTGGTTGCAGTTGCGGGCTGCCAACGGCCTGGACATCCCTTATATTGGGTATGTAGAATTGGATGTTGAACTATGTGGCCGGTTAGTGCCAAACTGTGGGGTGCTTGTTGTCAAGGACCCCCCTGGCAGCTTGTGTTCTAAAGTACCAGGTATTGTGGGAATGAATATTCTCAGTCGTTGTTACCGGGAGCTTTTTGGCCAGCATGGTCCTGCCCTTTTTGAACTACCATCCTTATTGCAGGCCCCCGATTTTGTAACTCAGGCATTTCAGCATTGTCATAAGGTGGGTGCCCGTTCGGATGTCGATCGGGTAGGTCAGGTTAGAATATGAGGCCGTCGGGCATGGCGTATTCCAGGAGGTACGTTAAAATTAGTACAGGCAACTTGTTCTGAGCAATTCTCACAGGAGACAGTGTTATTCGAGCCTGTAGAGTCGGGCCTACCAGCTGGATTGTTAGCATCATCATCGTTGGTACGGGTAAACCGTGGGACTGTTTCCGTACCAGTGGTAAATGTAGGGACGACGGACGTAATGTTGTATCCTCGGGCCCTCCTGGGCTCTCTCACAAGCATTTATGTGGTGATTTTGCCCAGGGGGGTTACGGAGGTTAATTGTGTCCTTGCTGCTTTTGGCCCCCATGGCGTTCAGGTTGCGCCCACTGTGGAGGAACAGATTAGGTCTATTGACCTGTCTGTGTTGTCGTCGCAAGATCAGGATCATGTTAGGACTTTATTACTGGAGTACCAGTGTGTGTTCTCTGCTCATGAGGGGGACTTGTGGTGTACTAGTTTACTGTCACATGACATTCCTTTGTTGGGACTTGTGGTGTACTAGTTTACTGTCACATGACATTCCTTTGTTGGATGACACCCCTGTCCGGCAGCGTTACCGCCGGATACCACCCTCAGAGTATGAGGTAGTGAAGGCCCATATTGATGCACTGTTAGAGTCACAGGTTATAAGGGAAAGTTGCAGTCCTTATGCATCCCCGATAGTCTTGGTTAAAAAGAAGGACGGTAGTCTACGCATGTGCGTGGACTACCGTCAACTGAATTCCAAGACTAGGAAGGATGCTTTTCCCCTTCCGAGAATCGAGGAGTCCTTGGACGCCTTGACCGGTGCCCGCTGGTTTTTCACTATGGATTTAGCCAGCGGGTACAATCAGGTTCCTGTTAGTGAAAGGGATAAATCTAAGACTGCATTTTGTTCGCCATTCGGGCTGTTCGAGTGGAACCGGATGCCCTTTGGGCTTTGTAACGCTCCCGGTACATTCCAACGCCTTATGCAACGATTGTTCGGTGACCAACAGTGCCAGTCACTATTACTGTAGCTAGATGACATTGTCATCTTTTCATCTTCAGTGGTGCAGCACCTGGAGCACCTGGAAGGTGTACTGAGTAGGCTGAAGTGTGAGGGCCTTAAAGCAACGTTAGAGAAGTGTTCATTTTTTCGCCCGGAGGTAGTATACCTTGGTCACGTAATATCGGCTGATGGCGATTCATCTGACCCAAGAAAGATTGAGGCGGTGCATAAGTGGCCAAAGCCCAACAGCGTTTCCGAGCTCCGCTCTTTCTTGGGCTTTGCCAGTTACTACCGCCGCTTTGTGGAGGGGTTTGCCAAGTTGGCAGCCCCTCTGCATAGGTTGGTAGCGGAGCTTGGACGTGTTGGGCCCAGGAAACGAGCGGAGCAGAATTTTGCTGACGCTTGGACAGTACAGTGCCAAAACAGCTTTGATGCGTTAAAAGCAATGTTTGTTAAGGCCCCGGTGCTTGCCTACGCAGATTTCTCCCTACCGTTCATTCTGGATGTAGATGCCAGCCTGAGTGGTTTGGGGGCGGTCCTTTCACAGGAACAAGAGGGGAAGGTGAGGCCTATTACATACGCAAGTCGTGGTCTTAGGACCCCTGAGCGTAATATGCTAAACTATAGTTCAATGAAACTTGAATTTTTAGCACTCAAGTGGGCCATGACCGAAAAATTCAGAGAGTATTTATTGGGTAATAAGTGTGTAGTTTTCACAGATAATAACCCCCTTAGCCACCTTATGACAGCAAAACTTGGCGCCACGGAGCAGCGATGGGCGGCACAGCTGGCATGCTTTGATTTTGAGCTCAAATATCGCCCAGGCAGGGTCAACAAAAACGCTGATGCCTTATCAAGATGCCAGCCATTAGTTTCAGGGGTGTTGGACAACATTCTGCTGGGGGTGGTCATTCCGGCCTCCATCCAGCATGCTGAGAACTCAAGGTCCTTGGCTAGCCAAGCCACTGTGGTTGCGTTGCCGGGGCATTCCCCTGCTGACTTGCGTGCTCTACAAGAGGCAGACCCAGTTATTAGGGAAGTCTTATTCTTTTTCAGAGAGGGTGAGTTCCCTGGGCCTTATGAGCGTCGACAGCTCTCTAGGGATGCATCGACTCTACTTCGTCAGTGGGATCGGTTGATGGAATCACAAGGGGTATTATACCGTCGCATTCTTCGCTCGGATGGTGGCGAAGAGATCTTTCAATTGGTGTTGCCTTCTGTTTTGCATGTGGAGGTCTTAACTGGGTTACACCAAGAGCATGGGCACCAGGGTATCGAACGCACCACAGAGCTGGTAGGTCAGCGCTGTTGTTGGCCAGGCATGTCAGCCATGGTGGCGAAATGGTGTCAGGAGTGCGAGAGGTGCCAGGCAGCTAAGGATCTACAGCCAGGTGCCCGTAGTTTTATGGGTCACATGTTGGCTTCTCGACCAAACGAAATTGTGGCCATCGATTTTACCCAGCTCGGAGCATCCTGTTCAGGGTTTGAAAACATCTTAGTAATGACAGATGTCTTTACAAAGTATACTATTGCAGTTCCTACTCGTGACCAGCGGGCTGAGACGGTAGCGCAGGTATTGGTTACCGAGTGGTACTATCGTTTGGGGGTGCCTGGGAGAATTCATTCGGACCAGGGCCGTAGCTTCGAATCATTCCTGATCCAGCAACTTTGTAAATTGTACGGGGTTGAGAAATCTCGTACTACTCCTTACCATCCTTCTGGTAATGGGCAGTGCGAGCGATTCAATAGAACATTGCACAACCTATTGCGCACCTTACCGGTTTCACGTAAGAGGGACTGGGCGTCTAGTCTCCCTCAGGTGCTCTTCTCTTACAACACCACCCCGCATCAAGCCACTGGGGAGTCTCCTTACTTTTTGATGTTTGGCCAGGAGCCACGTCTCCCAATTGATTTTTTGCTTGGTAGAGTTTGAGAGCCGGTGGCTGGTGACGTGCACGAATGGGTGGTGGAGCATCAGACAAGATTGAAAGTGGCGTTTGCGGGAGCACGAGAACGACTGAGACAGATGGCTGATCGACGCAAAACGCAGTTCGTTCGACATGTTCGAGATCCACCACTGGATGAGGGCCAGTTGGTTTACCTCCGCGATTATGGAATTAGATAATCCATAAAATCCAAGACCTGTGGAGTCCGGTGGTGTATAAGGTGGTAGAGGCTCCTAGATCTGGGGGTGCAGTGTATAGCATTGCACCAATACATGAGGAGGGTAAAGTAAAAAGAGTTCATCGGTCGCTACTAAAGGCTAGGATCCAAAGGGGCCCTACCCCTGTTGTGCCCGATGGGCCAGTGGTGGAGCTTGAACAGGAGCCAGAGGAGGAGGTGGAGGAGGCAGATTTGTGGGTAGTAATACCTGAAGGCCCCCAACTTGTATCGGACCCGGTCGGTTCCGCTCCTCCGGTACTCGAGCCTAGAGTGGTAAGAGAGCAAAATCAACCCTGTGGCCCAGAGGTTGGCACATTGTTGTCATCAGTTACTTCAGTTATGGAGTCGCCTCCTGTTCCTGAGGTTGCCCCAGGGAGATCAAGGAGGGCCACAGCTGGCCAACATACTAATATTCATCGTTTACCTAGGGCTGTGGGGGAACGAGCGACTGGTGCTGTAATCCCGGGGCTGGTGTCCAATGCAATATCGGCCTTTTTTTTAGACCTTGGGACTAACTGGGGAAGCAAGTTTATCGTCGGGGCGACGATCTGTAATTGGGGGGTAGACTGTAGCAGGGTGACTGAATCCACTTAGGAGGATATCATTCACCTGTGCTTAATTTATTACCATCCCCGCCCCTTGTCCTATATATGAGATGTGTGGTGGCCACTTTGTATGCGTCTTGGTATCGCCCACTTGACGTCATCTGTGGCTGCCACAGGTATGTGATTGTATGGGGAAACTCGCGCTTTCTCGCTTTGTGCTGGCGGTTTATATGAATTTTTCTTGCTGTGAGGTTGCGACGGTAGGCTGTTTTTCCCGCTGCTGTGTGTTTGCTGCCCACTTCTCTCAAGTATGTGTAGCCTCTTTGTTCAATGGGAAGAAATTGGCTGCGTTTGACAACCTGTGATTTAATATCTGCAGTGGCAACGATAGAATGTCATCCATATGTACCTGAGTGAGAAGCTGTATTATAGTATGGTGTGCGACTCCGAAGCAGTTTGTGAGCAGTATCTCCCCGTGGTAGGTAAGATTATGGTTTTGAGTATTGATAACTTGCTTTAAGTTGTCTAACATTATCTTTCTGCTCGGCAGGCTCCCTGCATAACTGTCTCTTGGGCTAATCATGGGAACCGTGCATCACTGATGACTTATGATGCCGTATAATTACGACTGCGTCACTGTTTTGCCTCGATCTAAATGATGGAAACCCTTTTTATTGTAATTCTCTCGCATGTTGTTTGAGACGATTGTACATTCGGTTGACTTTGTGGAAGGCCTGTCTCTACTGGTCGCCACCGAATGGAACTAACGGGTGCGTTTAAGCAGTTTTCCAAGCTTTGTGTAAACTGGCTGTCGCCATGAATCCCATTGATCCATAAGCGTGGATGTTTGATTATTTGTTTTCTTTTTTTCTCTTTGTTTATTGTGGTTTATTTTCTATTGTAATTATTATCAACTGAAGTGCGTTTAATTGTTTATATGATTAATCTACTTTTATGTGGTATTGTGAGGGTCATTATCCGGTCAAGTGAGTTAAAGCCTTAAAATATCTGACCTTGGATCATAGTGACTTGTGTATGTTATTCATTTTCTTTTCTTGTTGCAGGAGCTGGGGGGGGGGTTCTGGAGGGCAAAGGTGAAGCTGCCGGACTGTATGGTGTGCTCACATTGAGTGTTGTGTGTTTTCTGGCATTTAACCTTCACGTGTGCAGTGGGTATTTGTAGTGGACTATTGTGGGGGGTCCCTCTTCAATTTGGCAGCTGACCCATACCTCCAGACACCCCCGCTCTTGGTTTAATTTGTTTCTCTCAATTGAATGTGTGTGTGTACGTGTATGTGGTGCTGATTCACGAGTTCACACTTACATCAATTAAACAGAGTAAAGATTATGCGTATTTGGCGTGCTGTCCGGGGGGAGGGCTCCGAGCTCGGAATTTTGCCCGAACCCAGAGTACTCCCCCCCCATTGTTGTAAGAGTATTAGGACTATAAGTGAGGAGATGGGGTGGTGGAGGGATGCTGTTAAACTGTCAATGAACGGAGGTTAGTTTGCTGTATATATACACAGCGATTAACTCATTGATTAAGCACCACTCTTGTCTAATTAGGTTTGATTATCTGAATGTGCTCCACGTGTGTTTAATTAGGTTTAATTATCTGAACGTGCTCCTCCCGAACTTTGTTAATAAAACATCATTTCACGAGTTCACACTTACATAAATTAAACAGAGTAAAGATTATGCGTATTTGGCGTGCTGTCCGGGGGGAGGGCTCCGAGCTCGGAATTTTGCCCGAACCCAGAGTACTCCCCCAAAAGGCAAAAAGAGCAAAGGACAGCCGCCAGACTAAAGACCCCCCAAAACACAGAGAATTTGGCGGGCTGGCATTTTGAGAATAAGCCTGGTTGCTTGACCAGGAGGGCCTGCTGGCTCACGAACGGGGAGCAGTCGTAATTTGGAACAGTTGGGAAGGCTCGCACAGTTTCTCGACGGGAGCAGCTCACAGCGTCAGACAGGTGAGCTCTACCGGCCGATGAACAGCGTGATTTATGCCGCCTGACCAGGAGGGCCCATGTTGCTTCTGGCGGAAGCAGCTCACTGCGCTAGGCGGACGGGCCCTATTGGCTGACGAATGAGGAGCAGCAAGATTTGGGAATGACGGGTGATCTCTGCCGACCGATGGGCGGGGAGCAGCGAGATCTAAGATGGCCGACCGATAGGGCCCATGTAGATTCCGACGGGAGCAGCTCACAGCGTCGGACTGGTGGGCTCTACCGGCCGACGGCGGAGTGACAAATTTTGGAAGCCCGGCCGGGAGATTTCTTGCTGTGTCTGCTGGGAAATCAATACCTGCTGGATGGGAAAGAGGAAACATAGATGAATGATACGTCTGCTGGGAGACCAAAGCTTGCTGGACGGAGAAGGAAAAACAGATGCATGCTATGTCTGCTAGGAGACCAATGCTCGCTGGACAGAGGAAGAGGAAACCTAGATGCATGCCACGTTCGCTGGGAGACCAATGCTCGCTGGACAGAGAAAGAGGAAACATAGATGCATGCGACGTCCGCTGGGAGACCAATGCTCGCTGGACAGAGAAAGAGGAAACATAGATGCATGCAACGTCCGCTGGGAGACCAATGCTCGCTGGACAGAGAAAGAGAAAACATAGATGCATGCGACGTCCGCTGGGAGACCAATGCTCGCTGGACAGAGAAAGAGGAAACATAGATGCATGCGACGTCCGCTGGGAGACCAATGCTCGCTGGACAGAGAAAGAGGAAACATAGATGCATGCTAAGTCCGCTGGGAGACCAATGCTCGCTGGACAGAGAAAGAGGAAACATAGATGCATGCAACGTCCGCTGGGAGACCAATGCTCGCTGGACAGAGAAAGAGGAAACATAGATGCATGCGACGTCCGCTGGGAGACCAATGCTCGCTGGACAGAGAAAGAGGAAACATAGATGCATGCAACGTCCGCTGGGAGACCAATGCTCGCTGGACAGAGAAAGAGGAAACATAGATGCATGCAACGTCCGCTGGGAGACCAATGCTCGCTGGACAGAGAAAGAGGAAACATAGATGCATGCGACGTCCGCTGGGAGACCAATGCTCGCTGGACGGAGAAAGAGGAAACAGATGCATGCAACGTCCGCTGGGAGACCAATGCTCGCTGGACAGAGAAAGAGGCATCACGTAGGGGTTTTAACAGGAATATTAATTCTGAATAGTGAGGTACTGGAGAGGAGACATCACTGCTGCGGCAGTGGAGAAAATAGCCAGAGAAACAGAGCTCATGCGGGAGCAGAGGAGATATCACTGCTGCGGCAGTGGAGAAAATAGCCAGAGAAACAGAGCTCCTGCGGGAGCAGAGGAGACATCACTGCTGCGGCAGTGGAGAAAATAGCCAGGGAAACGGAGCTCCTGCGGGAGCAGAGGAGACATCACTGCTGCGGCAGTGGAGAAAATAGCCAGAGAAACAGAGCTCCTGCGGGATCAGAGGAGACATCACTGCTGCGGAAGTGGAGAAAATAGCCAGGGAAACGGAGCTCCTGCGGGATCAGAGGAGACATCACTGCTGCGGCAGTGGAGAAAATAGCCAGGGAAACGGAGCTCCTGCGGGAGCAGAGGAGACATCACTGCTGCGGCAGTGGAGAAATTAGCGAGAGAGACAGAGCTCCTGCGGGAGCAGAGACATCACTGCTGCGGCAGTGGAGAAAATAGCCAGGGAAACGGAGCTCCTGCGGGAGCAGAGGAGACATCACTGCTGCGGCAGTGGAGAAAATAGCCAGAGAAACAGAGCTCCTGTGGGAACAGATGAGACGTCACTACTGTGGCAGTGGAGAAACTTACCTGGAGAAAAAAGAGCTCCTGCGGGAGCAGAGACATCACTGCTGCGGCAGTGGAGAAAATAGCCAGAGAAACAGAGCTCCTGCGGGAGCAGAGGAGACATCACTGCTGCGGCAGTGGAGAAAATAGCCAGAGAAACAGAGCTCCTGTGGGAACAGATGAGACGTCACTACTGTGGCAGTGGAGAAACTTACCTGGAGAAAAAAGAGCTCCTGCGGGAGCAGAGGAGACATCACTGCTGCGGCAGTGGAGAAAATAGCCAGAGAAACAGAGCTCCTGCGGGAGCAGAGGAGACATCACTGCTGCGGCAGTGGAGAAAATAGCCAGAGAAACAGAGCTCCTGCGGGAGCAGAGGAGACATCACTGCAGCGGCAGTGGAGAAAATAGCCAGAGAAACAGAGCTCCTGCGGGAGCAGAGGAGACATCACTGCTGCGGCAGTGGAGAAAATAGCCAGAGAAACAGAGCTCCTGCGGGAGCAGAGGAGACATCACTGCAGCGGCAGTGGAGAAAATAGCCAGAGAAACAGAGCTCCTGCGGGAGCAGAGGAGACATCACTGCTGCGGCAGTGGAGAAAATAGCCAGAGAAACAGAGCTCCTGCGGGAGCAGAGGAGACATCACTGCTGCGGCAGTGGAGAAAATAGCCAGAGAAACAGAGCTCCCGCGGGAGCAGAGGAGACATCACTGAAGCGGCAGTGGAGAAAATAGCCAGAGAAACAGATCAGATTATTTTATTTAATGCCATGTCGGCATTCAGAGCTATTTTCATGGCAAAATTCAATCACAAAAATACAAATATCATATAAATACAATAAAAACAAAGCAAATATAAACAAGTCATATTATATAATATATATATATTTAAATTAACATGATAAAAAATCCAAAACCTTTTCAGGCATAATCTCATTAAATATGTCCTTCAATGAAGAAACTTCATAAAAGAGCATTCTGCTTGCATGAAGGGCAGAACAATCTAATAAAACATGTTTGACAGATAAGGGAATTTTACAAAACATACACAAAGTTGGGTCTTCAACTTTAAGCAAAAAGCATGGGTCAAACTTGTGTCCAGAGAAACAGAACTCCTGCGGGAGCAGAAAACTTACCTGGAGAAATGAGCTCCTGCGGGAGCAGAGAAGACATCACTGCTGCGGCAGTGGAGAAATTTACCTGGACAAATTGAGTTCCTCTGATGTGAGGCTGAGCAAAGGGAGGAGTAGGTTGGGGCCTGGTGGGCCGATGCTCGTCTTCTTGCGCGTTAATCAAAAACGCGAAGAGGTGGTGAGAGATTAAATCCTTGCAGGATTATGCGCATCTGAAGTTTAAGTGGCCGAGCAAAGATAGCAGTTCGCGTTTTAGAACAGTGGGAAGGTGGACGAGATCAAAAATATCCTATCGATTTTTTCTTGTGCAGTGAGGCCTGGAAAACAACTGTATCCAAGTTAATGCCCAGAATTCAAATGGACGAGGCTGAACCCATGGTTTTAACCTGTGCAATTGGAATCCCGAGCTCAGCAGAAACTGTGCGGGGCTGAGAGATCGATTATTAAACGTACAAAAATGTTCTTATTTTCTCCGTTTATTTTGATCATTTCTATGGGTCATATTCCCTGCCGATTTGTTCGTTCGTTCGCTACTTCAAAAAAAAAAAAAAAAAAAAATGCATTTATGCTATAACTTTAAGTTTCTAAGCAATTTTTGTAAATAAATTGCAGGACAGTTAACGAAAGGTTCTTAATGATTCGGTGTGCAATCTGCACGTAATGTGCGACCTATTGTTTACGTGTGAGTTTACCAAAAGGAAGCATCGCGTTAATGAACGGCAAATCATTTGTACGGAAACTATTTAAAACGCGTGTTCCCCCGATCAAAATTAGTATCCAGATAGCATAACTTGCTCGTGATTCAACAACTTGCTCGTGATTCAACAACTGAAGTGATACGAAGTTCAATTAGGGACAGAAAACGAAAAGGTTTTGAGCCAAGCACTCACAGAGTTGACCCGGCAGATGTTGAGTGTGGACTGACCGGGACTGAATCTGCAGCGCGGCTTACTTAGGGCCTGCTGCGGCGGCCTGACGCTGGAGGAAGACCCGTTCCTTCGAATTAAGAGGGCGGCATTGCCTTATGACCATTTCTCTATGGAAGGAATTATTGAATGGGACAGTTTAAAGAAATACGCGGAAGTAGATTGCTGATGTTTCGCCCGCGGTGGCGAGGACCCATTTGTTTGGCCTGACGCCCACGAGATAATACCAGAGGATTGTGGCAAAGATTCCTAATCCTGAAGGACGAAAGATTCTTCATCAAACGGGAAGCGCTCGATTCGGACATGTTAGGAAGGTACTGCGGGGCCAAATGCTGTTAAACTGTCAATGAACGGAGGTTAGTTTGCTGTATATATACACAGCGATTAACTCATTGATTAAGCACCACTCTTGTCTAATTAGGTTTGATTATCTGAATGTGCTCCACGTGTGTTTAATTAGGTTTAATTATCTGAACGTGCTCCTCCCGAACTTTGTTAATAAAACATCATTTAATGGTGTTTCTCATTATAGTGCTTGTGACAAGTTTTAAACTGAGTTTCTAACTATATAATATTTTGCTGACAAACAAAAATAAACTTTCCTATTCTATACGACTCATGTCTTTTCACCCATCCACGCAAAACGAACCTGTGTGCCCTTCGGGCTATTTCCCTGTTTTTCCGGGGTGGCGTAGTCGATCGTATCATATTGTCATTTCCGTTAGAAGTGTGGTAAAATCCTTGTTAGTTCTTTTGAGACTGTCTCTCGTACCCGAAACGCTACATATACATCAATAAACATGATTACAAGGGAAATGTATACAACTGCTGTTGTGGTCATAAGAAGAAATAGCCAAACTTTTCCACACATTAACCAATTTGAAACGCATTAATCATGTTTGTAAACTATCTAGCAAAGATAACTGAGAAGCAGAGTAATCTTTGCCTGTGCATCTGAAAAATCTTTCACATTTTAGCATTTTTTTAGAATGTCAGGCTACTTTAAAATGTTTTTCTCCCCATAAAAACAATTTTTCACAATCTACAGAGGGTTAATATGTGATTGTACTACTCTCCAGAGCATTACAACAAGTAAACAACCCTGTATTTACACAGTGAGAAGGTTAAAAAAAAACAGCTTACCAATTGTCGTGATTCCAGAGTTTTTGCTTCTTCTACAGTGAGTTTTTCTGTCTCTTTTGGTGGTTTGTGGGGAAATGTAGATGTTGTGACTTCCACAGCAGTACTCCGATCACACTGAATGAAATATTCAGAATTATTGAGGCCTAAAGAATGAAAAAAGTGAGAATTGATATGGGCTTGTTTGTACAATGAATTTGAAAGGAATAAGACTACTGAAAGTTTATCAGATAGAAAACAGGATTAAATAGCTAGACTACCACTTACTTGGCTTTTTTGTTATGTTTGACAGTTTAACCGCTGCCCGGTTTAATGCTAATGTTGTCCAAGTTTGATGTTTTTCGTGCGCAAAGATGACAGCTTGGTGATATTCACTGCGACCTGTTTGCAAAGTTGCATTAAAAAACTCTGAGTTTGTTCTAGACAGTTGCACTCTGGAAAATGCATGAATGTAAACATAAATGCAGTTGTCAGATTCACTGGTCTCTTGTCTATGTAAATATTTGTTAATTTTTGCTGTTGTATGAAAAAAGATGTTTGCAAGTGGTGTGATTTATAGTAGATTAGGCCTACTAGAACAGAAATTTACAATGCTTGGTATGCAATTAACAAACGATTCAATTAGGCAATTAGGGTGATTGCAGGAATTAGTAATACATTCATCAAATTGCTGAGTTAATCATTTTAGAATTGGGAAGCTTAGTTTAGTGGAGACAAGAAATGGATCTGATAGTCTGCTGGAAATAATTGAAAGGTAAATTTACTTGTATAATGCCTGCTAGGGATGGAGAAATGAAGCCTCTTGAATTTAATTAAGCTTTACTCTGATGAGCAGCAATAAACCTGGAGTGCAGCTCTGTGTATAATGATGGTGTATTGTTTGATGTGTAATGACATTTTATTGCTTATTTGAGAATAAATAGTTGTATACATTATGTAAATTGATTTACGTTAGCTTTTAGTCTTTTTGGTAATAGACCTAAACTAATTTACATAGTCTGTTGATCCAAATAATTTACTATTACAATAGTAACTATTTGTAATTTAACATTCATGTAGTAACTAATTAACTTCTATTTACAATTACAATTTATTTTTTAAAACAATTCTTAATGTTAGATAATACAAAAATGTTCATGTATTTTAATGTGATTTTATGGTTTACTATTATGATAAAATAACTTTTATTTATTGTCCACATGACGAGAAGGAAAAACTGATATTCAAGTCACTAAGTAAATCTAATGTTTATGGGACTTAAAATAATTAATAGATATGCATATGTACACATTCAAATGTTTAATGTCAGATCAGTTAATATTGTGGAGTTGGTCAAACCATGTCTTGTATGGAATTGAAAGTATTCTTTACTATATACTTTGCAATAAAATGTTGCCAGTGGTTGATCAATTGAATAGGCATTTGTGTTCTGTTTGAAGCTTTATGTATTTAACTTGAAATGTATAAAAGGCAGCACAATTTAAAAAATAGAGGTTTACTTAGACCACCACAAACATCTTATCATACCCTTCTGCTCTCCAGTTCACTACTTTACACACAATGCACAAACACATATAGGAAGATGAGAATTAGCACATGGAAGCAAAAAAAAAAAGAGTATACAACCTACAGTATACAATATACTTCCTATATATAGGAAGAAAACAACCAATTTATGTAACTGCTTACATTGCAATCAGAATACTTGAAAGTCAATGACTGCTCACTTGATCACAAACCTTTCTGGATACTCAAGACTTCAGGTGAGAATAAACATAGAATGAACAAAAACACACATTTCTAATCCCAAAAGAAAGATTAGAACAATGCTTATCTGGATAGAAAAGGAATTGAACACACAATTTTAAAATTGTCCCATATGGGGCTCAAACCAACTATCTCTGGGTCAGATACCTGTCACTCATCTAACTGCGCCACTGGGAAGTTGTTTTTTGGACAGGATTCAGAAGGCAGATTGGCTTGTTTGGATACTTGATTTATTAAGTTGGCTTGTGAGAGCCAACTTACTGAATCCAATTTCTTCTTTTACTTCTTAACAAAAAAATTCTGACTATAACTCATCCTAGAGCTTTAACTCTACATACTCCAAACTCGGCTCAGAGACTCAGACTGTTCTGACTGGAGTTACTATATCTTTTCTAACTGATTTGACTTTCAGTTTTCTTAAAAATTTATATTAGAAACCTTAAAAATCCCATAGGCTTTCATTGCAGAATGTTCAAATTGAGCCAAGGCTACAGTGGCCCAGTAATGCACAAAACTCAAATCTAACCTCCATGAAGCCCTAGACTCAATTAAACTACCATTCAATGTACTAATAAACTTTTCTATCCATCTCTCTTTTTCTTTCTTTCTTTCTTTCTAACAAATCGTTCTTTCTAACTAATCTATCTATCTTTCTTTCTTCCTAACTAATCTATCTTTCTTTCTTTCGAACTAATCTTTCTTTCGAGCTAATCTTTGTTCTTTCTTTCTAACTAATCTTTTTTTTCTTTCTAACTAATCTTTCTTTCTTTTTTTCTAACCAATCTTTCTTTCTAACTAATCTTTGTTCTTTCTAACTAATCTTTCTTTCTAACTAATCTTTCTTTCTAGCTAATCTTTCTTTCTAACCAAACTTTCTTTCTAACTAATCTTTCTTTCTTTCTTTCTAACTAATCTGTCTTTCTTTCTAACTAATCTTTCTTTCTTTTTTTCAAACTAATCTTTCTTTCTAACTAATCTTTCTTTCTTTATAACTAAAATTTCTTTCTTTCTAGCTAATCTTTTATTCTTACTTTCTAACTAAACTTTCTTTCTTTCTAACTAAACTTTCTTTCTAACTAATCTTTCTTTTTTTATAACTAAACTTTCTTTCTTTCTAACTAATCTTTCTTTCTTTATAACTAAACTTTCTTTCTTTCTAACTAATCTTTTTTTCTTTCTTTCTAACTAATCTTTTTGTCTTTCTAACTAATCTTTCTTTCTTTTTTTCTAACCAATCTTTCTTTCTAACTAATATTATTTCTTTCTAACTAATCTTTCTTTCTTTCTAACTAATCTTTCTTTCTTTATAACTAAACTTTCTTTCTTTCTAACTAATCTTTTTTTTCTTTCTTTCTAACTAATCTTTTTGTCTTTCTAACTAATCTTTCTTTCTTTTTTTCTAACCAATCTTTCTTTCTAACTAATATTATTTCTTTCTAACTAATCTTTCTTTCTTTCTAACTAATCTTTCTTTCTAGCTAATCTTTCTTTCTAACAAAACTTTGTTTCTAACTAATCTTTCTTTCTTTCTTTCTAACTAATCTATGGCTTTCTTTCTAACTAATCTTTCTTTCTTTCTAACTAATCTTTCTTTCTTTTTTCAAACTAATCTTTCTTTCTAACTAATCTTTCTTTCTTTGTAACTAAACTTTCTTTCTTTATTACTAATCTTTTTTTTCTTTCTTTCTAACTAATCTTTCTTTCTAACTAAACTTTCTTTCTAACTAATCTTTTTTTTACTTTAAACTATTTAAAACTTTAAACTACTTCAAACTACTTTAAACTAATTTAAACTTCAAACTACTTTAACCTACTTCAAACTTTCTGGTCTAAACTATCTTTCTTTCTTTCTAACTAATCTTTCTTTCTTTCTTTCTTTCTTTCTAACTTTTCTTTCTTTCTTTCTAACTTTTCTTTCTTTCTCTTTCTTTCTTTCTTTCTTTCTTTCTTTCTTTCTTTCTTTCTTTCTTTCTTTCTTTCTTTCTTTCTTTCTTTCTTTCTTTCTTTCTTTCTTCCTTTCTGTCTTTCCAACTAATCTTTCTTACTTTCAAACTATCTTTCTTTCTTTCTAACTAATCTTTCTTTCTTTCTTTTTAACTAATCTTTCTTTCTTTCTAACTAATCTTTCTTTCTAACAGATATTTTTTCTTTCTAACTAATCTTTCTTTCTTTCATTTTAACTAATCTTTTTTTTCTTTCTTTCTAACTAATCTTTTTGTCTTTCTAACTAATCTTTCTTTCTTTTTTTCTAACCAATCTTTCTTTCTAACTAATATTATTTCTTTCTAACTAATCTTTCTTTCTTTCTAACTAATCTTTCTTTCTAGCTAATCTTTCTTTCTAACAAAACTTTGTTTCTAACTAATCTTTCTTTCTTTCTTTCTAACTAATCTATGGCTTTCTTTCTAACTAATCTTTCTTTCTTTCTAACTAATCTTTCTTTCTTTTTTCAAACTAATCTTTCTTTCTAACTAATCTTTCTTTCTTTGTAACTAAACTTTCTTTCTTTATTACTAATCTTTTTTTTCTTTCTTTCTAACTAATCTTTCTTTCTAACTAAACTTTCTTTCTAACTAATCTTTTTTTTACTTTAAACTATTTAAAACTTTAAACTACTTCAAACTACTTTAAACTAATTTAAACTTCAAACTACTTTAACCTACTTCAAACTTTCTGGTCTAAACTATCTTTCTTTCTTTCTAACTAATCTTTCTTTCTTTCTTTCTTTCTTTCTAACTTTTCTTTCTTTCTTTCTAACTTTTCTTTCTTTCTCTTTCTTTCTTTCTTTCTTTCTTTCTTTCTTTCTTTCTTTCTTTCTTTCTTTCTTTCTTTCTTTCTTTCTTTCTTTCTTTCTGTCTTTCCAACTAATCTTTCTTACTTTCAAACTATCTTTCTTTCTTTCTAACTAATCTTTCTTTCTTTCTTTTTAACTAATCTTTCTTTCTTTCTAACTAATCTTTCTTTCTAACAGATATTTTTTCTTTCTAACTAATCTTTCTTTCTTTCATTTTAACTAATCTTTCTTTCTTTCTTTCTAACTAATCTTTCTTTCTTTCTAGCTAATCTTTCTTTCTAACTAATCTATCTTTCATTCTTTCTAACTAATCTTTCTTTCTTTATAACCAATCTTTTTTTCTAACTAATCTTTCTTTTTCTTTCTAACTAATCTATGTCTTTCTTTCTAACTAATCTTTCTTTCTAACTAATCTTTCTTTCTTTCTAACTAATCTTTCTTTCTAACTAATCTATCTTTCTATCTTTCTTACAAATCTTTCTTTCTTTCTTTCTAACTATCCTTTCTTTTTTCTTTCTAACTAATCTTTTTTTAACTTTAAACTATATAAAACTTTAAACTACTTCAAACTACTTTAAACTTTAAACTAATTTAAACTTCAAACTACTTTAACCTTCTTCAATCTTTCTTGTCCAAACTTTCACAAGCCAACTTAAACTTTGACTCGACAAACGTTTTAATCTAGTTTTTTTATTATGAATCTTTTGAACATTGCACAATTCACATGTTTTAACGCTTGCTACACATTGGATTTGATTAAACAATCTTCAAAGTTATAGCCTCCTGCTTTACTGAGCATTTGCTTTATACTCATACACTGTGGTTTGCTTAATTTTACAGAGACTTACAGTTTTTCTCATTTGCTAAGACACACTAAATGAAACTGGGATCCACTTGATCTTCATCATCACATTATTAGCACAGCAGAAGTCTTCTCTTGCAAATGTTTTAACACATTTTCATTTGTTTCACACATTTTTCATACCCTTTGTTAAAACAGTTACCACAGATCACATTGAAACACCCCAAACTCTATTGGATTCACTGTGTTGAACAAAAGGAAAACACCTATTCACAGCTGATAGAAAGTACTTGCATAATTATAAATCTCTATGAACCTGTGTGAAACTCATTTGCACAACTCTTCAATCAGCAATCAGTACTCATCCATCTATAAAAGATGACACCTCTGTATTGCTATTTGCAAGCATGGATCAAAGAGGCCATAGGCATGGAAGGAGAGCAAGAGGCCATGGCGGAGGGGCCTGAGGAAGAGGAGTTTGTATGCGTGGTGGAGGAGCTGCAGCAGCAAGAGGATAAAATCGAGCTCAAGTTTCAAATGAAAGTTGGGCAACAATTATTGACCATGTCGTCAATCATGGCTTGTCCTTCAGAGAGGCTGGACAAAGGGTCCAGCCCATTCTGAGTCAGAGCACTGTGGCATCTATTGTCAGGCTTTTTCGGAATGAGAACAGGTACTGTAATGTAATGTATACCACTGTGTTACTGTGATACTGTAATGTATACCACTGTGCTTTGGTGTGCATCAGCTTTACTGTATTGCCCTGTTAGCAGAACAAACTGTGTCTACAGTAATGCAGATGTTTTATCAATCCCATTTATGTGACTGTCATACAGTAATGTCAATTTTGACATGCTTTTACTTTATAGAATCCACACATTACCACACACTGGTGGCAAAGGAAATATATTTAGTATTGAACAGGAGTCTGCCATAGATATGGTAGTGGCAAACAATGCAATCAGACTGCGTGAAAGGAGATGCGGGAGGAACATCATTGGGCAGAGGGCCACTGCACAGTGCCAGGTCAGAGGGGTGCCAATATCACCATGTGTGCTGCCATCTCCAATGATGGGGTCCTTTGTCACATACCAACTATTGGCTCATACAATACAGAACGCCTCATCACATTTCTTAATGCATTGAAAGAAATACTGATTCCACCCGAAGAGAGAGGGCTGTTGGGGCCTGGCATGACTCTGTATGTCATAATTTGGGACAATGTGGCGTTCCACCACTCTTGCCTTGTGAATGAATGGTTTTCAGCACAGCCTCGTATTATGATGCAATTCCTCCCTGCTTACTCGCCTTTTCTGAACCCAATCGAAGAGTTCCTCTCTGCTTGAAGGTGGAAGGTGTATGATCACCGGCCATATGAGCAGATGCCCCTCCTGGCAATGAATGCTGGTTGCCTGGCAATAGGTGCAGAGGACTGTCAGGGATGGATACGCCATGCAAGGAGGTATTTCCTTCGGTGCATTGCAAGGGACAACATTCAATGCAATGTTGATGAGAACCTGTGGCATAATCGTCAAGAACAAATAGACTAAATGTGAAAGATGTGATTTTTTTTTTTTTTTTTTGAAAGGTATTTCCACCAATAAGTTTCCTTTGGTAGCTTTTTTTTCCAGTATCCATTTGAGTTTGTAAAGTATCATATTTCATATTGATGGCTGTATTTTGTATTTTGTTGTCCATTGTGTAATGATTGATTGAAAGAATACATTAATTTGACCACAAGTTGTGGTGTTCGATGGAAAGATTTGCTTATGTTGCATGTTTTTAATGTTTTGTGAGTGTTAGAGCATTTTGCTAACAAAATGAGTCATTTTGGCCATTGAGCTTCAGTTTTATCGAGTGTGTTAACTGTTTTGAAAATGTGATGTCAGAGTGGGCAAATGTGTTTAAGCAATCGAGAAAAACTGTAAGTTGTTGAAGGGAGAACTGCAGCAATTGGCTCAAAATTACATAACATTACACAATCATCTAAAGTTGTATAATATGGGACTCGAACCCACTATCTCTGTGTGAGAAGACTGTCACTAATCTCATTGCACCACTGGGAGGCTGTGTTTACTAAGATGCAGAAGCTGGTTTGGATTGTTTGGATACATGTACATATACACTGAAATCCTATTTAAACTTCTTCTTTTTCTTCTTAACAAAAAAAATCTGACTCTAACTTCTCCTAGAACTTTAACTCTACATACTCCAAACTCGGCTCAGACACTCAGACTTTTCTGACTCGAGTTGCTATATCTTTTCTAACTAATCTTTCTTTCTTTCATTCTATCTATCTGTCTTTCTAACTAATCTTTCTTACTTCTTTCTTTCTTCTTTCTAATCGTTCTTTATTTCTAACTAATCTTTATTTTTTTTCTTTCTTTCTAACTAATCTTTCTTTCTTCTTCAACTAATCTTTATTTTTTCTAACTGATCCTTCTTTCTTTCTTTTGAACTTTTCTTTCTTTCTAACGTTTCTTTCTTTTTTTTTTCTAACTAATCTTTTTTTTTAACTTTAAACTATTTAAAACTTTAAACTACTTCAAACTACTTTAAACTTCAAACTACTTCAACCTTCTTCAAACTTTCTGGTCCAAACTTTCACAAGCCAACTTAAAGGTTATCTCAGCGAACTTTTTAATCTATTTTTTTACTAGGAATCTTTTGAACATTGCACAATTCACGTTTTAACGATTGCTACACATTGGATTTGATTAAACAATCTTCAAAGTTATAGCCTCTTGCTTTACTCAGCATTTGCTTTATACTCATAAACTGTGGTTTGCTTAATTTTACAGAGACTTAAGTTGTTGAAGGTAGAACTGCAGCAATTGGCTCCAAATTACACAATCATCTAAAGTTGTATAACATGGGGGTCGAACCCACTATCTCTGTGTCAGAAGCCTGTCACTCATCTCATTGCGCCACTGTGAAGTTGTGTTTTTGCTAAGATGCAGAAGGTCCATAGTTCAAGTGCATAAACCAACAAATATAATGACAAAGCAATCAAATTTTTAACTATGATTTCAAAAGTTATAAGCGTTTTGGAAAAAAAAAACGTATATCTGTGGAACACTAGGTGGCGCTCTGTTCAAACTTCTCATGTACCTTCAGGACATGGTGTTGATGATCCCTAATGTAAGGGTCTTAATGTAAGGTATTGGTTGTAATCAGCATGATGAGTGGAATCAGGTGTACTAAGTTTCATGTCTCTAGATCAAAGGGATCAAAAGTTATAACCATATCAATGTTGAATTTTTGAACTGGTGGTGGCACTATAGAGTTGGTTCTAGAGACTCAAAATTTGGCTCAATTACTTTTCATGACCTTATCTGTAAGTGTGCCAAATTTCATCATTTTCCTACTTACGGTTCATAGGGCTGCAATAGACTCCCATTTGCGGAATAATAATAATAATAATAATAATAATAAATATAGCTGCAAGCAGCAACACGGGGCCAAGCCCTTCAAGGCACCGCAAGCAGAACAAGTACAGCAAGTACAGCAACTACTGCAAACACAGCGAGTACAACAAGTACAGCAAGTACTGCAAGTACAGCAAACACAGCAGGTACCGCAAGTACAGCAAGTACAGCAAGTACTGCAAGCACAGCAAGTACTGCAAGCACAGCAAGTACTGCAAGTACTGCAAACACAGCAAGCACAGCAAGTACTGCAAACACAGCAAGTACCGCAAGTACAGCAAGCACAGCAAGTACCGCAAGTACAGCAAGCACAGCAAGTACTGCAAACACAGCAAGTACAGCAAGTACTGCAAACACAGCAAGTACAGCAAGTACTGCAAGTACAGCAAGTACTGCAAGTACAGCAAGTACAGCAAGTACTGCAAGTACTGCAAATACAGCAAGTACTGCAAAAACAGCAAGTACTGCAAACACAGCAAGTACAGCAAGTACTGCAAACACAGCAAGTACAGCAAGCACAGCAAGTACTGCAAACACAGCAAGTACAGCAAGTACTGCAAACAAAGCAAGTACAGCAAGTACTGCAAACACAGCAAGTACTGCAAGTACTGCAAACACAGCAAGTACCGCAAGTACAGCAAGCACAGCAAGTACTGCAAACACAGCAAGTACAGCAAGTACTGCAAACACAGCAAGTACAGTAAGTACTGCAAACACAGCAAGTACCGCAAGTACAGCAAGCACAGCAAGTACTGCGAACACAGCAAGTACTGCAAACACAGCAAGTACAGCAAGTACTGCAAGTACAGCAAGTACTGCAAGTACAGCAAGTACAGCTAGTACTGCAAGTACAGCAAGTACAGCAAGTACTGCAAACACAGCAAGTATAGACTCCATAGACTCCCATTTGCGGAATAATAATAATAATAATAATAAATATAGCTGCAAGCAGCAACACGGGGCCAAGCCCTTCAAGGCACCGCAAGCAGAACAAGTACAGCAAGTACTGCAAACACAGCAAGTACAACAAGTACAGCAAGTACTGCAAGTACAGCAAACACAGCAGGTACCGCAAGTACAGCAAGTACAGCAAGCACAGCAAGTACAGCAAGTACTGCAAGCACAGCAAGTACTGCAAGTACAGCAAACACAGCAGGTACCGCAAGTACAGCAAGCACAGCAAGTACAGCAAGTACTGCAAGTACTGCAAAATCAGCAAGTACAACAAGTACTGCAAACACAGCAAGTACAGCAAGTACTGCAAACACAGCAAGTACCGCAAGCACAGCAAGTACAGCAAGTACTGCAAACACAGCAAGTACAGCAAGTACTGCAAACAAAGCAAGTACAGCAAGTACTGCAAACACAGCAAGTACTGCAAGTACTCTAAACACAGCAAGTACCGCAAGAACAGCAAGCACAGCAAGTACTGCAAACACAGCAAGTACAGCAAGTACTGCAAACACAGCAAGTACCGCAAGTACAGCAAGCACAGCAAGTACTGCAAACACAGCAAGTACAGCAAGTACTGCAAACACAGCAAGTACAGTAAGTACTGCAAACACAGCAAGTACCGCAAGTACAGCAAGCACAGCAAGTACTGCAAACACAGCAAGTACAGCAAGTACTGCAAACACAGCAAGTACAGCAAGTACTGAAAACACAGCAAGTACAGCAAGTACTGCAAACACAGCAAGTACCGCAGGTACAGCAAGCACAGCAAGTACAGCAAGTACTGCAAGCACAGCAAGTACAGCAAGTACTGCAAGTACTGCAAACACAGCAAGTAACCGCAAGTACAGCAAGCACAGCAAGTACAGCAAGTACTGCAAGCACAGCAAGTACAGCAAGTAATGCAAATACAGCAAGTACTGCAAGTACTGCAAGTACAGCAAGTACTGCAAGCACAGCAAGTACTGCAAGTACAGCAAGTACTGCAAGAACAGCATCACATCACATCAATTACAGCAGAACAGCAAGAACTGTAAGCCCAGCAGGGCAGCAAGCATTTAAGCACCAACAGCAGTGCAGAGCCAGAACAGCAAAAAGAGCAGAAATAGAATGTACATTAAGAACAGATAGGTTCAGAAGAACTTATGGATGAAATGAAAACAAGCCGCTTTAGCGCAATGCAGAGCAAAAGATTAGAAAAATACAGGAATCAACACAATTTTTATATTCATCCAACACGGGGTTCAAACCCACAATCTGAATGGCTCGGATTTAGTAACACATGGTTTAGCAGACTGTGCCACGCAGAGGACGTAAAGTCAGAAACTGCAGAGGAGAGCCTTCAGTATAAGAATGAGCACACAAAAGCAGGTTAACCAGATTAGCATGCTAAGCTAGCTTAATGCTAATGTAGCTTATGGCGTGGTACATCCAATCCTGGCAAAATAGATATCCTCGGATTCGACATGACGCAAGGAATCGATAGACACCAATTTTATGATTTTATGACAAACTGTTCACAAGTTACAGCCTCTGAACCAATTATGGGTCGACCTTGTTAAATTTGCGACATCATAACTTTTGAGATATCGTTGAAATCGGCATAAGCCAAGGAATATATTGACATAAAGAAATCAAATTTCAAGCAATGTTAGCAAAAGTTATAAGCATTTTTTCAAAAAACAATAATATCTCTGGAACACTAGGTGGCGCTGTGATCAAACTTCTCAGGTACCTTCGGGCCATGCTAATGATGATCCATAACAAAATTTGGTGAAGAAATTTCAAATAGTTTAAAAGATATTGCAAATTATGACAAATTTCAAAATGGCGGACACGTGGTACATCCCATCATGGAAAAATCGATATCCACGGATTCGGCATGATGCAAGGAATCCATAGATACCACAATTATGATTTTCTGACAAACTGTTCACAAGTTATTGGCCAAAATAGCAATTCTTCATATCTCATGACCCGTAGGTGGCGCTATTCCCAACTTTGGCATGGAACCTCAGAACATGCTTCCGATGAGGTGTACCAATTTTCGTTTCAATTGATCAAACTTTGGCCGAGATACAGCATCTTAGCCAATTTTGGGTGGATCTCGTTAAGTTTGTGACACCATAACTTTTGAACAAAGATGAATAAAAAAAATCGGGAAGAGTACTTTTATGCGGCTCAGTCTGAAAATCATTTGAGCACATCGTTGGAGAAAATTGGAGAAAATTTGGAGGAGGAGTAGCGAAAAAACTGAATACTGTACATTTCAAAATGGCCACTACTGTAATGGGGGGGTCCTTATGTAAGGTATTGGTTGTAATCAGCATGATGAGTGGAATCAGGTGTACCAAGTTTCATGTCTCTAGATCAGAGGGATCAAAAGTTATAACCATTTCAATGTTGAATATTTGACTGGTGGTGGCGCTATAGAGTTGGTCCTGGAGACTAAAAATTTGGGCCAATTACTATTCATGACCATCACTACAAGTGTGCCAAATTTCATCATTTTCCTACTTACGGTTCATAGGGCTGCCATAGACTTCCACCGGGAAGAATAATAATAATAATAATAATAAAACTAACAGATACAATAGGTGGCTCAGCCCCTTCGGGGCTTGGCCCCTAATAAAACTAACAGATACAATAGGTGGCTCAGCCCCTTCGGGCTTGGCCCCTAATAATAATAATAATAAGAAGAAAACTAACAGATACAATAGGTGCCTTGCCCTTCGGGCTTGGCCCCTAATAAGAAGAAAACGTCTCAGGTTACGTATGTAACCATGGTTCCCTGAGAGGGAACGAGATGCTGCGTCAAGCACTGCGGGAACGCTCCTGCGTGAACGTGTCATGAAGCACTCGTGAAATCAGTCCAATGGCGTGACGAGACGTCGTAGGCGGGTGACGTCATTGACCAGGAAGCTATAAAGCACCCCTGAACCAAACCATGTCAGCTTCTGATAGGTCGAACAAGTTGGTCACAGGCATGCCAGGAGTATGGCAAAGCGACTTAGCGTCTCGTTCACTCTCAGGGAAACATGGTTACATACGTAACCTGAGACGTTCCCTTTCAAGGGAACTCGTGCTGCCTCAAGCGCTGCGGGAACTGAATACCCACGTCGCCATAATCCTCAGGTGCCTGTATATGTGAAATCGTGTGCACATCATACTAGAAACACCCGAGAACCCGGAGTAGAAGCCACATCCAGGTTATAAAATCTTACAAAGGTGTGCGGAGCGGAGCACCCTGCCGCATCACATACCTCCTGAAGTGAAACCCCTGACAACAGGGCCATAGAAGCAGCCATACTCCTAGTCGAGTGGGCTCGGACCTTTAATGGTGAAGGATGACCGGCCGCCTCGTATGCAAGTGAGATAGCCTTGACTATCCATTTACTTAAAGTCTGCTTAGATGCGGGCTTCCCTTTACTCGGGGACCCAAAACATACAAACAGCGGATCAGACTTGCGCCACAGGGCAGCTCTGTGGACAAAGGCATCCAAAGCCCTAACTGGGCAAAGTAAACTTAGTTTCTCCTGGTCCTGATCTTGGAATGGAGGCGAAGAGAAGGCCTGCAACATTATTGGACCAGCTACATTAGTGGGGACCTTAGGCACATATCCTTCCTTTGGAAACAGGAATGCTTTCCCCATACCTGGCGCAAACTCAAGACATGAGGGAGCAACTGACAAAGCTTGTAGATCCCCGATTCTTTTCAGAGAAGAGATAGATAGCAGGAACAGAGTTTTTAATGTGAGAAACTTCTCTGGCACCTCTTCAATGGGCTCAAAGGGGGCCAGGGCTAGGCCTTCTAACACAATGGCCAAATCCCAGGTTGGCACCCTCGAGCGTGCCGCAGGCTTTAGCCTCAGAGTACCGCGAAGGAAGCAAACTACCCATGGGTGTCTCCCCACTGATGCCCCCTCTAGAGGAACGTGATAGGCAGATATAGCTGCCATGTACACTTTTAAGGTGGAGGGGGACAACCCCGAAGATAATTTTTCTTGAAGAAAATCTAGAACTGAACCAACTGGGCAGTCAACTGGATTCACAGACTGGCTCGTACACCAGGCAACGAAAATTCTCCAGTTTAGGCTTGAGCTTGCCCGAATCGGCTCCAAAGGAGCTCCACCACCTCGGGGTGGAGTCTCCATTCCTCAGGCACCACTCCCTGTCTCGACAGAGAGTCTGCCGCCTTGTTCATGTACCCGGGGATATAAAGTGCTCGAACTGATAACAACTTTCCCTGGGCCCAAGTCAGAATTCGATGTGCCAACCTCCAAAGTCGGCGAGATCGTAAACCCCCTTGGCGATTTATGTAGGAGACCACCGCTGTGTTGTCCGTATGAACCAACACATGGTGGCCCCCGAGGTCTGGGAGAAAGTGTCTGAGTGCCAGAAACACGGCCATCATCTCCAGCTGGTTTATGTGCCAGGAAAGCTGATGGTCGCTCCACAGACCCCGAGCCGAGCGACCATTCATGGTCGCCCCCCAACCGGTGAGGGAAGCATCCGTCGTTAACGTAGAGCGACGACAAGGAGCTCCCAGCACCGGACCTTGGGACAGGAACCAAGGATCTTTCCACATCACCAGAGCACGTAGGCATCGCCGTGTGACTTTGATCATGCAAAATGGATTTCCCCTCGGGGAGAATCCCTTGGTTTTTAGCCACCACTGCAAGGGTCTCATGTACAGCAGGCCAAAAGGAATCACGCTGGACGCTGCTGCCATCAAACCCAGAAGTCTCTGGAACTGTAATACAGTGAGTGACTGGCCTTACCTTACCCTGCGCACAGCCTCCAGGATCGAATTTATCCTGGCGGGCGTCAAACAGGCTCTCATGGTGTTTGTGTCCCACATTACGCCCAGAAAAGTGGTATTCTGTTGTGGAATCAGCACGCTTTTCTTTACGTTTAGCCTCAGCCCCAACGTCTTCATATGAGCTAGCACAGCATCTCGAGACTGATCTACCTGATGTTCCGACTGCGCCAGGATGAGCCAGTCGTCTATATAGTTTAACACGCGGATGCCCTGAAGTCTCTGGGGAGCCAGAGCTGCATCCACGCATTTTGTGAATGTGTGGGGTAACAGTGCTAGGCCAAACGGAAGAACCCGGTACTGGTACGCTTCGCCCCTGAAAGCGAACCTGAGGAACTTCCTGTGTTGCGGAAGGATGGAGACGTGAAAGTATGCGTCTTTTAGGTCTATTGTGACACACCAGTCCTCGGATCTGATCTGACACGCGATCTGTTTTAACGTGAGCATTTTGAATTTTAATTTTTTGACTGCTCGATTTAGTTGGCGCAGATCTAGAATGGGCCGTAGCCCCCCACCCTGCTTTGGAACTATGAAGTACAGGCTGTAAAGCCCCGACTCTCTGCTGTGGGGAGGAACCTTTTCTATAGCCTCTTTTCGCAGAAGTGTCTGTACGTCTCCTTCATTACCAGAGCCTGCTCGGATTTTACCACCGTGTGTACTACCCTGTTGAACCTGGGCGGGCATGACCTGAACTGAATTCTGTACCCTTTTTCCACTGTACGCAGGACCCAATCTGAGACATTTGGCAGAAGTCTCCACGCTGCCAGAAAATCTACTAAGGGAACCAGCCTCTCGAGGCTGGTCTCTGGTGTTATTTGAGCGGCCAGCTCTGTGACCTGAAACGGCGCACCTGCAGGAAGCAACCGAACTGACCCTCTTCGAGCCCTCCTCGGAGGGTGCGAGCTTCCCCACGCCGCTATGTTTCCGGGCAGACATGACGATGTGAACTCGCTGAGGACCGCTGCGCCCTGAAATACCGGAGGTGGCAGGGTAGGCAACACGGCCCCCTGATGGCACCGAGAGGAGACGGGTGCCTCGGCACACCGATTCCCCTCGGAGGGGACTGCCATCAAAGAAATCCCGACGCCCCTCGTCAGGACCTCTTTGCCTGGGCCTTCCTAGAGACAATAATAGTCCTCAGATCTGCTCTACCTCGGGAAGACCTCGGCTGAGCGCGCTGTCCCGACCCCCAGTCTCTCTGAGGGGGAGCACGAGCAGACACGCTCACCTTTTGCTTGGCTCTATGAGAGGAGGACGTACTCGACAGAGACATAGACTTTTCGGGGGAGAAATTTTTGAAATGCAGCCGCCTGCTTTTTCACTTCTTGGAACCTTTCGACGACCGAGTTTACTGAGTCACCAAAAAGTCCATCAGGGGAGACAGGGGAGTCTAGCAATAATTTTTTATCTCTTTCTTTTATTTCAGATAAATTTAACCAGAGATGTCTCTCCGTAGCCACCAGAGCTGCCATAGAGCGGCCGATAGATTTTGCCGCTTCCCTGGTGGCTCGAAGAGACAGATCAGCTGCCTTCCTAATCTCCGCTATTGTTTCTCTCCCCACCTCTTCACATTAATCATCCATATCTTTTAGCAGGTCAGACTGATATGCTTGTAGGGCCGCCATAGTATGTAAACTGGCGGCCGCTTGACCTGCTGCCGAGTACGCCCTACCCACTAAAACCGATGTCGTCCTAACTGGCTTAGTGGGCAGGTGCGGGGCTTTCAGCGACGATGCACACTCAGGGGAGAGATAGCCCGCAAGCGTCTCTTCCACCTGAGGCATTGCCGCATAACCACGTTCTTTTAACCCTACAATATTAGAATATTCAAATGTCGCTGGGTTAAACACTCTAAAAGATGCTGGTCTAGTCCATGATTTCGACACCTCAGTGTGGAGATCAGGAAAGAACGGTAAGCCCCGCTTTGGAGGTTGCGATCTAGTTGGCAAAAATCTTTCATCTAACTTGCTAGTTGACTGATATGATTCCTGCTCACCGGCTGGCCAGTCTAGATTTAATCTAGCAACTGCACGAGTGACAACCTCTAAAAGCTCCTCTTGTGTGTGTGTAGTTGTGTGTGATAGTGCAAGGCTCTCTTCATTCTCTAAACTCACAACATCCAGTTCCTCGGAACTGGAATGCTGCTGCACTTGTGCTCCAGCGCGAGCAGAAGAAACCTCAGGGCGTGCTTCTGACTCGCAAACTGAAGCGTCGGATCCAACGGGTAAGGGAATAGATAGGGGATCACCCGTCTGTAACCCCGCTGTCAGATCCATCTGCGAGCCCCAGGACATGCATCTCCGCTGTGCCTCGGCAGCAGCGGGACCCGGGCCCTGAGGCACGCGAGCCGAAGCACCCTCCTCGAAGAGCGCTCGGAGGGACCGGAGAGTTCTCATGGGCAGCCTCTCACAATGCTCGCAGCCAGCCCCCTCGAGGGCTGACTGGGCATGCTCCAGTCCCAAACACCACACACAAAGCTCGTGTGTATCCCCACCCGTGATAAAACGAGGGCAGGGAGTGACACACTGCTTAAATTGCTGCTTATTTTTCTCCATATTATATATATAGTAGAGACAAACACACATCCAAATAGACAGAACGATTTCAACATAGAGCGCTTGTGAAGACAAAGAAGCTGACATGGTTTGGTTCAGGGGTGCTTTATAGCTTCCTGGTCAATGACGTCACCCGCCTACGACGTCTCGTCACGCCATTGGACTGATTTAACGAGTGCTTCATGACGTGTTCACGCAGGAGGGTTCCCGCAGCCTTGACGCAGCGCGAGTTCCCTTGAAAGGGAACTAACAGATACAATAGGTGCCTCAGCCCCTTCGGGGCTTGGCCACTAATAAGAAAACTAACAGATACAATAGGTGCCTCAGCCCCTTCGGGGCTTGGCCCCTAATAATAAGAAAACTAACAGATACAATAGGTGCCTCAGCCCCTTCGGGGCTTGGCCCCTAATAAGAAAACTAACAGATACAATAGGTGCCTCAGCCCTTTTGGGGCTTGGCCCCTAATAAAACTAAAAGATACAATAGGTGGCTCAGCCCCTTCGGGGCTTGGCCCCTAAAAATACAAACTAAGCTTTTTAGTCCCATATCCTGTTAATCATTTTTGGGAGACGCATGGTCATAGCATTTAGCTTAGCCTTGAAATCTAAATTTTAAACTGTGATCATACAGTCCTATTTTTCCCAAATTTGCTTTTCATAAACAAGTGCATCGACTTGCCCTTTTATATAAAATCACATGTTTTCCGATTGTTTACAAACTTAGAATTTTCTTTCTGTTGTTTGCTCATTTTTAACCACGTGTTGCTCGTTTGTTTCAAAAAGGCCATGCAACAATGGAGAAAATATGCTGACTTTAAAACTTGAGGCTCAAATTTACAGCTCTTCATCGAGTACCAGAATATAATTTGGAAGATGTTTTCCAATTTAGGTTTCGTTTCTCGTTGCGTAGGCAAACAAGGATATCTTTAAAATCTATTAACAAGGGTTCCCTATCAGGGAACTCGAGCTGCGTGACAACACAGGAACGCCCCTGGGAACGTTTGGGAACGCCCCTGCGTGAGTGCGTCATGAAGCACGTATGAAATCAGTACAATGGCGAGGCGGAACGTCATAGGCGGGTGACGTCATCGACCAGGAAACTATATAAGCACCCCAAAACACAAGCGCGTCAGCTTCTGAGTCTTCAGCAAGCGCTCTGTGTGTGAATATATCAGTCTGTGTCTCAAAGTGTTTTTGTCTGTCCTTAGAAATTGCTAGGCAGGAGTTTTTCACATATAAAAAAACTATAAAGAGACGATATATATATATATATAATATGGCGAGCGAACAGCAGTTCAGAAAGTGTGTTCATCCCTGCCCACGTTATATCACGGGTGAGGACACTCACAATCTGGGTGTTGTTTGTATGGGAGTGCAGCATGCCCAGTCAGCTCTCGAGGGAGCTGGTTGCGAGCATTGCGAGCGTATGTCAATGAAAACGCTCCGCTCCCGCCGAGCCCTCTTCGAGGAGAGTGGTTCGGTGCGCGCTCCCCGCGGCTCGGGTCCCGCTGCTGCCGAGGCACAGCGGAGGCTTCAATCGTGGGGATCGCAAATGGATCTATCAGAGGGGATTGAGACGGGCTCTGCCTTATCTCAGCCTTTACCTGGTAGATCCAGTGCCTCAGATCCGGGTGTGGAAGCACGCGCTGCGGTTTCTTCCCCCCAGGCTGAGGCACCATCACTTCAATTATCCAGTTCTGAGGATCTGGATGTTGAAAGTATTGATACAGCAGAGACTGGGGACTCGTCACTTCAGTCTCCTGCTAGTGAGGAGCTTATGGAGGTGCTCACTCATGCTGTAGAAAAATTAAGCATCGAGTGGCTAGCTGATAGACAGGAATCTCGTTCAAAAAGTAAACTAGATGAAAGATTTCTGCCGTCTCGTGCTGCACCTCCACGCCGGTGTCTTCCATTCTTTCCTGACCTCCACACCGAGGTGTCGAGGTCATGGAAAAGACCAGTGTCATCCAGAATATTTAGCCAGCAAACATCTGTTTATTCAAATATTTCTGGGGCTAAGAATTATGGTTATGGGGCGATGCCTAAGGCTGAAGAAACGCTAGCGAGCCATCTATCTCCAGATACGGCATCGTCATTTAAGACACCGGCATTGCCCACAAAGCCATTAAGAAATACCTCGGCTTTGGTGGGCAAAGTTTACTCGGCGTCAGGTCAAGCGGCAGCATGCTTACATACTATTTCGATATTACAAGCATATCAAGCAGACCTTTTAAAAGATATGAGTGAGGGGGATGAAATGTTGAATTCGGTTCAACTCAGTGAATTCGGTCATCGAGAGGTTTCAGGAAGAGAAAAAGCAGGCGGCGGCGCTCCAGAAATTTCTCCCCCTCCGTGTTCATGTCTCCGGGGCTGCTGGGCGGGAGCAGCCCTGGCCGTCGAGTAGCTCCTCACACCGGGCGCAACAGAAAAGGAGTGTCGCATCTCGTGCTCCTCCCCAGCAAGACTGGGCCGAGGCGCGGCGCTCTCAGACTAGGTCTTCCAGGGGCAAGGCCGATCTGAGGACAGTTATTGTCGCCAGGAAGGCTTCGTCGAAGAAGAAGCCCTGACACCAGAAACGTCAGGGTACTGAGGGTGGTCCCCACCAAGAGAGAAAGGTGTTCGCTGCAGTACACAGCGCCCGTTCTCTCTCGGTGCCCTCAGGGGCCCGTTCTGCCAACCCCGCCTGCGTGCCGGGGCGTAGACGGTCCCAGCGAGCGCTTCCCGAGTGACGCTCCCCCGCTCTGAGGAGCGGTTTAGAGTGGTCAGACCAGTTGTTCCCTGCCGGTGCGCCGTTACAGGGCACTGTGTCTGCCACTCAAAATATTCGAGAGGCCAGTCTCGAGAGACTGGTACCCTTAGTAGAATTTTTGGCAGAGTGGAAAAGCCTTCCAAATGTATCTTATTGGGTCCTGCAGACTATCGAGAATGGGTACGCGATTCAGTTCAGATCACGCCCGCCTCGCTTCAGAGGGGTTCTGCCCACAGTGGTGGGCCCCAAGCAGGCTCTGGTTATGGAACAGGAGGTGAAAACTCTCCTGCTGAAGGAGGCTATAGAACGAGTTCTTCCTCCCAGCAGAGAGTTGGGTTATTACAGCCGATATTTCATCGTTCCAAAGAAGGATGGGGGGTTGCGTCCAATTTTAGATCTGCGCCTGTTAAATCGCTCAGTAGGGAAGCTCAAATTCAAAATGCCTACTCTCAAACAGATCGTGTCACAGAACTGGTTTGTCACGATAGATCTAAAGGACGCGTACTTCAACATTTCCATCCTTCCACAACACAGGAAGTTCCTGAGGTTCGCTTTCGGGGGGGCGAAGCGTACCAGTAACGGTTCTTCCGTTCGGCCTAGCACTGTCTCCCCGAACTTTCACGAAATGTATGGATGTAGGTCTGGCTCCGCTGCGACTCCAGGGCATCCGCATTTTAAACTATATCGACGATTGGTTGATTCTGGCTCAATCGGAGCATCAGGCGATTCGGCATCGAGATGTCGTTCTCGCCCATATCAAAAAGTTGGGATTGAGGCTCAACGCCGAGAAGAGTGTGCTTTCTCCAGTACAGAGGACCACTTTTCTGGGCGTGGTTTGGGATTCGACGACGATGCAGGCACGTCTGTCTCCTGCTCGTATAGTTTTGATTCTATTAGCCGTCAAACAGGCAAAGCTAGGCCAGTCACTCACTGTTAAATAATATCAGAGGATTCTGGGTCTGATGGCAGCAGCGTCCAACGTTATACCTTGCGGCTTGCTGTACATGAGACCACTGCAGTGGTGGCTCAGGACCAAGGGGTACTTCCCGAGGGGAAACCCGCTCAGCAAGATCAGGGTCAATCGACGGTGTCTCCGTGCTCTGGCTATGTGGAAAGAACCTTGGTTCCTGTCCCTAGGTCCTGTGTTGGGGGCTCCGTGTCGTTGTGTAACACTAACGACGGGCGCCTCTCTCACAGGTTGGGGGGCGATCATGAGTGGTTGCTCGGCCCAGGGTCTGTGGCAGGACCATCATCTTCATTGGCACATAAATTGTCTAGAAATGATGACGGTGTTTCAGGCTCTGAAACACTTCCTCCCAGACCTGAGAGGTCACCATGTTCTTGTCCGGTCAGACAACACATCGGTGGTCTCTTATATAAACCATCAGGGGGGTCTGCGTTCGCGCCCGTTATACAATCTGGCTCACCAGATCCTTCTATGGTCCCAGGGGAAGCTTCTTTCACTGAGGGCGATTTATATCCCAGGGTATTTGAATCAGGGGGCAGACATCCTGTCGATGCAGGGGCTGAGGCCCGGGGAGTGGAGACTCCACCCCGAGGTGGTGGAGCTCCTATGGAAACATTTCGGTCGTACCGAGGTAGACCTATTTGCATCCAGGGAAACATCACACTGCCAACTGTGGTTTTCCCTAAGTCCTCCAGCCCCTCTGGGGTTGGACGCGATGGTACAGGAGTGGCCGAGGTCACGCCTGTACGCATTTCCCCCGATTGCTCTGCTCCCAGGAGTTCTGGAGAGGGTTCGCCGGGACGGGGTCAGTCTACTGTTGGTAGCCCCGTACTGGCCGGCCCGAGTTTGGTTTGCGGACCTAATTTCTCTCCTCGACGGCTCTCCTCTGGAGATTCCGATGAGGAGGGACCTTCTCTCTCAGGCGAGCGGGTCGATACTTCACCCCCGCCCAGATCTATGGAGGTTGTGCGCTTGGCCTCTGAGGGGGCCCAGCTCATAGAATCTGGTCTCTCGACTGAGGTCGTGGAGACCATCCTCCACTCCAGAGCTCCGGCCACTAGGAAATTATATGCCTTGAGGTGGAAAATGTTCACCTTTTGGTGTGGAGAACACCAGCTGGACCCAGTTAACTGCCCGGTGGGTGCAGTGCTGGAATTCCTTCAGGAGCGTTTCTCCACAGGGTTATCCCACTCCACACTGAAGGTGTATGTGGCGGCCTTATCTGCTTACCACGTCCCTTTGAGTGGTGCTTCTCTCGGGAGACACCCACTTGTAACCCGTTTCCTTCGTGGCATTCTGAGGCTGAGGCCAGCAGTTCGCACGAGGGTGCCGACCTGGGACCTGGCGGTTGTTCTAGAAGGTCTCTCTCTAGCACCGTTCGAGCCCATTGAAGAAGTTTCGGAGAAATTCCTGACTCTTAAAACTATCTTTCTTCTGGCTATATCTTCATCAAAAAGAATAGGAGATATCCAAGCTCTGTCGGTCTCTCCCTCGTGCTTGGAATTTGCACCAGGCATGGTGAAGGCTTTCCTCCTCCCTAGGCCGGGATACGTTCCCAAGGTACCAACCAATGTGGTCAGGCCTATTGTACTGCAGGCTTTCTGTCCTCCTCCATTTCTGACGTCGGACCAAGAGAGAAAAAATAGAAAAGAACCACCGCTCATCCGTCAAAAATGTCTTGTAGAGAGGTGCTGCTACATTAAATCATCAGGAATTGTAAAAATACAGCAGCCGCACACTCAAAACACTGTACAAAATCAATTTTAATAGCAAGCTTTCGGTCTTCCGACCTTCTTCAGGCATACAAACAAAGTGAATGTGGCCATACAAAAAGGCCCTTGTCAATCACCTCTCCTGATTGCATGATGCCAGACACCTGTGTTTACATGACGTCGGACCAAGAGAAACTAAATCTGCTTGCCCTGTTAGGGCCCTAGATGCGTACGTCCACAGAGCTGCCCTGTTGAGAAAGAGTGAACAGCTATTTGTTTGCTTTGAACCCCCTAAGAAGGGCTGTCCAGTATCTAAGCAGAGGTTGAGCAAGTGGGTGGTCGAGGCCATCTCACTAGATGTTCAAACCTCAAGTTGATTTTAAAATCCCAATACTTTGCTGGATAAGACGTTGCTCGCTTGTGATGCGAGATCACGGAGGCTGGTCACCACTTTGTAAGGCCGTCTAACTCGATCCAATGGCGGTAATCGAATTAGCGGTGAAGGTCTTTGCGTGTTACTGTCTTTCCTCGCGGCAAAGTATCTTTGGTTAAATGCAATACATTTTCTCATATGTATATTTCTAAACTTCCTAAGAACTTTATTACCTTTTGGTTTACTTCTTTGGGAATGAGACATTTGTACCAGTCGCACCGAGACATTTCAAATAATACCAAACATGTATAAACCTTGATGATAATCATTCACATTAAACCATTTAGATTCTTGTGTGAGTTTGGGAGATCTCTGCCAGGATGAAGAATGGGGGGGAGAAATGTAGATTAGGATGAGGGAGGTGAGACCTTCGTCTCAATAGTGCATGAGGGGGAGTTCAAATGTTAATTTCATTTGTTTTCTCAGAGAGTGGCCCTCTCTTAAAGTCCTTCCAGTTTTTCCAGTCTTACATTATCGGTTTTGTCACCTTTTATGTTTTATTAACTTTTTTGTTTTAGAATTGTTCTACCATTTAAATTTATCTGAAAACATCTCAGGTTATGACTGTAACCATGCTTCCTTGAGAAGGGGAACGAGGCACTGCGTTTTGGTATGACGCTATTGGGATGCCAACAAGGATAACCAGGGCTTTTAAGAATGGGGCAAGGGATCCTGCTTTAATACCCGCAATGGTTGAGGAGGGAACACCTTACTCAGTCCTAAGACTCTTAACGCTCTGGCCCTGTCCTCAGACTGTGGTGGGCCAGAACCCTCAGAGGCTTTAGGGTGGTATCTAGATCGTCGCAGGATGTATTTCCTGAGCGCCACTAATTGAGCATTTGCCTCTCTAAACTTTCCGACGAAAAAGCTATTAGGGCGAGACCGGGGCATCTAGGAGAAAACTATCCTCTCTTTCCCTGATGTCCGCTGATTATGGCCTGACCGAAAGCACTCGTCCAACCTATGAGCGACTTCCCGTTTCTCACACCCCCAAGCCAGATCCAATCTGGCCGGTAGCACCTGACTGCTGATCGATTACTCCTGTTTGATCGATTGCTCTTGTCTGCCTTGCTGCTGGTCTGCGTCTGTAATCTCCATATAGTTTTCTGTTTGAATCTCTATTTACTATCATTCCTTGCTGTTCTTATTTGCTAAATTTAACTTATTCATCAACATATTAGATATTGTCTAATATTGCCTATCAAGATCTGACATCGCTAGCTTTTATCTAAATCATTATCGCTAGCATAACACGCTAGTATTTCGCTAGGCCATTCGTGCTTGCAGTCTTTTTTATCTTTCTTTTTGCGCACTCACGCCTTTTACGGGTCTATCAAGCAACTGAGGTAAGTAGAATCAGTCAACCAACACGGTGAGTAATGTCTTCTCCTGTAATTGTCACTTGCACTTCATGTCACATGTATAGTATAGCATTCTCTGTCAGCATTGAAGGATTTACATGTGATAAATGCAGGGAGACAATCAGGCTGACGGAGAAGATTTCAGAACTAGAGACACGCATCCAAACTCTAATCGAGGATGGTAAGAGTGCAAGGGCTTGAGATACTTCTTTGCATGCGACTAGCTGAGTGAACTCTGTACATTGTTCGGTTCCGGCTGTAGAGCCCGTGCAGCAGGGCAACTGAGTGACTGTGAGATGCTGTAGTTGTGGGACAAAATACCGCTCTTCCATTCCGATTACAACATTAAACAGGTAATCCCCTGTTTGCCGGGAGCCAAAGCGCCTGACATCAAGGCAAATTTAAAAGTGCTGGCAAATGCTAATTGTAAATTCTCTAAGATTATTATTCACATTGGCACTAATGATGTTCGACTTCGCCAGTCAGAGATCACCAAAATTAATGTAAAAGAGGTGTGTGAACTCGCAAGTACGATGTCAGGCTCTGTAATTTGCTCTGGCCCCCTTCCTGTTCACCGGAGTGATGACATACTTAGTAGACTGTCCTCACTCAATGGCTGGCTGTCTAAGTGGTGTCTGCAAAATAATACAGAATTCATAGACAATTGGAAAGGTTTTTGGGGCAGATCTGACCTGTTGGAAAGTGATGGTATTCATCCCTCCTGGGACGGTGCTGCTCTTCTCTCTAGTAATATGGCATATAGTCTTAGAGCTCAAACATGGCAATCTGGTGCTCAGGTCAGGAAGCAGACAGACTGGCTAAACCGACCGTCTGCTAGCTGTCTTACGTCACTGAGGTCAGATAAATCCCATCACATAGAGACTTTTTCACTTAGATATCATCATATAGAGAATGTGTCTGTTCCTCGATTTAGGACATACAAAAAACTCCCAAACCCATTTAAGGGTAAAAATTTAATTGATGTTTAACAAATAAAAAGCAGATACAATACGGATGAACAAATGATAAAGCTCGGGTTGCTGAATATTCGATCCCTTACTTCAAAAGCACTTATTGTTAATATGATTACAGATTATAACCTTGATGTGCTGGCAAGAAAGCTGGCTAAAACCAGATGTTTACATTACTTTAAATGAATCCACCCCGCAAGATTACTTTTATAAACATGAGCCTCGTCTGATAGGCAAAGGGGGAGGTGTTGCTGTAATTTATAGTAATATCTTCAGAATTACTTTAACATTTCATGTCAAGAGAGGACAATTGCGTACAGACAGTCCTTCAAAGCATCTGGATCTGCTTATTTTTCAACCCTATTAGAAGAAAATAAACAAAAAACCCTAGGTATTTATTTGAAACAGTGGCTAAATTAACGAGAAATAAAGCTTCAACCCCAGACGTTTCCAAGCAGCACAGCAGTAATGACTTTATAAACTTCTTTACTTACAAGATTGATAATATCAGGGAGAAAATTATAACTATGCAACCATCTACTACAGTATCTCATCAGCCAGTGCATTGGATTCTTCCGCAGGAAAAATTTGATTAATTTATTGCTATAGGAAAGGAATAATTTTCTAAAGTCGTTAAATCATCTAAATCAGCAACATGTATGTTAGACCCTATACCGACTAAGCTATTGAAAGAGATGCTTCCAGATGTCATAGATCCTCTTCTTAATATCATTAATTTATCTCTGTCATTAGGATACGTAACAAAAACTTTTAAGCTAGCTATGATTAAACTTGATCCTACAAAATTAGTCAATTACAGGCCAATCTCGAATCTACATTTTCTGTCAAAGATACTAGAAAAGGCAGTATCCTCACAACTATGTTCCTTTTTAGAAAGAAATGGTATCTGCGAGGATTTCCAGTCAGGATTTAGACCGTACCATAGTACTGAGACAGCTCTCATCAGAGTCAAAAATGATTTGCTCTTATCGTCCGATCGTGGTTGTATCTCTCTATTAGTGTTACTCGATCTTAGTGCTGCATTTGATACCATTGACCACAACATTCTTTTAAATAGACTTGAAAATTATGTTGGCATTAGTGTAATTGCATTAGCATGGTTTAAATCATACTTATCTGACCGTTATCAGTTTGTAACAGTAAATGAAGAGATGTCTTATCGATCAAAAGTTCAGTATGGCATACCACAAGGCTCAGTACTAGGACCGTTGCTGTACACTCTGTACATGCTACCCTTAGGAGATATCATTAGGAAGCATGGCATTAGTTTTCACTGTTATGCTGATGATATTCAGCTCTATATTTCTTCAAGCTCTGACGAAACTTACCAATTCACAAAATTAACAGATTGCATAGCTGAAATAAAAAACTGGATGACTAGTAACTTCCTACTACTTAATTCTGAAAAAACAGACATTCTAATTATGGGACAAAAAACTTCCTCACATACTAACCTATAATACTGTCTAACACTTGATGGCTGCTCTGTCAAGTCTTCGTCGTTGGTTAGGAACCTGGGTGTGCTCTTTGATACTAATCTTTCATTTGAAAGTCACGTGTCTAGTATCTGTGAAATCTAATTTTTCAATCTTAAAAATATATCTTAATTACGTCATATGCTCTCAATGACAAATGCGGAACAATTAGTTCATGCGTTCATGACATCAAGGCTAGATTATTGTAATGCTATTATGGGTGGTTGCCCTGCATGCTTAATAAACAAACTACAGCTGGTCCAAAACAGCAGCTAGAGTTCTTACTAGAACCAGGAAGTATGACCATATTAGCCCGGTTCTGTCAACACTGCATTTGCTCCCTATTATACATCATATAAATTTTAAAATATTGCTGATTACTTACAAAGCACTAAATGGTTTAGCTCCCCAGTACTTGAGCGAGCTCTTAACGCAATATAGTCCGTCACGTCTATAGCAATCTCAAAATTCCAGCCAGTTGATAATACCTAGAATATCAAAATCGGCTCCTGGGGGTAGATCCTTTTTCTATTTAGCACCAAAACTTTGGAACAGTCTTCCTAACATTGTCTGGGAAGCAGATACACTCTGTCAGTTCAAAGACAACTCTTTGACCTTGCATATACATAACACATTATAGACTTCTATAATTCAATGTTAGGCTGCATAGATTAGGTCAGCCGTAACCGGGAACACTTCCCATAAATCCTGATGCCCTTGTTACATCATAAGAAGGATGGCGTCTACACTAATATTAGTTTGTCTGTTTATCCCGAGGTTTACCGCAGTCCACCGGATCCAGGCCGCATCCGAATCTGATGAAGGCCCTGCGCCTGGACCCTTTACCTCTGTACAGATAAAACTTTGTCTGGAAAATTCCGGTTCACGTGGCTACGTGGAAGTGATAAAGAATTATTGTACCTTGGAACCTATTTCATGGTTTGCGTTCTCGAGTTACCAGGCACTGTTTTTTGCAAATGAGTGGCCCGATAGCACTAAGGGTTTTCTGTTAGAATGGAGTTGTGTTAGCAGCCCCTAAGTTAATAACTAATGTAGTTACAGTAGTGAATCAATCAAAACTAACTTTAGCTAGACAATAACTTTATTCTAGAGCTGCTGTAAAGCCAAAACTATCTGTTACTTTAATTTACTATTATCACTGTAAAGCTGCTTTAAAACGATCTATATTGTTAAAAGCACTATATAAATGAAGGTGACTTGACTGCTGCAGATTCACTTTGGGGTTGATAGTGTTGCCATTAAAACGCATAAATTTGAATCACAAACCGGCCATGATGTCGAAAATTTCTTGTATGTGGGGCTGGCAGGTTTAGAGTACAAATACTATCCTCTGCATCTACAACCACATCTGCCTCCTCTTTACTGGATGGTTCCAGCAACATGCTATCTGCTGGATCGGATGACTCGAGAGACAACACATCCAGATCCAACAGATCGCTCGAGTCTGTGACCGAGGAGCGTGAAAGACCAAGTGTTTCTCGAACTCCTCCGCTAGCTTGACCTGCGATCCTCAAGAATGAAGCCTCCGCTGTGCCTCGGCAACATGCGGGGCCTGAGCTGCAAGGCACAGACACTTGTTCTTCATCCCTCGAAACTAAGGACGAAAGCAAACAGAGCTTTCTTATTGAGAATTTCTCACAATGAGCACATTCAGAACCCTCGAGAATATAACATTCGTACTCCTCACCTAGACAATAAATGCACAGTTTGTGTGTTTTCTCAGGGACAGGGACAGGGAAGCACCCACTTCCTGAAACACTTGCTAGGGATTTGCCGTTCTGGATACTGCCTCACCACACGAAAAATAAAAAAACCTCATACTTCAGGGCTCTCTGTTTATGACTTCAGAGCTGTCGCCAGCCAATGAAATAGGACGTGTTTTAGACACCGGTCATGCTGTTGGTGTCCCAATAGTAGCGTCGATCCAAGATGCAGTGTAGAGCTCCAATTCAAAAGGGAACCAAGTTCCCTATAGAGTGAAAACATGTCCTTATTAACTAGATCTTTTTCAAGGGCAAAATTGTGTAACATTGTCTATGCCAAGTATAATTTTCTGACTATTCAAAAGTTTTAATTAAGAGAAAGTAAATACTTAATTCCTCTCTAATAACACAAATTGACCATTGTCTTTGGACAAATGAGAAAATAGTTATTTGGGTGCAGACAGCAACCATTTGCCCTTTTTCACCATGAGAGAGGATCTCTCTAGCCATTTGCTGAAAATCGACTGATGCTCTGTGTTTCTTTGAATCAGGGTGGCTTACTTTCTCACAGTTGGGCTGTCAATCCGAGAGCTCTGTTGCTTCTCTCCTCTTTCCTGCTTTCAGCAGGGATTGATGCTGGGTAACTATGGCAACAAGTAATTTTAGACTTCATTATTCAGTGTTTCCTTTTGTTTTCACAAAATTTGCTTTCTCTGAGGAACTTGACATAAAAGTTTTTAAACTGGTTAGATTCCTAAACAATTTTATCTTGTTGCTTCAAGAAAAAATATTTTAAATAATTGTCTTAACTAAAGTTGCTCATTTAGATATATTTTGTCATGTTTTATGTGTCTAGAAACATCAATATTTTTATACCGTCTTCTTAATTAATCAGACATTCCAAAGTCCTAATTTGAAAACAACAGGGTAATTTTGACTTCTAGTTAAATTAAAAACTTTCTGCTGCTTTTGTTTGTGTACTTAATCTTAATTATAAATTGAAAGCTATGCCTATTTCTCATAAAGCCCTGGTAAAGCATGTTTGTTATCGAGTATGTCATTGCAAAGCTTTGCAGGATGACCTCTTGGCAACAGGACTGACTGTGACAGAGCTGTTAGTGGGCGGTAATTAGGAATCATGGGGGCGAGTAGCGGCTGTGAACATGAGTATACACACACAGATGTAGCGTACTAAAGGCACAGATGCCAGATCCTAAATTGATTCTTAATGATCAGACTATGATGTCATCTCTATTAACCACCAAACTGTTGAGTGAGGTGAGCACTGATGATCAGTGCTCTTTAACGAGCAGACAGTGCATGATTTCAAAGAAAAAGTATAACACTAAATGATTTATGATATGGAAATATTGATAATGTATTATTATTAATATTATTAATTAAAACTGATGAATTTAATCCTACATCAGTTAATACAGTTTTTAGATTAAATGCAGGTTAGGTGATTGGTGGTTGAAAGTCTCTTCACATCCTGATAGCAATCACCAAGTTAAGTGGTCTAAATGTATTTATATATTTTTTTGTGATTCGAATTTATGCGTTTCAATGCATACACTATCAACGCTGAAGTGAATCTGCAGCAGTTAGTTGGTACAAGTCAGTGATCTTTAAGTTGTTTATTTTAATTATTATTGTAATGTTATGTGCTATGAGACATGAGGTAGTTTAACGCCGTCTCTTGTGATGCTTTTGTTTGCTCCTTGCTGTTCGAGTTCGTATGTTTTGGAGTGGCTTTGTTGAGCACTCTGAAGGGAGGGTGAGATATTACGCTTTAAAAAGCATAATAGCCTCTTCAAAAAATACCTACCCTACTTTTAAATTACCTACCTTACCTTTCCAATTGCGAAAAGGCTAGCAATAGCAAATTAGCTATTCAAAACAAAATTAAATGCAATTAGCTGCATTTATTTGATGATGAAAAAAACAGTAAAACAGCAATTTTATTATGGCAATTTAAAATAACTGTTTTCTATTTTAATATGAATAGTTTTAACCTTTATTGAAATAGAAATATTTTGTAATATTATAAATGTCTTTAATGTCATTTTTAAACTAATTAATGTGTTCTTGCTGAATAAAAGTATTATTTAAAAAAAACAATCTTATACTTGCCTAAAATATTAAGCAACAAAAAACGTTTTTAACATTAATTATCACAGGAAATATAGAAAAAAATTTAGGAGCGTTATTTTAATTTCACAATCTTACTGTTGTTACTGTATCTTTCATCAAATAAATGTAGTTTTGGTGAGCATAAAATATTTCTTTCAAAAACAAACAAAATCCTAAGTATTCCAAACTTGACACATAGTGTGCATTTAATATACCAAGTTCTGTCATGAAATTCTAGATGGCGCAGGCTGATTGTTCTTTAAAGCGACCTGATGGTGTTTACATCGTTAACTACATGGCACAAGCCGATTGGTTTATGTCACATCTGCAGCCACTGAGCTTGCTGCTAAAAATTTAAATAGCTGGTTAGCGTTCACTATAGCAGTTTGCAGCACGCTTTCAGAGTTCCTTTGAAACTAACAGCTAGATAAATTAACGTTCTTTTACACCTTATCTCGGTGCAATATTGCGCTCATTGTCTTTTGATTTCTAAACTAGCATTTTTTTTACTGTCTTGAATTCAAAATAGGAGTAAATTTCTAAGCATATAAGCAGCAGCTTTTACATTATCATATCTATATAGCAGCAGCAGCAGCAAGCGTTTTTTTTTTAGTCGATGTGAGAATACAGCTTCAAAGAATAGCAGATTTAAGAATAGTTCAAGTGAATTAGTCATTCGCGCACCTACATTTTCGAATGCGGATCACCATTCGTATTAGCTCGAAACCCAATGACGCTTTCAATATTTTCTAAGGGCATTGTTCCATTCTATGTTAAATGTGTGTGCAAGCTGATTTATTTTTGTGGTGCTTTGTAAATGCAATGTAGGCTACAATACAATTTCTGTGCAGCAGTACACAGACCATTTCAACAGATGTGTCCAAATTCAGAGGCTGCATCATTCAAAGGCCGAATGCAGCGGCGTTATGAAGGCTGTTCCAATTTGATGGCTCCTTCAAATGTGGCCTTCTTTTCAGTCAAAGAATAATACAACAGATGGGTCCTAGTTTGCGGCCCAGACTATGTCAAGATTCATTGCATGCTTGTCAGTGTTAGTTTTGTTGCCGAATAACTTTCGACAATGACATTTTTTCACTGATGAAAATGAGATAACTAAATAAAAAACAGTTTTGAATGACAAAAACTATGATGAAAATCGTCTCCGGTTACTTGCGGAACCTTGGTTCTCAGAGAGGAGGGAACGAGACATTGCAAATATACTCTATGGGGTTATCCCCCTCCTATAAATACTGAAGCCTGATTGCGTTGTGGTAAAATTTCCACGCTGTGTTGTTACCTAGTATTACCATTACTTATAATATATATATATATATATATATATATATATATATATATATATATATGTGTGTCAGGTAGGTCCTTTATGGTGTCATGGAGGGGTGAGGTGTCTAAGGCCCCATCCACACTACTACGTTTTAGTTTAGAAACGCAGAACTTTTGCTACGTTTGCACCTCCCGTCCACACTAAAACGGCAAAAACGAAGACCTAAAACGGAGAAGTTTAGAAACGCTGCCGACCCCGTTTTGCGTTTTGAATCTCCGGAGGGCGTTTTAGTGTAGACGGGTCAAAACGGAGGACTTTAGAAACGATGACGCAGAGGCTCACGCTCGGCTCTCTGATTGGATGTCATACAATGGAAGAAAACGCACAACAACAGCCTGGACTACCAGTTACGTTAGTGCAGGTAAATTCTGCATTTCACAACGCTATAACTGCCTACATGCGCCGGAACCAAGCTTTTATTCCAGCGATCTGTGACAGTTGCCGTGTGCAGCGGAGCGGCGGAATCAACCGTAGCCGACATGGAGCGTCGGTTTTGGGTTAAGCCGGGAAGAACCAGCGCATGGTGGGACAATTTTATCAATGAAGTTGTAGTTCCTGAAGAATGGTGCGAAAACTTTTGAATGTCCAGATCGGCACTTATCAACCTCAGTGAAATCTGAGGAATAGTCAATCTGTTTCCTGTTTACACCGGCACGCGCATGCCCAGTGTAGGTGAATGGTGACGTGATCCGCGTTTTCAGTCGTTTTAATGTGGACGGAGATCAGTTCTAATACGCAGCTAAAACGCTGGTGTGGAGGGAGATCGTATTCGTTTTAATTCTCTGTTTCTAAACTAAAACGCAGTAGTGTGGATGGGGCCTAAGTCGCAACATCTAGCGACGGGGGTACATCAGGGCTCAGTGCTTAGACCACTTCTCATCTCCATCTACATGTCATCACTAGGATCTGTCATTCAGAAACATGTTTTTTCCTATCACTGTTATGCTGACAACACACAACTCTACCTCTCATTCCAACCAGAGAATTTGACAGTAGCTGCTCGCATCACAGCATGCCTGACAAACATTTCTTGCAGGATGAAGGACCACCAGCTTCAACTAAACCTTGCGAAGATAGAGCTGCTTGTGGTACCGGCCAACCCAAGATTACATCACAACTTCTCCATTCAGCTAGGTTTGTCATCCATAACTCCATCAAGGTCAGCCAGAAACCTTGGAGTAGTGATTGATGAGCAGTTAAGCTTCACAGACCAAATTGCTACAGTAGAACTGCCCGGTCCTGCAGATTTGCCTTATACAACATCAGGAGGATCAGGTCCTTCCTATCGGAGAATGCTACACAACTCCTTGCCCAAGCGCTTGCTCTAACCAGACTTGACCATTGTAATGCTCTCTTGGCAGGCCTTCCAGCTTGCACTGTCAAACCTCTGCAACTGATACAGAATGCTGCAGCTAAAAAGCAGAAGAGAGCACGTCACTCCTCTCCTCACAAAATTGCACTGGTTGCCAATTGCCGCTCAAATTCAAGGCACTGATGCTTGCCAATAGAACAAACACTGGCTCTTCTCCCTTTTACTAAACTCCATACTTATGTGCCATCCGCATTCTGCAAGTGAACAGCGTCTCGTGGTGCCATCTCAAAGAGGCACAAAATCAATTTTACAGCCCTTCACCTGGACTGTTCCCTGCTGGTGGAATGACCTGCCTTACTCAAACCAAGCTGCTGAGTCCGTAGCCATTTTCAAGAAACGGCAACACTTGATCCATTAATACTAACACTTTTTTTCTATTCTATAGCTATTAAAAAAATTAAATGTACTACATTAGACTAAACTGGGAATGGTCACAGCACTTGCATGTTGTTGCCCAAGTGTTAGTTTAATTGTTTTTATTGCTCCTCATTTGTCGCTTTGGATAAAAACGTCTGCTAAATCATCTGCTGAATGATTAAATGTAAATATATACATACACACACACACACATATACATATATATATATATATATATATATATATATATATATCATATCATATCATATCATATCATATTCATACTTTGGATAATTTATCAGATGACCTGAATGAGATGAATACAATGATGAGGGAAAAAAATATTTAGAGCATTTAGCTTGAGAGTTGCGGTTGATGCAGCTCCGAGGAAGATCGAGATATTCAAGTGTGCAATTTTCTCTTTCTCTCTTGTGACAAGCTGCAAATCCCTTTTGGAAGGCATGTTGAGTCGAAAAGTACCCTTCAGGAAGGATTCATTAATATTCATGATTCTTTAGAACTGTGAAGACTGTATTTACAAGAACCTTTTCTAATAATGACAACATAATAACCTGGTTTTAATTCAGTTTATTGAACAAAATATCATACGTCTTGGATATACATATATACAAATATTACATTGATAAAACATCACTCTGACAACCACTATTCAATGCGCTTAACGCTTTAAAGGGGTGGTAAAACACGATTTCACTTTTCTAACTTTAGTTAGTGTGTAATGTTGCTGTTTGAGCATTAACAACATCTGCAAAGTTACAACACACAAAGTTCAAAGCAAAGGGAGATATTTGCTTTTAAAGAAATCAATTTCTAAGAACTACAGCAAACGGCCGGTAGGGACTACACGACATTCCTCCAGGGTTGCTGACATAACTAACCCCAATATTTACATAAACCCCTCCTCCGAGAATACTAAATAAGGGGGGTGAGGCCATTTTTTATTGCTTTGGAGAAGAGTTGTTGTGGTAAGGTAGGCTGGAGTGTTGTTGCCGCAATGCCGTCGAAACGCTGTTAGAAATTGCAGGTCCACTTTGTTCAGCCTTCCTAGGGACGGGGGAGTTAGGGATCAATGGTTAAAATTAATTTTTAACTCGGCCCCTCATAATTATTACCCAAATTTCGCTCTCTGTGCTGCACATTTTACAGAGGAAAGCTTCCACAATCATCGCAAGTTCAATGCAGGATTCGCTTGTCCTGAAAAATGGAGCAGTTCCAACTTTAAGAAAAGAAGCTGTTGTTTACGTGCCACAACCTGTAAGTATGATTTTTTTTTTTCGTCGATGTTTTCCTGTAATAGTTTGTACTGTAAATTGTATGTTGTAGCAAGGAAGTAAACAAATGACAACGCTGTTTGGCTCTGCAAACCAGTTTGTTAAATATTCATTCATACTTAACGCTATCCGACAAACACCTAACGTTACAAACTATTTTTAGATCTCAACAGCGAACTTGGAATTAGTGTAAATTGTTATTTGATTAGAGCTTTTATGTATTGTTTATCTACATGCTTGTTTATCTAGAGGCATGCTAAACATGGTTCTGTGTTTGATTTGGCTACTGTAACGTTAGTAAAGCCAGTGTTTAGTGTTTGTTTTGGGTTAATAGTTCTGGCGACAGATATTTGGGTCCGATTCTGGCTCAAATTGGTAGTTTTATTGACGCCATTGTTTACAATACACCAAAGCACAAACTACCGGTAAAGGTAAGGGGCGTGACATTTTCGAAAAACGTGCACTAGATGGTTAGCGAATCACAACACACTGGGCCAGCTAACCAATCTGAGTCCATTGCGTATTTTTGAGGGACTGGCTTTATGGAACCCGGAAACCATCAGACCGTTTTTACAAGGAGGGACAGCGCAGTGTAGAATAAAGGTAAAATATATGAAAAATAATGCATTTTTTTTTAAATCGAAGCATGAACACGTTACAGTGCACCCCACAAACACAATCAAGCCTTCGAAAAAATGTGTATTACCACCCCTTTGAAAAATGTCAAATATACATCACCAATTTCCAAAAATCTGAATATAGAACACAAAAAATAAGAATTTCACCTGGAAAGACGTACTCTCTCAGCACAAGTTTTCATTGTTAAAAAAAAACACAACTATGCAATTTTTGCAGTTTTTAAGCAGGTATGAAATATACCTGAATTGACCTCCCTCAAAAGGTATTATAATGTGTTGTTCTATGCAAGAGCGAGACACAGAACAAATATAAAAAGCAGTGGCTCTGATCCTGGTGACTTCCTGTCATCAACAGTGATCTCAGATAACATAGACTTCTGTCTTCTCTCCCAGAAGCCAATACGTTCTCATTTTGCCTTTACCCTGAAAGAGAGCAAGAACACCGATCAATAGCATGCATCAATGAGCACTCAGGCCACTGGAGGAACTAATCAACAATATGTCAGCAATATGCTCTTTCTTAATGAAAAGAAAGAGGCATAGGCCGCGTTTACATGGTTCATGTCACCTAATTCAGATTTGTTCACTCCCATGTCACAGATCGGATATGACCCACAAACGTATAAGCAGGAAAAAAGCACGTGGATTCTGATATTATTAGATTAGTTTCAGGCCTCATTCATATGTGGAAATAAATCTGATATGAATTAGATACGTGCATTTGAGTCTGCCATGTAAGCGAACAGATCAGATATTCCACTCTTAATGCGAGTCATCCGTCAATGAAAAAGCAAAGGTGGCGAATGATGTCAACTTAATCACATGACTCTTTTCAATGGTGCAATGGAGGACGAAGGCTCAACCCAACATTCAGTTGGCCTTTAAAGATGGTGTGGAAAGCAAAGGTTTGAATTATCATTTTTATCTGCATCCATTGCAAATCACTTCCTTTTCGGCCTAAGCTTTTCTGGGTACGTACGTCTAACTTGGTTTGTTTGGCGTGTAAATGCAGATATCGAATATTGGTCACCTTTTATATGATGCAAGATGTTCTCTGTTAGAATAAATCACTTTGCAACTTTGAAGATCATATACATGCACAAATAGATCCATTACACACTAACGGAAAAGGAAAACATTAAAAAGCATCGTATGACCCCTTTAAAGTGACTGTCATTAGATATTATTTAATCTTTATCAGAACTCTGTTTGAGTTATAAAATCCTGAAATAGTGTCTTTAAATTCCATTTGATGTCCTGCAGGGGCATTTTATCCTATTGAAAATCAAAATCTACACACTCTAAAATATCTAGTGTATTTTTCTGTTGTGTTGGAATAAGAAAATTCCCAATGGAATCCTTTAGAAAAATCTCTACACATTTCTTAAATCACTCAGCGCAAAAAACCCAATGTAAAAATTTTTTATTTAGCTCATTATATATACATTTTAATCACTTTAGAATGCAAGCACAATTGGAACTACATACCTTCATTTCCACATCTCCTCGCAGCTGGAGTTCAAAGTAGCCAAACTCATCCAGTACCTCTTTGGTGGCTGAGGACATATGTATCCTCAGAGCTGTGGAGGACATAATAATCATAAATGAATAGTCAACCGGAAGATGAAAATTGTTTCATAATTTTCAAAACTTCATTTCTTTTTCTGTGGAACACACTTATAAATATTTTAATGAATGTAAAATCTGCACTTTTTCATACAACACACACAGTGCTAAAAAAACTTATTTGGAAAAACCTTTCCTTCAGTGGTAGTTTAACAACTCAAACTCATTAAAACTGAAAGTATTTAATATGTCCAAGCACTATGAGACTTGAGGGCAGTTTTACTAAACAGGACAAATTAGTGCGAGAGTGCAATTCCAAAAAAGCGCAGATTGAAGTGGAAAGTTCTGCGCATGATCTGCTGACAACATGGTTAAAGAACGTCTTGGTTACGTATGTAACCCTCGTTCCTTGAGTAGGGAACGGAGACGTTCCGTCGTGACGACGAATGGGTTTATTCGCAGGGAGGAATATTTCAACCCCAGGGGTGGCAAGGTGGCTTGCCAAGGGAAAGACACATGCTCAGAGATGCTTACAGTGGAAATATACATGTGGGGGTCGCCCAGAGGGGGGACCATGCACACGGAAGCACCTAGCCAACACGCAGGCAATAGACACTGGTGTCGACTTCAGAAGTGCTGGAGGAACTCAGGGCTTGACGGGGAAGCTCACCTGAGCAAATATCGCACGTATCCAGTCCGTGGAGTGGAATGGTAAGCGAAGACACCAGAGTGGGTCCTAGTACTGGCTGGTTGAATCGAGTGCACGAGAGGACACAGGCTCCATTCGGAGATTGTAGAATCTGGCGTATGTGTAGGGTGTCACCCAGCCTACAGCTCTACAGATGTCTGTTAGCGAGGCGCCATGCGCTAGAGCCCAAGAGGAAGCCACACTCCGGTGGAGTGGGCTGTCACACCAAGGGGGCATGGTCGACCTTGCTGCTGGTATGCCAAGCAATGGCGTCCACATCCCGTGAGACAACCTATGCTTGGAGAAGCCTTTTCCTTCAGCTTCCCACCATAACACACAAAGAGCTGGTCTGAGGTCCTGAAACACTGCATTCACTCTACGTAGGCGATAGCGGCAACATACACTTCAGGGTGGAGGGAGACAGCCTTCGCTCCAACGGTCTTGCAGGAAGGAAAGCACGACACTGATCGGCATTTCCTGGGGTCTTTTTGGTGAGAAGAGCACCAGTTGACAAAGAGGTTCAACTTCACTGCGTAGGCATGTCAGTGGACGATGCTCTAGCAGAAGTGATGGTAGCCACCACCAGTTTGGTGGTAGGGTACTCAAACCCACCCAGGAGCCACACATGGAGGTTCCAAAGATCAGGACAAGGGTGCCATAGGGTGCCCCTTCCCTGAGAAAGGAGGTCCTTCCTCAGAGGAATTGGCCAGGGAGGTGCTGTCGCAAGGAGAAAGTTCCGAGAACCAGGTCCGGGTGGGCCAATGAGGCGCAACCAATACGACCTGCTCCTCGTCCTCCCTGATCTTGCACAGGGTCTGTGTGAGATGGCTCACTGGGGGAAACGCATACTTGTGGAGGCCCCGCGGCCAACTGTGTGTCAGCACTGGCACAAAATTGACCGCGGGGCCTCCCCAAGTATGCGGATCCTTCACCCAACGGTTCTATGTATCACTACACAACACCTCTAGCAACCACTCCTAGCAACTTAAACACATGTTCATCAGTTTGGATGTCTGCAGCGATTTAATAGTTAAGGGGTTTTTCCCGTGCCCTCTAGTCATTTGCGTATAGCTTCTTCTTGTTCACAAGTTTCAGTCCTTCTATTTACAGACCTACTATTTTTTTTTTTTAAGGCTTGCACCTTGGAACCTTTTTCAAGGTTTGCATTCTCAAGCCACCAGGCACTGTTGGTGTGCGAATGAGCAGGTCGGAGCGCATTAAGTGTTTTCTGTTAGAACAGTGTCGTGTAAGCAGCCCCTAAGTTAAAAACGAATGATCTTTGCAACGGAAGACTAACTTTAGCTGGACAATAACTATATTCTAGAGCTTCTGCAAAGCCAAAACAATCTCTGTTACTTTAATTTCATATTATCACTGTAAAGCTGCTTTGCAAAAATCTATATTGTTAAAAGCGCTATATAAATAAAGGTGACTTGACTTTGCCGCCATCTAAACGTGAAATAATTTAACTTCTGTTGCTGTTCACGGTCACGGTGGGACTATTTTTTCGAGCGGAAGGAAGGCTTTTAGTGATTTTACTTCATGAAAGTTGCATTGATAAATATTTTTGGCTTGTATATTTGTATTGTATGGTAACCATTTTATAAAAGCAATAAGATACTCAAGGCTAGTGCTGTATCGTGAATAAGTCACGGCAGAAGGTGTAACAACGCCCTTCATCTGTGACTTATTCACGATACAACACAGCCTCTTGTGCCTTTTTCTTACGTAAATGTTAAACTTCTTTAAAAGTCAGTGGTCCGTTATGTTCTGTTTATAGTGAGAGATTTCGTAACTGTAGACACCACTTCTCCATTGCCGTGTTTTGCCAGAAACTATCACGAAATGCTTTGTATAAACACTTAGGTAAGGGCAGGGGCATCACTAGGATTTTAATTTTAGGGGGGCTAAGCCCCCAATGAGGGTATGATTTTTTTTAAAAATTATTAAAAAAAAGGTAACACTTTAGTTTAGGATCTAATGCTCACTATTAACCAGTTTCATTACCATGCAAAGGCAGGGTTTTATAATCACTGTGGTCCCAAATGTGAGGTAGGGCAGATAGGGGGGTTCTGGGTTTCCCCGAGAAAATTTGTATTTCTCTGATCTACATATTTTAAGATGTTTTGAAGGCCAAAAAAATTGGATCACAGCTTTAAAACCATGTCAGTGGGCAGCTGATTATTATTCTCTCCTCATCAGCATCACACTCTTTTTCTCTTTGTTTTTATCTTGCCCTGTCTCTTCCCCTCCTAAAGCTGAGCTTTGACTGATATAGGCTTTTCATTTTTGTCTGTGAGTGAAGAAAGTAAACATAGGGTCAACTGATAGGTTGATTTTGCCTATGAATCATTTTCTCAGACGCGTTTATTTACTGAAAACGTACTCGGTTACTAACGTAACCTCGGTTCTCTCTAGAGAGGGAACGAGTACTGCGTAATATCTTACGCTATGGGGAAAACCTCTTTTCCACGAGATATTGAAGCCGAAAATTATCCTTAATTTTGAATTAATGTTAAACGCTGTGCAGCAGCATGCAGACATAGGCAAGACGGCTTGCGCGCCTATTGGCTGCCCTGTGGCAACAGCATCAGCCTATCGAGAGTGGCCCTGCGTGAAACATATCCAATGGGGGCATTTCGCGCCCATTTCGTCACGTCCCGCCAGAAAGGGCGTGGTCTCGCCCTATAAATATAGCTCGATTAGGCTGGTACAACTGGTTTTCATCGCCGAAGCGAACCAGAGCTGTGTATGCACGGCAAGATACGCAGTACTCATTCCCTCTCTAGAGCGAACCGAGGTTCGTTAGTAACCGAGTACGTTCTCTTACGAGAGTATCTCTCGTACTGCGTAATATCTTACGCTATGGGGAACACAATGCAAAACGCTGTGCGTACTGGGATCCGACACTAAAGTCCCAAGGGCAGTAGCCCGGGGCTCATATAGTGCATAATCACCATAGACTCACAGAGAGTCGGAGAAGAGAGGCTGCAAGCATCATTCCCCACAAAATAGCATCCTACAGGAGCTAGTTATGTTAACAGTGTTTCACAAAGACAGGGTGAACGTGTTCAGCCTGAACTGGGTAATAGTACGGGTTATTCAACACCCATGGAGCTGTTTTATCGCTCAGTGAGCGATGCACAAGCAAAACTCAGCATCTGGGCCGGCACAGCAGGGCAGATAGCACTGAATTCTATACCGACAGAAGCTTGGCTTGTAAGGCGGGAACCTCTAGGTTATAAAACCTTATAAATGTAGACAGCGAGGCCCAGCCCGCGGCCATACAGATATCTGTACGGGCGTCCGTGAAACAAAACGAAGAGCTGCTCGGTCTGTCTGAAGACAGACGAGCGGGACACATAAGCTCTCAGTGCCCTAACAGGGCAAAGGAGACTCGCATCCTCCTCCTCATCGTGAACGGAGAGTGCGCACAGGGAAATAACCTGGGCCCTGAACGGTGTGTTGAGGGATTTGGGCACGTACCTGTGCCTTGGTTTGAGTATGACTTTTGAGTCATTAGGCTCAAACTCCATACATGACGAGCTTACTGAAAGCGCTTGTAAGTCCCCTATGCATTTCACGGAAGCGAAAGCCAAAAGAAACACCGTTTTGAAAGACAGATGCTTCATGTCTGACAAATGGATTGGCTCGAACGGGGCACCTTTCATGGCTTCCAAAACCGTAGAAAGGTCCCACACCGGGACTGAAGGAGGTCAGGGAGGGTTCAGCCTCCGAGCTCCCTTGATGAATCGCACGACTAGGTCATTTTTCCCGAGTGACTGGCCAGACACAGGTTTTGTAAACGTTGCTATGGCACCACGTACACTTTGAGCGTGGATGGGGTCCTGCCCTTATCCAGCAGCTCTTGAAGGAAGGAGAGTACTTCCGTGACCCCGCAGTCTACGGGTGAAAAGCCCTGAGCCTGACACCAGGCAGAGAACACAGACAATTTCGAGGGATAGAGCCGTCTAGTAGATGGGGCCCTCGCCTGCGTGATCGTGCTTAACACTCCTTCCGGGAGGTTAGTGGGTACCCGTTGATGGCCCATGGATGTAGGGATCATAGTTGCGCGCGAGGATGACAAATCGAGCCCTTGGCCTGAGAGAGGAGGTCTTTCCTCAACGGTATTGGCCACGGGGCAGTGCTGGTCAGCCGCATAAGGACTGGGAACCAAGTCTGGTTTGTCCAGAGCGGAGCCACAAGCAGAACTGGGCATCCGTTTTCCCTGATTCGTTCCAGCACTTGAGGCAGGAGCGAGACGGGGGGGAAAGCATAAAGGGGACAGCGAGGCTGTCGTGGGACGCGAACAGGTCCACCTGCGCTCTGTCGAATGGTCGTCTGCGGGTGCAGCGACCATTCCCCTGCTGGGACATTGTTTTTGGACAGTCTGTCTGGTCCCAGATTCAGGTGACCAGGCACATGCGCCGCTCTCAGTGAAAGCAGGTTGTGCTGAGCCCAGACCAGGAGGCGTTCCGTTAGCCTCTAAAGGTTTCGGGACTTGATGCCGCCCTGGCGATTTATGTATGTCATCACTGACTTATTGCCATGCCCTGGGCGGAACTCGCGCTTTCAGCCACAGCTGCAGTGGGCGCATGCGAAGCAGACCCAGCTGGAGCACTGAAGCTGCTGAGGCCATGAGGCCCAGCATTTTCTGAAACCTTTTGAGCTGGACTATCGAGCCGCGGCGGAAGGATTTCACGACGTGCTGAATGTCCAGTTCGCGCTCTGGCGACAGACTCGCTATCATGGATTGCGAGTCCAGCGCACTGTTCCCAGAAAAGAAATTTTCTGGCTGGGAGACAGCGAGCTCTTCGCCCAATTGACTGTGAGACCCAGATTCTGGAGATGCTCGAGTAATGTGGCCCTGTGTTCTATGAGCTCTGATTGTGATCGAGCTAGAATCAGCCAATCGTCCAAGTAGTTCAAAATTCGCATGCCCTGGAGTCTTAGGGGTGCGAGAGCCGCGTCCATGCACTTTGTAAATGTACGGGGTGCCAGGGACAGGGCGAACGGCAGGACTTTGTATTGGTATTTCGCTATCTCGGCTCGAAGTAGATGAGATACTTTGTTTTTTACAGTCATTTCGACTCGCGCCACGCAATGGCGGGAGCATCGAGTGAACTGCAGCGAATAGCCTCTTTTTATAGTATTCAGCACCCATTTCGATACCCCGGGAAGCTTTGCCCACGCATCTGCGTGAATAGCTAGAGGTAGAATTAAAATCTGGGCTCTGGCCGCGGCATAGCGGCGGCCAGAGAGCTCCGGTGTGCTGAGAAATAGACACTGTGTTTGCAGTGTGCGAGGCAGAGGGTGCGCTGATCACAGCGGGCAGCCCGACCGCGCTCAGCTTCTCTCTGACAGGTTGTGGAGAGAAGGCGAGCGGGACGAGCCCCGTGGGGTTCGGCATGTCTGTGAGGGAATGTGGGCGCGGGATAGCGGGCACAGTCATTGCACTGAGAACACTGTCGGCTCGCGCCGACTGAAAATGTGTCGGTTTCGTTTTTACAGAAACCGTGGGACATGCTTCGTGTAGTGTTTGTGGGCACTGTGTCGTGGGCACGTACACTACATTTATTGCAAAATCGACATGAGTCGATTTTATTTGTGCTAGCCCTGTATTGTGGCGGGCTGTGTCTGCGTGTGGGAATGGGCACTGAGACGTGGGCATTCTTACAACACTCATAACACTATCGGCCGTGGCCGGAACACCAGAAAATACACTCTTTATTGGATTTATCTGGGTAGCCGTAAAAACGGCTTTTGTGTGCAGGCAAGCGGGCAAATGGCCCGGCTTGTTGACTGCTAAATACGCTGGAACAGTCACATTGCATGAGGCTGGACGAGCGAAACGTTTCGGTGAAAATCCGGCCGCAGCGGGATTTGAACACCATCGCTTTCCTAGAGAGGCTAGGAAGGCTTTGAGGCTTGATTTCGATCCTCGGCCGGGGCCCGCGCTGAGGGGGGCGGCGTCCAGCAGAGCAAGAGCGCGGTCTCTGTTCTCGGGCCTGGCGGCGTTGAGAAGCGGCGGTGGCGGGTGGTGCATGATGCGGCTGGTGCAGGATGCGGCTGGGAGCTCTGGGCAGACGGCTGTTTAGAGCGACCTGCTGCGGAACTAGAGCGCTTCGGAAGGAAGTGCTTCATCGCCTGCGATGTCTTTTGAACCTCTTGGAATCTGTCCGCGAAATCTTTGACGGCAGATCCGAAGAGGCCAGCTGACGCGAATGGGCGCGTCGAGGAATACAGAGCGCTCCGCTTCAGTCATTTCAGACAGCGTCAACCGCAGATGTCTCTCAGCCACGGTGAGAGAGGCCATGTTCCGCCCAACGGCCTGTGCAGCTGATTTTGTAGCGCGTAGAGCCAGGTCTGTAGCGCTCCGCAAATCCGCAATGCTGATCGACCCATCGCCTTCCTCGTCCATTTTTCGGAGAAGGGCGGCCCGGAAGATCTGCAAGATGGCCATCGTGTGTAGTGCTGACGCGGCTTGCTCGGCGGCGAGGTATGCGCGACCGTGCATGGCTGACGCCACTCGGCAGGCTTTAGATGGTAGCGCCGTCTGCGCTCGCCGTCCAGCAGAGGGCGGGCAGAGATGGGAACCGCTGCTTCCACGGGGGGAAGAGAAAGGTATCCTTTGTCTTGCACACCGTCCACAGTGGAGAATGCAGTCGAGACAGAGGTACGCACCCTGGCCGAGAGGGGGGCGCCCCAGGACCTCGCGACTTCTTCGTGTAGCTCAGCAAGAAAAGGCGCGGGCCTGGATTGTGACGGCGCGTGGTCCTTCTTGAGGAAGTATCCATCCAGTCGGTTTATAGGGCTTAAGGCCGCTATCGAAGCATCCTGGGCCTCCATAACACCTCAGCAGTGCCACAGGCTGATTGCCTCCATGCCACGCCGCAATTTCTTTCTGTGTCTTACCCTCTTGCTTGAGGGTGTCAATGATGGCCTTCTGGACAGCAGTCAGGTCGGCAGTCTTACCCATGATTGCGGTTTTGAGTAATGAAACAGGCTGGGAGTTTTTAAAAGCCTCAGGAATCTTTTGCAGGTGTTTAGAGTTAATTAGTTGATTCAGATGATTAGGTTAATAGCTCGTTTAGCTATTTCATGATATGCAAATTTTTTGAGATAGGAATTTTGGGTTTTCATGAGCTGTATGCCAAAATCATCAGTATTAAAACAATAAAAGACCTGAAATATTTCAGTTGGTGTGCAATGAATCTAAAATATATGAAAGTTTAATTTTTATTATTACATTATGGAAAATAATGAACTTTATCACAATATGCTAATTTTTTGAGAAGGACCTATAATAGTATTATTATAATATAAAGTCTATATATATATATATATATATATATATATATGTTTTAACATATGTAAAATGCATAAATTAATACATAATTCTGTATAAACTGTATAAAACAACCAATTGGCTATAATGACACATGTGCCAACCAACCCCCAAATCAGTGTGTCAACCAACCCCACCCACATTAGGACACACCTCTTTAATGAAATTATGTTAGCGACATAGCATCACTCATCAGAGACTTTTAAATTTCATATCAAAATATAGCTGATCCTATCTATATCAACTGAAATCCTTACATTTTATATTATCTCTATCTATCATAGTTCTAAAATGTCTTTAGTGGGGAGGAGTTTTTTTGTTGTTGTTTTAACACAGGAAAATAGAAAAGTTATCCTCACCTCAACAGTTAGTGACAGATCGATGATTTTAGTAAATGGGTGTGTTCAGGTCAAGAGGGCAGTCATTTTGATGTCAGATTTTTGTGGCAGCGCCCTCTAGTTTACTAGAATTGAACTGTGTGCCAACCAACCCCTGACCCAACCAGCCCCACTCTCTGCATTTCAAGATGTTTTTAAGACCAAAATAAGGATAAGAAATAGCTTTAAAACCATGTCAGTGGGCAGTAGATTATTTATCAACACCTGCTCTCTCCTCATCTCCATCACTCTTTTTTTTATCAGTCTCTTCATCCCTTTCTCTTCCCCTCCTAGCTTTTTTAATTTACTAAAGGCTACAATTTGTATTATATTCTCAATATGTACACATTCATTATTAATCTTGTGGCTAACATGATGAAAACAGCTTTGTTAATGTTTATTGTCCCCTCACAATGACAATAAACTAATTATTACATTACATAAGTCACGTTACATAGGCCTATTTTCAGAAATGGCGAAATTAGACAAAACTGTAATAGTTTGCCTGATTATTTTTTGTCATTCATTTAACATTTATGACCTAAAAAAAATGTCAAATATGAAATGTTAAGTTTAGCTACTTACATCTTATCTCGCACTTGACCATACGCATCGAGTCGCACCGTTAAAATTTGCGCTCAGCAGCGTCTGTGAACATAAAGCCCGCCTACTTTGATTTGATTGGTCATCTCAAATATTCTGACACTGACGAGCAGTGACAGACCAATGAGGCTCCGATGAACACACACACACACACACACCCTGTCCTCTGTTTCTGACGTGCTCTCTGCTCGGTGCCTCTGCGGATTAAAGATGAAGAACGCGCTGAGTCTGATTATAACAAGACTGAAGCGAACATGAATTTGTGTAGCCTACATTAATCACACATTTTTAGGGGGGCTAGACAGAAGTTTATGGGGACTGAAGCCCCCCTAAAAAGGGCCTAGCGATTTTTGCGAAAAGCGCCCTAGCCCCCCGCGAAAAGCGCCCCTGGGTAAGGGTGACGGTTAAGACGTTTGTTGCAAAGCTCTTTTTCCCTCAAGGATACCTAAAGTCAAACTACTTAAGAGGTTTCATGCAACCGGGCTCTGGCCCTTGAGGTGAGATCCACACAAAATGTCTCGGTTACGTATGTAACCCTCGTTCCCTGAGCTCAAAGGGAGGACTTTGAAGAGCTCTAAGTACCAGAGCTAGGTCCCAAGAGGGTACAGAGTGCAAAACTCGAGGTGGATTTAACCTCCTGGCACCCTTAAGGAATCTGATGACCAGGTCGTGCTTCCCCAAGGACTTACCTTCCACTGCATCGTTATGCGCGGCTATTGCGGCAACATACACTTTGAGTGTGGAGGGGGACAGCCTTCGCTCCAACCCATCTTGCAGGAAGGAAAGCACGACTCTGATCGGGCAAGTTCGGGGGTCCTCCTGACGGGAGGAACACCAATCGATGAACAGGTTCCACTTCAACGCATAGAGGCGCCTCGTAGAGGGGGCTCTAGCGGAAGTGATTGTGTCTACCACTGCCTGTGGTAGACCACCTAGAACCTCCACGTCCCATCCATGGACCAGACATGGAGTTTTCAGAGGTCTGGACGCGGGTGCCAAAGAGTTCCCCGTCTCTGAGAAAGGAGGTCCTCCCTCAGAGGAATCGGCCAAGGAGGGGTTGTCACAAGGAGCATGAGTTCCGTGAACCAAGTCCTGGTAGGCCAATACGGCGCCACTAGAAGGACCTGCTCCTCGTCCTCGCTGACCTTGCACAGAGTCTGTGCAAGAAGGCTCACTGGGGGAAATGCATACTTGCGCAGGTCCCGGGACCAGCTGTGAGCCAGGGCGTCCGTGCCGAGGGTTCCTTCGGTCAGGGAGTAAAACCACTGGCAATGGGTCGTGTCTGGAGAGGCAAACAGGTCTACCTGTGCGACTCCGAAGACACTCCAAATCAGCTGGACCATCTGGGGATAGAGTCGCCATTCTCCCGGCAGGGGAGGCAACCGAGAGAGCTCGTCTGCCAAACGGTTGAGCTCCCCTGGAATGTGAACAGCACGAAGCGACCTCAGATGCTTCTGACTCCATAGGAGGAGGTGGGAGGCGAGTCGCGACATACGACGGGAGCGTAGACCACCTTGATGGTTGATGTACGCAACGGTCGCAGTTCTGTCCGTACGGACCAGTACGTGCCTGTGTCTGAGAAACCCCTTGAGGCGACGCAAGGCTAGGCGTACTGCTTTCAACTCTAGGCCTTTGATGTGCCAATGCAGCTGGGGCCCGTCCACAGACCCGAGACTGCATGCCCGTTGTACGTGGCCCCCCAACCCATGGCAGAGGCATCCGTGAAAAACACAGCATGCCTGGCAACCTGGACTAAGGGTACTCTGGCCCGAAGAAACGCAGGATCCGACCACGGGGAGAAGGTTTGGCGACAGTGCGGGTTCACTTTGACCCGGAATGTGCCGCTGTGCCACGCCCACCTCGGGACTCGATCGTGAAGCCAGCGCTGAAGCGGTCTCAAATAGAACAAGCCGAGCAGCGTTACTGCGGCTGCGGCTCTCTGAAATTGTTTCAGTGGAACCGATGTCCGGCCTCGAAAGGACCTGAGGCAGGTGAGCACTGACTGGACGCGTTCCTCCATGAGGCGCGCAGTCTGGGCGACCGAGTCCAGCTCCATACCGAGATAAGAGATCCTCTGCATGGGGCAAAGTTTGCTCTTGTCCCAGTTGACCTGAAGCCCCAACCGGCTGAGGTGCCGAAGCACCATGTCCCTGTGATCGCACAACACATCTCGCGAGTGAGCTAAAATGAGCCAGTCGTCGAGATAGTTGAGGATGCGAACGCCTTGTTCTCTCATGGGAACAATGGGCGACTTTGGTGAAGACACGGGGTGACAGGGCCAGCCCGAAGGGTAGGACTTTGTACTGATACACCCGACCCTCGAAAGCAAACCGTAGAAACGGTCTGTGTCGAGGAAGAATCGAGACGTGAAACTACGCGTCCTTCAGGTGGATCGCTGCAAACCAATCCTGGGGACGGATGCATTCGAAAATGTGCTTCTGCGTGAGCATTTTGAACGGGAGTTTGTGCAGGGCCCCATTCAACACTCGCAGGTCCAGGATGGAGCCGAACTGAATGTTGCGGATGAGCCATCGGGACGGACCCGGAAGCGCTAGCCAGGCCAGGAGCAACGGATCCAGCTGATGTAGTAATTCATTCATTCTTAAGTGCTTTGTTCTAATCGCGATATTAAATAGTGTCTGTAAACCGCAAAAAGGCCGTTTAAATATGAATTGCGTGTATGTGTGTAGGCTAAATGATGAATGAACGACACAGGTGCGCACACGTGCGTTTATATCAGTTATACAGCGCGTGTCTGTGCCGTTCATTCACTCTCGCACCTACATTAGTAAACATGTACATGAACACATCCAAACTATATTGCTATCCTACTAAGATGAGTAAAAATAGACTGAGATATGTTGAAATAAAATGTCTGTATAAGCAACAAACTGCAAATTAACATGCAAATATATTATCATAAACACGATATGTTACAGACTAAATATGAATGTTTAGACAAGATTTCGTGATTAGTTTTGGATAGATTATAAAGTTTTGACTGTAAAAAAAGACTACTGTCGTATTAAATAGGCTTTTGTTTGCCAATTTCTGCTTATATGTTAAATATACTATAGTATGGGATGTTTTGTCAAAAATAAAGTAGGTATATTGAATTATCAACTAAGATGTTATTTAGTGTTTGTACCAATATTCAAACCAATGCATCCTTACCTTTTTTTAATATGTATGATAAAATGTATACTTTTAACAAAGAAAGAATACACTTGAAATATTATATATATATAATTATATAATTATATATATATAATTTATTTTGTCCGAGGTCGTATTCTTTGGTACCCAGTGACACAGCTGTGTGAAAGGCTCATTAATATGCAGCTGGCACATTATCCGGCCTTTGTCTTCTCAGGTGTGAACACGCCTCCATGCATATTTGCCTTTCCAAACAAAAGGAGTCTTATAAAATTTAAATCAATGTATTGTTTTGTGTAAATGATTAGGCAGGATGATGTTCAGATCATTTTGAAGCAAAAATTCTAGGCAACAACACCAATTAGTCAAAAGTCTTGTGGACACATATTTAGTATGTGTTTTGTGGCCTTATTTCAGACACTTTAAGTTTTAGTTTTTTCAATAACCATGCATAAACAATATTCTCTCAAAAATACAAACATGTACATACATCTTGCTCACATATTATGGTAGCCCTGTTTGTGCTAAATAGAGTGTAATTACACCTTTGCAATTAATGTGTTTATAAGCAACTGAAAAAAGCACAAATGTCAGGGCATGTCAAAACATCTCAAGGACCCCAAAAACACCTTAGACCTCAGAGGGTTAAGCCCAAACACGAGAGGCAGTGTTTATGACCATCTTCCTGAGGGAGAAGTTGACCGCATCCAGAAACACACAGGTGAAACGACATCCTGAAAAGGACGAGAAAACCCCGTGGTGCTCTTTTAGAAAAAGAAAAGAAAAAAAAGCTCTTTCGTGTGCCGAGGCACAGAGGGACCACCGCGGCAGACACAACGGGGAAACTGCAAGCCCGTGTGCTGCACTCACCAAATACCAGCCGTCAAAACGACTCTTTCTTCAGAGAGGAAATCGGCCAGCAGTAGGAAGCGATGGTCACTAACGCGCCGTCACACCAGCACAAGAGGATCTTCTCTTCTTTTAAGAGGACTCGTAAGTTTATCTCTCTCTTCAGTACACAGCAGCTCACACAGAGACGGTGGGCTCCGAAGCAAAAAGCATTGCGCAATGTTTACTTCTGCCTTTTATACCCGCGCTGGTAGGCGGGCTGCGGAATGCAAACCTTGCATGCCAATGTCCATTGGCTCGTTTTTAATTCACTCGAAGGCAATTGGCTCCCTAGTGTGTTCCCAATTCGTCAGGGAACTCCCCTGACGACACGTTGGAGTTCCCAGGACGAAAGGGAACTGTTTTATGATTTCAGAAGAATGTATGGATTACTTTTACAGAATGATACTTTTTTGGTCACTGAATGCTTTGATTGTACAGAAAATTATCCCTATTCTCTATTAGAAAGAAAAGCATGTGAGTTTGAAATGAAATGAGGGTGAGTAAACAAAGACTTTTCATTTCTGAGTGAACTATCCCTTTAAGAGTCACAGTCAATAAGTGTAAGTGCACAGCTGTGAGTGACAAATGACACCGTGCTTGATAAAAAATGATTCATCACACTTAAGAATGACGACAGACACTCAACACAAATGGAGCCCAAGTAATGGGCAATCTGTCCTGTCTATAAGAGGACCATCATATTTGTAACAGGCTCCAGAAGGTGTGGCCTTTAAGTGTGTGAAGCATTAAGCTCCAACAAGCATTAAACATATTACATGTTATAAATCAAACCGGATACACGTCGAGTGTCCATGTCACTAATTATGAATTATAAATGAAGCCCACCTCAGGAAGTGAACTGTGAGTCGATACATGTGGTAAGTCTCATGAACAACAGCTGTTACTTGTAAATGGGTGAAACGCATATTTAAGTTTTATACAACACTACTGAGCAGCTCTGTTCCAAACCCTAGTAAGCTGCCATCGCTGTCTACTGTCTACAAAGGCAGCTACCTTCTAAAGAATCCTAACCATCACAGAAGTTACTGATTTGAACATTCTATATAGGCAGCAACATTCATAACAATCATTCACATGCAAACTGCAAACGTCTCGTGAAGTGCGTGAGAAAATTAATTATTTTTGGGGATTCCAATAGTTTGCCGTTAGCATGTTTTTAAGCTAACAATGCAACACTCTAATAAGCACAACAATATACAACTCACAAATAATGGATATGGATGCTATTTTTATCTTTACTTTTCAGTATTGAATAAAATACATTGCTATTAAAAATAGTTTTGAGCACAAAATCAGCAAATTAGAATGATTTCTGAAGTCATGTAACACTGAAGACAGAAGTACTGACTGCTGAAAACTCAGCGTCACAGAAATAAATTGCATTTTAAACTATATTGAAATAGAACAAAAAAGTTATTTTATATTGTAATGATCACGATATTAATATTTTAGCAATTTTTTGAATGGTATTGGATATATATAAATCAGGGGTAGGCAAGTTCGGTCCTAGAGACCGCTGGACGGCAGAAGTTAGTTCCAAAATCAAACACACCTGAACAAGCTAATCAATGTCTTCAGGATTACTAAAGCTATAGGCAGTTGAGTTTTTTTTCAGTGTTGGAGCCAAACTCTCCCACTCTCTAGGACCGAACTTGCCTACCCCTGTATAAATGATATGTATAATACAATTATGCTGCATTCCATTAACCCAATGAATCTCTATTGACAATTGTACACCTCTAGCACTGCATAGAATCATTTCTCCTCAGTTTGGTTGCATAGTGTGCCAGGGGGTATTCCAGAAAGCAAGGTTAAAGGGATAGTTCACCAAAAAAATTATACCATAATTTACTCACCCTCAAGCCATCCTAGGTGTATATGACTTTCTTCTTTCAGCCAAACAGAATCGTTATATTAAAAAATATCCTGGCTCTTTTAAGCTTTATAATGGGAGTGAATGCTAATTTTGGAAGCCCAAAAAAGTACATCCATCCATCATAAAAGAAATCCAAAATGGCACATACCTGTGTTTTCCTATGAGTCATAACTTTACACCACCATTCAAAAGTTATCAATATTTTGATATATTTTATTTAACTACATGCACTCTACCTGCATGTTTAGTCAACAGTGCTAAGAATTCGGGTTGAGAAATCGTGTTGTGATGAACCAAGCTTAAGTGGAAATAAAACCTTGCTGTTCTTAGAACCATTCGGCCTGATGGTGGAATATCAGCTTTAAGCCTGGGACACACCAAGCCGACGATCGCCCGTTGGGTGACTTCGGACCGTTTTTGAGCATCGGCCGACGTAGTTTTCCCGATGTGTTCCGCACCGTTGGCTCTAGTCTAGTTGTTTGGCGTAGGTTTGGTGTGTACCGGGCTTTAGTCTCATGCTGCATTGTCATAGTGTGGTAAAAAATCTGCATTCTGAACAAAGTTTTTTTTTTTTTCATTTTTGTCACCAGGAATTGTAAAAATACAGCAGCCGCACACTCAAAACACTGTGCAAAATCAATTGATTTTGAAATTTGAAATTGATTTTGCACAGTGTTTTGAGTGTGCGGCTGCTGTATTTTTACAATTCCTGATGATTTAATGTAGCAGCACCTCTCTACAAGACATTTTTGACGGATGAGCGGTGGTTCTTTTCTATTTTTTCATTTTTGTCACCAACCTTCCCCTGTAGACTCCATTCGGGATGCTGTGTTGACAGTATCTCCAAATAAACAGTACCGGGGCATCTTAAGACCCACTACACCAGCACAGACAGGCCCTGCTCAACACACACACACACACACACACACACATGCAGCATAGAGGGAGATTAATTCACTGTAGGAATCCAGTAACTACTTACACAGTCCTAATGCTTTCTCAAAGGTTGAAAAAAATTAACTAAATGAGAACAACAGGCTGCAATCAGAGTTTTAATGATTTCGGATATTGCCGTCCTTGTAATGTAGGGTTTACCTGAACCACACACACACACATTATATATATATATATATATATATATATATATATATATATATAATTTATATATATATAATTTATATTCATATGCATTTGTTTAACACAATAATCTGTAATCTTTCCTTAACTTGCCATTGTTTTGTTAATACTAAATAAGTACAATGCTAAATAAACACATTAATGACATTAAACCTGAAATGAATGAAATCTGTGAAACAGATACCTGTGTGGATTCCTATCCGCAGTCGCAGCTGATCGTTGGGTCTGTGTCTGATTTTGAAGGTTTTAACCTGTTCCAGTAAAGCCAATGACATGCCAGCTATCTCACGTGCATGTAGCTTCCCATTCCGCACAGGCAGACCTGACACCACCATATATGCATCACCGATTGTCTCCACCTATAAATACAAGAACATGCACAAAGCCATCTGCAAAAAGTTTTAGCACATTTTTACACCTTTAAAAAAACTGAAGAAAGTTGAAATAATCAAAAAAATACTTTCTCTAGAGAGAGTGCACTATATACTCTATATAGTGCATTATAAAGGTATTCATCTGCATTAATAGGATCAAGCACATTCCACATTGTATGTGTTTGAATTCATTATGCTCTTGGGTTAGGCTAACTCTGCCCCATGAATAGATAATAAAAAGAATGTACAATTTATTATGAAAAGATATAATGACTGCACTGTGAATTAAAAGACGCTCACCTTATATACATCAAAATTATCTATAATGGCATCGAAGCATGTGTAGAGATCATTCAGTAATGTCACCACCTAAAGAGAGTCACAGGACACTGTTAAGAGCAGTATTGATTTGTGAATGACATTAGTATGACAACATTATAAAATAATGAAGGCTTTTGTACCAGATCATATTACTTAAATAACAAAGAAATTAAAAGATAGTTCTAACCCTATCGTATACCTTAAAGGGTTAGTTCGCCCATTTCATATTAATATCGCCCATTGATATTACAGTTTTTACTGTATTAAACATGAGAGGACGCTGGCGCGTTTTGGCTGCCGCTTCTCACTCCGGACGAAAAAGTTTGTTTGCTACTAAACGGTTTTACCTAACGTTACTGACTTTGTCTGGTAACGGTGGTATCTGTTCCTGCCTCAAGATCTGGACTGTGTCTTTGCCTGGTCACCGCATCTGCTGCCTGTCACGTTTGTGACTGTTGTGACCACAAACAAGCTAGCTCCCGGTGTTGCCTTCGGCACATCCTCGCTTTGTTCTGCTCGAGCAGTGGATTACAGCCCGGTTACTGGCCGGCCTGCACTCTGGAGCAGCCTGTCAGCTATGCGACCATTGTTTATGACCTTCCTGCTGGCCTCTCTGTGGCTCTTGTCATCTACGGCTCAGACCATGGCGCTTCGATACACGTCCTTGCAGCTTCTCAGATTCAACCACCGCGCATCTCCTTCACTGGACATCATCTCTACTTTGCAGCAACACTGTCTTCTCCGTCGTCGCCCTTATATCCATCGAGGCTCCTGTCGCAATCTTCTCTACTACTTCAGTGCCGAAAACAGTATTCCATCTTTCTGGTCCAGCCGTATTTCACTCCCGCCTGGACACCGGCGCAACAAAAACATCCGCATACGTCATCCGCGCACTCTTCACGTGACTTCATCTAACCTCCTGCCCGTCTCAACTTCCGCCACTTGGATTTCACAACAAAAGCCTCTTAAGACAGCGCTATTCAATACAAGATCACTTAACAATAAAAGCCTGTTCCTCTGTGAATTCATTATTGACAATAAACTGGATTTTCTCTGTCTTACTGAAACCTGGCACAAACCCATGGACTACATTGCATTAAATCAGACCACCCCACCTGGATACTCCTTCATCGACAACCCCCGTCTGGACCGGCGAGGAGGTGGCATCGCAGTCATTTACCGCAATGATATTTCCATCCGCCCCATCCCCACCCCGGTTGTATCCTCATTTGAACACTTGGCTTTCAGACTTCCTGGTTCCCAATCACTCACTGCTGCAGTCATCTACCGCCCTCCCAAAACTTGTCCATCATTTCTTTCTGATTTCACTGACTTCGTAACTCAGCTGTCCTCTATTTCACCGTCCGTTCTCCTCATTGGTGACTTCAACATTCATATCGACTCTCCGGAAGTAAAATTCACATCTGACTTTCTGGACATTTTAAACTGCCTCAACCTCATTCAGCATGTCACTTCACCCACACATAATCATGGACATATCCTGGACCTGGTCTGTTCCACACCCTCCCTCACCATACATAACCTTTCATTGACCGACCTCACAATTTCTGATCACCTGGCCATCACCTTGGATATGATTACCCCCTTTCCTACCGTCAAACACACAAGAACAATTACATTTCGAAACCTGAAATCCATTAGTCCCATCTCTCTCACCTCCTCCATATCCCATGCCATCTCTACTTCTTCGCTTCCCTCTGATCCAATTGCCTCTGATCTAGTCAACTTTTACAACCACACAATTTCCACCTGCCTCAACCAAATAGCCCCCCTTAAAACTGCCTCAGTCTCCTTCTCCACCTCTGCACCTTGGTACACCCCAGATCTTCACATTCTCAAAAGAAAAAAAAGACAACTTGAAAGGATCCATAAAAAATCCGGTCTCACCGTCCATGCCCAAGCCTACAAACACGCTATCATCACATACAATTCTGCTCTCAAAACTGCCCGGTCCAACTACTTCTCACAACTCACCCACTCAAATTCTTCCGACTCCCGGACCCTTTTCTCCACATTTGCAAAACTGACCAAACCCAAGGACAATATAACCTCCACATTCACTACGGACAATGCAATAACTTCCTGTCATCTTACCACACCAAAATTCATATCATACACTCTTCACTAACATCCACTTCCTCCGCTTCTCCACCCTCTGAATACCAACTCACTCCGCTCACACACCACAGTTTTTCCTCCTTCTCTCCTCTGTCTCCCTCTGACACCTCCAAACTCCTCTCAACCATGAAATTCTCCAACTGCCAGCTTGACCCGATCCCTTCTCCCCTCTTCAAAACCTGTCAACAAATCCTCATCCCTCTCATCACCATTATCATCAACACTTCCCTTATGTCTGGATCTGTTCCATCCCCGCTAAAACTTGCGTCCATCACACCCCTCCTGAAAAAACCTGGCCTCAACCCTGACAATCTGGACAACTTCAGACCCATCTCCAATCTCCCGTTACTCTCAAAAATTCTGGAACGCGCCGTCATCACACAACTCCACCAATATCTCCTCTCTTCTCAACTCTTTGAAACTTTTCAATCCGGATTCCGTCCACACCACAGCACAGAAACAGCCCTTCTTAAAGACACAAATGATCTCCTCATTGCTGCCGACTCTGGTTCCATATCCATCCTCCTTCTCCTCGACATCTCCGCTGCATTTGACACAATAGACCATACTGTCCTCCTCCATCGTCTTAAATCTATTGGCATCTCTGGCACAGCACTTCTCTGGCTCACCTCCTACCTCTCTGACCGTCACCACTTTGTCTCTGTTAACAACTGCATTTCCTTCACCTCCCCTGTCACCCATGGTGTCCCCCAAGGTTCCGTGCTCGGCCCCCTCCTTTTCACCATCTACATGCTTCCCCTCGGTCAGGTCATCCGCCACCATGGACATTTTCACTGCTACGCCGATGATACCCAACTCTACACATCCACCAAATCCATCACCCCGGTTATCCTCTCCACCATCACCGATTGTATTTCCGACATTAAAACCTGGATGGACAATAACTTTCTCAAACTCAACAGCAATAAAACAGAACTCCTTATCACTGGCCCAAAATCGCTCCTCTCTTCTATTCAGAACTTTACTCTCCTTATCGACGGACAGAATGTCACCCCCTCCCTCTCTGTCCGAAACCTTGGTATCATAATGGATTCCACCCTCTCATACCGAACACACATCAACCATATCACTAAACTAGCCTTCTTCCACCTCCGCAACATCGCTCGCTTTCGCCCCTCGCTTACCCTGTCAACAGCTGAAATCCTCATTCACGCATTCATAACTTCAACACTTGACTACTGCAATAGCCTTCTCTACGGACTTCCTACCAATCAACTACAAAAACTGCAATACATCCAAAACTCAGCCGCCCGCCTCCTCACCCACACCCGGTGCCAAGAACACATCACCCCTGTTCTACAGCAGCTCCATTGGCTACCTGTTAATTACCGCATTCAATATAAGCTCCTCCTCCTCACCTACAAGTCCCTCCATAACCTGGCACCGCCCTACCTCACTGAGCTCCTGGAACAGCACCAACCCACCCACCACCTCCGCTCGTCTGGCACGAACCGCCTTACCCTCATCATCCGCCCTAACCGCCGGACCTTGGGGGATCGAGCCTTTGATATTGCCGCCCCCACCCTCTGGAACTCACTCCCTACATCCATTAGAAACTCTGATTCAATAACAAACTTCAAATCAGTACTCAAAACCCACCTGTTCAAACTAGCTTTTCCTTAAAACCACTTTTTGTTTTGTTTTGTTTTGTTTTATTCCCCATGTGAAGCGTCTTTGAGTGTCCAGAAAAGTGCTATACAAGTCTGATGTATTATTATTATTATTATTATTATTATTATTATTATTATTATTATTATTATTATTAAGACATGAAGTTGTATGGAATCCTTACCAGCACTATAGTGCATACACACTGACCCACTCTGTAGTCACCTCCCTGGTCAGAGTTCTGGCCGCTGGAAGTTTTTCAAGAAAGTACTCCCGGTTAGTTTCCAGGGCCTCAAAACTGTGCGTTTTTAAGTGAAAAAATTATTTGCGTTTCAAAGCTTGATTAATTTAACACACATAAAAAACACGCCGGGTCAAAATTCATACCTCAGTTTTAATCGGCACTATTTTCTTTCCATTTCTATCAATCCGCGCTGCTGTCAACGTCAACAGTGTGCACGTTCTGATCAGCTGTTCCATAGTGTTTACACAATCGATTACGAAACGACGTAAAAAGTAGAAAATGAACGATGGTGCGAACTTGTAAATTTCCAGGCTGTGACCACAAGAATGTGACGGGATCACCGTTCAGATTCCATCGTTTTCCTGTTTCGGATATAGCTACGAGACAGCTTTTTCCAGAGGCCAAAACTCTGACCAGGGAGGTGACTACAAAGTGGGTCAGTGTGTATGCACTATAGTGCTGGTAAGGATTCCATACAACTTCATGTCTTAAATTGGCGAACTAACCCTTTAACCTAACCCTAATACCCATATCTTATCCCTAAAACCAGAGGGAAATGTGGGTAAATAAGAATGGTGTAGTAGGACTAACCCTTGTTGTAAGCCTAAACTTGACATTTCCTATCCGTCAGTCAACGTTACATCAGAACTGAACTGGCGAATTTGAATCTCGCCTGAGAGCCCAATCATCTTCGAGTGTAAACTACTCTAAACGAGCCAATGCACATTGGTGTGCGAGATTTGCATCACGAGCCCCACCCCGCGAGGTGGGTATAAGGAAACGCGTGTGCGATCGCACTTCAAGCTTTCGCTTCAGATTAGAGTGATTGTTGCTGTTCTGCTCTGCAATCATCAACGATTGTGCTACGAGTTGGAAGAAGCTCTTTAGTCAAGTGTTGGTTTCAACATTGGTCGCTTCAAGAGCATTTCCTACTGCTTCCTGCCATTCTAAAAGACCATTGTTGCACACTGCAGACTTAAATACAGGTCTTGCAAGTTGTGCTGTGACCATTTCCCTGTGCGCTTTAGCTCTAATAAAAGAGCTATTTCCCTAAAAGTGCAAGCACGGGTGTGACGTTGCATCTTTTTAAAGATGCATACCACTCGTATGTTTCTGGATGTGATCGTTTCGGGATTGCCGGCTGAGACCAATAGCGCCCCACCCCAGTGCCTTTCTTTCTGGAAGTGGACGAAGAGTTTACCAGATCGTGGAAGGCATCTCTTTCTGCCCGAAACCGAGCTAGTGCCTCCTCCTCCCTCACTACCGTCGATGGTGGGTGTGGCGAGCAGGACGAGGCCGAGGGCCGTGGGAGGATGGCGAGAGGCCGGTGGCGTGATTATTAATGAGCGTCACCGGCCTCGCGACATTCTCCCACGGCCCTCTGCCTCATCCTGCTCGCCACAGTGGGGTAGCCAAGGGGTACGTGGAGATCCCCCTGGTGGAGAGCTTCATATGAGACCGCTTCAGCACTGGCTTCACGGCTGAGTCCAGAGATGGGCATGGCAAAGTGGCACGCACCGGGTGGCAATCACCCCGGCCTGTGGCCAAACTTTCAGCCCGTGGTCAGACCTTGCCTTTCTGCAAGTGTCCAAGCCTGATGCCTCCACAACCGACTGGGGTGCCATGTGCAACAAGGCATGCAGCATCGGGCTCCTGGATAGGACCCCGACTGCAGTGGCACATCAACTGCCTTGAGTTGCTAGCAGTACACCTTGCGCAGCTCAGTTTCAAATTGATGCTACACGGCAAGCATATACTGGTCCAAACGAACAACACTGCAGCCGTTGTGTAGATCAACCATCAGGGTGGTCTAAGCCAGGGGTTTTCAAACTGTGGGTCGCAGAGTGGGAAGAGGTGGGTCGCATAGTCACTTGGCTCCAGCTAAATTTACGTTTTAATGAATGAAACACACAAACAGTCTAGGGTTGCTCCATGCGGGTATAATGTGGTCTCCGTAGCATCCCTTACCATAGGTACGCTTTCCCAGTGTTATCCAATAGTCTCACTGATTCTGTCAGAAGGAACAGCAGAGATTTACCTTCTCTGCGTGAAGCCCTGTCCCATCTTCCGCCCCAGTAGGTGCGGGAGGATTAGGTAGCCTACACGGGGTACTGGAAGGGGCAGCAATAGTGGCGCTTTGGTAGGGATCCCAATTCGTTTGTTCAGTTCTGACGTAACGTTGATCGCACACATGCTTCCTTATATACCCGCTTTGGGATTCCAGTTATTCAGTTCAGTTATGAAAAACATCTCTGTTCCCTCCTTCAGGGAACAGGGGTTACTTTAGTTAACTGGATGTTAACTGTAAACCTATCCCTCAAATCTCATTGGTAAATTAGAATGCTGATTGGAATGGAATCACAATTTGAGAGTAGAATGTAGACATGTAGAATTTTTTTTTGTAATTTCAAACAATTATAATAAACAATTGAATGTTTTTCACGTTAACACCATTAACCCACTATATTTATATTACTTTAAAGTGTTAATAATAATAATAATAATAATTTAATAATAGAGGTGCTCTCCTTTTAAATCAGCCAAGATACTCTGTTCAGATATTTCAAGATACTTTCTCTATTTAGTTCATTCTCTCAAGAATTAATTTGGCTATTCAGACGAGAATTCCTCCGATTCCAAAGTTTTTTCTACCGCACCTTTTTAGGTGTGATGAGAACCTGACAGAAATAATTCTACATCTGTGCTCCCAAAACTCAGTTCAAACAGAATGTGTAATACATTTCTATTATGTCTGCAGCTCTGTCATGTCTCATATAGGCTGAGGGAGAAATGACTGCTGTGATGCGTTTCTGCTTGAACTCCGTATGGTCCCCTAAAATTAAAATACTTTCTGCCCCCCACACCAATCCACTCCCCCGTCCCATCTGGATGTACGCCCAGAAAGAGGCCTTACAGAGTAATATATTTGCATACATAGAACAGAAAAGATTATGCATTAAACATGGAGGCCAACTTCATTATGAGGTTGTCATGCTATAACCTTAATCACTGAAACACTGCTGGATTTTATCAATGCATCTTTGAACAGCTGTTGAACAGTGTGATCCAAACATCATGACGGTTCATTTTTGTTGTCTGCATTTGGTATATTTTCAGAGTAACTTTCCAAACTCAGTTGGTCTATTAGTTCAGATTAGAAATCAAACAAAATGCAACAATGGCCTCAAATGTCTAATAATTTAAAGGAGTATGCAACTTTTTCCACTTATGGGCACCCCTAAAGAAATCAATTACTTTTGAAAAATATATTAAAAATCGTGTTTTATTTATAATGATATTCTACATAGTGAATAGAGTTTGCATAGCTATAATCATTTGCATGTTTACGTAGATAATGATTCAGAACTTAATCTCACTGATTCCAGAAACCATGTTTGAGCCTAAATAATATCAAAGTATATACTATATCAGGATTTATTATATGAGTTTTGAAAGTCTTTGCATTTGCTAATCTCATTTGCTAAATCCTCTTCTTTGCAAAACATTATGGAATCCCTGGCATAAAATGTATTAATACACAAGCATTAAAGGAGAATATACTTGACCATCTTGAGGCAAAACTTTGCAAGCTCTCGTCAAAAAGCGATTAACGTGATCATCGTATTTTGATCATCAAAATACATGGGAATGTGAGGGAAGGAATGCCTTTTCTGTAACTCAGACCGAAGAATGCAGCAGTCTAAATCTCTGTTTGACAATATGAAGGTCAGATATGTTGCTTGCAATAGCATTGATGCATAGTGCTTGCATAATCAAAAAATATTGCAGGATAGTTGCATACTAAATATGGTTATGTTCAGTCCAATCACAGATAAACAGATTAGACAAAATATGAAATATATGCATTGATCATTCATTTTGTTTTTACAGAGTAAACATTCCCAGTGAAATAAGACAGATCACAGTAAACTAATGCATCTCACAGAACCTAGCACTCAGAACCAACCTAGCCCTTGACTGTTTTTTAAATACTATATAAGATTATATATAATATAATCTTAGTGGATTTTATTTGTCTTGATCCACAAGAAGATTTTTCACTTCTTGTAAGCACTGATTTTAGAATAATGTTCTTTCATTCTGAAATCATGCTGGAGAACATGATCATCAGGTTTTACACAAAGTTTTAAATCAAAGGGAGGTGTACTAAATACTAAGAAATTCTATGTTATTCTTTGGTCCTCAATATTGTTATGCTAATATAATTTGCACAAAAAAAAAATTTGAAAATACAAAAAGCTTTTTGACCACCGGTCTCAGATTTGTTGTCCCCACTGTTTATTAAATAAAATTATATTTATTAGAATAGTCCCAGAGTTTTGTATCTAAAAATTCTTGTGCAGACCTGTAAAGGTGTACTCTCAGCAGACATTGATGTAAAGCCCACTATGTCACTGAAATAGATCGTGACACTGTCAAAGGCTTCTGCTTGTACGGTCTCCCCTCGCTTGAGCTGCTCCGCCACTGAACTGAGGGAGAATTAGGTTATGACCAAGTGAACCATGAAATTCTTTTCCATACACAAGTCCAACTACAATAGTAGTCATGCAGTAGCAAACAATCAGTTAGTTTAACAATACACAGTTGAAAGCAGAAAATAATTTCATTTAATATATTGTTAAAAGCGCTATATAAATGAAAGTGACTTAATAAATACTTGTCTAGAAAAAAAACAAAGGTATAAACAAATCGGAAATTATTCATAGCATTTTGAAATATGGGAGCTTTGTCCAGCTGGGACTCTCAGACTTTCTGTTAATAAGACCCAAGATCCCAATTGAGATCAATTACTGACAATTGATGTAATTAAAGAATGAAAGATCTTGGTTAATTCAAAGCTATTTTTTTAGAGGGTTAAGTACTCTATAGTTAGTCAGCCTGTTTGCTTCATCTAAAGCCGGTATTAAAAGTTCTCACCACTTACATAATTTTCTCAAAAACAGCCATTTTTAGATAAATCAAAACAATATGGTAGAAGTTACATCACATGCAAGATGTGTAATAATAAGAGAAGTCTTGAACTAATAGCAGTTCTTCATCAATCTCCCATTACAAGTTTAGAAATTGCATAGGAAATATTAAACAACACGTTTCTTACTGTGGAAGGATTTGGTAAAGAAGATTTTCGGCTTTCCGTTTCTCTTCGAGGTAGGCCTGGGTTCGTTCCTCTACCAAGTTCTCCAGGTTATTGGCATACTGTTCCATTCTGGACAGTAAGTTATTGAGAATACTGGTGCTGCCTTCTCTGCCAAAAACAAACAAAAAAACAGACTCTTGGTTCCACATCTGATGTGTAATTATTGCAGATATAGATTATTATAATTACAGCAGAAAGATTACAGCAGAATATTACAATTATATGAGATCACTGTCAAGTAACCAATAAATTATTCAACGAGATGAATTGGAGATATTGTAGCATATGACTTATGAAACAAGCATGAGCATAGTACTGAAAACAGGAAACAGAAATAATACAGTGTACATAAGAAGGAGCAGCGCATAGTTGCATCTTATGAGGCGTAAAACGCAGTTATGATGAAGTGTGGTCGATTCTGGTTGAATCATGTACTGTTGGTGTGTAGTTTGCTGAATCACATTGTTCTATTTTGGGTTCAGATCTCACTTCTATGTGCAGCAAACAAAAAAATCTGTAACACTTTACAATAAGGTTCATTAGTTAACATTAGTTAATTACCTTAGTTAACATGAACTAAGAATGAACAATACTTCTACAGCATTTATTCATCTTAGTTATATTAATTTTAACATGTACTAATACATTATTAAAATCAAAGGTTGCATTTTTTGACATTAGTTAATGTACTGTGAACTAATATGAACAAACAATGAACATCTGTATTTTTATTAACTAACATTACCAAAGATGAACTAATATAGTAACAAATGTATTGCTCATTGTTAGTTCATTCATGTTAGTTAATACATTAACTAATATTAACTAATCAACCTTATTGTAAAGTGTTACCAAAAAATCTAATTATTATTTTTATAAAATGTACAAGAAAAATCTTATACAACAATTAAAAAGTGATTTTATTGCTTTAAATTAAATAAATTGAACATTAATACAATCCTAATATTACAGTCATATTATAGCTACAGTGCAAAAAGTTTAAGCAATGTAACTGTATTGCACTTTAGCAATTTACAATTACTTTAGAGCACTCGTAGATCTACAGAGATTTTCAAATACTACTTTAGTTACTACGCTTTTGGGAAACGGCCTGAAATTCTAGGATGTCTCATGCAATTGTTTATACAATCTACTTCGGCTTATGACGCTTTTCGGAAACACGGCCCTTGTCTTTACCTAGATATCTGATTTATTTAAACTTTCTTTATTGCCAACAAGATGCATTTATGTAATGAAGACTAGGTTGTAGGCTAAGCCTTTTTCGTGAAACATATTAGGCATTTTAGTGCAGGTTTGTCAATGTCTGTCAACTATGACTTAAGTGCCCCTTTGGGGAATTAACAAAGAAGCTTTCACTTAAATCAGTATAGGTTGTTTATCAATGAGCTGTCAGCTGTAGGACAAATGCTGCATTATGTTCAAAGATACAATGCTGCTTCTACTTCATGCACTAAAACACAATCTGCATGGTTTGTTATATAAAAAGTTTTTTTCTTTGAGATGATATTGATTGCATTTCCATGTAATTCCTAGATCTTTCTTTTGTGTGTTTAATTGTGTGAATGAGAATTGGTCAACAGGTCAAAACAATGCAACAATGAATCATTTCAGAAAAAGAGCAAGCATCATTTGTGTAACTGGTCTGTTGTAATGAAGGTGAGGATTTATTTTGAAAGTAGTGATGCACAGATTCCTCAGATTAAAAAAACAGCTAATGACCAGCAGCAATGTCTTACTACCAAGAGCTTAAAGGGTTAGTTCACCCAAAAATGAAAATGATGTCATTAATGACTCACCCTCATGTCGCTCCAAGCCCGTAAGACCTCCGTTCATCTTCAGAACACAGTTTAAGATATTTTAGATTTAGTCCGAGAGCTTTCTGTCCCTCAATTGAAAATGTATGAACGGTATACTGTCCTTGTCCAGAAAGGAAATAAAGACATCATCAAAGTAGTCCATGTGACATCAGTGGGTTAGTTAGAATGTTTTGAAGCATCGGAAATACATTTTGGTCCAAAAATAACAAAAACTATGGATTTATTCAGCATTGTATTGTCTTCCGGTTCTTTTGGGGATCCGCGTTCACGAGTCCGCAGTGACGCTGATGATGTAAGACGCTGCTGACGTGTATCTGGTGCGTCTGCGTATTCGGGTTCAAATAAATATGGCTGGGCAAAAAAATGCAAGTCTTCCTCTGTGTGGAAATCCTTAGACATGTTTGTGAAGATTGTTTTGTTTCCAGCCTGCGTCTCGGAAGCTCGGGCGCACCAGACAAACGTCAGCAGCGTCTTACGTCAGCAGCGTCACTGAACGCGGATCCACAACAGAACCGGAAAACAATACAATGCTGAATAAAGTCCTAGTTTTTGTTATTTTTGGACCAAAATGTATTTCCGATGCTTCAAAACATTCTAACTAACCCACTGGTGTCACATGGACTACTTTGATGATGTCTTTATTTCCTTTCTGGACAAGGACAGTATACCGTTCATACATTTTCAATGGAGGGACAGAAAGCTCTCGGACTAAATCTAGAATATCTTAAACTGTGTTCTGAAGATGAACGGAGGTCTTACGGGCTTGGAGCGACATGAGGGTGAGTCATTAATGACATCATTTTCATTTTTGGGTGAACTAACCCTTTAACTGTCAACATCATGAACTTATATAATAAAAAATAAAGAAATATATGACAATGTGGATAGAAATACAGTTAATATATTGGAATCATCTAATTGAGTCTATTTTGAAAAATTATGCATTTACATATTGCCCTACATTACACAATTAGTTAACACTTTACAATAAGGTTCATTAGTTAACATTAGCTCAATCCAGATGGTTGTCATGGGGGGACCGCACTGTGGTTGCAGCCGTTGTGTGTGCTGACACGTGTTAACACTAGACAGAAGTAGATTTACATCACCATATGGAAAGAAGCGTAAATGGATGGAGAAGCATAGGTTACTGTAAAGCTATGTCATAGTAGGTGCTTATCTTGGCGAAAGCCAAGTTCAAATCAGCATGAAGTTTTAACATCTACTCTCGTGTAATGGAAATCATGAAGATCTGGATACGTCCAGTGACTGCAGTGAATAGTGCTGCTGGCAACAAGGGAAAGACCTTGTGAGAGCCTGGAGAGACAGCTGACAGGAGGAAAGAGACCCCAATGGGGCTGGTAAGGGTTAGTTACCCTTGTCGCCAGTATCCAGCTCTATTTACAGGATGCTGGAGACACCCGCCCAAGGCTTCTGAGAAATTAAAGAGAAAAATACCCCTAGAGTCTGCGAGAGCAGGGGAGGAAGATGACTCAATGTTGGACAACATGGTTAACGACGTTGGAATGGAAACGGATATGAGTATGGAGAGTACTTCACAAAAGACTAGTTCAGGTTCTGCAGTTAGCAAAGTCATTGAACTCCAAGCTTGTGTCTGTGGCTGGAGCAAGGCGACAACGGTCAGGGGGTTGAAGAATCCATCAAGGGAAAATGAAATGCTTGAGAGAGAATTGATTAGTACTTCTTACGAAGTCAGTCAAGTCAGTCGAATGAAATCCAGCGACAGGAAGCAAACCACAGTTCGCAGGATATCAGAACCCCTGTCATAGAGGAGAGATGGGTTTGCACAGTTAGAGATACACACATTGATTCTTGTGAACCCGGTCAGACTAACCAGCATAAGAGAGAAAAGAACCTCAACGGGCATAGGCCTGGAGTTAGATGGCCAAGAGCTTGTGAGAAAACTGCATGGGACACGGTAAACACAGATCTATGCTTTGCATTGGAAAGATTAACTGGTACAGTTGAAAAGAAGCTGGATAAATTTGGGGACATCATTTACGCATATGGAAGTGAGAGATTTGGTGTGGAAAAAAGGAAGGAAAAAGTACAAACTACTGTATCTAGACGGCAGCAGAAAATTGAAGGGTTAGTTAGGAGACAGCTGAGAAAGCAATGGAAAAAAGCCGAACAAAGTCAGAAGGAGGGATTCAATCTCTTACAAAGGGCCATAAAAGATAAGCTTGCAACATTACGCAGAGCTGAGCGCCTACGGAAATGCTACAAAAAGAAGGAGCGTGCGAGGGCTAATTTCTATAAAGACCCATTCAAATTCGTAAAGAAGTTATTCACCAGTGAGAAGAATGGCACTTTAAAATTATCTAGGGTTGAGCTAGAGAGATATTTGGAGGAAACGCATACAGATGCAAAAAGGCATGAGCCTATGTCAATTCCGTCAGATATCCCACCTATCAATCCACCAGAATACCAAATGGAGGTCTGTGCACCTAAGTGGAAAGAGATAGAGCAGGTTGTGAGAAAGGCAAGGGCTTCATCATCTCCAGGGCCTAATGGAGTTCCGTACAGAGTGTACAAGAGTGCTTCAGGAGTTCTACGAATTATGTGGAAATTGATAAAAGTGGCATGGAAAAGCAGGTTGTACCTAGAGCATGGCGCCGAGGAGAATTGATCAGTACTTCTAACGAAGTCAGTCAAGTCAGTCGAATGAAATCCAGCGACAGGAAGCAAACCACAGTTCGCAGGATATCAGAACCCCTGTCATAGAGGAGAGATGGGTTTGCACAGTTAGAGATAAACACATTGATTCTTGTGAACCCGGTCAGACTAACCAGCATAAGAGAGAAAAGAACCTCAACGGGCATAGGCCTGGAGTTAGATGGCCAAGAGCTTGTGAGAAAACTGCATGGGACACGGTAAACACAGATCTATGCTTTGCATTGGAAAGATTAACTGGTACAGTTGAAAAGAAGCTGGATAAATTTGGGGACATCATTTACGCATATGGAAGTGAGAGATTTGGTGTGGAAAAAAGGAAGGAAAAAGTACAAACTACTGTATCTAGACGGCAGCAGAAAATTGAAGGGTTAGTTAGGAGACAGCTGAGAAAGCAATGGAAAAAAGCAGAACAAAGTCAGAAGGAGGGACTCAATCTCTTACAAATGGCCATAAAAGATAAGCTTGCAACATTACGCAGAGCTGAGCGCCTACGGAAATGCTACAAAAAGAAGGAGCGTGCGAGGGCTAATTTCTATAAAGACCCATTCAAATTCGTAAAGAAGTTATTCACCAGTGAGAAGAATGGCACTTTAAAATTATCTAGGGTTGAGCAAGAGAGATATTTGGAGGAAACGCATACAGATGCAAAAAGGCATGAGCCTATGTCAATTCCGTCAGATATCCCACCTATCAATCCACCAGAATACCAAATGGAGGTCTGTGCACCTAAGTGGAAAGAGATAGAGCAGGTTGTGAGAAAGGCAAGGGCTTCATCATCTCCAGGGCCTAATGGAGTTCCGTACAGAGTGTACAAGAGTGCTTCAGGAGTTCTACGAATTATGTGGAAATTGATAAAAGTGGCATGGAAAAAGCAGGTTGTACCTAGAGCATGGCGCCGAGCAGGTGGTGTCTTTATACCTAAAGAAAAAGATGCTACAAGCATTAGTCAGTTTCGTCCTATTTCACTATTAAACGTCGAAGGTAAGATTTTCTTCAGCATTATGGCGCAGAGATTGTCAACCTACCTATTAAAGAATGGCTTCATTGACACTTCAGTTCAAAAAGCGGGCATTCCAGGGTTCTCAGGATGCATAGAACACATCAACGTTATCTGGCAACGAATTCAATCAGCTAAAAAGGAGAGGAAGGAGCTCCATGTGACATTCCTGGATTTGGTTAATGCATATGGTTCAGTGCCACATGAGCTTCTTTGGGCAGCATTTGATTTTTTTAGAGTACCAATGTCAATAACAAATATAGTGAAAGCCTATTTTGGAGATTTGCAATTTAGTTTCTCAACTCCAAAATTCAGCACCGCATGGCAATGCTTAGAGGTTGAAATAATGGCAGGATGCACCATTTCTCCACTGGCTTTTACCATGGCAATGGAAGTAATCATTAGGGCATCAAGATGGGTATTAGGAGGAGAGCGCTTGGCTTCTGGGATGCGACTACCAACAATCAGAGCATACATGGATGACATGACAACCATGACTACAACAGTAGCCTGCACTAATCGGTTATTGGGGAAGTTAACAGATAATATTGAATGGGCACGAATGCAATTTAAGCCCTCTAAATCAAGGAGCATCTCGATAGATAAAGGAAAGGTAGTAGATAAAACATTCTTCATTAATGGTGAGGCAATACCAACAGTTTCTGAGAAGCCAGTGAAGAGTCTTGGGAGATGGTACGATGGGGATCTAAAGGACACAGTTCGAGTGGGAGAAGTTAGACGACAAGCAGTGGAAGGGTTGAAGAGCATAACAGGCAAACTAAAACTCTGGTGCTTTCAGTTTGGTCTACTGCCAAGGTTGCTGTGGCCACTGACTGTGCACGAGGTTTCTTTGACAACAGTGGATAAGCTGGAAGCGTTAATAAGTTCATACATCAGGAAATGGTTGGGAGTTCCACGCTGCTTCAGCAGAGTGGGACTTTATAGTAAAGGAGTATTGCAGCTGCCAGTCTCTGCTTTAACCGAGGAGTTTAAGTGTGCCAAGGTCAGACTGGAAATGACTTTAGCAGAGTCACACGACAAATGTGTAAGGGAGGCAGCCCCTGTGGTAAAAACTGGTAGAAAGTGGTCAGCAAAGAAATCTGTAGTAGAGGCAAAGGCTGACCTTCAAATTGGGGATATTGTGGGACAGGTACAGCATGGAGGGGGTTTTGGGCTCAGTTTAGCTCCTCCTAAATGGCACAAGGCAGGCCCAGCCCAAATGAGGAAGCTGGTAGTCAACGAGGTGCGAAAGCAGGAGGAGAGGATGAGATGTATAAAGGCCATTTCCCAGGCCAAGCAGGGAGAGTGGATGAGATGGGAGAGTGTGGAACAACACAAAATGGGCTGGCAAGACCTTTGGTCAATGGAAGAGAGTAGGATCAGCTTCCTTATTAGGTCAACATATGATGTTCTCCTATCACCGCAGAACCTAAACCTCTGTGTTCATCACCTGCCACATTAAGGCACATTTTGACAGGATGTAAGGTGGCTCTTAGCCAAGGTCGGTTTACTTGGCGCCGTGACCAAGTATTGTGATGTTTGGCTTTAGCATTGGATGGCAAGCGTAGTATGACCAATAAATTGGCGCCTGTTCTAGCAAAACATTACACGCAGAAGACAATATTCCTCCGCCCAGGCGAGCAACCACCAAGAAAAGGTGCTAACACCAATTCTCGCCCAGGACAACTGGAAGCTGCTAGGGACTGGAAGATGCTGGCTGATCTTGATCAATGGCTTATTTTTCCACCTGAGATTGCCACCACTAACCTACGACCAGATATTGTTTTGTGGTCTGGATCAGTACGCATTGTTCAAATGATAGAGTTAACAGTGCCATGGGAGGATGCGGTAGATGAGGCATATGAGAGGAAGAAACTGCGGTATGCTCATCTGGCCACTGAAGCAGAACAGCGAGGATGGAGAGTCCAGGTTTATCCAGTGGAAGTGGGTTGTCGAGGTTTTGTGGCACACTCTACAAACCGGTTGCGGAGAGATTTTGAGATTTTGGTTAGGTCTCAGCAGGAGGAGGGATATAGAGGTCAGTAAGCTGGGCTGAGTTGAGTGGGGGACGGAGGGGGGTGACTCTGAGACGCCAGAGTCACTGTCGAGCCCTCTTGAGGTGTCGTGGACTAGTCGACGAAACACTGAGGACGGAAGGTGCCCACTTGAAGACTCTAGAGATGTCCCCTACTCAGCTAAATCCAGAAGGTTGTCATGGGCGGACCGCACTGGTGTTGCAGCCGTTGTGTGTGCTGACGCATGTTAACACTAGACAGAAGGAGACTTACATCACCATATGGAAAGAAGCGTAAATGGATGGAGAAGCATAGGTTACTGTAAAGCTATGTCTTAGTTGGTGGTTATCTTGGCGAAAGCCGAGTACAAATCAGCATGAAGTTTTAACATCTACTCTCGTGTAATGGAAATCAGTTAACTACCTTAGTTAACATGAACTAAGAATGAACAATACTTCTTTAGTATTTATTAATCTTAGTTAATATTAATTTTAACATTTACTAATACGTTATTAAAATCAAAGGTTGTATTTGTTAACATTAGTTAATGCACTGTGTACTAACATGAACAAACAATGAACAGCTGTATTTTTATTAATTAACATTAAGAGTAATAAATACTGTAATAAATGTATTGCTTTGTTAGTTCATGTTAGTTAATACATTTAACTAATGTTATCTAATGAACCTTATTGTAAAGTTATACCAACAATTTTAAGTAGACTTATTGGTCAACTATCCATATTTGGTAAGGCATATTTGAAAATATAACAAATGTAAGTGATGTGTAACAGGGTGCAGTGCTTACTTGTTAAATTTTGCAATGAAGATCTTGATGTGGCTGAAGTCAGCCCGTTCTGCAGGGTCTTCAGCCCAACAGCCTTCCATTAAGATGGTCAGCTCCTCACAGTGAAGGCTGTTATCTGTGGTAGGCCTGAAGTACGGCTTCTGGCCATTCCGCACCTTTTGGATTATCTCTGTAACAAAAAACAAAACAAAAATGCTTGTCAGTGGTGTACAACAAATTAGTTTTAATGTACTTGTTGTTTGAGGATGTTACCTTTGGGACTGAGATCCATGCCTTCAACATAAAATGGGCCGTTCCTTAGTGCTATCTCCTGTAGTATGATCCCAAAACTGTACACATCTCCTTTCTGGGTTCCTTGGGGTGGATGCCTATCATATATTAGCAACTCTGGAGCCGTCCATAGCTTTTCTGAAAAATCAGTTCGGTAAGCAGTCACAAAATACTTTATCAGCACTGGACAACAGTCAATTGATGTTTCATGCGTCAAAACAGATTCTTACTTGCATAAAGTGCATGTGGTGAGTCTTCATTTTCACAAGAGGAACGGAAGCTTGCCAGACCATAATCTGTGATTTTCAAAACGAAGCGGCTATCCACCACACAATTAGATGATTTCAGATTGCCATGGGAGCCAATGTAACTGTTGTGCAGATAATTCATTCCCTGGCAGCACAAGTATTAAACAGAACATTATGTCTTTGCCCACAGTTTATGGGGCAAATAGAGCAGAATACATGTGAACCACTGAAAAACATTCTGTAGCGTATAATGGTTTCATGAGAAAGCTGGACATGTAAAACAATGAAGGTTAATCGTGTGTATTCCATATTGTAATTCTCAACAATACTTCCTTGTATGCTCAAAACATTAAGAAAATGACTGGGTTGATAGAAGCCAAAGAACAGATTTCATAATTGCCTTTGTAAGACAGAATACAGAAATTACGATAAAATGTTATTGTGTTTTCCATTAAACAGAAACTGTATTTAATACTCAGGATCAGGATTAACTCAAGGTTAATTGGGCCACTACATTCTTTCTGAAAGACAAGTGCTCTTTTAAAAACAAACAATGTTTTTAAAGCAATTTTCTGGCTTAAAAGCAAAAATATGTTTTGTGCATTTAAGCGACAGTTTGCTTTGTTGTAATTGCAGGCCAATTTTCCAGCAATAGTCAAATGCTTTTATGTGGCTGGGCTCTCAAGTACCTTTGACAATAAACAGAAGATTGTTTTACATTAATAGAGGGGGAATTTAGAGAGACATTATTTTCATACATGTTTTCCAGAAACAATGTCATGCTATCTTTGAAGCCAGTCCTTTTTATTTTACTAATGGTGTTCCTCTCAGAAAAGCAAATAATTCCCTGTTCCCTCTCTGCTCTTTTCAACAATAAATTATACACTTTAATAGGTGCACCATATTTACTGGGTTTCAAAAGCCATAACAACATGGGAAGTATTAAAGTATTCTATGTTATTTTTAAATGATGATGTTTTTAATACCAGAATTAAAGAGACATCATATTTGAATAAGTAAACTACACTACGCTAAACTAAACTAAAATCAAATAAAAATATGTGATAAAATAGGGCTCATATATGTTCTGTATTTATTTTCCATTTTCCCACAAACCTTCACAATATCATTGATCAGTGAGTATCGGAACATCCAGTCCAGGTTGATGCTCTCGTTTTCAAGGATGTCCTGTGAAAGAACAAACTGGACTTCAACACTGCAAAACATCTAGATGCACAGGCATTATTTTTGTACAAGCAAATTATAGGCCTACTATTCAAATGAACAAATGTCATCATTAACATAAAAAAACAAGGTCATTAACATGGAAATGAAAGAATAGTAATAACATTGTAATAGAGACTCAGTTACTACTGTATAGTTGCCAACTATTTCACTGAAATGGGTAGAATAAAATGGATTATAACATTAGCGATAAATATGTCATCCTTTCAAAAACCATTCACATTGCCTGTGAACACAGAATAATATGAATAAATGGTTAACAATAATGTTATTAGTTAACATGTTTACCTGTAGACTGCCTCTGGGGCAATACTCTGTCACAATGCATATATTTGGTGGATCGATACAAGCTCCAATAAACCTCGTCAAATGGTTGAACTGCACATCTCTCATCTATATAATAACAAAGTTTTGAATTAACATTTTGAATTATAACATTTGTGATGCTGACTATTCCACATTTTCACATTCTGAAAATCTTAAAGACCACGGCCAATAAAATATAAAATAAAATAAATAAAAAATAAAAAAGTTGTTTCTCTAAAGTTTCTCAAACAGCTTTTTCCTCAGATCATGTCTATGACAGCTTGGGAAATCAACCCCTTTACTTAGCATAAGCTTCGGCCTACATAACAGTGAGGGCAAATGTCAGTGAGAACAAAGAAGGAAAGATTCCACTGATTCCAGTAAGACTTTCGTTCATCTTCGGAACACAAAAAGTCTGAGAGTTTTTTGTGTTTTTTTCGCAAACTAAGTACTCGCATCGCTTCATAAATTTGAGGTTAAACCATTAGTGTCACATGGATTACTTCAATGATGTCTTTACTACCTTTCTGGGGCTTGAAAGTGGTAGTTGCGTAGACTGTCAATGGAGGAACACAAAGCTCTCAGATTTCATTAAAAAGATCTTCATTTGTGTTCCAACGTTTGGAACGACATTAGGGTGAGTAATTAATGACAGAATTTTCATTTTTGGGTCAACTGACGCTTTAAGCAATTTCCACCATTATTAGGTTCATGATGGTTCGGCTTTGTGGGAATCTCGCTAGAGAGGCCAATCTATACTGAACAAAATTATAAACGCAACACTTTTGTTTTTGTCCCCATTTTTCATGAGCTGACTCAAAGATCTAAGACTTTTTCTATGTACACAAAAGGCCTTTTTCTCTCAAATATTGTTCACGAATTGCCGAGATAATCCATCCACCTCACAGGTGTGGCATATCAAGATGCTGATTAGACAGCATGATTATTGCACAGGTGTGCCTTAGGCTGGCCACAATAAAAGGCCACTTTAAAATGTGCAGTTTTATCACACAGCACAATGCCACAGATGTTGCAAGTTTTGAGGGAGAGTGCAATTGGCATGCTGACTGCAGGAATGTCCACCAGAGCTGTTGCCCGTGAATTGAATGTTCATTTCTCTACCACAGGTGTGCCCAAACCTGCTCCTGCCGATCGACTGTCCTGCACAAGTTTATCTCCAACCCTAATTAAACACACCTGCCTTTAATTTTCAAGTGATCCTGAAGACCTTAATTGGTTGCTTCAGATCCTGAAGACCTTAATTGGTTGCTTCAGGTGTGTTTGATTAGGGTTGGAGATGAACTGTGCAGGACAGTCGATCGGCAGGAGCAGGGTTGGGCACACCTGCTCTACCATAAGCCGTCTCCGAATGCGTTTCAGAGATTTGGCAATACATCCAAACAGCCTCACAACCGCAGACCATGTGTAAGCACACCAGCCCAGGATCTCCACATCCAGCATCTTCACCTCCAAGATCGTCTGAGACTAGCCATCCTGACAGCTGCTGCAACAATCGGTTTGCAAAACCAAAGAATTTCTGCACAAACTTTCAGAAACCGTCTCAGGGAAGCTCATCTGCATGCTCGTCGTCCTCATTGGGATCTCGACCTGACTGCAGTTCGTCGTCGTAACCGACTAGAGTGGGCAAATGCTCAAATGGCGTCTGGCACTTTGGAGAGGTGTTCTCTTCACGGATGAATCCCGGTTTTCAATGTACAGGGCAGATGGCAGACAGCGTGTATGGTGCGTGTGGGTGAGCGGTTTGCTGATGTCAATGTTGTGCATCAAGTGGCCCATGGTGGCGGTGGAGTTATGGTATGGGCAGACGTATGTTATGGACAACGAACACAGGTGCATTTTATTGATGGCATTTTAAATGCACAGAGATACTGTGACGAGATCCTGAGGCCCATTGTTGTGCCATTCATCCACGATCATCACCTCATGTTGCAGCATGATAATGCATGGCCCCATGTTGCAAGGATCTGTACACAATTACTGGAAGCTGAAAACATCCCAGTTCTTGCATGTTTGGGATGCTCTGGATCAACGTATACGACAGCATGTTCCAGGTCCTGCCAATATCCAGCCACTTCGCACAGCCATTGAAGAGGAGTGGACCAACATTCCACAGGCCATAATTAACAACCTGATCAACTCTATGCAAAGGAAATTGTGTCAAGGAAGAATCGCGACAAGAAAGTACGCGTCCTTCAGGTCGATCGCTGCAAATTAATCTCAGGGGACGGATGCATTTAAAAATGCGTTTCTGCGTGAGCATTTTGAACGGTAGCTTGTGGAGACTCCGATTAAAAACTCGCAGGTCTAAGATCAGTCGTAACCCACCGCCTTTCTTGGGTACAATGAAGTATGGACTGTAGTACCCTGACCTCATATCAGAGATATCAGAGGGAGGGCCCACCTCTATCGCATCCTTCGCTAGTAGGACTGCGATCTCCGCCCGCAAGTCATGGGCATCGGCTGCTCTCACTGTAGTGGAGTGAATGGCCCGAAACTTGGGGGGACGCGGGGCGAACTGAATCGTATAGCCGAGCCTGATGGTCCGAATGAGCCAGCGAGACGGACTGGGGAGCGCTAACCCACCTGCTGGCGATAGAAGAGGCGGATGAGAGTGGTGAGGATTCTCTCCTCCCACTGCTCTCCGGGCCCTCTTGGGACCCAGAGATAGAAGAAATTGCTCTTTAATTGAAAATGTGGGTAGCGCTGGTTTTTACGGCCAGTGGTGGAAAGCAAATAAAAGTGAACAAAAAATTTTCCACCTGGCCCTCTTCCGGGGGAGGGAGCGGTGCGGTCAGAATCCTTTTTTTTTTTTTAGGTGTGACATATTAAGATCTTTCCAGGGACAGCAGATGTAAAATAGCCTTTTGGCTAATTCTGGCACACTATACATTTATTTACTGTATGTATTATTAGTGTGCATTGTCCCTGTTAAAAAAACCTGAAATAACAAATAAAATAAATAAATAAATCTCCTGGAGAGCAGTCCCATCCATCTCCCACTGCTGGGCGAAGTTCTCGACCGCGTTGCCGAAGAGGCCGGTCTGGGACACGGGGCTGTTAAGGAACCTGACTTATATATTTATATATATTATATATATTTATATACCCGTGATGTGTGGCTGAACAGCTGATGCAAATGATTGCACGCCAATGTGCATTGGCTCGTTTAGTTTCACTAGAAGTAGATTGGCCTCTCTAGCGAGATTCCTATTCGTCGGTCACGACGTACGCCAAGAGTGACCGACTTATAGGGAACTATAAAGAAAACAATAAAGATATAGTTCTAAATATCGTTCTAGGCAGTAAAGAATAGCAGAGTTCACACCGCAGTTATAACAATAACGGCACAGAGAAACGATATAGTTGGAATCACTTTCAGAACAATTTTATCCAGCTGATTAATGATTAAAACAATAACAGCCAATCAGTGTGACACTAGTGTGGACGCTAATATAGTTATCTTTATAGTTATCTTCATGTTTATCGTTCTTGGTGTGAACAGGTCTTTAAGATGAGTTTTAAAAGTTGCAGTATTTTTAACTTGGCATTTGGCATCTTAAAATGCTTGAAAGTGAATACATGAAGTGATGACCAAAGACATCTAATGTGTATTAGTGTAGCAGTGATACTTTGAAGGGGATAATAATAATTATTTTTTTAAACATGCAAACTGCTAAAGCTGTGAAAATGGCTAAATTATTTAAAAAATAAAATATATATACAGATAAATATCACCCTAATGTCGCCTTTTTCCACTTCATTTCTTTAACATCTATTACATGACAATGTCTGAAAACACCTTGTAAAAATCCAGCCACACCGCCTGCCCCCCGAGCTCAGTGTCTACAGCCTCATATTGGCTTACCAGCCCCCCACCGAAGAATTCATGTGTATGTGTGTTTTTATGTGTAGCAAAGGGCAGGGGGTGTTTTAACCACCTTGGGCAGCAAGGCTGTCCAGAGGGGTCATAAACGATGGTCTAAACACACACACACACATAACATGCATACCTTGTCTTCTCTTCCCAGATAAAGACACAGATGGACAAGTTTATCAAAAATACAAGAAAAAACTCTCTCTTGTGATTAAATGCATTCTCTTACATGCTTTAGTTCAAACAGCACTTGTCTGGTGAGCTCGATCCTCTTCTTGTTAACATGTTTGATAGCCACCAGGTTTCCCTGTTGTAAAATGAAACAAGTGTTAAAAGGATCAGATCTATTGAGCCGCCACTGAATAGCAGACTGGACCTGTCATGGAGTCAAAATTAAGTTTTATTAAAGTAATTTTAGTAATTACATAATTGATTTATTTCTGCATTTTAGTAGAATAATCTGAGTCAAAGAAACTGAGAACTCTATTACTCTAAGTCTCCTGAGATATGAAAGAACATTCGCTTTGTCCTGGCCATGGTGACAACAGAAATAATATATTTCTCTTTGCTTTAGATATGGGCTTTGTCAAAAAACTAGTGGTCTACCTACCTAGACCTAAATATATTTGGGTTTAAGGCATCACAGACACACTCCAAGCAAGCAGGCAACAAAAATATGCTACCTTATGACCTTACTTAATTTTTGTACAAAAATTAAAACCTGGGTAGAAAAAAAAAAACATCACAAAGTCAAATTTAAATATAAGTACCTTCAAACGACTGTAATACTAGTACTGTAATATTATATTAGCGAAACAGATTTGGCAAATGTTCCAGTGCGTTTTTGTATTTGGACTATTTACAACATGTTTTTGCAGTAGTCACAGTCATGTTTGTTGATCTCTTGAATGCAATGGCCAATCAGAGGAGTATAATTTAGTCAGAATACACTCACTGCTCAAAACGCCAGAGTTTTTGCCCACTGCTGAGCTCTGCACACTTGTGAATCCTCTCATTTACAAAGTATAAACACGATTTAAGTAAGAGAATCATTGTGCCGTGTAGACAACTTTATTGATTATAACAAAACTTTGTGAGATTGCGATAAACTAACTGACATCTTTTTAGTGATTCTGAAGGTAGCAGCTATATAATCCACTTAATTCAAGTTTTGCTCCCTTTCAGTCGATAACAACGGACGTAGTCGACGTCGACTGAATGGGGATCACGCTAGGGAGCCAACCGTCTTCGAGGACTATTGAACGAGCCAATTGCCCCCGCGGCGCAGGTATAAATACGAAAGTGGATGCACGCACTAGTTGCCTTTCGCTTCGGAGACGATCGTTTGACGTCTCTGAAGAGTGCTGTTGTTTACAACGAGCGAGTGTGTCTGTGTTCTTGTGGAAGACTCTCCCAGTGCTGGTGGTTTCCACAGCGCGAGTGCAGCGGTGATCACGAGCTTTGAGCTCTCAACTGCTGTTTTAACAGCAACAAATTTCTAAAGGTTTGCATGTGTTGACGGCTGGTTAGAGGGCGGAAAAGTGAGTTCTTCACTGTTTCAGTTCGCTGTTCAGTGTTGCCGCGGTCATTCCCCTGTGTGCTCCGGCACTGGTGATGGGTCCTATTTCCTGAAAGAGCAACACGTGTGTGTTTGCGTCTTTTTCAAGATGTCATTCCACCTGTGCGTTTCTGGATGCGGTCGTTCCCTTTTCCTCTCTGATGGTCACAATTGTTGCATCACGTGTTGAGCTATATATTTATATGTTCTGCACACTGAAGCAGCTTTTGTGGATGGTTCATGTTCCCATTGCGGGAATATGACTGTCCCGGTGTTGAGATCGAGACTCGCCTTCGTCCGCGAAGCGCGAGTCCCCATTACCATGCCCGACCCCCGGGTGCGGTGTGGGATGGTTGATCGGAGGATAGTGAGGGATGTCTCGCCTGGTAACCATTCTCTGTGGGCTCCTCACTCCTCCATCACAACGCAGCCGATGGAATTCCTGTTGAGCGTGCTGGTGCCTCTGTAATGGACCGATCAGCTGTTTCAAATGGGGTTCCCCCAGAGGATAAGATGTCGATAGCAGCATCGGTGGGTGAGCTGGCCTCTGGAGATGACGACTCCGCTGTGTCATCTCCCTTTGGGAGTGTAACATTGCCTGAGCCAGATCCAGAAATGTCAGCTATGCTGAAACGGGCCGCCGAGGCTGCCGGACTCGAGTGGAATTCCACCGTGTCCCATTCAGTCCCGGTTGGAGGTTTGGTCTCTCGGGGCGGGCCGCGCTGGTTCTCAGCTCACCGCCCCAGTGTCTTTCTTTCCCGAAGTGCATGGAGAGCTTACCAGGTTGCCTGAGTAGCTTTTCCCCCTCACTACCCTTGATGGAGGAGCGTTGAAGGGTTGCGAGGCTGTCCCTCCAGTGGAACAGTCTATCACAACACAGGTGCACCTGTGTCCGGCGGCCGCTACCTTTTGGAGGGATCCTCATTCCCCCCCAAGGCCTGTGAGTTCTCGTCGGTCCCGACGGCCAGAGGCTATTCGGCGATGCGGCAAAGACCTGTGTCCAACAGTTCTCTGCCGCCCAAGCGCAGACGCCGAGGGCGTTCCCCCTCCAGCCAGGCCTCAGCATGGAGCCGGCCGCAGTAGAGACGCCCAGCCCGCCCCAGGAACTGCCAAGCCAGGTGGCAAGCGAAAGCATTCCGGAGTGGGCCGCCCAGGGATGGACGAGGATGCTCTAGATGTTGGTCAGCGATCCACCGATCCCAGTCTTCGTTTGTGTGTTTGTCTGTTCCACCGCTGTTCCCAAAAGAAGTGGAGCAAGCAGTACCCACACTTCAAAGAAAGAGCAAATTCCTCTGTTCCTGGGTCCCAAGAGGGCAAGTCTGGCGGTGTGCGACTCTGTAAAGCCTTGCACCTCTCAGTCCCGTCTTGTTCACCAGCACGGCAGCTGGGTGCGGTTCGAGGACCCGGTCATCCGTCTTCTCACGCATCCCTGGCCGTCTCGTGGAGACAGGTAAGTGTCGTGCACCACACTCAGACCCTGCTTCGGGCCACCTCCGGGCCTTCCGAGCCGGGTCCCTGTCCTCCACCTCGCTGCCCCACCTCGGGTGCGTCTGCCATCAGACTCGGCTTGCGATTCATTTCGCTTGGCCAGAGTGCTTTGCTGAAATATATTCTATAGTTGGGGGCTGGGCGACACCTTTAGCCAACCGCTGCTTTGCGTGGGCTCCCTTCTCATGAAGCCAGTTTCACCTTGAGCTTGGTTCGAAGTGTTGGCTTGCTGCGCCATTACACTCCTATGGACTGGATACGTGCGCCATTCTGCTCCAGCTGAGTTCCCTTTAACCGAACCCTGTTGAGTTCCTCCGCACCCCTCCATCATCGGATATGGCGGAACGTCCGGTGTTAGGCCTACCACTCGTAAGCTTGTGGAACCTGTGTTAGGCTGGGTCCATATGTTCCCTACGGTGATCCCATATGTGTATTTTTCCACTGCACGTCTCCCTACGGTAAGCCCGTGTCTTCCCTCGACAGAGTCTCTCTGCCGTCACTGTCCGGTGAGTCTCCCCTCTGTCATAAGCTGGATCCACCCCAGTGACATTCCATATGTTGTACTGCCGGTCATCCGCCCAGTTCATATGTGTTTTCTCCACGTTACCTCCTTTCGGGCAGGATGTGGCTTCCGTAGCGCCCCTTCCTGTACAGAGAACGCTTTCCCAGTGGTCCTGTAGGAACAGCAGTGACTTCCCTGGCCTAAGCCCTGTCCTTCCGCGCCTTAAATGGCGGGGGCATCAGGAGTCTTTTATCCCCATTCAGGGATGCGTATGCAACCCACCGTTCCCTGAAGGAGGGAACGGAGGATGTAGTCCCCTTGCCACTACCGCTGGACCACCGCTGACTCTGAGTTACGCTCGGCTACTCAGCGAAAAGCAACTAGTGCGTGCATCCACTACCGTATTTATACCCGCACCGCATGGGCGGAGTGTGTGATGTAAATCACGCACGCCAATTACATTGGTTTGTTCAATAGTACTCAAAGACGGTTGGCTCCCTAGCGTGATCCCCATTCAGTCAACGTCAACTATGTCCTCCGTTCCCTCCTTCAGGGAACGGCTGGTTGCATACGCAACCAGGATGTTTTTCATGTTTTCATGTTTTTTCAAGAGGAATGACGGCTAGTTACATGCTGCAAATTTTCTCATATGAAATGCAGGATTCACTCTCGAAATTATAATTGACATTGTGACAACTATAGCACGGAACAAAAACATGGCATATCAAAATAGATATGTACAATGTAAATGCAGACTAATAGAGTAAAAAAAAAAATAGTCGTATCAATATGTTTTTGATGTTCCATTGTAAAATAATCTTAAATGTCCCACTGTACATTGCTATTCTTGTTATGGTGGAGCTGTTGCTTATGCATTATATTTACACTTTACTGCAGCACCCTCACTAATTTCAGATACTCAGTGATTTGATTCTTAATTGTCCATCACATCATGCCTGAACAACAGTTTAGAGAGAAACTTGCTGTGCAAGTTACTTAAAGGCGACATTTATAGCTAGCTACAGGAATAATAGGTCATGCGTTTGATAGCTTGAAACTCTATCATACTCTTGAGTACTATTTTTTCCTATAGCTTTAGCAATGCAAGACTGTACATTAAAGTGCTCCTATTATGCTATTTTAAATGCTCCTAATTTTGTTTTGTGAGACAATTTGTCTCACATACCCAAACCTTCAGACTCAAGACAGAAGGTCTGGACCCCATGGCAGCTTTAATCGTCCAAGGACTGGCAAGAAGCCATCTGACTGACTTGTAAAGCAACCAATCACAGTTCGTTTGTTTAGCGTCATGTTTAGGGGAGTGAAAATGTAATGTCGATTTCCTTACAATAACAAACTGGCATGGTAAACTCTTGGACCTATTTTGAAGAGTCTAGGCCACATACTTCACATACTTTTGAAAAAAACAGCATTTAGTTTATCCTGATAAGCACTAAGTAACTATGTTTCCATTTGCAACTTTGCAAAATTGGAATATTGCATAAAACATTTGCAAATAAAGCACTGTTTTCTTCCATGAGGGGGTTTGGCGTCACCGCGGGTTTGTTTCCACCATTAAAGAAGACGACACACATATCCCCGAAATCCTGTATGATTCAACCAATCCGACGAAGACTTCAAAACTTCTGAAGTGTTTCCAATTTTATGTGCCATATGAACTAGACATCAGCCATCGGTTCGTGGGTGTGACATCCGAGGCTGAGACTATCTACAACAGGTTTACATGCATCCAAGGTCAAAAAACACTTGCATACTGCAAAATCTTTTCCCTCCAGCTTACGTTATTGGCATTTTTAAATTTGTGATCCAATTATCGTGGTGTAGCACAGATAGCATTGTGGATCGACATAAGGAGCTGCAAAGCTGCATTAAAGTGTGATCTTAAAGCAACACATTGAGCTGGTAGTGCACCCACTCTCCATTTCTCCAGTCAATAGGCATTTGTGTGGGTGTGCCACAGAGGGAGGATGTCAGAAGAACTCATCCCCACCTTAAAATAGCCTGTTTTTGCATATAGCTGATATTTTCCATGAGCTGTTATCAAGGAGCCATAGCTGGAACCTCTCTGGAAAGGAAACACAGTGAAAATACAACACTAACAACCATTCAAGACATAGCAGTTTCATTATGCACATTAGAAAAGAAAAAATGCATATTGTGGGGTCCAAAAGTCTGAGACAACCATTTCTATTATTCAAATTTGATACAAAGTAGTTTGTTACAAATTATATAATCAGATTAGCAATTTGAGTGAAAAGTTTTATTTAAATTTATTTTTGCAGCTCACATAATCAGTCACAATTTGCTATCCCACAAATTTGATTTAATATTTTCTGTCATTTTACATCAAAACTTAATTTAAATTAAATTTTTTTGGTTGTTGTTTTTTTAATTCCAGGACATTAATGTGACACTTTTGGACCCCACTATATTGTTAGCTGACTAAAAGATACAAGACATATCAGATTTTTTGAAACTATGAAATGAAACTAGCCTTGACTGAGTCAAAATGGCATTCCCTACATTGTGGGGGTAAAATGTCCATATCTAAATGTGGCAATATCTGAAATCCTTGTCCTTGTGAGGACATTTTTGGTCCCCATGGGGAAAACAGCTTATAAATCATATAGAATGATGTTTTTTTTTGAAAATGTAAAAATGCAGAAGGTTTTCTGCAATGGGTAGGTTAAGGGGTAGGGGTAGGTTTAGGAAATATCCTAGAATATACAGTTTGTACAGAATAAAAATCATTATGTCTATGGAATGTCCCCATCATGATACAGGATATGGTTTGATTAGAATACCAGATGGCCAGATAGTATCTTGTTTTAACAATTGTAAGGGTAAGTCTGTTAATCTGTGTTGTTATGAGTTTGCTGCTGTAAAACCTTTAACAAACGAGACAACTAGACATTAGTCAAGAATGTATAAACTATAATGATTCTGATAATTTCTGTGTTATTTTCTTCCTTCTTTCTTCCTATTTTCATTTATCTTATATAACTTCAGTGAAATCTGGCAAGGTCTTGTACCCATTTTGAACTATTTTAGCATTTGAACAGACCCAGATTTGTAAATAGGAGCAAACCACTGAGCTTATAATGAATTTGAATTTTCTCTAATTTAAAGAGAAAGAGAATTCAGTTGAACAAAATCAAGCTACCTTTTGTGACCAGCTAACTGACTAAGCCATCGTCATAATTCCCCAGGAATGCAGTTTTAAGATGGACATTGAAAAACAGTGCCAGGAATTACAGCCAAGTCCAAAAAGGCATTTTTATGAGATAAATTAAAACCATATGTACTGAAACAGGGAGAAACCTCTTTTATTCGACTTTGTTTATACAAAAACAGAAACACAAAGACATTTCATCTTTAAAATATAGATTTGATCCTTGCACTTCTAAAAATGAATTTTAGATTTGGCTTAGAGGTGGCCAACTGGAAAATGCATTAGTTTAATGCAGCTTTATCCAAGATATGACAATACCAGCGAGTGCTTGTACCTGGGAAAGAGTGAGACGGCTGCCCGCACGTTTGTGATATTTGTTGGGACTTTCAAACTTCAGTTCCTCCCACCGTATCCTCCAAAGCATCCCAGCTAACTCCTTCTCCAACTTCAGTTTCCTAGAAAAGAGCAGTTCGCATTTAAAAAGTGCAACAAAAAAAACGTGTTTTGGCAATAGTAAATGCTGAACTAGATTTTTACATTTTCCAGTGTGTTGTTATGTGGGTGCAAAGGTGTTTTTAGTGTGTTTAGTGTTATTATGTGGTGCTATGGTTGAGGTTGCTAGTTTTCTTGATGGTTGCTTATTGTCGCATCCAAACAATCCCACTCTCAGGTCTCTATGATATTATGGTCTATAGATGTGGTTCAAGTCATTCCCTTAATATCCATGGGATTTTTTGTGTTTTATTGTAAACTGCTGGATTTGAGGTATTCTTGTTTGTATGTCATAAACAGTGCAGGACGGCTGATTGGCTAATGTTTAGGGTTTTGAAAAAGAATAGCAAGAGTGATATGTGCCTTTGTTAGCACCAAAAAAATGTTTTGGAAATACCATTTCATTTTGCACAATTAGACTAAATAACTCTTAAGGCGGGCATACACTACGATTTCTGTACGATTTCAGCAAGGTTATACCAGTAGATTGCATGCGATGTAGGGGCAAAGCTCAAAAGTTATGCGCTCACACTATATGGTCCGATCGTCGTGCACGGCTTGACTGCTTACACTATATGTGTGAAATATAAGCGATAAACCCCCGTGCCGGGTTACGTCGATAGTCGATGATATCGTGTATCCAGATATATTTTCAAAAGCATCAGCTACCGATACCAAGAGGATTTAGCATTTCCAATTTATATATTAAATAATAATAATAATTATTATTATTATTACTAGGGTAGGCCTATTTCAGCGCATCAGAGGATAATAAAAGATAAGATAGAGTAGCTTACTCATTGAAAATTATTTAAAATTATTTAGGTTGATTATACAATGAATTATAGGCCTATAATTAAAATGATTAACATTCTATAATATGTTCGAAAACTGCAATAATCTCACAGAAAAATAAGAGCAGCTTGTTTAACACGAAATACTTTTCTTCTCATTTTTTCACTACGTATAGGCCTAAAGGTAACAAAAGAAATAAAATAAAAAAGTAAGACATGTATACATTATCAGCATATGTTAAAGTAGACTTATCTATCGTTGTCTCTGAGGGAATATGCGCCGAAAGCTTGTCAGTTTTTAATTCAACTTTCTGTATGATAAATAATTGACTCAAAATGGAGGTTTGATACTTCTTCAAATTCTTCACCATTTTCTTCAAAAATGTCCAATATTGCAACGTGACATTTTATTTATCACCAATTGCCGAATGATGGACAATGGTCCACATTTCCCCGTGATAATAAAATGAAGTAAATATTAAATAAATTCGTAAATAAAGTGAAAAGTGAAACAAGTAAATTAATGATCAAGTAAATTAATAAAAGAGGCGCCTATGTACATGCCGATTGCCGGTACACTGCATGAACACTGCATGGCAAACGACACGCAACAAAGCAGAAAATCGTCCCGACCCGAATTTTTGCAGGAGGCTGAGTTGAAGTTTGATTGGGCGATAAAATGTGGGCCAATCTTAGGGTCACTGATGTTGTGCCCTTTCCAGCATATTATTTTTAAACGCAAGTAAACCAAGCAGCCCAGTCAGCCATGTGGATACATACATGGGCAACTTCCAAGTGAATCAACACATCTGGAGGAACTCTCTGAGGACCTGCTATTTCTCAACAGCTTCTATTCACAGCAAAGATTGCTTTTTTATTACAAATCAATCTCTGAATGTTTCACTGATGTGGTCTGAGAGTTGCGAAAGGAGGATATCAATGAAGAGAAGCGTAATTACGTTTCAGAGCACTCAAAACAAAGTACCAGAAAATAAAGCAACCCCCAAACATTCCACTACAATCTAAAAGGTGTAAAACATTTCCAGATGGCAGAATGTAACTACTGCAGAGTCTGCATTTCAACAGGGTTTTACTCGATTTTAGAGCCACCCTGGTAAGCCCCAAAACAAGCACCTTTATTTGTTTTTGTTGTCCAGATTATTGGAGGTAGATGTGTGGAAAAAAACTCGGCAGGGTCTTCGAATTAAAGAGACAGGTTCAAAAATGCATGCTCAGCTGTTTGCCAAAGGGAAAATCCTTGTTCTAAAATGTTGAACTCTATGAAGCGTTGACTGAGGGGAACATCGTAGATTGGAAACTGTTTGATTGAGTGGCAAGGAGTTTACAACACAGTAGAAATATTCTGAATAAATCATACAAATAAAGAATAGGAAAATGGACCTAAAATGCATACTTCTATTTTGAAAGCTTGCTGGTGTTGCTCCATACATGATGTGGTCAGAGTGTGCAAGCTCTTATTATTATTACATTTTCACATTGAAGTTGTTTTCCGACCAACGTCACTCACTGCAAGTGTATATGTGTACACTTTTTTGACAGTGATGAGAACCAAGGACTGTCAAACTCCAAAAATTACAAAAAGCACCACAAAAGTAGTCACTCTCACTTGTATGCTACATCTTAACTCATCTGAAATCATACAATTAACCCTCTGAGCCCGAAGAATGCGTCGGCGTTTCTTTCCATGCAAAAAAAAAACATCAATGGTTTCTCTTATTTGCACAGCATGGAGGTGTTCCTTTTAAATGTTACATTCTCATTTATATCCATAGCCTTGCCAACAGTAACTACTGTAGCACCAAAAGTATTCAGTGTTTCATTAATAATAATAATACCTTGTAGCTAAATCTTAGAGCTCAAATAGTAAACAAATGTCAAGGTCATGAATTTGATTCCCAGAAAAAACACATGCAAATACAATTTGTATGCAATGTATGTTACTTCTCATAAAATAATCTGTCAAATGTGTTAATGTAAGGTTAACATCTATGATGTTTCTTTTTAAAGAATCAAGTGGACAATTGAAAAGAGCAGCAGCATAACAGTTCTTCTTGCTCTAGTTGAAAAGCTCAATCATAGCAGAATGATGGTGATTAGCTTATATTCTTGTTACTTGATCCTTTTCGTTTCGGTTGTGTGAAATAAATGTGTGTGAGTGTGTACTGTATTTCTGAGTGGGTATTCTTATACATAATTTCCATTTTAGAGTCATTTTTTTAAACCAAGTGAATGACAAGTCCAAGAATAAGTCTACCTCAGCTGCAACTGCAGTATTTTTTCTAGTAGCGATGAGGAGCTAACGTCAATATTTGTCTGAAAGTGTTGACTACGCTGGAATTGAGCCCATTTATATAACCCATGAGTCAACTTCTACAATTCCCTTTTCCACAAGATGTAATTCCAGACTATTCAGTAGTATACTCTATGATTTTATTAAAAAAAGGAAACACTAAATTTGTAGACTAAGTCAAGTAAACTGAAAAAAAAACTGGAAAAGTATTTATGTGCTGTTTCGTGTGCTTCATTGCTTCATAAAAAAATGACTTCATAAAAAAATATTTTATATGCCTGATATCAGTGCAGAAATCACTCGAGGAGCATTACTTAAACAACAACACTTTTCTTCTTGAAACATCATGTTTGCCTTGATTTAAATTCAAATTTGTAGACCTGTAACAATATTCATAATGCACAAACCATAGTACACTACTTTCTATTTATCGTGTTCTATTTATTTTTTCCTGTCTGTATCCAACCCTTAACATTATATACTGCAGATTTGAAAGAAGTCAAAATATATAAAGCCTATACGATTAATTTTTTAAATTTAAAAAAAAAAAAAATTCCAGTCTCAATTTTATCTCAAATAATTTATCACAAGTTTGTGTTGAATATGTTTTCTGTTCTAGTTTATTACTATTATTATTATTTAGGTCAACACCGATATTACAGTTATGGCTGATAAATAATAGATTCAATATTAGTTGAACAGATATGGTAGTGATATAACATGCATCCCTATTATTTATTATAATTATTGTTATTATTTTCATAATTATTTTATCTTGTATCATTACATCCTTTCTATTTCATGTGTTATTTCAGAAAAAATGCCTAATTTTATTATGCTTTAAGATACTGAAAAGATTATAGAACTTAACTATAAATCAGCACTGTTTCACGCGTTTTAAATCAATTCAATACAATTTCACAAATTTTCTCCCAAAATCAGCTTTAAAAATGCAGCATCCACAGATTCCGTACGGGTGAAGTCATAATTGACTCAATGAGGTAAACACCACAGCCTAAAATTAGTTGAAAATATCAGCTGACCAAGTGTAACAAAGTAGTGAAATATTTAGACTATCTGCATTTGTCTCGGAAACAGACATACTTTCCCTCAAACAACTGCTTTTCACTCAAACAACTGCTGGGCTGTTGCTCTGGCAACAATCATGTAAATTCCACTCTGGCACCTATAGAAGCTTTTCCCGTAAATCCTCTGAAAAAAGAAACAGCTGCAAGTTCCAGAATGTCCTCTTTCTGTGAACCCTTAAATAACACCTCTCTAAAGTATTCCACATGTTATCATTAATCTGAAAACGAAAACTGTTACTGCAAAGCTTGTAAAAAAAAAAAATGTACCTGTAGATAAGAAAACTGGAGATTCCGAAAATGATGAGGGCCAGTCCAGACCCAACTGCCACTATTCCAAGGACAGGAAGATGATCTGGGAAAGTAAAACAATTATACAAGACTAAACTCAGTAACTGACATTTTGGGTACACTGAGGGTGACTTCAAAATGAATGAATCGGGCCCGCTGATAGCATTTATTTGCACAAACTGCCTGCAGTTAAGCGCTTGATTCACTAAATAAATTATGCAAAACATAACAGTAAAAAATTATATATGTTGAACTAAGCTTGCACAACGCAATTCCTGATCTTGCAGGTCTGTTCTGAGTGCCAGGTTGTGGAGGATGCAGCAGATTAAATCTATCAGGCTTTATTTTACTGGGACTGCACTGCCTCACTCCACCACTGCCATCTAGGCACCTTAATCAGACTTTTGAAATGGTGAAAGTGAGCTCATCAACATTGTGCATTGGATATATGCCAAGTTTTACCACTCTTCTCTACCATTTGATGAATCACTGCAGCTACTATAAATAGAAGATACGCAAACATCTTTTTTCAACACCCTAAAAAGTAATTCATGGGACCTGTTACCACAGATTATACAAATTCATAGCTGCAATTTATATTCTAATATATTGACTTAATTAAACATTTTAAGTTGCAAACATTATTTTGTTGATTTCTGTTGACATAATAATGTTGATCATTACATTAACTTAATATTGTGTGTAATTTTAACTCAAATTTGGGGGTTAATTGATTTTTGAAAAAATTAAGTTGCCGTAACTTAAGGAAATTGTCTTGATTTTGAAACTTTTTGAAATTGGGCAGAGGATATCCAGCATGCTTTGCATATGACTGGATAAGGAGAATAAATGTTGAAATTAAGTGTTCATTTATTTGTTTTTAGTGAAGGGAAAGACCTGTTAGTGTTTAATGTTGCTATGTTTGACATTTAAAAGAGTTTCTGTATTGTTGAATATTATTAGGTAACCATTGCGCTGAAGAGCAGACTACATGAAGGTAAACGCTAAACTGATTCAATAAGCAATGACTGAGCTAATGCCAGTGTGTAGTAATATCTTACTTGTTCATTAAATTCACATGCTAAATAAGTTACATTTGTCATGTGCTATGATAGCTGTGTATTTTAAATGAAATGGGTAAGATTCATTGATTCAAGGACTACGACTCAAGTAGTTGGAACGACTTCATTTTTTTTTTTGAGTAATCAACTTATAAATATGTTCATGTTACAAATTATTAAGTTCCTATAACTCAATGTAGTTTGTTGGTGAAACATAATTTCATTAGAAGTTCTTATAACTCAAAAAACAAATGATGCAAATTGTTGCGTTAATTATTTTTTGTTAAGCCAAAACATGTTTTTTTGGGATACAATCTACAATAAGTCTGATTAACATAGAAAGGGGGTTTACAGTACTTGCTCTTCTGCTGAACACTGAAAAGTACATAATATAGAACGGCTACAGATGACACATTTTAGTCAGTCAAAAATAAAACCAAACTGAAAACAACCTTAATTTAGCTGAATAAAACTGAATGAATAATCACCTTATAGTAATATGCAATTGGCAAAATCTTGGCATGTTCCTTATTTTAAGTACTCAGATTTCACTAAAAAGGTCCCTACCTTCCTTGCATGGTGAGAATCCACACGGTGGGTAGTCCAGAGGTGGGGAACCCTTTGGCCACTGAATCCTCTCTGTTGGGGACCACAAGACTTCTTTACTGGTCCCATTGTAGTGACCAACAGTCTGTGTAACAAGAAATATTCATAAACATATTTGATTTACAGTGAGCTAAAAAACATTTCAGATAAGAAAACAACATATTAAAAGAAAGATACATACAATGGCCTATTAACAAGACTATTTTTTTTATTTTTAAGTCTATGATCTGTGGTGGAAAATATTTATTAGAATATATGAGATGATGTTTTTCTGCACATGATTCACTGTGTGTGTACATGCAACACTGTCTCTCTAACCAGATGAAAAGAAAGTCTGAATATATTGGTGGCATAAGGGGTAACTATGGCAACAATGCATGGTATAACTAAATCACTTTGTTACCAGCTAAATAACCCTTAATTTCACTTCTTTTCTTTTCTTTTTTGTTGTGATAGGCCTCTCTAAATCAAACAAGACTCCCGGTACATTTATGAATGAACAAGTCAAACTGAAAAATGAACACATCGCTTACAAGCTCATGAACACATGCTTTCGATTAGGACAGAAGGGCTAGTAAAGGATTTGATTTTTAAGCAACACATTATTTGGTATGTCGAGCCGTCCAACCACAGCCACATTTGCTGTAATTATGGAGCATGTGGCATGTGGGTTAAATTAGACTGTTGTTCTACATATGCTCGACTCTTTAACCATTGTTATTTATTGTCACCATGTCTATCAAAAAGATTTTCACAATGGAAACATTCCGCAGGAAAGCTACATCCTTCATAATGTTATTTCTGTGTTTGCTAAGGCAGACATCACAGTTACTATTGCTCACACGCAGGGGTTCTGAAACGTATGTGGCAACAGCAGCAGAGACCTTTGGATTCCATTGGTAAACTATATTGCTACGGTAAAAAATATATAAATAAAACACTTTTTAAGGACTTATGAAAATTTGGTGATGCCAAAAACTTTCTCAAAACTGAGTTAATATTACTTATTTATGTATGAATAAGAATCCATGTTTTGTATTTATGAGTTGGCTGAATTTGTAGACATTCTACTTACTGCGTATTGCCCAGTTTTTAGGTTAGTCATTCCCCAAAGTCTGAAGTCTGTGTATCTGGCATTAATTTGATCTGTGCTTACAAGGCCAGTCACCCCTGTGATAAACAGACACAAGCCCAGGGATCAAATAAACATTTTTACCTGGGTGTTGCAGAGTAAAAAGATCACAATCCTTTTCAAGACACATAGAAAAAATATATTATTGAGAGAGGAAGTGCTAACATAGCTCAGATTATTTATTAGAACTGAGCAAATTAAACCTTTTAAAGTGCTGAAAACAAGATCAATTAAGTTGAAAGCAGAATCATGAGAGACTAAAATATATCTTGAATTGCGCATTTTGGACTCCATACATGACCTTCAGAAGAAAAAAAAAAAGATATTGTGGCCATGTTTTCTGAATTTGTTCCCTCTGTTTAGTAACATCATGGCAACGTTGTACTAATCAATTCCTTCATTTTAGTTACATCATGTGCAGAGTTCTCTCTAAATTGATCTTGTTTTCAGTATGTTTAAATATTTTTACTGAAAATAAGACAAAAACCAAATACTGATTAAGAAAAATACTTTTTGCTGTGCATTCAATATTCTGCCTGGTTCCTATACATGTTTGAAACAGTGTGTTTAGTTTCCTTCAGGGAGAGGGCTCAGCAGATAGTTTGTGTATTAGAAACAGATTTTCCATTCACAAGCTAGTTGGGACTCTGACCTCTACACTCCCTGAAAGAAAGTCTGAGAGTTTACCAACATCGACCTCAGAAGAGCTCTTACAAGCCCTCCGCTCACTTTAAAAGGAATCCAAGCGAAGTTGCCAAATCACTCCAGCTTGACACTGCCGCTAAAAACCAGATACTTGTCATCACATCCTCAAAATGTGAAGGGCCTAAATGTTGTAACCTGTGACCATCCTATTGAAATGAATGTCAAAACATCATACGATCATATTGTGAATGTTTTTTATCAAACATATATCTTTGCATTTGTAAAGCAAGACCACTCAACGCACCCCAGATCCTGCGGTTTCGCATTCTCGCAGTTATGTTGATTCCATCATTCTGAGACACGCCGTCTGCTAACGCTTCACTGAGGGCTTTTGCATATAGCACAAAACCATCATGGAAACAGCCGGCAATAAAATCCATCTGAGGAAAGGCAAAACAGAGATTTAATTCAGGGAAACATCAAGAAATCTAAAACTACATGTCATTCTGTACAGACATGGGGAGAGTGGGTTAAGATCTGCCAGCAAAACTGTCCATTGATGAAAAATGTAATTGAATGAATTATTAATTTGGCAGACCTAATTTCAAGATGGCTCATATTAGCTTTTTATAAAAAGAAAGCATCTAATACATAGAAATATGATGTTTTCAATGCATGTTTCAATTGACACAATTTTCCCTTCATTAGGGGTCAACTGAGTCCCATGGTAAACGGAATAATTTACCTTTTCCAATAGTTTTAAGTGTAGCATTAGAGTTCAAAAAACATTTTGGAGCCACTGTAAACATCTTTACAATGCATGATAGACTGGATGGTAATTAGTATCATCATTGTAAGTAGAGATTTGATTCATAACTTTCTCATAATTGCAATCCATTTTAGTATGTACCAGTACTCAAAGTCTTAAAGAATGTTTTCATTTGGCAGCTACATGTGGATCTAGGATTTTGGGGAGTTGTTTCCTACTTTTGTCAAAGGGTACAGCTGATTCAGGAAAATGGGACTGACATGAGGAAGCCAAACTTATAATTCAGGCGCTTTTAAGTGTCATATCTGATCTTGTGGTAAAAAGAAACACAGTTTAGCTCCTGAAAGCCTATAGAGCTGAACAGAATGTTCAATATTTTTAAGACAGTGATAGAAGGCCAAAAAAGAACTATGTAGTCTGTACAAATGTTCTGATTAAATCTGATGTGACAGATGGCTCTGCATATGTGCCAATACCTGATCTTGTTTATGAGCAACTCACCATTGAGGGTTCCAATTTTATATTAAAGTCCTGCATTGCTCTCTTGTGGAGTTCTTTGCGAAAAGCGGTATACTCAGGGCTGTCTGGCTCCAGGTACGTTACAATGAACACAGACTAGAGAGATGGGGGGGGGGAAACAGTCAAATAGCCATAAAAAGAACATAAAGTGATCTGACCTGTAGACAAATATTCAATTCCTGACACAAGTCGTCGCTGAGAATTTAGCCAAGTGTTTTTACTGATGCCAGACACGTGATAAAAACTTAGTCAACACAATTTACAAAAAGGGTTGATTCACCCAAAAATGTAATTTCTGTCATCATTTACTCACCTTCACGTTGCTTCAAACCCAATTGACTTTCTTTCTTTTCTTGACTTGTATTGTATTCAAGCCATTCAATAGCTTAGTCTAAAGAGCTCACTCTTCACTTACAGCTCACTGTGTCGGTGAACTAATCAATCAGACTGGTTTCGTGAACCTAATCAACTGATTCAAAAATGAATTACACATTTAACAACTTATATTCCAGTCAGTTATTCACACTAAGCTTATGTATTTCTTCTGAACTTTTATGGTGTCTTTTTTTTTAAAGCTTGAAGGCTTCGGCCCATTTTCATTGTAATTGCATTTAAAGTACGTACTTCAAAATTTCTCATTTTGTCTTTGTGCACGTTTCATCTAGTAACACTTGCAGTGTATTACTGTTCTGATTCCTAATTTTAGGTGTTACATAATGTGAAGGTGTATCTCTACTGATGCCAGAGTTATCTGATTAATAATATTATCTTTTGAATTGTGTCCATTCAGTCAAATAAATAGAGTCAGATGTGAGCTATAAAATAACTCATGCTGTGATATAAAATGTTGGTCATACAACCCACCCCTTCTCTTATCTACATTATGACACTGACACTTTGACACTACATATACAAAGTCACTGTCTTTTCATACTTTAAGTAGTCAGAGTCAATAGTGGAATATTTGACAATGTAAGGAACTTTAAGTTTGTATTTCCTTGTTTCTGTGTGTTCTGTTCCTGCTTTCTTTTGGTCGCCATTTTAGAGATTGTATTATTATTGGAAAAAGCGCAAGTTAACTTGGATCTCGTGAAGCACCTCAGCCTATCATATAATGGCGGTCACATCAGTGGGCAGCGTTCAGAGTTTTACAGTTTACGTTGCACACAGTTTCTTGTGGATCAGCGGGTTCGTCTAGTGAATAATATTCTATATTTGGTGTCACATCGTACAGTAGGACTGCAATGTTTGTGGAATGTGCTTTACTGAGCGGTAAAAAAGAACGCAAATTGCTCTATTAGCTATTAGCTGATCACTAAAGTGCGCATTAAACCACATTTAAGATTAGATTTAAATCTGTTCATTTAAAAACAGCTTTATTGGGCATACATAGCATTGATACCTCTCACTAAATGTATTTGTAATTTAATTGTTGAAATCTGGAAGCCATAGAAAGAATAACTTTATATATTAAAATCTTTATATTTTGTTTATTCATAAAAAAGCGCAATATCAATATCAGACATACACAACAGTCATAAATCATTACAATTCCAGTCTACAGTAATTCATTTGTTGAAACCTGGAAAGCCATAGAGAGTACACATCATTTAATTATTTTTTTCATTAAAAAAACATTATAATACAATATTTATAATTAAATTATAATTTTCTCTGTATTCATTAAATTCACTATATTCATTATATCAGCATCATAGTGTACATGGCAGTCACAGTCATTCAAGTCTTATAATAATTGGTAAAATCTGAAAGCCAAAGAAAGAAAACAATTTTCTTTAGACAATATACAATATCACTCCAATCACAGTTATGTTGAGTTTGTTTAGTTTTCAGGGACTTTTAGTTTGTATTCTCTAGTCACGTGTGTTCCTTTGTTTGATTTCCCGTTGTTTGTTCAACAACCCGTGACAACTCAATATTACACAACACCAATTATTAAATACTACTACACATTTGCAGGTGGTGGTAATGTTGTAAATAAGTCCTACCTGTCGTGACAATCTCTAAATACCATTTTTATCAATTTTTACGCTTTTTTGGCTAAAGGTTGCAGGCTTGCCTTCCAGTGGCTTTGATTTTCCCGCTTATTTTCTGTTTCCCAGGTTAGTGTTTATGTCCTTGTTTGTTGCCATGGTTACTGATTGCTTTGTGCACCCGTTTTTGTTCAGTTTATTTTCTCCTGTGTATTTAAGCCCTCAGTTTAGTTCTACTCACATTCCGGTATCGTCTTTTCTTTAGTGAAGCTGTTACATTGACTCCTGCCTTTTGGATTGCCTTAGCCTTAGTTTTTGTAAATAAACTAAAGCTGCTGCCATTAAGATCCTCTACCACTCCACTTTCCTTGCCTACACTGTGACAAAAATGAGTCATTCCGTATGATAAAGTTCACACATTGAATGCTCCATTAATGACAAGGTGGCAAAATTGATTAATAGAATAGTTCACCCAAAAATTTTATTTCTGTCATCATTTATATTTCATTTATTTCATAAGAATTTTCGTTCATCTTCAGAACACGAATGACGATATTTTTATATTCTCTCATCAAACCTTAACTGTACCTAACCTGTATTAATTGACTTAAACTGTGGAATGCTAATTAGTCCTCACTATTTAAAACAATGAAAGTATGTTTAATAAATATCTAGCAGTATCTTATACAAAAAAAAATGTTAGAACTTTTCACATTAGAATGTCGGGTCACACTTTATTTATTAGGTGTATTAAACTATGTACTTACATTAAATAAATTTAATTGTTAGGCACAATGTATTGCGTTCGTGTTGTATTGCAGAACAGTTGCTGGTGGGATATGGGTAAAGGTTAGGAACAGGTTAAGTTTTAGGTTTAAGGGTTCTCTTTCATCATCTCGTGTTCGAGATCCACCTATGGGAAGGGCATCTATACCTGGCCTCTGCAGAAGTATCCAATTGCATCAAGTCTGGCAAGACAGAAATAATCGTGCAGCCAATGCCAGGTAAGGCTGCACCCCCTTACCTGAGGGCATATAACGCCTGCAAGCGCTGCTGTTCTTCAGTTGACATTCGCTTCTCGCAATCTCTGCACTGATACAGCTTGGTTGGATTTACGCTGCTCACCTTACATGTCTGCAGGAGGACAAATCGCCAGATCAGCCCCCGCCAGGCGTGACAGTTTGTTTTTCTACCAAGTTTAGCTGTTTTTGCTTCTGAGCCGCCCATGCTCTCGCATCTTCTCACCTGTTTCCCTTTCCACGGCTGCCCAACACAGATTTTTTGCCAGTATGTCGCTCTCTAAATCTGCCACTTCTCCCGGGAACAGCATGTCACGGGCCTGCCCGGCCGTGTGTGGTGTGCTGATTGCCGTGAAGGACCTTTACCCATTCTGCATGGTCTGCTTGGGCCTTAATTACGTGGAAGAGGCTTTGGAGAACCCGAAAAACTGCATTGCCTGATGCTGACGAAAAAACTCCTGCAACACCGCCTTAAAGTTACCGCTACCCAGTGTGTCCAGCTCGGATTTTCTGACTCGGATTGGGGACACGGTGAAGATGACGAGCTACTGGGGGCCTCCCGGGGCGCGACTTCTCTTATCTGGGCTTACCAGCCCAATCCTGCGTTCCCCGAAGAGAGGACATCTTCGCGGGCAACCTCCCGCTCATCGACGAACCGGCCGGTTCTGACAATGACGACGACGCGGGACATCTCGGGTCTCACAAGGTGGCCATCCCGCCCTCTCTCGTTCCCCAGGACTTCTTAAACACGATCTTACGGGCCTAGAGATGAAGGATATGGCGGCTCTCGGCATGGGTGATCCCCACGCTATCGCCAGGCAACCTCAACCCAGTCCAGGCTACTAGTTCCCCCGAAGCCGGTCTTGCCTAACAAGATAAACTGTTTTTTCTGCCTCTGTGCACCAGGCTGCTTTTAGATCCTCGGCCTTGGCTGTCAGGGCTCTGAATGTCTCCTCCCTCCTCTTCGCTTACCAGGCGGAGATTTTGGATGACTTAGGCCAACAGCTGGACAAGAGATCCCCCTCACCCACGCTCTGTGGAAGGAGATCATTACTGTCAATGACCTCGTCCTCTGTGGAAAAAATATATTTGCCCTGTGGGAAACCGACTCCTGCCGCAGTGGGAACACCCTCAAACCCTACCCCCACTGACAAGAAAAGCAAGCTGCCTGCCTCATGTTCGGCCGATGGGGGCATCGAGGCTCTTTCGGACTCTCTTCCTGCCCTAGAGCCCTTGTTCAAGAGACGGAGGGTTTCTTATGGAGGGGTCGGCCACCCCTGTTCACTCTGTGAACCCCTGCATGTCGCATCTAGTTTGTATACTAGAGGGCGCCATTGCATCACAAATGAGCCAGCTGGGCTTACACAGCGCTGCTTCGGTTCGAAGCACTTGCGAGTCACGAATTGGCTTGGCAAACTGTTTCGACTCCCGAGTGGGTGATGCGTACAATAATGCAGGGCTACAGACTGCAGTTTGCAATGAAACCCATGCACTTCAACAAATTCTGAAAGAGAAAATATCTTCCCTTCCAAACAAGGGAACGATTCAGGTGGTGCCCCCCAATCTTTCTTCCACATAAGCATTTATCCACCGCACAGGATGTTTCTTCGTTTCGCCTACCAAGGCACGTTACGAATTCACAGTTCTGCCGTTCGGGCTCTCATTAAGCCCCCGGAATTTCTGTCTGTGTGCGGAGGCGGGCTTAGCACCCATGAGACTGTCCGGTCTGAGGATTTTGACTTACATAGACGATTGGCTCATTATAGGCGAATCGAAGGAGAAAGTGTTGCAGGACACCTGCCGTGTGTTCACACACATCACATCCCTCGGATACAGGGTGAATGTGAACAAGAGCAATTTTACACCCAGTCAGACTGTGATTTTTCATGGGCGTGGAGCTGAACTCGGTCTCCATGCGAGCGCGTCTCTCTCAAGAGTGCATTCTCTCTCTAATGTCGTAGTTCAGAGAGGGGGCGAAAGTACAATATCGTACATGCCTCAGGCTGCAGGGTCTTATGGCTTCATCTATCCAGGTTTTGGACTCCTGAGAATGAGACATTCATGAAATGGGTTTTGTCACTACATTTCAGCCTGATATGCAATCTTTGCCGCTCTGTAACAGTGACACGCGCCTGCTCAGCAGCTTTGTACTACTGGAGGAGTGCCGACTTTTACGCACAGGGAACCCCTCTGGGGACTGTTAGGATGCGGAAAATTGTGACGACAGATGCGTCCTTAACAGCCTGGGGTGCCACCCAGGAGGGCAGAACAGTGAACAGTTTGTGGCCGAGCAGACTACGTTCAGCGCACATAAATTATTTAGAGCTCATGACCATATGGAAAGCTCTGAATCATTTTCTGCCTCGCCTGCTTGGACATCATGTTCTCGTACGCTGCGACAATACCACGGCAGTGGCTTACATCAACCGTCAGGGCGGCGTGCGCTCGTCAAAACTTCATGCTCTAGCTCACAAGCTTTTGGTGTGGAGCAGACGGGTTTTCCTTCTATCGAGGGGGAACCCCATTTATGGAGATTGGCGTCTCCATCCTAAGACAGGCAACCAGAGATCGATTCGCATCGCGCAAAAAACTACCTTTGTCCTATGTTCTTCTCGCTATAGGATATGGACGCGCCCCTTGGGGTAGATGCACTGGCCCACCCATGGCCCAAAGTGCTGCTGTATGCTTTTCCTTCCCTTGGCTTGATAATTCCCACACTGGCCAGGGCGAGAGATCAGGGCCTGTCTCTCATTCTGATAGCACCCAGGTGGCCCAAAGCACTTTGGCTGGTGGAGATAATCCCGCTGTTATATGCCGAGCCATGGCAACTCCCCCTCCGTACAGACCTATGGTCTGGACAGGGTGGCTCTCTGGGCCTGGCCCTTGAGACGACGAACCTAAGCGCACTGGGGCTTACCCCCGCATGTGGTTGCTACTATACAGAATGCCAGGGCCGTTTCTACGCGGCTGTAAGTGGCAAATGTTCGATGGGTGGTGTGATGGGCGTGGTCTCACATCATATCAGTGCGCATTCCTGATAATTTGTGTTTCCTTCAAGACCTTATGGATAAGGGCAGGTCTTTGTCCACGATTAAGGTCTACCTGGCAGCGATATCTGCTTGTCATGTGGGTTTTGAGGGCTCAACGGTTGGGCAGCATCCTCTAATCCGCAGGTTTTTTGAAGGGTGCCCGTCAATCTTTGCCAGTTATCAGAAGAACGTTCCCTGAATGGGACCTCTCCATGGTGCTGGAGGCTCTGTCTCAAGTCCCTTTTGAGCCCCAGGGAAATATTTCCCTAAAATTGCAGTCTTTCAAGACAGCTTTGCTCTTTGGCCTTGGCATCAGCTAAACGTTTCAGTGAGCTACATGCACTCTCGGCTCATTTCTCGTCCACTAAATTCTCTCTTGGTGAAGATAAGGTTTTCCTTAAGCCTAATCCGTCCTTCATGCCGAAATGCTTCCCTGCCTTCACATCGGAGGTGTTACAGCTGTCCGCTTTTCACCCTCCACCTTTCTCCTCTGCGGAGGATCAAAGGCTGAATGCCCTGTGTTCTGTCCGTGCCTTACAGACATATTTGGCTAGGACCAGTGCTTTCCGGAAGAGTGACCAGCTCTTTATTTCATGGGCATCCCCTCGCAAGGGGAATCCCATATATAAGCAACGCCCCACACATTGGCTTATGGACGCTATAATTTTGGCATATGAATCAAAGGGAGAACAGCCCCCAGCAGACATCAGAACTTATTCCACGAGGGGCTTAGCCACCTTGTGGGCTCTCTTCAGGGGAGTATCACTGCAGGACGTTTTCTCTGCTGCCAGCTGGGCTTCTCCCCATAAGTTTGTGCGTTACTACCGGCTGGATGTCACCATAACCTCGGTAGCACATTCTGTTTTTGGGGTGGGGTCGTCTTAATCCTTCCTCCTCTTGTGTGTGCCACACACGTTTCATGTCCTGCCTGTACACAGCAGTTATGTGTGTGCTTCAGTATGGCGGGTTTATGATTATGGGACGTGTCAGGCACCGCCCCTTTGGGTAAGAGTCATTCTCTGGCTTATAGCAGCTCACTGTGAGTGTATTGGGCAATCGGGGAGCTGTCCATGTCTCTCCCATAGGTGGATCTCGAACACGAGATGATGAAACAGAGAAATAGGTTACTGTCGTAACCCCGGTTCTTTGAAACATCGAGTGGAGAGATCCACCAGCTTTGCCCTGCTTGCCGCACGAGAAGCGAATATACTTACTGGAGAACAACAGCGCTTGCAGGCGTTATATGCCCTCAGGTGAGGGGGTGGGGCCTTACCTGGTATTGGCTGCGTGCTTCTGTCTGTCTTGCCAGACTTGGTGCAATTAGATGCTTCTGTAGAGGTCAGGTACGGATGCCCTTCCCATAGGTGGATCTCTCCAATCGATGTTTCAGAGAATCGGGGTTACGTCAGTAACCTATTGTTTTTTAAGGTGTAAGGAAAGGGTCAACAGTGTAATTATAGATTACAGAAATGAATTACAGCAGTAATTACATGCAGGTATTTTTTTCAAATATAAGTACAATGTAAAAAAATTATATACACAGTAAGTGCATGGTATCAAATGATTAATTTAAATGTTAGTAGCCTTTATAGTAGTTAAAGACTCTTCATATAAAGTGGGACTGGATGTTGTGTAATGCACATTAAACTGCCAAAAGGAACAGCTCCAATTCAAGTTTCTCTAAAGTAGCCTCCAAACTAAGCTGTTTGACTCAATTATCTATTGAAAAAAAAAATTTTTTAACAAATTTAAAAACCATGCCAAGAAATAGTACTTTTAAATGGCACAAATGGATTTTGATGGAAAGTTTGAAGATGGTTTAAGAAAAAAGGCAAAACGCTTTTTAACTATAAAAAATAAATTATATGTGGTGCTGATGTTTACATTTACACTTAACAGCACATACAGATATATATTATAGGGGCAATAAGGGGTGGGGGTCCCCAATGATGTGTGCCCCATTGGACCACCTTAGCCTTCTGCCCTTATTAGAAAAAGTAACTCCTATTTATTATGTACATTTAATTGTAATCTTTTTATATAACAAGCATTTCTTCTTCTTTTTTTCAATGTAGCTGCATTAATCAGCCTTAAGAGAAATTACTCATTTAAGTAAATGGAAGCCTAATGCATTATTCACAATCAAAGCAACAGGAAGGCTTTCCAACTAAGTGAATATCAGTCATATTAATAAAAGCTGTCCAAACGACTTCAAATTTAATTCTACATGCAAGAAGCACATTAACAACATGAAAAAAAACTCACTGAAATCATACAAAACCTTGAATCACAATGTAAGGTTGAAGAAATTCAAAGTGTTATGTATTTGTAGCTTTTTGACCAATCTCAAAAGCAAAAGCAAATAAATGCCACTGGTGATGCTAAAGCAAAGCTCGGTAGTTACTATTGGTATTATTAATGATACCTGAAATAGCTTGATGGGGTCATTCCACTGTATTGCTGAACCCTGCCAGGGCATTGGAACATCGCCACTTAAACTCTCTGCATACATGTCAAGGTAGAAGATGGCATAGTCCTCTGGATTCTTCACCTCATCCTCAAAGAGCTTCATTATTTGGAAGAACGTCTGTAGTGGCCCAGAGATATACACAACTATGGTAGAAAAAAAAAGACCAAAAATGTATTGATCTGATTGGATATTTCCCCGCAAAATGTTTAAATTAGGTCTGCAGGCCTTTATCACGTGTAAAACAACTTTTGCTTTAGCCTCTATCAATGGCAGAGGCCATATAGCATGGGAGTTTTGTGATTTATTCATATACAATCAATCTCAAATAGGGTACTTAATCTCCCAAAAGTTTCCAACATTAGTCTTATATGATGAAACAAAGAAAAATTTTATTCCGGCGCATTCCATGATTGAAATGAAAGCGCACAAGCATTTCTATAGGCTACTGTATGTGTAACATGTAGAAAACGTCAGAATCTGACCACCTTTTAATTAAAGAGATACAACAACATATCAAAGAGCATTAATTAGAACTAAACAAGGGTAGGCTATACAACACATATGGTATATTGATAAGCTACGAGTAAAAATACACAATGCTTGAATTGCTTTAATTTACTTATTTTACTTTCTGATACGATCTCCAGTTTTAGATCAAATGAATTGAAGTTGTTTAAATGAAGAAATATTTCCAAAGTTAATTAATCAAAAATAACTGGGCTGTTCATGTTAAACGAGTCATATCATCTGGGTTTAAGTGTTAAGATTGTAGCGTGCAATGCATAAATTATTGACAGAAATGGGAGAATATATATAATAAGCATGCTGAAACAAAAAAATATATATTATTAAAAATTTAATTATTATTGTATTCTGATTATTCCTCTAGCAGTTAGTAATTTGAGCAGTGTGCAGCTCTTCTGTGAGATTTCAGGACTGATAATGTTGTACAATTAAAATTGATACCACAGAGGGTATCATGGTCTAAAACAGTTTTAAATATTGATGTTTATTGTCAAGTTGAAATAAGTTTAATTATTTGTGAAACCGCATTATTTTCCACAGTATCACCTCAATGCAGTACATGATATCCACGGGGAGGAGTCGGATCAAGATCCAAGGGGTGGAGATGGGTAGGATTAGGGGTGGGTTTAGGGATTAGGGGTGGGTTTAGGGATCAGGGGGCGGAGATGGGTAGGTTTAGGTATATGTAATGTGGGAGGATTTGGATCTGGATCCGACTCCTCCCCGTGGATTTCATGTTCTGCAGTGAGGACCATCTCTTATTTTCCGACAGCCTTCAGAGAGACCGGGCTTATGATGTAAACCTGTGAATGCAGATACGATGGCTATATTACACTGTTTACATTACACTGAGATCCAATCACAATGCATCTTCGACTACCTCTGGAGTCAAGTTAGCCTAAGTCACCTTTATTTATATAGCGTTTTTTACAATACAGATTGTTTCAACGCAGCTTTACAGTGATAACAGAAAAATAATGCAACAAAGTTTGTTTCTAGAAGAAAATATTGTCAAAGTCCAGCTAAAGTAAGTTCAGTGATGGTTCATTTTTGTTGTTAAATAGTTATTAATTTAGTTAATTCATATAGCCGGTCTGGAGAAAAACGTGACATCATCGTCTAGCTCAGTTCAGTTCTACCAGAAAGACTCGGGAGATATAATGATGTAACAAAGCATTAATTTATTGACAGCCCAGCAAGCAATTATTTACAAAGTTCTTTGGCGTAGGCCCCGTCCGTAGTTCATAATCCGAGGGTAGCGGATCTGCATTTCCTGCCTGAAGATGAAGGCAGGGGTGCAGCCGACCCCCAAAAGTAGGTGGATTATGGATCTACCGGGACGGGGCCAGCCCACCCCCAAAAAATGGTAACGGAAGTATACCCGCCGGTCATGAATCCTGTGGTTCCCGAAAATAGAAAAGGGGGTTACCATAAATAGCATGATGGACGTTGGATGTGGATGCCTCGTAGCCTATAGCTTTGTTAGATGAGGAAGCCACTTAAATTTTATAAAACGTTGACCTGTAAGGTAGGTACAATGTGGAGCCATGGAAAAGGTTTTTTTTTTTTTTTGTTTGTTTTTTAGCCGGGCATTTATCCAGCGATTTACGTAGAATTCAATGTACTTTTTACGTGATTATCAGCTCCACTCCTAAGGATGCGCAACGCGAGGCCGCATGGACCATATAGAACCGTGCCACGTTCGGCAATACATAGACGGCCTCGTTAGACCATAAATAATGGTGCCACATTGATCCATACATAGACAGGCCTCGTTAGACCACACAGAACAGTGCGGCATAGGCCATGCTTAGACAGGCCTCGTTAGACCAACGGAACAGTGCCACGTTAGGCCATACATAGAACGGCCTCATTAAACCATACGGAACAGTGCCACGTTAGGCCATACATAGAAAGGCCTCGTTAGACTATATGGAACAGTGCCACGTTAGGCCATGCATAGACAGGCCTCGTTAGACCAAACAGAACAGTGCCACGTTAGGCCATACATGGACAGGCCTCGTTAGACCAAACAGAACAGTGCCCCGTTAGGCCATACATAGACAGGCCTCGTTAGACCAAACAGAACAGTGCCACGTTAGGCCACTTTTTGATAGACCACATAGACGAGGACTCGGTGAGCCACACGGCCATGATAGACCGCATAGACAAGGCCTCGATGGGCCACAACGGCCGCTAATGCCACATGAAGACGAGGTAAACGAGACGAAACATGTAAAACGAAGGCCAGCCTTTTCTTTTTTTTAAGCAATAGATGTTACGAGGCCTTGGTAGACCACACATAACTTATGCCCCGAAGGGCCACTGGCCAACCATAGGCATCTTTTTTAAGGACAAGGCACCGATATGCCACAAGGCCTAAAGACCCACACAAAGACGAGGCCCGCTGGGCCACAGGGCTGTTAAGCCACACAGAGACAGACACACATATACGAGGCCCTAGGCCACATAGAACCAATGCCATAACTGGCCACAAGACAAGATGGTCACGATAGACCACCCTGAACATAGAATGAGGCCACGAGGGCTGCGATATCGTAAGCCCACACTGAAAAGGACACACAAAGACAATGGCCATTAGGCCACACAGAACCGTTACCATAACTGGCCACAAGGCCATGGGACAAGGCCACGTTAGGCTGCACGGTCACAGTAGACCACGCTGAACGTATATCGTACTCTTGTATTATTAATATATATTTTTTTTTAATATATATATTTCAGCCACATAGAGACAAGGCCTCACTGGGACAGGCCACTGCCAGACATAGACCACAGTCCAATAGCTGACTGCAATGTCCAATACTCGATTCCTGGTTCAGATGCTATAGTATCTGCCCTGATTCTGAAGAAATGGCCGGTATAGGGAGAGGGGTATAGACTGCAGCTTTAATAACAGTAGATAAATGAGTCCTGATCCAGGCCTTAGAAAGAGGTGCTCCGAAGTTCTAGGTGGATTTTAAGAATTTAAAATATAGATGTGAAGGGAAAAATTGTTATTGATTTTGGAGTGTTAGGGTGACGCCGGAGCCTTGGCCGTCATTCTTAGAGTGCTAAAAAAGATTAAAGAAAATAGGTGAGAAGCATAATAGAAAGAAAAAGCACAGCAGGATCGAAATATTAAATTTCTTGAGTTGAAATCCCCAAACACATGAAGCCGTAAAGCAGATGATACGTGGCTTTTGGCAGAATATGTATATAAGGAAAAGGGATTATAGTGGGTAGAGATTATTAGTAATTGAGAAAGAGCAAGGTAATAGGCAGGTGTTTATCTGGAGGTGCTAAAGGATTTATCTATGCCTTTGATTTTACGTAAGGTTAGCAATCCTAATTCCCAAGTCTTTTGGGACGTTTATAACGTTAAAACGTTATAACCTGAACCAAGCAGAAGTATGAGGTTTTAAGGTGGAGGGAGCCGTGTCTCGTAAAATACGGTCTAGCTAGATTTAGCAGATCATCTAATTTAACATTTCTGTTATTTCTCACAACGTGACTGACTTCAGATCTTGACAAATCATGTGAAGCAAGCAGTCGGCCCGCCATATCAGAATTCGCTTCTCGTCTGATGCTTGCAGCTGCCGCCTGACCGTAACAGTTTTGTTTTTCACTGTAGAAAACTCAGAGAGTACCGCAAGAGAGTACCGGCACCCCTTTTTTTCTTTCTTTTTTCTTTTCAGAAATGGCATAATCGTCTGACAGAAGATCTGCCTTTATGATGTCAACGTTGCTTCATTAGCACAAGCAACATACGTTTAGCGACCACGTCAAGCCCCAAAAGACGCTGCGACGGCTATAGGAAAACTTTGTGAAGCGCAGATGAACGAAGCTTGAGTGAGCTTAGTAATTTCATCTGGCCTTTACTGATCCGGGTATCCGAATCTGAGATCGGACATAAACCCTTCGTCTAAAGATATGTCATGGAAAATCTTAATGCTAATATAACCAACAAAACTGACTCTTAATGCGATGCTTACTTGAAGTAAGGTGACGGCATCCGGTCAAGATTCTACTATCGATACCTCAATGATGCTTGATGATCCGTTGTTTTAAGCATAGAATCCATTTCTCAGATATGCAGCGTATGCGATTTGCTCTTTGTAGAAATATTTGTATTCATGCTGGGAGATCACTGGCCATAACGAGTCTCTTGAATAGAAAGATACATGAAACTATGGTTGAGTAAAAACAATGTCGCTCGAATCTTATCCACTGTGATAAGTTTGTTATTATCAAACTAATCATATGACTGTTATGGTGCGTTCTATTATTTATCCGTGTCGGAGTTCCGACTAGGAAGACAGATGTTGCTTAGCAACACGCACCAGCGCGCCCCCCTTTTTTCAGATTACCCAGCTCAGAAGTCGGACACCGTGAGGACACAGAGCAAGATACGGAATCCAAGATAGCTGCGCCCTGTGTGACTTGTTTTCATTGTTTTTGGACCGCTTTGGTTGTTTAAATGATGATCTAATCACTCGTATTACTGAAATACCTTACTGCATCCGTATTACTGCCTGTGTGTATGGGAATCGGCCTTGTTGTAGTGCAAAATTGAATGAAGCCTTGTTCCAAACGGGTGTTACTAACGTGGCTAGCGTTGTTAACAGAAAGTAACTAAACATGAAACAGTGAAATTTTTAGAAGTTCAAATGGCTGCTTTTTGATAAGCGCATGGTACTCGGCCCGTGCTACCATAGCAACAGCTTTCTGGGTGGTGTCAATTTTTATTTTTTTTATATGAACATCACCAAACAGTGGTGAAAGCAGACGTTATGAGGAGCACGCCCGCTGAACATGGCATGCGTTTAAAGCCAGTTTAATATTCGGTTACTCAAGCTTATTTATTTCTATTCGGTTGCGCAGTTGTTAGTATTTTGCAATTGCCCATGTGAGCGTGGGATACGAGGCGACGCTGATACGACGCTTCGTATTATTAGGTTGCCACTGCACTGTGGAATATCGGTAACGCGAATCTTTGCTTATACTTGTAACAAACATTAAAGCTAGCTAGCCACCCCTGCTGTTTAGAGCATTGCAGTATGTTGCGTTGCAGTCTGCATATCAGCCGTTATTAGGAACATACCACGTCACCGTAGTTACCAGTTGAACTCTGCCGCTGTTGTGGAAAGCAGCGTAGGCTAGTAGCCAAGTTAAATACTTACCTGAATGAAGTTTAATCATGGTAGAGTGGACATATTAACACACTGGCAGGTGGAAGCGCCTACCAAATTGAAACCCCGACTGAAAGCCTTGGAAGTGGAGCTTGAACCAGTGTGAGAAGATCGCCTCTCGTGAATTGCAGAGTTGTTGATTCGTGTCGATGGATCGGTGATCAGCGGAACAAAAGTCATCCGTGCAGACAGCGAGGTTCTTTTTGCTGGACAAGTTGAGGATGATTTTGCTGTTCTCTTCCTGACGGATTACTTGGCTGAGCTGACGATGTTGAGACTTTTGATGTCGTGGAAATGGAAACTGATGGGTTACCGGTGTTTTGGGCCTTAACGGAGTAGGACTTCTCTTGAGAAGCCATGGCTGATCAACTCTCTCCAAAGACCGCTGTGCCCATGGGGAAATGCGGCACTGAAGCGAGAATTTCCACGAGCAGCAGAAGAGACTCCGAGACATATTCATCGTGTAACTTCATAATCGTAAACAATATGCGTGTCCTGAAGCATGTTGGTTGGCGATTGAACGAGAACGTTAGTTGTCGCGACAGCATCTGCGAACTCAAACGTGTGTAAGCACCAATCTTTTATACAGCGAGTATAAGGACGTGATTGGATAGATGTGAAGGTAATAAGTGACGTAATAATTAAGTCTTCCTGGCAGAACTTTATGCTAAAGGTTTCATTACTCATATAATGGTGTCAATGCTTTCAGATCAATAATATTGTTGAATATTAAATATCCCCAACTAAGCAAGCCAAAAGCGACAAAGGTTAAAGTGGCAAACAGAATTTAACAGTATTTTAATGTAAAACTACATGAAATATAAGGTTAGACAGTTTTTCACTGTAAATAGTAAGGAAACTTAGCATTAACCAACTGGCAGGTTTTTGCTGTACCATTGTTAGTCTTTAACAGTTAAAATTACAAAAAATACATTTTTACGATGTACAGATTTTTAGTGGCAAATAATACTAAAAACTGCTGGTTGCACAAATGAAAATGATTTGGTGTTCCTCCTGGCTCTTAAGAAGATGCAAAAAATAATGCATAGCACCATATTGATGCACAAGTGAAGTCTTTTGCATGTGTGTGTATATATGTTTTCCTTGGCTTCTACACTATGGTCATTATTTCCATTAGCAGTGTCTTTCAATATTTCTTCTGCCAGCTCAGGAGCCAGACTCCCAGTTAGCAGACATTTTCTTAAGTGTTAGACCAAAGCCGGCCCCTGTCTGCCTCTCAGCCCCCAAATTCTAAGCTCTTCCACCGTAGCGTAGACAAACGCATGCCAAGTAGTCCTGCTGTCTCCTGGATGCGCTCCAAGACAAATGTACAAAAAGGCAAGGAAACTGTTCAACGGTGTTATAGAATTTATAAGGATCTGCCTGAGCCAGGCTATACAAAGCCAATAAAAAATGTTTGAGAACATTTTGTTTCAAAAGAGACCGATAAGATTTCGAAATGTGCTTGAGGTTTTGCGATTTCTTGCAATTTTGCACTAGGTCGTTTTTGTTAGTCATCCCAAAGACATTAGTTTGTATCGTGAAATGCACAAAAGATGCTCTGTTTTACTATGTTTATTCAAAACAGTCACAACTGGTCTTTGAAAATGAAAATATGTTTGAAAATATGTTGATATCAACTAAAGAAAAATAAAATATGTTATTGATCCACTTTATCCTCTCGGACATGTCTGAATTTAATATGCTGCGAGTAATTTTTTGTAGTTTGAGGACAGTATATTTCTCTTAATTGCAGTGATTTCAGAAGTGAAACACTCTGGGGACTATTATTGGTGCAATTGGTTTGTGTTCGGGGTGTTTGTTGTGCCCCGCATCTGCAATAGATTGTTCAAGCGTTTGAGCAAGCTAATGCTCGGTCTTCCATATACACACACATAAACACAACTTGTTCTTCTATTCAGCTATTTGACATTTGATTTTAATCTGCTTCCATTCATCTGAGAGGTAAAAACCTTTAGAAAATCTGAAATCGATTTCTGACATCTTATTGTTTGCTTGAAAACCTTTTGTCATTTGGAAAAATAATGTTTAAATTATGATTCAGTAACAGATAAATCAAGAAAGCATCCAAATTACTATTGCTCATACTTCAAGTTCTTGATGGATTAGATGATTGACTGAATGATTGGATTTGAGTTTGGCGTGTGCTGCAGAGATGAATGATTCAACAAATTGTGTGGCTTGTTGCTTTTAGACAAGGGATTTTTTGACTTGAGCCCGTAAACAACCACCTAGAAACCACCAACAACAACCTAGCGACAGCATAGTGATGCGCTAAAAACAACTCAGAACACCCTAGCAACCACATACTGTACTAGCAACCAAATAAAACCCACTCAGAATTCGTTAACAACCCCATTGCAAAATGCAACCATCCTTGCAAGTTTTGCACAAGCAAGACCTGCTCATACTTTCTTTTTAAAAAATCATTAGTTATAGGCAGAAAACGTCTCGGTTACATATGGTAACCCTCGTTCCCCGAAGGAGGGAACGGAGACATACGTCAGAGATGATCTGACAGAATGGGGATCTCGCTTGAGAGACCAATCCACTTCGAGTGTAAACTAAATGGCATGCGATAATTTGCAAGAGCTGCTGTGCCTTACAGAGTGAGCATATAATGAGCAGCATGTGCGTCACATCTTTGTTTTTCTGCTGAGGAGCTGGACCTTGTGACTCGGCCTCACAGCGGAGGCTCAGCAACCATGGCAACGGGACGTACTCTGTTGCCCGTTGTCATTCCCTCCTTTGGGCAACGAGGGTTACCATATGTAACGAGACGTTCCACTTCAGTCAGTCACTCTGAGAGAGGGGGATGGCAGTGGCAAGGCATGGGAGTGTCGCTCACTGCCATCCGCGCCCTCTGGGGGAGGGAGGGGTGCGGTCACAATCTCCTTCTATCGCTGGGTCGCCCGTCTCAAGGCCGCTTGCCCTAACACTTGCCGCCTGATTTGTCGGGGGCCTGGATGGGCTGAGCACTCCTCTTGCGTCCGGACGCCTGCTGCCTGGGTGGAGGCTGCTGCTTAGGCTGAGCAGGGGAGGAGGCAGACGCAAAGGGGGCGCCCTCGGCAACGAGCAGGCGGAGGTGCAGTGGCCGACGACTGGGAGGAGGCAGCAGATGGTCGTCGGGGCAGGATGTGTTTTATGGCCTCCGTCTGCTTCTGGGACGCGGAAAAGTTTCCACAGCGTCGCCGAAGAGGCCGGCCTGGCAGACAGGGGTGTTGAGGATCCGCACCTTGTCGGGCTCATGCATATCCACCAGGTTCAGCCACAGGTGTCACTCCTGGACGACTAACGTGGAAATCGCCCGACCCAGGGAGCGTGCAGTGACGTCCGTCGCTGTATGCAGTTCCTGCATAACGCCTGGGTCGGTATTACCCTCGTGCAATTCCTTGAGCGCGTTGGCCTGTTAGACCTGCAGGAGTCCCACAGCATGCAGGGAGGAGGCAGCTTTTCCACAGGCTGTATAAGCCTTATCCGTAAGAGTGGATGAGAACTTACATGCCAGGGAGGGGAGACACGGATTACCCCACCAAGAGTTAGCAGTTTTGGGACACAGCTGCATCTCCACAGACTGCTCCATTGGGGGGAGCTCCATTTACCCCTTAAATGCTCCGCCATCGAAGGTAGAGAGGGAGGTCAAGGCACTAGACCGGTTTCGGGCAGAAAAAGTCGGTCCATGATCTAGTAACCTCATTATGCTCTTCCGGAAAGCAGGGCACTGGGGCAGGGCACTGGGGAAAGCATAGCCGTGAGCTCAGGGTCTGACCCGGGCAACGCTGTCACACCCGAAGTGGGCAGCACAGCCAAATCCTCATCCCCTGAGGGCATTAGCTCTCCTTTCGAAGCAGTAACCGACATTTGATCATGCGGAGGAGCCTCAAAAGAAACAACTGGCACACCCGGTGTGCACTTGGAAGCTCCACGGTTTGGACCGTTACAGAGGAGTGAGGGGCCCGAGGAGGTTGAGTCGGTTGGGAAGCCCTCACTGTGATCCTCAGGTCACCAAGGCTATTAACCCTCTGGGGTCTAAGGGGTTTTCTGGGACCTGGAGGTGTTCTGACATGCTCTGACATTTGTGCTTTTTTCAGTTGCTTATAAACATATTAATTTAATGTAATTACACTCTATTTAGCACAAACAGGGCTGCCATAATATGTGAGCAACATGTATGTACAATATTGTTTATGCATGGTTATTGAAAAAACTAAAACTTAAAGTTTCTGAAAGTTTCTGAAATAAGGCCACAAAACACATACTTAATATGTGTCCACAAGACTTTTGACTAATGGATGTTCTCGCCTAGAATTTTTGCTTCAAAATGATCTGAAAATCATCCTGCCTAATCATTCACATAAAATACATTGATTTAAATTTTGTAAAACACTTTTTGTTTGGAAAGGCAATATGCGAAAGGGGCATGAATCATGAATAATGCTCTGATTCACACCTGAGAAGACAAAAGGCATAATGAGCCTGTATAATGAGCCTTTCACACAGGTGTGTCACTGAACCAATATGAACCAAAAAGATGGCTCCAGTGGGCATGGCTAGCCGTCTGCTTCTCCCGGTTGTATGGATGTTTGTCTTGTTTTTATTGACTTTTTTAAATATTACAAACTCTCTATTAGTGTACGATCGCCAAACACTTTTTAGCATTAGATCGGCTTTGGATAATACGCCGATCTATATTGTGAACGGGGGTGGAACAAACAATTCACCCCCCCCCCCCCCCCACCGTTCCACTGTGGATTACCTGCCTATCTCTGCCGAACCCCATGCTTTCTCAGGAGAAAGAAGCGGTTCAGACGTCGTGGCTAAAGAGGTGGTCTGTTAGTAAAAATAAAAACTTTGATGACCCTGTTCCCTAATGCCGATCCTCGATGGATTTTTGGAGATCTTGGCGTGGATTGCCGCATACGGTGGGTTAGTACCTGCGACTGATGTGGATGTGGATAAAGAGCCTCCGGCCAGAATTTATAGGGCATCCCGTTTTAAATGAGGTGTGGCCGCAACTCTCCATCGGTCCTTGGCCCGTGAATCGCAGTCATTGAAAGACTCAACTCCAGTAAGGTTAGCCTTGGTGAATGCTAGATCACTAGCTAACAATTCCTTCATTTTGAATGACTTTTTTACATCCAAGGACTTGGACATGTTGTGTGTGACTGAGACCTGGATCGGTGTTGGTGAGTCAAGTGTTTTTTCTGAAGTTTTACCTCTGAACTGTACCTATTTTAACTCTCCACGGCTCACGGGACGAGGGGGCAGAGTAGCAGCTATTTTTAAAGAACATTTAAACTCTAGGCGTCTGCCATCTTCCTCCTACTCCAGTTTTGAACTGAGTGTTTTTGAATTAAGTCTGAGTTATCCAGTGTTATGCACTGTTGTTTATCGTCCACCCAGATATAAGGACTTTATTGATGATTTTTCGGATTTTTTTGCCGGAATCATGACTAAATACGACCGGGTTTTAATTGTGGGGGACTTTAATATCCATGTGTGCTGTCCCACAAGGCCTTTGGCCAAAGTTTTTTTAAATCTTGTGGAGTCCTTTAACTTAACCCAGTTTGTCGTTAGTCCCACACATACATCAGAATCAGAATCAGAATCAGAAACAGCTTTATTGCCAAGTGTGCTTGCACACACAAGGAATTTGTTTTGGCACTGAGGCTTCCAGTGGACATATACAAATACAACATGAAACATAATACTACAAATTATAAGAATAAAAAATAAAAATATAAATAAATGAGAATAAAACTATCACAGTTGGGTTTAGTCAGAATAGACATTTTCAGATTTACAGATTATGAACCAATTTACAGTGTTTTGAATATTATAAATAAATAAATCTACATATAAGTATCACCTGAGTTGTGGGATATTGCACTAAACAGTGGGAGTATTGCACTTACAGGCATATGCCTTGGGAGGAGTGTTAACTGTTCAGGAGGGAGATGGCCTGTGGGAAGAAACTGTTCCTGTGCCGAGATGTTCTTGTGGCCAGTGATCTGAGTCTCCGTCTTGACGGTAACAGTTCAAACAGGTGGTGTCCAGGGTGAGTGGAGTCTGTGATGATTTTACCTGCTCTCTTCCTCACTCTGGAAGAGTACAGGTCCTGGAGGTTTGGCAGGGGGGCACCAATAATCCTCTCCGCAGTCCGGATTATCTGTTGTAGTCTCCTGATGTCTGATTTGGTAGCTGAACCAAACCAGACAGTGATGGAAGCGCACAAGACAGACTCAATGACGGCTGAGTAGAACTGAATCAGTAGATCCTGTGGCAGGTTGAACTTCCTCAGCTGGCGAAGGAAGTACAGTCTCTGCTGGGCCTTTTTCACAGTGGAGTCAATGTGATTGTCCCACTTCATGTCCTGAGAGATGATAGTGCCCAGGAACCTGATTGACTCCACTGCTTCCACAGTGCTGTTCATGATGGTGAGTGGGAGGAGTGCTGAGCTGTTCCTCCTGAAGTCCACGATCATCTCCACTGTTTTGAGCGTGTTCAGCTCAAGGTTGCTATAACTGCACCAGGCAGCCAGCTGTTCAACCTCCAGTCTGTAAGCAGACTCGTCACCGTTTCGGATGAGACCGATGACAGTGGTGTCGTCTGCAAATTTCAGGAGCTTGACAGTGGGGTCTTTAGAAGTGCAGTCATTAGTGTACAGGGAGAAGAGCAGTGGGGAGAGAACGCACCCTTGGGGAGCACCAGTGCTGATTGTGAGTGTCTTGGATGTGTGTTTCCCCAGTCTCACTGGTTGCCTGTCCATTTTAGGATTAATTTTAAGATTTTGATGTTTGTTTTCAAATCTCTTAATGGTCTTGCACCGAAGTATCTGTATGAACTGATCAAGCAGTATGCGCCGTCAAGAGCGCTTAGGTCTGCTGACCATTTGCTTTTAGTTGTCCCTCGGGTTAAGCTGAAGAGCAGGGGCGAAAAAGCATTTGCAGTAGCTGGACCAAAGCTTTGGAACAATTTGCCCTTGTACATCAGACAGGCTCAGACACTTGCTGCTTTTAAATCTAGTCTTAAATAGTATTTTTCCACTTGTATTTTTGCTTGCAAATTGTATAATATCCAAGGTGAACATTTCTAGTAATTGTGTAGTTAATTATCATATTATATTTTCAGAAAGTTTTGGATATGTATCCTCTCCCCAAATTTGGCACTAATAAAACACAAAAATAATTTGAAGAGAAGGCTTATATTGACCTTTTAAGATTTTGTTTACATCTACCTTGTAAATATATTCTTTGCTATTTTATTAAAAAGGTTACAATTACAGCAACAATTAAAATAACAATATTTCAAGTGCTCTCTCTTTTCATATAGATTACATAAACAGGGAATATTTGTTTTTGTTATGAATTAAATCATTTAAAAGTACTTAAACGATTATAAAGATATATTGCTCATGCCTGGGTGAATAGTAGTCGCTGAGTTTTGTTTAAGTTTAGAGACGTGCTCAAAAAAAAAGCTCACTGTGACGGAGAGCCAGAAAGCACACCCTGTTTATTTTCTTTATTTTACAAAAGCACAATGTTTTATTTCTATTGTAATTAGACACATAAAAAAGTAGACGAAAAAAGTAGAAGAACTAGATTAGGGAATATGCAAAGGGGCACCACCTCTTTCGATATATAGCCCTAGCACGTGATACAGCAATCGTGACCGTCAGCCAGAGTCAGACATCGACCGCATCCAGAAACACATGATCTGAATGGCATCTTGAAAAAGACGCAGTGTCAGACCGTGTGTTTCTGGATGCGGTCGATGTCTGACCCCAGCTGACGGTTATGATTGCTGTATCACGTGCTAGGGCACTCTGAGATCGGGTTCATGAATGACTCATGTTCCCACTGCTATTGCATTTATGTTCAATAAAATGTTTTCAGTCATGTTTATTTAAACACGGTTGTCTCATTGTTTTGAAATTATTTCATTACTTTCTGTAATTACTGGTGCCAACTTGTTTTAAAGGCTTACATGTTTAAGACTGTACACTTTAAAATATAAAAATTAATAAAATTGAATTCGTTTAACCCTTAATTGTCTTGGTTACTAATGTAACCCCCATTCCCCGAAGGAGGGAACTGAGACATTATGTCAGAACGACTGACGAATTGGCATCTCACCTTCGGAAAGCAGGTATATAAGGAAGCGCGCTGCGCTCGCTCACTTAAAGGTATAGTTCACGCAAAAATTAAAAAAAATTTGCCCATGATTTACATACACTCAAGTCATCCTCAGTGTATATGACATTCTTATTACAGACGAATACAATCGGAATTATAATAAAAATGTCCTGGCTCTTCCAAGCTTTATAATGGCAGTGAATGGCTGTTTCTATTTTCCACTCTTTTTCACGGATTCCACTTAAAGGGGCATTCGGCAACTATTTCAACTTAATAAAACCGTTTAGAATCATTTGGATGGTTAAATAACCTGTTCTGGTGAGATTGGTGACTTCCCAGGCGGGAAACCAACCTTGCAACATCGGGACTGACGTCCCGGTAAGTTGGAAATAGGAAGTCTCGTGAGAAGCGAGAACAAGCGAGAACCACAAAATGTTTTATGGCAATTCGACATAAATACACACCCCGCCCTCAATGTGTATGATGTATTACCCACCTCAGTAGACATACCTCCCCACGATAAAGTGGGCCGGCTCCGATAATAATAAATGCACATGAGCAGAGGTAGAAAGGGGGAGGAGGGTGCTGCAAGTGAGTTTTTTATGACTTTGTTGTGAAATATACGCCCCACAGCTGTAGGGCGAGCTCATTGAGAAAACATGCGACAACAAAAGTGAAAATCAGCGAGGAAATAGCTGGAGTTGCCGAGTTCCCCGTTAAGTCTAAAGCACAACTTAAAGCTAGTATTTTAATTTGTAACGTGTTAAATATAAATATTTTTCTTACACAAACTCATCGCTTCGCTTCAGAAGGCCTTTATTAACCCCCCGGAGCCGAGTGCAGCACTTTTATGATGGATAGATGCACTTCTATGGACTTCAAAACAAAAACAGCAATTCACTGCCACTATAAAACTTGGAAGAGCCAGGACTTTTTTTTAATATAACTCTGATTGTATTTATCTGAAAGAAGAATGTCATATACACCTAGGATGAATAGAGGGTGAGTAAATCATGAGCTAATTTTCATTTTTGGGTAAACTATCCCTTCAACACAGCTCGTGCGGGTGAAGCAGCAGCAGGCCGCCAGGGCAGGATGTGCTTGATCGCCTCCATCTGCTTCTGTGCTGCAGAGAACTGGTGGGCAAAGTTCTCAACTGCGTCGCCGGAGAGGTCGGCCTGGAAGATGGGGTGGTCAAGAAAACGTATTTGTCGGTTCCCCTCATATCTGCCAGATTCAGCCAGAGATGGCAAGGTCCGTTGCTGTGGGCAGTTCCTGCATCAAACCTGGGTCAGAACTACTCTTGTGCAGCTCTTTGAGTGCCTTTGCCTGATAGACTCGCAGGAGGACCATGGCGTGCAGGGTGTAGGTAGCCTGTCCAGCGGCTCTGTAAGCCTTGGCCGTTAGCACGGATGAGAACTTACAGGCCTTGGATGGGAGATGCGTATTACCCAGCCAGGCGGTAAGCGTTTTGTGGACACAATTGCATTACAACTGCGTCCTCCACTGGGGCAATCTCTATGTGGGGGGGGCCGCGGAGGCTGATTCGGCAGCGTTGCCCCCACTGTAATCCTCAGGTCACCTAGTATATTCACCGAAGTAGCCCTCTGCTGGGCAGAGGAACTAGATCGGGGCATAGCAGAAGGGACTCCACCTCTCTCAAGGTACTCAAGTCTTGACAGCAGCATTGAGATGGTCATCCTCCCGCTGTGGGTACATGACTCATTCACAAAACCCACCTCAGTGGGCTTTCTGCCCAGACACGTGAGGCAGTGATCGTGACTGTCAGACAGAGACAGGAAACGACCACATCTGATATCTTTTCAAAAAAAGACAAAACATCACACCCGTGCTTGCTCTTTTAGGGAAAAGCTCTTTTAGTCCTGAAGCACACAGGGAATTGGTCGCTAGCAATAGTCAAGACTATTAAAATCCTGCAGTTTGCACAAAACTCTTTTAGTTTTCAGCTGCAATGAATGCAGAGAAAATACTCTTTTAGACTGTAAGAAATGCAGAGGAAAAAATGGCGACCACCGCTGACACGCCAACACTCTCTGGAAAGCTTCTTCCGGGTTTGTAGAACACTCATACAGTCGATTGCAGAGCAGAATCAATGAAACCCTCAGCTCCAAAGCCAAAGCTTTAGTGAGCTTACAAATCTCGCTTGTCACACTCGAAGGTGATTGGGGTCTCAGTCGAGTTCCAAATTTGTCAGACATTCTGACGTAAGGTTGAACATGACTGATAGACTGATAGGGAACGACAGTTTCCTGAATATGCTGTGTGAATAAAAAAATCACCATCAAATGTTCTACAAACGCACCATAAAATGATCATAAATGTTATCAATTTTATTCTTGTGCTTTAATTAAAATTTTCAGAATCCATATGATTGTGTTGTGTGGGGAACAGAATCAATTGATTGAGAAATAAAATTTTTGGGCGTTTGGGTGATTTGTGCTTTTGTGATGCCTATATATTTCACAAGTTCACACTTAATATAAAAGGTTATGCGTATTTTGCGTGTTTGGCCCAATACGGCCCTAACCCAGAGTACTCCCCCCAGGTTGTGATAGGAATAGTTAGAACTAGAAGTGAGGAGATGGGGTAGTGGAGGGATGCTGATAAACTGTCAACGAACAGAGGTAAGTCTGCTGCATATTATAATACCTCTTATCTCATGATTAGGTTTGGGGATAGAATTAAGGGATCTAAAATCTATAGAACGGTAAAAAAAATTGCTATATAAATATACTTATGATATAAAGGATTCTTAAATATTTTACATTTCTATAACTGTAAATATGTAATACTATTTACATTTTAGATGCTGCCAGTACGTCCATATTGTAAATTTCAACATCTACCCAAATGTACAAAAAAGTATGCTTTTGTACCTGAAAATATTATGTATGAATACTTTTGTATAAACAATGAGACCAGGCTGGACACAAATATAATAGCCTCTGCTGTTATCTATGATCTTTTCAGGTTCAATGAATCCCTGTTTCACACATCTAAACCAAAAGAAATGGAAAACATTATTTCATGTGCTCTGACACAAGGAACTGTGGTTCCCTTTCAGTCGATAACATCGGACGTAGTCAACGTCGACTGAATGGGGATCACGCCAAGGAGCCTATCATGTTCGAGTACTATTGAACGAGCCAATGGAATTGCCGTGCGTGATTCGCATCACACAGTCCGCCCCCGCGGCGCGGGTATAAATGCGGAAGTGGATGTACGCACTAGTTGCGTTTCAGTATTGCCGCGGTCATTCCTTGTGTGCTCCGGCACTGGTGACGGTCCCATTTCCTAAAAGAGCAACACGGGTTTGAGTGTGTCTTTTTCAAGATGCCGTTCCATCCGTGCGTTTCTGGGTGCGGTATGGCGCTGTCCCCCTCTGATGGTCACGGAAGTTGTGTTGCATATTTGGGCTTACAGCATGCTAAGGCAGCTTTTGTGGATGAATCATGTTCCCATTGCGGGAACATGGCCATCTCGGTGTTGAGATCTAGACTCGCCTACGTCAAAAGCGTAGGTGTAGTCCCCGCCTCTGGGCCCCGCCCTTGTTCTTCTTCTGCCGCTTCCTGGAGAGGTGATCCTCGTCACCCCTCTAAAGCCTGTAAGTTCTCGTCCGCTCTTACGGGCAAGGCTTACAAAGCTTGTGATCAAGCCGCTTCCTCCCTGCATGCCATGGCGTTGCTCCAAATCCACCAGGCCCAGGCATTCATGAACGTGCACGCGGGTAGCCCGGACTGTGAGCTCATGGGTGAGCTCTGAAACTGACCTCGCCCTCTGGGCCACGAAGGTTGCAGCTCGCGCAGTCGGTTCTGCGATGTCCACACTTGTGGTCCAGGATCGCCATCTCTGGCTCAACCTGGCTGATATGAGAGAAGCGGACAAGGTTCGGTTCCTGGACTCTCCCATTTCCCAGGTTGGGTTATTCGGCGACGCTGTAGAGAATTTTGCCCAACAGTTCTCTACAGCCCTTAAGCAGACGGAGGCTATCCGACACATCCTGCCCCGGCGGGACGCAGCTGCCTTCACCCGCCCGCCGAGGTCAGGGCAGCCTCAGCTCCTGCTGGACCGTCGCAGCAGCCTACACCTAAGTCCCGGCATGAAGCCGGCCGCAGGAGGGGCGCCCAGCCCGCACCAGGTGCTGCCAAGCCAGGTGGTAAGCGACAGCAAAAATGCTGAACTTGGACGGGCCCCCCATGGATGGAGAACTTGCTCTTGGAGTGGTAACCGATCCACTCCCTCTGGCCGGTTGGAGGGCCGGCTGGAGTTTTTCGTTGTGTGTGTGTTTGTTCCGCCGCTGACTCCTATAAAAACGGGGTCAGCGGTACCCACATTTTCAGAAAAAGAGCAAATTTCTCTATTCCTGGGTCCAAAGAGGACCAGTTTGGCGGGTGTGACCCTGCATAGCCTTACCCCTCAGTTCTCCCTTGGTTGTCAGCAGGCAGCATGGTGCGTTCGAGGACCCGGTCTCCGCCTTCTCACGTGCTCCCTGTCGCTAGTGAAGACAGGTAAGTGTTGCACAGAACACTAACACCACACTCTCCACTTTGCTGCCCCCCCTCAGGCTCGGCTATCGTGCTCAAGTCAGTGATAATTATCACACCTTGTTTTGAGCAGTGCTCCTGACTTGTGCATGCATATCTTGTCTTGCTGGCGAAGGACTTGATTTAGCCACCTCCAGCCGGTATGAAGACTAGTTGTAAACTCATTCTTCATGCTACTAAGTGGTGGGTCATGACCATCTTGGCCCAAGATTGGTCTGCAGCTTCGACCTGATGGACATGTGCTTCAGATCTCTACCTTACGCGCCGCAGGCCATCCTGTGTGTTGCGTGTGAGGGTTGAAGTATAAGTACAGAGTCCTTCCCTTCGAGTGATCCAGAGCCCGTCGGGTCTTCAGGTCAACTGGGAGAGAGTAATCTCGCCCACGGGTTGAGTATCTCTTTTTCAGTTTTGGAGGTGGACTTGGTCCAACACGTCTCTCTAATGAGAGTGTGTTTAGCTGGTGTGTTTAGAAGTGAAAAAGGGTCCCACTGAAAGAACTTTCAGAGGCTCCTGTGGCATATGGTAGATGCAGCCATTGGCTTCCGCCATATGATGACCGCTTCAGCGCTAGCTTCACGATCGAGATCCGAGGTGACCGTGGCGAGCAGCTCACCCTGTGTGACAACAGTTCACCCCAGTCTGCTGCCAAACCCTCATCAACTGAGGGGCCATGTACAAAGGGCGTGTTTTAACGGGGGCCTGGGCGATCCTCGACTACACGGGCATACCTTCCTTGAGTCGTTAGACTTTGTGACCGTTGCGTAAGCTTCCCTTGCATGTCACGACTCCTCCTTGGAGTCAGAAGCTTCTGGAGTCATGATGCTTTGTTCCACTCTTTCCACTCTACTCAATCGTGCTGCCGACGAGCCTCACGAAAGTTATAGCCAGGGAGAGAGGAGACTCCATTCCCTGGAGTCCAGCTGGGTCATGACCACTCCGGGGCCGCTAAGTTGCCTCTCCGGTTTCGTCTCCCTGCCAGTGTTTCTGTCCGAGCGGAATAACCTTGGACGGACACTGACTCTCAGCTGCCCCGGGGGCCCGCAGAAATGCTTTTCCCCAGTGAGCCTCCTAAAAGCGACTGCAACACATGGTCGCCTGGCGCCTGCTCAAGTCAGTGAATTCATCACACTTCATGTTGAGCAGAAATGCTCCTGAAACTCAGTGAAGTTCATCGCACTCAGGTGTTGAGCAGCAATGCTCCTGTAGCTCAGTGAATTAATCACACTCAGGTGTTGAGCAGCAGTGCTCCTGAAGCTCAGTGAATTTTTACACACTCAGTGTGAGCAGAAATGCTCCTGAAGCTCAGTGAACTTATCACACTCAAGTGCTGGGCAGAAATGCTCCTGAAGCTCAGTGATCTTCACATGTCGTGTTGAGCAATGCTCTTGTCTTTTGCGCCCGTCACTTGCACCTACGATGCCAAGTCAGGAGGGAGCAGGTCTTCATAGTTGCCCCTTATTGGCCCATCCAGACCTGGTTCCCATCGACAGCCTTCCTGACCTCCCCTGAACACTTTTCAGTGTTCACTTTTCACTCCCCTGGAGTTCCGGGCGGTCTTACACTGAATGCGGAGGTTCAGGTGGCTATCACAGAATCATTTGACAGTTAACATCACTTCTGCTAGCACCCCCTGGAAAAGGTAGTGTGCTTACGCATTAGAAGTGGACCCTAGTCGTTGAGGCGTCTTCTCTCTATGAGGAGATCCTGAAAGCTTTCAATCATTTCAGTGCTCTCTTTCCTGCAAGTTGGGTTGGAGTAGACTGTTTTCCTTCACCCTCAAGATGATGTTGCATCGGTTTTTTCGACGCTCATCATGATGCAGAAGCATAGGAAGCATGTCCTGATCGTCAGGTTCCTGAGGAGCAAGGTAATGTAAATCCTTGCGCCCCTCTTTATCCTCTTGGGCCTTATCTCTGGTGCAACTGCACTGCAGAGACCGCCCCTGAGCCACTGCAGGCAGTGAGTTAAAAATTTCTGTTAAGTCAGTTCTCCTGCTCGCATGGTTTCTACTAGAGGGTAGGCACTTGCTCGCTTTCGGTCAACGTATTGTGCCTGGAGTTCGGGCCGGCTAACTCTCACGAGCTGAGACCCCGACCTGGATTGTGCCCGAGGTTCCTACCTCTCCCGTAATAGGATCAGGTGGTGAGCCTGCAAGCGTTGCCCGGAGGAGGCAGACCCAGCCCGGGCTTCTCTGTCCGTCAGCTTCATAGCGGTTAGACGTGTACAGAACGCAACCTTAGACCTCAGACCAGCTCTTATCTGTTAGGAATCAGCAGAGAGGGAAGGCTGTTTCCAAGCAAAGTGGCCCCCTGATGTGGTTGCCTTATTTCGGTGAAAGATTCCGAGATGCTCATGTCCACTTAGGTGTTGAGCTCCTCTATAATGAGTGTTTTGCTCTGCCTGGGCGCTGACAGAGTGCTTTGCTGACAGATTTAGAGTTGGGGGCTGGGCGACATCTATTGAACCGCTGCTTCCCTTGGGCTCCCTTCCCATGAAGCCAGTTTCACCGTGAGCCTGGTTCAAGCGTCGGCTTGCTGCGCCATTCCCCCCCTATGGACTGGATATGTGCGCCTTCTACTCCAGTTGAGTTCCCTTAAACTGAACCCTGTTGAGTTCCTCCACACCCCTCTGATGTCGGACGTGCGGAACGTCTGGTGTTAGGCCTACCACTCGTAAGCAGTGTGGAACCTGTGTTAGGCTGGGTCCATATGTTGCGGTCCCTACGGTGAACCCATATGTGTATTCTTCCACGATACGGCTCCCTAAGGTGAGCCCATATCTTCCCTCAGCAGAGTCTCTCTGCCGTCACTGTCCGGTGAGACGTGGAGCCACACCAGTGACATTCCATATGTCATACTGCCTGGTCATCTGACCAGTTCATATGTGTACTCTCCACGTTACCTCCCTCCGGGTAGGATGTGGCTCCGCAGCGTCCCTTCCTTCCAATGTAAGGGGAACGCTTTCCCAGTGGTCCTGTAAGAACAGCAGTAACTTCCCTGGCTTAAGCTCTGTCCTTCCCGGCCTTAAGATTGCGAGTGCTTCAGGAGGCTTTTGTCTAGGCACTGGAAGATGGCAGCTTTAGTGGCGTTTTCAAAGATTATCCCCATTCAGTCGACGTCGACTACGTCCGACGTTATCAACTGAAAGGGAACGTCCTGGTTGCGTATGCAACCCACCATTCCCTGAAGGAGGGAACGGAGGACATAGTCCCCTTGTCACTACCGCTGGACCACCGCTGACTTTTGGGTTACGCTCGGCTCCTCAGCGAAAAGCAACTAGTGCGTGCATCCAGTTCCGTATTTATACCCGCGCCGCGGGGGCGGAGTGTGTGATGCGAATCACGCACACCAATTCCATTGGCTCGTTCAATAGTACTCGAAGATGATAGGCTCCCTGGCTTGATCCCCATTCAGTCGACGTCGACTACATCCTCCTTTCCCTCCTTCAGGGAAAGGTGGGTTGCATACACAACCAGTATGTTCTCAGGTGGACAATAAGAGTTTGAGTCCTGCTTGCATCATTTTCTTGCCCAACTTCCCCATCATTTCCTGTATCTTCACTGTGCGTCTAACCAATAAAGAGGCAAAAAAACACAAATACAAAAACAAACAAACAAAAAAAAAGAGGAAGGAGAAAAGGTTTGTGATTATATTTCACAGCCTCAGGGCCTATCATTATCTCATCAACGCATGGAATGTGAGTTCACAAACTGAACAAGCCCAAACAACAACCAAAATCATGAATTAATCTGACCTCATGTCATAGCAACTAAACACATTGAGGAAACAGTGAGAGACTTTCTGACGTCTGAGACGCATTTGCAAATCATTTCAAAGAAATTTTTACAATATGCTTTAAGATCGTCAGCAAAGCAAACGGGTTAAGAGTGTGAAATGGTGTATTATTGAAAGAATAAATTATCATCCCCTACTGAAGGTTATACATTTCTAAAAAGGTTTATGCATCTATACATATGAAGTGTATATAAGACCGATATATAAAAATCAACCACTTTCGGCTATGCTACAGTGATTTTACAGAGTCTTACAGTGAACGATTTTACAGTGCCTGTACTTTTATAAAAACCCTGCAATGGCAATAAATAAACACTGTTCAATTATGTTAATTAAATAGCAAATGTATTAATAATAATCAGAATAAACATTCCACAAAGTAAAATATTTACCGTTCTACGTAGTCTATGCTATTTTTACCATAGCTTAAAAATGTGTCACAAATACATCCACTACCTAACCTGAAACGCTTGCCTTATATTATATTACAGCAAATTTTAACAAATGCTTGTTTCAGATTGATTACTTTAGCATTACTGAAGTTAAATCCGGCTCAAAAGGTTGTACATGGCAACTTTGTACACGCATTACTCATGAGGATGTACACTCATTACTTGCAATATGTTAATAAATGCATCTTATGAGGGAGTGGCTAATCAGTACCTGTAAGCAGCCAATCAGGCTAACAGTAAAACGGCAACTGCAAGCAATTAGCCATAAAAGTACTCTAAAAGTTCACACACTATAACAGGGTAGTTAAATGTCAGAACAATCTAGACATGTTGAACGGCTCCCAAAGGCTACTAAACAATTAGGTAAACATTATCAGAAAAATTGTGCTGATGCTATCACTTTTTTTGGTGACGTACTTCACTAAACAGGCTATGTTGCGGATAAAGCCAAACATGCAAGGTTATGATAAGTGCAGAAATCTGGGGGCAGTCTAATATAAAATTAAATGGATCATACATCACTGAAATTCACCCTTCTTTTATTTTATATTTATTTATGTTAAATGGGCACACTGTAAGTATTCTTATATGAAACAGTGTCAAAGACATGGCTGTAAATGACAATTAATGTCTTTGTGCAATCCTGTAAGCAACATGGTGCTTTCCTTTGCTTTGCATGTTCAAAGGAGACACTGGGAAACATGGATTTGTGTTGCCATGGCAGTGTGAATTCAGCAAAGGAAACCATATATCTCACTTGTTTAGATTGAGGGATGAATATTTAGAACGTAGAACATGAAACTGACAAAGGTTATTTTTATGATTGGATTTGTAATATTATAATGACTAAACTTAGACAATTATACATGCTGTGAAAATCTAGTTCATAAACTATGAAGAATTCCAAATCATGAATAATTCAGACATTTTAAAACAACTAAACTTCAAGTTCATGACTAGTCTGCCTTTGTGTTTAGGCCAGTGCATTCAGGCTGCGTAACGCAATTCCTACATCTGATAATTCATGAAAAATTGTCTTAACTGTGGCAAATACACAGTTAATTGGTTTTATTTAACAAATATTTAATCTAACGCAACACTCAACTCAAAACATTCAATGCATCCAGCTCAAACTGAATTCAAATCACTAATAATGGTCTAAACAAACATATTAAAATATTTTTTTAGAAATAAATTACTTTAAAGTGAAAACTATCTGAGCAATATCTGACAAGACACAATAATGGTACAGCTCTATGGTTAAAGAAACTGTCATGAATCAGAACGACACAAACCGGTATAGTTGCAATGAAGTTTATTTATAGCACTCAGCAACAGACACGGCAGGTAAGTTGATGTGATGAAGGAATAAACGGGAGAATCAACGGATGAATGGATATGATAGAGTCTATTATCTGTTGCAGGATGAATAGGGTGAACCGAGCAGAAGATGACAGGCAGGCTGAAGTCAGAAGATCCAGAATAGCAGAGCGGGGTGTTCAAAGATGCGGGTAAGTTCACGAAGCAGGTTAGGTAGATGGCGATCGTCTCGAATGAGAGAGTCAGGAAGTTGATGGTGTATCGACGAGACCAGATAACTGAGTGAGGGAACAGGTGGTGTATTTAAGGTGTGGGTGAAGTGAGAGGGATTGCTGGCAGGTGATGATGGCAGGTGTTCAGTGATCAGTATTCCGGAGATGCGGAACGAGAGGGCAGAGTCTGGAGGTCTGGCGCTGACGCTGGTGTATCCGTGACAGTATTCCCCCTACCCCCCCGCCCCCCCACCCCCGGCCATCGCCTGAGGGCGGAAAAGACTGACGACGGGGACAACCACGACCTTTCGGTGCTGGGCGACTGGGATGAGCTGTATGGAAGTCTTGTAGGAGTGTGGGGTCTAGTATGTCATCCCGGTGAACCCAACATCTCTCTTCTGGGCCAAAGCCTTCCCAGTCCACGAGATATTCTAGCTGGCCGCCCTGTCGCCGGGAGTCGAGAATATCTTGGACTCTGTAGATGTTCTCGTCTGCAGAGTCCACAGGAGGAGGAGGAGGTACGTCTTCAGCACCAGACCCAGGGGAGGAAGGAGTGAGAGGATTAGTGTAAGGCTTAAGAAGGGAGACATGGAATGAAGTTGAGATGCGGTAGTGTGAGGGAAGTGATAACCGGTAGGTAACTTCTTTGATCTGCCTCTGTATAGCAAACGGACCGATGTACCTGGGACTCAGCTTGCGGCAGGGCTGTCGGAGGCGGATTTCCCTGGTGGAGAGCCAGACCTTTTGCCCAAGTTGGTATAATTGGGTTTCAGATCTCCTTGTGTCGGCCTGGCACTTGTGTCTCTGAACAGCCCTTTGAAGATGGACGTGTGATGAGTCCCAGACCCTCTCGCTCTCCTGGAACCAATGATGGACTGCTGTAACTTTGGACGGCTCTCCTGACCAGGGAAACAGGGGTGGCTGGAAGCCGAGTATGCACTGAAAGGGCGTGAGACCCATGGTGGACTGTTGAAGGGAGTTCTGTTCATACTCGGCCCAGGGTAGGTAGCGGTTCCAGCAGTCCTGATGGTCGTGGCAATATGACCGCAGATATCTCCCGATCTCCTGTATCTTCCGCTTAGTCTGGCCATTGGACTGGGGATGATATCAGGAGGTTAGACTGACTGAAACTCCCAAGAGGTTGAAGAATGCTTTACATACCCTGGATTTAAATTGTGGTCCTAGGTCTGATACTATATCGTCTGGTAAGCCAAAATGTCGAAATATTTGGGTGAATAGAGCTTCAGCAGTCTCGAAAGCTGTAAATAAACCAGGCAGAGGGATGAGCTTGCATGCTTTTGAGAAGCGATCACCAGAACACACGTGTGGGAGTCAGAGGAAGGAAAGTCTGTGATAAAGTCCACACCGAGGTGGGACCAAGGTCTTGTGGGTACTGGAAGAGGTACAAGTTTGCCATCCAGGTGGCGTCGGGGAACTTTGGCCATGGCACAGACTGAGCAGCTCTTCACGTACCGGGAGACATCCTGGGTCATATTGGGCCACCAGTAGCATTGTTGTATGAGCGAGAGGGTTTGTTGGCTCTCTGGGTGTCCAGAGCCCGGAGATGTATGGACTGAGTCCATAAGGGACAGACGTAAACAAGTTGGAAGATAGGTCCGTCCCTCAGGACCTCCCGGCGGAGCAGGTTCTGACAGGGTGGCATCAGCAATATGATCATCCAGACTCCACTGGATAGGGCTGACAATCAAGGCTGGAGGGAGAATGGATTCTGGATTGGAGGTGATAGTGTCAGGTTGGTACAGACCAGAAAGGGAGTCGGCTTTGACATTTTTGTCCCCAGGGCGATAAGTGACTTCGAAATTGAACCGGATGAAAAAGAGTGACCAGCGGGCTTGATGGGTGTTGAGTCTTTTGGCGTCTCGGAGGTATTCCAGGTTTCGGTGATCGGTAATGACGTCAAAAGGGTGTTTAGCTCCCTCCAGCCAGTGTCTCCATTCCTCAAGAGCGAGTTTGATTGCCAGAAGTTCCCGGTTGCCGATGTCATAATTCTGCTCCACCGGGGACAGCTTCTTGGAGAAGGCACATGGATGGAGTCGGGGAAGCTTCCCCTGCCGCTGTGAAAGGACCACTCCTACCCCGGTAGTTGAGGCGTCCATCTCAACGAGAAATGGAAGATCGGGGTTTGGATGGACGAGAGTAGGAGCGGAGCTGAAGGAGGCTTTGAGCTTCTAGAACACATTGGTGGCTTCGGTGGTCCAGGACAGAGACTAGGGCCCTTTTTTCAAGAGTAAGGTGATGGTGCACTGATCTGACTGAAACCTTGAATGAATCTTCGATAGAAGTTTGCAAAGCCCAGAAAGCTTTGGAGTTTTTATATTGGTGGGTAGTGGCCAGTTGAAAACAGCTTCCACCTTCCTCTGGTCCATGGGGGGTTGGGGGGGGGGGACCATGCAACTTTTTTGTGTATATATTTAGAAAGCGAGAACAATAAAGCGATATAAAAATCTAAATGTGAAAATATGTTTATTTGTTGCAACACTCTTTTATTATCAAGCGTTTCTTACTCTGTCTGAGAGCACACTAATCTTAAATATATTTTCTGGAGAAAAAAAATGGAGAGAGAAAAACAAACAAGCAAACATTGTTCTCTTCAGTTATTTAACTCTGATATCATCATTTTGGGTTAATAGCAGTTGGCCTTTCTCCACATCCTGATATAAACAACAAAATCTAGAAATCTGGACTTAATGCATCATATACTTTTAGTATCATTATGTAATTAGTGTTGATGTATTGAAACTCAGTGGCTCAATGGTTACCAGCTGTGTACTCTTATTTACTCGGAACTAGTTTAATTAATTACATTAAAATACATTAAATTGTGCTGTGTGAATCTTAAGCGAAGTCAATAAAAATGAAGACACTGATATGTTGAGTGAAGCAACATGACATCATGACTTTGCGTAAACATACACGCCACTTTCAAGTCAAGTGGCGTGTTATCTATACACATTTTGAGCTATCCGCGTGTATGTCCACGCCGAAATCTTTTGCGTGTATGTCTACGCCATTAAATGTCCGAGTGATTCCGCGTGTATGTGTACGCCGTTAAATGTCCGAGCGAAACGAAGCAAAATCTATATCTACATCTGTGGAGCGATCTTTTTTTTCCTAGGATGGTAGGAGAACACTCATAAATGGTATTAACCCCAGTGACGGGTAGGTTTAGGGACGGGGTTGGGGTAGTAATACAGTAATATAACGTTAAGTCAAAGGCGTTGATAAACACGCTGAAAAGCTATTATGCGTGTTGATAGCACGCCAAAAATGGAAATACGAATTGGCGTGTCATACATACGCCATTTCATGAGATCAGTCTGAGTGAAGACACAAAGTCCTTTGGGACATTATGTGTTCTCCTCATTCCATGTATTATTTCAGCCATGCCACAATAATTGTGTCTAGCACTGTAACAAAGAAAGGAATCAAGCTGAAAATAATGAATTTTGTGAATGAATAATGAAATAATGGTTTTCTGCAGCCAGTTGAAAACAAAACAAACAAAAAAACATGATTGTATCAAGAATCATTTACTTGAATCAACATAAAGGAACATAAAAGTTCTGTGTATTTGTTTCTGGGGTCTTTAAAACACCAGGCCATTTGTAATTTTGTATGGAACTAAAAAAAAAAGTTCTTAAGCTATTCTACTGCTCAATAAAACTAAATATTTTCTGTTGAATTATATATTTTAAATTCTACCTACACATTTTCAATAGTTAAAGAACTTCTAAAGTACTCTTAAAAGTCGTTTTTGGTAGATAACTGAACACAAGTCAATAGATGTTGACTGCATTGCTTTATTAAAAGTGAATAGGATGCATGTCCTCCTGTTTTGGTGGTGCTGTAAATAACTTGCACAGGGCACCACAGGTCCAAAAATACAGCCTGGGGGAACACAGGTGGTGTCAGTCCTAAATACTATCAATGCCTCATTGTAGTCTTCATATTTTAGATGTAATGGATCAAGAATATCAGTGTGGTTGCCATGGAGGGATGCTTTATGCAATAACACAAACATGCTTTATTGATTAAAGAAGGTAAATTGTCTGTGGGTGGGAGGGGTGTCAGTGACCAAACCAGATGGTTAAAATGCTGTATTTTGATATATGGAATTTTCCGAAGTACATGGTAGTAGGCCTACTATTTCTTTTAAATGGACCATAGCATATGGATATGTAAATGAACTTATATTCCCCACTGTCCTTTATGTGATGATTGCTTTCTAACAGAAAATTTAGAGATTTTTATATCCTTCTACATATGGAAGGATGCATCATTGTATAATTTTGAATGTTACACTGGACAAAATATAGTGTCATGTAACATGAACATGTGGTAACTTCTAAATGAACTGGTTATTTGATAAATTCAAAAACATTACTGAATAAATTTAACCTGAATATGTTACACTAGGTTAAACCAATTTAAGTAATTTCCTAAAGGTCAATTTAACTTAAATCTGCACATTTTGTAGATTTATATATAGCCCATTTTGTAGATGTACTGAACATTTAAATGGGGTACCATTGGACAGTAATAATTCAGATGGTAGGCTAATGTTTACTGTATTCATGTACCAAAGTACCTCAAAGAACATCCTGTGTTTTTTTCTGAGCATGGACTTTGTATTCTTTAAAATACATTGATTGGAGTGCCATGTAAACATGAGTAAGATTTATTGCTGATTGTAAGACTATTAACAAAAAAAAAAAGAACAATGAAATTGCAATATTTTTGGACATGCATTATGGTAGTAACATGGTATTCTTTTAAGTACCCTGGAGTAACGTACATAGCTTACCATGTTATATGAATTAAGTAATCGTTCTATGATTATGCTATTTCAAAGGATCATGGCACTTTCTTTTTCATGTTAAAGCATGTAACGAACCTTTGCTGAACTGAATCTAAACTTACTTCTCCCGTTGTCCTTTATAAATGTGACGATGTCTTTATAATTTAAAGTTTGTGGATCTTCGTAAGGGAAAGCACCCATGGTGATGTTTTCATCTTGCAGAATCATGTAAATGCCTTCGGCGAGGAAGTAATGCGGCCGGTCGTCTTGTTTGAGGTCGTGGTAGACCATCACCGCGCGAGAGCTCCAGTTAAAATGCGCGTGCAGATAACTGACAAAGTCTCCGAGTTTCGTAGGGGTAGGGCCCGTCCGGACAATAGTTTTAAACTCTTCAAAATTATTAAAACCATATGCTTGTCCTCCCGCGGTTATCAGGGGGAGTTTCCAGTGGGACGCGAACCGTCCGACGGACGCGACCGAATACGAGCACCCCGGTCCGATGAACGCATCTGGTTTGTTGTAAAGTTTTGTGTCCACTGCGATAATCTGTGCCTGGCTTTCCGAGCAAGAACCAGCGGATTCTGTGCTAAAATTAAGGAGGTTGATGGTGTATCCCTTTAAAAGTCCGCTCTTCTGAATTTTCTCTTGCGCCATACGGATCGCGGGGAGGACGCGTGGCGATGCCCACGAATACTTCATATTGTCGGGCAGCATCACCGCTACGGTAATATTCCCATTTTCTGTTCTGCATTCCGGTACGAGTACATGTATAAGTACCACAATGTAAAAACCATATCCCATCCTAAATCCCGATCCCGTCTTAAGTTGACAAACAAATTCTAGTTTGAGCGCACCAGGTAAGAAGATATAGGATATTCTTCTCAAATCAAACTTCAATGAGAAAAATCCTCTTTTAAATGAAGAGAACAATCCATTAGTGACGTCTTTCCTCCAACTAAATTGCTTGACAGAGTCTCCTGGAGCTTTATATGATGGACTTCTCGCGTCCAACTCCTCAGTGAGGTTCAGTGTGCGCGTGTCCGTGTGTCTGTGTGAACATCCAGATAAGCGCAACTTCACCGCGAGCGGCCCTTGCACAGCCCCTACACGTCATGAAAGCTACTACACTAGTTAATGGCTCCCTCTGTCTGCAGGTCAATTAACCGCACTCCTGTGGAGTCAGGATGAATTTCAGGGGATTTATAATTATAAGTAGCACAATGTAAAAACTATGGTAGCCGTTTCATTCTAAATTCACACACACACTGGCTCTGGGTCATTCTATGAAAATGGTAGCTTTTTGAACAGACAACTTTTAAAAAAAAATAAAAAATTTATACCAAAACTTATAGTCAGATAATAGTAAACCTCTTAACATTAAATGACAGCTTGTATTTTTATATTTTTAGATGACAATTCAGGCTTTCCAGAATGTAATTTGACTATTTAATTTGCATACATAATCAAAGACGGAAAAGGTTAATGTAACATTAAGAAATTGTCTTGATTAGTAATAATTTAATTGAAATAGGTGTGTAAAGTTCTATTATGTGATATTTTTTCTATTTCTAACATTCTGTTTTTTGTTGTAACATTAGAAATAATTGTGGTTGAGTGATCAACCCATACAAAAATGTAATATATGGCCATACTTATATTTTAAATAACATGTATATCTATACATATATTTGACTTACCTGAGAAAACAGTATATGCCTGCAACATATATGAACATTTATGTGTCCAAACATGTGAAGAAAATATTTGAGTTCATCCATATATGATACCATATATCTGCATAATTAGTATAGTATTGTATAGGTCCAGTATAGTATTGGTTTCTCGCATATATGGACAACATTAAGTATAAATATGTGACATACATATTTGTTTACCACATATTTAATAAATGTATGTAAACATACATGCATGTGATAGGCTACTGATACATTGAAATAAGTACATATATGCGTCTTACATATATTTAACATTTATGTGTAGGCTATATACGGGAAAATATATGGCACTTACATGAAAACGGACATTTTTGCTATATTTTGAAATATGTTTTATATATGTCTATGTGTTTTATATATATGAATTTTGCATAGTTTCATATAGGCAGCAGACATACATGGGCACTGACATTATATATGTAATTTACATATATTGACATATATTACATTTCTGTATGGGAAAATTTAATGATCATATCCTTAAAATGCTTACTAATGAATGCAAAAACAGTTAGGTAGATACAAAAATCATATTCTATGAAACTAGGCAACTCTGATGCCAGAACACAATGCAGTAACACCAGTGACGCAATGTAACACAAGTGACGCAATGTGAAACCCATGACATAACATAAGATTATTTCAAACAGATTTTTTTATCAATTTATTAGTAATAATTTACATTACAAATAATTTCAGATTTCATAAAATGTGTTAATTTAATATGAACAATAAAATGAAGGTTATTGGTCAGATTAAGACCGAAAGATGAAGCATATTGACTAAAATGTCTTTCATAACACAACATTGTCATACAAACATATAAAACATGTCCATTAGAAACACTAATATTGACTAACAGCTTGTTAAAACAGTATATATCAATTCTCGTGCCATGTAACAAATATTGTGTAGGCCTACTTAAAGGGATAGTTCACCCAAATTACAAATTGACATATTGGTTTCCTTACTGTGTAAGCAGTCTATGGAGAAGGTATGTCTCATGCTTTGGTTTTGTGACACAAATGCAAAAAAGTTAGCATTTGAAACAGTGGCTAGGTAAACAAAAGCATGGCTTGCTGCCATACCTTTGTCCATAGACTGTATACACGATAAGGAAACAAATATGTAATTTTGTAATTTGGGTGAACTATCCCTTTTAGTAACTCTGTAGATAAGTTATATTGTCTTCCTGCAAAAACATTGTCTTAAATTGTAACCTTGTACTGGGGTGACTGTCTGGAGTGGATGGGGGGGTCAATACTGTCTTTCCTGCTCTCAATCTCTCTCTGTGTTTTGCCTGCCTGACCCGCCATTTCCTTTGCTCCTGTCTTTTTTCCGTTTCGGTGAGACCCTTCACTTACTTTCTTTTTTGACTCTCTAAATCCTTTAAGTAAGTCTGGTTTTTTTGTTTAAGCTGCTCTGAGGTCTGGGACAGCATCCCTACACTGTCTGTAGAGTCTTTGCTTTTCAGCAGCACTTAATTTCGCCATATCTGTCAAAAGGGAAGCCATATTATGTGTTTACAATATTGAAACAGTAATAAAATGCTAATAAGTCTTTATTAATATAATTGTTGAGGCTTTTATGAGACCTTATGTTGAGAAAAACGTTAGTGGTGTTATTGATTGTCACAGGTGTTATCGTCATGTCACTGGTGTTACAAGCAGCAACAGTAACACTAGGGACGATAACACCTGTGACAAATTGGCAGAGAAGATGGCATATCAAAGATGGCAGCCACAGTAGCTCAAACCACACTCCTTAAATTGTAAATAAATCACTTAATCATGCAATTTGAACAATTATTTGAATCAAATTTCCTTTCCCCTTACTACAAACTGTAAAACAACAGTGACACATCTTGAGTCCTCGCATGAAATTGTGAAATTATTTATCAAATTGCAAAAAGATGAAGAGAGAGTGCACACTCACATGCTTTTCAAAACAGGCGCACCTTCAATGAGCCTTTGACCCAGGAAGAAGTTGGCAAGGATGTTGCATTTTTTCAAAGTGGTGGTTTTTATAAATTTTAACACCAGTGACATGAAATTGAGGGACAGCTATTCCCTGTAAATTATTTATAATATTTAGTTAATTATAATAAGTAATTATAATTATAATATATATAAGTAAATTATATATAATATTTATGTGAGTATTGTTTTAGTTGATATTTTAGTTTATTAAGTAGTCCACTAAATAAATATACTACTTTCCTTTGTATTATGACATTTAAAGGGGGAGAAAAATATATTTTTTAACTCAAAATATGTCACTAAACCACGACTCCTGACCAGAGGGACAAGCCAATTTCATGGTACTGACCGTGTTCTACAATATATATAAAAAATGGTTTGCAATTTAACTCACATTATGTTTTATTAACAATAAAACACTTAAATAAAAACAAAAAAACATATATTTTGTGACATTTTCTGACACTTTTAAGTGTTTTCCTGGGGCCGGTTTCACAAAGATAGACTTTGACGAGGGCTTAGATATAGTAGTATGGTATCCTCTATAAATAATTGTCTTAAATGAGTTAAAATCTTAAATGAACGTAATGAGAAAATGAGATGCGCGAGATCCTGTCAGCAGCAGCAGATCCTAAAGTGACAGCAGCCACTATTTCTCTCTCTCAGTAAAGTTAACCAAAGAACAAAGGGAACAGAGAAAATTAATCATTGATTTGACTAAAGAACTTTTGTAGCTTTGATAAGGATCAATCTATATGTAATTTATAATTTATGCAGTGCGGACTGTTTGATAACCTTATTCAATTTCTGTTCATACCTGTTAGACAGGAAGGGCACAGGTAAATATGACATTTATTATGGGCCTAATAATGTGAGTATTGTTTTAAGTTCACTAAATTAAAAGTTGTTATATTTTTTGAAGTCTAATAAATGTTTAAAATTTGGGGGAAAAATCTTTTTCATTGAGACATCAGCAGCTATATTAATATCAGTGATACTGGCCTTCATTCATTAAAAGATGCCATTAAACAATTATTGAAAATATACTGTCTTTATGTTGTTTCTACATTAATTTGGAGATTAACTGAAATTATTACTTTATAAAATATATTAAAAACGAATAAAAACGATAGTGTTTTATTTGCAATTAATCACGATTAAATCACAGAAAAAAATGGGTGATTAATCTAGTTATTTTTTAACACAAAACATAAACGGTGAACATTTTTTACTTAAAATTAAAATTATTCTCTTAAGTCTTGGCGATCGGCCCCTATTAAACATTAAAGTAAGAAAACATTTTTTTTCTTATACATAGTTTAGCCTATTATTCTTTTTGGTATAATTTATCATTATAATCAACTTAATTATTTCCTTGATTTTATATCACCATAGTGTCAGGGCTTGGTGCGGACAGAAGAAGGACAAAAGCTCAGGGTTCCAATTTACACGATTTACTTAAATAATATTTAATATATAATATTAATAATTTACATTGTGCATTTACATTTCATTCTAAATTCCCCAACTTAGTAGCCTACTAATTTAAAAGCCAATAACATGTTGTTATTGGTAATAGCATAAAATATCAATTGTTATTTTATTAAATTATTTTATTAAATATTTTATTAAATCCATCCCCTTTTTTGAATCAAATATTTCCCATGTTAACCATTTTAAAATAAAATGCTTAAAATTGAATCGAGGCGAGTTGAACAATTATTTGGGAAAAGTAAATTTGATTATCACAATTCATTCATGCAGAAAATTTAAATTTGTTCATGTTTTTATTTCTATTAGTGTTGCCCCATGCTATGTGTGTATACAGTATGTATATCCGTATTACCATCGTATTACCCCGCTATTGTCACAGTCATCGTCTGCACTACACTTCCCAGCATCCCTCTTGTCTTCACACCTGCACTCACTCCCTCATTTACCCGCACCTGCATGTCATCATCATCATCCTTGTCACCTGTGCTCACCTCATCATTGTTCATTTGTGTCTGTATTTAGTTCCCTTCTGTTCAGTTAGTCTTTGTCGGTTCTACGTTGTATTTAGGTGTGTGTATCTTCTGTCCGTCTGCCTGTTTGCACCCTTGTGAAATATATTATTAGTAAAAGTTGTTATTTTGGAATTCTGGACTCCTCATCTTCCTCTATCTTCAGCACACCCATGACAGAAGAACCGACCAATAAATTACTAAGTATTAGAGTTTCCCTCTTCCATTTAAACCCAGCCAATCGATTGACTCACTGTTTCCAGGATGGCCGCCAGATCGAAGAATATGTGGAAAAATTCCTAGAAATTTCTCACCTCGTGGACTAGGCAGACGATGTCCTGAAAAACGTATTCTGGTATGGACTGGACGATTTTTTGTACCAGCAAGCTCCAGCGGCGACTATGACATTGCCACTCAACCACCATCTCCAGCCATCTCCTTCACCGTGCCTCCGGTCTTCATCCCTGGTCCGGGGTCTCGTCCTGCCGAGACCGCCCTGCAAGAGTCTTTTCCCGCCGAGCCTGAGCTTCACGTCAGCCCTGCCGGGCCTGAGCTTCACGTCAGCCCTGTCGGGCCTGAGCTTCACGTCAGCCCATTCGAGCCTGAGCTTCACGTCAGCCCTGCCGTGCCTGCGCTCAACGTCAGTCCTGCCGACCCTGGGCTTCACGTCAGTCCTGCCGAGCCAGAGACTGTTCACTTCATGGCCGCCAAGCCAGAGACTGTTCACATCAGTCCTGCCGAGCCAGAGACTGTTCACGTCATACCCACCGAGCCAGAGACTGTTCACGTTATGCCTGCCGAGCCAGAGACTGTTAAGGTCATGCTTCCCAGAGCCTGCCCCAGGCCACCACACCCATGACAGCTATACCCAGAATGTGGGTTCTAACTTCAAGGAACGTTTGTTACAATAAACTAACGTTAAGAAGTTTAATAGCCTATAACAACCTAACAAGAATCATTTTGTAGGATAAATATAGGAATTTGATTTCAAATTTTGAGGCACACAGTACAAAAGTACTGTACATGTTGAAGCAAAATGTGTTACTGTCACAAGTGGTGCAAAAACGGGGTATACAGTGTATGCAGTGTATACAGTGCATAGGGGCGCCGGACAGGAGGGGGGTGCCATTGTGGCAAAATAATTCTTTGAAAATCTCCTTTAAAAAAACTTTATAAAAAAATGTTTGTTAAAAAGGATTCCCCCCCCCCCCCCCCCTTTTTTTTAGTATTTTAAATTGTTTTTTTATATCAATATCAACCTTTCAACTTCCGACTACTTTAAGTCTGTCCCATGACCAAAAATTTAAAGACGTGGGAAGCGTTCTGGGGCGCAGGAAAAGGTAAAATGATGAGCTTAAAGCTACTGTATGTGATTTTTTCGCTGCTAGGGGTCGCTAACCTCTTACAATAACAATGACATTGGTTGATGACGCATAATTCCAGCGGAATTATGGAACTTGTCGTCAAGCTGATGGATCTAATAATGTTTATGGATGAGTGAATACAATGATGTTTTTAACATGACTGTGATATGTAGCAGAGCACTACACTGATATAAAGGATTTAAAGGAATAAAGACATTTCATTCAACCCAACTACCAGCAAGTGCTGTATTAATACTCACACAGGTCAGTTTATTAGAGGAATGAAACTTGTGAGGTTACGCAGCGCTGTTTCACTTGGTCTATCACACTAAACTGCATTTGTATGTATTGAAAGTTATAATGTTATTTCTATGTGTTAGTTTACATTTATCTGACGCTTTTATCCAAAGCGACTTACAAATGCTATATATGTCAGAGGTCGCACGCCTCTAGAGCAACTAGGGGTTAAGTGTCTTGCTCAGGGACACATTATTGTCTCACAGTGGATTCGAACCCGGGTCTCTCACACCAAAGGCATGTGTCTTATCCACCACATAACAGAAACTACACACTCACGCCACGCAGCCAGTGTGTCATGGGCCTTACCCCTAAAATCCACTGGATCCGTCTACGGCGCGGAACGTCAGCGTCGCGGATGCCGGAGTTAATCGCAGCCATTATAGTCAATTCTCTTAAGTCCACGTCTCAGAAGCGTCCCAGAAGCGTCTCTCCGCTCCGCTCCGCAGAGAATAGGTAGCAGGTCTATTTTCCCCGCTTGCCGCGTCAACTGTCCGCTCCTGAGCCAAAAGAGGACAAATGAACAACAAATGAACAACAAATAAACAACGCTCTGATTCTGAGGAAAAATGAAGAGGTCATTCGCGTCTGAGACGCTTCGAGTGGACTTTGACGCCGAGCTAGGGACGCATCAAAAACGTGGCACTGATGTTCTGCGCCGTAGACGGATCCAGTGGATTTTAGGGGTTACGCCGGTTTCACACTGCACGCGTAGCAGAGCGTAAGCAGCGCATATTTTTTTCGGCGCCCATGTTAACAGATTAGAGCATTCACACCGCACGCAGAGGCGGCGCGGCAGCGCGTAACAGGAGCAGAGCAGGAGCAGCAGTGCCGCGATAGTTTCGGCGCCCAATCTATTTTTGCCGCGCCGCTTACGCTGAATTAAAGTGACAATGCATTGATCATGGCAAAAATACACAGCAGCTTTACCCAAAAATCGCATTGATGATATCTATTGTCTCATAAACAGTCAATCAAATGTCCTTCATCAATTTAAAAAAGAAAACAAATGTCCAAAAACAAACTTGTTGTTGCCCAAACTACAAAAACAAAGATGAACCAAACGTTATATAATATATTAATTAATAAAATAAGCTTCTTGACAAGTCATTTCTCTTAAATGTCTTTGAAAACGAAATAAAGCAATGCCAACTTACTCAGTACTCTGTCTATACACACGCCGCGGTTCAGCCGCGCGCGTCAAACGCTGCCAGTGTGAAAGCAAAGCGCACGTGTCCTGCTTCCGCTCACCGTACGCACTGCTCCTGCGCTGCTTAAGCCTAGTTCACACTACATGATTTTAAGCCCGATTTAAGCCCGATTTGCAAATCTTGAGCTCGCCGACAGGTCAGGGTGTTATCGCGTGCAAATCGCGGGGGATGAACGCTCGCCAATCTGTTAGTATGAAAGAGCCAACAACGCATCAAAGACGCTCGCAGACGCCTCGCAGACGCTTCGCCGAGCCTAGAAAAATATGTAGCATGCTAGATATCCAGAGCTGTCGCACGACTCAACCTCACTGATGTCATGAGCAACAGCCAATCAGAGCAAGGCATCGGTTGAGGTCACCGGGTAAATACGCGGGTAAATACACGATTTTTGCCATCAGCCAAACATAAACATGCAGCTACATCTCCGATATAAACATGCTGTACTCACCTCCAACTCTCTCTGTAGCACAGACAATCCCTGCTGTTCGCGTATGCGGATCCACTCGCCCATACTCTCTTATTTTTTATTTTTTTGCGTTTTTTTCTCAGAGCAAATCATCGCGCAAACAGTTTGCAGCACTAGTTTCTGTCTGACGTCCATATTCGCAGCCGTGTTTGTGTTCTTCTTCGGCGCGCGTGCGGTTTCGCCTCATTTCCGGTTCGTTTTATCGCGTGATTTTTCGTGACAAAACTTGTTTTGTAGACAAGATAGAATCGTTGGGTGACAGAGTTGTTGTCAACTCGTGTAGTGCGTTACCTCCTGTTGCGGATCTATCACATTGTATCGTGTGGTGTGAACAGCTCAACAACTTGAACACTCCTGATTTCACAGAGAGCAAGTCATGTAGTGTGAACCCCACAGTTCAGCCCGACGTTTTAAAATCATGTAGTGTGAACTAGGCATTACGCTCTGCTAACGCTTGCAGTCTGAAACCGGCATTAGGCCTATTCCCAGCAAACAAATTTAGGTTCTGGGAACGTTAGTTTTTGGTTCCCAGAACGTTCCTAGAACTTTCCCTCAACGTTAGGGGAACGTTCCCGGAACGTTTTCCTTACGTTATAAAAATGGAACCTAAAAATAACCTACATGGAACGTTCCTATAACGTTCTTGTTTGGTTCCCAAAAAAATAACCTCATGGGACCATTCGGGAACGTTGGGGTAACGTTCTGTGTTTGCTGGGTTTCTGGTAACAAGGTCGCGCTGGCTGTCTCTTTGTGAGAGAGACTTTCTTTCGTGGAGAAATCGAAACAAATGAGCGCAACAGCACACAATAATCTCACAGAAAAAACATACTGAGGTAAAAATTCAAAATGTTGAGTGTAAAAAACAGTTGTTTAAGTTACTTACATTTGAGACACAGTATTGACTGTTTTAGTTACAGCGGATAATAGTTCCAAAGGAAAACAACAATAAGCGCCTTGTTTTGTTGCTGAATGATTATGAATTAGTTTTGAATGAATCGTTTGAACAAATTACTTACTTATTAAGACGGCCACTTGGCGCCACCTACTGGGAGTTAGTTTCATGTTTAAAAGTATTAAATTTTTTCTTGTACATTTAAACATTTATTTAAAACAATAATCTCATAACATTAGGCTTTTTATTGCTGTTGTAATTTTGCAGTCTATAAGCTAAATTATTTTAGATTATAGATTTGATTGGTAACAGATCCGTTTTATTATTATAACTGAATTTATTGATCAAATGTAAGAATTTGACATGAAAGATGATGTATACATTTAATAAGGTAAAAAAAAAAATTTACAACACTGGCGCCAACACTGATCTTGCATTCCCCTCAGCAAATATGCAGTTGCGCCTCTGCTGTTACAGTATAACATTAGCCTGCCTGTCGTCCCTATTATTCTATATACTTTGTATATTGTCACTCAGATTTATACTCTGCATTTTATATATCATCAAATAATATTCATTACTTATGTATGTGACGAATGCTATGCATGATCAATTATGAAAAATTTAATTCCTTATAGTGGTTGAAAGCATACATTTGCTGGTCTGATTTAGAAAGAGAAAGAGCTTTATTGCCAAGTGTGCTTGCACACACAAGGAATTTGTTTTGGTACTGAGGCTTCCAGTGGACATATACAAATAGATATACAACAAGAAACTTAATACTACAAATTATACGAATAAAAAATAAAAATAAATATATATGAGGATAAAAGTATCACAGCTGGGTTTAGTCAGAATAGACATTTTCAGATTTACAGATTATGAACATATTTATAGTGTTTTGAATATTATAAATAAATAAATCTACATATAAGTATCACCTGAGTTGTAGGGTATTGCACTAAACAGTGGGAGTATTGCATTTAAGGCATATGCCTTGGGAGGAGTGTTAACTGTTCAGGAGGGAAATGGCCTGGTGGGAAGAAACTGTTCCTGTGCCGAGATATTCTTGTGGCCAGTGATCTGAGTCGCCGTCTTGACAGTAACAGTTCAAACAGGAGGTGTCCAGGGTGAATGGAGTCTGTGATGAATTTACCTGCTCTCTTCCTCGTTCTGGAAGAGTACAGGTCCTGGAGGTTTGGTAGGGGGGCACCAATAATCCTCTCCGCAGTCCGGACTGTCCGTTGTAGTCTCCTGATGTCTGATTTGGTAGCTGAACCAAACAAGACAGTGATGGAAGTGCATAAGACAGACTCAATGACGGCTGAATAGAACTGAATCAGCAGCTCCTGTGGCAAGTTGAACTTCCTCAGCTGGCGAAGGAAGTACAGTCTCTGCTGGGCTTTTTTCACAATGGAGTCAATGTGATTGTCCCACTTCAGGTCCTGAGAGATGTAAGTGCCCAGGAACCTGAATGACTCCACTGCTTCCACAGTGCCGTTCATGATGGTGAGTCGGGGGAGTGCTGGGCTGTTCCTCCTGAAGTCCACGATCATCTCCACTGTTTTGAGCGTGTTCAGCTCAAGGTTGTTATAATTGCACCAGACAGCCAGCTGTTCAACCACCAGTCTGTAAGCAGACTAGTCACCGTTTCGGATGAGACCGATGACAGTGGTGTCGTCGGCAAATTTCAGGAGCTTGATAGTGGGGTCTTTAGAAGGGCAGTCATTAGTGTACAGGGAGAAGAGCAGTGGGGAGAGAACGCACCCTTGGGGGGCACCAGTGCTGGTGGTGAGAGTCCTGGATTTGAGTTTCCCCAGTCTCACTCGCTGCTGCCGGTCCGTCAGGAAGCTGGTGATCCACTGACAGATCGAGGATGGTATGGAGAGCTGGGTCAGTTTGGCTGTGAAAAGACCAGGCATGATGGTATTGAAGGCCGAACAGAAGTCCACAAAGAGGATCCTTGCATAAGTCCCTGGTCTGTCGAGATGTTGCAGGATATAATGCAGTCCCATGTTGACTGCATCATCCAAAGACCTGTTTGCTCTGTAAGCAAACTGAAAGGGATCCAGCAGGGGTCCAGTGATGTCCTTCAGGTGGGCCAACACCAGTCTTTCAAACAACTTCATGTAGTCTGTAGTCATTAAGTTCAGTGATTTGGGTTTTTTTGGGGACAGGAATGATAGTGGAGCGTTTGAAGCAGCAGGGAACTTCACACTGCTCCAATGATCTATTGAAGATCTGCGTGAAGAGCGGGGCCAGTTGGTCAGCGCAGGCTTTTAAACAAGCAGATGAGATGCCGTCTGGGCCTGAAGCTTTCCTAGTCTTCTGTTTTTTGAAGACTCTGTTCACGTCCTCCAAACAGACCTTAAGCTCAGGTTGGATGGCAGGAGGGGGGAGTAATGGGAGTGCAGGAGGTGATGGTGAATGTGTGAAGTGCAGGTCAGACCCGGTGTGTGGTGTGAATGAGGGCTTTTCAAACCTGCAATAAAATTAGTTTAAATCATCAGCCAGGTGTTGATTGTCCACAGATCGGGGGATGGTGACTTGTAGTTGGTGATGTTCCTCAGGCCATTCCAGACTGATGATGGGTCGTTGGATGAAAACTGGTTTTTTAGTTTTTCAGAGTAGCTTCTTTTAGCAACTCTGATCTCCTTTGTCAGTCTGTTTCTGGCCTGGTTATACAAGATTGTATCTCTACTTCTGTAGGCATCCTCTTTTGCATGACGAAGGTGTTTGAGTTTCCCAGTAAACCATGGTTTATCATTAGTAAATGATAAGAATGTCCTGGTAGGAATGCATGTATCCTCACAGAAACTTATATATGATGTTACAGTATCTGTGAGTTTTACAGTTTAGATTCAAGAAAGCATAATACATAATAAGTATGTTTTAGTGATTCAGTTTTTTTCTTTCATCACATGGTGGCAGAGAGAAATCTGATTATTTTATGAAACAGTGAGAGTAACAATTTGCAACAAAACCAGATAAAATCCGTTGAACAGTGAACACTAGAACTGCAATTTTATAAATTGCCATTAGAGGTCAGACAAGTCCATTTGTAACTACAGAAGAAGGACAACTTTTTTTATTTAGTTAAATTACAGACAAGTACAATGCAAAAAGTACAAGACAAATACAACGCATTGAGGTACAGTTCAGAGTATGTAAAAAAGAATAACAACAACAACAACTAAAATGTAAAAAATAAATAAAACAAGGTGCTATATAATATTAGGGCAGTTACATGCATTTGAAAAGCTTTAAAAAATATATTGTTTTTATAAGCTTTTTGTTTTGTGGCCTCATGTTTGAAAGAGTTTCAAAGTTTATTGTGAGATCAATATTATAAAAGGAAATATATGAGGGTTTCTTTTGAGTTATTTTTATTTTTATGAATATAAAACTTCGTTTTCAAAACCCTTATTTTTCTGAAAAACTAAATTATATTATTAATCTTTTAATTATTTTGGCAAAGAAAAATGTCATGAGGTTCTAAATTAAGAGTTCTATTTAGGAGGACAAATGCCACCAAAAAAAGCTCAAAAATAATAAACCACTCTGAAAAAAGATCACTATTCCAAAGTCAATTTTCATGGAGGGATTAGACACTTCACAGCATTTTCATGTGTTTTAAAGAATTTAAACAGCACCTATGTGATCCAGAATCAACAAAAACTTGACTGTGTTCCACAGAGCTGGAAACTACAGTGGTTGCCATGAATCCACTTTCATCCAAGGCCAACCCAGAATTATAACCTAGTTTCAAGAGCTTGGACACTGAGAAATGGAAAAATCAGTTTGATCTGATGATTCAACTCTCATCCTATTTCATACTGTATGTATGTTCTGGGAAAATAAGAATAGGCCTTCAGTTGACCATCTACTATGCTGCCCCTACAGCATTTAAACCTTTAGGGGAACTTTTGGAGCACAGGGTGCAGAACAGATGTCCACCTTTCTTTCCTCAAGGAAATCGTCCTGGTTGCACTCTGAACATCAAGTAGTGAAACAATCCAACACCAAATGTTCATGCCACTCAAATGCTGCTGTCATTAAAGGTGCTGTAAGCGGTCACACGTTTTTTAGGCCAAAACATTTTGTCACATACAGCAAACATCTCCTCACTATCCGTTTGCAGCCTGTCCCCAGAACACACTGTAAAAAAAAACGCGGTCTCTGCAGACACCCCAGGCTTCAGAAACGGCAACAAAATCAAACTGGGCTAACCTGCAACATGAAACATAACAAACTGTTCCAGCCAATAACCAACAAGAAGGATGTGGGGGCGGGGTTTGGGGGGTTAGTGCGCGGATGAGGAGGAGGGAGGGTCTAGCTAGCCTCCATTTTGTTTGACAATACTTTAAACGTCAACAAGAAGTGACGTCACCCGACATTGCTTAGAGCACCTTCAAGCCCGTAAGACTTTAGTTTGATGAAATCTGAGAGCTTTCTGTCCCTCCACTGGCAGCTACACAACTACAATTTTGACGCTTCAAAAAGTTCATAAAGAAATTGTAAAACTAATCCATATGAATTGAGAGGTTTAGTCCAAATTTTCTGAAGAGACTTGACTGCTTTATATGATGAACAGATTTAATTTAGTCTTTTAATCACATATAAACTTCGATCAGCGAACATGAACAGAAGTTCAACTAAACCTGCTTGATGCACGAGAACAAACCGATTGCAGAATCTCAAATGTGCTGTGTAACACACGAAAATTAACCTCATTGGTTCTCTCACATCAAATGAACATGCCTTAGCTTCCATTTACCGTGACTGATGTGTGATTTGATGAATTTTTAAATGTAAATAAAAGCCTAAATTCAATCTGTTCATATAAAGCGATCAAGTCTCTTCAGAAAATTTGGACTAAACCTCTCAATTCATAGGGATTCGTTTTACTATCTCTTTATGAACTTTTTGAAGCGTCAAAAGTGGTAGTTGTGTAGCTGCCAATTGAGGCACAGAAAGCACTCAGATTTTATCAAAAAGATCTTCATTTGTGTTCCGAAGATTAACAAAAGCCTTACACGTTTGGAACGACATGAGGGTAAGTAAATAATGACAGAATTTTCATTTTTGGGTGAACTATCCATTAAGCAAAAGAGGGACAAACCTAACATAAATGTTTATTTATACTATTTATACTATACTATTTAAACTAAAGTTTTCCCTAAAATTGTTAGGCTGATAATTTGTGTTCAAAAATGTGTAAATCAAAAATTGATTTTGTATTTGAATTTAAAACACAATCTCAAAGCATTTTCACTATTGCCCCAGACCCTACTATATTTTACAAACCAAAAAGATTGCAAAATGAGATTACACACATGTCATAATTTTATTATTTTGCACAATGAACAATTTGTGTCTTTGACATCATCGTTTTTCTGGTCTCCGCTACTGGTTTTTGACTATTGAGTGGTCTTAGGTAGTCTGTAGACACCAGTGGACACAATAAGCTGGTGCGCTCTGACTTTCTTCTGCAGGAAGGCCTGCAGCTCATTCACATCCATCTCAGTGACTCCAGGGCCGGCGGCCACGAACATTCGAAGCATGGAGTGGATCCTCTCCAAAGTCATGCTCTCCAGGTTAGTCAGCATGGCCTGAATGTAGGCCCAGAACAGCTGAGAAACAACAAGGGAAAATAGTTTATCATTACATGCAAGTAAGGCCCTGAGCAGTGGTACATTATTGCATTATGACGGTAACACTTTACAATAAGGTTTGTTAGTTAACATTAGTTAAAGCAACACCAAGGAACTTTTCCTCCGCGGTCGCCCTACAGGTTGGAAGCGGAATTGTCCATTACCGCTGTCGTAAATAATTTAGCCTACCGCAGCCTACTGTCGCACGTGCACGCTCGCCGTTTATCCAGCACCGGCTTTGGAATCAACAATGGCCACAGACAAGGCAGAGTATGATGCATGATTTTATGAACGACATCACAAACGAAGAAAAACTATGTAAGCCGTAAAGCAGTCGAATTTTGTAGTTCTTTTTGTGCTCCGGTTACTACCTGAAACCCGAAGTTACATAGTGCCAGTAAAAGCGAAATGGTCATTTAACCTATTGTAAGTCGATGTACCATCACAAGGGTCTTCGAAATATATTATGAAGGTTGAAAAACTACATAGTGTTACTTAAACATAAACTAATAATTAACTGCACGTATACAGCATTTATTAATCTTCTTTGTTAATGTTAATTTCAACATTTACTAATACTTTATTAAAATCTTGTTAACATTAGTTAATGCACTGTGAACTAACCATTTACAGCTGTATTTTTATTAACTAACGTTAACAAAGATTAACAAATACAGTAACACATGGATTGCTAATGGTTGATTCACCTTTTTGTAAAGTGTTACCGTCATGACAAGTGTTGGAAGTGTATAACTAACCTGTAGTTTCTCTTCTCTCTGTTCAGACTGTGTTGCGGTGTTGGAGTCTCCCTCCTCATCACTGTCTATGAGCATGACACTTCTGTCAGATCTCTCTCTGCAAGAGCTTGTCTCCTGGACAGTATACTGACCTCCGGCTTCCTCCCGCAGCACACCCTGCTGCTGCCACAGCGCCAACTTCCTGCGCACCATCTCTTGAGGTACGCCCAGGATGCCACTCAGTTCTTCCAAGGTCCATGTGCCTAATAAAGAAAAACAATCAAGATTATGTCACTTATTGGCGTACTAGGTAGTGCGTATGCTCAGCATTTCAGCACTTCTGGTTCCATCGTCCCGAAGTCGGTGGGAAGTTAAAGGGCTGAAATAAGACAACTTGAAGACCCTAGAGATGTTCCCTACTCAGCTCAATCCAGAGGGTTGTTATGGGGGACCGCACTGTGGTTGCAGCCGTTGTGTGTGCTGACGCGCAAATACACTGCAGCTATTAACACCAGACAGAAGGAGATTCAGATCACCATATGGAAAGAAGCGTAAATGGATGGAGAAGCATAGGTTACTGTAAAGCTAAGTCTTAGTTGGTGCTTATCTTGGCGAAAGCGGAGTACAAATCAGCATGAAGTTTTAACATCTACTCTCGTGTAATGGAAATCATGAAGATCTGGATACTTCCAGTTACTGCGGTGAATAGTGCTGCTGGCAACAAGGGAAAGACCTTGTGACAGCCTGGAGAGACAGCTGACAGGAGGAAAGAGACCCCAATGGGGCTGGTAAGGGTAAGTTACCCTTGTCGGCAGTATCCAGCTCTGTGTTTACAGGATGAGCTTCTGAAAAATGAAAGAGAAAAATACCCCTAGAGTCTGCGTGAGCAGGGGCGGAAGATGACTCAATGTTGGACAACATGTTTAATGACTTTGGAATGGAAACGGATATGAGTATGGAGAGTACTTCACAAAAGACTAGTTCAGGTTCTGCAGTTAGCAAAGTCATTGAACTCCAAGCTTGTGTCTGTGGCTGGAGCAAGGCGACAACGGTCAGGGGTTTGAAGATTCATCAAGGGAAAATGAAATGCTTGAGGGTGAAGGGACAAGGGCCTCGCATTGATCAGTACTTCTTACGAAGTCAGTCAAGTCAGTGGAATGAAATCCAGCGACAGGAAGCAAACCACAGTTCGCAGGATATCAGCACCCCTGTCATAGAGGAGAGATGGGTTTGCACAGTTAGAGATGAACACATTGATTCTTGTGAACCCGGTCAGACTAACCAGCATAAGAGAGAAAAGAACCTCAACGGGCATAGGCCTGGAATTAGATGGCCAAGAGCTTGTGAGAAAACTGCATGGGACACGGTAAACACAGATCTATGCTTTGCATTGGAAGGATTAACTGGTACAGTTGAAAAGAAGCTGGATTAATTTGGGGACATAATTTACGCATATGGAAGTGAGAAGTTTGGTGTGGAAAAAAGGAAGGAAAAAGTACAAACTACTCCTGGAATGTCTAGACGGTAGCAGAAAATTGAAGGGTTAGTTAGAGAAAGGAGACAGCTGAGGAAGCAATGAAAAAGAGCAGAACAATGTCAGAAGGAGGGACTCAATCTCTTACAAAGGGCAATAAAAGATAAGCTTGCAACATTACGCAGAGCTGAGCGCCTATGGAAACGCTACAAAAAGAAGGAGCGTGCGAGGGGTAATTTCTATAAAGATCCATTTAAATTCGTAAAAAAGTAGTTCTTCACCAGTGAGATGAATGGCACTTTAAAAGCATCTAGGGTTGAGCTAGAGAGATATTTGGAGGAAACGCATACAGATGCAAAAAGGAATGAGCCTATGTCAATTTCGTCAGACATCCCACCTATCAATCCACCAGAATACCAAATGGAGGTCTGTGCAGCTAAGTGGAAAGAGATAGAGCAGGCTGTGAGAAAGGCAAGGGCTTCATCATCACCAGGGCCTAATGGAGTTCCGTACGGAGTGTACAAGAGTGCTTCAGGAGTTCTAAGAATTCTGTGGAAATTGATAAAAGTGGGATGAGAAAAGCAGGTTGTACCTAGAGCATGGCGCCGAGCAGGTGGAGTCTTTATACCCAAAGAAAAAGATGCTACAAGCATCAGTCAGTTTCGTCCTATTTCACTATTAAACGTCGAAGGTAAGATTTTCTTCAGCATTATTGCTCAGAGATTGTCAACCTACCTATTAAAGAATGGCTTCGTTGACACTTCAGTTCAAAAAGCGGGCATTCCAGGGTTCTCAGGATGCTTAGAACACATCAATGTTATCTGGCAACGAATTCAATCAGCTAAAAAGGAGAGGAAGGAGCTCCATGTTTCATTCCTGGATTTGGCAAATGCATATGGTTCAGTGCCACATGAGCTTCTTTGGGCAGCATTTGATTTTTTCAGGGTACCGATGTCGATAACAAAAGTTAGTGAAAGCCTACTTTGGAGATTTGCAATTTAGTTTCTCAACTCCAGAATTTAGCACTACATGGCAATGCTTAGAGGTTGAAATAATGGCAGGATGCACCATTTCTCCACTGGCTTTTACCATGGCAATGGAAGTAATCATTAGGGCATCAAGATGGGTAGTAGGAGGCGAACGCTTGGCTCCTGGGATGCGACTACCACCAATCAGAGCATATATGGATGACATGACAACCATGACTACAACAGTAGTCTGCATTAATCGGTTATTGGGTAAGTTAACCGATAACATTGAATGGGCACTGATGGAATTTAAGCCCTCTAAATCAAGGAGCATCTCGATAATTAAAGGCAAGGTAGTACCGTATTTTCCGCACTATAAGGCGCACTTAAAAGCCTTTAATTTTCTCAAAAAACGACAGTGCGCCTTATAATCCGGAGCACCTTATATATGGATCAATTGGTTAATTGGATCAATTGGTTAATAGCGCTCTGCGTTATTAAATTCGCCTGCGAACTCGCGCTCGTGTCCATCTTATGCCCACTCTGTCACACGGCCAGTTCAACCTCGTATAAATCAGGTTATGCCCACTCACGAGCGCTCACTCTTACTAACAGACATACGAACAGACACACTGTCCCCGGCGCTGCTCGCGCGTCACAGAATGTTCACAAAGCATTCCCCGTTCACAGTAACCGGGTCGTCTCATTCAAAACAGCCAGCTGTTGCTGTCAGCGAGCCGTCGCACATGAATACTCATATGAGTCAGGCTGCGAATGTAAGTTACGTGCCCGCCCCAGCGCGCTCACGCTTACTAATAAACGCCTCGCCTCCGTCGCCGCGCACTCGCTACAAAACTCTCAGAAAACGTTCCCCATTCAAGCCAAGGTAACCGGGGCGTCATATATGAAACAGCTTGCCATGGCTGTCAGCGAGCCGCCGCACATGAATACTCATATGAGTCAGGCTGCGAATGTAAGTTACGTGTCCGCCCCAGCGCGCTCACGCTTACTAATAAACGCATCTTTATTAATATTACTTACTAATAGCACAATAAATAGCACATAGTGGATGCATAACTCAAACCCAGTCAAACGTTTGACTGCAGTATCTTATGCGCCTTATAATCCGGTGCGCCCTATATATAGTTAATGTTCTAAAATAGGTAATTCATTGAAGGTGCGCCTTATAATCCGGTGCGCCTTATAGTGCGGAAAATACAGTAGATAAAACATCCTTCATTAATGGTGAGGCAATACCAACAGTTTCTGAGAAGCCAGTGAAGAGTCTTGGGAGATGGTACGATGGGGATCTAAAGGAGACAGTTCGAGTGGGAGAAGTTAGACGACAAGCAGTGGAAGGGTTGAAGAGCATAAACAGCTGCGCTCTACCAGGCAAACTCAAACTCTGGTGCTTTCAGTTTGGTCTACTGCCGAGGTTGCTGTGGCCACTGACTGTGTACGAGGTTTCTTTGACAACAGTGGATAAGCTGGAAGCGTTAATAAGTTCATATATCAGGAAATGGTTGGGAGTTTCACGCTGTCTCAGCAGAATGGGACTTTATAGTAAAGGAATATTGCAGCTGCCAGTCTCTGCATTAACCGAGGAGTTTAAGTGCACCAAGGTCAGACTGGAAATGACCTTAGTAGAGTCACGCGACAAATGTGTAAGGAAGGCAGGACCTGTGTTAAAAACTGGTAGAAAATGGTCAGCAAAGAAATCTGTGGAAGAGGCAAAGGCGGCCCTTCAAATTGGTGATATCGTGGGACAGGTACAGCATGGAAGAGGGGGTTTTGGGCTCAGTTTAGCTCCTCCTAAATGGCACAAGGCAGCCCCAGTTCAAAGGAGGAAGCTGGTAGTCAACGAGGTGCGAAAGCAGGAGGAGAGGATGAGGTGTATAAAGGCCATTTCCCAGGCCAAGCAGGGAGAGTGGATGAGATGGGAGAGTGTGGAACAACGCAAAATGGGCTGGCAAGACCTTTGGTCAATGGAAGAGAGTAGGATCAGTTTCCTTATCAGGTCAACATATGATGTTCTCCCATCACCACAGAACCTAAACCTCTGGGTAGGAGAGGATCCCTCTTGTCCTTTGTGTTCATCACCTGCCACATTAAGGCACATTTTGACAGGATGTAAGGTGACTCTTAGCCAGGGCCGGTTTACTTGGCGCCATGACCAAGTACTGCGATGTTTGGCTTCAGCATTGGAAGATAAGCGTAACATGACCAATAAGTTGCCACCTGTTCTAGCAAAACATTACACACAGAAGACAATATTCCTCCGCCCAGGCGAGCAACCGCCAAGAAAAGGTGTTAAAACCAATTCTCGTCCAGGACAACTTGAAGCTGCTAGGGACTGGAAAATGCTGGCTGATCTTGATCAGCAGCTTATTCTTCCACCTGAGATTGCCACCACTAACCTCCGACCAGATATTGTTTTGTGGTCTGGATCAGCACGCATTGTTAAACTGATAGAGTTAACAGTGCCATGGGAGGATGCTGTAGATGAGGCATATGAGAGGAAGAAACTGCGGTATGCTCAGCTGGCTACTGAAGCAGAACAGCGAGGATGGAGAGTCAGGGTTTATCCAGTGGAAGTGGGTTGTCGAGGATTTGTGGCACACTCTACAACCCGGTTCCTCAGAGACGTCGGATTCAGTGGCCAAGAGTTGCGTCGCACAGTAAAGAACTTATCTGAAGCAGCATAGAGGAGCAGCAACTGGCTGTGGTTGAGACGGAAAGATTCTGGCTGGCTGTGTACAGGCCGCCACGCCACGCCACGGTTTCGAATAATTCTCGAAAACTCGAAGAGTCTGTTGGTCTTTTTGTATAGTTTGCATTGTAATATTATGTTCCTGTGTATTTTGCGTGAATGAGGATTGGTGTCTGGACAGGTAGTATGCCTGTCCAGACTGTTGCCACTGAACCTGCTTTAATGACGGCAGTGGGGCTCGACAGCCTTGGTCAAACGGGTTGGCGTGTATGGTCGGGTTGCGGAGAGATTTTGAGAGATTGTGGGTAGGTCACATGTGAGCTATGAGGAAGGAGCAACCTCAGCAGCAGGAGGGAGGTAAAGGTCAGTAAGCTGGGCTGAGTTGAGTGGGGGACGGAGGGGGGTGACTCTGGGACGCCAGAGTCACTGTCGAGCCCTCTTGAGGTTTCGTGGGCTAGTTGACGAAACACTGAGGACGGAAGGTGCCCACTTGTAGACCCTAGAGATGTTCCCTACTCAGCTCAATCCAGAGGGTTGTTATGGGGGACCGCACTGTGGTTGCAGCCGTTGTGTGTGCTGACGCGCAAATACACTGCAGCTATTAACACCAGACAGAAGGAGATTCACATCACCATATGGAAAGATGCGTAAATGGATGGAGAAGCATAGGTTACTGTAAAGCTACGTCTTAGTTGGTGCTTATCTTGGCGAAAGCTGAAGCTCAAGATATTTTCACATTTAATTCTACAACATAAAAAACATCAGTAATAGCTACTTGTGATTTTTATAAAACCCTTTACTTGTCTTAAAAAAGGCCATTTGCTAACAAGTGGCTAAATGTGACAACAGTGCACATTAAACTTCATCACACCGAACAGGAAAACTGCTAAACATGCTCACTAGTCCATTTTCAAGTCACCTTTTCCAAGTCACCTTTATTTATGTAGCGCTTTATAAAAGACAGATTGTTTCAAAGCAGCTTTACAGTGATGATAGGAAAATGATGCATTAAAATCTTTTTTCAGCTGAAGTCAGTTCAGTGTGATTATAAACACAGCCTTGTTGTGTTTATAATCAAGCTCTTGCAAACAATTTTATTTTTATAAAGACCGAAAGAGTTCTCGATAGCTAAGGGATGGTTACGCTAAAGTCATATGACAGTGTGTGGTGTAGTTTGTTTATGGCTGCTTTATGTTTAAATCTAGCTTTTTACTGTTACATTTATACTTGGCCATATATACGTTTCCCTGCAAAATTTCCATCCGATCTTCAAATCCTGGTCTATATGCAAAGTTAAGTTCACATCAACGCAAGCAACAGGTATGAGCTGCATTTTATTTGTGATAAGCTAATTTCAAGATTAAAGACCACATTAGGAGAGAGAGTGGCATCAGCACCGGTGAGATAATTTAGTCTCACTACTCACTACTACAACTCGTCTCCATACCGGCGTGATGATACCGATCTTCAACCGGATGGAACTGGATAAATATTCTGAATGTTCTGATCCAATCTGACTTCTGACCTGTAATGCTGCCTGAATCTACACTGTTCGTTCGTTGGCCAGAGGAGAACTGGCCCCTGACTGAGCCTGGTTTCTCCCAAGGTTTTTTTCTCCATTCTGTCACCTGATGAGTTTTGGTTCCTTGCCACATCACCTTTGGGTTTTGGCTTGCTTAGTTGGGGTAACTTAATATTCAGCAATATTATTGATCTGCCTGCATTGATGCTATTATATGAGAACTGAGCTGGACGATGACACCACTGTTTTCTCCAGAGCGGCTATATATATAGATGTATGTATGTAGGTATGTATGCATGTATGTACACTCACCTAAAGGATTATTAGGAACACCATACTAATACTGTGTTTGACCCCCTATCGCCTTCAGAACTGCCTTAATTCTACGTGGCATTGATTCAACAAGGTGCTGAAAGCATTCTTTAGAAATGTTGGCCCATATTGATAGGATAGCATCTTGCAGTTGATGGAGATTTGTGGGATGCACATCCAGGGCACGAAGCTCCCGTTCCACCACATCCCAAAGATGCTCTATTGGGTTGAGATCTGGTGACTGTGGGGGCCATTTTAGTACAGTGAACTCATTGTCATGTTCAAGAAACCAATTTGAAATGATTCAAGCTTTGTGACATGGTGCATTATCCTGCTGGAAGTAGCCATCAGAGGATGGGTACATGGTGGCCATAAAGGGGTGGACATGGTCAGAAACAATGCTCAGGTAGGCCGTGGCATTTAAACGATGCCCAATTGGCACTAAGGGGCCTAAAGTGTGACAAGAAAACATCCCCCACACCATTACACCATCACCACCAGCCTGCACAGTGGTAACAAGGCATGATGGATCCATGTTCTCATTCTGTTTACGCCAAATTCTGACTCTACCATCTGAATGTCTCAACAGAAATCGAGACTCATCAGAGCAGGCAACATTTTTCCAGTCTTCAACTGTCCAATTTTGGTGAGCTCTTGCAAATTGTAGCCTCTTTTTCCTATTTGTAGTGGAGATGAGTGGTACCCGGTGGGGTCTTCTGCTGTTGCAGCCAATCCGCCTCAACGTTGTGCGTGTTGTGGCTTCACAAATGCTTTGCTGCATACCTCGGTTGTAACGAGTGGTTATTTCAGTCAAAGTTGCTCTTCTATCAGCTTGAATCAGTCGGCCCATTCTCCTCTGACCTCTAGCATCAACAAGGCATTTTCGCCCACAGGACTGCCGCATACTGGATGTTTTTCCCTTTTCACACCATTCTTTGTAAACCCTAGAAATGGTTTTGAATGAAAATCCCAGTAACTGAGCAGATTGTGAAATACTCAGACTGGCCCATCTGGCACCAACAACCATGCCACGCTCAAAATTGCTTAAATCACCTTTCTTTCCCATTCTGACACTCAGTTTGGAGTTCAGGAGATTGTCTTGACCAGGACCACACCCCTAAAAGCATTGAAGCAACTGCCATGTGATTGGTTGATTAGATAATTGCATTAAAGGTGCAAAACGCAAGTCTCCGAGTTTTTGCAGAACTACGCCCCCTCTGGCGACAAGCGAAACTGCAACCATAGTTGTGCACGCTCATGGACCACACGCACACGCACGCATGCACGAGCACGAGCTGTTCATAACTAAAGGAGCATCTGCCGCACAGATCTTTGGTGTACAGCCAAAATGTCTTCAGTGGTAATAAAGTTATAAATCTGCAAGTCATTTCAAAAATATGGAAGGAAAGACATTTGAGTAAATTACTCTTATGTGTGAGGGGAAAAACGGGGGTAGTAGAAAACTTTGTTTATGTTTTTACTGTATCCACCTATGATTGTATTGTTATGAAAACACGTTCATGAACAATATAATTGATTACTTCGCAAAAGCTCAAAATAATAATCATACCATACACAGTTGGTCAACAACGTTCACTCAAATGTCTCAAGGTAATAAACTATCAAATGTCACCATGACGTTTTCATAAAAGCCAAACAGGCTAATCCGCCGAAGACTTGCGGGGTTCAGCCTGTTATTGATCTGCTAAGTAGAATATTCCAATAAAAATACATCCTTTTTCTGTTATAATTTACTCAAAATTTCTGTCTAATTATCGGTCATTTTATCAGCATGTTATATCACACTCAAGAATCTTGAACTGTTTTGCTAATCACTAAACTACATGTAGCGCTGATTTATTTAGTAGATATTTTGACAGGGACAATACACACTGACAAACATTAATGTGAAATGTGTCAATACTTTATTTAGTAAATAGTTAGTCTGCTAAACAGTATGAGTAAAGTAAAAATATTTACCCCTTTACCATTGTATTTCCCTTCCTGCAATGTTCAGAATAAAACATGTATTTTATCACAATACAAAAATATTTTAAGTTTTTCCTCGTTTTGATAGAATACGAGCTCCCACATACCTCATATATACTACATACAAAATGTACCACATTCACGGGAACAATTTACTATTTTTACCGAAAAATACAATATCGCCAATGCAACGGCGTTCTTCCTTGTTGGTCAATGACATGAACACCTTAGCATGTTAGCAATGGACACAAGGCTAACGTTACCGGTAGGCCATACACAAAAACATAGTTAGCATCTTTTATTGGATATGTTTTATGTTTCATGTTGTACTATTCTTCCGAATACAATTCCTAGTTTATGAAACTGTTCACTAACAATGGTAGAAAACCAATTCTGATTGTACATGTATCTAGCTTACGCTAAAGCATTACACATTTTACGCATCGTCATTTGTTGTCATACATAGATTGGCCGTATCAAACATTAGAGACTGGGCTATATCTTACCGTTTTATCAAGAAAAAAGCCAACTGAGGATCCCGTTTGAGACCAAGAGCAGACCGGAGATCTCTCCATTTGTTGAATGCCTTCCCGAGGTAGACTCTCGTCTTACTCCGACGCCTGTCTGACTCCAATTTGGACCTTTTGGTGGCACTAGACGACAATTTTCTTTTCTTTACTTTACGTGGAGTTTGCGTTGGGGTTTGGAATGGACTACAAGCCGGTCTCTTTGAATCCATCTTCTACCTTTGACGCACGAGTTGTCTTCGCTGATGCGGAGAATGGCGGCGCCGGCGAAAACACAAACCTGCGAGACATACCCTGGTGAGCGTGAACGCGCATGACGTCACGCCCAGTCTCAAATTCGAACCCGAATCCCTCTTATTTATTTTACTGTACAGGATTATAGAGGCAATTGCAGTGATCAGAGAAGGGCTCATTCAGTCCATCAGGCAATTGTTTATGCATGTATGGGTTAGAAAACGTGTATTTTTAACATGAATTGTTGCGCAATGCACCTTTAATGAGAAATTGAACAGGTGTTCCTAATAATCCTTTAGATGAGTGTATATATATATATATATATATATATATAAAAATGAACTAAATTAATAACTTTATTACAACAAAAATGAACCATCACTGAACTTACTTAAGCTGGACTATGACGTTATTTTCTGCTGTACAGCAGAAACAAACTTTGTTGCATTATTTTCCAGTTATCACTGTAAAGCTGCTTTGAAACAATCTATATTGTTAAAAGTGCAATATAAATAAAGGTGACATGACAACTTAATGACTGTGTGTTAAGTTTCAGAATGCAATGCCAAACTTTCAGTTTGCGCGTCAGATTGCTAAGGTTACTCACCAGCAGCGGACCATATGTGGTGATGCCTGTTGTAGTAGCACTGTCATATTTGGCTACCGGCTTGATGGCTGCTCTGTCAAGTCTTCGTCATCAGTTAGGAACCTGGGTGTGCTCTTTGATACCAATCTCTCATTTGAAAGTCACGTGTCTAGTATCTGTAAACTAACTTAACATTTTTCCATCTTAAAAATATATCTAAATTACGTCATATGCTCTCATTGACAAATGCCGAAAAATTAGTTCATGCGTTCATGACCTCAAGGCTAGATTATTGTAATGCTCTACTGGGTGGCTGCCCTGCACGCTTAATAAACAAACTACAGCTGGTCCAAAACGCAGCCGATAGAGTTCTTACCAGAACCAGGAAGTATGACCATATTAGCCCTGTTCTGTCAACACTGCATTGGCTCCCTATTAAACATTGTATACATTTTAAAATATGTATAAGACAACCGCCGGATCCAGGCCATATCCAGATCTGATGAAGGACCATCACATGGACACGACGACAACGCATCCCTGAAGTGCTAGCCTCATCAACACTGTGAAGGCCTCATGGACACCTCAACAAACTCATCTCCATAACCGGCGTGATGACTCTGACTAGATGAACTGGATAAATATTGTGAAAGTTCTGATCCAATCTGACTTCTGACCTATTATGCCGCCTAAATCATAATCATACACTGTTTGTTTGTTGGCCAAAGGAGGATTGGCCCCCCGACTGAGCCTGGGTTCTCCCAAGGATTTTTTATCCATTCTGTCACCTGATGGAGTTTTTGTTCCTTGCCACTGTCGCCTTTTTTTCGCCTTCATTCGCCATTGGCTTTTGGCTTGCTTAGTTGGGGACATTTAACATTTAATTTTGAATTTAACAATACTATTACAACTTTACTTTCCTGTAATCTCTGTAAAGCTGCTTTGAAACAATTTGTATTGTAAAAGCGCTATATAAATAAAGGTGACTTGACTTGACTACCGGAAGCTGGTACCCTATAACACACTCTCACACATTTTTATTTTTTTACCATTTCAGAAGGAGTAAAACTCACATATATGTGGTTTCAGGTGCATTTACACTTGTCCAGTTTTGTTTGGAATGAGTCTCAAACCACCTGAAGTGTTTGAGTGATTAGATTTAAAACCATCTCAAATGTGTTTCGGAGGGAATTTACACCTGATCTTTTCATGATCTAATACCTATCCAATCAGAGAAAACCTATGAAGATAATAGGTGTAAACAGGCACTGTATTATTCTTCACTCAAAATGAAAATTCTGTCAGACCTTTTAAAGATTTCAGTGATTATACACTTTCAGTCCGTTCTTCACACAAAACTGCAGTATGATTATAAAAAGCTTGCAATATTTCGCATATGTCGTACTACTTTAACAGTGTTTTTTTAGTCATTTTTGGAGCTTGACAGCAAGAGTTGCTTTTTACTTCATGTAGAAAACCGTAGCCATTTTTATGTGTTCCACAAAAAAAAAAAAATATAGAGGTTTGGAATGACATAAGGGGGAAGAAATGATTTTTGGGTAAACAAATTTTCCACACCTTTGTCCTGGAAGTGTAAAATAATGGCAGCATGGATAGGAGACACTGTGAGGTTTGCGATGGTTCTGTCCTCCAGCTCCACGTCCAGCGTAACAGAACCCAGGTGAGGCTTCCACCTCAGAGTCCTCATGGCCTGCACGACAAAAAAAATTAAAGACAAAAAATATATGGCTTAAGAAATTTCTACATTACACTGGAGTCCTAAAGACAAATCAGGTGAGAAATCCTGTATAATCATGACACACTAAAGAATCTAATCAAACTCTTGGTACTGTGTTGGGTGAACACTTGGGGCCTTATCATACACTGGGCACAATGCAGCGCCAGGCGCGACACAAGTGTTTTTTGTTATTTACAGGGAGCATTAGTAATATGCGCCTATAGGCGGGTGCACAACGCGCGTACACTCTGATTATTACACACACAGGGACATCCAACAGCACACAAACACGCCAAATATTAAAAGATTATTATTGTGTACATAAAGATATGGTGGAATCCGGCTTATCCCGTAGATAGTCTGCTTGGGCGCTTTAACCTTGTGCACGAGCCGATTCAGTCTTTCCGCTTGCAAATTCTATCATGTAAATAGCAATCTGCCATGGCATGAGCGCAACTGGCTTTTAAAGGGAATAGGAGATGGAGACTCTGATTGGTCTAATGCACGTTACGCCCAAAACACACCCATTACTCATTAAGAGAATAGGGACCAACCCTTTTAGACCATGCGCTGGGTGCGCAACAAATTTTCCCATCGTTAAACTAGCAAAAGTGGATTCGGACACGCCCTAAGTGCACTTGTGCCGTGCGCTTAGATCGTTAAAATGGGACCCTTGATGTCCAATGTAAAATCTGGGTCCTAAAACAAAACCAGTTGAGAACCACTAGACTGGAGTACCTTGAGTTTCTCAAAGCGGTGTGTGTAGTCCTCCATGGCTTTAGAAGCAACTGCAGGCAGTTCCAACTTCTCCTCCTTCAGCTGGGGCCAGAACTCAGATGAGATGATCATGGCAGACAGCAGTAATGTAGACTGCTCCTCTACAGGAAGACGACTCCCCTCATCTCGGATATTAGTGTTGATGCGCCGAGAGTCTGCTACATCCTATAGAGGACAGACAAGTTAATATAAATAGCACACGTAATGGAAGTAAATCCCATTGAGGTGACATATCATGATAACAAGATGACAGATAACCAAGAGCAGTGGATTTGTGGACGAGAGCTGAGAAGCGAGTGGAATGGAAAGCATACCTTTAGCATCACCTCGCAGTAATGCATGTGGGACTCGCCAAACCTCAGTTTCAGCAGCTCAACATTGCGAATCTCTCTATAAACACAAACACAGAAAGAATTTAAAGTCAGAGTGCAAAGAAAATTATAATATTCTTTTCTTCCCTATTGTGATGTTGATGTACTGTATATCTGAGTGAAACAGCTTCTTAAAAAAATAATGACGTGCGTGGATAATTCATTTATAATAAATACTGCAATATTGCTTAAAAAATAAGATTTGTCAATTTTGAATTAAGTACACAAGTACAAGTACACATATTAAAAACACGGCACATTCCATTCTCTTTTGCTCTAAACCGTTGTCATGGGAATTTTTCATTTTCCTTGATCCTTTGTAGTAGATCACTGTACTATGAAACATAAAATAACTTTAAGAACTCAAAACCTCAACCCCCATCAGAAAAATAGCATTTTTACTCGGTTGAAATTAGGGTTGTAAAAATGAATCTGTTCCCTAATTATGCAGTTTTCCCACAGTTGAATACATTTATGGAGATTATTTTATACAAAGTGACATACAGTGCATTTAAGGTATACGTTTTTAACAGACCATGTCCTTTCCTTGGGAATTTGAACACATGCATTCATGGCCACCCACATTTACATGTCTACAACACCTACTTTTCTTCCTCATTAAACTTAAATTTAAAAAAATTTAAATATATATATATTTTTTAAAAAAAGTCAATAAAAAGAGAGCCTATCAAAAGCCTAGACAGCCTATCAAAAGTCAATCAAATTGTCAAAAAAAAAGAATGCTGGTCTTTATTCAATGATTTCAAAATAATATTTGAAATATATTCTATTAATTTGTATTTATATTATGTATTGTATTTGTTCCATTTTTTAATCCATTTATTCCATGCTGTGAATTCTTAATAAAAAAAAAGTTGTAAAGCACATTGTAAAGCTTTGCAAAGATGTTATTGAAGGATAGTGCAGTGCAAACTATTTTGAACCCAGGAGCAAACCAGCAGTCTGTGAGTAAGTACTTCTATTATTTCGCAAGCTGAGATGTCAGCCAATCAAAACAGAGGGTGTTAAAGCTACATGCCTTAAAGCTACAGTAGCAAGAACAATTTGTTAGAGAGAAAGTGATAAATGCAAAAAAATTAAAAGTACATAAAGTATAATACAACCCAAAATCAAAAAAAGTTGGGACTTTTATAAAATGCAATAAAATCAAGAATCTTCGATGTGTTAACTCTCTTTCTATATAACTTTATTTAACTGACAAATGTCAGTTTCCAAAGTTTTTACTGAACAACTTAATTAAACTTTGATTTTCGTGGCTGCAACGTCTTGCCCAACACCGCCTGAGATTTCTCTGAATTCCCTGAATATTTTCACAATATTATGTCTGGCAGAAGGTGAAATACCTAAATACTTTGCAATCTTGCATTGAGAAATGTGATTTTGAATTGTTTGACCATTCTCTCATGATATTTGGCACAAAGTGATGAGCCATGACCCTTTGAGCCATGACTCAAAGACTGAGATGCTCATTTTACTCTCAAACACAATACAATCCACTATTACCAATTCACATACTTGTTGTGGACTGTTTCAAAAGAGTTTAACTTGGATATACTATAAGCTTTTCACTTTAATTTGGCCTCTGTCACAACTTTTTAGGAGTGCGTTGCATCCATCAAAATCTAAATTTGTTTATATATTTACAAAATCCAATTAAAGTGTTCAGTGAAAACTTTGGAAAACTTTTCTTTGTGCGTTTGTCAGTTAAATAAAGTTGAAAGAGATTTAACAAATCAAAGATTCTTGATTTTATTGCATTTTACACAATGTCCCACATTTTCTGCTTTAACTAAACCAAACCAAAGTTAAAAAGCTAGTTCAGGAGCATTAAGTAAATGAGTTTTATATTGGTGGGTTACCTGACTGTGTTGTAGTTGAGCTGATGAAGAAGTCGGTCGGCCAGTACAGTCTTGTACTCATTAATGAAGATCTCTTTACTGCCGTAAATGCTGACCAGCAGACTAATAATGTCAGAAGAACGCCGTTTAGAGCCAGTTTTATCTACAGAAAGACAGAGAAGAGAGAGAGCTGAAATGTGGACTGCCTGTTAGGACCCATATTTCTGTGACTGCAGTTTGTATTGACTATTCTACACACAGGCCAATGGTTGGTGAATTTGAGAAAATAATATACCACCATCAATATATTATCCTTGCAATGAAACTGCATTTAGCATTGCATACTTTAGTTTAGATATTAATATTGTTAAAGTCCCAATGTGGTAAAAAGAAAAAATCAAGCTTTTAATGTTGTTTATATGTCTATCTTATGTTTTTAATTAGACAAACCATGTGCAAATTCTTAAGTCAACACCATTGCTGAGTATTTTTTCTCTTTAAAACTGCAGTGAACCAAAGACAGTCTCAAAAAAACACGGTTTGAAATCGCTGGTGTTTCTGACGTCACAAACTACCTTGTAACCCAATCAGATCAACATGTGATCGTCAAAGAGTGGATCTCTGAGCTGGTGTGAGTTAGTGGAGATCGGGCTAATTTGCATATTCAAAGAACCGCATATACTTAATGAGGCAATGGTGTAGTTATCCAATGTTGAATTACATTCAAGGTATTTTAAGGCATGAAGAATTTTTTTCAAGGAAAGAAAAAATTAAATATGTAATTTTGGTGATCAAAGATGAGTTTTAAGGGATAAAATTGAGGACTTTAATAAAATTAATAGTAATTATATATTAATGTATGCTTTTATTCAAAAAAGAATCCTGAAAAAAAATAAGATTAGTTTCACAAAAATGTCATTTTAAAACATTGATAATAATAAGAAATGTTTCAAAGAACCAATTCAGCATATTAGAATGCTTACTGAATGATCATGTAAATTCAGCTTTGCCCATAACAGGAATAAATTACATTTCAAAATATATTAAAATAGAAAAAAATTTTTTTAAATAGTAATAAATAATTATACGGCGTACAGTATATATTCCAATTGTTACTTTCATTTGGGGCTTGAAGTATTCATGTTGATGTGTGTTGGTGGTTAACACTAACCTGTGAGAGCATCGGTAGGATCTGGAGTCCAGTCCTCTGGATCACTTCCCTCATCTTCACTATCCTGTGTCTCCAAGGTAACAGGGTCAGCTCGAGAAAGCTCATTAGCAAGATCAGAACAACCCTCCGCATCACCTGTCAGACTGCCCACTATCTGCCGCACAGTGTCCTCACGGGTTCTGTCATTTCCAACATTACAAAAAAGACTAACCACTTCAGTATTGGAACTGGTTTACAAAAAAGCACAATTTCCTTGAGACAGACGACACCAGTGCAGTTGACAAACCTGAGATACTTGCGAATGGGTTGGCAGGCCACTTGCAAGATGACCATGGAGGGGTCGAGCTCTCTTAGAGCTTTGATGGCTGAGATGTAAACAGTGATAATGTCAGATGTATGTACTCCTGAAGTGGGAAAAGAAAGGTAAAAGCATGGTAAATGTCAGAACATTTTTACACGAGTTTAGTATTCCGCAAGTGTGAAAATGGCCTGAATCACCGACCTGGATGCAGCAGTCGTGTTTCAAAGGCTGATTTGAGAGAGGCCAGAAGCTGCTGTCTCTGATTGGTCCTTTCCAGACAGAACTTAAGATCCTCAATGGCGGGAATAGACTCAGGAAAATCTGCAACAATTAAGCAGAGAAAAATACATGAAAACAAACTAGGATAAGATTACATGCAGTATATACGTTTTCCAAGCATTAGCCCCACTCGTTTGCAGGGTTCGCTTCATCTGAATTACCTGCACACACACATTGGATTAGGCACAGGTTTAAAAAATTGGATGCCCTTCCTGTGTATCACACTCGCACACACTCTTACGGCCAATTTGACATGTCTAATCCACCTATCCTGCATGTCTTTGGACTGAGTGGGAGAAAAAGGAGCACCCGTAAGAAACTAATACTGACACAGGAAGAATATGAAAACTCCACAAAGAAAAGACTCCTGGCTCAGACGGGACCTTCTTGCTGTGAGACGACAGTGCTACCCACTGAAAACCCATTACAAGCAGTATGCTACACAAATGGATTTTCTTTTTCACCTCGTATGATGCTGAAGAGTTCTTCAATCCTCATGTTTACGTAGATACGGCAGAAAAACTGGTGCATGTGACAGTGCCAGCGCTGGAGGAGGGCATTGGTTGGCTGACCCGTCTTGCCATCTGTGGTTGTGGCATCGTTGCCCACCTCTTCCACCTTACTGGCAAACACCCTGCTCAGCCATCCTAAAACCTGCCCCAACCACTGGAAACACAGTGATTAATTAGGTACTTTAACCTTGAATAGTAAAATATAAAAAAGAGAGATTGTTTTCACAAACTTTGATGAAAGGTTTTGATCCACTTCAAATGTTGACTAGTGTAGTAACCTATTACACAGTACTTTGTTAGTAAAGTACACATAGGTCCTTCTCAAAAAATTAGCATATTGTGATAAAGTTCATTATTTTCCATAATGTAATGATAAAAATTAAACTTCCATATATTTTAGATTCATTGCACACCAACTGAAATATTTCAGGTCTTTTATTGTTTTAATACTGATGATTTTGGCATACAGCTCATGAAAACCCAAAATTCCTATCTCAAAAAATTAGCATATCATGAAAAGGTTCTCTAAACGAGCTATTAACCTAATCATCTGAATCAACTAATTAACTCTAAACACCTGCAAAAGATTCCTGAGGCTTTTAAAAACTCCCAGCCTGTTTCATTACTCAAAACCACAATCATGGGTAAGACTGCCGACCTGACTGCTGTCCAGAAGGCCATCATTGACACCCTCAAGCAAGAGGGTAAGTCACAGAAAGAAATTTCTGAACAAATAGGCTGTTCCCAGAGTGCTGTATCAAGGCACCTCAGTGGGAAGTCTGTGGGAAGGAAAAAGTGTGGCAAAAAACGCTGCTCAACGAGAAGAGGTGACCGGACCCTGAGGAAGATTGTGGAGAAGGACCGATTCCAGACCTTGGGGGACCTGCGGAAGCAGTGGACTGAGTCTGGAGTAGAAACATCCAGAGCCACCGTGCACAGGCGTGTGCAGGAAATGGGCTACAGGTGCCGCATTCCCCAGGTCAAGCCACTTTTGAAGCAGAAACAGCGGCAGAAGCGCCTGACCTGGGCTACAGAGAAGCAGCACTGGAGTACCCACAGTCAGTGATGGTCTGGGGTGCCATGTCAGCTGCTGGTGTTGGTCCACTTTGTTTTATCAAGGGCAGGGTCAATGCAGCTAGCTATCAGGAGATTTTGGAGCACTTCATGCTTCCATCCGCTGAAAAGCTTTATGGAGATGAAGATTTCATTTTTCAGCACGACCTGGCACCTGCTCACAGTGCCAAAACCACTGGTAAATGGTTTACTGACCATGGTATTACTGTGCTCAATTGGCCTGCCAACTCTCCTGACCTGAACCCCATTGAGAATCTGTGGGATATTGTGAAAAGAAAGTTGAGAGACGCAAGACCCAACACTCTGGATGAGCTTAAGGCCGCTATCGAAGCATCCTGGGCCTCCATAACACCTCAGCAGTGCCACAGGCTGATTGCATCCATGCCACGCCGCAATTTCTTTCTGTGTCTTAACCTCTTGCTTGAGGGTGTCAATGATGGCCTTCTGGACAGCAGTCAGGTCGGCAGTCTTACCCATGATTGCGGATTTAAGTAATGAAACAGGCTGGGAGTTTATTAAAAGCCTCAGGAATCTTTTGCAGGTGTTTAGAGTTAATTAGTTGATTCAGATGATTAGGTTAATAGCTCGTTTAGAGACCCTTTTCATGATATGCTAATTTTTTGAGATAGGAATTTTGGGTTTTCATGAGCTGTATGCCAAAATCATCAGTATTAAAACAATAAAAGACCTGAAATATTTTAGTTGGTGTGCAATGAATCTAAAATATATGAAAGTTTAATTTGTATCATTACATTATGGAAAATAATGAACTTTATCTCAATATGCTAATTTTTTGAGAAGGACCTGTAGTTGTGGTCAAAGTTTATAGTACATGCACCTTGCAGAATTTGCAAAATGTTAATTAATTTAACACAACAAGAGGGATCATAAAACAATTCATGTTATATATATATATTTTTTTTTTATTATTGAGAACTGTCCTGAATTAAGATATTTTTAAGTTTACGTATAGTCCACAAGACAATAATAATTGAATTTATAAAAATGACCCCATTAAAAAGTTTATATATGCTTGATTCTTAATATGGTGTGTGGTCACCTGGATGATCCACAACTGTTTGCCCTGAACAGTTAAACTGCCCAATTTTTTTTTCTGAAAAATCCTCCAGGTGCAAATTCTTTGGTTCTCTTACGAGAGGTTCTCTCGTCTGCGTAAGTTTAGCTTACGCTACGGGAAAGATTTATCTTCTCGAGATATTGAAGCCAAAAAATTATCCTTAATTTTGTATTCATTGTCAACGCAGTGCAGCAGCTAGCAGACCTAGAGCAGGCCATCTCAGGCCACCGCCGCTGTCGAAAAGCGAACAGCCAGTTTAGGACAGCGCTGAGGAAGCCGGCCGTCTTCGCCACCTTCAGCCATCCATGCGAGCTACGCTATCCGGCGACGTATCCTTTACCTTGCTAACCTATTCTAAAAGAGCAGCGAGTGTCTTTTTAAAGATGCCTTGCGCTTCCTGCGGCTCGTGTAGAGCCCCGTTCAGCGCCGGAGACCGCCACTTGATCTGCGCTCTCTGCCTGGGCCTGGAACATGCAGATCCGGGGCCTGCGAGCTCTGTGAAGCACTCCCGCTGTCGACCCTGCGGGCTCGACTCAAAGCCTTCAACACCGCAGCAGTCACTCCGCCCTCTGTGGGACCGCGCAGGAAGAAGCGCCGTTCACTAAGACAGCCGGAACCTGTGGCCACAGCGACGCGCTCTCGCCGGAGAACCTCCCTCGAGCCTCGCTTTCGCCTTCCCCGCCCCCCCTCACCGACGCGCAGCTGCCGCTCACGAGCCTCACTGCCGTCGCATCTGAGGATGAGGCCGAGTGACACGCCACGAGAGACTGCTGCTCCATCCTGGCATCAGACAGCGAGGAATGGTCGCTTCACTCCGCCTCCTCATCGATCCAGGAATCCACCCGTACCCGCGCTGGAGCTGATGCGGAACTGATGCGCCTGCTGACGCAAGCTGTTGACCGTCTCGGGCCCGAGTGCTGCCAAGGAATCCGCGCCGAACAGGCTCGACGGCTGTTTCCTTCAAAGTCGCCGCCGTGCAGCTTCAGCCCTAGGTCGCGCTCAGACAGCCGTCACAGACAGCCGCCCCCCAGAGGGCCTCGGCAGAAGATCACGCTGAAGTCTGAGCACGTGAAGCCCTCCTAACGAAAAGAGAGAAAAGACGCTCGTGTCCCGCTGCGGCCGGACTGCCGTCAAAGTTCATTTCCCTGTCAGTCCCCTTCAAACAGGCTACTGCAGTGGTTCATTTAGCAGCCAACGAGCCGGTTTGTTCACCCTCTCGCCTGCACACAAATGCCGTTTTCACAGCGACCCAGAGAAATCTCAAAAAGAGTATAATGTCTGGTCCGGCTCATGCCGTCTGTGTTTTAAGTGTAGTGAAAGTGCCCACGCCCCAGTGTTCACCCCTACACACAAGCACTTTGAATCTTGTGTCATTCACAGAGCACACTCTCATAAAGCGCAGAAAAGCCGCTCGAATGTTGAATGTAAGAAATGTGTCCACAGGTCTGTGCCCACTATCTGCTCGCTATGTTACACGATCAAAAAAGCAGGTTATGAATGTAAGTCTCTTGCCCGCCAGAGAGCGTTCACGCTTGCTATCACAAACCTTTAAGTGTTATCACAAAACGCAGGGCATTAATAAGACGCTCCCCATCCATTATTATCGGGGCGTCAAATACACTTGTAAGCCTCGTGCCCGTGCACACCCGGTCACGCTTACAGGAAGCTTTTCCGCCTGGAGCGCTGCTCGCGCGTCAAAAAGTGACAAAAGAATGTTCCCCATCCCCTATGACTGGGACATCTCACATAAATCAGCCGGTTTCGGCTTTCAGCGAGCAGCCATTGCCCAGAACCGAGAGCGCGTGCGCCGAGCTTTCGGCTCCGGTTCAGTTTCACAAGCCCGTAAATGGCGGCGATCTGAACGCCGTTCGCCCGAGGGACTGGTTTATTTCTCTAGATCTGAAGGATGCCTATTTTCAGATTCAGATAATACCCCGTCACAGGCAATTTTTGAGATTCGCCTTCGACGGTCAGGTATATCAATACACCGTCCTGCCATTCGGCCCGTCCCTAGCACCCCGTATATTTGGGGTGGCACCCTCCTGCCATCCAACCTGAGCCCCTCCTGCCATCCAACCTGAGCCCCTCCTGCCATCCAACCTGAGCTTAAGGTCTGTGTGGAGGACGTGAGCCGAGTCTTCAAAAAACAGAAGACTAGGAAAGCCTCAGGCCCAGACGGCATCTCATCTGCTTGTTTAAAAGCCTGCGCTGACCAACTGGCCCCGGTCTTCACGCAGATCTTCAACAGATCATTGGAGCAGTGTGAAGTTCCCTGCTGCTTCAAACGCTCCACTATCATTCCTGTCCCCAAAAAATCCAAAATCACTGGACTTAATGACTACAGACCTGTCGCTCTCACGTCTGTGGTCATGAAGTCATTTGAAAGACTGGTGCTGGCCCACCTGAAGGACATCACTGGACCCCTGCTGGATCCCTTTCAGTTTGCTTACAGAGCAAACAGGTCTGTGGATGATGCAGTCAACATGGGACTGCATTATATCCTGCAACATCTCGACAGACCAGGGACTTATGCAAGGATCCTCTTTGTGGACTTCAGTTCGGCCTTCAATACCATCATGCCTGGTCTTCTCACAGCCAAACTGACCCAGCTCTCCATACCATCCTCGATCTGTCAGTGGATCACCAGCTTCCTGACGGACCGACAGCAGCGAGTGAGACTGGGGAAACACACATCCAAGACACTCACAATCAGCACTGGTGCTCCCCAAGGGTGCGTTCTCTCCCCACTGCTCTTCTCCCTGTACACTAATGACTGCACTTCTAAAGACCCCACTGTCAAGCTCCTGAAATTTGCAGACGACACCACTGTCATCGGTCTCATCCGAAACGGTGACGAGTCTGCTTACAGACTGGAGGTTGAACAGCTGGCTGCCTGGTGCAGTTATAACAACCTTGAGCTGAACACGCTCAAAACAGTGGAGATGATCGTGGACTTCAGGAGGAACAGCTCAGCACTCCCCCCACTCACCATCATGAACAGCACTGTGGAAGCAGTGGAGTCATTCAGGTTCCTGGGCACTATCATCTCTCAGGACCTGAAGTGGGACAATCACATTGACTCCACTGTGAAAAAGGCCCAGCAGAGACTGTACTTCCTTCGCCAGCTGAGGAAGTTCAACCTGCCACAGGATCTGCTGATTCAGTTCTACTCAGCCGTCATTGAGTCTGTCTTGTGCGCTTCCATCACTGTCTGGTTTGGTTCAGCTACCAAATCAGACATCAGGAGACTACAACGGACAGTCCGGACTGCGGAGAGGATTATTGGTGCCCCCCTGCCAAACCTCCAGGACCTGTACTCTTCCAGAGTGAGGAAGAGAGCAGGTAAAATCATCACAGACACCACTCACCCTGGACACCACTTGTTTGAACTGTTACCGTCAAGACGGAGACTCAGATCACTGGCCACAAGAACATCTCGGCACAGGAACAGTTTCTTCCCACAGGCCATTTCCCTCCTGAACAGTTAACACTCCTCCCAAGGCATATGCCTGTAAGTGCAATACTCCCACTGTTTAGTGCAATATCCCACAACTCAGGTGATACTTATATGTAGATTTATTTATTTATAATATTCAAAACACTGTAAATAGGTTCATAATCTGTAAATCTGAAAATGTCTATTCTGACTAAACCCAACTGTGATAGTTTTATTCTCATATATTTATTTTTTTATTTTTTATTCTTATAATTTGTAGTATTATGTTTCATGTTGTATTTGTATATGTCCACTGGAAGCCTCAGTACCAAAACAAATTCCTTGTGTGTGCAAGCACACTTGGCAATAAAGCTCTTTCTGATTCTGATTCTGATATTTACGAAGTGCATGGACGCGGCGCTCGCCCCCCTGAGAAGTCAGGGGCTGCGAATAATGAACTATCTGGACGATTGGCTGATATTGGCACAGTCAGAGACAGAACTGCTATCTCACAGAACAGTGCTTCTCAGTCACCTGGAAAGCTTGGGTCTCATGGTCAACTGGACCAAGAGCTCATTACTGCCCAGCCAGTCAATTTCCTTTTTAGGAATAGAACTGGACTCGGTGACCATGACGGCTCATTTATCGACACAGTGCGCGCGCCGTGTTTGCCACCTAGCCACATCTTTCCAGAAGGGCAGCTTTCTCCCTTTGAAAACATTTCAAAGGATGTTGGGCTGTATGGCATCAGCAGCAGCGGTGCTTCAGCTGGGCCTACTGCGCATGCGCCCGCTCCAACGCTGGTTGAATGCTTACGCGTCCCGCCGAGCCTGGGTTTCTGGCAGCCAGAAAATCAGAGTGACTCAGACCTGCATAGCGGCTCTGCAGCCCTGGTTAGTAGCCGACTGGTACCAGCAGGGAGTGATGATAGGAACCATCTCTTATCGGAAAGTCATTTCGACAGACGCGTCCAACTCGGGTTGGGGCGCGCTGTTCGAGGGCAGACCGGTCTTCCGCTAGTGGTCAGACCAAGAGAAGTGTTTTCACATAAACTGTCTGGAAATGATAGCGGTCGAGAACGTACTGAAGCGCTTCCTCCCGTTCATACAGGACCAACATGTTCTTGTCCGCTCGGACAACATGTCTGTGGTATCCTATGTAAACCGTCATGGCGGTGTCAGATCCAGAAATCTCTGCAATCTGACGGAACGCCTCTTTATTTGGTCTCAGATGCACCTGTGTTCGCTGAGGGCGGCGCATGTGCCTGGCCATTTGAACGACGGCCCAGACAAACTGTCCAGGGACAATGTTCCCCCGGGGGAATGGTCCCTGCACCCCCAAACGGTCCAGAAGCTGTGGCGCCTATTCGGCAGAGCGGAAGTCGACCTATTTGCATCAAAAGACAATGCTCAATGCCCGACGTTCTTCTCGAAGGACGAGGACGCGCTGGCCCAGGTTTGGCCCAGCCTCCCGCTATATGCTTTCCCTCCGGTCTCTCTGTTACCACAGGTGATCAAGAGAATCAGGGAAACGCGCCACTCGGTGCTCCTTATAGCCCCACGTTGGGAGAATCAGATTTGCTTCCCAGAACTAGCACGGCTGTCACTTACAGCTCCGTGGCCGATTCCGGTGAGGGAAGATCTCCTCTCTCAGGCTCGCGGCGCGATCTAGCATCCCCTTCCAGAGCGCTGGTCTCTGCACGCATGGTTGATGAACGGGTACTCGTTGCCCTGCCAGAAGGAGTGATGAACACGATCACGCAGTCTAGAGCTCCATCCACGAGAAGGCTCTACACGTCTAAATGGTCGGTGTTCTCCGGATGGTGCACCGACAGAGGTCTGGACCCACGGACATGCGGGGTGGCGCATCTGCTCACCTAACTGCAAGAGCTGTTGGATAAGGGGAGGTCCCCATCCACGCTCAAAGTATACGTGGCGGCCGTGGCAGCGTTCGCAGAATCGACGCACGGCCAGTCACTGGGAAGACATGAGTTGGTCATCCGCTTCCTTAGAAGAGCTAGAAGGATGAACCCGCCGCGCCCCCCGTCGGTTCCTATGTGGGATCTTTCATTGGTCCTCGAGGCCCAGAAAGCCTTTCCATTTGAACCACTAGACTCCGTGGGGTTGAAATATCTGTCACTGAAAACCGTCTTTCTGAGTGCACTGTCGTCAGTAAAACGTGTGGGGGACCTGCATGCGCTGTCTGTCAGCGCGTAGTGTCTTGAGTACGGGCCGAATGACTCTAAAGTCATCCTCAGACCTAGACATGGCTATGTTCCTAAAGTGATGGGCACTCCATTCAGAGCGCAAGTTATTTCGCTGTCAGCTCTGCCAGCATCTGACAGCGAAAGTGATGTGAATCTCCTCTGCCCTGTCAGGGCGCTGAGATTTTACATTACGCGCTCCGCCTCCTTCAGGCGTTCAGAACAGCTTTTTGTTTTGTTTGGTGGGCGCACCAAGGGTCTCGCCTCCTCGAAACAGAGCCTGTCCAGATGGATAGTGGACGCTATAGCAGCTGCTTACGCGTCAAAAGGTCTGCAATCCCCTCTGGGCATCAGGGCTCATTCCATTGGCGCGCACGGCATTGACAAAGTGTTGATTATATAAATCACTTGCGCTCTGAATGGAGTGCCCATCACTTTAGGAACATAGCCATGTCTAGGTCTGAGGATGACTTTAGAGTCATTCGGCCCGAACTCAAGACACTACGCGCTGACAGACAGCGCATGCAGGTCCCCCACTCGTTTTACTAACGACAGTGCACTCAGAACCTCTCGTAAGAGAATGATACTCGGTTACTAAACGTAACCTCGGTTCTCTCTAGAGAGGGAACGAGTATTGCGTAACCGGCCGTGCTCGCGCCACGAGCGACTTCGCTTCAGTCGACGAAAAACCAGGGAAGTCAGCCTACAGGCCCTACTTTTATACGCTAAGCCACGCCCATTCCGGCGGGCTGTGGCGCTATGAAGGCAGGGGCGCCCTTCATTGGGTGTGACGTCACGCCGAGCTCACTGGTAGGCTCCAGCAGTTGCCCGCAGGGCAGCCAATGAGCACGCGAGATGGCCTGCTCTAGGTCTGCTAGCTGCTGCACTGCGTTGACAATGAATACAAAATGAAGGATAATTTTTTGGCTTCAATATCTCGAGAAGATGAATCCTTCCAGTAGCGTAAGCTAAACTTACGCAATACTCGTTCCCTCTCTAGAGAGAGAACCGAGGTTACGTGTAGTAACCGAGTATCGTTTTCCAGCATCTTTTACCCTGCATATTTGAACCCTTTCCAGCAGTGACTGTATGATTTTGAGATCCATCTTTTCCCGCTCAGGAAAATTGAGGGACTCAAACACAACTATTAAAAAAACATTTACCAGTACTGATGCTCAAGAAGGCAAAACGATGCATTAAGAGCCAGGGGGTGAAAACTTTTAAATTTGAAGATCAGGATCAATTTTACCTATTTTGTCTTCTGGGAACCATCCAAGTATCTTCTGTAGCTTCTGAAGGGTAGTACTAAATGAAAAAAAATCTTTAAACAAAATAAATTTTTCATCCTGTTCAAAAGTTTTCAACTCCTGGTTATTAATGCCATCAGAAAACAAAAAACAGTCAAGGATCATCTAGGTCAAGACACACAGTATTAAGAATCAAGCATATGCAAACTTTTGAAAGGGGGTCAGACATTTTAAGACTATTATTTTGTCTTCTGGACTACATGTAAATATTTTTTATGTAAATATCTTATTCAGGACGGTACTAAATAAACAATAAATAAAAAATAGGATCCTTATTATGTTAAAATATTTCTGGTATATGTAAACTTTTAACAACAACTGTACTTTTAAATAAAGTGCGACTATGATTTTTATGATGTATTGTTTTTTTAACCAATTGACCATTTTGAATAGAAAATGTCTCCAATTTGTGTGATGGAATAATGAAGCTGAACATTATGTACTAATACTGCGTAATAGGTAACAACACTAGTCAACATTTGAAGTAGATCAAAAAAGTTCATCAAAGTTATCCTAAGACAAGAACGGGTCTGAAAAATTTTGATCCACTTCAAATGTTGACTAGTGTAGTTACCTATTACCTATTAAAACTTTATTTAAAAGTACAGTTGTTGTTAAAATTAGTGGTATTTGTTCAATTTGTTGTATTTGCATGACTAAAACTGTTCATACTTAAGGTCATGTAGCTGTTGAACATTCCCAAACCCTCAATATTAAACTTTAGTTTATAATCTGCATTGTGGCTGAAGAGATCGACTTTGTGGCAGTGAGTTTTGCACAGGAGAGAACCACCAACATTTTCTCTAGAAAATTTCTCATTTTTGTTTTCATAACTTTAAAAGTTCAATAGTTTGATTAATGATTTAAATTAGCACACATAAGGAATTGGACACGCTGAAGTCATGTTGGCCAAGGTGTTGTTAACTATTGCACCTCATTTTAAAACTACATGCATCAAGTGACACATTTTGGATTTTGGAATGTCGATACAAGTTTGAGTACCAACATGGTTAACGTTTCTGTAGATCATATAAAATAAAATGTTTACTGCTGTGTAACTGAATGAAAGTTCTGTACATCATTGAAGTCTGTGAGAAAAGAGCTCTCGTATTCTCCCCTGCAGCGCTGCTCCATCCTCTGCTCTATCAGCTGGTGCAGGATGCTGGTCACGGCCTCAGAGCTCACGCGTTCTAAGAGCTGTAGTCTGGAGCTGAAATCACCAAACACATTTATTAAGGCGTTATATATCCAAGTACTCTACCTCTGCAACAAACGTCACATTGGTATTATTTGGAATTGAGGACAACCATACTACTTTTGAAGTACATATCACAGAATATGCATATTTTCTGTATGTGTGGAATAATGTAACAATGCAATGAGATCAACAAACATGACCTTCCATGACTAGTGTGATGAATAAGCCAGAAGTAATATCACCTATGACGTTCAACATCTCCTCCTTAACTGATTTGATCAGTCTGCCATAAGCTATTGCCATAAGTTGCCATGTTTAAAAAAAAAAAAAAAAGATTAAAAGTAATATGTATCGTCTACGTTAATACTGTAATTGTTGTTTTAACAATGTGTGAACTGATATTACTGAGTGTCACTCATTTTACAAAAAACAAATAAGAGCATGACTTGAGTGCACGCTTTAACCATGTGATGTAACCTATACAAATACCCCTGTATGAATTGCTATATTTATATCATATATGATATAATTACATAATATCACAAGCAAGAGCGCTGTTTTTCCTGAATATGAGCATGATAGCAAATGTGATATTGATTTATACAACAATTCAATAAATAAGTAAATATTTAAAGTTATATTTTAGACAGAATATTGTTTATAACATAGGTTTTTGCTCAATTTCAGCAACAACATTTTTTCAAACCAAGCCACAACAGAACCGCTGTGTGACTGCAAGCAGCACACAACAGTGTCTCATTACTGAATGATTCTGCATTTTTTTTTAAAGTTAGTTGAGTCAAAGATTTAATTACCTATTCTTAAAGACAGTCACTTGCTTTATTTCTGAATAAATCAGCCATTAAAACAAATTGGTTGAATGAAATACCAAAAAAATATTGAGATATAATTTTCGTCAATATCGCACACAAAATAATCATATTTATTTCCAGATCATTCCTTTAAACATGATGCCACATAGTAATGTGCCAAATGCAATATGTGAATACTGCATAATGTTATATAGTGTTTAAAAAAAATACTAGGATGTAGTAAGCATCTGTAGTTGAATCAGAAAGGTACTTCTCTTCAACTCACAGTATGTGGCTGAGCTCTTGAAGCTGCTCTAGAGCTTCCTGACACCAACACAGGTGAAGGAGGGCAGAACAGCCTGGACACAAACCGCCTACATCATGTTCCGCTGAGCCCTCCTCAGCTGCCACAGCTTCCCCTGCCTGACTCATGTGCACAGAGAATGTGCGGCTATAAAACTCCAACACACGCTCCTGCAGCACAGGTGGAGGAGAGAACAGGAGAATGGCACGAACGACAGAGAAAGCTCTCTCAGTCAGACCACAGGCCCCTGGACCACACAGACCCCCACAGCTCTCATCCTGCCACGAGCCCAGTCTCTCAAGACCACCTTGAAAGAAAAAAAAAAGGAGTACGATTAAAACAGTAGACTCAGGAAACACTGGACAAGTTAAAACTATTCAGATTTAACATTATGGCATTATATCAATGGAAATGAATAACATTAATATTGTGAAATATTGTTTGGATAAATTCAAAATAAAATGAATGTTTGGAAATGTAAACTGATATTTCCTACTGACATACTACAAGAAAAATATATAAATAATTGGTTTAAAACCTTTTTTGGCAGGGGGGTGAAAATACTAATGTGCCTAAGACTTTTGCACAGTACTGTAATTTAAAAAGCAATTTATTCCTGTGTTGCCAAAACTGAATTTTCAGCATCATTACTCCAGTCTTCAGTGTAACATGATCCTTCATCTTCAGAAATCGTTCTATCATAGAAAACTTTTGTAACATTATAAATGTATTTACTGTCACTTTTGATCAATTTAATGCATCCTTGCTGAACACAAGATTACATTTCTTAAATTTTTTCCACTTCTGACACCGTAATATTAAGTAATGTGGTAACACTTTACAATACGGGTGCACTAATAAGCATTAATTCATGCTTAACTAATGCACAGATAATACTGAATTAATGTGTAACTAATGATTGTCTAAGCTATTCATTAATGATTACAACATTAGGAACTAATTAAGAGTCTGTATGGTTAATTCATTAGTTCATACATGAATTGTTATTAATTAAATATGTAATTGTGAATAAATTCCCTAATAACTCATTTTTTTAACTAATAGTTTTAATTAATATGTTAATTACCAGAATGAGCCAAAGCCTTGTATATCAACTTCCAGATAATAAAGGTACACATTAATACATGATTAATTACTTTATTGTTAGTGCAAATTCATGTGTAAATTACTACAATTACTAAATGACTAGTTAATAATGATGTGCCTCAACAAGTAAAGTCATAACATAATGATACCTTTGCAAATCATTAGCTAATGATTAATTAAAGCAGACAACTGGTAGTTGAAGTGCATAGCTTTGACTAAATGTGGTAATTAACACATTAATTTACACTATTAGTTAATAAAATATGTTATTAATGAATTAATACAAAATGGCACATTGAATTAATATCAATTCATGTGTTACTTAATCTATTAATCATATAGACTCTTTATTAGTTGATGATGCAGTAAGAATTAATTAATGGTTTAGTTCTTCATGAATCATACATTAACTCATAATTATCTGTGCATTAGTTAATCATGAATTAATGCATATTAGTGCACCCGTATTGTAAAGTGTTACCGGTATTGTAAATATAATAAAGTATTATTGATTTTGGGTTGTAATATTCTTGACAGATTTCATGAGTTGCAACCAGCAACAAAGAAGTACAATACTGTTATATAGTTTGATTTTTCCTAATAGAAACAATTGTCAATGGGTCAGCAACAATATGCAAACCCAATACCCATCTAACCCCAAAAACACATAGGCTTCACTAAAATATAGCTGTGACATACCAAGGAAAGGTTCCAGCTGTTGAAGAAGGTTTCTGAATGCTTTAAGTAAAGCATTTGCCCTGTCCCTCTCCTGAGACTCTCCCTCTGGCTGCTTGAGCCCCGTCCAGAACTCAGGAGCAACAGATGTAGTCAAACGAACCTGCAGAGTCTCCAGCAGCCAACCCTCCACATACTGACCCAGACCATGCCCACCCAGCAGGGCCAAGGCATCACAGAGAACCTCATCTGTCAACGCATTGGTTGGCAGAGGAGACACCTAGAGACATGGTTAGGTTACAGGTTTTGGCACGCAAATGTACTTCAACAAAACCATGCTATAAAATGGTCATGTCCAAAATTGTATTTGATACACTGCAGTATATTTACCACTCACCAGTGCAGATGTCACTGTGTCCCAGGCTGCTGACAGTCCCTGTGGCATTGTCCGCATCTCGTTCATTCCAACTCAGAATGTAAACAATAGTCATAAATCCTTGGTTAAAGGTATATTGTCCGGTGCCGTTACCATACGTACATAATCATTTTACTACGAGACTCTAATTTAGTGCTAAAATTATATGATCAAAGCAGCCATTCGAAAGATTGTCAACAGTTATTACACGGAGAAATTGTAGCGGTCTTCTTTAAACTCATGTCGCGCGTCGATGACGACATTGTCGATGCCGGAAGTTGTCTAATAATAATCAGAGCCCGTCTAACGGATTCTCTGTAATAATAAGATACTTTGAAATTGAATAAATGTGGGAGGTGCCCAGTGTATTTGCATTTCCCTCGTAATTTTAATGTTCTGACAGTAGTTTTATTTTTTTAAATAATGATTTTATTTTAAATATAACTATTTTAAATTCTAAAATAAAAGTCCACGCAAACTGTCGTGGTGACGCTTCTAGAGCGTCCCCATGGAAACAGGAGGGAGACTTAACTTGGCCGCTTCTGGAATGTTTTCTTTAAAGTTACTCCCCTCGCAGGTTTGCAGCATTTAACGTGCGGTAAATTGTGTGGCTTGCGAATTCCAGAAACAGTTTACATCAGAAGGTACAACTAACTAACTGACTTCACTGCATGAAACGCTTTTAGTGTTAAAACGAGTCAGGCAAGCCTTTTCTTGTAGTGTGCGAGCTAACTAACCTGCTAACGTTAACGTTAATCAGAATGACCCAGCAAGGAGCTGCGCTGCAAACCTACAACAATGAGCTTGTCAAATGTAAGTAACCATCGACCCAGATGTACTATTTTGCTGTCAGGGGAACATACATTTTCTTTTTTCATATAGTTTTCTTTTTTACTTGTAAGTTATATAACTTACGTGTGATGGGTAGAAGGAACTTGAATGCAGCTAACGTTAGTCTCCGTTGACATTTGCAGTCATTATACTACAGTAATTTAGGAGTAATTAGAAGACTAGTGTGACACCTATAGTTTATTCTTTGTTCTTTCCCTGATAGAATGAAGACAGTTCTCCAATTGACACAGGCGTCTAGCAGAGTAACGTTAACCACGGTGTATTTCATTGCATGAACTAAGAACATGATTCACCAATATTTGACAAGCAGAAAGTGCCACAGAATTTTTTTTAACTTTATTATGAACCGTTCACCTGTTGTAGTTTAGTGATTGAAAATGAATACAACACAATTTGCTAAATTTTCCTTCTGGAGGAATAAGGGTTCTTATACTTGTATGAGGTAGGCCTAGTTCGTGTCCAGATACTATTTTAGGGCAACTGTACCCACCCACAACACAATCATTTAATTACATTTTGCTAAAGTTTAGTATTTGTTGTATTGCATAACATAATATTGTTATGTTTTGTTAGTTTGTTTTTTTACATTTTAATGGGTTTCTTTTGTTTAGCCTATTAACTTTTCGTTTCAGATTTGTGTTGTGGGTTTAAACTTTTTGAACAGTACTGTGCAAAAGTCTTTGACACATTAGTATTTTCACCCCAAAAAATGGTTTTAAGCCAGTTATTATATATAAATATTTTGCTGTAGTGTGTCAGTTTACCTTTCCAAACATTCATTTAGCTATTAATTGTAATAATCCAGTCAGATTTTTGTACGGTCTGATCCACACAGAGATCTGATCTCGCCATCATCGAGTCTGTCTGTGATTACATGAAGAAACAGAAAAAACTGAGACAGACTAAATTCAGAAGAACTGCAGCAACATCTCCAAGACGCTTGAAGAAACAGATGTAAAAAGCTACCTGAAAAACTATGTGCAAGTGTACCCGGACAAAAGCTGTTTTAAATGCTAAGAGTGGTCACACCAAAAATACTGATTTTATTTAGTTAATAGAAGTTAATAGATAAATAAAATCCATTTATGACATTATTTTTGAAAGCATCCTCACTTTACAACATTTTTACACAAGTGCCTAAAACTTTGCATAGTACTGTAGTTTGCAGGAAGGTTTCTTCAAGCATCTTGGAGACGTTGCTGCAGTTCTTCTGGATTTAGTCTGTCTCAGTTTTTTCGGTTTCTTCATGCAATCTCACTGGATTATTACAATTAATGGCAAAATAAATGTTTAGAAATGTAAACTGATATTTTCTATTGACACTATTGCAAAATATATAAATAACTGGCTTAAAACCATTTTTGGAGGGTGAAAATACTAATGTGCCTAAGACTTTGCACAGTACTGTTTTATGTATGTGTATATATATATATATATATATATATATATATATGTATATGTATGTGTTTAGTTTAATTTATTGATTTATAAAGCACATTTAAAAACAACAGATATTGAAACTTAAGTGATGTACAAGAAATATAAAACACAATTAAAACATGAATAATTTAAACATATGTATATATTTATGTGTGTATGTGTATATATATATATATATATATATATATATATATATATCACGTCACTGAACTGCTTGAATTAGTGTTTGATAAAATCCTGTTCTTAATTGCACAAATCAGCAGGAAGAACTCCTGAGCAAGCCCTCATCAGCAACGTAAACACACTCCCTCTCAGTTATCACAACATGCAACACAAATAAAACACTGATTAAAGATATTTTAGATGTGCCTAGAGCTGCCTCTTTTTAAAGAACTGGCCCTTTTCATCCTCCTCTTTCTCAGGTATAGAGGAGCTGTGCTCTAAAAGAGAAGATCTAAACCGGCTGATCCAACAGGAGGAAGCAGAGAAAACTCGTCTTCAGCATGACATCCGTGTGCTGACAGAGAAGCTGAGTCGCGTGAACGAGAGCCTGGCACGCCGTCTCAATGCCCGCGCTGACTTTGACCGCACCATCGCAGAGACGGAGGCTGCCTACATGAAGGTAAGGACATAATCAACCTGTTTAATATATCATGTTGTTTTCATGAAGAGTGACCAGAAAAAGAAAAAAGAACTAGCTTTATTAGTGTTTGCACAGGTGAGACCTTCACTGTGTCCCTTTTTTTTCTTCTTTTTTTTTGTCGACCAATGTTTTTGCCAAGCCCAGTGCCAATATCTTAAATGAAACTTAAACAACATTTATAAAAATAATGAAGTGAATTACTTGATGACAAGACTAATTTTGTTAGTTGGCCTAGCAAAATTATTAGCTGATATTTCAAAAGGGTCAGATGTTAGCTGATAAATATTGTATTGTGTTTTCATCATGAATCTTTTGTTTATTAGTCAACCACTGAAAGTGTTTTTTCCTCCAATTTGCAGTGCTAATGTTAATATCTGATATCTAGCAGGATGGCCGATAAAAATTGTCTTGTACTTTATTATATATATATATATATATATATATATATATATATATATATATATATATATATATTATTGTTTTTAGCATATATATGGCAAATGGAATGGAACAAATACATATATAACAAACTAGGAGGTGAATCCAGTACTAAGGCAAGGAGCTACTTATTATTATTTTGTAAATAGATATGACCAGGTTATATATATACGAGATGTTGAATTGGACATTCAAGACTCACTTATTCATACTTCTTGAAAGGGGAAGAGAAACCGGTTTGTGATTTGTGTAAGAATTTCTTTAGTGTAAAACATATTTTAATAGAATGCCCATTTTAAAAATAAAAAAAATTAGAATACGTTTCTTTATTCAGAAAATATATGAATGGACATTTTTAAAAGGTTTCTCCTGGAATAATTTTTTAATTTCTATCATATATTAAATTGTAAGATTTGATGTAAAGACAAAGTTGTTAGATTATTGTAAACAATGTATTGAAGTGATATTGTTGTAATCATAACTGTTTTAAAATTGAAATACTGTTGATTGAATATAGCCATTGCTGCTATGGTGTTTTATCATAAATAAATATATATGGTTTAAAAGTTTGGGTCAGTAAGATAAAAAGGGGAAAAAAAGGAATTAATACTGTACATTTATGCATTTAATTAATGAAAAGTGACAGAAAACATTTGATTTGTTATCAAATCTATTTCAAACTTTATATTCATCAGAGAATAAAAAAAATACAATAAGCAATATGCAAGAATGTGAAATTTTAACACTGATCATGCTGAAATGTTTTTTTAGCTGTACACATTTTTAAATAATGATGCTAGTGTGTGGACAGCCACCACATTTCAAATTAATTAATCTGAATGATACAACTGAGCCAACCAAAAAAGTAGGGCAACATGCAGAGGTTAGTTAGTTACACAAAGAAAATGTGTTTTTATGGTTTGAACAAATCCCTTGTCTGTCTTTCTCAGATTCTTGAAAGCTCTCAGACACTGTTGAGCGTTTTGAAGAAGGAAACTGGGAATCTGACCAAAGCCACTGAACCAAGAAGCAGCAAAGATCATTGATAAATACTGAATTTTTCATTTGTCTATATTCCATTCATCTCCACTCTCTTCTTTCATCTTTACCAGCAACATTTACCACGCAACATCAGAGTGTAACTTCTCATTCTTATCAGGAAGCTGTGTATGTAAAGTGTATAGATTTGTAATAATGTTTTGATATATTATTAGTGTTTAATTTAATGCCTTTATTTAAATTTAATGTTTTAATAAATCAAATTAACAAGTTATCTGTTTGATGTTATTTAAAGGGCTATAAAGGGAATTTCTGTTTGTAAATAAATAACATCTCAAGACAAAGTGTGAAAACTCCACAACCTTCATCTGTTTATTGAATATTTCCTTGTGTTTGACATTTTTTCCCTCTGAGTTCATCAAAACCAAATTGTACATTTAATATTCTCTTGATGCAGAAAACAGAAAGAATGAGAAAAGGTTTTGACTAGTACATTTGACAAAAAGTACATTAACCACCAGAGCAATGAGCAGCTTGATTGGAGTTACAGTAACTAATGAAACAGTTGCATTACATTTTGTAAGACACAAAAGGAATATTTCCCAACCCTCTAACTATCTAATATGCATTCCTCAAGAATATTTTGTTTGCTATAGCATCTGGAGGATCTACTGACTGGGATGGTAAGCAAGTGCTAAAGTGACTTACTGCAGAACTAGAATGTAAGATTTGGTTGAATTCTAACACTTGGTGAAATTTCAATTTCAAGTTTATTTACTTTATTTCAAGTTTTTTCTTAAATAAAAATTGTCTTTAATTATAATGTATGAAAAATCATGGGTTCAAATTTTTGTTCAGACAGGCAGCAAAAATCAGATTTATTTTTTTCTAATACACTACCATTCAAAAGTCTGAGGTCAATAATATTTTTTTTAAAGCCTCATGCTCACCAAGGCTGCATTTATTAAATTAAAAATACAGGGGAAAAAACTGATATTATATATATATTATTGCAACTTAAAATAATTGTTTTCTGTTTTAACATATTTTAAAGTGTAATTTATTCCTGTGATGGCAAAGCTAAATTTTCAGCAGCAATTATTACAGTCCCCACTGTCAAGTGATCTTTCAGAAATCATTCTAATATGCTGATTTGATGCTCAAGTAACATTTCTACTTTTCAATGTTAAAACAGTTGTGCTGTTTAATATTTTTGTGGAAACCGTGATACTTTTTTTCAGGATTTTTTGATGAATAGAAAGTTCAAAAGAGCTGCATTTATTTGAAATTATTATTTTTTAAACAATGTAAAAGTCTTTACTGTCACTTTCTGATCAATTTAATGCATTTTTGCCTGAATAAAAGTTTTAAATTCTTTCAAAAATCGTATTGTCCGCAGAACGTTTGAAGGGTAGTATGTTTAGTTTGTAGTCAATGTTATGTTCCCAGTGAGCACAGATTACAATTTTTATTAAATAAATTATAATATGAAAGTGATTTTGGATTCCTTAAAGGCATTATTCCAACCAACTCTCAAAACTTAACTGCATCAGGTGCAAAATAAAGCAAAAACAAAGACAGTGCAAATGAATGAATACAAAAGCATAGGACTAAGATGCATGTATGCTGTCTTGTCAACACTCATGTTATTTTGTACATGATGTCAAATTATCAAAATAATTATCCTGAAACACCTCAGTGCTATTGTTTGCCCCTTTGACTAAAAATATGAAAAAGTGGTAAAAGAGTCAAATAAATTATGAAAACTTTATCCTGGAGTGTACAAACTATACATCAATACTGGTTGGAAAGGCTGAGGAGACAAGTGAGCTGATACACCGAAGCCATTTAACAGACATGACACACTCAAGTCAGTTGGCATTGTGTGTCTTCATGTAGTCTTCATGTTTTGGTCACAAATGCTTACAGTGTGTCCAATCAAAAATCCACAAAATAATGTTTCCTAACTTCATGACTAAAACTGACCGCTCCCATTTGTACTGCAAGAATGTCCAGTTCAGAACACATAAGGATATAAAATTCAGCATGATTATTGATAAAACTGATGTACCAGTTAGTAACACTGTCCTTAAAATGGCATACTAAAACAATCTCAGATTATAAATCTAAAAAAACCTGCCAAGAACATTTCCAGGTCATATTTCATCCCAAAAATAGATACAATCTATTTTGCTTAAACAGTATTTTAAGGATTATTAGGAGGCAAATAATTAGGTACATCCAGTCCCACCGAAATTGTCGTTACCGTAACGTGAACATTTAATAATGCAATAACAAAAAAAATCTATTATATATAGGAGTGTTTTTTGTTTTTTTACTATAATGCAGTAAGAATACCAGATTATGAATAATGGGGAAAACAACGCACAAGTATTACGGTAATAAGAATTTCGGAGGAAAACATGCTTAAATGTCATGGAAATAACGTCAGAATGATGGTCCTAAAAACAAATCTAACCTGGGCATGTCTTCACAGGATTGATTTGAATTTATAATTGCATTTGTGATCCAAATCATGACCAAGTATTTTTAGGTATATTTGTGTAATCAATCAATTATTTTACCATTAAAAAGCAAAACAGAATGAATTTGATTAACCAGCTCACTCAATTCAGCAATTAAGAGCTGATCTTAAAAAAAAAAAAAAAGCAGATCTAGAATCACTAAGTCAACACTTACATGTTGTTAGTATTTCAGCTGTATAGTATATCGGTCTGTGCATTAGAAATGTCTACCTTGAAACAGACATACAAAAGGAAACATGAAACTAAAGTGGACGAATTCTATGGTTTGGGAGTCGATACAGACCTACACATGCACATACAAAAACATCACATAGAACAAGGATTGTGGCACCCTTTCACCAATCATACATAAACAAGTCACTTATTTCATTTTTTGTTGCTTCACCCTCTTTTTGTCCTTTTTCTGGAGTCCTGTTACACACACTCAAATTTCCTTCGCTATTTAAAGGACAAGTCTTTCATCTTTCACTCTTTTAGAAATTTGGTCACTTTCATGAGGTGAGAGTATTACATACGTAGAGCAAGTACGTGATGGAAGAGTGAAATTCAAGAGCGGAATGGCTATTTAAGCCATTTTCCACATTAACACAGTCCATCACGATCACAATCGGTGGCAACAGGAGGTCAGATGTGTGTGACACATCCGCTACGTGGATCAGCGGTGAGGAAAACCCTGCTGTTGACGCTGATGGCGTACGGCCACGGAATACGAAATGTACGTTAACGTGCTGGTTGCTACTGGTCCCCATTGTTCTGGAAGTTTTTTCTTTGCATCCAGGCTGGTGCTGGCAGGCAGTGGTTGGTCCCGTATCTTCCCGACGTCTGGAAGGTTTAGAAGTAGAGAGCTGGTTCACTGCTGAAGTCTGACAGAGAGGAGCTATCAGCAGGTGTCAGCTGGTGAACAAGAACAAAAAAGTGAATCAATAGGTTTAATTCCATGGTTGTCATTTATTATAGGTGAAAACATTTGCTCTGACAATGATTTGATTATGGTTGTTGACTAAATTAACTTTTGTTCAGAATTTGGTTCTGTACAGGTCAATTTACACTTTTTCTGTCACTCAGGGGTGTGTTTCATATTAAACATATTTCAGGATTCTTTGACGAATATTTTCAAAAGAACAGCATTTATGTGAAACAGAAATCTATAGTAACATTATAAATGTCTTTACTGTTACTTTATTGGTACTGGTAAAGTTCTAGTACTGTACTTTATTGGTTATCGGCAATAATTCTTAACATATATAATGTTTAATTCTACAGTATACATATATAGAATTATATACAGTATATACACAATTTTTCTGCAAAAAAAGGAATATATTATTTATATACATATATTGGCAATATTACTACAATTTAAAAAACCTGTTTTCCATTTTAATATATTTAAAAATGGCATTGATTCCTGTGATGCTAAAGCTGAATTTTCAGTAGTCATTATATCATTCGTCAGTGTCAAATAATCCTTCAGGAATCATTCTGTTTTTTTTATTGTTTTTTTTTAAGGGGTGGTAAAATGAAATTTTCACAAGATGTAAAATAAATCTCTGATGTCCCCAGAGTGTGTGTGTGTGAAGTTTTAGAACAAAATACCCCACAGATATTTTTATATAGCATGTTAAAGTTGTCGCTTTTTGAGGGTTTGAAAAAACGCACCGTTTTGTGCCTGGCCCTTTAAATGCAAATGAGCTGCCTCAGAGGGCGTGGTTCAAGAGCTCTTGTGTTAGCAGCTGCGATTACCTCACGTGGACACACTAAAATGACATAAACTGTTCTGCCTTTAATGTTAAAACGGAGTCAGACAAAGATGGAGAGACTCAAGAAGTGAAAACAGGGTTACATGAATGGTTAGTTGATTAATTTATGTTGCTGATGTGGAGTTAACTATCTTCAATTAGGATATTCTGTCATGTTATTCTATAAATCGCTCGTATTTAAACTGTTGTGAGATGCACACAGAGTGACTTTCTATTGCATGTGAAAAGAAGGATGCTAAAGTTTGAGCTGACTCACAAATACACTCTTATACAACAACTTTTCCTCTTCTCAACATGGACTGCGTGTCCCGGGGGCAGGGTATATGTACATTTTAGGGTTGCTGATGTCACTAAACCCGGGAGGAATGTTGTGTAGTCCCTACCAGCCGTTTGTTGTAGTCCTTTTCTTTAAAAGAAAATATCTCCCTTTGCTTTGAACTTTGAGCGTTGTAACTTTGCAGATGTTGTTTAAGCTCAAACAGCAACATTTCACACTAGCTTAAGTTAGAAAAGTGAAATCATACTTTACCACCCCTTTAAGTTTCATATTAAACATATTTGCTTATTTTCGTCGAAACCCTGATGCTTTTTTCAAGATACCTTGAATAACAGAAAGTTAAAAAATAACAGCATTTATGTGAAACAGAAATCAATTGTAACATTATAAATGTCTTTACTGTCACTTTTGATTAATGTAATGCATCATTGCTGAATAAAAGTATACTTTTTTTTTTAATTACCCCAAGCTGTTGAATGGTAGTGTGTTTCATGTTTGCAGTTGTGTTTAAATGTTTCTATAGTTATCTCTGTAACCTATTGTGAACTTGAGACACTGCTGTATTCCATGAACACAGAACAATAATTTATGAGTTGAATTAATGCAGTTGTCATTACCATAGAGGACACAGCAAATTGAGGGAGTGCTATTTTTACTTGGGCCCATGATAAACAACCCAGAACGCCCAAGCAACTAGCAAGCAATGCCAAATAGACAAATAGTACACCTCGTTTTACATGAACAGGGACCAGTCACATTTTCTACTCATTTTACACTGCATATATTCTTTTTTTGATTTGTTTACCATGACCCCCTCTGTACTCTGTGAAGTGTCTTCCTCCCGCCGAGCCGACTCATCGAGCTTGTGTTCTTGCCAGGCGTTAAACTCCACTGAGTGTTTGGGTGTGTAACTGGACAAATCTGAGGACACGAGAAGAAAGATATTAATCAATGTCAATACAGACTGAAGAATCATCACAGAAACTATACTTCATCTTAAAATATTTTAAACATATAATTGCAATTATGTAAATGTTTATATTATAACATTTTTATATACACCTTCCCTTGTACCTTTACATTCAGTGCCCTCCACAATTATTGGCACCCCTGTTTAAGATGTGGTCGAGGACTTCTAAAAATTCTCCTTTTTTTTAAACAACATAGAACACAAATGCAAAAAAGAGAAAAATCCAACCTTTTATTAAAGTACATTACTTTTGTGGTAAAAATAAAATTCACATATTTAGAAAAAAAAAAACTTGAAATGTTTCCCACAATTATTGGCACCCCTGATGTTAATACTTTGTACAACCCCCTTTTGCCAACAAGACAGCACTTAATCTCCTCCTATAACATTTCACAAGATTGGAGAACACAGAGAGAGGGATATTTGACCATTCTTCTTTGCACAATCTTTCTAGATCATCCAGTGTCCTGGGTCCTCTCTTATGCACTCTCCTGTTTAGCTCGCCCCACAGGTTTTCGATTGGGTTGAGGTCTGAGGACTGAGATGGCCATGGGAGGACCTTGAGTTTGTGACTGCTGAACCATTTTTGTGTAGATTTTGCCACATGTTTTGGATCATTATTCTGCTGAAAGACCAAATGACGACCTATCTTCAGCTTTCTGGCAGAGGCCATCAGGTTTTTATTTAAAATGTCCTGGTAGTTCAAAGCGTTCATAATGCCATGCACCCTAACAAGGTTCCCAGAGCCTTTGGAAGAGAAACAGGCCCACAGCATCACAGATCCTCCACCATACTTCACGGTGGGCATGAGGTGCTTTTCGGCATACTCATCTTTTGTTTTACGCCAGACCCACGTAGAGTGTTTGTTGCCAAAAAGCTCAATCTCATTTGACCGAAGCACACAATCCTAGTTGAAGTCCCAGTGCCGCTTAGCAAACTCCAGGCGTTTACATTTGTGAGTGTTAGTGAGAAAAGGCTCTTTCCTTGCATGCCTCCCAAACAGCTTGTTGGCATGTAGAGAGAGTCTGATGGTTGTTTTGGAGACTTTTTGACTCCAAGATGCCACTCTTTGATGCAATTCTGTGACAGTGAGCTTAGGACTTTTTTTTACTTCTCTTACCATCCTCCTCACTGTGAGTTGTGGCAAGATAAACTTGGGACCTCTTCCAGCCTTGTTTGTCACTGTTCCAGTTGTTTTAAACTTCTTAATGATTCCTCTGACTGTAGATATGGCCAAGTTAAGGCGAGTGGCTATTTTCTTGTAGCCATTGCCTGACTTATGAAGGTCGACACACATTTGCCTTACTTGAATGGTGTGTTCTCTTGTCTTTGCCATGTTGACAAATGGGTAAGAGCATAGATATCATATAGAGACTAGATGCCCTATTGGCCGCTGTGGCACAAGAAATGCGGCCGCCATCTTAAACCGGTCATACTCCTATTTGCGTTGCATAGCAGCAGTAGATGCCAGAGCACTGTGCAGCATATTCCTGCTCAAATCGGCGTACCATCACTCAGGGATTACTATTCACAAGTAAGATTTAACATTTAACATTACCGTACTATTGGTTGTATTTTGTGAACAAAATATTTAATGTGTCCTGTATCGTAGCTTCGTGTATGACCTTTGCAGCAAAAAACCCCGCATGAAAATCAGTTCGGTATTCAGTGAGATATGATTAATCAAATGCGCTGGCAGCTCCTTGCACCTGCCAATCACATTACACTGAGCGGAGCGGGTAACCGGTTTAAGATGGCGGCCCCACGGCTCGTCCGAGCCAATAGGCAGTAGCGGTCAATAGGGCGTCTATCTATATGATGTCTATGGGTAAGAGAATTAGGCCTCTGTGTCACGTCATATTTATACCCCAGGGAAACAGGAAGTCATGAATTACTAATTGAAAGTTCCTAGATACCCTGACCAACTTTAGCAACTACAGAAAAATATATTAAAAAAAATTTTGTTTCAATTTTTCAGCGGGATTTTTAGGGGTGCCAATAATCGTGGGACACATGATTTCAAGGGGTTTTTTTTCTAAATGTGTGATTTTTTTTTACCAACAAAGTGATGTACTTAAAAGGTTGGATTTTTCTCTTTTTTTGCATTTGTGTTCTATGTTGTTTAAAAAAAAAGGAGAATTTTTAGAAGTCCTCGACCACATCTTAAACAGGGGTGCCAATAATTGTGGAGGGCACTGTATATGTTGACTTCTTAAATATAAAAATTTGTTCTTATTTGTTTCTGCAAAATGTCCTTGTCAATTACCCAAATGCAATAAATGCAACAACTTATTACTGACCAGCAGGTGTCAACACTCTTCAAATGTAGAGCCATATATCTTTATTGTAACAATGAAGGTGATTTGTTCTAAACACTGAGAGATCAGCCCGACAAATCATCCTTACCTCATTCATTTCAACAAGCATCTCTACAATACTGAACATGAATCATTATTTTATATCTACTATGGATTCATCAAACTGACCCCACTTCCTGTAAGACCACAAGATGCATGTCCCAATTTGCATCCTATTTATCATTCCAAGAATTGCATCCCAAAAGATATATAGGACAAAACGTGTGAATAAAAATAGGATGTGAACCGAATCCATTTCCTGTTCACCTCATCCATGGTTTCTGTACCTTCCTCTCATTCTATTCCTTTCCTGTCATTCTTCTCATCTTACTAACCCGTGGTGTTGTTGGAGTGAGTGGGTGAGCTGGTGTAGCTGGCACGAGGAATGCTTATCCTCCCTGCAATGATCCCTCCATCATCTTCTCCTCTTTTTTCCTCTCCTTCCTCCTCTTCCTCTCCACTCTCCCACGCGCTGTTCTCGGACGGGTATTCAAATGTACTCTGTAGGCTGGACTCATTGAAGGATATTTTTAACTGTAGAGGAGACAGAGGACAGTTTGTTAGGTTTCAGACCTGCACGCAATCTGCAAATGCAAAACTTCAAATAATGCTGTGAAGATTTCCACAAGAGTTTGAACGGATCCTGAAGAAAATGTCCAGCATATCTTTGAACTCTTTCGATACTAAGTAGGACTAAGACTTAGATACTAAGACAAAGTGTGACGACTTTGAATAAGGTAAAATATTTGAAATGCAATAATGAAACCTAAAATTACTTTATTACTTTTAATGAAGTATGAGGTGTGTCCAAACTTGTATATGGCTCTATGGCAGGTCATGACCAAAACAAATATTTGTTTAGCAAAACTTTACCAGGCCTGTGCACCTGATGTATTTACAGTGATGTGAATAAGTTAGGACACCCATGCTAAAGTTGCCTAAAAAGAGGAATAAAAAATAATCTTTTGGAAATTGATCTTAATGCCTTAATTAGAAAAATGAGGAAAAATCCAATCTTTAAGGACACCAATTTTCTTTGTGAATGAATAATGTATCATAAATAAATAAATGTTCTTCCTTAAAATACAGGGTGCATAAGTCAGGACACCCCTATGTTAAATTCCCATAGAGCCAGCCAGATTTGTATTTTTAAAGGCCAGTTATTTCATGGATCCAGGATAATATGCATCCTGATTAAGTTCCCATGGCCTTTGGAATTAAAATATCCCCACATCATCACATTCCCTTCACCACACCTAGAGATTGGCATGGGGTACTTTCCATAAGATCATCTTTCAATGCAAATCAAACTAGCTATTAGGCTAACTGAAATAAAACCATGCCAATCTCTAGATATGGTGAAGGGTGTGTGATGATGTGGGGCTTTTTTAATTATAAAGGCCAAGGGAACTTTATCAGAATGCATATTATCCTGGATCCATGAAATAACTGGCCTTAAAAAATAAAAATCTGCCTGGCTCTATGGGAATTTAACATAGGGGTGTCCTGACTTATGCACCCTGTATTTTAAGGAAGAACATTTATTTATTTATGATACATTATTCATTCACAAAGAAAATTGGTGTCTTTAAAGGTTGGATTTATCCTCATTTTTTTAATTAAAGTATTAAGATCAATTTCCAAAAGATGATTTTTTATTCCTCTTTTTAGGCAACTTTAGCATGGGTGTCCTAACTTATTCACATCACTGTATATACATGGATCTATGGAAACAAATGGAGGCATTTTTTTGACTATGCACATAATGCAAACGAAAGGGAAATTGTGGGTCAAAAATTAAGCATTAACAGAGAACATAGTTTCCTTATTGCTTATTTGTTACTCCTTATTATCATTTATTTAAGCTTGTCTGATAATCTAAGTCAGTCATGGTCATAAATGTTGACACACAAATCGATTGGGAAACTAAAATTAACTAAGAGCACCTTTTTGGAAGTGGTGTGACGGTACCGTATCATAGTTCTTTCAAATAAAACGTAGCATTGAATGATTACCATATCATTCACATTCATTATTATTACTGGACTCACTTTATAAGTGTCTTTAACTGTCTATTACTATTAACATTTAAATTAATAATTTAATAGAATTGCACTTATTCTGTACATGCATGTTTTTACATTGTACTTGTATTTAATACCGTCATGTAATTACAGCTGTAATTCATTTCTGTAGTTACTTCAGTAATTACACTGTTGACCTTACCCATAGCCCTTAACCCGCACTTAAAACTAAACATAAGAAATGTATCCCTGGGCTTTATCCATATCCTACCTCAATAGCTGGAAAGTGGTCTGCAATATAGCATGAACACAAGAACGTCATACAGACTTAAGGACTGGCTTCTTTAAAAAACTATCCCCTTGAAACCACCAAGAACACCCTAGCACTCACATATTAACGTATTCAGGACTCCAAAGCAACACTTTGGCAACCACTCACAACACCTTAACATTACGTTAATCTTATTAAGGACTAATCAGACGAATAAATACTGTCAACGTGAAGGGCCCCTAGAAGATATTATACCCATAGTATGTATGTACTGTCCAAAGCACCCTAGTGAGAGTCACCTGGTCAACATCTGTGCCCTGGCCCTTGTGTATCAGCACTGTCCTAAATCTACTCTAATCTCAATCACATGTCCTTGCTCGACTACATGTAAGCAAGCTTATTTTACAAAGGATGTGAACATGGCCTTACATGGCACGCCCTCAAGACGACCGGACAAAGGCTGCACATAATTGGGTGATGTTTATTTGGTGTAATAAACATAACCTTATATACCCTCTTATACACCATTATCATGATTACACACGTGTGCGTGCATGCGTGTGTGCGTGTGTGTGGGGGCAAAAGTTTCGAAACTACCATTTTTAATGTTTTTGAAAGAAGTCTCTTTTATAATTTAAATGGTCTTCTATTTTACAATACTTTAAAATCTAATTTATTCCTGATCAAAGCTGAATTTACATCAGCCATTACTCCAGTCTTCAGTGTCACATTATCTTTCAGAAATCATTCTTATATGATGATTTGATACTCAGTTATTATCAATGTTGGAAACATTTATGCTGCTTAATATTTTTTGGAACCTGCTGTGATACTTTTTTCAGGATTCATCGATAAATAAAAAGAACAGCATTTATACAAAATAGAAATCTTTACTAAAAATACAAATCTTTAATATCACTTTTTATCAATTTAACATATCCGTGCTAATAAATGTATTAGTTTCTTTCAAAAAAAGAAGAAAAAAAATACTGACCCCAAACTTTTGAATTGTGTATGTTTTAAATAAATGCTGTTCTTTTTTCTTTTCTATTCTACTTTTTATTCATCAAAGAATCCTGAAAAAATGTCTCCCTGGTAATAAAAAAAACCTGTGAACCTAAAACCTCTTTCAGAGGTGCTGTACAAACTTTGCTCTCTTTTGGTAACTTAGTGTTGCCATATTTATTGTGGTTACATAACAGTGGACATGGGTGGGTAGACTGGGTGTGTCGTCAAATCTGTCACTCTTTTTATAAATAAAAAAAGATACAAACATGATACCTTAAGGATTAACTCATGGCAATATACATGCTGTGCTTCCTGAAATAAAAGACATTCAGCACCTTCAGATAGTATCCACCCTCCTTTCATCTTTTTTTTCTGCTAAATCTCTAATAACACAAATCATTTATGAATCTACACACTCACTTTATTAGGTACACCTGTTCAACAGCTCGTTAATGCAAATATCTAATCACATGGCAGCAACTATGTGATAGTTGTAAATGCACTAACACAGTGCATTTAGGCATTTAGACATGGTCAAGATCATCGGCTGAAGTTTAAACCGAGCATCAGAATGGGGAAGAAAGGTGATTTAAAGCTGCAGTAGGGAGTTTTGCGAAAAAGTTGACTTGTTGAAAAGTTGAAATTTGAACAAGAACAACTTACAGGTCCCACCCCCTTGCTCTCTGCTGCGCTACAGTCCTCCCTCCACAGCTCCTCCCCCACAGCGGAGCCTGCCGTGAATACGCAGGCTAGTAAGCAGGGCCACCGATGACGGCGGATAAACAGTTATGGAACATTCACTAATAGGGACGAAACATCAACAATATGCTTTACATTGACTATGGCCTGCCCATACTTTGACTACAAACTTGGTCCTCAAATCATTATGTATTTTGCAATAAATGTAACTTTATAATAGAGGTGGGCATAGATTAATATTTTTAATCTAGATTAATCTCACTGGAATCTTGGAATTAATCTAGATTAATCTAGATTAAAATGGCTCATTTGAATTCTGCCGAAGGCATTCAGAATATGTGTCCTACCCAAATAATGACTAAAAGTATGTCTTTGAGAATAGTTCGCCTCGCGTAGGGATGTGAATTTCTGCCAAAAATGCCATTCGACAATAGAGGAGCAAAAGTCGAATTTCGTTAAAAAAATAATAAAATAAAATAAATAAATAAAACGCACAATTACAATGACAGAAATGGAGGCCAATTTCATCTTTAGCGATTTGTCATCAAACAAACTGTTTATTAATTGAACAAGTAACATGTTTTCGTCGTTTTTTTTTAACATAGTAGGCTAATTGGAAGAAGAAAAAAACAATAAGCACGACGTAGCTACAGTCCGTTTTTGCATCGCCAAACCAGATGCTCGTTAGATCAAAAAATAATGTCATAATGATTTTATGTGAACCTGCCTTTACCGGCAATAGCCTCCTCCTTTTTATACAAATTAGTTTCAATCAATGTAAACTATTCGTGTGACTATGCCCCTGCGCAATACACACACATTACCGCGGGATGGCGGATGTTCATTTCATAAACTGTACACAGCGGTAGCTTAAACCTGTTAACCTTTGCCAGTGCACCGACGCTATAAAGCGTTTTTTTTTTTGTAGCCTATAAATTAATGTATATGTCCAACGGATAATGTCATACTTTTTAGTAGTGCTATCGTGGCGTAATAATCTGTTTGGTTGTAAAATGTATTACCTGAATGAAATGAAATCGAATGTATCGTCCTGTGGAATCATTCACAGACAGCTTACGAAGATGTTCAACTAATAAAGATCTTCATCGCTGGCAAAAATATGATGCATTTGCAGATTTGCTTTCACTAGACTAAACTGTAGCTCTTGATGTTCTTAAATCTTCCTGTTACGACTCCGAGTCGAGTGTGATTGAACGCGCTTCAGTGATTCAGTGCATGAGGAACTGAACAGAACTGATTCGCGAACCGATTTAGACAGAACTGCCAACTTGTTTGATGAAGTCTTTAAACAGAATCGACCCAAAAGAGTGATTAATTTGTAAATTGAGCATCGCTCATGCCCATAAAAAAGATACAGCGCGCTTGGAATAAACATATTTAACATGTAAAGTAACGAGAGGAACGTCGCCCAACGTAACATGTAAAAGTATACACCTTGTGTCCCTGACAGGAAAATACCCTGCTGCGCGATTTGCGCGAAAATATAACGATATTCGAACAAGCTATTTTATGATCCCAACCCAACTTTGAGAATAGATTAACGGATTACAGTATGCAAGTAAATATTCTAGCGATATGTAATACTAGATAAGGTTTGCTAGTACATTATTTCAGCCAGTGAATTAGCAGGTTTCAATTGTTGCTTAGCACAGTTCGTGACATTTTATCTACATGTTATGCGGCTAGAGTTTTGACACCGAGTCAATGGGCTCTGTCTAATTCTTTCTTTTTCGCTTGTTTATCGTCATCTGTCTCTTTCCTTTTACCTCTTTGTTTTATGAGGAGGTGCCACTCGAGAAATTGGCAGTTTAGGTTGTTTCTCCGCCATTAGCACAGCTGCAGCACACCGGCAATCTTGAGTTTGTGAGGGGTGATCAGCGCGTACACGAGCGTGATTGACACTGCTAAGACATTCCTCCTGGCTCTGATTGGTTGTTTCTGACCGGGAGCGGTGTATTTCTACAAATGGCAATAGGACCACTGGGAGGAGCCAGAGGAGCTTGATTTTTTCCACAGATTATCTGTCTCATATTCTACTGTCAGGACATAATGACAGTTTTAACAAATAGGTAAAAAATATATTTTTTTACAAAAGTTACCTACAGCAGCTTTAAGTGACTTCGAACGTGGCATGGTTGTTAGTGTCAGACAGGCTGGTCTGAGTATTTCAGAAACTGGTGATCTACTGGCATTTTCACACACAACCATCTCTAAGGTTTAAAGATAATGGTCAGAAAAAATAGTAAATATCCAGTGAGTGGCAGTTCAGTGGCTGAAAATGCCATGTTTAACTGCAGAAGAGCATATCTGAACACACAATGGGCTACAGCAGCAAGAAGACACACTGAGTGCCATTCATGTCTGCTAAGAACAGGAAACTGAAGCTACAGTATAATTCACACAGGCTCACTGAAATTGGACAATAGAACATTGTTAAAATGTTGCCTGGTGTAATGACAAGTCTTGATTTTTACTGAGACATTCAGATGGTAAGGTCAGAATTTGGCGTAAACAACATGAAAGCATGGATCCATCCTGCCTTGTATCAACAGTTCAGTCTGCTGCTGGTGCTGTAATGGTGTGAGGGATATTTTCTTGGCACACTTTGGGACTCTTAGTACCAATTGAGCATAACTTATGCCACAGGCTATCGTTGCTGACCATATCCATCCCTTTATGACCACAGTGTACCATCTTCTGATTGCTACTTCCAGCAGGATAAAGTGCCATGTTAAAAAGCTCAAAGCATCTCAAACTGGTTTCTTGAACATGACAATGAGTTCACTACACTCATATGGCCTCTACAGTCACCAGATCTCAGTTCTATAGAATACCTGTGGGATGTGGTGGAGCAGGAAATTTGCATCATGGATGTGCAGCCAACAAATCTGCAGCAATTGTGTGATCCTATTATGTCAATAAGGACCAAAATCTCTGAGGAATGTTTTCAGCACCTTGTTGAATCTATACCATGAAGAATTAAGAATTAAGGCCGTGTGTGTGTGTGTGTTTGTTTGTGTGTGTGTGTGTGTGTGTGTGTGTGTGTGTGTGTGTGTGTGTGTGTGTGTGTGTGTGTGTGTGTGTGTGTGTGTGTGTGTGTGTGTGTGTGTGTGTGTGTGTGTGTGTGTGTGTGTGTGTGTGTTTTAAAAATTGTGTGTGTTCAAAAATTATGGGTTTGAGTTTTGCAAATTTAAGGTTTTGCCTAATCCTAAATGCAAATTTGTTCCAACTCCAAAGTAGATGCTGAATATGTGTGGACTACAATTTTCAGATCATACTACTGTTTCTCAATTAGAATTGGGTCTTGGTTTTCATAATACTAACTTTTTGCGATCCATTTTTTTCACAGCCTTTGCTTTGTGTTCTGGGACATTGTGCTGCTGGAAAATGAATCTCCACCCAAAATTAAAATCTCTGGCAGACTGAATCTAGTTTTCTTTACAGATTTGCCAATGTCCAAGTAAAAAAAAAAAAAAAAAACTCCAAAGCATGATGCTTCCACTACCATAGTTGACAGTAGGGTGTTGGGATGTATTTGTTTTGCACAAAGCATATGCAATAGTCATTCAGGTGAAATGGTTTTGGTTTGCCACATAGTGTGTTACATTCTCACGGGCATGAAATGTAGGCATTATCAAAACTAATGTCTTACTGTACGCCTACATAGCCTGAATCTGAAAGTGCTATCAATTGGGATGTCAAAACATCAAAAAAAATTTTGCACAGAACAACATCTTGAAATGCTGCCATGTCTTAAGACCTCATTATGTATGAAACAACATATTTGTTGTTTTTCAATTTAAAACTTCAAAATTTAAAATCCAATTTAAACTTTTTTTCATTTGATTTTGCAGCACATTAAATCGTCGAAACCTTGGATTTATTTCTTCGCTGAGCTTGTCTCAAGACATTCTGTGATTATCTTCTACAAAAGAAAATGATTATATGCTGCCTCAGAATTGGTCAAGACAAGATATCTTAGAGAAAACAGAAATAAGATTACTAGCTTTTGAAACTCTTTGTGTTTAGAGCATCTATGTGTTCTTAAAATGCAATGGGCAGCTCAAAGGTTTTGGAATAGATCAATTACATTAGATTTAAATATGTAAAAATTCAGCCTTAAAAATTAAACAACAATTGCGACCATAACCATTTTCCCACTCAACTACTGTAGTTTCTTTAACCTACTGCTTTGTGAGGCATGATTTACCCAAACTCTGAATAAGTCACTGGCAGTAACAAGCAAAGTTTCTGGTGTGGAGTTATTTAGTCATTCTTGGCTCATGCTGAAATATTTCCTGACTATTCAGCCAGCGTTAAAAAATATGAGCACAGCGTGATATGCTGGCAGTTTCAACCATTTCCCATCGCAATTCACCAGCACAAATATTTTAAAATATACTCTTTGGCGTGAGAGAAAAAGTCAAATTCCCTTCAAGCAGATCAATCATTATTTAGAAATATTTTCAGAGTGCTCATATAACACATTCTTGATGAAGAGATTGGAAGAATAAACACCATTGGAAAGGATTCTTCATATCCACTCCATTTTGCTCTCTACGCCTATTAAAGCTTGAATTATTGAGAAAGAGTTTTAAAGTGGTGTTTTTCAGACCTTAAACTCTTATTTTAGCACACATTCACACAAAAAGCAGAAGAGGGTGCAGCTCAAACAAACCTTTCAGCTGTGCTGGATTGCAGAAGAATAGGACACAGGAGAAGAGAGTTCAAACTCTTACTTCAGCAATAAACACAAAAAAAATTAAACACAAATGTGATGTTTAATTAAAGTCATTTTTGCTTATTATTGTGACTGTATTGGATCATCAAAGGTCGCCAGCAAAGACATTGGTTGATAAAGTGAGATTAAATACATAAAGCATATTTGTTTTATTTAACATATTTAATCATTACAGGTTTGCATAATATTCAGATTTTTTCTGAACTTTGCATTTCTCTATTTTAATTCATTTTGAGGAATACTGAATCTCTTTATGTCCAAGTGAGATGAGTAAATGCTTAACCCTAACTACAATAACCATCATATTTACACAGTGCACACAACGCTGATTTCTCTCAACATGGGGAAAATTGAGCTGTAGTCAATAAATAGGAAAACAAAGTAACCAGCATTACTTATTTTAAAAAGTACTTCAGATATTTTGTTGTAAATTTAAAAGCAACGTGTTCATTTACTCGTTACTTAATCTGATAACATAACTCAAGTTACTTGTAGGCTAATGCCTTACCCCAACACAGCTTGTTGAAATACATTAGTCACGTGTCAATATAGCAGCTTATCTCATCCTGAATGTCCGGATCATCACAGGGCTTTGTACATGTTAATGTGGATGAGTAGTCAAATATGTTTTTATACAAATAGAGATATTACAGTTTTTCTCAATTGCTAATACACAATTCATGAAACAATTCACCATTTTCAGACAAACACAATCTTGTAACTACAGTACACACCAATTTGTACAAACCTCAAAACTTCCACATCCAACACAAATATTTCAGTCAAAAACATTCTCAATCACCAATCAAATACCCAGACTATTTCCCTACCCAGTGGACACTAAGTGATATCAATTCATAACACTGTAACAGCAACCTCTTATTGGGAATCAGGAATGATTGGAACTTATTGGGAATCAGGAATGATCAAAAACTTTCTGTAAAAATTACTTTTCATTACACTACTGTAAAATAATCTTACAGTAGATGAAAAGCACTAGAAAAGAAAAGGTCAAATATTAAAGAATTGAATATGAACTTGGTAAACAATACAGTACTGTACAGTAAAAATAAATAAATAAATACATACATACATTCAGTGTCCTCTGCACCTTCTGGCAAATTTCATTACAGTATACTGTACTACAGCAGTTTCTTGGTCTTCTGACAAAAGACTTTCTCTACCTCCCTTAGGCAGTCATTTCTCAGTTCGGCGAAAGGAAGTACATAAAAACAAAAACTGGCCACAAATAAATTTGACAATCATGAGTTTGAGTCTATAGAACATGTGCTACAGGTTACTGTATACAGAATAATGAAAATTCCCTCATATAAAGTACTGTTTACTGATAGATCTAATCCTGGACTACTACAGCAAGTTCAGTCTGAGAGTCTCTGGTGGCCCGCTGTCTTCGGACTGGAATTATCACTGGATGTACTATCTCTGTGATTGTCTTTGCGTTGGTGATGAATATGTCAGCATATAGTCAAGTCAGCAGACAAATTGCAGAGGTCCCCGCAGCTAGTCTGGAGTGAGGCAGCCACATATTAGAGTCTTCATGGATGACCTCACGGTAACAACGTCGACAGTGCCCGGAGCCAGATGGATCCTCCAGGGGAGTTAGAGAAGCTTATATTGTGAGCGTGTAGGAATTTTAAACCTCAAAAATCCTGGTCTTGAAGAAAGGAAAGGTGATGGTGACTCTAGGTTAGGAGAAGACCTGATCCCGTCTATCACAGAAAAAACAGTGAGGAGTCTAGGAAAGGTCTTCAGATGCAGCCTGAAGTACACAGGCTCCATCAAGTCTACCAAGTCCGATCTGGAGAGGTGGCTGAGAACTGTGGACAAGTCTAGGCTCCCCGGGAAATTTAAGGCCTGGATCTAACAGCATAGAAACCTCCCTAGAATCCTCATGTCCCTACTCATCTATGAAGAACCTATGACGGTTGAAGGTTTTGAGTATAGAGTGAGCAGCCATCTATGTAAATGGTTGGGTGTGCCATGCAGCTTGAGCCGTGTTGGGTTCTATGGAAACAGCAACAAGCTCAGGCTCACATTCATCAGGAAGGAATTCATAGTTGCACAGGCACGAGAACATCCGCAGTATTCGGGGTCGAAGTATGCATGAGTCTGGAGCAATCATCGTCATGAGGACAGGGAGGAAGTGGAAGGCAGCTGAGGCAATCCAAAAGGCAGAAGCTGAACCACAAGGCTCTTACCTGGACTGTGTTGCAGCCCCGTTGCAGCACTGCCACCAAGAAGGAAAGGTTAGTGCAAGAATAGGTATGTGCTTCAGTGGAGGAAGAATGAGCAAGTAGGGTTGTAGCAATGAAGAAACAGGGTGCCTGGATGAAGTGGGAGCAGAAAATGGAGCGGAAGGTACACCTGACAGGATATGTGGAAATGGAACCCAGAGAGAATAAAGTTAGCCCAGCCTCCCTAGCCCTGCCAACTTGCTAGTTTGGGGCAAGGTAAAAACTCCAGCATGCCCCCTGTGTTCCAAGACAGACTCTCTTGAACAAATATTGAGCAGCTTCTCCCGGGTCCTGTGCTATGGGTGTTATCGCTTGAGACACGACCAAGTCCTCAAGACCATAGCTGAGGCAATCAGTAAGGGCATCAGCGAGAGCAGAAGCGCCAAGACTACAGACAGGATGATTGCATTCATCAAGGAGGGAGAGCAGCCTGTGAGGAAAAACAACCCTGTTTGCTTGTTCCAGCACACATCACCCAGTCCATGCTTAGACTGGACATCATCCTGGTCTCAGAGTCTACAAAACAGCTTATCCTACTGGAGCTAACTGTGCCTTGGGAATGGGTGGAAAACTAGATGCATGCCAGTGGAGGTGGGTTGCCAAGGATTTGCAGGTCATTCCCTCAGCAAGGCTTACGGAAAGCTGGGAAAAACTGATGTAAGCCAGAGAAGAGCCATCAGAAACACCACGAAGGCTGCAGAGGAGGCATCAAGATAGCTATGGTGGAAAAGGGGTGACACGCAGGGACCGCAAAATGCCACTTGGACACAGGCCGAGACTTGATCAACCTCTGTCGGGGCGCCTGGAAGAGAGTGTCTGTTGAAAGACCCAAAACACCCAATGATGCTAGGAAACAACACTGATAATGTGTCCAAATTTGTGCATCAGTGGTTGTATGAATAACGGAAAATAACATACTGTGTGTGTAAGTAGTGTAAAAACTCTGTAGATGATTCTTTCAGCTCTCTCTCTAGTGTAAGGATGCATTTTCTAAAGCATAGAAATCACCTGTGGCCCTATTTATATTATCCTGAGATCCTGATTGGTGTGTCATCAGTTTTGCTACTTAATGTTTACTCATGGATAAATGTGTGCAATTTGAGGTCACATTGTGTGCTTCAGTTAATTATATTATGTGTCTGTTTTAAGAATGAGATCATGGTTAAACCTGTGTAAAATGAGGGTATTTTGTGTAAGTTTTGCAGAAATCATTGAGAAAATTGGAATGTGTGTGAAAACATTTGAAATGAATAAAAAAAATTGAGTAATGTGTCTTTTTTAAAAATTAATGAATAATTTGCATGGGAAATTGTGGCAACTGAATCAGTTAAAGTGTGTTGGCAATTGAGAAAAAATTTAATTTTCAAGAATTTCCACTGTCGATTGCAACTGCAATAAACAATCAATGAATCAATAACATTAACCCTACAAAATGCAAGTTAAAGACTTCAAAGCACCACTACTCCAAAAATGGTGGAGAAAAATGTTAATGCTTTTACAGTGTATAATTGCTGTTTTATGATCTTGTGGTTTTAAACACTTAATAACAAGGTTGTTAACATTACAATTTAACATGTACAACATTTTAATTTATGTATCATGAATGCATATATCTTTCACACATTTTTTCATCTTGGTTAATGTTCATTTTTCATTGTTATTTCATCTTAGTTCTTCTTAATGATATTACTTCATTTTATGTTAATATTATATATATATACATTTACATTAGCCAAATAAAAAACATATTTTTTGCAATCGCTTTTTGGCGAGAGTCTCCTGTAACTGATTCAACTTTCAGGCTCATCTGATTGACAGATAACTGCACGCTCATGTTGTAAATGTGGTTATTTCAGCAAATAGTTTCATTTGTATATTCAGTTTCACAGCATTAAGTTAAAGAGGGCAAACTTTATCATTCAACTGAACTGAGCACATGCATTTTAGACACTTTTGTTCTTGCTTCGTCCTTGGATAAAGGACGCTAGTCAGGTGTTCTAGCGTACTGTAATTACTTTAACAGCTCAGGTAATGTCAATGGTATGATCCATGTTAGGGGCGGCCAAAATTACAATTTAAAATCAGAATATGAGCATAGCTCACTTACATTCACTGAAAATATTGAAACGTTAGCAACACTGATTCAGCACCATTATTAAAGTGTCACTTTGCGGATTTTTTATGCTACAATATGTTTAAAAAATGCTCAACCTTTGGTTGGCAGCACACTGTGAAGCAGAACCTGTCCAGCAAATGCTGAAGCTCTTGTTCTGTATGCTTGTGTGTGAGGGGAAAGATTGTTGCGGCCTCTCATTGAAGTGTAGGGCAGATTGAGCAGATGCCTGATTAGAGCTAATCTGCTGCCAGGGTGTTTAATATTAGAAATCCCTCAGCACAGTACAGCTGGTAAGACCTACAATACATAAACACACACACGCATGGTTTCATAAGCGTGTGATGTAGGTGAACCAGCATAATAGACGTGTATTCTTGCATGATCTAGGGGATTTGAATATTTCAGTCACTTCTGAATCATTTTACTGGCCACTAAGGCTTGCGAAAAATCCATTGCTGTAATATTGAAGGTTAAAATTAACAACTGATTTGAATAAAAAACATTTATATTTGCACATTTTTTAATTATAATAATAACATTATGACATAATTATGTTTCTACTCCAATTAGTTTTTTGAATGAGAAACATTTAAAAGGTGGTTGTCACTTTATTCAAAAATTCATTCAATATTGAAGAACAGGTGAAAGTCAGCATGAAACAGAAGTTGCAATAGTCCTTTCTTCCTTATTGTTCCCAATTGTTTCCATTGGGAATTGATAGGATTGTTGTCATTTGCTATAGCATCAATATGAGGCCCCATCCACACTACTGCGTTTTCGTTTAAAAACGGAGACCTTTTGCTACGTTTGCACCTCCCGTCCACACTAAAACGGGAAAAACGAAGACCCAAAACGGAGAAGTTTAGAAACGCTGCAGCTCCGTTTTTCGTTTTGAATCTCCGGAGGGCGTTTTAGTGTAGACGGGACAAAACGGAGTTTAGAAACGATGACGTAGAAGGTCACGCTCGGCTCTATGATTGGGTGTCATCACCCATGACGTATCCTTCGCTGATTCGTCAGCCACCCATCACATGTCCCGTCACCGGAAGAAAACAAACAAAAACATCCTGGACTACGTAGCTGATGTTAGTGAGTGCAACATGGATAACGAATTACAATCGTTACTGACTTTGATGTCTTTGTTAGCAGCTGTTGTGCAAGCAAATTCTGCATTTTACAATGCTATAACTGCCTACATGCGCCGGAGGCAAACTATTATTCGAGCGATCTATGACAATTCCCGTGTGCAGTATCAACCGTACATGGAGCGTCGGTTTTGGGTTAAGCTTCGACATTTTCTAATCTTTGCAGAGGTAGCTAACGTTACTTGCTTCCTCATTAAATCTGAGGAATAGTCCATCCGTTTCCTGTTTACACCGGCACGCGCATGCACAGTGTTGGAGAATGGTCACGTGATCCGAGTTTTCAGTCGTTTTAATGTGGACGGAGATCAATTCTAATACGCAGCTAAAACGCTGGTGTGGACGGAGATCGTTTTCGTTTTAATTCTCCGTTTTTAAACGAAAACGCAGTAGTGTGGACGGGGCCTCAGAGAAGGGAATTCGCTACAATAGGGATAGGAAGTTGTTTTGATTAAAGATTACAAGTAGGGATGCATCGATCGATCAGTATCGGCTGATAATCACATTCTATGACTCGATTGGTAATCACAAAGGCAGCCTTTGCAATTTGGAGGCTCATTTCAAAGAAACAGTTGGAAATATAATGTGGATATTAGATAACATTGAATTAATATCTTTTCATCAGGTTAGATACTGATAATTAATCACTCAAACCCCTTTATCTAAACCTCTCTACTTAACCAACGGACTCGCACATCCGCCATGTTTGTAGTTTTTTAACACTTTTTTTATTTGTGTCGTTTCTAATCAAATCCTTTGTCCAATGCATAATGGGTCATTAGCAATATTAGTCATTGGAGTGTGCACGGATCTGCATTTCGGATTCTAACTGAAAAAAATAAACCATCCGGGCATCGATGAGCCCGATACCGAATACTTTATTCGGAAAGGCACAGATAATGGCTTCAAAATACCCATTCACTCCTCGTGCTTGCTGGTTTGCTGGAGTCTCTTTTTTTTAAAAAGGGCTTTTACAAGAGAGATATCAACTAAAATACTATATCATATACATTTTTATTTGATATCTCTATTTAAATGTGTTAAACCTTGTACGATTTTACACGAATGAGTGAAAATTTTATGAATTAAATGAGAACAGCGCGATTGCAAATCAAATATTCACAGCATCAATGAATGACATAACAGCATGCAAATAGCAATGGAATGCCTTCAAATATTCATCAAATTGAACACCACCTCTCAAGAACAACAGAACTGTAAAAGTTTGTATCTGTGCCCTAACCAAATTAATATTAGTGTCCTCACTGACGAAATACTGCAGGAACTGACAAAAATCATAGCCAATCGGAACATCTGATGTTTAATAAACAGCAAGGTAGAGCAAAATTTTGAACCAATGAGATTAGTGGTGGACGGAGCAACACAGTTTAATAAGAAAAATAGAAACCAAGCAACTGACAAAATGGCTGAGTCCTTAATTTGCATACTTAATCTATACAGTATGCATTTCATTGGTGGTGGGAAATAGGGGTGGGTGTGACAAAATGTTAAGATTCGATTCAATTAAGTTGAGATATATCAGGTACAGTATATGTCCATTTTTTCTCAAGAGAAAACGTTGCTCAACTAAAGCTGTAAACAAAACAGAAAACCTTGTCACTTGATACTTTACTATAATATTAAAGTTTCCATGAAATGTAAGCTGCAATAGTCTTTTTTCCCCTTTTTTTGTTACACATATTCAAGTGAATTGGCTTCTCTAACTGATTTGTATACAAAAAACATTTAAATCACACAAGTTTTTTATAATAATACATTTATAATGAAATAATTATGTTTCTACTACAATTCAAAAACTTGTTTTCATGACAGATTTATTCAAACGTACATTGATATTGCAGAACAGGTTAAGTAAAAATATATTGAATATGGAATATAGTGCATATTTAGCAAAAAGCTCCTCTCTAATAGCTATATACAGTTTTTTCTATATCGAGCTATAATGGTAATTGAATGACTTTTCTGTGGTAAATGTAATTATGTTCATATTGCGATGGGGTGCGAGCTGTTCAGGCATTAACTGATAAAGATCGATTGTCGATTCTTTGAATTTAGGAATCACTATCAGTTTATCAAAATAAAAAAACAAATTAAAATCAAGAATTACCCATATTATAAAACAATATTTTCAACCCAGCCTTAGTGGGAAATTATAGTAAGACATATATAATAGGAACATGCTAAGGTTGTATTCTTTATGTTCATCTTCTTTTGCACAAGGGCAAGGGTAATATTAGCTGAAAATTAATGTAAGGGCACACATTTCGAAACAAAAAAAGATCCGTGCACTTTTGGTCAAAGTCAATCAAATATAAATTGGGACACACTAAATACAATTTCACATATTATTGGTACAGATAATATACAAATAGACACAGCCACCCAAGGTGTTGTTGAGGTCACAGCAAATTAAAACAAAAAGATGGAAATGGATGAGATTTTATCACTTTATCTTGTCATGCCTGGTTTGGACACATGCCTGATTTGAGTGTGCATGAGAAACTGACTACAACGCATTGTTTTGTTTGTGGAGAAGGAGAATGTCTCTCCATAGTAGACACAGTATAAATTAATTGGATTTGAGTAGGCCTGATGGAATCAAAAGTCGAATGCACTTTATTCACAAGGCTATACGTGTTTATTAAATAACTATTTTGGCTTTTGCTTCAGTTCAAATCGAAAATTCTGTTATCATGTAATAAATCATAAAGGGTGATTAAATGTCTGTAAAGGGCTGCAGAGATGCGGGCCATAGGTAAGGGAACAGCCTAAAGCTGGCCACACATTAGGAGATATCCGGGACGATTATGGACCGATTTCTCCCCTTCCGACAATCCTAGGTGAAGTCCCAATTATTTTGATGGTTCTCCAGATTATCTTAGATATTAGTGTGTTAATGCCAAATTCACACTACAGGATTTTAAGCCCGATTTGCAAGTCAATGAGGTCGCCGACAAGTAGGGCTGTGATCGGAGGCAAATCAGCGGGTGGTCAGTGCTCGCCAATCTTTATGTGTGAACTAGTCAACGGCGCATCAGAGAGGCTCGCTGATGCCTCACCGACTGTCAGACAAATGTTAAATGACTGGAGCTATCGGTCGACTCGACATCCTGTGGTGCCAAGTGTCACAACGAGCTACAGCCAATGAGAGAGCAAGGCAACGGTTGAGGTCACCGGAAGAAAAACAGTAGCAGCAGCAACATGCCAAACCACAACATGAGCGGGCAGCTACTTTTTCATTATAAACATGTTTTACTCAACTCCAACTCTCTTTGTAGCACAGACAATCCCTGCTGCCCGCTGTGCTGATCCATACTTTCACCCATATTTTTTGTTGTTTCCTTTTTTGGGGGGTTTTCAGAACAGATCATCGTGCAAACAGCTTGCAGCGCTAATTTCTTCCCAACACCCATTTTCATATAAACAATTCCTGTTTTGCGCGTTGTTTCATGTCATTTCCAGTTCCACTTCTCACGTGTTTTTTCGTGACAAAACGTGGTTTGGGGACCGGATAAAGTCGTTAGTTGTTTTCAGCTCATGCAGTGGGTGATCCCCAGTTGCGAATCATTTACATAGTGTGAACACCACAAGGACTTCAAGACTCCAGACAGCAAGTCTTGAAGTCTTAACAGCAGAGCGATCTGCCCACACAACAGGATTTCTGATCCGAGATAAGGGTGGCTCCCACGTTCCTCCGAGCAGGTTCAGTCACTCTTATGCCAAGTTCAGACTACACAACGCTTAAAGTCGTGTAGTCTGAACTTGGCATAAGAGTGTCTGAATCTGCTGGTAAGAACGTGGGAGCCACCCTTATCTCGGATCAGAAATCCTGTTGTGTGGGGGGAACCCCGAGGACAAACGTGAACGAATGGAGATTATCATGTGGTGGAATGAAACAATACCCAATCAGAAAGCGAGCTGACGGAAGACTCACCTCCAACTTGCACTGTAACATGCATGTCCATGTTCACAATGTCTCCATGACTTCATTTAAACATGTTTTTGTTTCTTGTTTGTAATAAACTGCACTTGGGTTCCCAATAAGCTTGCCTCCAGTGGATCAGTTACACGCTTGGCATTCACAGTGGCATTTTAAAACCGAACTTGAAGATACCGAACCTAAAGGCACAGGGATATGTTCACAACCTGATTGGTCCGATTTTATTACATATATTTCATCGTGACGGAACTTACAGAATATCTAAAACAATGCTGTGTACTGGGCTAAATGCACTCGTTGTGTGTGCGTAGTCTGATGGTATTTTGACCAGCTGAAAACTCGTGAAGAGCTTACAAAATATGTAAAGCAGTGCACAATAAATGAAAACTTGTGCAGATTCCACGTGGACCTAGATTTGATGCTCTTATTTACGGAAAGGCTTGAAATATTAATCAGGCCTAACATAAGCACTCATGAACAACACTGTCTAAAGGTGTGTGACGCTGCCTGGTCTGGGCGGTTTGATGAATCATTGGCAAGTATAGGGCAGAAGTAGGGAAGGAAATGTTTTGGAAACAAAAAGGCACAGATACCTAATTTAAGATTTCTAATGACAGGATAGAAAAGCTGTGGTCTCTGTTGCTCAGCGACAGGAACCATAGCTATTTTTAGAGAAAAGAGCAGAGGAGGAAATACAGCAAGAGAGCATGCAAACAGTGAAAAGATAAGTACCCATAGTGGAAAAAGGGCAGACATATAGAGAAAGAAGATTCCTATCCACAGGCTTATCACAGAAAACCAGGGCAGAAAAACACATGGCTGGCTGCCTGTATCATAACATATAAACACACACAGTCATATCATTCTTTCTGTGATGACTTGCAGTGGTCAGTTGGTATTTTTGAGCAGCTTGAGCTTATGGTCAAGGTTTATTTGAATAAGATTTGCATTGGCTATTTTAAGCTTGACTCTCAAACAACAAATTAGCATATGTGAAAACATCCATGCTAGTCAGCACGAGCACAAATATTCTACACAAATGTTTGTAATTCAGTTTTTGCCATTTAAAATAATATACAAGGTTAAAATTAATTCAAGGAATTGGTCATCCATAAAATGAAATTGTCATAATTTACTCATTCCAACTCTTTATGGATTCAAATAGGTTTGTGTAAGGAACAGGCTGAAAATTATATTTTTAATCACATAATTGTTCGGTTTGTCAAATCTCATTCTTGTTCTAATTCAAATATGGCAGTTTTTAGCAATAATGTCACATTCACCAGGTCTAAGACATTCTCGCATGTGTTTGTATTACAAATGCTGTGCTGTCTGAATATGAGGAGCAAATTACTTTTGAGACCAAAGTCTAATTTGACTTTCTAGATATATCCTTTTAAAAAAATCTTTTTAAATGTTACAAGTGAATTTAGGCATCAAAAAATTGTAAATGTACTGAATGGAAATTTATTTTAAGATTTTCTAAAAAAATATATTTAACAGACAGATTTATATTATATTAATATATTAATAATATAATTTTTTTGATGATTTTTTTGTTTTTTAAAGATTGTGAGTGTTAGATGACAGCAAAGGTAATCTAAATGTAAAAAGAGGAGAAATAATAAGCAATAAAATAAGCCAATTTAAGGTGCATTCACACCATGTTGGAATTACCGTTATTACGAGATTCCGAATTGTAAAAAGCGCTCACATTCTCGTAGAACTCGCAATAATAACTTGTAAAATCTGAATTTTTTGGGAGCACCAACTTGTACCACGTGTTGGTACACTTGACTGCGGCAGATTCATTTTGGAGTTGATAGTGTTGCCATTGAAACGCATGATTCTGAGGACGTGTCACACAATCCTTTATTCTTATATGCTGATCAAGAAACATTTCTTCCTATTATCAATGTTTAAAACAGCTGTGCTGCTTAATGTTTTTATGGAAACCGTGCTACATTTTTTCCAGGATTCTTTGATGAATGGAAACAGCATTTATTTGAAATAGAAATCTTTAGTAATATTGTAAATGTTTTTACTGTCAATTTTGACCAATTTCACTCATTGCTACATCAACAAGGAAAAGAGAACACAATACATTATTCAAAATGTGTTCCATAGAAAACCTAATAGCTTATTGGTTTGAAATGACATGAGGGTGAGTAAATAATGACAGAATTTTCATCTTTGGGTAAACGGTTTCTTTAAGGAAATAATTAACTTAAAAAGCACTCTCACATTCACGTTAACTATAACTTTCTCTTTCTCTCTCACTTCAGCTCTCCATGATCCTCTCTGTCTCTCACACACATGCTGGAGTCACTCTTGAATTAAACATGACAGCGACAGTGGCGCTTTGCAGTCTGAATTCTAATTACATCGACTCTATTGTAGACACTGCTGCCATGTGACAGGCGCTCACACACTCACTCTCTCACACACACACAGAAGTGATCCATATGGGATTACACAATGGCGTCAAGACTGTAGGACACATCACTAGATTATCTTAACTTCAAAGTCCAAACATAACAATGCATACCAAAGGCAAAGTAAACACACAAATACACAGCTGCTGAAGAACCAGTCTGTCTGTAAGGAGAACTTCCTGGAGGGCACCAGTAAGGTTACGAGAGAGGAGAAACGGGGGAGGGGCAGAAACGGAGGAAGTGAGGATAAGGACAGAGACAGAGGTGTGGTGCATGATGGAGGAGACGGCATTCTGTCTGGTCAATAATTAAACATGGTGGACTTTCACACTCGTAGCAGGACATACAGGAGAAGAGGAGGGTTTCCATCCGCCTCCTTGTGTGTTTGTAAGGCACACATCATAAAATTAGACATTTTACAGACAGAAAAACATTTTCCAAGCTAAAAGAATCTGCAACCAGAGGTGTGTCCTCTCATCTGGAGGGGAAATTATGTATTAAACAGTTAACATAGTAGAGGAGAATAAAAGTTGTCCAAACTAAAATATGTCTGAATATATGGGTCCATTACAAATAAGATTTTTTTCCTTTAAAATATTCAATAAGTATACACTCCTTGTCATTCGATTTTGGCAACACACCGCTGCGCTTGCAAAAAGGAATATATGTGGAAAATAGAAGAAACCTAATTGAAGCGGAGAGGAGAAGAGAGAGAACTTTGAAAGTGAATGCAGCAAGGAACGTGTTCTTTTAAAATTGGATAATTTCATCTCCATTTCGTCTTTCGCTTCAAGTGTTTTCTTTTCTCTAACATCCAAATCACGTGAGCGGGATTTCAGTCTGTTTTTTGATGATCTTTGCCATAGTGCTATTAGTGTTTTCGATGGCGGGAGAAAAATAAACAAAATATGGTCAAATTAATTTTTAAACGCAAGTTATTCAATATTACACTTTTAAAAAGAAATTTCATTTAACTGTATAACCATTAAGCTGTCGCTCTTATCTGCACTTTTTTGTTGTTTTTACTCTTGCCTATATTTTTGTTCATTCCTGGGTGTTCTTGCTTACTAATAAATGTTTACCTTTTGATTATTACTGTTGCCTTTTTTGTTATTCAAATAATTCTGTGTGTGATTTTAATTCCAACCTAATTTGGGTTGATTTTATTCCAGCAACATAGTAATTGTTAAACAATAGTTGAATTAAATAAAACAGCCCAGCATGTTCGGTCAAACATATAACCCAACTGAGTCAAAACCCCCCAGCACTGGGTTGCCAAAATGATCAAATTGGGTTGTTCTTAACCCTGGATTTGTTTAAGAGTGTAGACATCTTAATTCTCATTATTAAAAAACAAAAACAAAACAAAAAACAGATTTTACAAGATAAAAAGTATTTTAAAAAATTTTGCAAAAAAAATGTGCATACATTAGCCGAGCACCAATGTGAATGACTGATGTAACATCAAAGTTTGTAAAACAAATCTTGCTCCATCATTACTTAAAGTAGTAAAAAACGAGTGACAATCTGCATTAATTGATACAGTTTTAGCCGCCTAGCCGAAGACCTACACGATATAAAACACAAAACTACTAACTATTTTGAACACCCTGTAAAAAATATATACGTCAATAATTTTATAATACGTCATAGTTACAATAATTTTATTAAATACATCATACTTACAGGCTGTGATTCAGAGGAGCAAGTTGGTCCAAATAAAGTGGGTACTGTCCCATCTTTAATGGATAAGTGCTTGGTAAATCCCATTTAGACCTCATGGAGATTTGAGAAGCATCATCAAAAGGTTGCTGTTGTATCACTGTGGTGATTTTAACCACTGACTCTTCACATCCCAATCCTTTAGAAGTGTATGCAAAGATAATTTGCTTTCACAATGCAGAAAACAGAACGACATGTACACAACACAAACCAGCTAGTGTTTGAGGGTGGTTGAAAGTAGACGTGGTTCACGGGCAGCCAATGCAGACCATGGGCATTATGCAAATTTGTTACATTGTTACATATGAATGCAACAGAAATTACTGATGACTCATTTCGGCAGTTCAGAATAACCATGAGCTTGGCAAACAGTTTTGGTTAATTTGATGTTTTCGCATTCAAAGAGATAGGTGCTGCACTTGTATGCCCGAGAGACGTTTCAAAGATGGCCACAGAGTGACATGACTTGTCTTAAAGGGGCTTTGTTAAAGCCCCACACACACTTTCTAAAGCTGGGCAATGTCAAATTAAACTTTTAATGGGTTATTAAAACAGCCCCTCTTCAAGCACTTCAGAATGGGCATCAGAGACAAAAGCTAATATTAAACCAAGACGAAAGTCCTCTGACATATTCTGCCTCAGGCTTTTAATAATATTAACTTTCTTTAAACACACTGTAAATCTGAGAACTTTCATGTTCAGATCAAAGATCTAGTTATTAGGGTAATTTCAATAAGATTAATCGAATTTTGGTTCTGACTTCCAACGATTATGAAAACACGATTTTTGTAACTCGTTTCTTTCCTTTACATTGGTGCGGCTTTTCTGCTCCTCCTTAAAAGCCCACACATAACGTACTCGATAATCAGTAAAATCATGAATGTGACTTCCATAAAATGCAGTCTACTGTAGGACGTCTATTCTTAAAAGAACTCATGTTATTCCCCAGATCTCTTTCTGTGCGCACTGAGGAGAGCATGTGAGCATCGCCACTCGCTCAACCCAGAATGCACTTTGGTGATTCGGGACAGTCAGTAAAATAGCTAAGCACAAGTGGAGCAATAGGTAATGGAGTTCACATATTGTTTTAGTGAAGTTGCAAGCCTTATACATAAATGCACAGTAAAAATCAAAGTTAAGAACGAGCAGGGAGAAGAAATTGAAAGGGAGTGTGGAGAGACTGCAAGTTCGCAAGGATTCACATTGGAATCTAAAGCATCACATTGGCAGAAAGCACAAGGATGTGCTACGCAAACATAGTGCAGCAAAAGGTTAGCTATAGGCCTATGATAATAAATCAGATAAATATGTAAGGTAGCTATTGTATTGTACCCCACTCTTCATACGCGAAAATTAGTTTTTACATGCATATGATATATGCAGTATTGGCATTCATTTGATACACACTTTATTGCGTGTAATACACACGCATCCCACAACACTAATCCTACCCAAACGTATAATACGTAAACCACACCACTACTAAACCTACCCATGCTTATCATATGCAGGATAAATTGCACGATAAACACAATGCGTGCTATAGAGACGCATTTAGTGTGACCGGTTTGCACCACAAATTAAAATTTCCTTCCCATGAATTTAATTATTCGTTCTCTCATTTAGGCTAAATAATGGCCATACCGGTGAGCGTGAGCGTTTTGTGAGTGGAGCGTTTGCTTGGGCCGTGAGCGTCTGAGGGGAGCACACGTGCATAGAGCGGAATATTGAGCGGAGCGTCACACCGCTCTTCAGACAAATAAAAGTGTACTTTGAGCTTCGTGTGCATGCCTAAATGGTATAATACATGCAAATATATGTCAAAATGCAGGGCTTGGCCACGTAAACCACAGGTTTAAACTTTGTTTATGTTTCAAGTAAACGTAAACATTTGGAAGAAAATTAGGATGTGTATCACTGGATCCGTCTTAGGTCTTTAGGTCTTAAAGTATCACCAGCCTATATTAATATATTAATAATAATAATACCTGCTGCTTTCTGCAACATTAATGTCAAGTATTTGTTTTGTACTTTTGCACTGTATTTCAGTCTTACTGAATACAAAAAAAAAGTTAATAAAACAACAAAAGAAAATGAGAAAAAATAACTCAACTATAACGCTCACTGTGAAATAGACATTTAGTGCCTCGTGACCCTGCTGGTGTTTTAAAAAACCTAGTGCTCCCACTGAACACAATTGGGAAAATACGCTAGCCTCTGGAAAAAAAGCTTTGGTGGACACACGGCCTAATTATAGTATTCTGCTGAGGTATCGAAATTGGTATTGAGAATTGTGAAATTTCACTTGCATCTAAAAAGAAGATATCATAAAAACCTTATTTCCAACAAATATATACTTATATATTGTATATTTATATTGTAATATTATATAAATAAATTAGTATAAGGTTTTGTTCATATGGCCCCCTCATAATCGTGATTAAAATATTGACCAAAATAATTCTGTCATAATCAATCATCCCTGCTAGTTATAAATGTTCACTGTATGGTGTATGCAGACTGGAATGCTGTAACTCTATAAATGCAATATTTATTGAACAGAGCAGTATTTAGAGTAGACATTGTTAGGCAAATTGCTTTTTATCATTTCATGTCAACAGTCCAGACACTGTTGGCCAGTCATCTCTGATTCTCTGTTACATTGTGCAATACTGTACCATAATTACGTAATTAGTAAATTTGACATCATATTCAGCAAATAACTCATGATCTTTCCAATGAATGAAATCAGACCATACTATGCTACACACATACTTCTTCTTCCAAAAACATTAGATTTTTTAGTCTTTAGCTAAAACCACTCCTATTAATGATATGTATTATTACATGTTTACAGATTTGGGTCTGTAGATGTGTTCTTGAACTAAATCACTCTCATTGCTCTATTCTCAGTAGGAGTGTGATCTCAAGTCACAAGCAAAACTAAAGGTCATAACATAATCATGATTATCCAAACACAACAACAGGATTCAGTCAAGCCCCAGAGAATAATGAGCTGACCCAGGGCAGACAATATGCTAAGAGCATTGATGAGATTTTAGCTCAACCACAGCTCATACAAGACAACTGAAAAGATAAGAAAAATCAATCATTCTAGGGTGATTTTGTTGGGGAGTAAATCTGCATAAGAAATAAAAAAGTAAAAACTTTTTTGAATTTTTTTTTGAGTGCAGAATCTTTAAGGGCTGACGAAATTTGGAAAAAACTTGCAAAATGTGGGTGTTCGGTTTGCATTTGGATACACTTTACAAGAACCAACTCAAACCTCTTTCAGCAACGATACATTTATTATTATTATTTTTTTATCTGTGTCCACTTAGGGTCTTGTACAGCACATTACCACTGTTTTTGACCCATTCAACATGACTATAAAATACTTATTGTGATGGTTTTTATTGTGATTATTATTAAGTACAAATATTAAACAAAATATTGTAATACTATTGTACTGTGAAATAAAAAAAATGTATTTAATAAAAAATAAAAGTCTAATTAATAACAATATTAATATTTATAATTTAATTTATTGCAATTAAATCAAGTTTTTTTTTTGCAGGGGGGGTTTAGGGGTGGTGGGTTCAGCGTCTCCAAGGCTAGAAGATCCTAGAAGATAATAATTAACCAACCAACCACAGCAAAACAATACCCTAGCAGCCAGTCATAACACCTTAACAACTACATAGCAATACCCTAGCAGCCAGTCATAACACCTTAACAACTACATAGCAATACCCTAGCAGCCAGCCATAAGACCTTAACAACTACATAGCAATACCCTAGCAGCCAGCCATAAGACCTTAACAACTACATAGCAATACCCTAGCAGCCAGCCATAAGACCTTAACAACTACATAGCAATACCCTAGCAGCCAGCCATAAGACCTTGGCAACTGCAAAGCAACAATCTAGTCACCACTTACAACACCTTATAACTGCATATAGCAACAACCCCAAAACATCTTAGCAACCACTACCAACAGTAACACTGAAAACCACAGCAAACCAAAACATCCTAGCATTATGGCATTGAGTTTTGCATGGGAAACCAATTACAGTTTGTTTAGTAATGTTAAAAGTATTTGAAAAAAAAAATCATGGTAAAAAAAATGCAAAATAGTCTAACACATCAAGAACTTGAAGAGCTTTTAGAGTAAGTAGGCCATGAAGACTCCCCCCTCAGTTCTGCAGAAATAAAGACTGTGAACCCACAGAGACCAACCACAAAGAGAGAAAGAGAGTGAGATGGACATTGACAATAAATTCCAAACAAATGACAATGACATCCCCTTGATGTTGCCATAATCGTTTGCTTCTCTAAGCTCCGAACCAGGAAGAGCTTCAATAAAAGCTCTAAAACCCAACAAAAGAAAGGTGTGGCATGAGCCAATCCTCAATCACTAACATCACCTACAAACACAACAGAGAGAGCAGTGTTTCCCCTACCATTGTTTTGGGGGGGCGCCCCGCCCCCCCAAAACGACCCCCCGCCCCCCCTAAAATGCTGACGAAATCCAGTCATAAAAAAGGAATTTAGTGTATAACGCGGAATTTCACGGAATTTGTAAATTTGAGGAAAAAATAGAAAGCAGTTCAGTACACTTGAAATCAAATCGCGATGTAGACTAGTGTGTGTGAATATTAAAACACAAAGACTATTTAAATACGAATCCTGCATGTTCTGTGTGAATGAATGGTGCCGCCGACGCGCAGTTTCATTTACCACACACACACACACACACACACACACACACTGAAGCACGTGTGACGCTTGCGCTATTTTTTGGCCTATATGAAGACACAAACGCATGAACTTCCTCTCCAGGCTCTAGATCCACTCTGAAAGTCACTTCGTAATAGGGTTGGGAACCGAGAACCGGTTCTTATGCAGAACCGGTAGTGTTTTTGGTTCTGATGCGATGTGTGGACGAAGTGCTGGGAGCTTATCCTTTAATAGCGACGTCTCACCACATAAATATTAAAATTGTAATGAATGCACTGTCCCTCGCGCTATTCGTATAACAAGTTAAAAAAAATTGCGTCAGATATCAACGCAGAGAGAGAGAATAAGACAGTAGAGCTGCACCATTAATCTTTAAACGATCTCGATTCAAACACCCACGCGATCTTATTCCTAAATGACAAAAACTTCACACCGGGACATTCAAATCTGTTTGCGCTGTCGCTGACATGAAACATCTAACGTTAGCTTTACTTTCTGTCTTTTCAACAACACAGTATCGATATTTCTGTGTTAAAAATATTCAAATGATCACAGAAGTACTGAGATAAAAGTTTATAGTTCGAGAATAAACACTGATGTTAAAACAGTTAATCACCTTTTGAAAGTCGCTTCAAATAACGAAAATTCGCTTCAGAATTTACAAAATGTATATAATGAGCGATTACATCATGAATGCCTTTTTTCAAAACGTGTTTTTGTCTTATCCTGAATCACTACGGTAAGGCTGTAATAAGCGTTTAGACTCAGACTACTTTACACTGGTCGGTTCGGCACTGCTGCGGAGTAGCCCAGTGCCTGCGTGACTCACTCGCGTCATTGACATAAACATAGAGAAGTAGCTCCGGCTACAATGTTCTTCCGCAAGACGCATGCATTTCTGTTTATTAACTGCTAGAGCACTTTAATCCAGTAAGGAAACAAGTGAAGTTTCACAGAAATCAATCATTCAAACCGATTTAAAAAAATTATGTTTCACCTGTCTGGATCTTACATGTGTGTTCAAGCATATTCTACCCCTTCTGAGAGGGTATTCCACTGCTGGATATACAATAAGATATAGGAGAGGTCCCAAATTATCCTTGAGAATGCAACATTTTTTATTTTCCTTCAGAAAAAAATATTGCTAAATAATATGTTGCATTTGTTGACATTGCCAGTCTGTTAAACTCATTTGACAAGTAGGGCCTATCAGAAATAAAACACAAAAAGGATTGTGTATTTTCCCCGTACTACTATTTGTATTAGTTTTAATAATTTTTATTGAATGGGAACCGGAACCGGAATCGTTTGGCGGAACCGGAATCGGAACCGAAAAATTTCTTACGATTCCCAACCATAGACAGTATGTTCCCAACCCTACTTCGTGATCATTTAACCGCTTCATTTGAGAACAACTATCATCATGACATAAACACACAGAAACTCAAAAGGTCTTCACGGCAACCCGTCAAAATAAAAGTTCGGTTTAACTTGACAGAAATATATTACTGTTGTACATTAGAATTTAGATATGTCCCAATGTAATAATACACTAACACTAATCCAAATAAATTATCATCAAACTGAAATTTTTAAGGAATAATCCATGTTTTAATTTTAACAGTAAAGCTCATTGTGCAGCAAGTTATTTGACAAAAAGTTTATTTAATTTCACATGATTAAAATTGATGATAAATGATACAATTTTTGTTTTATGTCTTCATTTTATTACCAGAAAAAACACAACACAGAATTAGTGTTAGTGTGAATTAGCGCAGAATTAATTAGTGTGACATTTTTTTTCATATATTTTAAAAAAAAGTATTGTTTAATGATTCATAATACATGATTTCAATTAATTAGACATGCTTTTTGATTGCAAAAAAATTACACCACGTATCCGTAACACGCCCGCTCCGCAACACTAGCAGTACACCCCCCCCCCCCCCCCCTAAAAAAGAATCCTAGGGGAAACACTGGAGAGAGAACAAAAGCAGCACATAACCTAACCCAACCTGGGCCTGGCCAGCTGGATGCTTCACCAAGGTGAGGCAACAACACTGTTAGTAACATGAAATCAAAAATTTCTATCAGTGATCAACTTAGCATGATTCCATTATGAATTCAAATGTAAAAAAAAAAAAAAAATGAAGCATTTATTCATTGTGAAATGTACATAAGTGCCCACAAATGCATTTCATACTGATGTAGTTCAAGAAAATGTGAGTGATGCGTACATTATGTCTGAGCCCTGTATGCGTAGGATTGGCCTGTTCACACCAAGCCCAATAACTAGATTACTATAATGAATCCGAAACCTATATTAGTGTCCACACCAGTTTATTACATTGTTCTATTTCGGCACACTGCGGTTATGTCGTCTGCACTTTAAATCAACAGAATCATGCAACAACCGAAACAGAAAAGTTTAAATACTGCATATAAGGTGTCTTAAAAAACAGCGCTTGGGTTGCGAGACTTCAGCATCACAAAACTACTCATCCTAGTACACAAAGAAATATATATACATAATGACTGAAAACAATAACAGGAAAGTCAGACATTTTCTTGAAAATTATTATTTTTTAATTACTAAAGTGCTGCTTTAGCAGTAGTAGTGATGCGTATCAGGGAGAGTTTACTGTGCAGACAATCTAATAACACAACTGTAGCTGTCAGCATGCTAAAATCCTCACACAGAAATAGTGTCTCTATTCATCTCCATTAGCAGTACCGCTAAAATATTAAAGCTAAAACAAAATTTGAAGAACAAAAATAGTCCAACTCTAATAATTGACTCTTATGTCAAACAACTGGAACCATTATTAGTTTAAATACATTCTATGGATCTAAACCTAGTTTGATAAACCTAGTTGACATCAACACTGCATAGAGGAAGTGAAACAGATCATTGGTGCTTGTTTGGTTTCCTGTTTTGAGACTGATTTTGACTGTGAATGGCAGTAACAAGTCAAACAAATCTCAAGTATGGCTGTGTAAAGTTACAAATAGTTATCAGTTCTAAATACACATCCTAACTATGTAGGAATGAGATGGCAAAAAACAAATACAATCAAATGTCACCTTTTAGCAAAATGCACATAAGCCTAAATAGTTTTTGAAGAGGAAATAAACAGGTTCCCTTATGTCTGCAGTTTCACATTCCCTTCAGGATTCACTGACAAATCTGAGAGAACTTTATTAGATCTCACTAAATCCTATACTTGACTCCAAACAGAACACGTGACCCTTTTTCCACCATAAATCACCTGACCTCCTCCGGCAAGTTTTGTACTGCTGGTTTACATTCGGTTATAAATTAAAGTCACAATGTGAGCATATACTACAGGCTGTTTTTGACATGGCACATTTTCTGTATTATTTGCATATAGCATTTTTTCCATTGTTTTTTACTTTAACTTGCCCTTCAAAATGTTTAGTGTCCAAATTCGTTTCACTGTAAAGCATAGAATCTCCCTTATAACAGTTATAACTTGATTGGACTGATGATGTCTAGCAGGAACTATCTCATTGTTATGTGACATGAACAACTCAAAATCCACAAGTTTACAAAATGTAAGTGGAACACCTTAACAGCTTTTCAAGATCCAAATACTCAGTTTACAGTTCCACTTGATCAGTGACCTTCTAGTACAAGAAAAAAACGTAAAGTTCAGCACTATGATGACACATTTTGAATGATGCAGTGGTAAAGAATATAGTGAACCTTTGAACAGGTCATAAACACCCAACAACTGTCTTATAAAACATCCTTAAAGCCTTTTTTTTTTTTACATTTGAGCGTGGATTTGAACAGATTTTAAACTTTAAAAAAACGTATTTGTCTTATTCAAGTCATTAAGAACATAAAAACGTATTTAATAAACACTTACTTAAATTTGATAAATTCTTCTTAAATGATTAATTCACTCAAAATGGAAAGTTAACCCTCGGTTCCTAATATGTCCTTGTGTGCCCCACAGAATAAAGCAAGGGATGCAGGTTTTGAATGAAATGAGGCTGAGTAAATTTCTTTTTGGGTGAACTATCATTTTAAGCCTCTTCTTAAAGACATAAAACTTATTGAATACATGTCTAGAGAGATATTATGCTAAATATAACATATTTACCTTTTTTCCCGATGATCCAGTCTTCGAGAGGCAGGATCGGCCCAGGGACAGATAGCCCCCAATGACCTCTATCTCTTCTGCAGCAGGGTAACGTTTTTTAATCAGGGTGCCCAGATGGGCATAAGGGGCTTGTGGCGTGCTCGGAGAATCAGTGACAACCTCCGGGGTCTCAGAAGGGCCAGGCTGAGTCTCGGGCCTCCGTTTTGGAACAACTGTAAATGTATTCCCTTTGCGCCTCTGCAGTGCAGGGCTCACGACGGACGGCATGGGCTCCACGACTACGTCATCGATGTTCGTAATAGGCAGCGTATCGATTGGAGGTTCCTCTGGGGGGGGAACTGATTTGAAAGGTGAGCCTATTGAGGGTGGAGAAGATGGGGTTGGGGAGGTGGGTGTGGCAGGTGGGGTATGTTGCGGAGACCCTGTTTTGGCTTCTACGGTCACTTTTTCTGTAAGCTTTGGTCCGAGGGGTGTGAAAGAAGTAGGCAGGGGGGTTGGCACAGCGGGCTCTGAAACTGCCACACCCACCAGGGGTCGTGGGGATGGGGGGGAAAGGACAGGGCTGGACGGGGCAGTGCTGCCAGGTGACGAGATGGCCGCGCGACTTTTGGGAATGACGGTGAAGGAATTGCGAGACTGAAGACGCAGGTTGGCGAGCGCACGGGCCTGTAGATCACCGGCCGGAAGGAGAGAAAGATCGGGGCGAGGGGAAGGCCGGATCTCGAAGCTGGGCGATAAGGGGGGTGACGTGGGGCTAGGAGTGCAGTCGGCACGGGCACGGTGGCTCTCCGGAGAGCATGGCACCTTGGCTTTGGAGGCCTCATCTGTGCTGTCCCAGTCCCGTTCTCTAACAGGCTTGGATGGGGACATCTCAGCATCCTCCTTGTGATGCACAGTGACACTTCGTCCCCCACTCCCCTCAAAACGTCTACGTGCAGAAGACACTAACTTAGGGGACCCAGAAACAGGCGTACTGCTCCCTGAGTCACAAGGAGAGGCGAGATGATTGATTACGGTAGACTGTGCGTTTTGGAAGACTTTGCTGTGTGGAGGGCCAGCTTGCGGAGACACTGGACATTTTGGCACCACATCTGGCTTGGGTCTGGAGGTTGGCCTGACAGGAGTATGGTCCAAGTCCAGGAGGTTTTCTGTGCTGCGTGACTTGGGCTGCAACCTGCCATAATTCCTGTCAAATTTCTGTAGCATGCGACTCACCCTCCCTTGGCCCTCCAGTGGAGAGGAAGCGGGTCGTCCTAGCGTGCTGAGGTTTTCCTCACTTTTACTAAGCGCGGTATCGTAAATGACAACTTCCTTTGCGCGTATCTCCGTAAAAGGACTACCTCTCTGATCTAAAAGGTCATTGAGAGAGCTATATCCGCTCACCGTGCCGTTCTGCTGCAGTTTCGACGCGTTCTTCAAACTACATCCTTCCGGAAAGTACTCAGGGTCGGATTCAATGATGATGATATTCTCAGCGCGTATAGTCCGTATCCCGGGAACGCTGCCATATAACTCGAGGATGTGCTGAACGGGACGCGCTGCGTTCTCTTGGCTCTGACGCTTCTTGCGTTCTTTCTCCAGTTTAATGAATGGGTTTTCCTGCAGCGGACCCAAGCTCTCTTGCAGCACCAGGCTCTCTTGCGCTCCGTTGTCTCTTTCTGTTCTCTCCTCCGAGTCGTAAGAATCCGCGGATGGCCAATGCTCTTTTGTTTTCACCGGTGACAGATCCGGGCTTTTAGTCGCGCGCTTGGCAGCAGTAATGGTATAGTTCCTGCTAGAATGTGCGCTGGTAATATCATCCTTGTTTTTGTTGGCCGTTCCCTCGCCGTTAAGTCGAGATGTGACGGACTCGGCACCTGCTCCGGACCCGCCGCCCTTCGCCTTCCTCCGCTCAAGGATCTCGCGTTTCCAGGCCGGCATCCTCGGACTCTCCTGCCCTGGCTCTTGACGAAGAACGCGTAGATCCCCGCCCGACATTATGGTAGAAACGGGGTTTATGGCGAAACGTATGAAACAGAATAATCTCTCGCTGAACCTGCAGCTCTTCTTCTTATTCCTCCTCGTACATCATTGCAGCCGCAACAATGTATCCTGCATGATGATGATGTACCAGTCTACCGACACGGCCCCGCCCTCGGAGAGTGACGTCACCCTTCCGTCTCAGGGTTGACACCTCATTTGGTCATTTTGACTTGAGGCACACCTTTTGTTTTAACATATGCCCCGCCCACTTACCCTCTACTATTGTGAATATTAAAGCGAGCCCTGTCAGTCAAACATAGCGAGACCCACCCATTTAATAGCTTTAACCCTTTCAGTATTTCGGAATTTGAATGAACAATACGAAAGATAACGTAAGTGAAAAATAAAATATGTATTCCGTGTTTTTGTGCACACTTGGTGAATAAAACTCATTTTGATCTTAATAAATTATCTATCTATTATAAATAATATCTGAACTGCAAAGAAGTATAGGCCTATATGCTACTGTTTTCGAAAGAAATGTAATAAGCAATTAGCCTACATTTTTAAATATTGATAAAAATTAACTTATTGAAAAATGAATTAACAAAAACATTAAAACTCTTTATTAATAATACTATTTTTGGATCAAAAATGGTATTTGATTCATTAAATGGAACATAAATTAAGATAGCAAGACATAAGTACAGCGTGTCAAGTTATTTATAAACTACTTCATCCAAATACATAACTGTGGCCTATTATGCACCTACGCTGTGAATTTAGATGACCTCAAAATAATTGTAAAGACAGGAAAATATGTTCATTTATGATATGGTGTGCAACCTTTAATACAATTGTTGACATTTACAGCCACAATGGCTTTTCATTGTTTGGCAATTCATTGTTTATAAATGCCTAAACATATGTTCAAGGAAATTATTTTATGCTATCACAAAACGAGTGCAAAGTCCAAAAATAACATTACTTGTTATTTAATATACCTGTTGACAGGAAATAAACAGAAATGCTTTATGTTTCTGTATTTTATATAACTCAAATGGAAAATTACATCTAATGCAAACAACACTACTGTTATTTCTACAGTTTAATTAGACAAATGAGAAATTGTAAAGTGTTAGTTAAAGCTACAGTGCCATCTAGTGATTATTATACGACTTACACTTTAACGCAAGATAGCCAACCCAACATAAATATCAAACAAACAAAAATAACTACAACTTTTTTGGGTCACTTCATAGATAAAAGTTTTAGGTCACTTTAAGGTATGGTCACAAACCAAGGAAGAAAATCAAGAGAACAGTGAGTGTTTGAATGTTGATGGTTTATTTACAATTGTACAAAAAAACAATAAAAGGTAATAATAGATAAAGCAAAATTGACAGTATTCAGAGAAACTCCAGACCAAATCTCTCATAGCACTTAAGGACAATAATAATAATAATAATAATAAAAATGCACATTACTTTAAGCATAGTTTGAAATGCCATGTTTATATGCTTGAGACAGAAATTCAGTTGAATACATAAAAAAAAAAAGGTCACGATGATTTTGCAACGATTTATTCCTCCTGGTTTAAATGACACCAGCAGGAGTCCATTTCATTCACATAAGTCCCTTGGCATGTGTACAGACCGCAGTCCTTTAATTGACACGACAAGCGCGAATCATGAGCAGCTGCAAAAGGATGAAAAGTGGGGAAACAATGAGCCCGAACCACAAATCATGTGCCTGGTCCTGTTCAGCCAGTTTCTGGCACAGCAGCACCTCACACACCAGCTTGAGGCTGAGCACGGTCAGCACCCACAGCAAGCGCAGCACTGCCAGACGCTTCTCTCCTTCTTGATAGAGGCGGATGGATACAATGGCTGTGAAGTAGGTGCTGAGGCCATCAGCAGTAAACAAGGGTGAGAAGACAAGCCACCAGCTCATCTCAAGAGTCTGCTTGTCCAAGTCCATGTGCAGGGCCACCAGTACGCTGAAGACCAGCAGTGCGCCCAAGTGGAGGAACAGCTCGAATGTGGCAAAGCCCAGCCATTGCACCAGCTCTCGCAAAGAGAACAGCATTATTAATGGGGCACCACTGAGCGTGGTTTACTCGGGAGACTAAGGTCAAACACTAGCCTAAGCCTAAGAAACTGGAAGTGAAGAGACACATTCAAATAAGTTAATGGATATTCAAGTCTATGAACAATCCTCCAATGAAGACTGTTTCACTATTTTGGCAGCATCATGCTCCTTCTGAGATGGATCAGGTCCACCTTCTGATTCATTTGACAGCTCTATCAAAACCTGAAAAAATGGGGGAAAAGACTTCATTATCAAAATACTATTATACAATTCAAATAAAATTCAACTTTCTAATTGTATGGAAAACACTGATCCCATGAAACACAGATGGAGCCAAAAAGCTATTCTACAGTATAAAATGATTATTATATTAGCCTAGAATGGTATTTGCATGACATGCAACCATGCTAAAAAACATGGTTGACTAACGTTAACGTTTTATGAATAACATTTAAATCAATACAGTCTTCAACAAGGATTATTTAACTATCCTTAACATCAAATCTTCCGTATTATAAATATACATTATAATCTAGGTTAACACTGTGCAGATAAACATGTTATCAGAAAATTAACGTCCATCATTTTGAAGAATTTAATTTGTAAGTATTAACAAGCGAGCTGTAAGTTAGCATATGATGACGAGTACTAAATGCGCCAATGATATTGATTTTACCTTATATATATCACTCGCAGTGATGGTTGAAGGCAAACAAATAATGATAACCTACATTTTTTAATGATCGTTATTGAACGGATGGGTTGACAGCGGTGGATATGCAGCTGTAATGAACCAAGCTAGCTGAGATGAGCTATTTACCTTCTAATATTAGCCCGGGGAAATATCGTGAGATTTCACATACGAACCGCAAGAAATATCGCGAGACCCTTGAAACTGGATCTACGGAGGCCGAAAGGCAGCAAGACTAATGAAATCACAGAAAAATTGGAAAGCGCCAGAATGACAACTAGCATGAAACGTAGCGTTGATACAACGGGCGTGGCTTATAGGCCCCACTCTCTTCAGCACTCAGTATACGTATACATTTTCTTATTTTAACTCTGTATATTTTATTGTATGACTGAAGGTTTCTAAGAAGCATTATTCAAGTCACTGCTAAAATAAAACGTAGCCAGCTCTATCAACTGGCGCATGTTACTTTTCTCCGCGCTGGTTAGGATGGATCAATCATAACTTAATCGTTTGGCATTAACTTAAATGATAATGTTCAGAAATGTTGAAAAGCCTACATGAACGTATTTTTATTTATATCTCAGGTACGATATCTTGGTAAGATATATATTTACAAGATTATACTTTTTATAGCACTGATGTCCCCAATAAGACAAAACGTACTGAAATGTGATTCGGACTAAATGGAGAATTTGCCATTCTGATCCACCAAGCGCCACCTAGAGGAAGACAAGTTTCGTGTATTCCAACAGGAAACAGTTGACAGATAGCAACATTCATCTCATGAAACACACACACACACACGCCGTTTTAGGTTCAAGAAGGAGCAACACTTCAGTTAGCGAGATCTGGGTCATTTACAGTTACCATTCCCATCCTAAACACAAAGTAAGTTCATCTCAGGGGTTGCCTATGTGTTCACATGCTTTATGATGTTTATGAAAAGCTTGAATTAGTTTGCATTTTCAAAGCTTCAAGTCTCCGTAATATTTACATTATACAGTATTTTGCAGTAGTAAGGTCACTTTTAGCTTAGCAAAACCAGTCAAAAATGTTACCAGATATTAGGGTGATATTATTCGTACACTCTGATGTGTACGAGGTATTAGACCACGTGTGTAATGTTAGGACTGCTTTTTAAAGTGATTCAATACATTGTGTAAATCTTAAATGTTTAAGTACTCTTTGTTTAATAATTATTGACAATTCCACATTTAAAGATAAATTAGTAATGAGTTGACCTGATGCAAAATGTATGCTTGAATTATAATTCATTATGCATGCATTATAATTAATAAATTCTACTTAACAGCTTTAAAATTGAAATTATTTGTTGTACTTTTACAAAAAAATGTGATGACACCATGGTACAATAATGGTATTTAGATGGTTTACAAGTTACTCTAAGAAAACTCAGTCTTCCATGTGTCATTCTTGTTTTGGGTAGATAATAGATTAACCTTATAATAATAATACATTTTATTTATATAGCGGCAAATACATACTACTATACCACTTTTATGTGGAAAAGATATCTTTTCATTGATTCAAATATGGTTGCTTCAGTTCAGCAGGTGAATACATGTCTTGTCTGCCAGTATTTCTGCATGCCTGCTTCAGTTGTATGGCGGGAATGTTTCATAATCGCTCATTGCTCAGTCATTTAGAAGATTTATTATCATAAAATCAGTGGACAGAATAACATAATTAACCCCAAGTTCCCAACCACTCAGGATGTGTTCATTCAATTGAGATCATTTATTAAAATTGTAGGCTATTTTCTTTTTTTAAATATATTTAAATACATTCTATTTGGATTATCATTTTTTGATTTTGATTTTAAACTGTAAATATCAAAATAAAATGAATGATTAATTGTTTTATACTTTTTGTAATTGAATTAATAATTAATAATAATAATTAACTAATTTAAACATTTTTGTAATGATTTTAATCAGATAAGATGTTAAATGTAGTAGGTTTACAGGTGAACAACAATACATTCAAATTCACATATATCATCTGAAATCAAGCCTTAATGTGTCCTCTAATGCAGTCTCGCTTTTCAGGTGAATTTATTTTATTTCTTCATTCATTTTTTGTTTTAAGAATGATTTGATGCGTTTTTTATTCTGGGAAACAAGACAATGAATTGATTAATACTATTAGGCTAATACTATTTCTGCAGTGTATGTAACTATGATTCATAATTCTGCAGTTGCGTCTCATGTGGAGCAGATTGTGTCAGTAAGTGTTTTTCTACCATTTGAATCTACAGGACGATGACACAGCCGGCAGACTCAATTCTACACAGTGGTTACTTTCACCCAACTCTCCGATACTGGCAGACCTGTGCTTCAGACCTTAGACCAGATAACCTCATATATCCTATCTTCATTACGTAATGTCTTCCCCCTCATTATATTTATTTGTTGATTATATAAAGGTTCCGGAGTTATTGGTTTGTTTAAAGTTGTTTTAAGATTTTTAAAGTTTAAAGTTGCTTGTTTAAAGGTACTATTGTCCGTATGTTTGATTGAAGACAAATAGTTATGTTTCTCCCCAACTGATTTTAACAGTGACAGTCCTGATGCAGTGGAACCAATCGCAAGTCTACCTGGTCAAGCGAGGTATCATCCTTCACTGTCATTTTTTTGTATTCTCTCGTCTTTGTTTCTCATCCTTTACTAGTAACAAGTATCACTGAATTGTCATTGGATTAAGGAATCTAATGGATTACTAATGGAGTTTAACAAGAAGCTAGACTGTTATGATCAATTTTAAACATTTAAAGGAAAACCGGCACTTGACATTAATAATGTACATTATAGTGTGTTGTTGTTGTAGTTTTTAAACTAAGGGGTGATGTCTTTATCCTTCAGAAAGTGTTATTTGTCTGGCTCAGGACCTCAACCCTGTTACAAAAATTTGGGATGAAAATAAGGGGGCCTAGTTCAGGACCAAAGGTTGATTTGTAGTTCCCTATTTTATTATGAATTAATATATTAGTTTAATCATGTCAGTTAGCTTAGATGTTTTGCATAAGACTTGCATAAAAGACTCTAGATGGAAGGACTATGGGCAACATCTTTTTAAATATTCAAGTTGTGTATGGTTGATATAACAAAGATGGAGGTTGCATGTAAAGCTTGGGCTGGTGGTCTGAGATTAGATTCAGGCAGGGTGGTAGCCAACAAAGCACAAAGATAAGCCAAGGATCCGTTTATTCTGGGTTGTTAAGTCTGGGCGGTTGTAGTCAAAGTGAGGTCTGCTTACATAGTCAAGTAATATAGACTGTATTCAGAAAGGAATACTATCATGCTGGTTACTACTTACTTAAAAAAATAGTATGTGGGAAAAAAGCACATTATGCAGCACAGCAGTTAACATTTAGTAATAAACAGTATTATGCAATGTTGTCACATGACCTCATGGAACAATTTTGCATGTTTCATTCAGCGTGGTATATCTAGTTATATCAGACAAAGAAACATTTTATTTTGTGTAAAAAAATTCTTAACTGTTTGAAGTCTGATCAAATAATTAGCTAAATTGTGACAGACAGTTCACTTATTTTACTATAAATGAGAGAAATTCGCAATATAAAGGAAGCTCTAGAAAGTAAGTCCCATCTTCTGTATAGCCAATTGGCAAAGTCATCGTGTCATTGCAGCTGCTGTGTCCCAATGAATGCCAGTGTATTGTTAAGAAATCTTTATAATAAATAATGTTTCATTCTGTTGATTTCAGATATGGCGTCAATAAGATTGAGGGTTTACTTCGTCCCCTTGTGGATAAAGGCCTGAAGTGTGTGCTGATTTTTGGAGTTCCTGCAAATGTTGCGAAGGTCATTGAGGAGTGAAATGGTTTCAGTAATATTTCTAACATTTATTTTATGAGGGAGTTGATTAAATATTGTTTCTTTGTCTTCTCATTTCCTGTCCCAGGACGAGAGAGGCTCTGGTGCAGACAGAGACGACACTCCTGCAGTGCTGGCTGTGAAGAAACTGAGGAGCACATTCCCTGAACTTGTGTTGGCCTGTGATGTGTGCCTTTGCCCCTACACCTCTCATGGCCACTGTGGTTAGTTTCAGTATTGGATCTGTTTACATCATTTAATGGTGCACCAAGTAAGTTTTTTCAGGGATTCACCGAAATTAAAAAACTGACTGATACCAATTTTCAAGCCAACAATTATTTTCATGGTCAGTAATGCGAGTTACGTAATTAGAGTACTTTTTTCAAGTAACTAGTATAGTAACGCATTTCTTTTAAATGTAAAACAAAATATCTGAGTTACTTTTTCAAATAAGTAACACAAGTTACACTGTTTTCCCATTTATTGGGTCTCATTCATGAAACACGAGCAGAACGAATTTTTGTGTAAATCGTGTGTAAAGTGGTTCTGGCGTAAATTTTCATATTCATTAAAATGTTTGTATTTTCCAAATGTTAGTTGGTACGCAAGAAATCTACACCTGCTCCCAGCCACGCGTAAATAGTGCGCTTAACACCCAAACGTTTTGCTCATTAATAAGGCTGGATTTTAATTCACCTTAATCGGGTACATATTTACACAGCATTTTGAAAAAATATTATATATAGTAATTGCATACGTTTTTTCTTATTATGAGAGCCAGTAATAGCATCTGCGATGGTGGTCCTTCTCCAGTTTTAATACGATTTTTCCGAAGTGAACTAATTCGTTTTTTGCTCTCAAGCTTAATGTCGAACCATTTTCTTCTCACTTCTGGGAATGTTCAATTAACAGATGAAACTCCATTGACTGGATCTGTAATATGCTGCCAAGATTCCTTTTTTTTAGGACCCGATACGCCACTATGTACGCTTGAAAATAAAATGTGGCGTTTTGAATGAACTTCTGATAAAAAAACTTCAATTTCTGCATCTGAGAAATTTTTCTTTTTCATTCGCATTCATGTCATAATATGATGCCCATATATAGTTGTCAGTTGGATTTAATGGGCAGGATTTATGGTAATTGAGAATGAACGTGCACGCGCATCCCATTTACGACTGATTGGAATTCATTAACACACACATTTCACTATCACATCTGACGTTTACGAAGTATTTGTGAATCAGGAGAAGAGTTTTCGGGAAGGTCTCTTTACTCGCAAATCACTCGCATATTTACTCATATATTTACGAATGTTTCATGAATGACACCCATTGACTTGACAGCTCTCCTATCCATGTCCAGCTGTGTAAACAACCTCTGAATACTATACAAGCCTGCAATAATGAAATATGTTAAATCAAACAAATATACTTCATGTATTTAATCTCACTTATTAACCACTCTCTTTGCTACTGAACTGCGATGATCCAATTCAACCATACGAATAAGCAAAGATGACTTTAGCTAAACATCACATTTGTGTGTGTGTTTATTGCTAAAGTAAGAGTGTTGAACTTTCTTCTTCTGTGTCAACTTCGTCAAGTGGCAAGGGAAGTTTATTTGGACAGACCCTTGACCCCTCGATTTTGGCCGAGTGTCTACTCAATATGTACACTTCAGGCAGATCCATAGACCACAATGCAACACGATTGTGACGTCACAGCAGGTCACTCTTAATTTACCCCCACCCCACACAACTTTAGTGTATGATATTGGAGTTATTTTGACATTTAACTGCATTTAATACTTGTAGCCACCTACTAGGGAGTAATGGTTCTTGGTAAGAACCGTAAAAATACGGTTCTCCACTCACGGTTCGGCACGCACTTGCACCGCGGTCCATCTATAATCTGATGACGCATCTATAACATGGTTTCTTGAAAATAACAAACACGTAAAACAGACAGGCAGAGTTCGGCTAATTTATGTTTCTGTCGATGGATATGCATTCTGGGTTCCCAATACGTTATAACAGCGATGGTCAAAAAATATGTGCCGTATGCTCGAACATGACCAGTCATTTACACTGTCTTCACCCGGTTGTTGATAGCGCGCGAGCACAGGTGAGACCTGAACAGCACATGTTGCTATCTGTGTTTAAACTAAACTCATTTAAGCCTTGCCAATTTAAACATTCAAGAGCAAGACGTAAAAGAGAGCCAAGTCTCAGACAACATGCAAATATTGAGTTCTCTTTCAAGTCTTGAACAGTCGAGAAAGACAATGCATGTGTTGTCGCAGTTTGGATCTGTGCATTATGTCTTAAAGTGACAGCAGCCTAATATTCCTGCTGTCTGTGTTTGTCAATGTTAATCAAACAACAAAAGACAAGGAAATCAATAGCTTTTATAACTTTAATAATGATTAATCTTTATTTGATTGATACAGTGAAGATTATATCCAATGTTATTTTACATTTGATTACTTTATTCAATTTCTGTACCTGGAAACTACTGTTAGATACCTAAATAACCTGAAAAGCACTGTTTATTTTATTTGTATCTTTGCTCAATTGTATTTATTTGTGCTGTTACTTGTAGTTTGATTATTTGTTCTTATTTTCTTTATTTTTATTTGACCGTGGTCATTTTTTTCCCTGAACATAGAACAAACCGTGACCCTAAAACCGTGATACAAACTGAACTGTGAGTAATTTGAACCATTACACCCCTAGTAGCTACCTTAAGCTGACTGTTTTTTTAACACAGTTTAAACTTTATTATATTGTTATCATTTTCATTTGTGTATTTTTTAACATTTAATATTTAACATCTGTTTAAATTAGATTTTTTAACAGCCCAAGCATACATGCAGGCCTGTAGAATGGTGCGTAAAAAACAAATTCATAAGAAAAAGAATGTAAATAATAAATCAACTCCATTGCAAATTCCAAGTGATCAAGGGTTTGGAACGTTCCATTTAAAAACATTGCAAAGGTTTCCGCCTGTAGTGGGCACTCGTGCAACGGATGCAATGATGTACATCCGAGTGAACAAGATGGAGGGAAGTTAGCAAGGGAAAATAGGACTTAAACGCAGCCCTGTAAACCAGAATGGTGGTGAAAGGTTTGTTTGAGCGGCACCCTCTACTGTACCGGAGTGGATTTGCATTCCCTTCCACTTGAGGCTTATTCATGTCACTTTTGGAGTGAAATTCCCTTTACATTTGCCAAAAAAAATTTACTTTTTTTTTTACGTTGTTATTAAAAAACAAATAAGCCCAGCTTAGTTTACAAAAGTAACACAACAAATGAGTTTCCTTAAAAAGTCCTTAGGGAGTAACACAATACTGTAACATATTGCTTTTCCCAACACTGTTCATGTAATGGCTCATAACCAAAAAAAGGATGATATTAAAATTCTATTCAATTAAAAATGAATAATAAATATTTAAACTATAAGTAAAATACATGAAGTGAATTTAGGCACATTTGTACTGTATGAAAAATGGATATTGGAAAATTAACAGATACAATTTAAATATCCAGCATCAACTGATAAAAAAAATTATAGTATTGGCTGTTAACTAAAATGCCACTAATATGTTGTGCATATTTCTTCGTGGCACCTTTAAGGAATCCTGCGTGAAGATGGCAGCCTGGATAATGCCGCAAGCTGTTTGAGGTTGGCTGAAGTAGCTCTGGCTTATGCTCTAGCAGGTTAATCCTAAATTATATTACACATAATATTTGCATTTTTGAATAATAGGTCTATAGAAGTCATCCTCATCACATTAGGTCACACTTTTTCTCTGCTTAGGCTGCCACATCATCGCCCCTTCTGATATGATGGATGGACGAATTGCAGCCATTAAGCAAGCACTAATCGCTAATGATCTTGGCAACAAGGTAGAGAAATCTTGCTTTTGGGTCACACAAAATAGTTATATAGAATATTGCAGATTCTGACTCGAGCTCTTTCCCCTTTCTTAGGTGTCAGTGCTGAGCTACAGTGCTAAATTTGCCTCCTGCTACTATGGACCATTCAGGTAGTGTACAAATATTCCCTTTATCAATCTTCTAGTTCTTATATTTTCTTATAAGATGAGATCACCAGGATGGGTTTATTCTTTGTAAACCAAAATTGAATTTTTTTCCCTTAACATTTGAAGGGACGCTGCCCAGTCCAAACCTGCTTTTGGAGACAGACGATGCTATCAGCTTCCCCCTGGTGCCAGAGGACTAGCACTGCGGGCCTGTGTAAGAGAATGTGACTTTTTTAAAGACCCCATGTAATCACCTGATGAAAACAATTTTCTTTCCTGTGTTTAAATGTTTTATAACAGGAATTTATTGAAAGGCCACTTTTAACATGGAATCTGAACTACTAAAACGAAAACAGCACTGATATAACAATCAAGGGCCCGTATCCCTAAAGAATTTTTGTGCAAAAAGTGGCTCCTAGCGGCCAAATTCTAAGAAAATTCTCAGTCATGACGTTTTCTTAGAATTTCCCCTAAAAGTGACACGAAAATCCCAGTTAATATAAAAGCTATTCCTCAAGATTGCTAGCGCTTAAATGAGCTCCTAAGGCGAGATCTGCTAAGAGCAGGGAGAAGGACTTTTAGTGGCTTAGGAGTTCCCCTAAGCAGCTGCACAAAATGGCCAACAGAGGAGGCAGGAGAGATGTCCTGCAAACACTGGATGACAGGGAATTATTGAGACGCTACAGACATTGATAAAAGCTGAGCCGTGTTACCCTCGTTAAGACCACACTGAGTTGTAACGTTGCAATTTCTACTTCATTAAGGACAGCCCCTTGAGATAGGCCATCTTGTTTTCAATGGGGTCCATATGGGAGTTAAAGTACAAAATATGCCAGCTAGTATATTAATATGAGCAAATAAGACAGGAATCAGTATTTGAACAGGGTGTAATGAGCTTAAGTTTTCACATATTTTAGATTCTAATGTTACGCTATAACCCCTACAGCTTACTATTCATTTTCCAGGTATTTTCTTGAATGTGAAATATTATTTACAATTACAGTCTGCATAAGATTAGAGTGTATAATTATGTTTATTGATTTGAGGGTACATCCTTTGCTCATTATCACCAAAAGTTAATTTTCATCGAACTTGTAGGATCAACCAATCACGGCTTTTGAAATGATGACTCATACCTAGCAACCACACCTCCTCACTAAGATAGGATTTTCCATCCATTCCTTGCTCAGAGTTCACTGAAAATGTTCTGGAATCACTTCTAAGCTAAAACTCCTGGCAAGGAATTTTTAGGTTAAGTTAGGAGCTCTCTGAGAGGATTCTCAGAATCTTTAGGGATACGGGCCCAGGACCCTAAATCAAATTTTAATTACAGAAATGGGCACAATGACTAGACCTGTGTTTTTTTTCTTCTTCTTCTGTTGTATGGGATGCAGCAAGTGAAGTAAAGTATAAGGAAAATACTTTTTTTTGCTGGTAGGACCGGGACGTGAAAGAAGGTGCTGACATGCTGATGGTGAAACCTGGATTACCATACCTTGATATTGTGAGAGAGGTCAAGAATAAGGTAATATCTGTAAGAGTTAGTGTATGATTACATTTATGAATTTTGAGTTCTTTTCTGACACCTCATGTTACATCTCAGCTTTAGAATCGTATCTTAGATTGTAGAAATTTAGTCCCAAAAATGTATTTGAAGACTTAAAGGAATAGTTCACCCAAAAATGAAAATTCTCCTATAATATACTCACCCTCAAGCCATCCTAGGTGTATATGTCTTTCTTCTTTAAGCAAAACACAATCAGAGTTATATTAATGAATATCCTGCCTCTTCCCAGCTTTGTCATGGCTTTGAAGTTTTTGAAGCTCCAAAAAGCGCATCCATCCATGATAAAAGTAATCCATACAACTCCAGTGGGTTAATAAATGCCTTCTGAAGAGAAGTGATGGGTTTTTATAAAAAAACAAAATGTATATTTAAAACTTTATAAACTGTAATCACTGGCTAGGTGTGCTTTTTGGAGCTCGGCTACGGTGGCCGAGAGAGCTCAACGTGCTGCAACCTAAAGACGACGCATGCCATTAGAAAAAAACGCATGCAAATAGAAAAAACGCATGCGAATAGAAAAAAAAAACGCATGCAAATAAAAAAACACCGGCAAATTAAGAAAAAATCTTCATCAGTTTCACAACACACGTGCTCCAAATACTCACAACAAAACCAAATACAGAAACGCGCTGCAAAAGCTCACAACACAACCAAATACAGAAACGCGCTGCAAAAGCTCACAACACAACCAAATACAGAAACGCGCTGCAAAACCTCACAACACAACCAAATACAGAAACGCGCTGCAAAAGCTCACAACAAAACCAAATACAGAAACGCGCTGCAAAAGCTCACAACACAACCAAATACAGAAACGCGCTGCAAAAGCTCACAACACAACCAAATACAGAAACGCGCTGCAAGTAACACAGACCACAACGGAAATGTTTCCGGGGAACCAAATAAGTGACGGACCCGGCTGGGACGTGCTTATTGCTCGTGAGCCTCCCTATGCCCTACTCCCTTCGAAGGGCAGACGGCAGAGCTCTTCAAGTGGGACTTTGAAGTGAGCTTGGCACTAGTGTGCCATTTATGTAGCCGTTTGGAACGCATTTGATGAAGGGAGCACCCAAAGACAACGTAATTTCCAACGTAAATATTTTCACCTGGGATGTTCCCATGACAACGCAGCACATTGTCCATCAGCTGAATAGCTGTTCTGATTTTTTTTTTACTTCACAAAAAAACTGTTAAAATATCCGTTTTATATCCGTTATATCAGTGTGTCAGTGTCTCAACTTTAAACCTTTGGACCCTTACATTACCTAACATTTCTTATGAAACTTTTCTTTATGAAAATTTAAACATAACATGAAACAATTTGTATCGTGTAACTGATGTATAGATTAATATCTTGCCTTCATGTTCTTCTTTATCTTTTTTATTTATTTTAATATTCAGCTCATTGCTCTTTTCTCATTTGTATTCTGATGACATTGAACATTTTGTATATTGTATACAAGTTGTATGTCATAAAAAATGTAATCTGTGTTTTGTGGAAAAAAAAGTTAAAAGAAATAAAGTAGAATTTTGAGCTATAAGCAAAGAGTATAGACAAACTATAAAAAAGTATAATATTATAATATTATTTATATATACAATATTATTTTAATATTATAGTTTATTTATAAAAAATATAGGCTTTCACTTCTTGTCAATAAACGTTCTTTGCTATAAGCACGTCTATGAGCACGCATAGACATGATGTCTATGGCTGCGTCCCAATTCGCCTACTTATACTACGACCTAAAAGTATGTACTCTTTTTGTGAAGAAAAAGTACATACTTTTGAGTTTGTAGCAAAAGAGTAGGCAAGCTTGGGGACATACTACTTCGTCATCTTTAACGGACAGCTCTGTCGCGTGCGTCCAGCCACCGTAAACTGCCCTGTCAATCATCTTGTCACAGTTAAAATCCTCCATTCAATCTAATTTAATTTCCTACCGTTTCGGAGAGAAATGTTGTGGCACCTTGGTCTGCAGCCGTGGGTCATTAATGCGGTGACTCTCCTCATGTGTTTGCAATTTGAATGTAATGATGCATTTAAAAGTTAATGGCTAAACGTATCTTTACAAAAGTTCACAATGCTGCTGCAGATGCAATATAATGTAGACAACATTGAATAAATAATTTTTCGTCATGTTAGATACTGATAATTACCCACTCAAACCCCTTTATCTAAACCCTTCTACATAACCACCGGACTCGCGCGTCCTCCATGGCTGTAGTTTTTTAACACTTTTCACTCGTGTTTCTAGTTCTAATCGAATCCTCGTCCAACGCGCGATGGGTTGTGGGCAATATCAGCCGTTAGAGTGCGCATCGATCTGCACTTCGGATTCTGACCGGAAAAAGTAGACCATCCGGGTGTCTTTGGAACACTCATTTCAACATACTACGATTTGGGACGTACTAATTCTAATTTCGAATACTATTTAGGACGGATAGTATGCGAATTGGGACGCAGCATTAGTGAGCACGTCCCAGCCGGGTCCGTCACTTATTTGGTTCCCCGGAAACATTTCCGTTGTGGTCTGTGTTACTTGCAGCGCGTTTCTGTATTTGGTTGTGTTGTGAGCTTTTGCAGCGCGTTTCTGTATTTGGTTGTGTTGTGAGCTTTTGCAGCGCGTTTCTGTATTTGCTTGTGTTGTGAGCTTTTGCAGCGCGTTTCTGTATTTGGTTGTGTTGTGAGTATTTGGAGCACGTGTGTTGTGAAACTGATGATGTTTTTTTTTTCATTTGGTGGTGTTTTTTTTTCTATTTGCATGTGTTTTTTTCTATTTGCATGCATCTTCTTTAGGTTGCAGCACGTTGAGCTCTCTCGGCCACTGTATCGGGCAATATTCATTGTCATTACAAAGCTGTGAAGAGCCAGGATATTTTTTTATATAACTCTGATTGTGTTTGGCTGAAAGAAGAAAGTCATATACACCTAACTTTATTATGGGCTTTATTATGGGATGCTTTTCATTTTTGGGTAAGCTATTCCTTTAACTACGCTCACACAAGCCTTGGAGCTCAATTCAGAAATATTGTGACCCACATGCATAAAATATAACCTACCAAAGAAAAACGCCATTACAATGTATTTAATATCTTTAAATTGCCTCCTGTCACCTGAGAAGTTTGATTGATGTTAATCTAAAGTAAAGTAAAAATTGCATGAATTCTGATATTCTGTTCAGACTGAGATGATGAGATCACATATTTACACATATTTAGGACCGTGTCAGAATAGAAAAGATCAGATTCAGGTTTGAGCTGTTTATTCTGTTATTAAACTAAAACAGTTCTGAGAATTTGGGCGCCTTTTCCCTGCAGTCGGAAAGTAGCCTTTATGCACACTTATAAATGCTTTAGTGTCTTTGCATTTTATAAAAACTGAAAGGACTGTAAACTGGGGGGGGTTTACAGTTTCTTGACCCAGGACCAGAGATGATGAAAGAAGACCAGGAGTCGTGATGTTCAATCAAAGAGTAAAATTTACTGAAGAATAGTTTGCAGTTAAATTGGTACAGCCAGCGTCAAAGTCTCACGAGGAGGTCGCAAGCTAACTCTACCTTACATGAAAATCGTACACCAGTTATACTGTTTCCAAGGGCATACATTCCATAAACATTCACTTCTGATTGGCTCAGAGGACATAAAATCTAAACAATGACACATAGATAGAAGGGTACGTTGACAACAATCAAGATAGCTGTCATCCAAGTCACGAAGATCCAGTAATGACCTCGGAGGGCCCATCGAAAAGCGTCATGAGACCAGCCACCCCGTGTCATGAGACCTGCAACATACTGATAAAACCTTCCATCCTCAGAGAGAAGAAATAACAATTACTTTACTTCTTGAGAGATATATATATGAAAGAAGTAAAACAAATCATAGAATCGTACAGAAATTGATCCCTGTCCGTTAATAGGGTCAGCAGAGAAACATGATCATATGATGAGGGTTTTCTTTAAGTTTAACACACTCATTAGTATACATACGGAAAAAAAGCCTGTGTTTAATGTTCTCGCTCAGGGCCACAGAAGATTAGTCACAGACATGAGGAGACATTCATGAAAGATAGGCATTCAATCAACATTCAGGAAAGATGTGCATTCAACAAAAGTATGAATAAGAAACTATATGTGAATCACTTATTGCGTATGGGAGTGATTATATAACTTGATTAGTGCTCATTATAGTAATAATGTAATCATAAAATGATTATATAACTTGATTAGTGCTTATTATAGTAATAATGTAATCATAAAAAGGATATACATATAGTTGAATTGAAGAGGCAAGGGATTCTGACCCCAACCCTTCAGTCCCCCGTTTTAGACCGATGTGTGGTCCAATACCGCCACGTCTGGTCTATCAAGTGAGGCCACTACGGAGAGGTGGAGTGGTGATGCATGCTTCCCTGACGGGTCACACTTGTCTCTTCACCTCGTCACGGACATGCTGGATACTAAAAAGTCCAGTCCCCGTTAAGAGGCTCTCCCACCTTCCACTCACATCAGGGCTTCAATGTTGTCTTGATCCAATTTGTCTCTCAGGTAGGTCGTGAGCATCAGCAGTCTTTTTTCCTCCTCAGCAGGATTCAGATTTCTGCATGCAGTCCTGCACAGATAGGAGAAACAAAAACGAACACACAACCAAATACACAAACAGAGGAACAACACCCCCACAAGGGCTCCAACAGCATACAGCGCGTAGTGCACAAATCCCATGACTATATCCTCCGATGCTGTCACAAAATCCTCCCAAGCTTCTTCCACATATTCTTCTACAGTTTCTGCCATATCTGTGAATATAGCACCAACCGAAAAAGCCAAAACAAAAGCCACTGCAATAGCAGATGGTGCTTCAGAGTCCGACAGAAGAGGAGTTCCCTTGGACTTAAACCAGGCAGAGTTCAAATACTCATAACCTGCAAATGGATCAGTCGTCTTTACTTGCTCAAGGAAAGCTGTAATGTATTTCTGCTGAGCTTCCTGGGCCTTTACCTGGGGAAAATATTCAGTTTCTTGCTTCAATTCAGTAACACAAAGGGAACCCTCCGCTCCATTACCACCTTGACTCTGATCCACTGGACGCCACGTGGGACCCAAGGGATGCGTCCACCTATGTCTAGCACAGTTCTTGGGAGAAATGTTATACTCGTCATGCAACCGGATCGGACCCAAAAACTGCCGAAATTGTTTTTCCCTATCAAACCACTCATCCCCTATGGCTACATCCTTTAACTGAGGCCACATCCTCACCTGGAATGATTGATAATTATCCCATAATAACTCCTCATATTTCACCGGTACCAGACGAGTCCTTATTCTAGTATACATCAATTCAATACTCAATTTAAGCACATGAAGGTGCATCCAGGCAGTCACATTATAAGCCATGGAGGTAGGGCTGTAACATTTTCCTTCTAAATAATCATGCAATTGGTCCATTTTAAGAGCCGTTTTATTAGCAATACTCCTAACGAGCTCGTACTGATGCAACACGTCATACAAACTAGTCCAAGTGTATCCTGTCTTAACAAAAGAGGAATTACATACTTCCATAGGCACTTCCATCACCTTTACACCTGTGAGTTTCTCCGACATCGTTTTACATTTCTTAACATCACCTGGAGGAAAGGTTTTAACAAACCATTGTTGAATGTTTTCACCTAAACAACGTTCCACCTGTACTGTCCCCTTCCACGGATCATCAAACCTCGTATACTTGGGCCAAGAGAGAGAAAAAGCATTGACAAAATTGACATTGACCATTTTTACTGCCATTAAGGTCGAAATTCTTTTTATCAGTCTTATCGATTCGTCCGAATCGGTCACAAACAGCACCATAAGACCTGTCTACGTCCCATCGGACCATGTGAACCCTCGTGGGAACTAACACTTTCCATCTCATCGAATCCTTATCCTTCAGGATCTGTTGATACAAGTCTGAACCTGGTTCTTCTCTCACAACAACGTTACTATGTATGTAACTTTGGACCACATCTTTGACAACCTGATTGGAAGCTAATTCAGCTTTAGCTTTGGGCAGGTAATATGACATTATGTGTCGAGGGTCAGGTGCACTAGGATAAAGGGGAAGTTTCACTGGTTTCCTTCCTAGAATCATGTGGGAATCCCCTAATGCTACTGTCTGACGCTTCTTCCGCCCTGCTCTATTCTCATTCTTCATGGGTTTCAACAGATAACTATTAGCCATATTCATCCATTTGGAGCAGGCAGTGTGGTTTTCATGGGCTATGCTGTCTGGAATCCAACTCATGGAGCTAAAATGCGGTTCATAAACATAAACACCTTCATCTCTCACCCAACGACCTTTTTGCATAATGAGGGTATTACCGGGATAATTTGGGGAGTGACCAAGCCAATAGGTCACTGACTCATTTCCGTCCAACCGATAGCATCTATCGTTTACCTTCTGATACATAGTCGAAATCAAATTTAGACCCTCAGTTGAATTTAGGCATGGGTATTTTACCCAGGATGGACGGTTGTCAGTTTCTTCACAATCCCAATTAGTCGAAAAAGCATGGAATCGACCGGTCCAAATGGAAATTTCTTCTTGCAGAATTAGCAGCTTCAATAAGTCGTCTGGCTCAGCCATCTGTAAATGATAAAACAGTAATGCCAGAATTTAGAAAAATCACATACGACAGATATTGAAGAGGTACGATTTATCATGTTATTATGTGGTGGTATTCTGGTTGCAACACCTCTCAAGTGGTTTCACCTGTGACCAATGTCTCCATACTGTACCCAACACACCTCTGTCGAGTAACACAGATGTATTAGTAGTCAACAGAACTTGGTAAGGTCCATCAAATTTTAGGACCCAGAGGAGAGATTATCTCCCTTTGCAACATTACACTGTCACCTATCTCAGGCAACGCAGGCATGTCTTTTTGCTCAGCGTTATCTTTCTCTGCTTGTCGGATACTGACACTAACCCTGGTGTCTTTTAAACAGTTATCCAAAGCCTTCAGATAATTTTGCAGAGCATCTTTCAAAGGCCCTGACGGTCCCTCATGTTGTAGAGGAGCGTCCCAAGGCAGTCGCATGTAGCGACCTGTCATTATCTCAAAGGGACTGATCTGAGTAGTTTTGTTCGGGCTGGCTCTCATACTTAAAAGAATGGTTGGGATAGCAGAGTGCCATCCCTTCCCCCACTCCAACAATCTCTTTCTCAATGAAGTTTTAATCGTCCGATTAGAACGTTCGACAGAGCCACTAGACTGAGGACGAAACGGTATGTGGAAGTGTTGTTTTACTCCCATCAATTTCATCACATTCTTCATTACCTTCCCCGTGAAGTGTGTGCCCTGATCTGAGTCAATGTGCAATGGTAAACCCCATCTGGGGAAAACTTCATTCAACAGAATTTTTGCAGTTGCGTCTGCTGTGCAGTTTTTCAGAGGAAACGCCTCCACCCATCTGGAAAACAAATCAACAATCATCAGAATGTATCGAAAGCATCCATTAGGGGGCAGGGGACCTATGAAATCAATTTGAAGGTGGGTCCATGGCCCCTGAGGTCGAGGGGCATGTCCTAAAGGAATCTTTAGCTTTGCTGGGGAATTCACTTTAAGACATACTAAGCATCTTTTACAAAAGTCATTGCAAGAAGCTCTCAGCTTTGGCCACCACCAGGTTTTTGAAATCATTGCATGTAAATTCTCAGGACCAGCATGTGCCAAACCATGATACAGAGACATTAGTTCAGTTCGAGCAGAAACAGGACAAACAAAACGGTCATTGAATTTCCATAACCCTTCTGTATTTTTCTTTGCCCCTAATTTTGTCCATTGCTCCATCTCTTCAGGGTCATCCTCTGAATAAAGTTCAAAAACGTCTCTAGAGGGTTCACTCTCCTGGGGAGCAAAAGCCAGCACACTCACGCATGTCTCAGTCAATTTTGCAGCCTCTTTGGCAGCAGTATCAGCCGCTTGATTCCCTTTGGCCTCTGGTGAACTGTCAGTGGAGTGTCCCGTGATTTTGATAACAGCTCCTGCTGCGGGGAGATCACATGCAGCCATCAATTCTTTTACCTGGTGCTGATGAGAGATGGGGAGACCAGCCATGGTTAGAAATCCCCTGCGTTTCCACACCGGGCCGAAGTCATGAACCGTGCCGAAAGCATAACGACTGTCAGTGTAGATATTGACCCGTCTCCCTTTGCTGTGCTGTAATGCTCGGGTTAAAGCAACCAGCTCTGCCACTTGAGCCCCTCCCCCTGAAAGAGAACCACAGTCAACAGTTTCACCATGTTCATTTACGACAGCCCAGCCTGTGAATCGTTTTCCCTGTTCATGAAAGCTGGACCCATCCACAAACAAACTCATGGCATCGGAAAGTGGCTCAGACTGGAGTGGGCTATGGCTGTCTGTGTCAATCAGCCGTGCGCAGTTATGGACAGTTCCTTCGTCTGGAAGCAAGGAGGCAGGGTTTATAGCAGTCTCAATGTCAATTTGTATCTCCACATTTTTACTCAAAAGAGTGGCTTCCCATTTAGCTCTTCTTTGGTTAGAAATAGATCCTAAACGAGTGTTTGTTAGCAGTTTCAAAATCTGGTGTCTGGTGTGCAGAATCACCTTTTGATGTGTCACAATCTTCTCTGTGGTTTTCACTGCCCACTCGGCACAATCACATATCAGCAGACATGGATGCTGTCCTGCCATGGAAACAGGAATAGGAGTAGAATAGTAGCCTACCATTCCATACGAACTTCTTCCTGGAACCTTTTGACCCAGGGCAGCAGAGTAGGATCTGTTTCCCACCCAGGTCCACAGATGGAACGGTCTGGTTGCATCAGCATGTCGCAGTGCTGGGGAGGAAGCAAGAGTTTCTTTGATACTCACAAAAGCCTCCTCCATCTCCTCTGTCCACTCGATCAGATCTGCTCCAGGTTTTCCTCCTTTCAGTGCCTCTGTGAGTGGTTTAGAAAGTTCAGTGTATTCACAGACATACTGGCGGCAGTAATTCAAAAGACCCATTACTTGCCTTAGACCAGTGACAGTGTGTGGCTTTGGAAGTTCAATGATAGCTTTAACTCATTCAGGGGTGATGCGCCTGCCATGCACCCCAACAATCTGTCCAAGATAAGTCACTTCAGGCAAAGCTAGTTGTGCTTTCTTCAAATTCACTTTGAATCCCCCGTTTTGGAGGGCATTCAACACAGTTTGGACAGCAGTCAAATGTTTGAACTTAGTTGGACTAGCAATTAAAATGTCATCCACATATTGCAGGACAACCGATCCGTCATTTTCAATTTGTTTTCTTACCGGATTGATGAAGGATGCTAGTACCTGATGAAACAAGGTGGGGCTGTTGCAGAAGCCTTGTGGAAGCCGACTCCAGGTCCATTGGCGACCCCTGCTGGTAAAAGCAAATTTCCCTTGGTCCTCCTTGGCTAAGGGACAAGTCCAAAAACCGTTAGAAATATCGAGAGCAGTATAATAACAATGTTCAGCTCCTATTTCATGAAGGATAGTTGCGGGGTTGGCCACCAGAGGGTGTACTTTCTCAGAAATAGAATTCAAAGAAGTATAGTCAATCGTCAAACGCCAAGATCCGTCCGCTTTTCTGACAGGCCACATTGGAGAATTAGTGGGAGACGAACATGGAATAATTATTCCCCTCTCACTTAACTCATCCACAACAATGTCAGCTCCTTCCCTAGCTTCATTTTTCAAAGGATATTGTCGTTTGGCTACATGCATAGGACCTGGGATGCTCAGTGGCTGGATCTGTGCAAGACCACAATCATATTTGTCTTTGGCCCATACCTCTGGGAATTTTGAAATTATGAACTTCCACTCAGGACGAGTTTCAGTTAAACCAACAGGTTCAGCCACTGAACATCTCTCATGGTGGGGGCCAGAGGGAGATAAGCGAATTGTTTCATTGCAGCCAAGCACGAGCTTATCCCTTGAAAGCAAAACATCAGCTTCGAGTTCTTTTAGAATGTCAACACCGATAATAGTCCCCACAGTATTCTTCCCCACCCAAAACTCAGTCCAGTACACTTTGTCAGAATCAGAAAGGGTTAGAGGAACAGAAACAGATTTGTGAAATACCTTTTTGCCATTTAGGCCTTCTATATACAAAGTTTCAGAAGTGATCTCAAGATCGAGATCAGTAATCGATACTGTAGCACCCGTGTCAATTAAAGCAATGCATTGCCGGCCTCCTAACAACGCGTTTATGAATGGACGGGTGTCAGCATAATTACTATTACCGGAGGCCGCTGACCCCTAGTCCCCACCTATCAGCTGTTTCAGCTTTGCAAGATCAGCTTGAGACAGAGTGACAGATGGGGAAGCTTCTGGTTTGTAATTATCCTTAGAAGCATTATTTTTTTTGTTACCTCCCTTTTTCCCGTTTCCTTTATTCTTGGGTCTACGACAATGTTTCGCAATGTGACCTTCCCTACCACAATTTCTACATTTACCAACTGACTTGGTACAGGTTCGGGAAGTGTGGCCTAACTCATCACAGTTATAGCATGTCACCTCATTGCGGGGAGGGGCTTCCCCTTCAACTGAAACAGCAGGCGCTTTCACAGGGCTCACATTATCAGCATCGCATGCTTGCATACGGCTCCAGCTCATAGAGCACCAACGGAGCAAATCTGCCCACATTTGGATATCAACAGCACTGTTCATCAACATATCTTTGTATTGCTTATTCAGACCGCCTGTGGCTGATTCGATTACTATAGCAGAATCAAAATCTTCATCATTGTTATTAGCAGCACAGTAAGTCTCATAGGCAATACGAAACCGGTCCACGTATTCTATCGGGCTTTCACCGGTTCTCTGTTTGATCTGGGTCACACTACTCCACGGAAAAGAACCCCGACCCAGCAATTTCTTCACCACACAAAACTCACCCCAATTTGCAGGGACCCGAGGGAAAAAGTTCACACCCTGGACAGCCCTTAATTTGGAGGAAGGAACTAACCCCTCCACCAGCGACTGGATATCAGCAATGCCTAGATTTTGTTGCCTAGCAACAGCCTCTAGCTTGTCCCATAGACTTTTGTTTGGGTTATACAACTTAAAAGGTTCCAACCCTGCAAGCAAACTGTTTTTCTCAGTGGGTGTGAGTCTGACCCATTGACCATCCTCACATCCTGCACCCATTTCAATATTCAACCCGGCCCAGTTCGTGTGTCGAATCGGGGCGGCGGATGCAGTAACATTAGGTTTAAATGCCTCCATGGGAGTCAGATTAAGATTTTTGACCCCAGAGTTATATTTAGTTTGTTTTGCTTGCACAGAAGGAATCTCTGAAATGTAGGGAGGGGGAGTTTCAACAGCCACATTCAACAGCTCACGTACCTCAGCGTAGGGCCCGCTATTTTGGTTATCAGTCTGTCTGGCAGAGCCTGAAGCGGCAGCCGCCTGGACAGAGTGAGAAGAGAAAGCGGGGGCGAAGGGAGTAGAAACATCCCCCTCATTTACAGCCTTTTCTGCCATTTCACACAATGCCTCAAGCCCTTTGCTCAAACTACACAGATCACTGCCTATTTCATTACCAATGATTTTCGCCATCCTATCACGTTGGGAAATTAAACTCTTCCAACCATTAATCATGTTCGGGATTGCCTTTTCAGGGGTTAAGGGAATTCCACCCATTTTACAAATCCATGAATAGGCAAACACGGACAAAAACTTTACTCTGTCAGCCTCTTTCTTTTTTTGCAGCCAGTCAATCTGTTCTGTGACTCCCCAATTAGCATCAAAACCCTGGCTGACCATTTTCTTAATCAGTTCTGCGTACTTTTTTGATTTGAGCGCATCAGAGAAGAGCTGTTTACAGCATGCACTCTCTTCAGCCTCATCACTTTGGTCAGAACAAATTGAGATAACATTTTTATTTGTCATTGTTGGTCACAGGTGAAACTCACCACAGAGAATGTTTTTAAGCAGCGAATTTGTTTTAGCAGCGAATTTGAAAGATACGTTTTAAATGACAAGTCTGGACTTCTACACAAAGAAACCACAAAGTATTTTTCACTCACGACTCCCAATCATACATTCTGATCCATGCCAATTTGGGTCATTATTTATTTAAGGGGATCGTTCTTGATGCATCCCTGGCAAACAACCCTGTCTCTGTTACTATATATATAAATATATATTTTTTTCTAACTAATTTCTCAGTCCCTAACTGCCTAATCCACTAAATTCGGGGATCCCCTTTCTGAGATGGAAGAGATATAGTAGGATCGCGGCGCCCTGGACCTTCAATCCAGGGACGAACTCTGCTGGGGTGTTGCTATATCAACAATGCCCAGTGGGGCCCCCACAGAGCACGCTTCGCTTGCGGTGTCTGCTCTTGTTAAATTTTAAACAATGCTATCAGCGACTTCCTTTTATACTTTAACCTTCAGTATAATTAATCTTCACTCTCCTCATCGGAGTGAAGCTCTTCCGTTCCCCTTCACAATCTCTTCCATTCAGACAGACCTATAGCCTATAATATAATAAATCTTCCTACCTTGTTTTTTGGTTTGCCAGGGGTGTCACCTCAGAATGATTGCCCGCTGATCCTCCACCACTGAAAGGACTGTAAACTGGGGGGGTTTACAGTTTCTTGACCCAGGACCAGAGATGATGAAAGAAGACCAGGAGTCGTGATGTTCAATCAAAGAGTAAAATTTACTGAAGAATAGTTTGCAGTTAAATTGGTAGAGCCAGCGTCAAAGTCTCACGAGGAGGTCGCAAGCTAACTCTACCTTACATGAAAATCGTACACCAGTTATACTGTTTCCAAGGGCATACATTCCATAAACATTCACTTCTGATTGGCTCAGAGGACATAAAATCTAAACAATGACACATAGATAGAAGGGTACGTTGACAACAATCAAGATAGCTGTCATCCAAGTCACGAAGATCCAGTAATGACCTCGGAGGGCCCATCGAAAAGCGTCATGAGACCAGCCACCCCGTGTCATGAGACCTGCAACATACTGATAAAACCTTCCATCCTCAGAGAGAAGAAATAACAATTACTTTACTTCTTGAGAGATATATATATGAAAGAAGTAAAACAAATCATAGAATCGTACAGAAATTGATCACTGTCCGTTAATAGGGTCAGCAGAGAAACATGATCATATGATGAGGGTTTTCTTTAAGTTTAACACACTCATTAGTATACATACGGACAAAAAGCCTGTGTTTAATGTTCTCGCTCAGGGCCACAGAAGATTAGTCACAGACATGAGGAGACATTCATGAAAGATAGGCATTCAACCAACATTCAGGAAAGATGTGCATTCAACAAAAGTATGAATAAGAAACTATATGTGAATCACTTATTGCGTATGGGAGTGATTATATAACTTGATTAGTGCTCATTATAGTAATAATGTAATCATAAAATGATTATATAACTTGATTAGTGCTTATTATAGTAATAATGTAATCATAAAAAGGATATACATATAGTGGAATTGAACAGGCAAGGGATTCTGACCCCAACCCTTCAAAACAAATCACACATGTGGCACATAAACAGTTTTGAAGACAAAAAGTATACTTTGCAGAACTGCAGGAATGGTAAACTCTTCTCCTAGAGTGGCACCATCCTGCTGGTTCTCATAGTTTGTTCCACTCAGATTAAACCCACCTGACCAGCTCAGCAAAATCTTTAATTTTGTTTGAAAATACCAGGCATGTTGGAATGGGCGACATTTCAGAGAGCGGCCCCATAGAAGCAAAGTGTTGCAGAGATTTAGTAAACATGCTAAGTTCAAATACTTAATTCTCTGAAGAAAAAAAACAATGCTACAGCCAGTCATTCTACTTTGAAATCTCTAGCATTCGTGTGATCCCACCCACTGCCAATTTACCTATAGTATTTTGACAAAAGAAAAAAAAAAGCCTTGGCAATAAAAACATTGTTGCATTAGAAACACGCTCGCAGCTGATATTTTATTATTTTTATTTATTTGACTCCAAATTTACTGCCAAGGTAATACATAACAATTTAAAATTTAAATATGAAAATAGGTTTGCAATGTTGATGATTGTGGAAATGCATCATCAAAGTCTGTGAAAAAGGTCCATATTTTAAATTTGGACTGCTGTACATATTTCAACCACTAATTGTCAATATTACACACTGCACCTTTAAGCAAAAACTAAACAATGTAAATTATAAACAGAGTCCAATGTTTCTTTTAGTCTTAATACCTTCATGTACTCTGTCTCCCATCAGCACCCTACTCATCCACTGGCAGTGTACAATGTATCAGGTGAATTTGCCATGCTGTGGCATGGAGCTGAAGCTGGAGCTTTTGAGCTGCGCACTGCAGTTATGGAGGCTATGACTGCCTTCCGTCGAGCAGGTGAGAAAGGGGACATGGAAGATGAATCTGCTGAGGCCGGTGTCTCCAAAATTGTAAATAAAATGAATGATTGCAGTGCTTTTGGGCAGGTCCTTGGTGGTGTCTACTTAATTTTTCACTGTATTCTTTTTTTCAGGAGCTGACATCATTATCACCTACTACGCTCCTCAGTTGCTCACATGGTTAATGGAGTAATCTGTTGGTTCTCCTGTGTGATTAAACCTGGATCAAAGCAAATTTACTGTCTCTTTCTGAGAGTGACACTTAGGATTAAAAAATTAAACTGAAAAGTAAATATTATTACACAAATCAGCCTTTTCAGAAGTTTTTTTAATATGATTTATGTATTTAGTTAGAAATGCATTCAACCAACTTTGATTTTTCTAGTTCTCAAGTTTGGGTGTTTGGTGTATTACTTGAAAAGTGTTTTCATTAAGATGTGTTTCACAGACTGCAGTGTAAAACACATATAACTCAAGTCATTGAAGGCACTGTGTCTCACTTCAGCAGCTCTGAGCAAAACACCCCAGACAGTTTGGCAATATCAGGTGTTTTTATATGAAGATCCATATATCAAGACCAATGATACAAATGAGACTTTAAACCATGCATTAAATAAAGTTTTTACCAGGTAATGGTTCACTGCTATTAGAAATGGAGCCAAGAAAAGATATGATTAATTGGGGAGAACCATAAGGGGTTCAGTTAACAAAAATTAAAGATGACCTAACGAACACCCCTTGGTTGAGGGGCAAGGTGTAAAAGACTGTATAAAAATTTGAGTTTTGACTGAGCGGCTTGGTTGTCTCCACCAATAAAGTCTACGTTTTGGCACCTGGAACTCGTCACTTGAGTTATTTCTTAGAAAGAGGAGAAGACTTTTTCCACAACACAAGCTTTAGCATTTTTGTAGCATGCAGATGTTAAATTGGTTTAGGGGCATTTATCTGTGAGTAGATCTCATTTAAATGTGCATCTATATGATTGAAAATAGACATTGGGCTTGTGATCACAGCTGTTTAGTTCTGAAATTAATGTACTGATGATCACAATAACATTGGAATTTTGGCATCTCCATTTTAAGCTTTACTTTGTTTCATGTAGTTCATATGCAAAATGTTATTGTATATAATCAAAAAGATAATAATAAAGCTAGAGCCATGTTAAACATCATTTGTTTATTACAGGGTCATATGGGAACATTGCATTTTGTTTATATTGACCACTCAGTTTTGCATTATGCTTTACGCACTGAACAGGTTATCAGAAATGCCCATCCCCTTAACAGAGTTTACAGGCAGTTCATCATTACTGTCAGTATAGGAATTGTGGGAAAAAATGTGTCTGTCTTCATGGATTTATAATTAGTGCTTTCATTCCTAACTGATTATTAAAAATGCTGCTTTATATAGGCACCACACTGCATGTGGAGGGGTCACTTGATAGAGGTGCCCTTGAGACTGACCAAACTTGCTGTCCTGCAAAAGAAGAAATAAGAATTTCAAAATTAGTGCCTAAACTGTAAGTTGAATCCTTTTTTTTGTTTTGTTAATTGTTGCATATATTACTTACTGTTAGCATGTCACCTTGTGTTTGTGACTCCTTTTGAAGATGTAAGACATGAAGCTAACCTCTCAGCAAGGTAAGACAGCCCTTAAACGCAAAAAATAACATTTCGCATTACTAAACACTTGTACAGCATTTGCATTCTTCTGCTCACACTAGCAGTACTTCACCTACTTTGGAACAACGTGGTGTGGTAGGTAATTAATACATACAGAAATATGTTATCATAATTTGGAAGAAGTCTTAATGGAAATTACACAGTAAAAAGGACAGTATACAATAAGTATTATGGGGTTATGCTAAATAAATTAGAAATTCACATTCTCTTAGGGCTTTTTTCTTTTTCTTTGACCTTCTTTAGAGAACTTGCTCATGTAAAGTGATATGACTAGAGTCAGCTTTCTTATCCATACCGCCATTAACTTGAATTTGAGCCATTAACTTACATTTTACATCAAAAACCAATTAAGTTCTTAAAAGTTTGTTTACATATTCACTATACACACACACACACACACACACACACACTTATTATAATAACTGCGTGCACAATTTAATTAAAAAGAGCAAGTTTATGTTTCACATAATTCAATGGATAAATAATTACACTATTAAAGAGCAAATTTTAGGATTAAACTTACCACTCATAATCAATCATAGTAACATAGCTGTCTTTGTATCATCTCTCATTAAAAGAGCTCAACCTGAGACATCCTACAACACAACAGACGTAAACATTTTCTGCGATCGACTTTTTTGACCTGAGCTATTCCAGCACGTATTGCATCGGAGTTCGATTATTGTAGACTGGAGATTGTGCTAGTCGTCTAACCGGAGCTGAAACAAATTTAGGATGATATATTTTCCTTGCCTGTAAACCAGCTATTTATTCCACAGGTTGTGACGTTTGGCAGGTAATTTAAAATTAAAGTAAATTTTTATGTGAAATATAATTTCACAAAGCTTGTCTGGTGGATTTGTGTTTGTCTTGAGCTTCGGTAATGAGATTAGCTTGTGTTATTAGCTGCTTTAACGTTAGCTGCTAACGAAAAATAACAACTAACAGCAATATGTCGGTATTATCATGCTTATTATGTGCATTCAAGCAGTATATTCATGTTATGTGCCAGGTTGCAAAGAAAATGATCAAAATATGATTGTTTTGATACTTTTTTTAACGCTTGTATAAAGAAAATTAAACACTGGAGCTTAAATTGAGTTTGGGTTTAGTTTGGAACAGACAGGACAGTATAGATGTTCAATATCTGCCATGACATAAAAACATCAAAACTTGTTACCAAATGTGTATTTGGTTGCACTGCTTGAAAATAACATATAGGGCCTAGCCTACCTTATATTATACATCTGACCTGTTTTGGACGTTTTTTTTGGTTGGTCATAAATAAAAATTCAATAGGCTATATTGGTTGGTAACCACCAATGCATGCCTACACAAATAACGTAGTTATTAATTTTTATCTTATTTTTATTCCATGATCAAGCTTTCCTGTTTGTTATCTTGTTTTTGTCTAAATTGACTAAATTATAGACTTGAACTATAGTGTTTAATGCTGTTTTTTTTCTTCATGAAACATCAATATATATTTAAAAATATTTATGCCATTATAACAAAACATCATAACAAAAATAATGATAAACATTTTCACATTAATACATCCCTAGAATACAGATTATTTGAGCTTTCTTAAACATTGTAGTTAATCATTTATTCAAAGACACTTCTCCTTGTGTAAATAAAGTTTTCTTTATGTGCTAAATTCTCTTAGATTAATTTATTATCAGTAAAAAGGTGTTCAAACATCAGCAAACAACAAACTACATATTCCAAAGTGGTGGCTTATATGTTGGAAAAAACATTTATACATAGTTTCCTTTAACACTTTACCCCTAAAAATAAACATGTGTGGAGAAGGCGAGACTCTGTTACTAATATTTCACAGCTGTCAGGTCTTAAATTAGAATAGAAAAAAGAGAGGGTATTTTACACGTTATAGTGGATGGATTTACAGGTAGGGTGTCAAAAGCTATTTTTTGAAAGATAAGCTTAAAATTGCTAGAGATGGACATTTATTTGTCTATTATCTATGCATATCACTATATTATTTTTCTTTTATACACTCAAACCAAAAATTGTTCAGACATCAAATATAATTTCTGATATTTTTTTACTAGTGGGTGCAGGACACTATAGTTCATTTATGTAATTGAGGATAGCAAAATAAAGTAAATTGTGACATATTATACCCAAAAATTCTTTATACAGTGAACTACCAGTAAAATATATAAAATTTTGATACCAAAAATTATTCAGACACTTTGACCTGACCATTTTTTGCTAAAGTGTTTTTTCTTTAATTGCTAATGCAACCTTTTATACACCACATACTGAACAAAATGTAAGCATTGCTTGATAATACCAATTTACGTCAACAAATTATCTTATTATTGCTAACAGCTGACAGCTATTAAACCTAATTCAGAATGATGGACAAAACCAGTGAAATATCAACTGAGTTCTTGTCATATTGTATTATCTAAACTATAGCGAATAAACTGCGATAATGTGAGAAATGTTGAAGGTGTCTGAATAAATTTTGATTTGACTGTATTAACATTTTCTAGCTAATTGGTTATTTATTATCTAGTCAACTGATACAGTAAATGGCACCATTTTGTGGATTTATTTTAATAAATAGTAGAGGGCCAATCTATCTCAAGTGGTTAAGTGGATGTCGCTTGACCTTTTTTATTTTACTTAAAAATGTTTTACTTTATAACTATGTATTGGGTGTATTTTTATGTTACTTGGTTTTACCATTTTGTGTCACAATAATTTTGGGTTATACAGATGTTTCTGGAAATCTTAATATCTCATTCTCAGCCCGTTGATCTAAAGCACATGGTACAAGGACATATAACACTTTTCTCATTCTTGGTTCTTATACAGAACTTATGCCCAAATGTAATGAAGATTGTTTAAAATTGTACTTTTAGGGTAAATTTATAAAGGGAAGGGTTCAAATCTCAGTTCTGATTTTAAGGGAGTATCTTGGCATGGATTGCGTCCCTGCAGAACATTTAAGGTTTGAGGCTTCTGAGTTGCATCTTATGTATTTGGATTGATATGCATCATTAATGTTATGTTCTCTTAGGATGTCAGGATGGCAAGTGGCCCTGGCTTGCCGGACAGCCTGGTGCTGGAAATCTTCTTGCATCTCCCTCATGAAGCGGTGCTGAGCGCTGGGTTTACCTGCCATCAGTGGTTCGCCGTGTCGCGGGATGAGTTCCTCTGGAGGGAGCTCTTCTATAGCTACTACCGCATCCCTCGCTCTGTGCCTCGCCACCCAGGTACTGTAGCTGCACCACAGTTAATGAATTATGAGTTAATCCCATCCTTCGGATGAGACGTTAAACCGAGGTCCTGACTCTCTGTGGTCATTAAAAATCACGTGTCACTTCTTGTGAAGAATAGGGGTGTAACTCTTGTGTCCTGGCCACATTCCCTCCAGTGGCCCTTGCCAATCATGGCCTCCTAATATTCCCCTTATTTGAAATGGCTCTATCACTCTCTCTCCTCTCCACATATAGCTGGTGTGTGGTGAGCGCACTGGCGCCGTTGTACTGCGGCTGCCGTCGCATTATCCAAGTGGATGCTGCACACTGGTGGTGGTTGAGGAGAGATTCCCTGATATGATTGTAAAGCGCTCTGGGTGAACAGTAGTACATATGAAAGCGCTATATAAATGCCTTCATTCATTCATGTGTAAAATATACTAGCACGCACCTTTCACATCTGTGTAGAACAACTGAAGTGGAATGTGTACATATGGCCTTTAATAATCCACTTAGTAGTAAAATACATGTGACAGTGCCTAAAGTTTGGCACTTTTTTTGTCATAACAGTGGCAGCACCTTTTGAAAGTAACAATGCAATTCCTGCATGTGTGCAGCTGCTGCATCGTGGTATAGGGAGTTCAAGCGGCTGTATGACTGCATCCCCTGTGTGGAGGTTCAGACTTTGAAGGAACATCATGATCAGGTCCTGCATTTGGCCTTCTCTCACCGTGGACATCGCTTCTCTTCCTGCTCTAAAGACTGTACTGTTAAGGTAAGACTGCCTACTGCAGTTCCTTTCCTGCAAGTCATTTCACTCTACGGCCACTTTGAAAGGCCTCTCGGGCAGCTAATTCAGGCCCTGGTCGATTGGATCACAAGCAAACAACTCTAAATAGAGGTGTAAACTGAGTCTAAAACATTTTGAGCTTGTCCACTTTCGACCACTTCCAGAGGTAGTCGAAAACTCATTAGACCTGATTGCCACAACTGACTGTCTACTCTCCGCCTACTAACCTGATGCGTAAACATAATGGGAAGTGAGCTAGCCAGACAGGATTTAAACGTTGTCCGCTGAAGACCCAAGTTTGGTTTGAGGATTTACCAAGCACAATGTTCTCTCACCATTCCTGATTTCCAGGACCAAAACACATCTTAATACCATCTGTAAACAGGGCCTCAGTCATGCAAGTACAGCTCCTATCTCTTTGAATGGGTAAACATCAAATTCTCCAAAGCTGTTCACCAAGCTTAATATATTCATATTATTTTATTAAATAATAATTTCATGTTCTTAGTGCAAATTATATGGGACAAGTTATGAATTTAATACTTTTTAAAATCATATAACAGCAAGGTCAATGACAGGATGCCTTTTTGGTTCAGATGTATTTATAAATGCAATTCATATGTATAATGACTTGAAAACTTCTGATATCATAGTGAAGAAAAAAAGCCTCAATAAAAGAATGAAATTCTTGGAAACAAAACCATGTACAGTTGTTCAGCATAATCTTTTACTATCAAATATTAATACAAAAAAGCATTCATATTTTAAAAACCTTTCTTGTTTTTTCTTTCATGTGTTGTGACCAACATGAATAAAAAAAAATCTATGAACAGGATGTTTATATCATAAAACGACTCATGTATCAGTGCCAAAATTATCAGATCATTTAAAAAATTTTATGACAGAACGTTAGTTTAGGTTATAAAATATCACGTGGTGCCACACCCAAAACATTTAATGGATTTTTTATAAAAATTAGGTTACACTTTATCTTAAGTTGATGTTGTTGCGGTGTAATTACACAAATGAGCACTGAGTAATTTTATTTAACTACATGCACTTACTATAGGGTTAGGTTTAGGGTTTGGTTTAGTTGCTTGTAATAATGCAGACTTTACTGTTATTACTGTATTAAGTACATGTAACGTGTAACTATGTCATCTTAAAATAAAGTGTTACCACTTTGGAAAATATATTTTAAAACATTTTTGGGAAAAAAAATGGTTATGATGTGTACGTTCAAGGTGTAAGGAAATTATATTCTAATTTATGGTTACACCACATGATATTTTTAAAGTAAGTATTAAAAGTTTGTAAAATTAAAAGTTTTTACAACCATATGAAACCCACATGATGCATGATGTAATAGAGTGCATTTCTAAGAGCATATTTAAAAAAAGGTTTTAACAAAAATAAAATCCTTACCTTCATCTCTGACACTCTTATGTCATTGAGCCATGAGCGATGGTAACAATGATGTTTGCCTTAGCAAGCACCACTAAATATACAGTTCCCTTTAAGCACTGTATATAACATGTAAACTAAAATCTCAATGTTGAAAATAAAATTATGTTTGTTACTGCTTTGTTATTCACTGAATGTTTGTTTCTACAGGTTTGGGACACAGAGAAACCAGATGGCACCATCTCTTTGGTTCACAGCTACAGTATGCGACAGTATAACTGGGGCTACACTCAGTTCTCCCAGTTTAACGCTGATGACACACTCCTGCTGGTGTCAGGGGTTTACCTGGGCCCACATCACTCCTCCTCTGGAGAGATTGCAGTCTTCAGTTTGGGTAGAGACAGTTGTTATATGCATCGACTGCACACACCCACAGTAAATATAAGTACATTTTTTGATTGATATTATTGTTTTGGATCCGTAGAGAACTACACTCTGCTGTCCCGCGTGAGAAATAAACCCTATGACGTGTTCGGCTGCTGGCTGAATGAGACTCACCTTATCTCTGGTAACCTGCACTGGATTGGCAACATGACCTCCTGCTCTGTGCTCTGGCTCAACAAAGCCTTCCAGGTACATATGTGTTAATTTAATCATTTAGCAGACGTTTTAATCCAAAAAATCAGGATGTTCACGTGATCAGCCATGACCGGCGACCGGCCGGTCAGTCTGACATAATTCCGATTTTATGCCGGTCAAATGCACTCGGGCGCCGCATGATTACCATTGTGCAACATCAGCATCACACGTGCACACGGAACGCACATGTAGGAAACCTCGTGAATTACGGCCGTTTCACACCGAAAGCGTGAGCAGGGCGGTGTTTTTTTTTTTTTTTCGGCTTGTGATTTGGAAAACGACAGGCAGATTTTGAAAATACACAATTCAAATGGTCCTACGTTCTTTCCTCCAACGCTGGCTCTGACTCCACCCATTCGAAGAACATGGACGTGCGAAAACTCAGATATGCGCGATAGATTGTAATGACGATTTACTACTAATCATGGAACCGGCTTTACTGACGCATGATGCGCATGCGTCACGAGCTTTGAGTATGCGCACAAAGGGGTCACGCTTGCTGGGGGGAGGGGGGTGTGGTACGACCGTTTGATTGATGAACTTACTGTCCAATGATTCTAGGTGGTCTTGGAAATGATTGGCTGGAGTTTTTCGAGTCCTGCCCGTTCCACAGATGATTAAATTGCTTAATTTTCATTTCAGTGCTTCTAACTCACTGGCTGTAAGTGGTTAGGAACAGGATTTCAAAATTTTTTTTTTTTTAATTACAAAAAATAGAATCACATACCCCACCTTTAATCAATGAGTGCATTCACACCGGTAGCAGGAGCGTTGCGTGAGCAGCAGTGAAGATGTGAAAAGTTTTCACACTGGATGTGAAAAGAAAGAAATGGTTCTTCCATAACACTGCACTTTGGATGTGTGTGAATTTCCCACACCAGTAGTAATTTATATAGTTCTATTTTATAGTGATTATCTGTTCAAAAAATGTTCTATGTTCTATGCAAAATGTTCTATTAAAGAAGAAGATAGAAAATAAATATTTGCGTGTGCTGTAAAGTGGTTAGAAAAAATGAAATCGAAATCGGCTAAAATCGGTGCATCTCTAATACCCGTTCTTGTCTTAGGACAACTTTTATTAACTTTTTTGATCAACTTCAAATGTTGACTACTGTATATTTTTCATTTCATAAAAAAAAGTTTTTTTACCCAGTGATAAAACAGTTGTTTCTATTGTGTCATTCCATTATGATCTTCCACACATTTTCATTTTGGTGGATTATTAAATATCTGTAGCCACATTGTTATAACAAAAAAAAAATCATTCTATCTAGTCATTTAATGCTTATTGAGTTATGTAGCTTTAGACAATATTGATAACATTCTTGTCCTAACTAATCAGTGTTTCCCCTCTCCATGTTCAGGACATTGAGTCAGAAAATGTGAATGTGGTGAAGCGTCTCTTTAAGATCCAGAACATCAATGCCAGCACTATCCGCACAGTGATGGTGGCCCACTGCCGTCGACACGACTCTCCTGACCTCCTCCTGGACTATGAAGCTCAGTCACAGGCACAAGCTCAGCGGACACAGCAGCACCAGCCTCTCTTCTTTGATCTGGGAAATACAGACAGTGAAGAGGACGAGGAAGAAGATAATGAGGACGAGGAGGATGAGGAGCGAAGAGAAAAAAGAGTGTCAGCACATCTGCCCTCATATAACCCATCTGGCCTGCAGCATGTAATACATGTAAGATCTAGAAATCACTAGCATATCATGTGAAGCATGATCCCAATGATTTTGTGAAGAATGCCTAGAACGCTAAATGAATAAATGTAAATGTAGAAGAAAAAATAGGCAATATTTTACAGGTTCAATTGGATTTAAATAATTGTATGTTTTTGTAGTGTATGGAATTATATTGTTCAAATTCGATTAGTTAGTGCACATACTAGGGGTGTCCCCGACTAAGGATTTTCATTGTCGAATCAGAATCGTCAAGTCTTCCCTATAGTCAACTAATAGTCGAATCGTGTGTGTGGGGTTAGGGAGGGGGCGGGGCTTTAACATTTTAAAGCCCCGATGTACAGAACATCACACAAAGATATAGAAGAAGATTATATAGAAGAAAATGTAGAAAAACATTTTGGATCAATAAGAAATAACATAACTGCAGAAAGGCCACACTGCAGACAGGATTTGCATTTTACATGCAAATCAAATTAAATCGGCTAAATTGCCTGTGTGAGCAGGCTCTAAGTACAGAGCGCAACATCGCTGCACTGAAAAATAATCAACAATTAATTTACAGAATTAAATTAGAACAGAATATACCTTTCTAATAAATAAAAATAAAAAACGAAATAAGTCCGAATCAAGTCACAAGATGCAGAACAAATGTGTGCAAAGTGCCTAAAGTGCAGGGGGAACATATATTCAAAACACAAGCCACAAATAGTTAAATTAGATAACCCTGAGTGATCAATAAATAAAATTTAAAAAAAGAAATTATTAAAATATCGAAAGTATAGCCAGAATTGTCAACCTTGTCTTTTTAACTGCAGAAATGTCAATAAACGCTAAACTCGAGTGACAGTTTATCTAAAAATGTTCACAGCATCCAAAAATCAAATTAGAACCGGCTGAAATGTTTTGAAATCGCTTGTACCCTACCTGATCGAGAGAGAAAAAATCTAGTCTTTCACTCTGTCTGTGTCTCTGTGTCCATTTGAGTCTTCTCAAATTGTGTGCGGATAAAATACATTCTAAAACGCTTAACATGAAAAACGTTTAACGGCTTAATGTCTTAAGACAGTTTTATGAAAAGATCAAATTCTATACACACCTTATTAATAAAGCATACTGTATAGCCTACAGAAAAGCAGATGAAACCAGAATATGAACGCAACGCGTTTAATTAAATGTTAATTTTCCTCCCATTAAAAACCGTTATTATAAAGAAAACGCTTTACGTGACTTTCTATAGGAGGAACACCTATATTCTGGGTTCATCTGCTTATCTGCACATAGTATGGTTTCTTAATGAGGTATGTACTATACATTAAGCTATGTAAAGTGCCCTTTAAGCGTTTTAAAAGATTGTTTCACGTTAAGTGTTTTAGAATGTCCAGAGGAAAACCAACTTGTTAACGTTGGCCTGCAGAAGTGCGATCATGGTTCTCTTACGAGAGGTTCTCTCGTATTGCGTAAGTTGTTACGCTACGGGTAAAGTCATCTTTTCTCGAGATATTGAAGCCAAAAAGTATCCTTAATTTTTCATATATTGTCAACGCAGTGCAGCAGCCAGCAGACCTAGAGCAGGCTATCTTGGGTGCCCATTGGCTGCCCTGCGGCAACTGCTGCAGCCTACCACTGAGCCTCGTGCGTGAAGTCGCGCCCTCTACGCGTCACAGCCTGCCAAAATGGGGGTGGCTTAGCGTATAAAAGTCAGGCTCGGAGGCTGCATAACAGATTTCATCATCTTCAGCGAAGCCCTCCGCATCGCTGGACTCTGCGCGAAGCCATCCGCCGTTGAAACTAGCGACCAGCACGAAGAGGAAAGCGCTTGAAGAAGCCGGCCGTCTTCGCCACCTTCAGCCTTCTGTGCCTGCTATGTCATCCGGCGTCGAAGTATCCTTTTAATGATTTTGCCTTTCGTGTGATGTTCGCCGTCACGACACTCACTCTCTCTGAAAGGCATGTGTTTTGCGCTCTCTGCCTGGGCCCAGACCACGCAGCCCTCTCCCTGGATCCGGGAGGCTGCGTACGCTGTGAAGCGCTTCCGCTGTCGACCCTGCGGGCTCGACCTGAGGCCTTCACCACGAACGCTGTCACTCCGCCCTCTGGACTGCGCAAGAAGAAGCGCCATTCACAGAGGATACCGAAGCCTGAGGTCACTGTGAAGTGCTCGCCGGATTGCATCCCACCAGCCACCCTCTCTCCTTCTCCGCCCCTCCCGGACGCGCAGCTGCCGGCTTCGGCCCTCACTGCCGCCGCCTCAGGGGACGAAGCTGAAGGAATCCACCCAGGTGACAGCTGTTCCTTCCTGGCATCGGACAGCGAGGAGTGGTCGAGTTCTCCTCACTCCGCCTCCTCCTCGATCCAGGAATCCAGCAGGACTCGGGCTGGCGTGGATGCTGAGCTCATGTGCCTCCTGTCGAAGGCCGTCGACCAACTCGGCCTGGATTGGTCACCACCTAAGGAGCCCGCGCCCAATAGGCTCGACGGCTGTTTCCAGATCTGCGCCATTTCTGCCAGAGCTTCACACTGAGCTTTCTAAATCGTGGAACGCACCATTCTCTGCGAGGCTCCACTCACTTGTCTCCTCGGCGCTCTCCCAAGTTGACGGCACCGCTGAGAAGGGGTACAAAGCTATCCCCCTAGTGGAGGAGGCGGTCGCAGCGCACGTTTGCCAGCCCTCTGCGAGATGGCGCTCAAAGTCTGCCCTCCCGTCTGAAGCCTGCAGGACCACCTCAGCCCTTGTCGGCCGCGCGTTCTCTGCTGCCGGACAAGCTGCTTCCGCCCTGCACTCGATGGCTGTGCTGCAGATCCTTCAAGCTGATCTCCTCCGTGAATGGGACGAGAAAAGCAAGGACCCAGCCGCCATCACGGATTTGAGGAGCACGACGGATCTTTCCCTTCGTGCTACGAAATCTGCGGCTCAGGCGATCGGGCTCTTCCCTACTGGTCTCTTTGGCCCAGCGGTAAAAGGGATCATCGACCGCTTCTCCGAAGTACAGAAGACTTCGCAGGCCATGAACCTCTTCCTGCCTCAACGCTCTAGCTCCCCTGCAAGTCGCCCACGTGAGCCGCCTGCACAAAATGTTAGGCAGCGCCCAGCTCAGCCCCAGCCTTCGCAGCGACGACAGGGCGGCCGCCGTAGATCGCGCTCGTCCAGCCGCCACAGGCCGCCTCCCCCCCGGGGACCCCGGCCCAAGATTGCGCTGTAGCCCGAGCATGCGAAGTCCTCCTAGCAAAAGCAGAGAGGAAAAGACGGCTATGTCTCGGATGTGGGTCTCGGGGCCGGACCACCGTCAAAATATCTCGTCCTGTCAGTCCCCTCAGAGAAGGCTACTGCAGACGTACACTTAGCAGCCAACGAGTTGGCAACACAGCCTGCTCGCCTGCATACAACCGCCGTTTTTATGGCGACCCAGAGAAATCTCAAAAAGAGTATAATTTTTAGTCATCCGGCTCACGCCGATGGTGTTTTAAGTGTAGAAAAAGTGCCCACAAATCAGTGCTCACCCCTACACATAAACACGGTGCCCCACGTGTCTCACGCACTCACAGAGCCCACTCTCATAAAGCTGGCAAATGCCGCTCGAGTGCTAGATGTAGAGAATGTGCCCACAAATCTGTGCTACTCGCACCTACTCGCTCCTACTCGCTGCCCGCTCTGTTACACAGCAACAGCCTCACAGCGGCCAAGTTATGAATGTAAGTCACGTGCCCGCTCACGAGCGCTCACGCTTACTGACAAACACTTCGCCCCAGGCTCCGCTCGCACAAAATATCATCACAAAATGTTCCCCATTCCAAGCAATCAGGTCATCACAAGTAATACAGACAGCCACTGCTGTCAGTGAGCCGCCGTTCCCGAGATCCGAGGGCGCGCAAGCCACGCACACACCTCCAGTTCAGTTTCCCGAGCCCACGAAGTGCAACGATCGGAACCCGGAGTCCATTCTGCCCCTAGCTATAGATGTAAAAGCATGGGAGGCTATTCCAGGAGTGTCAGAATGGGTGCTGAGCACAATAAGATAGGGCTATTCGCTAAGTTCGCTCGCCGTCCCACTCGCTTTCGAGCACGGACCGAGACGAAAGTGAAAGCGGATGTAGCGCATCTACTCCACACAGAAATAGCCAAACTGCTGTGCAAAGGGGCCATAGAACCAGTACCTCCTTCTCCGAGCGAGTCAGGCTTTTACAGCCGCTATTTTCTCGTACCCAAGAAGGACGGAGCTCTAAGACCTATCTTGGATCTGAGATACTTGAACAAAGCTCTCATTAGACGGCCGTTCAAAATGCTCACGACCAGACAAATTCTTGCGCAAGTTCGCCCGAGAGACTGGTTTATCTCTCTCGATCTGAAAGATGCATACTTTCAGATTCCGATAGCCCCCGTCACAGGCCATTCTTGAGATTCGCCTTCTACGGTCGGGCATATCAATACACCGTCCTCCCGTTCGGCCTGTCTTTGGCACCCCGTACATTTACGAAGTGAATGGACGCGGCTCTAGCCCCCTTGAGAGAAAAAGGGCTGCGAATTCTGAACTATTTGGACGATTGGCTGATTTTAGCACAGTCAGAGATAGAACTGTTATCTCACAGAACAGTGCTTCTCAGTCATCTGGAAAGCCTGGGTCTCACGGTCAACTGGACCAAGAGCTCATTACTGCCCAGTCAGTCAGTTTCCTTTCTAGGAATAGAACTGGACTCTGTGGCTATGACGGACTGTTTATCAACACAGCGCGCGCGCCGTGTTCGACACCTGGCCGCATCTTTCCAGGAGGGCAGCATCGCTTTTTTGAAAACATTCCAGAGGATGCTGGGCTGTATGGCATCGGCTGCGGCTGTGAAAGAGCGGGCATGCTGCACTAGCGCCCGCTACAGCGCTGGCTGAACGCCCAAGTGCCTCACCAGGCTTGGGTTTCAGGCTGCAGACGGATGTGACTCAGAGCTGCGTTTTAGCTCTGCAGACCTGGTTAGCGGCCGACTGGTACCAGCGGGGAGTGACAATGGGAGCTGTCTCACACCGAAAGGTCATCTCGACGGATGCCTACATCTCGACGGATGCCAACTTAGGTTGGGGCGCCCTCTTCGAGGGGCAGACCGGTCTTTGGCCTGTGGTCAGACCAAGAGTGACGCTTCCACATAAACTGTCTGGAAATGATAGCGGTCGAGAACGCACTTAGGTGCTTACTCCTGTTCATACGGGACCACCATGTGCTAGTCCGCTCGGACAACATGTCTGTGGTGTCCTACATAAACCATCAGGGGGGGGTCAGATCCAGAAGTCTCTGCCATCTGACACAACCGCTTCTTGTATGGTCTCAGCACCTCCTGCGCTCGCTGAGAGCTGGGCATGTGCCAGGCTACCTGATCGACGGCTCAGACAAACCTATCCAGGAACTACGTTCCCCCAGGGGAATGGTCCCTGCACCCCCAGACAGTCCAGTTACTGTGTCGGCTTTTCGGCAAGCGGAAGTCGACCTGTTTGCGTCAAAAGACAACGCTCATTGCCCGATGTTCTTTTCAAAGAACGAGGATGCACTGGCCCAAATCTGGACCAGCCTCCCACTTTATGCTTTCCCTCCGGTCTCTCTGTTACCACATGTAATCAAGAGGATCAGGGAAACACGCCACTCGGTGCTCCTGTAAGGAACTCAGCTTTCTGGAAATATGAATAATCAATAATATCTTGTTATTATTAATTATAAATATTTGGGTCAGTTAATTGGATTAACTTGATGTGGCTGAATTAATATTACAATCAATTAATCAGTTCTTCCAACGAACTCTTTTGATTATTAATTTATTCTAAGAAAAGGGTATCTTCCATGGCCACCGAAGAATAATTCTTTCTTCGCCTGTACAGTACTTTGAGCCAGTAGCAAAAACTGTGATCGTAAAGTGACTTGTATTGCAAACAAAACAGAACCAAATACATATTATGTACAAGTTTTATAAACTAAATATAGATATTTATATGAATATAAATAAACTAAACAACATACACATATGAATACATAAATAGGTTAGTGATAGGATGAAATTGGAAACCGGAAGAGGGTCTATGAGAAGAACCATCAGAATTTCATTTTCACATTTCATTGAATTGAATACTTGCATTTGTAATGGGAACAATTCTTGAAGTTGTTGAAAATTGAAGTCGTTGATGGTTCCGGCAGTGTCAAGTGGAAGTTGGTTGAGCGTTCTCTTTCTCCAGGAACGCATGACTGGTTTGGTCAAGGCCTGGGACTCTGTTGAGGCCACGCCGAGCACCCAGGAGAAGTGAGGAAGTCGGAAGGATGGGTGATTGGAGTCGTTGTTGGTTGGAGTCTTTGTTCCAAAACTCTTGAGATTTTCCTTGGTTCTTTGTGAGAGAGTCATCTCTCTCCTGCCTGTGCCCATATCTGGTTGGATTGAGGCCTGCTGGGCCCTGGGGCCCCCGTGGAGGGGGAGGGGGTTCCCCAGAATCACCAGAACAGTGTTGCGGCTGGATGAAAGAACTAAGAGAGGGAGGTCACATGTGGACTGTCTCTAATAAGGCCTGGAAAAGATCCTCCCCTAAGGGTTGAACTCGACCAATCAGAAAGGTGACATGTCTGAGAGGGAAAGTGGCTCTTAGTTGATTTACGGATCTTTGTCCCTAGCATGATTATACCTTCATTAATGTTCAGATAGCTATAACACATCCACACTGCATTCTAGAAGAAGGTGATGTACATCAAAGTGTGAGTCATTAAATGAGCATTAATTAGGTAGGAGGCATGATACAGGTGAGGTTACATTGATCGTTAGTTGGTTGTATACCAGGATACATACCATAATATATACCTAATAGTACACGAGACAGTAAACCATTTACACTGTTTCTTTCACAGTTTTATGCATGTTCATTTATAGATCAGTTAGTCTATGATTAATGCAGCAAAGTCTGTTTTAAAGAGGTTTCTGTTTCATAGTCTCTCTCTTGAGTATGTGGCCACATTCCTCGGAGGTCGTAAAATCTCCTTATCATGCCCTGTAACATGACACTGTTTCTGCCCTTGTGTTTGTTCATTTGGGCTGTGTGAGGAGTTTCATAAACCTTTGTATATAATGAATAATTAGTATGTGTCTGATTGGTCCATACCCTACACTACTTATAGCCCCGCGATGGGAGAATTAAATTTGGTTCCCGGAGCTGATGCGGCTGTCACACACAGCCCCTTGGCCGATTCCGGTGAGGAGAGATCTCCTCTCTCAAGCCCGCAGCTCAATCTGGCATCCCCATCCAGAGTGCTGGTCTCTGCACGCATGGTTAATCAACGGATACCCGTTATCCTGCCAGAAGGAGTGATGAACACGATTACGCAACCCAGAGCTCCCTCTAGGAGGTGGCTTTACGCGTCTAAATGGTCTGTGTTCTCCAAATGGTGTGCTGATAGAGATCTAGACCCACAAACGTGTGGGGTCCCGTGGTTGCTTGGCTTCCACCAAGAGCTGTTGGATAAGGGCAGGTCCCCATCCACGCTTAAAGTATATGTGACGGCCGTTGCAGCGTTCACTGAGTCGACGCGCGGTCAGTCAGTAGGAAGAAACGAGCTCGTCATCCGCTTCCTTAGAGGAGCCAGAAGGATGAATCCCCCGCGACCCCCGTCGGTTGCCATGTGGGATCTTTCATCGGTCCTAGAGGCCCTGAAAGCTTTCCCCTTTGAACCGAAGACTTCGTGGACCTAAAGTACCTCTCGCTCAAAACCGTTTTTCTGACAGCTCTGTCATCAGTCAAACGTGTGGGGGATTTACACGCGCTATCTGTTAGCGCTGCGTGTCTTGAGTTCGGGCCAAATGACTCTTAAGTCATCCTCAACGCAAGGCTTCGTTATGTCCCTAAAGTATTGGGCACTCCCTACAGAGCCCAGGTCATTTCTCTATCGGCTCTGCCAGCATCGGATAGTGAGGGCGATGTTAATCTCCTCTGCCCTGTCAGGGCGCTGAGGGCTTACATTACGCGCTCCGCCCCTTTCAGGCGCTTGGAACAGCTCTTTGCCTCGTTTGGTTTGCGCACCAAGGGTCTCGCCGCCTTGAAACAGAGCCTGTCCAGATGGATAGTGGAAGCAATCGCATCTGCTTATAGGTCTAAAGGCACTCAAGGCATTGACTATGGGTTCCCGTAGCATGAGCAACTTACGCAATACGAGATAACCTCTCGTAAGAGAACGTACACAGTTACATACGTAACCTCGATTCTCTCTAGAAGAGGGAACGAGTATTGTGTAACCCGACCGTGCAGGGCGCCACAAGCGATTTTCGCTTCAGCTGATGAAACCAGTAATGCAGCCTCCGAGCCTGACTTTTATACGCTAAGCCACCCCCATTTTGGCAGGCTGTGACTCGTAGAGGGTGCGACGTCACGCGCGAGGCTCAGTGGTAGGCTGCAGCAGTTGCCGCAGGGCAGCCAATGGGCACCCAAGATTGCCTGCTCTAGGTCTGCTGGCTGCTGCACTGCGTTGACAATATATGAAAAATTAAGCATTTTTTTGGCTTCAATATCTCGAGAAAAGATTACTTTACCCGTAGCATAAGCAACTTACGCAATACTCGTTCCCTCTTCTAGAGAGAACCGAGGTTGCGTATGTAACCGAGTACGTTTTCCTGATGCTAAATCCAGTCTGGGAAAATGTCCTTTCTGATGGTTTGCATCCACACTTTAGATTTTCTTATCCCAGACATTTTTAAAGAGTTAAATCCCTGCCGCCAAAACGCTCCTCTTTCGGTCACGTATCGAAAGTGAAACTTAAATCTGTCACGGGGGTGTTTGGATTTATTCACGCAGGTTAAAAATATTTATAATAATCTTCTTCCTTTGGAAATTTGTATTTACAGCATTATCATAATAGGCTCCTATATTAACGTATTGACAGAAAACCGGTAGTTCTATGTTAAATCAGACATTGAGCACCCTCATATAACCTCGGGTAGATTCGACCGTGAGATTGGTAGTCGAATCAGGCTCCTCCTATCGATGCATTGAATCTTCGACTATTCGGGGTCACCCCTAGCACATACAATCTGTTGCATAATTGCAAATATGCATTTAAATGTTTGTTTACGCCAAATTTCAAATGCATGCAGTTCTTCAAGTTGACACCACCAGTAACAACAGCCTTTAAAGATATTGGCAATTTCCTCATGGTTGTAAAGATACAGAATACATAGATGAGAAGTGTTATTATATGTCATCAGTTATATGTGCTGTATTTGCTGCTGGTAGGGTTGTCAGAGCATAGCTGCTCGTGATCGAGAGTTGGAGACAAAGGTGGCCAGGCTGATGGGCACTAGACGCACCAAAGCTCCTGATCCAAACCTGGTGTCTCCCTCAGCTCCTGGAGAAGGAGAGGACAAGACCTACCTCCTCTTCACCACTGGCAGCCTCACCTACTCACCTCACCAAATCGGTGAGTGTGCACTTACTTATGTTTTCTGTACAGTACATGTTCGGTTGGTAAACTCATGTGTGTATGTGCGTTTCAGGTATCAAGCGGATAATGCCTGATCAAATGACAACAAGTGGTCCTGTGTTAGGAGAAGAGCGCAGTACAGAGGAGTTCTTTGACTCCCTTGATCATGTGATCGACATACACGGCCACATCATCGGCATGGGTCTGTCACCTGACCATAGGTGTGTCTGCTTTGCAACAGTAGATGACTAGCATACATGAGCTTTTAATTGACTTTGGACTGATGCAGTTTACTCAGCAAGTTCATATGGCCTGTTAAATTTAATCAAGAGAACAAATTTGTGTAGAATATTATCTGACTTGTCTTACCATTCAAATCCTGGATGTTGCTGTTTTGTTTCTATGGGATACAAAATCACAAAGTCTTCCTTCAGGGGACACAAGCAGGCTTAGAAAGCTGATAAAAAGCATTAAATATCTTAAATGGTATAAGAACAGTCTTATTTATTATTTCAAGAGGTCTTAAATTTTGGAGACAGAAAAACAGGAATCACGGTATGGCTTAATGTGATTATTAAACTTCAAAATGCTTATATTTAGTTGAATGTAATCGCTGTATGTTCCAAAGTAAAACATGGCGCTGTTGCATCTTCTACAGATTTCAGAGCAGTTAAATACCACACATTTATGTTTAATATAAATATAATTTTGACTTTAAAAAAAAAAAAAGGTTTATGGCTGACCAGAGAAAGTGGTCAAAATGTGTAAATCCGGCTGAAATGAAAGTATCATCAATGAAAGTGTCAGCTGTCATTCAGTGTTCGTCTGTTGATAGGTACTTGTACGTGAACAGTCGAGCGTGGCCGGCGGGATGTGTGATCTCTGACCCCATGTCCCCTCCGCCCATCGCAGAGGAGATCGACCTGCATGTGATAGATCTGAAGAGTCTTAGAGAGGAGCGCCGTAGCCTTCGAGCCCACCGGGCCTTCACACCCAACGATGAGTGCTTCTTCATCTTCCTTGATGTCAGCCGAGACTTTGTCGCCAGGTAATTTACATCCCAGTTACTAGCACATTGTATTTGCAGTGGTAAACAAATAATTAGGTCTGTTAACCAGTGCTGCCATTTCTATTACATGCTGTGTACCATTGTAAACCATAGCTTTCTTTCACTAGCTGATATGACATTTATTCCAACACTAAACGACATGGGTGCAGCATCATGAAAATGTTTTTTAAGTGCTGCAATTTTATGTTGTGGAAGTAGCATTGAGTGGATTATTTGTCATAGCATTTTTTGAGCATTTAATAAACAGGAATGTTAGTTGCTCAATTAACCATCAACTGGTTGCATAACTAAACTTTTACGTTAATCGCAATAACCTTCGTGTCTTGGCATGATGAGTGCATATAGAAAGCAAATATAAGTTTCAACATGTTCAATATTTTTCCACTTGGGGGGAAAAAGTGTCTTATTTGTGTCTTTTAATTCAGTCAATCACATCAACGGGTCTAGGTGATAGTGATCTGTACCATTCAGAGAAAGCTACTGTACATGCAAAATGTGGCTCCATAATGTTATTGAAGCCAAAAGAAATGAAAAGACACAAGCTAAAGTCTGCGCCAGAATATGAGCAACACAGGTAGAGCTAGGTGATAAAATGGATATCTTGATATTTTTCAGACCTTATGAGCATATTTGGATATTATTTTGCTATATGTAGGCATTGGCTCTGAAATTGCTTTAAAGTTTAAAAGGTAATATTTTTATTTCCCCCACTTTTTCTTTTTGTAATAATCTCCAAGAGGAGAATCGTTTTTGGTGTAAATCATTCTAAAAAACAACAACATTTCCTTCAAATTATTTAGACAATCTATGTTCAAATGTGAAAACGATTTAAGGCTGGAATACACTACATGACTTTTGCCCAGATTTACAGTCTAGAGGAGTTGAAAAGTTGTTGAGTCAGAGCCATTCTGCTGATATTGGTCAGTCAAGATTTCACCAAAAATCGCAGATTTTCATCCAGTTTGAGAATATCGAACATGCGTCATATTTTGAGGCAATTTTATAACACATTGTTTTTAGTTATGTGTCTCATAGCAATGAGGCAAATGTTTCTGTGTTGATGATTCAACATGTTCTATCATAATTTACTCATCCTCAAGTTGTTTCAAACCTGTATGAATTTCTTTCTTCTGCTGAACACAAAGGAAGATATTTTGAAGTATGACTGTAACCAAACACTTGATTTACCCCATTGACCATTAAGAAAAAAAATTAGGGCTGGGAAAAGATTAATCGCGATTAATCGCATCCAAAATAAAAGTTTGTGTTTACATAATTTATGTGTGTTCACTGTGTATAATTATTTTGTATTTATAAATACACACACATGCATGTATACATATAAGAAAAAATTATTTATATATAAAATATTTATATTTATATATAAAATAAATTATAAATAAATATATACAGTATATACATGCAAATATTTCTTAAATATATACATGCATGTGTGTATTTATATATATACAAAATAATTATACACAGTGCACACACATATATTATGTAAACACAAACTTTTATTTTGGATGCGATTAATCGCGATTAATCTTTTCCCAGCCCTAAAAAAAATAAACTCCGGAAAAAAAGAAACGTCCTCTGACTTTCAACTGTTTTTACTTTCAGTAAACTTAATGGCCCTCATTTATCAAAAGTGCATACACCAAATTTCCAGCGTACACCCAAAACCACGATGACTTTGATATTTATCAATATGGACGTTGGCGTACGGCACGCTCAAATCCTACGCCAGCTCAGGAGGTGGTGTACATGTACGCACGTTTTGAGTTAGTGCGGAAATGCGCAGAAAAACAAATTCCTAACACCACAAAACGCACTGACAAACTAAAAGATATGAGGAGCTCTTTTCCAAAACGCGCTAAACGCCATTTTTAAAAATAAATTTGTATTTTATTTCTATTAATAAACTAGTGTTGTGTCTGCAAAGATGAAATTGATGATCACCATCTCCTTAGTGAACGCGCCTATAGAGAGATTAGCCTATTTATATACGTTTATAATTGTTTCGTTTAAAGACATTTCAAGCTTTCTTTATAGATATATTTCTCATGTCTGTGAGGCATATACTGAGTTTCGGTTAATTTGTGATGAGATGCGCTCCAGTTCACGTGCAATGCAAGGGACCGCACACGCGCCTCCATGTCATGACTCATGATTATATTGTCGGCTATTTGCTTCTTATTTATTAAATCCAGGAAATTGGTTGATGAAAAAAATATTAAAATTAAGATACAATTTATACAAAACGAAATTCACTTTAAAAAAAGGCTTTCTACAAAACAAAACTTAATTAAGTGGCCAAAATCATGTCTGAGCATGTCTCCCGATATATTGCGCATCCTATCTTAGCCTATGTTCACTTTTCATAATCAACATAGATGGGGAAAAAATAACATTATAATTTTTCAACAAATATGAAACTAAATGCACTTAGTTAATGGCTACAACACATAGCCTAATAGTAGGCCTGAATATTGTTATCATTACTTTTTTCAAGTTCGGCACAAATGACTATTAGCCTAAATGTGTTACTAAATTATTTGAATGTATTTTTAACATTGTTGTATTTAAGGACTGTACTTAATTATTTGTTTTATGTGGTGGACAATATTGGAACGTGACATTGGAAATATTTATTTTATTTTTACTATTTAATTTATTTTACTATTTATTTTGTTTGGCTTTTATTTATTTCATGCAGTTGCACTTATTTAATTTATATTCATTATAGTATAGTATAGTATAGTATAGTATAGTATAGTATAGTATAGTATAGAGTCCCTGATTATATGTTGCATGTTCTCTTGTTGTTGTTGTTTTTTTTAGACAAAAAATGGATGGATTTATAGCGTTTTGAAAATAAATACAATTAACTTTGAATTTATCATCAACAATATTGTTGTTTGATTTAATAATAATTTTTCATGATGGTGATGGTCTCGATCTCCAGAGAAGTGTCTCCTCTTTGCCGTCTTCCGTGTGTCCATGGCGTAAAATGAGGGTGTGGGGGAAGCGGAGACTTGAATATATAGGGGCGTGTTATTCTAATGACGATCTTTTTCAGCCGCGGCATTTATCAAGGGCAGGTATTGCGTACACCTGGATTTAAAAGGTACGCACAGCTTCATAAATCAGGCGGTGAGAGGAGTGTAAGCATAATCTTACGCCAACATATACGCCCGTTTCTACGCAAGAATGATAAATGAGGGCCAATGTGTGAGTCAACACCAAAAGACATAAACTAAAAATGTTTCACAGACATGTGACTAACAGAAATAGAATAATGTGTCCCTGAATGAAGGGAGGCTCAAAATCAAAATTACCAGTCAGTATCTGGTGTGGCCACCAGCTGCTTGAAGTACTGCAGTGCATCTCCTCCTCACAGCAAGAACTGACAAATCTGGTCCAGTCCATGAGATGTTACCCCACTCTTCCACCAAGGCACTTGCAAGTTCCTGGACATTTCTGGGAGGAATGGCCCTAGCCCTCACAATGCGATCCAACAGGTCCCAGACGTGCTCAATGGGATTGAGATTCAGGCTCTTCGCTGGCCATGGCAGAACACTGACATTGCTGTCATGCAGAAACTCACGCACAGAACGAGCATTATGGCTGGGGGCATTGTCCTGCTGGAGGATCATGTCCAGATGAGCATGCATAAAGGGTACCACATGAGGGAGAAGGATGTCTTCCCTGTATCACAAGGCATTGAGATTGCCTGCAATGACAACAAGCTCAGTCCGATCGTGATGTGATATACCGCCCCAGACCATGACGGACCCCCCACATCCAAATCAATCCCGCTCCAGGGTACAGGCCTCGGTGTAACGCTCATTGCTTCGACGATAAACACGAATCCGTCCATCACCCCTGGTGAGACAAAACCGTGACTCATCAGTGAAGAGCACTTTTTGCCGCTCCTGTCTGGTCCAGCGAAGCTGGGTTTGTGCCCATAGGCGGCGTTGTTGCTGGTGATGTCTGGTAAGGACCTGCTTTACAACAGGCCTACAAGCCCTCAGTCCAGCCTCTCTCAGCCTATTGCGGACAGTCTGAGCACTGACGGAGGGATTGTGTGTTCCTGGTGTGACTCGGGCAGTTGTTGTGGCCATCCTGTACCTGTCACGCAGGTGTGATATTCGGATGTACCCATCCTGTGCAGGTGTTGTTACACGTGGTCTTCCACTGCGAGGATGATCAGCTGTCCTTCCTGTCTCCCTGTAGTGCTGTCTTAGGCGTCTCACAGTGCGGACATGGCAATTTATTGCCCTAGTCACATCAGCAGTCCTCATGCCTCCATGCAGCATGCCTAATGCACGTTCACGCAGATGAGCAGGGACCCTGGGCATCTTTCTTTGGGTGTTTTTCAGTCGGTAGACAAGTCTCTTTAGTGTCCTGCGTTTTTAGAACTGTGACCTTAAATGCCTACTCTGTTAAATAAATGTTAATTAATTGATTATGGTTATTTGAACATGCATGGAAAACATTGTTTAAACCCTTTAAAATGAAGATCTGTAAAGTTATTTGGATTTTTACAACATTATTGTTGAAATACACAGTCCTGAAAAAGGGACATTTCTTTTTTTGCTGAGTTTACTATGGAAGTCAATGGGGTACATCAAATGTTTGGTCACTGACATTCTTCAAAATATCATCTTCTGTGTTCAGCTGAAGAAAGAAACTCATACAGGTTTGAAACAACTAGAGGTTAAGTAAATTATCACAGAATTTTCATTTTGAGGTGAATTATTCCTTTAAGTTTTTTTTTCTTTAACCATTTACAAAGTCGTTTGACAGAAGTCTAGCTTAATTTCTTTCAGATTTAAAAAAATGTGTAGTGCATTCTGGTTAACATGATTTAATGCAAGTCATTATGTTTTAAGTAAATCAGTTAAAATAGTTTTTAAAATACTAAATGCATATTACCACAGTTTTTCATTAATGAACAAAATATTATTTAAAGATTATTATGTGCTAAACATTAATTTATATGAGCACTACAGTACATGGTAATCAACAATATTTTAATGGCTCTAAATAACTGTTCATTGAACTGATTCATTGAATAGGATAGTTAGAATAACATTCACAGAAATCAGGGCCGGCGCTATGGTGGGGCATTTGAGGGCCCCCCCCGTGCCCAATAAAATATCCCTTTTAGTAATTTTTTAATATTAAATAGTGGCATAACTTTGCTTTAAAAAGTGGGTGGAACAGCAATCGATTTAAATAGTACATTGTGTTTAATTTGTCGTTTAAGGAGATCTAATATGTGTTGGTGGCCAGACTTTTTACGTGAATGGTCCAGTGGTAGAACTTTTGCCAAGCGTGTCAGAGGTTCTGGGTTCTAATCCCCACTCGTATAGTTTTTTTTCCCCTCATTAAAACCGATTATTTTTATCAGTGGTTGTATATCAAACAGGGTTTGTGTGCATTTTACTTTGTGATATCACCGGAACGAATAGAGAGTCTCCGCACAAGCCACAAGAGAACACTGTATCCACACAAATCGCAGCGGCAAGGAGCACTTTGATCACTTGATTTCAAAAACAACACATTTCAGCGTGCTAGATCGCCTCTTATTTAACAAACGAACGAAATGAATGCTCTGCTAGTGTAGGATTACAAATTTATTTAAATGTTTAATTTAGATTTCCAATACAATAGTATTTTATATTGAGAAAGTTTATAAATGATGAGACCAGGAAATCTCTGCAAATGGTAGGGGTTCCCAGCAGGATATTCCTGACTGTCCCATGTCATTACGAGAAGGCTAGGCTTTTCCTGTTCTCATTGTTTTACCGGGTGAAGAGTCGTGCTGAGCAAGTTTGAACACCTGCTATTTTATTACTGAGACCATTTGTCTCGGAGTTCTCATCTCAGTACGAGAAGTCTATGTCTTTCCTGTTCTCGTGTCTCATGCTGAGCAGGTTCCACAATCTGTATACCTTATTTACATTTGCTTTGTTTTCAGAGAAGTCTCCACCTATATGCAATCCCTCCCCCTTGAAATGTATATAAACTACAATGTAAAGTTCCCTTAGTTAGACTTGATTGAGATGACTACAGCGACGAAATAAAGAACTTATACCTCAACAATCTCCTGGTCTGCAACTCTATCTTTTCTACACTTGAGAAGATAAAAGGTTTTCAACACTAGTTAACTGGAGATGTTTTATTTATTTGTATTATTTGTTTATTAGTATTTGTTACATCCGTGGTGCGAGATGTTTCAAAAGTAGGCTAAATCAGATTTCTGATTGCTTAAAAAATAAAATAATAACAATTTAGGGGGCAAAATATTTTTTAGTGATTATGTGAATTACACTACGCAAACCAAAGTAAGAAGGGTTGGCTCTCAGTCTCCACAGTACATAAAATATTCATTTTATTTTTCGTGTTCGCGTTTATGAGGAAAAAACAATGTTACGGAGGTGTTCTCCGTTACGGACGTGAGCGCTCTGAAAGCGGCACTAAAAGATGCTTTAAAACTTTCACAGAGACATCAAACAGAAAGCACAAAACCTTTCTTTAACCTGAATTTCGTTTTGTACTAATTGTATCTTAATTTTAATCAATGTTTCATCAACCAATTGCCTGGATTTAATAAATAAGAAGTAAATATAGCAGACGATAGATAAGAAACGGAGGCGCAGGCGCGTGAACTGGAGCTCGTCTAATAGCCTAAATGAACCGAAACTCAGCGTATAAGGTAGCCTACTTGCCTCACAGACATGTCTACTCTTAAACAGAATCATTCAAAACGAAAGAAAACAGACTACAGACTGCTCTCTGCTTTTGTAATCCGTATGAAATGTTCATTTCTCTCTGGCACGTTCACTACTGAAGATCGCGAGTCAGCATCGTCAACTTCATCCTAGCCGATACTGACAAAGAAAACACTGGTTTATTAATAAACAATTAAAATATCTCCTTGCTATATTTTACATATTCATAATCATTTCTTTTGCCGGTTCTTTGTGACAGCTTTTAGGTGCTTTATTGGCAGCGCCACCCTTACATGTTACACGAGTCGCCACCGCATCACCGCACCCACCAGAATAGTCCAGTATATATAAAATTCTGGCTATATATATATATATATATATATATATATATATATATATATATATATATATAGCCCCTTCATTTAAAGACAGGACCCCCCAAAAATAAAATTCTGGCTACGCCCCTGCCTGGGACAATATCGACCGATGGCAAAAAGTGGTGGGTACATGACACCCGCAAATTACGCCTATGATTAAATGTTTTTATAGCATTTCTGCTGTGTTGGACTTTGATGTCGCCACTGCGTCAAAATATTTCTCAAATGGCTGTGCCCCCTGCCGATGACCCAATGCCCCTCCAGTAGATCTGCTGTGGCGCCGATTCTGACAGAAATGAATATGAACTTCCCAATTACATCCACATTTTTGCTACTGAGCTAAATATGTTCCTGCTGAGATGGTATTCAAAATCTCTCTTATACGTACGAGTAGAAGTCAAGGAGTCAAAAAATTGCAGTGAAACTAGCCTACTGGCACAATTGTTTGCAAACTTGGAATCATATTAAAATCATATGCTCAATGAAGGAACGTGTCAACTGTCATACCTTTCCTTCACGTCATCATATTAATGATTGTTTTTTTAAGTCTGTGACACACCAAGTGTATAGCTAAAAAATAACTAGTGGCGATGAAAGCTGACTGTTTTGTCACCTCACGTCGACTGCGTCTCGGCCAAAAAGATGAGCTTGAACATCCCACAAAGACTACAGGCGATTGACAACTAGCTTGTGCGTTCTGCAACTGTAAGGAAATCATTGTATATATCAGCAGGTATCAATTCAATAGTCTATATTCGTCATTCAAAAAGGGAAACCGAAACTAGGACCGCATATATGCAAACTTAAAGCTTTTTGTCACATACAGCAAACATCTCCTCACTATCCGCTAGCTGCCTGTCCCCTGAACACACTGTGAAAAAACGCAGTCTCTGCAGACACCCCAAGGGTCCACATACGGCAACAAAAACAAACTGTGCTAACCCGCACCACGAAACATAACAAACTGTTCCAGCCAATAACCGACAAGAAGGATTTGGGGGTGGGGTTTGTGGGGGTTAGTGCGCAGATGAGGAGGAGGGAGGGTCTAGCTAGCCTCCGTTTTGTTTGACAATACTTTGAACGTCAACAAGAAGTGACGTCACCCAACAATGCTTAGAGCACCTTTAAAGCAGCGCTTGCTTATCATTTTGAATATCAATCATGCTGAGCATTCTATTACGAGAATATTTTCATAATATAAGCCGCCAGGAATGAAGAAAATGATCAGCATGATTATGATTACGAACAATTAGAACAGCCTTCTGTCTGTGCCGTTTTTACTTCTTTGCTCTCTTTCATCACTTGTGCTGAAAACACTTCACCTGTTCGCTAAGCTGAACAACCAATCAGAGTTCTCTCTCTCACACCGATGGACACTGATTCAACATGTTCAATTGACCAAAAGGCAGGTTCCGACTAGTGTCATCAGAACACACCGCAAAAACTGGGCCAGCCAACGCTCAATAAAGGCCCGACTGACGTTGACCGACCCGCGACTTAGTGTGTTGGGCTTCACACATAATAATGTGAAGTCCGCATTATGTACTCATCTACACATCTAAATCATCATTAAATGCTTGCCGAACAAAAGATCTTAAGGATTGAGTCATAACTGCACTAGAAGTGTTTATTCTCTAATGAGTGTACTTGTCTGTGCAGTGGTGCAGAGGACAAGCATGGTTACATCTGGGACCGACACTACAACATCTGCCTGGCACGCCTGCAACACGATGATGTGGTCAACTCTGTGGCCTTCAGCCCAGCAGACCAGGAGCTGCTGCTGTCTGCCAGTGACGACTCCACCATTAAAGTGTGGCGCTCCCCGCGCATGCTGCGCCTCACACAGCCCCCCCGAAACCCGCCACTGGCTCGCAAACTGATCTCATCCTTGCTCGGCCAAAGAAGAGCTAATCTGAACGGCAAACCCTGACCTGGACACTGGCAGGCGTATCGAAACATTACAGAAAGACACTCCATGAGCAGAGAGGTATGTGTGAGGTCAAGGAACTGTGGACTTCTACATGGGTGCCTATGAGAACAAGGGTACATGTGTTTTCTTAGTGGCCCTCTTACCGGATGTACCGGCCGTGACCATCTTTGCATAAAGAAGCAACAAAAGAAAATAGGATTTTTCGATCACCATATTTGTGAAAGATTAGTTCTGATGCGCATAGAAAGCGGACATCAACAGGATATGTGTCTTCAAGGGCAAAGAACGAAGGATTTGAAGAAAGTATAGGTCATATTCAAATGTGAGTGTGTCCCGTGTGCAGTTGTAAGTCCATTTAACCCAGTCGTGGTGACTGAAACACCGCCTGTGCATGTCTTCACGTTCATATTTTTTATGTTGTTTTTTTTCTGTGCACCTTTTTTAGTACATTACTAAAAAGCTTGACAACCAGATGATCAGAACAAGAACATGATTAGAGTATTTAAATACTCACAAAAAAAGGGAGAAATATCTAAATTCTGGTACAAATTTACAACAGTTATGAGTCTCTGTTTTTTATTTGTGGTTTTATAAGAAAGAGCAGTTCAGTTTGACACGGTTACAGAAAGACAATGTTTATTTCTACTCCATCTATGCCTTTGTTATTGAAATCAATTGTATCCTTTGTGCATATGGATTTTTTTCATACAGGATTTAACAATCATACTATACTGAAAATGTACAAATTCCAAAGAAACAAGAAACTCAAGCCTTCATGTTTGAACCTTTAGCCATCACCTTTATACAATCATTCGGTTTTAACAGTGCACCAGTGACGCACCTCTGTTATGGTAACCTATATTTATTTTATATGTACATTCCTAGTATGACATATATCATGACTGTATGTGCAGGTTGGATTTACATTTATTTCTATAGGATTGTTAAAACTACCAAAAAAGCTGAAGAAGAAAAACCTCAATTTCAGATCCGACCACATTATATTTAATGTAGATGAGCTCTATGACTGTACAGCATTGAAACACTATGCAGCATAAGAGTACTTTGCTACTTTATACCCACAACTCACCTCTCACCTCACCTTCCTGTGTCACAAGCTTACATTTTTTCACTAGCATTAAATATTCCTCAAAGGTACTCATTTGTTATAATCTCATAGATGTCTTGAAATATGAAAAGCTCCCCATGGCGCACATATATGATCTATACATGTGAAGCACAGCTGAAATATTTGTTACTTGTGCATTACGGCAGTGTATGAGAAAGTTTGGATCACAATGTGCAGCATTAGTCTCTGTAGTTGTGATCAGTTGTTTTGTTTTTAATGGACCTGGTTCCGTTTGGTATTTGTTTGAGCTTGTAATCTGATTTTTCCACCTGCCCTTTGTTTGTTTGCCATCATTTTAGATTTTTTATTGTGGAAAGTGTAAAATTTGTTTGACCCATTAAACTATTTTTCTTTTGCCAGATACAGTGTATTTTACCCAAAGCAACTAAAGATGTATATACATTTTCCAGTCCTACTCTTTGGCAAAGGTAAAAACATGGGACATAATGACACTGAGGAGACCACTTGAATGAACTGTTTATTTATTTTTTCAGTAAGTTTAGATATTGTTGGCACACAATTACAAACAAATTTATTATATAGTAAGAATGATTAAATTTCCGAAAAAGTTACAGAACCTACTGAACAGAATACTATGCTTACACGAAAGCAAATGTTTTTATAACTAAAATCAGAATAATAAAATAAAGGGTATATCACTATCTAAACATACCTAAAATTAAGTGTAATTTCAATGAATGGCTATCTAAATAATAAAATACAAACTAATATAAATGGATACATGACAGCTAAATTGTACAAATTACTATATAGAATTAAATAAAGTTACATATTTATCTGACTTTTCATTCATTTATCATAGAGAAATGCCTCTATTTCTTCTTTCCAACAAAAGCAACTATTTCTAATTATCCAAGTAACATGGACTGTTGCTAGGACCATGCTAATGTAAAGTACAGTGATGTTACAGGGGAAAAGGAGCTATAAGTATGTCTGGTCCATTTTCTAAGGGCTTGAAGATTATTCAATGTCTACAGCTGTAAAATCTGTGTAGCCATTTAATTCTCAAACCCAAACAAAAAGAGCCAGACCTACTATCAGATGATGTTTACAAGTAGGCTAACTACATTAAGCACTGGTTAGTCAAGATGTTTGGACATCTCTACATTCCTTTTTCCTATCTTAATTACATGAAATGTTGTTAAATATTGTAGTCTCATGCACATACAAGAGCTTGTTGATAAGAACAAACAGCACAATGATTCATTTCTATGAGCTGATTCTTAAAGCGCTCAGTTTATGGATATTAAAAGTTGCTCTATTATTAAGTTGGTCACGTTTGTAAAATAAAAGCAGATTGATGACAAATACGTATCTATTTATACACTATACTTCAGCAAAATGACCATGCCCATAAAAATTTCCTCAAAAATGCAGTTAGCATCCTAACAATATCCCAGATTTTAACAGCATGAAAAATCCTGCCAGCTTCAGCTCACGCAAAAGAAAATTCTCAAATCTCATAAGTAATATTATGTTATTACATACAAAACGGGTATAGTTTAAATATGTGTATTATACATTTATATTATATAAATATATATTTTTATAATAAATATATTGCATATTAAATATTCAGTTCTATCAAAATAGTGGAGTTATTGGTATCTAAGTCAGTTTGATCATTTCCACTCCATGGACATAATAATAATATTATCATCAATGAAAATATTTATTGAAACAAATATATGCTATTATAATATAATTATTTATATTGTATAGTTTAAATAGTTTGGCTTCCGCAGCTGAGATATGAGATATAATAATAATAATACCATCCATTGTTATTATGAATAATGCGTTATAAGCCAGTGAGGTCGACTATGGCTTTAATAAAAATGGTGTCATCTCTCAGATATGAGCTTTTGCCTGCCAGCTTGGCGAGGGGGCAGAAGAGAGGACAACCGCTGGCAATGTTCATCTCACTGATGGGTCTCTGGAAGGATGTGGAGCTCACGTCAGGCCTAAAGGCATCAATGATGTGCTCTCTGTTGTTCTGGTCCAAGAGCATTAATGTCACCTGGAAGGAAAAAAACAATTACAATCAATGTAATGCCAAGCTTACGTTCTAAACGTTATATCGGACATCAGGTGACAGAATATATGTATTAACCCTTAGATAAAATAGTTATTACAACCACCACAATAATGCTCAACCATTTAACATTTAATAGTCAATTATTCATTAGATGTAATATTCTAACTACATGTATTCTACTGTTTATATATGTTGAATATCACAACAGAACAGCCTCAACATTCAGTCCCTGCAATAAGTGATTCTAAACTGCAATAAGTGATGTTGTGATGCTTTAGTTGGTAGAACAACCCTACATAAAAAAATAAAAGTAAAGAGTAAATGAACGCCTGAAAGAGGAGTGAAAGCGTATCGGCACATTTACCTTCTGGCTGAAGGGCCACTTCAGGAGTGCATCGTATTTGCCCCTCATGACCACAAAGAACAGGGAGAGGTGAGTGCCCCGACCTGTGCCGTCACCGTTCAGGTACAGTCTCAGACACATCTTATACCCATATTTACTGGAGTAGAATGCTGAAGAACAGAAGAAAGGTGCTGAACAGCAGGGTCAGAAATTAACTCAGGCAAAAACATCACCAAAGGTGACTAAAATGCTTCACAAAAATCAGCTCCGAAAACAGTGAATACTTAAATACAAAACAATTCTCAAGCTGAGTAGCTGTTTCACATTTTTGTAATTAATAGATTTAACTGAACTTTGACATAAAATGCTGTTTTTATACAGACACGTTATCAATTTTAATCGGTTGATGCAGTCTAAAGATAACCTTCACACATAAGCTTAAAAAATTCCAGTCAGGACATCTGCTAAGTCCCACAAAGCGTCAATGCCCTCAAGTTCAAGACAAGTTCTGCTTACAATTTACTATTTACAAAATGCAAAGTAGGATTAAGATTTATTGAACCAAGAACATTCTAAGTTCAATCAACAGCATTTGTGACAATGTTGAATACCACAGAAAATAATGCACAATTATACTATTACCGTATATAGATTATCCTCCTATAATCATTAATCACCCCTTGGTATCATGACAAATAACTGTAAAGCATGTACATCCGGTAACTTTCGTACGATGTCCCCACATAATTACCAAAAAGGGAGGAGACATAACTTCCTTTTATGGAGCTGAGCAGAGCATATTAAACATATGAGATTAATATTTCTGCCTTTAAACCCTCTGGACACTGGTACGGTTTACGTCCACTGTAAGTGTCAAATGGTAACCCTTTAAAATGTAATGCTGGTAATGCTTTAAAAATAAAAATAAACCAAAGGGTGAGTATAAATAATTTTCTGTTCTTAATCGACAATATGCAGCAAACACTGTTTATTGAGCTTAACCTGTACTGAACCTTGAATCTGATCTTAACCTTACCAGGTGAGAACATGGCAGGTGCTCGTCCTCCCACTGCGTCTTGTCTGCGACGAGAGAAGTCTGCTATTTTCCAAATGAACACACCGTCGTATGTGCAGAACTGCAGCTCCCGCAAAGACTGATCGGATTCTGCTAACTGCAGATCTCGCATGGTTAAAGTCCGTTCCAGCTGTCGCACCTTCAAGAGTCACCAAACACAGAAGAAAAACAGGGTTATGGAACTGACAAACAGCAATTGTAATAACATAATGATGATATCCTAACATTTGAAGAACATATCTACACAATCCTCTATTGTGTGTGTCTTTGATGTAAAGTTGGCGACACTGGTACATTGTCTTTGGTTCATTGATGCCTATGGTTCTATGGTAATTGTTAAAGGAGTAGTTCTGTCATTAAATGAAAATGTAAAAGATTAACTCTTAATCAGCAATGGTGGAGCTGAAGTAAAACGATGATATACTGGCATAAGATGGATAAGTAAAAACTGTCTATTGTGTCTTTCTTAGACTTTCACTTTGGTATTGTACATGGTTTTTGGTTCATTGGTGTCTATAGTTCCGGTAATTGTTAAAAGAGTACTGTAGTACTCTGTAATAGTTCTGTCATAAAAGGAAAGATTACAATTTTTGGTTGAACAACTCTTAACGCAAAACTGATCAATTAAGTCCAGGATGGTTCCCACTTCATATCCCATGTGAATTAAGGATCATGGCAGAGACAGCGGAGGCTCTTCTGCTGGGGGAGGAAAACCTGTTTCACAAGTAACAGTCGACAGAAACAAATCTTGCTAACAACCGTTCCATAGTAAAGGCTTCCACTGGCAATCAAACACCTGAACTTTTTAAAATGATAATACAAACTGACTATTAAGCCACAAAAAAAAAAAACAGGGTAGTTTCCCTAAAAATAAAAACACTCATTTACACAGTCCATGTTGCCCCAAACTTGCATGACTTCTTTTCTTCTATAGAACATGCCGTGCCCAAACGTAACACACCAGCACTATCAGAAAAAATGTGCAAAAGTTGCACATTCAGTATTTTAGAGTAAATAGTAATTAAAAATTCACTTACACAAACATTCACTTCACTTACACTATCATATGGTTTCAGAAGTTGGATGGAACACTTAATGTATAATGCGTTTTGTTATTTTTGGAAATTGATAACATGTGTCCCCCATTCACTATCATTACATGGAAAAGTAGAGTTCTTCAAAATTTCTTCTTTCGGTTTCCACGGAAATCACACAGGTTTGTAACGACATGAGGATGAGTCATTTTTGTGTAAACTATCATTTGAAGTAAAATGTTCCACCAGTCTGTTATATGACAAGATTGATACGTCATTATTTGGTTACCTGCAAGGTGAGAGCCTCGCATCACCTTCGGACACATAGCAGAGCATCAAAACCATCTCTGCTGTCCGAAAGAAAAAAAAAATCCTATAAATCCAACTTAGCGAGCGTTTTTTTGTTGTTGTTTTTTTACTATTTAAGTGTATCATTTCCTGCAAGGTGTGCGTAGTACCTTGTTTGACAAGTTCTCGATCTTTTCCTGGTCTAGCCGATGTTGCCGGGACAGCGCCTCCAGGGTGAGGGCCGAGCGTTCCACCTCTCTGTTCAAAACACAAACTATGTTCTCCAAAGCTGTGACTTTCTGCTGCACACCAGGAGCGCCACCTCTTACTGCATTATGGGCGGCAGCATCAGCCCCCGCCAAAGGTGCATCTTCAGGTCCGCGATACAATCCCAGCCCAGAATCTTCCTGCCACTCCACAGCCCCCTCGGCTCGCAGGCGCACAGAGGACAGCACAGCCAGCATGAGGCGCAGATGCTCCATCACACTGGTCTGCTCATGCTCCTGCTGCTTACCGTTGTCAACCTAAAAACATTCAGATATTATTAAAAAAAGGTTACATTAAAGCAAAAAGTGGTGTCATTTCTCTGATGTTAAAACACTTCATTTATGTTGAAAAATGTAATATGGTTTTCAAAGAGAAAGAAAGGGTTAAAAATATAATTAAGGCAAGACACCACAGGTGAATAGAGTAAATTTAACTAAGATATCACTATGCTTCCCCAATTAATTAATCACAGTACATGTACAAAAAACATTGTTGTTTTTACCAGTAGTGTCTTGCCTTAGACACATCACAGCATCCAAAGTCAGTCCACAGATTGATGCATAATGGATATACAATTTCAGTTTTCATGAATGAAAGGGAGTCACTTTTAGTCAACATCCCCATGATAAATGATTAAACGATAAATGATCTACTGCAGCTGACTCCCTTTAAAAGCGCATTTCTAATATGCAATAGTTTCAGTAAATGTCTGATATTAGTTTTGGCAGAATTATATTATTAATGAGCTGTCATATCCACAGGTTGGAGTAGCAGTATTACTGGTGGCAGGTCAGAAGAGGAACACTCTGGTCCAGAGACGAGTAGGTTGTCATAAATTCCAATCAATGCGATTTCAGGAGACAGAACTTGCATTAGCCAAAACAAATTTAACATTTAAATCTTTTTATTTACTTTTTTTTTTTTTTTTTTGACATTTCCAATATTAGCAGAACAGACTCACTGGATTACCGGTAATAACCAAATTATATTAAAATGTAAAACGTTAAGCAAACGTTAAGGTGACATCTAAGAAAGTCAGCATGAGGTAAATACTATTCACTTCAGCATTATTGAACATATTGTGATATCCAGGGCCATCCTTAGTGCAGTGCAACCAGTCATCGCAGCAAACAGACCAGGAGAGGCAGTCCTAGGGCGGATGCTTGGGACGGCCCTGGTGATGTCATTACTATATATATTCACCTCCACCCTCCCCAAGTTGTTCAGGCACCACTGAATTTCAACAAAAATACTTTTTAGCTCCATTTCCTGAATTGATGCTGCCTGAGCTCATTAATGCTGTTAATCCTGGCAATGAAACTGCAATCATTTAAACTTTTCTTGTGTGCTTATACTTTGCTTGTATACTTTTACTTATTCTGCAGTTTCCCCACCTCAACCACTGGACACACCCTTGAAAACTATTCCCAGAGCACAATATCTGTGATGAGCACAGGCACTACCCACTGCACCAATACTGTGACCACCCTCTTGATGATCTAACTGACGGACTTTCATTTTAGATTGCTGTTTCTAATGCAGCTCTCCACATGTGCCAGTTTATTTTCTGACCAGTAGAGGGCACGTTTTTAAAAAGAGGTGCACTGGGGAAATCTTTTGACTTTCCTTGAAGACATCAGAGGTAGGCAACACTTCATTTAAACTTACTAACTGTGATCTCAACAGTAGAGAACTGAGGCGTGAATTTATGATATTACATCCGTTACCGTCTGAAATGCATTTCCCCCAATGATTCACCAACTTTACATGTTCACTGATTACAGTACTGCATATATTTCTTAACCGAGAGTTTGGGACTTTTCTAACCCACACTCCAAACTATTTACATAGTTTGGTTTTAAAGTCATGTGGAAAAACTGCAAACTGAGAGACAAAATAGATCCCACTGGTCTGACTAAGTCAAACTAAATAATCTAAAGGCTTTTGAAAGTTATGACGCATTTCAGAATGATTAAAGGCCCATTCACATTAAGACGGTAACTATAACAATAAAGTCTAATGTCTGTAGTTTTAAAAATCGCTCTAAATGTAAAAGAATAGCAGAATAACGATAACGGCACTGAGAAACAATATCATTGGAATCATTTTCACACTTTTTTCTAGCTGATGAATGAAAAAAACATTGACAGCCATTTAGAATCCATCCTAGTTTAAAGACATTTAGCATTCAACTCCTTTAACTGTCACCGCCCTGCTAGCACGACGCTTGGCGTCCTTTTGTATTTATTGCCTCTTTTTTTCTATCACATATTTTAGTAATCATCATAAATTAGGCATCATTTGAAAACTTAAACAGTCTTAATTCATCCTGTGAAAACCATTTTGAAATTGGACATTGCATTACCATTGAAACGATACTTTACATTCTTTTAGCGGGCTCCTCCCCCTAGTGTGCGGTTTCGTGTTTCATATTTCAAAATTTATTTGAATTATTTTATAATAAAAAAATGTTTTATCTTGACAAAACACATATCGTCGGAAAGGTCTGAGACTCTAGGCTCCATATTTTGTGAAAGAAATGTATTAATTTGTTACAACAGAATACATCAAAAAAATTCAATGGAATGTGAGTGTCACCCAGTGGCTATCTTTTGTATTACGCCAAACAAAATCTTATTGGAACTTACATTTTTGTGACATCAACTTCAAATTTGGAACACAACTTGGTTAGACATATGACTTTGATTTTATAGCAAAAATTATTTTGTAAAATATATTTTTTATATTAAACATAAAATGTACGGTACATTTGGTTTGCGGTAAACTGAAACTTATATAACTTTTTTACACTTTCATGTTTTTGAAGTGTAATAAACTGGGTTTAATGTGTAAACTTAAATGTCAAATTCATGTTCCTTATTGTCTATTCATCTTTGACAATGTGATGTTTCACCTTGAAATACGTCACATTAATACGTTACAATAATCTGCAGTCTTCTTTAAAGAGCTAAGGTTTTTATTCTAAAGCATTCATGAATTACATCCATTTTAGTTTAGTTTAGTTTAGTTTAGTTTAGTTTGGATAGTGCATTTTCACGTCTATGCTTGGACAGTTAATGGATTAAAGTTGCAGATGGCATAACTGCAATGCATGCTTATAATAAACAGAACTACATCATTTGTTAGTGTGGAGAGACTAATATAGTTATCGTTATATTTATTCTTGGTGTGAACAGACCTTAAGAGAGACTGAAATTAAAATACTTTTTATTGGATGAAAGACTAAAATCTAAGCATGAAAGACTAAATTCTCAGCATGATAATTAATTATCAACTCAGATATGCTTGGCACTTTTTCCTAATCTGCAAGCAGGCAGTAGATCTCCTGCAAACAACAATTTACACAGAGCCTCATAAACTATAGAACTCCAATTTGTAGCTGATTTTCAATGGAGCTGTCAAAGTACTTCCTAATACAGTCAGTGTATATTAGGAAGTACAGTGTGTGACAGCCACATTGAAAACTAGCTACAGTTCAAGTTCTAAAAAGTTTGAGACTGTGTTACTCCAGTGGAAACACCTTAGCGAATCAATTGATGCAAACTTGCATGTAACTGTATGACACAAAACAAAACTTGATGGTTCAGCTATGAAGATAAAAAGCAATGTGGCTTTTAAAGAGTCGGAAGTGCGGTTACATAAGCATGTAATCATTTTTAAAATCAGCCCTTTAAGGTTTTTCGGAAGAAGCTCAAACCATATCCACCCTTTTATTCAGAATTGAATCAATATTTATTCTGATCCAAAATGCATTCATGAGAAACAAATACACACCACTGCCCTGCAGCCAATCTCACTGAACTGGCACGCTGACTTTGACTTTGCACAAGATTTGGTGTGCTCTTGAAACTGCAAAAAAAAAAGAAAAGAAAAAGTCAGAGAAAAAAAAGTATTTTATGAATGAAAATAAAATAAGCTACGCCTATTTCTCTATTAAAACTGACATACATAGCAGATTTGTATTTTATGTATATAATTTACGACAGCGTGTTACAAGCAGTTGTGTGCGAATGTAAAAGAAACATACGCCAATATACTTTCAACATTCATACTGATAAATACCACAAATAAAGCAGAAATAATGTATGGCTGAGAACAGAGACCAACCTTCTCTCTGGGGATTTTCTTTTTACCACAGTCTTTGCATTGCATGGGGAATTTCTGACATATTTCATCATGGGCCTAAAGACAGAAAAGAGTAGTGTAGGAGGGGGAATCAATAAAGATGATGCAATGTTGTTCAACCGCTATGCATTACCTATGCATATCATTTTTGAGCTACTTTCATAAATGAGAGCGTTCAGTGTTTCAAGCTCCAATAATAAATAATGAAAAGTACCATAAAAGTAGTCTATATAACTTGCATGATAGCTGTGTGAGGAACATAAAGAAAGCTGCTATTCACTGACATGTTTGTCCTTTTCTCTCTAAAAATGCCAGTCACTGGTTGCCATTCACTTTTATAATTAAGCTTGAATATTCTGGCAGAGGTGAAAGTAAATCATGAGAGAGGATAATCAATTTTGGTTCAACTACCCATTCCATCATGAATTCAGCCACATTGGTGTGTAATGCAATTACCCTTTACAGTGGCAATTATTATTGTAACACATTGAGTCTGTTGGCACAGCAAACATTAAAAGTACAGAATTTACACAAACCACAGACCAATCAACAGTAAACTTGAGAACAGACCATTCTAGTGCTCTTACCTTAATTTCCTTAAAGTTGAATGTGACCTTGCAGTATTTGCAGTTCAGGGTTCTGGCCTCACATTCCCGCTCATTGTGGCGGTCTTTCTCGCTAAGCAAGATGACTGCTTGACATGCTTCACATTTTACACGTTCAAAGTCACAACGACCTTCGTGTTGTCCCTAGTGAAGGAAAGAATTATCTGTAAATTTCTAGCAGGAATGTTGAAAGGAAAAATATCATAGTTAGCTTACTATGTATGACTGCCAACTCTTGAATTGTCTTTCATGTGCCCCATTTTCAATTATCTTGAGACTGTTAACAGCTTTGTATAGCTGATGTTCATTCCATTTATTCCCATGTTATTTGTAAGCATTTCCTGTTTTTTAAGTTAGAAAATGGTCACAAGACATCAGTGGCTGAAAGTACATACCGACCTTGTGATTACAACAAGACAGAACAATTGTGTCTGTCTGCATTACCCAAAAAAGTCCTGTTCATTTACACAATTTCAAAAATCCCTTATGCCTAGTTCACACAACACAACTTTAAGCGTCGGCAGATCGCTGTGCCGTTTAGACTACATGACTTGCTCTGGAGTCTTGAAGTCGTTGTGGTGTTCACACTACGTGACACTACATATATGATCTCCAACAGGGGGTTACACATTACACGAGCTGACAACAACTGTCACCCAACGACTTTATCCGGTCCCCAAACCACGTTTTGTGGAATGGGAAATGACGCCGAAATAGAAGTTGTCTATTTGAAAATGGACGGCAAGACAAAATTGGTGGTGCAAAAAAAAGAAAAAAGAAAAGTTATTTGCGCAATGATCTGTTTACAACCCAACCCCCGAAAAAGAAAAATAATATGGGTGAAAGGATGGATAAGCACACGTAGGCAGCAGGGATTGTCTGTGCTACAGAGAGCGTTGAGGTGTTGTTCATATTGAAAAAGCAGTTGCCTGCACATGTTGTGGTTTAGCAACGATGGTTACAAATACAAAAGGCTTGTATAATGTGATAACAAGCTGATAATTTGGCTACAAGTGACACCAAAGGCTATTGAGTTGGCCGACAGCTCCAGATATTTAGCATGCTGGATATTTTTCTGGCGTAAGCGAGCGTTTTTGATGCGTCCGTTTAGTATTTCACACATAAAGATTGGCGAGCGCGGATCACCCGCAGATTTGCAAGCGATTACAGCCCAACCTGTCGGCGAGCTTGTTAACTTGCAAATCGGGCTTAAAGTCCTGTAGTGTGAACTAGGCATTAGATGTGCTTAATTCTTTAAAAAATAAAAACATTTCTGTCTGTCTGTTCCTTGCACAAAGTTAATGCGTGGCTTCAAAAGATTTCAAATATAACATTCAAGTTGCATTACCTATTTTTTTAAATCCTAAAAGCTTCAGACACCCATTCAAAATAACTGCATGGAAAAGAGGGATCAGTATACATATATATTTTTTTATTATTATTATTTATTTAAAAATTTCTGGTTTGGAACAACATGAGGTTGAAAATATAACAAATCGATGTTATAATCATGTTTTTAGAAATTGTGAACTAACAAAAAAATTAAAATAATTAACAAAAAAATTAATTGTTTGTTCATTTATTTTAACAAAGATTAACAAATACAGAAACAAATTCACTGCTCATGGTTAGTTCATGTAAGTTAATACATTAGTTAATTTTAACAAATTAAACCTTATTGTAAAGTGTTAAAGTTTGTGCTTCACTACCTCTTCATAATATTAGTTCCATTCTCAGTGTCTAGATCAAAGGTCAAACAATTGTAAAGCGTCAGTGTTGTGCAAATGCCTTGCCTACACATAAAACATTATATATAATAATTATAGAGTTACGCAGAAAGGGTGTGGTAAATGTCATGGCAGTTATATCGGTTACTCAGAAAAAGCAAACGCTTGTTTGGTTAGACACACCCACTTTTTTTTTTTTTTTTTTTTTTAAAGCTGCATTTCAAGCAAGCACATGTTTTGTTAGATGCAAACTGTGCAATCAAGTTCATGTCGAATGCTGCTCGAAACATTTTACTTCCATAATGTGACGTATTTCTAGGTGAAACATCACAGATCAAAGGCCAGTGTCAAAGATGAATAGGAACAATAAGGAACATGAATTTAACTTTTAAGTTTACACATCATGACATTAAACTCAGGACAGGTACAGTATAGAGGGTATGCTTTGACGTCACTTTCCCGCCGGAACACGCCCCCCTCAGCCGGACTGAGTGGCAAAAGAGCTGCTGCGTTACTGGATTTAATAGGGGAAACCGCAAAAACACGAGTAAAACAAACATCAGTTTATCAGTTTAAACTAAAGGTTGGACTCAATATAGTGTTCCTTACAACTTATCAAAGATCCAGTGATCCACGGATATTGACATGCAGCCAGGAATTGTGTTCCCTGACATTTATATGTGCCTGATTTCGACGGCAGGGAAATACATATTACCTGTTTTTTTTGGTACAAATTTTGCCTGTGAATGCTTTACAAGGTACGTCTAAATCCATGTGATCACTTATATCAATGCTATATATATATATATATATATATATATATATATATATATATATATATTGTCCAGCCTTAAAACTTGTATAGTTTTTTGTCTGTTTATTTATAAACGTCAAATTATGCAGAATATACGATGGTAAATATTTAATTGATGAGTTGTCAATACAATGTATAACAATACAATATATAGGGTATGATTTTACCACTAAATTCAGCATATTGACACAAAATGATATCTGCAAATTCACCTTTCGCCGCATTGAGTCCAGTTGTTTCTATGAATTGCAGCGATCTATTTGCTTCTCTGTTCTGTAGCTTTCAGCAGTCCCTAAAAATATATCTCAGATTTCTCATCAAATCTATTTGTACAGTCAATCGCAAAGCTCTTTCCCATAGTGGATGTGTCATTGTGTGTTTTTCGCGGCATTCACACTGAAAACAAACGGGCATAACCGCAGTCACCATGGCCGACGGTGACGTCACGTGCATACCCTCTATTTTCTGGTTTGAAGTGGCATAAACCTAGCACTTAAAGTCAACATGAATTTAATACATTTTAAGGAAGTAAAATTTTATCCCATTTACTTTCTAAATGGATGTTCCTGATCTTATTGTGAGCAATTTAGCAGTGCAGATTATTCAAAAGAAAATAAATTGTGTCCTGATCCAATTAATTCCAAGTTGCTAACAACAATTTCTGTTGACTTTACAGTCCAAAATAACCCTCAAATTAATTCTGGAACAATTGACCTGGAAACTATTGCAAAAACTTTTAGGGGAATTTCTAGCATTATCTCTTTAGTCACCATGTCTCCACACAGATGAATCAACACTGATTCAGAGAGTGGGTTGTGGCTTCAGAACAGCTTTAGTCAGGGTTAAGGTTACTTAGTCACTAAATAAGTCAAAACGGAAGAATGCAGTCAGACTGACACTTTTACCAGCTAAATGGAAGTAAAAAACCAACACAAAGTTAAACTAGTTTCAGGTTTCATAAGCTATAAATAAATTATTTCTCTCATTTTATGCAATCAAATACAATTATAACACTAGCATATCCACCAGCTGTCAAATACCTTAAACTATTCAGTAAATCTGTTAAAATCTATAATTAGATGAAAATGAACATTTTTAAATGATTTACAACATACCACAAAACCCTTTAAAATTTGAAATGAAACTTTTCTAGACTAAAAAAATATTATAACTATAATTAAATTATAATTGCACAAAATGGCAATGAGAGTTATTATGGTTTTAGCATTATAAAAATACAAAAACTACACTGCCCAAAGATAACTAGCTTTTAAAAACAACTAGCTTTTCACATGGTAATGCTGGTACTTTCCAGCTAGCTCTGGGACTTTCCTAACAACCCCCATACTTCCTGCTGCTGTGAGCAGTTCTTATTCTTTTTTTAAAGAGACAAAGTCAAGACAACACTTTCTATTTGAAAGTCAAGTCAAGTCCCCTTTATTTATATAGTGCTTTAAACAATACATATTGTTTCAAGTCGTCTGGCCAGTTCTCCTTCGGCCAACGAACAAACACGTGTCATTATCATTTAGGCTGCATCACAGGTTAGAATTCAGATTGGGATCGGTATGTATTCAGATTAGATTAACGTCTGGGTTTGGTTTGAAATATGTGCAAAGTAGTTCGCATTTAGAAATGAAGAACATTCTATATGACAACAAGCTAGCTGAACTATATTCTTACCTCATAGTCTTTCAGTGTACCAGACCAACAACAACCATCATTTGGGCATTTAGCAGGCAAGCTATCAATTTCTCTTCGTGCTGCATTGTCAGGAAATGCCTAGGGGGAGTCAAAGACCATGGATTTTTTCATTAATAAATATCTTTTGAAATTCTATTCCTGTATATGTCATTGTGGATTTTTTTTTTCTCCACTGTGTAATTCTACAGTACCTTTGCAGTGTACATTTGGCAATAACAGGAATGTATGCACTGAATAGGAGTTACCAGGAAGTTAAAAACAATGTTAGATTTCCAAGAGGTATCATTTAAGAAACATAGCTTACCACTGTAATATTGAGCATAGACATCGCCTCTTCAAATATACCCTCAGTACGACAGGCTTCGCAGGGTATGGGCCCTGAGCTAATGAAGAGGAAAGATTGTACTTTAACAGTGCAGGAGAGGAGAACATGGGGGAAAAGGCAATCAAACAATAAGCTTTTATAATGGTAAAACTGAAGTGAAAGCAGCATGTGTGCAGAAATACATAGAAGCAAAGTATTTGTGAAGAACTGTAAGTATGTTGCAAGAAATGTTGGGAAGCATTCAAGAAAATTAATTTTATTAGTGTTGCACTCTCAGGGTCCGAAATTAAAACCCGCCAAGCGCCAAATGCGGGTAGATTTTCCGTTTGGCGAGTAAATCTCAAAAGGCTATCCGCCACACTGGCGGGTGAATGTTCCAGACATCCCAAGTCTCCCGGAAGTTCCGGGAGTCTCCCGCATATTGATAGCGGCTCCCTGATGCCTGGAAATTAGTTCAAATCCCGCGGAATCTAGAGCGAGCAAGAAAGAGCTTGCACATACTGTGCTCCAAACCGTGTAGCGCGCGCACGGCAGAGAGGGAGAGAGCGAGAGACCTTGCATGTGTGTGCGCCTCAAGAAGCGTGTGTGAACCTTCTTCCCACCTAAAATAGACCTACACTAAATATATTAACTTAAATAATTAACAAATTAAGATGACAAAAAGAGAACACTGAATCAGTTTGAAGCTTTGAAAAAACTAGTTTTTTTGTCAAATAAAAATAGCAGGCCTGCCTCAATCCACAGCTTGTCTAGTTTTTACTTTAAAAAAAAAGTAACATGTCTACATGATGTGGGGTTAGTCTGGGTCTACGATGGCACAGATGTCCCGGGAATACAGAGATAACGTCTTGCTAGAGTGGCCAACTTCGGAAAGCGCCTTTCATTTGCTTGTGGATGTTTGCTTCGCCAGTGATATTGCATTGTACTTGCACTAGGCCTACTGCTTTATTTAAATATCACGTAGCATATTTTGCAAGTAACTTCGTCGCCCTTTCTGTCGAAATGGTCCCACACAGTAGCTAGCCTACTTCTTTTCACGTGCGTCCTTTTTCTTGCTCAGCGAAATATGTCTTTAGGCGCGTGTGGTTGCGCGTGTCGATGCACCTTGTGATTTAACAAAGGCTATATACTTTTTTTTAACCATGCAGCAAACAAAGAAAAAAGTTAAAAATATATATATTTTATTTTTAAACAGTTTAACTGATAGTATTAATCGGTAAAAATTTTTACTTTCGGTAAAGTATCTGACAAAACCTTCAAATGTACCGTAATGAGCAAGTTCCATGCTCTCATCTTCCATGTCTTACTATTTGTTGCTCTGTTTTGACTTCTATGTACTCTTATTCATTCAACATAATACCTTATAGGGCTGAACGATTAATCGAATTTTAATCACGATCATGATTTTGGCTTCCCACGATCAAATTCGCATGATCGAGCGATATTTAAAATGCGTCATTCCGTTCACAGAACGCTCCATATCAAAGTTTTTTTTTTTTTTATCCATTCTAGCGCTCCCTAAACCACTGTCTGATCACGAGCCACAGTGCGCGAGGGAGTGTGTCTGCGCGCGAGAGAGACCGAGTGTGTCTGCGCGCGAGTGACGGAGCACGAGAGAGAGCGCCCGAGTGCGTCTGCGGACTCCAATAATCAGTACAACAAACGTCTTGTTTTGAACTATTGGTTAATAAATAGAAATAATTGGAGCACATAAACTTTCATATGGAGGATTAAATAAGATTCAATTTATGCAGTAAGATTTCACAACCAATCACTGACACTGTACCACAACAGTTTTAAGTTTCTTAAGCGTCAAATAACAATGACTCTGAATTTCATCAAACTTCCATGGTTCTGCCTTGAAATGTTCTTATTTGGTTAGATTCGGTTATGGAATATTTGTTTTTTATTGATTGTATATTTTGAGTTCACATCCATTATGCAGGTACAATGCAAGTTTATATTTTGCTTCCTAAAATATATTTACACAATGTAAAATAGTGCCCTGTTGAAGTTTTGCTTAGGGCTGTCGGGGTGAAGGAATTTCCCTTGCAGTAATTTTGAGTGGCTTAATAGCGCGAGATATGCGGTTTTACCGCCATTTATTTATATTTATTTGTTGCTATATAAATACGTGTTATGATGTGGTCAGCATACACAAAAACAATGTAACCAATGTAACCGAAACTAAACAGCGCATTAAACTCTGCGCATTAAAGACTGAGTCATTAAACCGTTCATTCAACGAAAACGTTCAAAAAAGCTGATTCCTTAAATGATAGATGTAATGAAACAAGGTGTTATTTATTTTTTAACTTTGAGCTCCACTTTTCAAGGCTCAGCTGGCCAGCAATGCTTCACTTTTGGGAAAAGCTTAAGCAATGCTTCACTTAATAGAGACCAATGGCATTGATTCGATGCTTGACTCGCTGCTTTCCCCCCACGCCTTCCTAGCGCTGTGTAATGCTGACCAGCGCTGACGCCATTCATGGTAAATACCCACGTTAAAAGGATGATAGCCTACGACAAATGTTTCGCTTTCCTTGGAAACGGCAACCCTTTCACGAATATACATGACTTGACTTCAAAGACAGACGTAATCTGTTATCGCACGAGCTCAGTCGATCACATTCACTGTCTGTTTAGTCAGTCCAAATCCATGAATCCTCTGTACAAATCACCATGATAAACAGTCTTGTTATCATTATTAACTTATTTAACATTCAATACACATGGTACGAACCACGAAGAGTGGCCTTATGGAAAAAGAAAATGCGCTTCGCGTTTGCTGCGGTTACTTGCATTCCTCTGCGGTTGGCCTGTCAGTAGCGCGGTACTGCAATATTGCAGTTATCGCAACAGCCCTAGTTTTGCTACATTTTCTTTAATGTTTTCTTTATTTTTCTTTATTCTTTACGGAGATGCACTGAATTTTGGTGAATAAGATGTTTTATTTTGATGCACATATTTGTACATTAGCAGGAATGTAGCACAATATGGATGTGAAAGCAGTTATAATTAGCCTATGTGCCAATAGAATTTGTTTTGGTTAAAATCAACAAATGATCGGGATAATTAATCGTGATCTCAATATTGATAAGAAATAATCGTGATTATCATTTTGGCCATAATCGTGCAGCCCTAATACCTTATATCAATTAAATGGACTGAAATGAATGTATATGTGACAAAAAGGCTGTTTATTATTTTGGCCAGTAAAAAATATGCTTGGCTGGTGGATATTTTCATCTACCAGTCCCCGTGGCAGGTGAGCCAAAAAGTTAATTTCGGACCCTGTGCATAATATACCGGTACTAGAAAGGTATTACAATACCCTGCTTTTAAAAATGGTATGGTTCCTCATTTTACTAGTACCGATACTTTAAGAATGACAGCATTTTAATAAGAGACGTATTTCCTGAGTTGCAATGACATGCAACAACAGGGCAGTGTGTGTCCAGCGCTTTGCTTCCACTCTCAGCAGACGCACTGGCCATGCCAAACTTTATATATCTCCACAGCACAGGACTGCTTAAAGTTATGGACAAGTGAGAGTGATTAAGAAACATGCATGAATGAGAAAATAAAGCATGTTACGTTCTTGATGTTATTAAGCGGAATAAGCCTCAAAAAAGAACTAAATTCGTACTCGCACTGCACCTGAAGTGTACAGAACGCGATAACAAAGTAAAGCGCTTCTGGGTTCGACTCATTAGAATGACATTCACCACCAACTGGTGTAATGATGTAACTTACAGAAAGTCACAGAATAATTCAGCGAAGAAATGTTACGTGTTTTTGTGTCACTTGGATGAAACGAAATTCCCACTCCAACGAACATTAAATTTGTTCACAAAAATTGGAAGAGCTGGTGAAAACAGAGAGATTTTCTTAGAAGGCTGTGTCGAGCTGCCTACGCAAAAAACAGCATTTTTCTTTGAAACCAAAATCACCAGCACACAGACCTCGGACAAGCTCCTGCCCCAAACATTGCACTTGCATCCTTGCATGAACGGAGTCAACATATTTTTCACGGCTCTTCCATTCACCAGGGTTCCTCATCTATACCTTAACTGAATATTCTTTAATAGAGTGCCCTCTGGGGTTATTTAAAAGCATCTCATTGTCTGCGGGCAGCTGACATAATGGAAATATTTAGAAAATTTGCTGACATCACTTTCCAATAGAAAAATAAATTGACCAAGCAACTTGTTACCAGGCCAAAAGATGACAGCATGAGATCATGTGTGAGTGTGGAAACCTGTGGTGTGCACATCAGTGCCTACGTCAGATGGCAGCAGCACGTCTGGGGCCTGATGTATAAACGTTGCATATGCACAAAAAAGGCATTGAAATGTGTGTACGCAATTTTCCACGCACATATTACCATTTATAAAAAACAATAAACTAGGCGTAAATATGTGCGCACCATACGGATACTCTAGGCCGTGCGTATGCACTCTTACTGAAGTGAGCGATGTAATAAAGTAAACAGAATGATTCATACTCAGTTTTACATCTGATATACACATTTAGATTAAATATGCCACTCTCATTAATGGAGTTAAGCATTGAAATTTCATGAAATCATTATCGAGAAGTTACAATATTTTTATATTAATTTAAATAGAAATATTTGTAGTGGATGATCTGATTTTGAACACTTTTTTTCCAGTGAGGAATGCTGTTTATGGGGCAGATTTACTAAACAGAGCAAATTAGCATGAGAGCGCAATTCCAAAACTGCGCAGATGGGAGTAGAAAGTTCTGCGCGAGATTTACTGACGACACGCAAATTAAAGTACACAGACGCAGCCGGATCATTTCCATAATGACCAACGCAATCTACCAGGTAGCGTCTGGTTTAAGGCGTGCTTTTTTTGGGTGGTAAATAATGGCGCAAACACCCGTTAATCTGACTAGCGCAAATCTTATTAAATAACCTTGCTTGATTTATTTAAATACTCTCCTCTCATAAACGTTGCGCCTTAAAGGGAAACTGCTACAAATTCATAATAAGGTCAGCCGCAAAAATAACTGTCCACGCCTTTCAGCGCAAACTTTTCACTGCGTATCTTTAGTAAATCCTGACAGTAGTTTTTTAACGCTGAAAGATGGTTTGCACTGGCGCAAGCTGTTAGTAAATCTGGCCCTTAATGTTACAGCGAGGATTGCTTGGCGCATGGTAATTCCGCTTTGAATTGTGTTCTAAACAGCAGAACTCATGTTCTGAGAAAATATTTTCCGCACTTTCGTCTAAGCAGATGGCTTAGCAACATAGACAGTATAATGACTCGAATGGTCCATTGGCAGTAGGCTGTAAAACCTTTGCTGCACCCAGGTGCTGTTGGTGTCGTGCGCAGACAAACAGTAGCCTAATGATAATTTTTGAGGTCTTCCCAATATTATGAAAAAAACTATTGTATTTGAGGGATAGAATTTGAAGAAAACGGTAAGATATGCACATTTAATTTTTTAAAATGTTTTGCAAGACAATTATTTACACTGCAAAAAAAAATTAGGCCTATCTGTTTTCAATAAAAATATATAAACCATCCTAAAATTTATTTTTACCTTATAGGCAAAATTGCATAAATTTGATTTGCTTGAAGCAATTAAAAATAGCCTACTATTTGGCCCGTGGAAAAAAACTGAGAATAACTCTTCTCTGAAATGTATTTCATAAAATATTGATTGATTTATTCTAAAACTTGGCAAGGATACTGAATGATTTTTAGTAATGTAACGTGACGGCACATAGTCCTTATCCCATATTTTCCTAATGTTTTGTGCTGTAAAACATGGTATCACGTGGATGAGAATATGCAACTGGAATGATATGCAGATGACATTATGCATAGTAAAACGAGGGGTTATAAGCTCCATATATGGTTATTTCGGGGAGGAGAAAGGATGGAGATGCATGTATAGAGGTCGACCGATATGGGTTTTTCTCTGGCCGATGCCGATATTTAGAAATTGGGGCAGCCAATTGCCGATATATGATTCCGATTTTTTTTGGCCGATACGTTTGCCCGATTTTCCCTTTTTTCTCCCTTCATCTCATAAAATCGAACTATTAATTGTTCAACAAAAAATATTTTAGCAATACATGTATGTTTTTGTTAGAATTAATGCGCTATTAATCTATTGTGCTAGAAGTCGTTATTTCGACATAATATCTCATTATTTCCACACAATAAGTCGTTATTTTGACATAATATCTCGTTATTTCGACATAATATCTTGTTATTTCGACATAATAAGGGGACATTCTAATATGCATTAAGCCACATTTTGCGTTGGACTCATCTGATTTTTTGTAGTATACTTTATTATGATTTTAGTATCATAATGATTAATAAATGCGTGCACAATTATCCGTGAACTTGATAAATGTTGCAGATATGTTTTACTATCCACAAACAAATTGCTTGCAACTTATGTGTTCGGAATTCAACGAATGTGCAGCAATTTGTACAAATAGAGACATTTTGTGAATACATTTTTTTATTTTGTATTACTGATCATAATTTGCGCATGCAACAAAGAAGATGTACGGGTGACATGCGTGCATTCATTGACATCTTTCTCATTTATTGAGTCTATCTCATTAATGCTTAACGTGTAATTAAATTCATTGAGTTTATATTCTGGGCTCATCAGATTTTTTTGTACATAGCATACTTAATTAGTATGATTTTTACTGTGTTTGGTCTGTTAATAACACTGTCCGTCTCTTTATATTAAGATTTGTATTAATTTCGGTAAGCCATTAGAGGGCAGAATAATACAGTGAATTAAAGAACTCATTGTAGTTATGTTGTGTTGACCTATTGTTATGCATTTTTAAAAGTTGGTGCCTTAAAATCCCAGAGGTTTATCATGGGAATTTACATTCATGACAGGGATATGCATTCATTCCATTCCAGGCTAACCTGTATTGAGGTTTAATTTATGTAGCCCATCAATGCTACAGCCTATATTGCCGTAATATTCCTGTATCGTTACGATCAGCTGTTCTTCCATCTAGGAAGTTGGAAGTTTCAAAGTTATCATGGAAAGGATCATAAGCTGATTGGTTGGTTCTTATCACATGACCTGCAGTGCGCTTCATTCTGAAAGGTTTTTATGCCGCTGCGGCGTAGACGCACCTGGAAAAACCGAGTGGGTTCCTTTCTGATAACGCAATCATTAACACAATCCATGTAACACATCCTACACAATATGTAATTTAATGAATATGTCCGATTAAATTTTTCTATTAAAGATTACATTTTTCTATTAGGTAGGCAACTGGAGTAGCTGGCTACCTAATTGTCTATTTAAACGTAGCCTATCTAACACAGTTTAGATTTGGATTAGAAATTTTATTTAGACATTGAAGTAAATTATATAAATACAGTGAAAGCCGCTATGGCCCCCACATATACTTTGAGCGTGGAGGGGGTCCTGCCCACATCCAGCAGCTCCTGAACAAAGGAAAGTACTAGAGGTACTTCACAAACGTGTGGGTCTACGTGTCAGGCTGCACACCAGCTTGCGAACCACTTGAAGAGCATAGAGGCGTCTGGTTGACGGTGCTCTAGCTTCAATCATGGTATTTTGGACTCCTTCGGGGAGGTCCCTGGGTACCCGTGGGTGCCAGATTGACCCGTTCGCCTGTGCAAGGAGGTACTTCCTCAGCGCTATGGGCGAGGAAGCTGTCTTCAGCGGTTTCGCCAGGTCTGGGAACCAAGTTTTGGATCTCCAGAGGGGGGCTATGAGGAGGACTAAGCACTTGCTCTCGCTGATACGCTCAATGACCAGTGGGAGCATCGAGACCGGAGGGAACGCATAAAGGGAGAGGCTGGGCCAGTGCGTCCAGTGCGTCCCTTTTCTTTGAAAAGAATATTGGGCAGTGAGCATTGTCTTCTGAGGCGAAGAGGTCGACCTCTGCCTTCACAAAAGTGCTCCAGATCATGTGAACCGTCTGGGGGTGGAGAGACCATTCCTCTGGGGGAACATTGTCTCTGGATAACATATCCACGCCCTGATTCAGAATGCCCGGTACGTGCACGGCTCTTAGCGAGCGCAAGTTGGCATGTGTCCAAAGCCGATCTGAGACCGCCCTGATAATTTATGTAGGACACCACTGACATGTTGTCCATGCGGACAAGGATGTGGTGTTCCGCCGATGTGTAAGTGACCGGAGCGCCACGCATGAGCTGGCACTCGGCGTTTCAGCCATTGCTGAAGTAGGCCTAGTTGGAGTACTGAAGACACGGAGGCCATAAGGCCCAAAACCCTCTGAAATGTTCTGAGCGGCCTGTGAGAGCCCGCTTTGAACGACGTCGCTAGCTGCTGAATAGTAAGGGTCTGGCGAGAGCCGCGCTTTCATTTGTCTCGAGTCTATAACTGTTCCCAGTAAGACTGTATGCTGGCTGGGAAACAGCGTGCTCTTTGCAAGATTGATCCTGAGACCCAGGCATTCTAGATGGCTGAGGAGTAGGGGTGGGCGATATAGCCTCAAAATTCTATCACGATATTTCAAGAATATTTGCGATAATGATATTTATGACGATATAGACATTTTTTTTGTTGTTGTTGAAAATTTTCTTATTATGTTTATCTCGCCTAAATGTTTGCTCACTCATTGCGTTTTTACAATGTGGTAATTTTGTTGTTAAGAGTTTATACAACACAAAGAAGCTTGATTTCAATCTTTGAATTAAATGTTAAATGTGTGTAGGTCTAACACCAGTATTCAGAAATACTACAGAAACATAATAAAGTAATCAAATGTAAAATAACACATAGTCTTTTAGTTCTGTTTCCTGATTAAATTAAATACATAGGCTAATAATTCTCATTCATTACAATTAAAGCTATCTTTTGTTGTTTTGACGATAACATTAATGACAGACGCATAGCCTATGCCTGCTGTCACTTTTACAGCTAGTGCACGGATCCATTGCTGTTTTCATTATACTGTCTGTCACACTGTCACATGCGTTTTATACATAACCGACTGTGTTTATGAGTATACTTACCAAGACCGGAAGTTTTACACAATTTTGCGTTTTTCCCCCCATTAAAGCGATATAATCCGCGAAAAATAACTTTAGTTTCTCGCGAGCTGTAGGCTACTCTATGTATGCACGCAGTGCAACTCTCTCAGAGAGTGCGCGAGTAGCTTACTGGATAGTTTAAAACCGCTTGAATGTTTAAACTGATAAGAATTAAGAAGACTTGATTATAAACTTTAGTTACGATGCACTGATGGCCCGATTGTGCAAGAGACCATTCAGTCATGTCCCGACTCCTAAACGCGCGCGAGAGAAGACGCGCGTCGGCAGCCCCGCTGAACACTCAAGCAGTTTGTGAAATTGCTAAATCGTCATCGGAGGCTGACAGGCTGCTCTCGCGCTCAGACAGGTGTTGTTGTTGTGCGTGCTAGGGAACGTTAAATGCGCCATATGTCATTGCGTCGCTATATCATTGATATCGCGATATGACACTTTTTTATCATGTAAAAATGTATACCGGTATTATCGTGGACGGTATGATATGGCACAGCCCTACTGAGGAGCCAGGATCCGTGTGTTAGCAACTCACTCTCTGATTGGGCTAGGACGTGCCAATCGTCGAGGTAGTTCAAGATGCGCATTTCCCGCTGTCTCAGGGGAATAAGCGCAGTATCCATGCATTTTGTGATTAAACAAGGTGCCAGAGACAGACCGAACGGTAGGATTGTATATTTATAAGCCCGTCCCTCGAAGGCGGATCTCAAGAATGACCTGTGGTGGTGGGCTATTTGCGGCATTTGAAACAAACGCTGTTTAGAAAATTTGCTCTTTCAGCTTCTAGAATTGTTAAAACCTCAGGAAGAATAGCTGCTTCTTAATGGAGTAGCTAATGGGGATCTAAATAATAAACAATAAAAAAAAAAGAGTGTTGCGACGGCGAACACACAGAAGTACCCGAAAAGGATACAAGACTTCTCTTTAACCGGATGGCCTCAGGTTAAGAACGATTCGGGGGAAGGCGGCGCCGAGTTGAAGGTGGTCCGCTGATCAGACCGCAGCAGGGGCTCGTCGACAGCGAAGGCTCGGAGATCAGCGAAGAAGGTGTTCGCTGAAGGAGATTAAATCTGATTCTATGGCAAAATGGTCTGCTCATATAGGCATAAGTCACGACCATTCTGACGGGTTCTGACGCGCCCCCGGCACTAAGCGACCCGATTGGTTTGCGCATCTCAGCCGCTTTGCCATAGGTTCGTGCAGTTGCTGCAGCACAGCCCATGAGCGAGCTAGATTCTCTGCTCTGTGCAGCTGCACTGCGTTTTAAAATAATGGCTTCAATATACTGCCATTACACGATAGGCTGAGGTGCCTCACGTGATCCAAGTTAGCCATTACGCTTTCTCCAATGGTAAGAGATACAGACCCTCTCATCTCCCTATAGTAAGACAATCTCTGGTACTTCTCATATCTGTCCTGAATATGTCCCCTATCGATAACACTCAATTCAGGTTTTCAGTTTCTACTAATGAGCTGTCAGAGATGATGTGTTGAATCAGGTGTGTTAGATGAGGAAGTTATACAAAATGTGTGGTGGTTGGGTAATGCATCGGGTGATGACTGAGGATGGGTGTGACAGGGACCTTATGTTCTTACATGTTTTGTTAATAAGTATCAAGAAGAAATAAGCCTTCATTTTAAAATTTGTATTACTCCACTGGTAAATTGCTAGAATTTAGAAAAATAGCTTTTTTTTGGCATGCTTTTCAAACAGCAAATTTAATTCACAGTCATGGACAATTAATTAAACCACTTTTGAATTTATTTAAAATTTTGTCATTCTAGTACGAATGTTACAAAGTGGGTAATAAAATAAGCATTCATTGATAAATAACTATAAACACAGCATTAGTTGTGTAACTGGGAACAGTTCCCTTAAATCCTGATGTACTCTTACATCATAAGAATAATGGCATCTACGCTAATTTTAGTGTCTTTGTTTATCCCAAGGTTTTCCCGCAGCCTGCCGGATACAGGCCGTTTCCAGATCTGACGAAGGACCTTCGCCTGGACCCGATGACAATGCAGTGCTGAAGTGCCAACTAGCCTCTCCCTATGGAGGATCCCTATACCACTCTACAGATAAAGCGTTGTGGAATTTTCGGTTCGCGTACCTACCCGAAGTGATAAAATAAAATAAAATTCTGCATCAAAATTTATAGGCAAGACAAGTAGTTTGTTTAGGAATGGTTTGTAGGGAATTACAAACCTGCGCACATATATTCAAACGCACATAACTATAGAATCAATTCTTAATGTGCATGTGAACGCCATCAGCGCCCATCACAGATTCGCGTTTAGAGAGAACAGTGTCGTCTTAGCGACCCCTAATTTAATAACAAATGATAATTTCGACGGAAGTGAATCAATCAAAACTAACTTTAGCTGGAAAAATCATTATTCAAGAACCACTATAAAACCAAACCAATCTCTGTTACCTTAAATTATATATTTATCTCTGTAAAAAGCTGCTTTGAAACAATCTACATTGTTAAAAGCGCTATATAAATGAGGATGACTTTTCTTGACTAGTTATCTAGTATTATAGTATCTAGGGCTGTCATGATTACTCGATTAAATTCGAGTGCTCAGTTTAAAAAAGTGTTTGACTGAAATTTACCCATGTACGTGGCGCTTTAATATTTACATATATACACCTTACGCGTTTCTTCCAGTGGCTCAGAGCGGCTCCATTCAAAGTAAATGCTGCACCTCAAGAACTCCGTCTCTGCATGTGCTGTTTGTTTGTGTTTCCAATAATGTGCATTTGGGAAAGCATATGAAGTTTGACGTGCTTTGTGTTTATTGCAAAATGTTGCACTTTTATCATTAATTACATGTCTGGAGCTTGTCTCGACAGCTCGGTTAACAAACTCCATCTCTGCATATGTTATTGTAGAGTTTGGGCATATGTAGAGTTTGGGCTGCTTATAACGTTCATCTAGGAAGGCAATGTGTGCAATTTCATCAACACAGGAGAATACATCAATATGTTTCTAAATATGCAAATTGTTGTTCATCACAATCTCAAAATAAAAGTTTAAAACCTCGCTCTGAGTTTGCTTGTTTTGATGTCCACATGTTATTGTTTAAGAAATTACAGTGGCTGTACCATTTCTACCATAAAGAGTTGGACAAATATTAAATATTAAGTAGACATTTGAATAAATGTTGATAGTCCAATATTAAAGGAGGATTTGATCATGCTGTAAAGTGTAACAACAACAATCACCTTCAGCAACTGTGTCTTCAACAACTGTCTTCAGCAAGGCCGTTGGGGGCCTTAGCAGGCATTTGTTATTAAAAGTAATGTAAATAACTTGATTATGTTTATATTAGGCATTTTAAAAGTGTTGTTCAATAAAATCTTATGATTACTTGCTTTTGATACTTTATTTTAACAAATTATTATTGCCTGCTTGTTATTACATATGTAATTTAAGTCATTTTAAAGGTATATTTTTATTACCACAAAAAAGGTTCTGATTACTCAATTTATCGTCAAAATAATCAACCAATTACTCGATTACCAAATAGTCGTTAGTGACAGCCCTAGTTGTATCACATAAATATTTGTCCTAATAGGATAACAACTAAATGTTGACAATAATTATAGCCAAATGACTGACACCAAGGTAAAGCTCACCAAATATCCACAGAGGCAGTATATCCAGATGCAAGGAGAACCCTTTGGGTTAAGAGGCAAAAGAGTGGATGAACATCAAGCAAAAGGAGGGATTTTTTCCAACTAGCTACAGTGCAGTGGTAGATTAAAGAGATTGGGAATGTCCATGGAGAGGGTGGCAATTAATGCAGAGCATGAGGCGAAGGGTTGCCCTGGGTACCTGGTGAGTTGTTTGAAACAGAACACACAGAAGCGATGTCCACACTGTGCTTGGAAAGGTTTCCTAAGAATCTCTTTGCATTGCTGGCATTGATATTTTGGTTCCATGGACACCGACAACACTTCTCGAGATATCCCAGGCAATGTGGAGTCCAAAGAGGATGGTAAAGATGGACGTGCCATTGCCTTCCATTTACCCACAGTGCCAGCAGTGCTTATCATCTGTAAAAATGTAGAGCACAACTTATCAGAACAACAGAACAAAATAGTGTAAAGTCAACATGAAATTACATTTACAACACATTTTGCTTCCATCATATGACATATTTAGTGAAGACCAAAATGTTAATTTACAGTTGACTAAGGAGGGCTACGCCTGATACATCTTCAGTCCCCACTTTTTCTTTTTCAGATCTACTGCTGTTTGCTTTTGTTACCAATTGCCTTTATTACATTAACTGATGTTAAATTACTGCATTAACTATTAGAAAATATTAGCACGCCTACATTTTTAATGCAGTTGTAAAATGTGGGTGTTGTAAAATGCAGTCTACGGTTGTTATAAAAAGTGCATTAAGCCACAAAAGAGCCACTGTTCCCTATCAAGGCAACTCGCGTTGCGTCGAGATTGACGCTGTGGGAATGCGTGATTGTAGAGATCGACCGATTCATTGGTTTTGCCGATTAATCGGCACCGATAGTTGATTGGTGCAACTATCGTTATCGGTAAAAATCCACACCGATAGTTTTTCCGGGTTGCGTCCGTTGCTGGAGCGGCTGAGAACTGTGCGGAGTCATTACACTGTACAAGAGCGATGGGAAGAGACCGCTGGCATTATACAGAGTGAGAGCGGCCTCTAGAGGACAAATAAACTATCACTGGCTGAGTTGTTTACGTTAGCACGTTAGGCTGCGTGCAGCAAGGAGAGAACAGCACAGCGGTTCAGCACAGAGGGAACAGCACAGAGAGCGCTGACACTTCAGACGCGCATTTCAAACACCGACAGCGAAACGGTATAAATACATAACACTAAAGTATATTGCCATATCATTATAAAGTAATTAATTTGTTGACTAGATGCTGCATCAAGAGAGAAAGAACAGAAGTATGTTTGCCGTCAAGGCTGAGAGGACTCTAGCATTAGTACCTCAGTCAAGTGGTTTAAACAATGTGACAAAAACACACGCAGATATGACCCAAATGTTTTATGTTGCAATTGTTACCATCTATTTGCATTATTTTATATCCAGCTGGTCACTTTTATGCATTCTGTAGCCGACAAAGTTGCATATTTAAAACTAGTGACGTGATTGCTTTCTCAACATTGATATGTTCATGTAAGTTAGCCGACAGACACATAAACAAATCAGAAACGCGTTCGATTTAAGTTCTTTTTTTTATCACTACCATACATCTTGTTATTTTGATTAGATAATCATCAAGTGTTCTAAAATAGAAGCAAATAAAGTGAGAGACCATACATAGGCTATATTACGTATATGTAATATAGGTCTTTAATAAATTTGAATGGCCATTTTTAAGAATGACTCTTTGGAATTATATGAAATGGTAACACTTTACAATAAGATTCCATTTTTAGCATTAACTAAGGTTAATAAAAGTTGTAGAAGTATTATTCATTTTTTAGTTTGTTAATTTCAACATTTACTAATGCATTTGAAATGGAGTTTTAATTCTTATTTTATCTGTTATTACCTTAGTTAATGTACTATGAACTAACATGAATGATAAAGGTTAAATTGTATTGCATAATGCAAAAAGTTCATGAAAACTAGCTAATACATCCTTGTGAACAAATGCGACTTGCAAAGTGTTACCTATGAAATTTACGTATGTTTCTAGGTTATAGCTAACGAAACTTGTAATATTTAATGTTTAAATTATATTCTATATAGAGTTCGTTCTGTAGAACTTCTTATTTTAATATATTCATATTTATATATTTATTTAATTCAGCACATTTCAGTTCAGCACTGTTTTACTTGTGAGTGTTATGTTTGTTTTTAATCCAGGATCCATTTAAAAAAACATCGGTCGAATTATCGGCATTTACGGTCAAACCTAAATATAGGTATCGGTAAAATCCACTATCGGGCGACCTCTACGTGATTGTGCCGTAAAGCACTTGTGAAATCAGTCCAATGGCGTTTAGGCGGGTGACGTCATGGCAGGAAGCTATAAAGCGCACCCCGACCAAACATTGTCAGCTTCTGTGTATTCAGCAAGCACTCTGTGTGAAACTGTCTCTGTCTTTTTAGTGTTGTTTGTCCACAAGGATATTATATATCTAGACAGAAGTATAATGGCAAGCAAACAGCATTGGATTGTGTGTTCCTCCCTGCCCTCGTTTCATTACTAGTGGGGATAAATGCGATTTATGTGTTGTTTGTTTGGGAGTACAGCATGCACGATCAGCTCTAGTAAAAGGGGGCTGACAGTGTTCATTCATAAATTCTCGACGTGTTACATATGCACCATCGAGAGTTTTAGCTCTGCTCCTGTTGGCTTTCTTCTCGAGGGAAGCAAATCAATAAAGATTCTTTTTCGCCCAGATCTCGCGTTTGCCGAGGCAGCGCGTAGATTACGGGTTTGCAATAAGAATCTAGTGGCTCAGATCTCACGTTTTCCGAGGTAGAGCGTAGATTATGGGTCTGCATCTGTGCAATAAGAATCTAGTGGCTCGGATCTCGCGTTTGCTGAGGCAACGTGTAGATTATCGGGGCGCAATGTATGCACAGGGAACTGAGCAGATGGGAATTTCTCTTTCACTCTTTCTCTTATAATTGTGTGCAAACTAATTGTGTGTTTGCTTTTTGTGTTGATTATAATATTTAATTTTGAGAAATTAAATGTGTAGCGAACAGGACGGCCGAAGGACGTGAGAGAACGGCGCGAGGCCCATGATGCGATTGCTAATGAGCAACACCTGTGAAGCACACCGGTCTAGCATCTCTCATGGAGGAGCGGAAGCATAAAGGAGGAGCGACGACGTTGATGATCGAGGGAGGAACAGGCATGTGTTTTGTTTTTGTATTTTATTTTAGCCAGCAGTCGTCCGCGAGGGGCTGCTGGCAGTTCTTTATATTTATTTTTGGTAGCCAGCAGTCGTCCGCGAGGGGCTGCTAGCGGTATTTTTGTTTGTTTGTTTTATTTTAAATAAAGTTTATTTAATTGTTCGCCGGTTCCTGCCTCCTTCTTCCCTGAACATTGCTACACTGGTGCCGAAAACCCGGGAAGAGGGAGGAACGCTGTCAGAGAGTCCTCGCCGCTGTGGGGAATCCGTGGTGCCATCGAGCATCGAGTCGCCGCCGCTCGCCGTGGGCCGGAGCCTGCTGCCATCCGCCGGGCAAGGGAGGAGCAGGGAGCGGGGGACTTGCGGCCATGGACGCTCGAGGCGGTGCGCTAGAGTGAGTTGTCGGGGGGACGGCCGAGCTCGCTGCCGGCCGCCTTGGAGTTGGAGGGGCGGCTGCCGTCCGGGAGGGAGCGGGGGAGTCGCCGCCACTCGCCGTTATTCCCATGGTCGGCGTCCAACTTCTTAGAGGGACAAGTGGCATTCAGCCACGCGAGATGGAGCAATAACAGGTCTGTGATGCCCTTAGTTGTCCGGGGCTGCACGCGCGGCACAATGGGCGGATCAGCGTGTGCCTACCCTGCGCCGAGAGGCGCGGGTAACCCGCTGAACCCCGCTCGTGATCGGGACTGGGGATTGAAACTGTTTCCCATCAACGAGGAATTCCCAGTAAGTGCGGGTCATAAGCCCGCGTTGATTAAGTCCCTGCCCTTTGTACACACCGCCCGTCGCCACTACCGATTGGGTGGTTTAGTCAGGTCCTTGGATCGGCCCCACCGGAGCTCCACGCTGGGTTCTGGCGGAGCGTCGAGAAGACTATCAAACTTGACAATCTAGAGATAGTAAAAGTCGTAACAAGGCCGTCGTGAGACAGGTTAGTTTTACCCTACTGATGTCCGTGTCGTTGCAATAGTAATCCTGCTCAGTACGATAGGAACCACAGGTTCAGACATTTGGTGCGTGTGTTTGGCTGAGGAGCCACTGGTGCGAAGCTACCATCTGCGTGATTATGACTGAACGCCTCTAAGTCAGAATCCCGCCTAGAAGGAACGATACCGCAGCGCTGCGGGACTTTGATTGGCCCCGGATAGGGAGAAGGCGAGGAAAGTCGTCCGTGACCGGAACTGGGGGGCAGCCGAAAGAGCGTCGCCCCTCTCCCCCTTATCGCACCTCAAGTTTGTGGAGAACCCGGTGCTAAATGACTCGTAGACGACCTCACGACGGTCGCCGAGGGAAACGGAGACGGAAGCACGAGGAGCAACAGATCGAGAGAGGGGAGAGAGGAAAAAAAATAATTGGTCCGGTTCCCACAACGCGCTGCCATCTGGTCCCCAACAAGCCCATATCTTCATGTTCGCCCGGAAACGTAGCGTAACTGGGATGCTCACCCCCTCTGAGGAGGGTCTCGGAGCAATCAGTTCAGCTGTTCCCTGCCGGTTCGCCGCTTCAGGGCACCGATTCGGTTGCTTGAGTAACACCTAGACCAGTCTTGAGAGACTGTAGATTTTTTGGCAGCGTGGGAACTTCTGCCAAACATATCTCAACAGAAGGTCTAACAACAGAGTGTTGGTTCCCAAGCCCCAACTAAAAGATGGGTGTCGGGCTGGTGCTCTCAACCGCAGCCTTCAAGGGGTAAGATGGATCTGAGGACCATCATTATTTCCAAGAAGGTTGCTGGGAAAAGGTAAATATATATTTTTTTTAAATAAATGCTAAATTGAAATTGCGATTCTCCAGATTTATCTAGAGTCGCGCAGCTCTACATGCGTGATATTGTTATCATGGGCACTTCAAAATACCGTGAATAATTATTTATTACAAATTATTCTGCATTTTAGAAAGTATTTTAAAGGAGACCTATTATGCAAAATTCACTTTTGCATGGTGTTTGGGCATAAATGTGTGATGGCAGTGTGTGTACACAACCACCCAGCAGTGATAAAAATCCACCCGCTCCTTTTTTTTTAAATCCCCAGAAATCATAAGCAGTGTCTCCCAACGATCTGTTTTCAGAATGTGGCTTTAGTGACGTCACTAAAGCCACAGGCCCCGCCCACGAGTGTTGACAGACACTGCCGTTCTCTAACATAGAACCGCCCTGATCGAGTTCACAGCGAGTTAAGAGTTGTACACATCCGCCATTGCTGCACTGACGAGAATGTCTCCCAAGTGTTGTCGTCTAGCTGGATGTATTAATCCACATAGCTCTGTTTATTTACTGGAGCGATAGGCCTATATGGGATGAATATAGTATCAAAATGATTAACACGTGCAAGCACACTTATCAATGAACTTGATACATGTTGCAGAAATGTTTTATCCATGCCTTTCAACTTGCGTGTGCAAAATTCAAAATTGAATGAATGTGTAGCAATTTGTACAAATAGAGACATTTTTGTGAATACAAATGTTTTCTTTTGTATTAGTGTATCATAATTTGTGCATGCAACAAAGAAGATGTGCATGTGTGGATCAGGTGACGCGCGTGCATTCATTGAGTTCTTTTCTGAGTCGATCTCATTTGATTCATTTGGATTTTGAGACTTTCTTTTTGCTGTTTTTAAGCATTTCACAACCCACACACAAACAACTACAAATGAATAGGCCTGGTGCTAATTATTAATGTGTGCACAACTACCCATTTATTTGACAAATTCACAAATGTGCGTCGCTACATTTAAAATAATACAATACAACTTGTGTGTACAAAATCCAGAATCACATGAATGTGCAGCATTTTGTACAAATAGAGACATAGTTGTTAATACAAAACCTCAATTTTGTATTAATGTACGCCAGAATTTGTGCATGCAACAAGTAAGATGTGCATTTGTGGATGAGGTAACACGCGTGCATTCATTGACTCGTTTCTGAGTCGATCCTATTTGATTCATTTGGATTTTGAGACTTTCATTTCGCTGGTTTCGCCTTGCACGATCCACACACACTGTCTGAGAAAACTACTACCACTAGATGGAAGTATTCTGCTAAAACAGACAACGGCAGCGTAATCAAGCGTGATCCCCATTTAAACCGCTTAATGTGAGTGATATTAAATTGAAGCACCAAATTAAGTAGGCTACACAATATAGGCCTACTACCTTATTAATAAAGCACACTTTATAGAGGCAATCAGATTATGAACAGCTCACATTAAAGCCATTATAAAACGCTTCACGTGCAATAGCGCATTGCATGTTCAATAAGGTGGAGGCAAACGATATAGCCTACAGACAAGAGCCTATGAACTCGACGCGCAACGTTTCACGTTAATGGCATTTTCCTTCCTGAGCCTGTTAAAAAGAAAAAACTTAACATGAAATTCTGCAGTTGCATTTAATTTTGCATGGGTAGGGGAGAGCAACCAGTCCGAGAGCGTAGTAAAATTTTAGGTTTGATATTCGCTACATTTTCTAAAGGGACCATCTGCAAATTCCACTCACAGTCAAAAAATATATAAACGTCCAGTCATTCATTCAAATGAACGATACCAAGGTTAGAGTAAAAGCCTAGTGGACAGACTGACTTAGCCTACTGTATGTCCAGCCAATATCTCGATTGAACAGTAACAAAAAACAATTACTGTAAATTGTTTTTCTATTCATGTTCCTAAGGTTGTAGTACGTTCCTAGTGATAGTCAGGTGAGATTTTGCATCATTGATCTGTAGTAGCCTACCAAACACCATTTTGGTGAATTACAGTAATTTTTTACTGTAAATAGGCTATATGAAGGGAGGTATTGGGACAATTTCACCTGTAGTAAGCCAGTCTAGTCACTAGGAACATACTACAACCATTTTCGATGGTCGTTACATCAGAATTGCTTCTTTGCTAATTAGTCTCTCTGTTTATCCCGAGGTTTACCGTAGTCCACCGGATCCAGATCTGATGAAGGACCTGCGCCTGAACACAACGAAAACGCAGTCCTGAAGTGTCAACTAGTCTCTCCCCTGTGAAGGCCTCATTCCCTTCCTTTTACCTCTGTACAAATAAAAAGTTATCAAAATTATTCCAGTTCGCATGGATAAGCGAAAGCAACTAAAAATTCTGAATTACGCAAGTCATTTGGTGAGGTCAATTTGTAAAGAAAGGCTGTGTCTGTGCGCACATACATATATATATACATATATAAATAATATATATATATATATTAGTGGTGGGCCGTTATCGGCGTTAAAGTGCTGCGTTTAACGTGATTCCTCGAGTTACTTGAGTTACTCGATTACAAAAATTCCTCGAGGCAAAAACTCTGCCTCGAAGCCTCGTTAAATTCCTATGTAAAATGTAATTCACTATACGCGGATCTATACTATAGCCCATGATACATTTTGAATTTATTTGGCACGATGGCGGAGAGTAAAGATGTCCATAAACGGCAGAGAATGTCTAAAGTTTGGGATCATTACATACTTAAAAAGGAAGAGAACAAGGTGCAATGTGTATACTGCGAAGTAGACCTGGCATACCACAACAGTACGACTTCAATGATTCAGAATCTGAACCGAAAACATCCACTCCATGCTCTCACCAAGCGTCACTGAAACATAACCTAAGGGTGTGTTCACAACGAACGCGAATAGAGCGTCAAATAAGCATCTATCGCGTTTAGTTAGACGCTTAAACATTCGCTCGAGTTAAAATTTTTCAACGTGCGCGGAAGACGTTTGCGTCATTCGCGACGCCCGGCGCGAATGATGCGTCTATTCGCGTATTTGCACTGACTTTGTATAATCTACTCGCGCAAATAATTAAAGTTGTGTTCGGTGTGTGAACCCCTTCACTTACACACACACACACACACACACACACACACACACAAACACACATGCACCCTCGTCTCTCTCACGCGCCAGTCAGATCAATTGCGGCAATGCATCACACATGCTTAAACTTTCATGTAGCCACGCAACAATAATTTCAGCATGCATTCACTGTATACACCGCGACGTGATGGAGGAACACATATTGTATTGCAGTCTTTGTGAGACCTTGTTTGTATGTCACGTCTTCCAAATAGTTACAGACAACAACAAAAAATGAAATTCCCCAGCCTGCTTCGTACTTTTGGGGAAGACATTTTAATTGGATACCAAAGTAATTGAGCATAGAACATTGTTGGCACTTATACTAAATGGGTAAAAATTGCAATAAATAAGCCTAGTTTTGGAGCCAAATGTTGGAGTTGGAATAAGTTTTTTTTGTTTGTTTTTTGAGAAATAAAAGCCAAATGCTTGATCATTTTACAGCCACATCATTTTCGTTATGCATTATTTGTTTTAGTTGTTTAAAAACACACAAAAAATTATCCGATTACTCGATTAATCGATCGATTAAGTGCTCGATTAATCGATTACAAAAAGAATCGATAGCTGCAGCCCTAGACTCTTATCGGGCGATAAAAAAAATATCGCCGTTAATCTATTCTCAAAGTTGGGTTGGGATCATAAAATAGCTTTTTCGAATATCGTTATATTTTCGTGCAATTCCATGTGTAGCCTATATATTTGACATAATTGACTCGCCTGTCACAGATCGCCCAGCAGGGTATTTTCCTGTCAGGGACACAAGGTGTATACTTTTACATGTTGCATTAGGCGACGGTCCTCTCGTTACTTTATTTTAATGCAATTACATGTTGTTAAATGAGTTAATTCCAAGCGCGCTGTATCTTTTTATGGGCATGAGTGATGCTAAATTTACAAATGAATCACTCTTTTGAGTCGATTCTGTTCAAAGACTTCATCAAACAAGTTGGCAGTTCTGTCTAAATCGGTTCGCGAATCAGTCTGAATGATCTGTTCAGTTCCTCACGCACTGAATCGTCTGAAGCGCGTTCAATCTCACTCGACTCGGATTCGTAACTGGAAGATTTAAGAACATCAAGAGCGTTGGATGAAGTGGCCGTGGATCTACAGTTTAGTCTAGTGAAAGCAAATCTGCACATGCATCATATTTTTGCCAGCGATGAAGATCTTTATTAGTTGAACATCTTCGTATGCTGTCTGTGAATGAATGATTTCGATTTCATTTAATTCAGGTAATACATTTTACAATCAAACAGATTATTACGCCACGATAGCACTACTAAAAAGTATGACATTATCCGTTTTTTGGACATATACATTAATTTATAGGCTACAAAAAAACGCTTCAGAGCGCCGGCACACTGGCAAAGGTTAACAGGTTAAATAAGCTACCATTGTGTACAGTTTATGAAATGAACACCCGCCATCCCGCGGTAATGTGTGTGTATTGCGCAGGGGCATAGTCACACGAATAGTTTACATTGATTGAAACTAATTTGTTTAAAAAGAAGGAGGCTATTGCCGGTAAAGGCAGGTTCACATAAAATCATTATGACATATGACATTATTTTTTTGATCTAACGAGCATCTGGTTTGGCGATGCAAAAATTCACATACCTACGCGAGGCGAACTATTCTCAAAGACATACTTTTAGTCATTATTTGGGTAGCAAACATATTCTGAATGCCTTCGGCAGAATTCAAATGAGCCATTTTAATCTAGATTAATTCCAAGATTACAGTGAGATTAATCTATGCCCAGCTCTAATATATATATATATACCTAATATAGACCAAACATGTAATACGCATGTGCATGCTGTCACCGTTTTCACAGATTCACGTTTTTGTTTATACGGAGATAATAACGTTTCTCAAAATTGTTGGCAGTGAATTAATCAAAAACTAACTTTAGTTGGACAATAACTAATATTCAAGAGCTGCTGTAAACCCAAAACAATCCCTGTTACTTTAATTTTCTATTATTACTGTAAAGCTGCTTTAAAGTAATATATATTGTTAAAAGCACTATATAAATGAAGGTTACTTGACTTGACAAATTCACTGAATGCTGCGTCAAAGAGACATTTTTATATTTTAATCTGGACTACAACATGCCCTAGATATTGATTGAAAATGTTATGATTCTTTATTATTGTTCTGTTACACTTTACAATAAAGCTCCATAGTTAACATAAACTGACAATGAAAAATACTACTAAAGCATTTAATAATATTAGTTAATTTCAAAATTAAAATCAAAAGTTGTAACTATTTAATGGACCTGAGCTGACATGAACTAACAATGATCAATTGTATTTTTTAACTAAAATTAACAAAGAATAATAACTTTTGTAACAAATGTAGCCACTGAACTAACATTAACTAATGAGACCTTATTTTTAAGTGATAACTATTGTTCTTTATTTTGCACTTTAATACACTTTGAAACATTGTTTAAAATACATTTATGTGTGTTGCTTTATTGTATTTGTGTTAAGAGTTATTTTTGTTATAATATCGTGATAATACTGTATGATATAAGCTTCAGCAATTATCGCATTATTTGAGGCAAGTACAGTTAGACACCTAATTTACAGTGTTACCTAGTTGTTTATATAAAATGATGTGTGTGTTAATTATGTCCAATTGTATTGCAATGAGTACAGCTAGCTAACTTTAGATAAATTGGCAGAGTTGTGAATTACAAATATTTAGGATTTAACACTTTTTATTAGTTTTAATATACTAAAACTAAAGCAGCTTGGCATTTATTTAACATCCCATTTTTTGGACAATGTAATTTTGACAATTAATTTAACACCCTACATAAAGTGCATAATTTGGACATGGCTATAATTGACTATAGATTAAATCTATACACTGGATAGTAAACAGTTTTTCTTTTTACCCATTGCAATTTACTTTTAGTTATTAAAACTTCCATTTTAAATGTTTTATCGTTATTATCTAAAGCTGAAGTAGGAAGCATGTTCAGCCCCGTTTAACCACATCCCATCAACTGACAGACATTTTGCGCAACTTTAAACCGCCAGCCTGATTCAGTTTAAATCATCAACTCACAAAAAAATCTCGTGTCTCACCAAAGTCATCTGTAGTCTGGGCCTAAATTGTAGCCTGCGAGTGTTCACCTTGGTGTAAACAAAATATTTTTTCCGAGTTACAACCACTAAAACATTCAAAAGATATTAATAAAACAAAATCAATAGATTAAATTAGATATGTGTAACGTTATCAAGTGCCTGAAAAGCCATATAAACCAATTTAAAAATAATAACTAGCAGTTAAAAGCAATGTATCTAGGTAGCTTCCTTAACATTACTCTCCGAGTGAGAGGGTAAAAAATGGCAACTCACTCGAGCTTGCGCACACTGTCCACACACTGTCCAACTACAGGCAACATGTCACGATTTCGGCACACTCAATGAGAATATAGAACCAACTGAGAAAAAATATTAAAGTTACTCACCAAATACTAGCAAATACTGTGGGGGGGAAAAGAACTAACCGTCAGTGTTCTTGAATCGAGTCATAAAGAATGGGCGTGGCCTATAATATACACGCCTACCACAGTACACAAACAAGCCTATCATAGGAGTTGCAAGTTCCTCTCCTCCTCGCAGTCCTTTCAACCACAACATGATGTGTGGGCTACCGGGTTATTTCCGTAGAATTTTTAAAACCTTTCGAGGATATTATTGTCGACGTTCATTTGGAGGTATTTTGAATATGTTTTTAGAGTTTAACTACTTCCATGATTGGATGTTATTTGCAAAATTGAACGGTATAATAGTGTAGACATATGTTTTATTGCAAAAATGTCTGACCTTGCATGTAACGTTAGCTCACTGGCTAACCAGTACTGTGAAACGTTAGACCAGCAATATGCTGGTCTGTCTGTCATCCAGCACAACGTAAGTTAGGCTGTTAGATTGTTTACAAAAATGTACTAGCTGAAATGCAGTGTTAGGGGTTGGCTTGAATGTCAACAAGCGACAGATTTAAACTATTTCGTACCAATTAAACTACACCAGCACCAAATATTGAATTTCGTCTAACAATCCATGTGTACGACAGTGTCTGCCGTGCTGTGTTTGATAGTTCTTTTATCTTTTATTTAGATGATTCGCGTCATCATCGCGTTTAGCTAAAAGGTGTTGAGCCTATATGTGCTAGTTCGGTGTCTAAAAAGACTTTTAAGTTTTAAAATGACTAAAAAGCAAAAGGAAATTCACAATTCAGCTACCAAAAGTATTGTCATACCTCTTAGCACCAGTGAATCTGTGAATCGTCACAACAAATTTTAAAACAAATATACAGAACATTTAATTCAACACCCCTAAACTGACTCCCCTATAATTCACATATTTGTTCAGAACATTTAATTCGACACACCTAAACTGAGTCACCTCTGTAATTTACACAAATTTTATAGATGCACCTTTTGTCCATGAAGATTTTCCTTATTAGCAGAGGTGTCAAGTCCAGGTTCAGAAAGTAAAATTCCTCCTCAGTATTTTGTTCCAATCACATGGATTTGCTAATTGGCACAGTTTTTCAGCCAGGAGATAGAACTAATTAGTGAAATCAGAGTTAATGGGTGGAATAAACATATGGCAGGACTTTTACTTTCTGACCCCTGGAGTTGACACCTCTGCTTATTAGTATGTACAAAAGTGCTAACAGATACATTAGTGCTTCATTGACGCTAGTGCCCCACAGTCTCCACATAACTAAATATTCAGCATCTTTCCTCAGAACCAATGTTAGACATGCTGCTTCACAAAAAAGTTTAAATTCCTAGATGTTTATGTTGCTGTGTGTATTATGCTTTGGTTTTCTTTCATTTTTACAGTAAAATTAGTAATAAATGTCGACCATGTCAAGTCACCTTTATTTATATAATGCTTTATACAATAGGCCACATATCATTTCAATCAGAAAAAAATTATCAGTGGTGCAATCAAAATTTAACTCTGCTGTAAAGCAGCTCTAAAAAAAGACAACTGTGTCATTGTTAATCTACAGTTCATCTAAAAAACTTAATCTATTATAGTTCAATTCAGTTATAAAGCAACTCTGCAGAAAACAGTGATGTCATTACCCAGCTCAGTTCAATAGTTGTCTAAGTGTCAGTACAGTCATATCAACAAATATTACTGAATAATAGGTGTCCCCAAACTAAGCCAAATAGTAACCAACAGCTAAACTTATTTTGAAGATGGGGGGAAAAAAATCTTAAAATAAAATGATTTTGTGGACCATTAAGATGTTTTGTATAGTGACATGATTTTCCTGGCAAGCAAGCATATATATTGTATATAAATAAATAGGCTAAATTTTGAAAAAGTTTTTATACGTCAATACAACCAATTCCAGAAAAGTTGGGGGAAAATGTCAATGTTTTCACTGGCCAAATTAATTGTATTTTGTAAATATAAACATGTTTTGATGGCTTCAACACACTCAAAAAGTTGGGACAGAGGCTAAATAAAAGTGAAAAAGATTACAGAATGTCCTAGTTGAACTTTGGAAAATGTCCACAATTAGCTGGTGAATTGGTAATAAGTGAGGGTTTCGTGATTGGATATAAAAGCATCCACCACAGACAGTTCTCAGTCCCAAAGACGAAAGCGACCACCCAGACTTTCATCTGTATTTTATCCGTCATGGTATGGGGTTGCATCAGTGCAAACAGACTGGGTGACTTGCATGTGTGTGAAGGTACCATTGATGTCAAGGCAGACATTGGGATTGCACATTTATGTCAAGGCTAGATTGGGATTGTACATTTAATGACATCAGGATTACATCTTTTCTGGAAAGCAAGACAATGCCAGGCCTCATTCACCACATGCTACAGCACAGTGATTTTGTAGACATACGTATAGAGGATGTGATTGATTGACTGCCTGCCTTCAGTCCAGATCTGTCTCTTATTGAAAATGTGTGGCCCATCATGAAAAGGAGAATCGGAAAACAATGACCACGGACTGTTGAGCTGCTGTCTTGTATCAGGCGAGATTAGACAATTCCACTTGCAAATTGTTTACTGCAACAATTAGTATCCTCAGTGCCCAAATGATTAAAAAGTGTAATTAAAAGGAAAGTTGATGTGACAGTGTTAAACAAACCTCTGTGCCAACTTTTTTGGGGTGTGTTGCAGCCATGAAAATCAAAATTTGTTTATATTTACAAAATACAATTATGTTGTCAGTGAAAACATTAAAAATCTTCTCTGTACATTTGTCAGTCAAATAAAGGTTAAAGAGAATGAACAAATGAAAGATTCTTGATTTTATTGCATTTCACAAAATGTCCCAAGTCCCAACTCTGTTGGAAATGGGGTTGTAGTATTTGTTTTTTGTTGTAATGCTTTTAAGTCACCTTTATTTATTTAGCACTTTATACAATACAGATTGTTTCAAAGCAGCTTTACGGTGATAACAGGAAAATTATGCATTTTCAGCCGAAAGCTGTTGTTCAGCTTAAGTCAGTTTAGTGTTGATTCAGTTCCATTGTAAAATCATTAATTATTAATTTAGTTAATTTTAACTATAAAGCAGTTCTGTGAAAATGATGTCATCAGCCATCTCAGTTCAGTTCTCATACAACAGCCTCAGTACAGTCAGATCAATAATATTGTTGAATATTAAGTGTCCCCAACTAAGAAAGTCAGAGACGACAGTGTCATGGAACCCAAACTCCCATCAGGGGACAGAATGGAGGAAAAAACCTTGGGAGAAACCAGGCTCATTTTTTATTTTATTTTTAAATGCTGGAAAGGACGATTATCATTATTGCATTTCAGTAAGAGGGGGTTTTAATGCAAATCATTGAGAATAATTAAAATCAGTTCCAAAAAATTATTACTATGTATTTTTTTTAGTTGTCCTAAAACAGGCTTTACTTTCTTTATACAAAATAAAAATGTTTTTTTTCCTTCTTTTGATTTTTTGTTGAAATACAACCTGTTAAAATTTAGAATTTTAAGGCATAAAACTATTTGAGTCTACATTTTATAATGAATTAAGTTTAAGCTTCATGACATTGGCAACAGAGTAATGTTGCAGGCATGATCGTTCACCACAGGACTATGGATTTAGAGTTGTTGAGTCTGTTTACTGTGATCACTTTTAGGATTTGTTCAACTTCAGAGCCATCACTCTCTCTTCTGTACTCAGTACTCACTGGACAGCAGTACACAAGCTCAGGCTCACAGCAGTACGATGGAAGGTTGTATCCTAGCCACATCCCAACGAGCTCGGTCCAGAAGGCTATATTGGCTGTAGGTTCTGGAGTGGCTGCCCTAAAGAACCCCTACAGACATGGTGAGGCTATACATGATACTGGATGATGTTAACCTATACTGTAGTGATGATTGCATATCGGATTCTTGATTACAGTTACAGTTGTTAGTTTCCTTTTCATTATTAGTGGGTGGAAAGTCCACAATTGTTTTAGTGAAACGATACTTACATTAACAACTCATTTTACTGTACATTTTACTGTAACATTCATTTTCTGGCTGCCCGGAGTCTTGAACCAGAAATGCTACAGTGATGTTAGCAGATGACACACCACCACTAGACCCAGATGGAATCTGCAGACCTTTTTGAGGGAAAACCTGCAGAATCCATTCTGTGGAATGGATTTAAATATGGAAGAATGGGGAGACATATTGTTTGTTCATATACTGAACGTACATTCAAAGTGACTATACAAATTTATTGTACAAACACAAGAGATGGGAAATGTGTAGAATGTTGTGTATGACAGATATTCCAATTCTCTGGAAATTTGCAGAGCTTTCTGTGGATAAACATATTGTGGGCAGGAAGCATGCCGCAAACTCTGTGCTGTCACACAGATGTTTTCCTTGTTTTTAAGAAAAGATTAGGTGGAAAATGTAACCAAACATCACTTTAACAGGTTTAAATGTGTTTTTTTGGTATTTCCTAAATCATGCGAGCTGGAATTCTTACAGCAATCCCCATGATTCAAAACTTGCATGTATATTAACATATTTTACCAAAACAGATATGGTTGCAGTGCTCGGGGAAACCACAGGGTACCAGGCCCTGATGAAGTTAAGGGATCGGATGAGAAATGACTCTGAAGGTTGCACTATTCTCGTGTATGTCTCATTTGTTTACTTTGACTACTGTTATCATCATACATAATGGACATCAAATCTCCTTGGTAATCCATACTGCTTTAAAGGGGGATAATTCACCCAAAAATGAAAATTCTGTCAGTATTTACTCACCCTCATGTTGTTCCAACCCCGTCAGACCTTCGTTCATCTTCGGAACAGGAATTAAGATATTTTTGATGAAATCTGAGAGCTGGATCACTCCTCCATAGGCTTCAAAAGGATTGAAACTTGCCGGCCTCGAAAAGTTATTAAAGACATCGTTAAAATAGTCCAAGTGACTACAGTGGCTCAATCTTAAGTTTATCAAGCGTCGAGAATACTTTTTGTGCGCGAAAACAAACAAAAATAACGACTTTATTTCAACTATTCATTTCCTTCTCTGTTGGCCTATTGTCAGTTAACTTGGCGTAGTGCTACGTCACATGTAGAAGCAACAGAAGCTCTACGCACAACAACAGAAGCTCTACGCTTTTACACTAGTGAACTGACTAGAGGCCCACAGAGAAGGAAATGAATAGTTGTAATAAAGTCGTTATTTTTGTTTTTTTGCGCACAAAAAGTATTTTCGTCGTTTGTTAAACTTAAGATTGAGCCACTGTAGTCACTTGGACTATTTTAACGATGTCTGTAATAACTTTTCGGGGCCTGCAAGTTCAATCCCTGAAGAAGCCTATGGAGGAGTGATCCACCTCTCAGATTTCATCAAAAATATCTTATTTCGTTTTCCGAAGATGAACAAAGGTCTTACGGGGTTGGAACAAGATGAGGGTGAGTAAATGCTGACAGAATTTTCATTTTTGGGTGAACTAACCCTCTAATACTTCCTTTATCTTCAAATTTTGTCTTTAGAGAGCGTCCAAAGATCCGCTTATCTACATTAGACCTCACTCAGATGTCTGCTTTGCCAGATGGGACTTTAGGAAGAGAGTATCTCCGTTTTCTAGAAGAAAATGTAAGAACAAATGTAAAACACACAAATTGTCATGTAACATGCGAATAGGCCAAATTAACCATTGTCATCTCACCTTTTTTCAGAGAGTCACCCCCGACTCGAGGGCTGATGTGAAGTTTGTTGACAATGAAGAGCTAGCGTATGTCATGCAACGATATCGTGAAGTTCACGACCTGTTGCATACTTTGCTTGGTATGCCCACCAATATGCTAGGTGAGAGTTTTGTAACGTAACACAAACCATGTCCACTTTTTCAGTAGCCTGGTTAAAACCAGACCCTTTTTGGTAAGTTCAGGTTTTAGGCTTTTGGTCTTGTGTAAATAAAATGCTCCATCAAAGCTGGTTTGTCACTGAAGTACATAAAGCTCAGGGCATCATCAATACATTCTCTTTTTGTGATCTTTACCATCCATTAGCCACATTCCAGACTGACAGCCAGTACACAAAACAATCTTTCATCTTTTGAATGATTTTCCTTTTATTCTTTACCCACAGGTGAGGTTGCTGTGAAATGGTTTGAAGCTGCACAGACTGGCCTGCCCATGTGTGTTCTGGGGGCAACGCTTGGACCCCTCCGACTGTCTGTCAGGTGAGTTCAATGTTCCCAGTTCATTACAAGTTTTCCAGCTCTGTGGACAACAACTGTAATATGCTGTCAATTACTTATAATTTTAAACGTAATTATAATATAAGTGCTTTAACAAAAATACAAGCTTAACATAACTTATTATAAGTAAGTGTATTACTGTCAAAGCAAGTCAACATTGCAACATATTGGGAGTCAACATTATTTTCTGTGGTAACTGGCCGAATGTTAGAGGTCTGTTGAGCTTAAAGGGGTAGTTCACCCAAAAGTTGAAATCCTGTCATCAATTACTCATGTCATTCCAAATCCACAAGACTTTCATGTTTGAAACAGAATTAAAGATATTTTAGTGAAATATGAGAGATTTCTGTTCCTCAATTAAAAGTCTATTGACCCAAAACTCGGATGGTTCACAATGTTCAATAGGAGAATGTAAAGTAAGTCCATATGAATCGAGCGGTTTAATCCAAGTCTTCCGACACGATCGCTTTATATAATGAACAGAATTAATTTAGGCTTTTATTCACATATAAACATTGATCAGTGAGCATGCATAGAGCATATGAAATATGGTTGATGAAAGTCAATAGTACTGCTTGACTCATGAGAAAAAACCTCATTGGTTCTTGCGGAAGCTTAAATGTGCTGCCATGACGTGCAAGAATTAGCCTCATTAACTTGATTGGTTATCACACGTCAAGCAAGCATGCTTGAGCTTCCATTTACCAAATTTTAGTGCTCTGTGTGCATTCGCTGATCAATGTTTATGTGAATAAAAGCCTACATTAAATCTGTTCATCATATAAAGCGTTCATGTTTTTTTTCATAACGATTTCTTTTGCGATCTCTGTATAAACATTTGAAAACCAGAGTTTTGGGTAAATAGACTTTCAATGAAGGGACAGAAATCTCTTAGATTTCATGAAACATACATTCATTTGTGTTCTAAAGATGAACGAAATGACTCAAGGGTCTGGAACATGAGTAATTGATGACAGAATATAATTTTTAAGGTGAACTAACCCTAAGTTGTAATGAAACCGGAAAATTCCTTTATGTAGATGTACAACCAATAACAAATTAATATGAGTTAAATGTTTTTAAATAGAACAGTGATCATTTGGATTGATTTTGAAGTGCTGAAGTGTTCAATTGAATCAATTGAATCATCACTTATCAATTGAAGAGTAGCTACATCTTGAATTGTAAAATAACAGGAATACAGTAAATTTGTATGTCCCCTTCTGCTGAAATTTTCCGTGATTACAACCAACATTTGTCCTCACTGAGTATTTCCCATTCATATGTTTGTGATATTACGGTTTAGTTCATGTTTCTGTTATAATATGGTTTAGTTCATGTTTCATTATGGTCTTTATGGAAGATTTCATTTGATGACACCCCAGCACTATCATTCTTGATCAGTTGTTAAGCTTTACTGGCTCTGATGTCACCACAAGTAAATTTCATATAGTATATCCTGCTGTTAATTTTCTGTCTGTGAACCAATTTAGAAAATTAATGTTCTGAAGTAAAGAAAGATATTTCTGTATCTGGGCAATTCAAAATGATGGTTATTTTAGTACATTAATTTGATTTTTAAGGTATCATTGCCTTTGTCCCATGGAAACATTTTAATGTTTGCCTTGAAAATATATGTGGATGATCAAGAATTTTCAGTCATATTTCGCCCCAAAAGAAAAATAATTATGTAGACATTTCTATATTTTTTCAATAATTTTCATGACTTATAAGCACATTTTCCTTGAAATGGCCATTTACTGTAATGCAAGAAATGTTTATATTTTGATAGAATTTGTTGTTTTGTCTTTAACATGTTTTAATCAAAAATCATAATGTTACAGTAATGAGTCAAATTTGATATGTGTTTGAGTCAGTCGTCTACAGTTGCTGGTTCAGTCTCTGGGACCTTGGGCTCTGCGCAGTGGCAGTCGTGCCAGATGTGTTCTGAGTGTCTTCTATGAACGGCGCTGGGACCAGAACCTCGATGAACTCAGACACCAGCTGAACATTGAGCCAGCCCCAGTCAATCTGATCCCATCCAGCAAGAAGACATCTTCAAACTCGTAGTACGGGAGTCTGTCTAACTGAAATAACTTATGGAAATTTTAGCTTGTGGGAGAATACTACATGCATACTATCGGTAACAACATACTTCCTCACACAAGGGGAAATAATGTCCAAAAATAAATGTCATGTAACTCTGAGAAAATACTATGGCATGCATAGTGACTCAATTAGATAATTCAGGAAGAAGATGAAGTTCTTCTGATAAGGAAGGTTTCATCACTTTTTGTTATAGGATATTAATATTAATATTCTATTAGGGCTGACCTCTGGATTGTTCATTGGTGCTTTTACTTTGGAGTTTAACCAGTGGCATCTTTTATTTTTACTCAACACAGTGATGTTCAATTTTTTAATATAATAATTTGTATATTTTAATTTATTTTATTTTATGATTCTTTTGTTAAATTATACATATCCTTCTTTTTAATTTGGCATCCAGATGAGAAAATCACAAACCTGTTTTTGCATCCATTTCAAATGTACTACAGCTTGAATAAAGTCTGTTATCTGATTGTGAACCAGAAGAAAAAGAATATTGTCCTCTGCTTCACTCTAGTGGGCAAAGTGTTTTAATCTGAAGGTGCCTGTTAGACAGTGTTGGGTAAGTTACTCTAAAAAAGTAATCAATTACTAGCTTCTACTAATTACATCTTCAACCGAATAATTAGATTACTCTATCTAAAAAGTAATGCATTACTTCTTGACACTTTACAATAAGGCACTCCAGCTGGTGATCGTAACACATACATATCATTGGGCAAAATCATTAATCTGTGCATTCTCTTTATACCACATCTTCTATGGAAGAGTGCTGGAGTCTATCCCTGCATCTCGGACCAAAGGCAGGAAAACATAGACTCCAGTGGAAAAGTGGCCAGTTCATTACAGGACTTTCTAAACCAGGTGTTTTTTATTGCTGTCTGAACATAATATGATATACATTTATTAGACATTTGCTGTTGAGTCTCAAAACTGACAACAAAGTGCCATGGACTATACAACTCATGCACAATATATGTGTTCTGAAGACATGCAGCACTTTTGTGTTTTTATTTGACGAAAATCTTCCACTCTACTGTAAGTGTAAATAGCAATATCTACATTAAGTGAAAATATAAGTATTTTCTTTGCACTAAGTGTACATTTTTGCTATATGCTATTGGTGCACATATTGGCAGATACTATTTGCACTTCACTCTATTGCAGTTTATTATAACAGTATGCAATAATAACAACATATTCATGCAGTGTATATGATTATTAAAATGGATATGCGTTGATATGCATTTGGAAAAGGGAGAACAGCGAGTTTATACAATGAAATTTCTTACTCACCAAGCCACTGATCCTGTCGTCAGTGGTATTTCTTTTGTAATTTTCTCAATCAGATATATGGTGGCCGTAGTAGTTAGTGTAAATAAACTCTGCCAACAAGGTAGTGTCTGTTTGCACTTGGTGTAAATAGACACTTTGATAAATACATCATACATTTTAAACGGACCACTAAATAAGATATGATTTCAAATCAACAGTCATGTATTTAAGTTTGGTCTTAAAACACCTAAAAACATGATCTCTGATTACAATCTCTTCAGAATTTCTCTTTTTAGAAAAGGAAAAACACTCTGTTAATAAAGTATTGCTTTATCATGCCTTATCATAATCTTCCGCTATTTCTCTAATCAAAAGTGGTAATTTATGCCTTGGGTGTTTTACATAGTATTACATCCATAATTGCATATATAACTTTAAATTGTTTAAATAAAGTTATAGAATTGTTTGAAATGTAATGGAACATATTAAATGAGTAACTTTTCAGGAATTGTAAAAAGTCTAAATTTACTCCATTCAAAAACAGTATGACTGTTCAGGGTGAATACTGCAGCATCTATATTTTTATTAATTTGTTACTGTAGCATCTATATTGGTATTTACTTAGTGTAAAAGTGCACTTAGAGCAAATAGCACCCCCTTTCATTTCATTTAGGAATTCAAAACTACCTTGATCACTAAAGCCAATGTAAATATGTGATTATGTTGTTTATAAATACTACATTTTATAAGCGGATCACTAAATGAGATATTGGTGAAAAATTCAAGATGTTTTATAGCATTTAAAAAGTAAAATGGGACATTAATTAAGGAGTTTGTATAACTAATTATACAGGCCACGCCCTTTTGACCAAAAATATGAGAGATGTTTGAGTGAGATAGTGACAGAGAGAGGAAAGATATATATATATATATATATATATATATATATATATATATATATATAAATATATTATATAAAAATAATTAAATTAATCTGAAACACTGAATGACCATCCCAGCATTTTAAAAACAATTTAAATAAATGAGAGAATGAAAAAATGGTTTAACTATTTCAGTCCACATTTTATTGCATGAATACATAACATAGGCCTACATTATCAGATAAAAGGTCAGAATGGTTTCCTGCTCCACATTTCCCTGCTCTCCTGTGACATCAGAGCCATGATCTCACGTGGTCACATGAAAACTCAATATCAGCCATGTTGGGTACTGCTGATAAACGTAAATTTCACAAGAAATGCAGATAATAAATATAGTCAACAATAATTGCACTAATTTTAACACATAAACAAAATGCTTTGAAAGAGATTAAGAATTCATATTAAAATTAAGTGTCAATAACTTAACATGCATGAATATAAAAATATTTCAATTACATATATGTTGTAGCTCTTTTAAGCAGGTTGGCAAAATCAAGGAATTACTGATTAGCTTCAAATTAATTTGTTTCTTTAAATAATCAAACAATGTGATTGACATTATCACTAAAACTTTCTCTTCTTACTGCATGTATTGGTCTTCAATGGCACAGATAATGTAAAAATTATTTTTTTAAATATTGTTGGTTCAAATGACATTGCATAACGTTACATCTACCATTCCTACAAGATCTCGAGATCTTCAGAACCCGTATTAACATTCTTCCGGAGTTCAGTGCACTATAGAGATGCTCTGATCAGCCACAGCACAGGCAGCCAGAAGTGGCTCGCTGAAAGCATGTCTGACAACATGCAGTACTGAAACAGATTCAGGATCATAGAACAGCAGGGTCTGACTGGGCCAATCCAGCAGCAGTCCCACTCTCTTGAGCTTCTTAGCCACTGCGATACCCACACTGCATCCATCATGGCAGAAAGAAAAGTCTTCATCATAATGCGAGAGCACCCATGATTTTGAGTTGTAGCCCAGCCGTGCGCCATTGCTGGTCCCCTTGCGTTCTATGCTGGCATAGCATACACCCACTTTAAAGGCGGCACTCGTGCCCACGTCAAGTACCCACCTCTGAGTACCAGAGGACATGGGAGGGGAGCAGAGGGCGTTAGGCCAGCTGTCGAAGCGCGCAGGGTTATAGGGGGCTAACTGACGCTGACGTTTGGGCAGGAAAGTTAAGGTGTGCTGATCGTTGGAGAGGGAGAGAAGAGGACTGACCGTTTGATTTTCAAAGTGTAGCATAGTTGAACTGTGGGCTAAAGAAAAGAGGGATATGTTAAGAAGATGTTCAGAGCAATAAAATGAGAAGTTGAATGTAAGGGAAGTAAATTTGTGATTTGAAGTACACTACCAGTCAAAAGGTTTTGATCGGTAAGATTTTTGATGTTTTTAAGAGAAGTCTCTTCTGCTCACCAAGGCTGCATTTATTTGATTAAAAATGCAAAAAAAATGCAAAAAAAACATTAATATTGTGAAATATTATTACAATTTAAAACAGCTGTTGTCTATGTGAATATGTTAAAATGTAATTTATTCCTGTGAAAGTAATCAAAAAAAAAGAAATCATTACTTTTATTCAGGATGAATAAATTGATCATAAGTTACAGTAAAGACATTTATAACGTTACAAAAGATTCTATTTCAAATAAATGCTTTTGAACTTTCTATTTCAACATTGATAATAATAAATCTTTTTTGAGCATCAAATCCACTTATTAGAATGATTTCTGAAGGATCATGTGACACTAAAGACTGATGATGCTGAAAATTTAGCTTTGATCACAGGAATAAATTACATTTTAAAATATATTAAAATAGAAAACAGTTATTAACAGTCATCATATTAACAATATTACTGTTTTTTTGTTTTGTTTTTTTAATCAAATAAATGCAGCCTTGGTGAGCAGAAGAGACTTCTTTTAAAAACATAAAAAATATTACCGATCAAAAACTTTTGAACGGCTGTGTGTAATCTAAATGTGTCAATGCCTCAAAATATTACCGTACACTTGATTTTATCATATCACATTGCATATGTTATTAAAATGTAAGCAGGGTCTGAGGCTCATTTTCCAGGGTCTGTCTGAAAACCACTGAGTATGGTGATCATGGACTTACATGTGATATACTGAATCTGTCTTAAATGAACTTCTGTCTTGTGTAAATGTAGAAGAACACTTACCAGACGGCCCAAGCAGCAATGTACTGGCCCATAAACCCTCCATGAGTTTACTGTCACTGCAGCCTCTGTTCAAACTCAGTTGCTCTGTATCTCTAGGTTCACCAACACCCTCTGCATCCTCAATCCTAGCACAGTCATGTACACGATCAATTATCATACCCAGCTTGTCTCATTTTGTGCGTTTATTTATTTATGTAGGCTTTTTGTTGCGTTTATTGCAAACTGTAATTACCTGTCATTAATTTCCTCGTTAGAGCTCTAAATAATAAAGAACAAAAAAATACAAAAATCAGTGGATTATCTCACAAATGTAATTTAGTCATACAAATATAAATATGTATGTTTTATTAATTGATTATGAACATCTAAATAGAAAAACAATGAATCTGATTTAGGTTTTTAGGTTTAAGTTTTGAGTACTTTAGATAATATTATTTTGGGGAATCAGTTATCTACTCTGTGGAGTACTATTGAAAACTAACTACTTGTACTCTATATTTCCAAAAAACAACAACAACAACAACAACAACAACAACATTGTACTCTATTTATAACTATGATCAAATGTCAATTATCTGCTGATGAATTTGATGTGTATCCTAGAACATCATGCTGTCTGGACAAATTACCTTTAATTTGATTGATTTGTTTTCCTTAATAAGTTTGAAAATTGAAGCAGTGGGAAAATTGTGATTTGGTACTTTAAAGAAATCAGCTCTTCTGGGGTAAATTTCATCAGGACATGTCCAGGTCATATTTCATCAAAAATCAAAAGAAATAAAATGGTATTAATTACATAGAAATACTCCAAATAGATCAGTTTTGCTTTATGTTTATACATTTTGAATAATGTTGACTTAGGTTGAATGCGCAAGTACAGTAATGAATTCGTAACACTTTACAATAAGGTTAGTTAGTTAACATTAGTTAACTACCTTAGTTAACATGAATTAAGAATGAACAATACTTCTACAGCATTTATTAATTTTAGTTATTATTAATTATAACATTTACTAATACATTATTAAAATCAAAGGTGGTATTTGTTAACATTAGTTAATGCACAGTGAACTAACATGAACAAACAATGAACAGCTGGATTTTTATTAACTAACATAAACAAAGATTAATACATGTAACAAATGTATTGCTCATTGTTAGTTCATGTTAGTTAATACATTAACTGTTAACTAATGAACATTATTGTAAAGTGTTACCAATTAATTCAATAACTTCAAATATTTATTCTTCTTACTGGCTCCATGTGTAAGCAAGATGATCATATTTTGTGAATACATAAAGTGAATGAAGCATTAATTGAGATTTGGATTGTGCCCCAAATTCTCATTGCTGTAAGGAAAAAAAAAATCTCATAAATCTTCTGAAATTTGGCAAAAAGATGTCAAACTCTTTCTTTTGTTTTCAGCAGTCAGTTTCCTTGTTAATTTCTAATTCTTTAGTATGATGTCTTTATTGAAAAAGTATCTATGCTTAAAATTTTCATAATTTATCAGCACTTTTTACACTCCTGACTTCTTCATTCACTCACCACAAGCATGGCATCTGTGGAGTGTGTGAGTGAGTGCACCAGGCTGGTGCGTGTGTGTGAGAGTTTCTCCAGAGTGTGTGTCCAGTGTGCTCTCTGAGTGAGAAGGCACTGCTCAACACGCTCTTCTTCTCTCTGTATGGCCTCTAGGAGACGCTGCTCCTCTTCCTCCAGAGCCTCACGCACCACTTTCACCTGAGCCAGTACTCGTTCTCTAGCACTGTTGGCATCAATCTAGGAATTAAATAACACAAGAGGCAATTACAATAACATATTACAATGTTATAACTACACTTCATCTGAAGACCAGTGACATTAAAGAAAACTTTACAATAAGGTTCATTAGTTAACATTAGTTAATGTATTAACTAACATGAACTAACCATGAGCAAAACATTTGTTGCTGTATTTATTAATCTTTGTTACTGTTGGTTAATAAAAATACTGTTCATTGTTTGTTCATGTTAGTGCATTAACTAATGTTAAGAAGATTTTAATAGAGTATTAATAAATGTTGAAACTAACATGAACAAAGATTAATAAATGCTGTATAAGTGCAGTTCATTATTAGTTCATGCTAACTATTGTTAACTAATGAACCTTATTGTGAAGTGTTACCAAAAAATCATTTGAAACCCTAAAGAATAAGTTACATTGGTCAAAAATATAGTAATATCACAGTCCAATTAGTTCCGATAACATAATATTACCATGGTATATGGCTGCCATTGTGTGAGTTCTGCAGTTAATACACAGCTCTCTCTCTCTCTCTTTCTCTCTGCATGTTCGGAAATAGTAAATAAGTGAATTCTTCAGGTACCTGTACAGCTTTCTCTCTTGATGTAAGCGTACGGTCAATGAATCGTTCAATCCGCAGGGCTTGCAGCTGCATTTTTTCGCAGGCATCCACCAACTGATTCTGCTTAATACAAAGAAGAATAATTATTCCAAGATCACATAAGAGGCATTAAACCAGGAACTGAATGGAATGCAGGTGGCAGGAATGTGAACATAATCAGTATTCGATCAATAAGTAATATAACATAATAGTTCTTAAGAAAGGTGTTTTTTTTTTTTTTTTTTTTTTTTTTTACAGTAGCCTATGGGAAAGATAGTTAAGATTCTAGTTAAGTTCTAGTCAATACAACATTTGAAATGCAATGTTGAAAAAAAAACTGCCAGAAAAAATAAATGCAGCTATCTTTTAGCGAAGCGTTTTTATAAAATGTTATATGAGAGGATAGATAACTACTTCAATTTTACCAAATAGAATATATGCATCTAATTGCAGTGATAAAATACATTTAATGAAGCCGTATCTTTCTCAATTTTAGTGAGCCTTCAGGTAACTTTGGGGCGTCTGAAACGTAGGCTGCTGACGTAATGAAACTGACCACGCCCTCTCGATGTGAATATACACAAACGCACAAGACTGCTGAAACTCTTACATGATTATTCTAACTGTAGAGATATATTTTAAGGGAAGAATTAATCTTTTGTTATGAATTATTTTGTCAATGTTTTATACGTTGAAACCTATTATTATGTTATTTAACTAATAGTGACTCACCCGTACTACAGTTGCCCGGGTAACCAGCTCTGTCACTGTATGACCCTGACAAGCTCCATCCAGCACACATTGCGAGCATTTCAGTCTCCCTTCTGTATTACAGTACAGCTGTAGTTCGCATTCATGTTCTGAACACAGTTTCGCTTCTCCTGAAGCCGATAAGGAGTCTGCCCCGCTGCCAACAGGGGTCTCCACATATTTGCGCACAGGTTTTGTCGACGATTCGCCATTAACTGTGACATTGGTGTTTGAAAAGAGCTCTTCGCCTTCACTTCTTATTCGATATTCATGTTTTGGATGGTCGTCCAGTCCAGGGTCAGTCTCCAGGTCATTGACGTGCAAGGACACCGTTGCCAGTTCACAAAGTCTATAGTCCATATTGCACCGAGAGATAATATGTTAAGTTACTTAGCAGAATAAAATACAATGGGTTCGCCTGGGTTCCCTGATGTATACTGTAAAATACCCGTAGCGCAGGTGTATCCAGTTTTAGAGCCCTGCCTACCTATCGCAGGTGTATAACACGGAAGTGGACTGGTTGTTGAGTGCGCAAGTCTGAAATTAAATTTGTCTGCAGACAGTGCCACTGGCCTAGTCACTCGCGTGAAACTTGGGGCTGTTCTTGACTTGCAATATGCTAATGTGTCATCTGATCTTGCATGTGGGATATTGGCTGAAATCAGACAACACTGCTCTGTTAATGTGTAACTCCATTCTCAAGTCTATTTGCTACACAATACTTACCATGTTCATAGACCATCGTAATCTAAAACATTTCAAATAATAAGATGGCACAATGTAAAAAAAAGAAAAAAAGAAAAAGAGGTGAAATATTACGAAGGTAATAAAAAAAATCAAGCAATTGGCGTGCAATGAAATTTATTGAGCACCAATATGCTACAGGTGCAGGGGTCCACGAGTTCATGTGCTATACATTTTGTACATGGAGTACAGCATTGTTAAACTTTTTGTTAAACAGTGTTAGGCTCAAATCTTTGGAATCACTGCAAAGATTCTTTCAAATTTCAATCAATGACCCTTTTTGAAGTACATCGTTAAGCCAGAGGGTGGCTACAACTATTGTCATTATGAGTGAATCATTGAATCATTCTGATGCCAACTGCAAAAAGTTTAAGTGTTTCCTATTTTGTGTGCCTTATGCATCGGACATTCAACCAAGAGTCCGTATATAGGCGAGATATCTGAGGCTGAATCAATTTCCGCATCTCAACAGAAGATATGATATAAGTAGGCCCACTTCTGATCACTCAGTGTCTAAATCTGATCGCTCGCTTTCATTCACTCATTAAATGGGTTATGTTAGTGGAGTAATGAATAGGGAATTGTGAATGAGGGTATATGGGGGTGATATCGGATACAGTGATTTCAGATAGTTCAGACTCAACCGACTCATTGGGTTCCCTTTCGAGAGGTCTCTCCTATTGCGTAAGTAGCTTACGCTATGGGAAAACTCCTTTTCTCGAGAATATTGAAGTCTTTATGTAAAACGCATTGCAGCTGCACAGCAGACAGCAATGAACGAAGGAGCTCGGTCATTGGCTGTGCTGCGGCAACTTGCTCGAACCAGTGACGGGGCGACTCTGAATGCGCGACCAATGAGCGCGCCTCGCGCCCGCGCGCATCAGAGCCCGCCAAGATGGGCGTGGCCAAGAGCTATATATTGGGCGCCCCGTCATGAGAGTTCTTTAGATTTAATCTCCTTCAGTGAACACCCTCTTCGCTGAATCCTCCGGATTATTGAAAGCCTTCGCCGCCGTGGAAAAGCATACCAGCGGGATTGCTACGAGGACGTCGGCATCTTCAGCCGCCTTCGAACGCCATCCTACTGAGCCATCCGGCGCGCTACACGCTACACGCAAGTATTTACATCTGTTCGCCCCTCGACATTTGTAAAAGAGCACATTTCTGAGGCGTTGTTTCAAATGCCTTCCTGCGCGTCGTGCAGAGACCTTCTTCCGGACGGGGATCGTCACATCATCTGCGCTCGCTGCCTGGGCCGGGACCACGCAGAAGCTGCTTTGACCAAGGGCGGATGCCCGGAATGTGACGACCTGGGTCTCTCCGCACTGCGGGCTCGCTTCGCCGCTTTCGCCGCGAGCGAGCCCATCGCCGACACCCCTCTGTTTGAGCCGCGTGTTAAGAAAAAGCGCCGCTCACAGAGGCTTCCTGAACCTGAGCTCAGTGACGTCACGCCGAGCCAGTCCCCGCGTGGTTCACCGCCGCTCTTGTCTTCCCCACCGCCGGTTCAGTTCACTCAGCCGGATCCACACCCCTCTAGCAGAGCGGTGGGCCTTGTGACTTTCGGCGCGTCCGAGGACGACAGGGGAGTAGATGACTCTTTGTCCATCGACGCTGCATCTGACGACTGGCCGGGCTCCACTTTCGACCCCGCCCCGTCGACGCTAACTAGCACGAGTGGGGGCTCCTCTATAGATACAGAGATTGTCCGCATCCTCTCGAAGGCCGTGGAGGACCTCGGGCTCGATTGGTCTTCTCCCGAAGAACCAACCCGAAGCCGTCTGGACGAGTGGTTTCTGCAGGGGCGCCAGCAGGCCCCTCGGCAAAGGCCTTCTCCTTTCTTCCAGGAAGTTCACGACGAACTCACCAAGTCATGGAAAGCCCCCCACTCTGCGCGTCTGAAGCCTTCTTTTTCTTCGTCGCTCTCCTCTGTGGACGGCGCGAAGTAAAGAGGCTACGAGGGAACGCCACCCCTCGAGGAGGCCGTGGCCAATCATCTCTGCCCGCCCTCCACCAACGGATGGAAAGCCAAGGCTTCCCACCCCTCGAAGCCCTGCCGCACCACTTCGGCTCTCGCTGGTCGCGCCTACGCTGCCGCCGGCCAAGCTGCGTCAGCGCTTCACTCAATGGCGGTACTTCAAGTGTTCCAAGCCAAGCTTCTCCGCTCCCTGGACGAGTCTGGCCCCGAACCCGGAGCCTTCAAGGACCTACGCAGCGCGACTGACATAGCCCTGCGAGCCACGAAGGCCACCGCCCAGTCTATTGGCCGCGCCATGGCTAATTTGACTGTTCTCGAGCGCCTTTGTGGTTGACTCTGACGGAGATGAAGGACGCGGATAAGGCCCCGTTTCTCGACGCGCCTATCTCCACCAGCGGGCTGTTTGGACCGGCAGTTAAAGGTTTCGCCGAACGCTTCACTGAGGCCCAGAACGCTTCACAAGCTATGCGCCTTTTCCTGCCTAAACGCTCCAGCTCATCGCAGAGCAGACAGAGGCCGCCACAACCGCAGCGGGCTAGAGCAGCCCCCACCGCCTCTCAGCCCGCGCCTCAGACTGACGCTCGACGCCGCTCGCGCTCCCACAACCGCAAGCCGCCTCCTGAGCGACGGGGTCCTCGGCCCAAGATTGTGCTGAACCCTGAGCCTCGAAAGCCTTCCTAGCCACAGGAATGAGAAGAGAGAGTGCGTGTCTCGCAAAAGCCGGACAACTCTCTCTGCAACATCTCAAACATTACCCAGTCCCCGTACAGGCGGCTGGAAATGTCTATACAGCAGTCAATGGGCCAGTCACAGAGCTCGCTCACCTGTAAACAAACGCCGTTTTTACGGCGACACACAGAAAACACAAAAAGAGTATTTTTCTGCCTGTGTCACTAAGGGTTCACATGTCCACAAGTGTGCATTCCCAGATACTGTCAAAACAGTGCCAAATTCATTCCCAGCTGCACGCCCCATGAATGTAGATCACGTGCCTACGGTCATGTACGCACCACTACACACAAGCACTGTTCACACAGTTATGAATTCATCCCCAGTAAAAGCGGGAAACATTATAAAAGTGACGCGTGTGCCTACCACTGTCTATGCACCCCCACTTATAAACACTGTCCCTACAGTGTCAAACACAACCCCAGCTCAGGCTGCGAGTCTTACAGACATAGCGCGCGCTGTTGTAATCACACACGCGCCCATTCACTCAGCTGCTCAGCGCGCGCCCGCGCCTCTGAGAGCTACGAGCTCAGGCGATTCGCTGCCCGGGTCCCTACGTCACAGCGGCCCGCCCCTAGCCTGTATTCAGCCCATATCTGTACACGTAGCGGCATGGGAAAACATTCCAGATATGCCGAAATGGGTGTTGAATATAATAAAGCACGGATACTCACTCCAGTCCGCTTGCAGACTACCACGTTTTACGACTGTGGTCGAAACAAAAGGGAGAAAGGAGTGTTCGCATGTTCTACGCACCGAGGTGCGCAAATTAATAGAAAAGGGCGCTGTGGAAACTGTTTCCCCCTCTATGAGCGGGGCAGGTCTTTACAGCCGCTATTTTCTAGTCCCGAAAAAGGATGGCGGTCTCCGCCCCATCCTAGATCTCAGACACCTGAACAAAGCACTAATGATTCGCTCGTTCAGAATGTTGACAACCAAACATATCCTCGCTCAAGTACGCCCAGGAGATTGGTTTCTCTCAGTGGATCTGAAAGATGCTTACTTTCACATTTCAATAGCGCCTCATCACAGGCCTTTTCTGAGATTCGCTTTCGAGGGACAGTCTTACCAGTACACAGTACTTCCGTTCGGCCTGTCCCTGGCTCCCCGTACATTCACGAAATGTATGGATGCAGCACTCTCCCCCCTGAGACGAAGGGGAGTGCGAATACTGAATTATCTCGACGATTGGCTGGTCCTAGCACAATCAGAGAGTCAGTTAATAACACACAGATCTTGGATTATCAGCCATCTAGAATGCCTGGGTCTAAAAATCAATTTTGCAAAAAGTATACTATCTCCCAGCCAGAAGATTTCTTTCCTGGGAACAGTTCTAGACTCGATGCAAATGACAGCTCGTCTCTCATCAGAGCGCGCGCTCACCATCCGGCGCCTTGCAACATCATTCAGGGCGGGCGCGCGCGCCCCCGTCAAGCGGTTTCAGAGGATGCTGGGTCTCATGGCCTCAGCATCGGCCGTACTCCAGCTAGGATTGTTGCATATGCGTCCTCTCCAACGCTGGCTCAAGAGCCGCGTCCCTGCTCACGCGTGGCGTTCGGGCCACCTTTTAGTCAGAGCGAACCACGGCTGTATAAAAGCCCTGACGCACTGGAAAGCCGCCGACTGGTACCAGTCAGGCGTGAGTCTGGGTGTGAACACAAGGAGAAAGATGATCACAACAGATGCCTCCAAAATTGGTTGGGGGGCCCTTTACGAGGGCAGGCCTGTCTCCGGCTTTTGGTCAAACCCGGAGAAGCGGCTACACATAAACTGTCTGGAGATGAAAGCGGTCGCTTTGGCTCTCAGAGCCCTGCTTCCACATCTAAAAAACGAACGGACAACATGACGGTTGTGTCGTACATAAATCGCCAGTGTGGACTCAGGTCGAGCTCCATGCATTCAATGACCAGGAGACTCATCTTATGGTCCCAGCACAACTTGCGCTCGCTGAGAGCAGCGCATGTGCCAGGCGCGCTGAACCAAGGGGCAGACATGCTATCCAGAGACAAGATTCTCCCAGGAGAATGGGCTCTCAACCCGCTGACGATTCAGTGGTTATGGAAAATCTTTGGCGAGGCGGAGGTCGACCTCTTCGCCTCCAAGGAGAATGCACACTGCTCTCTTTTCTTCACGAAAAGCACGGACGCGCTCGCCCAGAGCTGGCCGAGCCCCCCCTTATATGCTTTTCCCCCGATCGCGATGCTGCCACAGGTCATCAGTCGGGTCAGAGAGGAGAAAAACGCAGTGCTCCTGATAGCCCCACTCTGGAAGAACCAAACATGGTTCCCAGAATTGATGCAAAAGCAATATGCACCACGGCCGATTCCACTGAGGCCAGACCTCCTCAGTCAGGCCAGCGGGATGATATTTCATCCCCGCCCCGATCTGTGGGCCCTTCATGCATGGCCCCTCAACGGGTTCCCAGGAACCTCACGAGTGGAGCGCAAAAAACCATCGCTGAGGCGCGGGCGCCCTCCACAAGACGCTTATATGCCCAGAAATGGAAATTGTTCAGTGACTGGTGTAACGTCGAGGGCCTGAACCCTGAAACATGCGAGATTACGAACGTACTCATTTTTATACAAGGGCTTCTGGAGGCGGGCCGCTCCCCCTCCACGCTCAAAGTATATGTGGCGGCCATCACAGCGTCACATGACCCTGTGATGGAACGTCCATTGGGAAGAAACAACCTAATTATTCGTTTCCTAAGGGGCGCTAGGAGGATGAACCCTTCACGCCCCCCCTCAGTGCCGATCTGGGACCTAGCTACTGTCCTAGACGCCCTTATAGGGCCCCCGTTCGAACCACTCCGAACCGTGCACATTAAGCAGCTCTCGCTCAAAACTGCGCTCTTGCTGGCACTCGCCTTGGTCAAGAGAGTGGGCGATCTGCACGCGCTTTCGGCAAGCGCTGCCTGCTTGGAATTCGGACCATAACGACTGCAGGGTCGTCCTTAGGCCAAAACATGGGTATATTCCTAAAGTGCTCACCACTCCCTTCACAGCACAGGTTATCTCCCTAACTGCGCTATCGTCTCCAGCAGACGAACACGACGCTAACCTTCTCTGCCCCGTTAGGGCTCTCAGAGTGTATTTGGAGCGTTCTGCCCCATTCAGACAGACAGAACAACTGTTTATATGCTTTGGCGGCCGTACGAAGGGTTCCGCCGTTTCAAAGCAGAGAATCTCTCACTGGATAGTTGAGGCTATAGCTCTGGCTTATGAAGCCAAGGGACTTCAATGCCCCTGGGGAGTCAAAGCACACTCCACCAGGAGTTTGGCTTCTTCCTGGGCGTGGTCGAGCGGGATACCGATCGAGGATATTTGTGCAGCGGCAGGCTGGGCCTCACCGTCCACATTTATCAGGTTTTACAACCTACAGGTCCCGACATTGCATTCCAATGTACTATCAGCATGATGCTAGTAGAACTATGAGTTCGTATCTAGATTATGTATGTGCTTGTGTCACACTGAGCGCCTTCTGGCCGCTCTTTACTTTTTCCCCACATATAAAGCTTGCCTCTGCCGGCTAGTTGGATGATAACTTTGCTTTTTAGCTCAGGCACCTGCCTCTGGCTATCATAAGGCGAAGTTCAGCACGCACAGCGTTTTGCATGTTGTTCTCATAGCGTAAGCTATACTTACGCAATAGGAGAGACCTCTCGAAAGGGAACGACTCGGTTACTAACGTAACCTCGGTTCCCTGAGAGGAGGGAACGAGTATTGCGTAAGCTGCCGTGCTTGTGCTTGGTTAGTTCGCTTCAGTCGTTTTAACCTAAAGAACTCTCATGACGGGGCGCCCAATATATAGCTCTTGGCCACGCCCATCTTGGCGGGCTCTGACGCGCGCGGACGCGAGGCGCGCTCATTGGTCGCGCATTCAGAGTCGCCCCGTCATTGGTTCGAGCAAGTTGCCGCAGCACAGCCAATGACCGAGCTCCTTCGCTCATTGCTGTCTGCTGTGCAGCTGCAATGCGTTTTACATAAAGACTTCAATATTCTCGAGAAAAGGAGTTTTCCCATAGCGTAAGCTACTTACGCAATACTCGTTCCCTCCTCTCAGGGAACCGAGGTTACGTTAATAACCGAATCGTTAAGGGGCGACCTTTAACTCAACGGGTCGGTGTTGAGTCTGAACTAAATTTAGAACGGCACAGAAAGAATGATATCTAAATGAGCTAGGACATCACTTTCATGAAAGAACTAAGAGGGCTGTAACCGAAATCACCCCTTATGAAAGGCTCTTTCATGGCCCACATTCAAATGCGGTCACATGCTTCATGAGTTAAATAGCCTATATTAAATTGATGAGTGGCACCTTTTCCTATTTTTTTTTTTAATTATGCTTCAGACCTCGTTCTACATTCTCTTATTTTATCGTTTACATAATTTATTCAATGCAACTTTCTAGCATGTTCATTGTAAATTGTAAATGAACACTTATCTTGATATATGCACATACACATACGTATACACATGTGCATACAATAAAACTTTTTTTTTAATTTACAAAGGGATTCCGAAAAATATTTACGTTTCATGGAAATGAAGAGTTGTGCTTTCAAAACAAAAAAATGCTAATTATGAATATGCTGCTGATGTAGAGTAAAAAAAAATAGATTCCAGTACATTTAACTAAAATCAACATTTTATAAAGTCCAGATAACTTCTGTCAATGGCACATCCGAATTAGGCTTCAATGAGAATTTTTTTTTAATGTGTGACAATTTTTTTTTGTCACAACCGAACCAGTGCCCAGTTTTTCAAAAGAAATGTAATTGTATTTAGGTTATCAGATTCTGAAATCTAATTAGATCACATAATCCAATTTTTCAAAAGTAATCTGATCAGATATTGGCAATCGGATTGGATCAAATCTTAAAAAAGGGTTGTTCAAAAGAAATAAAAGCCCATCAGTGAATCACAAAATTCAATCTTGGTTTTGATCTGGATCAAATCATAAGTTTGTGTTGTTCTTTTGGGTCGTATACTTTTTAGTGAGATTGGGATAGCCTACATTTGATCCACAAAAAACAAAGAAAAACAAAAAAACAACAACAATAGGATTATCCTGATCCCAGCAGAAGGGTGGATTTCAGGAACTAATATTTCATATAACTTTAACACTGATGACATTGTTTATCATGTATATTTACACACACACACACACACACACACACACACACACACACACACACACACACACACACACACACACACACACACACACACATATATATATATATATATATATATATACACATATATATATATATATATATATATATATATATATACATATATATATATATATATATATACATGTATGTATATATATATATGTATGTATGTGTATATATATATATATATATATATATATATATATATATATATATATTCGACTGCCCATTAAGCCTTTCACAACAGGTAAGTAAAAAATAAATAAAAATAATTTTATCACCATAAAAAATCCCCCATTACTTTTGAACAACTGGGACCTGGACCCAGCTGTGCCGGTGAGCATTTCGCGCTAAAATGTCGTATTTTAGTTAGGAAAAGGCGTTGTTTCTCAGGAGGCGGGCTTTGTTGTAAAATCTCGTAATGTGATTGGACAGAGTAATATAATACGTTTACGTATATCCACATACGTCAGCATAAGAATTAAATACCCAACACGAATGCGTCGACGATGCGCAGCTCTGATTGGACAAATCACTGTCAGTCCTCTTTTACGATTGGTTTACGTTCAGAATTTGGTTAGTCCCTCCCCCCCCGAAGCTGGCAGGTTTTCCAACGCCTCTCAGCGGTCGGCGCATCACGGAGGTTTGGAAGCGGGTGGGGAAGACGCGGGCAACGACTGACCCTATTACACTAAAAATTGTACTCGGGGTTGGTTTGCCCGCAACGATTTCCAGCCTAATACCGACATACCTGCTCTCACATTTCAACCCAGTCCTGACATCCTCTCTAATGTCGGATTTCAAGCTCGGGATTGTTCGACTTGGCCGTGTGGCCGGGAAGGTGAGCTGAAACCTAGGACTGCCATGTGCGACGCAAAGGGGAGGGGAGCCAAGACCCGTGAGCTAAATGCTTCTGTTTAACAATTAAGTGGCAGATTTGTCCACTTTTTATGTTGTTGACCTTTGTCAGAGGGGGATATGTGTAATATATTTATGTAGTTGTCGTCGAAACAGGCGGGTTTTATTATAAACTGGTCAGCTCATCAGCCGAGTAGGTTTAGTCCCGTATGAACCGCCTACTTTTGATGTGTAGTGCCGCTACCGTGGCTAACAGCGCAAATAGATGGCTCGGGCGAGACTTCGCTTGCTAACTAGGGAATGTAAAAGTTGTATTTTTTCGATAATACTTGAATAATGCATTTTAAGCACAAGACCGTTGCGGTTTCCGATGTTTGGTCCACGTCAGGAATGACACTGGCATCCAATATGGCTCAGCCAGCTCAGAAAATGCCTCAACCAGGAACCGTTCGCAGCATGACAACCGGCATGTCGGCTGTGAGGAGCCTTAGCCCTGTCTTTACCAGGTTTATCTGTCAAACTTACAGTCACTGCTCAGCCACCTTGTAATTTATAGCTTAACGTTCTGCGAAATGCTGCAGGCTTCTTAAACTTAACTCTTTTGAACGGGTTCTTTGCGTCATCATCATCCCGAACAAATCCAAGCTGCCTCTGGGATGACAGGCCGCTGATGCCATGACACTAAGGGCAGCCGGTAAACAAATCTCTATGGGGTTAAACAACAGGACCATGTGAGAAGTTGCATGAAAAAGTGCGCACATAAGACGCATACTATACAGTGAATGAGTGCCCATTTATGTTGTCATATGACGGAATATATGGCGTTATTTTCATGAATGTCGAGAGCGCATTATTGTAAACGCGAGAGCACATCCATGAAATGCGCGAACACGAATCTGCTCGCACGCTAATCTCCTTTTCTCTCGGCCAAAACGTAACGCTCGCTCTCAAATATACAGTGCACTTCCATTATGTTCACACCATTATGAACTTCTTCTTCTTCGAGTTAATACATGATTAACTAACTGTATTTTTCTATGTACATTTCCGAAATGCACTTTCTGTAAAGCTGCTTTGAGACAATGTGTATTGTGAAAAGCGCTATACAAATAAATTTGAATTGAATTGACTCTCGCTCAGATATTGCGCTCAGACGGTGTCCTGACACCTGTGCACTCGCAAAAGTCTCCTTGCTCTTGCACTAGAAAGCTCCTGGATTAAACGTTGTCAAAAGTTATCAACAAAGCAGAATAGACTTCCACGACTGACCGATGAAAATGCTACGTGAAATCCAATTGGCTGAGAGTGAACTGCACCTAAAATTCTTTTGATAATCAAAGATGGATCGTTATTTACTCTACAATTAAATAATATTTAACAATATTAATCAAATGTATATTTGAAATGGATCGGAATTGGGCGCTTTGATTTGTACATACCAATAAGCTAGTCTGTCTTAACTGCATCACTACATTATACAGACATTACAAGTCATACCCCTCAATTTATATAAAAACAACATGTTAAATGGCTCTTAAGACACTACATATAAAAATTCAATGTCATATGTCAAATATCTTAACGGTTTAAAATAATTTACACTAAAATCTCAACTGGAACAATGTTAATAATGTAGTTGTTTCCTATCAACATCAAATGCAATAGTAGATGTAAAAAAAATCCACAAGATATCATTACCAATAAATGTCCAAACAGTGATGATTTTCTCTGATTTAGACATCCTCACCCGATCGTCACAAGTCGGTGCTCGCGTGCTGTCAAATATGTCAGTAATTGGCTACAATGAGCAGCGCTTCGAAAACATATTGCAAATATACGTCAATGACACTCTTCACCGAGCACTTGCACAGATACACACGGGAGCATTTGAAAGCAGGTGTCTATCAGCGGCCTGCTTGTGCTTTCAAATGCTCCCGTTTTCAAAACACTATCAAACACTTCTGTGTGCTCTCAAACGCTCCAGTGCGTTGATCATTGTAGCCAATCACAGACATATCCGATGAGTATGCAACACAATGGCCAATCAGAGGTGTTTACGATTGCGCTCAAAGCGGCACATTTTTAACATTTCATATCTTGAACACACAATTCAAAATAAATGCGTTTAGCCCAAGCAAAGGCTGGAAATTTGCTTCATTTGTTTGTCATATAGCTTCATACAACGCTTAGCTGTTACATATCACATACCCAGCACTTGATTGGTCCTGGTTAGAGTAGTCAAAAAGTACCAACTTCGGTACTAAGGCGGTACTGACATTTTAAAATGTGACGTTACATACTAGCATTTCCCTCAAGAATTTTGAGTGCTGTTGAACGGATTCTTAAACGCCTCTGATTGGCCAATGTGTTCACATGCTCCACATATATATCTGTAATTGGCCATTGTGTTGACGCGCTCAACATATATGTCTGTGATTGGCTACAATGATCAACGCTTCAAAAACATGTTGTCTTTGACGCTCTTCATCGAACGCTTACATAGGCTAGATACACACGGGAGGTGGCGTCTATCAGTGGATATATTATGGATATATCCTCTAATGCATCTCTAACTTTTATGGTACATCAGTCATTCACATTTGTGCTTGTCTAAGGTAATGCACCGTTATTGATACCGGTAATGCAGTTCTTGTATGTGCACTAGGGCTGGGCGATATGGCCTAAAAAAAAAATCCCCGATTTTTTCACAAATCCGATTTACGATTTAAATCGATTTTTTTCTCTACGTACTTAAAATCAATCTGCAGATGACAAAGAAATTGTTCAAAACAAGTTTTAACTTTATTTTGTTTTAATATTCCCTTCTGGGATTTGATCTCCATTAAAGTGCAATCAGAAACAACAAGCCAAAAAGACAAGAGGACAGGCCCTGTCTTTGAAAACAATGAAAATGTAACATAAAATAAAATGGGTGGATTGGGATTGGGGGAGATGTGTAAAAAAACTAAAAATTTGCATCACAATAAGTGTATTGTGATAGTCAAATGATTTGGTAACTAAACATAATTTTATTAAGTTTACTGGTTTGCTACTGTTTTTATTATTGCTTAACACAAATTTCACAATTTCAATTCAATTCTTGTGATTTGATTCTGATCTTGATTCAATATAAATTCCTTTGGATAAATAGGTACGTAGTAGCTACGTACTACTACCTAAGAACTATCGTACTACTATCTAAAAGTAGATACGTTAATGTGTTAATTGTTCTCCCCAAAAAAAAAAAATCACCTAATGCTGTAAACATACAGAGAGCCCTGTCAGCTGGTATTATTAAAGGTTAAAACTAACTCAAATTAAATATGTGTTTTTTATTTTATAATGCATCTAACTAACATGCGTGCTATGGGTCATTAAAAGCCATCCTGAGGTAAATATAACGTTACGTGGCATATGCTGTTCTCCAGCTGTTTTATGGACATCTTTCCGCGGTTGAAAAACACTGATCGATCGATTTTATTACATCTCGGTAAGTTTGTAGTAAAGAGTAACAGATGTTTGGTTCACGTGCCGCTTGAACTGAGATCTGTCAGCGTTCTTTCACGTCACATTTACAAGCGCCAAAACGGTGTTTATTGTTTGAATTTTGTAATAAAACTGACAGAATCTGAGAGCTGAGAATCTGTTTCATATCGATAGTAACCTGCTCTGTCTTGTCTGTCGGTGTCAGTGTCCTCTTTGCTTCGCGATTTTTCTCTGCGCGAGAAAATGGATGTGTGGCGTGAGGGCGTTTAAAAAGTGACAGAATTGCGTCTCTCACAGTGAACTCGTGAGAGTTGGGAGCCCTGCAGATTCAGCTTGTAAATGTTTTGGGCGGGTGTGCTTCTGCTGCCGCGGTCTCGCTCATTTGCCATGTTGTTTGTGTATCTCTATCATGGCAAGCGCTGAGCCCGGTCGGAACTACGGGAGCCCAGATGGGAGCGTCGGCGGTTGTTAAAGAAAAAAACGATTTTCATTCAAATAAATCGGCGTGAACTACACATTCGAGTTAATCGATTTATCGCCCAGCCCTAATGTGCACCGAAATAAATTAGAAATATACATGACGGTTTGTTGATGGACATACACTTGTTAATCCTGATGGTGAGGAATTACAGTTGCAACAACTCATAATGTACCTCAAAATGCATATCACTGAGAAACGTCCCGCTCAAGTCGTCCTTGCAATGGAGATTCGGGTTGATTAACTAGTTCCTCCAATGTTGCATCACCGGACTCGCACTCATAGGTATGGTAAAATCAACATCATCGTTACTGTTTACAGTGTGTACAATACAGTCGCTGAGGACTGTTATGGTAATGGCCGTTTAGCTTCCAACAAGCGCTGTAAGCGGTAGACCAATCACAACAGACTGGGCCATCTGGCCAATAAGAGCAGAGCAGGCTCTCGGGAAGGAGCGATTTAGAGAGACTGATTAATCTAAGTCGTTTGAGAATCATTGAAAAATGTGGTGATGTGCAATGTATATTATGTGAAAATAATATAAATGTTTTTTGACCTTTGATTTATGCAAACCTGTTGTAGGAGACCTCCAAAACAAAATTAGGAACCTTTAAAATAGCATAATAAGGGCACTGTAAGCTTGATGTCGACTAGTCGCTGATAATAGCCTATAGAGGGTGCCACAGGATAAGAAAACTTTGAACTCCACTTTTACGCTCTGTTTTCAACAGTTAAAATTACAAATAAATGCATACTCCGGGAGCGTTCCACAAGATATGTTTGATTATACCAGATTTGAATGCTCAAAATTGATTGGGTGGATGCATGTTTTAAACGGCTTATTGTACACGTAAGTTAATTGCCATTCTATACTAATGTGCTGCTGCATTGTAACGCACATGCATACAGTCAGTAGCTTGCACATCACATGCAGATCACGTGCACAGAAACATACAGTAGCCCAGACATTTATTGTCAATATTGTTCTGTGATTTATGTACAAAATAGTTTAGAAACTGAAAAGTTCTATCATATGTTTCTTAGTAACTAAATTCCATTACAATATTAGTAGAGAGACGCTTCCAGATAGGATTTATTCACATGCAGTCTCTCTCACTAATGCATTCATATGCTTGTAATCTTTACTGTGCTATTTTATTTGTATCCAAACGAGTAGAAATCTGTGAGAAATATAAAGACCCAAAGACAAAAGAACTGAAATAAGCCTTTATTTAGGAGCAATAGCCTTGTGGGCAACGCTGTGTCAAATGCCATAGCTATACACAAGGCAGCCAGCGTTTGAATCTTAGCTCAAGGTTCAGGCTTATTTGTTCATTAATGATGTCATCAGCGACTAGTCGACAATGACTCGACTTTAATCACATGAATGTTGACTTTAAAAATCTGAATTCTGGATCAAAACAAACTTTTCAAAACCCACATCCAATAATTGCAAATAAAAAGGTTGTAGACAAATCATTTGTCAAAAAATGTGGGAACCATGCTTATAGCAGTTTTAAGTAAACTTGGGTCTTCAGTGAGGAGACACAACAAGTAATATGTTTTGAATTGTTTTTAATGTACTTTCTCTGCATTGTAACAACATTTTGTTCTTTTCAGACAAAGTACACTTTGATTGATGAGCAAGACATACCATTAGTGGAAAACTATGCCTTTGAGGTGAGAGCCTTTTTTTTCTTTTCTTTAGGGTTCCAAGCACAGAAGTTGCTAGAACCATTGTGTTTGTACTAATTTTCTTATTTATCTTAATTTTTCTGCCCTAAAAATGTATGAGCATCAGAGACCATAATCGCAGAGACCCCAAACTCAGCAGAATGGACCCGATAGTGCACAGCCACTCGGGCACACACACACATTTGTCTGACACTAGGTGGCGCTACAAGGCTATTTGCTTTGGAACTTTTGAACCCTAAGGGGAAACAATCATTTTTCCCCTGAATCCTTGAGTCAAAACCTACAAATAACTACAATTTTCCACCATTTAGAGTTTTATTTAAGACCTACTTTTTCAAACTCCTAGGCCGTTGGTCTGATCTTTACCAAAATAGGCACAAATCAGCTAAGGACTGCGCTGGCAAAAAAAATCTTTTGCAATGTTTCAATAAATCTAAATTGACAGCTTGATCATTTAAAATAGCTTAATTCATTGGTCAAACACTTTTACGAGCTGACCTATATCTGCTGAACGCAACTTGCTTAACATAACTTGAAGTTGACACACATAGACAACAGGACATTCTGATAATGCACACAAAGTTTGATAAACTTGTGGGGCGCTACAACAACAAAAAATATTTATAACTCCGTATAACCATGAAGTTTAAAATTGTTATGTATTTTCTTTGGTTGATGTCTTAATCGTCTGACATGACTTAAAAAACAAAACAAAAACAAAACGTGGCCGATTTTAGCAGCTAATGACATCAAATGAGTCTTCATCAAACTTCACCACGTCAGCTCTAGACCATGCTAGCAAAAAGTTATCGAAAGAGTTTTGATCCATTAAACATTTTAGCAAATATGATATGACATATTTGATGGGTGTTTCCCGTTAGTATGCCTATATCTTGTGTGCACAAAGTCCAAACTTCTCAAAACTTTGTAGAACAAATCATTCTGAGCAACAATGCTTAATTTCATGAATTTTATGATGGTTGGGAAGCTAATAGCAAATTCTAAACTATTAGCCATTTCAGATAAAAGTTGAAGGCTGTGATATTAATGTTAGAGATCATTTAAGCATAATCTTTTTCTACCGGTTTCCATTACTTTGAATGGAGATAAATGCATAACCTAGTACTTTTGTATAACTATGGTGTACTGACAGTAGGCTATAGTTTTATGTAATTAGTGTACATAGACATCTATGAAATGCTTATAGATCGTTAAATGTTTATTTAATTTTTATAGACTCAACACTTTTCCCAAGGTGCCTTAAAATTAAGAGACAATTTTATTTTTCAAGATAATATATTAGGCCTATACAATTTCTATACAATTTCCTATACAGTTTAACACACAAATGTGTGTTAAACTGCTAGCATAAAAGTTGTCATACTGTTTTTTTATTATTATTATTTAAGATGGACTTTGCTGTAAAATCTTCATAATAACATGCGTTTCATTTGGATCGTTAATCATGGGCTATTAATGCTTGTCTCCAATGATTGTCACTTGAGGGTTTTTTTTTTTGGGTTTTTTTTTTGTTGACATTTTTGTTTGGGGTTTGAATTTTGGTTACCAGCACACTTTTTCCACATGCCTATGAATTTTTTTCTTGTTTTATGACCTATTCAAGTTTTTGAAAACATGTTATTGTCACATTCTTTGAATACTATTATTTATTATACTATTATGAAATTTAATGCCTGAATGTTTTTATTATCAGGCACGAATGGAAGTTGATGCAGATGGGAATGGGGCAAAAATCTTTGCTTATGCCTTTGACATTGGTAAGGGTAGATGGGCTGGTCGACCACTGCATGAGTTACTCTGGTGAGTGTACTGCTAGAGTCCATTGCAATTCCTAGAGCCTATTGCTTTTTCGCTGTTTACTGTTTCCTGATATGACAACACAATTTAGCCACTAGTGAAAGTTGTAATGAACGTTCAGTTTGCTAGTGAAGTCATCTTCTAATTAGGGGTGTAGCGGTACATCAATATGTATCAATACATCGATAAAATGACACAATATGATGTATCAATGCTATGTGTAAAAAAAAATCAGTTTATTTTACCTTTATCTTGACACTCTGCACAGTGCACACAACGGCTGTCAAAATATTCTATACATTTGTCAAAGCAGGTACTCTGGCATATTCTCTGGCACCAGTGCCTTTCTCTTCATTTTGTTGAATATACAGGGGGGAAAAATAAAGAAATAAAGAATCATTCAATTGGGATACTAGAAAAAAAAACATTAAAAGGAATACTAGATTTGCAAATCACAGAAGTCATTGCTTATCGCATTGCACAAGCCTATAATGAACTCATCAAATGATGGATCTCATGTAACAAAAAATACTTAATTGAACTCAAAATCCTGTTACACAATCCACAACAAAATCATCACTAAATAAATCACTGAAAAGTCGCTTAATTAAGACTTGATTTTCCCCCCAGTGTTTTATTTAGTGTTAATTTTGTTGTGGATTGTGTTACAGGAATTTGAGTTCAATTCTTCTTTTTTTTATGTTTTGGCAACATGTGTGAGTTAATGAAAATGTGACTACGGACTAGTTGTGTAAAATAGGACATAATATTGTAATAGTGATCTATCGATTACAGGCCCCTGAATATAATAAAATTTAGGGATGCGCCGATGCCATTTTTTCATAACCGATCCGATTCAGATACCCAAAATCATGAATATCGTCCAATTCCAAAAATTGTTTGTTTTGTTTTCCTTGATTATTGTAGAATATCTATACCTCTGTGTGTGTGGAACTGATGATCAATCTTTTATTAAACATGGTACACTAAATACCACTTCATTAGAGAAAAACAACAACTGAATAACAATATATTATATAATCTTAAACAAAAAATATAATATAAATTAGGCGAGTGGATAATTCAGCAGCTAAAGTAATTCTAGAAACAATGATTTAGGAAAAAACAATTTAATGGGGAAAAAATAAGTGTAGCGCTAAATCTGGTAAAATGTTAATTACAAATCACTATACACAATAACAATTTGATTAAAATAAATACTTAAACTAAAGGACGTTTTATTTCAAATGTATTGTGCAGCTTTTTAAGGGGCAATATGATATGACAGAACAAGATCCGCAAAGCTATCATAATATCTATCAGACTATCAGAATGATGTGCTTTAAAGCAACATGGAGTAACAGCGTGCAGCACTCCTCATTAAAAAATTCAGAGCACAAAGAAAAGAGATATTGTGTGCACAACTAATAGTGTACAGGTCAAATTAGCATATTGTGATAGTTCATTATATTCCATAATGTAATGATAAAAATTAAACTTTCATATATTTTAGATTCATTGCACACCAACTGAAATATTTCAGTTCTTTTATTGTTTTAATACTGATGATTTTGGCATACAGCTCATGAAAACCCAAAATTTACTATCTAAAAAAATTAGCATATTTCATCCGACCAATAAAATAAGTGTTTTTAATACAAAAAAAGTCAACCTTCAAATAATTATGTTAAGTTATGCACTCAATACTTGGTCGTGAATCCTTTTGCAGAAATGACTGCTTCAATGCGGCGTGGCATGGAGGCAATCAGCCTGTGGCACTGCTGAGGTGTTTTAGAGGCCCAGGATGCTTCGATAGCGGCCTTAAGCTCATCCAGAGTGTTGGGTCTTGCGTCTCTCAACTTTCTCTCAACAATATCCCACAGATTCTCTATGGGGTTCAGGTCAGGAGAGTTGGCAGGCCAATTGAGCACAGTAATACCATGGTCAGTAAACCATTTACCAGTGGTTTTGGCACTGTGAATAATAATATATATATAAATAAAGAAAATAATATAAATATATATGATTAATCTCATATAGATTAGAGGTCGACCGATAGTGGATTTTACCGATAACTAGGTTTGACCATACTTGCCGATAACCTATTAATCAACCGATTTTTTTTTTAAAGCACTCCAAGTAAAACAGTGCTAAATACGCATTAAAATGAGAAGGTCTTCAGAACGAATTGTACAGAAAATAATTTAAACATTAAAATATTACAGGTCAAATGTGTGTTTCTTTAGCTATAACCTAGAAACAAATTTCATAGGGAACACTTTGGTAACAGTCCTATTAGTTAACAAGGATGTATTAGCTAGCCTTCATGAACTATATGCATTATGTAATATACATTTTTACAGCATGTATTGATATTTGAGCAATAAAATTGTGCCTTGATCATTCATGTTAGTTCATAGTACATTAACTAAGGTTAACAGAAAAAAAATTATAACTCTATTTAAAATATATTAGTAAATGTTGAAATTAACAAAACTAAATATGAACGATACTTCTACAACATTTATTAACCTTAGTTAATGCCAAAAATGGAATCGTATTGTAAAGGGTTACCATTTCATATAAATCCAAAGAGTCATGCTTAAAGATGGCCATCTTTAAATATCTGCAAAGGCCAGAGCATTAAAATTACATAAATGTAGGGCTATATTACATGTATTGTCTCACTTTATTTGCTTTTATTTTAGAACACTTGATTATCTAATCAAAATAACTGTGTATTGTAGTGATTAAAAAAAGAACTGAAATCGAATGCATTTCTGATACGTTTCTGTCGGCTACATGAACATATCAATGTTGAGAAAGCAATCACGTCACTAGCTTTATATATGCAACTTCGCCGCCTAATGAATGCATACAAGGGATCAGCTGGATATAAACTAATGCAAATAGATGGTAACAATTGCGACAGGCTACTGTATTGTATATGTTTGATTTATATTGAAGTTTTTGGGACATGGCTTTAGTGGTGAGCCTTTTGTTTTTGTAATCAGGCTCTCAAAGTAAATCAATTTAATTATCCGTCAATAATCCGTCAATAATTCTGGTTTCAGAGTGTTGAGGTCTCCTTACCAAAAGGTTACTTGTTAGAACTAAAAAAACATTAATACGAGTCATCAACACATGAAGTGTGGTTGGCGTGACTTAAGTTGAAGGATGGCACTTTTAGCCTCAGATAAAAATTCGTAAATTATTTTAGAGCTCCTTGGATTCCAGTTATTTTCTTCAGTTTGAACATATTATGTTATACATTTACAGGGTTTTTCCTGGCTCAAAATGAGGCGGAGGTGGTAAAATCCTCGATCAAGATAATTAAATTTGTATTTTTCGTAGACCATCATATAGCCTACTGTGTTTCCAACAGTATTGTTTTTGGGTGGAGTCCAGTACCTCTAGGGGGGTTTGGGGGCATGCTTCCCTGGAAGAAAAGTTTGTACATTTTTAAAGATAAATTCATTAATCTGGTGCACTTTGAGTCCGGTTTCTAACCTGACTTAAATAATGAAAAAATTAAGAAAACTTGACAACTTCACAGCTAACTAAGAAAAGTGCCTTTTTTTTATATAATGACCATTAGAAGGTGCTCTAGGCATGGTTTCCTTGATTTTTTTTCCCTGAAGAGAAATACTTTCGAAAAACGAAAGTAAGAGTGACGCTCGTTCGTTGCGTTTTACTGTGAAATGAGAGTTCGGAGTCTTTTAATGATACCTCAGCGACCCACTTCGCAATTCTTTTTTTTTTATAACTTGGCCCGTCTGAGCCGCAGATTATCTGCAGTACCCGCGGAATGCCAGAAGACTTTTGGGTTATTGCCTAAGTCAGGCTGGCTCTATGGATGTATTTAAATTAACTTAGTGGTTTAATTTCACAAAAATGCTGTAGCTTAGGGAAAACATTATCGGTACCTGGCTGTGACAAGTGAAGGCACTTCGATGCTGCGGAGCAGGTGCTTCTCGACTTGCGTCGCGTGCGCCTGTGGTGGTTGTGATAACTGACAGGAGATTCTGAAGAGGGGGAGGGGCAGGGGCTTGTGCACTTTCGCAGAAATTTACCCTGAGCCCTGGGCCCGGCTCCGTTTGAGACCAGCAAGTTTTAGTGCTTTTTCTGATGCAGTCGAAATGCACGGAACGGTTTAAGAATGGACACAGGCCGTGAACCCGCAACGGAACAGTGTCGGTGGAAAAGGGGTATCTAATCATGTGATTCCCTGTCTTGAGTTTTGGCGACAGACGGAGGTGGCACGAAATTTGACGGAAGAGGCCGCCTCATAATTCTCTATGCAGGAAAAACCCTGCATTTATATACTGGATATGTAAAAATAAGTTTAATTTGTCAAGGTTTTTTTTTGTTAAATTAATCATGTTGCCTATAGCTTGTGACCATTAAATCAAATCACATTTAAATTTATGACAAATTACTGCTTTGTTTATTCAGAAATAGCAGTAACTTAATGTTATTAGTGTAGATTGCTTTTCATTTTATTAGTGTAACAACACCCCCCTACATAAGACCGTATTTGTGCATTTGTATATTCTAAATGTCTTTAGGCTGTTTTTCATAACAAATACCATAGAAACAGTATACAGTGTGTGCATAATTATTGTGCAAGTTGATATTCTGAATTGTGATGATTAAAACTGTCTTTAGGCTGTTTTTTATAACAAATACCATAGAAACAGTATACAGTGTGTGCATAATTATTGTGTAAGTTGATATTCTGAATTGTGATGATTAAAACTGACAACTAATGAAAATCCCAAATACAGTATCTCCGAAAATTAGAATATTACTTAAGACCAATACAAAAAAAGGATTTTTAGAAATGTTGGCCAACTGAAAAGTATGAACATGAAAAGTATGAGCATGTACAGCACTCAATACTTAGTTGGAGCTCCTTTTGCCTGAATTACTGCAGCAATGCGGCGTGGCATGAGCCGATGAGTCTGTGGCACTGCTCAGGTGTTATGAGAGCCTAGGTTGCTCTGATAGTGGCCTTCAGCTCTTCTGCATTGTTGGGTCTGGCGTATCGCATCTTCCTCTTCACAATACCCCATAGATTTTCTATAGGGTTAAGGTCAGGCGAGTTTGCTGGCCATTTAAGAACAGGGATACCATGGTCCTTAAACCAGGTACTGGTAGCTTTGGCACTGTGTGCAGGTGCCAAGTCCTGTTGGAAAATGAAATCTGTATCTCCATAAAGTTGGTCAGCAGCAGGAAGCATGAAGTGCTCTAAAACTTCCTGGTAGATGGCTGCGTTGACCTTGGACCTCAGAAAACACAGTGGACCAACACCAGCAGATGACATGGCACCCCAAACCATCACTGACTGTGGAAACTTTACACTGGACTTCAAGCTACATGGATTCTGTGCCTCTCCTCTCTTCCTCCAGACTCTGGGACCTTGATTTCCAAAGGAAATGCAAAATTTACTTTCATCAGAGAACATAACTTTGGACCACTCAGCAGCAGTCCAGTCCTTTTTGTCTTCAGACGCTTCTGACACTGTGTCTTGTTCAATAGTGGCTTGAGACAAGGAATGCGACAGCTGAATCCATTTCTTGTATACGTCTTTGCGATGTGGTTCTTGGAGTACTGACTCCAGCTGCAGTCCACTCTTTGTGAATCTCCCACACATTTTTGAATGGGTTTTGTTTCGCAATCCTCTCCAGGGTGCGGTTATCCCTATTGCTTGTACACTTTTTTCTACCACATCTTTTCCTTCCCTTCACCTCTCTATTAATGTGCTTGGACACAGAGCTCTGTGAACAGCCAGCCTCTTTAGCAATGAGCTTTTGTCAGTTTTGTCAGTGCCACAGACTGACCGACTCCATGCCACGCCACATTGCTGCAGTAATTCAGGCAAAATGAGCCCCAACTAAGTATTGAGTGCTGTACATGCTCATACTTTTCATGTTCATACTTTTCAGTTGGCCAACATTTCAAAAAATCCTTTTTTAGTATTGGTCTTAAGTACTATTCTAATTTTCAGAGATACTGAATTTGGGATTTTCATTATTTTAATCATCACAATTAAATGAAATAAACATTTGAAATATATCAGTCTGTGTGTAATGAATGAATATAATATCCAAATGTACCTTTTTGAATGGAATTACTGAAATATATCAACTTTTTGATGATATTCTAATTATATGACCAGCACCTGTATTCAGGTGTGCATAATTAAGCAGGTTTTCTTTTACAGGTAAAATGGGCTAAAAAAAGAGGTTTAACTCGTACTGAAAAGTCTAATTATTAAATGCTCATGAGGATGAGCTAATGCAATAAATAAGACATGTTAACTGCAAAAAAAAGGAATTAATGTGGAGATTTAGATGTGAAATCATCAGGAACCCTTTAGTCTCCACTTTGTAAGGCCGTCTAACTCGATCTAATGGCGGTAATCGAATTAGCGGTGAAGGTCTTTGCGTGTTACTGTCTTTTCTCGCGGCAAAGTATTTTTGGTTAAATGCAATACATTTTCTCGTGTATTTTCTCGTTATTTCATCTGACTCCATAAATGAAAAGGCTTTAATGATATCTGTGCATCATTAAATGTGAGCGAATGTTTTACTATTCTTTTAAACTCTTGAATGAAAATGTCAAAGTCAATTAGAATAATCAAATGGCACAATTTAATATGTCAGGTAAATGTATCATTATAATTTCATAATCAATTCAAGGATAATCAATGCAAAACATCAAATGCTCTAGAACAAAGAGGAAAAAGTTTACCCGACAAGAAATGCGTGAGGCTGAGTCTCTCGCAACTCTCAGCTAGAGGTCTGCGCGGGACACAATTTTCAGACCCGCTCCCGCCCGCTCCCGCAGTGTTCAGTCCCGCTCCCGCCCGCTCCCGCAAAGATTTGTCATTTTTAGTACCGCTCCCGCCCGCATCTGTGATATAATGTCCCGCTCCCGCCCGCACTTTCTGTCTGACGAAAGGTCTTGGGGAAAAAAATGCGTGCACACAAAATTCCTTACCAATACTTGGTAACATATTTATTGGTCCCATATTACGAACAGCATAATATTCACAACAGTACTTTATCTGAAGCACTAGAGGCGCTCTGTTCCTCGTCCATGCTGTCTATTTTGAACTTGAACTAGCTTTCGAATTCGAACTCGGAGCAGCGGGAAAGGAATTGTCTCTAAACAAGTGTGCGTGAGATTAGGCCCCGCCCTACCCGACAACATTCACAAGTTTAGGCTGCTTAAAACGTTTTTATTGCTGCCAATCAGAATCTCCCTCACAACTACAAATTATGTACGCTACTTTAATCATTTATATATTTTACTTTATACTCATATTTAATTTGCGGGAGTGCAGCGTATCATCCCTCCCGCCCGCACCCGCAAGTGCACCTCATCATCCCGCCCGCTCCCGCAATGACCTTTAAAAATTTGTCCCGCGCCGCACTGTTTTGCGTCGGGACCCGCGGGTCCCGCGGGACTCCCGCGGGAGTGCAGACCTCTACTCTCAGCCTCACGGGCCGATCTCAAATATAGAAAAGGCCCCGAGCTCTCCCTACGTTTCATTATATACCCAGACCTCATTTCAAATCTAAACATCATCCACCGTGGTAAGTCACCATTTGCTAGCAGTGTAAAATTAGCATTCAGTCAAATGGTCAGAAGGTATTAACTCAAAGACACACCCTCCATTGTGGAAGATGTTTCTAAACTTCCTAAGAACTTTATTACCTTTTGGTTTATTTCTTTGGGAATGAGACATTTGAACCAGTCGCACCGAGACATTTCAAATAATACCAAACATGTATAAACCTTGATGATAATCATTCACATTAAACCATTTAGATTATTGTGTGAGTTTGGGAGATCCCTGCCAGGATGAAGAATGGGGGAGAGAAATGTAGATTAGGATGAGGGAGGTGAGACCTTCGTCTCAATAGTGCATGAGGGGGAGTTCAAATGTTAATTTCCTTTGTTTTCTCAGAGAGTGGCCCGCTCTTAAAGTCCTTCCAGTTTTTCCAGTCTTACAAGTGCTATCATTTTCCAGAACTGTAGCATACCTGGAGTCTCCAGAAGTGCAAGATTTCAGGATCTCTGAGACTTTTCTAAGGTAAAGAATCCTGAAATATGAACCACACTTAAGAATCACAAGCTGAAGTGTTGTGAAAAACATGAAGACTGTTTATAGACGACCTATCTGTCTGAAGACATTATAGACATATAGGTTGAGAGTGACTCTTGAGGGACCACAGAGCCGGTCCGCGCCTTTGTCACGCAATAATGATACATTATAAATGAATACAGTGATGTTATGTATTAATACAAAATAAATACTTTATAAAAAATAGATGCCTACTTAAATAAAAAAGTTGTAACTTTAACTACTCTTTTACTAACTCTTTGAAACTTCTTAAAACAAACTGTCTCAAAACATATAAAATAAATTATTTGCTAAAATAATGACAAAACTGAGAAATCAGAAACCTAATAAGAGCAAGGGTTCAATAATGACAATTATTGTTGAAAACTGTAAAAATATTATTATTTCTCAACTGTCTCAATACAGTGTAACTGTCCTCAATCTTTTTTTATTATTATTATTGTAACAGACTTTGTTGGATTGTACATGACAGAAACCAACAAAGTCTGTTACTATAATACCGGTAATGATGTACTGGCGCTCATTGTATGTGTGTATGCAATCTATTTTTCCCCTCGGGGCTTGCCGTAGATAGGAATGGGTCGTGCGCACTTTGTACTGGAGTGTCGCGGGTTTTTGGAGTTAGTGATCTGATGTGTGGTATAATAAAGTGGAGAAGAGTTCAAACTGCTATGTTTATTATTTATTCAAACTGCTACCTTTACACCTAGAAGGTTAAGTTCCCCTGCGGCTATTTTCTCCAACTTAAACCGATACCGTGACTATGCGCAGTTGCGCACAAATTGTCTATGCACTCGCGAGGTGTCTAGATTATGCGCATGACTTAAACGCTGGCAGACACAGCAGCATTTGTTGGCAGTAGGGCTGCAACAAACGATTATTTTGATAATCTATTAATCTAACGATTATTAGAACGATTAATCGACTAATCGTCGATTATTTCGCAGACTAATCAGTAAGTTTGGAACGATTATTCAGCTTTTTCAATTACTTAAAACATTGAGTTATACATATTCTTATTATAATATAAAAAATTTAAATCAGTTCAGCTTTTGAAATAGTTGTTTTAATGAACTTTGAGCCAACTCAACAGGTCATTCTCTTTAAGTTTTCAGATTTCGGTCCAACTCAAATCACACACAAATGCTCTCCAAGCATTGTTGAATAGGCCCACTGCTTTTCTTAGAACTGAAACAGAAAAAGGGACATTTACTTCAGGACACAAATAATGGTAAAATATTAATCTGCAAACCATTATTATAAGTATAAAATTACAACCTTTTTTTTTACATGACAATTGAGCTGACAGAGACGTTCTCATTCACCTTTTAATTTACAGTATGAAAAAGTAACTGCCATGATATTCTTCCTGACATCTCCTTTTGCAAGTCATGATTATGGAACAAAATACAGGCAACTGATAAGACTATAATACCTAATAGTGTTACAATAATAAAAACAGCCCTGACTCCTAAGCTCGATCAAGTTTTATTTTATGCAAAATAAATCATTACATTACTGTAATTATATTATTATTGATAATATTATTAGTAGTATTGCATTCTCTAATAAAGAGATTTACCGCTAGTTAGTTAGCTCTAGCTGGAGAACACTCAATTCTCACCGGCTCCTCTTGTGCCGGGATGTTTCCTCTGTAAGTGCTCCAACGTGCATGTTGTGCTCCCGTGAAAAGCAAGTTCCGCCTTGGATGTATTGCACACGACAGCATTCTTGTTTTGAAGTTTTGTGAAACTTTCCCAAGCAAACCTTGCTAGTTCGGATTCGTTTGCACTCCATCATAATTCGCGCTGTTTTTTCTTTTACCAATAGCTTTTGTAAGGGCTGCATTACACTCTAGCGCTACAGCGTCGTAGCGGCCAAATCGCGACATTGCACGCCCTTACATTAGGTCACGTGGGATCAAACGACTACTCGACAACAAAGATATTTGTCGACAATTTTTTATTGTCGACAATGTCGATTAATCGTTTCAGCCCTAGTTGGCAGATATATTGATCATGAAATCAGAATTTTCTTATCTTGAATTATTCATTCATTCATTCATTAATATTCATTCATTTGTCACTTGTTTAAGTCATCAAAAAAAAAAAAGTAAACTTGATTTCAGCCGTTTAGTTTGCTTATGCCTCGGGCCGGCCACAATGAGCAAGACAGACCTTTCAGGGTAGGAGATGGACTTAAAGTCAACTCCCAAAACTTACTAAGAGATTCTGGAAGATAATTTCTTCAAACAGAGGTACGAGAGGATGTTGTGCTGGTCCTTCAAGAATCACTCCAGTCCCAACCTATCTATCTGTCTATAAAAAAACAGTCTTCACGCATTTCACAACACTTCAACTTGTGATTCTTAAGTGTGGGTCATATTTCAGGATTTGTTACCTTAAAGCCTCTGAGATCCTGACAATATGTACTTCTGGAGACTCCAGGTAGGTTGCTGTTCTGGAAAATGGTGGCACTGTAGACTAAAGGGTTCCTGATGGTTTCATAACTAATTCTTCACCTTAATTCCAAAATGTTTTTTGCAGTTAATGTGTCTTTTCTTCTTGGCCTGGTTTTGTATGACCCTGCTCAACCAATGAGTGTTTTGCTGACCATTGGTCACACCTAATTTTGGAATTTCTAGCATTGCATTAGTAATGCATCCTCCTCATGAGCATTTAATCATTTTTTACTTTTCAGTGCAAGTTAAATCTGTTTTGGCCCATTTGAACTGTAAAAGGAAACCTGCTCAATTTTTCACTTCCAGCCTTCCTTAACAATTATTTATCACAAAAAATGATTAAATACAAAATGGATAGTAGTTAAGATTGATCTGGTTTGAAATTGGTAAAATGTGCTTGGAAAAAAATATGATCAGAATATCAACTTACATAATTATGTACGCACTGTAGTTACTTTTTACCATGGTAGTGAGTTGCAATGCATGGTTTTACCTGTGATTAACATGATCTAAATACTATGGAAGACCCTACACAATTTTACCCTTTTAAAAATTAGGTTTTTACTGATGTTACTGTTTTTGTTAATAAACACACATTTATATCTGCATCTCAGTTACAGCTACTGTCAACTCAAGCTACGGTCAAATGTGCATTTCTAAGAGAAAAAAAACACATAATATTAATTTGTGAAATGTTCACCTGTTTGGCAAGTGTTTGTCATGTTCTGACGATAAAGACTACCGGAAGACTACCGGATGATGATGATGATGATGATGATAAAACCACACTTAACTGTTTGGTTTCTACAACTTTCAATCAGGAGCACAAATCTCCCTTTAAGATTGAAAAAGATAAAGATTGGACGTTTATTGTGATAATTATCAATATTTACCGATATGTAAAATTTTATCCTAATAATTTTTCGTCCTTATTGCCCAGCCCTACTTTCAGGCAACTCATCAACTAGTTGATTTTGAAAATATGTAGTTTTGCAAGTGTAATGTAAACCACGAAGAGGCTGTAAATAAGTAGACATCATCTTGTTTTAAGTAGTCATGTTTTGGTGTACTTTTTCACAGGGAAAAGCACAGAGGTGGAATCGCTCCAAGTTTCCAAGTAGTTCACATAAACTCAGTCACAGTTGACAACCGTCTAGACAACTTGCGCCTCGTTCCGGTGGGATGGAGTCCCAAACCAGAAGAACTGTCTAGCAAACAACGGTAATTTAGATCCCACATATGAAAGCAACAAATAAATATCTGCTGTTATCTACTCTGCTCAAATTGTATATAAAATATGTATAAAATATCCTCTCTAGAGAGCAGTCGCTGTACTGGCTGGCCATCCAGCAGGTTCCCGCAGACCCAGTGGAAGAGCAGTATTTGGAGTTGAGTCGTACACGCTACTACAATGCCAACGGAGAGCTGGTGGAAGAGGAGGAGTGCTCCTGTACCTACTACGAGTGTCACTACCCACCTTGTTCGCTCATTGAGAGGAGGGTCAGTATGATGTAGACACGAAAGTCATTTTATGGGCATTTATTGGGTGTAATTTAGATTAACTAAAAAAAAAAAATACTGGTCGGAAGTAAAGATGTGCATATCTACATAGTGGGTTGTCTGAAAAACAAGAACATCAGTCTTACAACACAGGTGCATTTCATTATGTTCGCATAGGATGTATTTAAAAACAGCTGGATGGAGTGCAAAATAATGAAACGGAAAACAGCAGTATGTCTTGAGATTAAATTTTAAAATGTTTCAAGCGCAAAAAAGCATAGTGAGCGAGACAGCAGGGTAAATATGCTTACATGGATATATTTTTTGGAGATGTCATGGATATATCATTTATTGCCCAAAATAATAATATCTCACAAAAATGGATATTTTGAGACGTTCTCATAGCACTGATAATAGTAATTGCTCTTATTAGATGATTTGATACATTTTTAAAAGGTGGGGAATTTTTTTTACACAAAGCTGTGTTCTGATTACTCAAGACTTGTGTGGCATGATTGTGATGCTCAATAGCACTCGCTTCATTCCCACGGCTCTCGACCACGCCCTGCTTCCCACAATACCATTTTAGTGCACTAAAACCCTCTGAGAGGTCAAGTCATGTCTCGTAATTCAATTTGTTTAAACCACTGCTGTGCAAAATATTAAAGGTGCTTTCGCACTAGCACTGGGGTTTGATTGACATCAAAGTTTGGTTCGTTTGGATTAGGGCTGAACGATTATGGAAAATAATCTAATTGCGAATTTTTATTTTTTTTATTTTTTTTTAACCAATATTGCGATTGCGATTTAATATGCGATTACTTTTTAAGTTCTTTACCTTCTGTATTAGTCGACAAAGACAAGCAATAAATCATTGTACAGTAGGGATGGGAATCTTTAGGCAGCTCATGATCCGATCTACTTTTTTTCTTATTAATTAATCTTAATAACACTTAAAATATGTATTTAATTACATGTGTAAATATACATACTTTAAAAAAAAAATATATATATATATATATAACACATTTAATTAAACCAATTACATGTTAAGAATTTTAAATAGGCTATAAACTAATATAGCTTCAAAATATAAGAGCTAGTAAATAAAGAGGAACAAAAAAAAACATTACAAGAAATAAACACAGAGTGCTTTCAGTATTTAAAAGAAGGCTGTCTGAACGTTTTCCATTCAAGAGCTGGAGTGATTTCCCCCCCCTCAGTTTAGATACAATAAGCTGCATTCACACTAATGCACATATCTCTTTTGAAATTGTAAATGTGGTTTGTCTTGTTGGGTTAAGATATAACTGACCGTGTTTACATTAATTTCGCGCCTTAAAAGCATTTTGAGATGAGTCGCTCACAGCCGCATGCAAAAGCACTCTTCACAAAGCACGCGTATTTTAAAATGAAAGCAGATTTCTCAGTGATTTTTATATTTTTAATAAATAAGCCAACTGCATTCCAAAAGACACAAATAATGCCTTTGTGGAGCATTTGTAAGGAAAATTCCGGCGGCCAAGACCGCACACTGCAAGAGTAACATCAAAGCGGCGAAACCTGTGCAATGAAGCCCGCGACTGGCCTTGTAATTCGCTTAAACCCCGAACTTTATGAAAGATTATTTTTCGGAAGGTTTGAGCAGTGTTGTGTGTGTGTGTGTGTGTGTGTGTGTGTGAGAGAGAGAGAGAAATTAGAAGCAAGCAGAATACGGTAGTTTCTAAACCATGCGCAGCGTCATCACGCATCTGTGTTTAAAAACTAAGCTCAGACTAAAACTAAGCTTATTTATTCTCTCTCCAACAATTCTGGATCGATTCAGAGAATTTCAGAATCGATCCAGAATTGTTCGAGAGAGAATAAATAACACAATATCACATACATTAAAAATAAACGGTTCTTTCCTGTATGCCAGACCAATATGCGTAACGTGCCAAGTTGATGTTTGATCTGCAGACTGCTTTTCTCTCGCGTGTCACGTGACCAGTGTAATCGCAGCTTTTGCGGTTATAAAATCGTGTTTCATCATATCGCGATATTATCGCAAATGCAATTAATCGTTCAGCCCTAGTTTGGATCATGTGAAAGCTATTTTTATGAACTCTGGTTTGTCCTGGTGAACTGTACCCGGGATCCATCTAAAAAGGGTGGCCTGGGGTATGGTTCATGTGAACTCCGCTACAGTTTGTTGCTGATATGAACACAATTGTACTAAATCATGGAAGTGAACCGCTATTTTGAATGATTTTCTAAGTTTGTGTGTTCTCACTCACTTGGCTGACAAGGGTCACTGATGCATTGCAAGCAGAGAGAATGTACTGTATATCTCATTTCTGCTCTGCTTAACCAGATATGGACTCCCACTTAAGCACATTTATAGTACATTCACAGCAGATAGACGCAAGTGCCGTTATTGAAAACAAACCAAAGGCTCAACCAAAAATATAAAAGTGTGGCGAGCAAGCTATGAATTTGCCGCCTTCTGCGTCATCATTACCAAGCAACAGGGGTCAATAAAAACGCACACAAGTTAATGCACTGGTTTTGAATCAAACAATACAGTGATAACGCAATCCAGCAGGGGGAGCAATCGAACTAAAGGCTAAAACAAATGCAACACTTTTTTTTAGATATACAATTTTTTTTAGATATACTAGTCTACTTAATTTGACTAGTCAGTTGTTGAAATTCAACCATGAACAACAATCCCATCGTAGTGACAGAAATTACACACTTAAAAAGCTAAATGGACCCATATGATTTACAAATAATTGTCATTTCAACTTGTTAACTTTTTTGTTTATTTGATTGACTCATTTATTTTAGTTGTGACAATATCTTGTCTTTATCTGTGTACCTTTCCAGCTGAGGGAGTTCAACATCTGCGGCAGATGCCAGGTGGCACGTTACTGCGGCTCACAGTGTCAACAGAGGGATTGGCCGGCCCATAAGAAGCAGTGCCGTGAGCGTAAACGGGTTCTGGCGCTGGAGTCTGAGCCAGAACGATGATCCCCTCAACCCCTGTTTGAAAAACAAGGGAAACGGGGTGTGAGGCGAGACTGGAGTTGAAATGCAAAAATTCACTGGTAGGCTTGGGGACAGTTTTGTTGAGTTGGATGGGCCTATTGGGGGAAAAACATACTTCCCAGAACTTTCAAATCTCCACAACTTGCCTATGGGGATTATGGGAAATGGAGTTTTTTTGTTGTTGAGAGGGATGTCTTAAAAGCTCCACCTGCTGCTATGGATGCGTTTGATGAAGAAAAACACAATGCCGTCATAACTCTTTCTCTATGGACTGCATTTGAGTATTGACAGTCATGCGCTCGCTTGTTCCATCCACCCTTCTGTCATGAAGTATTAGCCACCGAGGGACAAAACTGCTGTACACCTGATGATGGGATGGAATACGGACCTCCTCACTGTACTACCCTTCCTCCTCCTCTTCTCCCGGTTGGACTTCTTGTGCACATAACCAAGCACAGTCACTCACCTGCCATAACTTCTACAAGTATACAGTTGTTAGCTGTGCAAAATCACACCACCAGTATTGTGTGTGCAATGCCATTTTTGACTGAAGGACATGGGTGAAGTGATTGAATGTGTTTTTGTTTTATTTTGTTTTTTTGTTTTTTGCTTTGCTTTGTGGGAATTTTGGGGGGGCGGTGTCGAGGAATAGGCCTTCTTTGGGAGGCAGTGTCACTTTTCCTGTCTACCTGTTTTTGAAATGCATTACAATCCTATTTACTCTTCCCACTCATGTCATGTTTAGTTTTACTTACCATAACAAGCACTCAGTTTAGAGGGATGTCCTGGGAAAAACTTGAAAACCCACATGGAAAGTTGACTCTGATTCATGTTGTCAATGTGTACTAAGTTGGATGTCTAACATTTTTCATTTGGGTCCCAGTCATTCAATGATTAGTCATCTTGTTTGTCTTAAAATCTTTGTCAAAATGAGTTTAACTTATGAGTTTTTTTTTTTTTTTTACTTTTTAGAAATTTCTCATCTTGATACAAAAATATGTGCACACAAGTTCCAAGCGTGTCTTCCTCTTACGTCAAGGGCAACTCAACCAAACTGACGCACACACACAAATAAGCATGTATAATAGATGCATACATGTGACGTTTGTCTGTGTTCGTATTCCGAATAATTTATCTGGTTGGGGTTGAACACTGTGCACTGAATATCCTCACTTTGATTCTTGTTTTTTTCTGAGAAATCAGAGTCTGGGGAAGGTTGGTGTCTGTTCTTTTTATTTTTTCTAAGCTATTACCATACAAACATTAAAATGCATAAATATGTGAATGGACAAAGTTTGTGATAACTGACCATCTCTTGTCACTGTAAAATATAAGAATAAAATTAATGAAATAAGATGTGTAAAGGTTAATTTGGTTGAAAAGAGTGTGTTTTGCCCATATGTTCTCTTATGAGGGACATAGGTCTTTCAATTTCTTTGTTAAACTAAGAATTTGGGCTATATTGTTATTAGGTTCTTCGTATTCTGCACAATTTGAATAAATTTGATATGAGTCAAAATCAAGCTTTAAAAGCACCTACATGATGGTGAGAGTGAAATTGAGGACAGGAAAAATATATAGACTTCATTGGTAACACTTTACAATAATGTTCATTAGTTAACAGTTAATGTATGAACTAACAATGAGCAATACATTTGTTACAGTATCTATTGATCTTTGTTAATTTTAGTTAGAAAAATCCAGCTGTTCATGTTAGTTCAGAGCATTAACTACTGTTAACAAATACAACCTTTGATTTTAATAATGTAGTAGTAAATGTTGAAATTTATATTAACTAAGATTTATAAATGCTGTAAGAAGTATTGTTCATTCTTAGTTCATGTTAACTTAGGTTATTAACTAAGGAACCTTATTGTAAAGTGTAACCACTTCAATTGATCTATTTTTTTGTCATTTTAAATTTAAAGGTGCAGTATGTAATATTGACAGCTAGCGGTTGAATTAGGTACTGCAGTCCAAATACAAAATATTGGAGAGAGTTGATCCCACCCCCTCTCCTCAGACTCGGCACTCGCACGGGTTACTAGATTAAGAACACGCAACAGGAGGACCGATCGAAATTGATAATGGGAGGCGAGGAGACTTAAGTTGACGAGTTGATTTATCTGTGTTTTAATATGCTTCTGTTCAGGGAGATTTTTAGATGGATGCTTTTTAGGTCGGATACAATCTGCGATCACTGACCCCTTTGTTTATTGGCTTTCATCATGGCTGGAATATATGGAATTCCAACTGGCAACCTGGGGTCAAAATTATATTTGGTAAACTGGCAGTGGGCGGAATCACAAAGAACAAAACAAAAACGAACATTCCAACACAGAAAGCAAATTTCAAAGTAAAATTACTTGGTGTAGTATTGTTTTTCAGAGAAATGAGTATGTAAAATTAGCATGTTTCCCAAATATCTGCTAAACTATGGTATTTTTTGAGTACAGTGAAAAAATTACACACAGCACCTTTAATGTTCTGTTCTAGTGGTATCTTTTATAAAATAAATGTCACTTGGTTTGATGATATATTAGCTTGTAATGACGTTGTTCCGAACCTAAATGACTTCTATTTTGAGAAATGTCTTTACCACAGTTGAGTAAAGTAAAAAAAAAAATCATAATTTTGTAGTAAAGTCACCATCTATAAAGTAAGGAAGCCCATTTCCGCCATAGTTGAGTAAAAAAAAAAGATTATCCAAGTCATAACAATGAGAAAGTTTCTTATAATTATGACTTAGTATCTCATTATATTGAGAAAGTTTCTCATAATTATGACTTAGTATCTCATTATATTGAGAAAGTTTCTCATTATAATGAGTTACAAAGTCATAATTATGAGAAAGTTTCTCATAATAATGACCTAACATCTCATAATTATGAGAAACTTTCTCGTAATAATGACTTAAGTATCTCATAATAATGAGAAACTTTCTCATAATAATGACTTAACATCTCGTAATAATGAGAAACTTTCTCGTAATAATGACTGAGCTTCTCGTAATAATGAGAAACTTTCTCATAATAATGACTTAAGTATCTCATAATAATGAGAAATTTTCTCATAATAATGACTTAACATCTCATAATTATGAGAAACTTTCTCGTAATAATGACTTAACTTCTCATAATAATGAGAAACTTTCTCATAATAATGACTTAACATCTCGTAATAATGAGAAACTTTCTCGTAATAATGACTTAGCATCTCGTAATAATGAGAAACTTTCTCATAATAATGACTTAGCATCTCGTAATAATGAGAAACTTTCTCGTAATAATTACTTAACATCTCGTAATAATGAGAAACTTTCTCGAAATAATGACTTATTTTCTCGCACTTCTACGCATGCGCAAAGCCGTGGAGCAGAAGGGAGTGCCACGCTAGCGACATCCGCTGGTCAAAGCGTGTAAACACAGCGCATCTTGTTCAAAGCTCGAACAGAAACCCGCTAAGCCTACTGAAATATATTCAAGGACTTCAAGAAATATAATTACTTTGACCCGTGATAGGCGATGCTAAACGGCTAACATTCCAATGCCGACCGGCAGCAGGAGCAAGTTGTCAAACTGATAAAAAGCTATTTATATAACACGTCTCACACCATAAAAGTATAAATAAATGTTTACCTGCTGAACAAAAAGTCAGCCGTGTCAGCGTCGGTCTTCAGTCCCATATCTTCCTGAAGCTTCCTCCAACGGTTAATGGTGGACCCTATATTTATCCTACTCAAAGTTCGGCGTTCTTCACTTTTTTTTATTTTGATGTCTGCTCGTTCCTCTAATGACTTTCTCTTTCGTCCTACCTTTACTGTAGGGGCAAGCAGGGGACGCTTGCTGCTGTCTTTTTTTTTTTTTTTATCCATTGCTGATATGCTACTTAGCTAGCTACTATAGACTGTCAGCTGCTTATGCGTGCAATTTCATGTCGCAGGAGGGGGGCGGGGGCGGGTGCGGTGGAGACGAGAGCGCCAGGCGGAGTTTCAAGTGGAGCTGGTAATTGGATGAGAGCAGTTGACCAATGTAAGCTGTCCGGCCGGACAGCTTACATTGGTCAACTTCTCTGCGGCTGTACAGCCAATAGAGTGAATGGATTTTTTAAATTCTTTTTTCTATTCATATTGTTAGGATTGTACTATATAACAATAACCAGCATCTAAACGAGGATATTAATAATGAACAATCTTTGAAATCGTATACCATAGCTTTAAGTCATTATTACGAGAAAGTTTCTCATTATTATGAGATGTTAAGTCATTATTACGAGAAAGTTTCTCATTATTACGAGATGCTAAGTCATTATTGCGAGAAAGTTTCTCATTATTATGAGATACTTAAGTCATTATTAGCCTACGAGAATGTTTCTCATAATTATGACATCTCATTAATATGAGAAACTTTCTCAATATAATGAGGTACTAAGTCATAATTATGAGAAACTTTCTCAATATAATGAGATACTAAGTCATATTTATGAGAAACTTTCTCAATATAATGAGATACTAAGTCATAATTATGAGAAACTTTCTCATTATTATGACTTAGATAATCTTTTTTTTTCTCAACTATGGCGGAAACGGGCTTCCATAATATAGTGCTTTTTAAATACATATTGTTTTAAAGCAGCTTTACAGTGATAATAGGAAATAAATTCAATAAAGATTGTTTTGGCTGTACAGCAGCTCTAGAAGAAAGTCATTGTCTAGCTTAAATAACTTTTTATTTGATTCATTTTACGTTGTAAAAATCATTAGTTATTAACTTAGGGGCTGCTTACACAACACTGTTTTCAACTGAAAACAGAAAACTTTTAACCTGGCTATATTTAAACCTCTTATTAAAAAAACGCAACTTGATCCTAGAGAATTAGTCAATTACAGACTGATCTCAAATCTACCCTTTCTGTCAAAAATACTAGAAAAGGCAGTATCCTCACAACTGTTCCTTTTTTGTTTGTTTTTTGTTGAAAGAAATGGTATCTGCGAGCTTGTTCAGTCAGGATTTTGACCATATCATCACATCTCTTTAACCTGAGACTGCCCTCATTAGAGTTGCAAATGATTTGGTCTTATCATCCGATCGTGGTTGTAAATCTCTTACTAGTGTTACTCGACCTTTTTGCTGCATTTGATACCATCGACCACAACATTCTTTTGAATAGACTCAAAAATTATGTTGGCATTAATGGAATTGCATTAGCATGGTTTAAATCATACTTATCTGACTGTTATTAGTTTGTAGCAGTAAATTAAGAGATTTTATATCGATCACAAGTTCAGTATGGAGTACCTCAAGGCTCAGTACTAGGACCGTTGCTTTTCACCCTGTACATGCTTGGGAGATATCATTAGGAAGCATGGCATTAGTTCCCTTTCAGTCGCTCACATTCGACGTAATGTCGACGTGACGACGTAATTGGGATCACTTCAGGTAGCCCTATCAACTTCGAGTGTCTACAGAACGAGCCAATGAACGTTGGCGTGCGTGAAAAGCGCCACGCGCCTCGCCCCCCAAGCTTCCCGAAACAGGAAACGGGTGCACACACTCATTGTCTTTCGCTTCGGAGCCGAGCTTTCGTTTTGACTCTGAATTCTGCAGACTGCTGCAACATTGAGACTTCAAAGAAAAGAAGAACTCTGTATCCAGTGCTGGTGTGAAGGCGCAATCAGCGGTGCCCGCGAGCATTACAGCTCACAACTGCTGTTTTCATAGCATTGCTTCTGTAGGTGTCAGTCTCGGTGGGTGTCCTCTTTGAGTGTGTACCCCGATTATACTGTGGCTATCCCTGGGTGCTATGACAATACTGAGATCGAGAATTGCTTACCTCAAGCGAAGGTTGAAGGTTCGGCTGCGTTACCCCCTTCGGGGAGTGTAGCGTTGCCCGAGTCTAATCTAGAATGGGCGGCTATGCTTTCCCGGGCCGCCGAGAAGGTTGGGCTTGCGTGGAACCCTCCACCACGTCCCGAACCTTCCCGGTTGGACGATTGGTTTCTTGTGGTGGGTCGTGCCATTCTTTCCGGAAGTGCATGAGGAGCTAACTAGGACGTGGACAGCGCCGTATCAGAATCAGAATCAGAATCAGAAAGAGCTTTATTGCCAAGTGTGCTTGCACACACAAGGAATTTGTTTTGGTACTGAGGCTTCCAGTGGACATATACAAATACAACATGAAACATAATACTACAAATTATAAGAATAAAAAATAAAAATATAAATATATGAGAATAAAACTATCACAGTTGGGTTTAGTCAGAATAGACATTTTCAGATTTACAGATTATGAACCTATTTACAGTGTTTTGAATATTATAAATAAATAAATCTACATATAAGTATCACCTGAGTTGTGGGATATTGCACTAAACAGTGGGAGTATTGCACTTACAGGCATATGCCTTGGGAGGAGTGTTAACTGTTCAGGAGGGAAATGGCCTGTGGGAAGAAACTGTTCCTGTGCCGAGATGTTCTTGTGGCCAGTGATCTGAGTCTCCGTCTTGACGGTAACAGTTCAAACAGGTGGTGTCCAGGGTGAGTGGAGTCTGTGATGATTTTTCCTGCTCTCTTCCTCACTCTGGAAGAGTACAGGTCCTGGAGGTTTGGCAGGGGGGCACCAATGATCCTCTCCGCAGTCCGGACTGTCCGTTGTAGTCTCCTGATGTCTGATTTGGTAGCTGAACCAAACCAGACAGTGATGGAAGCGCACAAGACAGACTCAATGACGGCTGAGTAGAACTGAATCAGCAGATCCTGTGGCAGGTTGAACTTCCTCAGCTGGCGAAGGAAGTACAGTCTCTGCTGGGCCTTTTTCACAGTGGAGTCAATGTGATTGTCCCACTTCAGGTCCTGAGAGATGATAGTGCCCAGGAACCTGAATGACTCCACTGCTTCCACAGTGCTGTTCATGATGGTGAGTGGGAGGAGTGCTGAGCTGTTCCTCCTGAAGTCCACGATCATCTCCACTGTTTTGAGCGTGTTCAGCTCAAGGTTGTTATAACTGCACCAGGCAGCCAGCTGTTCAACCTCCAGTCTGTAAGCAGACTCGTCACCGTTTCGGATGAGACCGATGACAGTGGTGTCGTCTGCAAATTTCAGGAGCTTGACAGTGGGGTCTTTAGAAGTGCAGTCATTAGTGTACAGGGAGAAGAGCAGTGGGGAGAGAACGCACCCTTGGGGAGCACCAGTGCTGATTGTGAGTGTCTTGGATGTGTGTTTCCCCTGTCTCACTCGCTGCTGCCGGTCCGTCAGGAAGCTGGTGATCCACTGACAGATCGAGGATGGTATGGAGAGCTGGGTCAGTTTGGCTGTGAGAAGACCAGGCATGATGGTATTGAAGGCCGAACTGAAGTCCACAAAGAGGATCCTTGCATAAGTCCCTGGTCTGTCGAGATGTTGCAGGATATAATGCAGTCCCATGTTGACTGCATCATCCACAGACCTGTTTGCTCTGTAAGCAAACTGAAAGGGATCCAGCAGGGGTCCAGTGATGTCCTTCAGGTGGGCCAGCACCAGTCTTTCAAACGACTTCATGACCACAGACGTGAGAGCGACAGGTCTGTAGTCATTAAGTCCAGTGATTTTGGGTTTTTTGGGGACAGGAATGATAGTGGAGCGTTTGAAGCAGCAGGGAACTTCACACTGCTCCAATGATCTGTTGAAGATCTGCGTGAAGACCGGGGCCAGTTGGTCAGCGCAGGCTTTTAAACAAGCAGATGAGATGCCGTCTGGGCCTGAGGCTTTCCTAGTCTTCTGTTTTTTGAAGACTCGGCTCACGTCCTCCACACAGACCTTAAGCTCAGGTTGGATGGCAGGAGGGGGGAGTGATAATTGGAGAACAGGAGGTGATGCTGAATGTGTGAAGTGCAGATCAGACCGGGTGTGTGGTGTGAATGAGGGCTTTTCAAACCGGCAGTAAAATGAATTTAAATCGTCAGCCAGGTGTTGATTGTCCACAGATCGAGGGGATGGTGACTTGTAGTTGGTAATGTTCCTCAGGCCATTCCAGACTGATGATGGGTCGTTGGATGAAAACTGGTTTTTCAGTTTATCAGAGTAGTTCCTTTTAGCAACTCTGATCTCCTTTGTCAATCTGTTTCTGGCCTGGTTATACAAGATTTTATCCCCACTTCTGTAAGCATCCTCTTTGGCATGACGAAGGTGTTTGAGTTTCCCAGTAAACCATGGTTTATCATTAGTGAATGATAAGAATGTCCTGGTAGGAATGCATGTATCCTCAGAGAAACTTATATATGATGTTACAGTATCTGTGAGCTCATCCAGATCATTGGTAGCAGCTTCAAAAACAGTCCAATCAGTGCAATCAAAGCAGGCCTGTAGATTCTGCTCTGCTTCATTAGTCCATCTTTTCACAGTCCTTATTCCAGGTTTAGCTGATTTCAGTTTCTGCCCGTAGGTCGGTATGAGATGAACCAAACAGTGATCAGAGAGCCCCAAAGCTGCCCGTGGGACGGAGTGATATGCATTTCTTATTGTGGTGTAACAGTGGTCCAGTATATTACTGTCTCTGGTGGGACATGTAACGTGCTGTCTGTATTTTGGTAGTTCACGGGAAAGATTTGCTTTGTTAAAATCCCCAAGAATGATTAAAAGAGAGTCTGGGTACCTTTGTTCCGTTTCAGATATTTGTTCAGCCAGCTGTTGTAGCGCCGCGCTCACGCACGCGTCTGGAGGGATGTAAACATTCACGAGAATGAAAGAGGAAAATTCCCGAGGCGAGTAGAAGGGTTTACAGTTTATGAAATGTGCCTCTAAATTAGGAGAGCACATCTTCTTCAGTGTTGTTACATCTGAACACCAACTTTCGTTAATGTAGAAACACAATCCACCACCTCTCGTTTAGGTTTAGTGCCAGAAGCACTATACACACAGAAGTGTAAGTTTTCGTCCGGTCCCACGGCGAAGGCTTACAGAGCCTGTGGACAGGATGCTTCCGCCCTCCATGCCATGGTGCTACTGCAGGTCCACCAGGCCCAGGCGCTCATGGACATGAACGAAGGTGGTTCTGACCCAGAGCTCCTCCGGGAGCTCCGTGTGGCAACTGACCTCGCTCTCCGATCGACGAAAGAAATAGCACATTCAGTCGGTCAGGCGATGTCCACCTTGGTGGTCCAGGAGCGCCATCTTGGACTCAACCTGGCGGACATGAGGGACATCGATAAATATCGGTTCCTGGATCCTTCGTCCAACAGTTCTTGGCCGCCCAGAAGCAGACGGAGGCCATCCAACACATCCTGCCCAGGCGGACCGCTGCTGCTCCCACCCGTCGCCGGCTGCAGACCCTCCGTCCGCTCGTTGCCGAGGTCGAACTCCTGCGGCGTCCTCCGCTCCCGCGAAGCTTCAGCAGCACCAGCCACCATCCAGGCCTCAGCGTGGAGCAGGCTGCAGTCGACCATGCCCGTCTAGGCCGCTGCCAAACCAGGAGGCAAGCGAGGTCCAAACGACCCTGATACGGGATACCCATAGGTGGATCAAGTTGCTCTTGGCCGGGCGGAGAATCTTTTGTTTCCTTTTCTTTCTGTTCTGCCACTGACCCACGGGCCAGTGGTACCCACAATTTCAACAAAAGAGCAATTTCTGAAACCTCTGGGTCCCAAGAGGGTGCGCTTGGAGGTCGACGACGCTATGCCTTCTCTCCCTCAAGCCCCTCTTTCATCGCCAGCGAGCAGCAGTGGCTGTGTCCCGGACGCACTGACGCCTCCGGACACTCACTCTGCCCTTCAACGGAAGCAGGTACGTGTTGCACTACACACTCAGACCCCACTCTGGGCCGCTATGCCATCCGAGTCGGGTCCCTGCATTACGCCTTTTCCGCATATTAAGGCTACTGACCCAGATATTCATCACAAAAAAACGCAATGCATGCTCAATTGTTGTAAATGAGTTTTGAATGAATGGCTTGCTCTAACTGTTGCTCTGTCTTCGTCAACAACACGTGCTTGCACCCCCTGCTGGTGAGATCGACTAACACTAGATGGAGATTATGCTCGCTAATCTACTGCTTTTCCTGCAGTTCCTGGACGTCAACGATGAATTTACTGTCGAATTTGAACCACTGAATTTGTGGAAGCTAATTTGCAAAGCGAAATTTAGCCCATAAAAATGCAAGCCCTAAAAATACAGTGCATTAAAATACAAGCAGGGTTAATGCAATGCATATTATTTTTCAAGTAGTACAATTCAACATGCTTTTTGTTTCAAAAACATTTGGCATTATTTTACTTCCATAGTCCTGAACCGGTCCCTTCACAGGCTCCCGTTCAAGATGCTTACGCAGAAACGCTTTTACAAATGCATCCATCCCCAAGATTGGTTTGCAGCGATTGACCTGAAGGACACGTACTTTCATGTCATGTGCTTCAAAACACCGCTACTAGGCAAGCATGTACTCGTCCATATGGACAGCACTGCGACCGTTGCATACATCAACCGTCAGGGTGGTCTACGCTCCCGCCGCATGTCAGAACTCGCCCGCCATCTCCTCCTTTGGAGTCAGAATGTCGCTTCGTGCCATTTGTATTCTGGGCCTGCTCAACAGAGCTAACCGACGAGCTCTCACGGCACCGGGAGAATGGCAACTCCATCCCCAGGTGGTCCAGCTGATTTTTAGGCGCTTCGGGACCGCACAGGTAGATCTGTTTGCCGCCCTGGACACGTCTCACTGCCAGTTGTTCTATTCCCTGACCCCTGACCAAGGGGACCCTAGGCACAGATGCCCTGGCACACAGCTACGCAAGTATGCGTTTCCCCCAATGATCCTTCTTGCACAGACCTTGTGCAAGGTCAGGGAGGACGAGGAGCAGGTTTTGTTGTTGCGGCGTATTGGCCCAACCGGACCTGGTTCCCGGAACTAGTTCTCTTCGCGACAGCCTCTCCCTGGCCCATTCCTCTGAGAGAAGGCAACTGCGTCCAAACCTCTGGAAACTCCATGTCTGCTCCCTGGACGGGATGCGGAGGTTCTAGGTGACCTACCCCCAGCGGTAGTTGACACCTGTTCGTTGACTGGTGTTCTTCTTACGAGGAGAACCCCTGAACTTGCTCGATCAGAGCCGTGCTTTCCTTCCTGCAAGATGGGTTGGAGCAAAGGCTGTTTCCCTCCACCCTTAAAGTGTTTGTTGCCGCTATGGCCGCACATCACGATGCAGTTAAGGGGAAGTCGCTGGGAAAGCCTGATCTGATCATCAGATTCCTGAGGGGGCGAGGACACTAAATCGTCCTCGCCCGCTCTCTATACCCTCTTGGGATTTGTCTTTGGTCCTTTCGGCTCTTCAGAGACCACCCTTTGAGCCTCTGCAATCAGCTGAGTTAAAATTTCTGTCCTATAAATTGCATTGGCCTCCATCAAGAGGGTAATGGGACCTGCATGCATTTTCGGTTGACGAATCGTGCCTGGAATTTGGCCTGGGTAACTCTCACGTGATCCTGAGTCCCCGGCCCGGATACGTGCCCAAGGTTCCCACCACTCCCTTCCGGGACCAGGTGGTGTACCTGCAAGTGCTGCCTTTGGAGGAGGCAGACCCAGCCCTGGCTTTTCTCTGTCCCGTCCGCGCTCTGCGCCTGTACGTGGACAGAACACAAAGCCTCAGGACCTCAGATCAGCTCTTCGTCTGTTACGGAGGCCAGCAGAAGGGAAAGGCTGTCTCCAAGCAGAGAATGGCCCACTGGATGCCATAGCCTTGGCTTACGAAGCCCAAGGCGTGCCTTGCCCGCCCGGGTTGAGAGCCCACTCCACTAGGGGGCTAGAAGCGCCCTAGAAGCGACACGCTTCTTCTTGGTCACTGGCACACGGCGCCTTGCTGACAGATATCTGTAGAGCTGCGGGCTGGGCGACACCTCTAACACGTTCGCTAGGTTTTAAAGCCTACGTGTTTAGCCGGTTTCTTCCTGTGTGCTCGCTTCAACCAGCCGGTAAGACCGAAGTTCCCGCTCTAGTGTCGGCTTGCTGCGCCACTCCCCTCCACATGGAGCGGATACGTGCGCTTCTCTGCTCTAGTCAAGTTCCCCACTCAGGCGAACTCTGTAGAGTTCCTCTGCACCCCTTCGGCAGTCGGACGTCGCGGAGTGTCCGATGCCAGGCCTAGTGCTTGTATGCTTGTGTAACTTGTGCTAAGCTGGGTTCCATATGTGGTGATCCTTGAGGCGATCCCATATGCGTATTCTTTCACGATCAGCTCCCTGCGGTGAGCCCGTGTCTTTCCCTTGGCAGAGTCCGCTCTGTCGTCACTGTCTGGTGTAGCCTCCCCCTTCTCAGGCTGGAGCCACCCCAGTGACATTCCATATGTTGCACTGCCCCTCCGGCCAGTCTATATGTGTATTCTCCACGTTACCTCCCTTCGGGCAGGATGTGCCTTCCGCAGCGTCCCTTTCCCCTGGAAAGGCACGCTTTCCCAGTGTTATCCAAAGAGTTCTAGTGTGTGGGTTATAACGGAACAGCAGTTCGAACTCCCTCTATGCAGGCCTTCTGCCCCTGCCAGTTGTGGGTCCGAGAGTCTTGCTTAGAGCGCTGGTTGTGGCAGCAACCGTAATTTTCCACATTACGTCGAACGTGAGCGACTGAAAGGGAAGGTCTTGGTTACTAATGTAACCCTCGTTCCCTGAAGGAGGGAACGGGAGACGTAACGTCCCGTCCCGTCGCCACTGTTGCTGACCATCGCTGTACGGCCGTCACAATCTCGGCTACTCAGCGAAAAACAATGAGTGCGTGTGCCCGTTTCCTGTTTATACCCGCGCTGAGGGGCAGGGCGCATGACGCTTTTCACGCACGCCAACTTTCATTGGCTTGTTCTGTACACACTCAAAGTTGATAGGGCTCCCTGAAGTGATCCCAATTACGTCGTCATTGTCGACGTTACATCTCCCGTACCCTCCTTCAGGGAACGAGGGTTACATTAGTAACCAAGATGGTTTTACTGTTATGCTGATGATATTCAGCTCTATATTTCTATATTACAGTGATAATAGGAAATTAAAGTAACGGAGGTTGTTTTGGCTTTACAGCAGCTCTAGAATAAAGTTATTGTCCAGCTACAGTTAGTTTTGATTGATTCACTTCCGTTGCAAAAATCATTAGTTATTAACTTAGGGGCCGCTTACATGACACCGTTCTTAGAGAAAATCCTTAATGCGCTCCGGCCTGCTCATTTGCACAACAACAGTGCCTGGTGGCTCGAGCAAACCTTGAAAAAAAAAAAAGTTATCTCTGTGCAAACTTCAAAAACGCAAACTTGTGAAAATGCTGACAGCATGCACATGCGTATCGGTATCACGTGTTTAGTCTATAGGTATGGACGTTTGAATATATATGTGCGCAGGCGTGTATTCTTTCTTTACAAATTGACCTCAACAAAAATGTATAATACAGAATTATTTTTCTCTTCCGCATAGCCATGTGAACTGGAATTATTTTGACAACGTTTTAACTGTACAGAGGTGAAGGGAAGGAGGCCTTCACAGGGGAGAGTCTAGTTGACACTTCAGGACTGCATTGTAGTCGTGTCCAGGTGCAGGTCCTTTATCAGATCTGGATGCGGCCTGGATCCGGCAGACTCTGGTAATCCTAAACAGAGAGACTAATTTTAGCATAGACTCCATTCTTCTTATGATGTAACGAGTACATCAGGATTTATGGGAAGTGTTCCCATTTCCGGCTGACCTAATCTACTTTATGCAGCCTAACATTGAATTATAGAAGTTTATAATGTGTTCTGTGTATGCTAGGTCAAAGAGATGTGTTTTTAGTCTAGATTTAAACTGAGAGACTGTGTGTCTGCTTTTCGGACAATGTTAGGAAGACTGTTCCAAAGTTTTGGTGCTAAATAGGAAAAGGATCAACCACCAGCAGTCGATTTTGATATTCTAGATATTATCAACTTGCCGGATTTTTGAGATCGCAATAGAAGTGAAGGACTATAATGGGTTAAGAGCTCGCTCAAGTACTGGGGAGCTAAACCATTTAGTGCTTTGTAAGTAATCAGCAATATTTTAAAATATATACAATGTTTAATAGGGAGCCAATGCAGTGTTGACAGAACCTGCTAATATGGTCATACTTCCTGGTTTTGGTAAGAACTCTAGCTGCTGCGTTTTGGATGTTTGTTTTGTCAGAGTTTGTTTATTAAGCATGCAGGGCAACCACTTATAATAGCATTACAATAATCTAGCCTTGATGTCATGAATGCATGAATAATTGTTCCGCATTTGTCATTGAGATGAAAGATTGGTATAAAAGAGCACACCAAAGTTCCTAACCGACGACGAAGACTTGACAGAGCAGCCATCAAGTGTTAGACATTATTCTTGGTTATTATGCGAGGAAGTTTTTTGTCCAAGAATTAGAATCTCTGTTTTTTTCAGAATTAAGTAGTAGGAAATTACTAGGCATTGAGTTTCATCAGGGCGTAAAGTAATATAGAGCTGAATATCATCAGCATAACAGTGAAAACTAATGCCATGCTTCCTAATGATATCTCCCACGGGTAGCATGTACAGAGTGAACAGAAACGGTCCTAGTACTGAGCCTTGTGGTACTCTATACTGAACTGAACAGTTTAATCATAGCCAGCTTAAAAGTTTTTGGTAGGTATCCTAATGACAAAGATGAATTAATGATATTAAGAAGAGGATCTATGACCTATGGAAGCATCTCTTTCAATAGCTTAGTTGGTATAGGGTCTAACATACATGTTGTCGTTTTAGATGATTTAACGTGTTTAGAAAATTCTTCCTCTCCTAAATCAATGAATGAATCGAAATTTTCCTCAAGGAGACTACAATGCACTGCTGATGCGATACTGTAGTAGACGGTTGCATAGTTATAATTTTCTCCCTGATATTATCAATCTTGTAAGTAAAGAAGTTCATAAAGTCATTACTGCTGTGCTGCTTGGAAACGTCTGGGGTTGAAGCTTTATTTTTCGTTAATTTGGCCATGTTTCAATTAAATACCTGGGGTTTTGTTTATGTTCTTCTAATAGGGTTGAAAAATAAGCAGATCTAGCAGTTTTTAAGGCCTCTCTGTATGCAATTGTGCTCTCTGTCCATGACATGTGAAAAAACTCTAGTTTTGTTTTCTTCCAGTTATGCTCCATTTTTCTGACTGCTCTGTTAAGGGCCTGATGGTGCTCGTTGTACCACAGCATTGGACTATTTTCTTTAATTGCAAAGGGAGCAACTGTGTCTAAAGTGCTGGAAAAGAGAGGGTCAAAAGAGTTCTTCTAAGCTATCTGAGATGCTGAGGAGATGAAACTGATCAGGAATATTATTAATAAAGCAATCTTTAGTGGCAGAAGTAATAGGTCTAACATATTTGTAACAAGGAGTTGGCTTTGCAGCCTTGGCTAAAAAAAGTATACATGAGACTAAATAATGATCTGAGATGTCATCACTCTGCTGCAGAATTTCAACGGCATCAACATTGATTCCATGTGATAATATTGTATCTAGAGTATGATTACGACAATGAGTAGGTCCTGACACGTGCTGTCTATCTCCAATAGAGTTCAGAATGTATTTAAATGCCAATCCCAATGCTTCTTTTTCGTTATCTAAATGTATATTAAAATCACCTACAATTAGGACTTTATCTCCAGCCAGTACTATCTCTCATAGAAAATCAGCAAATTCTTTGATAAAGTCTGTATGGTGCCCTGGTGGCATGTACAGTAGCCAGCACAAATCTCAAACGTGATTTATCATTTACACTAGATAGTGTTACATTAAGCACCAATACTTCATAAGAATTATATTGGAAACAATATAATTCTTATGAAGTAATTCTTCTCAGTAATTCTGAAGATATTACTATTGTTACATTCCCTCTCCAGTCTAGGGGAAAAGAGGGACTAACAATAAATGAAAGATTTAAAAATAATAAATGTGAGAAATCTCCTTTTCCTCTATCCCAGCTCTATCTGTGTTTCACTTTTATATTTAACAGTTTTACACAACACCTACACACAAGTAGGGGAGAAAACATCGCCAGCACACAAACTCTAAGTATTACGTCATGGGACGTAACACTCCCACCGATAAGTTTATAAATAACAAGTTATTTATAATAAACAGTAACCAACTCACTTTCACTATTTAAAAGTAAATAGCATTCACATGTTATTATAATCATAAATAAAACTATTTATGACCTAGATAATGCATCCGCAACAACATTTTCGGAGCCTTTTTTGTAACGGACGTCAAGATTAAACTCTTGAACGGCGAGAGACCACCGCATAAGCCGCTGATTCACATTAGACATGCGCTCAAGAAAAATTAAGGGGTTATGGTCTGTGTACACTACGACTGGAGCTACACCACCACCTAAATACACCTCAAAGTGCTGTAGTGCCATCAACATTGCCATTGCCTCCTTCTCAATAACACTATAGTTCTGCTGACACCTTGAGAACTTTTTAGAGACGTATGAAACCGGATGTTCTACACAAAAATTATCCTCCTGCAACAGGACCGCACCAGCTCCTGAAGCTGAGGCATCAACTTCTAACTTAAATGGGGCATCAAACTGAGGGGCTTTGAGTATTGGGGCGCTACAGAGCAAGTCTTTCGCTGCATTGAAACCATACTCACAACTGGGTGTCCAGACAAACTTTTTTGTAGTGCTTAGTAGATCAGTTAATGGCGAGAAAGCACGGTCGTATCCACACATTCCAAGGAACCTGCGCAGTTCACGTTTATTAGAAGGGATCTTGTACTCAAGCATAGCTGCAACTTTGGCTTCGACAGGCTTCACCATTCCCTGTCCCACTTGTTTACCCAAATAGCAGATCATTCCCTTTGCGAACTCGCACTTGGCGAGGTTCAAGGTCAACGAGGCATTAGCAAAGCACTGAAAAACATTCTCAAGGGTGGATAGATGTTCTGTCCAGGTATGTGAGTGGACAACCACGTCATCCAAGTATACCTCACAGTTTTCCACACCTGCCAACACACTATTCATCAAACGCTGGAATGTGGCAGGAGCGTTTCGCATCCCAAAAGCTAAGACAGAATATTGCAGAAAACTGTCTGGGGTGACAAAAGCTGATATTTCTGATGCCCGCGGAGTCAGAGGTACCTGCCAGTAACCTTTCAGTAGGTCTAGCTTTGTTACAAACTTAGCGTTGCCCACCCTGTCCACACAATCTTCCATTCTAGGAAGCGGGAAGGAATCAGCTTTAGTGACGTTGTTGACTTTGCGGAAATCGGTGCAGAAGCGATAGGTGGAATCAGGCTTTGGTACCAGTAAGCAGGGCGAACTCCAGGGACTCTGACTTGGAACAGCAAATCCATTTTGCAGGATATACTCCACTTCAGCCTTCATTATGTTTCGCTTTTGGGGATTGACTCGATAAGGATGCTGTTTGATGGGGGATGCATTTCCAACATCAATGTCATGGGAACACACTGCAGTTTTTCCAGGCACATCTGAGAATAAACTAAGGAACTTATGCAGCAAATTAGCCAGTTCTTCAGCCTGACTTTCACCGAGATGAGCAATGTAACTCTTAAGATCATTTAGAATGGCAGAGTTCTGTAAACGTGTGGAGGAAACTTGACCTTCTTTATTACACAATCCGTCGTCTTCCATGGTATAGCTGGTAACCATAGCAACAGTGGAGGTTGGCACACTTGCTGTCTCACACTTTGCTTCCACTGTGGGTTTGTCACACTTTGTCTCACTTTTGCATTGTGTAGTCACATACCTTTTCAGCATGTTGATGTGGCACAAACGGCTTTTACGTCTGCGGTCAGGTGTGTCAATAATGTAATTTGTATCACTCACTTTCTTCTTGAAAACGTAGGGACCAGTAAACTTCGCCTGGAACACAGAACCAGGAATGGGTAGTAAAGCTACAAGCAAATCGCCAGGCTGGAAAGACCTACTAACAGACTTCTGGTCAAAGCGTGCTTTCATCTTGCCTTGTGCGGTTTCAAGGTGTTTTGTTGCCAGTCCACGAGCGCTCTGAAGTCTCTGACGAAGAGACTGGACATAGTCAGGGATAGCCACAGGGGTTGAATGTTTAGTCAACGGTTGCTCACTCAACAACTTTAACGGTCCTCGCACCACATGATCGAAGACAAGCTCTGCTGGACTATATCCTAGAGACTCTTGTACTGTCTCTCTCACAGCGAACAGAAGAAAGAGGAGACCCTCGTCCCAATCTTTTCCTGTCTCAACACAATAGCTGCGCAGCATCGTTTTAAGAGTTTGATGAAACCTCTCAATCGCACCTTGTGACTCTGGGTGGTAGGCACTGGATAACTGATGATTTATGTCAAGCTCCTTTAGAATCTGTTCAAACATTCTTGACGTAAAATTTGTGCCACGGTCCGTCTGGATTACTTTTGGCAGGCCGAAAGTGGAACAGAACTTGATCAGCTCTTTCACAACGGCTTTGGCTTTCAGGTTGCGTAATGGGACTGCTTCGGGAAAGCGCGTTGCAGCACACATGATAGTCAACATATATTGATGTCCTGCCTTGGACTTAGGCAATGGGCCCACACAATCGATGATCAGTCGTTCAAAGGGCTCACACATCACAGGGATTGGCGTAAGAGGAGCGACAGGAACTCTTTGGTTCGGTTTTCCTGTGAGTTGGCAAACTTTGCAAGTTTTGCAAAAGGCAGACACAGCAGACTTTATACCAGGCCAGTAGAAGTATCGGGAAACTCGATAGTATGTCTTTGTCACTCCTAGATGACCGGACATTACGTGTTCATGAGCCAGCTTCAACACATGCAGGCGATAGCCAGAAGGCAACACAATTTGCTGGACCAACTGACAGTTCTCATCTTCTTCATCTGGTTTCCATCTACGCATCAGTAGTCCTTGATCCCAGAAATACATAACCCCAGAATTAGGCACTTGCCCAAGATCTGCAGCTTTAACACACTTAGCTAGCGTTGGGTCTTCTCTCTGAGCAGTTATCAAATGTTCTCGACTCACTTTCAAGGGGGTTTTTGACTCTGAACTAGGATCAGGCGAAAGCTCAGGCACTGGGATCAGTGAATACCCACATGGGGTAGTGTCAGGGACCAGAAAGGAATCAGCGAGATCCACCACTTCCTTGAATTTTTGTGCCTGTGCACGGGTCACTGCGCATGCTGGTAATGCTGAAGGATACAAGGTAGATAGGTTAGACTGCTCCTTTACACTTGGGGTATGTGTCACAATTGGAGAAGGAAAAACTTTGCCACCTGCTAAATCATTCCCTATAATTAAGTCTATACCTTCTACAGGTAATTGTCTGCGGACACCCAGCTTAACAGTTCCACTTACAAGACCTGACTTTAAGTGAACCGTATGCAAAGGAACATTAACACAGCGCATCTCAATACCACGGACCAACACATCATATCCTGTGTACGTGTCAGCAGAAAATGGTAGACTACGCTCAAGAATGAAGGACTGCGCAGCTCCAGTATCTCTAAGCATGACTACTGGTTTAAACTCAGCATCAGGCAATATAGAAACCATGCCCTCTTGAAGAAATGGCTGGTAACTTTCTACATCAGTTGGGCTTAATTTTGGTAAGGACTGAACAAGTGCTACATTCTTAGTTTTCGAACCCTTCTGCTTCCACTGATGACAGTCTGCAATCAAATGTTCAGGGCTTAGACAGTAAAAACATTCCCGTCTCTCACTATTTGTAGGTTTAAATTTACGAGCACTCTTTGGGAAATTTTCTGCTCTAGCAGGGCGTACTACATGAGGCATCAAATTCAACGAATCGCCGAATACGGTGTAGCAAATTTTGGCTGCCGTGCTGTAGCAAAAACAGTGCGATGTGTCAATACAAACTCGTCAGCCAAAACAGCAGCGTTATACAAGCAAGCGACTTTTTGTTCGTTCAAATGAACCACCACATTCTCTGGCACACAATTCTTAAAGTCTTCTAGCATGATTAACTGCAACTGTTCCAGAGTCGTTATCTTGCTAGAGAGACACCATTTATCGAAGAGGTTTTTTTTCTCCCTTGCAAACTCTACGTAAGACTGTCTGGCTGTTTTCACGTGGCGCCGAAGTTTTTGACGGTAAGCTTCAGGGACAAGCTCATACGCGCGTAAAACCGCTGCCTTAATTGGTAAAGCAGAACAGACCTCCTGCGCTTTTCCAGTGAGACTACACTGTAACAATAGAGCCCACATCTCCTTCGGCCATGCTAACTTTCCTGCGACTCGCTCGAACGTCACAAAGTAGGAACCTACTTCCGCCTCTCTGAACGGTGGCACTAGTTTAATATATCTACTTGGGTCAAAAGGAGCAGCAGTAGATACATGGCTATGCCCTTCAGACAAAGGACTAGTTGCCGTCAATGTAGGAGAGGAAATTCCGGTATGCGGAAACGGGATTGGTTGTACAGCAGTTCGCTGCGCTTCTAAAGCCAATTTTCGCAACTTAATATCCCGATCAGCCTCCGCTTCAACGGTTCTCAACTTAATCATCTGAGCTTCACACTCCTGCTTCTTTATTTCCAGATCTAACTCCTTTACCTCACTGCTAACCTAGAGTCTTGAAAAGCCATAGAGTCAGTGTCCGGTTGACATACACTATCCACCTCTTTACCTCCTACTGCCTCAAGTTGCTCTTCCTCCTTACCCTCATCGCTTTGACTCGCCAAAATTCCATCGCTTACCAATTTGTCATACAACTTATCTTTAATGACCTGTTTGCTAGCTTCTTTGACAATGAGGACATTAAAAAACTCTGCTATCTGAATAAGATCTTTCTTCTTACAGCGATCAAAGACTTCAAAAGTCAGCGCAAGGGTAAACGAGAGCAGATCAAATTCCATCTCTTAATCCCCCACTACACTCTTCTCTTTCACCCAAAGAAAACAGCCAGCAAACAAGAATAAAGTAGTACTCACCAATGTAGAGTTGCTTGCAAACAAGTAATGAATCCTCAAAATTAGCAACTGGGCTTAATGAGCTAATTGTCACAGGACAAAACTACCTATTGTTAAAAATGAATTCACAATATTACACAGAACGACGCAAGGGACGAGCCCCCAATTGTTACATTCCCTCTCCAGTCTAGGGGAAAAGAGGGACTAACAATAAATGAAAGATTTAAAAATAATAAATGTGAGAAATCTCCTTTTCCTCTATCCCAGCTCTATCTGTGTTTCACCTCTATATTTAACAGTTTTACACAACACCCTTTGAGTTTTACCTGATCACAAAAGGAAATTAAGAGAGAATGATTAAGTAGTTTTTATTTTCTTGAAAAGAGGCCAACAAAGGCTTGCTCAATATATTTACAAAATAAGCAAGGATCAGTAAACAGATAAACAAGTTTTAATAATAACCAAATCGTCAGGAGAGGGCCAGGCCAAAATAACAAACAAAATGGGGGCTTCCTAAAGTTTAAACCCAATTAAATTTCCTAACAAAAAGAAGATGAAATCAAAGACAATTATCTTACCTCTCTCCCTGACTAACAAAGAATAAACAGGAGAAAAGTTCAGGAGTAGATACTCCAAACAAATTGGCACCCGTCTCCCTACACGGTTGAACAACTTAAACTCACACAGTCTAAGAGCTCGTGGTACTCAAACACAGATCACACAAATAAGGTTTAACAACATGTAACACCACAACGTCTGGGATAGCCGAAGAGGGATTCCTCCTGAACACTGTGTCTTTGGTGCTTTATACCCACTCCTGTTAATCAGTGCCAGCTGCAGGTGATTTGGGGTGCTGCATGGCAGAGAGAGAGAGAGAGACACAGAAGGAGGGGAGAAAACATCGCCAGCACACAAACTCTAAGTATTATGTCATGGGACGTAACACTGAGGGGCGGTTTCCCGGACAGAGATTAAACCTAGTCCTAGACTTAAATGGCCCTTTAAACCAGTTTAACAGAAATCCGCTTTCTCTGTCATGGCTTTAAATAGTCCTAGATTTAGTTTAGTCCAGAGTTTAATAAACTGATTTCCTGGAGGAAGATTGGAGTTACCCCAGGACTAAATTGAGGCTTAACTTAAACCTACCAGGAGGCAGGTTTAACTTCAGATTAACAGCGTGTTTCAAAGAAGACACATATATTAGGTAAATATGATCAAAAATGTTTGTAAAAAATGTATTTACATTTCTTTTCTTTTATTCCATAGCTGATGTGTGCAGTTTATGTAGCTTGCTTGAAAATAATTTTCTCTTGTTTAGTAATTTTTTTTTAATTGCAGTATTTTTCTGATGCCATTGTTTTCCTTGTCTTTGCTTCTCTCAGTTCCATGCAATTTTTAGCTTTTCTTGGTTCATTCCATGTTTTATAGGCAACCTCTGTCATGCTAATTCAGATTAGTACAGTTGGTTTTAAATTAATCTGGTTTATTTTAGTTCAGGACTCCATAGTCCAGGTGTAACTAATCTGTACTTAATCTGTGCTACAGAAAGCCATTTTTTAAATCACGGTTAACAATTCTAGATTAAGGCCTACTCCTGTCTTAATTTAAACCCTGTCCGGGAAACCGCCCCTATATATTACAGCAATACTACCCCTTTTCCTTTCAGACAAGGATCATATTTATAACAGTAATTTGGGGGGGGGGGGGGGGGGGGGAGACTCATTTAAAGTAATCCAATCATCTGGTTTTAGCCAGTTTTTTGTATTTCCTAATTCGGGAACAGACACAGTCTCTATATGATGATATCTAGGCGAAAGAGTCTCTATGTGATGGGATTTATCTGACCTCAGTGACGTGAGTCGGCTAGCAGACGTTTGGCCTAGCCAGTCTGTCTGCTTCCTGACCTGAGCCTCAATTCGTCATGTTTGAGTTCTAAGACTATGTGCCATATTACTAGAGAGAAGAGCAGCACCATCCCAGGAGGGATGAATACCATCTCTTTTCAACAGGTCAGGTCTGCCCCAAAAACTTTTCCAACTGTCTATGAACCCTATATTATTCTGCAGACACGACTTAGAGAGCCAGCCGTTGAGTGAGGACAGTCTACTAAGTATCTCATCACTCCGGCGAACAGGAAGGGGGCCAGAGCAAATTACAGTGTCTGACATCGTACGTGCGAGTTCACACACCCCTTTAAGTTAATTTTAGTGATCTTCGACTGGCGATGTTGAACATCATTAGTGCCGACGTGAATAATAATCTTAGGAAATTTATGATTAGCATTCGCCAGCACTTTTAAATTTGCTTTGATGTCAGGTGCTCTGGCTCCCGGCAAACATGTGACTATGGTGGCTGGTGTCTCTATTTTCATGCTCCGTGTAATAGAATCGCCAATAACTAGGCCACATTAAACAGGATTTTCAGTGGGTGTTTCACTGAGTGGGCAGAATCTATTTATTATTGTTATCTGAACGGAAGACCACACAGCTCACGGTCACCCAGTTGCCCTGCTGCATGGGCTCTACAGCCGGAACCGAACAATGTACAGAGTTCACTAAGCTAGATGACCTGGGCCCCTGTTAGTCAAGGTTCAACTCTAAGACTATGGTGCAATATCACTAGAGAGAAGAGCGGTTCCATCCCAGGAGGGATGAATACCTTCTCTTTCAACAGGTCTTGTCTGCCCCAAAAACTCTTCCAATTGTCTATGAACCCTATATAATTATGTGGACACCACTTAGATAGCTAACCATTTAGAGAAGATAGTCTGCTAAGTATCTCCACATTACGATGAACAGGAAGGGGGCCAGAGCATATTACAGTGTCTTATATCGTACTTGCGAGTTCACACACCTCTTTAATGTTGATTTTAGTGATCTCCGACAGGCGATGTCGGACATTATTAATGTTGACGTGAATAATAATTTCAGAGCATTTACGATTAGCGTTAGACAGCACTTTTAAATTTGCTTTGATGTCAGGTGCTCTGGCTCCCGGCAAACATGTGACTATGGTGGTTTGTGTCTCTATTTTCACGTTTCGTGTAATAGAATTGCCAATAACTAGGGCACTTTCAACAGGATTCTCAGTGTGTGGTCACTGAGTGGGGAGAATGTTCTTGATGTTCTAATCGTAACGGAACAGCTGTGTTTTGTCCTGCGACTGTGCTGTCTCACAGTCACCCAGTTGCCCTGCTTCACAGGCTCTACAACCGGAACCGAACGATGTTCAGAGTTCACTAAGCTAGTCGCATCCAAAGCAGTATCTAAAGCCCTCGCATTCTTCCTATCCTCGATTAAATTTTGGATGCGTGTGTCTAATTCTCCATGAAAAAATCTTCTCCATCAGCCTGACTGTCTCCCTGCATTTATCGCAAGTGAAACCCTCTCTGCTAAAAGAGAAGGCTATGCTATACATGTGGCAGGCAGTGCAAGTGACAATAACAGGAGAAGATGGCACGACTCCCCGTGTTTGTTGACTGATCCGACTCACCACAGTTGTTTAATGGACTCCTAACAGTTGTTTGGACTTGTAGTCTTCTCTTTGTTTTGATAAAATAAGACATTGTTACTAGAAAGTTATTATTATGAGATGTCAAGTCATTTGGAGAAACTTTAATAATATATACGAGATATGTTGTTATTACTAGAAACTTTCTCATTATAATAAGTATAACATTAACTTATAATGAGAGTTTTTGTGGCAGAAACTATATAATGGAAGTTGATTGTCACTAAACTAGTTACCAATCAAAATTATTTTGTCTTCCGCAAATTAAAGAAAGACATACAGTTTGGGATGACATGAGAGTGAGTATATGATATCAGATTTTTTTTTTTTTTTTTGTGTGTGAACTATCTCTTTAAGTGTCTATACTTTTTGGCGTTGCTGTAGTAGGTTGAAGTATTGAACAAACTCAAATGAAGCAGTGCAGGTCAGTTTAATGTGTGTCTAACGAGGATGTCGTGAATAACCTTTACCCAAACGTCACCGTGGGAACCAGAGGGGAGGGGTGGTTATTTCATTTGCTGTATCTCCAGCCAAATGTTTTCAAGACTTCTCGCATTTTAACGAGCAGTTATATACCTCCAATAGAAGCTAACGGTTTTGAAGACACAAGACGACGTCCAGGTACATAAACGATGCCAGTAAGATTAATTGTTTGATGATAATGTGTATTTTATCTTTTGCGCTGATTATGGAATTATAACCATTTTATGAGTTTTTGTGCATGATATTGCGACAGATATGTTTTAGAATAGAATTATATTTTTGGAAGGGCCATGTAAATATCAAGGATACATGATTTTCATTACCATGCAGTGGCACGTTAAGGATGGCATTTTGGGCATACCATTGTAATACTTTTTTTTTTCCTTTCTTTTTTCATGGTGCTGTCAGAATACCATGCTATTCTTGCAGTGGCATGTAAATTAATATGCTATCACTCAGTACTGTACCATGGTAATTGTCTGACATTTTAAGGCATTAGTGTGTGTGAGAATAATTGTTATTTCCTCCCATTTACCATTTACATTTTCCTATGTTTTATTGATTTTTGTATACCAAGGGCGTTTTGAAAGATGTCATCAACAGGTTGCTGTCCAGCTCCATGTAATGGAAATCCCTTGACCTGGCTTCTTTGTCCAAACATTGATCATGTGTCCTCTGCATTGCAAATTCTTCTTGACCTTGCTCGGGAGGACAAAGGTGAACTTGTTGAAAAGGTTCTTCAGCACTGCAACCCAGAATTGTGCATAGATGTTCTACGAAAACTGCTGAAGTCATCTGCCTCATGGTCAGTAGTACTTCAATCTTAAGCATTTGATGGGTGAAACCAGTATGTTAGACAGGTGAAACCAATAGCTTGGTTCTATAAATGACGTGTTAGAACTGAATTGGTCAGACACAATAACAGTGCAGAATATAGAGACTACTGGCCAATTAACTGTCATAGATCCTGTAATGTGAACTCCTGCTGCACCACATCACTCATTTAAATGATGTTATACATCAAATGCTCATGATGGAGGTCAAAGAGTGATTCCAATCTGTTCCTTTGCACATATTAGTGAGGGTGGTCTGCTATTCCTAAAAGATAAAAAAGGTGTATATTGTAAAAATATTTTACCACTACAGAAATGATAAGTACTTTTGATGCATGTTTATAGTCATGTACCTGAAATGTAGAGACTGAAACTTTTGAGAATGCTGTCTTATTGGTGCTCCAAACACAATTTTTTTAGAGCACCTTAATGTGTTTGGCATTTTAAATATTTTCTCTCAGATTGTTTCAGCATTGATCATTTTACTTTAAATTAGGATACAAAGCTTGACAAAATACGGTATTATCTAGGAAGCCTCAGCAATGAAAATACAGCTGAAGTCATTAGAAATGGTCGCCTCAGTAACAGCGACAGCCTATTGTGTTGGGCCTATAAAGTTCGATTTATGAGAGTTATCTTGCTCAACAGTTCTCTTTTGACCTCTTACAAATGTAGTCCTTTGAGAGGTCAAAACGTAATGAGTGTCTTTATCTCTGCCAAAAGGGTGGAATGATTTAAGGCAAGCGACTGGCTTTTGCCCTTTTATTGAAACAGTGTCCTCGGGTTGAACTCAAACCAGTAGAGAGGAACAGTCTGTGTCTGCTGAGGTAAAGATGGCCTGTATATCTGTAACCATGAGTAATGAAGCACATTTAGAGTGTTTTATAACAAGTCCTTACTTACTTTCATTAGCCACACAAAGTCACGCAAAATAATAGCTTGGCATTCATGCATTCATTACTGGAGAATTGTCATTTTGTGTTTTTCTCCGAACCATCATGAACAAATGTCATTTCCAGCACAACTCAAATCACCATTCCTACTAATTCCTTTGTCTTGTTAAGGCTAATTTCATAGCTATTGGAGAGGATGTTAAGAAAAAGTGCTAACTTTTGCTAGCACTTATGTTATTGCCTTCTAAGGTGAATCGATTGTTGAATTCCTAATTTATAAGTCACTTTGGATAAAAGTGTCTGCAAAATGAATAAATGTAAAATATGTTATATTCCGTGTGGGGGGAAACGCATGACAAGTAACGCGGGTTACGTAATCAGATTACTTTTTTCAAGTAACTAGTAAAGTAACACATTACTTTTAAATTTACAAAAATTCTGAGTTACTTTTTCAAATAAGTAACGCAAGTTACGTTGTTTTGCCATTAATTGACTGTTACGTCTTCTGTCCCCATGTTGAGAGAAATCGGGAGTAATGCGGAGACATTGTGTGTGCTGTATAAACATGACAATTATTATAGTTCTGGACTATATGTCAAGTCACCTTCATTTATATAGCGCTTTTAACAATATGGACTGTTTCAAAGCAGCTTTACAGTTATAATAGGAAATTAAAATAACAGATTGTATGGCTTTACAGCAGCTCTAGAATAAAGTTACTGTCCAGCTAAAGTTAGTTTTGATTGATTCACTTCCGTTGCAAAGATCATTAGTTATTAACTTAGGGGCCACTTAGATGACACCGTTCTAACAGAAAACCCTTAACGTGCTTCGGCCCGCTCATTCGCACAACAACAGTGCCTGGTGGCTCGAGAACGCAAACTTTGAAATAGGTTCCCCTTGAATAGGGGTTGACATGTCCGGTGAGTATGCTGGCCATGTTTGTTTTGCTTAATTGATTAATGTCACTTAAAATAAGGTTATTAAACAGTTTTTACTCCTATTTTATAATTATATGGTGAGTGTTTGATCAAACACACACACACATATATATATATTTTATATTTTTATATTTATGTTTTTATATTTTTTTTACAGCATGTTTCAATTGTCACATTTTGAGGCTCAGAAAAACGCACCGTTTTAGTGTGTATCCCTTTAAATGCAAATGAGCAGCTGCTGCTGGCGGGTCCAGAGGGCGGAGCCTCACGAGCTCGCACGGCGTGCGGTGTCAGGTCAATTTCATCTCACGGTCCGGAGTGATAATATTAAAACAGAAACTCTCAGTAGCCGTGTTCATTTCGACCCGGAGTCAGACAATAATGCCCACAGAGCCAGATAATATATGCTGTATGGAGATAGAACAGGTATAGTCTAGTTTAATTACGGTTATAACTTATTTTTCCATCTTGCTTTTATCCACTATTAGTAGGCCTACAAGCCTGTTGTAGCGGACGCGTCCGAATGTTGTAAAAATATACGGATGAGTTCCAAGTTTATTGTACATCACACAAAAGATGAAGCGTCAATTTCACTTGTAAATCACTGTAAGAGCTGAATAAACACTGTATAAGAAGTGTGCATTAAAGTCTTATCCATAAACTCAATCCCTGTCCCTTTCATTATCATCAACATACAGAGCGAAGTACAAAAAACACGTTACAACTAACAGTAAACAAATATATACACACCTGTTCAGGGATTGCTTAGTAAACTGTATATCCGTAAAACAACTCCTATGAACTATAATAAAGTGTGCACTCTCATTTTCATTACTGCCTTGATCAATAGGCCTATCACTCCAGTAAATAAATAGAGCTATGTGGATTAATACATCCAGCTACACAACACAGACAACGCTTGGGAGACATTCTGGTCAGTGCAGCAATGGCAGATGTGTACAACTCTCAACTCGCTGTGAACTCGATCAGGGCGGTTCTATGTTAAAACGGCAGTGTCTGTCAACACTCGTGGGCAACCTGTGGTTTTAGTGACGTCACTAAAGCCGCATTCTGAAAACAGGTCATTGGGAGACACTGCTTATGATTTATGGGGATTAAAAAAAAGGAGTGGGTGGATATTTACCGAGCCCGTCTAACGGAGAGGCTTGGCACTTCCTATTAGCCCCATTGTATATAATCTTGGTTGCAGTTCCATTAGAATTCCACTGGAGGTAATCGCGGGCGAGTGCAGAATGAATGGGAGTCTAAGGAGCTAGACGGCTAAATGTATCCCTTTCTCCTGCTTGTCGTTGAATCAACGTAGATTTTATTGTTGATTCCGCAAGTTCAATATAGATTATAGTCCAAGAGTCGAATGAACGAGTACTTATGTCCTTTCGATTTCATACAGGTTAGGTCGTTGTTGGCGGGAACACACTAGCATTCTGCTATTATGTGACGTCATCACATTTTTGAACGGATTTTTAGAACAGATAAGTGAACTTAAAAATGCAATTTTCTGCTGAGCTTCCCTGAGATGGTTTCTGACAGGTTGTGCAGAAATTCTTTGGTTATGCAAACCGATTGTTGCAGCAGCTGTCCGGGTGGCTGGTCTCAGATGATCTTGGAGGTGAAGATGCTGGATGTGGAGGTCCTGGGCTGGTGTGGTTACATGTGGTCTGCAGTTGTGAGGCCTGTTGGATGTACTGCCAAATTCTCTGAAACACCTTTGGAGACGGCTTATGGTAGAGAAATGAACATTCAATTCATGGGCAACAGCTCTGGTGGACATTCCTGCAGTCAGCATGCCAATTGCACACTCCCTCAAAACTTGCGACATCTGTGGCATTGTGCTGTGTGATAAAACTGCACATTTTTGAGTGGCCTTTTATTGTGGCCAGCCTAAGGCACACATGTGCAATAATAATGCTGTCTAATCAGCATCTTGATATGCCACACCTGTGAGGTGGACGGAGTGTCTCGGCAAAGGAGAATTGCTCCCTTACACAGATTTAGATAGATTTGTGAACAATATTTGAGAGAAATAGGCCTTTTATGTACATATTAGAGCTTAGATCTTTGAGTTCAGCTCATGAAAAATGGGGGCAAAAACAAAATTTTTGCAAAAATGCAAACTCAGAATATTTGGTAACCTGCAATAGTTAAACGTGTTAAATAACACAAATATACTTTTTTATTTAATCTCACTTTATTAACCAATGTCTTTGCTGCTGACATTTGATGATCAAATTCAGCCATACTAACATGCAAAAATACTTTAGGTAAACATCACATTTGTTTCTTTTTTTATTATTATTTTTGCTGAAGTAAGAGTGTTGAACTTTCTTCATGTTTGTCCTATTCATCTGCAATCCAGATGACAGCACAGCTAAGCGGTTAGTTTGAGCTGCTCCTTCTACAGTTCAGAGGTGAATTTGCATTTCCTTCAGCCTGAGGCTTATTCATTTCACTTCAGGTGTGAAAGGGCCATTACATTTGCCAAAAATATAACTTTTGTGTTTTGTTTTTTACAATAAACAAGCAAGGCCAGCCTACATGAAAAAAGTAATGCAAAAGTAACGTAACGCATTGCTTTCCATAAAAATTAACTAACGCAATTAGTTACTTTTTTTAGGGAGTAATGCAATATTGTAACGCATTACTTTTAAAATAACTTTCCCCAATACTGATTATATTATATTATATTATATTAATCATATTATATTATACGCATCATTATAAAAAATAATTATTGTTGTTGTTATTCACAAAAGTATCAAAATGAGTTAGTGGACAGCAAACATTTGTCAGCACAATTGTTGAATGATCCTGCAGTGTTTTCTTTTAAAGGGTTGAGTCGATAGACCAATTCTGTGCAGTTTTGTTTATTTCTCTAGGCTGAGCAGTACTGCAGTTTGTATCTTTGGGGTCCTGCTGGAGAATGAATTCATGGTGCTGAAACTTCAGAAGGGGACTGAAGAGGACAACAATCTCATATGTGACCTTGCTCAGATGCTGACTGAAGATGAATCTGATGTTGTGATGAACGCTGCTGGAGCCATAGCCTCATTAGTATGTCTGTTTAACAATAGAATGCATGCTTCAGCATATTAAATGTTTATTTAACCTCTGTAATGACTCCCATTTTGGGTAGCTGGACAAGACACAGCTAGACTTCACATGATACATTAGAAGATAGAGACAATATTTGTTGTTTTAGCATTTACTTGTCACACCACAAGACATATTGTTGTGTCCTAAAGCTCTTTGTGTTTTTTATGATTTAGGTTGAAACTGCATCAGGGCGGACGTGGTTCCTTCAGAACCAATGTGTGTTCAATGAGGTCCTTGAGAGCTTATCTGTTCTCCTGGAGAATGAGAGAGAGAATACAGTTAACTATGCAGCACTTGTTCTTGCACGACTGTCCCTGTGTGAAGAAACCTGTGAAAAGGTTTTATCCCATTCATCTGCCTTCAAGACCTTCAGACGTTTGGTACAATGCTTATCATGTAGCCATAAAGGTCAGTGTAGAAAAACTGATTGTGTTAACATAACACCAACAGCAGCATCATTAATGATATTTACATTTTCTGATGAAAATGTATTTCCATGGGCCCAGGGCATTTCTATGCGGTAGCTAAGGTGGTTCTGGTTGGATCCTTAGGTATTGTTAGGTGGTTGTTGCAAGTTCTAGGTGGTTACTTACTCTACAGGGTCTATTATATTCTTTTTTAGGCTTCCTCATTCTTTGTGAGTCTATGAGATTTTTTTCTCCCGTTTTATGATTATTTTATTTGTGTAAAAGAACCCCACAATCGGTTAGCCAACAGAACAAAAAGAAAAGCATACAGTTATGGGCTCATTATGCTGTAATTGCATCTCCAGAATTCAAAAAAGTTTTCATTAATCGTATGAATTATACCAAATCGATTATGATTAATAATCATTATTTATTTTAATCTATTAACAGCCATACATTTCTAAGATAAAGCCTCATGTTAATATCTTTTGAATTTTGAATCTCAGTAAAATATGAAATTAGTCAATAACATAAATTATTTTATTATTGCAGACACAGCCATAAATGCAGCATTTGCTGTTGGCCGTCTGTGTGGGAGCAGACAGGCCAAGATCCTTATTCTGAGAGAGGCCAAAGAGCATCAGTTGGTACAAGCTTACAAATTCTCTCCATAGGTCTTAAATGCTTGGCAATTGGATCATGTTAAAATCTCAATCAATTAAACATCAATTATGACCATAATTTTATCATTTGCCCCAAGGTTAGCCGACTGCAGGCTCTGCTGTCGAGCGGGCCAGGAGTGGAGATGGGCCAAACGGCATGCTTTGCTCTGATCTGCTTAGCAAATGATGAAGACGGCCATGCTCTGCTGATAGAAAGCACTTCTATCCCTGCTTTGCTGGATGGTCTTTTACAGCTGTTGCAGAGCCCAGAACCAGACAGTATCTGGTTTGCTGCTATGTAGGTTATTTGATTAACTTTAGTTAGTGTTGTATGTAATGAGTATCTAAGGAAATTATTTCAAAAAGTAGAGATAAAGATAATAACATAGCTTGTAATACTTATTAATGGTAGTTGTTCTCTGCCATAAGCAACTCAAAGGCCTGAGTTTTGACTCAAAGGCCCCCCTTTGTCCAACACAAAACAGAAACTGTTGTAAATGTACATTGTTAATGTAAATGTTAATGTTTTGAGTATTGATATATTTAATTAATTAACCATGAATAATTTTTTGATTCCAGAAATCTCAATAACTGTAATGATGTTCAAAAAGAACAATAGTTATTTTATTTGGTTGCAGTTCACATCTCGATTTTATGTTTTTTTTATTTTTTGTTTTTTTTTAGCAATATAATTTAGAGTTTGGTTATTTTAATGTATTTTCTAAGGGTTAAGATGGCTAATATATTTGCTTTTGGTTTAGATGGTTGTCATGTGGTAAACAACTCACTCTTAACATCCTAGCATAGCAATGTTTTAGTTGCCTTAATTGGGGTCTCTCTAAAGTCCTCATTTTCACTTTTTAAGACCCCCTATTTCTGTCTAAAAGGACAGTGCGGGTGCTGGTGTCCCGGCCGAGTGGAGTGGTTCCTGTCAGGATGCATTATCCTCTGCTTGAGCAGCTAAAGGTTTCATGATCATTGTGTTCCTAACACAGCTGTGTGTTGGTTGTGTATATGATACATTTATGAAGAAACCTTTTTATTTTTATTTTTTATCTGCTGTCAGTTGCTCTCTGTGTCGCCATCCACTGGGCCAGAACTTCAGGAGGAGGTCAACATGTGTCTCAGGAGACTGGAACGTTTATCCAAACCACCTTCAGTGAAGGTTACAAACATCTCATCAACAAGCTGCACTGTATCATGGGAGAGGTGTGAGCCTGAGAGCGGCCTGGAGGTCACATACAGGTTAAGCTTCCACAGCAAGATGTTACCTTGACTAGATATTTTCCATTTATGCCATATAAGAAATGTTTTTTTTATAAATCATGTTGCACAACTCCACTTAACTCCGTAAAAGACCATGGAGTGCTGCAGGAATGAGTCCTAAAACCCAAAAATGAGTTAGCATTTTTATACTTCTGTTTCCATTGTTCCAAAGTATTTGGTTAAATACTAATAATTTACTCACCCTCTTGCCGTCCCTGATGTATATGATATTATTTCTTCTGTAAAACACAAACAGAGTTATAAGTGGATGAAACCACTTGAATGAGTTTTTAACTATAATGTATTTGATACAATGCACTTTTTGTGAACATACTGTACATGTTTTTACATTGTACTTATATTTAAAAAATACCTGCATGTAATTACATCTGTAATTAGGCTATTGACCCTTCACTGTGTCACACTTTGGTTGCAGCAGAGATGAAACAGGATTTAAGAGAGCAGCAGCTTTATTTTTAATTTTCAAGAACAAACTTAAATCTTGACAAAACACTCGGGAATAACAGGACCATGAACAGAACAACCAACATAACACGACATAGAACTGACATAGAGCTGAACGAAACACAGGGCTTAAAGGGAAAGTTCACCCAAAAATGTGTTCTTTGCGTTCTTTCAGACGAATACAATAGGAGTTATATTAAAAAATGCACTGGCTCTTCCAAGCTTTATAATGGCAGTGAATGGCTCTATATTTTTCGAAGTCCAAAGTGCATCCATCCATGATAAAAATGCTCCACACAGCTCCGGGGGGTTAATAAAGGCCTTGTGAAGGGAAAGCTTCACGAAAGTTCGTCTGAGAAAAATATCCATATTTAAAACTTTATCGACTAAAATAACTAGGTTCCGGCATGTAGATCGGATGCAGAAGGAAGGGCATGATCTGGATAGAACAGTGTCCAATCACAGCCGTACGCATCGATTTACGGCGAAAGAGTAACATTTGACCTGACACACAATGTAATGACGAACACGGAAGCGCAGAGGATAGAGCAAAACAAAACACCAGTCACGAATTAGAAGTCTAAAATGAGATTTTTTAAAAAGAGAAATGTGGTAGGAGCTTGAGTTTGTTGCCCAGCCCTGTTTGTTTGAACCATGAAAGGCTTCAAAGCTTACGCTACTCCTTCTTCCTATGTCATACATCATCAAGTGTTACTCTTTTGAGGTGAGTCGACTTGTGTACGGCCTGGGTGTGCTCTTTAATACCAATCTTTCATTTGAAAGTCACGTTTCTAGTATCTGTAAAACTGCATTCTTCAATCTAAAAAATATATCTACAATATATGCTTTCAGTGACAAATGCGGAACAGTTAGTTCATGTGTTCATGACATCAAGGCTAGATTATTGTAATGCTCTTAGCTCTTAACGCATTGTTGTCCTTCACGTCTATTGCGATCTCAAAATTCAAGCCAGTTGATAATACCTAGAATATCAAAATCGACTGCTGGCGGTAGATCCTTTTCCTATTTAGCACCAAAACTCTGGAACAGTCTTACAAATAGTGCCTGGGAAGCAGACACAGTCTGTCAGTTTAAATCTAGACTAAAAACACATCTCTTTGACCTAGCATACACATAACACATTATAAACTTCTAGAATTCAATGTTAGGCTGCATAGATTAGGTCTGCCGGAACCAGGAACACTAACCATTAATCCCGATGTACTTGTTACATCATAAGAAGAATGGCGTTTACGCTAATATTAGTCTCTCTGTTCATCCCGAGGTTTACCGCAGTCCGATGAAGATGAAGAAGGACCTGCGCCTGGACACGACGACAACGCAGTCCTGAAGTGTCAAGTAGTCTCTTCCCTGTGAAAGCCCCCTTCTCCTTCCCTTTACCTCTGTACAGATAAAACGTTGTCAAAATGATTCCGGTTCACATGTATATGCGGAAGCGGCAAAAAATTCTATATTATGAATTTTTAAGGCCAGACAAGTAATCTGGTGAGGTCAATAAAGAAAGTCTACACGCCTGCGCATATATATTTTCAAACGCGCATACCTATAGACTAAACACGTAATACGCATGTGCACACCGTCAGCGCTTTCACAGATTCGCGTTTTTGAAGTTAATGCGGAGATGATAGTTTAAAAAAAAAAATTCAACGCTTGCACCTTGGAACCTATTTCAATGTTTGCATTCTCGAGGCACCAGGCACTGTTGTTGTGCGCATGAGCGGGCTGGAGCCCAGTAAGGGTTTCCTGTTAGAACGCTGTCGTGTTAGCGGCCCATAAGTTAATAACTTATGATCTTTGCAATGGAAGTGAATCAATCAAAACTAACTTTAGCTGGACAATAACTTTATTCTAGAGCTGCTGTAAAGCCAAAACAATCCCTGTTACTTAAATTTCCTATTATCACTGTAAAGCTGCTTTGAAACAGTCCATACTGTTAAAAGCGCTATATAAATTAAGGTGACTATTTAAAAATGAGGCACTGCAAACTATATTATAATTGTTTTTGACACAAAACACATTGAATAGCATAAGTGGAGCTCTGGGGGAAGAATATTAAAATAATTGTATGATGTGCCCCTGTTTTGCCGAATTTTGACCCCCGCCAAATTACTACCCCCCTAGCATTGGTAGGTTTAGGATTAGTTGTGGGGGAGGGGTTAGGATTAGGGGTGGGGTTAGGATTAGGCAATCAGGTACTGACTTCAACGAGGGGGGTAATAATTTGGCAGGGGGTCGAAATTCGGCACAACACCCCCTTTAGGTTAATTTTATTGATTCAATTTGGATTCACTGCTTAGATTACTTAAAGGTGTACTATGCAATATTATCCATAATAATAATAATTTGGTCCTGTGCCTGTAATTTCTTGTTTTCCTGAATTCCTGTGCTTGGGACGTTTCTGGGCCGCAGCCGAGACTTTATCGTCCGTGTCTGAAGCTCTGAAAGCTCTGCTAAGTTGTCATGTCTCTACGCTAAAACAATTATCTAATGTTGCCATTGCCTTATTGACTGCCATCTGTAACTCCAGTCAGATTATGAGGCATTGTAATTATGTTTTTATGATGACATAATTATTAGCGAGCTAGACTAAAGATGGCCAAACTCACTCACAAATTACAGCCAGTCTTCCAACTATTAGCATAACTGTTCTTTTCATAAACAGTACACGAAAAAGTCTGTTTATGCATAATAACACAATTTCCAAAATAGCTCATCACTCATCTTCCTGCTGGTAGTTACTTATGCGTTGGGGCGGCTTGTGCAACTGATATATCAGGGGAGAGGGCTTACGGTTCTGGCAGAGTTATGCCCAGTTTGAATGTTGTATTTACAACCAGTAACTGAAAATCCTGCACAGTGCATCTTTAATAATTTTACATCCACCTATTTTAATACCCATTATTTTTTCTTTGGGTTTCCAGTCTCTTTGACAGAGATGTAATGCTGTACCATGGCCTGTTATGTCAGGTGACCTTTCCTGGTTTTCCCAACCAATCTATGGAGCCCCTCTCCCTACAGCTCAGCATTTCTACACCTGATGGTAACATTAGTCCTTTCAGTGAACCTGTTGTTATTGATCCTGAGCAGCTCGACATTAGACTTAAACCTCCACGAGAGCTCTGTGTGATTGGCTCTACAGCTACACATGTACGCCTTTGCTGGATAGAGCCAGAGGGAAGAGTCAAACCCAAATCATACCAGATCTACTGTAATGACACACTGCTGAAGACCACCACTCTTCTGGGGTGGGTCAGACCAGTCTTTCATTATAACATGTTAAAGGTGAAGTGTGTCAATTCATTTGTGTCACAAATCAATTCACAGAGGATAATACCCTGTATCACCCATTTTTCTTGTTGATGTTTGTTTTACTCATAAAAACCTCAAATTATGAAATTAAAATGAGTTGCCAAGGCATTTTTTGCATGTTTTTTTTTTACATTAAAGTCACACACTTCACCTTTAAGTTGCATTGTTTATTTTTTATAACAAAATGAAGAGATTAAGTGATGTTCAAAAAACATGTGTGGTGCATGTTTGTTTTGTTTATTTTTATTATTATTATTTATTATACAAAATCAATAGTTTTGCAATGTTACTGCAGTGTAATTGTTTTTTATCTAACAGGGCTACAGTGAGCGGTTTATCTCCCGCTACCACCTATAAACTTAGTGTGAGTTCACTCAGTCCAGGGGACACAGAGAGTCCTAGAGCAGTAACTGAGGTGAGAACTGCAGACGATCAAGATCATGCTCCTTCTGCTCTGACTGTAGTTGTCCTGGGACGGCACGAACTGCAGATAAACTGGGGATTTCCAGTTGCTCCTTTGGGGAGACTCTTCAAATACGAGCTAAATATGAATGGGTGTGTGGTGTACGTGGGAACAGAGAGGGCATACGCTGCTCGCCGCCTGTCTGCCAACACAGCATACACCTGTACTGTTACAGCCATCACCTCCAGGGGGCGCTGCCACAGTAGTCCAGTCACAAAGAAGACTGCACGGGATGAATACTTGCACTCAAGCAGGTGAATTATGAAGGAAACCATAACATCACAAAAGGGCTAAGATAGTTCTGTTTTTCTTCTTTTGAATGCTTTATTATTATGGCTGTGAAAGAAAGTCATGTGAGATTTAATGTTTTCCCTAAAAGATTTTATGCAAAACGTATTGCAAAATGATTGCTTTGAAAAAGAATGCACTACATATTCAAAAGAAAATTATGTTGATATATTAATCATATTATTGTCAAAAACTAATTCATTATTTCATCTATAGTCATTTAATTATTTTTTGAGAGGGAAAAAAAGCCATTTAAAAGTGCTTAAATAGTGTTTCTCAATCTTAAGAGATCAAATTAAATATAATTATAATCTGCTTTATTTTACATGTGGTTTGCAAAAATCTAAGTTAACCCTGTAAAGCTTGATGTATGAAATAAAAGTTGGAAAAAATATATACTTTTTTTAAAAAAGGAACAGTTTAGTGAACACAACCTTTAAAAAAAAAAAAAAAAGGTTATATTTGATACATCAGGCTTTTGTGGCTCATATATCACATGGAGTTCATACTCGAGGAGGAAAAAATAAAATTTCAAATAAACATTGCTTAAAAGCCTGATGGATCAAATTTGATACATTTTTTTAACATGGGATGTATGGATAATCAAGTAAACCTAAATTGCTTCAATCCAGTAAGTATACATCTTTAAATATTACTAACAATATAACAGTTATTCCTATGTTTATTTTATGAATAATAAGTAAAGATTTTACAGCAAAAAGACATGTGTACCACAACATTAGGTGGACATTTTCAGAATTATTCTTAAAGACCTTTTACTTACTACAAAAATGTAAACTATCAATCAGACAACAGAAGGCATGTAGCAGATTTTGTAGATTTTTCAGCAAAGTTTTGATCATGTTGATAGTTTAGAGGCCTTTGCTTATCAAATATGATAGTAGACTTAAGGTTAACAGATATGATAAAAAAAACCCCGCCAAATTAAGCAAAATAAACTGGATGATTGGGTTGCATAATTAAGCTTGATGAATGCAGTCAACATTAAAAAGTGAAAATCCTTTCATAATTTACTCATCGTCATGTTGTGCCAAAACCTGTATGCATTTATTTCTTCTGCAATAGTTTGCAAAACATTTTTGTTGCAAAAATCCCCCCCCCCCCCACACACAATACTTCCACATGGAAGTCAATGGAAACTGAAACTTAAATAACAAAATATCTTCTTTCATGTTCCACAGAAGACAGTACGCCATACAGATTTGGAATGACATGAGGGTGAATTAATGATGATGGAATACAAATGTTTGGGTGGTCTACTCTTAATAAAATAGTTTTATTTTTCAACAATCAATGGAATATTAGTGTAACAGTTTGTGTCAACATTGTGACATTTGTTGTGTTATTTTATTGTAATTGCAATTCTAAGTCTTTTTTTCTGTGCCATTTTCTTCAGGTATATGCTTTCTCTTACCCATCAGACTGCCTCAAAATACTCCTCTTCTTCTCCAAGTATCCAAGTGATAAGTGGGGTCAAAAAGAATGACACAAATTCACCAGCTGCACTAAAGTCTAAAGTCCACCCTACTTTGGTCCAGCACAGGGCCACTGACCTTAAAGACATACAAAGGTTGAGAAGCATCTATTGCAATTGTTTTTGATGATGTATCAGTTGATATTCATGGCTGATTGTGTAAACATTGAAATGGTTTAATAATTGTTTCCCTTTATTTATTTTTCTTGGTTGTGTTTGAAAGGCAATCATCAGTTCAGATACATAGTCCAAAGGCAATCCAATCTTCCAGTCACACATCTAAGGTATTGTTATAGATAGTAACCTTTCTTGCCTTATTTTGTGATGTTATTACAAAAATGGTTTGTGTGGTTTAAATAATCTGTTGTAGAGTGACAGACAGGGTCCAGCTGTTGTGTTTCCTGTGTGCTCTGCTGACCGTCTCACGGTCCCTAACAGAGAACATTCTGAGTACATATTCCGGAAGCAGACCTTGTCATCCATTCCAGAGGACTTTACACACTTTAGGGACAAGATCAGCCCAGGTACAGTTTCATATGTGATTGTGAAAGCAAAAAAAAATATTTAGAAAAAATAAGCTTCATTCAAAGGTGTTACAATGTCTAAAAATCCTACAGCCAGACTGATGCGGCGGAGCTCAGACAGAGAAGTTCCAACTGACAGAGAGAAATTTCCATACATCTGCAAACAAATCTGTGAGTTTGTCATCTTGACACTTTATCCATATAACCACTAAATCATCACTTCATTTTAATAATTTCCTTTTTAATCCAGCTGAGGATGTGAGACTGCTTCAGCCCGTTTTGTTTAGTTGGTCTAATCTTGAATGGACAAAACAACATCAGAACAGATCACAAAGGGACAGGTATGGGAATTGTTTAGTCAAAAATTCCATTAGGTTGTGTACAGGATTTCTGAGAGAATTTCTAAAATAAAACGAAACCAATCCTATGGACAATGAGAATCCTCTAAGAATCTAATGAGATCTAGTTAGATCTGAATTATTAATACAGTGCATTACAGTCATGAGAACTTTAGTTATTGTTTTGTTTGCTCACCAATTGTTCAGCTGAATATTCTTACAGATTCACAAGTATTTTTTAATATTTTGTAGAATAAAATTAAAAATATTAAATACATTGATTACATAGTATATTTATGTATGTATTTTTTATTTATTTTTCAGGATTAAAACTGTTTTGAAGGTCCAAAGTCAGCAAAGAGGAAGACAATACCACGCACCATCACAAACCAAACTCACATAAACAAATGGAGTACCTCTGACAGCTCATATGTTTCCTTCTTAGTAATATAAAACAAATGTTTGTGATTACTTTATTGGTCCCTTTAACAATGTTTTCGTGTTGATAAGTCAAATGCATTTACGTCTCCAGTCCATATGAGGTCACTGTGAGAGAACCTGTATCTGGTAGGCCTACTCCTTTGACATTTTCTTCACTACACATGCGGAAATTACACAACAACAACAAAGAGAAGTTGAATAAATCCTCTATGGTCACACCAATTTGGAGGTTACAGTCCATAATTGTAGCGGGATGGTCAACCTTGGTCTCACTAAAGTTGATGATGCGGTTGCTGCAAAGCACCCGGTACGTGTGTTTTATATTGTACCACTATATTTGAGTTTAATGGAATAACAGTCTGCTTTAATGGAATAACATAGTCTGCAGCCTGACTATGATATTTTAATTATTCATAGAGTGCGGGGCTAGCTGTCACACTTTTTATTCACGTGAATATCTCTCATCCATTACTTTATGTATAAGTTAGACGCATATGAAAATAAATAAATTATTTATCAGGAAATATTTTACAGTTCATTTAACAAAATGGTAACCAGCAGTTTGGCAATTTGAGAAGAATACATTTTTATTCTATGATGCCCACAAACAACCTGTAGACTATTTAAAATGTATTTAATAGCTTTCCTGCTGTATATAGTAACATTCAAAACACTTCTTGTACCCAACTATTTTGTTGACATTTTTACAAAAAAACAAAAACATTGTTCTGCTTTCACATTTCAACCTCTTAACCTTCATTATATGTGTGATTTATCAGAATGTGCCATTCATTGTTCAATTCGCCAGGTCTTTCCCCAACCCCCCCCCTCCCTCTCTCTCTCTCTCTCTCTCTCTCTCTCTCTCTCTCTCTTTCTCTCTCTTTCTCTCTCTCTCTCTCTCTCTCTCTCTCTCTCTGAATTCACAACTACTGCATGTTTTTGGATTGTGGGGGAAATCCATGCAGACAGGGAGAACATGCAAACTCCACACAGGCTCCTTGCTTAGTCTAAAACAAAGCTAATTTAAGTTTGTTTAAATAAGATGCCTGAAACTGTCATTTAAAACTTCTGACAAAGAAAATAAATGTATGCTACTATAGACTAAATTGATGAATATCCACTGTGACAACTAGCCCCAGTCTTCCCTACAGTATATGCTTCCACCTTAATAATTCCATGGTGATTATATTTCACTCTCCTCAGGGTTTGCAGCAGTACGCCGCCTGTCAGTCTTACGCCTTTATGAAAGGCACAGCAAGCTTCATACTGGGTTAGTGTTATATTCACATTAGGAAATGTTTATGTCTGAACAATTTAGTGTTTGTTTGTGAAAGTAAATGACAAATGAGATATCTCTTTTCAGTATCTCTTTCGTTTACACAGCAGTGAGATCAAATTTGGATTTTCTCTTTCTTTACATCAGATTCATTGTGTATCAAATTTTTCTACTTAGAAAAAAACACCCTTGTAATCTTACGTCTTCTCTAGAGATTCAGAAAAATCTCAACAGTGTATCATACTATACTGTTTTTATTTTTCATGAGGACTTTCAGGAGAAACATAAGACAAAGTTACTTTTATAAAACATACCTGCTGTGACAACCCCATTAGGCTGTCATGGAGCTGTGAAAAAAAAAACCCACTATATTTTATTTTATTTACAAACTGTGTTTTTGTTTTTTGAATCCTTTGGCTTTGGGTGAAAATGTAACTATCCTCAACCAGGCACAGCGGGTTTATTTTTTGCACAGCGAGCACTTCAGACAAGAATCCCATATCCCCTTCAGTGGAACCTTCTAGTATCTATTGGTAAGTCTGATAAGTTTTTTTTTTTTTTGAGGATCATGCAAGATTTTTTTCATTTTTTTTCATAAACAGTATGTAGGCTTAATTCAAAATGTTATAAAGAAAATAATTCGTGTGATGTTAGCTATTTTTTCCTTTGGTCTTTGCAGTTTCCTCCTCAGTATTTAGCTATACAGTGACTCGCTGGGAAACCATGAAGTGCTCAGACTTGTGGTTATATCTTGAGACCGGAAGTGTTCCTGACAGAAACTCTCATAGTAAGCATTTAGTTGTTTGTATCTGCCATCTCTCTCTTTTTATACCAACGCATGTTACAATAGCTATTTGGCGCCATCTCGCGTCTGAAAACTGGAGGACCTTTAATACAGAAGCAAACGTTACTTTTAATCGACAAGATACAAAGGAAGACGTATTATATTGTGGCTATATATGTAAGCTATATAAAAAGTTGAAAATTGAATTGCAGATAAATAGTTGTATATAAATTATTTTTGCATGGCCGTTTTTTTTACTGTTTCTGGATTATTTTTATTTTCTTATTCTTTTATGATGATCCATTTCTATTTATCAAAATAACTTGTTGTTTTTTTTGTGTCAAAACAGTATTTCATGTCTATTTAATTTAGTACAATCTTAAAAATAAAAGTTCCTTATTGGCATAAATGGTTTCATGAAGAACGTTCCACATCCATGGAACTTTTCCACTGTGCAAAAAATTCAGACACAGTGGAAAAAGGTTCTTAAGATTATTAAAATGTTCTTAACAATAAGAAAAGAATGGTTCTTTTAAAAACGAAGTTCTTTGGGGAACCCCAAAAGGTTATTTTGCATCATTGCTACAACCCCCAACTGACCATTGTTTCTTTATTATTCACTTAGAGGAAGAACCACAAACTCCTGCAACACCTGTAGAAGATCCCAAAGTCACAAGATATGGGGATGTGCTGGAATAAGCTAAAATAATTGTACCTTTGCTAATAGATAATGCATAATAGATATACGAATGTTCATTATTAATGTTTAAAACATATGAAATAGTAGACTAATGTTGATGTAAAGAGAATAAAATATTATTCTTTCTCTCGTCTATCTCTCTCTCTGTGTGTCTGTGTATGTGAATAAATAATGATATTTAGGAATGTTTTGCTTTTCTTCTCTTCTGGTTAACACAATCAAATGTTCTATGAAAGGAGTGTAGCCATCTAGCATGATGAAGCTGAAATAAGACATTTTGGTTTTAGTTAGCCAGTTTTAATTTAGAAGATCTTAATCAGTCCATCAGGGAAGGATCTGTCATCCTGCAACTGCAACATTACACATCAGTTGTAAAAAGTCCTTTGAGATACAAAAGACAGAGGCACATTTTTGTTCCTTTATGTAAAGAAACAATTCTGTATCTCAAATGGTGGGTTGTGCACAGAGGAGCTTTTATTCTGAGAGTAAACTGGCAAAAAGTTGAAAAATACTTAGAAAGATGAGAAGGGCAGAGGAACAAAAGGACAGAGCTTGAAAGGGTTTCAGCTGTAATTGAAGTAATATGGATCATTATAGTATTAATGTGGCTTTGTCCTACTTTACCTGTTATTTTGTACATTTTTAATTTTGTAAGTTGATAACATTAGTAGATGTTACTGTTAGTTATGCACTGTACTTTTTATGGCAAAATATTTTTTACTAGTTTTTACACTAATTTATTCTCTTTACATAAACATTAGTCATATGTATTATGACTATTTCATATGTATTAAACATTAATAATGAACATCCGTTTACACCTTATTTGAATGTTTCCCTGTTATAGTGTAATTACACAAATAAGTACTGAGTAATATTAACTAACGTACTTACTGGGTTAGATTTGTTAGATTTTGGTTTAGGGTTAGTTGCTTGTAATTATGCATAAATTGCTGTTATTACTGTTATATGTAACAAGAGCATGAAATAAAGTGTTACCTATTCCGAATATTCTTTGTGTAATGACACAGTTGGAGTGCGCATCATACGCCTGAAGGTGTCACTTGATGTAATTTACAACCGACCAATCACAGGACATGGAACAAAGGATGGGGCCAATGTCTTTGTTTTGATTGGTTAAAAGGCCGAGTTGGGATGATAGCAAGTATCCTGGCGAATGCAATCCAACATTCATACTCAGCAAAATGTCCACGCGCATCGCATGACTGGGAGGAGGGTTATAGAAGACACTTCTTCTGCTTCTTAAAAATGGCACTGTAAAATTATTTGTCAGTAATCCTAACAAGTAGTCTTCTTTATTATTATATGTTCTTTTATTCAGAGGGCTGCTAAAAAAAAGTAGGCCTGTTTCTTGTTTGTTTGAAAGTCAAACTAAACAGCCTGTCCATCACCGGTTTTCGGGCATTACGCGATTGAAACATGGATTTCGTTCTCGGCGGCGTCGCTGCGTGTGGCGCTTGTTTTTTTACAAACCCGCTGGAGGTTGTCAAAACTCGAATGCAATTGCAAGGAGAGCTAAAAACCCGAGGAACCTACCAGGTGTATTATAGGAATGTATTTCACGCCTTTTACACGATAGGCAAAATAGACGGACTGGCTGGTCTTCAGAAAGGTTTGGTCCCCGGGTTGGTTTATCAGTTTTTTATGAACGGGGTCCGGCTGGGGTCCTTCGCCATCATTGAGTCCTTGGGCTACATTCACACGAACGGAAGGGTCAGCGCTGCAAAGAGCACAGTGTCCGGGGCTATCGCCGGTGTAGTGGGCGCTGTAATGGGCAGCCCTATTTACCTGGTGAGTAACGACAACTGTCTGCGTCGGTTTCTGTCTAGTAAACGACGGATTAAGCACGTGCTCAGTGACGACATATTCTGTGGTTACTCTGAATATCATGAACATAAGAGTGTAATCACAGTAGCTTTCTGAAATAGTTAAAACTAGACAACTACATAACGTAGCGCAAAGAGACAGACTGCATCAGTGGTGTGAACGAAACGGATAGTTTCTAGCCTGTATTCTGATTCGATGAGAAACAGCCTTTTAGCATAATGAATGAAATTAACTAAATATTTGCAATATATTATTACATAAAGTATTAAAATATGATTATTATAACACGCAACAATGAATACATTTATGTCATTAATACATGTAATGAGGAATCAATATTTTCCATGCTTTTAGTTTCCAAACACTGAAAGTAGATGGTGCTCCAAAATGGACAAAAAGCACCAAGTGTCTTTAGTTTACCAGCAGATTACCTACTCTATTTGTATTTCTTTCAGGTAAAGACACATCTGCAAAGTCAATCCACTTCCTCGATTGCAGTTGGACACCAGTATAAGCACAGGGTAAGTCAATGGTGACCTCACAGTAACATCTATGATAACATCTTTGTATTTTCCTTTTAATGTCATGTGAGAACTTTGATCTTCAAGTCGACCGATCCTAGGGCTGTAGAGATTTATTTGTAATTTTAAATCCAATTGCATTTGTGGTATTGTACTAATACTTAAAGGCAGTTTTGTTTGCATCAGTGGTAATAGGAACCAGCTTGAATCTAAAACCACAAATATTTTCTGTTTGTCATATCTTTTTTTTTGTATATCTTTTTGCTATTCTTTTTGCCAGGGAATGATGCATGCATTATTGGCCATCCACAAACAGTACGGAATTCTGGGTTTGTGGAGGGGAGCAAGCGCAGCGGTCCCAAGGGTCAGTGTGGGGTCTGCTGCTCAGCTCTCTACTTTCTCTGCCTCTAAAGAGTTGATCACTGACCTACAGGCAAGCATATTTCACTTAAACTGGGAGTTATGCACAGTGAGAATAGAAGAGGGGCTAGACCTCTGTTTTTATAAACAGTATTGAATTGGCTCTTTTAAACCGTAAAGAGTAACACCATGATCCGGTTGCATAAACCGCAAAGACTAGTCTTACAAGTTAGTCATCAAAGGTCAGTTACATAAAAACATAGACTGGTCTAATTTGATACCGTAAGACTGATTTCCCCTAACTAACTGCTTGATGGTCATACTAGTTCTTAAGACACAGTCTTGACATAATGGCTGTTTATGCAACTGGCCCCTTTTAATACATATGGTTGTCAGTTCCCCAAACACTAACTGTGTAAAGTAGCCTTAGCAGTCCAACTCAATCATAATGTTCCTTTGTAGGGCAAGACAGGGGCCAATGTTTTAGTAAATCTGCTTTTTTTTCTGGGCAGTCAACTCTTAATTAATTAAATTAATTTTTTAACATTTCTCAACATTCTCTTAGTAGAGATTTCCATTTAGCCTTTAAGGACCCCATTAAAGCAAACAATTTTTTGTAGTCATTAATGCGTGTTAGCTTTGATGTCACCAATATGCTAGTGCACTCACTCAACTCAAGTTGACAAAAAAATCCAACTCTTAGAAATACACATTTCTAGTCTCTTTTCATGGAAATAGGACCAAGATTATTGATGTCTTGTTTGACATGGGCCTAAACACATTTTTGTCCAGTAAAATGCTCTCTACAATGAGGATGTCCCCCCGCCCCATGACTAGAAATATTGTAGGAAACACACCGTACTAGCACACCGTTGGCATATTCTCTTTACATCAACATTGTATGTTTATGCCACCCTTGGCATAAACATTGGCAAAATTTGATGACTAACTTGTCCTGCCATACCTTCTTGTTTCAAAAGGAAATATGTCAACAAAGGAAAGACAGTTGTGTTTGTATACTATAATGTATTTTGAAAGTATTCTTTCAATGCATTGTTACAATGATCATTTCCAGCACACACTTCAAATGTACCTAAAATATCTGTTTAATAAAGTGCAAATAAATACACTTTTAAAAACTTTTCACTTCAAATATATTTTTTTAAAATATATTTTTTGAAAATATACTTAAGTACAATTATTTTAAAGGGTGTTAAAAGTTGTATTATGAAAATAGGTAAAAGCATGATGCTAATATACTTTTAATATATTTAAAGATAGTACAATTTTTGTTAGTATATTTGCAATGTACTATTGAAAAAAGGGAATATACAATAAAGTATACTTTTTCCACTAGGGATTCTACCTAAAAGTCATGTCAAGCGGATATATTTTGCTGCAATAGGCATACATACATGACTTGTTGGGGTTTCTGAGGGTGACCTCAGAATTGGCAAAACAATTCCAATGGTGTTACAAATCTACAAACTTCCCAAGATATAAGAAATGACGCTACAAGTTCAGTTCTGTTAACACCACCAGTTCACAGAAGAGTTTGTGATGTTTACTTGCATGGAAAGGCAAGTGTGGAGGGCAAGCAATATTTGTAGTTGATGACAACTGTCATTTTTGAGTAAACTATTCCTATTAAAACTATTAACGGTTGAAGAAAACACTCCCAATATAGTTGAAATATGAAAGCACTCTCTGTTTTGTTTGTAATCAGTTTCTTTTTCTTTCCGTATTTGTAGGTGTTCTCTGAGGGCAGCTGGTTAATAGCACTGAGTGCTGGTATGATCAGCAGTGTTGTAGTTGTATTAGCTATGACTCCTTTTGATGTAATCAGCACTCGTCTCTACAACCAGCCTGTGGATCATCTTGGCAAGGTGATCTCTTGCCAACTGTCAAGAACATACAGAAATTTGTTCACAAACCTTTACTGTGATTATTATCAAATTGGTTTCATTTACACACTTGCATATATCCAGTTTCACCTACAAAGTGCTAAAACTGGTTAAAAAAAAGAAAAAAAAAGAAAAAAAAAAGAAAAAGGCCTTTATCTCACTCTCTGTACTTTTCTCATGCAGGGTGTATTGTACGGAGGTTTCATGGACTGTTTCTCTAAGACATTGAAGAAGGAAGGAATGACTGGTTTGTATAAAGGTCTCGGAGCCTCCTACTTCCGCCTCGGACCTCATACCATCATTTCTCTGCTCTTCTGGAATCAGCTGCGCACTTTGTACTATAGCTCCAGCTAGTATTTTGCTATTGCCTGCATCAGCAAAATATCAACTGATGGTTCCCTGATTAAAGAAGCAATCAAGCACTAAGGTATGAAAGGCCCTTGCTATATTTTGAATATAGTCACACAACGCACAGCAGAGTGACTAAACTCGCAATGCAGCATGGCCTCAAGTGCCTTATTGCTTTTATAAAGCAGTTACTACATATTAAAATATTAAGAACATTTTTTATTAAAACATTATTTTATTAAGCATTAATCTTCAACTGGCAACCTTCAACTAGAAGTACTTTCTGATATAACAGAATGTTGCTATGCAACAAAAATGATGCACCATGGAGCTGCGCAGTGATGTGCTAAACTTGAGCCATTACTATGTGGTGGAATAGCATAGCTGGAAGGCTGCATTGACCAAGAACCCAGGACTGGAATTAACAATAAAACTCCTTTAGGGTGTACTGTATGTACACTATAAAAAATTATATGATGAATAAGTTAAGACAACATATGTTTTTAGATTGCTTTAACTCATCAAAATAAGTTAAGCAATTTTCAACTTTAAGTTATACAAGAGTAAACAATTTTTTTAAGTCAGTGTAATGTTATTTAAGTTGAATGGACTTAAAGGAGAACTCCGGGCAATTTTTAAGTTGATCTTGATCGTTATATCTTTGTGAGTACTGTCTATAGAAAAAAAAAATCGAACCGGATTGGTGATTGAAACACGGAGCTTTTCCCGCAAATGCCCAGAGCTCCCCCTCAACTAATACGGCAGATATGGGGGCATATACATAAAGAGTGTCTTTGTGCCTCTTAACAGACACAAAATGCAATTAAAATATCTGTCCAACATGAACAGGGCCCTTACATGTGAACAAGATGCGTTTAGCAACTTAACCATTGTTTAAATTCACCTAAATAGTGTTTTAGACGACTAGCTGTAGTCTCGCGCTGAAGTCCCGTGGGAACTCAGTTGTAGCCAAAGGTAAATAGCTGTGTAGGTGAAGAAGAAATGGTTCGTGTTTGTGCCGTACAAGGAAGACACAACACAGCGCCCAAATGGAAGGATAAATAAAGTTTACATTACCTCCACAGTGGTTGCACACGTCTTCTTCCATGGAATCGCTTTTTTCTTCAACCGGCCCCGCTGTGTTGTGTCTGTGTGTAGTCATCCTTGTCAAAGTGTTCGCTGCAAATGCAGTAATCTTTGGCACGTAGTACTTGTATGGCAGTTTGCGGATCAAGTTGAAGTACAACTAGACACAACTGCAGTATCTCGAGGTCATGGAAAGGAAGACGATGAAAATAAGTTCTTTTAGTTTCGCATTCTGTTGCCATAATTCGGAACGGCACAAACACGAACCATTTCTTGAACCGGTTCATTGAAACGAACTGTCCGAAAGAACCGGTTCGTGGAAAAGAACCGGACTTCCCATCACTACTATTTACCTTTGGCTACAACTGAGTTCCCACGGGACTTCAGCGCGAGACTACAGCTAGCCGTCTAAAACACTATTTAGGTGAATTTAAACAATGGTTAAGTTGCTAAACGCATCTTGTTCACATGTAAGGGCCCTGTTCATGTTGGACAGATATTTTAATTGCATTTTGTGTCTGTTAAGAGGCACAAAGACACTCTTTATGTATATGCCCCCATAACTGACGTTTTAGTTGAGGGGGAGCTCTGGGCATTTGCGGGAAAATCTCCGTGTTGCAATCACCAATCCGGTTTGGTTTTTTTTCTATAGACAGTACTCACAAAGATATAACGATCAAGATCAACTTAAAGATTGCCCGGAGTTCTCCTTTAATTTAAGGCAGCAACTTTTTTTTTTTTTTACAGTTAAAAGGGTGGGACAATTATTTGACCATCATTTTATATATCACACTCCAGCAAAGTTTTGCAAGATTTAATGATAAGATAATATTTCTACACTTACTGGTTGAATCAAAGTTACTGTAAGTTTTGTGTGCATTTTGAATTGTGCTAATTAATTTCCTGAATCCTGATTGGTTGACGCATGTTCCAAGGGTGTTGACTCAATGATTAGTTCTTTTAAAAAAATATTGTATATATTTTAACACTTTCCTAAAGATTAAATGTGATCCAATGCATCAGAATCAGTTGAGCTGTTTTGTTTTATCGTAGTATAAATCACATGAAGTACTGTAAATGTTTAGTTCTCACAGAGATTGTGGTAGAATGACTGGAACACAAATAGTCTTTTAATTTTGTGACTGACTTGACAGCTGTAATAATCTTGCTGCTAATCATTAATCATGACTTGACGGACAAAGACTTACTTTGAGTAGTTAGAATGAGGTAGCACTCAAGCTGAATGTTTAAAACATAACATCAGAAACAGTCTTGTATTTTGTCTTGTTTGCTGATGCCTTTAAATGTCCTAGAATATTAGGACTATAAGACACTATTCAATGGGACACAGAATAATGGTCAGCATTTGCCTTAATTGTGCTCTACTGAAAGTGTATGAACTTGTGTATGATGCTTTACAGAAACTAATCTAACTAATTATCTGCATTAAATTACTTAAGAGTATTTAAATATATAGGTACATATTTGGTCTGTAACATATGACAGTATATAATTTGAAAATAAATTATTTTTAAAAGATTGACTATTCTATTTTCTATATACATAACAATAACACTGCAACCTGTCCTTGTCTTTTAAGTACAAAATATACCACTGATAATACACAAAACATATTTTCACATTTAATTCGCACTTAAAAATGTCTGAATGTCATTGTATTAATCAAACCATGAAGTGATATCAGCATGGGAATAATGCTAAATCTCTTTTTTTATGATTAATCAACTGGTCCCATGGCCATTTTAAATGGATTTATGAAGATGTTACACTTAAGCCACAATACATGCTGTTTTCATTTTGATCACTATACCTATTGGTTTATAATTTAAAACCTAATTTTTTTGTGAAAGGTTTTGATTGTGCTATTTTTCTTTAATAGCACATGGTCAGTGACATTTTTGGTCAAAAGAAAAAAAATAATGTCTCAAGAGTGTTTTCACTCTTTCAGATTGATAGGAAAGTTGATGAATGTGTGGAAGAGTCTAACATTTCCAAGTTAAGGAAAAACCCGAGTTAAGTTGATGAATGTGGGGAAGTGTCTTACATTTCAGAGTTAAGGAAAAACCTGAGTTTCAACATGGTTCCAGTAAAGTTGTTAAACATTAGTTTTGAGGTCAATAATAGAGATGTTTGAATCAGCATACAAAAGACAATGATGACTGCAAACCTTTGATAATATTAAGAAAACTCCAAAGACATTCTGCTGAATGAACCAGCATAAATTTGCATTGAGTAATAAATGCTGGTTCTGAAATTCAGAAGGATTCAGAAACACACTCTTTCTTATTAAGAATTGCATTTATTTTTACTTTTTAATAATTCAAGATTCAGTTTATTTGCACAGCCTCATCTATAAATTAGACAAATGCTAAACCTTGCCACTACAAGGAAAATATTTCATAAGTTTTTTTTAACTTGATCAGTCATTGTAAATGCATAATTTTAAAATCTTCTGGAAAAAAAGTATTTTGTAATGGAATTTAGACTTTCTTGTGATTACACATATGCATGAAGAATCTACCCGAACACTCCAGGGTCAAGTAGACATAAGGACTGCAGAACACCCTGGAAGTCCTGTAGTGTCCACGGTGAAGCTGCCACATTTCCAACGGCACTGCTGCTGAGGGGACTGAGACAGAAGATTTTAAATCAAACCTCACAATATTCACATTAAGATCCTGACTATATTTCATCTATGAACACCGTGTGAATAATTGATTAATAATCATTTTTTAATTTAAGACATGTAGGTAATCCTCCAGTGTATTGGTGAGTTTAACCTATATGTGTTTAACTAACTCACTTAATGCAAACAGGATCGTTGAATGTCACTAAGATGTCAGTAGTGTACTGTGGCAAGCGGAACAAGCACAGGTGAATGTTCACAGTGTTCTTGGCCTGTGAAAAAATTTAATTCAAAATTTAATTCAATTCCCAAATCGTAGTATGCTGAAATGAGTATTCCAAAGTTACCAGGATCTACTACGGATCTGGTAGACCTGGTCTACTTTTTACGGATAGAACCCGAAGTGCAGATTCATGCACTCTAACGGATAACGGTAGAGAGGTTTAGATAAAGCGGTTTGAGTGAATAATAATCAGTATCTAATGTGACGAAAATATAACATTATCCACATTATATTTAATCTGCAACAGCATTATAAACTTTTATAAAGATACATTTGGTCATTAACTTTTAAAAGTATAATTTTGAAAAACACATGAGGAGAGTTCTTTGCATAATAGAACCACGACTAGCAGATCAACATGCTACTACATTTCTCTCCGATTTGGTTGGAAATTAAATTAAATTGATTGTGGAAGATTTCAACTGTGACAAGATGATTGACGGCAGCTTAAACGGTGACAGGATGCATGTGACTAAGCAACAGAGCGGTCTGTTAAAGACGTACTCTAATTATGACGAAACAGTCATAGCCGTGGGAACGTATTTTGAGCAATGGGGGCTGAGGGTCTATAATAGGCATGGCGCAGAGCAAGAGAAGCAGCGATGACTGGACGATGGCAGAGGCAAAAGCACAAGAGAACTTTTGTTAATAAAAGTTGCATTTCTTCATTTAATGGGGTCCTATTATGCCCGTTCACAAGGTCTTAATTTTGGGGTGTACTAGAATATGCTTTTATGCTTGATTGTTCAAAAACACATTATTTTTCACATATTTTACATTATTACAGCACCTCTCTTCCCCTATCTGGCATGAACGCATCAGGGTTTCCCGCAGCACTTTGTTACTAAGGCGGCCGCCTAAGAAACACACGCCTGCCGCCTTACTGTGCGTTCACACCGCCGCCGGCGAGAGCGTCAAAGTGGCCGGAAGTCATTCATTGTCAATGAGAGCCGGCGGCGAGCTCCGGCGAGAGCGGCGCGTCTTGGATGGTGAGAGCGGCGAGGAGAGTTGAAGTCAGGTCAACTTTATGGTAATAAGGAATGACGCGGTTCGGCGGCAACCGGCGGCAACCAATCGGAATATAGAAGTGCTCCGTTTGAGAGGAGTCCAGAGAACGCAGTCCTGTAAACTTTGGTTCCGACCACATTAGTTCCCAAGCAAAATTGAGGAGGTTGATCATTTGAATTTGATAAGGCGCGCAACACTAGTATTTATAGGCAATATTTTCGCGCTAGAACGCTTGTTTTTCAGCGGGAATTCAATTTATAATAGCACTTAACCATGAACACAAAAGCCACACCACACAAATGGCTTTAATTTGTTTATTTCATTAGCAAACATGTCACTATAATTGTTAAGTTTTTTCCATCGATCAATTTTCTGCAAAAATAACGATCGACATGCTTGTTTGCTTTGTGGCCCCTTTAAATACAGTTGTAAAAAAGACCACGCGTTCGATCTACGTCAGAGCATCAGAGCGTCCACGAATCTTTCCACGGCCTCGCTGGCCGGGCGGCGAGAGCGAATTTTGCCGCTCTCGCCGGCGGCGGTGTGAACGTACAGTTAACTACGTCGTCAAAAAAAATTATATGAGCGATATCCGCCGAGTTACTCTGTCCTGTTTTCTCCATTTCAATCTTTAAATATGTGATAAGCCTTCGTGTTCGCTTCAGTCTTGTAATCAGCGCGTTCTTCCGCAGCGGCGCCAAGCACGTCAGAACCATATACTGTAAAAAATGGTCAAAACAAACAGAAGACAGGGTGTGTGTGTCTGTGTGTGTTCATCTGAGCCTCATTGGTCTGTCACTGCTCGTCAATGTCAGAATATTTGAGATGACTAATCAAATCAAAGTAGGCGGTCTTTATGTTCGCAGCGCAAATTTTAGTAGAGAGCGACTCATAGACAGGAGCGACTCGACGCACTTCAGTTTACGGTCGGTCAAGTGCGAGAAGATGTAAGTTGCTAAACTAAACATTTCCTATTTGACAGTTTTTTTTAGGTCATAAATGTTAAACGAATCACAAAAATAATCAGGCAAACTAATAAACTTTTGTCTATTTTTGCCATTTTGAACTGAAAATAGACCACGTGACGTGACTCATGTAATGTAACCTTAGCCTAATAATTAGTTTACTGTCATTGTGAGGGGACAAGACACATTAACCAGGGTACCTGCGGGATCTTAAAAGCATTGAAAAATAATATCAAATTAAGGCCTTACAAGCCTTGAACTTGGTATACAAAGTCTTGGATTTCGTTACAAAAGTATTATATATTTTTTTTATTACTAGGATTGAGTTCACCTTGCACTCCACGTCATAGCAGAAAGCGCGAAAGCGTGCGCACCATTACTATGGTTACTAGGCAAGTGAGTTACAGAACAAGATAGTAACGTTAGCCAAGCGTAGTTTGTCGTCTGAAATAGGAAAGTTTCAGTTTAATCCGCTGTGGCCACAAATGCCAGAATTCAATAATTTACCCCAAAATCAGAGCTTTTCTGTTAAAATAACTTGTTTTCTACCCGGTCTTTTCAATAGTAGCTGGGAACCATGCGCGCGCGCTCTCTACACTGCTCAAGAAGCGCGGATGATCTGAAAACACAGACAAGCTGGAGTTCAGCAATCTTCATTTGAGATTTTCAACTTAAATTGAAGTGTCATTCAGTCGGTCTATGTTCTGTCACGAGCCGCTTGCGCTGTTTGTGCGGAAAAAATGCAGGCTGATATCCAGCAGTGTTTTTAATGTTGATGCAATGTTTCCCGAATATCCACACGATTTCAAATGTGATTTTATACAACAGTTAAAAAACAAAACAAAAGGGTAACATTAAGTGATTTACTAGATTTAAAACAGTATAGTCAGGCTTATTGCTCTATTTTGCAAAGAAATCTGTGGCTTTGAACGAATCGTGAGATTCAATGAATGACTCGATGACACACATAAAGACAATAAATTACCGCCACCTACTGGCGATTTTAATACAATACTTTTATTACTATTAAACGATTTTTAACATTGCCTATTTATTGAACATTGTTTTATTTAATGAATTATTTATTTTTTAAAGGTATTACAAACGTAAAAAAAGGAAATGGAAAAATTGATTAAAGGGGGCAAATATTGTTTTGATTGGCACCGCGTGTTCCGGAAATGTCACGCTCAGGTGGAAATATTAAGGATGGTAACTTAAAATTCAAGACTTAAGAATGTTAAACAAGAGGATCGTGCAGAACGGATTTCATGTACAGACTTCGCAAGCAAGGATTTTACAAGACGTTTCAGAGTGGTATGTTTTTTTGGTAATTTTCTTATACATTTTAGATACGATGTTGGGTGGATATTATTTATAACAGGGTAACATTATGACTACACAAAGCCCAGAAAAAATGTGTTGTAGTCCAAATGAGTCATTCGTTGTAGTTGTTAGAAAGTGCATTCTATTAAATAAAATATCTCCCTTTGCAGTGGAGCACTTTGAGCTTTGTAACCTTGCAGATCTTTTTTATTATCAAACAGCAAAATTACACACTAACTAAAGTTGAAAAAAGCATAATAGGACCCCTTTAATAGAAGTGAATTTGTCTTTGTTTTATAGTTATAACTAAGCATTTGGTTTAAACTAAGGGGACAATCCAATGAGCTTTTATATATTTGTTACAACGTGAGTATCATCTGTCATTTCGTTAATAAAAGTATGTGAAGGGGGTGGATTAGAATCCACTGCTGCTTCAATGTATATGTAATGATTGATTATAATTAAGGTATTAATAAATATTTTTCCTTCTAAATTTCAAATGAGTTGAATGACTTCTCTGAAGATTTTACTCTGTTATATAAGTTACCAGTGTGATTACTGAAATGTTATTTTCATGTATTCTTTAATGTCAGTATTTGCTATCTGAATGCAGTAACAGTGCTTGCTTATTTAGCCCGGATTCCAGAAGTAAAATAGGGACTTGTTTTGTGTTTGAGAAAGGTCTTCAACGTTTTTAAACATATAGGGATCTAAAGTTCTATAGTTTAAGAGATAATTTCTCAGTTAAAGACTATTTTTTTTCCATTTAGACTAAAGTATAGCTCTCCTTGAGAGAAAGAACGCACTATTTTGATGTTTTGAGAATACTCTCGTGTTTGTAGTTAGAGCCTGGCCAAATCCAACCTTGGAAAAGCTGTGTGTCGTGTGTGTGTGTTAATCTTCTTGGTTACAGGATAAGGAACCACTGGCATTATTGGAGATTGACTGAATTGTTGTTCGAAATCTGTGACCTGGAAGGTCATAAGTCATGACGTGCCTAACTTCAGGGTCCGAGTGTCAGCTGCATAATCGATGGAGATATGCTTCTGTCTATCTGTATATGTGTGGAAAATGACTATGTTTATCTATTCCTTAGCCAATCAGAATCATTCAACCTGTAAGCAATGACGTAGCTTAGACCTTGGTGAATGGTATAACTGCTGTGATCTTTGTAACTGTAAGTGGGGCGGCCTACGAACTCCTGTGCGAGTATTGAAGCTGACTTCTGCTGATGAAACTGCAAACTATCTTCAGTAAAAATTTTCTTCAATTTTTTTTTATATAATTCTGACTCCAGGTCTTCATATCTGGTTCTTTAACTGTAAATCCCCACACCGATAATGCCTAGCGGAGCCCCCACAGAGCACGCTTCGCTTGCAGTGTCAGCTGCCGTTACCCTTAACGACGCTCTTAGCGACTTCTTATACTCTCAGCAGTATAATTAACTTACTCCTTCACTCGGCTCAACGGAGTGAAGGCTCTCCCGCTCTCCTTCAAAATCTCTTCCAGTCAGACAGCCCTAACAATTAATAAAAGCTTACTACCTTGTTTGTTGATTTGCCAGGGGTGTCACCGAGAATAATTGCCCGGATTCTCCACCATAACTGTAAGGGGATTTACAGTTAAAGACCCAGAACCAGATATGAAGAATGAAGACCTTTCTCAAACACAAAACAAGTCTATTTTATTTCTGGAATCCGGGCTAAATAAGCAAGCACTGTTACTACATTCAGATAGCAAATACTGACATTAAAGAATACATGAAAAGAACATTTCAGTAATCACACTGGTAACTTACATATCAAAGTAAAATCTCCAGAGATGTCATTCAACTCATATGATATTTAGAAGGAAAAATATTGATTAATACCTTAATTATAATCAATCATTATATATACATTGAAGCAGCAGTGGATTCCAATCCACCCCCTTCATATGCGTTTATATTTGCCATTGTACTATTTTGTTATTGATGTGTTTTCATTTATAACAATGAACTACTATAAGAATTTGTTTTTAAAGTAAGGGAAAAATCCAAAGAACTTTCATTTATTTGCAACGCAGGTATACCATATCTTATCTTGTCTTATTCATCTTGTTAATAAAAGTTCTGTGTAACAAGCTAGTTTTTTCATTAAGAATTATATTAATTTAACATTAAACATTCTTTTTGTTCCAAGAAAAGGAAAAATCTAATATTAAATATCAAAATAAGCGCTACAGGTCTAGATTATCATTGACAAATATATTTTCTTGTAAGATATGCAGTGTTATCGGTAACACCGGTGTTGTCACAAGGTTATTAATTAAACAAACACAGGTAATATGTATGCCTATAGTCAAAGCACAATCTCCTAACACAACTGCAGGCTGCATGGCGACAGCAAATAAAAATCAACTCCTATCAAGACCTATCAGCCACAAGAAATATCTCCAATCAAAAATGATATAGGCCTAATTATTCAGCAGCCAGGTAGGCCACCTACTCTGAAAGTCTGCTTCATCCTCCGATAATTGACCCGCCAAGTCGAGGCATGATCTTTTTTTATTTTGTTTGGGCTTCCCAAAAAAAGTCAGAAATGCGTTTTTTGCGCCATTTGGACTGTTGTTGTGTAAAACCCACGACCTTCACTCACGAGTGCGCGCTGTGACGTCATGAGACAACTGTCTGCAATCGGGACGCAGCACTTGTTTTTGGCAAGATAATTATGGTCATTTAGTGTTGTCTGGGACACAATAATATTTCCACTAGAAATGCAAGTTAGTAATAGAAATTGTAAAAAGGATCACAGATGTACCTCCTCATTGAATTTAGAGACCAGCTGAGCTCCAGACAGCAGCCAGGCAGAGCTGCATTCCTGCATTGACAGCTCTGATTGGGAGAGCTGCTCCAGCCCTCTGACCTCCCAGGAGCCATTCTCTACCGCCTTATTACTGGCAGCCACGTCCTCAAAGTGATACCTGTCACAATACAGATGAGAGAACTCATTTTTATCTATATCTATTTCCATTATGAAATAATTCAATAATGAATTAGGTGGAGATTTTTCGTGAGAAGTTCCCCTGTGTGTAAAAATACGAAATAATCCACTCAATTATCAGTGAATGAGAACAAGTGACTTACTTCTAGAGCTGCTGTACAGCCAAAACATTTTTGTTTGTATCATTTATTTTCCTTTTATCACTGTAAAACTACTTTGAAACAATCTGTATCGTAAAAAACGCTATATAAATAAAGGTGAATTGACTTGACTAATGTTGGTGGGGAAAATATCACATTCACATATGTAAATGGAAGAAATGTAAAATCACCTTTGACAGAATAGGCCTAATTGAAAAAACAAAGCAGAAAGATGGAAAACCTATGTTCCTCTACGTCAAAATATTTACCATTTTAGTGGTGACCTGATCTTTAATTCATGAGTCCATTCCATTTCAAATCTTGCTTTTTTGGAAGTAAGTGGGGTGTTCCCTTAATGACAAAAGAATGCTCCCTGTTTTGGATTGTAAATGTGCAAAATGTGCAATAAAAACTTTGAAGATAGTTTATAAACATTTCCATTTTAAATAACTTCTAAAAAATGATTCACATTTCTATTTATCATTTCATATTTCTATTTGAATATTTTGGTTAATCAAAAATCCCGATAAAAAACATCCACACATTCCACATTTCAACCATTTTAGCTATTAATAATAAGAAGAAATGTTTCTTGAGCACAAAATCAGCATATTAGAATTAGATCTGAAAGATCTTGTGAGACTGAAGACTGGAGTAATGGAGCTTTATCTTCACAATAAAATACCAAACATTATAAAATATATTAAAATAGAAAGCAGTTTTTATTTAATCAAATAAATGCAATCTTGTTTGGCATAAGAATGAAATAATGAAATATCATTAGTTTACCCAAGGAGCAGAAAAGCCAGGAGTGTTAAAAAAACAATTTAGAAATTTGATATTGAAACTTTAATTTGGTAGATTATCACAACAGCAGCCAATCATCAAACAAGAGCATATTTTTTCCCCCAAACCAGGCCATTGTGACTGAATGCTAGATGCTCAATGCTAGTTGCTATCCCTGGATAGATACAGTAGATTGTTTTATTTAATACCATGTCAGCATCTAAGGCTATCTTCATGGCAAAATTCAAGTACAAAAATACAAATATCATATAAATACAATAAAACTAAGCACACAAACACAAAAAGTCATATTATATATATATTTTTTTAAATTAACATATGATAATCCAAAACCTTTTCAGGCATAAATCTTACTAAATAAGTGAAATAACTTCATAAAAGAGCATTCTACTTGTATTAAACCCAGGACAGTCCAATAAAATATGTTTAACAGAGAGGGGAATCTTACAAAACATGCATAGAGTTGGGTCTTCACCTTTAAGCAAAAAAGCATGAGTCAAGCTTGTATGACCTATACAACATCTGGTGAATACCACTTGATCAGAACTAGTAAAAAAAAGTCGGTAACACTTTAAGGTAAGGGTACATGAATTATCATAAATTCATGCATGAATTCTGCATTCATTCATGCATTAATATCTCATGAATCATCAGGAACTAACACAAGTTCAACATTTTTCATTCATGACTTCATGGATGAACAACACCTTAATTAAAACATTAACTAAGATGAGCACATCATCATGAATTATGATTTATTACGCATGATCATGATGTTTTCTTTGTTCACAGTTATGCCACCATTAATAGCACATTGTTCATCAATGTTTCAAAGGACTGGTCACCACTTTAGTTGAGGGGCCACACACATGATGAAGTCATTGATAGATAATGCTTAGTTAATGATGACTACTGTATTTGAATGTCAACAGAATTTGTGTGCTATGAGTTGCGATTGGTCTATTTTGGGGTCTGTCCAATACAGTAGTCATCATTAACTAAGCATTATCTACCAATGACTTCATCATGTGTGTGGCCCCTCAACTAAAGTGGTGACTAGGTCACTGACCTAGACAAAGAACAAAGAAAACATAATGATCATGCGTAATAAATCATAATTCATGATGATCTGCTCATCTTAGTTAATGTTTTAATTAAGGCGTTGTTCATCCATGAAATCAGGAATGAAAAACGTTCAACTCGTGTTAGTTCCTGATGATTCATGAGATATTAATGCATGAATGAATCCAGAATGAATGCATGAATTTATACATGAATTCATGATAATTCATGTACCCTTACCGTAAAGTGTTACCAAAAAGTCTACTAAGAAAGGGGCCCTTGGGTTTGCTATAACTCCAGGTTCCTATGTGTTTTATATCCAAGCCTACATGTTACCTGGCTGCTTCAGCATCCTGCACTTGACTTTGGTACTCCAGCAGTTCAATGATGATACTCTGATCTGTCTGAGAGTGAGCAAACACTTCTTGATTATCAGGGATCTGCCTCAGTTCACTGCAGACAGTAGGAAAGAGAATGATTGGCTTTTACTATACAAATTAGGTAAATTCAAGTTTAATTAAAAGTCACAACATGCAAACCCACGAGTGGTTGTAAAAAGATGGCGGCAACCGCAATGTGATAATAATCAGACTTTTTTTTATATGAATGATCCCTAACAACCAGTTTTTTTTTGCCAAGTATAGTTAATTTTATACTACTCATCTGTGGGCTGTTTGCAGTTGCAAAGAAACTGACATATTACAGTTTTTCTCAATTGCTAAAACACAATCAATTAAACAATTTACCATTTTCTCAGAGCTTTAAACACAAACTCAGAACTACACACCAACTTGTACAAACCCTCAAACTGTCGCATCAAAATCAAATGTTTAAGTCAAACACATATTCTCTATTGTCAGAATCAAAATTTGGCCTCAGATGAAATAGAAAACCTAACAAATACACAGTCTATATTCCTGCCCAGTGAACACTAGTGAGATTGATTCATATTACTGCAACAAAAACCTCTTCTTGGGGATTATTTTACAGCTCAATATCTAATACAGCATACAACGTAAATGAAAGAGTGCAGAAAAGTTAATTTTCATTACACTACTTTAATTGATCTATCAGTTGATGAAAAGCACAAGAAAAGAAAAGTTAAAATACCAAAGAAGTAAATATATAGTCAGTATTCAACAATACATTATACTGTCAATTACAGTACAGTTAATAAATAAATACTTTCAGCATCCTCTGCACCTTTGGTCAAATTTCATTACAGTCCTATAGCAGTGTCTTGGTCTTTCTCTACTTCAAACAAATTGGCTATAAGTAAATTTGACAATCACGAGTTTGAGGGTGTACATGTGCTACATTTTACTGAATATAGAATACTAGTGAAAGTTCCCTCATCTAAAGTACTGTTACTGTGTACTGTACTTATACTGTATGAGTGAATAGTATAAAGACGCTGCAGATAATTCTTTCAGCTCTCTCTCTCACCCCAGTGTTAGGATGCAAAAACACATATTTATACATTATTAAAAATAAAGTAGCAAAACTGATGGCACACTAATCAGAATCTCAGGATAATATAAATAGGAGCACAGGTGATTAATAATGTTTACTAATTGATAAATGTGTGCTATTTGTAAGTTTACATTGTGATGCTTGAGTTAATTATATTATGCGTTTTATGAATGAGAACATGGTTAAACTGTGTAGAATAAGGGCATTTTTGTATAACGTTAGAGCTTTGCACAAATCATTCAGAATATTAAAATGTGTGTGAAAACAGGTGAAATTTGTTAAACGTTTTGAGAAAAGGTTATTTGTTTTGATAAGTAAATTAATGGTTTGGCAGTTGTGCCAACTGAATCAGTGTGTTAGCAATCAAAAAAAAAAATGTAATATTTGACGTTCTGTGACATATATAACTGTTACGTTGACTTTGGAAATACACTAGTTAACGTACATAGATTTCTACGTCACTGAAACATGCGGTTTTATATAATTACCTAATATCCTTGGCATTTAGGGGAATAACAGCTGATAAAGCACCGCCAAACAGAGTCCGAGCCATAGCTGTGTTCGCCACTGCAATGATAAAGCCATTTATGTACAACATACGACAACATATCAAAGAAAAGTATAACTTACAGTAGGATTATCAATGTGCTGTCAATAAAACAACATCTTAAAACCCTCAGCACAACGTCAACATTACGATTGAACACATCGTAATTTCATCACAAAGGTATATAGACATATGACGTCAACTTAATGAACTTAGGCCATGTCAATACTTTCACATAAATATACAACAGACTCACGACTGTCCAGCCAATATGACTTCCCGCCTCCATCAGCTGATACCGGATGTGATGTAAATTAAGATTAAGCTCGCCCTCTAGTGGTGTATAACAAATGATCAACCCGAAGTGATGGTACTGGAACACTGTCTGAATTAGAATGAATTTATTTGGCAATAGCCTATTATACATTTGTGTAATTTGTGAAGGAGTACTACTTGTAAAGCACATTTTTGAAGGAGTAGCTACCATCTAGCTCCATTACATTATATCTACATGTATATTGATGATGTCAAGAATGCATTATAATGTTCATATTTAGATAAACATGAAACATATTGTGTGTTATTTGTATACACCCTACTGACAAATGGTTGGACACGATTGACTAAATTTACGACTAATATCACCTTTTTGCTATTAAGGCTTATGTAATAATTTAAATTAATTGATTAATTAATTAAAGTTAGAAGAAATGTGAAAATAAACAATGTTATTTGAATGAAACAAACAAACAAACAAACAAACAAACAAACAAACAAACAAACAAATTCATTGGAATTAATCAAACTTAAAAATGCTATTGAAGAGAGAGAGAGAGGGCAGTTTACATTAGTTTTTTTGTGTGTGATTAAATTCAGGCAGTCAGGATTATGTAAATTCCATGAATTAATTATTTACAATCATTCATGCGATTGAAATCTGTTGGGGTTGCTTGTCTTGTCTCTTTAAAATGTAAACGCAACGCCCCTACATTAAAGACTGCTAAGCGCGTGACATTACTGACATTATTGCTTGCTAGGCTGCTCTGGTGAAGCTAACTTTAGCGAAAAAATAAATCTCTCTCCACCCCAATTTTGTGCTTTTGTATGCCTTACCGACATAAATTGGAACATGCACTACATTTTCATTATCATTGGAAAGTTAACGTTTCCAACGTGCTGGTGATTTGCTAAACAGTCTTGAGTGCATAGCCATCATATATTAGCCTCTAATGCTGGAAAATGAATTGTTAGCACGTTAATTTAACGGAACTGTTGCATGATAAGCCTGTGTTGACTTATTTACAGCACAATAAACTGTAGCATGTTCGTTCTGAAAGCTTGTAAATTACTCATTGTTTTTCCATTTTCTCTCTCTCTATTATTTTTTTTTTCTCAGTTCAGATGGGCTTTATTGACATGAGTGTTTCTAGAACCTTGTTCCCACAACATCAAAATCATTTTTTCAGAAATCTTTGAACAGTATGCAATAATTGTATTATGAACATTAATTGGTATGAAGATTGATATCATTATTGTTATCAACATCATTACTCTGTGGTAACCAAGATCTTTTAAATATGAAATTTAAAATTAAAGAGTAGAACATGTTCAACTAAATGTTCCTTATTTAATTCACTTCTCTTTCTCTCTCTTAGGAGTCAATGATGATGTTGTCCATGTGTTTGTCCATCCATTGAAGTTCTGTCTATGTGGTTCACGTCATGATCAAATTTGTTTTTGTGTGTGTTCAATTTCAGTTGTTAAATATTATTTTGTAAAATATTTTGTGTGTTCAAGTTCAGGTGTTATATATTATTTTGTAAACTACACAATCTTAAATCTACCCCCAGAGTCATCCTTTTCTTCCCTCTGTACTTGAAAATGTGGTCCATCTAGTGACTGAAAAGACTATAACATGATTCCTTGTTTATTTTACTTGAGTTATTATAGTATGCTACTTAGACCCAATAATTTCTCAACATTCCTAGGAACCTGGTTTAATTGCAATAAAGAAAGTAGTATTTGGGTGTAATAAAACTTGAAAAAAAAACTCTAATGTAGTTAAAACTGGGTGGAAATACTGCCTTGGTGGTAGAGTTTAGATTCTCTGCCCGAGCCCGAGCCGATATTTCCCGCCACTATGCTCGGGTCGGGTCGGATCGGGCCCTTGATCAAACACGTCACGTGTCACGCGCAGCGTCTCCTCCACTCGCACGCTGTGCTGTAACGTTAGGCCTATTGTGTAACTTAAGTGCAACATGGAGCTTGAAGAAGTAAAGAAAAAAAATAAAACAGGAGAATTAACTTTGAGCAAGTATGAAGGAAAGTCGGAGGTATGGAAATATTTTAAACTAGTCGTGGGCAGTGACAACATATGTGCTGGCTTTGTTGAGTGCAAGTGCGCCGCGCTGCTAGAGAGTCTGTACGTGTTGTAGCCAGTAAATAAGCGCATTTAGTTTCATATTTATTAAAATATTATAATGTTATTTTTTTCCATCTATGTTGATTATGAAAGTGAACAGAGTAGATAGGAGGATGCGCAATATCAGGAGACATGGAGTGGTTCAGGCATGATTTTGACCACTTCATTATGTTTTGTTTTGTAGAAAGCCTTTCTTTAAAGTGAATTTCGTTTTGTATAAATTGTATCTTAATTTTAATAAATTTTTCATCAACCAATTGCCTGGATTTAATAAATAAGCAGCAAATATAGCAGACAATAATCATGATATGGAGGCGCCGGCGAGCCGCAGTCACCATAGCACGTGAACTAAAGCCATCTCATCATAAATTAAATCAATTCTGCACGCTTGTCACCGAATTTACAAATTCACATCTTGCTTGTTGCACGCACACATATGTCGAAATAACATTATTAATAATAATGAATCTTTAAGAATATTTGATTGAATGCTGAATGTTGTGCTTGTTCAATTTAATAAAATTAAAACTTTCATTGTGATAATTAAAATAATTGAATATTAAATATTAAGTGGCCAATTTTTGCACATTTATTAATAGTATTTATACAATATATATATATATATATATATATATATATATTTAAAATTGCGCAGCTCCCCCCTGTCAATGTTCTAGAACCCATTCAGCACCTGCGTTAAAAAATGATCTGGCGTCGCCCCTGGTTATAACGGCCCACGTATTAAAAATGATCGGGTTTAAATCGGGCTCGGGCTCATAATTACAGTTAATGTGTCGGGCCGGGCCGATCTAAGCTCTACTTGGTGGCACTCTTTTCGGTCCTTTAAAACTAGGGTCTTGGGACTGCGGTTCTCCGACTCGGTAGGTGACGCTGTCACAAAAAACTAGGGTCCTAGAAATGCGGTCCTAGAAGTGGGGTCTTCACCACTCTTCAGGCGACGAACGACGCAGCCACCAACGTAATCATCCGGAGCGAAGTGCCGGCTGCAGACATAGGTGCTACCTCTTTTTATTTCAAAACTGTTCCCTTCTTCTCTTCGGATCGCCTGTATCCATTTGGGTTTCAGGTTTGGATCCACGGGAAAAGAATAAAATGAAAGGTAGGGCTGTTTTTTGGTGGAAGACAAACAGCCTGGAACACAACAGAAACTGCGACTCTTCGACTCTGCCATTTTTCGTATCTGCTGCTACGATAACAGGAAGTTCTAATACACTTCATTGACGTATTTCCGGTCAAAACATGCGGAAGTGCGTAAAAGGTCTATGCAGCCTCCGGGAATGCAGACAGATAATATTGCACTAAAGGCGCACTGGGGTAAAAGGCTTTATTAGACTTTATTCTCTTTTAAACCACTAGATGGCACAAAAAGTCTCTATAATACGATCGCATTATGATTCATTTATAAATAGAACCGAATGTCAGGGCTTTACTGAGTCATTAACGTATGAATATTTTAACCTGTAAATTCATCTGAAACTCACGCACATTTTCATTATGTGTTAAAATTGTAATAGGCCTATTAGTTCGAATGGAAAATTATGTATTATTATGTAGCCTACAATACATCATTTAAATAAGCATACCTATTGTATATTCAATTTTAATATTAAAATAACTTGACGAACTAACGACTATTGACAAGTTATAACGTTTAGCTAAAAGTCAATAACTTTTATTTCCTTATCCTTTCCTACATCAGCATTTGTATGCACACGACGTCAGAGCGCAAAAAAATTTTCTCTGCATTGCAAACCATCTCTCAAACACAAAGGTAAAGCCAACAACAACAGAATATTTCCCTCAACCTGCAGCTCGTGTCCATAACAACAATCAGACCGTCTTCCTATTTCCGGTGTTACACCAGATTCTGTGACCATCATTATCTGTGACCGTAGAGGGCGTGGTTATCGCTGTGGTGCGTGATCTACGGAAACAGCTTAAAGGCCTCATTATGCTTCTGCGTCAACTCCACGGGGTAGCTACGCCGTCACTCCTACGGCTTGGTGGCTGTTTTGGTTCTGCGTCAGGTTGCTTGCATCATAGTGCATCTGACCAATCACAGCCCTTTGGGTCTGCGTTGCCTCGACGCGTAGTTACAATTTTTTGGAGATGCACATCGAGCTACGGCGGAGGGGTCGGAGAGGGGTTCGCGGCGACGCAGAGGGGTCTGCGGGTGTACGCCGTCGATTCGCCGCAGAAGCATAAAACAGGCTTAACTTCTAACTAGCAGAGCCTAAAAGGACTTTGCGAAACGTTTGTTTAGAAATGCACACCATAAATTATTATTTGCATGCCCAGATTAAGCACAATGTGGTCGTTTTCTCACTGAGTAGCCTACTATGTGGGTTATTCATTAAATATTTGCGCGAGAACGACCCTGGCGACCGTGCACGTTTAATGAGAGCACGCTTTTAGGAAAGTTTATCACTATATGATGTCTATGTGCTTCTCAATATCCCTCCTCGTCTCCTCCCTCCTCTGTCCTCCATCCTATGACCCGGAAACCAATCAAGCACAGCCATCTTGAAGGACATCACAATTCTCTAATTGCACCGCGAGGAGTCGAGGATCGAGGAGTGAGGAGGCTTTCAGAGGAGTCATTAGCGAGGATACACAGGTGTATCCTATGCGGAAGTGTTTTATTGTATTTTTATTGTTTTATTTATTGTTTTATTGACTAAACGTGACGCACGTATACATTCTCCCCCCTTCACATCGGTCACAATAATTTGAATTTATACTTTACCCTTGCTGTTTATATAAACCACACATCTAACATATTTCAACAGGGTATCTTAGTCGATCGTCGGGAGAATTAACGATTGACTAACGTTATAGGCTAAACTAATATTTATATTAAAATGTATTGTTATTTAACTTATATAAATTAAAAATGCAATAAAAATACAAAAATACAGCGTGTTTTTCCATGATGAATTCTTTATTACTAGAAGATCAAGTTGTGGCAGTTAAACTGGACGTTCGGTTAGGCTAAATTTGAAGATGCGCTGCGGTGCTCTGGAACCTGCCGCTGCGAGCCGGCATTTCTTAAACAGAGACCCTTGTTTGTTCCTAAATAATAATAAAAAAGAATAATGTTAAATATGCTGTAACATACGCGATATAAAACCGAAATCGATCCACGAACCTGTGTCGCGGTGTGAGAAGGCAGAATTTCAACTCCCAAAGTTATCCTTCCCGTCCAGTTCCAATAGGCTATAGCATATCTTTAAATTACTATTAGTAGCCTTTGAAGTTAACATTATATAATACCACAAAAAATACATTTAATATATTAGAACTTCTGTTTATATATCATACTCCATTAATAAAGAAGTCCAGACATTAGAAAAACACATGCATTTTATATTTAATATGAGGGATATACACACGCGTTACGGACGTGACACAAAACAATTTTTTTTTTTAGTAATTCTGTGAAATGTGTGAATTACACTGTGCAAACCTAAAGTAATACTACCCACTAGATGAAGAAGGGTTGGCTCTCCACAGAAAATAAAATATTCATTTTATTTTATTTTTCGTGTTCGCATTTATGAGTTCAAGTTCAAGTTCCTTTATTTATATAGCACATTTAAACAGCCGCTTAGACAGACCAAAGTGCTTTACAGAACACACAAATAAGAAAAGTAAAAACAGCAAAACAACCCATAGAACACATAAAAAGCAGCAAAGCTACGAGTAGCCTTATCAGAGACTCAATTGTAAAATAGTAAAATAATTAAAAATAGAGATCAATATGCTAAAGAGAATAGGTAGGTTTTTACCAAAGACTTAAAGATAGAAAGGTTGGGGGCCGTTCGGATCTCTAGGGGCAGGGTGTTCCACAGACGAGGCCCTGCCACTGCAAAAGCACGCTCCCCTCTACGCTTAAGTCTGACACGAGGGACTACCAGCAGAGCCTGGTCGTGAGACCTCAGGCTTCTGGACAGAATATACGGATGAATAAGTTCGGAAAGATAGACTGGAGCTAAGTTATGTAAATATTTGAAAACAAATAGGAGGATTTTAAAATCTATTCTCTGCCGGACTGGCAGCCAGTGTATTGATTTAAGAATTGGAGAGATATTGTCATATTTGCGACAGTTGAGGATAAGTCTAGCCGCAGAATTTTGGACCAACTGAAGACGGGCAATTTGAGAAACTGATATCCCACAATAAAGTGAATTGTAGTAGTCTAGCGTACACGTGATGAATGCATGAACCGCCATTTCCAAAGTTATCAGAGTAAGAAAGCCTTTGATTTTAGATAGTAAACGAAGTTGGTAGAAGCCGGAGCTGATGACAGCTGATATGTGTTTGTCAAATTTTAAAGACTGGTCAACAAGAACACCTAAGTTCCGCACTCCTGTAGACTTAAAGGGAGATAGGCTCCCCAAGTCTGGGCTTATACACTGAGACCTTTCACTCGGGCTGAAAACAATGACCTCGCTCTTATCATCATTTATAGAGAGGAAGTTTTGAGCCAGCCAAGCCTTCACCTCCTCTAGGCATAGCAGAAGAGAGTTTAACGCTGCAGGATCATTTCTCTTGAATGGAATGTAAATTTGGGTGTCGTCTGCATACAAATGAAATGATACACTGTTTTTCCTTAAGATAGCGCCCAACTGTAGCATGTATAGAGAAAATAAAGAGGGGGCCAAAATGGAGCCCTGTGGAAGACCACAGGTTAGAGGGGCCATGGAGCTGGAGAAATTACCCATCTTAACTAAAAACTTTCTGTCAGAAAGGTACGACCGAAACCATGACAAGAGAGAAGCTTTTAGGCCCACCTCAGTCTCAAGTCTAGCCAACAGAGAAGGGTGGTCAACAGTGTCAAAAGCTGCCGAAAGGTCTAAGAGAACTAGAACCACAGAATCACCAGAATCAATGGAGATAAAAATGTCGTTTAGCACATTAGCAGTCCTGAACCCAGATTGAAAAGCCTCATAGATACAGTTATTTAAAAGAAAGTGCTGGAGTTGATTAAACACGATTTTCTCCAATAACTTGGAAATGAAAGGCAGGACAGAGATGGGTCGGTAATTTTGTAAAATAGAGGGATCCAGTGAAGGCTTCTTAAGCAAAGGAGTGACCATAGCCACTTTGAGATTAACTTGTACAGAGCCCGTATTGAGACACTTGTTAAAAAGAGATACCAAACCTGGACCCACAGAGTCGATGATTAACTTTAGAAATTTCGGCTGAATGATATCATTTGGACAAAATGAAGGTTTGAGCTTGGCGCTCACATCATTTAGTGTCTGGAGGTTGATAGGATCAAAAACCTCACAAACACAATTAGTAGGTGACATGAATGGGGGGAGAGTTAAGTTAGGGCAGACACTAAGTCTTAATTTACTTTATTGTGCTATATAAATAAAGGAACTTGATTTATGAGGAAAAAACAATGTTATGGACGTGACAGTTCCCTGAAAGCGTTAGCCTACTAAAAGACTGCTTTAAAACTTTGACAGACCTCAAACAGAAAGCACTAAGCCTTTCTTTAAAGTTAATTTTGTTTTGTATTAATTGTATCTTCATTTTAATCAACGTTTCATCAACAAATTACCTGGATTTAATAAATAATAAGTAAATATAGCAGACAATAATATCACCACACGGAGGCGCCGGCGCCTGAACTGCATGTCGTCTCATAAATGAATCGAAACACAGCATAGTCTACTTGTCTTACAGACCTGAGAAATATATATATTATCTACAGAAGGCTTGAAATGTCTTAAACGGAACAATTCAAAACGAAAGAAAACTATGTAATCCGTATGAAATGGGCATTTTTCTCCGGCGTGTTCACTACTTTGAAGATCGCGAGTCAGCATCGACACAGAAAACACTTGTTTATTAATAAATAGCCTAATTAAAATGTATCATTGCTATATTTTACATATTCATAATCATTACGTTTGCCGGTTCTTTGTGACAGCTTTTATGTGTTTTATTGGCAGCGCCATCCTTACATGTTACATGAACATGTCTGCATCAGCACCGAAAACATGGAGATGTTTATATAACGGGATAATTGTAGGCTATAATAAAATTGGCCACTGAATTAGCACATGTTGTCCATGAGCTCCGTAACGACATCTCTCATAAAAGTTTGCGACATAGTTTAAATAGTAAAAAAATTATCCTAAAAAAAAAGAAAACATCTAAGCAGCGTCCGAAATCGAATACTTCCCTACTATATTGTAGGCAAAGAACAGTACGCGAGCAGAGTAGTATGTCCGAAATCATAGAATTCGAAAAACAGTAGGCGAAAAGTACCCGGATGACCTACTACTTACGCCGAGATTCTGAAGTGCGCATACGATGGACACTTTTATCACCGGGTGAAACAAATAGGAACCTTAAAACCGGAACTTGCTGCATGGGGGAGCAGGTTCCGGTTTAACACCGGGACGGTTCCGGTGGCATGTCATGGCCGCCAGTGTTGACGAGCCCCAGCTGTGGACACTAATCAGGCCGTTATCGGTGAGCACATGCGGGAAGAGGCACATATAAGGCGAAGTTTGAAGAGATAAGTGTGTGTTTTTCTTGGTGCTTGGGTTTCCACGTTGGGTTCCCTTGGCGTTTTTGTCAGCAGACAGCAGACAGCAGACAGCAGAAAGCAGCATCCGCAGTGCATACAAGTGTGGGGATGTTTACACATTGAAGATGGGTAAGTGCCCGACATATGGAACTGAGAGAACAGAGTGATTAAGGGCAGCGCTGAAGATCCATGCTGTTACCAAGGAGAGAAGTTAAGTACACATTTTTTTGCAAAAGTGTCAGCTAAATGAATAAATGTAAATGCATCACATATGAAAGAGGATTTTATGAAGATTTACCAAAAACAGTGTGTGTTGTCTCTCTAGTTGTGCGTCTTAGAGACTAAGGAACGAACTGGGCTTTATAGGATTGCTCTTGAAACCTGATACCCCCGTGTAGAAAGCCATCGGTGGATTGTCTGACCCTGCAAAGATGGAGTGAAGGCCTGTTGTTCACGAGAGGTGATGTGCCATTGCAGTGTCTGAAAGTGTGAAGTGAGCTCGTGTAAAGAGTTCTAGTAGTGATGCATGCACGAGTGTGGGAGACCAAATCATTACATCATTCTATGATCTTTGTTTGGGGAAGCCGAACCAGTGGGGTATCAAATCTAATCTGATCCATTGATTGTAAAGTTGTGTCCAGGTTCCCAACCACCTGATGTTATATTGAAGAAAGGAGAAGCTCGGCCTCGTGTGCTAGTGAGAAGAAACGTAATTAAGTTTATGGGATATTACTTTGTGGTCATTCATTCTAAAAGAACAGAAAAAGCCCAGGCACCTCACCTGGTCTGACAATCCCTTTTTCCTGCTTACTGCTGTGTTTGATTTGCTGCCGCTCTACGAGCTGAGCGAGTCTGTTGACTGCTGCGCCCTCACCGTCTGTCCTGAGAGGAGGAAGAGCCGAGAGTCTGCTGACTGTGTCCTCACCGTCTGTCCTGAGAGGAGAAAGAGCCGGTTAGTAGCGGTTGGATTTCATACTCACGATTGTGTTCCGTGTGCTTAGAGAGTCTGCTGACTGCTGCGTCTGATCTGCTGCCGTTCTATGAGCTGAGAGACCCTGTGAGCCATTGCTCTGAAGGACAGTCTGTTGACTGCTGGCTTCGACCTGCTGCCGCTCTACGAGCTGAGAGATCCTGTGAACCATTACCCTGAAGGACAGTCTGCTGACTGCTGCGTCCGATCTGCTGCTGCTCTACGAGCTGAGAGATCCTGTGAACCATTGCTCCGAAGGAGAGTCTGCTGACTGCGGTGTTCGATCTGCTGCCGTTCTACGAGCTGAGAGATCCTGTGAACCATTACTCTGAAGGGGAGTCTGCTGGCTGCTGCGTTCGATCTGTTACTATTTGAGGAGCTGAGAAAGCTTGCTACTGTTACCCACCTGTTGTCCTCCGGTGGACAGGAGAGATCTGGTCCTCCGAGGTGGTGTTTCGTCTCCGCCGTCCTGCAAGGAAAGGTAGTGCACGGTTGTTACCTTTCGCTGTCAGCCTTCACAGACCCTCTTGACCAGAGTCCCCTCGTCTGAGGCCCATGCGGGACATCCTGGAGTGAAGTAAAGAACCCAGAGTCATGCTGATGCTGTTTTAAGTGCTATTAATTTATAAATAAAAAGAAGAGATTTTATATTACTGTTGCCTCGCCTGATTGGTGTCTTTGGTGTCGGCTCCTCCGGAGTGTGGTTATTGACCCTTGGCCTTGGGAAACGGTTACACTTTACTATGCCACGGGAGAGGAGTTGTCGTTGTTATATTTGAAAATGGCGGCAAACGGGAGACGCGGCTGTTATGAAGTGTAAGCACTTTATAAAACACTTTTTGTTTCTTTGTGGTTAAATTGTATTTGTTTAACATCATATAAGTAAACGATTTACTTGTTAAAAGTTTAATGTAAATTGAGGGAACAATTTTGTGAATTGGCTGCAAAATGACAATTTTATCATTATTACCGAAAAGAACGAGCTAATGCCTGTCTGCTAGCTAACACTTTTCTTTAAACAACGACGTCCGTTGTTTCGCAGTTTAATGTGATAGTTATAAAACTTTTATTTTACAAAGATTTTATTTCTCCTTTACCAGTGTTGATATTATGTAATATTTGTTGGCTACATAGCAAGCTACTGTTAACAAGTGTTACCTCAACTTGTCCATTAATATTGTAATATTAATAATATAGAATGATCATGGTTTATCACTAATGTTGAATTTGCAGGGGGGCTGATGAACATACCTGTGTTCTTCTAGACTGGAAGGAAAAGAGAGAGCGACGAGAGCATGAGGCCAGAGAAAAAGAGAGGGAGACAAAAGAGAGAGAGAGAGAGGAAAGATCCCTTCAGCTTTAAATAATTGCTAAAAAAATTGTTAATAAAGAAAACCAATGTTACACACACTTTTCCGTTTATTTGTTAGTAAGCATGTTTTAGTACAAAACACTTAATTCCCAGGGATTAACAGTAGCTAGATTGTCAGTTGTAAAGTGTTTAATATGTGGCATTGAGTAATTAATATTTTTAAAGTGTTGTGTTTGCACTTATTTTGTGGCAGATTCCAGATGTTTTTTTGAACAAGCAAATTGCAGGTATATCTGAAAAATGTTGTCTAAATGAGTGCTGCACTGTAGAGAAATACCCACACACTCCGGACACCTTTAAAATGTATTTGCTTTTTTTGTGTGTATTTAACTTTTAAATGGATACAGAATACAAAGCATAAAACAAAATCACAAAACTTTGGCACAAAGTAGTATAAAGCACCACCAAAAGGAAGAGTTTTAAAACATTTGTTTTATAGTGTCCTCTTGAGAGAAGAAAATGAACTTCAACAGCTTCAGTAAGGAAAATTTCACAGGCATCTAAAGGGACTTTGATTACTAGCAATCTCATTTGTAGGGCATCACTTTACAATAATTCAAAATCTGTTTCTTTCAAAGCATGTGTACAAGACGAGGACTTTACACCTTGGGTCATTTTTGGATTTCCACTTGAATTTTTCCTACCCAAATGTAAAGTAGATAATTTGAAAAAAAAATATTAAGCTCAAATATGTGATATGTAGCTAGAACACCAGCACCAGTTTAACTGGATTAACAATCAGGTTTCACTGCAGCAATCAGGGACTGGATGGACTGGTGTAAGAGTCGGGGGTAGGGGTGGAGGTCAGCTCCATCTTCAAAATATAGATGAAGAATTGGCACAGCAGCATTGAGGTGGCAGTATAGGTTTTAGGGCTCCCAATCTGTAAACATGTATATAGTTAATTTTAGAATACAATTTGAATCGAAAGGACACTTGTTTCTTGTGTTGGCTTATTTATAAATACGTATGTATATGATCAATTTCTTATGTATGATGTATTTGTGTATTTATCTGTGCATGTGGCATTATATATATATATATATATATATATATATATATATATACACTGTGTGTATGTATATATATGCATTGCTCATTTTAGAAGATTTCTGATGGCACAGAGGCTTTTACATCTAATGTCTTCACACATACACACATGTATGTGTATTGCATCTGATCGCAGTGTGTTATCCTACTGTCCACCATGGTGACCCTCAGTGTACACACACACACACACACACACACACACACACACACACACACACACACACACACACACACACACACACACACACACACACACACACACACACACACACACAGACACACAGACACACAGACACACAGACACAGAGCTTGTTACCATCATGAATGATAGAAATATCACAAGCAAATTACCAAAAATCAACATCTGTGTTCACAGATATACGTGTGTGTGGTTTTTTTTCGGAGGTAAAATTTATTAAAGAGGAAAATACCCCTAGAGTCTGCGAGAGCGGGGGCGGAAGATGACTCAATGTTGGACAACATGGTTAACGACTTTGGAATGGAAACGAATATGAGTATGGAGAGTAATTCACAAAAGTCTAGTTCAGGTTCTGCAGTTAGCAAAGTCATTGAACTCCAAGCTTGTGTCTGTGGCTGGAGCAAGGCGACAACGGTCAGGGGTTTGAAGATTCATCAAGGGAAAATGAAATGCTTGAGAGAGAAGGGACAACGGCCTCGCATTGATCAGTACTTCTTAGGAAGTCAGTCAAGTCAGTCGAATGAAATCCAGCGACAGGAAGCAAACCACAGTTCGCAGGATATCAGCACCCCTGTCATAGAGGAGAGGAGGGTTTGCACAGTTAGTGATGAACACATTGATACTTGTGAACCCGGTCAGATTAACCAGCAAAAGAGAGAAAAGAACCTCAACGGGCATAGGCCTGAAGTTAGATGGCCAAGAGCTTGTGAGAAAACTGCATGGGACACGGTAAACACAGATCTATGCTTTGTATTGAAAAGATTAACTGGTACAGTTGAAAAGAAGCTGGCTAAATTTGGGGACATCATTTACGCATATGAAAGTTAGAGGTTTGGTATGGAAAAAAGGAAGGAAAAAGTACAAACTACTCCTGGAATGTCTAGACGGCAGCAGAAAATTGAAGGGTTAGTTAGAGAAAGCTTCCAACTGAGGAAGCAATGGAAAAGAGCAGAACAAGGTCAGAAGGAGGGACTCAATCTCTTACAAAGGGCCATTAAAGATAAGCTTGTAACAGCGAGGGCTAATTTCTATAAAGACCCATTCAAATTCGTAAAGATGTTATTCACCCGTGAGAAGAATGCCACTTTAAAAGCATTTAGGGTTGAACTAGAGAGATATTTGGAGGAAACGCATACAGATGCAAAAAGGCATGAGCCTATGTCAATTCCGTCAGACATCCCACCAATCAATCCACCAGAATACCAAATGTAGGTCTGTGCACCTAAGTGGAAAGAGATAGAGCAGGCTGTGAGAAAGGCAAGGGCTTCATCATCTCCAGGGCCTAATGGAGTTCCGTACAGAGTGTAGAAGAGTCCTTCAGGAGTTCTACGAATTCTGTGGAAATTGATAAAAGTTCATGGCATGGGAAAAGCAGGTTGTACCTAGAGCATGGCGCCGAGCAGGTGGAGTCTTTACACCTAAAGAAAAAGATGCTACAAGCATCAGTCAGTTTCGTCCTATTTCACTATTAAACGTCGAAGGTAAGATTTTCTTCAGCATTAGTGCTCAGAGATTGTCATTCTACCTATTAAAGAATGGCTTCATTGAGAAACTTCAGTTCAAAAAGTGGCCATTCCAGGGTTCTCAGGATGCTTAGAACACATCAATGTTATCTGGCAACGAATTCAAACAGCTAAAAAGGAGAGGAAGGAGCTCCATGTGACATTCCTGGATTTGGCTAATGCATATGGTTCAGTGCCACATGAGCTTCTTTGGGCAGCATTTGATTTTTTCAGGGTACCTATGTCGATAACCAATTTAGTGAAAGCCTATTTTGGAGATTTGCAATTTAGTTTCTCAACTCCAGAATTCAACACTACATGGCAATGCTTAGAGGTTGGAATAATGGCGGGATGCACAATTTCTCCACTGGCTTTTACCATGGAAATGGAAGTGATGATAAGGGCATCAAAATGGGTAGTAGGAGGAGAGCGCTTGGCTTCTGGGATGCAACTACCACCTATCAGTGCATACATGGATGACATGACAACCATGACTACAAAAGTAGCCTGCACTAATCGGTTATTGGGTAAGCTAACCGATAACATTGAATGGGCACGAATGCAATTTAAGCCCTCTAAATCAAGGAGCATCTCGATAATTAAAGGCAAGGTAGATAAAACATTCTTCATTAATGGTGAGGCAATACCAACAGTTTCTGAGAAGCCAGTGAAGAGTCTTGGGAGATGGTACGATGGGGATCTAAAGGACACAGTTCGAGTGGGAGAAGTTAGACGACAAGCAGTGGAAGGGTTGAAGAGCATAAACAGCTGCGCTCTACCAGGGAAACTAAAACTCTGGTGCTTTCAGTTTGGTCTACTGCCGAGGTTACTGTGGCCACTGACTGTGTACGAGGTTTCTTTGACAACAGTGGATAAGCTGGAAGCGTTAATAAGTTCATATATCAGGAAATGGTTGGGAGTTCCACGCTGCCTCAGCAGAGTGGGACTTTATAGTAAAGGAATATTGCAGCTGCCAGTCTCTGCTTTAACCGAGGAGTTAGGTGCGCCAAGGTCAGACTGGAAATGAACTAGTAGAGTCACGCGTCAAATGTGTAAGGGAGGCAGCACCTGTGTTAAAAACTGGTAGAAAGTGGTCAGCAAAGAAATCTGTGGAAGAGGCAAAGGCTGCCCTTCAAATTGGTGATATCGTGGGGTAGGTACAGCATGGAAGAGGGGGTTTTGGGCTCAGTTTAGCTCCTCCTAAATGGCACAAGGCAGCCCCAGCTCAAAGGAGGAAGCTCGTAGTCAACGAGGTGCGAAAGCAGGAGGAGAGGATGAGGTGTATAAAGGCCATTTCCCAGGCCAAGCAGGGAGAGTGGATGAGATGGGAGAGTGTGGAACAACGCAAGATGGGCTGGCAAGACCTTTGGTCAATGGAAGAGAGTAGGATCAGTTTCCTTATCAGGTCAACATATAATGTTCTCCCATCACCACAGAACCTAAACCTCTGGGTAGGAGAGGATCCCTCTTGTCCTTTGTGTTCATCACCTGCCACATTAAGGCACATTTTGACAGGATGTAAGGTGGCTCTTAGCCAAGGTCTGTTTACTTGGCGCCATGACCAAGTACTCCGATGTTTGGCATTAGCATTGGAAGACAAGCGTAACATGACCAATAAGTTGCCACCTGTTCTAGCAAAACATTACACACAGAAGACAATATTCCTCTGGATCAGCACGCATTGTTCAACTGATAGAGTTATGCCGAGTTCCGACTGCACGATTTTAGCCCCGATTTTGGCTCGCCGACAGGTTTTGAGAAATCGCAGACAAATACCCCAAAATCACAGGCAAATCGGTGCTCGTTCACGCGAATGACAATCACGCAATGTGAATGAGCAAAGACGCAATCTGAGAGAATCGCCAACGAGTCACCGACGCCCGTGAGATATTTGGCATGCTAAATATCTGGACCTGTCGGCGATTCACAATCCTGCTGTGTGAAAAGTGTTCTGACTGAAAACTACATCGGCGATGACTGACAGCCAATGAGAGAGCAAGATACAGGACAGCAGGATGTTCAGAGAGGAGTTATAGACCAGAATATCAGTATTTTAATAGATAGGCCTATATTTACAATTATAACAAACAGAAACAAAGCAAAAAACATTTGCATGACCAGCAGCAACAGCAGGACATTTGCAAAATTATTTATTTACCCCCAACTCTCTTTGCAAAACACAGTCCTTGCTCCACTCGTCTTCCCAACCATTTCCTCCTGAATAAACTGTTTATTTTTCTCATTTTCGCTGCAAATCAGCGCACAGACAATTTGGATTGCAATCTTCTTGTAGGCTATCATTTTTAATAACAAATTCGGTGTCGCGCGAGAACTCCGGTCTCACGCACGCTGATCTTCCATTATTTCCTTATCACTTCTCTCGTTTGTTTGGTTGTGAAACATAGTTTGCGGACCAGGTAGAAGTTGTCGGCGATTCTTTCTTTTGTAAAGTCATGCAGTGTGAAACCTCCTATCGCCGATGCATTGTGCAGTGTGTACACAGCAGCAACTGAATGTTACCCCAGATAGTCATGCAGTGTGAAAACAACAGTGACCCGATTATTTTGAAAATCGTGCAGTCTGAACTCGGCATTAACAGTGCCATGGGAGGATGCTGTAGATGAGGCATATTAGAGGAAGAAACTGCGGTATGCTCAGCTGGCCACTGATGCAGAACAGCGAGGATGGAGAGTCCGGGTTTATCCAGTGGAAGTGGGTTGTCGAGGATTTGTGGCACACTCCACAACCCGGTTCCTCAGAGACGTCGGACTCAGTGGCCAAGAGTTGCGTCGCACAGTAAAGAACTTATCTGAAGCAGCAGAGAGGAGCAGCAACTGTCTGTGGTTGAGACGGAAAGAGTCTGGCTGGCTGTGTACAGGCCGCCATGCTACGGTTTTGAAAAAGTCTTGAAAATTTGAAGAGTCTGTTGGTTTATTTGTATAGTTTGCATAGTAATTACAGTTATTACGTTCCTGTGTATTTTGCGTGAATGAGGATTGGTGTTTGGACAGATATTGTGTTTTGCGGTAGAATGCCATACGGAACCATTGCCACTGACCGCTTTAACGTCCGCAGTGGGGCTCAGCAGCCTTAGTCATACGGGTTGGCGAGTATGGTCGGGTTGTGGAGAGGTTGTGAGAGATTGTGGTTAGGTCACATGTGAACTACGAGGAAGGAGCAACCTCAGCAGGAGGAGGGATGTAAAGGTCAGTAAGATGGGCTGAGTTGAGTGGGGGATGGAGGGGGGTGACTCTGGGACGCCAGAGTCACTGTCAAGCCCTCTTGAGGTGTCGTGGGCTAGTCGACGAAACACTGAGGACAGAAGGTGCCCATTTGAAGACCCTAGAGATGTCCCCTACTCTGCTCAATCCAGACGGTTGTCATGAGGGGACCGCACTGTGGTTGCAGCCGTTGTGTGTGCAAATACACTGCAGCTATTAACACCAGACAGAAGGAGATTCACATCACCATTTGGAAAGAATCGTAAATGGATGGAGAAGCATAGGTTACTGTAAAGCTGCGTCTTAGTTGGTGCTTATCTTGGCGAAAGCCAAGTACAAATCAGAATGAAGTTTTAACATCTACTCTCGTGTAATGGAAATCATTATTAGCTAAATAAATGATGATCCTTACGTTATTTGAGAAATTACACAAAAGCTCTCGACGAAGGCGTGATCTGCGAGCAGCTGACCGATGACTCCTCTGAATTGTTAGCTCGAACGATGTAAAAACGCAGACAATAGCGGAAAGCAGAACTAAAGCAGAACTGCTCGAGGTTGGTGCAGTCAGTGCAATGGGCTCTTTAAATTTTCGCGCTGATGTGATAGTGCACGTCACGTGACAATACCAACATGGCTCATGTAGTACGTCCGGACTCCATTCATACTTCCCGTATTCATACTATATAGAACGTACTTTTTTAACGGTCGAGAAGTACGTTCTAATTTAAATGTAGTCAGGGGCGTGGTAGCGGGGGGAAAAAGGGTACCGAGTACCCAGGGCCCGAGGCAGGGGGGGGGGGCCCTTAGAAGACGCCGAGCTGAAGTCAAAAGTCCATCCACCCCCCCACCCCGTTGGAGAAGTCGCCGCGCTCAAATCAAGAGTCCGTCTCCCTCTCTCTCTCTCTCACCCCCCCCCCCCGTTGGAGAAGTCGCCGCGCTCAAATCAAGAGTCCGTCTCCCTCTCTCTCTCATCCCCGATTTCTGACGCAGCTCTAGCCTCTTCGCTAAATAGCACACAAAATACCATTGGTATGCTACTTACGCCGCCTGACCGGAAGTTGCACCCACTTTATTTTTTACAGTAGCGGCCATAGATATCTATAATAAAGGCAAGATGTCTTACGGCGGAGCCTCTATCGTCATCACCGTCGGCCATCTTGTCACAGGCAAGCTTTCTGACGGGCTCTGTGGTACCTGCTGTAAGATGAGTGATCAGCACGAACACAAATAGTCTTATCTCGTTGAAATCTTTACGGATTTAAAAACGGTTTGGTTTCTTACAAACGTTATTAACATGGCTATAATTCTGGATGATTATTTATTTATACACTTATTATTCATAAGTATACAGTAGGGATGGCCCGATACCGATACTGGCATCGGGGATCGGGTCGATACTGTCCTCATATACTCGTACTCGTACTCAGAAAAATTCGCCGATACCACGGCCCGATACCACGTACATTTTGCGAAACGAAATTGGCCGCCGCGAGTGCTTTGTCGAGGTGAACTGAGGCATAGGGACGCGCACTCCCAACGCAAAAGAGTGCGGCGCGGCACTAGCTCTAATGGCCGAGCGCGAGCGCGGGCGCGGGCGGTAATGCACTCACTCTGTGTGTGCGAGTTCCGGGAGAATAAAACGATTCGCGGGACTCCCGCAAACTAGAAATATCTATGAATACAACATATTAAAACTAATAGATTTTTATTCATCTGTTGCAGAAAAGCAAGAAGAACAACTAAAACAAAATAGAAACGATTTACAGGCCAGAGTTTCTATTCATAACATGTTTGCAGCGTTGAGCGATGTAGCCAATCACAGACATGTGTGTTGATTTCTTGAACGCAATAGCTAATCAGAAGCATTTAACCCGTTTAATCCCACCGGTCACAATTGTGACCGCATCTTTTTTCTTATTTCTGGATGCTCTAAAAATGTTGTTATTGACTTTGGGCAAGAAATTCAACTTTTAAATGACAAAATAGATTGTCTTGATTAAAATCTATCAATGTCATGTGACTAGTGTGAAAGGTCACATGACCAGATCAGTTTACTTCCTGCTTGCACATCTAGAAGAAGATGTCTTCCTCAGACTACTACAAAAAGTAGTATGTAAAACATCTTAATTAACAGATAGAACTATCATATTTTGTACATATATCCTTTAAAGGGTCTACTACTGATATATTTTGAGAATTATACTCCTGCATATATATTTTGATTGTAAGACTTGTAAATTTGTTTACGGTCACAATTGTGAACGGTAGTATAACACAGTGCTTCAATTGAAAACACAGGTATTGGCTGGTATTGGCAGGTATTGGCAATCCTACACTGAACATATGCCACACCTGTGAGGGGGATGGATGATCTTGGCAAAGGAGAAGTGCTCACTAACACAGATTTAGACAGATTTGTGAACAATATTTGAGAGAAATAGGCCTTTTGTGTACATAGAAAAGGTCTTAGATCTTTGAGTTCAGCTTATGAAAAATGGGGGCAAAAACGTCCTGGGTTACGTATGTAACCCTAGTTCCCCGAAGGGACGGACGCTGCGTGAAATCGCAGTGGGAACGCCCTCAGCGTGACGCGTCTGAAGCATGAATGAAATCAGTCAATGGAGAGAATGAGCTTACGGCGAGTGACGTCATCGACCAGGAAGCTATAAATATCCCCTGAGTACACAATACGCCAGCTTAAAAGTTACTGAAGCAGCGACCCAAGGGGATGCCGAGAGTATGGCAGGACACGCAGCGTCCGTCCCTTCGGGGAACTAGGGTTACATACGTAACCCGGGACGTTCCCCTTCAGGGACTACCGCTGCGTGAAATCGCAGTGGGAACGCAATACCCACATCCCCATACGACCAAATCCCCGTCGTGTGTCATAAGGAGACACAAACCGACGAGAGAACCTGAGCCCCGGGAGTGGAGCTAAGATCGAGGGAATAAAATCTAACGAAAGTGTGCGGTGAGGACCAGCCTGCCGCATCACAAACGTCCTGAAGAGAAGCTCCTGAAAGAAGAGCTGTAGAAGCAGCCATACTCCGGGTGGAATGAGCCCTTACAGCCAAAGGTGAAGGCTGATGGGCCGAACCATAAGCAAGTGGGATGGCCTCGACCACCCACTTGCTCATCCTTTTTCTAGATGCAGGACACCCTTTCTTAGGTGACCCAAACAGACGAACAGTTGTTCCGATCTCCTCCACAGGGCAGCTCTGTGGACGTAAGCATCAAAACCCAAACTGGGCACAGTAAATTAATTTTCTCCTGGTCTGACGTCAGAAAAGGCGGAGGACAGAAAACCTGCAGAACTATAGGTCTAACTGAAACAGTTGGAACCTTAGGAACATAACCTGGTCTCGGAAAGAGAAAGGCCTTAACCAACCAGGAGCAAATTCCAGGCACGAGGGAGCCACCGAAAGTGCTTGAATATCTCCAATTCTTTTTAGAGATGAGATAGCGAGAAGAAGGATAGTCTTTAGAGTAAGAAACTTTTCCGAAACTTCCTTGATGGGCTCGAAAGGAGCAAGGGAGAGACCTTCTAAGATGATGGCCAGATCCCAAGCTGGTACCCTTGTGCGAACTGCAGGCCTCAGCCTCAAGGTGACACGAAGGAAGCGAGACATAAGCGGGTGTTTCCCGAGGGAACCTCCACTTGAAGGGGTGTGGTAAGCAGCTAAGGCCGCCACATACACCTTCAGTGTGGAGTGGGATAACCCTGTGGAGAGACGGTCCTGCAGGAAATCCGGGACTGTACCAACCGGGCAGTTAACTGGGTCCTGCTGGCGCTCTCCACACCAAGAGGTGAAAAGTTTCCACCTCGCGGCATATAACTTCCTCGTGGAGGGAGCTCTGGATCGGAGGATGGTCTCAACGACCTCAGCCGAGAGACCAGAATCTATGAGCTGGGCCCCCTCAGAGGCCAAGCCCACAGCCTCCATAGCTCTAGACGGGGGTGAAGGATCGACCCACTCGCCTGAGAGAGCAGATCTCTCCTGATCGGTATCTCTAGGGGAGAGCCGTTGAGGAGAGACACTAGGTCCGCAAACCATACCCGGGCCGACCAGAACGGGGCTATTAGCAGGAGACTGAGCCCGTCCCGGCGAACCCTCTCCAGAACTCCTGGGAGCAGAGCGATCGGGGGAAAAGCGTACAAGCGTGACCTCGGCCACGGATGTACCATCGCATCCAACCCCAGCGGGGCTGGATGGCTGAGAGAGAACCACAGCGGGCAGTGTGATGTTTCTCGAGAAGCAAATAGGTCTACCTCGGCAAGACCGAAATGTTTCCATAGGAGTTCCACCACCTCGGGGTGAAGACTCCATTCCCCGGGCCTCGGCCCCTGTCTTGACAGGATGTCTGCCCCCTGATTTAAATACCCCGGGAGATAAAAGCTCTCAGAGAAAGAATTTTCCCCTGGGACCATAGAAGGATCTGACGTGCCAGTTTGTAAAGCGGGCGAGAACGCAAACCGCCCTGATGGTTGATATAAGAAACCACCGATGTGTTGTCTGTCTGGACAAGAACATGGTGGCCCCTTAGGTCTGGGAGGAAGTGTTTCAGAGCCTGAAACACCGCCAACATCTCTAGGCAGTTTAAGTGCCACAGACGATGATGGTCCTCCCACAGACCCTGAGCCCACCCGTGAGAGAGGCATCTGTCATTAGCATAACGCGATGACAAGGAGCTCCTAACACAGGGCCTTGGGACAGAAAACAAGGATCTTTCCACATGATCAGGGCGTGATGACACCGTCGCAAACTCACGATCACGCGAAGCGGATTTCCCCTCGGGGAGAATCCCTTGGTCCTGAGCCACCACTGTAACAGTCTCATGTGCAAGAGGCCAAGAGGTATCACGTTGGACGCAGCTGCCATGAGACCTAGCAGTCTCTGTAACTGTTTTACAGTGGATGACTGGCCTAGCTTGACCTGATCTACTGCAGCGAGAATCAAAGCAATACGAGCAGGTGACAATCGTGCCTGCATCGTCGTTGAATCCCACACTACACCTAGAAAAGTGGTTCTCTGTAATGGAGAAAGAACACTCTTTTTGGAGTTGAGCCTCAGCCCCAGTCACTTGATATGAGCAAGAACGACATCTCGGTGCCGAACCGCCTGTTGTTCCGATTGAGCTAGAATCAAGCAATCGTCTATATAGTACAGAAAGCGGATGCCCTGTAACCTCAGCGGGGCTATAGCAGCATCCGTACACTTCGTGAATGTTCGGGGTGACAGTGCTAGGCCGAACGGAAGAACCCGATATTGGTACGCTTCGCCCCCGAAAGCGAACCTCAGGAACTTCCTGTGTTGAGGGAGGATAGATACATGGAAGTAAACGTCCTTTAGATCTATCATGACAAACCAGTCCTCGGATCTGATTTGAACATCCCCAGTGACAGACACAGCGCCCTGTAACGTACTGGCAGGGAACAGCTGGTCTGGGCACTCCACAACCCTCCTCGGAGGGGGCGAGCGTCCCTCGGGAAATCGCTCGCCGAGTCTCTCTACGCCCTGTGAAGGCAGGGTTAGTAGAGCAGACCACTGGGGGGCATCGGAAAAGACAGGGCACCGTGTTCTTGTGCAGTGAACTCAGGTCTTTCACGATAGGGACCACCCTCAGAACCCTGACGTTCAGCAAGTCAGGATTTTTTTTTTCGATGAAGTAGTATCCTAACTCCCTGCTGGGTGGGGGACCCATTCCGCCAGGAACTCTACTAAGGGAACCAGCCTCTCGAGGCTGGCCTCCGGATGAACATCCCGAGTGACAGACACAGCGCCCTGTAACATACTGGCAGGAAACAGCTGGTCTGAGCACTCCACAACCCTCCTTGGAGGGGGCGAGCGTCCCTCGGGAAATCGCTCGCCGAGTCTCTCTACGCCCTGTATAGGCAGGGTTAGTAGAACAGACCCCTGAGGGCATCGAGAAAGACAGGGCACCGTGTTTTTGTGTGGTGAACTCAAGTTTTTCCCGATGGGGACCACCCTCAGAGTCCTGACGTTCAGCCCGTCAGGACTTTTTCGACGCGGCCTTTCTGGCGACAATGACTGTCCTCAGATCAGTCCTGCCCCGAGAAGGCCGCGCCGGAGAGCACCCCGCCTCGTCCCTCCAGTTTCTCTGCAGGGGGGCACGAGACGTGACACTCCGCTTCTGCTGTGCTCTTTTTGAAGACGAACTCGACGAAAGACTTTGCTCTGGTTGAACATTCTGCGTGACAGACACAGTGCCCTGTAACGGCGCACCGGCAGGGAACGACTGGTCTGAACACACTAGAACCCTCCTTAGAGGCGGCGAGCGTCCCTCGGGAAAGCACTCGCCAGACCCTTCTACGCCCTGTTTCGGCAGGGTTAGTAGGACGGGCCCCTGAGGGCGCCGGGAGAGACAGGGCACCCTTAAGGGAGGTGAACGCAAGTCTCTCTCGGCGGGGACCCCCCTCAGATTTCCTTTGAGCAGGTCGGCCTGAAAAGCCTGCATAAAAGTCATCGTATGCAAACATGCAGCCGCCTGCCGAGCCACCGAGTAAGCCTTCCCCACCAGCACAGAGGTATATATATTTATTTATTTATTTATTTTTTGGTGGAAGAGCCGGTGCTTTAAGTGAAGACGATGAAGCAGGAGAGAGATAGCTCGCAAGCGTCTCCTCCGCCTACAGTATCGTCACATAACCAGCAGATTTAGCACCAACAATGTTACCATAAGCATTGGACTGATTTGTGTAAATTCTGCTTGAAACCGGTCTAACCCAGGTCTTTGAAACCTCAGCATGAAGATCTGGGAACAACGGTAAGCACCGGCTAGAAGGTTGAGGTCGTGCAGACAGAAATCTATCATCTAGATTGCTTTTAATTCTAGAAACCTGTCTATCAGCTGGCCACTCGATACTGTTAATTTTTTTTTTTTTTTTTTTAGCTTTTCAACAGCCCGAGATAATACATCCATCAAACCTTCTTCATTTGCAGTATAATGTGATAAACTAGTTTTCTCTGATAATAAACTTTCGACATCCAGCTCCTCAGAACTGGAAAATCTCAATTCAACATCATCATGTGCCTCCACCCGGGCAGAAGTAACCGCCGCAGCGCGTGCTTCCAGAGCCGGGTGAGAGGCACTAGATCTCGTCGGAGATAGCTGAGATAGGGCGGAGCCCGTCTCAACGTCGCCAGCGAGATCCATCTGCGAGCCCCAAGACAAGCGCCGCCGCTCTGCCTCAACAGAAGCGAGACCCGAGCCTCGGGGAGCTCACAGCAAATCACTCTCCTCGAAGAGCGATCGCCGCGAGCGCAGAGTTCTCAAGGGAAAACGCTCGCAATGCTGACAATCGACTCCCTCGAGAGCCATTGCTGCACTCCCAAACAAGCCACACTTAGCTCGTGTGAATCCCCACCCGTGATGTACCGAGTACAGGGGGGAACACACTTCTTATACTGCTCGCTCATATTGTTTTTTTTATATAAAATATATATAGTGAAAACTCCTGACAAAACAGACAAACACAATCGACAGATTCAGACACACACAGAGCTGCTGAAGTAACTAAAAGCTGGCGTATTGTGTACTCAGGGGATATTTATAGCTTCCTGGTCGATGACGTCACTCGCCGTACGCTCATTCTCTCCATTGACTGATTTCATTCATGCTTCAGACGCGTCACGCTGAGGGCGTTCCCACTGCGATTTCACGCAGCGGTAGTCCCTGAAGGGGAACAAAAGTGTTGCGTTTATAATTTTGTTCAATGTAGTTATCAGTATCCCAGAAACTTTCAATGTGTTGGACCTTCTAGACGTACGTGACCCCCTCCCCCCACCCCCCAAATTGAAAGTGACTGAGATAGTGATGGCTCAGATAGGGAGTACCATTGGTGAAATGGCCCATTTGCCAAGTAGACTATTGAATGGCGATGCAGAGGTGAACTATCTGGAGGATTAGGCAGATGTTCATGACAACCAATTGGTGTGCCCCACACGTGACCACAAACAACCCTTTCTACAACGTACAGCCCATCTTCAGTGCACTGAATGAGTGCACACACATCTCCCTGAAACTGGCCTAGAACAGGGCTCAAGTGAAATCATGGTCTATCCCATAGGGGTCTAGCCGAACAACCAGAAGTTCCTCCAGGGTGTAACTTTGTACATGACAACCTTTTCACCTCACTAAGCCTCCTTCACGAAATGACAAAACGAGGTATTGGATGTCTTAGAATGAATTGTGTCAATAGGTCTAATTGAAGAATTTGTATGAATTCTGACTATGGTGTTTCCCACCGGTCACTATTGTGACCGAGTATAAAACCTAATATTTCACTAACTTAACCAACATAAAATCAAAAAAGGCATAATGTTTGAGTGTTAGGGAGGTCTAAGGAGTAAAATGCAAGTACTCAAGTTGCAAGAAAAAATTTGGGATTAAACAGGTTAAGATAGACTCCCCTCACCGCTCAAAACTTTTTTGTTCAGTGCTGAATTCTGTATGCTGGCAAATCCTCTAATTATAACAAACAAAGTCTGGATATTATGAAAGATTCATTGTGCAGTCAGCTTCACTGATAATAACAGATGTGTGAGATCGCGATGAACTGTCAGCTTTTTAGGAATTAGACTATTAAGGGAGCGCACTTTGGGCGCATTCAGTCATGTCAGACCATGCACGCAGTAACTGCTTGCTTTTATGTTAAATTAAAAGTGGTTTGTGTGTTAATACATTTATTATTTTACTCATTATTATTTATTTTTAGACTTGTTAAAACAAGCAGAGAAGAAAATAAAAACAGTCTTCTAACCTGTGTTCTAAAATAGTCTTCTGTCTTCTTTTCTGGGAGCCTATAGTTACTTTTGCGGTAGAAATATCGGTATCGGTACTCGGTATCGGCAAGTACACAAATGTAAATACTCGTACTCGTATCGGTTTGAAAAAAAATGGTATCGGGCCATCCCTAGTATACAGTGTGATAACTACATCTCTGACGTTTATAACAAACCAAACCGTTTGAAAATCGGTAGAAAATTTAGCAAGTTATGGTTATTTAAAAAGTGCATGCACCATTAAAACACAATGTTACGAGTGAGCGAGCTGCCTCTGACAAGATGGCCGCCAGGTGTGGACGTCAACCTCCATTGGCCAGCAGCGCGGACGAGACATCTAGCCTTTATCATGGATATCTATGGTAGCACCCCCCGGAAACAGGTGGATTGACGCTTGCTGGTTGGTGCGAGATGCATTCTGGGATACCTGGCTCTCTCAAGTCCGCACCAAGCGGCAACATTCTAATCTGAAAAATGAAGCCTACCTGGAAGTGCGAAAAACTGCAATACATCGAAAATCTGCTAGGGACAGGTCCCAAAAGGGAGCAAATGTCCATAGACTCCCATGTTAAAATGTCCGTTTTCACAGCATAAATTCATGTTTTTACAGGTTGGTCCCATGGACTTTTATTGTATTATTCGATAGGTTTCGAGTGCCTGACAACTGTGACGGGGTGAATTTTTTTCTAACTCGTTAGTTTAGATCGTATTTAGATATAAAATGTATGACAAATAAGGACGTGGTTAACTTTGATTGACAGCTGATAACGGGCTGCGCCGAGTGGAATTCCTGAAATTTGACGTCTCGGCCATGATCTGACACAACACATCATACCAAGATTTTCCAAGGTGGCGCCGCCCATACCCCCCATAAACGGCTTCAAAACCGTTCTTCAGAAAGTCTATGGGTGACGTCACAGACGCTTTGTCCATATTTTTTACAGTCTATGGTCCGCACAAGGGGCGGGTAAAAGGGGCGGATCAAGAAAACATCCGGGGATTTGAACTGGACTTGGTTAGATGTGAACTTTGAATTGGAACAGTACTTTGGCGGCGACTGGTGACGTTTCACAAGAGTGAGGAGGCTTCCAGACGAGTCATGAGCGAGGATACACACAGGTGTATATGCGGAAGCGTTTTATCGACTAAACGTGATGCATGCATCAATTCTCCTTCCCCTTCACATCGATCACAATCGTTTTAATTTATACTTTACCTTTGCAGTTTATATAATCCACACATCTCACATATTTCAACAGGGTATCTTGCTTTATTATTATTTATTATGAATTTCTTAAATAACCAAACTTCAACAACATAAGGACAGATCCTTTGAGCGCTGCTGATGACGCTGTTAAGTGACGCTCGAGTCAGTGGCGCAAAAAGTGGGTATGCGCTCTATGCGGCTAAAAATAGAAAAAGAAAGAGGGAAAAGGAGATGGCATGTCAAGGGATGCGACAGGAGTTAAATAAGTGGATGGTGAAAGGCAACAGGTAGGATTTAAAGTGTGACGTCTGTGCTTGGAGGAGGCTTGCAAATATTCATGTTAACAGACTAACGTTTGCTAACACTGGGAATGTAGCAGCCAGAGCTACTGTAGCTAGCTTATAATATGCAAAACCGAGGTTGCTGACCTGAAAACTGAAAAATATAAGGCAGCATGTAGCCTACAATAAATGACAAGAATCTGGAAAACAACTAATGCAATATCTCTGGTTTACCATGGAATCATGCGTAGATTTGCTACCAAGCTTGGAGGCTTGCAAATATTAATGTTAACAGACTGGCAAGTGTTATCTAACTTAATGGAAAATAATATTGCTGATATCTAGATTTATATTTTGGTTAAACCCTATGGTACCAATCCCATGCATGACATAGGCTATCTCAGTTTTATTAAAGGTCCCGTTCTTCATGTTTTTTTGAAGCTTTGTGTTTACAGTGTGCAATATAACATGTGTTCATGTTTCGCATGTAAAAAAACACAGTATTTTTCACACAATTTACTTATCTGTATACCACTGTTTTCACTGTCCAAAAAACGGGCCGATGACTTCCTTGTTCTATGAAGTCCCTCCTTCAGAAATACGTAACGAGTTCTGATTGTGCCAGCGATTCCTGTGTTGTGATTCGACAGCAGCTTATCGCACGTTGCCCGGAAAGGTCACGCCTCTTACTATAAATTGGAGATGCATGCGCTGATTGTTATTGTAAAAATGTCAAACATATTACCATATCAATTTGAGCCTGAATCAGACCCGGAGAACATAGATGAAGAGAATCGATTAGAACCTGTTCAAACACGACTTTTGCAGGATGTTTCACATTGATAAGCTGTTTATTTAGTAGTTGTCATACTTTTAATTGGTTAAAATGTAATGTTAAAGGTTAAAAACTGTTATAATAGCTTGTGGTATATGTTTTTTTTCCGTCTGTCAAATTAACAATGGTGTTGTTGAATTTTTAAAATAAGTCCATTGTTTATTCCTACCTTAGTGACACATGTGCACGAGTTTTGATTAGTAAAAGGTTTGTTGGATTAGTTTCAATTCCCATCTAGTTAACAAAGCTAAACAGCGTTCCACTTTGTGTAATTAGTTTCAGAAACGGTTAAACGCATCCGGCATTAAATTGATTGAGATTGAGGAAGCTGTCCTCGGCAAAATGTGCTGCACATAGTTTTAAATGAGGATTATATTTTTCGGGGAACCGAGTTAAACATAAATTGTAACCATTGATCTCTAAGCACAGCGTCCCTGGGAAGGCCAAACAGGTGAATTGACTCCGGCATGAAAATAACAGCGCCTCGACGACATGGCGACAAACACACTCTACAAACGATACTCTTCCTCTTCTCCGTGGGAGCTGAACAAGACCATGCCCCCTTAGTTTGTATATTCCTGTGGGCGGAGATTAGTCAAAAAACTGCTCTAATTACGTCATTAAAAAAGGAAGAAGAGGGATGTAGTCCAAACCGGACGTTCGCTGTAGGCTTTGAAAGGGGACTTCTGTTAAATAAAATGTCTGGCTAGGCATTGAACTTTGAGCTTTATAATTTTTCAGGTATTATTTATGCTCTAACAGCAACATTACACACTAACTAAAGTTTGAAAAATAGAATCGCAAAGAACGGGACATTTAAAGTAAAATAACAACGGGTAAATATAAGGTAGCATGCACAATAAATGACTAGAAGCTGGAAAAAATTATTTATGCCATAAGGCTGGTTTATCATGGAAACAAATAGATTTTGTTTTACCATTAGCTGTTCATGTTAGCTGTGCTCAGACATACAGGCTATAGTTACATCTGCTGGGTGACATGGAAGCTGTAATTAGGGTCACATCTCTCTCTCTCTCGCTCTCTCTCTTTAAAGATCTGTGCTATATATATATATATATATATATATATATATATATATATATATATTGTTTATTCTGTAACTTTTTATTTGTTAACATTGTTAAAATATATATATATATACATATATTGGGGGGGTGCCAAAATTGTTGCTGCATACCCCTCTAACACTGGGTATTTGCTCCCCTGGCTCGAGTGATCCAGTATTAGGCTTGTTTGAGATGCGCCTTGCCTTGCCTGAAATGTAGTCGAGAGTAGGCGGTTGCAGTGAGAGGAGGAGTAAAAAAAGTGCAGGCAAGCCGGACAGTTCTCGCTTCTCGCAGTGGATCTGGCACCTGCGCGATCAGAGATGGATATCGCGGGATTCAGGGATTCACGCTCGTGCACAGTATTGCTAATAAACTGGATGTAATTTAAGTTCTGTTGCTTTTATATGAAAATAAATATAATGAACAAGACACTCAAAGTACTTATTATTTAATTCCATTCCAAATAAGTGTTTATCAATCATTTTTTCTTTAATACAGACACAGGCTATGTGTTTTTTTGTTTTTATAATAAAATGACATTGCATAACCCATAGAGATCGCACTGTCCGAGAGTTTGGGAATAAACAATCAACAAAAAATCAAACATTTTAAAAGAGAACAATAAATCACGCTTGTTTAAACCAATCAACATTAAGCTGTGTCGTCAGCAAGTCATTTCCCATCATGCTTTTGATCAGCGCAGTCGGTGGAGAGCAACTGCGCGCGACTGCAGAATCCGTGTCGGATAAGTGCGCCTTGCGCTCGCGAGAGCTTTTTGACACACGTCAGCATGACATCAGAGCAAGGCGGACCGCACTCGGACACATTTCTAACTAGACCTTTCGTTAAACCATAAGTTGTTTGTGCTCTGTTCTCTGGTCTCCTGTTCCAGAGCTATAGAATCAGGCAAAGAAATGCTCAGTTCTGTGTAATGATGCATGGCACTTTCATTCAGCACTGTGCAGAAGCTTGTAGGTTGGGATGGCAGGGGAAAGTTGGGCAGGTCATCTGGTTGTCTAACTGTAGCTGCTCCAGGGTCAACACAAGGCTCCCCAATTTGACTAACCAGTGGAAGCTGTAAAAGGTGAGAACAATAAATTATAATCATTAATGTGCAAACATATTTTTCTTTACAGAGAGTCCTGAGTACCCCCCACTTCCTGGATGCCAGCTGGAAAGGGAGCCTGAGGAGGAGCAGTCCTGTCAGAGCACTGAAAAGGAGAAGGAATTGGAAGCAGAAAACAACAACATTAAATTTCAATTGTCTTTACAAGAAACTGAATTAAAAAGCCTTAAAGCACAAATTGGCACATTTAAAAGGAAAACTCTAACACCTGAACTTCTTCAAAGCAGTGAAATCCACAAGATGTTGGAATACAGTACAGAGTTTACATATGAACGATTCAATCAACTGTGCACAGTATTTGACATTCCAAATGATCCACACACCACTCAAATACATGTACCCCTAAACTACAAGCACAATGATTGGCAAATAGCAGAGATACCCAAAATCACTGGTGTTGCAAAGCCAGAGCTATTCAAACTACAAAAGTACAAACACACAAAAAATCACTAGTTGCCTGTGACCCCCGTGGTGCTGTGATTTTTTCATCTGCCCTGTTTACAGGAGCAATGTCAGACAAGGAGATAGTCAGGCAGTGTGGCATCCTCCCGCTACTAGAGAAACTTATAGACAGTGGCTATTTGCAAAGAGGGGATGGCATTATGGCTGATAAGGGCTTTTTAATTGAGGAAGAGGTGCAGGCACTTGGACTGAAGTTAAACCTACCACCGTTTTCAAGGTCTGAGAGGCAAATGCCAGCTGGGGATGTGCTGGTGACAAAGCGCATTGCAAAGCACAGGGTGCATGTAGGGCCATCGCTAAAATAAAAAAGTTCAAGATAGTGTCAGGCAAAATTCCTAATACACGGTTAGGGATTATAAATCACATCTGGTATGTGGTGAGCATGCTTTCAAACTTCCAGCCACACATACTAAAGTAAGAGTCAGTCAGGGACAGTAGTAGCAAAGCATGAAAACAAAGTATTGCTACATGATATATTACAAATGTTTTCACTGTTATTTTTACTGCATTTTGTGAGCATGCAATGGTAAAGTCCTATAAACAGATTTCTGGATACTATGTGGTTCAATCCTTGTTTAATTTGTTTTTGTGTCTGTGGATAATATGTCAGGCTAATGATTATTTAATTTTTTTACATTGTAAAACCATTCAAAATTGTAACTTCATGATTTTACTGAAATCCCAATAAACCTGTGAGGGAAAATCTTTTCTACAACAGTAAGTAATGCTACTATTGATTCTGACTGGTTTGTTTACATCTTTGATTGTTCATCTGACCTGGTGGCTTAGACCGCACCCCAATGCATATTTCCTGCATTCAATTTCTACCTCTGGTGCAGCTTCATTAGCTATGTAGCTTATGGGTGCATCAGTCATCTCCCTCAGTAGACCATGTACTTCTGTCCCTAACTCTTTCTTGTAACAATACATGCTGTTGAGTATTATCATGTGACAGTACACAGAAAAATATTCAGAACAGTGTGATGGTATATAATGGTGTTGATGTAGAATACATGGAAAGTTGGGGGGAGTTGGACGTACTTATTATGAACGTAACTGGACATGATGGGTTTACGCTTGCGGTTGACTTTGGCCTTAGCTGCCACCATACTACTCACAGGTTGTCCAGTAATTTTTTTACCCCTGGCTTTGTGCCATTGCTGGGTCTGGCTTGTGGAGGAGATGTCATCACTTCTGGCACGCACAGGTCCAGTGTGTGCATCAGGCCCACAATATGAGAGCAAAACCCTGGTGAACTAAATTAAGGAGAATTACAGAAGTAGCATTAGTTATTAATGTTACTAGTTAGTTATTAGTATTAGCTGTTTTCAGAATCAGAATGTTTTATATCCATTGTTGAACAATTCACAACCAGGAAATAGCTTTGGCTTAGTTAAAATTGCATAACAGATAATATAATAAAATGGATATCTGAATGCCTTATATTTTGTTTTATCTATTTCATTTTATTATATTATCTGTTATGATTATTATCTGTAGATCCCGAAAAAAAGTCCGTTGTTGCTTCAGTGACTACTTTGCTCAGAGAACCTGTCAATCATAGCTGTCAATCATGTACGCCACAGAGCTGTTTTATAGCATCAAATAACTAACTAAAAACAAACTTATTTTAAAAACAAACACTTGAAATTACATCAGCGTGATGAAAACTACAGTAAATGACCGAAACTATATTTGGAAAAAAGATATGTGAAGTGTAATTCAATTGTTTAGTTGGTCTCACGTCTCATTGAATAACATGGGGAGGCGGGGTTTATGAGCTATACTAGGACCAGTCACCGGGGGGCGATCGAGACGCTTTGGCTTCTCTTTTCAGGGCTTGTGCGGCAGGCTTGGTGCCGTCCCGCCTTGCTCTGAAGTCATGCTGAGGTGTGTCAAAAAACTTGCACTCGTGTTGGATTCTGCAGTCGCCCGCAGTTGCTCTCCACCGACTATGCTGATCAAAAGCATGATGGGAAACGACTTGCTGACGACACAGCTTAATGTTGATTGGTTTAAACAACCGTGATGTATTGTTCTCTTTTAAAATGTTTGATTTTAAAACTCGGATATAATTTATATGTTATGTGTGAATAGGCCCTCTTCCCAAACTCTCGGGGAGTGCGGTCTCTATGGGTTATGCAATGACATTTTATTATAAAAACACACACACACAAAAAAATCACATAGCCTATCGTATTAAGGGAAAAAATGATTGATAAACACTTATTTGGAATGGAATTAAATAACAAGTACTGTGGGTGTCTTGCTCATTATATTTATTTTCATATAAAAGCAACAGAACTTAAATTAAATCCAGTTTATTAGCAACTGTGCACGAGCGTGAATCCCGCGATATCATCATTGTTCACTGCGAGAAGAGAGAACTGTCCGGCTTGCCTGCGCTTTTTTCACTCCTCTCACTGCAGCCGCCTACTCTCGACTACATTTCAGGCGAGGCAAGGCGCATCTCAAACAAGCCTATTGTTCTCTTTTAAAATGTTTGATTTTAAAACTCGGATATCATGTTTTATGTGTTCCCAAACTTTCGGACAGTGCGATCTCTATGGGTTATACAATGTCATTTTATTTTATTAAAAAAAAAAACACAAAACAACAACAACAACAAAAAAACACTATGTCTGTCTTAAATAAAAATGATTGATAAAAACTTATTTGGAATGGAATTAAATGACAAGTACTTTGGGTGTCTTGTTCATTATATTTATTTTCATATAAAAGCAACAGAATTTGAATTACATTCAGTTTATTAGCAACACTGTGCACGAGCGTGAATCACGTGAATCCCGCGATATCCATCACTGATCCACTGCGAGAAGCGAGAACTGTCCGGCTTGCCTGCGCTTTTTTCACTCCTCCTCTCAGCCGCCTACTCTCGACTACATTTCAGGCGAGGCAAGGCGCATCTCAAACAAGACTATTTTCTTTCTAAAGGAAGCGAGGAAAGGAAACGAGGATGCATAAATAAGAAATGAGAAGCACCCAATATCCGCGCTTTTTACCGAGGATGCATCGAGAGGTTAACCTGGCCCTAGCCAGATGAATTTCGCTCCGCCTAGCTTCACTCACATCCATCTGGAACCTCTTCCATTGAGAGTGATTTCTCCAACCAACTTTATGGTTTAGTCAATCAGGACGCAGGGCGGGAGTTTCATAGATGTGACGTAGTGGAGAAGCGACCGTGAGACTGTTTTGATTCAGACAACAATGGCGGCTCGCATCGAGGAAGCAAGCGTTAACATTGATGCTGCTATTTCATCCGTGTTGTCCAATCTACCTAATATTGTTTCATTAATGGAACTAACATGGGACTAAAGTTAACACAACCCATCCCCCAAACTTTAGTCGACAAACTCCATTACATTAGACTATAAACGTGAGAACTGTTCATATTGTGCTTGCATTACACTGGTTTACATCATTAGCTATTGCCTGTCTTATGTTTCACGATTTGTACTTACCTCAGTGACACTTTGTCGAGCTCTGTTCTCAGTTGTTGGCCTCGACAATTTAGTAGCTGGGGGAGCAGTGGGTGTTCGGGGTTGGGGACGCAATTACGACGGAGTCGGTTCCCTGTTCCGTTTATGTGCGACAGGCGCCTTTGCACTCACTGATGTTTCTGATGATTGTTCAGAAAGCGGTTCCTCTTCTGCTTTTTGCCATCCTCTAAAATTTGCCAGAGCATCTTCGAGTCTGCCGATCAAGCGAACGCACCGACTGCATATCCGACATGATCTTACCTGAACTTGTAACAATGTTAAACCGAGTTCTGTAAGTCGTTCGTCTATACTTTTTTGGTTGGCTTCTTTGTTAAAAATAAGTTTGCTGTGCACAATGTTGCCTTTTATCCGCACATTTTCATGGCACAGACGGCATTGATCATTTACCGACATTGCGCTGATTGCACTGCTGCTATATCCAAGATGTCGGCTGTTCTGTTTTGTTTTTTCCTGCGTCGCTCTCATCAGCGTCACGGGTTGGCTTCGGTGTGAGTGGTTGAAATAGCACGTCGATAAAGATGACAGACAAGTGGCTTATCCAATCATATGCAAGGATTTTTGATAAGGCCCAGCCTTCTGAAATGCCATTTCAATGGATCGGTTCCAGATGGATGAGTGAAGCTATGCGGAGCGAAATTCATCTGGCTAGGGCCAGGTTATCGAGAGGTGACTTGTGCGGACTTGAGACAGCCAGGTATCCCAGAATGCATCTCGCACCAACCGCGTGATATAAAAATACTACTGTTATTGTGTCACGAAATGTAATTTTAATAGTGTTTCAGGCGGGAATGTAGTTGTTTAAAGCTCAAATCTGTGGTTTATTTACAAAGATAGCGCCTATTTTAAAAATGTAGGCCTGACGTTTTCTAATGAAATCCAGGCGATCACCGGGAGTTCAGCGCTCATTAACCCCGACTGGTTAATGAGCTTACCCTCGGCTAGTCCTACTGCTGATGTTTGCTGCTGGCTCTGATGTCTCTAGTCTAGTGGTTAAACATGAGATATAATTTGTCTTGTGTATAAGTCGATCTTTGGTCTCATTAATCTATCTTTTTAATAATCATTATAATTATTATATCTATGCCAATTCAATTAAGATTATGAGAAATTATTGACATTGCACTCTTTAGCAGTAGCACCTGTGCAATTCTACATATCCCCTTTTTAGTTCCATGGTTCTCCGATTTTTTTAGAGTGCCGTACCCCTCTCTTCAACTTAGACTGCAGTCACACCTTTTCCATTAAGGGACAATATTTGCCCCCTTTAATCAATTTTTCCATTTCATTTTTTTTACCTTTGTAAAACCTTTAAAAAATAAATAATTCCTTAAATAAAGCAATGTTCAATAAATAGGCAATGTTAAAAATCGTTTAATATTAATACAAAAATTATATTAAGATCGCCAGTAGGTGGCGGTATTTGTCTCATTGTCTTTAACGTTATGTGTGAGTCATCGAGTCATTCATTGAATCTCACGATTCTTTCAAAGCCACAGATTTCGTTGCAAGTAGAGCAATAAGCCTGACTATACTGTTTTAAATGTAGTAAATCACTTAATGTTACCCTTTTGTTTTGTTTTTAACTGTTGTATAAAATCAATGTCACATTTGAAATCGTGTGGATATTCGGGAAACATTGCATCAACATTAAAAACACTGCTGGATATCAGCCTGCATTTTGTTCGCACAAACAGCGCAAGCGGCTCGTGACAGAACACAGACCGACTGAATGACACTTCAATTTAAGTTGAAAATCTCAAATGAAGATCGCTGAACTCCAGCTTGTCTGTGTTTTCAGATCATCCGCGCTTCTTGAGCAGTGTAGAGAGCGCGCGCGCATGGTTGCCAGCTACTATTGAACAGACCGGGTAGAAAAGAAGTTCTTTTAACAGAAAAGCTCTGATTTGGGGGTTAAATTATTGAATTCTGGCATTTGTGGCCACAGCGGATTAAACTGAAACTTTCCTATTTCAGACGGCAAACTACGCTTGGCTAACATTGCTATCTTGTTCTGTAACTCACATGCCTAGTAACAGGCCCTGCCCTAACCAATTTGGTGCCCTGGGCAAGATTTTAGGTGGCGCCCCCTTGCATCGCAGTACAGTACTTGCTCTGTTAGTGTACATATACTCACAAGAAACTTAATAGCTTTGTTTTAGACATTCTTTTATTTAACTAAAACAATTGCACATTCAAAATACTAATTATAGTAATAATAATTAAAGAAACAAATTAAAAAAATGAACTCAACATATGAAATACAATATAGATAGTGTAGCGTTTATACGCCTGTATAAATATAACTAATCATTATTCATAACAGATTATGATCAATAATTAATAATTTAATTATTTTCAGAATTTACTGTAGCAGAATCAATAGTATGATCATTTTATCAGTTCATCCAATGAACGGAAAGCATAAACAATTATTAATTCTAGGAAATATAATATCTTCCTGGCCAAGAAAGACTAATTCCCAGCTAACAGCTAAATTAAGAAATAATCAAGGGTACAAGCATAGGTAGCTTTAGATCGCAGTTCAAGACAATAAATCTGTAAGCACACAACACAAGTAATGCTTCTCTTTTCAAATACAAACAATACTTTATTGATTATAAGACTAACACATACAACTAATAGTAATAATAGTAATGGTAATAAAACTAACACACACACATGCACACGCATTCATACAAGTTGAAGAAAGAAAGAGAGTGAGGAAGAATGGGGTTTAGGAGTCAGATGGTGAGATCCCAAGTTTCTATATGCACTTATAAGACACAACCTGAACGAACCATCAATAATTAATTTCACCCTTTTGTTTCTTAGGTTACTAAATCTGTATCAAAATACACCAGTTCAGTTTAAGAGTCTGGAGGCAGTACTTGCTTGTTTGCGTTCCTTTTTTTCTCTTGGGATTCCCTTTCCTTGTAAAAGGGGGTTTCCCGAGCTAGTTCATTGGCTGGTCTCCTCGTGTGCCTGGATAGATCTTGGACAGCCAGTCACGTGGTGTGTTGGCGCGGATGAATGAAAGTCTTTGAAGTTGTAAGCTGGTTTTGCAGTTGAAACGTTAAAACGAAACTTTGCAGCAAAACTTAACTTAGAACCGAGACTTTTAACGAGAAAATAAAACAAAGGAAAAGAAAGGAAGGTGAAACGAGTTAGATGGCTTGAATAAATCTGTTTGAACCCATGTTCTTCTGATCCTAATTTGGGTTCTTTGTCTCTACGCGTCTACATGGTTACTATAACCATCGTCTGCTCAACCCGACTTGTTGTTCTGCCGAGACCTTTTTCGAGAGAGAGAGCCCGCCCGACTTCTGTTCTATTCTTCTAGCGCATTATTCTACCACAGCTCTGTTCGGGTCTAAGGTTTTAAACTCCAATGTTTTGTACCGCCTCCTGGAGGAATTTGGAATTCGGACAATAAGATACTATATGGTTATTTGAGAAGGGGGTCTTTTCTATCCCCCCTCTTTCTCTCATCGTGAATCATGTGTTATCTGTGGTCTGCTTACTCATCAGCTCGAACAGAGGATTCAGTTTAGACATAATTTCCATTTTAAGAACATAAACATTTTTACACAGATTTCAATCAAGCCACCTTCTGAATTAATAATATATGAGCATAATGATAGGAAACACGATACACTTTCATTCACACAGGTAATAGTTACAATTAGATGACTTATATGTGATTAAGCATATTAGACACATACAGGGGTCATAGACACACTATAGAATTATGTATTTGAACGATGTTTGAATATAAGTTCGTCAAGAATTGTTTTGTGATGATTGTATGCATTTTTATATGAAACATAGTCATAGACAGTCTCTTGTCTCTGGTTTTTAAGAGGTCTCAACAATGAGGTCATTCAAAGGTCTTCAAGAAGGGGGAAGTCTGTTTTACATCTCTGTCATGGGACCTTGTTCCTTAAGAAAGACGTAGTCTGTTAGTCGCAGGGGTCAGGTGACCTCTCGTTAGGGCATCTTGTTTTACCATTTCTGAACAGAGCTGTCTTCAAGTCAAGTTAAGTCATCCTCATTTATATAGCGCTTTTAACAATGTAGATTGTTTCAAAGCAGCTTTACAGAGATAAACATATAATTTAAGGTAACAGAGATTGGTTTGGTTTTATAGTGGCTCTTGAAAAATGTTTTTTCCAGCTAAAGTTAGTTTTAATTGATTCACTTCCGTCTAAATGATCATTTGTTATTAAATTAGGGGCCGCTAAGACGACACCGTTCTCTCTAAACAGACTTTAAACGTGAACCTGTGATAGACGCTGATGGCGTTCACATGCGCATTAAGAATTGATTCTATAGTTATGTGCGTTTGAATATATGTGCGCAGGTTTGTAATTCCTTACAAACCATGCCTAAACAAACTACTTGTCTATAAATTTTGATGCAGAATTTTTATTTTATCTTATCACTTTGGGTAGGTACGCGAACCGAAAAATTCCACAACGCTTTATCTGTAGAGTGGTATAGGGATCCTCCATAGGGAGAGGCTAGTTGGCACTTCAGCACTGCATTGTCATCGGGTCCAGGCGAAAGTCCTTCGTCAGATCTGGAAACGGCCTGGATCCAGCAGGCTGCGGGAAAACCTCGGGATAAAAAAAGACACTAAAATTAGCGTAGATGCCATTCTTCTTATGATGTAACGAGTACATCAGGATTTGAGGGAAGTGTTCCCAGTCCCGGCTGACCTAATCTAAGCAGCCTAATATTGAATTATAGAAGTCTATAGAGTGTTATGTGAATGCTAGGTCAAAGAGATGTGTTTTTAGTCTAGCTTTGAACTGACAGACTGTGTCTGCTTCCCGGACAATGTTAGGAAGATTGTTCCAAAGTTTTGGTGCTAAATAGGAAAAGGATCTACCGCCAGCAGTCGATTTATATATTCTAGGTATTATCAACTGGCCGGAGTTTTGAGATCGCAATAGACGTGAAGGACTATAATGCGTTAAGAGCTCGCTCAAGTACTGGGGAGCTAAACCATTTAGTGCTTTGTAAGTAATCAGCAATATTTTAAAATTTATACGATGTTTAATAGGGAGCCAATGCAGTGTTCACAGAACCGGGCTAATATGGTCGTACTTCCTGGTTCTGGTAAGAACTCTAGCGGCTGCGTTTTGAACTAGCTGTAGTTTGTTTATTAAGCGTGCAGGGCAACCACCCAGTAGAGCATTACAATAATCTAGCCTTGATGTCATGAACGCATGAACTAATTGTTCCGCATTTGTCAATTAGAGCATATGACGTAATTTAGATATATTTTTAAGATGGAAAAATGCGGTTTTACAGACACTAGACACGTGACTTTCAAATGAAAGATTGGTGTCAAAGAGCACACCCAGGTTCCTAACTGACGACGAAGACTTAACAGAGCAGCCATCAAGTGTTAGACGGTATTCTAGGTTATTACGTGTGGAAGTTTTTTGTCCAATAATTAGAATCTCTGTTTTTTCAGAATTTAGTAGTAGGAAATTACTAGTCATCCAATTTTTGATATCAACTATGCATTCCAATAATTTTGTGAATTGGTGAGTTTCGTTAGGTTTGGAAGAAATATAGAGCTGAGTATCATCAGCATAACAGTGAAAGCTAATTCCATGTTTCCTAATGATATCTCCTAAAGTTAGCATGTACAGAGTGAACAGCAGCGGTCCTAGTACTGAGCCTTGTGGTACGCCATACTGAACTTGTGATCGATAAGACATCTCTTCATTTACTGCTACAAACTGATAGCGGTCAGATAAATATGATTTAAACCATGCTAATGCAATTCCACTAATGCCAACATAGTTTTCTAGTCTATTTAAGAGAATGTTGTGGTCAATGGTGTCAAATGCAGCACTAAGATCAAGTAACACTAATAGAGAGATACAACCACGATCGGATGATAAGAGCAAATAATTTGTGACTCTAATGAGAGCTGTCTCAGTGCTATGGTGCGGTCTAAATCCTGACTGGAAATCCTCGCAGATACCATTTCTTTTAAGGAAGGAGCACAGTTGTGAGGATACTGCATTTTCTAGTATCTTTGACAGAAAAGGTAGATTCGAGATCGGCCTGTAATTGACTAATTCTGTAGGATCAAGTTGTGTTTTTTTAACAAGCGGTATAATCATAGCCAGCTTAAAGGTTTTTGGTACGTATCCTAGAGACAAAGATGAATTAATGATGTTAAGAAGAGGATCTATGACTTCTGGAAGCATCTCTTTCAGTAGTTTAGTCGGTAAGGGTCTAACATACATGTTGTCGATTTAGATGAATTAACGAGTTTGCAAAATTCTTCCTCTCCTATGGCAACAAATGAATCAAATTTTACCTCGGGGAGACTATAATGCACTCCCTGATGTGATGCTGTAGTAGACAGTTGCATAGTTATAATTTTGTCCCAAATATTATCAATCTTATAAGTGAAGAAGTTCATAAAGTCATTACTACTGTGTTTCTTGGAAACTTCTGGGCTTGAAGCTTTCTTTTTCGTTAGTGTAGCCACTTTTTCAAATAAATACCTTGGATTATGTTTATTTTCTTTTAATAGGGTTGAAAAATAAGCAGATCTAGCAGCTTTTAAAGCCTCTCTGTAAGCAATCGAGCTCTCCTTCCATGAAATCCGAAATACCTCTAGTTTTGTTTTCTTCCAGTTGCAAGTTCCAGTCTTGCAAAATTATAAAACGTTGACAATGTTCTTCCTTTAGTTAAACAATAAAAAGTATTTTTGGTTGCAGATTCTCTGGAGCCTATGGCTCTGGGTCTGGTGATTTGATTCTGGAATGTGAAGACTCTTTGTGGGATTATGTATGAACAGTCACCTAAAAGCTTCAATTGTGTTTGGTTCATTCTCATTGTCGCTACATATCCCCCCTTCGTTCGATGATGGGTTGAGAAGAAGACATCAGTGAACGCTGGAGAAATGGGTAGAGGAAGCAAACACACACAGCAAACAACAAGACAACACCTCCATGAATGGTCACTTTACTGGTGCAGGGCATTAGATTATCTAGGCCTAAACAGGTTCACTCTCACAATATAGTCAATCACGTTAAATAAAGTTTAGTTCAATTTTAGGACCGTTATTCTAGTTTGTTTTGGTACGGTGATTGATCAACTTTGTGACTAAATTTGATTTGTTTGTTTTATTCTCTTCTAAATTGTTCTAGGTTTAGACCAATTTACCTTTCAATTTGTGATACGAATGATGCAGGGAGTTCTCTGGCTCACATTCGTTTTAAGGTGACTTACAAATATAGGAGTGGTGTGTCAATCCTATTATTGTGACCTTGACCCTCCAGGGGTGGACAGGCATTTTACCTAATAAAAGAAGAAGGAAAGGAAGAAAGAAGTAAAACAAAACAAGGCAGTTGAGTGTTCCTGATAGGACTTTTAACAACGGTTGCGCAGCTAAGGTGTCAGGTATCATGATGTAATGAGAGGTGTTCTCAGGTGTACTTGTTGGATGGGTAGTTACCATGTTTCCTATGGTAAGTGTAGCTAAGTTGTTAAGCTAGTTTCTGAAGTTAGTTTCTACCTGTGGGGGAAAACATATTTGTTGAATGTATTGCACGGTAGAGGTGGATAACTTCTGTATGTTAGTGAGTATGTTAGGGGTGTTGTGTAGTGCATGTATGTATGTATGTATGTATGGTCAGATCTGTTTCAGTCTGTTTTGCTCCCCCCTTTGCTTGATGGCTTGGCTCTGATGAGCTTGTTGCATCTTTGCCTTGGAAAAGGGATCTTCTGTGATCTGCTGGGGGTCAATCCAGTAAGGCAGGAAGGTCTCTGGCAGACATTGGGAGGTAGTTTGGCAAGGATGTGTGAAGATGTAGTGCGAAACTTGGTCTCCGTTGTTGCATTCCTCCGATGATGCCTTCTGGTTGTGACAGACTTTCTGACCTTCTGTGCTTACTGTTGTTGCTGTAGCACACACATGGTTCTTGAGTTTGGAGCTCGTTTGGTGGTTTCTTTATGAGTGATGGGTAGCCAGGATGGTGTTTTCTGGTACCTCTGGGTGTATGTCAGTGGTTGACTGTGAGAGACCACTTTGTTCTGTGTTGTTGTAGAACAAGTGGTCGTCATCTTCATTATGAAGGTGTATCAGATGAATCGGTGGTCTTCCGTTCCATCGCCATCCAGTTCGTCATCCATGTTTACCTCATTTCCGATGAAAACTTTCAGTTGCCTCATTAGTTGCTCCATGTCTTCTGAGGGTTAACTGCCTGGTCCTTGGGCATACTCGGTGCTGTGTTTAACTGAGTGGTGCCAAGGTGGGTTTCGTTGTTGAGTACCCACATGGAGTGCTTCTGGATGCGTTGGTTGGTGGCCTTTGGATGTCCAGTTAGGTTTCCAGTGGTTTCCTTCGTGTGGGTAGTTGAGAAGCGTGGCTGGTCCCATGACTTTTCCATGCGGTTGGTGTGGTATCTGTCAGCGGCATGGGAGTCACGTTCTCTGTGCTTCTTACGAAGAACTTTGTTGTCATGCCACTGGTTGTCTTCCAGTGCAAGACTTGTGTCTTGGCTGAAGGAGTTTGAAACTGTGGATGTTTTCAAACCTTTCTTTGAGGACATCTTTTGTTTGATGTAGGCCTTGTGTGTCAGGTCACGTAGCTGTTGGATTGTCATTGTGTCTGCGCTGGCCATGACACCAAGATGATAACTCAATCCCGGGTGCAGGTTTCTCAGGAAGAGTGTTTTGAAGTTCACATCCTCTTCATGTTCAGGTTTGTTATGTGCACCAAAGTAAGCTTGTCGAAAGCGGTGGTAGTAGGCTTGGGGAGTCTCTTGTCGACCTTGTTTGGTTTCCAAGGCGATTAATGCCTGGTTCAGATTACACCATTTTTTTTGTCTGTTACGATAGTCACTGTGTCAGATTAAGCGATTTTGACTCCTAAAATCTTGTCGTGTGGTGGACAAGAAACATGTCAGACTACACGTTGCTTCCTGACCAGTCATCCCGTGCCGTCTTTAACGACGCGCGTGATGTCATTGAGAAGGCGAAAATAGTAGCGAGTGACTTCCGGAAACGAACGTAAACAAACAATGGATGAAGCGGTGAGTGTTGTATTGGCTGTCCTGTGTTCAGAATGGACACGTTCCTGGATTGCTCGAAGAGGACAGTATGGGCTGTCAATCCTCCAAAGAGAACTTGAGGTAAAATATTGCTTTCTTACGAACCTTTCCTCCATGTCATAACTCCACCTAGTAGCACCATCGTCTCTCTTTCGTTTCGCCATTTTTGAAAGTTGTGTATGGAAAAGCTTCTGTGCTCCTATTGGTCAACCTCATACATGTGCGGAACCGTCGTGGACGACCGTTAAAAAAATTAAACATGCTAGTCTTTTTGTCTTGATGTCGTGAAGCATCGCAGACGCGACGTAGGTTGTCGCCCACTATGACACACTATACAAGATGATAAGATCGAATCTTGCGTCCCGACGCCTGTTGTCGTTTACGAATCCCCACGACACCCTACGTCAAACGGATCGTGCCAAAATCGGGCTAAAATCGTGTAATCTGAACCAGGCATAACACACCATGTTCTGACTCTGCGCCTGTGAATTCTTTAATCAGTGTCTCACATAGCAGCTGGTAGTTTGACTTCACATGAGCAGGTTGTCGCTCTAGGAAGCTTCGTACCTCTGGACTGGATGTGGATCTGAGGAGGTAGAACCTGTCTCTGTCAGTCATATGGGGTCTCCCCTCTAGGTGGAAGTTGATATCTCGGATGTAGGTCTGGATGTCGGGACCCTCTGTGGAGTTCGGGTTGAACTGAGTGATATTCTTAACCAGCTGGTTGAGATCTTTAAAGGTCATCCCCTGTGCAGCTTTGGAGTCTGCCTGGATTAGCTCTCGTTGCTTGTTGGCAGTGAACAGTTCTGTGGTGAAGGCCTGTGACGTTTTGGGTTGTTGCCATTCACTTCTTTCACTGTATGCCAGTTCTTGGATGGAGGACTCTGTTCTGCTCAGCAGGGGTGATGCTGAGGGAGGTCTCTCCCTTCTTGGCTCTGGTTTCTGTTGGAAAATGTGCTGGAGTTCATCTCTGACCGTGTAGAGCTCGTCGTTGGCGTCATCTCGCTGTTGGGTCAGATGGTCCATTTCAGCGCTGCACCTTTCCAGGTGGTCTTTCAGAGCATTAATTTCAGAGTTCTTATCGTTAATGTCAGCTTTGGCTTTCTCTAGCTGATGTTCAGCAGACTGGAGTTGGTTTACCAGGTGCTTCTGAACAGTCTTTAATTCTTGTTTGTCACGTTCAGTGACTGCAAGGGCTTCTTGGAGCTTATCGAGTTGTTTCTTTGTTTCTTGCTCCACTTCATCAGGCACTTTGAGTTTGTCTTGAGGTTTTGCTTTGAGCTGGTCTGTGCAGTGTTGAGTGTGCATCAGCTCTCTCAGGAACTCAGTGGTCTGACACTTGAAGTCGTCCTGGACTTTCACTTCCAGCTTGTCTATGCGGCTCTGGGCACGTGTCAGCTCCTCCTGAAGGTGGGTGATGTGCTTGACGCTTAGTTTCAGCTGGGCTGTGAAGGCATTGCTTAAGGAACAGGTGATCTTGGTTAGTTCCACATGGTTGTGGTTCTGGCTTGAATCATGTGTCAGGAATCTTCTCAGAATTATGATTATTATTAAAAATAATAACAGTTCAATTGTCTTTGGTGTGAGGCAGTCTGTAATGACTCTGAGCCAGGCGTCCACGTCGTCCCTTTGGGCAGTGGGGTTCGTCGTCCACGACATGTTGGTACGCAGGGGTGAAGAGACTGACACAGACCTGTGAGAATGTAAGCCTATATGTGGTTGAACAGCTAAGTGTCGTTTCAGTGAAGGTACACCAATAGTGAAATGTTGTAATGTCTACGTGTTGGTCTCAGTGTAGACAGGTAGGCTAGCGATGGGGAAACTTCGTCACTCAACTGAGTGAGGGAAAGAGAGAGAAAAAGGTTAAAACAAATCTCAATTGTAAGTTTTTTTTTTCAATGGGAGAAATATTTTTTTTATGAATATTTTCTATCAATGAAAAGCTGGTTTCAACTCGTGATGTGAGGACTATGTCACTCAACTGAGTAAGGGAAAAAGAGAGAGAGAGGTTAAAAACCAATTAAAAAAAAAACAAGAAAGAAAATTCTTAACTAGGAGAAATATTATTTTACTCGTAGATGCTTCCTATCAAAGAGAATCTGTTTCCAGAAAGGTACACAATATTATTGTTTATGTTTACAACGAAAAGTAATACAACAATAATGCTGATACCTCTTTTCTGAGATTGACAGGACTGACACCACACACCGTCAGTTGGACCGCTTACAGCAGGGATGCTTTGAAGGCGACGGTTGCTCAACACTTGTCTCTGTTAATTGATCTTGGATAAGATGTCAAATTGTGAATTGCATTTTCAAATGCAGGGAGAGTATGGAGAACAAGAGAGGGTTTGATTAAAAATCAAATACCTAATGATTTCTTTGGAAAGATTATCTTTCTCTTTCTTTTGAATCAATTGATGGTTCTCCCAGGTATGTTCCCTACAAGTGCGAAGAACGGGATTGAATAAAGCAGGACGGCACAAGAAAGCTGTGGGAAGGGAAGGTGGGAAGGAGATTGGATCCACAAATGGCTCCTGGAGCCTTTGTCAAACTACGAGTATAGAATTGACAGTTGCCAAACAACTAAACATTCACAAATAAAACTTTGTAAGAGAGGGTTATCTCTGATTTATTTGAAGCTCGTAGTGAGATACCAATGTCTCCTATTGAGGCTCAGGTGTGTTACTCCCAAGCTAAAATAAAAAAAAGGTAAGGAAAAGGTAATAACGATGAAAGAAAGTAATAATGATAATGGATAAAATAAGAAAAAGGGAAATTAAATAAAGAGGTAAATGAATAAGTAAAATAGAATGGTTAAGTTTATAACCACAACTGAAAGAAATGAGGATAGGCGGATACAATGCAATAACAATAAGGAGCAAGTATGAGTCTAACAATATTTTGTAATAGGGAAAATGTTGGTGGAATAAGTTCTTAACTTTCAAAGTTTAAGACTTATTCGCCTGAAGTGATTAGATCTAAAAGAGAAATTTAGAAATTATGAAATTAGATTTATTAAAAATAAATCGAGAAATCATTATAAATTACCTGTTTAGGAAAATAACATTTTCATTTTCATTTAATATTTCCTCTTTTAACTCAAATTCAAATTTGACAATTAATAATCATAAACCAGTATTTTCTTTTTCAAGTAAAATGCAGGTAAAGGAATTAATAATTGCAAACGACTTCCCTTTCACGTAAAATATGGGTTAAGATATGAGTAAGGTAAATAAGAAAGAAGAAAAGACCAACAAGTGTAGAGTCAAGGTGTTTAAATGGTTAAATCCCTTTAACGTTGTTCATACAGACACTGTGTATACCACTGAGGTTAGTACTGCTGATAACCGTAAATAATGCTTAAGGCTTTAGCATATAGGCCTCACTGTAACACCTGCTTAGGTTAGCTTAGCAAAGGGGTAGCTAGCTTAGCCACCAAAGGGTTTGTTTACACAGTGGCCAGATCATGCGAGAGGTCAGAGTTCCATCCGGAAGCGTTGGTTAAGACTTCAGAGTCACGATCGTAACTAGGGCGACCAAACAAACGCTAGTGGGCAAACATGTGAATTGCAACAGTTTGTAAACAGTTACGCATAACGTGAAATGTCGGTGCATTTCAACAATGTTTAAAGAATATGCACGTACAGTCGATCATATCACGTGAAATGTCGGTGCATTTCAAACTGTACAAATAAGGAACACCACTCTTAGCTGTTCTTACGACGTGGGGCTTCACTCAGTTTTTTAAGAGTGAGTTTAACTTTAAAGGACAGCTTTGCGCTGTAATATAGATGGGAAAATAGCGATCTCGGGCGGATCGTCTCTGTGCAATGTTATCTGAGCACACAAAACAACAGGGTTCTTCACTGTTGGTTAGTTTCAATGTCAAGCTTTACTTGAACACAATAAAAATAACTCTTATTTAACTACACTCGGACACACGCAGTGTTTACACGATAATTCATTGAACAGACAACCATACCAGCAAACATAGACAAACAGCTGTTTAGATTGCAATGGAACACGCATTGACAATCAGATAAATATAACTGCTTCTATGTTTATCACGGATCGCAGTGGAACACGCACTGTGAATCAGATAAAAATATATAACGTTAGATGAGGAACACGCTCATCGCTCTGTGAGGAGAATATTCGTTCTTATATGGTTAATTTAATTACTGCAGTATAATTTCGTTAAGCTCTCTGGCTGATACACACACGTATAGCTTTGAAAGACGCTGGAACACGCAGACGTCAGCAAGCTAGATATCTATTATATATAGATAATCAAGGTATTTCAGAAATTGAGGAACACGCTCAATTCTTACCCTATTGTTGTGTGCTATTTTATATCTTGGGTTATTTTACTGCAGTTGAAAATAAAAACATATATGGAGGCAGACAGACTAGAGTAACAGCTCTCTCTGGGGTGCATTCACTCAAGCAGCAGAATCCAATTCATTCAAACAGGGCGCGCGCTGCGCGCTCTCCATACGTCACATACAGACTCTCGGGTTCGGATCTCTCATCCGCACAAAATGAAAAGATAAATTACTTTGTATGCTTACAATTTAGGTTAATCTGCCCGCATCCTCCACCAAAAATGTAGCGTTTATACGCCCGTATAAATATAACTAATCATTATTCATAACGGATTATGATCAATAATTAATAACTTAATTATTTTCAGAATTTACTGTAGCAGAATCAATAGTATGTTCATTTTATCAGTTCATCCAATGAACGGAAAGCATAAACAATTATTAATTCTAGGAAATATAATATCTTCCTGGCCAAGAAAGACTAATTCCCTAATTCCCAATAAATCTGTAAGCACACAACACAAGTAATGCTTCTCTTTTCAAATACAAACAATACTTTATTGATTATAAGACTAACACATAAAACTAATAGTAATAATAGTATTGGTAATAAAACTAACACACACACATGCACACGCATTCATACAAGTTGAAGAAAGAAAGAGAGTGAGGAAGAATGGGTTTTAGGAGTCAGATGGTGAGATCCCAAGTTTCTATATGCACTTATAAGACACAACCTGAACGAACCATCAATAATTAATTTCACCCTTTTGTTTCTTAGGTTACTAAATCTGTATCAAAATACACCAGTTCAGTTTAAGAGTCTGGAGGCAGTACTTGCTTGTTTGCGTTCCTTTCCTCGTAAAAGGGGGTTTCCCGAGCTAGTTCGTTGGCTGTTCTCCTCGTGTGCCTGGATAGATCTTGGACAGCCAGTCACGTGGTGTGTTGGCGTGGATGAATGAAAGTCTTTGAAGTTGTAAGCTGGTTTTGCAGTTGAAACGTTAAAACGAAACTTTGCAGCAAAACTTAACTTAGAACCGAGACTTTTAACGAGAAAATAAAACAAAGGAAAAGAAAGGAAGGTGAAACGAGTTAGATGGCTTGAATAAATCTGTTTGAACCCATGTTCTTCTGATCTTAATTTGGGTTCTTTGTCTCTACGCGTCTACATGGTTACTATAACCATCGTCTGCTCCACCCGACTTGTTGTTCTGCCGAGACCTTTTTCGAGAGAGAGAGCCCGCCCGACTTCTGTTCTATTCTTCTAGCGCATTATTCTACCACAGCTCTGTTCGGGTCTAAGGTTTTAAACTCCAATGTTTTGTCCCGCCTCCTGGAGGAATTTGGAATTCGGACAATAAGATACTATATGGTTATTTGAGAAGGGGGTCTTTTCTATCCCCCCTCTTTCTCTCATCGTGAATCATGTGTTATCTGTGGTCTGCTTACTCATCAGCTCGAACAGAGGATTCAGTTTAGACATAATTTCCATTTTAAGAACATAAACATTTTTACACAGATTTCAATCAAGCCACCTTCTGAATTAATAATATATGAGCATAATGATAGGAAACACGATTCACTTTCATTCACACAGGTAATAGTTAGAACAATTAGATGACTTATATGTGATTAAGCATAATAGACACATACAGGGGTCATAGACACAATATAGAATTATGTAGTTGAACGATGTTTGAATATAAGTTCGTCAAGAATTGTTTTGTGATGATTGTATGCATTTTTATATGAAAAGTCTCTTGTCTCTGTGGTTTTTAAGAGGTCTCAACAATGAGGTCATTCAAAGGTCTTCAAGAAGGGGGAAGTCTGTTTTACATCTCTGTCATGGGACCTTGTTCCTTAAGAAAGACGTAGTCTGTTAGTCGCAGGGGTCAGGTGACCTCTCGTTAGGGCATCTTGTTTTACCATTTCTGAACAGAGCTGTCTTGCAAAATTATAAAAAGTTGACAACGTTCTTCCTTTAGTTAAACAATAAAAAGTATTTTTGGTTGCAGATTCTCTGGAGCCGATGGCTCTGGGTCTGGTGATTTGATTCTGGAATGTGAAGACTCTTTGTGGGATTATGTATGAACAGTCACCTAAAAGCTTCAATTGTGTTTGGTTCATTCTCATTGTCGCTACATTAGCTTATATAAAATATTAAATTTGAATACTCCCGAAATGAAAACTGTAAACAAGTGACTAACTTAAATACAATAGAAATACGGCACTGTGCAAAATAAGACATTAGTATCTTATCTTATCTATCGTATCTTATCTTATCTTATCTTATCTTATCTTATCTTATCTTATCTTATCTTATCTATCTTATCTATCTATCTTATATATCTTATCTATTTGTATCATTAATTAGGCACAGAAATACTACAAGGATTTGAATTTAAAAAACGAAAAGATGATCTTAAAAAGTGCTCTATTGGTGTTTTTGGTCCTTCCTTAAATTACTTCAGAAATTAACCCACCACCTCCTTAATATCACATGACTTGCTACAGCTTGACTTTCCTGGATTTTCTTGAGGCAAAGTCATCTACAACATCATCATATGACAACTGATTAGAGACCACATGGTTGATGCTTATGATGGCAAGTCCACTGAGACGTTCTTGCATCATAGTTGATCTCAGGTAAGTTTTAATCAGTTTGAGCTTTGAGAAGCTTCTTTCAGCAGCAGCCACTGTAACAGGAAGAGTGGCAGAGATTCTCAAAGCAACCCACATGTTGGGGTACATTTCTGCCAGCTTCTTCACATGCAGGAAGCATGTGTTCCATGTTTGTCATATTCTTTGATGGCAATGGTGGGAAAGTCTGCATTTCCCTTGCAAGTTCAATGCCATCAATGTCCGGCTGGCTGTCATGGGTCAGAGCAGTACTTAGGGTTTGACACTTCTGTAGCAGGTCCTCTTCTGCTAAGTTGGGGAAATCAAGGAGCACGCCAAACGTGTTATTCACCTCTCCAAGATTCTAAAATCTCTCATCAAGTGAAGAGATGGCAGTATCCACGACCACATAAAAAAATGTGATTTCCATTTTTCACAGTGCATCTTGTATGGGCTCATCTGGAGACTCATACCCAAAGTGGTTCTCAAGCGCTTTTGTTTGAGTTCAGCCTCCAAGTTCATCTCTTCACACATCTCCTTCGCAATTGGCTGTGCAGAAAATCCAGTGTTTCTGTAACTGGTGAGGGAATCTCTTGTTTTCTTCAGCAAGTTAACAGCTACATCAAGCTGCATGGAGGGTGACTGCATCAGTTTACTGACATGCTGGATCTTGCAGAGAATGTCATACCATATGGCTGTACAAATGCAAAGGCGATAGGATCCAATCTCCTCAGCCAAAGACTGGGCTTCAACTCTCACCACAGGGCCTGCAGTTTTTTCCCTCACCTCCAGAAGAGCCTCTCGGATTTGCCCAGCCTGATACCTTACTGCCTCAATGCTTTTCACCCTGCTTTCCCATCTGGTCTCAGCCTATGATTTCAGAGTGATTTTTGCATATTTCAAGAGGAAATCCCACCTTTGGGTGGAGACTGAGAAGAGCTTGAATAGCTTTGTCAAATGCCCAAAGTAGCCAAGGGCATCTGGTGAGCTTTTTGCAGCATCAGCTACTACCACATTTAAAGTGTGCGCACCATATGGGACATAGAAAGCTCTTGAGTTCAGCTGAAGCAACTTTGCCTGAACACCTTTATTTTTCCCCTTCATATTGACGCCGTTGTCATAGGACTGGCCTCTGCAGTCCTCAAATGGGATGTTAAGTTCCTCTAGCCTTTTTAGGATTAGAGATAACAAATGTTCTCCTGTTGACTTCTCTGCCACAAGAAAGCCTAAGAAATGCTCTTTTACTTGAGGAATGTCCTCTTGTGACACTATCCTGACTATGACAGAGAGCTGTTCCTTATGACTCAGATCCGGGGTGCAGTCTAAAATGATGGAGAAATATTTGGATATTTTTATCTCTGTCACGATTTGTTCTATTATTTTAGAACTGATTAGAGTCTATCAGTTCATTTTGAATTGTTTTGCCAAGATAATGTACATGACTGCCAGCTCCACTTTCCGCCCTACTGACATGCTGCTTCATCACTGGATCAAATTTGGCCATGAGCTCCACCTCTTTCAGAAAATTTCCATTGTCTGGTTTATGTAATGTGTCTGTGGAACCCCTGAAAGCCATGTTTCTTTCAGCTAAGGACTGAATTATTGCCACCAATCGATGTAGAACTTCACGCCATCTTTTTCTCTCAGCCACAACAAGTGCCATTTCTTGTTTATCTATTGTGATCCCTTTTGCAAAACGGACCTCCAAATCCTTCCATGTTGCCATGTGAGCATTATGCTCCTGGCTATCCTCATGGACCTTGAGTAAGTGACTTTCATTTTTCCAATCCTTTAGTCCTTCCCTATTAAGTTTGTACTCTCTTTTCGAAAAAAGTTTGCAGCAGATGCAGTGCAAGCTATCATCTTTTCTAGAGTACATAAGCCAGCTTCTTCTTACTTTTTCTCCATTGATAAAGAGTCTGTTAAAATAGTCATGCTGACATCTTCGTCCGTCTTTTGTGTTAGGGAATGTGAAGCTGTTTTCTATTTGAAATGGACCTCTGTGAACCAACTCTGTTCGTACCTTATCAGTCAGCTGGGTCTATTAGAGCAACAGAAGGTCCGCTTGATGCTGCTGCATACCTGCTAGGTTGTGCTGCTGAGGTGGAGGCGACAAGAGGAGCGCTTGATGCTACTGAGGTGGAGGCGACAAGAGGAGTGCTTGATGCTACTGAGGTGGAGGCGACAGGAGGGGCGCTTGATGCTTCTGTGACACACACACACACACACACACACACACACACACACACACACACACACACACACACACACACACACACACACACACACACACACACACACACACACACACACACACACACAGAATGGCAGGGTGCATTCTCTCTGTCAGAGAGAGAGACAGAGGGAGAGAAAATGCTCAGAATCCACATTCAAACCAAAATATCTGACTTCATGTTGGTCGGAGCTAATGACTGTAAATTAGAAAGTTGTTCGGCTTGACGAGAACAATATACACGCCAAGTTTTGTAACTGTAGGTAAAACTAACTAAGTTATAATACACTTTATGTGTCCTTTTATAGTCATAAATTAATTTCCTTGCCATGGCCAAACCGTTCGAGATATTAAAAATCTGTCCGCAATTTAGTATCCTCAATGTCTTGACTTCACGCTGACCGAGTTTGGTGACAATTGAATGAATTGCCTTGGAGGAGAAGTTAAAATTCCAGAGCAAGCGTTCTCCAAACAACCCATAATAGCCGACTTCCTGTTGGGCTGGCGTAAAACTTGACCGAGGGAAAGTTGTTCGGCCCGATGAGATATGTGTGTACTGAGTTTCATATTAATTCATGCAAGCGTTTTTGATATATGGACCAAGTTTTCACACCCCTTTCAAGGGGGCGCTGTTGAGCCCCCTTGCCACGCCTGGGTACCAGCTTCATCCCAGCCCTGATGGCCGTGGGCTCTGAGCTGTGTGCAAAGTTTGAAGAGTTTTCGAGCACGTTAAGGGCCCCAAAAGACCCTGAAACCTTGAAAACCTTTAAAAGCAATAGACAAATTCCCCAAACCCCACACACACACAGAGACAGAGGGAGAGGGAGGGAGAAAATCATATTCAAACCAAAATATCTGACTTCCTGTTGGTCGGAGCTAATGACTGTAAATTGGAAAGTTGTCCGGCTTGAGGAGAACAATATACATACCGAGTTTTGTTACTGTAGGTAAAACTAATGCAACACATCTGACTAAAGGTGGAGCTACTGAGCCCCTCACCACGCCCGTTTCTGAAACTTTGCACATGTCTACTAGCTAATAAATGAGATGTGTCTGTCGAGTTTCATGCAATTTCAAACATGCTAAGAGTCTCAAAAGCATCAAAAAAGAATATTAAAGTTTGATGTGTTGCCATGGCAACATTATCTTAGATATTAAATAATCCTTTCACCGGTCTAAATCTGGCCTGTGTTTACATTATACAGATGAAGTTTGAAGCCCAAATCGGGTAAAAATAAGAGCGTGATTTCAAAGCATTTTGAAAGTGACACACTTCCTGCTGCCAGTTGGTGGCGCTATAACTTTGACTCACAATACTTACATCCATGTGATCGGCCTCTTACAACGAACACACTGCTGAAGTTTCATCAACTAATTATGTTGTGAACAAAAATGTCGAAAATAAGTCAAAATGATTGTGCGTGGAATTCTTTTAAGTACAAGAAACTAATTAGCAAAATCACCAACAGGTGACGCAAAGTTACAGTTAGTACCATTGCTCAGTAAATTGGAATTATGACATTTTCACTTGTAACTGAAGATTAATAATTTAATAAATTAAACAGGCCATTTAAGGCCCCTTTGAAGTTACTGGCTGCTCCTTTGTCACTGCTTTCTGAGACATTATGAAATAATTAGTCCTCTGCCACTGCTGAATCTGACAATAACACCCTCCAGTGTGTTTGGAAACCATTTGATTATTTTATACTATTTTTTGAGATATTTCAATGTATTTTGAAGTAATATGCTTTTTGTTGGTCTTCAAGTGTCTTATATCAAGTCAAGACATTTTTTATTTTTATAGCACTTTATACAATACAGATCATATCAAAGCAGTTTCACAGTGGTAAACAGGAAAAAAGCAGAATCAATAGTGTCATACTATAGCTCAAATTGAGCTTTTACAGTTGTAATCAATATTATTCAACCCCCATTGCAAACCAGGTTTATTGGCAAAATGTACAGACTTTCAGCTATTTGCAATGAACAAATCAAACATAAGTAATTGAAATATCACAACAGTTTCAAGTGGTTTCCCAAAATTCAACTGAAAATGCAATTTTTAATGACTTCTGCATTCTCAAAATTATTCACCCCCCTGAAGAGAATACCTCACAACAGCACAAATCTGCAAAACAGGTGTTGTCTCAAGCACACCAGATGCAACTAATCAAGGGCTTCATTAGTTGCACCAAGTGTGCTTGAGCTAGAACACATGAAATATCTGAACTGGCTAGGTTTGTTGAGAGCCACGTTTGACTGCATGTTGGAAATGTGGCTAAGTCAAAAGAATAGTCCAAAAAGTTAAGAGAAGATTTAAGCAATTTAAAAGAAGAATAGTAGCATCTTAGTATCTCTCTTTGTTGTATATATTTTTTATTCCTGATCAACAGAAGCTGTTTTTTCTATGCAAGAGTGTTTTAATAAATGGTATATAGTTATAAATATATTATAATTTTTAATAAATTATAAAATTAACACATCTGTGCACTTGCACAAACAAATTGCCTTTCAGCCCACCAGAAAGGGCAGGACGATCTAAGCAAACAAACAAAATGGCCATTTAGTCAGATTTTTTCTCCTTTAGCGCGAAGACACATCTTCTAGCTGACTCTGAAGACGAAGAAGCCTCTCTACTCACCATCAAGAACAGCCTCCTGCAGCAACAGCGCCTCGCAGCTGTTGTGTTCATTTAACAATGTTGATTCGTAAATGCCTACAAGGGGGAGTTGTTGTATTATGTGGGGAACTGGTATGCATGTAAGTGGGGGAGAGAAAGTTGTTTTTGGCCATGCAATGCTAGTAAAGAGACATGCGAATTAACTGAATGTGATCTCTTGATTTATGTGACTACACAACAAACTGGTTATGAGGATGGCACTTCATCTTTCTTCTGCATACAATGTCCTGGCAAACCTACAATTTCATTTGGAATATAGACGCAAAAGTTTGTGAACTACCTGTTGGCGATTCATTCAGAGGGAGATGACTGGCCGGATACGTGCTGCATTGCTTCACTAGCTCGGAACAAAAGCACAGAGAATTTTCTACACTCATCCTAGCACTGGTACGACTTTACACTTATGGCTCTCAGGGCACACGTTGTACGAAAAGTTAATGTCATTGCAGAGTGATTGAGAAATTGTAGAGCAGTCGAATTTGTGAACGTTTATTGCTTGAAGCAGATTTAACGTTAAACAGAGCAATACAAGTTGCAATACAAGTGGAAAATCAAATGGCTCATGCAAGTGAATTTTTGCGAGTGAATGATTACCAGTTCAAAGACTGCACATGAGAAAAAAAGAGAAATGAACGAAAACTAAAATAGAGGCATACAAGAAAAGCAGCAGAGTCGAATGAAAGTACATTCTGAACGCAAATCTTACCGTTGTGATTCCAGCAGCCATTTAGCAAATTCCAAGCAAGACCTGCCATCACTGGATGCTGGTCAGGGGTTGGAGAGGCAGAGAACCGTTTCTTCTTTCTCAGCCTCTTCCTTTGGGCTGAGGTTAAAACAGTCTCAAGAATAGACTGACACTCTGGAATGGACTTATGGGCAGGAATGGACTCTGGAACGAACTCATGGGCAGGCATGAACAAGGGTGACTGTGGCTGAGTGGTGATGGTGTCTTCATTAACCTCACAGACTGTGAGGAAAGAACCACTCAACCACAGCACGTATTTAATATATTGGATAAGGGAACATGTAATAGCTGCTGCTGGTACCTGACAGAAGAGATGGTCTTGGGGTGTGGAGTAGGTCCTCAGGGTCGATAGGAGAATATAAATTTTTTGGGTTTGTTTTCATGGCCTTGTCTTCTGTCAGGAAACACAAACTGGACAAACCGGAAAGTGTAAATAATAAACAAATACTTTATTAATTGCAACAAACAAGGATCGAAGCTGCCAGATGAGTGAAGCAGATGACGAGAGGAGGAAATGGTGAGTTGCCACACACACACACACACACACACACACACACACACACACACACACACACACACACGTACGTTGAACAGTCACCGTTGAAACTTTCCTTTTTGTTTTGCAGGATGCGGAGCGTCCGGCGCCAGGCCTTTATTCGCTGAATCCTTTAGAACCAGATCTGGGCTGGGTACCATTAGTGTGACCCTACGGGGATCCCATATGTGTATATTTTCCACAGCTGATGCAAATGATTGCACGCCAATGTGCATTGGATTGTTTAGTTTCACTCGAAGTAGATTGGCCTCTCTAGCGAGATTCCTATTGGTCAGTCACAACATACACTCACCTAAAGGATTATTAGGAACACCTGTTCAATTTCTCATTAATGCAATTATCTAATCAACCAATCACATGGTAGTTGCTTCAATGCATTTAGGGGTGTGGTCCTGGTCAAGACAATTTCCTGAACTCCAAACTGAATGTCAGAATGGGAAAGAAAGATGATTTAAGCAGTTTAAGGGCCGGTCTGAGTATTTCACAATCTGTTCAGTTACTGGAATTTTCACGCACAACCATTTTTAGGGTTTACAAAGAATGGAGTGAAAAGGGAAAAACATCCAGTATGCAGCAGTCCTGTGGGCGAAAATGCCTTGTTGATGCTAGAGGTCAGAGGAGAATGGGCCGACTGATTCAAGCTGATAGAAGAGCAACTTTGACTGAAATAACCACTCGTTACAACCGAGGTATGCAGCAAAGCATTTGTGAAGCCACAACACTCACAACCTTGAGGCGGATGGGCTACAAGAGCAGAAGACCCCACCAGGTACCACTCATCTCCACTACAAATAGGAAAAAGAGGCTACAATTTGCAAGAGCTCACCAAAATTGGACAGTTGAAGACTGGAAAAATGTTGCCTGGTCTAATGAGTCTCGATTTCTGTTGAGACAATTCAGATGGTAGAGTCAGAATTTGGCGTAAACAGAATGAGAACATGGATCCATCATGCCATGTTACCACTGTGCAGGCTGGAGGTGCTGGGATGTTTTCTTGGCACACTTTAGGCCCCTTAGTGCCAATTGGGCATCGTTTAAATGCAACAGCCTACCTGAGCATTGTTTCTGACCATGTCCATCCCTTTATGGCCACCATGTACCCATCCTCTGATGGCTACTTCCAGCAGGATAATGCACCATGTCACAAAGCTTGAATCATTTCAAATTGGTTTCTTGAACATGACAATGAGTTCACTGTACTAAAATGGCCCCCACAGTCACCAGTTCTCAACACAATAGAGCATCTTTGGGATGTGGTGGAACGTGAGAATCGTGCCCTGGACGTGCATCCCACAAATCTCCATCAACTGCAAGATGCTATCCTATCAATATGGGCCAACATTTCTAAAGAATGCTTTCAGCACCTTGTTGAATCAATGCCACGTAGAATTAAGGCAGTTCTGAAGGCGAAAGGGGGTCAAACACAGTATTAGTATGGTGTTCCTAATGATCCTTTAGGTGAGTGTATGTGTCTGTTCCCTCTTTCAGGGAACGAGCGTTACCATATGTAACCGAGACGATATTTTGACAGGAAACAAAAATATAAAATACGAAAAGCTTTTTTTTTTGCGATGCAGGTTTATTCATTCACTGCACATATTTTCATCACGCAGAGACAGTCTAAGTGAGAAAAATTCCATGTCATTTGATACAGGATCCTGTAGATCAGGGGCTGTATTCACAAAACATCTTAAGGCTAAAAGTAGCTCTTAACTTGCCGCTTTAGAAGAAACGTTTAAAAATAATTGCCGTGTCAGTCCTAATTTTAGGACTCTTAAATGTTTGTATTTGTAAGAGTATTTCACAAAGCAGTTTTACTGCTAAAACTAGCTCCTCAATCTGTGAAACGTTAGGAGTAGTCAAGAGGACTCATAAGTCACTAAGACAAAATAACAAACAATCCTAATGGCTATTGCCAGCAATCAGCTCAAAGACACTGTACACCATTGAGGCAATAGCGATAGAGCCTTGGGTGCTGAACCCCGGAGTGATGAGATACTTAGTAGACTGTCCTCACTTAATGGCTGGCTGTCTAAGTGGTGGCTGCAAAAAAATATAGAATTCATAGACAATTGGAAAAGTTTTTGGGGCAGACATGACCTGTTGAAAAGAGATGGTATTAATCCCTCCTGGGATGGTGCTGCTCTTCTCTCTAGTAATATGGCGCATAGTCTTAGACCTCAAATAGGGCTGCACGATTTGGGGAAAATGTCATATTGCGATTATTGAGGTCAATATTGCGATTGCGATATAATAAACAAATGGTTTCATGAGTCAACTTGCTTGGTTCTAAAGCAAAATGCACACACAGATTAGTGATAATTCTGAAATGTGTATTTCTCAACTCAAACTAGCAACAACAACTAAATGATTGATAACACCTATAATGATCAATAAGCCAATAAGTGTGACCAGCAGTGCAAAAGAGACTCAAAATACTCTGTTGATTTGGATCTTACATATAAGTGTTATACATCATTCCATCCTGTTAAGTGTCTATTTTTTGTGTATACTCACAATAAAAACAAAGTGTTGGGCTTTTTGCCAAATAAAGAAAAATAAACATGATGCACATTCTGCCATCTCTCTCTTAATGTGAAGTCCATTCTGAAACGTGCCCGAAAATGAACTGTAACTCAGCGAATACTCAGTCACACAGGCATACAGGCACACAGGCATGAAGCTTGAATTATCCTCTTTTAAATGAAGTACATTATATAAAAAACAAATATTCTCAGTTTATGTAACAATGTAAAATTGTTCATAAATTTGCCACCAGCAACTGTCACAAACATCATTGAATGACACTAGATGTCTTGCAATATTTACATTTAACCTTACTCATTGAACACACAATGATGCATTCATCATTAAAAACAATTTAATCTCATTCTGTTTTAAGTGATTCCACTGCTGCCATCAAGACTGAAATTCCTACACTAACATATCCATTGAACAGATGCAATCTTCAAAATTAAAATCAGTTAGCACAGATGATGGTTATTTCTGTGGTTATTTTGTGGATTGGTTTACTGTCTTAATATCATAATGCAGTCGGATGTTAGTCTTGTTTTCATAGCGCGAGAGATCACTTCCGGGGCTTTCCGGCGCTTGTCGGCCCTTGCGCAGACAAAACCCCTCAAACCCTCAGAGTACTTGGACGTGACTGTGATTACAAGAGGTAAAAACGATATAAATACTGTTCATTTTCTCTCACAAACCGCTCGTTTCGTGTCTTAGGCCATCAATGTGTACTTACATTTACGAGTCATTAAATCATGTTTAATTTGGACTTCTCTGTGCATGCTCTTTGAGGTGGACCCCATACCTGCATTATATGACTGACAGACAAGAACGGTTTGACGACCTAAAAATATCAAAATTGAAAATACTGTGGAAACAAAGACACCTACATCTTGGATGCCCTTGAGGTAAGCTAAAACATATCAAAAATGAATTTCAAAGTGAACTATCCCTTTAATCTTCATTAGTCTTTTATCCTTATTCTTTTGTTTGAATTCAGCGATTATAGCCTGTATTCAATGACGTTATGCTTGGCCATCTAAACCTCTCTGATCCCACTATACATGAATAATCCACCTATTATCTTAAGTCTTGTTAAAAAAAAAAACAATAAAAAACTATTCTTGAAACTTTAAATGCAAATTATTTTTAAAAATTGATTGTATGAAATGGAATAGTTCCTGCAGCAGGTGCATTAGCACAACAAGTAACCTCAAGCTACATGACACAATTTAATTTATTAATACTACACTTTTACTCAAAGCTCACTTTAAAACACCATCGAGTATTTGTATCATATTCAGGTCGCGGTTTAAAATGGTTTCAAGTCATAAAAATATTTTGAAATATGTTATATTTAGCATTTTAGATGAAGCTATGGGCTATCCTTACCTAGCATATGCATTCTGTAAGCATTCTTTATTCATATGAAAACCAAAATCGCACGGAAATTACACACAAAACACATAATACTTCAATCGTGCATTTATTAGCTTCTTGTTTCAGGTGAAGAGATGTCACTTTCGCTTTATCAAGGATGTCCAGTTTGAGGAAGTGCACACATGACTCTTCATGCAGAAGAGGTCACGTTGAACCATGTGAGATGATTGACAGCTGTACAGCAAATGATAGAGCTCTGAGGTCAAATCTGACACGAATCAGGAAGGGGAGACACACATCTAGCTCCGTTCGCTGTTTGAGCTCTTCAGATCGCATAATTCAGTGGAAAATGAATAGAAATGTTATTCTGTATGACGAAATATTTTACTAGCGTGTGATAATTAATCATTATTATCCAAATAAGCGCACAATTGGACTAATAGCCCTGGCGAATGCTGTATATTGTATGTATTTGAACACAAATAAACCGGAGAAGATGAGAATGAATGTTTTATGAGTGATGATTTCAATTCAAAATAACGAACGTTACAGATTAATTATTTTGCACTCCTGGACTAAATTAAGAAATTAATGTCAATGCAAACCAGTTTAATCATAAATAGTGGTCAAATATCGAAGCTGGAGTCTTACACCTTTCTTATGATGCTGAGTATGTCAATTAAGAGTATGATGTTTTGACGAGTAATGAATTTTGAACAACAAAAATCCAGGATCACCAGTGATCTTTGCCGATCACCATGTACCCATCCTCTGATGGCTACTTCCAGCAGGATAATGCACCATGTCACAAAGCTTGAATCATTTCAAATTGGTTTCTTGAACATGACAATGAGTTCACTGTACTAAAATGGCCCCCACAGTCACCAGTTCTCAACACAATAGAGCATCTTTGGGATGTGGTGGAACGTGAGAATCGTGCCCTGGACGTGCATCCCACAAATCTCCATCAACTGCAAGATGCTATCCTATCAATATGGGCCAACATTTCTAAAGAATGCTTTCAGCACCTTGTTGAATCAATGCCACGTAGAATTAAGGCAGTTCTGAAGGCGAAAGGGGGTCAAACACAGTATTAGTATGGTGTTCCTAATAATCCTTTAGGTGAGTGTATGTGTCTGTTCCCTCTTTCAGGGAACGAGCGTTACCATATGTAACCGAGACGATATTTTGACAGGAAACAAAAATATAAAATACGAAAAGCTTTTTTTTTTGCAATGCAGGTTTATTCATTCACTGCACATATTTTCATCACGCAGAGACAGTCTAAGTGAGAAAAATTCCATGTCATTTGATACAGGATCCTGTAGATCAGGGGCTGTATTCACAAAACATCTTAAGGCTAAAAGTAGCTCTTAACTTGCCGCTTTAGAAGAAACGTTTAAAAATAATTGCCGTGTCAGTCCTAATTTTAGGACTCTTAAATGTTTGTATTTGTAAGAGTATTTCACAAAGCAGTTTTACTGCTAAAACTAGCTCCTCAATCTGTGAAACGTTAGGAGTAGTCAAGAGGACTCATAAGTCACTAAGACAAAATAACAAACAATCCTAATGGCTATTGCCAGCAATCAGCTCAAAGACACTGTACACCATTGAGGCAATAGCGATAGAGCCTTGGGTGCTGAACCCCGGAGTGATGAGATACTTAGTAGACTGTCCTCACTTAATGGCTGGCTGTCTAAGTGGTGGCTGCAAAAAAATATAGAATTCATAGACAATTGGAAAAGTTTTTGGGGCAGACATGACCTGTTGAAAAGAGATGGTATTAATCCCTCCTGGGATGGTGCTGCTCTTCTCTCTAGTAATATGGCACATAGTCTTAGACCTCAAATAGGGCTGCACGATTTGGGGAAAATGTCATATTGCGATTATTGAGGTCAATATTGCGATTGCGATATAATAAATAAATGGTTTCATGAGTCAACTTGCTTGGTTCTAAAGCAAAATGCACACACAGATTAGTGATAATTCTGAAATGTGTATTTCTCAACTCAAACTAGCAACAACAACTAAATGATTGATAACACCTATAATGATCAATAAGCCAATAAGTGTGACCAGCAGTGCAAAAGAGACTCAAAATACTCTGTTGATTTGGATCTTACATATAAGTGTTATACATCATTCCATCCTGTTAAGTGTCTATTTTTTGTGTATACTCACAATAAAAACAAAGTGTTGGGCTTTTTGCCAAATAAAGAAAAATAAACATGATGCGCATTCTGCCATCTCTCTCTTAATGTGAAGTCCATTCTGAAACGTGCCCGAAAATGAACTGTAACTCAGCGAATACTCAGTCACACAGGCATACAGGCACACAGGCATGAAGCTTGAATTATCCTCTTTTAAATGAAGTACATTATATAAAAAACAAATATTCTCAGTTTATGTAACAATGTAAAATTGTTCATAAATTTGCCACCAGCAACTGTCACAAACATCATTGAATGACACTAGATGTCTTGCAATATTTACATTTAACCTTACTCATTGAACACACAATGATGCATTCATCATTAAAAACAATTTAATCTCATTCTGTTTTAAGTGATTCCACTGCTGCCATCAAGACTGAAATTCCTACACTAACATATCCATTGAACAGATGCAATCTTCAAAATTAAAATCAGTTAGCACAGATGATGGTTATTTCTGTGGTTATTTTGTGGATTGGTTTACTGTCTTAATATCATAATGCAGTCGGATGTTAGTCTTGTTTTCATAGCGCGAGAGATCACTTCCGGGGCTTTCCGGCGCTTGTCGGCCCTTGCGCAGACAAAACCCCTCAAACCCTCAGAGTACTTGGACGTGACTGTGATTACAAGAGGTAAAAACGATATAAATACTGTTCATTTTCTCTCACAAACCGCTCGTTTCGTGTCTTAGGCCATCAATGTGTACTTACATTTACGAGTCATTAAATCATGTTTAATTTGGACTTCTCTGTGCATGCTCTTTGAGGTGGACCCCATACCTGCATTATATGACTGACAGACAAGAACGGTTTGACGACCTAAAAATATCAAAATTGAAAATACTGTGGAAACAAAGACACCTACATCTTGGATGCCCTTGAGGTAAGCTAAAACATATCAAAAATGAATTTCAAAGTGAACTATCCCTTTAATCTTCATTAGTCTTTTATCCTTATTCTTTTGTTTGAATTCAGTGATTATAGCCTGTATTCAATGACATTATGCTTGGCCATCTAAACCTCTCTTATCTCACTATACATGAATAATCCACCTATTATCTTAAGTCTTGTTAAAAAAACAAACAATAAAAAACTATTCTTGAAACTTTAAATGCAAATTATTTTAAAAAATTGATTGTATGAAATGGAATAGTTCCTGCAGCAGGTGCATTAGCACAACAAGTAACCTCAAGCTACATGACACAATTTAATTTATTAAAACTACACTTTTACTCAAAGCTCACTTTAAAACACCATCGAGTATTTGTATCATATTCAGGTCGCGGTTTAAAATGGTTTCAAGGCATAAAAATATTTTGAAATATGTTATATTTAGCATTTTATATGAAGCTATGGGCTATCCTTCCCTAGCATATGCATTCTGTAAGCATTCTTTATTCATATGAAAACCAAAATCGCACGGAAATCACACACAAAACACATAATACTTCAATCGTGCATTTATTAGCTTCTTGTTTCAGGTGAAGAGATGTCACTTTCGCTTTATCAAGGATGTCCAGTTTGAGGAAGTGCACACATGACTCTTCATGCAGAAGAGGTCACGTTGAACCACGTGAGATGATTGACAGCTGTACAGCAAATGATAGAGCTCTGAGGTCAAATCTGACACGAATCAGGAAGGGGAGACACACATCTAGCTCCGTTCGCTGTTTGAGCTCTTCAGATCGCATAATTCAGTGGAAAATGAATAGAAATGTTATTCTGTATGACGAAATATTTTACTAGCGTGTGATAATTAATCATTATTATCCAAATAAGCGCACAATTGGACTAATAGCCCTGGCGAATGCTGTATATTGTATGTATTTGAACACAAATAAACCGGAGAAGATGAGAATGAATGTTTTATGAGTGATGATTTCAATTCAAAATAACGAACGTTACAGATTAATTATTTTGCACTCCTGGACTAAATTAAGAAATTAATGTCAATGCAAACCAGTTTAATCATAAATAGTGGTCAAATATCGAAGCTGGAGTCTTACACCTTTCTTATGATGCTGAGTATGTCAATTAAGAGTATGATGTTTTGACGAGTAATGAATTTTGAACAACAAAAATCCAGGATCACCAGTGATCTTTGCCGATCAAGGGGTTAAGGCCTACTGTGTCATCAAGAATGAAATTAGTCTTACAAGAAAATATTTCTGTCTGAAGGCCATTGGAGATGGAGGGACAGAGAGGACAGAGACACCACACTGCTGGACCAGAGAGCAATGGCAGGGCTGGATAGAACGTAACCCCTGGTTATACATAAAAGATGGATGCCTTGGTTGCAAGCCATGCAGAGATGCAAAGACTTTGCTATTGTCTGATAAATCTCCGGCAGTGTTGGGCAGTAGCATCGCTACAAGTAGTGACGCTACAAGTAGTGACGCTACAAGTTTAACTACATTTCTCAGTAGCGTGGTGGTAGCGTCGCTGTTTTCTGAATCAAATAGCTTTTCAGTCGCGAAGCTCTTTTTTTGATCAAGTAGTGCGGTAGCGTCCACACAAGCTAACGTTACATTTTCCCAAGCATTTCTAAAGCTCAAGCTCAAATCGGAAATACAACTGCTAAGTATCACTGATGCTGGATCAGTTAGTGACGGTGACTTCTTCTTCTTCTTGTTTTACGGTGGTTGGCAACCATAAGGACATATGATTTCATTAAGTTACCTTAATATGGAAAACATGGACTGAATTGCGATATCCATGCATAAAATCAAAATTTACAGTATAACGCGGAATTTCACGGAATTTGTCAGATCTTGGATGAAAAGAAGGTAGCCTAAACTTAAATAAAATCGCGATATAGACTAGTGTCTGTGAATATTAAACCGCTTAAAGACTATTTAAAAAGGAATCATGCATGTTCTGCGTGTCTCTGTGAATGAATGGCTCAGACGCGCGGATTCATTTACCAAACACTAAGCACCCATGACGCTTGCGATGTTTTCAGTAATGGCTCGATGAACTTCATCTACACAGCCGCTCTGAGAGTCACTTTAGCAGCATTTTAGCTTGATTTGAGAAAAACTATCGTCATATCAAAAAAAAAAAAAAAAAACAGAGAAAGGTCTAGCTACATGGCAACCTGTCAAAATAAAAGGTTGGTTTTAACCTTTGAAAAAGTTTTGCTTAAATCATTAGGCCTACATTTTAAATAATTAGTCATTACAATTTAAACCACTAAAAAAATAAATTTTATAGAGCCCTTAAAATGTAATTTATTTAAAAATGTTAATAAATTATTGTTAAATTATATACGTTTCGTGATTTCAATTAATTACACGTTTTTGATTACTAAAATGTTATTTAACCATTAAAATGGGAGTCCAGAAAAATGAAAACAAAATAAAACTGAATTTGGAATGTGGGAAAAAATAAAACGGATTTCATAGGGCCCTACAAACCAGCTTTTTGGTGCATTACCATCACCTTCTGCTCCGTATGGTGTGACATCACGTACCAGTATCAATCCTTGGGCTGACACGTGAGAAATGGAAAAAGATGCACACACTCTTGACACCTGGTTTTGTTATAGTTTTATATAGTTATATGGTTTTATATAGTTATGTGTTTTTTTTTTTGGGCCAAATATGTTTGGAACAGTTGTTGACTGTTCAATTGAAATATAAACAATTGAACTGACAAATTATGCCTGCCTATATGTTTGATTGACAATTTTATTGATCACTGAGATAGCACTGACTTAGAATTAAGTTGGTTCAATATAAAAATTAAATTTGAAAAAGTAGCTTTAGATGTAATAAACTACTTTTGCCATATTGCTGTAGCTTAGCTTGCTACATTTCCCAGGGTGGTAGCTTCAGTGTAGTGAAGCTACATTTAATGTAGAGTAACTGCTAGCTTAGCTCACTACATTTTCTAAGTAGCTTGCCCAACACTGATCTCCGGGGATGAATTTTGCTAGTGAATGGGTTAATGGGGCAGTGGGGAGTATCTGCAAAAGGACATTAGCAAAAAAATAAATAAAAAATACAAACACAGAGATAGTGCTTCGCACCAGAGGTCTACTGAGATAGCACAACAGAAACAAAAGGAGGTCCTGCCAAAAGCCATTTTGGAAATCAATGCAGCTTTAGTGCAAGAAACAACCAGCTCTTTCAGAACTGCATGTGCAGTAGCGAAAGAAAGGTTAGCTTTCAGAAAGATGCCACCTCTCATAATTCTGCAAGAACTTAATGGTGCTGTCATAGGCAATGTGCATAGGTCAGATCATTCTTTTGCTGAAATTGTGAACCACATTGCCACAGAAATGAAAAAAGTGGTAGTGAAGAACATTAAAGAAAAAAACACGCATTTCATTGACAGTTGATGAGAGCACAGTATTTGGGCTGGCCTATTTGATAGTATTTATCAGGTGTGATGTTACAGGTGATGGGGACGTTGAGAACATCTTCTTAGATCATGTTGAATTAAAGGAGGGTACGGATGCCAGTTCCCTTTCAAGGGAACTTCGAGCTGCGTCAAACGCTGCGGGAACGCCCCTGCGTTGTGCGTCATGAAGCACGTATGGAATCAGCCCAATGGAGAGATGAAACGTCATAGGCGGGTGACGTCATCGACCAGGAAACTATAAAGCACCCCAAAAACACAAGCGCATTAGCTTCTGTGCTTTCAGTCGCGCTACATGTGAATCTGTCCCTGTGTGATATTGTCTGTCTTACATACCCTGCACCACACAAACAATTTATCCCTATATATATATATATTGAGAGATTATGGCGGACGAACAGCAGTTTAGAAAGTGTGTTCCTCCCTGCTCGCGTTATTTAACGAGTGGGGATACACATGATCTTTGTGTTGTTTGTTTGGGAGTTCAGCATGCCCAGTTTGCTCTCGAGGGAGCAGACTGTGAGCATTGCGAGCGTTTGCCGTTAAGGACGCTCCGCTCCCGCCGATCGCTCTTTGAGGAGAGCGGTTCGGTGCGCGCTCCCCGCGGTTCGGGTCCCGCTTCTGCCGAGGCAGAGCGGCGGCGCTTATCGTGGGGATCGCAGATGGATCTCACAGCGGGGTTTGAGACGGGCTCTGCCTTATCTCTCCCTTCACCTGTGAGATCCAGTGCCTCAGTCCCGGGTTCGGAAGCACGCGCTGCGGTTTCTTCCGCTCGGGCTGAGGCACCAATGCTGCAGCTATCCAGTTCTGAGGAACTTGATGTTGTTAGTGTTGAGGGAGATGTGGAGGATTCGCCACCCCACACTCCTGAGAGTGATGAGCTTATGGAGGTGTTAACAAGAGCTGTTGAAAAACTTAATATTGAATGGCCAGTGACTAGACAGGAGTCTGTTTCTAAATCAAAGTTGGATGAGAGATTTTTGCCGTCACGTGTGCAGCCTCCACGCCGGTGCCTGCCGTTTTTCCATGATCTCCACACCGAGGTGTCGAAATCATGGAGAAAACCGGTGTCATATAGAGTGTTTAGTCCCCAGACTTCAACATACGCTAATATTATGGGAGCCAAGGCTCATGGTTATGGTGCTTTGCCTCGTGTGGAAGAGACGCTTGCGAGCCATCTCTCCCCCGAAGCAGCATCATCTTTTAAGGCACCGGCATTACCCACCAAGCCTTTAAGAAACACTTCGGCTTTGGTGGGTAAAGCATATTCGGCAGCAGGTCAGGCTGCGTCATGTCTGCATACTATGTCAATCTTGCAGGCATACCAGGCTGATCTGCTAAGGGACATGAGTGAGAGTGAGGAGGTCAGTACTGACGTAGTTCGCGAACTGCGTCAGGCTGCTGATTTATCCCTGCGTGCCACCAGAGAGTCGGCCAAATTAATGGGTCGTTCTATGGCAGCTCTGGTGGCCGCAGAAAGACATTTGTGGTTAAATCAGACTAATATTAAAGAGAGAGAAAAAGCTTTTCTTTTAGATGCTCCTCTTTCTCCCATGGGGTTGTTTGGTGATGCTGTGAATTCAGTTATCGATAAATTCCAAGAAGAAAAGAAACAAACTGCAGCTTTTAAAAAGTTTCTTCCCCTTAAAGTTCATGTCCCTGGGGCTGCTGGGCGGGAGCAGCCCCGGCCGTCTTCGAGCTCATCACATAGAGCGCAGCAGAGGCAGAGTGTCGCGTCTCGTGCTCCCCCTGCTGGACAGTGGGCTCAGCCGCGACACTCTCAGCCGAAGCCTTCTCCCAGTAGAACTGATCTGAGGACAGTTATATTGGCTAAGAAGGCTTCGGCTAAGAAGAAGTCCTGACGCCAAGCCGTTCAGGATGCTGAGGGTGGTCCCCACCGAGGCGGAAAGGTGTTCACCTCTTTTTACGGTGCCCATTCCTCCTCGGTGCCCTCAGGGGCTCGTTCTGCCAACCCCGCCTTTATGCCGGGGCACAGACGATCCCAGCGAGCGCTTTCCCGAGGGACGCTCGCTCCCTCTGAGGAGGGTCTCAGAGCGGTCAGACCAGTTGTTCCCTGCCGGTGCGCCGTTACAGGGCGCTGCGTCTGCTGCTCAAGTTACACCAGAGGCCAGTCTCGAGAGGCTGGTACCCTTAGTAGAATTTCTGGCAGAGTGGAAAAGCCTTCCAAAAATATCTCATTGGGTCCTGCAGACAGTAGAAAAGGGTTATGCTATCCAGTTCAGGTGTCGTCCACCAAAATTCAGAGGGGTTCTGCACACAGTGGTGGGCCCCGAGCAGGCTCTGGTATTGGAACAAGAGGTGAAAACGCTCCTTCAAAAAGAGGCTATAGAACGGGTTCCTCCTCCCAGTTTGGAGTCAGGTTATTACAGCCGATATTTCATCGTTCCAAAGAAGGATGGGGGGTTGCGTCCAATTTTAGACCTGCGCATATTGAATCGCTCGGTAGGGAAGCTAAAATTCAAGATGCTCACTATCAAGCAGATCGTGTCTCAAATCAGGTCCGAGGACTGGTTTGTCACGATAGATCTGAAGGACGCATACTTCCATGTGTCCATCCTTCCACAACACAGGAAGTTCCTGAGGTTCGCCTTCGGGGGCGAGGCGTACCAGTACAGGGTTCTTCCGTTTGGCCTAGCTTTATCTCCCCGCACTTTCACGAAATGCATGGATGCAGCACTAGTGCCTCTGAGGCTTCAGGGCATTCGTATTCTCAATTACATCGACGATTGGTTGATTTTAGCTCAGACCGAGCAGATGGCGGTTCGGCATCGAGATGTCGTCCTCGCTCATATCAGAAAGTTGGGGTTGAGGCTGAACGCAAAGAAAAGTGTATTATCTCCTTCCCAGAAGACCACTTTTCTGGGTGTCGTTTGGGATTCGGTATCGATGCGGGCGCGACTCTCTCCGACCCGCATCGCTTCGATTCTCTCAGCTGTGAAACAAGTGAAGCTAGGCCAGCTACTCACTGTCAAGCAGTTTCAGAGACTGTTGGGTCTGATGGCAGCAGCGTCCAACGTTATACCTCGCGGCCTGTTGTACATGAGACCGCTACAGTGGTGGCTCAGGACCAAGGGATTCTCCCCGAGGGGAAATCCGCTCCGCACGTTCAAAGTCACGCGGCGCTGCCTTCGTGCTCTGGTCATGTGGAGAGAAACTTGGTTCCTATCCAAAGGTCCTGTGCTGGGGGCTCTTTGTCGTCGCATAACGCTAACGACGGATGCTTCCCTCACAGGGTGGGGGGCGGTCATGAGTGGTCGCCCAGCCCAAGGTCTGTGGCAGGATCATCATCTTTCGTGGCACATAAATTGTCTAGAGATGTTGGCTGTGTTTCAGGCTCTGAAACACTTCCTAACAGACCTGAGAGGCCATCATGTGTTAGTTCAATCAGACAACACGTCGGTGGTCTCTTATATAAATCATCAGGGGGGCCTGCGGTCTCGCCGGCTTTACAAGTTGGCCCGTCAGATCCTCCTGTGGTCCCAAGGGAAGCTACTATCTCTGAGAGCAATGTATCTCCCTGGGTATTTGAATGTGGTAGCAGACTCCCTGTCGAGGCAGGGGCCGAGGCCAGGGGAATGGAGACTCCACCCCGAGGTGGTGGAGCTCCTTTGGTTGAGTTTCGGTCGCGCCGAGGTGGACCTATTCGCTTCCAAGGAGACCACTCATTGTCATCGGTGGTTCTCCATCACTCTTCCAGCCCCCCTGGGGTTGGATGCTATGGTGCAGCCGTGGCCGAGGTCACGTCTGTACGCCTTTCCCCCGATTGCTCTGTTACCAGGAGTTCTGGAGAGGGTCTGCCGGGACGGGGTCAGTCTACTACTAGTAGCCCCGTTCTGGCCGGCCCGAGTATGGTTTGCGGACCTGATTTCTCTCCTGGACGGTTCTCCTTTGGAGCTCCCGGTCAGGAGGGATCTACTCTCCCAGGCGGGGGGCACGATACTTCACCCCCGCCCAGAATTGTGGAAACTGTGGGCTTGGCCTCTGAGGGGGCCCAGCTCATAGACTCCGGTCTCTCAACCGAGGTTGTTGAGACCATTCTTAACTCCAGAGCTCCATCCACGAGGAAGCTTTATGCCTTGAAGTGGAAACTTTTCACTTCTTGGTGTGGAGAACACCTGCAGGACCCAGTTAACTGCCCAGTGGGTGCAGTGCTGGAATTCCTGCAGGAGCGCTTCTCCACAGGGTTATCCCCCTCCACACTAAAGGTGTATGTGGCGGCACTAGCTGCTTACCACGTCCCTTTCAGTGGAGTTTCTCTTGGGAGACACCCGCTTATAACTCGTTTCCTCCGTGGCACTTTGAGGCTGAGGCCAGCAGTTCGTACGAGGGTGCCGACTTGGGATCTGGCCATTGTATTAGAAGGTCTTTCCCTAGCTCCTTTTGAACCTATCGAAGAAGTTCCCGAGAAGTTTCTCACTTTTAAGACTATCTTTTTGCTTGCTATCTCTTCACTAAAAAGAATCGGAGATTTGCAGGCTCTGTCGGTTTCACCCTCGTGCCTGGAATTTGCACCTGGCATGGTTAAAGCTTTTCTGCATCCTAGACCAGGTTACGTTCCTAAGGTTCCTACTAATATTGTTAGACCTACGGTTCTGCAGGCTTTCTGTCCTCCTCCATTTATGTCATCGGACCAGGAGAAACTTAATTCACTCTGCCCTGTTAGGGCATTAGACGCTTATGTCCACAGAGCTGCCCTGTGGAGGAAATCAGAACAACTTTTTGTATGTTTCGGGCCACCCAGGAAGGGGTGTCCGGCATCTAAACAGAGAATGAGCAAGTGGGTGGTTGAGGCTATCTCACTTGCTTATGAGTCGGCTGGCCAGCCTTCACCTTTGGTTGTCCGAGCTCACTCTACCAGGAGTATGGCTGCTTCTAAAGCTCTTTTGTCGGGGGTTTCCCTGAGTTTGTGATGCGGCTGGATGGTCTGCACCGCATACTTTTATTAAGTTCTATGACCTAGACTTAAGCTCTACCCCTGGGGCACAGGTGCTCTCGTCCTCTGTGCGCTAGTCTCACATGACGGTCATTTGGTCCTATGGCGACGTGGGTATTCGCGTTCCCGCAGCGTTTGACGCAGCTCGAAGTTCCCTTGAAAGGGAACGTCTCGGTTACGTATGTAACCCTAGTTCCCTGATAGGGAACGAGACGCTGCGTCGCTCCGCCATACTCCCGGCACTCCCGTTAGCGCTTCCTTCAAGCCTATCAGAAGCTAATGCGCTTGTGTTTTTGGGGTGCTTTATAGTTTCCTGGTCGATGACGTCACCCGCCTATGACGTTTCATCTCTCCATTGGGCTGATTCCATACGTGCTTCATGACGCACAACGCAGGGGCGTTCCCGCAGCGTTTGACGCAGCGTCTCGTTCCCTATCAGGGAACTAGGGTTACATACGTAACCGAGACGTTCCATTTATGATGCATTGAGACAAAGCCTAAAGACAGCTGGATTAGACGATGACTTCTTACAAAAAAACCTCATAAGCATTGCAACTGATGGGGCCTCAGTTTTGACACGGTGCAAGTCTGGTGTCATTACTAGATTTTAATCTGAATTTCCAAAGCTAAAATCCATCCAATGTATGGCTCACAGGTTGGAATTGGCTGTCCATGACTCCATAAAATCCCTGACTGCCTGCAATCATCTTGAAATATTCATCTCTAAATTGTACAGTTTGTTTAGTCAATCCCACAAACTGGCCCGATTGCTAAAAGAAGTAGCAGATAAAATACTGGCAACTCTGATAAAGTGAGGAAGAAGTTCCTGGGACTATTGAAATACCTTAGCAATTCCAGCTTTGTGCATGATTTAGCCTGTATGAAAGATGTCTTGCGTGAATTGCAAAGCCTGTCACTTAAACTACAAAAACGGGAGACAACCATTGTCCAGAGTTACCACCACATTCTGCTGCAAAGGCACAACAAGGCTTGTCAGCTGGTGATTTTAAGGGGGCGAACGTTGTGGGTGACAGAGCAGGAAAGATTAATAGGCAACAATTTTATCAAGCGGTAGTGGACAATCTGATGGCCTGAATGCCAGCTGAAGACCTCATTTGCAGCCACTTGAGAAGTCCAGCTGGCCAGAAAAACGTGAGGACCTAGTACTGTTTGGAGAGACTGAGGTCCGTACATTGGCAAAGCTCCTTGGTGAGCCAGGGAGAGAAGCAGTGGAGTTCAGAAATTATAAATTACAAGGAACACTGGAGGGAAAAACTTGTCATTGCAAGTAACATGTACTTGGCCACCTCTGCTGAATGTGAGAGAGGATTTTCGGCAGGAAATGATACAGATAGAAAAACGTGCAACAAGCTCCGTGCAAAGAGTCTGTCTTCTCTGCTTTTTGTGGACCTTAATGGCCCTCCTTTGGAGATCTTTAACCCTGCTCCATATGTGATGTCCAGGGCATCGCTTTTCTAAATCATGGGTGCCAGGGAGGAAGGGAAAAGAGGCAAAACCCCAACCTCTGTGGTCAGTATTTTAAAACAAGCCTGCTTTGCCGCATATATTACAACAGTGTTTGTTGGAATACATAGCGGTTTACTATTTCAGTTTTCAGTGGACTTCAAGCATAATACATATACAATACAATATACACCTTTTACACATACTCATACATTCTTATGTCAGATTTGGACAGGTCTAGAAATATGGTGCTATATAATGTAAATACAATGTCTGGAAGTAGTGTATCTGTGTTTGTGCATGTGTGTATATGTGACTCATTTGTAGGATACTGTAGTGTTGATGATACCCAGCTTGTTCTGACATTAACAGGTTATTGGATTCTTGTATGTTACCGCTATGTAGTTATTCTTATTCTTCTAATTCGCTATGGTTTTTCATAGTTTGCTCCTTTAAAGACATTTAAGATTGATCAGGTTTCACTCATCTCCAAGTAATTGTGTTGATTTGACACTGACTACCATAGACTATAATGGAAAATTGGTTTCTGTTTATACAGTATATGAGAGGGTTGGGTCTTACCTCCAGGTCTTATGAAATCTAAAATATAAACCAAATCCATATTTCATGAAAAAGGCAATAGGCTTCTTGAAAAGGTATTACTTTTACTAGTAATTAGAATGGTATTTCAGTGCACTTAACTTCTAACTTTTGGGAGTTGATCAAAACAGTTCTGTTTTGGATATATAATAACAATGAGATATTCTGTAGCCTACTTATTATCAGTTTGTCGCATGTTTAGACCTTGTATGTGTGCTGCACAAGACATATTGCACTTGGCGATCACGGTGGGGATTGATATGGTAGTGGACCATGATGGTCATAGAAGAAGTGAAGGAGCAGTACCCCCCAATTATGGTGGGGTAATTCGCACTCTGCAGACTAAATATGAATGTTTAATGTTTAGACAAGATTTTATTGATTAGTTTTGGATAGATTATAAAGGTTTTACTGTAAAAAAAAGACTACTTCCAGATCGAATAAGCTTTTGTTCGCCGAATTCTGCTCATATGTCAACTATATAGTATGGGATGTTTTGTCAAAAATAAAGTAGGTATATTGAATTATCAACTAAGATGTTATTATAGTTGTAGTGTCTGGACCAATCATACACACACAAATTATTCATTATATTTAATGAATAGTCCTCCAAACTTACTCTCCCAACAAAGGTCTATGTTTCCACCTAAGCTAACACCACTGGCAGCACTCAATGTCCTGTTACATTGATAAGAATTTTTACGACCCCAAAAAGGGAATTCCTGAGAGATGTGACTCTTACTGAATTCTTACTGAGAAGGAGAAATAAACCCTGTTAATCCTATATATATATATATATATATATATATATATATATATATATATATATATATATATATATAACCACTTGAGAAAGGTATAAACATGTATCTAATTTTACAATCTTATGATTTTCCTTTTTATGTTGTGTGGATTTTGGTTAACCATAGTGTGCAAAGTCTGAAACATTACACCCCTTAGAGTCGACAAAAAAACATTGTTTCAAGTTTCTTGTAAGAATCTTGAAGATTCTTTTTCTTAAACACCCAATGAAATTACAGATTCAAATGTCCCGCTCGAACACAAAGGGTCGTAAAATCTCCCTCCAAAGGACAACTTCTTATTGGCTCACAGACCCCAGAGGGTGTGACATCTTCACGCTTTAAAAATCACTGATCAAGATCAGCCCCACTCTTAGCCTCTTAGCTCTCTCTTAGCTTCTCTTAGCTCTCTCTTAGCTTATCTTAGCTCTCTCTTAGCTTCTCTTAGGTCTCTTAGCTTCTCTTAGCTCTCTCTCTAGCTCTCTCTTAGCCTCTCTTATACCCCTTTTCCACCAACAAGAACCAGGTGCTGGTTCAGAGCTAGAGCTAGTGCCGGTTCGGAGTTGGTTCGACTGACGAGCTTTCAAAGAACCGGTTTGCCTTTCCACAGGCTAGAGAGCCATCACAGAGCCAGATCTTACGTCACTGTATACACCTCATGTTGCCCAGCAACGCTAGCGTGGCACACACAAACACACCTGGCTTCTTCGAGATGGTTCGGCACTGTGAATCTCGAACTGCGAGAGTGATCCAAAAGCAGGAGTCGTATGCTCTCCAAACACTCCCGCAGCTCCGATCAGTCCATGCCGCTCCGATGCATCTCGAACAAGCCTTCCATCAACAATGGCGGTCGTTGCGTTACTATTTATGCTCATGGCTTTGCAAACCTACATCGGTATCCAAACACGGCGAATCCAGCACGTTCGTGCAGCTCGCCGTAACTTGCATTAACGGAGATTACAATCGAGCTGCTATTAGCACGATTAACTGCTATTTAAAAAATGGCGGTCACAAGTTTCTGTTTGTCTTGTTAACGCGATTCCGTTTGTCACGGTAACCCCACCCCCAGCCGCTGACGTAAACGGTTCTTACTTCTAGACCAGCAATGATTTGGTGCTACTTAAGAACCACTTTTACTGGTTCGGAGCTGGTGCTTTGGTGGTCGAAAAACAGAGAACCGATTTGAAACTAGGTTCTGGCTCCGAACCAGCCCCAGCTCTGCCTTGGTGGAAAAGGGGTATGTTAGGATATCTTTCTCCTTCAGCATACAATATAACAGTCTATGTACATTTCTTTATTCTAGCCAGCACAACTGCCATGTCTGCACATTTTTCCTTTTGTGTAAGCTAAACATCTGGTATTCATTAATGGAGGATGGAACCGCCTTCTCTCCTGAATGTTCGTTCTTTCTATACATTGTGTGTTTGAAAAGCTTCTAGGGTCCCAGGGACTCGTTCCATGCAACGAGTGATGACCACGACTGCCTGACCAGAATCCAAACTTCGACTGCCTGCAGGTCAGATGTGTCTACATCTGTCCTGGAGGAGGGAGATAATTGGTATATAGACGGAACGCATAAGCCTATGCAGAAGCAGTAATCGAAAGGAGAACGAGGAAGAGAAGTAGACGAAGAATGAAATTGTTGATTGAGATTAGCAATAATTATCATTGAATCCATTAAGCCATGTCTGCAAAGTTGATAATACACCCTATCGTGCTAACAAGCATGCTCATATATACACAATCACTTATTAGCAGTGGCAATTAAACTTGGTTGACACAAGAAGACGAGCCACATGCGTTTGCCTCCAATATGTGGTGGAGGTTAGCTAACTTCACTGCTAAGCAGACAGGGAAAAAGGGTGACTGTTATGTTTGTACAAAAAGCCACAAAGTGCATCTGGACCTCATGTAACTGTTCAATCGCCAACGACAGAAGAAGAACTGTTCTGTCCCTTATATCTTAGTAATATTGGTGCACTTGCTCCCCAAAATTCAACGGGAAATTGGACTTGTCCTGGTAATAGGGTATTAACAGTTGCAGTACAAGTACATGTTAAAGTGGCAACTGTAGGTCCTATTCCAGACTCATTGTTCTGTATGGAAAGAATAATAGGAGCCGCAACATTGGGTTCAATTCCTGAGAATAAATGTAATCAAATATATCGCCGTTGTGAAGTACGGAATATGCCCTGTAGTTTGAGCTGTTTTATGAGAAAAGGAACATTTGACTTGGAAGAATGCTCAAAAGGATCTTCACTCCCTCTAACTACCCTGCATGCTTATGCAGGGGCAACTCCCGAGGAACAAGAATTATGTGAGTATTGTGGACTTTATTTGGGTAAAAATTGTAATAGGTATGTACCGTCTGTAAAAGGAACAAGAGCTTTGAAAGATTGGTTTTGGTTATGCGGACACATGGTTTATACCTCGTTACCTTATAACTGGAGTGGACGATGTGCCCTAGTAACTTTGGAAGAATATTCTATGATTATTAGACAAAGAAATGATAGAGTAAACAACTAAAGAAACACACATGCTCTCTCTGACCGCAGTTCAGTTAGTAGTTTGGGTAGAGATAATCCAGTACCAAAAGAACACCGATTATGGACTGATACAGAAAAAATTCTTTAAAGGTATTTTTCCAGTGATAGGTGTATCCAGTCTGCAAATTGAAGTAGAAGTTACAAAATACGAATTGATTTCCTTTATCAAAACTACAAGGAACACCTTAGCTGGTGTCAAAGAAGAGCTTCGAGCACTTCGCTTAACTGCTTTACAGAATCGTTTGGTATTGGATCAGCTTACAGCGGCCAGAGGAGGGGTGTGTGTTATTTTTGGAATTTCATGTTGTACATACATCCCTGACAATGACGCAGATGGTCACATTATAGCTGACGGTATAGACATGACAAGAATTGCTGACAAGTTACAAAGAAGAGAAGTGAGTGATAGAAGTGGTTTTGGAGATTGATCACAAACTGGAAACAAATGCTTATATCTGTTATGTGGATGCAGGAGATGAACCCAAATGCAGACAGAGTACGATGAACACAAGGTTTATTGGTAACAAACAAGAAAACAAAACCCACGAGGGGGCAAAATACAGACAGGGCAGGGAAACTAAGACTGACAAGACTATTCGAAAACAAACAATACTACTAATAAAAAGTTCACAACGACACGACCTTCCACAAAGTACTCACAGGTAAGATAAGCACGGAGAATGATACACATTGTTTGACACAATGAACCGACACAGGACAGCAAACACAAGGGGATTAAATAGGGAACACTAATGACGAGGACAGGTGAAACTGACTAGACGAGGATAACAAGGGGGCGGCGTTACATGACGAGACCACACAAGCACATGGCCCAAGCAAAAGGCCATGTGCTTGTACACAAAACATGGGTCTGTCATGATTCTGCCACAAGACCAGAGAAATCAAAAGACATGATGGAAGAATCATGACAGAACCTCCACCATAAGGAGCGGCTACCAGACGCTCCTCAAAGGGAAACTAAACAAGACAGACCGCGACATGGATAAAAACCAACAAAACATGGAAAACACTAATAAAGGCATACAAGAAAAAAATAATAACAGGGTTGGGATGGAACAATAAAAAAAAATCAAACATGGCAGGGGGGGGGGGTGGAGGAATAACAGTTCATGGGGGGGTGGTCCAGGGTGGATGGGTGTGCTGGGGGTCTTCGGTCCACGGGATGAAGGCGGGGAACGAAGAATCCGGGCAGGCTTGGAGGGAGACACATGAGGACGAGACTTGGGTAAAACAGTCCGGGATGTCGTGGTGTCAGGGGAAACAGTCCGGGGACTAGTGGTGACAGGGACGAACGGGGAAACAGTCCGGGGATGAGACATGACAGAGGAGACAGGGGAAACAAACGGATGACCGGAGACAGCGGGGACTGCCGCAGCATGTAGTGGAACGGAGACAAGGGGATTATCAGGCGGTAGGGGGGCGGGAACAAGAACAGAGCTCCCAGAGGTAGACCCAGAATCAACGCTCCAGAACTCCGATTCGGTGACCGCCATAGGCTCTGAAACTGCACCCTCGGCGACAGGCTCGGGTGCAGCGCTCTCGGCGGCAGGCTCGGGGACTGAGGGCAAGACAGGACGGACAGGGACTTCGAGGATCTTGAATAGACACGTCAAATAATCGGATAGGGTCCTGGCAGCTTTCATGACAGGCATCTCATGTTGTGAGGAAACAGACTGCAAAACTGCATCAGCCGCTCGATCGGCCGCGGCTCTCACGGCAGGCTTCACTTCATCAGATCTCGCCCTCTCAGGAATCGCGCTTCAAGCAGCAGATTCAGGACAAGCGATGACAGATGCCACCTCAGGAACAGCGGTCACAGCAGCAGACTCAGGAACAGCGCTTAGCGTTGCAGCATCCGGAACAGCGCTCTCAGCCACAACGCTTATAGTTGCAGCCTCAGGAACAGCGGCCGTGGCTGCAGACTCTGGAACAGCGCTTACTGTTGCAGCCTCAGGAACAACGGTCGTGGCTGCAGACTCTGGAACAGCGCTTACTGTTACAGCCTCATTAACAGCACTCGCAGCAACAGACTCAGGAGAAGATGGCGATGGGAAACAGGAAGCTCCCTTCTTTCTCCTTGGCCGCGGGGAAATGGTCACAGCAGGGCTCGCGATCGGCTGGCCGGGCTCAACGGAAGACGAAACGGGAACAGGGAAGATCACTTCTGGTTGGGTGAGGTCAGATAACGATGACTCAGAGGGGGAATCCAAATAAACAAGTCTCCCTCGTTTACCACGGAGGTCAGCGGGTGTGGAAGACGCCTCTGGAGTCGAAACGAGATGAGCCTGGTTATCTAGCGTGACCACCGCTAATATGCGATCCTCCGGGATCACGGGCAGCGTGCCGGGAGAAGACAACATGGTGGGAGCCTGCGAATCCATCCTTGACAAGCAGGCCATCATATCCGAGAACAGGCGGCGAACCAGACTCTCCCGTTCAGCCAGAGAAGGCAAGAAGAACCGCCTCTCCTCCGCGATCCGGGCGTACTGTCTCAAGGTCCGCTCACCCTGGGAAGGAAACGGAAGCTTTCCATTCCTGGAATCGGAAATCGCCTCCTGCCACCAATGTACAAGATCGTCAGGATGATCGTCAGGCATACTGTCTGCTGGGTTCTGTTCGGGTCGGTTCATTCTGTTATGTGGATGCAGGAGATGAACCCAAATGCAGACAGAGTGCGATGAACACAAGGTTTATTGGTAACAAACAAGAAAACAAATCCCACGAGGGGACAAAATACAGACAGGGTAGGGAAACTAAGACTGACAAGACTAGACTATGACTATACAAAAACAAACAATACTACTAATAAAATGTTCACAACAACACAACCTTCCACAAAGTACTCACAGGTAAGATAAGCACAGAGAATGATACATACATTGTTTGACACAATGAACCGACACAGGACAGCAAACACAAGGGGATTAAATAGGGAACACTAATGACGAGGACAGGTGAAACTGACTAGACAATAATGACAGTCGAGGATAACAAGGGGGCGGGGTTACGTGACGAGACCACACAAGAACATGGCCCAAGCAAAAGGCCATGTGCTTGTACACAAAACATGGGTCTGTCATGATTCTGCCACAAGACCAGAGAAATCAAAAGACATGATGGCAGAATCATGACAATATCTGCTTTAATCCCAATAGGAGTCATACTTTTAATCCTTGCATTTATTGTTTGTTGTATTATTCCATTTATTAGGATGTTGATTCATCGTGCTATGAATACTTTTGTATCTTCTCAGTATGCTTTGATGAACAGAACTGTCAAGTACTGATGATGATGAAGGATATTTCCTGTATTATTGTAACAGAATGAGTATGCTGAAGAATGATGTGATATGATAATTCTATTATATGATAAGTATCGTATCAAAGTGGCCATTGTTAGGATATCTTCCTCCTTCAGCATACAATATAACAGTCTATGTACATTTCTTTATTCTAGCCAGCACAACTGCTATGTCTGCACATTTTTCCTTTTGTGTAAGCTAAACATCTGGTATTCATTAATGGAGGATGGAACCACCTTCTCTCCTGAATGTTCGTTCTTTCTATACTTTAGAGTAGTTTAAATGTTTAGTCTATTTAATAAAGTCTTGTTCATATCACACATAAAGTTGTCCGTGTCTCAAGCTCATATCTGGAGTCACTAATCATATCGATCTTGACTACTTGCTCTTAGAAGTACTTGGTAAGAAAGACATTTCCCATGCCTCGGAAATTTACATTTAATTAATTAATTAATAACCAATATTGAGGGTTCACAGGATGAACTGAGTAATTGTTTGTAATGTTAATGTTGCTACATCAAGTTAATCCGATTAACAGACCCGAATATTCATAATCAATTATAACAAGTTATGATTGGTTATTCATATTTTATAGAGATAATTTTCTACATAGTGTTTGTTCCAATATTCAAACTAATGAATCCTTACCTTTGAAATGCATATGATAAAATGTATACTTTTTACAAAGAAAGATTACACTTGAAATATTTTTAAAATTGTAATTGTTGTTGTAATTTTAACCTTTTTTTATTGTGTTTTATTAGTGACACATTTGGGGAGAGGATACATATTCCAAAACTTTCTGAAAATACAGTATGAGAATTAACTGCACAATTACTAGAAATGCATGCATACAACATTTTTTCAAGATATTTCCAACTCTAACTTTGAAGCAATTCTGTAGAATATATATATATATATATATATATATATATATATATATATATATATATATAGAGAGAGAGAGAGAGAGAGAGAGAGAGAGAGAGAAATTTTTTTCTTTCCTTTTTTTCTCTTTTGTCCTCGCATTCTTTCTTGTAGTACCCAGTGACACACGTGTGTGAAATGCTCATTATGCAGCTCATTATGTAAGTCATTGTCTTCTCAGGTGTGAATCAGAGCATTATTCATGATCATTCACGACCCCACGCATATTGCCTTTCCAAACAAAAAGTGTCTTCCAAAATTTAAATCAATGTATCGTTTTATGTGAATGTTTAGGCAGGATGATTTGCAGATCATTTTGAAGCAAAAACTCTAGGCGACAACACCCATTAGTCAAAAGTCTTGTGGACACATATTTAGTATGTGTTTTGTGGCCTTATTTCAGAAACTTTAAGTTTTAGTTTTTTAAATAACCATGCCTAAACAATATTCTCTCAAAAATAAAAACATGTACATACATATTGCTCAGAATATTATGGTAGTCCTCTTTGTGCTAAATAGAGTGTAATGACAACTTTGCCATTAATATGTTTATAAGCAACTTAGAAAAGCCAGGGCAAATGTCAAATTTGACAAATGTCAAATGTCAGGGCATGTCAAAACATCTCAAGGACCCCAAAAACACCTTAGACCCCAGAGGGTTAACACACCTCACACCAAGGGAAAATCTGATCAGATAATCTGTAGAATCATCAAGATAATCGGGAAAAAGCTAGGATTGACGGAAGGGAGAAAATCGGCCCAAAATCAGCCCGATTATCTTTTGTTGTGTACCCAGCATAAGACTAAAGGGACTATCCCCACAAAAAACAGCCTAAACTTTCTTCTATTAAAATCTTCTTTCAAAATGTAAGAGAGTGATCATTTTTATGGAAATCAGGGATGAAAAGTATAAATGTGATGTAATGACTTAAATTTGCTGCATTATTATAGTTATCAATGAATGATAAAAAGGGGGTAATTGTGGAAGAAATTTTATCTTTAAGATATGTGTGACCACCATATGTCAGTAAAAGAGCACACACAAACCTTATTCTAATATTGAATTGTATTGGAATGGTAAAGAGTGTTGATACAGCAGAGTGTCAAACAGTTCTAGGCCCTCTGGGTGTTGAGGGCTGATGGATGGCTCAAAAAGTAACACACTGTCTTGTCTCACATGTGGTATTTTAACTTCACACTGTATTTCCATGATTGTGTGCTTTGATATGTTCACATGTCCCTTAGCAGTACTCACCGTATACTCGCCAAGATCATCAGCCATCACCAGATTTATGAAGGTATGCAGTTTGCCTCTTCTCAGGTTGGGAAAGGTGATTACAACGGTTTGGTACAGCTGCCTGTTAGTCACTTTGTCCGAATTGTCTGCATCTTTTTGTTACATCACTTGCTCGATTACATTAAATCCAATTGTAGGTTTAGCGAGTTTAGAACAAGCATAGGAATGACTAATTCCTTCACTCTTTCAGTAGGGGAGGCCAACTTGAACGTCACCTCAACCCACCCTCCATGCGGCATGTCAGTACCATTGGCCGCCACAAGGTGTAGGCATTCAGATGTTTCTGTGGCTTGGAAATATCTCTCAGTCTGACTTCCGGTATGTACCTCTCTTTCCACTGCTCATCGATAATACACACCTGGGAGCCTGTGTCCCATAAAGCCTCTGTCTCATGTCCTTGTGAATAGCAGGCCACCAGGCATTGCTTGCCAACTAGGGAGGTTACTGGGGAGTGCTGATTCACTCGGCATTGGGCTGTTATTATGCTGTCTATGTCACAAGGCACAAGGAGTTGCGGTTTGGTTTTGAACTGTCATGTTGTGCGTTGTCGGGACATGTTTGTCACTTGGGTCACTCCCTGTCCCTTTGGAGCAACCCTTCCCCGTTTGACTGAATCTCCCTCTGGTTTCTCGTACCCCATACTCTGCAACCAGCTGCAAAATGTTAGCTGCTAAGCTATGCTAAACTCATGACACACTACTACTAAAGTAAAACGAACTGCTTTTAACCCGTCCGACTCATTAGTTATTATGTTAAATAGTGTTTACACTCAAAACGGAAGGGTGTTTTGTGCATGATGCTTTGCATTTACCTGAAAAGAAATCTGGGAAAAGAATATTAAAGTAGAAATAGGGGTGGAGCCGAACCCGAATACGGTATTCGGAAAGGCACAAATAACGTGTTTTTTACAAATACTTATTTCGAACAAATACTTTAGAAAATATTTGTATTCGGGAACAAGAAAAACTTTATATCAAAAAGCTGCGTTTCCTCACGAGACTGCAGTGCGCGAGTGAGTGAGTGACGTTCAGGAAGAGGTGACTGACACAGGCTGCTCCACACAGCAACAGAGAGAGCTCGGCTGAGCGAAAAAACACTTAACTGCATTACTATTTTTGTTGAATAGATTTTTGTACCTTAACTGGGTTCCGGAGGCAGTTTATAACTTTCGGGAAGTGGAGTTTGATCGGGAGATTATTTCATTACGCTGCATTATTGACGTCTGCAGCCGGGTGGTCTCATGTTCGCTCTGTTTACGTATCTCTGTTAGCTCCGTAATTATTTGTTTTTATTACATGGCTTGGTTGAATTCTAATGTAGAATGCGGTCTGTTATTTCCATGGTTATTTCTTAATAACAGATCGCTGCTAAGTATAACACACCGTTGCCACGAAAAACAGAGCGTTGCCATGGATTCTAAACGTAGAGACGGAACGGACTATTTTTTTAGCGGAAGCAATACAATCGTTTTTAAATCAATAAACTCCTTTTTAAATCAATATTTTGAGTCAAATTATTGATTTATTTGGTAGGTAGCCATGTAGTAAGCGGGATAATGTATAGCGAGGTGGTTGTTATAGCGAATACAAACCCTTCAGGCTGATTCAAGACCCCTCCGCTTCGCGTCAGGCTCATAATCAACCGCCTCGCTATACATTATCCCTTACTTATTCTGTCTGTTCAGCGTCCTCCAACAAGGACGGGGGGTGGTGGGATTCATAATGTTCTCAATGGTATTTTATTAGTTGTTGGTTTAACCATGGATGAGGTAATGGCTGTTATGTTATTTTCTTTTCAATGACGTTCCTTGGTACATGTTCATTGCTGGATTTATATAATTAAAGAATACTTACACTATAACGTAAATTAGAAGTGTAACGCAAAAAAACTAGATTTTTACGCCTATTTTGGATTTTACTCGAATACAAATACAAATACTTTTCCCCCCTCAACAAATACAAATACAGATACAAATACCGGCTGCTTTGCACACCCCTAAGTAGAAATAAAGACGAGCACTGCAGTGATGGCTTCCTTGTCATCGTATGTACTCTGAATGAAGCGCATCAAGGGCCCGCCACATACTAACCGTGCGCGTTCACACCGCCGTTGTTGGCAAAGTAAGACCAAGCATTCGATCTACGTCAGAGCACCAAAGCATGCACAAATCTTTTCTACGACGTTGTTGGCTGGGAGGCGAGAGCGAATTTTACCGCTCTCACCGGCGGCGGTGTGAACGCAGCGGTGAGGCGTGCGATGACGTCATGACACAGGTTTTCCAAATTAAACTAATTCACTAAATGCACATAACACTTTTTTTTAAACATAAAGCACAAATGAGAAGTTGAACAGTATTTAAAAGTATTAGAAAACTAACATTTTACAATTTTATAATGGATTTGAAGAAATTGTACAAACATGAACAGCTTGTACTCACTATATTACAATTAGAGATGTCATCCGGCATCCACAGGGACTGTCATTTATGTGGATGTATTGTGTGCCTATTGGGCATCCGTAGTAGTCACGTGCAATGAGAGTGAAGGGGATAATAAAAAGTGATGGCATCTGAGCAACAGTTCCGAGTCTTCTCGTCAATATAAAAACATAACAGGGATGAAAATCTGGCATTTCATGCAGTGTGGCAGTCTATTTATTTTCAGTTTCAACTCATTTTTACCACGCACACACATACACAAACATACATACTGTGCAGAAAAATATCACTTATGCTGTACCCTTTGAGCCCTCTAACTTATTAAATGACAAAAAGACTTAGCAAATGAGCATTGCAGAACCTAAAATGGGGGAAATATATGACGGCTTCAAGGCCAATGTTTTTATCCAATTCTAAAAATTCCACTAATTAAATAACAAAACAAAATGAATTAGATCCATTACTTATATTTAATCATGTTTGAGGTGTTGTTTGAAACCAAAAATTGTGTTACTTCCTGGAGGTCGATTTCATTAAGGAACTGGCTATTGTAGCAGCCATATCACCCTGAAGCCCAAGACTGGTTGCCCACTGAAGCTAAGCAGGACTGAGCCTGGATAGTACCTGGATGGGAGACCTCCTGAGAAAATCAGGTTGCTGCTGGAAGAGGGGTTAGTGAGTCCAGCAGGGGGTGCTCACCCTGTGGTCTGTGTGGGTCCTAACGCCCTAGTAGATTGACGGGGACACTATACTGTCAAAGAGAACCGTCCTTCGGATGAGACATTAAACCGAGGTCATAACTCTCTGTGGTCATTATAAATCCCAGGATGTTCTTCGAAAAACAGTAGGGGTGTAAATTTCCCGGCCAAATTTGCCCCTTGGCCTCTGTCCATCATGGCCTCCTAATCATCCCCATGTCATGATTGGCTTCATCAATGTCTCCTCTCCACCAATAAGCTGGTGTGTGGTGGGCGTTAGAGACCTGCACTCCCGCGGGACCCAGCGCAACCGAGTGCGGCGCGGGACAATATTTGATGGGTGAATGCGGGTGCGGGCGGCAAGATATTATTGTGTGCAGGTTACGGGAAAATAAAATTATTTGCGGGAAATATAGAACAAAATAAAATATTTTTATTATTTATTCGTTATTTATCTAATGCACAAGCAACAAGGATAACAAAACAAACAAAAAAAAGATTTACAGGCACAAGGTCGGAAGCTAACTCTCGCGTGGTTCATAGGCGCAGAACAGCCAAGCCACAGAGGGCAAAATGTCTGAACCGCATGACTCAGGTGGATCGTTTAGTGCTACAGATATTAGTTCATTATTAAAGAAAGGAACATGCAAAACTACAAAACCAAACAAAGGAAAATCTGATATTTGGAAATGTTTTTCAGTAGTATGCGACAGCGACAGGGGTGTGAAGTAACGAATTACAAATACTCACGTTATGACTGGATCAGATTACACGATTTTAGCCCGATTTTGGCACGATCCGTTTGATGTAGGGTGTCGTGGGGATTCGTAAACGACAACGGGCGTCGGGACGCAAGATTCGCTCTTATCATCTTGTATAGTGTGTCATAGTGGGCGACAACCTACGTCGCGTCTGCGATGCTTCACGACATCAAGACAAAAAGACTAGCATGTTTAATTTTTTTAACGGTCGTCCACGACGGGTTCCGTCACATGTATGAGGTTGACCAATAGGAGCACAGAAGCTTTTCCATACACAACTTTCAAAAATGGCGAAACGAAAGAGAGACGATGGTGCTACTAGGTGGAGTTATGACATGGAGGAAAGGTTCGTAAGAAAACAATATTTTACCTCAAGTTCTCTTTGGAGGATTGACATTCCATACTGTCCTCTTCAAGCAATCCAGGAACGTGTCCATTCTGAACACAGGACAGCCAATACAACACTCACCGCTTCATCCATTGTTTGTTTACGTTCGTTTCCGGAAGTCACTCGCTACTAGTTTCGCCTTCTCAATGACATCACGCGCGTCGTTAAAGACGGCACGGGATGACTGGTCAGGAAGCAACGTGTAGTCTGACATGTTTCTTGTCCACCACACGACAAGATTTTAGGAGTCAAAATCGCTTAATCTGAAACAGTGACTATCGTAACAGACAAAAAAAATCGTGTAATCTGAACCAGGCATTACTGTAATTAAGTAGTTTTTTTTAGAAATTGTACTTTTTTGATTAGTTTAAAAATTGTGTAATTTTACTTTTACTTGAGTACATTTTAAGTGATGTATCGGTACTTTTTCTCCGCTATTTTCCGTCTGTTTGTGGTCGTTACTCGTTACATGCTTGTTTTAATTTAATTTTAATTTTATCCATCAACGTGATTGGATCGAGTAATCGGTCTCGTGACTGTCATCAAATCAAATTAAGCATAGAAAACTTTAACCGCCGATTCCTGCTGTTACTCGTGACTGCTGTGGAAGTGCATTCTTCACGCATCAATTCAGTCCAGATATCAGCGTCTTCCTCTAATATGCTAAGGTACATTTCACATTTCTGCTTAATATGATATTTATATAGGCTGGCCTGTCTACAGGGCCTAACATTTGAGGCTTGTTCGACTTCATGCAGCTCTGCACAGACCGATCGGCGGCAGACTTGAAGCAGTGCATGCCGGTTAGAAATTCTGTCCGACTTGATGCAGCGCTGACTCCACATGACTGTGACGTGTGCTATCAAAGTACCGCGAGAGCGATGCGAGAGCAGCCGCAGGATTCAGCCAGCGCAGATTCTCAAGAGCGGCTGCACAGGTTCTGATGACGACACAACTGATCCACGATTGGCCGGATTCACTGACAACACCGATGACGTGCGTTTCAAGTTTATTGCGAGGAATTCAGTTCCAGAAATTCTCATATATGGACTTTTAAAACAGTTCATTACGTTTTAATGTCGTCTTCATCTTATAAATCATATTTATTAAATATTGTTTTACTGTATTTACTTTATTGTTAAAAGCCTATAGGGTTTGTGTATGTTTATTTGGCATTATTTTTCATACAAACCTTTTACAGTAGCCTATTCAGCTGCATAACCTATTCAAATGAGCTTTTTTTAATAACTCAAATGTTAATCTTAAAAACATACAATCTAATGTGGTTATAAATGTATGCTCATATACAAATGATGCATAATAGGCTACATCATGTTCCTCCATTTGTTCATATGGTTTCTTCATATTCTCTAGTTTATTTTGCTGTGTTTATACTTCACCTGCATGTGGTTAACAAACTGCTAACAACTTGCTGTATCTTCAACTTAACAACAGGACAACATTCTGTTCACTTTCAAAGACTTGGTCTAAATCACAAAATAAATCCAACAGAAATGTGCTTTTTTTTGCATATGAAAATGAATGGTGTTTTGTCTCAAATGTTAAAAAGAGCTCAGGTGGAGGGTAATGTAAATCATGTTGCTAAAAAAAAAAACATACCCAGCAGGGAATATAGCCTATATATTTTTTTAAAGGTAACTTTTATCATTTTGCATTAGCAGAAACACCCATGTCAAACTGCTAAAGTATATATCCAATATGTTATCTTGTCCAAAACACCACTTATACACACATCTCAAAAGTGTGTTAATACCATGGTTAATACATAAAGTTACTTAAAATCACTAAATCACGAAAACAATGGAAATCACTGCTAATTAATGTTGAGCCAAAACTGAAGGTTGACTTAAAATGGTAATTGCATTTGTTGCTAACTATTAGTAATAATGAATGCAACAGGTGTTGGCTATGGTCCCATGGTTCCTTAGGATATATAAATAACCTGGATTACCCTGTGTAACACACAACAAAATGGACAACATAACCATTAATGTGTTAGACAGCAAAGGTAATGTTGTCATGCTAACAGTTTCCAAGGACATTGCAGAGAGGATGCAAAATGGTAAGTAAACAGCATAACTGAAATAATTACAAGTCACCAATGATTTGTGCAAGTGTTTTATTTATCATTTATTCCCCCAGATCAAATGTTCCTTTCTTCTGTCATGGAGCAAGTATCAGCTGTTGAAACAAAAGGTATACATTTACTTAATGAACAAGAATATACTGGAATTATTTCTTGGGTGACACTGACCACATCTTCTCTCCAAACAGCTCTCCTCAGTGGCCCAGCTTCTGCTGCAAAGCTCCTCCAACCTCCTATTTCATGTCTCACTAGGTCACCGGTACCCCTAAACCTCAGTTTTGTGAAACCATCATCCAGCCAGTGCCCCACTAGGCCCTCTGTACCACCATCATCCAGCCAGTGCCCCACTAGGCCCCCTGTACCACCATCATCCAGCCAGTGCCCCACTAGGCCCCCTGTACAACTTACCTCCACTGTCAAGTACCCACCGCCTGCCACTCTGCAACCTGGTGCAATGTGTGGAAACCCTTCAGAATCCATTCAACCTTCATCCCCCTCCTTCCAGTCAGACAGGCATGAATCTCAAGGTATTGCATCAAATAATATAAGGAAGATTAATGTCAATACTGTGGTTAATTTACATTTTTCTTTGTTTTGTAGTGTTAATCTATTTATCTCCTTATCCCCTCCATTTTACAGAAATAACACATCAAATGACACTATTTCTACTGGACCTTACAAAAACTCATCAGCAACTTTATTTTAGGAACAAAATGGCCTTCTATAAAAAAATGCAAAACTCCTTCTCACAAAAGGGCTACAACTTATCAAGTGAGAAAATTAGAAAAAAACTAGCAAACATGTTAACCACATATAAAAGGGTAAAAGACAGGCGCCGTGCAACTGGGGAGGGGAAGATCACCTGGGAGTACTATACAGTAAGTTGAAGACTGCTTTACTTTGTTTCTGAAATAACATTGTCATGTCTTACAAGAAACATTGGTTATTTTTCATTTTACATTTGAAATTCACCCCCACCAGCTAATGGATGAGTTATTTGGGTCATCGGGAATCGGTACTGCACCACCTGGCACCATCCACTCCACACCTCTGGGTTTGGAAGAGACCTCCTCCAAAAGTAGGCCCACATCATCTTCCCAAGACCAGCCAGCAAGTGCTAGTATAGATGAACAGCCAGGAACCTCTACCATACCAAATACAAACATCACAAACAGGCAAAGACGATCACAACCCTTACAGTTTCTGGAGGCGTATGAAGAGCATGCCGAGAGACGGACTGCTGTGCTTGAGTCCCTGGTAAGGCCAGATCTGGAGAGATGGCGGCGACTTAAGGAGAGGCGCAGAAGGTCCTTTGAAAAAAAGATGTTGACCAGCTTGGGAACAATTGTTGAGGAGCTAAAGAAAATGGGAAAAAGACAAGAGCAAATTATGCATCTATTACAGAACCCATGAACCTCAATAATGTAAAGGTTTTTTTTTTTTTTTCTTGATTTGCAGCTTTCCCCAAAATGTTTTTTTGTTTTTGTTCCCAAAGAACACAATTTCCAATGACAAACTAATCATGTTCAATAAAATATTTCCTAATTTCAACACAAAATCTGTTTTTTTTTATCATTTGTTGACTATTTCTGTACATTCAAATCTTTTTTTTTTTTTTGTATGTTTAGTATACATCAGTTAGATCTGGCCACAAATCTGGTCTCTATGATGACATGCATTAGTGTTGTGGGGTTGCTGGTGGTGTGGTTCATCATCAACACCATCTACCACAACAACTTGATCACTGGGCTCTAAACAAAGATTATGCAAAATGCAGCATGCTGAGACTGCTGAACTGATATTAGAAATGCTTCTCATTTGCAGGTAATGGAGCCTCCTAAACTTAGATTTTAGAATGCCAAATGCATGCTCAATGACCACACGAGCTGCATTGAGCTTTCTGTTAAAGTATCTTTGCCTAGCAGACAAGTGGCCATTGTCTCTATAAGGCCTCATAAGTTGAGGCAACAAAGGGTAGGCAGAATCCCCAATTATGTGCATTCCCTGTGGAACAAGGGAATGAGGATCTTCTTCAAGAAGACGACAAACTTCTGTCAAGCGAAATGCTCTGGCATCATGCCAACTCCCAGGGTGACCCACACTGATGTGACAGAAGCGTCGCTGACTGTCACAAAACCCAGTTAAATTTACAGAATAAAACTGTTTCCTATTCATGTATGCTAGGGGATTATCACAGTGGGGTCTCATTATAGGAATGTGACACCCATCCACTGCACATACAGTGTTGGGGAAACCTGCTGCGTCAAACCCTAACTTTGACATCTCCAGCCTTTGACCTCTGGGCCAGGAACTGTGGTGGGCCATGTATGTGTTCACATTAAAACAAAACTCATGGAGATGCTTGGCAAGAGTGGATTTTGACATGTTGAATCTATCTGCCACCCCACGATATGACTCCTGATTCGCCAATGTCCAAAGGCAGGCAAGAACACTGTTTGTGAGTGGAAGTTTGGTCTGTTGTAAATTCATATAAACAGGACCAAGGGTAGTAATGACATCCTGCAAAGGTAGAAAAATAGGTTATCAAGACAACATACTAACACTTGTTTTCAATTAATTGTATATTAACCGATATTAACCAGTACAAACCTCCACTTGTTCTTTGGAGAGCCTGAAATGACCTCTAAATTCTGAGGGACTGTAGAGAGGGACAACATCCTCCACAAAATTGTCTATTTTTGGAACCATTCTATATAAGAACAAAAGGAATTGTACTCATATATATATGTAGCCTAACTGAACACACATGTAGTCAAAATTTTATTATCAGTGTTTTATGTTGAATGGGGATTTTAATGAAATAATTAGTGTATACATAAGTGTTGAAATTGGAGTAACACTCCATTATTCTTTGTAAGAATGAGTAATTTTCTATTTAAACCAAAATAATAATAATTATTATTATTATTATTATTAAAAGGCAAGCAACAGTAGCTATTGATTACAAAAAACACCCATTACATTAGTAATACATTGCAAAGACTACAGTACAGTATTGTAAAGACTATCGATACAGTATTTGTATTCAACATATAATTGTCAGATATAGTAACTTGACAAGTAAATTGATAATGTGTCTATAATTTGTTTAAAACGATACTCCTTACATTTAACCTTTACTCACTTTCGTTGCTCATTGTGCTCAATGTCATGCAATAATAATGGAATTTCTATCGCTTCCAGCTCGTCTGCGATAAAGAAAGCAAACACCACGTGATCTGCCATGACTGACGTAATTGCAGCAAACTACGGCAGCCACAACGTGTCCGGCTTTATATCTCCGTTTGCAGCTCCTCCCCGCCTGCACGCGGGCGCGGCTACTCTCGCCGATCGCTTACATCCAGCCGCAGCCGATGTCGAACACACCTTATGTCTGAGGTTATGAGGTGTGATTTGTGCACTTTTTGGCGATCGCTAAACAAACTGAGAGGTGAACTAACGTGTACGCTCGCGAAAATCACATATTATGATGTGTGATTTGTGCACTTTTTGGCGATCGCTAAGCAAACTGAGAGGTGAACTAACGTGTATACGCTCGCGAGCCGTCTGGCCAAAATCCCATAGTATTCAGGCGTCAGACGTAAGATTTGAGACGTCACACGTCACGGTCACGTGTTGGAGCTGCGCTCAAAGTGCGCGGCGGCGTGGCGGCGACGTAGCTGAAAAATGATTGTTTTTACTTTGCGTCTGAATAACGTACGCGTGGGTAAACGTGTGGATAAACGTCCGAATAACGTACGTGTGGATCAACGTCTGGTTAACGTACGTGTGGATAAACGTGTGGATCAACATCTGGATAACGTACGTGTGGATAAACGTGTGGATAACGTACGTGTGGATAAACGTGTGGATCAACGTCTGGCTATTAACCTAATAGTTAGGCTGAATTCTATCATCTCACTATTGTACCTTTTTAATTTGGGATATAACTAACACTGTCTTCATGTTTTAGGGGGTTTACAACACTATTATATATCTCATTTATGTATATATATTTATGTGTGTTTAATATTGATAATGGGCGGCGCTAGGGCGGGCTAGTAAAGACCAAAGCACCGCCAAATATTATTTCTGGAATCAATTAACGTTAACCTATTCAGGCTGTGTTCTATGCAGCCCTGAAACAAATGGTGCAGTGAAAAAAGAAAACTTTCTATTTCGAGATATTGAGTCATTATTTCAACATAAGTAGCCTAATCTGTGATTTCGACATAGTTATTTCGACGTAATAACGGGACAGTCTAATCTGCACTAAACCACTTTAAGCGTTCTTGTAGCCTAATGATTTTCTATGGGCAGCGTTCGAATTGATTTATGACTCTTGGGGGGTCCACGAAAATGTAGGCTATGTAATTATAAAATGATCAATTCTGAAGACTACCTTGTTATGTACCCTACTGTAGGCAAAATATATATGGACCAATGTTAGGATTTTTCCTGTCTCAAAATGAGGCAGAGGTGGCAAAATCCTAACACTGGGGGGGCATGATAAATTCATTAATCTGGTGCACTTTGTTGTCACTCGAATCTGTTGTTAAAAATAAATGAGAATCCACCCGCCAACACCCATATTTGATTTAGATATCTGCATCTGATCTTCACATTACAATTATTCAATTATGATAATATGGTAATATATCACACTGAAGTAGACCGATTTAAAATTAACATTTATTTAACTGAAAAGTTCTTCTTTTGGCAAAATTACATTTCCTTTAAACAGAGGCTTTACCCCCTTTAAACTTAAATTGTCAATGTTTAATTTTTGAAAACACTCTTATCTGAATATTTTTTTGTATCTCTATAAAGGGCACTTTTCCCCTAATTTTATTTAATGTATGCTCTAAATTTCATTTCAAATTCTTACATTTTATTAATAGGCTATTCAATTAAAATAATAAGACAGCCTAGTCTAGTGGCTGCTACCAATCAAATTACATACCGGTAAGTTAAATTGAAAAATTATAGCTGTATTAAATGAGATTATGAGATTGTTTTAAATATTTTTTTTATATATATATATATATATATATATATATATACAAATAAGGAATGTTGAAAAGAATGATACTTTGAAACTAAACCGACAGTAGGAGGCGGCAGGCGGCCGTCTTAATGAGCGAGTCATTGAGTCATTAATTTAAACGATTCGTTCAAACGGCTCATTTATTCAGAATGAGGCGGTTTTATAATGGGTAATTTAATCTTTGACTCGTAAGTAGCCTAACTTAATTTTAACTAGGCCTATTTGTTTATTGAACTGTTATGAAATCAATATTTCGGTTTCAATCGTGACGGCATTCAGGAAAACAGCACTCTGGTCGTGTGTAGCCTATATATCGTTTCTTAACTCTAAATTAATATGTTATAAATAACTGTCCGAGCCCCAACAGCGCAACTTTGTACAGTCCTTATTTAGCGGGTGCACCACAACAACAACTCACTCTGCTAGATGAAAATGCCCTGTGGCAGGACTCCTGTGCTATAGCTACTGCCCTGATTGCTGCCTCACATTTTTAATGTTAAAATATAGCCTATTTGGGACCCCCCAAAATCCAAAAATATATTTTTTTATGGGGGTCCCTATGACTTATGGAGTCGCGAGCGCGGTGAACTCGTGAACTGGAGCATCTCGTCATAAATTAAAACAAAATTATGAGAAATAGCCTATATAGACAGTTTGAAATGTCTTTAAACGAAACAATTCAAAACTAAAATAAATACACTACTGTCTATAATCCATTATGTGCATTTCTCTCTAAGCGCATAAGGAGATGGTTTATGTACGGATAATGTTTTATGGGTTTCTCTGTCTGTTCTGTTTATTCTGCATTGTCTCCTCAATCAAAAGCATCTGATTCAGATCAGGTCATTAACATGGGCTTTATACATAAGAGCATGTGTGGTGATGGGGTGACTTCAGGACTCCTGTGCTATACTGCACCAGCCCAACAATAGTCTGGGATAAATATTTACAACACTGTGTTTGAATTATTGTGTTAATGTATAATTTTTCACCTCTTCTAAAAATAAGAAACATTTTCTTGGCCTTGTCACCAAACTCTTTCTGAAGCTCACTAGTCATGTAGTCCAGTGTTTCCTGACCCTGAAGACCCGTTGCTGAAGTCTTCCTCCTTTCACTGCTTAGGCTATGTCTCAGAGTCTCCACTGAAGAGCTGATGTGTGGATCGAGATGATGATCCGAGAGGAAGTGATTATGATAAAGAGCAGGGAAATGTGTTGTGTTTGGTGTATCTTCAGGAACAGGGTTGGGAAACAGTGAGGTTTCCTTTTTTTATGGTAAAATACAGTCCCTAAAAATGTCTGCAAATAAATGACAATCAGTTCTATGTGATAGTTTACTGTATGTACAATATGTTCATTTCTCTCATCAAGTAACCATTAGGGTGTAGGCCTATTGTTAGTGTAAGTGTACAATATTTGTGTAAGATTTTGCACTGTCTCTCAAGTATTTGTATGTTAATTACCCTTGAACAACAAGGGATAGGCTATACAAAAAAGATTGTTCCCCTGAATCAAGTTGTATTTTCTTTTACATTTTTCCCCACTTCTTTCTATTTTTTTTTTTTTTTTTTTTTTTTTTTTGCGGCCAGCAGTTAGTCATTTTGTAGCATAATGATGTGTAATCCGAATGGTTTACCATTATAAGAACCAGTGCAGTCATGTGTTGTGTGAATCAAGTGTGCTGAATTTGATGAACTGTCACAAAGGTGGCACAGTAATAAATCACCTCTCCCCCCTCCAAAGGAATGCATAATATAATCAAAATTGTTTCTTTAGAATCCTTGCAGTGGCTTAAGCATCAACAAGGTAATATTTCGTTTAAGTGATGGTCAGTTTTTGTACTCAGTTACAACACTAAAACTCTCATTTAGAAAGAGTCTGGAGGACAATGAGGCTTACATGCACATCCATTTTCTCCCTCACATACAAAAGGTACCAGGGGAACAGCTGAGTGCAATGAACAAGGATTGTGGGGAATGCAGTTCCAGAGTGAATGGTGACAGTATGGGGAAGAGACCTCTAGTGGACACCCGTGGAAACACAAACCAGACACTGTGACAGTTCAGTTTTATACAGTCTATACAGTTTTATACTGTATACATTGTATACATTTATATATATATATATATATATATATATATATATATAAAATAGGCTACTCGATCAAAAGAGTTAACCCACTACCAGCCAAGCTTTGAATACTGCTTTTAAGTATCTTGATCAAAAGATTGCGTACAACTACAGGCCACATATACTTGGACTGTTCTCTCAGTATAAATCGAGTAGGGCCTATACCTAAGTGTAATTTTAAGCATATTTCTGAGAGGTACATACAGTATATTTTTTAGAAGTATATAAAATGTAGACTGAACGTATACTTTCTTATTTTATAGTTCAAAAGGGTTAGCCTCGTTTACTAAATGTATAGTTTTATAAAATTGCTGTAGGCTACAGTAAAATCTGTCAAATATCAACTGCAAATTTGAATTAATTGATTTACCTTTTTCTAACTGGCAGCCTTAAGTAAGATAACACTTTTTGCAGTTCTACTATAAATCTTGCGTACATATAAATATACTAATTATACTTATTACTAATAGTGTCTACACTGTTGTACAACCCACAAAAAACATGAAAATGTGTGTGTTATGATTACATCCCAAATTAAAAAGGTGCAATAGTAAAGATAATAGATATTTGCCTGAGTATTAATCCAGGCGCTTAGTCACGCGTACGTTATCCACGCGCTTATCCACGCGGACGTCATCCACGCGCTTATCCACGCGTACGTCATCAACGTGATTATCCACGCGTACGTTATCCACGCGCTTTTCCACACGTAGGTTATCACACGTCATTGGTCACGGCAGTGTATGTGACGATCGACACGATGATTGCTTAGTTTGCAAAGTAAATGCATAAATCACACCTCATATCGCCATGCCGCGAGATACAGAATCAGTGCGCTATGAACCATGGCGTTAACTTGAACTGCATGTCTGTCAGTGCGTGACTACAGCTCGTTAATAAACAACGTTTTTCGATTGATCCATTATACAATCCGTCTTAATTTGGCAAGTGCACTTGTGCAAAAACATTTTTCATGTTCAACTTTTGTTTTTTTGTGTGTGGATGCTGCTGATAAAACAGCTTCGCCGAGACTACAAAGGGACATGCATTTGTGTGTGTGTGTGTGTGTGTGTATGTGTGTGTGTGTTTGTTTTTTGTTTGTTTTCTAAAAGTTTCCTGGATATAACTTCCCTATTGAATGCACACTTTTCCTTACAAATTATATTATCAGTATTACAATGTGAGTAAATGTAGCCGTGTAAAATGTAAGGGATGATGCCACCCTTCTAGAACAATGTGTATTTACGTTTAAATTGTAACATATTTAATAGCATGGAATTAAATAGTGTAATTAGTGCTGGCTCACTATCTTAGCCTTTTTTAGTGCATTAGGTGAGGTAATCTGATAATATTAGTGATTCTCATTTATCAAAACACTAACATTGGTACCGTTTTGGAGAGAAATTGGGTATTTTTTAATCTCTCTATTTAACCCATCTCATGATGTGTGATGCTGAACTATCATATGAGTTTCTAAAGGTTTTTGAATTATTTGCACAGTTATGAATATTGATATTTTATTTGCAACAATAGCATGCTCAGGCCCAGTGGCCTTTCGCCTAATTTTAAATGCTTTTCCCCCCCCAAATAATATGATTTAAATGGTAATGAGTGTACTGATTTGATGCATTTTAAAAAGATGGATGACAGATATTCTTCAATCTTTCTGACAAAGAACAATATATAATGTGAATTACAGTATGTGCAATTTTTTTAAATTTATAAATTGTAGTGCACGGTGTTTATTATAAGGGGTAGAATCCGCAGCTCAGTACTCACTACTCACTACTCATGAGTACTATTAAATAAGCTACTTTTTTAGTCTTACTCAAGTAGATTTTTGGACAAGTACTTTTTACTCTACTCACAACACATTTTTTGGAATGTAATGGTACTTTTACTTGAGTATGTTTTTTCAGTACTCTTTTCACCACTGCACAGCGATGGAAAGCACCTTCCTTTTGCGAGCTGTGACAAATGCAGCAAAATACTCACATACAGCGGGCACAAGTCTGGAACTTCAGGTCTGAAGCGTCATGTGTGCACCGTTTTGAAAGGTCAAACTTCCCTGACGTTTACGGCAAGTCAGTCGAAAGTATCAAGTGAAATCTGAGTGAAAGGGCACAAACACTAAGGAGAGCTGTTGTCGATGACATGAACTATACAATTGCGAAATATGGTTGCGCAGTGACTACTGACATCTGGACCGAAAACTATTGGAAAACCTCCTTTCTGTCAGCCACAATACGTTACATAGAGGCAAATTACGACTTGGTGTCAAGGGTGCTCTTTGCAACCCCATTCGATGCAGGCACTTCAAAAACTGGCGACAACATTCGAGCTTTCTTATTTCAAAATCTCAGAGTATTTGGAATAGATAGTTCACAGGCAAAGAAACTTGTCTTCGTCACTGACAGAGGAGCGAACATGATCGCAGCTCTAACCGGCTTCACAAGACTGAACTGTAGCGCTCACATACTCAACACCATTCTTTCACATGCATTCTCGTCCGCTCTGTATGTATGAAGTATGAAGACATTGCAACAATCCTGTTGGATAATAAACAGTATGACAAAGTAGGGTGCATTGACAAGAATATTCTTAAAACCCTGGTGACCTTTTTGAAGCCGTTCAAAGACGCAACCAATGACTTGGTGTCAGACAATACAGCCCTGAGGGCGTCTCTAGTACTTCCGTGGTCCGCAAAACTAAGAAACCACTGCGAGGCAGCCAGGACTGACTGCATTCTCAGTGAAATTGCATCCACTTGTCTGCAACGTCTGGACGAACTAATGTCGCAGAAAAGTTCGGCACCAAATGGAATTCATATGCTCTAGAAAATAGCTACATTACTCACTCCCAAACTGCGTCAGTTAGAAATGATTGATGATAATGAAAGACAAGCTGTGATCCATGCCGTCAAAGTGCTAGTTGATGAGTTGGGGTTTGATGAGGATAACTCCGAGGAAAACCTACAACCGCCGCCAGCAAAAAGGACTTTTCAAGGCTTTGCGGAATGGGAGGATGCTGATGATACCATCGACAGCGACGTGTCATTCGATTCTGAAATAGCGAGATATTTAAAGGTCAAGTTGGATGGATTAGAAGCACACAGACCCGATGATGTCCTCCAGTGGTGGAAAAGATGATGTCAAGAATTTCCGAGATTAAGCGAAGTAACACGCCATGTACTTTGCATTCCAGCTTCCAGCGCACCATCGGAGAGGGCTTTCAGTATTTGCGGTCACATACAGGAGCAGAGACGGATTAATTTGAAGCCCTCATCAGTGAACGACTTGCTATTCCTGCATGGGCACATTAAAGGAGAATTCGGCAACCCTAGATATTTCTTCGTTGATTTTCACTTTTGTTGTCGCATGTTTTCTCAACGAGCTCCCCCTACAGCTGTGAGGCGTATATTTCACAACAATGTCGTAAAAAAAAAACTCAATTGCGGCCCCTTCTCCCCCTTTCTACCGCTGCTCATGTGCTTTTATTATTATCGGAGCCGGCCAACTGTATAGTGTGGAGCTATGTCTACCGAGGTGGAATTCTATACCGACAGAAGCTTGGCTTGTAAGGCGGGAACCTCTAGGTTGTAAAACCTTATAAATGTAGACGGCGAGGCCCAGCCCGCGGCCGTACAGATATCGGTAACCCCACAATACCACGCCCACGACGAGGCCACGCCTCTCGTGGAGTGCACTCTGACACCCAAAGGACACTGCAGGCCCTTAGAAGTGTAAGCCAGTGCTATGGCGTCGACTATCCATCTGGATAGGCTCTGTTTTGATGCGGCCAGTCCCTTGGAGCGTCCGCCAAACATAACAAACAGCTGTTCAGTCTGTCTGAAGACCGACGAGCGGGACACATAAGCTCTCAGTGCCCTGACAGGGCAGAGGAGATTCGCATCCTTATCCTCATCACGAACCGGGAGGGCGCACAGAGAAATAACCTGGGCCCTGAACGGTGTGTTGAGGGATGTGGGCACGTACCCGTGCCTTGGTTTGAGTATGACTTTTGAGTCAGTAGGCCCAAACTCTAATGACGTACTTACCGAAAGCGCTTGCAAGTCCCCTACGCGCTTCACTGAAGCGAGAGCCATGAGGAATACCGTTTTGAGGGACAGATGTTTCATGTCTGACAAATGGATTGGCTCGAATGGGGCACCTTTCATGGCTTCCAAAACCGTAGAAAGCTCCCACAAAGGGACTGAGGGGGGTCTGGGAGGTTTCAGCCTCCGAGCTCCCCTGAGGAATCCCCAGTGACTGGCCAGACGTCGGTTTTGCAAACGCCGCTATGGCCGCCACGTATACTTTGAGCGTGGATGGGGTTCTGCCCTTATCCAGCAGCTCCTGAAGGAAGGAGAGCACTTCCGTAACCCCGCAGTCTGCGGGTGAAAAGCCCTGAGCTTGACACCAGGCAGAGAACACTGACCACTTTGAGGAATAGAGCCGTTTAGTAGACGGGGCTCTAGCCTTCGTGATTGTATTTAACATTCCCTCTGGGAGGTTAGCGGGCACCCGTTGATGGCCCATGCATGTAGGGACCATAATTCCGGGCGAGGATGCCAAATCGAGCCCTTTACCTGAGAGAGGAGGTCTCTCCTCACCGGTATCGGCCACGGGGCAGTGCTGTTCCGCCGCATTAGGACTGGGAACCAATTTTGGTTTGTCCAGAGCGGAGCCACGAGTAGCACTGGGCATCCGTTTCCCTGATTCGTTCCAGCACTTGAGGCTGGAGCGAGACGGGGGGAAAAGCATAGAGGGGGCAGCGGGGCCATACTTGGGCCAGCGCTTCCCTGCTCTTGGAGAAAAAGTTCGGACAGTGAGGGTTTTCTTGGGACGCGAACAGGTCCACCTGCACTCTGCCGAATGTCTCCCACAGCAGTTGGATCGTCTGCAGGTGCAGCGACCATTCCCCTGCTGGGACATTGTTTCTGGACAGACGGTCTGGTCCCAGATTCAGGCGACCAGGCACATGCGCTGCTTTCAGTGAAAGCAGGTTGTGCTGAGCCCAGACCAGGAGGCGTTCCGTCAGCCTGTAAAGGTTTCGGGACCTGACGCCACCCTGGTGATTTATGTATGCCACCACTGACATGTTGTCCGACCGGACAAAGACGGGTACAAAAGGGCCATAGCGCGTTGTCGACTGCTAGCATTTCTAGACAGTTTATGCGTAGGAGCTTTTCCCGTTCTGTCCAATAGCCGAAGAACGGTCTGCCCTCGAGCAGCGCTCCCCATCCCGAGGTCGAGGCGTCCATGGACACCACCGTCACACTCGAGGGAGTCCCCAGACTCACGCCTGACTGATACCAGTCGGCTATTTTCCAAGGTTCCTGAGCCGAAACGCATTTCATGTCGACCCTGAGGCGAAACAGACCAGAGGTCCATGCCTGGGGTGGAACTCGCATTTTCAGCCATAACTGCAGTGGGCGTATGCGAAGCAGGCCCAGCTGGAGTACTGAAGATGCCGAGGCCATGAGGCCCAGCATTTTCTGAAACCTTTTGAGCGGGACTATAGAGCCGCGGCGAAAGGATTTCGCGGCGCGCTGAATGTCCAGTTCTCACTCTGGCGACAGACGTGCTGTCATAGACAGCGAGTCCAGCACTGTTCCCAGAAAAGAGATTTTCGCCCAATTGACTGTGAGACCCACACATCGAGTAATGTGGTTCTGTGTTCTGTGAGCTCTGAATGTGATCAAGCTAGAATAAGCCAATCGTCCAAGTAGTTCAAAATTCGCATGCCCTGAGGTCTCACGGGTGCGAGGGCCGCGTCCATGCACTTCGTAAATGTACGGAGTGCTAGGGACAGGCCGAACGGTAGGACTGTGTATTGATATGCCTGGCCCTCGAAGGCGAATCTCAAGAATCGCCTGTGACCGGACGCTATTTGTATTTGGAAATAGGCGTTTTTCAGATCCATTGACATAAACCAGTCTCCCTGGCGCACTTGCGCGAGGATTTTCCTGGTAGTCAGCATTCTGAACTGGCGCTTCAAAAGCACTCTGTTCAGCTGTCGCAGATCTAGAATGGGTCTGAGACCCCCGTCTTTTTTCGGTACCAGAAAATATCTGCTGTATAGCCCCCCTTCGCTCTGAGCCTGAGATAAAGGTTCCATGGCCCCTTTGCTCAGCAGTTTCGCTATCTCGGCTCGAAGTAGATGAGATACTTTGTTGTTTACCGTGGTTTCGACTTGCGCCGTGTAATGGCAGGGACGTCGAGCGAACTGTAGCGAATAGCCTCTTTTTATAGTGTTCAACACACATTCTGATACCCAGGGAAGCTTTGCCCACGCATCTGCGTGAATAGCTAGGGGTAGAATGAAATCCGGGCTCTGGCCGCGGCATAGTGGCGGCTGCAGAGCTTCGGTGTGCTGAGACATAAACACTGTGTTTATAGTGTGCGAGGCGGGAGGCGCGCCGATCACGGCGGGCAGCCTGGTCACACTCGAATTCTCTATGACAGGTTGTGGAGAGAGTGCAAGCGGGACAAACCACGTGGGGTTGAACGTTTCTGTGAAGGAATGTGGGCGCGGGACGGCGGGCACATTCACTGCACTGAGAACACCGTCGGCTTGTGCTGACCGAATGTGTGTCGGTTTCGTTTTGACAGAAATCGAGGGACACGCATCGTGTAGTGTTTGTGGGCACTGTGTCGTGGGCACATTCACTACATTTTTGCACAATAGACATGAGTCGATTTTATTTGTGCTAGCCCTGAACTGTGGCGGGCTGTGTCTGTGTGTGGGAATGGGCACTGAGACGTGGGCATTCTTACAACACTCATAACACCATCTGCTGTGGCCGGAATACCAGAAAATACACTCTTTTGGGATTTATCTGGGTCGCCGTAAAAATGGCATTTGTGTGCAGGCAAGCGGGCTGTGGTGCCGGCTTGTTTACTGTGAAATACATTGGAACAGTCACATTGTTTGGAACTGAACGAGCGAGAAGTTTCGGTGGAGTCTGGCCGCGGCGAGACTTAAATACCGTGGGTCTTAGCTGACTGTATGTGTGTTGGTTTCGTTTTACAGAAAACGTGGCACATGCAGTGTGTAGTGTTTGTGGGCACTGGGTTGTGGGCACATTCACTACATTTAATGCACAATGACATGAGTCGATCTCATTTGTGCGAGGCCTGCACTGTGGCGGGCTGTGTTTTTGTGTAGAAATGAACACTGGGCTGTGGGCATTTTTATTACACTCATAACAACATCGGCTGTGGCCGGAATACCAGAAAGTACACTGCTTATATGATTTTTCTGGGTCGCCGTGGAAAAGGCATTTTTGTGCAGGCAAGCGGACCATGGTACCGGCTTGTTTACTGCAAAATACACTGGAACAGTCACATTTTCTTGGAACTGTTTCGGTGCAAGTCTGGCCGTGGCAAGACTAAATTTAATCTGCTGCGAGACCTGGGATCGAACACAAGTCTACCGTGTGAAGGCTTTGGGTTTCGCCACTGAGCCACAGGGGAAAACGACAAAAGCTTAAAATAGTTCGAGCAGATAAGAGAGCGTCATCAGAGTTTGTGTGTGTTGGCTTTTGTTTGCAGGCGTGCGTGTTATACAGCAGGCTCATTGCTGCAATATTGACATTTTTCAGCCGCTCAAACTAAGAGGAGCTGAGAAATGTTTGAGAAATGGAGATTGGTCCGGCCTCGGCGGGACTAAAAACACACTCTTTCCTCTTATCGCCGGTGACGCATGCCCACGGGGGGCGGGGGCGGGGTTAGCTTTCTCATAACGTAAAGAAAGCTAGCCGTGGTTTTGATGCTGGCCCGTTTCCCTGACGACTCACGGGCAGAAGGGGGAGGTCCACAGAGCTCGCCCAATCCTCACTGTCCGACGCCAGGATAGAGCAGCTGGCCTTCTCTACAGATGCAGCTATCTCGTCGTCATTAATGGCGGAAGCGGCGGCGCGCGGCGGCTAGCGACCCCTGGTGGCGAAAAATCCTTGCATATTGTACCTTTAATGTACTTAAGTATTTGAGTATTGAGTTTTAAGTATTTTTTTTTAAAGCAAGCAGTTAGAACTTTGATTGTGAACTTTATTGTGGCCGTTTGAAAGGAAACTACTCGGTTACTATCGTAACCTCAGTTACTTGAGAGAGGGAACGAGTATTGCGTAGCCGGCCGGACTACAGTAACCTGGCGAGTTGTCGCTTCAGTCATTAAACCTGCTATAATGGCGAATTCAGGGGACTATTATAGTCTAAGGGCCACCCCCTTGGCGGGCTCTGACGTGTAATGACGTAGGGCTAGCTCATCGGTCGCACGTCAGAGGCGCCCGCACCATTGGATGTGCAGTTGCCGCAGCACAGCCGATGAGCGAGCCAGACGCTCAATGTGCTAGCTGTGCAGCTGCAAATGCGTTTTACACATAGGCTTCAGTAAATCAAGTAAAGTACAGATACGTGAAATTTCTACTTAAGTACAGTACAACACTGATCAGAAGGACATGGGTTAAACGGCTTCATGCAAGCCATCTATAACTACTCTCGTCTCACTTTTCTTTCTGTTTCTTAGCTTTATTTTATTGTTGAGAGTCTCGGTTCTAAGTTAAGTTTTGCTGCAAAGTTTAGTTTAAACGATTCGACTGCAAAGCCTGCTTTCCAACACCAAAGACTTTCATCCATCGCCAACACACCACGTGATTGGCCGCCCAGAGACATCTGTCCAGGCATGAGGAGACCACCAGCCAGTCAACGAACCCGGGAAACACCCTTTTACACCGACGAAGGAATCCCCAAAGGAACGCAAAAACAAGCAAGTAGCGTCCAGACTCTTAACTGAACTGGTGCTTTGATATAACATTTAATAACCCTGCCTAAGGAACGATAGAAGGGTTAAATTAATGATTGATGGTTCATTCAGGTCATGTCTTATAAGTGCATATAGAAACTTGGGATTTCATCATCTCACCCTTAAAACTCATTCTTTCCTCACTCTCTTTCTTTCTGCAACTTGATTACACGTCTGATTGTGTTAGATATTAGTTTTATGTGTTAGTTTTATGCTTACGAATGTTATGTCTTAAACTGCTGATCTAGGTTACCTTGCTTATATATAGTGTTTCACTATAGTTTGGATATTTATATCCGTTTTAGAGCTGGTAGTTACGGCCCGTTCAAATGAACGTTGTACGAGTCATTTGCTCGGCCGTTTAAGTGATTCTTTTAATATTCCCAATAAATTAATTAATTCCTTTTGAGCTAACCCAGTGTCCCATTCACCACCGTCTTCGTCTGTGTCTTCACTACACTTCCCAGCATCCCCTGTCATCATCACCTGCACCTGCGCCTCATCACCCTCATCATCATCATCACCGTCACCTGTTGTCCTTGTCATTATCTGTGCATTTAAGTTCCCCTCTCACGCCTGTTCTTGGCTGGTTATTGTTTGTGCACTAGCACACTGTTCTGTTGTTTTGGATCTTTGCTACTAAAATAAAGCCTTTGCTATTTTGTATCTTCGCCTAACGTCATCTTCTTGATCCACCCATCGGACATTACAGAATAACCAGCCCAAAAAAGAGTCAGCATGGGAATTCTTCTCACCCTGGTTAACCCAGCTCACTCACTACTCTCCATTGTCCAAGACGGTCTGTCCATAGAGGATTAGGTCGCCGACTTCCTGGAACTCTCTGCTGAGGTAAGCTGGTCAGATGACGTCTTTAAATCTGTCTTTTGGTTGGGCTTGGACAGTCATCTGCACCAGCAAGCTCCAGCAGCGGGTTTTCCAGGAAACTTCGCCTGTTACCTCGATCACGTGTTGTGGTTGAGTGGGTCAGCCTTCACCATTGGTGAGGCTGAGGATGACATCACCACTCAATCACACACACCACCCATCTTCACCACGCCACCCGCCTTCATCCGGAACTCAGTCGCCGGCCCGCCAGAGCCCTCATCGCTGGTCCCGTCCAGTTCAGAGTCTTCACCGCTGGTCCTCTTCCAGAATCCGATGGAGTGGGATTTAATAGACTTTTGCACTGAGCCCTCACCGCTGGTGCCGTCCAGTCCAGAGTCTTCACCACTGGTCCTTGTCCAGAATCCGATGGAGTTGGATTTAATTGACTTTTTCACAGACCCTTCACAGCTGGTCCCGTCCAGCACAGACCCTTCACAGCTGGTCCCGTCCAGCCTAGAGCCTTCTTCACCGCTGGTTCCGTCCAGCCCAGAGACCCCTTCACCGCTGGTTCCGTCCAGCCCAGAGACCCCTTCACCGCTGGTTCCGTCCAGCCCGGAGACCCCTTCACCGCTGGTTCCGTCCAGCCCAGAGACCCCTTAACCGCTGGTTCCGTCCAGCCCGGAGACCCCTTAACCGCTGGTTCCGTCCAGCCCAGAGACTCCTTAACCGCTGGTTCCGTCCAGCCCAGAGACCCCTTAACCGCTGGTTCCGTCCAGCCCAGAGACCCCTTAACCGCTGGTTCCGTCCAGCCCAGAGACCCCTTAACCGCTGGTTCCGTCCAGCCCAGAGACCCCTTAACCGCTGGTTCCGTCCAGCCCAGAGACCCCTTCACCGCTGGTTCCGTCCAGCCCAGAGACCCCTTCACCGCTGGTTCCGTCCAGCCCAGAGACCCCTTCACCGCTGGTTCCGTCCAGCCCAGAGACCCCTTCACCGCTGGTTCCGTCCAGCCCAGAGACTTTTTCACCGCTGCTGCCGACCAGTCCAGAGTCCTCTTCGCCGCTGAGTCTGTCCTGTCCAGAGGCCGTCACTCACCCCAAGTTCGGTCCTCACCGCCACGGCCGCCCGAAGGGTCCACACCGCCATGGCCGCCTGCTCGTCCTGCTCCGCCCTGGCCCGCCTGCTCGTCCTGCTCCGCCCTGGCCGCCTGCACGTCCTGCTCCGCCCTGGCCGCCTGCTCGTCCTGCTCCGCCTGCACGCCCTGCTCCGCCCTGGCTGGCCGAGGGGTCCTCGCTGCCATGGTCGCCCGAAGGGTCATCGCCGTTACGGCCGCCCGAAGGGTCCTCGCCGCCACGGCCGTCCGAAGGGGCCTCACCGCCACGGCCGCCCGAAGGGTCCACACCGCCGTGGTCCCCCTAGGGTCTGCTCCGTCCTAGCAGTCTGCTCGTCCTGCTCTGCCCTGGCCGCCTGCACGTCCTGCTCTGCCCTGGCCGCCTGCACGTCCTGCTCCACCCTAGCCGCCTGCTCGTCCTGCTCCGCCTGCACGCTCTGCTCCGCCCTGGCCGGCCGAGGGGTCATCTCCGCCAGGACCGCTCGAGTGGTGGTCTCCTACTCTGCCATGGCCCCCTGACCAGTCTGCTCCGCCATGGCCGCCTGGACCATCCTGGAGTCCGTCCTACTACACCCGGTCCTCCTTCCCGTCACGGACTCCAGGATGCCCACCCCCCCTCCCGTGTTCTGTCTTGTACGGCGTGGGCCGCGCCTAGTGGGAGGGGGGAGTTATGTCACATTCACCACCGTCTGTGTCTTCACTACACTTCCCAGCATCCCCTGTCATCATCACCTGGACCTGCGCCTCATCACCATCATTATCATCATCACCGTCACCTATTGTCCTTGTCATTATCTGTGTATATAAGTTCCCCTCTCATGCCTGTTCTTGGCTGGTTATTGTTTGTGCACTAGCACACTGTTCTGTTGTTTTGGATCTTTGCTATTAGAATAAAGCCTTTGCTATTTTGTATCTTCGCCTACCGTCATCTTCTTCATCCACCCATCGGACATTACACCCAGACAGTTACTTACAATCCCGACAACGTTTTATCTGTACAGAGGTAAAAGGAAGGAGGCCTTCACAGGGGAAAGACTAGTTGACACTTCAGTACTGCGTTTTCGTCATGTCCAGGCGCTGGTCCTTCCTCAGATCTGGATACGGCCTGGATCTGGCTGACTGCAGCAATCCTCGGGATAAACAGAGAGACAAATTTTAGCGTAGACGCCATCCTTCTTATGATGTACCAAGTACATCAGGATTTATGGGAAGTGTTCCCGGTCCCGGCTGATCTAAACTATGCAGCCTATCATTGAATTATAGAAGTCTATAAAGTGTTATGTGTATGCTAGGCCAAAGAGATGTGTTTTTAGTCTAGATTTGAATTGACAGACTGTGTCTGCTTCCCAGACAATGTTAGGAAGATTATTCCAAAGTTTTGGTGCTAAATAGGAAAAGGATTTACTACCAGCAGTCGATTTTGATATTCTAGGTATTATCAACAGGCCGGAATTTTGAGATTGCAATAGACGTGAAGGATTATAATGTGTTAACAGCTTGCTCAAGTACTGCGGAGCTAAACCATTTAGTGCTTTGTAAGTAATCAGCAATATTTAAAAATGTATACTATGTTTAATAGGGAGCCAATGTAGTGTTGACAGAACCGGGCTAATATGGTCATACTTCCTGGTTCTGGTAAAGACTCTAGCTGCCACGTTTTGGACCAGCTGTAGTTTGTTTATTAAGCGTGCAGGGCAACCACCCATAATAGCATTACAATAATCTAGCCTTGATGTCATGAACGCATTAACTAATTGTTCTGAATTTTTCACTGAGAGCATATGACATAATTTAGATATATTTTTAAGATAAAAAAATGTGGCTTTACAGATACTAGACACGTGACTTTTAAATGAAAGATTGGTATCAATGAGCACACCCAGGTTCCTACCCGACGACGAGGACTTGACAGAGCAGCCATCAAGTGTTAGACAGTATTCTAGGTTATTACATGAGGAAGGTTTTTGTCCAATAATTAGAATCTGTTTTTTTTTTCAGAATTAAGTAATAGGAAATTTCTAGTCATCCAGTTTTTTACAACCCGAAATCCAGAAAAGTTGGGACCTTTTGTAAAATGCAATAAAATCAAGAATCTGTGATTTGTTAATTATATTTAAACTTTTTTTTAACTGACAAAAGTACAAAGAAAAGTTTTACAATGTTTTTACTGACCAACATAATTGTATTTTGTAAAAATGAACAAATTTAGATTTTGATGGCTGCAACACACCCCAAAAAAGTTGGGACAGAGGCATATTTACCACTGTGTCACTTCACCTTTCCTTTTAATTACACTTTTTAATCATTTGGGAGTTGAGGATACTAATTGTTGGAGTTTTGCTAGTGGAATATTTGCCCAATTTTGTCTGATACAAGACAGCCGCTCAACAGTCTGTGGTCGTCGTTGCCTGATTCTCCTTTTCATGATGAGTCATACATTTTCCATAAGAGACATATCTGGACTGCAGTAAGGCAGGCAGGCACATCCCTTCTATGGTACGCTCACGCCACACAGCCAGTGTGTCACTGGCTTAATACACCAAAGCACAAACTAGGCTACCGGTAAAGGTACGGGGCGTGACGTTTCCAGAGAACGTGGACTAGTTGGTTAGCGAATCACAACACACTGGGCCAGCTAACCAATCTGAGCCCATTGCATAGTTTTGAGGGACTGGCTTCATAGAACCAAGAAACCATCAGACCGTTTTTACAAGGAGGGGCAGAGCAGTGTAGAATAAAGGTAAAATATATGAAAAATAATTCAATTTTTAAAAAACAAAGCATTAACACATATTTACAGTGCACCCCACAAACACAATCAAGCCTTCGAAAAAATGCTTTTTACCACCCCTTTAAGAATATTCACTGTGCTCTTTCCCATTTGTCTTCCACATAAGTTATGGGGGTTTTGAACAACATTAGAGTGAGTAAATGCTGACAGAATTTTCATTGTTGGATTAACTATCACTTATGCTCCTATAATTGTGCACAAATAATATGATTAAAATAGAAGAAAATGAAAACTAATAGAAGTATCTGCACAGTCTTTTGCAAAATCTAGTGAACAATGTTTCATGTATATGTTTTATGATTAGGCTTTGTATTGCATGTCAGTTTATCTTACACAATCCACAAATCCTACAGTTTGAGGTGAGTGCAGCAAATATATTAAATGACTACAGACAGGTACAACCAGAACAACCTGGTCTAACTCCTCCACGCAGCCAAAAGAATAAAAGGCCCGATTATGTTCCTGAAATAACCCATTTCAGTCAAGCTCTCACTTCACAGGAGAACAGGTGAGATATCATTGTAAATGTGTTTTACAGTCCTCTTGAATAACTTATCTTAACAAAGCTCTTTGAAGACATTTGACAATGAATCAATGATTTAAAAACATAATAACTGTTCATAAGTGCAACCTTGCATTTTGTTTTAGCTTGTTATAGGTACAAGGGTTTTAAAGGATGGCATTCTTTAAAAAATTTCTCCAGAAAATTAGTAATGATGACAGTAGCAAGGTAAGTTCAGAATATATACATAATCAATGTTTTGTATGCCAAAACACATTTAAATACTCCTCAACTTCATTACTTATATTAATAATTAGTCCATGACATGATATTTTAGCCCTTGTTATATGTTTTATCACAGGGTTCCAAAGGAGCTCCTACAGAGACAGCATACTTTGGAACAGTCAAGGCTGATCCAACCTTTAATGCCGAAAATGATGCTGCAAAATTGAAGAAAGCCATTGAGACCAAAGGTAAATACACTCAAAGTTGGTTAAAAAAAGGCCCCAATGTACTATGGTAATATGAAGGAATTTTCTGAAGTAAGTTACTTAAAGGTTTGATTTTTCACAGGTGTTTTATGTATTTTGAATTACACAGCGCATTGTGTTTTAGGTATAAAGGTCCATGAACTTAATGGATAATGTCCTGGCATAAAATTACATGTACCTTTTCTGTTTTACTACAGATTATTATTTTTTTTTTTTTACAGTGTAGATATCAGAATAAATGCAACATTAAACATGTACAATGGTCTAATGTTCCTGATACCAGCTGTATGAATGTGTGTTTCGACAAAGGAATGAAAAAGATTGTTCATTTTCAGCTAGATATATGTTATGTATGTGTATTCAAGTGTTATGTTGTTTATTTTAGAAAAGGTGTGGAGGACACACCCCTGCAATACCTGAAAAACTTTCTTAGAATGTATTCATAGAAATAAATAGTTGGAAAGCAAAGTGCCACTGTCTATATGACACTAATGCATGTGCATTGGGACAAAACAGGCTGCATGTCGAAAATAAATGTTTATGTACCAAGGGATTATTTGTATTAATCTGTATTAATCTATAATTATTCAGTATGTTCAAATGTGTTTTGGTGTTTCTCTCGCTTTCATTTTCACAACATATGTTTTCTATAATGTTTTACTTAGTGTATATCAATAGAATCAGATACAAAAATAACCTGTACTGTCAAGTGAAATATCACTTATATTATATGAAAAATTTTGCATTCAACTCAAAATCCAAATTAAATTACACATTTGTTATCAGAACATTTAGTGACAATGTTCGATTAATTTAATGTTTCTATAAAGAAATTAAATTAAAAAAACCCGGCAAATAATCAGCACCAGATTAAATATCTAGTTCAGTCATGAAACTCTAGATGGCGCAGGCTAATGCAGTCTGCTAACAATCGCATCATTTCCTAGGACAGCCTATGTTAATTTTGCAGCCAATGAGCTTGTCCGCTCAACATTTAAATAGTCTGGTTCAGTTTTTGCTGTAAGCTGGTCCTGCAACATGCTATCAGAGTTCCTATGAAACCCTCCACTTCCCCCAGCTCCACCTGTCTACTATCTGCTACGGGATTTATGTATGCCTATAGAGTGGTGCAGGGATGATGTCAAAACCCAGAAGACTAATTTGCCACCGGTTCTCTCGAGATTTTCCTTTGGGGGTTTATAATGGGGCTTTTCAATTTATGAGTAAAATAAGGTCTTTGCAAACATACTTGAATGTTTTGTTCTACAATGTTAACAGGACACACTCACAGTCCAAAACATTGTTGTCTAGATACTTATGGGTTTTAAATAAAAATAATATAATATTTGCTTGTTGGTGTTCTCAGGGATTCAATACTAAGAAAACTGTAGGAATATTGAAATAAAACCCTCGGACACTGACAGCAACTTATTTTAACCTTTTCATCTCTTTATTTCACTCTTTCTTTCTCTCTCTCTCTCTCTCTCTCTCTCTCTCTCTCTCTTGCTCTCGCTCTCACTCTCTCTCTCCATACCCCCATCATAATAAAAGTCCTCACAACAACATCCATTATTACAAATAAGAGATACAGCTGAAGTAACATCAATTCCCTTTCAGTCGCTCACGTACATTGTAGTCGACGTGTCGACTGACTGGGATAATGCTTAGTGAGCCTGTCATCTTAGAGTATTGTAAAAACGAGCCAATGCACATTGGCGTGCGGGAATTGCATCATATGCTCTGCCCCGCAGCACTTATGAACACGGGAGAGGATGCACGCACCAGTTTTCTTTCGCTTCGGAGCCGATCGGTGTCGATGTCACTGAAGAGTGTTGTACTATACAATAGGGCTGGGTAAAAATATCGATTCATCAATGCATTGCAATTATTTGTTTCTCAATTCAATATCGATTCATCAAATCCTATGAATCGATTCAGCCCACCGGCCAGTGGCAGCGATGTTGGCATCACTCTAGTGAGAGTGTTCAGCGTTCTTCAAGACGTGCTTTACCAAAACAGCAAGATGACGGACAGTAGCTGCACACCGTTCAAGCCTGAACCACCAACCAGGGACGTCGTTAGGCCTATTTTAGGGGGGCTGAAGCTACCCCAAAATGTTCCTAAGCCCCCCTAAATGATAATAAGAACAACAATAAGTCTCCGGGAGTCTCCCGCATGTTGATCGCAGCTCCCTGATGTCCGCAAATTAGTTAAAATCTCCTGAAATCTAGAGCTCGCGAGCTCCAAATCGCGTAGCGCGCGCACGACAGAGAGGAAGAGAGCGAGACGAGAGTCCTTGCATGTGTGTGCGAATGTGCGCGCGTGTGCCTCACAAAGCGCTTTTTTTTTTAGTATTCAAATTTTGTGTTTCTGTTTACATTTCCTTTATAACTTGAATGTATAGGAAAAAAGAAATATACTTTCTATTACAGTTAAATGCACTTTAGAGGTGTGTTAATAAAGCACCTGTTGTGGTTTGTATTCAACACATGTACAATATTGTACAGTTTGTTCTGCTAAATAAACCATGACAGGAAACATGCTGGGGTTAATTTGTTCTTAAACATTGGTAATACTGCACATATTATTTAAAAATATACTCAGGTACTTAATTACTTGTGTATTTACTAATTATTGAATCGATATCGAAGCTAATAAATCAATATCGAATCAAATTGAAATCGAATCGAATGAAAGCCTCAAGAATCGAAATCGAATCGAATTGTGAAATTCCTAACAATACCCAGCCCTACTATACAACGAGCAAGTGTGTCGGTGTTCTTCTGGAATACTCTCCCAGTGTTGGTGTTTCTACAGTACGAGTGCAGTGGTGATCGTGAGCTTCTGACCTCTCAACTGCTGTTTTAACAGCATCAAATTTCTGTGTTTGTGTTTGTTGATGGTGGTTAGAGGACGAAGAAGTGAGTGCTTCACTGTTTCAGTTCACTGTTACTGTGTTGCCGCAGTCATTCCCCTGTGTGCTCCGGCACTGGTGACAGGTCTCAATTCCTAAAAGAGCAACACGGGTGCTTTTGCGTCTTTCTCAAGATGCCATTCCATCCATGCGTTACTGGGTGCTGTAGGGCTTTGTCCCCCTCTGACGGACACAATTGCTGCATCACGTGTTTGGGCTTACAGCACTTGAAGCAGCTCTTGTGGTTGACTCGTGTTATCACTGCGGAAATATGACCATCTTGTGTTGAGATAGAGATTTGCCTTCGTTCGCGAAGGTGGAGTCCCCACTCCCATGACTTGCTCTAGTGCTTCTTCTGGGCCAACTTCCCAGAAGAAGGCTAAAGTGCCATGTGGGTTGGGTAATCTGAGGATCACAGTGAGGGTGGAAGAGCCCAGTGGAAAGCCCTCAACCCTCTTTCACACCGCAGCTGGTCCCGAAAGGACCGGACGTGGTGGTTCTGGGTGATCTACCACAAACATGTCGTCGTAGACACCATCACCTCTGCGAGAGCACCCTCTAACGAGGCATGCTTACGCCCTGCAGTGGAACCTGTTCGTTGAGTTGAGTCTTCTCTCCGAGAGGAGACCCCGAAGGTGTTAGACGATCACTTCTGTGCTTTCTTTCCTGCAAGATGGGTTGAGTAGGGCTGTCTCCGTCCACCCTCAAAATGTTTTTTGCCTCTATATTGTCGCACATCATGATGCAGTGGATACAAATCAATGGGGAAACACGACTTGATTGTCAGATTCCTGAGGGGAGCAAGGAAACTGAATCGCCTTGCACCCCCTTTATACCCTCTTGGGACTTATCTCTGGTGCTACTGCACTGAAGAGACCTCCCCTTGAGCCACTACAGGCAGCTAAGTTAAAAACCTGTTTAAAGAACAGTTCTCCTGCTTGTTTGGCCTCTATCAAGAGGGTAGGGGACCTGCAAGCATTTTCGGTCGATGAATCGTGCCTGGAATTCGGTCCAGCCAACTCTCACGATATCCTGAGACCCCGGCCTGAATGTCTGCCCAAGGTTCCTACCTCTCCCTTGAAAAGGGGACCAGGTGGTGAGTCTGCAAGCGCTGCCTTGGAGGATGCAGACCCAGCCCTGGTTTTTCTCTGCCCTTTCTGCTCCTTGCGGTTATAACTGGACAGAAAGCAAAGCGTCAGGACCTCAGACCAGCTCTTGTCTGTAAAGGAGACCTGCAGAAAGGGAAGGCTGTTGGTCCACTGCATAGTAGTTGCCATCATCTTGGCGTGTAATTCCAAGTTGCACATCCCCCCCTGGGTAGTGAGCTCCTCCAAAGAGTGAGTATAGCTCCTGCCTAGGAGTTGACACAGAATGCCTCGCTGACAGATGCTTTAGAACTGTGGGCTGGGTGACACCTATCACATTCGCTAGAAATATAGCCTACGTGTCAAACTTCTGCTTCCCGTGGGCTCCCTTCTCATGAAGCCAGTTTCACTGCAAGCCGATTTCGAAGTGTCGGCTTGCTGCCCCATTCCCCTCCTATGGACTGGATACGTGTGCAATTCTTGCTCCAGTAGATTTTCCCTTCAGCCGAACCCTGTCGAGTTCCTCCATACCCTTCGGCTACAGACGTGGCGGAGCGTACGAAGCCAGGCCTTTCACTCGTATGCACTGGTGGAACCTGTGTTAAGCTGGGTCCATATGTTGTGATCCGTACGGCGATGTGTATTCTTCCACGGTAAGGCTCCCTGGGGCGAGCCCGTGTCTTCCCTTGGCAGAGCCTGCTCTGCCGTCACTGACCAATTGAGTCTCCCCCCCTGTTATAGGCTGGAGCCACCCCAGTGACAATCCATATGTTGTACTGCCCGGTAATCCGCCCAGTCCATATGTGTATCCTCCACATGTTACCTTCCTACGGGCAGGATGTGGCTTCCGCAGCGTATTCCTTTCCAACAAAAGAGAACGCTTTCCCAGTGGTCTTGTGGAACAGCAGTGACTTCCTTGTCCTGTCCCATCTCCGACTCAAGTATTGCGGGGGGATCAGAAGGCTTTTGTCTAGGCACTGGAAGGAGGCAGCACTAGTGGTGTTTTAATTGGGATCCCAATCAGTCGTCACGTCGACTATGTCAAACGTGAGCGACTGAAAGGGAACGTCTCGGTTATATATGTAACCCTTGTTCCCTGAAGGAGGGAACAGAGATGTAGTCCCGATGTCACTATTGCTGGACCACCGCTGAGTCCGGGCTCCGCTCGACTCCTCAGCGAAAAACAACTGGTGCCCACATCCACTTCGGTGTGTATACCCACGCTGCGGGGCGGAGCTTGTGATGCAATTCACGCATGCCAATGTGTATTGGCTCGTTTTTACAATAACCAAAGCTCCCTAAGCATGATCCCAATCAGTCGACTCATCGACTACGTCTTAGGGTTACATACATAACTGAGACGTTCTATCATGACAACTCTTTGGATATTTTTAGCACGGTAATGGATATGACAATGTTAATGTATTTGGTCTTGGTAGAATAGATCTGCTACTCTGCTGAATTGCTGATGCTGTTGATTATTGCTGTTATTGCTGCAGAGCAAGAACAGGAACTTGCTAACACCAATACATAAGCCGATACGCTGCTGTGAGTATGTAGGACATAATGCTGCTGCACAAATAGCATATATAAATTACCTATAGCAGGTAATTGATGTACAGGTGGAGCTGGGGAAGGTGAAGGTTTTTAGACGAACTCTGAAAGCGCTCTGCAAACTGCTATAGTGAATGGTAACCAGCCATTTAAATGTTGAGCAAGCAAGCTGATTGGCTGCAGATGCGACATGAACTAATCAGCTTGTGCCTGACACTTTAAATATCAAGTAGAAATGCTGTAAATATCATCAGCTTGCGTAAATGACCCATCAGCGTCCGCCATCGGTTTCATGACAGAACTAGGCATATACTGTATTCAAATATAACATCAGCATTAATCTTTCAACAATATGCCAAACTCTTTACTCTTACAATAAAAGCTCCAAAAGTCACATTTTCGGTATGGGTGTGTAATTATTGTCAAGTTTTGTTTACCACAGACCTTAAACTTACAAACTCATAAAAAAAAACATTAGTTATAAATCCCCATTTCAAGGGAACAGTGATGAATTAGTCTTCTGGGTTTTGATGTCATCCCTGCACCTCTCTATTCATCAGCACCAATAATCAACAGCCCAACAGTCTGCATAGCAGATCTAGTCCACCAAGATCCATGGCCGGCCCGAGGCATAAGGGAACTAAGCGGCTGCTTGGGGCCCCCTGACCACCTGGGGGCCCCCCAATCGAGTTAAAAAAAAATTTTTTTTTAGATGACTTAAACAAGTGACATAAATGAATGAATGAATGAATATGAATGAATAATTAAAGACAAGAAAATTCTGATTTCATGATCAATATAGCTGCCAACAAATGTCTGCCAGCGTTTAAGTCATGCGCATAATCTAGACTCCTCGCGAGTGCATAGACAATTTGTGCCCAACTGCGCATAGTCATGGTATCGGTTTAAGTTGGAGAAAATAGCCGCAGGGGAACTTAACCTTCTAGTTGTAAGGGTAGCAGTTTGAATAAATAATAAACATAGCAGTTTGAACTCTTCTCCACTTTATTATACCACACATCAGATCCCTAACTCCAAAAACCCGCGACACTCCAGTACCAAGTGCGCACGACCCATTCCTATCTACGGCAAGCCCCGAGCAAAATAGATTGCATACACACATACAATGAGCGCCAGTACATCATTACCGGTATTATAGTAACAGACTTTGTTGGATTCTGTCATGTACAATCCAAAAAAGTCTGTTACAATAATAATAATAATAAAGATTTTGAGGACAGTTACACTGTATTGAGACAGCTGAGAAATAATAATATTTTTACAGTTTTCAACAATAATTGTCATTTGTTGAACCCTTGCTCTTATTATGTTTCTGATTTCTCAGTTTTGTCATTATTTTAGTTATGTATTACAGTTTAATTTAAGAAGTTTCAAAGAGTTAGTAAAAGAGTAAAGTAAAAGTTAAAACTTTTTTATTTAAGTAGGCATCTATTTTTTATTAAGTATTTATTTTGTATTAATATATAACCTCACTGTATTCATTTATAATGTATCATTATTGCGTGACATTTGTGTCAATAATCGTCAAGCACAGGTGACTTTGCGTAGTGGGAGGGGGCCCCCAAAAGGCTTGGACCGGCTCTGCCAAGATCAAATGCATTGACAAAGCTGCACTTTTTTTTTTTTGGTCTGTGCTCTCATGAAGGTGTGGATGAAGCCACCATTGTAGAGGTTCTAGCAAAGAGGACCAATGCACAAAGACAACAGATCAAAGCATCTTATCAGCTGAACACAGGAAAAGTAAGCATATTCACATCCTCCAACAACATTTGTCTTTGGCCTACTATATGGCATGTAAATGTGAGATTGGAGGAATGGATGGAGGAAAATGTAACGTTCTGAGGTTGCCCTTTCATAGTTCTCATTTATGTTTAGTTGAAATATGAACTTTGATTAAGATCTCCAAGTATTTTTTAAGATGAACAGAAATAGACACAAAACACAACAAGAGACAAGCACATCAGCGATGTCATGTAAACTGTATTAAACACGATTCCAGTTTTTGATTGTGCCAGACCACTTGTTTAAAAGGTAATAGGCTAAGTTAGACTAAATTGACATTTTACCAGCAGGTGGCACTTTCAACAAACTTTTATGGTACTCTTTGGTCTTTTTTTTCAGTGCATGAAAGTATTTGTAAAATACAGCATTTTCAAAAAAAAAAGAAAAAGAAAAAAGAAAATAGACTGGCAGGCAGTATGTCTGACCATGGAACATTGTAGCTTTACACTTGGTTCAATCTATCATAACAAATTGGTGGTCTGATACTACTTGGGGTATTATTGTATTCTGTATGACCCAAGGAATCGAAAGAGACCAGACTCATGACATTGTCAAATTATTAAAAGAAAGTTTTCAGGAAACTGTACACTTTATGTTAATGCTAGGCTAGGCATTTTCTATTCAAATAAAGTTTACAGCTCAACAAATTTATTTAGAGTGTACATAAAAATACTCATTGATGGAAACGGCTTAGGATACAGTTTAACATTAAAAAAATATATTTTGAGTGCCTTGATCTTTTAGAATTAACCTTTGTCTAGACTGTAAAAAGAAATTTGTATTGTATTGTGTAAATAACTTATATATATATGCTTCAGCCTCTGGTAGATGCACTGAAAAAAGCTCTGAAGTCAGATTTTGAAGAGGTAGTCCTTGCTTTGTTGATGGCACCGCCTGAGTATGATGCTTTTGAAATGAAAAGAGCCATGAAGGTACAGTTATATATATTTTTTCTTCAATAATTCTGAACTTAATTATTTCTTGTCCCAAAAAAAGAAAAAAGAAAATTAAAACTATTTTAAGATTTTGTCTCTTAATATTTCAATATTTTTTTAAAAAAAAAGCATTGATGTTAGTATTTTAATATTAAACTGATAATCAGGGTCTTGGGACAAATGAGGCAGTCTTAAGTGAAATTCTAGGGACCAGATCAAACAAGGACATCACAGCATTGAAAAATACTTTCAAAGAAGGTAACAACACAGATCCAAATACATGCAAGTAGTTCATAAATGCAAATGTGTATGCAGCTGTTAACCTCTTTCTGTTGTACAGTCTATGGAAAGATGCTGGAGGAAGATATTAAATGTGAACTTAGTGGACATCTCGAAGCTGCCCTGCTTGCTCTTTGCAAGGTACAAAAATAACACTGTTTAGTGTATGTTACACAATAAGAAAACTAAATCTGTTATGTGTGCTAAATAAATATATAATGCCTTCAGGCTACCAGGAGTGAAGACCTTAAAATTGATGATGGACTGGCAAAGAGTGATGCAAAGGTAATGTGACTGATTCCACTGCAACATTGTAACAACTCTAATCACATGAATTGATTTATTTATATAAGCCTTATATATGCCTTGCCTTGCCTTACCATGTAACCTGTTCTGAATTTGGATTGGTTGGTAGGCATCTGGAAGTATCCCATCCATTGTTTCCATACACCATTATAGTGTATTCTTCTGTTGGAGCTACAAGTCAGTGTCATTTGAATTAGGCAATATCAAACAACACAGTTACGAGTGATATTACTTTTATACAAGGAGTTCATATTGAAACTTAGATTTCAAAAAGTGCACTACGGAACTTTGGCCTCTCTATTGCAATCTGTGATTAAAACATTCAATTGCAAGTTACAGGTACTAGCATATTTGTTGCTTTCACATCAGATGTGCTTCGGAAATTGTATTCTGTATGATTGAAACATTGTGACATATTGCATTGTCTCCTTATACTCAATCCTTAATTTTACACAGTGCACAATATGTACAATATGGTCTGTGTGTTTAACTGATATGTTTTGCTTCATATCAAAAGTTGTTTTGTGATTCATTTTGAAGCTGGTTGGTTCAGTGTAAGGCTGTGAACTCTTTTTTATGGCTGTGAAGGCAGTGAAATTGTTTTATTGCCAATTGAGATTAATGTTAAAAAAAAAAAAGCATCTGGAACTACTAACAAAGAGTTTTAGATTGATTCATAAACACGTATTTCTATCTCTGGATAACAAAAGCAATGTATATATACAGAGGAGACAACTATTTTAGCAGTGCTACAATACTGAATTTCGATATTAAACCAAATTATATTTTTATTAAGCCTTAAGTAGAGTTAATAGATAAGTAGTGCCTTTGGACAAGAAGGTGTGTAAACTACTTAATTCATTTTACTTGATTACTGTATTTAAGTATTATTTTGAGGTATTTGTACTATACTCAACTGAATACTTGAACTTTTAATTAATTACATTTCCGAAGGGATAAAAAGTACTTTTTACTCCTTACAATTTTATTTTGCTTGAAAAGTACTCGTTTTATTTTTGAAGATTATTTTCTTCCATCTTATGCACATCAAATATGGTAAACAGAGGCTCATACATGCATGCTTGACACCAGTGATGGAGTTAGAGGAATGTCGGGTGGCCATGGTGGTCATTACCATTGTTGAACCCTGCTCTACAGCTACGTTGTGATCAACTCATAGATTACAGTTGAGAGAGTTCTGTCTTTGCGAGGTTAAGCTAAAGGTACAGATGTCTTAGGAGAAGGTGAGATTCACGCTGAACAGAACTGCTACATGTTGTCAGGCATGGACAACATGTACTGTAACAGTGATAGGAGCTGTGTGCCTTATTTTTGAGCTCAGTGAAGTTTTGCATATTGAGAAGAGCATAGGGCCAAACACTGAAACCTGAGACACCCCAGTGGTTTGCTAATGGAAGCCTTGATGGATTCGTCTCTAAGCTAATTCTGAAGACAGCAAAATCGAGATCCTGTGATGCACAGTTCAGAGAAGATGGACTGAAGGGTCTCATGACTTACAGTACGTTTCGAAGGCAGCAGACAGGTCTAAAAAGATGAACAGCGACATCTTCAGGAGAGGAGGACAACAACATGTCAATCTCTTTGCTGAAGTTGCTCAGTTGAACTAGAGAACATTGTCTATGTTGCCTTGTTGATTTTCTTGTTCAGTGGACTGGAGAACACAAGTTGATCACACAAGAAGGCTTTACAAAAAGGTTTACAAGTACTGTAAAATAGGATGTAGATGTATGCATTATAGGTTGTAATAACCCGAAAGTGTGTAAGGTCATGTAAGCGCCAGTATATTGGTGTGCATGTAAACACACTCACGGTCTCTGACTTCATTGTTTTCTCAGGCTCTGTTTGAGGCAGGTGAGAATCGGGTTGGTACTGTTTGCTCTGTGCTGATTGATGTCCTTACATCCAGGAGTGAATCTCAGCTGTGCAAAAGTAAGTTGAAGACCACTTATGAAAGATGATAGTTGACTTTATTTTTTAGGCACTATTAGTGTTATTTAAAATGTATTTGCAGTTTTCCAGTATTATGGCCAATATAGCAAGAAGGGTCTAGCTAAAGTTCTGGAGAGTGAGCTGCATGGCAACCTTGAAGAATGTCTGATGACGCTGGGTAAGGAAACAAGTGCTCATTTTAGGTTGGGTGTATTTATGTGGGTGTGTGCAAGAGATTCTAGACATGTTAAATGCGTCAGTGATCGAAAGACTATTCAAAGCAGAGCAACTTTTTAGGAAGCTTGTTTTTCCAGCTCTGCATGTTAAGGGTGGATCCAGACAGTATACAAACAAAAAATGTACCACACAAAACTGTAGCACACAAAGATAGGTACAAAGATACAATACAAACTAAATCAAGCAGTACAAAGTCACATCTTTAGTTTGTGCATATATAACAGCCTCTTACAAACACAAAACTCACACTATTCTTATTTTTCATGTTTAGTGAAGTCTGCTTGGAACAAACCTGCCTTGTTTGCAGAAAAGCTCCAACTGGCTATGAAGGTAAAGTTGCAAAGGAATGTATGGAACATATTCCAGCACATCCACATAGTTACTAGCACTACATGGTATTGCTGCACATGTTTTTGATATCTTCAACCAATTATTCATTTAGGTATTTTCACATGAATTTAGAGGGGGGATAAAATACATTTCAGATCTTTATATTATGCAGAGGTGTAAAGTCCAGGGGTCAGAAAGTAAAAGTGCAGCTATATGTTTATTCCACCCATGAACTCAGCCAGCTGATTTCACTAATTAGTTCTATCTCCTGGCTGAAAAAAACTGTACTAATTAGCAAATTCAGGTAATTGGAACAAAATACTGAGGAGAACTTTTACTTTCTGAATCTGGACTTTACACCTCTGATATTATGTTTCTGAAAACATTTGCAAAAAGAAAAAAAAAGTGCTAAAACATATATATATATTGTTTTCCATCCTCATTTTCATTCTCTGTTAAAAACACACAGGCTGCGTTTACACTTGGCATTAACATGCGATCAACGTGATCCGATCAAGCAGATCGGATCATTAGCCAATCAGGAAATGGTGCGTTTACATTTGTTCACATTAAGTAGCCTCTGTATCTGGAAAACCGAACGTATTTCTGTTTCCTGCATGAATTAGGTCTGTGGCACAACACCAGATTAAGAGTAAAGATGATACAAATCAAACAATGTCCCAATTGCTTTCACTCACTCACTTTACGTTCAATCTCCAGTAATTAGATCAAATTATTATTTTTTGAACGAAGGAATACTTCCAGAGTTGATCATACAAAAATAACTGGGTTGATCATGTTAAAGTCACATCGATCATCTGGGTTTAAGCTTATAGTGTGCAATGAATATTGACAGAAATGGGAGATTGATAAACATACTGAAACAATAAAAACATTCAACATTTAAAACAAAAAAAAATCTGATTCCGAATATTCCTCTGGCAAAGCAGCGTGCAGCTCTTTAAGATCCCATGACTGACTGTGATTGTACAGGCGATCGCCTCGTTCAGATAATGTTGCAAAATTAAAATGAAAAATGACACACATAATATCATGTAAGTCTAAATAAACTGTTTTAAAGATTGACGTTTATTGTAAGGTTCAAATAAGTTTCATTTCTTGTCTAAACTGCGTCTGGCCATTTTTTTCTGACAGGGCGGGGATTTAAATTACGTCCACATGTGAATACAGACACGATGGCTGGATTGCGTTTACATTACACTGAGATCCGATAATTCTATCCGGATAACATTCCGATCAGAAGCGCGTTTACACTTGTCTTTTCAATCTGTATGTGGACAACATCCAGATACAGGTCGCATGCTAATGCCAAGTGTAAACGCAGCCTAGTTTCAAGGGACTTTACATCTCCCAGAAATGCAAGTAAATGCCCATTGCCTTAACTGTTATACTTACGGGTACTCGGCTTGTGGCGCCATGGACTGTCGTCAGTCAATAAATTGGTGTGTTTGTCACACATGCCTCATACACCGGTCAACTCCATGACGCGGTGTTTATTGACTTCGAAAGGGAACTTTAATGTTTAATAATTTGGGCACTTTGTTGAAAATAAACTTCGTCCATGCATTTATTACACTTGAGTATGCCCAGAAGTACAGAAGTACAGTTCAGAAGTACAGTTTGTCCACAGGTGAGTTAGCTTTGAGATATAAAAAGTATTTATTGTAGAGTAACACTTTATGTAACGGTTATCAGCTGGAGTGCCCTTGAGAGCCAAGTGAGGGCACTCCACATCAGACTATCATTGATTATTCACAACTACATTTCCCATAATTCACTGCCTGAACTCATCATCTCTGATTATCACATTCACCTGTGTCTCATTATATTGTTTAGTTCACCCCATATAAGCCTGGTTCACCTCATAATTCCCTGCGAAGTCTTGTACGTTATCCCACTGCATTGCTGAGCATTTCCTTTGTTCCTGGTTTTTGATCTCTGCCCGTGTCCTGGTTTTCCCATTCCTGCCTCACCCTCTGGATTTGTTTGTTTGGATTGCCTGCCTGTGTATGACCTTTGCCTGGATTCTGATTACGATTTGGATTAACTTTAATAAACTGCATTTGGATCCTCAAACTTCTTGTCTGTGAGCAGTTCATAACCGAGATCAGTGGGCTCTGGCGCAGGATCAACGGGCTCTGGAAGCTCAGGGCTGATGAGGCTGTTGATTGTAAACCGGTGCAGGTGATAATTCAGGGGAGAGTGATTGCAGGTGCGCCAAAGAGAATTCTGGGGAATGTAGTGCAAAGGATAAATGGTGAACCGTGACACTTTGTGTAAATATTAAGGACATTTTGATTTTCCATTTCATAACCCTTTAACTAATTTTGGACGTCTAGGGTTTAGGAACCGACACTGGCACACTGACTAGAATCATTGTGAGCCGTTCAGAAATTGACATGCTTAAAATCATTCAAGAATACAAGAGGATGTATGGCAAAACCCTTCAGGAGGACATTCTGGTAAGTCTTCATAATTAAAAAGCTCTAACCAACTAGCTTAAAGTCATTATGAAAAAAATAAAAAAATAAGCCCAACGTTTTTCTTAATCACATCCGTTCTGGAATGAAATGGTCAGTTTTCACAATCCATTCCCAATTAATTCAATCAACCCCCTTTCTACTTTTTTTCTTCATTGTATATTGCTGCCAGTTTCATCTTGCTGTCCTATTAAATACAATAGCTGTCCAATTTAAATCCTTTTTCTGGTTTTACAGAAGGAAACAAGTGGAGATTATGAGAAGATTCTGCTGACTCTCTGTGGAACTCAATAATCATCTGTTACATGTCTGGATTATGTGAACATTCATTACATGATCCACGTCAGCAGCATGATAATCTCCCCATAGTTGACTCATGAAAAGTGTTTTAAATTTAAATCTGGAATAAATGTCAGTTGTGCACACTGTAAATGTTTGTATGAATTTACAATATAATATTCCTAGATACAACTTGACATATTTTCTCAGTAGTAATCCAACAGTTTATCACAATTAAATGGCAACTCTATATTCATATTTTATTGTAATAAATCACTTTGTAAATCCTGGCCATATTTTACACTGGGATGAACATATTGGTTTATTTACCATGTGAGAACTCAGGGTTTGAGCACTTGATTGACCTGATCTGTGTGCCTATTTTCATAATTAAAGAAACAAATTTCCATTAATTAATACAACTCATAAACTCTAGCAACATCTAGTGAACAATATAATTTCCTATGTGTTTTGGATTAGATTTAGGGATGGGCAAACTCGGTCCTGGAGTACCAGTGTCCTGCAGAGTTTAGCTTCAACCCTAATCAAACACACCTTAACCAGCCAATCAATGTCTTCAGGATTACAGGCAGGTGAATTTTATCAGGGGATGGAGCCAAACTCTGCAAGTGGCCCTCCAGGACGGAGTTTGCCCATCCCTGGTTTAGACTACAACTGGTAAAGTACAGCAAACACATTAAATGATATATTATCACAAGTCTTACAGACAGGTACAACCAGAACAACCTGGTCTAACACCACCTCTACCCAGCCTAAAGTTTTTGGTGGGTGTGTACAAGTAATAAAAAGACAGGTTCTGTTCCCAAAATCACCCATTTCAGATCAGCTCTCACAGACTTCACAGAGCAACAAGTGAGTTGTCTTTTTAAATGCATTTAACTGCATGTCCTCTATTAAAATTTGTCCTTATTAATATGCAACATGTCTTAATGATGTGATATTTATAATTAAGCAATTGATTACTGATGTAATTTATATGACAATCAAGATTTACCTATCTGGGGAATGTTTGCAATGTCTGGTCATAAGCTCATCCTCCTGCATTTGCTTAGTTCTTTATAGTTTATTCAAAGCTCTCAAGATGGCCTTTTTCCAGAAATTATTCCAGCAAGTTAATGATGACAAGGTAAGTAAAAGCATTTCCTTCATTATGGTCAGTCAAAAGGATAAATGTTTAGGTTGGTCTACTGTAGGTGATGACTAACTTAGATCCGCCTCAAAATAAATATATCATTACTAATATGTACTTGCATGTTGCTATATGTTTTATCTTAGGGTTTTAAAGCTGCTCCTGCTGTTGAGACAGGATACCTTGGAACAGTCCAGGCTGATCCAAACTTTAATGCCCAGAATGATGTTGCAAAATTAAAGAAAGCTATTGAGGCCAAAGGTAAAATATCCTGCTAAATACAAACTATTTGAATGCAGAATGCAAATCTAACATGCTCTCATGCTCCAGATACAGGTATTGAGAAAAGTAAAATTCAAATGAATGAGACTACATATTTTTTATGCTTCGTTGCACGATTGGTGGACACACACCCCACCAATTATGTCATACAAGGAAGAATGCTAATATACTTCTACACAATATACAGCTTTCTTGGGACTTGTATTATTATGCGTCCAGCTTTATTGTCCTTATGTATCTGTGATTTATACACCTGGTATCAAGTGCAAGTGCCCTTTATACCAAGATCCACCAGTACTCTGTAGTATGATCATAAACAGCTTCTAATGTGATTAAACTGATGTAATTTTGGCCTTTTTTCCTCTCACGAAGGTGTGGATGAAGCCACCATTGTGGAGGTTCTAGCAAAGAGGACCAATGCACAAAGACAACAGATCAAAGCAGCTTATCAGCAGAGCACAGGAAAAGTAAGCATATTCACATACTTCAACATCTTTTGGCTAGATAAAAATACAATTAATCTAAATTTGACTAAATTAATTCAATATTCAGCATTCGTTTAAATCCAGTTATTTTTTTTTTTTATTTTTTTTTTTAACTGTACCAATCTTTTTCGTCAACCCTTGAACGTGACATATGAAACAATACAGATGAATGAGCCACGTCATTTATCTATATGTCCAAGTCAAATGCATGCTAGAGGAACTCAGATTATTTTGGGTTTGTTTATAAAATTGTTTTGGGTAACACTTTATTTCGATAGTCCACTTTAGACATTCAACTAACAATAAGTAACTTTGCAGCTGCATGTCAACTAACTGTCATTAGAGTATTAGTAGACTGTCTGCTTAATATCTGCTAACACTTTATTTTGTTGGTGTCCCAACAGATATTCTACTGACTATAAGTAACTTAGTATTTACAAGTCAACCTGTTCTCCTAACCCGAACCCTAACACCTAAATATAACCTAACAGTCTACTACAGCCTACTAATATTCTAATGACAGTTAGTTGACATGTAGTTGAAAAGTTACTTATAGTTTGTAGAATGTCTAAAGTAACTATCGAAATAAAGTGTAACCTTGTTTTGTGCTTATAGCTTTTGTTTTATCATTAATCCTCAGCCTCTGGTAGATGCACTGAAAAAAGCTCTGAAGTCAGATTTTGAGGAGGTGGTCCTTGCTTTGCTGATGACACCGCCTGAGTATGATGCTTTTGAAATGAAAAGAGCCATGAAGGTACAACTTAGTCTTATTGAGAATTTATATATATATATATATATATATATATATATATATATATATATACTAATATGTAAATCTAAATACTTAAATTTATATTGATAATCAGGGTCTCGGGACAAATGAGGCAGTCTTAAGTGAAATTATGGGGACCAGATCAAACAAGGAGATCACAGCATTGAAGAATACATTCAAAGAAGGTAACAAAAAAGACTGACATAAAAACATGTTTTTCCTCGAAGATGTATGTTTATGCTGCTAACCTCTTTCTGTTGTATAGTCTATGGAGAGATGCTAGAGGAAGATATAAAATGTGAAGTTAAAGGACATTTTGAGACTACCCTAGTTGCCCTTTGCAAGGTACAAAACATAGTTCAGTGTAATTGTTGTAATAGCACAAGAAAATACATTGTATTAATAATGATATATTGCTATAACTTCAGGCAACCAGAAGTGAAGACCGTAATATTGATGATGGAGTGGCTAAGAGTGATGCAAAGGTAAAGATTATTTCCTTAGACTATGGCCAGTGAAATAAGATACATAGTCAGCTGGATCTAGTCAATATTTGTTACATTCGCCATAATTAATCATACTGAAGTTGCACTTAATGCACTTTAACCACTTAAAGTAGCTTTTCTAGATTGTGTTGGTATGAAAAACACAAATGCTAGACCAATCATAGTCAAGTTCTGCAGACAGTACTTTGAAACAGTGTAGGTACTGTCTCATATTTTGCTTTGCTTTTTGTTGTTTTAGGCTCTGTTTGAGGCAGGAGAGAATAGGATTGGCACTGTTTGCTCTGTTCTGATTGACATCCTCACAAACAGGAGTGAAGCTCAGTTGTGTAAAAGTAAGTCAAGGAATATAACTCCTCTTCAGAGATTGTTGCCTTTTTAATTCATGTCATTCTGGTGTACTTCAGCTGTTTTTTGAGTCACTAACTGTGTTATTTAAAATCTACAGTTTTAAACTATTATGGCCAGTTGAGCAAAGACGGTTTGGCCAAAGATTTGGAGGGTGAGCTGCATGGAAGCTTTGAAGACTGCCTGATGACCTTGGGTAAATATACAGTACAAGCCTTAATTTTAGTCTGTGTATACAGTATCTCACGAAAGTGAGTACATCCCTCACATTTCTAATATATATTAGTTCTTAGCATAAGTGAACACACCCATTCTAAAGTTGACTAAAAAGAGGAATAAAATATCATCTTTTGGAAATTGATCTTAATGCCTTAAAAAAAAAAGGAAAAATCCAACCTTTAAGGACACCAATTTTCTTTGTGAATGAATAATGCATCATAAATAAATGTTCTTCCTTAAAATACAGGTTCCATAAGTCAGGACACCCCTATGTTAAATTCCTATAGAGGCAGGCAGATTTATATTTTTCAAAGCCAGTTATTTCATGGATCCAGGATACTATGCATCCTGATAAAGTTCCCTTGGCCTTTGGAAATAAAATAGCCCCACATCATCACATACCCTTCACCATACCTAGAGATTGGCATGGTTTTATTTCAGTTAGCCTAACAGCTGGTTTGATTTGCATTGAGAGATGATCTTATGGAAAGTACCCCATGCCAGTCTCTAGGTATGTTAACATAGGGGTGTCCTGACTTATGCAAACTTTATTTTAAGGAAGTACATTTATTTATTTACGATACATTATTCATTCACAAAGAAAATTGATGTGTTCTTAAAGGTTGGATTTTTCCTAATTTTTTTAAGGCATTAAGATACATTTCCAAAATATTTTTTTATTCCTCTTTTTAGTCAACTTTAGCATGGGTGTGTTCACTTATGCTAAGCACTGTATATACACGCATAAATAATGCTGTTAAAACAGCAGTTGAGAGCTCAGAAGCTCGCGATCACTGCTGGACTCACATTGTAGAAACACCAGCACTGAGAGAGTCTTTCCAGAAGAATACCGACACACTAGCTCGTAGAAAACTTCAACACTCTTCAGAGACCTCGACACCGATCGGCTCTGAAGCGAAAGACAACTGGTGCCTGCATCCAATTTCCGTATACCCGTGCTGCGGGGCAGAGTGTGAGATTCAGATTTCGCACGCCAATTTGCATTGACCCATTTTAACAGTACTCGAAGATGACAGGCTCCCTAAGCATGATCCCAATCAGTCGACTACGTTGAACGTGAGCGACTGAAAGGGAACTCAACATACAGCCATTATTGTCAAAATAGCTGGCAACAAAAGTGAGATTTTGTGAGATAGTTTATCTGTGGGTGTGTGAGAGTAGTTTCTCTTTAAATGATGTTAAATGCTTCAGTGGTCATCTGTATGAAGGCAGCGCCATAAAAACCTGTCCGAAAGCAGGTTTTTCCAGCTTTGTGTGTTAAAGGCGGTTTCATTCTCACACTCAAAAACTTCTCAACCAGATTAGATACAAATGTGACCCTGGACCCCAAAACCAGTCACAAGGGTACTTTTTTTTTTTAAATGTATATGTATACATCATCAGAAAAGCTGAATAATTAAGCTTTCCATTGATATATGGTTTGTTAGGATAGGACAATACTTGGTCGAGATACAACTATTTGAAAATCTGGAATCTGAGGGTGCAAAAAAATGGAAACATTGAGAAAATCGCCTTTAAAGTTGTCCATTTATGTTTGGGATTGTGCTGCATTCATTCACAAAAATAAATGTTTTATGTATTTATGGTAGGAAATTTACAAAATATCTTCATGGAACATGATCTTTTCTAATATTCTAATGATTTTTGGCCTAAAAGGAAAAATAAATCGATAATTTTGACCCATACAATGTTTTGTTGGCTTTTGCCACAAATATACCCGTGCTACCTGTGACTGGTTTTGTGATCCAGGTTCACAAATATCCAAGATTAACTAAATTGAAAAGGGTTCTTGCAAAAGCTGTTCTCACTGTCTTTTTTCATGTTATAGTGAAGTCTGCTTGGAACAAACCTGCGTACTTTGCAGAAAAGCTTCAACTGGCTATGAAGGTAAAGCTGCTGAGGAATTCTTGGAACTTGTTAAATTTTATTAATTTTGTTTCTTTCAGAATCTCTGTTTATTATCTGGTCCAAGGACCAAAGGTGCTGGAACCCATTTGTATTTCTGGAGATTTTCAAATTAGTCTTTTTCTGGTCTGAAGTGTGTCCATCAGGGCGTCAGACTCTTGGTGAAAAAAAATTACATTGTCCAACTGTAGATATCATTATATCATTAGAGGAAATGTACGTTTTCAGCGTAATTGGTCAGATCAAGATTAAAATTAGAATGCTTTTTTTTTTGGGGTGCTAACATATAGGTCACTATTATTACCAAATGGATAGACTAACAAAAATGACTGCCAAATGAGCAAGGGTTCTACAATAGGCTGTAGGCTAAATTTTGTGGGACTTGACAAAAAAGGGGGTGTCATAATGAATGAATTTACATGTTTGCTTATATTCCAGGAGACATATTAGAGACTATTTTTAAACCAGACTAAACTGAACTCTGAATCCCATGGATTTACATTAAAAATGAAATAAAATAAAAAATAATAATAAATAAAACTAAAAATAATAATAAATAATAAAATAAAAAAAGAATCTGCCATTTTGAATTTCCTGAAATTTTCCTTCTCTTTCAAACTCTTACTAAGCTGTTTGTCAAATAATTTGACTCAGATTATTGCAACTAATTGACATAAATTTATCTGTAATATGGTCTTGTTTTATAGGGACTGGGAACCAACACTGACACACTAACTAGGATCATTGTGAGCCGTTCAGAAATTGACCTGCTGAAAATCCTTCAAGAATACAAAAGGATGTATGGCAAAACCCTTCAGGAGGACATTCTGGTGAGTCTCTGCAATTCATAATGGGTGATCTGAAAAAAAGCTTCTGAATTAAATTTCACATTCTTAGTTCCATCATATTTGAAACCATCAAGTCTGAATAGAAAGTGTCTTCTGTGTTTCGTTTTTACAGAAGGAAACAAGTGGAGATTATGAAAAGATCCTGTTGGCTCTCTGTGGCACTCAATAAACACTTCTAATGGCTCATATTACATGGGCGTATGCATGACCCATGTAAACACTTAATCTCCTCAGGTGTGGCTCTTCAGGAGTATTTCATTAAAGCTCTTTTTGCAACTAATTTTGTAATAGTTTTCTTTGGTCAATACATTACATTGAACATTCAAAAGGCCTGTGGTTTAAATGTTTCAGTATATTTTATAGTAACTTTCATGATTAAGAAAAAAATGCATCCACACTATATGATTCTTAAAGTAGTTCATATACTTTCAAATATGGTTTAAAAATTGTGACTTTGTTTCATGTCTTTTATTGTGAAATTCTCAGTCATGATTCCTGGTTTCTTGTAATGTGACTTCCTTGCCCTGATCATGTCTTGTGCTTCTCTTGTCTTATGTGTCATGTTGTGATTGGTTGATAGTCTTTATTGTTCACAGTTTACTTGTTAGCCTCATTAGCCTCACTTTTTTCCAGTCACGTGAATGCTTCACTTTGCGTGTTGGAATGTTTGAACCCAGACCACTACTCTACAGGTTTTTGGAAGTTTAAGGCTATAGCCTATGTTACATGATCATATATTCTGACACATAAACAGCATAGAAACCATTAAATAATTAGACCAACATTTACTTGCATCAAGCAACTCTGTTGGTATTTTTATAATTAGTAGGCCCCTATTAATATAATTGTAGGCTACATGTAATTCATTGCCACACTTTAATATGTGAATTATATTATCAGAAAACTTAAGCGTTGTCAGGCTTCTATTTGTCAAGTCACCTTCATTTATATAGCGCTTTTAACAATATGGACTGTTTCAAAGTAACTTTACAGTAATAGGAAATTCAAGTTACTGAGATTGTTTTGGCTTTACAGCAGCTTTAGAATAAAGTTAGTGTCCAGCTAAAGTTAGTTTTGATCGATTCACATCCATTGCAAAGATCACTAGTTATTAACTTAGGGGCCGCTAACACGACACCGTTCTAACAGGAAACCCTTAACGCGCTCTGGCCCGCTCATTCGCAGAATTATTTATTGCCTCATGTCAAACAGAACTATTTTGACAACGTTTTATCTGAAGCTAGACGTAAATGGAAGGAGAAGGGGCCCTTCACAGGGGAGAGACTATCTACTTCAGGACTGCGTTGTCGTGTCCAGACGCAACTCCTTCCTCAGATCTGGATATGGCCTGTGCTTAATGGATAAAACAACGACGCTGTGCACTACGCTGCTCATAAACGTGGCTGCTATAAATTTAAACTACCACTAGATGGCGCTGTTTTTGACACTCTTGATGCTTCGAATCTTTTCCCGAAACATTCAGGGGAAAGCCTCAGTGCTTCACAAGGCTTAATTTGCCCATCCCTAGCCTATAGTGATTCTGTTACAGAAATCTAGACAAGATACAATCTTCTTCTTCTTCGGGGTTTTACAGCAGCCGGCATCCAATAAGTTGCATTGCTGCCATCTATGGTACTAGCACCTAAGTGCACTATATCCTATTATACAATCCAGCATGACAAGATACAATGGAAACCTGCGGGCTATTTATACAACAAGACTAATGACTAACAAAAAACACCTGTGAACAATCAAGACGATCAACCAATCATAACATGACACATACGACAAGGAAGTCACATGACAAGAAACCAGGAAACATGACTGAGAATTTCAAAATAAAATACATGAAACATAAACGTGAACCAAAACCCCAAATGTGACACTATACACTGTGGGTGCTTCTCAATATCCCTCCTCGTCTCCTCGCTCCTCTGTCCTCCATCCTATGACCCGGAAACCAATCAAGCACAGCCATCTTGAAGGACATCTCAATTCTCTAATTTCACCGTGAGGAGTCGAGGATCGAGGAGTGAGGAGGCTTTTAGAGGAGTCATTAGCGAGGATACACAGGTGTATCCTATGCGGAAGTGTTTTATTGACTAAAAGTGACGCACGTATACAATCTCCTCCCCCTTCACATCGGTGACAATAATTTGATTTTGTACTTTACCCATGCTGTTTTTATAAACCACACATCTCACATATTTCAACAGGGTATCTTGCTTTATTATTATTATTCATTATGAATTTCTTAAATAAACAAACTTCAACAACATAAGGGCAGATCCTTTGAGCGCTGCTGATGGCGCTATGAAGTGACGCTCGAGTGATCAAGTATTCCAATGTATAAAAAAGTTTTCATTCGATTCCTCCATCGTCATTTTCTTTCCTTGCTTCCTTCCCTCGCATCCTACAGGAGGAGGAGCTGAGGCGCTAGAAAAGGAAGCGAGGAAAGGAAACGAGGATGCACAAATAAGAAATGAGAAGCACCCTGTAAGTGCAATCAAGCAGTTGTTGTAATATTATCAATTTGACTATTCTGACAGTATCGGATGAGTATCGGACAGTATAGCTGTATGATGACACTATTGTCTCCTGTAGAGCTGATTTCTAGCTGAATCAGATTTGTTTCATATTTGGTGAACTTTACACAGTTATTGAACCGAACTGACTCGAGCTGAGTAACAATACTATTGTCTACTGTATGTTTAGCTTAATTTGAATTTGTCTCATATTTGATGAAGTTTGCATCACTGATTCTGTTATTGTCTGTTTATTTCTGTGAAGCTGCTTTAAAACAATCCGTATTGTAGTAAGCACTAATAAATAAAGGTGAATGACTTTTGATCAATATAAAATCATGTAAGATTTTAAATTAATGTAAAATGGACTAAAATGAATGAACGAAAAATAAGGAAAAATAACTACAAATAAGTATGCTGCTCAATTTACAGCAAGCAGATGTTTTCAGAAATCACATTAATTATGATATATCCATCACTGTTTAATATAATGATGCCATGAATGTAAATTAGGCCTATTATCTAGTGTTCCCAGTGTTTCTTGTTTGCTGTACGAGCACACAGTGCACCTGTAGAAACTGATAGGACTGTAATTGGAGATGATGTGCCACAAGCAACGGATTCAATGGAACCATCGCAGTGGAATAGCGAGCACACAGTCAAACTAGATCCTTTAGGAACTTGTTTTACAATCATTTGACAGTCCAGTCTGTTGTAGACCAATTCAAATAGCTTTTTATTGAGAACATTTCAATGAGGCATGTCATCAGACCAATACTTCTGCATGAAGCAGAGATCATAACCATCTGAAGATGACACCATCAGCACTTTTTCTATATGCAATTTTTCTTGGGATTGGACTCCAATGTGTCCAGACGAGATTATACACAAACCGTTGGGCAGTTAAAATAACTGGAGGCCCTGATGCTGCTGATCTTATTGCAGACAAATATGAATTTGTGAATATGGGCCAGGTAAGTACACTGTAAAATGTTTTGCCAGTTAAATAGGTTGCACTTTATTTTGATTGTCCACTTCAGACATTCTACTAACAATGAGACAACTACATGTCAACTAACTCCCGTTAGAGTATTAGAAGACTGAAGTAGATTGTTAGGTTAAGGTTAGGTGTTAGGTTCAGGTCAGTAGAATAAGTCTACATGTAGTTGCAAAGTTATTTATAGTCAGTAGAATATCTGTTGAGGGACTATAAAAATAAAGTGTTTGTAGATACTAAGCAGACAGTCTATACTCTAATGAGGGTTAGTTGGCATGATGTTACAAAGGTACTTATATTTAGTAGAATGTCTAAAGTGGAAATACCGAAATAAAGTGTTACCGTTAAAGGTTTCATGTGGCAGCATCTTGTAACGAATGACCAGTTTCACTTATATATAAGTGGGTGTTATCACATTTATTATAAATTTGTATTTATTCTTGTTTCCTGCTTTAAATTCTTATAAGTCTGAATTGCCTATACAAATTATGCTATTATGTCTTCATGTTTTCTGTATGATCCCAGAATTGCAACTGGCAACTTTTCATCACAAAATGACTATGGTGATACACCATGATGCAGTGATGGTCACATATTGTAATAACATGGTACTTTGTTATATATTATGGAATTTCCATGCTATTCAAGTCAAGTCAAGTCAAATCAAGTCAAGTCAAGTCAAGACTTATTGTCAATGAAATTGGAAGATGTTGTTCTACCAGGTGCAGCTACTGCCAAGACAAAACTTCATAGACAAACTAAAAAAAATGTGCACCATGTAAACAAACTGTAGTTCCTTGTTACTTTTTTCTTTCAAATTAGTCTTTCATTTTTACCGAGCACAGGTCTCTGGGTCACTGGCTCTTGTATAATAAATGTGTTTAACCATGCAAGACGAGCTCCTAACCTCGATGGCATCTTATACGCTACTTCAGTTAGTTAACCAACTGGCACACTTTCTTTGTCCCCTTACTGCACAAATAAGTATAGCAGCAGTACATTTAAGAGAGAATTAAATGTGACAGGATGCTCATGGAGAATTTATAAATGTAATTTACACATAAATGAATATTTGAGGTTAAAATAAAAAAATAAAAAAAACAAGAAAAATGTGAATAGAAATTCACTTAAAATGGACAATAGAAGTCTAGGGCATTTACTGTACACTTGCCCCACAGACCATTGTAACTTTAAAACACACTACAATTCAAAAACTGTATTTTGAAAGAAATCAATGCTTTTATTCAACAGGGATTCATTAAATTTATCAAAAGTATAACAGTAAAGACATTTTAATGTTACAAAAGATTTCTATTTCAAATAAATGCTGTTCTTTTGAACTTTCTTTTCATCAAAGAATCGTAAGAAAAATGTATCATAGTTTCCACAAAAATATTAAGCAGCACAACTGTTTTCAACTCTTATAATTACAAGTAACATTTCTTATTCAACAAAGCAGAATATTAGAATGATTTCTGAAGGGTCATTTGACAATGGAGTATTGGCTGTTGGAAATTCAGCTTTGCCTTCAAAGAAATAAATTACATCAGAAAATATATTAAAACAAAAAAAAACATTTATTTTAAATTGTAATAATACTTAACTATATTACTCTGTTTTTATTTTTTTTTTACCAAATAAATGCAGTCTCGATGAGCAAAAAATACTTTTTTTCAAAAACATTACAAAAAAAATATCTAAAAAGATGCTGTCAGTAGAGCTAAACATCAATATTCCGCCAATGGTTTGTTGTGCAATTCATCATGGGATTTTGGGTTTCCTGCTCTGTGTGATTAGTTTATTTTGCTTTGTGTCATTGAGCACACATTTTCCATGTTAACAAGGAAACTGAACTCAGTCAATGAAATGTGTAACTGCTGTCTACTGTGGGGCTTTTTAGTTCCTGGTAAATCTGGTATGTATTCAGCAAACATCATAAATTCAAGGCACAGGGTGTCAAAGAGATATCAGCAGCCAAAGTTTAAGCTCAGCTGAATCATGCAGTGCTAGCTCAGGTTGCCTCTGATGGTAAGTCTATCAGCGGTGTAGAATAACCCTTTTGTTGTTTCGTAGCCATACGTCAGGGATGGATACATAATTGATATCACTGTCAGTCACACCTGAGCTGCAGCTAACTCAGTCTTCTTTCCCTTGTGTCGTTGCAGATAGGTGGGCTAGTGGACCATTACCAGTTCCAGCACAGAGGAACCATCAAAAGGTCCACTATTAAAAGCAGAGGGAACCACAGTCTCATCACCACGGAGACCAAGGTACAAGGATCATATACCTTCAGTCACAGAGACATCACTGAATAGTTAATAAGTTACAGTAGACTACACCACCCTATAAACACCACACACACTTACCAAAACAGATTAAGACAGCGGTACGCAAAACCACACGGATGCATCCTTACACTTGCCAAAAACTAAATGAGACGATGATAATTATTCTTAATGAATATTTCATTTAATTGACTGTGGTTTGTGAAGCATGTTATATATGCAGTAGAACATCATAAATATGTTCTGATGCTGAAGGTGGAGTGGATCCAGCAACAGATGGTTCAGAAGAGAGTAAAAAGAACTGACGCAATGGACCGAACCCAAGCTACCTCCTTCAATGATGCCAAGTGGGACAGCATGTGGTACATTGTTAGTATGCAACACATTACAATCAGCAATTTTATATTCAGATAAAACGCATTATTTAATTGAACCGAACTGCTGTGTTAAACCAATTAATTTGTGAAAATATGTTCATTTCAAAGCAATATGTTCAAAGGTATTACTGTACATCATAATGAAAAACCCCTTATATACTGTAGTTTTAAAAAGAGTAAATTAAATAAAAATGTTTTGACCCAATTAGGTATAGGACTTAAGTATTACTTCTATTGTCTTTAAGGTTTGGGTAATAAGTATGCTGTCAAATCTATTGACAAGCATTTATGGTCCACTAAAATATACTTCTACAGAAACTTGGGTCCCACTTTAGATTCAAGTCCAATTCTCACTAACTATGACCTTTGCCTCAATAAACGCATAAATACTGCTTATTAGTTGTTTAGATACTGAGTAGGAATGTGGTAGGATTAAGGGATGTAAAATACAGTATCATGCTGAATAAAGCATACATGTATGCTTTATAAGTACTAATAAACAGTCAATATCCTAATATGCAATTATAAGCAACTGGTTAATAGTCAGAATTGGACCCTAAACTAAAGTGTTACCAAAAAATTTTAATTACAAATTTTTGTTTTAATTCATTTCCAATTTACATTTAAAATGAATAAATGTGTGCATAAATGAATAAATGTAAAATACATGACAAGTAAATATATCAACTTTAAATGTTACATCAAATAACACTCTACTGTTGAAATCACAGTCAAGTACTTTAGATGTGCTTTAGTATGTTAGTAAACACATCAAAATAAGTGTGCTTCTTTAATACATGACAACAGATTATTGAAACATATTAATTTAAAATGTACTTTAAAGTAAAACTTTTAATTTGGCATTATTACAAAGTGTACTTTCTAAATGTTAAGTGTGTTAAGAAATATGTGATGAAAGTGTACTCTGAATAATTTTTATCTGCAAGGACAGTTTTTTTGTATTTAAGTAAGCCTATACATTTAAGAATTGAAGTGCAATACAAGTGCACATTCAGTACAATTAAGCAGACTTCTTTTTCACAATTTAAGGGACTGTAGTCATAACCTGAGACATACTGATACATACTAAAACGAGTTATATTTTCCTACTGTTCTATAGCACTGTGATCACAACTGCTTGACTGACATGAACATCCAGGCCGCCTGGCGCAGGGGCTACACTGGGAAAGGGGTTGTCGTCTCCATACTGGATGATGGTATAGAAAGACAGCATCCAGATCTTAAACATAACTATGTAAGTGCTTTGACATCTTAAGATTATCTGAAAAAAATAAATTGGTCACACAACGTACATTTACGTATGTAAAAAAAAAAAAAAAGAAAGAAAAGTTAACAACAATGTGCTTATTATGTTAATTCTGTATTGCAAAACACTTTTGGTGCTATTGAGGTAGGATATGGTTAAAGGGGTGGTAAAACGCATTTTTTCGAAGGCTTGATTGTGTTTGTGGGGTGCACTGTAACATGTGTTCATGCTTCGTTTTTTTAAAAATTTCATTATTTTTCATTTTACCTTTATTCTACACTGCTCTGTCCCTCCTTGTAAAAACGGTCTAATGGTTTCCGGGTTATATGAAGCCAGTCCCTCAAAACTACGCAATGGGCTCAGATTGGTTAGCTGGCCCAGTGTGTTGTGATTCGCTAACGTCACGTTTTCCGGAAACGTCACGCCCCTTACCTTTACCGGTAGTTTGTGCAATGGCGTCAGTCGGACCCAGAGAATGTTAGTGAAGAGGATCAAGCAGAACCTGTTCAAGAACGGGTTGTTAAACGACGTTTCAGAAAGGTTTTTTTGTTGTTGTTGTTCTCGCATTACTTTTTAGATATGCTGTTATTTAATTGTACTAATTATTATAGAATTACAAAAAAATAAGCTTCATAAACAAGAAATTCATATAATCGTTCTAACAAATTATACTACAGTCCTCAAAGGGATTTTTTTGAGTAAAGACTGCGGATCTATAGTGATCGTTTCTGAGTGTATGGCACCGTTACTTTTGTATTTTTAGAATGATTGTAGCCAAATATCTGGTGCCAGATCTATCAACCCAAAACAAACACTAAACATCAGCTTGACTACTACAGTAGCCAAATCAAACACAGAACCATGTTTAGCGTGCCTGTAGATAAACAAGCAAGTATTGTAGATAAACATAAAAGCTCTAACCAAAGAATAATTTACTCTAATTCCAAGTTCGCTGTTGAGATAAAAAAAAAATTGTAACGTTAGGTGTTTGTCTGATAACGTTAAGTATGAATGAGCATTTAACAAACCAGCAGAGCCAAACAGCGTTGTCATTTTTTTACTTCCTTGCTAAAATGTACAATTAACAATACGAACTATTACAGGAAAACACATCGACGAAAAATAAATCTTTCTTACAGGTTGTGCCCCGTAAACAAAAGCTTCTGTTTTTAAAGTTGGAACTGCTCCATCTTTCAGGACAAGCTGATGTGCGAATCCTGCATTGAACTCGCGAAGATTGTGGAAGCTTTCCTCCGTAAAATGTTCAGCACATAGAGTGAGATTTGGGTCATAATTATGAGGGACCGAGTTAAAAATAAATTTTAACCATTGATCTCTAACTACCTGGTCCCTATAAGGCTGAACAAAGTGGACCTGCAACCGGGATGAAAATAACAGCAGCATTTCGACAGCATTGCGACAACTCATCTCCAAAAACAGCAATATAAAATGGCCTCGCCCCGCTTATTAAGTATTCTCGGAGGAGGGGTTTATGTAAATAATGGGATTTACTGAGGTCAGCAAACCCGGAGGAATGTCGTGTAGTTCAAAACCGGTCATTTGCTGTAGTCCTTAGAAATGTAATTTTTTTAAAGCAAATATCTCCCTTTGCTTTGAACTTTGAGCGCTGTAACTTTGCAGAAGTTGTTTAAGTTATGCTCAAGTTAGAAAAGTGAAATCGTGTTTTACCACCCCTTTAAGGTTAGAGACAGGTCTCCTGGTATGTTTAGGTTTAAGGGTAGGTTAAGGTGTAAGGAAAGGTTAAAAAAATCATGTTTATTTTTTCGTTTACCAGTGTATTTAACGCTGTTTTTTTCTTCTCCTGTGTGCCTATTTTCTAGTGATCATCTTTGTTAGTTTGGGTAAATAAAAAGAAGGCTGCATTTAGAGCCTCTTTTTCTCTTCTTTGCATGACCCGCCATGTTGTTATTAATGTGTTATTATATATTTATAAGGATGCACGAGCCAGCTATGATGTTAACGGCAATGATCCTGATCCAACACCACGTTATGATGCCACCAATGAAAACAAGTCAGTCCATTTCCAGTGTGAACCAGTGCAGTCTCACTTCCCTCAGTCTCTGTATATGCTGATTTTAAATAAGTTTTAAAATACAATGCTCCATACAATACAGGGTTTTTCATTTCTTTGTGATTTCACTAAAGACATGGAACAAGATGTGCTGGTGTGGTGGCTGCCTCTGCAAACAATTCTCTCTGCATTGTCGGAGTTGCCTACAATGCAAAAATTGGCGGTGAGTTATCAGAAATGTATGTTTATGTTTGCATGTATTATAAAACAATAAACATTTACAGAATGAAGTGTGGAATTCAAAACATAGCCTATGTTCTTGATATCTATGGAGCTGTCCAATCTCCTCCTGTAGGTGTGCGTATGTTGGATGGCGATATGACTGATATGGTGGAAGCCCAATCACTGAGTCTGAGGCAGCAGTATATTGATATCTATAGCTCCAGCTGGGGTCCAGATGATGATGGCAGAACAGTAGATGGCCCCGGCCTTCTTGCCCGGCTCGCTCTGGAGAGTGGCATACGCAAAGTTAGTGTGTGTTTGTCTGGTTATGTACATTATTGGCTAGAGTTTGAGTAAAGACAACACTGACTTTGTTTTTGTTTTTTTTGGACTAAAAATACTCTACTTTGTTTTTTGTTACTTGTGTTTTAATTTTGACTTGATATTAATAAAAAAAATATTTATTTTCCCAAATAGAAAAACATTACTAAACTAAAAGATAGACAAAATGTGTTTGATGTCATTGTATGTCATTATAGTAACAACAATAATATTAATTATTATTATTAATTAATTCATTTAGCTTTTTAAAACTTAATTTACCATAAACAAAAGCTAAAGAGGCTATAATATGAAAGTAGAAAAAGTACTTGTTCAATACAGACCCAACAAGACCCAAAGACTAATACTAGACCTTCTATGACCAGTTGTGAAAAGTATTTTAACTTCATTGTTGCACTTAAAGCTACACAATGTAACTTTTGGTACTCAGACATTTAATTTAGATAAAACTGCAAGTTATTTGTGGAGAAACATTGTTTTGGTAATTATGAGTTGTACTAATCTCTGGTACACATTGTACAATTTTGGGCTGTCCCAGATGAAAGATGACCAATCGTGGTGATATCTGTGTTTAGGCTCCTAAACGGTGGTCCTACATCGTGCAGTGAGAGAGGTTCATTGACATGGTCTTGTGAATAAAGATCATCATCGTACAGTCTACATACATATACCCAAGTTTAGATCCATGTCATACAGTGTGATTTGTAGCGATCTTATTGCGGATGTGCATTGCAGAGTGGATGAACTTGATGGTTTAAGCCAGGGGTGTCAAAGAAAGTGCATTGTCTGGCAGAGTTATCTCCAACCTTAATTAAACAGACATGAACCAGCTAAATAATGTCTTCAGGATTACTAAAAACTTCAAGGCAGTTGTTTTGAAACTGGTTGTAGATACACTGCATGACAGTGGCCCCTTCAGGAGGGGAGTTTGACACATGTGCTTTAAGCATACAATTCGTTCTCTCTTTTGTACAATTAGTACAATTAGTTCCCTTTTCCCGTTTTGTTAAACAGTGGCCATTTAACTGGATTAAACCGAGGTAATGAATTAGTACAATTTGGCCACATTTTAACAAAAATGAGCTAACTAATTAATAAAGTGTGACCTCTGATTAATACAACCTGAAACAGTAAAATGACCATGCCATTTTTTGGTTCAAAATTAACAAAATTTCAACAATTCATCAAGCCTTTTATCCAAAAACGTGTTTTTGTCTTAACCCTTATTCACTATGGTAAGCCTTTTCTAAGTATAAGATATTTTAGATATCCAGATGATTTTCCCGGGAAATTGCATACATATGTCACTGTTGCGTGTCCCGTCATATCCGTAAATAGAGTGTGATGTGGGAGTGGCATTGGCAAATAAGAATATGGATGCATCTGAAATCGCATATTGTCTTGAGTAGGTACTTATTTTGAACAAGTAATTATTTCACAACCGCTAAAAGAGTATGTTCTAGTATTAATGTGCGTGTAGTATGAATGTAATGTGCTACATTCGGAATGTCATTATCATGTTACCTACCAGCTTCAGTAACTTCACTTCACTTCCATTCACAAATCCTCTCCCATGTCCTAATGGGATAGTAAAGTGTCCATCCAATGCAAACTTCAGAATCTCGCCAGAAGAACTAGGTCACCTGGGTACTTTTTATATTTACATGCTTTTATCCAAAGCGTCTAACACATGAAGAGAGTGTACTGAACTTATTTCCTAATTGATGAACTTTACACAGTTATTGAACGGATTTGAATCAACACTAAACAGACTTCAGCTGAACAATGACACTTTTTTCTTGTTAGACTAGAGCTCTGTTGAAGCTTGTTTGCATCACTGGATCATTATTTTCCTGTTATCACTATAAAGCTGCTTTGAAAATGTACTGTATAAAGTGTTATATAAATAAAGGTGACTTTATTTGACTTGATTGTAAAAGTACCGTAGAGATTAAAGTGCAATTTATGTAATGATAGTGTTTTTGGAAACACAGCTAGTTTGCAGTTTACAGTAACGTGTAGTTACTGTAGTGTTACGTGTAGTTACTGTAGTGCTACGTTTATAATTATTCCATGCTTCACTTATGCCACACTCTTCATGAAACTGAAACGTCATCAGTATCCCATGCAGTGTTTTTCAGCAAATGTAGTAGGTAATCCGGGAATTCCATGCATACAGAAAATTCACATACTATTCACAGTATACACATGCATACAACAATATACAATAGTAGGAGTTGTAGGAGTAGGAGTCCGATTTTAGTGTTCCTGAGTTGTATTTAGCAGATGCTGGCAATATAGTAGGTCAACTGGATATTGCATGCATACAGCATGCTACTACATATGCACAGTAAACATACTGGATACTGCAGAAATAGTAAGAGTGTGATAGTATGCTATTTCAAACATATAGCAACTGTGTAACTTTAAAGTAAATTTTTAGATGGTCTAATGGAAAATCATGCTTTCCAGTTTTAACCTGTTTTGTTCAGTTTGACTAAACAAATAACATAAACAATTAAAATAAGCAATTTAAATAGTATTTTCGTTTGACACTAGAGTGTTGCCACATACTGGCTAACTTTGTTGATTGTAGAAACGATTATAGGTTATATATATATATATATTCTTCTGGTGTATTACTATTATTTTTTTGTTGTACCTATCAGAAAATGTGAAACACATTTTAAAAAGACTTTCGAAATTTTTTGTTTAGGCCTAGTAAAAAAACATCTGTGTACAAGGGGTGACACCCAGCATTCAAAAGAAGGTCTCCTGTTATTATTTTTCCTCATGTCCTTGTATTATTTTAGGTTAATAACTCCTTTAAATGTTGCAAGCAAAATAACTGAAAAAAAATAAGCAATAAAAATCCATAAAGTAAAAATCCATTAAAGGTGCTCTAAGCGATGTCACGCGTTTTTTAGGCCAAAACATTTTTTTTGTCACATACATCAAACATCTCCTCACTATCTGCTAGCTGCCTGTCCCCTGAACACACTGTAAAAAACACCGTCTCTGCAGACACCCCAGGCTCCAAAAACAGCAACAAAAACAAACTGGGCTAACCCGCACCATGAAACATAACAAACTGTTCTAGATAATAACCAAAAAGAAGGATCTGGGGGAGAGGTTTGGGGGGTTAGTGTGCGGATGAGGAGGAGGGAGGGTCTAGCTAGCCTCCTTTTTGTGAAAGTGAGTTCACCCAACATCGCTTAGAGCACCTTTAACAAATTTACTGATATATCGCTTGAGACTTACTGATAAAAATATTATGATTAAACTTTATTTGGAGTACTTCTTTATTGCAAAATTTATTAAAATTTCTAACATTAACATTAAACCTAAAATGTGTTTTAATATCACTAATAGTAAGGACAGTATGATCACTATAATATCAGTCTTTAAATGCAAGATATTTAAAGTGTACCTTAAGTATACTTGCAATAGTTCCATTTTAAGCACAATCAAATATACTTAAGTGCATCTTTAGTTGGACCTCAGCACTATTTCTGAATAACTAAAGTGCATTAAGTACAAAACTAGTTGTTCCACTTTAGCAGACTGTATGTAAATCAATTTAGTATACCGAAAGTACAAATGCAGGCTATTTAAATTAAGTACACAAATATGTAAATGCATTTGTAATGTACTTAGCATAAAATAAATGTATTTCAAATATAGTTTAGTACATTTATTTTTCACGATTCCTCTTTGCTTCTCAGGGCAGAAAGGGCCGTGGCTCCATTTTTGTGTGGGCATCAGGAAATGGTGGGCAAAGTCAAGACCACTGCTCATGTGACGGTTACACCAACAGCATTTACACCATCTCAGTAGGCAGCACCACTCAGAATGGACAGAAGCCGTGGTACCTGGAGGAGTGCTCGTCTACTCTCTCCACCACCTACAGCAGTGGAGACAGCCACAGCCTGGGCGTTGTGAGTTACTCAATCAGTATTTGTTTGCTATGTGGGAAACTGGTTGTTTGTCCTCACTGGACCTATACATATGTGTGATTTCAGGTGACAACAGATCTGAGGCAGCGTTGCACTGATGAGCACTCTGGAACTTCAGCATCGGCCCCCATGGCTGCAGGAATCATCGCCCTCACGTTGGAGGCAAAGTAAGCAGTCAAGTCTAGATTATTTGTGCTCTGTCTGTTAGATGTAGTCATCTTTCTGTTAGATCTGGCAAGCATTTTGTGGTCAAATCAAGTGTAGCGTTTTCAAACCTTAGGTTCTGTCAAATAGCTAGGGTAAAACACTTATCTTGGATCAGCTCATTTCAGACAGTTTGACTCTTTCAATTGGTTCAGAGCTGAGTTCTGTCATTGCTGCTCATGGGCTTTCAGTTCCACATACAGGTTTTATTGAGCCAACTTTTAAGCATGTGATGAATAAACTAGTTTCTTTGTTCTTCGTCCTCAGTCCAGCTCTGACCTGGAGGGATGTTCAGCACATCATAGTGAAAACTTCACGTCGTGGTCACCTGAGCGCCTCAGACTGGCAGAGCAATGGAGCTGGATATGATGGTAGACTAAAATAAGCTTGTATATTAAAAATCACTTATTATATATTATTCAACATCTATTCAATTTAGCTTAAAAAAAATGTAAATACTGTACCAGCACACTTTTACTGTTAAGTGGATTTACGGAAACCCACACATAACAAAAACAAGATATCATGCCCAGAAATAGTGATCGAACGATATAGATTTTTTGATGGCCGACCATTATTAAGTATGTTCAAGTACTGGTTCAATGAGATGATTTTACTGCATACTCAGAACCAAAAATAACTTAGTGACAACAATGATAGACTGATGACAGTCCCAAACCCTATCCTGAGCTATGACATTAAATATTACAGTAGGTTGCTTGTAAAGATGTGTATTTTTAATGGCCTTCAATGGTGACAGATACTTTTAGATCTGTATGTGTAGTTACAGCATCTATCAGCAGAGACTCCACAGCATACATTAAGTATGCCCACATACTTTTAGTAGTGAGTTGAGAAGCAGTAATAAAGGGTTAATGCATCAAAAAATTACTCATCAATTATTCACCCTTATATCATTTCAAACCCATAAGAATTTCGTTCATCTTTGAAATACAAATGAAGATATTTTGAAGAGCTTTCTGTCCCACCATTGACAGTCCACGCAACTACCAAAAAGTTCATAAAGAGATTGAAAACTAATCCACATGAATCGAGTGGTTTAGTCCAAATTTTCTGAAGAGACACGATCGCTTTATATGATGAACAGATTTAATTTATGCTTTTGATCACCGAACATAAATAAAAGTTCAATCGCACATGCTTGGCGCACGAGAACAAACCTCATTGGTTCTTGCGGAAGCTCAAACGTGCTACTTAACACAAGAGAATGAACTCAATTGTTTCTTGCACGTCAAGCAAGCATGCTTGAGCTTTTATAACTGATGTGTGCGTTGATGAATAAAAGCCTAAATTCAATCTGTTCATCATATAATGTGATTGTGTCTCTTCACAAATTGGGACTAAACCTCTCAATTCATATGGATTCGTTTAATGATCTCTTTATGGATTTTTTTTAATCATCTAAGTGGTATTGTAGTTGCGTAGACTGTCAATGGAGGTACAGAAATCTCTCAAACCTTTTAATAGTTGCAAAGGAAATGAAGTGTGCTATAGCAGTATATAATAAACTGTATCATCACTGGCTCTTGTGCAGTTAGTCACCTTTATGGGTTTGGCTTGATGGATGCTGAAGCCATGGTGAAGGAAGCAGAGACCTGGAAGCAGGTGCCCCCTCAACACATATGTGAGCAAAACATAGTCCAGAATGGAAGGTAACTGTTTGATCGAAATCCTTATACTTTATCACTGATAATTCCAAACTGCTGTAGCGCTCTTGTATTCATACTAATGTACTGTCTTTACAAAACTGTCTTTACTACTACTGTGGTGGTGCTGCAGTGACAGTGGTTGAGATTATTAGAACACGTTACAGAACATCTGTTTGCCTCCAAAACATGATTTAATTTCGTAATGTTCATGAAACATAGAGATGGTTGCTCTGTGCACAACAAATATCAGATGAAGTAAGTTGTACTGTTTTTCTCCACTTTTAACTTTAGTAGGCTATGTTGTATGCCCACATTTTGCAACAATTACAACAGTGCATCTCTCTGGTATAGTGTCAATATATTTCCTGAGAACTTCAACACTAATGTTATCCCATGCCTTCTGCAACTGAAGCCAAAGGCTTACCTTTGAAAGTACAATAGATCTGTCCAGTTTTTTTTCCAACTTGCCCCAAATTTGCTCAATGGGGTTGAGGTCCGGACTTTGACAGGTCCAGTCCATCGTTTTCACTGATCCAGTAGACTCCTTCCGTCGCAGGTAGTCCCGGCAATAGTTAGAAAAATGTTTAGGGTCATTGTGATCTTGGAAAATAACAACTGAAACCTCTTAAACATGTCAAGTGTTCTAATAAGTTTGGCCACCACTGTATATATTGGCATGGTATTAAATTATTACCATATTCTTCTACCAATGGTATTTACATTGTACTCCTAGATACTTTAAAGAATATATTATTATTTTTTTTGTTAGTCTTATTGACTGAAGATTCTCTCAGATTCTCTGTATTTATCTCAGAATCATAAGTCCAGAGAGGGTGTTGAGGTCAGTGTTCAAGTCCTCAGGCTGCTCTGCTCAGCGTCTGCAGCGGGTGGTCTATCTGGAGCACGTTATTGTACGTGTCACAATCACACATCCTCACCGGGGAGAATTGTCAATCACACTGACATCACCCTCTGGAACCAGATCTCAGCTTCTCTCTAACAGGTACAAATATACTGAGCCAGCTCAGATGGACTGAAATGAACGTAATAACTATGATTTATTGAAATACATGATTAATCCTATAAAACCTAATTTTATCATATTTGATGCATACATTTCTGAGGCTTTAAATAATATTTTTTAGAAGGTATTGTTAAAACCTGTTGTACACAATCTTCTACGTACATGGCTTCTGTTGTCTGATTGATAGTTTATACTTTTAAGCTATAAAAGGCTTTTAGTGTAATTCTATGCCATTATTCTATACGCTCTAAAATCATTACTGATTTATATTTTGTAAACATAAAAATAAATGTTAAATTGGTGGCAATATTTCAACATGAACACTTACTGGACTAAAGCAACTTAGGTTTACTTGATTATCCCATCCTTATACATCTTTTTTTAGAAAAATAATGTTACATTTTAAACATCAGGCTTTTGAGGAACGTTTATTTTTACATCTCTCAATTATCATTATGTTGAATTGCATTATATGCCCCACTTGATCATAATGTATTTAAATATTGGCTAGCCATATCATTGGGAGATATAGAGTGAAAACTGACATTTATATGCATTTATATGTAAGTAGTCTTCTTTATAAATATCAGCAACTGCGCCTAAGTCCACATTTTTGCTCATTTTGGTCCTCTGAATAAAACTGTTTTTTTTCCTTCTTATCGAGTATGATCTACATATTATCATACATCTTATTATATGATTATGACCCATAAAAGCCTGATGTATCAATAAAAAAACACTTTTTTTAAAATTTTGGTGTAAGAATTAATAAACTGTTCCATTTCAAGAAAATTTGACTATTATTGCATGTCAGTCTTAACCTGAGTGTTTTTTTTTAACTGAATGAATCTGCTTATAAATACTATCTAAAATAGCTATAAATCTTTACATTTTCCCACTAATTCTTTAGGATTATCTGATTGATTGTTTGATTTATTCTGTGGTTATTTCCTGTCAGGCCAAATGACCACTCCAGTGAGGGCTTCCTTAAGTGGGAATTCATGACGACTCACTGCTGGGGCGAAAAACCAGCAGGAGACTGGATCCTGGACATCAGAGACACCCCATCTCCACACAGAAACAGCCGACTCCAAGGTGCCTACACCCTTAACATACTTTAAACTTTACTGTGGTAGAACCTATATTATATATGTACAAAATGTAAACTACAACTATAATAGAATGTAAATTGTTTTTCCTTCTCTGTTGTTTATATTAGGGAAACTGGTAGAATGGTCCCTGGTGCTTTATGGAACATCCACACACCCATACATAAGACATGAACAGCCCCGCTCTGCCCAGCTGCCTTCTGAAGATGACACCACAGAGGAGTACAATGGTGATTTACCCAATTCTTTAAAAGCACACTTGCCAAACAACGTTATATATATATATATATATATATATATATATATATATATATACATTTTTTTACATTACATTACATTACATTATATGAAATTTATTTTAAGGAAGTTCGGGAGCATGAGAGGAATGCTGTATATATAGCTGTCTCACATCTTCCCAGTTTTCCAGCATCCCTCTAGGGTCACAATGGTGTTTAATGTATGCATGTATATAAGGTGATGTACAAGTCAGTTCTCCCTAAAGTTCATTACACATGGACATGTTACACTAACAATTGACAAAAAGTGTCCAAGTAAGTGTCCAAACTAGTATATTGTTATATTATTTCAAACCTAGCTAAATTTTTGGGTTTGTTTGAAAAGTTATTTTGCTGTTTTTCTTTAAAATAAATGCAACTTGGTTTGATGTTTTATTATCTAATGCTGGAATTCCCAAACCTTTTTGTCAGCTGAACTCCTTAAATGTAAAATATTTACTTAAATTACCCGCTGAAATTTTACAATGCATTCCCATGTTCACAGAGACTTCTGTCTCTACAGTAGCAATATTGCTGCTGTGCTGAGACATCCAGGCAAAAAAAAAAAAATGCTTTACTGCAGATGAAAAAAAAGTTACTTGTAAGGGTATCCACACATGAGTTCAACTCATTGAATTCCCAAATGCACACTAAATTCACAACGCTTGAAGAGACGGAGTACGTGAGAAGCAGCAATTACTGTGGACCAAGCTGCTCTGAAAACATGCTATTATAATCAGCAAGCGTGTAAATGAACACAGTGTCACACTTCACTTTGAAACAAAACGCAACTGACTGTAGGTCTGTGCTTAATCAAATCACACCATTTATTTGAATGTTACATTCAGTTTAATTAATTAGTAGCTTTTTATCAACTCACAAACCTCCATCAGTTCCCTCGTTAACCCATTTAAGAGCATTTATGTATTTTTAAGTGGGCTCAACTGCCCACTTTTGGGGCCATTGTAAATATAATTATTTGTGAATACTTTGCTTTATCCCTCTACTCTATATAAGGCTCTTGTGACCCAGAGTGTAGTGAGGATGGCTGTGAAGGACCTGGATCCCACCAATGTGTTTCCTGCTTGCACTTTTTCCTAAAGTTCAAAAATAACACACGGTCAGGAATTTTTATTTTACTCTTCGGTCCTTTCCTTCTTTAAAAAAAGTTTACTGATACTACACTAACTCTTTTTCAGGACCTGTGTGTCTGAGTGTCCAGGCGGGTACTGGGGGGATAAGAACAGGTGTAAGAAGTGTTACTCCTTCTGTAAGTCTTGTTTAGGCAGCCGCAGTGATCAATGCACAGCCTGTAGGTCTGGATATTATCTGAACGAGGGAAAGAACAACTGTGTGACCAGCTGTGAGGATGGCTACTATCTTCACCACGGTAAGAGTGATGCCACCATGTCAATAAGACTGAAAAGCAAGTGGGTTACTTGTTTAAAAAAAGAAACCAAGTATATTACACATTAGAAAAGAGTCACTTGCGCATCAGCCTAGTTCGTGCTCACGGAACAGGACACAAAAATCTGAGGGAAATGACCCAAGGTCTAGTTAGGACCAAGTGAGCAGGACCAGAGCACAGAAAGTATTATATATATTTATTAGTACAGAATGACTAACGTTTCGACGCCATGCGTCTTCTTCAGAGTCAAACTCTTGTTTGACTCTGAAGAAGACGCATGGCATCGAAAGGTTAAAGTGGTTTTAATGGTAGGGATGGGCAACTTCAGTCCTGGAGGGCCACTGTCCTGTATAATTTAGCTCCAACCCTGATAAAAATTCACCTGCCTGTAGCTTTCTAGTAATCCTGAAGACATTGATTAGCTTGTTCAGGTGTATTTGACCAGGGTTGGAGCTAAACTATGCAGGACAGTGGCCCTCTTCAGGACCGAAGTTGTCCATCCCGGTTCCATGGCATCGCTGCAATCCCCCCCCACCCACCCTTTTGGAAACTTTTTTTATTTTTACTGCAAGCCATTTTCTATATGCAAATAACTGTAAAACCCCAGCCACAAAATCTAATTGATCCAAAATCCTATTCCACATCGCTGTACTTTAAACTTCGCTTTTAGTCTTGACATAAAAATGAGTTAAAACTTTTAAAGTATTAGAAATGTAAAAAAAAAAAAAAATAATATATATATATATATATATATATATATATACACACATATATATATATATATATATATATATATATATATATATATATATATATATATATATATATATGAGGTTTTCTGTGAGGTGCCTGGTTAGGACACACCTTTTGACTTATTCTGTGTTCATGAATGTTTTTTCGATGCAGAGGAAAACGTGTGTAGGAAGTGTAATATTGAGAACTGTATGAAATGCCTCTCAGCCTCCATTTGCACAGAGTGCTCTGAGGGCACAAGGTAATATATTTTTATTAAATGTTTGAACCTATTGATATTTCATGAGACAATGTAGCCATGTCAATTCACTGTAATGAAAGTTGACTGTTTCTCTCTTCGGCCCTTTCAGTCTTGTGGGCAACAGATGCCAGAAGAGTTGTGAGGTGGGCCATTACTACAGTAAGCCGGAGGACTCATGTGAGCCCTGCCACCCAGCCTGTGCTACATGCAAAGGTGGACAAAGTACACAACTTCCTTACCTGTGTGAAAGTACTACTGGTCCAATATTACTCAATTACAAGTAAAAGTTGTAAAGACTGATTTTTACTTGAATAAAAGTACAGAAGTACTTTTTTTTTTTTTTAAAGTAGCCTACTTGAGTATCAACAGTAAAAAGTAAATGTCAATGCATTGTTTTATTATGGTTGCATTGTTACAGTACCTCATGCCTCTGAATGAATCTAGTGAATACACTGACTAGTTTGTAGTATCTGTGGAATTAAGAGCTTTTAGAATGTACCTATAGAAAAACCTATAGGCCTATAGAAATTAAACAACTGAATTGATAAAAAAACTGCCATAATTATCTTATTTATACCTACCACCCCCACAAAAGAAGTACACATCTACAGTATGTGTATCCATTCATGCAAATTTGAAACAAGTGGTCAGTAAATACAGACTGATCAAAAAAAAAAAAACAGCTACAGCTACAGCTACACAACAAGAGCTGTATAACTGCCCAACAGCAATACTGCTTTAACAAAGAGCAGAACAGAAATACTTATTTGCCATGAAAACGTCTCGGTTACGTATGTAACCCTCGTTCCCTGAGTAGGGAACGGAGACGTTACGTCGGATGACGACGAATGGGGTTTCGCTTAGAAAGCCTATCAACTTCGAGTATTACAAAACGAGCCAATGGCAAAGAAATGCCATGGGTCTGCGGAATTTGCATGACGTAACTCCGCCCCACCTCGTGGGTATAAAAGGAGGACGCCAGCAACAGGCAGATATGTTTCTTCGCTGAGGAGCCAAGACTGAGCTCAGGCGATCCCCGCGGTACAGCGGAAAGTGGCGGGCAGACGTAACGTCTCCGTTCCCTACTCAGGGAACGAGGGTTACATACGTAACCGAGACGTTCCCTTTCGTTGTCACTCCGAGTTACGTCGGATGACGACGAATGGGGTTACCAGTCTAATCACGCCACCTTCTCAGCTGTCTTCCAGTGCCCTGCGTAAATCTGAGATCCCTGTCGTGCGACTGGCACGGACGAAGGACTCCTATTTAGCACAGGAATACCAAGGTACACTGGGGAGCATATCCCAAAGTTTAGGGGAAATATGCAATTACTGCCAACCCAGAGGGGGGGGACTTAGAGAATACACATATGACCCGAATGAGACATATGGAGAACACTGGGGTGTCCAGCCGCAGGTGGAATATTTCAACCCCAGGGGAGGCAAGGTGGCTTGCCAAGGGAAAGACACATGCTCAAGAGGCTTACAGTGGAAATACACATGTGGGGGTCGCTCAGGGGAGGGACCATGCACACGGGAGGCACCTAGCCGACGCACAGGCAATAGACACTGGCGCCAACGTCAGGAGTGCTGGAGGAACTCAGGGCTTTTCGGGGAAGCTAACCTGAGGAGAATATCGCACGTATCCAGTCCGTGGAGTGGAATGGCGAGCAAGCGAAGACACCTGAGCGGGTCCAGTACTAGCTGGTTGAAGCGAGTACATGAGAGGACACTGGCTCCACTCGGAGATTGTAGAATCTGGCGAATGTGTTAGGTGTCGCCCAGCCTGCAGCTCTGCAGATGTCTGTTAGCGAGGCGCCATGCGCTAGAGCCCAAGAGGATGCCACACTCCGGGTGGAGTGGGCGGTCACACCAAGGGGGCACGGTCGACCTTGCTGCTGGTATGCCAAGGCAATGGCGTCCACTATCCAGTGACAACCTTTGCTTGGAGAGAGCCTTTCCCTTCAGCTTCCCACCATAACAGACAAAGAGCTGGTCTGAGGTCCTGAAACACTGCGTCCTGTCTACATAGGCGCGGAGGGCGCGTACTGGACAGAGCAGTGCCAAGGCTGGGTCTGCCTCCTCCGGGGGCAGCGCTTGCAGGTTCACCACCTGGTCCCGGAAGGGAGTGGTAGGAACCTTGGGCACATATCCAGGCCGGGGTCTCAGGATCACGTGAGAGTAAGCCGGCCGAAATTCGAGGCACGCTTCGTCAACGGAGAATGCATGCAAGTCCCCCACCCTCTTGATGGAGGCCAATGCAACCAGGAGCGCTGTCTTCATAGACAGGAACTTAAGCTCCACTGATTGCAAAGGCTCAAAGGGAGCACTCCGCAGGGCAGTTAGAACCACTGAGAGGTCCCAAGAGGGAACGAGAGGAGGACGAGGAGGATTCAGTCTCCTTGCTCCTCTCAGGAACCTGATGATCAGGTCGTGCCTTCCAACAGACTTACCTTCGACTGGGTCATGGTGTGCGGCAATAGCGGCAACATAGACTTTCAGGGTGGAGGGAGACAGCCTTCGCTCCAGCCTATCTTGAAGGAAGGAAAGCACGACACTAATCGAACATCTCCGGGGGTCTTCTTGAAGAGAAGAGCACCAGTTGACGAAGAGGTTCCACTTCAACGCGTAGACGTGTCTCGTGGACGACGCTCTAGCGGAAGTGATGGTAGCCGCCACCGTAGGTGGAAGGGTACTCAAACCTGCTTCGTCCCGTCCAGGAGCCACACGTGGAGGTTCCAAAGATCGGGACGAGGGTGCCATAGGGTGCCCCGTCCCTGAGAAAGGAGGTCCTTCCTCAGGGGAATCGGCCAGGGAGGTGCTGTCGCGAGGAGTACTAGTTCGGAGAACCAGGTCCGGGCGGGCCAGTATGGCGCGACCAGAATGACCTGCTCCTCGTCCTCCCTGACCTTGCGCAGGGTCTGCGCAAGAAGGCTCACTGGGGGAAACGCATATTTGCGGCCCCGCGGCCAGCTGTGCGCCAGTGCATCCGTGCCGAGCGTGCCCTCGGTCAGGGAATAATACAGGGCGCGATGGGTCGAGTCGTGAGAGGCAAACAGATCTATCTGTGCGTCCCCGAACTGGTCCCAAATCAGCTGAACCGACTGGGGATGGAGTCGCCAATCTCCCGGGAGGGGCTGAAGCCGTGAGAGCTCGTCGGCTGCACAGTTCAGGGCTCCGGGGATGTAAATGGCATGAAGCGACCTCAGATGCTTCTGACTCCATATGAGGAGGTGGCGGGCGAGTTGCGACATACGGCTGGAGCGTAGACCACCTTGATGGTTGATGTACGCTACAGTGGCGGTATTGTCTGAACGGACTAGTACGTGTTGGTTCTTGAGCACGGCCCGGAAGCGGCGCAGAGCAAGACGTACGGCCAGCAACTCGAGGCAATTGATGTGCCAGAGGCAGCGGGGTCCTGTCCAGGAACCCGCGGCAGAACGTCCATTGCACATGGCACCCCAGCCCGTGGAGGAGGCATTTGTCGTTACAACAAAATGCCGCGAAGCTCGTTCCAGGGGCACTCCGGCCCGTAGAAAACTGAGGTCCGACCACGGGGTGAAGGTCTGACGGCAGGACGGAGTAACAGTTACTCGGAAGGTGCCGTGTTGCCATGCCCACCTCGGGACTCGGTCGCGAAGCCAAAGCTGAAGCGGTCTCATATGAAGCAATCCGAGCGGTGTTGCCACGGCTGCAGATGCCATATGCCCCAGGAGCCTCTGAAAGAGTTTCAGTGGAACCGTACTCTTGCCCTCGAACTGTCTCAGGCAAGTCAGCAGTGACTGCGCGCGCTCGCTCGTAAGCTGCGCGGACATGGCGACCGAGTCGATGTCCATACCGAGAAAAGAGATCCTCTGCACGGGGCAAAGTTTGCTCTTTTCCCAGTTGACCCGAAGGCCCAGACGAGCTAGGTGCCGGAGCACTAGGTCCCTGTGTTCGCATACCTGGTCTCGAGAGTGAGCTAGGATCAGCCAGTGGTCGATGTAGCTCAGGATACGAACCCCGTGTTCCCGAAGGGGAACAAGGGCTGCCTCGACGACCTTCGTGAAGACGCGAGGAGACAGGGCTAGCCCGAAAGGGAGAACCGCGTACTGGTATGCCTGCCCCTCGAAGGCAAACCGAAGGAACGGTCTGTGTCGAGGGAGAATGGAGACATGAAAGTAGGCGTCCTTCAGGTCGATTGCTGCAAACCAATCCTGGGGCCGCACACATCCGAGAATGTGTTTGGCAGTGAGCATCTTGAACGGCAGCCTGTGAAGGGAACGGTTCAGCACACGCAGGTCCAGGATTGGTCGTAACCCACCGGTTTTCTTGGGGACAATGAAGTACGGGCTGTAGAAGCCGGTCCTCATCTCGGCCGGAGCGACGGTCTCGATCGCACCCTTCGCCAGCAGGGTGGCGATCTCTGCTCTCATGATAGGGGCGTTGCCACCGACCAAAGTGGAGCGGACTCCCCTGAAGCGGGGAGGAGACCGCGCGAACTGAATCGCGTAGCCGAGCCTGATCGTCCGTGCGACCCAGCGGGACAGGAGGGGGAGCTCTAGCCAGGCTCCCAAAAACTGTACCAGCGGGGTCATACGGACCACAGACTTCCCACCGATGGTGCAGCAGGGCGGAATGACTGGCCCGGACGTGGACGGCATAGCGGCCCGGTGTGGGGGCACAGTCATTAACCGCGCCCTGACAGAGGAGACCAGGGAAGGAAGAACGTTCCACGGGGGTCTGCTCTGCCAGGGGGCTGGCGACAGAGGCGGAAGGGAGCGGCACGGTCCGGGGACGGCGCGCACTGCCAGCCGGCTCTGGGACAGAGGGGGACGAGGGGTGCACGGCTCGGAGGCGGCGCACCGTGTCGTCCGAGAACTCTGTGTGCTCAGGGATGGGAATGTTACTTCTTTCTTTAACCACATTAGGGTGCTGCCCACCCGTGGGTGAGCAGCGGGGAGTGGAGAACAAAAGATTCTCCCCCGGCCCTCCACCGGGGGAAGGAGTGGTCCTGCTACCATCTCCTGAGAAGTAATTTTCAGCATCCCTGAGCAGCCCGTCTCAGGAGCGCCGCTTGGCCCGGCGTTTAGCGGGGGGCGGGGCTGGAGAGGGCTGGGGCGCCTTCTTACGGCTTCCTCCGCGACCGGGCCTGGGTGGAGGCTGCTGCTTGGGCCGGGCGGGAGGGGCGGGAGCCGCAGGAGGGCGCCCTTGGCGGCGAACAGACTGAGGGATCTGCCCGGTCGGCTGGGTGGAGGCAGCAGCGGGCCGTCGGGGCAGAATGTGCCTAATGGCCTCAGTCTGTTTCTGGGCGGTGGAGAACTGTTGGGCGAAATCCTCCACCGCACCGCCGAATAGGCCGGCCTGGGACATGGGGGAGTCGAGCAGGCGAGAGCGCTCAGCGTCCCGCATGTCAGCCAGGTTCAGCCACAAGTGTCTCTCCTGGACCACAGCTGTGGACATCACCAGACCCAGGGAGCGTGCGGTCACCTTCGTCGCCCGGAGGGCGAGGTCGGTGGCGGCGCGCAGCTCATCGAAGAGCCCTGGGTCCGTCCTACCCTCGTGCATGTCCCTTAGCATCTGGGCCTGATAGACCTGCAGAGTGGCCATGGCATGCAAAGAGGCAGCCGCCTGTCCCGCCGCTCTGTAGGACTTCGCCACTAGGGTAGACGAGAACCTACAGGCCTTGGATGGGTGCTTAGGCTCGCCGCGGGAAGAGGCACTCTGAGGACACAACAGCATCGCAACAGAGCGCTCAACCGGGGGGAGCCCAGTGTACCCACGGGCGGCTGCCCCATCGAGGGGAGGAAAGGCGGATGAAATCAACGAGCGGTCGCGGGAAGACATGGGAGTCTTCCAGGACTTCGAGATTTCATCATGCACGTCCGGGAAGAAAGGTATTGGGGCAGGCTGAGGACGGGAAGCCGCAGCTGCACCCAAAAACCAATCGTCCAGCCGCGAGCGCTCAGGACAGGGTGGAGGGTTCCACTCCAAACCAATGCTCGCGGCCGCCCGGGAAAGCATGGCCGTCATCTCTGGATCAGACTGAGCCACAACCGTATTCACACCCGAGGGTGGCAGCTGTGACGAGTCGTCACTTCCAGACGAATCAGACCCGCCTAGTGATGCTGCGATCGACATCGCATCTTCCTCTGGAGCGCCAAAGGACACCCGCGGGACCTCAAAGGACGGTCCCGCGATGATCCCCTGAACGCTCGCTGGTTGCAACACTGGAGAAGGTGCTGCGGGGCACGGACACATAGTCGGCGCTTTGTTCCACACAGTCACCCTCAGATCACCCTGGCCACCAGCCGAAGTAGAGCCTCTCGAGGAGGCGCTAGATCGGGGTGTGGATGAGGGGACTCTCACTCTTGCGAGATCCTTGAGTCTCGATCTAAGTGTTGCGATGGTCATGTTCCCACAGAAAGAACATGACTCATCCACGAGCGCTGCTTTAGCGTGATCAAAGCCCAAACACACCAAGCAGCGCTCGTGCCCATCAGAGTCAGACACCAGTCGACCGCAACCAGAAGTGCACGGGCGAGGCATCTTTAAAAAGACGTGCCGCGTGCAAGCTCTTTTTGTGAGAGAAACTCAGTGCTGAAGCGCCCGCGGAGAACACACTCGCTGGCAAACCACGCTCAGATAAGCAGGAAGTGTGCACTCGCCGGGAGATCGCCGTCACACCAACACTGGAGAGTTGCTCGTCTCGTAAGAAGCTGACAATCAGAGATAGCTTAAGGAGTGAAGAATTACACTTGGCTCCGAAGCGAAAACATATCTGCCTGTTGCTGGCGTCCTCCTTTTATACCCACGAGGTGGGGCGGAGTTACGTCATGCAAATTCCGCAGACCCATGGCATTTCTTTGCCATTGGCTCGTTTTGTAATACTCGAAGTTGATAGGCTTTCTAAGCGAAACCCCATTCGTCGTCATCCGACGTAACTCGGAGTGACAACGAAAGGGAACAAAATTTTCAAACCATTAGTTGTCACAACGATACTGTCTCTCACAGATCACTAGTAGAGAGAAATCGTACTCAGTTACGTACGTAACCTCGGTTCTCTCTAGAAGAGGGAACGAGTATTGCGTAAATTGCTTACGCTACGGGTAAAGTCATCTTTTCTCGAGATATGAAGCCAAAAAATTATCCTTAATTTTATATTTATTGTCAACGCAGTGCAGCAGCTAGCAGACCTAGAGCAGGCTTTCTAGCGTGCTCATTGGCTGCTTTGCAGCTACTGCAGCAGCCTACAACTGAGCAGGGCGTGACGTCACGCCTAATGAGGGCTCTTCGCCCTCTACGCATCACAGCCCGCCAGAATGGGAGTGGCTTAGCGTATAAAAGTACGGCTCGGAGGCTGCTTCTCTGGTTTTCATCGACTTAAGTGAAAGTCGCTCGTGGCGCCAGCACGGCAGGTTACGCAATACTCGTTCCCTCTTCTAGAGAGAACCGAGGTTACGTACGTAACCGAGTACGTTCTCTTACGAGAGGTTCTCTGGTATTGCGTAAGTTGCTTACTCTACGGGAACCCCTTGTCAACGGCGTGCGCGCCAAGCATCCACTTCATGAGTCCCAGGGAATCCCGGGGAACATAGATAAGTGGGAATCAGGCGGCCAGCAACATGGGCCAGCACATATACATAAGCACCCATAGGAAATACAGAGCGGCATTGCCGTCTATATAAAGCATATCAACCCATATAGTGCAGCTCAACCAGGAGAGATAAGTTACGTGAGAGTAGTCTGCGCATGATCAGATCTGGGCAGAACATACATCCCACTCATACTGACAGAAGTCTAGCCTGCAAGGCGGGAACTTCCAGGTTATAAAACCTACCAAATGTGGACGGGGAGGCCCAGTCCGCCGCCTCACAAATGTCATGAATGGAAATCCCACTGGACCAAGCCCACGACGAGGCCACGCCCCTAATGGAATGTGCCCTGATGCCCAAAGGGCATTGCAGACCTTTAGACACGTAAGCATTCGCTATAGCGTCCACTATCCATCTGGATAGACTCTGTTTCGAGGCGGCGAGACCCTTGGTGCGCCCACCAAATTAAATAAAGAGCTGCTCCGAGCGCCTGAAGGGAGCGGAGCACGTAATGTAAGCCCTCAGCGCCCTGACAGGGCAGAGGAGACAAACATCGCTCTCACTAACAGATGCTGGCAGAGCCGATAGAGAAATGACCTGTGCTCTGAAGGGAGTGCCCATCACCTTAGGGACATAGCCATGTCTAGGCTTGAGGATGACTTTAGAGTCATTTGGTCCAAACTCAAGACACGCAGCGCTAATGGATAGCGAGTGTAAATGCACCACATGTTTAACTGATGACAGAGCTGTCAGAAAAACGGTTTTGAGCAAGAGGTACTTTAGGTCCACGGAATCTAGCAGTTCGAAGGGGTAGGACCAAAGAAAGATCCCATATAGGAACCGACGGGGGTCGCGGGGGATTCATCCTCCTGGCTCCCCTGAGGAAGCGAATGACCAGCTCGTTCCTTCCTATTGACTTGCCGTGCGTTGACTCAGCGAACACTGCAACGGCCGCCACATATACTTTAGGCGTGGAGAAGGACCTGCCTCTGTCCAACAGCTCCTGAAGGAAGCTAAGCAACCATGATACCCACATGTTCCGTTTCCGTGATCCTCTTGATTACCTGTGGCAACAGAGAGACCGGAGGGAAAGCATAAAGTGGGCGGCTGGACCAGATTTGGGCCAGCGCGTCCTCATTCTTCGAAAAGAACATCGGGCAGTGAGCGTTGTCTTTTGACGCAAACAGGTCGACTTTCGCTTTGCCGAAAAGGCGCCATAGCAACAGGACTGTGTGGGGGTGCAGGGACCTATCCCCTGGGGGAATGTTGTCCCTGGACAGTTTGTCTGGTCCGTCGTTCAGCTGGCACATGCGCAGCTCTCAGCGAGCGCAAAAAGTGCTGAGACCATACGAGGAGGTGACGTAGGGAACGAGGGTTACACACGTAACCGAGACGTACTTTATTTATAATATCCAACATTGTGATCAAATTCCAACAGCAATCCTGTACAGGACCTTTTAACATGGCCATTTTGTGTTTTTAACTGATGTGAGTTTGTTTTCATGGGGGTGTAATATTTTAGGGTCATGTCATTGTACAGCTGCAGGTCTAGAGTTATGTAATCGCTGTGCTGAAGGCTACCTGATGGAGAACTGGAGATGTGTGTCCTCCTGCAGTGAAGGTTTCTACGCTGTACAACCGATCTCTGACAGCACAGACACTCAGAGCACCTGTGAGAGGTGTGTGTGTGTGCTACAACCTCTCATCTCTTCAACATGTATCATCATCTCTTATCACTAGTTTGATTCTGTGTGTATATGTGCAGGTGTGATGTGAGCTGTCTGGCCTGTGTCGGGCCAGGTAAAGGAAACTGCAGTGAGTGTGAACATGGACACACACTTCAGGATGGTGTGTGTTTACTCAGCCACAACTGTGTTGATGGTAAGTTCTGGTTCTTTCAACCAGAGTATGCAACCTGTTTATGCAAAGTACTGTGAAGTTGTTGTAACATTTTAGATATAATTGCAATTAATTTATTTTTGTTTTTAAAGGGGAATATCAGGATGAGAGTGGAGAGTGTCAGTCATGTGATGTGTCCTGTCATAAATGTAAAGGTCCAAAGAGTGAGGACTGTCTCAGCTGCTCCAACACACAGTAAGAACCCGATTTTCAACAGTTTATTACCTGCTAAAAAGACTCCAATGCTGGTCCCAAGTATGGGATTCTGTTGGCCAGGCTTTTTAAAATCGGCGTATCAGAATATTTTTTCAAGGATCTTGTGACTGTCAGGGTTACAATATGATCTGTTTTTGTCTTTGTTTTCATTTAGTTCAGTTTCTGTTTGGCTGTTTTCCTTTGACCCAGTTTTCCCATGTGTTACATTGATTGTTAAGTGGTTGTACATTCTCCTAGATTTCCTCCTTGTGGTGTGTTGAGTATTATATTAAAAGTCTACTTGAGTATCTCGTTAATCGTGTGCTTAATTACAGCCACCTTCCAGTGACAGTGACATTGAAGACTGGAATAATGGCTGCTGAAAATCTAGCTTTTTTCACCACTCGAATACATTATATATTAAAATGTATTCAAACATAAAATAGTTATTTTAAATTGCAACAATATTTTACAATATTTCAGTTTTTACTGTATTTTTTATCAAATAAATGCGCCATTGGTGAGCATAAGAGACCTCTTAAAAAATAGATTAAAAATCGTAATTATTACAAACATTTATTGGTGAAGTTTTTAATATCTTGGCAAAGTAATGAAGGAATATATGTTGTTATTGTTACTTATACAGGATATATTCACAATATATAAAAGTGAATTGTGAGAAGTCATTTGCTGGGTCACAGGAGGTGAGAATAGAGACAAACAGTTGGTCATTCAGTCAGTTAACAGTTCAAACAAAAGTAATTTTCTAATAATGTACATTTCCTCTGTCCTGCTCTTGTAGATGGCTGGATGAGGGACGTTGTGTGGTCAGCTGCTCAAATGGGAAGTACCCATCCAGTGGACAGTGCCACCTCTGTGACCACACCTGTGCCCAGTGCCTTGATGCTGGTCCTGCCAACTGTACCAGCTGTGATACAGGTCAAGATTAATTTCTCATCTAAGTCCAAATTGCTGCTGTTTTAACAACTCAACTAAATTGTGCAACTGACAGAAACCAATTCATGTTATTTCTAAGAGCTCCCAAATGAAAACTTGCCAAGCACCAAATGTGAGTAAAAAATGGGCTTCATAATACAGTCTGACATTTGCTGTTCAGACTTAAGCAAATTAAATCAAAGAGATAAAATTGGTTTAATGGTCCAGTGTGACTGTTTCAAATATTATAGAAAATCTTTACCTTAGCTGATAATTTACCTTTATTTTGGAAGATAAAAAAAAAGATTTTCTATCATGATCGAATCTCCACAATTTCATTCCTGGCTTTAAGCCAACAAAATGAAACTAGGAGAAAATCATGATGGCCTCACTGTTTATTGACAGGTGGTGAGAGATTGGCAAGTATATGATGTTTTAAGTGACACAATGACCTGCAGTATTTGTTGCAAATACACAAACGTGATAATATTTATGACCAATATTTTTTTTTCTCCATTTACAGTATGTGTCCCTGTGTGTATAAATTTGTGTATGTGCTTGTATTATGTGTGCTGTAGATAAGTTTGGGATGGACCGGCACCTGTATAATGGCGAGTGTGTGGATGCGTGTCCTCAGGCTCATTTCCACACAAAGTTGAAGGCATGTGAGCCATGTCCTTCACACTGCAAACTCTGCTCCTCAGCCACACACTGCATCAGGTGTGACGATTCCTTCTACCTCAATGATGGTCTCTGTAATAAACCGGGGTGTGGTGAAGGTATGGATTTTTGTTCAGATTTGTTAAAACACACAAAAAAGAGATATTTAGCACAATGTCCAAGCTGCTCTTTTTTTGTTTTTTTTGTTAGAACACACAAGGAAAAGAGAAATATCAAGCATATAACGTCAGTTCTAGCAGGTCACGTTAGTCAAGCTCGCATCAGCTGACTCTCAGCTGATCCACATCTACCTGTAGGAAAATGACACCTATCACTGTATACATATAGAAGATCCTTCAGTATTATTAGCAGATATTGCGTTTCTCAGGAGCTAATTACCCTCCTCCATCCCCAGCTCCTCCTCTCGTCAGGCAGGATTTGGCATTCTGATTCCCCTTGAATCAGAATAAATTCCTGAATTAAGATGTACTTTAAAATCTTGAATTAATGATATCTGCAATACATTCATGTTGTTTCCGTTCTGTTTACCCTAAGGGGGGTTATTGCTGCTCTCCCTGCTCTTATCCATGCTAGGCTGCATGGATGCGCAGGGAGTTTTTGCCCAGAACAGAACCATACCGCCAATCCTAACTGAATGCTAATATTCAATCGTATTTGACGATATTGGTCCTGACAGAATTAGCACAATGTCAAAGCTGCTCTTATTTATACAATGAAATTTTTAATTTCAGGGTGAAATATTCCTTTAAATATTATTAGTGCTAGGCTTTGGGCTTATTTTTCGCTTTCAGGATAGACTTCAATCAATGCAGTTAATTAGATTATGTGTGTGTGTGTTTTAGGGGAGGTGGAAGACCCAGAATATGATGACTGCATGTCATGTGAAGAGGGATGTAATAAGTGTGTTCTCTGTAAGTTCAGCAGTTTTTTTTGAGAGAGATTTATTGTGTACAGTTCTGCTATGCTAATTTATAATTTAGAAGGGTTTCTGTTATGTGGGTTGAGAACAGGCATATGTTAACTGTTCTATATATTGCCATACTCGTTCGGTATGGTTCCACTAGTAAAAATAATTTACATGAGATTACATGATAATTTTAAGTAAAATGTTTGAATTAGCTTCCTCAAATATTTTTTGTTAAGAGCAATTAAAATATATGAGTACAAAACAAAAATCTGTCAGTTCCCTTTCGTTGTCACTCCAAATTACGTCGGATGACGACGAATGGGGTTTCGCTTAGAAAGCCTATCGACTTTGAGTATTACAAAACGAGCCAATGGCAAAGAAATGCCATGGGTCTGCGGAATTTGCATGGCCCAACTCCGCCCCACCTTGTGGGTATAAAAGGAGGACGCCGGCAACATGCAGATATGTTTTCGCTTTGGTGCCAAGAGTATCTCTTCACTCCACAGCCATTTCTGACTTCACTCTACGAGACGAGCCACTCTCCGGTGTTGGTGTGACGGCGATCTCCAGCGAGTTCACACTGCCTGCTGATCTGTGCAGTGATCTGCCAGTGAGTGTGTTTCTCCTTGCTCGCTTCAACATTGCAGAGTTTTTTCCTCTCACAAAAGAGCTCGCAACGCGGCAGGTCTTTTTAAAGACGGCTCGCCCGTTCATTTCTGATTGCGGCCGACTCATTTCCAATTTTGATGGGCCCATTCTCTGCTCTGCCTGCTTGGGCTTGATCACGCTAGAGCAGCGTTTGTGGATGACTCACGTTCTGCTCGCGGGAACGTGACCATCGCACCATTACGGTCGAGACTCAATGATCGTTCGAGAGAGAGTCCCCTTATCCACACCCCGTTCTAACACTCTCCACGTGAGGTGATACTTCGGCTGGTGGCCAGGGTGACCTGAGGGTGATGGTGTGGAACAAGGCGCCGACTATCCGTCCGTGCCCGACGCCCCCCTCTTCATTGACGCAACCCGTGAGCGATCACGGTACACCCGCGGGCCTGTCTTCGGACCCCCCGCAGGTTTCCTTTGACGTTCCAGAATCAGATCTGTTGTCCATCGCTGCATCACAGGACGGGCAAGAATCTTCAGGAAGTGAAGATTCGACCGTGCTGCCACTTTCGGGTGGGCATATGGCATTTGTCGAGTCAGATCCTGAGATGACGGCCATGCTTTCCCGGGCCGATGCGAGCATCAGACTAGAGTGGAACCTTCCACCCTGTCCTGAGCGCTCGCTGCTGGACGATTGGTTTTTGGGTGCGGCCGCTGACACCTGTCAGCGTCCACCCCAATATTTTTCTTTCGGATGTGCATCAGGAGATCTCGAAATCCTCGAAGACCCCATGTCTTCTAGCGATCCCTCGTTGATCTCCTCCGCCTTTCCTCCCCTCGACAGGGCCGCTGCCCATGGGCACACTGGGGTCCCCCCGGTTGAACGCTCTGTTGCGATGCTACTGTGTCCTCAGAGTGCTTCTTCTCGGCGCGATCCTAAGCACCTGTCCGAAGCCTGTAGTTTTTCGTCTACAATTGTGGCGAAATCCTATTGCGCCGCAGGACAGGCAGCAGCCTCACTGCATGCCATGGCCATTCTGCTGGTCTACCAGAGCCAGATGCTCACGGACATGCACGAGGGCGGCACTGACCCAGGGCTCTTTAATGAGCTGCGTGCCGCCACTGACCTTGCTCTACGAGCGACGAAAGTGGCCGTATGCTCCCTGAACCTATCCGATGTGCAGAACCCCCATATCCCAGGTCGGCCTCTTCGGTGGGGCGTTTGAGAGCTTCGTCCAACAGTTCTCAAACGACCATGAGCAGATCCCTCAGTCTGCCCACCGCCCAAGGCACCCTCCCGCGGCTCCCACCCCGGGCTGGCTCTGGATCCGCAGGGGGACGCCAGAATCTACTTCCGCTCTACCGCGGGGATCGCCTGAGTTCAGTCTCAGCTCCTCAGCAAAGAAACATATTTGCTGTTGCCGGCGTCCTCCTTTTATACCCTCGGGGTTGGGCGGTGTTCTGCAAATTCTGCAGACCCATGGCATTTCTTTGCCATTGGCTCGTTTTGTAATACTCAAAGTCGATAGGCTTTCTAAGCGAAACCCCATTCGTCGTCATCCGACGTAACGTCTCCGTTCCCTACTCAGGGAACAAGGTGTTACATACGTAACCGAGACGTTCTGCTCACTGAAACTTTATGTAACTTATAACCTCAACTTTTTTGAGTTATGCCAGGTTATTTGGCTTTACAGTGAGTGTTTTAGAATTTAGTAATCACTACAATAGTATTATATTAGTATGATCATACTTTGGATTAGTTTTCTGTTGGAGCACATGGCTGACTTTATTGTTAGTTTGCCATGTGCTCTTCGGAATTTCAACAAAATGTCTTAAGTAAAAAAAGACAAAAAAGTAGTTTTAGAACATAATTGGTGGATGCAACAAATTGTTTTGACTTCACATTCCAACGTGAACTACAGTAGTCAACATTTGAAATGAATTGGATCAAAGTTAATCAAAGTTGTCCTAGGACAAGAACGGGTATTGTTCAAAATTCATGTATAACTTTGATGAAAGGTTTTGATCCACTTCAAATGTTCCTTCTACCCTTTTCAGATAATCCCAAACACTGTCTGTCCTGCATTGATGGATATTACAAGTAAGAAACATGATGTAACAGAACTATCTGCTGGCTTGTATGTGTATGTTCTTGTGAAAGATAGAATGGAAGGTTCTTTTACAGATGTGTGCCGCTCTGAGATGTGACTGAAATGCATTGTGTGTGGTACAGGTTTGAGGAGGGCTGCTATAAGAACTGTCCTGCTAAGACATTCACAGTGGAGGAGACCATGAGCTGTGTTTCCTGTGAGCATGACTGTGTCAGCTGTGATGAAGATCAGTGCCACTGGTGTGAAGCTGACCTCTTCCTGTCAGGTTAGACTTAAAACGATTTGCATTCATAGTATACATTTTATCAGATCATGCATTTCCTTGGAATCAAACGTCTTCAAGGTCGAATCAAAGGTTATTCACAAGTTTAATGTACCCTACAGAAGGGAAGTGTGTTCAGGAATGTCCCGATGGTTTCTATGGTGATGAAGATTCTCAGGAGTGTGAGGAATGTCACTCAGACTGCAGTTCATGTAGTGGGCCGGAGGACAGTGACTGTGACAGCTGCACTGATGGACTGACGCTTGATAATGGAGCTTGTGTGTCTGAACAGGATGTCTGCCCTGCACAGACGTACCTCAATGGTGAGAGCAACACTCCCGAGAGTAAACATTTATTATTTAGAGACTTCTCGTTCATAGCTCCAGAAACTTAATTGAATATTAGTCTCATGGCATAGTCCAGATAATTTGGTCTCTGAAGATTTTTAATTCATATGAGTTCATATTGAATTCCATCCAATCTATCCATCCAATTTTAAAAGCCACTGTTAAAAGGAAGACTTTGGTATATTTAAGCTCAGGGATTGAAACTTAAGGGCAGAGGTCTTGGAGACCAGTGCTGCATTTCAAATCACATATTGTAATGTAGATACTACATTTGGTTTAAAACATAAAAAAGTGTGTTCTATATAGTAGGAATCTCTCTCAAAGTACATTCTCTCTTAAACTACACTTAAGTGGTCTTTATTCAATTAATATTTGAATGTGCAAGTACAGTTTTTTTTTCTACTTAAAGTACACTATATACATGCACATTTAAAGCAACACTATGTTGTTTTTGCGGTTTTTGCTCTCGGGGTCCCCCTACAGTTGGGAAACAGTATTGTCTTCTACTACTGTCGTAAAATCTGTCTTGGTTACACCAGAGGATACACGTGTGCATTTGTTGACAAGGCGAGTTCTCGCGGGCAGACTGCCAGCGTTGCATGTGAAATGTCTTCATCCCAGGTACAGTGGCATATATTTCAGCATGTCATATGAATATAATTTCATGGGTTTTATTTTTTTCAAATGTCAAAAGATCGCGTAGCTCACGCTCTCCCTCCAATAGTGATCCTGGTCCGGTCTTTTAATTTGTCACTCTCCCTTTTTCTTCTTTTAGTCTCCTCTGACAAAACCTTTGCCTTCTTCCTTTTAGTTGTTGCTTCGGTCATTGCAACAACATACAGACGGGTATCAAATGCTAGTTGGGCTTACGTCAGAATCTGAGGAAGTGGGGGAAGTGACGTATGCCGTAAAGCAGTCGAATTTTGTAGGTTTTTTTTGTGCTCGGGTTACTACCCGAAACCTGAAGTTACATAGTGCCAGTAAAAGCAATACAGACACTGTCAGGCTACGGCAGACATTACATTCAACCTATTGTAAGTCGATGTACCATCTCAAGGGTCTTGGAAATATATAATGAAGGTTTAAAAACGACATAGTGTTGCTTTAAAACAATTAAGCACATTTCTTTTTGACAAGGGATGGTTCAGTTATAAAATTTTTGCTGGTTATCATCTTTCAGATGATGCGGAATGTGAGGCCTGTCATGCTTCATGCAAATCCTGCTCGGGGAAAATGATGACTCAATGCAACACATGTGTCAAAGGTACAACATTTGCAACTCAATGAAAAATATGATGGATGGAAAAATCTTTGGTTGGATGCATGAAGGCTTGGATGAATGTGAATAGACTTTATGTATGTGTGTTTCAGGTCGATATCTGACTGCAGATCAGAAGTGTGTGGCACGATGCCCAACGGGCAGATTTGGCAGCAAGGAAAGTGGGTACTGCGAGTATTGCCCACAAGGTTGTACCCAGTGCCAGGACGAACAGCTCTGCACACGCTGCCAGTCAGCACGTAAAAGCCTTCTTTATTTGCAGGCTGGCCAATGTGTGCGCAAGTGCACTAGGTTAGAACCATTTACAGACACTTAAAGTATGTAATGCAGATGTAAAAAGAATACCTGAAAACCACATTAATAAAGTATACAAAATATTGTACTTAAGTATTGTACTCGTACTGAATGTAGGCTCAAAATCCTCAACTGCCAAGAGACATGCTAGTGAAAAAGAAGGGTTTCACTTTATTTTGATGGTTCCTTTAACACATTCTGTTGACTATAAATAATGTTACAGCTACATATCTACCAACTCTCATTAGAGTGTTAGTAGAGTATCAGTAGACTGGTAAGGTTAAGGTTAGAATATGTTGACATGTAGTTGCAAAGTTACTTATAGTCAGTAGAATATCTGTTGGAGGACCATCACAATAAAGAGTTAGCAGATATTAAGCAGCCAGTCTACTAATACTGTAATTGGTTGACGTGTAGTTGTAAAGTTACTTATAGTCAACAGAATGTTCAAACGGGACCATCAAAATAAAGTGTTACCAAAATTGCAATAAATCGAGTAAGGGTAACGCATTGGTGTTAAATCAAATCAATTACACTATTTACAACTTAAATTAAATAAACAACTTAAATTACTTAAAGTCCCCCTGTAGTCAATAATTGTATCCCTTAAAATTCATCTTTGATCACCAAAATGACAAATTTAAAGATCTTTCCTTGAAAAAAGAATTCTTCATGCCTGAAAATAGCTTGAACGTAGCTTTACACCATTGCCTCATATAGTAAAGGTGCTGGTCATATAATTAGAATAACATCAAAAAGTTTATTTATTTCATTAATTCCATTCAAAAAGTGTAATTTGGATATTATATTCATTCATTACACACAGACTGATATATTTCAAGTGTTCATTCCTTTTAATTTTGATTATTATAACTGACAACTAATGAAAACCCCAGACTCAGTATCTCAGAAAATTAGAATATTGTGAAAAGGTTCAATATCGAAGACACCTGGTGCCACACTCTAATCAGCTAATTAACTCAAAACACCTGCAAAGGCCTTTAAATGGTCTCTCAGTCTAGTTCTGTAGGCTACACAATCATGGCGAAGACTGCTGACTTGACAGCTGTCCAAAAGACGACCATTGACATCTTGCACAAGGAGGGCAAGACACAAAATGTCATTGCTTAAGAGGCTGGCTGTTCACAGAGCTCTGTGTCCAAGCACATTAATAGAGAGGCAGAGGGAAGGAAAAGATGTGGTAGAAAAAAGCAAGAGGGATAACCGCACCCTGGAGAGGATTATGAAACAAAACCCATTTAAAAATGTAGGGGAGATTCACAAAGAACAGACTGCAGCTGGAGTCATTGCTTCAAGAACCACCACGCACAGACGTATGCAAGACATGGGTTTCAGCTGTCGCATTCCTTGTGTCAAGCCACTCTTGAACAAGACACAGCATCAGAAGCGTCTCGTCTGGGCTAAAGACAAAAAGGACTGGACTGCTGCTGAGTGGTCCAAAGTTATCTTCTCTGATGAAAGTAAATTTTGCATTTCCTTTGGAAATCAAGGTCCCAGAGTCTGGAGGAAGAAAGGAGAGGCACAGAATCCACGTTGCTTGAAGTCCAATGTAAAGTTTCCACAGTCAGTGATGGTTTGGGGTGGCATGTCATCTGCTGGTGTTGGTCCACTGTGTTTTCTGAGGTCCAAGGTCAACGCAGCCGTCTACCGGGAAGTTTTAGAGCACTTCATGCTTCCTGTTGCTGACCAACTTTATGGAGATGCAGATTTCATTTTCCAACAGGACTTGGCACCTGCACACAGTGCCAAAGCTACCAGTACCTGGTTTAAGGACCATGGTATCCCTGTTCTTAATTGGCCAGCAAACTCCCCCCAAAAAAAAAACAATGCAGAAGAGCTGAAGGTCACTATCAGAGCAACCTGGGCTCTCATAACACCTGAGCAGTGCCACAGACTGATCGACTCCATGCCACGCCGCATTGCTGCAGTAATTCAGACAAAAGGAGCCCCAACTAAGTATTGAGGGCTGTACATGCTCATACTTTTCATGTTCTTACTTTTCAGTTGGCCAACATTTCAAAAAATCCTTTTATTGTGATGGTCTTAAGTAATATTCTAATTTTCGGAAATACTGAATTTGGGATTCTATGAATATGCAAATTAGCCCCGCCTCCACTCACTCACACCAGCTCAGAGATCCACTCGTTGATGATCCCACGTTGATATGATTGTTTATAAGGTAGTTTGTGACGTCATAAACACCAGTGATTTCAAACTGCGTTTTTGAGACGGTCTTTGGTACACTGCAGTTTTAAAGAGAAAATACACAGCAATGATGTTGACTTGCGCATTTGCACATGGTTTGTCTTAAAGCATATGAAAACACCACATAGACATATAACCACAGGGGTACTTAAAACTTTAAAACAAATTTACTTTACATAGTTGTTGACACACTGCTGTTACGGTATGTTGTAGATATTGTATTAGATATAATTTTTTTAATCAAATGGTGTGTCTGCATGTCTGTAATTGTGTGTTCAGAGGATACCCTGTGGGTCAGGTGTGTAAGAGCTGTGCATCTGGTTGTACGTCCTGTGAGAAGAATGCAACACATTGTCTGAGCTGTGAGGAGATGCTGCTGCTACACAAACATCAGTGTGTGGCAAGCTGTCCGTCTGGACACACGTCGTGGAACGGGGAGTGTGTGCAGTGTCCAGAGAGCTGTGTTATTTGCTCTGAGGACAGCTGTACAGGTGAGAATAATTTTTTTTACAGATGTTGCATGTTTTCGTGAACTAATCCAAAAAGTTATAGTAACAAACATGTGTTATTGATGTGCCAACAGTCTTCTTCTACACTTCTTCTACAACTTACTTCTAAAGGGTGCAATTAATTTATAACCTATAGTACATATATTATGTTTCTTATTATTATATTATTCAGCAATGTTTTGACAAGATTTTTTAATTTTAGCACAATTTCTATATAATGTCTCTATATAGTGTTGATATGGCGACTAGTAAATGCAATCGTCAAGTTTCGTCATGCTAGCATTTTTGGAAATGTTTATACCGTTTATAACTAGCCCTATTCACCCGTATATCTCACTTTATCTTCAATTTTTCTGTCCTCCAACTCTAGAGTGTAAGGAAGACTTCTTCCTGCATCAGGGTCAGTGTATAGTGGTGTGTCCTGATGGATTTTTCGAGGACACGGATCAAGGCATTTGTAAACGTTGCCACACGGATTGTTTGTTATGTGATGGACCTGAATCGACCAATTGTGATGCATGTTTTGAACGTGACAGCACACTACACAACGGAGCATGTCTTTCCCCCTGTCCCTCACATACTTACAGAGAAAGCAGGTCCAGAGAGTGCATGGGTGAGACTACATTACTTTCCTTACTGTTGAAAATGTACTTGTTTTACTTACTGTAAAAAAATATTTAATATAAACCATAAAAGACTAAAAGTATAGGTTTAAAATAATTGTAACACTTTACATTAAGGTTTCATTTGTTAACATTAGTTAAAGTATTAACTAACTGTCACAACTGATGTGGTAGTTCTCAGAATGAAAACGAGGAAGATTAAATGCTAACTTTCTTTAATAAACATGAAGATAATACATAGCATGATAAGGCAGACAGAACGATCACACAAACTAGACGAGAACCGATAATGAACTTCTTCTTCTTTCAAGTTTAATGGCGGTTGGCAAACCAAACTTTAATGGTGCATTCCCGCCACCTACTGGATTGGAGTGTGGATAACGTTATGGTAGTAGTGACCTAAATCCTGTTACTTAAATGAGTGTCTTTTAAAAAATGAAATACTTCTTCATACATTTTAAATTTCTCCGGGCCATTACCTAATAATGCTTGTATAGAAAAAACTTCCATTTCCATTTTTCTTAATGCTTGAAATAATTTAAATCTTTCTCTTGCATAAGCCTCACATTTTAATGATACATGTTCTACTGTTTCCAGATTTTCGGAACTACATTTGTCACAATACCCAGTCTGGTGTTTCCCAATCCTGACCATACTTTGATTTAGTAGACAATGGCCAATATGCATTATTGAAATTATAACATCCTTCCTCCTATTTCCAAAATTTCTTCTTTCTAAACCAACTGTTTCTTGAATTTTGTATAAATGTCGACCCATATTTCCACTATCCCACTCCTTCTGCCATTTCTTCCTAATTTCCTTTGCTATTATACTTTTTATCTCAGTCTTACTCCATGCAATTTTAATATCAACTTCTTGAAATGTTATGGCCTGTTTGGCTAAACTATCCACCTCTTCATTTCCTGCCACCCCATTTGAGCTGGTATCCAAAGAAAAAGAATAATGATTCTCAATTCTCTGATTCTAAAAAGACTTTGAATATTTCAAAAATTAAGTCCTGTCTTGCTATAGAAGTACCACTTGCTAGACTTTCAATTGCAGATAAAGAGTCAGTGCATATAACTGATTTGATTGGCTGAACATCTTCGACCCACTGTAATGCTAATATAATTGCTATTAATTCTGATGTAAATACTGAGATGTGATCTCAAGTTCTTTCGAAATGTTAACTTTAAATTGCGGTATGAAAACTGCTGCAGATGTTATACCATAATCTGGATCTTTGGGCCATCGGTATATATCTGGATGGCACTATAATATCTATGATCTATGTAATCTTGTACCTTTACTCTATCCAGGATATTCTCCTCATTATGTTTGTCTTTGTGTAACTGGATATCTATAGAAGTTATTGGAAAAAAACAAGGAGGAATTGTTGGCAGAACCACACAAGTGGCAATATTAACATCTTTAATTATTTCTCTTGCCTCCTCATTAATAAACCATCCAAAACTTGTTCGGTTTTTTATAGTTATATTCCCAACAGTCACTTAAAACATTCTTAACTGGATGATTTTCCATTTGACCTTTTATGTTTGCCCAGTATCTCATTCTTAACTTAATCCTTCTCATTTCCAGTGGCATTACACCCAGCTCAACATTAAGTGATGCCTCTGGTGATGATCTTATTGCTCCACAACATATCCTTAATGCTTGATTCTGAATATGCTCCCCATTCAGCTCCAGCTAGATTTCATTATATTGATCACTTTTTTACATTTATCTATAATTTTCTATACATGTACTCTGAAATTTAATTTTGAGACCATCCATACTCTTAAAAACCTAACAACTGATTTCTGCTCCAATGTTTCTCTATACATTTTAATATTTATAGTAGGGTTCGTCTTCTTTTTTGAAAAACAAATTACTTGTGTTTTTGCCATAGAGAGCCTAAAGCCCCATGTATTAGCCCAGTTTTCTATCAATTTGACAGCATTTTGAACCTTTTCCTGTACAAACTTAACATTCCTACCTCTTTTCCATATTGCAGCATCATCAGCATATAAAGATATCCCTATCCCAGGTTCTATCTGAGAAAAAATGTCATTGATCATTAAGTTAAACAAAATTGGACTGCTAACACTTCCTTGAGGAGTTCCATTCTCGATTACATAAATCGGAGAATACTCACATCCCACTCTGACTTGAATAGTTCTATTTAACAGAAAGTTCATAACCCAGTTATACATTTTAACTTTTATTCCTATCATATCCAGCTTAATTAAAACTCCTTCCACAACATATCATATGCCTTTTCAACGTCAAGAAAGACACCTACCTTTTCAACTTCAAGAAAGACACCTACCAAAACTCCTTTATTAATCTGAGTCTTTCTTATGTCAGGTTCCAAACACAACACAGAATCCATAGTGTTTCTCCCTTTTATAAAGCCACTTTGGTAGGGGGTGAAGATATCCCTCCTCTCGATAACATAAACCAGCCTGCACATTACCGTATGCTCCATAATCTTGCATATATTTGAGGTTAGAGCTATAGGCCTATCAGAATCAGAATCAGAATCAGAAAGAGCTTTATTGCCAAGTGTGCTTGCACACACAAGGAATTTGTTTTGGTACTGAGGCTTCCAGTGGACTATACAAATACAAATACAACATGAAACATGAAACATAATACTACAAATTATAAGAATAAAAAAAATAAAAATAAAAATATAAATATATGAGAATAAAACTATCACAGTTTGGTTTAGTCAGAATAGACATTTTCAGATTTACAGATTATGAACCTATTTACAGTGTTTTGAATATTATAAATAAATAAATCTACATATAAGGATCACCTGAGTTGTAGGATATTGTACTAAACAGTGGGAGTATTGCACTTACAGGCATATGCCTTGGGAGGAGTGTTAACTGTTCAGGAGGGAAATGGCCTGTGGGAAGAAACTGTTTCTGTGCCGAGATGTTCTTGCGGCCAGTGATCTGAGTCTCCGTCTTGATGGTAACAGTTCAAACAGGTGGTGTCCATGGTGAGTGGAGTCTGTGATGATTTTACCTGCTCTCTTCCTCACTCTGGAAGAGTACAGGTCCTGGAGGTTTGGCAGGGGGGCACCAATGATCCTCTCCGCAGTCCAGACTGTCCGTTGTAGTCTCCTGATGTCTGATTTGGTAGCTGAACCAAACCAGACAGTGATGGAAGCGCACAAGACAGACTCAATGACGGCTGAGTAGAACTGAATCAGCAGATCCTGTGGCAGGTTGAACTTCCTCAGCCGGCAAAGGAAGTACAGTCTCTGCTGGGCCTTTTTCACAGTGTAGTCAATGTGATTGTCCCACTTCAGGTCCTGAGAGATGATAGTGCCCAGGAACCTGAATGACTCCACTGCTTCCACAGTGCTGTTCATGATGGTGAGTGGGGGGAGTGCTGGGCTGTTCCTCCTGAAGTCCACGATCATCTCCACTGTTTTGAGCGTGTTCAGCTCAAGGTTGTTATAACTGCACCAGGCAGCCAGCTGTTCAACCTCCAGTCTGTAAGCAGACTCGTCACCGTTTTGGATGAGACCGATGACAGTGGTGTCGTCTGCAAATTTCAGGAGCTTGACAGTGGGGTCTTTAGAAGTGCAGTCATTAGTGTACAGGGAGAAGAGCAGTGGGGAGAGAACGCACCCTTGGGGGGCTCCGGTGCTGATTGTGAGTGTCTTGGATGTGTGTTTCCCCAGTCTCACTCGCTGCTGCCGGTCCGTCAGGAAGCTGGTGATCCACTGACAGATCGAGGATGGTATGGAGAGCTGGGTCAGTTTGGCTGTGAGAAGACCAGGCATGATGGTATTGAAGGCCGAACTGAAGTCCACAAAGAGGATCCTTGCATAAGTCCCTGGTCTGTCGAGATGTTGCAGGATATAATGCAGTCCCATGTTGACTGCATCATCCACAGACCTATTTGCTCTGTAAGCAAACTGAAAGGGATCCAGCAAGGGTCCAGTGAGGTCCTTCAGGTGGGCCAGCACCAGTCTTTCAAACGACTTAATGACCACAGACGTGAGAGCGACAGGTCTGTAGTCATTAAGTCCAGTGATTTTGGGTTTTTTGGGGACAGGAATGATAGTGGAGCGTTTGAAGCAGCAGGGAACTTCACACTGCTCCAATGATCTGTTGAAGATCTGCGTGAAGACCGGGGCCAGTTGGTCAGCGCAGGCTTTTAAACAAGCAGATGAGATGCCGTCTGGGCCTGAGGCTTTCCTAGTCTTCTGTTTTTTGAAGACTCGGCTCACGTCCTCCACACAGACCTTAAGCTCAGGTTGGATGGCAGGAGGGGGGAGTGATAATTTGAGTGCAGGAGGTGATGGTGAAAGTGTGAAGTGCAGATCAGACCGGGTGTGTGGTGTTAATGAAGGCTTTTCAAACCGGCAGTAAAATGAATTTAAATCGTCAGCCAGGTGTTGATTGTCCACAGATCGAGGGGATGGTGACTTGTAGTTGGTGATGTTCCTCAGGCCATTCCAGACTGATGATGGGTCGTTGGATGAAAACTGGTTTTTCAGTTTATCAGAGTAGTTCCTTTTAGCAACTCTGATCTCCTTTGTCAATCTGTTTCTGGCCTGGTTATACAAGATTTTATCCCCACTTCTGTAAGCATCCTCTTTGGCATGACGAAGGTGTTTGAGTTTCCCAGTAAACCATGGTTTATCATTAGTGAATGATAAGAATGTCCTGGTAGGAATGCATGTATCCTCACAGAAACTTATATATGATGTTACAGTATCTGTGAGCTCATCCAGATCATTGGTAGCAGCTTCAAAAACAGTCCAATCAGTGCAATCAAAGCAGGCCTGTAGATTCTGCTCTGCTTCATTAGTCCATCTTTTTACAGTCCTTATTCCAGGTTTAGCTGATTTCAGTTTCTGCCTGTAGGTCGGTATGAGATGAACCAAACAGTGATCAGAGAGCCCCAAAGCTGCCCGTGGGACGGAGTGATAGGCATTTCTTATTGTGGTGTAACAGTGGTCCAGTATATTACTGTCTCTGGTGGGACATGTAAGGTGCTGTCTGTATTTTGGTAGTTCACGGGAAAGATTTGCTTTGTTAAAATCCCCAAGAATGATTAAAAGAGAGTCTGGGTACCTTTGTTCCGTTTCAGATATTTGTTCAGCCAGCTGTTGTAGCGCCGCGCTCACGCACGCGTCTGGAGGGATGTAAACATTCACGAGAATGAAAGAGGAAAATTCCCGAGGCGAGTAGAAGGGTTTACAGTTTATGAAATGTGCCTCTAAATTAGGAGAGCACATCTTCTTCAGTGTTGTTACATCTGAACACCAACTTTCGTTAATGTAGAAACACAATCCACCACCTCTCGTTTTCCCCGTTAGCTCCGCGATGCGATCCGCTCGGAACAGCTGGAAGCCCGGCAGATGTATTGCGTTGTTCGGTATGGCTTCACTCAGCCAGGTTTCAGTGAAGCACAAAGCAGCAGAGTTTAAAAAATCCTTGTTAGTGTGGGTGAGGAGAAGAAGTTCATCCGTTTTGTTAGGAAGGGATCGGAGATTCGCGAGATGAATACTGGGGAGTGCAGTGCGCAGGCCGCGCTCGCGGAGTTTAACCAGCGCGCCGGCTCGCTTCCCGCGTTTGCGTCTGAACGCGCGTTTGAACAACAACGCTGCACCTCCGACGAGAATGTCCAGCAAAACGTCCGAATAATCAAAAACTGTAGAAAAGGTCTCTGGTGTGTGTTTCCTAATGTCCAGTAGTTCGTCTTTGGTGAAACTGATAGGAAAAGAATGACTAAACGCAGAACAAACGAACAAAAACAACACAATAGCTGGAGAGCTCCACACCGAGGCAGCCATCCGCGGCGCCATCTTGGATCATAACATTGGATCTTGGATCAAATGTTATGATTCATAACATAACATAACATAACATAACATAACATAACATAACATAACATTCATAACATAACATAACATAGTCATAACATTGGATCTTGGATCATCTTGGATCATAACATGCTATAATTAATGGGTTGCATATGATCTTTTCCTGGTTTTGCTACTGGGATAATTACTCCATGTTTCCATTCCATTGGAAGCTTTCCTGAATTCCATACCTTATTATACAGATTTAAAATGACATTTAATGAAGGATCTGATAAATGCATAATCATTTCATAGCATATCTCATCCCTACCTAGAGAAATTTGTTTAGTCCCTGCAATTGCTCTTTTTAACTCATACAAAGTTAATTCATAATCCATTGTATCTCCAGCTGACTCCTTAGCTTCCAATATATGTGGATTCTTCCTCACACTCTGTTCCCTTAACTTCATCATGTCATTTGATATATTTTCATTACTATGTACTTTCACAAATGTTTGTGCTAGTATCTCTGCCTTTCTACTATCAGACACAACTACTTCCTTTATGAATTATCGTCGGAATACTATCATTTCTTTGTTTTTCTCCCATTTTTCTAATCATATTCCAAATCTCGTTGATTCCAATGTTTCCCCCAATACTATTGCAATACTCTCTCCAATGATTTCTTTTTGCTGTCCTGATAACCCTCCTCACAATTACCTGAGCTTTTTTATGAACAAAGTCAACATAGCTAATAGATCTTCTTACTTTAAGCGTTTTGTTTCGTTCTTTAATTGCCACATTGCATTCTTCATTCCTCCATGGAACAATTCTTCTCCTACTACATGCCTTCTTTCTCCAAATACTTATTCTGCTGTGCTCCTAAGAACCTTACTAATTTTTTAATTTAAAACATCAATAACTTCCTCATTAATTTCAGCCATTGTATTATGACATATCTCTAAGTACAACTCCCAATCCCCTGATTTAAAATTCCACCTAGAAATTTGTAGACTTTTTTTATTAAGTCTACTCCAATTGTACTACACACAGGAAAATGATCACTACCAATAGTACTTTCATTCAATACTTTCCAATCACACCTACAAGCTAAATTTTCTGATACTATTCTCAAATCTAACACAGAATATTGCATTTAGAAAGATTAACTCTTGTGTAGCTTCCGTCATTAATGCATACTAGCTCTCCCAGTTCATCATATCTTCCATGATCAATCCATTATAATCAGTATTAAAACTCCCCCATAAAGTACTGTGTGCATTAAAATCACCACACCATTTTAAAGTCCCCAATTCCTCCGATATTTTCCATCATATCCTTAGTTAGCTTGTCACATGGATTATAAAAATTAATTACCCTAATACTCTGATTTCCTTCCCATTCCTCCACTACCACAGCCTTATACTCATTATTATCCTGAATTTTCCTAAATCCTTTACCTTGTTTAATAAAAGTTACTACTCCACCACCATTTCCTTTATTTCTATATTTCCTAATTGTCTCATACCCACAAATCAGAAAATTTAACTGTGGTTTAAGCCACGTTTACTGAACACAAATAATATCTGGGTACACATCACAATTTTCTATAAAAAGCTTAAATTCTTGCCCATTTGCAATTAAACTTCTTGCATTCCACTGCAAGATTACCAAAGCCATTATGAGCCCCCACATGATGTCTGACTGTTTGTTGCTTGTACCACAAGTCTTTCATTTATCATGTCAACTGATCTGTTCTTCAATTCCAAATATTTTTCTGCAGCTCTAATGATTATCTTAATCCTTTCAGATCTACTTTTAGTCTGTGCTGAACAATTCACCACTTCTGCCACAAAAGCTATGAATGAAACTTTGTCTTCAATCAATTCAATTTTTTTCCTTGGTGTCAGCATCTTACTTGGTTGTGGTAGTACGCTAACAGGGGCCTCCTCTACTATGCTTACTTTGGGGGTTTGTTTTACTTTTTTAATTGCTTCAGCAAATGATATTCCTTCTTCCATTCTCACGTTTTGGACCTTAATTGCATCTTTCCTTACATCACAGCCTCCAAAAGCTACACTGTGCTCTCCCCCACAATTACAGCATTTCTGGGTTTTACTTTGGCCGCATTTACCATACTCATGATCTCCTCCACATCTTGCACATCTTTGTTTGCCTCTACATACGGCAGCCACATGTCTGTATTTTTGGCATTTGAAACACCTTATTGGAGGAGGAATGTATACTCTGACTCCATAACTGACAAATCCCAAAAATACTCTCTGGAAATTTGAACTCAAAGACCAACATAATACAGACTGTCCGTTTTCTCATTGTTTCTGAAACATTGCAAGCGTCTTACTTCCTTTACTGCTGCCCCCTTTACATTTCTTTTGATCATCTCATCTGAAACATCCAAAGAAATTCCAGATATTACACCTCTAATCCAGTTTCTCTCTTCTGGAATTGAGCATTCTATTTTATGTCCAATCATTGATTTAATTCCCAAAGTTACTTTTTGTTGGCTACTATGGTTACAAAATAACAACAGTCTTCCATCCTTCAAAGTTTTTATATTCTCTACAATCCCTACACTTTCTTAAATTTCTTTTGTAAGTTCCAAAGGGTTGATGTTACTCACAGAGTCGGTAGCAAACTTTATCATTACTTTATACTCCTTCTTCTTTCCTTGTCCTTTCCGAGTCTGATATTAACTCTCAACATTTCTTCCTTTTCTTTGTTTTATCAACGTTCCATCCTAAACTTAAATTTCCCCCACTATCTTCCTCAAACCTTTCATCCTCCATTTCCGGATCGCTTCCAGAATCTACGTCAGATCCTACCATTCGTACACCAGTCACAATCCAGCCATTTGCCAACCGCCTGCCAAATCCTCCTCACCTCCCGATAATGAACTGAAAGAAACAAGGAGTATAAATACACAGGGAACTTACCGACAGACAGCTGAATCAGTAACCAAGGAGACTAAATCAGTAGTCAAGTAACCAAGGAGTAACCAAGTAACCAGTAATCAGTAACCAAGGAGACTAAATAGCAGGTGATCAATTCTGAACTGAAGCACATGAAACCAACACACATCAATTAAATGAACACAAGACACAACATAATACTGACACTAACATTGATCAATACATTTGTTACAGTATTTATTCATCTTTGTTAAAATTGGTTAATACATATCTGTTCATTTTTGTTCAAGTTAGTTCACAGTGCATTAACTAATGTTAACAAATACAACTTTTGATTTTTATGAATGTATTAGTAAATATTGAAATGAACATTAACTAAGATTAATAAATGCTGTAGAAGTATTGTTCTTTCTTAGTCCATGTTAACAAATTAAAACTTATTGTGAAGTGTTACCAAAATGGGAACCACAAACATTTCAATTGAATTAAAATTAAATTACAATTAAGTTGATTGTTCTATAAATTATGACATTTTTAATGACCATAACTAGGTCACACGATGTTGATGAAAGGCCTTTGTCTCTGTTCTACAGCCTGTGATAGTTCCTGTCTAACCTGTTCTGGTCCTCACGACATATCCTGCACTAGCTGCTCTGAGGGCCTGGCGATGGATGCCCATGGGCGCTGCACTACACCCACCACCTGCCCCTCACACCACTACAGCAACCATGAAGGAGAATGTCACTTGTGTCACAAATATTGCCATGAGTGCTCCGGCCCACATCAGGACAGCTGCCTCAGCTGCAACCAGAACCACTATCTACTCAGTGAGTTCATGTAATTGAGGCATGGTATGGTACTCTCTTGATTCGCAAAGTGGAAGACGACTTCAGTGCAAAGAAATCAGAGAAATGGAGAAAGTTGTATCAGAGGGGCAATGAGTAATCCCTTATATTTGAAATCAAATGCATGTTCTAGATCTTCTGGGTCAGTTTAGAGTCCTAGGTCCATTCTTAAAACAGCCATTAAAGGGATAGTTCACCCAAAAAGGAAAATGTTGTCATCATTTAATCACCCTCAAGTTGTTCCAAAACTGTATGAATTTCTTTTTTTCTGCTGAAAACAAAAGAAGATATTTTGAATATGAATAACTGGGTAACCAATATGGGTAACCCATATTGAATATGGGTAACAAAACAGTTGATGGACCCCATTGACTTCCATAGTATAGAGAAAAAATACAATGGAAATCAAAGGGGCCCATTGCACTTGATTGCTTTTTTATTATATTATATAATATAAGTTATTAATTGTTCAAAAACATTAACATAATACGGTTTTTAATGTCAGCAGCCCATTGAAAAATGGAGACAAAATCTGCAGACAAACTTTTGAGACCCTATTTTAACGATCTAAGCGCATGATCTAAAGCGCAGGGCGCAAGTGCACTTAGGGCGTGTCCGAATCCACTTTTGCTAATTTAATGACGGTAAAAATGGTCAGCGCACCCGGCGCATGGTCTAAAAGGGTTGTACCTATTCTCTTGATGAGTAATGGGTGTGTTTTGGGCGTAACGTGAAATAAACCAATCAGATCTCATCTCCCATTCCCTTTAAAAGCCAGTTGCGCTCACGCCATTTACATGACAGAATTTGCAAACGGAAATACTGAACGCAAACAGATCTGTTTGTGTACGAGGTTAAACTGCGCAAGCAGACCATCTACGGGACAAGCCGGATTCCACCATATCTTTATGTACATAATATTAATCTTTTACATTGTAATCGTTTTATTTTTAAAATTTGGCTAATTTTTGTGCTGCTGCGCGTCTGACACTGTGACATCTGTCTTGGACTCTGTTTTGCCTTCTGTGTTTGTGCACCATGTGCTTTCTTGTTAATCAGTTGATCAGTCTTGTTAATCAGTCTTGAAAATACAATTGTATTAAAATATCAAATGTAGACATTTTTAACTTAGTTTCAAGCATGTTTGTTAGCATAGAATCAGCTGAATGTGTGGCGTAAATCCACAGGTTCAAATAATATTTCATAAGTAGTAAACAAAGATTACACTTCATCCACAGATGGCAGCTGTGTGAATGTATGTCCGGATGAATTCTTCAGAGGGGAAACACAGCGCTGTGAACCCTGTCATCCTAACTGCCTCGACTGTATGGGGCGGCACAGTCACGAGTGCCTGAGCTGCAGAGATCACCTTTACAGAGACATCAAAGAATGTGTAGACACATGCCGCTCTGGGTAACTACAATACTGAATACCTATGTTGGTTTATAAACAGCAGTGAATAAATGAGTAATAGATTATCAGAAGCTGGGGAATTTTTTACGTAGTTTATTGTTGTGATTTATAAGCCTGGTTTCACAGACGGGGCTTAGATTAATTCAGAATTAGGCCTTAGTTTAATTAGAACATGCAAGTAGTTTTTTATAAACCTGCCTTTAAAAAAACATACTGTTGTGCATCTTTAGACAAAACAATGGCACTGACATATTTTAACAGTCAAGTCACCTTTATTTATATAGCACTTTTTTACAATACAGATTGTATCAAAGCAGCTTCACAGTGATACAATGAAAATAATACAACAAAGTTTGTTTCTAGAAGGAAATTGCGTCATCATCCACCTTAAGTAAGGTGTAAGTAAGTAAGATCAACAATATTGTTGAGTATTAAATGTCCCCAACTAAGCAAACCAAAATCAAGGCAACTGTGGCAAGGAACCAAAACTCCATCAGGTGACAGAATGGAGAAAAAAACCTTTTGAGAACCCAGGCTCAGTCGGGGGCCAGTTCTCCTCTGTCCAACGAACGAACCGTGATTATGATTCAGGCAGCATTATGTGTCAGAAGTCAAATTGGATCCGGACATTCAGAATATTTATCCAGTTCCATCTGGTTGGAAGTCGTGGTCATCAGGGCTAATGAGGCTGGCACTTCAGGGATGCGTTGTGGATGGGTCCAGGCGCAGGTCCACCATCTGATCTGGATACGGTACGGATCCGGCTTACTTCAGTAAACCTTGGAATAAATGGAAAGACTAACATTAGCGTAGATGCCATTCTTCTTATGATGTAAAGAGTATATCAGGTGTTATAGGAAGTATCCCCGGTTCCGGCTGACCTAATCTATGCAGCCTAATAATCATTTAACTGATTTGAATAATAGAAATGTATAATGTTCTATATGAATGCCAGGTAAATGCATTTTAGTCTAGATTTAAACTGACAGAGTGTGTCTGCTTCCCAGACAATGTTAGGAAGACTGTTCCAAAGTTTTGGTGCTAAAGAGTAGAAGGATCTACCGCCTGCAGTCGATTTTAATATTCTCGGTATTATCAACTGCCCAGATTTTTGTGATAGCAGTAGATGTGAAGGACTATAATGCATTAAGAACTCGCTCAAGTACTGGGGAGCTAAACCATTTAGTGCTTTTTAAGTAGTCAGCAATATTTAAAAATGTATATGATGTTTAATAGGGAGCCAATGCAGTGCTGACAGAATGGAGCTAATATGGTCATACTTCCTGGTTCTGGTGAGAACTCTAGCTGCTGCGTTTTGGACCAACTGGACTTTGTTTATTAAGCGTGCAGGGCAACCACCCAGTAGAGCATTACAATAATTTAACCTTGAGGTCATGAACGCATTAACTAACTGTTCCGCATTTTTCATTGAAAGCATATGTCGTAATTCAAATATATTTTGAAGATTTTTAAGAAGAATGCGGTTTTACAGATGCTAGAAACATGACTTTCAAATGAAAGATTGGTATCAAAGAGCACACCCAGGTTCCTAACCGACGAAGAAAGACTTGACAGAGCAGCCATCAAATGTTAGACAGTATTCTGGGTTAATACTTACTGAGGTTTTTTGCCCAATAATTAGAAAATCTGTTTTTTCAGAATTAAGTAGTAGGAAATTACTAGTCATCCAATTTTTTTATATCAGCTATGCGTTCAGTTAATTTTGTGAATTGGTGCATTTCGTCGGGGTGAAAGAAATATAGAGCTGAGTTAATCAGCATAATAGTGAAAACTAATGCCATGCTTCCGAATGATATCTCCAAAGGGTAGCATGTACAGGATGAACAGCAACGGTCCTACTACTGAGCCTTGTGGTACTCCATACTGAACTTCTGATCGATATGACATCTCTTCCTTTACTGTGTAAGCCCGACTCAATCGGCCCAAAGGAGGCATTTCCGATCAGTGGGTGAAGGTCTCTGTGCGTTATTGTCTTTCTGCGTGTTAAAGTAATTTGATTAAATGAAATACATTTTCTCCTTTGTATTAACTTGTTATTTCATCTGACTAAAGTGTATGCCTGAAGACAAGGACTGGACCCAGTCTGTGAGATCTCTCCTGCTCCGGCATTGTGAACGGCAGAGGGCAGAAGGCCTCAAGGGTGACCGGATGTACGGTCTAGAAAGGAACCTTAGGCAGGAAGTCAGGATGAGGATGCAAAATCACTTTCACCATTCCTGGGGCAAAGTCTAAGCAGGATGACTAAATCGACAGAGCCTGCATTTCCCTGATTCTTTTTAAAGAAGCAATAGGCATAAGAAAAAACATTGTTAGGGTCAGAAGTTTGTAAGATCCTGACTCTAAAGTCCAAAGGATCCCCATTAAGGGATCTTAACCCCCTGGTTCTTACAGGCGGCCTGAGTCGTCTGGCCCCACGAATAAATAGAGCGAGCAGATGATGTCTCACGAGGTGCGCCCTGCCAACTAAGGCGTGGCAAGCCGAAAGAGGGGCCACATAAACCCTGAGAATGGAGAGGCATGTGCCTGTCGACAACTTTTCCTGCAGGAAGTCCAGAACTGAGGCAATCTGGCAGTTGACTGGATTTGCATTATGTGCCATGCAACACCTTTCAAAGACACCCCATTTACTGGCATAATTATTTGTAGTGGACGAGGCCCTAGCAGTTAGAATGGTCTCAATAACGTTAGGTAAAATCCCAATGTCCCTCAGCTGGTATCCATTAGGGGCCGAACATGAAGATTCCACAGGTCGGGCCTGGGACGGAATACCGTGCCCTCCGCCTAAGACAGAAGGTCCCTCCTCTCCGGAATCGCCCAGTGCGAGCCGTCGAGGAGAGATATTATTTTCGAGAACCAAACTCTGTTCAGGCAACAAGGCGCAATTAGTAAGAGGCAAGGACCCTTGATGAAGAACCTTGGCCAGGACTCATAAGGGTGCAAATCATCCTAAGGGACAGGAACTTGTCCTGACCCTAAAGAAGAGCCTGCTGCACTTGCCTGTTAGAAGGCGCGAACACAGTCAGCCTGACGATTTTCGTAGTCGACTACCATAGTATTGTCCACCTGCACTAGGACATGATAGTCCCTAAACTCCTGGAGGAAGTATTTCAGGGCCAAAAATACAGCCATCCATTTGAGGCAATTGATGTGCCAATCAAGATGATGCCTCTTCAGATCCCTTGGGCCGGATGACCACTTAAGTGAAAGTGAAAAGTGAAAGTGACACGTGATGGCATTTAACCCATCCAAGTAAGTGCACACACATTAGAAGCAGAGTAGTGAGTAGTGATCACACACACACTGCAAACGTGGATACACACACCCGGAGCAGCGGGCAGCGCCTTGAGTGGCGCCCAGGGAGCGATTGGGGGATAGGTGCCTTGCTCAAGGACACCTCAGTCATATTCCTGCCGGTACTGGAATCGAACCAGCAAACTTTGGGTCACCAGTCCAACTCTGTTACCATTAGGCCATGACTAATTAAAATGGCCACCAAAGCGCTTTACATATTGCCTCACATTCACCCATTCACGCACTCATTCATGCATTCATACACCAACGGCAGTGTCAGCCATGCAAGGCGCCATCCAGCTCGTTGGGAGAAGCTGGGGTTAGGTGTCTTGCTCATGGACACCCCGACACTTGGTCAGGATAAGACCGCTACCCAGCCCGACAGGAAGGCGTCTGTCGTTAGCATTCTGCAATGGCAAGACGCACCTAAAGTGGGACCCAAGGCAAGGAACCGTGGTCTGAATCACATAGAAAGGGCACGAAGCCGCAGCGCGTAACCCTTACCATAAACATGGATTTTTTGAAAGGACAGAAGCACTCAGCGCATGCCCTTCCCCTCATTTGCCTTTAGGGATTGAATGGATTAAATCCCCTGGTTTTGAGCCACAACTGAAGTGGTCTCATGTGCAAAAGGCCCAGAGGGATCACTGTGGACGCAGCTGCCATGAGACCTATGTAATGTCTTGACCTAGCCAGATGTTGCTTAGGGTGTTAAAAATTGTCTTGACACGAGGGGAGACAGATTGTGCCCCCGATGGTGACAGAGTCCCATTTAACCCAGCGGCACGTTACCCTCTGGGCATGAGAGAGAATGTTCTTCTTGGCGTTGCATCTCAGCCCCAGAGAGAGAGGATGAGCGAGGATTGATCTCAATGTATAAGCGCAAGATCTTGAGACTGGGCCAGTATTAGCCAATTGTATATGTAACATGGCTAGGTCGAATGGAAGGACCCGATATTAGTAAGCTTCGACCCCAAAAACAAACCTCAGGAACAAAAGACCTGACGATGCAGCTGTGGCTCATCTATTTATAGCCTCGTGTCACGGGTGCACGTTTGTGACGTCACCGTCCAAGGCTATACCTCCGGGTCAATTCTATTGACGTGTTACACACAATATTCACAGCTGGTCACGATTAAAGATGTTCTCAATGCGCTAAGCAGTGCAGCATCGATTGTAGCTTTTGAAAGGGAAAATAAAGTCATCAATGCTGTGCTGTTTGGAAATGTTGTTGGAGCTTAATTTTTCGTTAATCGGTTGTAATCGGAACGGAAGAGTGGTGTTTTGTCCCGCGACTACAGTGTCTCACCGTCACCCAGTTGCCCTGCTGCACAGGTTCTACAGACGGAACCGAACAATGGACACAGTTCACTAAGCTAGTCGCATCTAAAGCAGTATCTAAAGCCCTTACATTCTTGCTATCCTCGATTAAAGTTTGGATGGGTGTCTCTAGTTCTGAAATCTTCTCCGTTAGCCTGACTATCTCCCTGCATTTATCACATGTAAAGCCCTCGGCGGTGACAGAGGAGGCTATACTATGACGTGAAGTGCAAGTGACAATAATAGGAGAAGACATGACTCACCGTGTTTGTTGACTGATCCTACTCACCACAGTTGTTTGATGGACTCAAAAAGGCGCGAGAGAAAAAAGACGGCAAACACGGATGGCAGATTAACAAGCTAGGGGAAGGCTAGTGCGTTTTGCGAGCAATAGTGTTTTAGATTAAAGCTAGCGAAGTCAGATCAATGTGACAGACACAATTAGATAATATCAGATATCTGGTTGATGAGTACGATATATTTAACGATATAAACAAGAATAAATTATAGTAAATATAGATTCAAAACAGAAAGCTATACTGAGCTTACAGACGCAAACCACATGGCAGCAAGACAGCGAGGCAAACCGGAGTAGGCCATTTCATTACAATTTTCTGTGTTCTAATATTTATGACTGAATCTTTCCAGTTACTATGCCTCAGCTGGCTCTAGGACATGTGAGCGGTGTGATGAGAGCTGTGGGGAGTGTCTTCAGGTCGGAGCCGAGGGGTGTGTGAGCTGCAAAGAGGGGATGCTGTTTATCAGGAAACAGGGGCGCTGTGTGTCCTCTTGTCCTGATGCATACTACCACGACACTCACCACAAAACATGCGAGGCATGCCACCCCACCTGCAAAACATGCACAGGTATGGAACAGCTAACAGATGTGACAGATATTTCAGACAAACTAGTCAATTCCACAGGCCCTTTGAAAAATGAAATGCACTTAATTGTACTGAAAGTACACCTGTAGTGTTCGACAAAAAAAATGTACTATTAATCAAATAAAAGGCCACTTAAGTGAGAACACTTTCATGACCTTCTTAACACACTTAAATACAATTTTCTAAAATGCACTTGAAATAATTTCTTATTAAAAGTTTTACTTCAAAAAGTAAAAAGTAAAAAGTAAAATCATTATGTTTTAATACTTTTTGCCATTCTTTAAAGAATATTTTGGTGTGCTGACTAACATACTCAAGCACTTTTAATGTTGACTGTCATGTGTTATTCAATATCTTGAATGTATCGTAAATATATCCTAAATGCACTAAATTGCAAATTCATCATTACAAATGTGTCATTTCAAATATATTTTAATACATACTATACAATAAAATTTTAGTTTAGCATAAATGCTTGTCAGTACATTCAGCTGTACACTTTAGCCAAATTAAATTGACGTTATAATGAAATTGCCTATAAATATGTCCTACGTATGTCAAAAATCACTCTTAACTCTGAAATTTCAACTAATTGCCTTTAATAGAAATTTAAACTATAACAGTTTAATTTAATTGTGATTAACATGCATTTTTCACAATAATAGAATATACTTGAATGCAAACTGAATATACCTCACACCAACTCAAAGGAAAAAGGGTAATGTCTTGAAAACACAGAGCCACAATGTTTCTTTCTTCAACTTGTGAGTGTTATATGCGTATGTATCTGGGATATGAGAAAGCATTTTAACAAACAAAAAAAAGGACATTTCACATTAAATTCTATATTTAACCGTAAATTATTAAATAATTCAAACCTAAAATACTGCGATGTCCTTTCGATTGACAGGCAAGAGTGTTGAGGATTGTGAGTCATGTCACCCAGGTTATACACTCACACAGGGTGGTTGCGAGTCGCCCTGCATCACAGGAGAATATGTTAAGTCTGAGGTAAACTTCTGTTCTAGTGCAGTCTAACTTTATACTTTAATATTTTTTATGAATGTGGTCACCTGATAGCTCTTGTGATCTCTCTACAGGAGCAGGGCTATAACTGTGAATCATGTGATGAATCCTGTTTTGAATGTAAAGGTCCTGGGCATTATAACTGCACCATCTGTCCGGCACAGTTCATCCTGACAGCAGGGGGGCGCTGTCTGCCCTGTTGCACCAACACAGAGCAGGAAGACACAGCCCCAGTTCATCAAGAGTGCTGTAACTGTACTGAAACTAGAGGTATTTGGACATTTCAAAATATTACCAGTAGGCTACTAACAGGTTGATCAATGACATAAAAAACAACAGCAAAGGCTTGTAGGAAAATGTGCCTTTACCTACATTTTTGCAAAACTCTAAAAGCTTACCAATTCATCTACTTCAATGCAGTTTCCTAAAATGAACACTATTGGCAGTGAAACATCAACAACTTTTATTCATTTTCATACCAATTATGATTACAGGGGGAGATTATTGATAAATAAAGACTTCTTTTCATTTTCAGCTCCTTGCACAATGACCTCAAAGCATTTTTACCATAGCGCATCATTTGTAAACTAATACGTTTTGATAATGGCATAACTTGACCCAGCTCCATATGCATGGCTTTTCTGATATAGTAAACTAGCTTACCTGGCACACCACTATACACTAATGTGAGTTCCGTGAAATTTGAAAAAAATTCAAATAAATTCACATGAAAGGAGCTCAGACTCTTATGGAAACAAGCTAATGGTATATAAGATCTGCTTCAGCGATCATGTTTTTTTTGTTTTTTTTTTCATGCTTGGTTAGTTTTAGGATACGTAACAGTAAATGTAATAAAACCCTGCCAGATTTACATTGATCGAACATAACTGATCGTGCTTTTAGAGCCTTCACTGGACATTTCACTTTGAAAGTGCTGCAAAACATGCATGAAGTAACATAATATTTAGCAGAAATGTCATTACAGTTATTTTTACAATGAGCTGGGGATGGAATTTTCATTTAAGGGTGAAATGTTCCTTTAATACTAAAATAGTTAGTAACTTAAAAATAGTTGTCATGTCTTGGTTTATTTGTTGTGTCAGCCATTAAAACCAATATTTTGTCTCTATTTAAGGTGAGTGTGTCCTCAGCACTAACTTTGCCTTTCGAAACCATGAGGAAGAAGAGTACACAGGAAACCTGCCACTCTTTATCACCACCTCCATCCTGCTTGTCTTTGCCTCAATCTCCGTAATCATCCTCATTAAGCGTTCTCTTTCCAAACGGCCCATGCCAGAGACCGGTATCCCACGTGGGTATGAAAAACTGGGACATGGTGGCGGCAAAGATGGCTACTACACATCATCATCCATTTCTGCCTACGGTGGTCAAGCAAGCTCTAGTTCTGGACTTTTCCGTGAGTCACAGCTAGTAGATCTTGGTGATCAGAAGGGGACTCGGGATGATGACGATGAAGATGATGAAGATGAAGATATTGTGTACATGGGGCAGGATGGCACTGTTTATCGCAAATTCAGATACGGGCAACTGGGAGACGAGCAGGAAGATGAGTTAGAATATGACGATGAGAGCTACAACTACCGATAACACCTTCATCTGTTTAAACAAAAATATATTCTGCAGGATTACTGAAAATTGTCACTTAGCATGCAAAAGCCACATTGTGTTCGAAAATTATTTTTAAAGAGTTCAGCAAAGTTCTCATATGTGAATGGTCCCTGTAGTCTATAGTTGTATCCCTTAAAACTCATATTTGATAACCAAAATTAAAAATTTAAAAGTTTTTTTTCCTTAAAAAAATGCTTTATGCCTTAAAATAGCTTGAATGTAACTTTACACCCTTGCCTCATTAAGTATACACAGTTCTATGAATATGCAAATTAGCCCCGTCTCCACGCACTCACACCAGCTCAAGATCCACTCGTTGACGATCACAAGTGATTGGTTACAAGGTAGTTTGTGACGTTAGAAACAATTTGGCTTTGGTTCACTGCAGTGACTTATGAATTTGCTCATGGTTTGTCTTAACCACATTTAAAAACACCACATAGACATATAAACAACTTTTAACAACATATTAAAAACTTGGTTTTCACCACAGGGGGACTTTAAGATTTAATGCTGTAGTTGGTGCTTTCAGCTCCTTGTCTTTTTTGACCTTCATTTTTCATCTTTTATGAAGACAGCTGAGTGGTGTTCTTTTTTTTTTCGTTTTACATGTGTGAGTGATTTTTTTTGGTCCCACTTTATATTAAGTGGCTTTAAGTACTATGCACTTACATTGAAATTAATAATTTGATACAATGGACGTATTGTGTACATACATGTATTTACATTGTATTTATATTTTGAAAATACCTGCATGTAATTACAGCTGTAATGAATTTATGTAATTACATTTGTAATTACACTGTTGACCCTTCCCTTACACCTTAAAGGACAAGTTCGGTATTTTACACGTAAAGCCCTGTTTTAAGATCGTTTCTGATGAAATAGAACGGTTAAGATTTTAATTTGGACAAATGCTGCTGTCCCAAGAATTTTCGGTTTCTGTGGCAGCACCTCCCCACCTCCACAATGGTTTCATAGGGGCACTGGAACAATCATTCATTAAACTTTAGATTACAAAGACGTGAAACTCACCGAGTGGTCTGGGGTGTTCACTAATATGCTCACACAAAAATCGCTGCAAAAGATGCTTTCCATCAGTTTTTATCGTAGTTTTTGTCCAACTCCATTGACTTGTATTGGATGTTCTGTGAGGTACGGTATTACTCCGCCACCGGAGACGGAAATGGGGTTGTTTGTATTCTTTCTGTAGTCTTATGCAGTCGCGGAATCGTAGGCTACACTATCCAAACATTTCTTCTGTGTATTCAATGAAATACAAGTTGTTAACTTGCAATTGGCAAAGGTGCATTATCGCCACCAACTGGGCTGGAGTGTCTATTATTCAAGCTCTCAATGGAAGAATGTCCGGTTATGAGGCATTTGGAAAAACAGTTCCACAATTTTACAACGAATGGTAAAACACCTGTTGGAAAGCATCTTTTGCAGCGATTTTTGTGTGAGCATATCAGTGAACACCCCAGACCACTCGATGAGTTTCACGTCTTTGTAAACTAAAGTTTAATGCGTTTTAAGAATGATCGTTCCAGTGCCCCTATGAAACCATTGTCGAGGTAGAGGGGTGCTACCACAGAAACCGAAAATTCTCGGGACAGCAGCATTTGTCCAAATTTCAATCTTAACCGTTCTATTTCATAAGAAACGATCTTAAAACAGGGCTTTAAGTGTAAAATACCGAACTTGTCCTTTAACCCACCGTTAAACCTACTCATAGCACACACACACCTGACCCTAACCTTACCCTTATCACACCTCAACAGCAGCACAAGTGTTTTACAACACAACATTAACACAATAAGTACATTGCACTTTTTTTATGTAAGTACATAGTACTTAAAGCCACTTAATATAAAGTGGCACCTTTTTTTTTTTTTTTTGGAACGTGTTCATTAAGTCAACAGATCCTATGCAATATTTTTGCTAGTAGCAGAATTACAAATGAGCTGTTTTTTTCCACTGATGACTTTGTCTTTTGGTCATTTTTTGTTGTTAAAGTGTGTAAACTGTAAATTTTAATAAAAGTATAACAATGTTATGTGTTAATTTCCTATTCCAAGTACCTACTGCATTCCAATTATCCAAATTAGATTCTACTTCTGCCCCAAGATGTTTGATTGTCTCTCCGGTTACATTTGTGCCTTCATCACAATATTGATCATACCGAACTACTCAAAAAATATTGAACCAAATTTTATTATGCTATGCATAAATTACTAATCAAGTAATATCAGAGGAAATATTTATATTTGTATGTGATTGAGTAATCTAATTGCTGTGATAATTTTTCAAACAAAACAGAAGGCAACAATACACAAACAAAATAAAGGAACCGTAACTGTGCAAACTTAAGTCAACACTAGACAAAGAACATCTGACACCAAGGCCTAAATATACTGAGAAAACGAATGATCTAATAAGGAGCAGGTGTTTGAAATCAATGAAAAAAGAAATAACCATGACAACCAATGAAACCATACTTAGTAACAAGGAAACTCAGGAAATACTGAGAAACAAACTAAAAGTTAACGAAAACTAATTTTAACATCGTAACACTGTCTTCATCGTAGTTTACGAGATTTCCCAAATCTAAAAAAAAAGATCTCTTTGTGCTTCTCGAGGGAGCGATGCCAATGGGAGAGGAAGAGCCAATCCGATCTCACAGCAATTTGTACGAATTTTACAAGGTGGCTAATGCGTTCGAATTCATACGACCTCACTCCTATGAATTCGTCAGTTTTTGCTAAATTGTACATATTTCACTGGGGTTTAGACAAATCGTACATATTTGTACAAGTGAGGTCGTACAAATTTGTACGAAGTAGCCACCTCTGTCACGGTTTGGGTTTTGTGTCTTGTTCCTTGTTCTTGTCTGTCATGTGATTCCCTGTTTGCCATGCGTCTTGTCAATTGTTCCCAGGTGTTTCTTAGTAGCCACGCCCCCTTGTTATCTTGTTTGCCTGTGTATTGAAGCCCTGTGTTTTAGTTCAGTCTTTGTGAGTTCTTGATGTTGTTATGTTTGCTATTCCTGTCTTCGTGTTCCTGTTCTGAGTTCCCTCAGGATTACTTGTTTGTTAAATAAAGTGCTTGCGATTGGATTCACTCTCTGCTTCATTCCTGCCAGCACGTAACAGAATAACTCACCAAAATGTGTCCAGCAGCCACAAGCAACCAGGCCCTAAGGAGATACCTGTCGTCTATGTCACAAGATGGCCAGCCCATAGTAAGGTATGTGAAGGACTCCTGGGTTTTCTGCCATTTAGCATCCCTAGACGACGCCCAGCTGATAGAGCTGTTCCAGAGTGGACTAGACGAGGACATCGCTCTTATGATGTCAGATGACTATACCGACTGGACGCTAGAACGGTATATCGACCTGGCCCTTTCCTGGTGCATTTCTTCGTTTGCTGTGGACATGAAGGAGAAACCTGCAGTATCCCTTCAGTCTTGTCTTTACGTCACTCCCATTATCAAGCCACCCACCAGATCGATCGATAGCCGTCCGGGTTTGGTGTCCAGCGTGGTCGATCCCGCGCTGAAGTCAGCACGGGTTGCCAAGAAGGCTATCCTGCTTGGGACTCGGTTCGTCCAGACCATCCCGCCTGCCGAGCCTTCGCTTCACGTCAGCCCTGTAGAGCCTCGTCACGTCCCAGCAGAGCTTCCACAGCCTCACCATGTCTCAGCAGAGCTTCCAGAGCCGTGCCATGTCTCAGCAGAGCTTCCAGATCCTCGCCACGTCTCAGCAGAGCTTCCAGAGCCTCGCCACGTCTCAGCAGAGCTTCCAGAGCCTCGCCACGTCTCAGCAGAGCTTCCAGAGCCCGCCATGTCTCAGCAGAGCTTCCAGAGCCTCGCCATGTCTCAGCAGAGCTTCCAGAGCCTCGCCACGTCTCAGCAGAGCTTCCAGAGCCTCGCCACGTCTCAGCAGAGCTTCCAGAGCCTCGCCACGTCTCAGCAGAGCTTCCAGAGCCTCGCCACGTCTCAGCAGAGCTTCCAGAGCCTCGCCATGTCTCAGCAGAGCTTCCAGAGCCTCGCCACGTCTCAGCAGAGCTTCCAAAGCCTTCACCGCTGGTCCCGTCCAGCTCAGAGCCCTCACTGTTGGTCTCGTCCAGCACAGAGCCCTCACCACTGGCCCCGTCCAGCCCAGGGACTTCTTCACCATTGGTCCCGGCCGATCCAGAGACTGTTCAAGTCAGGTCTGCCGATCCAGAGACTGTTCAAGTCACACCTGAACCTGAGCGCTCAGCGGAGCCCGTGTCTGTTCCTGAGCCTAGAACCCGTGTCTGTTCCTGAGCCTGAGCCCGTGTCTGTTCCTGAGCCTGAGCCGGTGTCTGTCCCTGAGCCGGTGCCTGCTCCTGCCTATGACCCCGTAACTACCCTCAAGAAATTTTTGGGGGGTGGCAGTAGGTCCTCGCCGTGGCAACCCAGGGGCCCACGGCCACCAGAAAGATCTTCACCGCCCTGGCCGCCCGAAGGGTCTTCTCCGCCGTGGCCGCCCGAGGGTTCTTCTTCGCCGTGGCTGCCCGAGGGGTCTTCTCCGCCGTGGCCGCCCGAGGGGTCTTCTCTGCCATGGAGATAGCGTTGGAGGATCTGCACGGCAAAACAACTCAACGTGATACACAATGCAATGCGTAATTCAAAATATGGTTAAAAAATCTTCATATTAATACTTTTTTTACTGAATTTTCTTATGGTGTGGGCATCTTAAAATTAAAATGTAAAAATTCAAGTCACTTTTTCATCCAGATTTTGTGTGTGTGTGTGTGTGTGTGTGTGTGTGTGTGTGTGTGTGTGTGTGTGTGTGTGTGTGTGTGTGTGTGTGTGTGTGTGTGTGTGTGTGTGTGTGTGTGTGTGTGTGTGTGATGTGCTTCTCAGAGAACTGGCCAGTGTTCTAACATTTTTGTCATTTAAAATGTCAGAAAGAAATGTCATAGGTATCAAAATAGTACATGAAATACTCCCACACAACTGTTCAGATATTAATTAAATTTATTGATATTACACTGCAATATGACATACATCTCAATATGCTCTGCTGGAGAAGGCCTCTGGATAAAAGTTCATATTCTAAGATAGAATTTCAGTCTAAAAGGATCAAATATCAACAACCAGGGACACATGCAGTGATACAATCACACACACAATGTCTCACAAATATTCACACACACTTCATTTGAATATTGTGTTTACAGCAATCTTTTTAAGTCCCTTTATTTTATTTCAAGAACTTGGTACCTAAAACAGCATATAAACTCATTCACAAACAGTCACACACCAAAATACAGACCTCTACACATACACTCTCCCACACTGACACAAGAGGTGTTCGAAAGTAGACAGAGAAGTCACAATGAAAGTGAAAACCTCTGAAACAGCATGCTCTTAGGATTTGACAGAACTTTGATTGTGGCAACTATTTTTACCTTTATTCATGGCAAACACGCAATAAGACATCAAAGTTTTGAAACATCTAGGACTGATTTGAGAGCTCTGAGCACAAGAATGACTAATGCATTACTACATAGCTTATGATTCTTAAAGGTGAAGTGTGGCATTATGGCACCTCTAGTGGCACCAAACAGAATAGCAAAAATAACTTGATTTAAAATGTTAAAGTCCCACACACACACACACACACACACACACACACACACACACACACACACACACACACACACACACACACACACACACACACACACACACACATATATATATATATATCCATTTTAATTTGAATATTTCATTCACATTGCTTTGTGGGGATGTAGTTCTCTATCATTAAAGCCGTAAAAAGACACAATGTCTTGTATCTGTGTCTTTTTGTAAAAATGTAAATACTTTTTTGCTTCAAATCAAATTTGTAATGTTATGATTCAACTCTTAGCTGATTAGTTTGTTTCATGACTTAACTTTTTTTAAATCCCTTATAGGAAAAATGATTGGGAAAAATACTTCCGGACCCAAGGCCACTGAAAAAGTGAGTACTCTATCATTTGCACTCTATCATGTTTATATTAGCAAACATCGTGTTACGCAAACGTTCTGAGGCCACCTCTTGTGGCAATATCCACTATTGTTCAAGGAAATTTACGTAATTGGTTGAGCAAGACATGTTTGACAGCAAAAATTGATTATGAAACAATTTTGTGAAAGAGCCACAAAAGTCTTTATGCTATATTGTTCACAGAGTCAACCTATGAAGAGCTTAAAGGGTTAGTTCACTCCCCCAAAAATAAAAATTGTCATCCAAAAACAGTAATTGTCATTACTCACCCTCATGCCGTTCCAAACCCATAAGACTCTCGTCCATCTTCGAATCACAAATGAAGATATTATAAATGAAATTGAGAGATTTCTATCCCTCCATTAACAGTTCACGCAACCATCACCTTGACGCTTCAAAAAGTACATAAAGAGATCTTAAAAAAAATCCAAATAAATTGAGTGGTTTAGTCCACATTTTCTGAAGAGATACAATCACTTATGATGAACAGCTTTAATTTCGGCTTTTATTCCCATATAAACATTCATCTACGTGAGAACCAAAGGGTTAATTCCTGTGTGCCATGCAGAGCTTTCGCAAGAAACAATGTTTTTACAATAAATGTTGTATGGTTGAGCTTATGTTTATATGTGAATAAAAGCCTAAATTCAATTTGTTCATCATATAAAGCAATTGTGTCTCTTCAGTAAATTTGGACTAAACTGCTCGATTCATATGGATTAGTTTAACAATCTATTTATGAACTTTTTGCAGCGTCAAAGTATTAGTTAATGGAGAAACAGAAAGCTCTCAGATTCCATTTACAATATCTTCATTTGTGTTTCGAAGATGAACAAAAGTTTAATGGGTTTGGAACGACATGAGGGTGAGTAATTGATGACAAGGTTTTTTGGGGGTCAACTAACCCTTTAATGTAATAGAGAAAGCATTTTAACATAATACACTTCACATTTAAGAACTATAAATGATTTCTCTCTGATGATTTTAAACTGATACCCAAACTGATATGAGGCTAAATTTAAATTAAAACCCGACTAGTACTGTTTCTGACAATGGAAATAAGTAACTCTAGAGTGCTCTATATTCTATGTCCCCAAGTCATCAATTTAGCATGAGAAGGTAGAGAGTTAGCATTGGTGCTAACAGGATGCTACGCATTGTCTTTGTGTCTAGAATAACCTTGCATGCATTAATATTGATATACAGCAACTGAAGTGACATGATTATTTGCCTATTTTGCCTTTTATACATGCTCCAATTAGAAAAATACCTGACTGTGAAAATTATGAGCCTAAAGGGGAAAAGTACAACATGATATTATTCCTAAAATGTCTCCCATGCATTATTCAAGTAACAAGAGAAACTTTTGCAAGAAAATAGGAGACAAAGAATGTTTCAAGCATTGAGCTGGTTTAAACTATGGTTCTGTGGTGCAAATTCAAATGTGAGAAGAATTATTATATATGAGGTGATTTGTTTTTAAGAAGTGTGGTGCTGCTTTAATCTTCCCTGCACTACGAGTTAACAAAAATACCCTTTTCTCTTATTATAAGTGATTATTGCATCAATATTAGCGTGCAATCATTACAATTTGAAATACTCAAAACCTTTACAGACATATTGTTCTTGCATCCACAGCTGACGACTCTTATGAACTGCTCACATTGGGTTGAGCTCTGCAACAGATATAAAAAGTTCTATCATTATTATTATTTATAACATTATTTAGTATTATTTAAAAAAATGAATATACTTTAAAGTTTACTTGAAACAGCATTCATATAACATTTTACTTCTGTAATATGACATTTCCAAGTAACAATAAAAAAAGAATTGAGTGTATGAATGAATGTAGGATTATAGTTCACCTAAAAAAAAATGAAAATCCCATCAACAATTACTCACCCTCGTTCCAAACCCGTAAGACTTTTGTTCATCTTCAGAACAGAACTGAAGATATTTTTAATGAAATCTGAGGAATTTCTGTACCTCCATTGACAGTCTACACAACTACCACTTTTGACGCTTCAAAAACTTCATAAAGAGATCATAAAACTAATCCATATGAATAGACAGGTTTAGTCCAAATTTTCAGAAGGGAAACGTTCGTTTCATGTGATGAACAGCTTGAATTTAGGCTTTTAATGTCATAAACATTGATCAGTGAAAATAAACAGAAGTTCAACCGAACAAGCGAGAACAAACCTCATTGGTTCTTGCGGAAGCTCAAACATGCTGCGTAACATTTGAATGAACCTCATTAGTTCTCACATGTCAAGCAAGCATGCTTGAGCTTCCATTTACCACACCTGATGTGTGCTTTGATGAACATTTATAAATGAATAAAGTCCTAAATTAAATCTGTTCATCATATAAAGTGATAGTGTCTTGGACTAAACCGCTCAATTTAAACTTTGTGATGCGTCAAAGTGGTAGTTGTCAATGGAGGGACAGAAATCTCTAAGATTTCATTAAAAAATATCTTCATTTGAATTCAGGTAAATAAATGTCTTAAAGGTTTAGAACGACATGAGGGTGAGTAAAACATAACAATTGTAATTTTGGGGAGAACTTACCCTTTAAAGGCACAATATGTAAGACTTTTGGATAAAAAAAAATCCATTAAAACAATTATATATATTTTGTATATAAGCACCGCTGCAGCTGATGCCATACAGCCCAACATCCTTTCAAATGTTTTCAAAGGGAGTAAGCTGCGAGCAGCGCTCCGGGTGGAAAAGCTTCCTGTAAGCATGAGCGCGTGTGCGCGGGCACTAGACTTACAAGTGTATTTGACGCCCCGATCATAATGGATGGGGAGCGTTTTATTAATGCCTTGCGCTTTGTGATAACACTTAAACGCGCGGGCGGAGCCCGGGGGGAGGTTTGTGTTAGCAAGCGTGAACGCACTCTGGCGGGCACGAGACTTTCATTCATAACCTGCTTTCTTGATCGTGTAACAGAGCGGGCAGATAGTGGGCACAGACTTGTGGACACATTTCTTACATTCAACACTCGAGCGGCTTTTCCACGCTTTATGAGAGTGTGCTCTGCGAGATTCGGAGTGCTTATGTGTAGGGGTGAACACTGGGGCGTGGGGACTTTCACTGCACTTACAACACCGACGGCATGAGCCGGACCAGACATTATACTCTTTTTGAGATTTTTCTGGGTCGCCGTGAAAACAGCGTTTGTGTGCAGGCGAGAGGGTAAACAAACTGGCTCGTTGGCTGCTAATTGAACCACTGCAGTAGCCTGTTTTGAAAGCGTGAACGCTCGTGAGCGGGCACGTAACTTACATTCTTAATCTGACATTATACTGCTACCCACTTGAGATTTCTCTGGGTCGCCGCGAGAACGGCGGATGTGTGCAGGCGAGCGGGTTGCATTACCGGCTCGTTGGCTGCCAAATACACCGCTGCAGTAGCCTTATCTAAGGGGACTGACAGGGCGAGACATTTCGACGGCGGCGCGCAAGCCCGTCCGGGTCATGCAGAGAGCTCGAGAGGGCTCTGCATGACGCGCGAACAGGGACAGGGGAAGCTCCCTTGTAACGTAAAGAGAGCTAGCCGCGTGCTAGTACGTGTCCCTCGGCCTCATCCTCAGATGCGACGGCAGTGAGGCTCGTGAGCGGCAGCTGCGCATCGGTGAGGAGGGGCGGGGGGTGTTGAAGGCTTCGAGTCGAGCCACAGAGCTTCACAGAGCTCGAAGCCCCGGAAGTGCGAGGCGTCTTAAAAAAGACAATCGCTGCTCTTTTAGAATAGGTTTTAGCAAGGTAAAGGATACGTCGCCGGATAGCGTAGCTCGCACGGATGGCTGAAGGTGGTGAAGACGGCCGGCTACCTCAGCGCTGTCCTAAGTTGGCTGTTCGCTGTTCGACGGCGGCGGTGGCTTCTCTCAGATCCAGCGATGCGAAGAGCTCGCTGAAGAGACGAAAAATTAGGGAAGTCAGCCTACAGCCCCTATGTTTATACGCTAAGCCACGCCCATTCTGGTGGGCTGTGACGCTATGAAGGCGCGGGCGCCCTTCATTGGGTGTGACGTCACGCCGGGTTCACTGGTAGGCTGCAGCAGTTGCCCGCAGGGCAGCCAATGAGCACGCGAGATGGCCTGCTCTAGGTCTGCTAGCTGCTGCACTGCGTTGACAATGAATACAAAATTAAGGATCATTTTTTGGCTTCAATATCTCGAGAAGTTGAATCTTTCCCGTAGCGTAAGCTAAACTTAAGCAATACGAGAGAACCTCTCATAAGAGGTTTAGCTTATTACGCTAGTATATGGGGCATATAATAAGTAAAAAGAGATCGCTAGTTAATACCACTAACAAGGCTCAAAATAGCCCCACACTAACACGGTAGCTTAATGAGGGTCTCTACATACAAACCGAAGCACTGAGAACTTTGTAAGTGTACAGACAGTTTAATAATAATATACTTTATAAAGACAGTACCATCGCGTATACAGGCAGGAGCCATCTTTGGGAAACAGCCTCGACCAGGCGAACCACTAACGCCGTGCTAAGTGAGCTGAACTGTGAGATTCACAGTCACAAGTCACAGTTCAGCTCGTAGCACGGCGTTCGTGGTTGACTGGTCGAGACTGTTTTCCAAAGATGGCTCCGCGATGGTACTGTCTTTATGGTACCGATGTGTTATTACACCCCAGGTTTATTCTTGGAGTTCTCCTTTAATGTTAATAAAAATGTTATACATTAGCTCACCCATGAACATATAATTTTTGCCTGAGTCCCGTTGGATTGCTTTCCATCGGCTGTGGAGGTGAAGACAACAACTCCTATGATTCCACGGTCATTCATAGTCTTATCAAGCTAAGCCTTTGTTATTGATCTCTACTGGTGAAACTTACATACTGTGCCTTTAAGAAATTTTTGTATTGGGGAAAATTGTCAAGAATTGAATAGGAGTTTGCTCTGGATTATACTGTATAAAACAAAATGTTGACAGCACAGGTGGTAATGTGTAATGTGATAGCCTCTACTGTATATATATATATATATATATATATATATATATAGTAGAGGCTATCACATTACACATAACACATTGTATGTATGTATGTATATTGCCATAATCTTCATTACATTAATGCTAAACTGCATTAAATAATTGTGTCAATTATTGGCAAGGTTTAAAAAATCGCTGCAATTTAGTTATTATCGTAAACCAATAGACCTTATGTAGCCCCGCCCCTTTTCAGCGCTGCGCTAATTGTCTTTTGTCTACCGGTCTGTATTTTCACAGCGATCTTGCGTATTTATAAATGAATCTTGAATTTTGAATGAAATGAATTTATTAAAATCTTCCCGGTCTACTGACATTTGTTAAGACATCTGGTTTACTCATTACAATCCTCATGATAACTTTCGTTAACTTTACATCAAGTAAATCCACTTCAAAAGCTAATTACTCCTGGACAGCAATGCCATAGAGATATAACAGAGCGACCGCAAAAACGGAAGTTCAAAGACAATATTCTAAAGATGGCTGCGCCCTCGATTCTCTGGCGCATAAGGTCTATAGCCTGCATAATGTTGGTGATGTCAGCAGAAAATGAGAGCTCCCTTACAAAGTAGAACTCAACACTTATCTATGGGGGATATACTATCAGCGTGATCAGTGTCTGAAGTACGTTTGCCAAAACAAAAAATTTATTGGCCAACGAGAGTCCATAAATTCACTACCTGAGCGCCTGTGAGTAAAAGAGGGCACCTGCAATGTATGTAATCAGCTTTTCTGTCTTCAGGAGCCGATTGTTTGTGTTAGCGAGTGTTAAGAAAGAAAGCGATTTGGTAAACAGGTCAGAATCACTGAGGAAAATTCAAATCCCTTCTCCTTCCCTTCCTTCCTCCATAACTATATACAGTATTATATTGTTCTTGTCACTATGGCTAGTGCTGACTGAATCAAGCATGAGCTATAGGAGGCCCTAGATGAGTGTGTTAGAAGGATAGGATAGGAAGTAGGATAGTTCCCTGGTGTCTCCCTTCTAGAAGGGCAGCAGTGCCAATGGTTGTAGCAAGCGCTTAGCAGGCTCCCTTTGGTAGGCTGCTCTTTGGGGTTAAGTGTTGAGTAGAACCCTGTGCTACTGTTGGGGTTTTAAAATAGTGTCCTCCACTCCCTGTTGGAGCCCTAACCGATCCCTTAGAACCTAACAAGTAGAGTTAAATTGTCTTCTAGCATCCCTTCTTGTTATCGGGCACCTTTGCAAGTGCCAGGAGTCTTGGGATCCTAGATGAGTCCAGGCAGGGTGTGAGCACTTTCCCCCCATTGTGCGGTGATGGTAGAGCTAAAGCTCCCCTGTGGCTCCCTATGTGTTGGAGTTCTATGTTATGAAGCTGATGAATAATTATTCTAGGTGTGACTCCAATATGTGCTCTCCCTGATGTAGTGGTAGGCCAATGTTGCATTTTAAAATATTCTCCCTGGGCCAGTATTCCTTAGAAAGCTGTGTCATGCAAGAGAAATTTATTTAGAACCTAAACCTAGAGCTCTGCTCTTGAGCTGCATGTGGCTACGCCTGGCTCACAAGGAAGGGAAGAAGGCTGTAAAGACTGGGACTTTCCTTGTCGGAGCATAAGAGCTTGAGTGTTGGCCGAGGGAATATTACAACTTGACAGCTATGAGGCATCGGAAGCGCCTTGAATGATTGACGCATCTGACTCCGTACGTCTCTCTGTAGAGTAAAGTGATGTAATTGACTGTCATCGGCCAATTAAATTGTTGTGTTTGCACACGTGCTTCAGAAAACCGTCATGCTGATGACGTTACCCATGGTACGTCATCCAAACGCTGAGTCTCGTTCCCCTTTTCAAGAAATGATGGTTACAGTCATAACCTGAGATGTTTTTTTTTTTGCACAGTAGGACCAGGAACATGTAAAATGTGTGTTGCTATTTCATGTTGACTTTAAAAACCTCTTAATATGCTAATATGACTGTTTAATAAAATGATTTAAAAATCTTACATAGATCCTTGTGGAATCTCACTTCCTTGGAGAAAGCTGTTGATTCTTCATAAAGAAATGAAAAAGATATGTTTCGTTATATAGATAGTGCACTGTATGATATTTTGACGAAAATAGTCCAAGACCTCTAGAAAAATGCTCTAATACTCACGTAGAGCTCTCCGATGCTTCCCGTAACTCCTCATCCAGTCTAGAGAGGCAGGAATTAATTAATTTATATTTTAGCTCAGTTATATTTTTAACTTTCTTTAAATTTAAATAAAATGTAGAATATATAAAACTATAAAAAAGCTCAGATTTTTTAATAAAAAAAATAGAAAAAAAATTCATACAGTATTTATTACATTATTAGATTGCTAGATTATAGGGGTTTGGCAGAAAAAAAGGTTCGTATCTCCTAGTAAAACAGATCAATCTTATAATGTTACTCTTCACCCCAGCATTTGAAATGTCTGTTCCCACAGAAACGGGTCTTCACAGGTTTTAATTTATAGAATCACAACTCTTGTGCAAATTCTCATAAACAAACTCGACACCTTTTCAGCAGCTACATCTGTCAGCGATTGTCTCGCTATCAGAATCTATGTGTGCTGCTTTCATTTAATGAAAGACAGTTAAACATGTCGCTCATTGATACTTGCTCACCTGATGATGCACTCGGGTATGTGGACATACTCCATTGGGATGAGCTCCTCCAGTTCAGCTAAGCTGTTCACATACTTTATCTTACTGCTGAACTTTGAGCTGGAAAACATTTATGAAACAATTTTATTTTGTTTCTTTTTGTCTCCAAAGGCAATATTTTGTACACTACGACTATATTCAGACGGCAGACAAATCAGATTTTTTTCTCAGATCTTCTCAGACAGACTGTCTGCACCTTTAATTGTAAGATTTAATTGGTCAAATAAGATTTTTGTGTTCAGACATAAACAACCCCTTTGCATGGGTTGCTTTGGTAACAACAAGGCGCACCCATTTGGAGTTGTGGTCGGAATTAATGGCACCCCTGGTAAATATGATCAAAAATGTCTGTAAAAAATAAATCTGCATCGTTCATCCTTTTGATCTTTCATTCAAAACAATTGCAAAAACCTTTTATTGAAGTAAAAGAATTGAAAGTGCGGGGGAAATCACATTATGAAATAAATGTTTTTCTCCAAAACACGTTGGCCACAAATATTGGCACCCTTTTATTAAATACTTTTTGCAATCTCCTTTTGCTAAGGTAACACCTCTGAATTTTCTTATAATGCCTGATGAGTTTGGAGAACACCTGACAAAAGATAAGACACCATTTCTTCATACAGAATCTATCCAGATCCTTCAGATTCCCAGCTCCATGTTGATGCTTCTCTTCAGTTCACTCCACTCATCAGGTTGGGGAAGTGGGACGGTCATGGCAGAAGCTTCATTTTGTTCTCCGTAACACATTTTTGTGTTGATTTTGATGTTGGTTTTGGATCGTTGTCCTGATGGAATATTCAACCACAGTCCATTATAAGATTTCTAGCAGAGGTTTGTCAGGTTTTGATTTTTTATCTGTTGGTAATTGCTAGAATCCATGATACCATGTATCTGAACAAGAAGTCCAGGACCTCCAGCATAAAAATATGCCCACAACTTTAAAGATCAACCGGTAAATTTAACCGTGGGTATGGGGTACTTGTTATCCCTGTTTGCACCAAACCCATCTGATGGCCTTGCTGCCAAAAAGCTCTTTTTTAAGTTTCATTTGACCATAGAATCCGGTCTTTTTTTTTTTTTTTGGCTTCTGACCTCAAGACTCAATTAATCTCAGCAATTCTTCATCTGTGATCCTTGAAGAGTCTTTGGTCAGTCAAACTCTCCTCTTCACCATGCATTAAGACAATATAGACACACATCCTCTTCCTGGCAGATTCGTAACATCTTTAGTTGATTGGAACATCTTAATTATTGCCCTGATAGTCCAAATGGGGATTTTCAATTCTTTAGCAAATTTTTTTCCAGCCACTTTCTATTTTGTGATGCTCCACAATCTTTTGATGCACATCAGAACTATATTCTTTGGTTTGACTTATTGTGATGGATGATAACGGGAATTTGCCCTTTGTGTTTCCTCAAAAACAAGAAGTCATAGCTAGACAATTTCATGTTCCTAGTCACCCTGGTGTGTTAAAAAAAGGTAAATATTAATGGGAATATACTTCAGAGATATTTTACTTGTAAAATATTCTAGGGGTGCCAATAATTGTGGCCAACGTGTTTTGGAGAAAAACATTTATTTCATAATGTGACTTTCCCCCCACTTTCAACTGAAGAGAAGAAGCGCCAACATGGATCTGGAAATCTGAAGGATCTGGAGAGATTCTGTATGGAGGAATGGTCTCTGATCTCTTGTCAGGTGTTCTACAAACTCATCAGGCATTATAGGAGAAGACTCAGAGCTTTTATCTTGGAAATAGGAGGTTGGAAAAGTATTTAAGAAAAGGGGGCAAATAATTGTTCCCAATGTGTTTTGGGGAAAAACATTTATTTCATAATATGACTTTCCCCCCACTTTCAATTCTTTTACTTCAATGAAAGGTTAGATTTTTGCTTTTTTTTATTTATAAAATATCCAAAGGATTAAAACCGCTGATTTTTTTTTTTAAATAATTCTGACCAGCACTGTATATCATGATTTAAAATAACTATGTTCTATTTTAATATATTTTAAAATGTAATTTATTTCTACGATAGCAAAGCTGAATTTTCAGCAGTCATTACTCCAGTCTCCAGTGTCACATGAATCATGATAATTGTGTGTTGATTGGTGTGCAATAAACATTTCTTATTATTAACAGTTATTTTGCTCAATATTTTTGTGGAAACCATTATATATTTTTTTCAGGATTCTTTGATGAATAGAAAGAACAAAACAACAACATTTATTTGAAATAATTATTTTAACATTGTAAATGTCTTTAATATCATCTTTCATCAATGCATCCATGCTGTTAATCTGCTTTTTTAAATCTTAAGGTAGTTTTTATTTGTCTACAAAACTACTAACTTTAGATGCTAAGGTTTTTAAGATCATGAGAAATGTATTCTGTCGAGTGTATCTAAACAACTGACCAATCCTAAAAAACTAAAACAAAACAAAAACTTGCCAGTCAACATACCTGATAAATGGTTTTGTGATGGCTAGAATTGTCCTAATGAACCATGATGGGTGAACAATAATGAAAGATTTTAAATTCTTTCTAAGCCTGAAAAAGAGTAAAAAAACAAAAATAAGTCATCATGTTTAATATACTGTATATTGTGCATTGCACATTTTAATTTATTTAACATACTGTAAATAGGCAGAATATTGATAGGTAAGGCATATTATATATACCTCCTGTCAATCATCTGGTAACATCTCTTAAGCCAGTTGAGGCCAGGCATCCTCCGGTGTGGAGTGGCTCCATTCAGATAGATGATCATGTAGTCCTCTGCTACCATGAGCTCTAGTGTACTGATAACATACCTGAAGAGTAATTCACATTCATTTAGTGATTTGTTCTCAAAACATTTAATATTATTATATTCTAGGATTATTCTATGGAGGGTATGTCACTGCGGTTACATCCTGAGTGGCAAAAAAAAAAAGTGGCAACATTGTGTTCTGCTTGAAAACATACAAAACACTTCTAAAATGGGAAAGAGATTTGCGGTTGACTGTACAAATAGATTTAACAAGAGATCTGAGCTATTTCTTTACATACTGCCGAAAGCTACAAAAAAGAGAACCAAATAGGTCGCTGCCATTTGGAAAAATTATACCATAGCTTATACATTGTTTTGACAACACATCAATTAAATAGTTACCATTTGCATTCTGCATAGCTGTAAAATTATGTCAGTGTTTATTAAAAAACATCCATTATGATGAGCATTGTGTTCTACAAAGAGGGATGGTTGGATGTTAGTTGGATGTTAGTTGGATGTAACGTCTCGGTTAGGAATGTAACCCTCGTTCCCTGAGTAGGAGACGTTCCGTCGTGACGACGAATGGGGTTTCGCTTAGAAAGCCTATCAACTTCGAGTATTACAAAACGAGCCAATGGCAAAGAATTGGCGCAAAGAAATTCGATCTGCCGAATTTGCATGGCGTAACTCCGCCCCACCTCGTGGGTATAAAAGGAGGACGCCGGCAACATGCATATATGTTTCTTTACTGAGGAGCCGAGACTGAACTCAGGCGCTACCAGCGGTACAGCGGAAGTGGCAGGAAGATGGAATGTCTCTGTTCCCTACTCATACATACGTAACCGAGACGTTCCCTTTCGTAGTCACTACGAGTTCAGACGTGACGACGAATGGGGTCTGAGCTCCCTGTCGTGAGACTAGCATGGACGAAGGAGTCCAACTTAACACAGGAATACCAAAGTACACTGGGAAGCATATCTCAGTGGAAATATGCAGTCAGTGCCAACTCGAAGTGGACGAGAGTTGGGTGGGGTATTTGGGGGGGGGGCTTAAGAATACACATACTGTACGACCCGGGAGGGGGCTGCATATGGAAAAACACTGGGGTGTCCAGCCCGCAGGGTGGAATGTTTCAACCCCAGGGGAGGCAAGGTGGCTTGCCAAGGGAAAGACACATGCTCAGAGAGGCTTACAGTGGAAATACACATGTGAGGGTCGCCCAGAGGGGGAACCATGCACATTGCGGCCCCTGGCCAACGCGAAAGCTGCCAGTGGCATAACTATGGCATTTGACGTCAACAGTGCTGGAGGAACTCGGGGCTTGACGGGGAAGCTCACCTGAGGAAAAAATATTGCACGTATCCAGTCCGTGGTGTGGAATGGCGAGCAACCGAAGACACCTGAGCAGATCCTAGTTGAAGGATGGCTGGTTGAAGCGAGTACATGAGAGGACACTGGCTCAGCTTGGAGATTGTAGAATCTTGCGAATGTGTTGGGTGTCGACCAGCCTGCAGCTCTACAGATGTCTGTTAGCGAGGCACCATGCGCTAGAGCCCAAGAGGAAGCCAAACTCTGGGTGGAGTGAGCCTTCACACCAAGGGGGCATGGTCGACCTTGCTGCTGGTATGCCAAAGCAATGGCGTCCACTATCCAGTGAGACAACCTTTGCTTGGAGAGAGCCTTTCCCTTCAGCTTCCTACCATAACAGACAAAGAGCTGGTCTGAAGTCCTGAAACACTGCGTTCTGTCTACGTAGTCACGGAGGGCGCGTATTGGACAGAGCACTGCCAAGGCTGGGTCTGCCTCCTCCAGGGGTAGCTTGCAGGTTCACCACCTGATCTCAAAAGAAAGTGATGGGAACCTTGGGCACATATTCAGGCCGGGGTCTCAGGATCACGTGAGAAAAGACCGGCCCGAATTCCAGGCACGCTTAGTCAACGGAAAATGCGTGCAGCTGTGCGCCAGTGCGTCCGTGCCGAGTGTGCCCTCGGTCAGGGAGTAAAACGGGTCGCAATGGGACGAGCAGTGGGAGGCAAACAGGTCTACCTGTGCATAATACTAAACCTAAACCTGGTCTCGAGAGTGAGCTAGGATTAGCCAGTCGTCGAGATAGTTGAGGATGCGAACCCCATGTTCCCGAAGAGGAACAAGGGCTGCCTCGACGACCTTCGTGAAGACGCGAGGAGACAGGGCTAGCCCGAATGGGAGAACCACGTACTGATATGCCTGCCCCTCGAAAGCAAACCGAAGAAACAGTCTGTGTCAGGGGAGAATGGAGACATGGAAGTAGGCGTCCTTCAAGTCGATCGCTGCAAACCAATCCTGTGGTCGCACACATTCGAAAATGCATTTGGCCGTGAGCATCCTGAACGGCAGCCTGTGAAGGGAGCGGTTCAAGACGCGCTGGTCCAGGATTGGCCGTAACCCACCGGATTTCTTCGGGACAATGAAGTAGGGGCTGTAGAAGCCGGACCTCATTTCGGCTGGAGGGACAGTCTCGATCGCACCCTTCGCCAGTAGGGTGGCGACCTCCGCTCTCATGACAGGGGCATTGCCACTGACCATAATGAAGCGGACTCCCCTGAAGCGGGGAGGAGACCGTGCAAACTGAATCGCATAGCCGAGCCTGATGGTTCGGGCGACCCAGCGGGACAGGTTGGGAAGCTCTAGCCAGGCTCCCAAGGTCATGCGAACCACAGACGTCCCCTCAGTGGTGCAGCGAAGCGGAATGACCAGCCCGGACATGGGTGGCATAGCGGCTCGGTGTGGGGGCACGGTCATTAGCTGCATCCTGACAGAGGAGGCCAGGGAAGGACCAGCGTTCCGGGGTGGCCTGCTCTGCCAGTGGTCTGGCGCCTGAGGGGGACGAGAGTGGCGGGGCCCATGGGCGACGCACACTGTCGTCTGAGAACTCTGTGACAGAGGGGGACGAGAGTGGCGAGGCCTGTGGGCGGCACGCACTGTCATCCGAGAACTCTGTGTGCTCAGAGATGGGTATGTCAGTTCTTTCTTTAACCACATTAGGGTGCTGCCCACCCAGGGGTGAGCAGCGGGGAGTGGAGAACAAAAGATTCTCCCCCGGCCCTCCACCGAGGGAAGGAATGGTCCTGCTATCATCTCCTGACAAGGCAAGGCAAGTTTATTCATCTAGCACATTTCATACACGGTGGTAATTCAAAGTGCTTTTCATAGAATAAATTAAAATAATCAAAAGAAATCAGAGTAATTAAAACAGTTTTGAATAAAAAAAATAAAAAAATAAAAATACAGTACAAACAGTCGGACGAACAGTGGCACAGTGCTCATTCAGTAAATGCACAGCTAAACAGATGTGTTTTGAGTCTGGATTTGAATGTGACTACTGTATGAGCACATCTGATCTCTTCTGGAAGCTGGTTCCAGCTGCGGCTGGCATAGTAGCTAAAAGCAGACTCGCCATGCTTAGAGTGAACCCTTGATATTTCAAGCTGATGTGATCCTAATGATCTGAGTGATCTATTGGGTTTATATTCAGTGAGCATGTCTGCAATGTATTGAGGTCCTTTTTCCATTTAGTGATTTATATACCAGTAATAATACTTTAAAATAAATCCTAAATGTAACTGGCAGCCAGTGTAAAGACCTGAGGACTGGTGTGATATGTTCATATTTTCTGGTTTTGCTCAGAATCCTGGCAGCAGCGTTCTTTATGAGCTGCAACTGTCTTATGGTCTTTTTGGGAAGGCCAGTGAGAAGTCCATTACAATAATCCACCCTGCTGGTGATGAAAGCATGCACAAGTTTATCTAAGTCTTGACTGTAAACAAAGCATCTAATTCTTGCAATATTTTTCAGGTGATAGTATGCTGATTTAGTTACTGCTTTGACATTATTACTGAAACTAACCCAGCAGGCACAGTATGTCAATGTGACGTCAGGAAGACGTTGGACTCCAACTAATCCAACGTCAGTCAGACGTCATATTTTGGTTGAAAATGAAAGTCAGGTTGACGTCTAAACCCAACGTTTGTTTGACGTCAGACAGATGTTGAATTTTGGTTTGAATAAACACTGCAAAAAAATGTGACATGCAAGGCAGCACATTAAATATGTGAAGATCTCAGCAGAGGAGGATTAAACAACTCCACAAACAGCATTACCAACTTCACTTATTACTAACCAGACTGACTTTGTTTGATTTCCGTTTTAATTAAATCAATAGTTGTATTTTAAAGTAACTATGGTGGTTGTTAGCGTTTTTTTTTTTTAGTTGGACTCTTGACCCTTGACTCTTTAGTATAAAACTTTCTCTGGCTGCTTTAATTGTGTGTTTATAAAGCACATTTGTTGTGGCAAAAAAGGCTAGAGAAAATTAGATTAGATGATGTTGACTGATTTTTGATGATTTGTGTTTTTAGTGTTGTTTTATCATAGAAGCCATTTAATTTTACAGCATGAGAGCAATGTTCTTCATCAAATAATATAAAGGATTTTAAAAACATTTAGTTGTTCCTCTGCATTATTACTTAGCCATCAAGAATCAGTGCATGACTCTCAACAATGGTGACAATCAATGAAATGCTTCATGCTGTGTACCACCAATCAAAACTCACCCGTATCTCCCAGCATTAGCTTGTTTTATGCTCAGAGTTGATCTGATTATCTGGATATTTTGTTTGATTGTCACCATTTTTGACATTCATATGCTATTTCTTGATGTCTGTGTGCGTCTAAGTAAAGCAATAGATGAAAGGTTTTTGTGCACTAAGTAGTTTTAAAAAAAAAAGTATATTATTTGATAAACAACACTGCTAGATATGCTCTAGAATCAAATGACTTCTATTGTGAAAAAGACATTATTAAAACCACAAATTCCATATAATCAAAGCATTAGACACAGAACAAGATCAGGGATTCAAGCAATTGCATGATGTTCATCATCAATAAACAGCCAACATCACCTGTTCTCATGGCATTTTTAGCTACAACAATTGTATTTTATAAACACACAATTATAGCAGCCAGAGAAATTTTGATATTAAAGAGTCAAGGGTCAAGACCATAACTAAAGCAAACGCTAACCACCATCATGGTGACTTTAAAATACAAAATATGATTTTATTAAAGGGGAAATTAAATAAAGTAAATCTGGTTAGTTTTAAGTGAAACTGGTAATAAGTGCACGGCCATGCATTTCCCCTTTTTGTTTGGTTTATTCCAACCAAAATTCAACGACTGCCCAACGTTGGAGCTTGACGTCAAACAAACATTGGATTTAGACATCAACCCGACTTTCATTTCAACCAAAATCCAACGTCTGACAGACGTTGTAGTCTATATCTTGTGCCTGCTGGGAGGGTCTGACTCTAGAGACACACCCAGATTCCTGACTTGATTTTTAGTTGTTTGACCCCTAGAGTGAAGGTATGCGTTCACCTTGAGAACTTCATCTTTGTTTCCAAATGCAATGACTTCAGTTTTGTCTTTGTTTAACTGAAGAAAGTTTTGGCACATCCAACTGTTTACTTCATCAATGCATTGGAACAGGGAGTTAATGGGGCTGTAATCGTTAGGCGATAGGGCTAAGTAGTCGTAATAGTACGTGTGTCATCTGCATAGCTATGGTAAGCGATTTGGTTCTTTCTCATTATTTGGCTCATTGGGAGCATGTACAGGTTGAATAGGAGTGGTGCAAGAATTGAGCCTTGAGGGACTCCGCATGTCATGGATGTCGATTCAGACTTATGGTCTCCTATACTCACATAATAACCTCTGCCTTCTAAGTATGACCTGAACCATTTTAGGACTATCCCTGAAAGCCTGACCCAGTTTTCCAGCCTGTCAAGAAGTATGTTTTGATCGACAGTGTCAAATGCAGCACTGAGGTCGAGTAGTACCAGCACTGATAATTTGCATGTATCAGTATTTAAACGAATATCGTTTATTATCTTTATGAGCGCTGTCTCTGTGCTGTGATGCGATCAGAAACCAGATTGAAAATTGTCAAAGTACCCATTCAAGCTTAAGAATTTGTTCAGCTGATTGGAAACAACTTTTTCAATGATCTTGCCTATGGAAGGAAGTTTTGAGATGGGTCTATAGTTTGTATAGTTTAGTATGGTCTTATCCAGATTCAGGAGAGGCTTGACAACTGCAGTTTTTAGGGAGTTTGTAAAACTCCCAGAGAGAAGTGAGGCATTTACCACTTCTAGGAGATCTGCTTCTAAACAGTTAAACACACTTTTGAAGAAAGATGCGGGAAGTGTGTCAAGAGCGCAGGTTGATGTTTTAAGGTGCTGTACAATATCTTCCAAAATTTTGCCATCAATTTCTTCGAAATCAGACATAGTAACTACTTTCTCAGGTTGCGTTTTGATCTGTCTGACCCCAGCGCAACTCAAGGATGAGCTGATCATCCTTCCTGATTTTATTGATTTTCTCAGAGAAGAAGGAGACAAATTCACTGCACTTGCTGTCTGAGAGCATTTCACTGGGAATCTGGCTTGGGGGGTTTGTCAGTCTCTCTACAGTAGCAAAAAGGGTGCGTGTGTTGTTTATGTTGCTGTTTATAATATTTGAGAAAAAGTCTGTCTAGCTTTGCCTAGTTCCATATTGAAAGCATGGATGCTGTCTTTGTATATGTTCTAATGGACTACAAGTTTTGTCTTCCGCCCCATGCGCTCTGCTTTTATGCATTGTCTTTTCATATTTTGCACTGCTGTTGAGTTTCTTAAAGGTGCTTTTTGTCTGCCACTCTTCCTGACTTTCACAGGAGCAATATCATCAATTACACTTTTAACTTTTGAGTTAAAAGAATCAAGGAGAAAATCAACAGAGTCAGCAGATATGTTTGGTGTTAAAGATATAGCCTTCATAAATAGAGGACTAGTGTTCTCATTTAAGCATCTCTTCTTAGCAGACACAGATCTAGTTTCAATGGCAGGATCAGTATATCAAAGAAAATACAGAAATGATCAGACAGTGCCACATCCTTAATAACAATCGATGAAATGTTTAGACCGTTACTGATAAGTAAATCTAGAGTGTGTCCACAATTATGTGTGGGTCCATGTACATGCTGAGTCAGATCAAAAGTATTTAAAACAGTTATGATTTCTTCTGTCATATTTTGCCATATTCTTTTGCCAGCAGCCATATCACCCTGTTGCCCAAGACTGGTTGCGCACTGAAGCTAAGCAGGGCTGAGCCTGGTTAGTACCTGGATGGGAGACCTCCTGAGAAAATCAGGTTGCTGCTGGAAGAGGTGTTAGTGAGGCCAGCAGGGGGTGCTCACCCTGTGGTCTGTGTGGGTCCTAACGCCCCAGTATAGTGATGGGGACACTATACTGTCAAAAACCACTGTCCTTCGGATGAGACGTTAAACCGAGGTCCTGACTCTCTGTGGTCATAAAAAATCCCAGGATGTCCTTCGATAAAGAGTAGGGGTGTAACCCCGGCATTCTGGCCAAATATGCCCCTTGGCCTCTGTCCATCATGGCCTCCTAATCATCCCCATATACTGATTGGCTTCATCACTGTCTCCTCTCCACCAGTAAGCTGGTGTGTGGTGGGCGTTCTGGCGCAATATGGCTGCCGTCGCATCATCCAGGAGGATGCTGCACATTGGTGGTGGTTGAGGAGATCCCCCCTTCTATGTAAAGCGCTTTGAGGTCCCAGAAAAAGCACTATATAAATGTAACTAATTATTATTATTATTATATTGGTTTCTGCATTATCTATGTGGATGTTAAAATCTCCAGCAATGGCAAAACAGTCAAATTCAGAGGAAATTGTTGATAACAGTTCTGTAAAGTCCTCAGCAAAGGCTGGAGAGTATTTTGGAGGCCTGTAAATAATGAGAAGTAAAATTCGTGGAGCACCTTTTAACACAATACCCAGATATTCGAAAGACGGGTAATTACCAAATGATTTTTGCTTACATTGATTGACATCTTTATAAAGAGCAGCTAAACCCCCACCTCTTCTAACAGCTGTGCAGACACTCATAAAAGTAAAGTTAGGAGGGGATGTTTCATTGAGGACTGTTGCACTGCAGCTGTCTTCTAGCCAAGTTTCATTTAGCAACATAAAATCCAGGTTGTATGTGGTTATTAAGTCATTGACTAGAAGTGATTTATTTTTAAGTGAGCGGATGTTTAAAAGTGCTAACTGAACAGTCCTATTTTTTGTCCCCACAGCAATCTTAGTTTGGCGTGTAATAAACACCAGATTAGATGGGTTTGCTGTACGGCTTTTGAAGGCCTTAGACTTTCTATCATGTAATCGAACAGCAATAGCGAAAGATACAGGCACACTGGGTTCCCGCTTGTTCTGTAAACATTTGAGAAAGTTACTGTCATCATAGCGGGGACCCGACACATATCATCGAGAGCTGGTATCAGTTGTTTGTGGTTCACCTCGAGCCGCTGGAGGAGGGTGTGGGGCCTGGCGCTGTGGCAGAGGCCGAAGAGGCTCTCACAGGTGGAGGGGGAGGGCAAGCTTTGGTGGTTGCGGGGCCTGCCGTTTTTTGGTTGATATCTGGGGGCTTGAGTATGAGTGGGATAGTTTGGTTCCAGCATACACCAGTTGTTCCATTTTCTCTGAGAAGCACAGAAGTGGAGATGCTGGAGAGAGGGATAACGTGTCTGGTGAGAGGGGCTGTTGCTCTGATGTTATCGGAGGCTGTAATATGCTGTCCCGGTTTTCTTGGCTGTTTTCCAGAAAGTCGTCCTTGGGTGCTGAATCTTGGAGCAGTGCTAGTATGTCACAGTCTGTCTGTGGTGACCTCTGTGGGCAGGGCTCAGCTGAGATTGTGTCCATATGCAGAGGTTGTTGTGGCTGAGTGGTGTTATCATTGTCCTTGTGTGATGTGTCAACCGCATGGTTCTGAAGTGAACTTTACAGTTTACACTGAGTGGATTGGCACACACTGCAGAAGGATGATGGAGGGAGAAGTAGATGTTGTCCTTTAGCACTCTTTAACCAAGTATGTTTGGGTGGTGGCCATCCTGTTGAAACAGTTGCCTCTGACTCCAGAAAAGATTGAAGTTGTCAATGAAGTTCTCTCCTTTTATATTGCAGGTTTTTTTGCAGCCATGTATTAAGCCCAAGCAACCATGATAACCTGTTTGTTCCTCTTGCTGGGAGTGGTCCCCTGATGAATGTTTGAACTTTCAGTCTTTTAAGCATTTCAAAAAGTTCATTGAAATCCTTCTTAAGGAGTTCCAACTGCTCTTTATGACTATCATTCTTCCCAACATGAATGATGAGTCGATTTGCAGTCTTATGTTTCATCAAAATGTTCTGAAGTTCCCTGTTTACATCAGAAGTTGTTGCTTGTGGAAGGCAGCACGTAGTTGTATCCCTGCTACTAATGTTTCTGATTATGGAGTCGCCCACTATCATAGTCCTGGGCTCGGCTGCACTCTGAGCTGAGTGCCGCTGTCTGCTCGACCTTGAGCCCCAGTTAGCATCAGTGTTAGCTACTGGCTTATTCAGTCTGTGACAAGAACTGATCGCCATCTCTGAGCAGCCCGTCTCAGGGGCGCCATGGCCATGGCACGCAGTGAGGCGGCTGCCTGTTCCGCGGCTCTATAGGATTTCGCAACGAGAGTAGACGAAAATCTACAAGCCCATTTATTAGTGCTTCACAATACACATTGTTTCTAAGCAGCTTTACAGAAATGTATAATGTTATGTCTATAAAATTCCTTAATGCTTTAACAAGTTTTAGGGCTTGGTGATGACAATTTAAAAATGATATAACTGGTCATCCGGATTTAGATCTACCAAATAAATAACACATTCATAGTGTTTTGTTTAACAGGTAAAGCATTCACAGGCAATTGTTTTACTCCCATTTTCGCAGTTTCCTCTATTAAATCTAGTCGTGTTGCAGACTGTTTTGCCATTTAGTGACGTCAATGCATACCCTCTATATTATAGGATTAACAAGCCTTGTAAGATATTTTGACATCAGCAACTGATTGGCTGATATCAGACTGAACTTACAGAAAGAGGTTTTCCATGATCTCGTGATAGTCCTCTCTGTCACTGTCAGGCAGGAAGCATGCAGCAAACACAATGATGGCATTTGCACCATTGCTATAGTAGCCTGTGGGTAAATAATAAATATATTTCAATATTAATTGCTCAACACAATTTAAAGGCATATTACAGGTCAACCTTGTGGAAAAAGTGGGCTAAATTGTAATAAATGTGCACTAAGTAGTGTATTTCAAATATAATTAAAAACTGTACTTGCAGGTGATATAATATTGATGAAATAAAAGCATACTTAAAGAGAGTGCACTTTCATGACTGTTTCTTAACACACTTAAGTACACAGTTAAAAAGTGCACATTTAAAAGTCTGTTGTCATGCTTTAAAGAAGAACACTTATTTTGAAATGGTGACTCAAATACTAAAGCACATGTGGAATATTTGATGGATGTAACTGTTAATATATTTTAAATATACTAAACTACAACTTCATCATTGCAAATGTGTAATTGCAAATATAAAAAAATAAATGACATAAGTTTCAATAGAAATTATCTTTCTAATACACAATAAATGCTTGTCAATACATTCGACAATATGCTTTTACCATATTTCAAAGACAACAGAATTATGAAATTACATATAAACATGCTGAAGTCCTACTTCAATTGGGACAAAAATGACTGTTACATTTAACTAATTGCATTTAATTGTCAATAACATCTAACTAGATGGTTAGTATCCAACTTAACTAAATGTGCAAAAACATTACATTTAATTTGCACTTAAGTATGTTATTTTCAAATATATTGTTTCCGTATAATATTAGTCTACTCTTTTTAAAAGTAAGCTAAATGTACTTAATTTTCACAAGTTTAAATTCACTTTAAGATATATCACCAGTGTCTGTCTGCTGTTATAATTATGTAGATTACATTATATATATATATATTGGCTAAGCATACAGGACCACAAATAAATTCAAATGCTTAAAAGTATAACCACTTAACCATAACTTTCAAACATTACTCATGATTTGATATGAATCATGAATTTGATGTCTTTCCCTTCATTTTTGACCAAATTAAATCCTTAATTGGAAGATTTAGGCATTATAGCTAAAATATCAAATATCAAACATTATTTTCCATGTCTATGTAAGTCGAGGTGTCCAAACTCGGTGCTGGAGGGCGTCTGTCCTGCACAGTTTAGCCCCACTAAACTGCCTTAACTGCACACCTGCCTGTAAGTTTCTAATATGCCTATAAAGAGCTTGATTAGCTGTTTCAGGTGTGTTTAATTGGGGTTGGAGCTAAACTCTGTAGTACAGTGGCCCTCCAGGAGTAGTACTGGACAACACCTGATGAAAAATAGGATCTTCGCATTTTTACTTTTAATACTCCATTGACTTCCATTGTAAGGCTATACTGTACATGCATTCTCCTTTGTTTTTGAAAACTGAGAAAAAAGTCTGAATTATTTTTAGTGCCAATCACTGTCTCTTTGCTTTATGCTTTATACCCAGAATACTCCTTTAAATTTTCCTTGAAATATTCCTTTAACGTACCTCCATGGGATATGACTTTTTGGTAGGGTTCAATGCTCTTCATGTTGATGCGGTGCTCTTGCTCTCCAATAATGACAGTTCTCCAGAGTTTGGAATCCTGCCTCTCTTCTTCAGCACTGTATGTGGGAATGGGCTCAGCTGTTTCTTTTACTGAATCTCTCTGGGATGCTTGAGGCTCTGAAAAAATACTGTGTATTAGTAATCTCTTTTTAATAATAAACAATTATTTACAAGTGTTTATGTCCAACCTTCCCAGTCTATTTCATGGTCAGTATAATCTGCTTCATCAGGTGTGTCCAGATCATCAACATTGATGTCGAGGTCATCTGGTGTGTCAAACAGATCATCCTCACTTTGGTCCAATGATAGACTAATACGAGGAGCGGACAGCTTTTTCCTCTGAGAGGCCACACCCCCTTGACCCTGTAGGGGCAAGGAGGTGGGTGGAGCTATAGTGGAAATTAACAGATAATCAATTAACATTTATAAAATGATCCAGCATTACACATGTTTCTGTGTACTGTTTCAGATTGGGTCATTTGAATAGTGTTCCAGGGCCTAAAAGCATTCAGAACATGTCCTACTTGAGTAAATATCTATTTCAGTCATGAAACTATAGAGGGTGCATGCTGATACTGTATGTCCACACATCATTACCGCAGGCACAAGCTGATTGGCCTCTACTGATCCTTCAGCCAATAACATTTTTTGCCCGGCATTTAAATAGTCTGCTTCATTGTTTGCTGTTAGCTTCCTTGCACTATCAGGGTTCCTCTGAAAACCTACACATCCCCCAGCTCCATCTGCCTATCTGCTACGGCATTTATCTATACGTCTATTTATGCGGCAGCAGCATATCTTACATGCTCACAGCAGTGCGTCTGTGTATCTATTGGAAGTAGCAAGTCTATACTTGCTCTGCTGCAGCAATAATCAACAGCAGCAGCAGCATAGCAGATCTAGTCTGCCAAGACCAAAATACATTAACATTGCCAAATTCAATAACATGCTAAAACTATTCAGAGATTTGTTATGATTGAAACCGTGTTAAGCCTAATAAGATGAACAGAAGAATAGAATGTTACTTTACACCTCTGATTTATAACCAATCCACTGTTCTATTAATCTAAAGCAGTCTTTTTAAATGTATTCAGTCTGCTTATGATATCTTCGGGCAGATTCTATAAGTGTCAGTATTTAGCAGTCTTACCTGGTCTACTCTCTGCACCTTCAAAGCTCATCTTTCGTTCATGAGTCAGGTCCATCCCCACATCGCCAGAAAGGGAACTATGAGAAACACACACACATGACAACGAGAGATCATTATCACTTATCAATCCAGGAAACTATAATAATAATAATGAATAGATACATTAATTAATAAATAGACCTTTATTTAAAGTTAAAATTAAAAAAAACAACAGCAACAACAACAACTGAATAATAATAATAATCTATCCTGTACTTAACTACAAATTTTACAGTTTTAACACACCCTTGTCAAAATTGGAGCTACAAAACAAGGACTCACAGAGAGCTGTTTCAAATGAGTCTCCAGCAAAGTAGATGACTTAATATTGTGAATCCGGAAATGTTGTCGCTCTTCAATATGTTGTAATAGCAGTCTTGCATTTGCTGCAGCTGCAACGCACAACAAACAAACTCACTTAACATAACTAGTCTCTATAAACGTATCTGCTCTAAAAAACTCTCTGTACTATCCTTTTACCATTCCTATTTGGAATTTGGAATTTAGAAGCAGTGTGAATTCATGTGTAAATGTATGCATGGACACACACAGCCACATGAGAAGAGAAGCCTATCTCGCGGGAGTGTCTGCAATAAGCTGCCAGATGGTTGCCAGTTCTCAGACAGAGAATGTGTGTTGAGAGAGAAAGAGAGTGGATGAGGGTGAAAGTGGAAAGGTCTGTTGCTCTCTCCTTCCATCAAGACTCTTGCTTAATCCATCTATCTTTCCATCCTCCCCAGCAGGAAACAGGAAAAGTGGGCGGGCGTTATGTCATCATCGTCATTGTCATCAACAACCCTTTCTACCCTGCTCTCTCTCCCCTCTTCTTTGTGAATCACTCTTCCGCGTCAGTGTCCGCACACATTTACATTTACAAACACACAATCACACACACACACACACACACACACACACACACACACACACACACACAGGCAAATAAATGAGCCGTGCATGCAGAGCCATGAATTTGAATGATGGCAAAACCAGGTCAACTGTGCTCATAAGCTGAAACCTCATTACAAAAAAATGTGTTTGTATTAAACATGATAAACATTATTTTATGATCCACGTACAAACAAAAGTAGCTGCCCATGTCTTACATCATGAAGGATGCTGATGCTAAGCCTCTTCCGTTACCAAACAATGATGCATCACAAACAAATGCCTATCCCTCCCTCTTTCCCTTCCCATCCCAACACTCAAGGTTTCAAATAACAACATGCCTGATATAATCACCCACAATGCACTCACCACCACAGCTGAGGCACAGTTTTTTCCTCCTGCCCTGCGTTTCAGATCATGGATGTGTGCCTGTATCTCTCTCAGTGTCATGGATGCTCTGTTCACCCACTACTGAGAGCCTCCACCATTTTGTGGTCATGTGACCCTCTCAAGCACCAAACAAGAGCGTGAGGCTGTTCTCTCCGCCCTGAGCTTGAGATACAAAAGAGTGAGACTCAGCGCATCAGTACACTGCTGTGAGGCAAAATGAAGCTGATGGGCTCTGACTGTACAAGTGAATTGTGAGTGAGTCTGACTGTGCAGATGAGTAAAGAGAGGTGTGTCTGAGGATGAATGGACACTAATGCCGAGTTCAGACCGCACGATTTTCAAAATAATCGGGTCACTGTTGTTTTCACACTGCATGACCATCTGGGGTAACATTCAGTTGCTGCTGCATTCACACTGCACGATGGATCGGCGACAGGAGGTTTCACACTGCATGAATTTACAAAAGAAAGAATCGCCGACAACTACAGCCTGGTCCGCAAACTACGTTTCACAACCAGAAAAACGTGAGAAGTGATAAGGAAATAACGGAAGATCACGCGTGCTTGAGACCGGAGTTCTCGCGCGACACTGAATTTGTTATTAAAAATGATAGCCTACAAGAAGATTATGATCCAAATTGTCTGTGCGCTGATTTGTAGCAAAAATGATTTAAAAAAAATAAACAGTTTATGCAGGAAATGGTTGGGAAGACGAGGGGAGCAAGGACTGTGTTTTGCAAAGAGAGTTGAGGATAAATAAATAATTTTGAAAATGTCCTGCTGTTGCTGCTGGCCATGCAAATGTTTGTGCTTTGTTTCTGTTTGATATAATTGTAAATATAGGCCAATCTATTAAAATACTAATATTCTGGTCTATAACTCCTCCCCGAACAGCCTGCTGTCCTGTATCTTGCTCTCTCATTGGCTGTCGGTCATCGCCGATGTAGTTTTCAGTCAGAACACATTCACACAGCAGGATTGTGAATGGCCGACAGGTTCAGATATTTAGCATGCCAAATATCTCACGGGCGTCGGTGACTCGTCGGCGATTCTCTCAGTCTCAGATCGTGTCTTTGTTCACACTGCGTGATTGTCACTCGCGTGAACGAGCACCGATTTGCCTGTGATTTCGGGCAATTGTCGGCGATTTCTCAAAACCTGTCGGCGAGCCAAAATCGGGGCTAAAATCGTGCAGTCTGAACTCAGCATAAGAGAGATGGAGTTTTTCAGAGAACCCATTAGAGCAGGTGTTGAGTCCCATGTGAGTGGGATCAGATTCATTAAATAAACTGAATCTACTCAGATATTCTGGTTCCTATTGACATGAAAGCATTGCACAATTGCTGCAGATTTGTTGACTGCACATCTATGTTCTGAACAGGGTTCAAATTATGATTTCATTTTTGTGGGGGTCTCTTTAAAAAAAGAAAAAAAGTAACCCACGAGCAGGCGTGGTGTATGTGATAAATAAATAGCTAAATACTGCACTTCATTATTTTGAGTTCAACGTACGTTTATTAATACAGGAGTAGAGAATATTTGGGTGGAGTTTGTTACCTCTAGGGGGGTCTGGGGGCATGCCCCCCCCCCCCCCAGGAAGAAAATTTTGTAAATTTTAAAGATAAATTCATTAATCTGGTGCACTTTGAGTCACCCAATCCGCTGTTAAAAATAATCCAACCGCCCAAACATATATTCTTTGATTTAGATCTGCATCTGATCATCATTACAATTTTTCAAATTCTCAATGTTAAGCATGATAATATGGTAAAATATCACACTGAAGTAGGCTGATTTAAAATTAACATTTATTTAAATAAAAAGTTATTCTTTGGCCAAAATTACATTTCCTTAATATCCTAAACAGAGGCTTTTTACTCCATTCAAAGTTAAATTGTCAATGTTTCATCACATCAATGTTGGCAAACACTCTTATCAGAATAAATTTTTTACCTTTAAAATAGGGCATTTTTCCCTCTAATTTTATGTAGCCTATGCTCCATCTTTCTTTTAAAATATTCCTTAATTTGATCAATACATTAAATCAGAATAATAAGACAGTAGGCTGTTACCAATCAAATTAAATAATTTACATTGAAAAATTACAACTGTAGTAAATTCCCTGATATATTTTCCTTGATTGATTTTCTCTAAAGAGAATTACGTTGTTGAAAACGAAAGTAGAGTGACGCTCATTTCGTTTTACCATGATAAGAGTTCCGTGTCTTTATTAAAATCAACACATTATAATGATTTATCTGTCATCCATCCTCGATTAATTTGAATGCAGGCTAATTTTTTTTATTATTTGTCTCGCCCGACCCGCGCAGCACTATCGGCAAACTTAATGGCCACAGGCCGAGTTTTGTTGAGAGCCGGAGGCGGCTGCCTCGTAATTCCATGCAGGAAAACCCTGAAAGGAGTTCGCTAAAATATTGGTGGGGGCCTACTTAGCGTCCCCCCAAATCATTTTTTTGCTAGTAGCTACTTTTGTGTATTTACATGTCTGAAACCTAAAATAAACATTATGTGGTTAAAAACACTGAATAGTTGTGATATATTGAGCGCATCTGTCTCTGGCTCAACGCCAGCCAACACGAAAGCACTTTTGAATTTAGCAGTTGATCACGTGATGCACTGACTGTTCTAATCACACCGCTATGAACGTACGTGCGAAAGGGTTAACAAATATGCCTCGATTATTGAAGGAAAAAGTGCTTTATTTGTAATTTAAAATGATGGTGCTGATGATTTTTAGAGCCCCCACAGGTGTAGGATTTTACTGCTTTCATGGGAGCTCATACTCTCTCTATAGGAGCTCAGCTCCCACGTAATTCGAACCATGGTTCTGAATCTCGCGTTCCACCACAACTCAAAGGCTTGAGATCTGTGACTGTGGAGGCCCATTTGAGTATAGTGAACTAATTGTCATGTTCAAGAAACCAGTTTGAGATTATTTGAGCTATGTGACATGGCATGTTTTCCAGCTGGAAGTAGCCATTAGAAGATTGGTGCTCTGTGGTCATAAGGGGATAGACCTTTGTCAGCAACAATACTCAGGTGGGCTGTGGCATTTAAACAATGCTCAATAGGGAAGAAAAGGCTATAGCAAATTCTGTTTCATGCTGACAAATCGGAATTGTTGGGTCGAGGTTATTGGCCCACCCTTATGTTGGTGAACACTTCATCAGATAAATAAAAAGATGTCATTGCAAAAGGGCGGAAGTCTTTTTTTATTAAAGAATATGAGGGCAAAAATATTAGCACAGATTAATCATTTATAATAAATACTGTAAAATTCCATTAAAAATAAGAATTGTCTGTTTTGATTTCATGATGACTAAGTACAATTAAGTGGCCTTTTATTTAATCAACATTATTTAAATATATACTTTTAAGATTTGAAGTACACTTCAAGTCTACCGTCAGTACAATTAAGCATGCTTCTTTTTCACAAGGGATGTTTCACAAAATATTAAGATTTTCCCCCAAATTCACGGTCAAAATGTAATTCTCATTAGTGTAATCTGAAAGAAAATAAAGATATATTATTTGTATTATAAATTATTTTTTACATAGTGGTAGTTGGTTGTAAATTTATGCTGCTAAAAAAAACTAGGTTTGGTCAAGATAATTCAAACAGAATGAGATTGTATGTTAAAGGGTTAGTTCACCCAAAAATTAAAATTCTGTCATTATTTACTCACCCTAATGTTGTTCCAATCCCGTAAGACATTAGTCTATCTTCGGAACTGTAATGAAATGCGGCTGACACCCATTCATCCAACTGCCAGAGGGAACCCTCTACCGAAAACTAACATGGGCTATTGCTTTGTTGGTTACTTCCAGCCTCACACCAGTGTAAATAACCATGCATTTCCACTGCTTCCTTGTGAAGTCTATCACTGCCTTACCGAGCGTAATTCATTGCTTATTCTTTGCCTTCTTGTAATGACCATTGCGCTTGCCTTATTGGATTACTGCCTTTTGGATTACCGTTTTTGCCGTGTTTGCCTGTTTGGACTGATTACTTGTCTCTGATTACCCTACCTGCCTTATCGACCATGTCTCTGTCTAGTGTATTGGATTTGTTTGCTGAGATTAAATAAACTTCCAACATTTTGATTCTATTTTGCCTCCATGTCAAGTCCCTCACAGAATACTATGCTACAATAGATCCAGCGGAGGTTTCTCAGCTCCAGGCAGCTTTTGCTTACCAGAATTAAATTCTAAAGGGCTACCAGGACCCACTGACTAATCTGAGTGCTGGCAATGAGAGTTTGACCCAGTATATCCGCTCTCTTCCATCCCTTCAATTTCCCCAGTAAGATTTGCTCTTCCTGAATTTGATTGCTCACCTGAGAAATGTAGAGGATTTTTAAGACAATGCAGAATCTACTTTTCAAGTCAACCTGAGTCATTCCACCAAGACTCAAAGAAGTGTGCATTCATGATGACGTTGTTAACTGGGAAAGCTTTAGACTGGGCATTAGAGCTTTGGGACAGGGACACGCAACTTCCTGGCATGGATCACCAAAACTCTGCTTGCCCTCACAAAGGGAGGAAACTTCCAGTCTCCAAGACAAGTATGAGTACCAAGTACCTTTCTTCTCTCTGTTTACACAGTTTTTCAAATTGAACTCTCTTCTGATGATAAAGCAAAATACGTTTCAGCGCTAGTCGACTCAGGAGCCATGCACACTTAACTTGATCCACCAAGATCTTGTGCAAGAACTACAGAGACCAACAATACCTGGTCTCCCTGCAATCAATATTACTGCTGTAAATAATGCACCCATCAGCACAGGCATCACTCACCAAACCGTTTCCAGTAACCCTCCAAATTGGACTGTTCCACACAGAAACAACTACCTTGTATGTCATCAACTCCCCCAAGAACACTCTCATCTTGGGCCATCCATGGCTGGCTGTCCATGACCCCATAATTTCCTGGAACCAGGATGAGGTCAAACAATGGTCAAATCATTGTACGTCAAATTGTCTGCACTTCGCTATTACCATGCCATGTCTCACCACAAGTATTGAAAGTCAAGTCACTTTTATTTATATAGCGCTTTTAACAATATGGACTGTTTCAAAGCAGCTTTACAGTGATTATACGAAATTAAAGTAACAGAGATTGTTTTGGCTTTACAGCAGCTGAAGAATAAAGTTATTGTCCAGCGAAAGTTAGTTTTGATCGATTCACTTCTGTTGCAAAGATCATTAGTTATTAACTTAGGGGCCGCTTACACGACACAGTTCTAACAGAACTTAACGCACTCCGACCCACTCATTCGCACAACAACAGTGGCTCGAGAACGCAAACCTTGAAATAGGTTCCAAGGTGCAAGCCTTGAAGAAAAAAAAATAAATAATATATATATATTATTTTTTTATTTTTTTTGTCCTGAGAACCACACACAAACCACCATATCCAAGGAATATTCAGAGTTTTCGGAGGTCTTCAGCAAAGTCAAAACAGCTCAGCTACCTCCTCACTGTCCTCTCGATTGTGCAATTGAATTATTGCCCAACATGGCACCACCCAAGAGCAAAGCCTACCCATTATCCAGACCTGAAACCATGTCAATTGAGAAATATATTGAAGAAGCACTTGCATCCTGGTTCATCGGTCCTTCTACTTCCCCTGCTGTGAGTACCATCTGCTCTTGAACAGCTTTGCAAAGCCTATACTTATACCAAGCTGGACCTGAGAAGTGCCAATAACCTAATTCGCATTAGAGAGGGTGACGAGATGAAAACCGCATTCATTACCACCAGGGGGTACTATGAATATCAGGTTGTGCCCTATGTCCTGGCTAACTCACCAGCAGTGTTCCAGTCCTTCATCAACAAAATTTTCATAGACCTCCTTAACAAGTGTGTCATCGCCTCCATGAAGATATACTCATTTACTCCAATGAAAAGGCCCTGCATATCAAGGACATTAAGATGGTCCTCTCACATCTACAAGAGCACCAGCTCTATGTAAAGGCAGATACATGTGAGTTCCACACAACCAAAACCACATTCTTGGGTTATATCATCATCATCAAGGTTTTGAAATAGACAACTCAAAGATTCAAGCAGTCACAGAATGGTCAAGACCCTACACAATTAATCAAAAACTTTTATAGATGCTTTTTCCGCAATTACAGCCTCATCTCTGCACCTTTAACTTCTCTGTTAAAAGGCAAACCCTCTAAATTGATCTGGAGTAACACTGTTTAGGAGGCCTTTGAGACTCAAAACAAGCTTCACTGCAGCCCCCATACTAAAACACCCCAACTCAAATCTACCTTTTATAGTGGAAGTTGATGTATCCAACTGTGGCATTGGTGCAGTCCTTTCCCAACATCATGGTAATCCCGGCAAGCTGTATCCATGTGCATTCTTCGCACATAAGTTGAACTCTGCAGAAAGGAACTATGATGTAGGCATCAAAGAGTTACTCTCCATGAAGGCTGCACTGGAAGAGTGGTGCCACTGGCTTGAGGGGTCAATCGATCCGTTCCAAGTAATCACCGACCATAAGAACCTTGAAAACATGAAGGGGGTCAAACGACTGAATTCAAGACAAGCTCCCTGGTCACTCTTCTTCACAAGATTTCAATTCACAGTCACTTATCGTCCAGGCAGTAAAAACAGAAAAGGAGATGCCCTTTCCCGCCATCATGATCCGACTCACCTTACACCACAAGATGAACCCATACTACCACCATCCGTTATCATTGCACCCATAAGCTGGGACATCATAGAAGAGATCCAAAGAGCACAAGCAGACCCAGTACCACCTGAATGCCCTCCAACCAAGCAGAATGTACCTTGTACACTACGTCAAAGAATAATACAGTGGCTCCAGAGGTGGAAAGGCTAAAGATCCTACTGCAGCAGTGAACAATAAAGATGGAGCGACTTTCTTCTTTGGGTGGAATACTAAGAACTAAGAACGGGTCCCTCGCGCTACTGGCCACTGAGGGCGAGTAAACGGGAAGATACCGGCTCTACACGGAGGCTATAGAATCTAGCGATGTATTAGGTGTCGCCCATCCCGCAGCTCTACATATATCTGTCAGTGAGTCGCCTTAAGCCAGCGCCCAGAAAGAAGCAACAGTTCTAGTTGAGTGTACTTGCAACCCGAACGGGCAAGGCACGCCTTGGGCTTTGTAAGCCAAGGCGATGGCATCCACTATCCAGTGGGCCATCCTCTGCTTGGAGACAGAGAGCTGATCTTAGGTCCTGAAGCTTTGCATTCTGTCCACGTATAACCGCAAAGAGCGGATGGGACAGAGAAAAGCTAGGGCTGGGTCTGCCTCCTCCGAAGGGAGTGGTAGAAACCTTGGGCATGTATCCGAGCCGGGGCCTCAGGACAACGTGAGAGTTATCCGGCCCGAGGCACAATTCGTCGACCGAAAATGCTTGCAGGTCCCCTACCCTCTTGAAGGAAGCCAGAGCAGTCAGGAGCACTGTCTTTAGTGACAGGATCTTTAACTCAGCTGACTGCGGTTCAAAGGGAGGTCTCTGCAGTGCGCTGAGCACCAAAGACAGTTCCCAAGATGGTAGAGTCTCCTCGCTCCCCTATGGAACCTGACGATCAGGTCATGCTTTCCCAACGATTTACCTTCAACTGCATCGTAATGTGCGGCGATAGCGGCAACATACACTTTGAGTGTGGAGGGAGACAGCCTTCGCTCCAGCCCATCTTGCAGGAAAGAAAGCACAACTCTGATCGGACATCTCCGGTGGTCTTCCTGGTGGCAAGAACACCATTCAACAAACAGGTTCCACTTCAGAGCATAGAGGTGCCTCGTTGAGGGGGCTCTAGCAGAAATGATGGTGTCTACCACCGCCTGGGGTAGGTCACCTAGAACCTCCGCGTCCCGTCCAGGGACCAGACATGGAGTTTCTAGAGGTCTGGAAGCGGGTGCCATACAGGTGCCGTCTCTGAGAAAGCAGGTCCTTCCTCAGAGGAATGGGCCAAGGAGGTGCTGTCGTGAGGAGCATAAGTTCTGGGAACCAGGTCCAGTTGAGCTAATACGGCGCAACTTGCAATTAGGACTCAATAAGAATCGATACCCAACCCTAGTAAAGACAAAAGTAATCCATGTGACTCCAGTGGTTTAAAAGTGACACAAGTGCTTTGTTTGCAAAAAAACAACAACATAAATTACGACTTTATTTACAAATATTAATCTCCAACGCGCATTCATGTAACAACGTCTGTTCCAGCGTCAAGACAACACGGATGCGTCGTGGTGCTCTCGTGAATTAATAGTTTGTAAATAAAGTGGTAAATTGTGTTTTTTGCTCAAACAAAGTACTTGGATTGCTTAATGAAATTATGTTTAACCACTTGGTTCACATGGCTTACTTTGATGACTTTACTACCTTTCTGGGGCTTGAAAGTGGTAGTTCCTGTCAATGGAGGGAAAGAAAGTTCTCAGATTTCATTAAAAAAGATTTGTGTTCAAAGATTAACGAAAGTCTTACGGGTTTGGAACGACGTGAGAATTTTGAGAGAACTAAGCCTTTATGGTTAATGTTTATCAAAATATACAAGGGAAAGTGCATATGTTTATGCTTTTCATTACAGGTTTTCCACTATTATGTACTTTTTTCACTTAAATAGTAATACAGTGTGACTGGAGGTTATAACCATTCTGTACATACTCAAATCATATACACTATTGTGGTCACTATGCTTTATACTGTAAATAGAGCCTTGTGTTCTCAGTTGATCATTCTCGTGATCACCCATAAAGATTCACTGTCTTGAATCTGCCCCTTGAAAGTGTCCATAAAATAATTTACACCTTAAAACACAAGGTAAAAAAAAATTCCTTGCTATCCCATGATTTATAATTTTCTGTGATTTAAGATCCCCACAGTGCTGAGAGACCCCATGTTGTGTGTTCAGTTACTCACCAGCTTTTGCTAGTCTCTTTCTGTTGCAAGTCTCTCGTAAGTGTTAAAGGAAGCAATGGGAGGTGCTTTATGACCTCTTACTCAGAAAGGGTTTGGTCCAAAGTTCATCGCTACGGCAACTGTGCCACCCACACCTGACTTAACTAAGTGTAAAGTTATAAATCTCTGCTGGAGTTATCGCATTGCTCAGAAACACACACACTCTCTCTCTCTCTCTCTCTCTCTCTCTCTCTCTCTCTCTCTCTCTCTCTCTCTCTCTCTCTCTCTCTCTCTCACTCTCACACACATTTATAGGGACTTTACATAATGATTTTTATACTGTACAAACTGTATATTTTAAAATAAAACCTACCCTAAACCTACTTTCATCCCTAAACCCAAACTTTCTGCATTTTTATATTTTCAAAAACAACACACTTGACCACAAGGTATTATTTGTTAACGTTAGTTAATGCATTAACTAAATTAACAATGAGTGAAATATTTTTACATACAATACATTATTTAATAACCTTTGTTAATGTTAGGTAATAAACAATGTTCATGTTCCTGTTAGTTCACAGTCCATTAACAAATGTTAACATAAGCAACTTTCGATTTTAATAATATATTGGTAAATGTTGAGATAAACATTAAGAATAATAAGCTGCCACGTGATGCAGGCGATGAGGACATGCGTGCTTTAAAGGGACAATGTGTAGTTTTTTAGGTATTTAATTATCTAAAATCAATATTTTTTATTCATAAATATGTCCTCAATGGTGTACAAATACCTCTTACCTTACTAATCCTTGTAAACGAAGAATGTATTATCTTTATATACATGTGACGGGTAGGTCCACGGAGGCTTCCATGTAGTTCTGCCATCTTGAAAATCTATAATAGCAGAGAGGGTCAAAAAGTACTAGGCCAACGCGTTTCCACAACTCACGTCACTGAAAGCAGCAGAAACAGAGGAGCAGAGCAGAGCAGTGAGAGGCGCTTGTCACTGCCCCGGCAAGTTTAAAAGGCTGCATTGCACTGTTATTATTCATACTGTAACATTCTTTTGTTCGTTGTGTCAAGTTGCAGTTTGTTTGATTAAAATAACAAACCTGTTCACCCGAAGGAAAACTCGTCGAAGTGCTATTAGAAGACATCCTGTCATAGCTTTTTGGTACATAACAGCTACCGTAGATACAACACGCATTTGAAAAATCGAGGCGCTGGAGAGCACAATTCGTTTGAATGCAAAATACAATTTCACTGCTAGATGGTAGAAATTCCTATACAATGTCCCTTTAATGAGCTCCACTGATTAGCTATATTATTCATCGAAAATCCTTCATTAATCTCCCTAACTCGAAGAATTTTGAGTCTTTTAAGTATCTGGAAATACATTATTGTTTATGTCAGAACACAATTTACCCTGAATAGGATGTAAAACACGACCAATTAGCAACACTGCCGAACGACCTCGACGCGCTAACCAGGGGTGCGTTTCCCAAAGCCAACTATGGTTGCAAGTTCCGTCGTTACGAATAGAGTTCAATGGAAATTGCGATCATAGTTGGCCAACGATGCTTTTGGGAAACGCACCCCAGTATGGCCGAAGATGTGGAAGGTGAAGTATCGTTACAGACTCTGTGGAAGGAAATCAAAGCCAGCAAAAAAATTGACAGGATGACCATTGACATTCAGACCAAATTAACCCGTATCGAAACCTCTATGACAACATTATATAAACAGATGGTCGAGGTCGAAACTAGAGTAAGCGCCACTGAGGACGACTTGAGAAACACTCGTTCGACAGTCAGTTGCTTGGAGAAGGATGTCTCCTACTTTAAAGATATCAAGCATAATCGTGGCAAAACACCTGAACTTCATAGAGAAGCAGAAAATTATTCAACTTGCGAGAAAATGTATAAGGAGGTTTACTTTGAAAACCGGCACATTTATTTCTTCCCTGGTTTTAGTGCGGAGCTGCAGAATGATCGGAAAGCTTACACGGACGTTAAACAAATGTTGAGAGATCGGGAAAATGAGTACTCCTTCGTATACCCTTTCAAGCTTTGGATCCTGTACATGGGTAAAGCAAAGTTCCCTTTCGAGAGATCTCTCGTATTGCGTAAGTTAGCTAATCGCTATGAGAAAACGTCTCAGGTTACGTATGTAACCCTGGTTCCCTGAGAGGGAACGAGACGCTGCGTTGAGACGCGGTGGGAACGCTCTGCGTGATTGCGTCGTGAAGCAAGTGTATAATCAGTCCAATGGAAGAACGAGACTCTACCGGCGGTGACGTCATAGACCAGGAAGCTATAAAGCACACCAGAAATCAGACCGCGACAGCTTCTGAAAAGGCCTGAAGCAAGTCGATCAGGGCATGCAGGAATTATGGCAGGAGAACGCAGCGTCTCGTTCCCTCTCAGGGAACCAGGGTTACATAAGTAACCTGAGACGTTCCCTTTCAAGGGAACTCGAGCTGCGTTGAGACGCGGTGGGAACCCCATGTCCACTACACCATAATGAGAAATGCCCGTTCTGTGTGGAGTCCTTGCGCACACTAAGAAACAAGCAGCCTAGCCCCGGGAGTAGAGAGGTCTAGGTCGTAGAATCTGACAAATGTATGCGGTGAGGACCAGCCTGCCGCATTACAAACGTCCTGCAGGGAAACCCCTGAAATTAAAGCCTTAGAGGCAGCCATACTCCTAGTAGAATGGGCGCGGACAGCCATGGGTGAGAGCTGTCCGGCCGCTTCATAAGCAAGTGAGATAGCCTCAACTACCCACTTGCTCATTACCTGTCTAGATGCAGGGCAACCTTTCTTGGTTGAACCGAAGCAGACAAATAACTGCTCTGATCTACGCCACAGGGCAGCTCTGTGAACGTAGGCATCCAAAGCCCTAACGGGACATAACAGATTGAGACCTTCCTGATCTGGGGTAACGAAAGGTAGAGGGCAAAAAGCCTGCAGCACAATAGGGCCCGCCACATTAGTGGGGACCTTAGGAATGTAACCCGGCCTAGGGTGTAAAAATGCTTTCACCATACCAGGTGCAAATTCCAAACATGAAGGAGCCACCGACAGGGCTTGCAGATCTCCAATTCTCTTGATAGAAGAAATAGCGAGAAGAAATAGAGTTTTTAGTGTAAGGAACTTCTCTGAAACCTCTTCAATAGGCTCGAAGGGAGCCAGGGCCAGACCCTCGAGTACAATGGCCAAATCCCAAGCCGGTGCTCTAGAGTGCAATGCAGGCCTAAGCCTCAGTGTACCACGGAGAAAACGAGTAATAAGAGAATCTCTCCCAAGAGAAGAAGCCCCCAAAGGGGAGCGATAAGCAGATATAGCCGCTACGTACACCTTTAAGGTGGAGGGAGATAATCCAGCAGAGAAACGGTCTTGAATGAAATCGAGAACTGTACCAACCGGGCAGTTAGCAGGATTTAAAAAACGTTCTCCACACCATGTAGAGAACAATTTCCATTTCAATGAATATAGTTTTCTCGTGGAAGGAGCTCTGGATTGAAGGATGGTCTCAACGACCTCAGTCGAGAGACCGGATTCTAAGAGCTGGGCCCCCTCAGAGGCCAAGCCCACAGTTTCCACAACTCCGGGCGAGGGTGAAATATCGTGCCCCCTGCTTGAGATAACAAGTCCCCCCTGACAGGAATCTCCATGGGAGAGCCGTGCAGAAGGGACACTAGGTCCGAGAACCACACTCGGGTCGGCCAGTGCGGGGCTACTAATAATAGATGAGCCCCCTCCTGGCGAACCCTCTCCAGAACTCCCGAAAGCAATGATATCGGGGGGAATGCGTACAGGTGCAGCCTCGGCCACTCCTGTACCATAGCGTCCAGTCCGAGAGGAGCTGGATATGTGAGGGAGAACCAAAGCGGACAATGGGTTGTATCATAAGATGCGAAAAGATCTATCTGAGCTTGACCATAGTTCTCCCATAGGAGCTCCACCACCTCGGGGTGAAGTCTCCACTCCCCGGGCCTCAGCCCCTGTCTTGACAGGATATCTGCTCCCACATTCAAATACCCTGGAATATAAACTGCCCTGAGTGACAGTAATTTTACCTGGGCCCATAGGAGGATCTGATGAGCCAGTTTGCATAATAATAGGGACCTCAGACCCCCCTGATGGTTGATGTAAGAGACCACCGATGTGTTGTCTGTGCGGACGAGCACATGATGGCCTCTCAGGTCTGGCAGGAAGTATTTGAGAGCCTGAAATACCGCCATCATCTCTAGTCGGTTTATATGCCACGAAAGCTGATGGTCCTGCCAGACACCTGTCGCCGAGCGGTGTAGAAGATTTTATTATTTAGAAAACAAGTAATTTTGCTATATATTTGGACACAATTATTTCTTCTGTCTGTGACTTTGGATTTCCTCTGTGTATGTGAAAGACCTTGAATGGAATGTTGTTTGCTGCAGAAAATTCTATTCTGAGAAGTCACATGGTAAAAGACCTTTACCCAAAACTATCTATAGGGTGTGTTACCTTCTTTGGAAGAAGATGTATGTATATAACTCTGAACCAAAAGATACTCGGGAGCGCACTGGAAGGCCAGAGGGCCAGAGAGCGTTAGAGCGCCGTTCTATGGAACGGGACGGCGTTCGAAAATAAAGTCTAATTATTTCTGGCATCAAAGATCTCTGCGAAGTTATTTTTCAGAAAGATTGCACTACACACTACATTTGGCGACCCCGGCAGGACTTGGGTTGAAGCTGAAGGAACCACGAAAGGCAACACTGGTGACCGACACAGACAACAGTGGCCACTGTACTTTGAGGTGAGCAATTTTTGCTTTTGAAAAAGTATGTGTTGTCACCAGTGAGCCAGAGTGGTAAGACCCTTTAAAATGCTTCTCCAAGTTTAAAGAACTAAAAAATTGAAAAGAGGATCTTTGATTCTAGAAATAAGTGTCTATTGTTGTTGATGATGTCAAGTAATGTGTTATAGCGCGGCGGAGCTCCCGTTAGTGTTTGCCAGTATTTATATAATCTGATGCAGATTGTATGAATATTGGTAGGATGCTGATGTGCCGCTAAAGGTTTTGTCGTACGTATGTAAGAATATGTGTTTGCTAAATCAAGAGGGCCTGGATGGATGATTAGCAAGAGTTTGAGTTTATTGGTAAAGGTTACCACCTTATTGTAGATTTTAATGGTATTGGGTATCATTAAGTATACTGGTAAAGGTTACCAACTTATTGTAGATTTTAATGGTATTGGGTGTCATTAAGTATACTGGTAAAGGTTACCAGAACTCTGTGTTACTTATTAAGAGGGCCTTGAGGATAATAAGTTAATTGCATGTGCACAGATTAAGTTTGGTTTATTGTTACCGCCTTGTTATAGGTTAACAAGGGACTGGGTACGTTTTATGTGGATTTCGCCAAGAGGGCCTGGAAGGATGGCGAATATTGCACAGATAAGTTTAGCTTTTGGTTACCGCCTTGTTATAGGTTAACAAGGGACTGTACGGAAAAGCTATGTAGTATATGACTCTGTTGTGTCGGAGGAAGTGAATCGCAGAGGTCTGTGATAGTTTAAAGTTATTCAGTGAAGTATTGTTTGTAAAAACAGTGAGAAACACTGTGAGTAGAATATAGCTCTGTGTGTGTATGTAGGATCCTGTCCTGTGTGTCTGCTTGACTGTGACTGTGGTTAAAAATAGGGGACAAGGAATGTGTGAATCTGCTTGAGAGACAAGTAATGTATAAAATGAGTATTAAAAGTAAAGGAAATAGTAAAAGAAAACAATTGTTTCAAGATATTAGTCTTGCAGATTATTGTAGTATAAATAAGTTAAAGTATAAAATATATATTAATAAATGGACTGATATATATTAATGGATAAATAAATAAAAATGCACGTGCTTAATATATTCTATCTTATATCTGAAGACGTCTAAAATTTGTATCTCATTATCCCTGAAGACAAAGTGAGAAAAATGATTCTATTGTAGATAATTAAGTTTGTGCTAAGAAAAAATAACTTGTGCAGTGTGCTAAAAGTGAACAAGATTGGGTGACCAAGTTTCAACAGTCATAAATAATTTACAGCAATCTTAGAATTGTAGTAAATGGGAATTGTTGGGAATGGGTGAGGAAAAATGTATTCACCATGTTAGATTATTTTGAGCACAGCATGCAAATACAGAAGAACGATTGAAGGCTGATTTTATGATAGGGAAAATTATTTAATTGTATTATACTCAGAAAATCAAAGTTAGATTATTGCTGATATTGCAATGAAGAAATAGCTTGCTTTTTCCTGCAACGAAGAACTTGCTTTACTAAAAATAGAATGGGAGAACTGCTGTTGTCAACCAGTGATTATTATATAGTAAAAAAGAACTAGGAAAAAGATGGTTAAAAGTGGAATTTAGATAAAGAGCTAATAGCTCAGGAACAAATATTTATAAAGACTAATTTGATCTATGCAGCTCTCTGAGTGTTCAAGTTTCAGATGGCTTCAGTGTCGAATGGAAGAGGTGAAAGGTCAAAGACGACTGCAGAGAGAAGAAGAAGAGAGGGTGAGGGGCTTTCAGCTCCCCTTCTGAAGATGACCACTCTCTGGAAAACTCAGCATGGATAAAGACTGTTTAATGCTGGAAAAGGTGAAACTTTCACTATTTCACTGGAGACTTTTTCCTGAGGACAAGAGGAAAATCCTGAGATGCAAAGCTGTGGCAAAATCTATCAAAGCCCAAACTGAGAAGGGGCAGAGAAACAACAGAGCCTATATTCCTGTTTACACCAAGCCTTGAGTGACAGCCAGGCTGACGACACATGCAGAGCGACAGCCAAGAAGCTTTGACAGACTGATAATCTAAAAACAGAAGAACTGACCGAAACCCTTCCCTTACGGGCAACACAGGTGTGGCAACTTCAATGATCACTCTAGAGACTGCTTCAAATTTAGTTATTATATTAACTTTATTCATTCTGATTATTCACTGGTCTCATAAGCAATTCTTTATATTCTCTGCTAAACTAACCCTCTCTGCTTTTCCAGTAGGTTCAAGTCCAGCCATATAAAAAAGAAAGAGAATACACTGAAAGAGACGAGTGGGTGCTCAACTCACCAAATAGTTCAAACTGAGGCTGGATTTGTTATAGTGAGGGCTATTATATTAAACAATTATAGGGCTAAAAGCATGAAAAATTATTCTGTAGCAAAGAAAAAGATAGACGCAAAATGTCAAAGAATTATTATTATTGTTTGCAAAACAATGATACTGGTCACTCCATTTTGTTTTGGTAAGTTTTTAGAGATATAGATTGGAGAAAAAATTACTCCAAAAGTCCAAGCTTATGATTCCAAGCCAATTTCCTGGTCAGGAACTGAAGTAACAATATGAAAAAACAAAGAATGAAAAGAGAAAAATAAAAAATATAAAAACAGTGCCACATTTGCGCAGCGCATAACATATCTGACTTCCTTTGCAGCATAACACGTCTGCCTTTCTTTTCAGCATATCATGATGGAGCTGATCTTTGTCAAAAGTATGAAATATTGTCTTGTAACTTTTGTATTGTAACAAAGTGGGTTGAGTATTGTCCAAGATGCCTAATAAATAGTGGGTTGATAGTGGAACTCAAGACAAAGAGATAACTGAGTTGAATTGACTAATTATAAGAGTACATTGAAATTTATTGTGAGAAAAATGCAAAAAGTTGCAAATAATGATGAAAAGTCAAATTTATGAAAAACAAATGAGAATATATGGATTAAAGTCCTGCTGTTAATGAAAGCAGAAATGACACCACTCAGCCCACATGACCTTTCTACAGGTAACAGCGAGAAGGACAATGGGACAGATGAGCAGATGATTGAAATCACATGTTGTTTTCACTAACAAAAATAATTAAGCTTTAATTTACAGATAGCAGCAGCTCAATTCCAGGAAGGATTCTGGGACAAGTCTAACAAAAAGAATCAGTAACTGTGCTTTGTAATTTCAGAGGAAGTGATCAACAGTGACATTTGAGTTCATGCCTCTCAACTTAAAATACACCAAATGACTTCAGCAACCCCCCCCCCCCCCCCCCCCCCCCCCCCGAAACAACTGAACTGAGGGATCAAGGACATGCTGACAATGAGAGAAAGAGTCCATTGCAACGAACGACTCACTGGAGACACCCTGTTGAAAGATGTAATGATTGATGACAAGGTTAACAGAATGATCAAATCATGAATGGAAGAAATGACAAACTTGACCAGAAACACAGTAATGAGAGGAACTGTGCAAAGAAGAGAGAATCAACAGAAATGAGTACAAGCTCAAACAATAGTCAACATCAACCAACTTTCCTATGATTGAATGTTCAGCCCTTGAATAGATTCAGTAGCAACTTGATAATAACCCCACCATAAAAAAAAAATGATTGAAGCAAAACTGATTAATTAAGAAAAGAAACTAAAATAATGTTAACAATTAATTTAAGAAATTGATATAGCATAATGGGAATTAAGACAATTCATGAAGGAAAATTTTAGAACTAAAAATAACTTTAAAATAAATTTTAAGGGGTACTCAGATGTAACTTGTCAATACAAGGGTATACTTAATTAATTTAAGGCTACAGTTGAAATTAAAGCAAGTATTAACAAATATTAAATTTTAATTTTAATTGATAAGAATACAATTTGATTCAAAATGCAATTGATTAATTAAAATGATATCAAGTAGTGCTTGATAGAAAGGATAGAAAGTTTATAGACTTAGAGGAAGTTATTGAAATCCAATAACAAACAAGCCCTTATGAACAATCTAAATGGCACCAGAGGGGGGTCAAAAATAGATATTTGGCATTCACATGAAGGACAGATTGTTGAACCAATGAATACTTTTGAATATTCTCAGTCCAGATGCGCAATGGTTTTAAACCAGTGCGCAAAGGGGGGAGTAAGATAAGGAAATTAAAAATTAAAATGAAGATAAAATTAAAGGCATTTTAAATTAAATGCATTTTTGCAAAGTTTTGTGAAATTTGTGCAAAAACAAAGTTAAGAAAAGAACAGCGACAAAAATAGGCCATATATCAGTATACCATGTGGACATGATATAGATGGGTAAAAGCAATGAAATCAACAGAGGAGGGACAGGAACAGAAATTAAATCTCTAACAGAAGTAATCCTTACATTGGAAGTCTATCAGAAATAAGGTCAGATTATATGTCAACTAAACAGAAGTATTAAAGATTAAAAATAAGTTGCATACGAACAGAAAGAAGTTTTAATAATAATTAAGATATAATGCTAATGGTTTAAAAGGTTGATAGAAAAACTTTTAGATTGTTAGATATAAAGAAAAAGAAATGTACATATAAGGAATATGTAAGAGTGCAAAAAGTTATTTCCTAGAGTTATTTTTCTAATTGTCTAATGAGTTTATTGAATGACTTTTATGAGATAAATGTAACATTGCTCTGAAGCTTTCTTAGTTAGAGTGATTACATGAGACATAATTAGTTTATTCATGATAGTTTATTTAGAAATTAGTAGAAACGAAGAAAATGTATTCAGTTTAGTCTTGAACTGAGGAGCTACAGTGAGAATAGGAAGCAATATGCGAGATTAAAAAGGTCAAAATGGAATTTATTGTTTAAATTTGGTAATAAAATAGACAGTAAGTGAAATGTATTGCAATTTATTAGATAGGTGTAAAGTGTTCTGTTCACTAAAATTGACTGACTAAAAGATGGATTCTTCGAATTTAAGAAAATGATATTCTCTCATAAGAAGTGATAAAAATGAGAGAGTTATGTTTACCCAGCCATATTTTGAATTAATAGTCATATGGATCAAGTAGAACAAAAATGCATAATAAATCAATTGGACTACTATAATAAGCAGATATTTATTATAATGCTTTGTCTGCATTAGGAGAAAAACAATTATGTGAAAAAAGTAAACTGACTTATGTTTGGTGATCAGTGTTGCACTTTTACTAAATAATATTGCGCAGGGAAGAAAATTTAGCGATTACGATCATGTTAGAAAACCTTAAGAGCAGAAGTTAAGGAAAACTTAATGTAAAGTCTGGAAAATTATGATTTTCTCAATTAGAGATGTTTTTGGAGATGCAATATTGAAATTCGGTTATTATTCTGTTGTATACTTTGTATATTAAGATCATTAGTTGGAAAACCACAGTTAAACGAATGGAAATGCGGAAAATAGATAATGAAAACTAATTTGAGAGGGCAACCAAATTGATATTTACAAACCCTGGATGTTGATCCCATTAAATGAGGAATTGAGGACGAAGAAGATTGATGAACCAGACCCTAGAGGATATCTACACCGCAAGAGAACTTTCAATAGTATAAGAGACTTTTATGTTTGATATACTCAACATAACTGTGTCAATAACAGAATGCTGAACCAAATGTATACACACACTTATAACACTGTCTTATTCTTTGGTTTAATTTTGATTAGGGAGAATTCGAGTTTTTTACTTTTTCCATTAAACAAAAAAGAAAGAACAACTAAAAGAAATAAAAATGTATGGAAGAAGATGTTTGGCTCGAGTGCTCCTCCGGAGTGTGGTGGCTTAATCCAGTAATTGGAAAGGAGAATGAGTGACTCAGTTGAGTCACTAGGTAGTATAACTGAGGGAGCTGGATTTTGAAACTACACTTTGGAAAAAACTAGTGAAAGTGAGGCTTAGATAAGCCTCAGAGGAGGGAATGTAGAAGATTTTATTATTTAGAAAACAAGTAATTTTGTTATATATTTGGACACAATTATTTCTTCTGTCTGTGACTTTGGATTTCCTCTGTGTATGTGAAAGACCTTGAATGGAATGTTGTTTGCTGCAGAAAATTCTATTCTGAGAAGTCACATGGTAAAAGACCTTTACCCAAAACTATCTATAGGGTGTGTTACCTTCTTTGGAAGAAGATGTATGTATATAACTCTGAACCAAAAGATACTCGGGAGCGCACTGGAAGGCCAGAGGGCCAGAGAGCGTTAGAGCGCCGTTCTATGGAACGGGACGGCGTTCGAAAATAAAGTCTAATTATTTCTGGCATCAAAGATCTCTGCGAAGTTATTTTTCAGAAAGATTGAAAACCACTACAGCGGCCACTCATGACCGCCCCCCAGCCTGTGAGGGAAGCATCCGTCGATAGCGTTACGCGTCGACAAGAAGCCCCCAATACTGGGCCTTGGGCGAGGAACCAAGGTTTCTTCCACATGACCAAGGCACGTAGGCATAGCCGCGTGACCTTGATCGTGCGAAACGGATTTCCCCTCGGAGAAAACCCCTTGGTCCTGAGCCACCACTGCAGGGGTCTCATGTGCAGAAGGCCAAAAGTAACTACGTTGGACGCAGCTGCCATGAGACCCACCAGTCTCTGGAACTGCTTCACAGTGAGTGACTGGCCTAGTTTTACCATATTTACGGCTGTGAGAATCGCAGAAATACGAGCTGGAGACAATCGTGCTTGCATAGTTGTCGAATCCCACATCACCCCTAAAAAAGTGGTCCTCTGGGCTGGGAGGAGCACACTCTTCTTGGTGTTTAGCCGCAACCCCAACCTTTTTAAGTGAGACAGAACGACATCTCGATGCCGAACTGCCAACTGCTCGGAACGAACCAGGATCAACCAGTCGTCGATATAGTTTAATACGCGAATGCCCTGGAGTCTCAGAGGAGCCAGCGCTGCATCCACGCATTTCGTAAAGGTGCGGGGTGATAAACCTAGGCCGAATGGAAGGACCCGATATTGGTATGCTTCGCCCCCGAAAGCAAACCTCAGGAACTTCCTGTGATGAGGATGAATGCATACATGAAAGTAAGCGTCCTTCAAGTCTATTGTGACAAACCAGTCCTCGGACTGAATCTGTGATACAATCTGTTTGAGTTTCTGAACTCTGCTGTTTAACTGATGCAGATCTAGAATAGGACGCAACCCCCCATCCTTCTTGGGAACGATGAAGTAACGGCTGTAAAACCCTGACTCTCTGCTGGGAGGAGAAACCCTTTCTATAGCCCCTTTTTGCAGAAGCGTCAGTACTTCTAGTTCCATGACCCGAGCCTGCCTTGGGTCCACCACTGTGGGAAGGACCCCTTGAAATCTGGGCGGACGAGAACCGAACTGAATTCTGTAACCCTTTTCTATTATACGCAGGACCCACTGAGAAATATTTGGCAGTAGTTTCCACGCTGCCAGAAATTCTACTAAGGGGACCAGTCTCTCGAGACTGGCCTCGGGATTCGGTTGTACGGACATTTCGGTGCCCTGAAGCGGCGAACCGGCAGGGAACAACCGAACTGACCGTTCTACGATCCTCCTCGGAGAATCATATGGGGACGCTGACACCTCGGTGCCCTGAAGCGGCGAACCGGCAGGGAACAACCGATGTGGCAGCGCTGCGACTCTCCTCAGAGAATCGCCCCCCAGAGGGTGCCGAGGATGAACGATTTCTCGAAATCGTCCCTCCTCGGAGGGGACCACCCTCAGAAGCCTGACGCCTTGGGCGTCAGGACTTCTTCTTAGCCCAAGCCTTCTTAGAGATGACAGTCCTCAGATCTTGCCTACCCCTAGCTGGTCTGGACTGCGACCGCCACCCAGATTCCCCAGATTGTGGAGGAGCCCGAGTGGCGACGCTCTGTTTTTGATGCACTCTGTGCTGTGAGGAAGCTGAAGCTGACTTCCTCACGTTCATCGATATCCTTCAGAAGATCAGCCTGGTATGCCTGCAGTATAGACATAGTGTGCAGACATGACGCAGCCTGACCTGCTGCCGAATAAGCTTTACCCACCAGCGAAGATGTAGATTTTAATGGCTTGGTGGGTAATGTCGGGGTTTTTAATGATGACGATGACTCGGGAGAGAGATAGCTCGCAAGCGTCTCTTCAGCCCGAGGCACCTTAACATAACCATAATCAGATGCACCCAAAACATTACTGTAACAGGAAGTTTGTGGGTTAAATACTCTGAATGACGCCGGTTTATTCCACGATCTCGAAACCTCATTGTGGAGATCGGGAAAAAACGGGAGTCCCCGACGTGGAGGCTGTGTTTTAGATGGTAAAAATCTTTCATCTAATAAACTTTTTCTAGTAACACTCAAAGAATCATCGGCTGGCCATTCAATATTTAATCTAGCTACAGCACGAGATAAAACCTCCATAAGCTCCTCATCATTATCGGAGGCATGAGCTGTCGAAAACTCAACATCCCCCATATCAACTCTGACGACATCCAGATCCTCAGAACTGGATAGCCGCAACAATGGTGCCCCAACCTGGGAAGCCTCGGGATTCGGTTGTACGGACATTTCGGTGCCCTGAAGCGGCGAACCGGCAGGGAACAACCGAACTGACCGTTCTACGATCCTCCTCGGAGAATCATATGGGGACGCTGACACCTCGGTGCCCTGAAGCGGCGAACCGGCAGGGAACAACCGATGTGGCAGCGCTGCGACTCTCCTCAGAGAATCGCCCCCCAGAGGGTGCCGAGGATGAACGATTTCTCGAAATCGTCCCTCCTCGGAGGGGACCACCCTCAGAAGCCTGACGCCTTGGGCGTCAGGACTTCTTCTTAGCCCAAGCCTTCTTAGAGATGACAGTCCTCAGATCTTGCCTACCCCTAGCTGGTCTGGACTGCGACCGCCACCCAGATTCCCCAGATTGTGGAGGAGCCCGAGTGGCGACGCTCTGTTTTTGATGCACTCTGTGCTGTGAGGAGCTTGTACTCGGATGAGACTGCTCGGATTTAATAATCATTTTTCGCCCAGCAGTCTCGGGGATATTGAAACGTCGAGGAAGAAACCTCTGGAACGCAGCCGATTGTTTTTTCGTTTCTTGAAACCTATCGACGACACAGTTGATAGCGTCGCCGAACAAACTTGAAGGTGACAGTGGCGCGTCCAGAAGAACAGACCTATCTTTATCCTTTATATCAGACAGATTTAACCAAAGATGCCGCTCCGTGGCCACCAGGGCTGCCATAGAACGGCCCACTGATTTGGCCGTCTCCTTGGTGGCCCGGAGAGACAGGTCTGTTGCGCGACGCAATTCTCGAATTGCGTCAGCGCTGACTTCCTCACGTTCATCGATATCCTTCAGCAGATCAGCCTGGTATGCCTGCAGTATAGACATAGTGTGCAGACATGACGCAGCCTGACCTGCTGCCGAATAAGCTTTACCCACCAGCGAAGATGTAGATTTTAATGGCTTGGTGGGTAATGTCGGGGTTTTTAATGATGACGATGACTCGGGAGAGAGATAGCTCGCGAGCGTCTCTTCAGCCCGAGGCACCTTAACATAACCATAATCAGATGCACCCAAAACATTACTGTAACAGGAAGTTTGTGGGTTAAATACTCTGAATGACGCCGGTTTATTCCACGATCTCGAAACCTCATTGTGGAGATCGGGAAAAAACGGGAGTCCCCGACGTGGAGGCTGTGTTTTAGATGGTAAAAATCTTTCATCTAATAAACTTTTTCTAGTAACACTCAAAGAATCATCGGCTGGCCATTCAATATTTAATCTAGCTACAGCACGAGATAAAACCTCCATAAGCTCCTCATCATTATCGGAGGCATGAGCTGGCGAAAACTCAACATCCCCCATATCAACTCTGACGACATCCAGATCCTCAGAACTGGATAGCCGCAACAATGGTGCCCCAACCTGGGAAGGAGAAGCCGCAGCGCGGGCTCCTTCCTGGGCAGAGGCACCGGATCCAGCAGGTAAGGGTTGAGAAAGGGCTGGGCCCGTCTCAAGCCCCGCTACTAGATCCATATGCGAACCCCAAGATGAAAGCCTTCGCTGTGCCTCGGCAGCAGCGGGACCCGCACCCCGGGGAGCGCGAACCGAACCGTCCTCCTCAAAGAACGCCCGGCGAGAGCGGAGCGTCCTCACGGACAGCTTCTCGCAATGCTCACAGTCAGCTCCCTCGAGAACTGACTGGGCATGCTCCACTCCCAAACAAGCAACACAAAGCTGATGTGTGTCCCCACCCGTGATGAAACGAGGGCAAGGGACAACACAACGCTTGAATTCTTGTTTCGCCATAATATATATATATATATAGATAGATAATGTGCTTGTGACAGACAACAATAAATAGACAAGGACAGTATACAGAGAGCACTTGCTGAAGGCAACAGAAGCTGTCGCGGTCTGATTTCTGGTGTGCTTTATAGCTTCCTGGTCTATGACGTCACCGCCGGTGACGTCTCGTTCTTCCATTGGACTGATTATACACGTGCTTCACGACGCAATCACGCAGAGCGTTCCCACCGCGTCTCAACGCAGCTCGAGTCCCTTGAAAGGGAACTCCTTTCATCGAGAATATTGAAGACAAATTTTTTAAACACAGTGCAGCTGCACAGCAGACATATAGCTGAGCGTCTAGCGCGCTCATTGGCTGTGCTGCGGCAACTGCACAAACCTATGGTGAGTCGGCTAAGATTGTGCCAACCAGTGAGGTCGCTTTGTGCCAGAGTGCGTCAGAGCCCGCCAGTACGGGCATGGCTTATAGCTATATAAGCCCCCATTTTCGACAACATTATATAAACAGACGGTTGAGGTCGAAGCTAGAGTAAGCGCCACAGAGGACGACTTGAGAAACACTTGTTCGACAGTCATTTGCTTGGAGAAGGATGTCTCCAACCTTAAAGATAAAGTGCAAGACATTGAGAACAGAAGCAGGAGATCTAACATATTGTTAACTTGCCAGAAAAATCCGAGGGAGGCGATATGGTTTCGTTTCTGGAACGCATTATTCCATAGATCCGTGGCGCCAAAAACTTTCCATCTCCTCTGACAAATGAGAGGGTGCACAGAACGGGAAATATTTCGTCGAATAAAACGACTCCAAGCATAATCTTGGCAAAACTCCTGAACTTCAGAGAGAAGCAGAAAATTCTACTACTTGCGAGATAACGTATAAGGAGGTTTACTTTGAAAACCGGCACATTTATTTCTTCCCTGATTTTAGTGCGGAGCTGCGGAATGATCGGAAAGCTTACACGGAGGTTAAACGAATGTTGAGAGATCGGGAAATTGAGTACTCCTTCGTATACCCTTTCATGCTTTGGATCCTGCACATGGGTAAAGCAAAGTTCCCTTTCGAGAGGTCTCTCGTATTGCGTAAGTTAGCTTACGCTATGAGAAAACTCCTTTTCTCGAGAATATTGAAGCCAAATTTTTGAAACTAAGTGCAGCTGCACAGCAGACATATAGATGAGCGTCTAGCGCGCTCATTAGCTGTGCTGCGGCAACTGCACGAATCTATGGCGAGTCGGCTAAGATGTGCGAACCAATGAGGTCGCTTTGTAATAGAGTGCATCAGAGCCCGCCAGTACGGGCATGGCTTATAGCTATATAAGCCCCCATTTTTGCCATAGATTTCAGATTTAATCTCCTTCATCAAGTTCCACTTCGCTGACCTCCGGTTTGAGAAGCCTTCACCGCCGCCGTTTAAAAGCCTTCAGCAGAACAGAGCGACCTACTAGCAGTTCTGAGGACGCTGGCTTACTGGTCTTCGGCTGAGCGCCGCCTTCAACCTGCCGTTCTGCTGTGCCATCCGGCGCGCATATATCTTTTTCAAAGCTACACTAGTGTGTTCGCCGCTGCAAACTCACTATCTAAAAGAGAAAGTTTCCAGGCGTTTTTTCAAATGGCTCGAGAAACCTGCGCCTCGTGCAGAGGCCCTCTCTCCGGCATAGATCGTCACATCCTGTGCTCTTCCTGTCTGTGCCGCAACCATGCTGAAGCTGCACTCTCTAAGGGCAGCTGCCCGGAGTGCGACGAGATGGTGCTCTCTACCCTGCGGGCTAAACTGGCCAGCTTCCCTGACGACGACCCTGCGCCTTTCGCCACGTGCTTCGCTCTCACCCAGAGAAACCCCCTCGCCGGTCCTGTTCACACAGGCAGACAAGCGCCCCTCTCGGCGAGCGGACATGCCATCTCTTTTGGGGGATTTGGATGAGGAAGAAGAGAAGGATGACAGCCTTTCACTTGCTGCATCCGAATGGAAGGGGTGGATGGGCTCTGCACCCTCAACACAAGCCAGCGCCAGCGGCGTGAGAGCCAGCCTTGACTCTGAACTTCTCCGCATGCTGACTAAGGCCGTCGAAGAACCCACGCAAAGCAGGCTGAATGAATGGTTCCTGCAGGGGCGCCGACAGGCCCCTCAGCAGAGACCCGCTCCTTTCTTTCCTGAGGTACACGTTGAGCTAATGAGCTAATGAAGTCGTGGAAAGCGCCGAAGCGAAATTCAGCTCTTCTCAAACCCTCCACCTTCTCAGCGCTCTCGACTGTCGACGGCGCTGTGGAGAAAGGATATGAGGGAATTCCCCCCATCGAAGAAACAGTGGCCACGCACCTTTGCCCGCCCACAGCTATGGGGTGGAAAGCTAAAGCGACTCACCCTCCTAAGCCTTGCCGTACCACTTCAGCTCTCGCTGGCCGAGCTTACGCCTCCGCTGGTCAAGCTGCTGGCGGTGCTAGAGTGACATCTTTGGGTGACCTTAACAGAGATAAAGGATACTGACAGGGCCGCCATTCTGGACTCCCCTATCTCCACCACCGGCCTGTTAGGCCCAGTGGGAAAGGGTTTCGCGGAGCGTTTCACAGAGGCACAGAAAGCATCACAAGCAGTTCGTCCCCAAACTTTCCAGCTCTGCTTCGGGCCGCCACAAGAAAGCGCCGCTCCCTCAGCCAGCAAAGCCAGCGCCGCTGGTCTCTCAGCCCCGCCCAGCAGCTGAAGTCCGTCACTGCTCTCGTTCAATGAGACGACAGCAGTTCCCAGACCGCTGGGGACCCCGACCCAAGATTGTGTTGGACCCCGAGCCTCGGAAGCCTTCCTAGCCCGAATGACAGGAAGGAAAAGAGAGTGGTCGCAGCGCAACCGGACCACCCCCCAAAAAGCCTTTTTCACATCTCCCAGTCCCCTCTTTAGTTCAGGCGGCTGGAGATGGCAACATTGCAGTCAACAAGTCTGTATTGAAACATGCACTCCTGCAAACATAGGCCGTTTTAACAGCAACGCAAATACAACACGAAGATTGCACTTTTCTGTCAGTTCCCCCTCCTGCAGGAGGTGTGTGTGCCTACAAAAAAGTTTGCACCCCTGCGCATAAGCACTGTTCACACGGTATCAGTTCGCCCTCTGGCTCGCACCGGAAGTGTAATAAATGTAGACGGTGTGCCCCCTATGAAGTATGTACCCTTGCACATAAGCACTGTTCCCACAGTATCAGTTCTCCCTCCAGCTTGCGCTGGAAGTGTAATAAATGTAGGCTGTGTGCTCACTATAAAGTACGCACCCCTGCACATAAGCACTCTTCATACAATACCAGTTCCCCCTCCAGCTCGCACTGGAACTGTAATGAATGTAGGCTGTGTGCCCACTATAAAGTACGCACCCCTGCACATAAGCACTGTTCCCACAGTATCACAAACACAAAACAGTTGGGTGGCCGGGTCCCTATCACAAAGCAGCCAATCCCTAGACTTCATTCAACCCCTAGCTATATGGGCCAAGCCCTGGGAAGCCATCCCCGGAATTTCAGAATGGGTGTTGAACATAATAAAATGAGGCTACTCACTACAGTTTGCTCGCAGACCCCCATGTTTTCTAGCTGTGGCCAATACATCGGTGAGAAGAGATGTGGCTCATGTCCTTTGCACCGAACTGTCAAAACTGCTGGTGAAAGGGGCTGTAGAGCCAGTCCCTTTATCACTAAGCAAGTCAATTCAATTCAATTCAATTCAAATTTATTTGTATAGCGCTTTTCACAATACACATTGTCTCAAAACAGCTTTACAGAAATTGCATTTCGGAAATGTACATAGAAAAATACAGTTAGTTAATCAAGTATTAATTTATGGCATAACATATCGCCGGCTTTGAGTCGTCTCTTCACAGGCGTCGAGTCGTCTCTTCACAGGCGTTGGGGCATCTGAAGTCTCCGTGAGAGGCTGGATACAAACTGGAGCTGACGAACGCTATTTACCTCGGGACTAGCGTCCCGAGTCGGGTTTTTACAGTCGTTATTTACTCGTTCCAAAGAAAGATGGCGGCCTCAGGCCCATTTTAGATCTCAGACACCTGAACAAAGCGCTTATGACGCGTCCGTTCAGAATGCTGACAACCAAACAAATCCTTGCGCAGATTCGCCCAGGAGATTGGTTTTTCTCAGTGGATCTGAAAGATGCTTATTTTCACATTCGGATAACACCCCATCACAGGCCATTCTTGAGATTTGCCTTCAAGAGGCGGGCTTATCAGTACATCAGTACTACCATTCGGTCTATCCCTAGCACCCCGTACGTTTACGAAGTGCATGGACGCAGCCCTCACCCCCCTGAGACAATGTAGAGTTCGATTGAACTGCCTCAACGATTGGCTGGTTATAGCCCAATCGGAGGCGCAGTTAATAACTCACAGATCCTGGCTCCTCAACCATCTAGAATACCTAGGTCTCAGGATCAATGCTTCAAAAAACGTACATTCTCCCAGCCGGAGTATATCCTTTCTGGGGACAGTCATAAATTCTACACAGATGAGGGCGCAGCTTGTGTCAGAGCGCGCTCTCACCATTCAGCACCTAGAAGCATCATTCAGATCAGGCGCTTGTGCGCTTTATGAGAAATTTAGAGGATGTTAGGCCTCATGGCCTCAGCATTATCAGTACTCCAGCTGGGTCTACTGTATATGCATCCCCTCCAGCGCTGGTTAAAACCACGTGTGCTGGCTCACGCGTAGCGATCTGGCCACTTACGCATCAAAGTGAACCACGGCTGTGTCAAAGCCCTGGCTCCTTGGAAAGCAGCCGACTGGAATCAGTCCGCCGTGAGTTTGGGCGTGATTTCGAAGAGGAAAGGGATCTCGACAGATGCTTCCAACAGAGGTTGGGGGGGCCCTACACGAGGGCAGGCCCATCTCCGGCCTTTGGTCGAGTCTGGAAAGGCACCTACACATAAACTGTCTAGAGATCACTAAAAGCTTTCCTCCCATACATAAAAGGTCACCACGTCTTGGTCCGGTCGGACAACATGTCAGTGGTTTCCTATATAAATCGCCAAGGTGGGCTCCGGTCAAGCAACCTCCACACCATGACCAAACTCCTCCTGCTATTGGCTCAGCTCAACCTGCGCTCGCTGAGAGCGGCGCACGTGCCGGGCATTCTGAACCAGGGTGCGGATATGCTATCCAGAGACAATGTCACCCCGGGGGAATGGTCTCTTTACCCGCAAATGGTTCAGCTGATATGGAGGATCTTCGGCGAGGCAGAGGTCGACTTCTTCACCTCACAAGACAACACTCGTTGCTAAGCATTTTTCTCCACAGATAGCACTGGCCAAGCCGCCCGCTGAATGCATTCCCTCCGGTCACGATGCTTCCTTAGGTCAATGAAGGGATCAGGGAGAGCAAGTCTGCAGTGCTCTTGAAGGTTTCACTTTATTTTGATGGTCCCTTTAACACATTCTGTTGTCTATAAGTAACATTGAACCTTCATGTCTACTAACTCTCATTAGAGTATTAGTAGAGTATTAGTAGACTGGTAGGATTAGGGTTAGAATAAGTTGACATGTAGTTGCAAAGTTACTTATGGTCAGTAGAGTGTCTGTAGGAGGACCATCACAATAAAGAGTTTGCAGATATGAAGATATGAAGCAGATATGAAGCTTTGCAACAATAAGTTGACATATAGTTGCAAAGTTACTTATGGTCAGTAGAGTGTCTGTTGGAGGACCATCACAATAAAGAGTTTGCAGATAGGAAGCAGATAGTCCACTAATACTTTAATGAGAGTTAGTTGACATGTAGTTGCAAAGTTACTTATAGTTAACAGAATGTTTAAAAGGGACCATCAAAATAATGTATTACCCTCTTGATAGCCCCTCTCTGGAGGAACCAGCTATGGTTCTCCGAGTTGACTCAGCTACTGGAATCAGCATCAGAGGCCTCCTCATGCAGGCGAAAGGGACGATCTGGCATCCCCGTCCCGACTTGTGGGCCCTCCATGTATGGACCCTTAATTGATATCCGGGAATCTTCCAGAAAGGGTGCTAAATACCATTACTGAAGCAAGAGAGCCTTCAACCAGGCGTCTTTATGCTCTAAAATGGTCTCTACTCATGCGGAGTGACAAAGGTACTTTCCTTTCTACAAGAGCTTTTGAACGCGGGTCGCGACCCCTCCAGGCTCTTATTATATGTGGCGCCCATAGCAGCACTTCACGCTCATGTGGCTGGGCAATCACTGGGAAGAAATGACCTTGTCGTGCGCTTCCTCAAGGGGGCCAGAAGGCTAGACCCGCCTCGACCCCCCTCTGAACCTATCTGGGACCTCTCCTCGGTCCTGGAGGCCATGAAAGGGGCTCCTTTCGAGCCGCTTCAGTCTGCTGACCTGAAGCCAATTTCTGACCTGGAGCTACTTAATCCAGAGTCGTCCTTAAACCAAGGCACGGGTATGTTCCTAAAGTGCTCTCGACTCCGATCAGAGCGCAAGTCATTTCGCTGTCAGCTCTTCCCTCGTCAGAAGACGAAAGAGACGCGAATCTACTCTGCCCTTTGAGGGCTCTCAGAGTCAATTTGGAGCGTTCTGCCCCCTTCAGGCAGTCAGAACAGCTCTTCGTATGCTTTGGTGGCTAAACCAGAGGTGTCGCGGTAACGAAGCAGAGACTGTCACATTGGATAGTTGACGCTATCTCGCTGGCTTATGAGTCTAAGGGCCTCTGTTGTCCCATAGACAATTCCACGAGAGGCATGGCCTTGTCATGGGCATGGTCGAGTGGAATACCAATTGAAGATATTTGTGCGGCGGCCGGCTAGCCTCACCATCCACATTTATGAGGTTTTATAACCTGGAAGTTCCCGCTTTGCAAACAAGGGTTCTTTCCGTATAAATACGGTGTCTAAGCACAATTTCCACAACTATAGGGCCCGACGTCTGTCTGGTCCTGAGCGAACCTGAATTACAGTTCTATATACCATATAAAGAAGGAGCTTGGCACTTTATAAGGCCCATTACTATATTTCCCTATATGACACTCATTACTGCTCCAGCCTCTAATAGGGCTCATAAATGCGGGTTAAAATTCATTTTGGCGGGTGTTAATAAAAACTTACTAGCCAGTTTTTGCCGGTGATGCATGAGGCATTACATGCATGATACATAATTCTCTGTCATTTATCCCCCTGGCAGTGCTTCCTACATTTCCCATCAACACTGTGTCGTAATGCTACGTGATGACGTTTCATATGCTCCTTGGCTGCCCGCAGTTTGCATTGAAACCAGCGCGAGAAACCATGGAAACGAACGGAGCGTCCACCAGAAAACACAAGGAAGAAGAACGAACGGAGCCAGAGCAGGAAGCATAGACTGAAAGAGGAGGGAGTTAGCTAGTAAAGTAAAGTCAAGTCACCTTTATTTATATAGCGCTTTTTGCAATACAGATTGTTTCAAAGCAGCTTTACAGAGATAACAGGAAAATAATGTTGTAATAGTATTCTGCCCTACAAAGGCAAAATACCTTAAGTCGCTAGAGTGTGGAACTGAGAAAAATGACTTTAAAGATTTTTAGTTGTCCTGCCAAATTAATTATAGGTAGAACACTGGAAATATGGCAATTAGATGTTTTAGTAATGAAAATTATCTACATAAAAAAATATTGAGCTCAAACTTGACTTTTGACCACTATTTTAAAGTTACTGTACTCTGCCTTTGTATTGTCAGCAAAAAGGGAGAAGTCATGCCAAGGCAAAAGGCAGTAACTTCCACATTATCAATATTTGGTTGCTGATCACCATTAACAAAATCACCTGTATAAAATCTAGTGATCATGGCATTTTTATTGTATGATTTACAATTACTTATAGACATCTACTTATTGCTTTGCTTTGGTTGCATTCTGGTGGCATTATTAATACATTAGACATGACAAAATACCTCCATAGCAGTAAAGAGTATATTCAATTGGTACCGAGTGACATAAGACTTGCTAAACGCACGTTCAAAATAATCACGATCAAAAAGATCCTCGCGCACATTTGAACCGGGGACTGGAATATAATATTCGTGTTCGAAGGTGTCACGCTCCTCGTACGTTCACGAAAAGTAGCCTACGAAGTACGAACGCAGATCTGTGCAGGACAAAGCTCTGAGGACATCAGAAGTTACAGGAACTGATGGCAGCTGTACAAAGTACACAGGCTACCGTAATTTCAATTTTAATGGAGAGTAAAACAAAGGCAGAACACCGTACAATCTGATAGGTAGGTAGCATTATTTGATAGAACGCCGGCACCGTAACTTCATATTGACGCACAGCTAAACAAAAGCAGAGTAACGTAACTCAATATGAGCGTTCCATAACTAAGCCAAAGAGGGGTAGCTGGTGTTACGGTGTTCTGCCTTGGTTTCTCATGGGCTTTGGGAAGTTACTGTTAAGACAACCCATTATTTTCTCGCTAAAAACAACGGAATTGACTCCATATGATAAAGGAGGTCTTGAATATAAATATCAATAACTAATTTTCGACCAAAAACGAAGTTACGGTCTTTTGCCTTTGCACGGCAGTATTGCTAAATATAAAATTAAATGTCCCCAAATAAGCAAACTAAAAGCCAATGGCGACAAAGGCGAAGAAAGGCGAAAAGACGACAGTGCCAAAACTCCAAAATTTAAGGAACCAAAACTCCATCAGGTGACAAGATGGAAAAAAAAAACCTTGGGAGAACCCAGGCTCAGTCAGGGGGCCAGTCCTCCTTTGGCCAATGAACGAACAGTGTATGATTATGATTTAGGCAGCATTATAGGTCAGAAGTCAGATGGGATCAGAACTTTCACAATAATTATCCAGTTGCATCTGGTTGGGGGTCGGAGTCATCATGCCGGTTTGGAGACGAGTTTGTTGAGGTGTCCATGAAGCCTTCACAGGGCTGATGAGGCTGGCACTTCAGGAATTGGTTGTAATCGTGTCCATGCGATGGTCCTTCATCGGATCTGGATATGGCCTGGATCCGGCAGTTTGCGGAAAACCTCGGGATAAACAGAGAGACTAATATTAGCGTAGACGCCATCCTTCTTATGATGTACAAAGTAGATCAGGATTTATGAGAAGTGTTCCCGGTTCCGGCTGATCTAAACTATGCAGCCTAACATTGAATTATAGAAGTCTATAATGTGTTATGTGTATGCTAAGCCAAAGAGATGTGTTTTTAGGCTAGATTTGAACTGACCAACTGTGTCTGCTTCCCGGACAATGTTAGGAAGATTGTTCCAAAGTTTTGGTGCTAAATAGGAAAAGGATTTTTCCCGATTTTGAGAGCAGTCGATTTTGATATTCTAGGTATTATCAACTGGCCAAAATTTTGAGATCGCAATAGACGTGAAGGACTATAATGCGTTAAGAGCTCGCTCAAGCACAGGGGAGCTAAACCATTTAGTGCTATGTAAGTAATCAGCAATATATTAAAATTTATACGATGGTTAATAGGGAGCCAATGCAGTGTTGACAGAACCGGGCTAATATGGTCATACTTCCTGGTTCTGGTAAGAACTCTAGCGGCTGCATTTTGGACCAGCTGTAGTTTTATGTATTAAGCTTGCAGGGCAAACACCCAGTAGAGCATTACATTGATACACAAGTGTCATGTAAGACATTCTGTGATGTTTCTTGAATATTTATTTGTTAACATGTGAAAACAGCTATTGTATAGCCTTTCAGCTAAGAGGTCGCCAATAGTTTGTTAGTTTAGCTGTTGAGCTGCACGTACTATATTTACAAGTTATTTACAGCTATAAGCATACCAGCTGAATGTAATATATATATATATATATATATATATATATATATATATATATATATATGTTACAACTTTGTAGCTTAACGGTATATTCTTTTATGTCTGTTAATGTATGACGTGTTTTAATAGCATTCAGTGATTGGTGCTATCTTTCTGTATCATTTCAGTTTTACAATTCCTTCATGAGAATTACGACAAAAGTAAAGTGCCTTGAACTTTACTCCAGCCTCTGACTTTCTCTTGAAGCCTGTTAGCTATCTGTCAATATGTGTACAGTCAAACACACTGAGGACAGAATAGTAAAAAAGTGACTTCACGGCGGGCAAAACAGCAACGAGAAGATTAGGTACTGAGCCAGTACACCCTCTAATGCATACTAAGGCCTCTTTATTCCTCCCTTCTAATACATCTTGGAGGATCATTATCCATAATGTCGCATACCAGTGAAGCTGGATTGGAAAAAGTGTCCATCACTGACTGGGGTGTTAAAGATCAGGAGACAGCACATGAAGCAAGCATGCCACCTTCGTTCAGAGAAAAGCTGAGTTGAAGATAAAAGAGGCACATCTTGCAGCTGATTTGAAGGTCAAGGAGGCACGTATAGCCGCTGAGTTATCAGCTTTGGAGCATGAGAGGGAGATTGCAGTAGCCTTCTGAAGCTGAAGTTCTTGAGGCAGCAGCAGAGATTGAAGGTAAACAGGGAAATAGGAGTCTCCACGGTCCAGTTCAAGTCTCCAATCAGCGCACCCATGAATACGTCAAACACCACTCCCAGCTACGTCTCAGTGATGAAAAACCCCCAGTACTTGAACCATACACGCCATCACTGTTGCCGCTCATGAAACCCAATGTCCAATCAGACAGAAAGGAGCATCTCCCTGGTCCCAGCAGTGCTTCTCATTTCTTACCCTACAATGAGGGTACAATTCAGGCTGCAGCAGAACAGCCAGAAAGAGCGACGTCCGTGGTTCGTCAACTCACCACAAGGGATGACAGCCATAAGGCGCAGCAGCCTGAAAGGCCAACGCCAGCAATTCATCACCACTCTCTTGATCACCTCCTCTCTACCCATCCACACCCTTGGTATACGGACGACAGGGCAGGTATGAGTGATTTTGCGAGGTATTTGGTACGTCGAGAGCTTGTGAATTCTGGCCTGATCAAATTTAATGATCGTCCAGAAAATTACTGGGCATGGAAGTCTTCATTCTGCAACGCTATTGGAGGATTGAACTTAAGTGCTGGCGAGGAGCTAGACCTCTTAACAAAATGGTTAGGAAATCAGTCTTCAGAGCACTTCATACGGATTTGTTCTGTGCATGTTGCCAGTCCTGATATAGGTTTAAGAATGGCTTGGGATCGCCTAGAGGAGTGCTATGGCTCATCCAAGGTTATTGAAAGAGCTCTCTTTGAGAGGATAGAGATCTTTCCTAAAATCAGTCATAAGGTAAAGCTCAGGGAGTAAAGCTCCCAGTAAAAGCTCAGGGAGCTGGGAGACCTGCTAAGGGAGTTCGTTTCTGCAAAATCTGAGGGTTACCTGCCAGGGCTCTCATACTTGGACACCGCCAGGGGTGTTAACCCTATCGTTGAGAAGTTGCCAATTGGTCTGCAAGAGAGGTGGTTAGCTCAAGGCTCACAATACAAGGAGCAACACAATGTATGTTTTCCTGCATTTACATACTTCACAGACCTCATATGCAGTGAAGCACGCCGAAGAAACGACCCGAGCTTCACTCTCTCAACAGCCCCTATAACCCTGTTGTATAGTTCCCACAGGGTTACTACAGGTCCGTCAAAGCTTGAGCGAGTAGAAAAGAGACATATGGCAGCATGTGGCAAAAGCCATGTCTATGCTCACAAGACTGAAATCGCATTGCTACAAACAGCTTCTCAGGCTGACAGTTCAAGCAGCAGGCGAGGTGAAATAGACAAACAATGCCCTATCCACAAGAAACCACATCCTCTAAAAAAGTGTAGAAGTTTTCGAAGCAAGTCACTAGAAGAGTGCAAGGCTTTTCTTAAAGAAAATGGTATCTGTTTCAGATGTTGCTCTTATACCATTCACCTGGCAAAGAACTGTGTGGCAGCTTTGAAGTGCACAGAATGTGAGAGCGACAGCCATATTGCAGCACTGCACCCTGGACCCCCACCACTTCCGAAGAGAGTCAGTAGCAGTGGTAACAGACATTGAGCAGATGTTTTACGGTTTTACTGTCAGAGAAGATCACAGACACTTCCTTCGGTTCCTCTGGTTCAGGGACAATGAACCTGGCAAGGAGATTGTTGAGTACAGGATGAAAGTCCATGTGTTCTGCAACAGCCCGTCGCCAGCAGTAGCTATCTATGGTCTTCGTCACGCGGCACAACAGGGAGCAAGCGAGTATGGCTCAGAGGCCCAACACTTTGTGGAGCGCAACTTCTACGTCGACGACGGCCTCAAGTCTCTACCATCAGCTGCTAAAGCCATAGATCTGCTGAAAAAGGCGCAGGAGATGCTTGCCGGCTCAAACTTACGCCTCCACAAGATAGCGCCAAACCAATCTGACGTCTACGCAAAGTGTTTCCAGAACCTTGACTTCAATGACAATTCAGCCCTCATTCAACGTAGCTTAGGGCTCAGCTGGGATCTCAAACATGACGTCTTCACCTTCAGAGTAGCGTCTACCGAGAAGCCTTTTACCCGTAGAGGTGTTCTAGCCACCGTGAACACTCTGTATGACCCTCTCGGATTTGTGGTGCCAATCATTATACAAAGGAAGTTCCTGTTACGAGAGATCACTAGCATTGAAGCCCTCGACTGAGATAAGCCTCTTCCACATGAGAAGGAAACTGAATGCAAATGTGGAAGAACTCCTTGCAAGACCTGAGTGAGTTAAAGATTCCAAGAGCTTACACATCTACCCCCCTTACCAACACTCAAAAGAAAGAGGTCCACATCTTCTCAGATGCCTCGGTGAAGGCCATTGCCGCTGTAGCTTACCTAAAGGTGATCAACGATGTTGGAGAGTGTCACGTGGGATTTGTCTTAGGAAAGGCAAAACTGGTGCCCTCATCTGCCCACACTATCCCAAGGTTTGAACTGGGGGCAGCTGTGTTGGCAGTAGAAATGGCAGAGTTGATAGAGAGTGAGTTGGACATCAGTGTAGACACATTGCGGTTTTACACAGACAGCAAGGTCATCTTGGGGTACATATACAATCAGACCAGGCAGTTTTATGTGTATGTTTCCAACAGAGTCCAGCGAATCAGGAAGTCCACCAAACCTGAGTCTGCACCACACAGAATTTGGCAGATCATTCTCTACGTTCTGCACCTGCGGCCGAATTACCTAGCTCACAGCTCCGTTTTTGTCTCTCCCTGAAGGAGTAGCCACTTCAGGAGAGGAGCCATATGGACTCATTGATCCGGATGCAGACGTTGAAGTGCGTTCTCATGCCACCACTCTCTCTACTCTATCATCTAGTCTGGGATCTCATCGCTTTGAACGGTTCTCATCTTGGAAGTCTCTGGTGCAAGCCATAGCATTCTTGACACACATCATTCAGTCCCAAAGAAGTGCAGTAAAAACCAAGGTTGACATCTGTAGTGGCTGGCATCAATGCGAAGAACCTCACACGGCAGAAGAGCTGTCCAAGGCAGGAACTCTTATTGGCAAGTGTGTGCAAAGAGAAACTTACAGCAAAGAGTTTGCCTGCTTGGTTGCAGGGAAAGACTTCTCAAAAGTTCATTAAGAAAGCTGAACCTCTATGTGGACGAAGAGGGTCTCCTGAGAATAGGAGGCAGGCTCAACCATGCGGTACTCGACACTAAAGAAAATTTCCCTCTCATCATTCCAGGCCACAGCCATGTGGTAACATTGCTTGTGCGTCATTACCATGACAAGGTCAAACACCAAGGTCGTGTTTTTACAGAAGGCTCCGTAGAAGGCTCCGCACAGCTGGATTCTGCATCATTGGAGCTAAGAAATGTATCAGCAGTATCCTTCACAAATGTGTTACATGTAACAAGCTTCGTGGGAAAAGCGTTGAACAGAAGATGGGAGATCTACCTTCAGATCGTCTGAGTACAGAGCCACCCTTCACCTACATGGGACTTGATGTGTTCAGACCATGGGCTGTCACCACAAGACGAACCCGCGGTGGACAGGCTAACAGCAAAAGGTGGGCTGTACTATTCACCTGCATGAGCACACAGGCCGTGCACATAGAGACTTATGGTTGGTCTTGTTTTAAAAAAAGACATTTGCCAGATTATTGTAGAAGTGAAAAAAAATAATGAAAGTGAAACAGAAAAAAAGTTTTGGGCGCAGTACCATACTTTTTCACTAGATGGACAGCCAAGCTTCCTTAGTGACCATATAAGGGCGCCTTAATTTGTCATATGTTTGGAGTGATCTGAACCATGTATTTCCATAATTTTCATTCAATTTATGAAGTAGACATCCCTTTGAATTCAACCTCTAATAAACGCATAAAAAGAGCACATACTGTATGTGCATTATATCTTGCAGCCGCATCACAAATCGAGAATCCATAATATTTTTCTTTATATTTAGAACATTTTCAGACTTTTTTTTCTCATAAAATTGAATTGGTGTTATCTTTTGAACTCTTGGCATGAAAACAAACTGAGATTTCTACCAATCTTTCATGATTTTTCATTTTTATTGCTACTTCAAAATAAAGGCCAAAAAACGCCTAATGAATATGAAATATTCTTGTTGCAAATTAATAAATTACTGTCCTCTATAATTTCGTTTTTTAAAACAGCTACCGAATATGAAAATTAGAGATTGTAAGCTTTCAAATGATATATGATTTGTTTGTTTTTTTGTCAAGTTTTTTTGAGACTTGTTTTTTTAGACAAAACAAGACGTCATTATATAGTCTTGTTTTGTAAAAGAAAAATGACAATTGTAAAGTTATGTATATATGTTTTTTTTCATGTATCATAACTGAAAATAAAACAATATAAAAAAATAATAAAAGCTATAAAGTATTGTTCACTCTAAGTTCATTTTAACGTATGTAGTTAACACACACACACTCACATATATTTGGATTGTATACAAATATTTTAGGAAACTTAAAGAACGGAAAAAAAATTACTACATTTTGTACTTACAGAAAAAAATTACAACATTGTGTACTTGGACACACTTCTGGTAGAAAAGGAATGTAATCTTGCTGGTGTCCCCACCAGGCTTCTTAACTAGCTTACCATAAATCATCTAAATCAACAATATGTATGTTAGACCCTATACCGACTAAGCTACTGAAAGAAATGCTTCCGGAGGTAATAGATCCTTCTTAATATCATTAATTCATCTTTGTCACTAGGATATGTACCGAAAACTTTTAAGCTGGCTATTATTAAACCTTTTATTAAAAAAACGCAACTTGATCCTAGTAAATTAGTCAATTACAGGCCGATCTCGATCTCTATTTCTGTCAAATATACTAGAAAAAGGCAGTATCCTCACGACTATGTTCCTTTTTAGAAAGAAATGGTACTGTATCTGCGAGAATTTCCCATCAGGATTTAGACCGTACCATAGTACTGAGACTGATCTCATTAGAGTTACAAATGATTTGCTCTTATCATCCGATCGTGGTTGTATCTCTCTATTATTGTTACTCGACCTTAGTGCTGCATTTGACACTATTAACCACAACATTCTTTTGAATAGACTAGAAAATTATGTTGACATTAGTGGAATTGCATTGGCATGGATCGAATCATACTTATCTGACCGTTATCAGTTTGTAGTAGTAAACAAAGAGCTTTTATATCGACGACAAGTTCAGTACTGAGTACCACAAGGCTCAGTACTAGGACCATTGCTGTTCACTCTGTACATGATACTTTTGGGAGATATCATTAGGAAGCATGGCATTAGTTTTCACTGTTATGCTGATGATACTCAACTGTAAGTTTATTTGCGCCCTGACGAAACTTACTAATTCACAAAATGAATGGAATGCATAACTGATATAAAAAAACTGGATGACTAGTAATTTCCTATTACTTAATTCTGAAAAAAACAGAGATTCTAATTACTGGACCAAAAACCTCTGCATGTAATTGTCATGGGCAACAGCTAGTCACCACCTCCTCACTACATTTCCCATCATCCTCCCTCGCCCTCACCTGCATGCACTTCCCAATCACAGACATAGCTGTCACCTTTCACCAATCTTCACTGATCATCATTCAGCACTATATAACCATATAGAGACCACCCTTCCAGAGTCTCGTCCCGTCGAGACCGCCCTTCCAGAGTCTCGTCCCATCGAGACCGCCCTTCCAGAGCTTCTTCACGTCATGCCCATCAAGCCTGAGGTTCTTCACGTCATGCCTGTCAAGCCTGAGCTTCTTCACGTCATGCATTTCATGCCTGACCTTCTTCACGTCATCCCAAGACCTGTTCCTGAGTGTAAACCCATAACTCCACCCAAGAAAATTTTGGGGTGGGGGCTATTGGTCCCTGGCCATAGTGGCCAAGCCGGGCTCTCAAGGAAAGGCCACGAAGGCCGATCCGCCCTGGTCTCCAAATCTGAAAGCTCTGCCCTGGCCTCCTGAACGCCAGTCTCCGCTCTCGCCACTCGAACGGCAGTCTCCGCCTTGGCCGCCCAAACGGCAGTCTCCACCCTGTCCGCCTGCACAGCCTGCTCCACCCTGTTCTCCTGAGCTGCCGGCACCGCCCTGGAGTCTGCATACCTTGCTCACCCTCTGGATGAATACTCCAGGATGCCCGCCCCCCCTCCCTGGTTGCACCACCTACGGTGCGAGGACACGCCTACGGACACGCCTACCGGGAGGTGGGAGTACTGTCACGGTAACTAGCTAGTCACCACCTCCTCACCACATTTCCCATCATCCTCCCTGGCCCTCACCTGCATGCACTTCCCAATCAAAGAAGTTGCTGTCACCTGTCACCAATCTTCATTGATTATCATCCAGCACTATATACAACTCTTCCCACTGCAGTTCACCATTGTCTGGTCTCGTCGTTCCCTCAAAGAACCCTTACCTGACTCCTTACCTGCACGATACCTACCAGAACTATTTCTCTTCAGTCATCTGCTTCCATCATCCGTCTTCAGTCATCTGCCTCGATCTCCAGTTCAGAACCTGCAACAGATAAGACCATTATTCATTTAGAACACTATATTCTTCAGTTACTCACCTGCTTCCGTAGTTGCTATCACATACTTCTGCAAATAAACCTTTTGATCAATTTACCTGTGTGAATCATTCTGTTTCATGACAGTAATAACCTAAATACTGTCTAACACTTGATGGATGTTCTGTCAAGTCTTCATCAAAGCCCTAAATAGTTTAGCTCCCCAGTACTTGAGCGAGCTCTTAACACATTCTAGTCCTTCACGTCTATTGTGATCTCAAAATTCTGGCCAGTTGGTAATACTTAGAATATAAAAATTGACTGCTGGCAGTAGATCCTTCTCCTGTTTAGCACCTAAACTTTGAAACAGTCTTCCTAACATAGTCCAGGAAGCAGACATACTAATGCTAGACTAAAAACACATCACTTTAACCTACTGTAGCATACACATAACACATTATCAACTTGATTCAATGTTAGGCTGCATAAACTAGGTCAGGCGGAACCGGGAACACTCCCATAACACCTGATGTACTCGTTACATCATAAGAAGAATGGTGTCTACGCTAATATTAGTCTTTCTGTTTATCCCTAGGTTTACCATAGTCTGCCGGATCCTGGCCGTATCAAGATCTGATGAAGGACCTGCGCCTGGACACGGAGACAACGCAACCCTGAAGTGTCAACTAGTCTCTCCTCGTGAAGGCCTCCTTCCCTTCCCTTTACCTCTGTACAGATACAACGTTATCAAAATGAATCCAGTTTGCATGGATATGCAGAAACGAAAAAAAATCTCTGTATTATGCAGGCCGGACAAGTAATTTGGCAATGTCACCTTGTAAAGAAAGACTACATGCCTGCGCACATATATATTCAAATGTGCATACCTATAGACTAAAAATATGATATGCATGAGCACGCTGTCGCCATTTTCACCGATTCACGTTTTTGAGGTTTACATTGAGATGATGATAACGTTTAAAAAAAAAAAACTTGCACCTTGGAACCTATTTCAAGGTTTGCATTCTCGAGCCACCAAACACTGTTGTCATGCAAAAGAGCGGACGGAACACATTAAAATGTTCTGTTTTCGGTTGAAACGGTGTCATGTAAACAGCCCCTAAGTTAATAACCAATGATCTTTGCAATGGATGTGTATCAATCAAAAACTAACTTTAGCTGGACAATAACTTTATTCCAGAGCGGCTGTGCTGTAAAGCCAAAACTACGGTGGCCGAGAGAGCTCAACGTGCTGCAACCTAAAGAAGACACATGCAAATAGAAAAAAACGCATGCAAATAGAAAAAACGCATGCAAATAGAAAAAAAACGCATGCAAATAAAAAAACACCCGCAAATTAAGAAAACATCTTCATCAGTTTCACAACACACATGCTCCAAATACTCACAACACGACCAAATACAGAAACGCGCTGCAAAAGCTCACAACACAACCAAATACAGAAACGCGCTGCAAGTGACACAGACCACAACGGAAATGTTTCCGGGGAACCAAATAAGTGACGGACCCGGCTGGGACGTGCTTATTGGTCGTGAGCATCCCTATGCCCTACTACTCCCTTCGAAGGGCAGACGGCAAAGCTCTTCGAGTGGGACTTTGAAGTGAGCTTGGCACTAGTGTACCATTTATGTAGCCGTTTGGAACGCACTTGATGAAGGGAGCAAGGAAAGACAACGTAATTTCCAACGTAAATATTTTCACCTGGGATGTTCCCATGACAACGCAGCACATTGTCCATCAGCTGAATAGCTGTTCTGATGACAGAAATATAATGCTGTTAACATAACGGTTGCAAATACATTATTTTTTTTATTTTTACTTCACAAAAAAACTGTTAAAATATGCGTTTTATATCCGTTATATCTGTGTGTCAGTGTCTCAACTTTAAACCTTTGGACCCTTACATTACCTAACATTTCTTATGAAACGTTTCTTTATGAAAATTTAAACATAACATGAAACAATTTGTATAGTGTAACTGATGTATAGATTAATATCTTGCCTTCATGTTCTTCTTTATCTTTTTTATTTATTTATTTCAGTTTTCAGCGCATTGCTCTTTTCTCATTTGTATTCTGATGACATTGAACATTTTGTTAATACATTTTGTATATTGTATACAAGTTGTATGTCATAAAAGATTTAATCTGTGTTTTGCGGAAAAAAAAAGTTAAAAGAAATAAAATAAAGTAGAATTTTGAGCTGTAAGCAAAGAGTATAGACGAACTATAAAAAAGTATAATATTATAATATTTATATATACAATATTGTTTTAATATTATAGTTTATTTATAAAAAATATAGGCTTTCACTTCTTGTCAATAAACGTTATTTGCTGTAAGCATGTCTATGAGCACGTCCCAGCCCAGTTTACTTTATTTAAATAAAAGGTATTATATTTGATCTTCTCTGCCTCTTCTCTTCATCATCGGACTTACAACGTTACATCCTGAGAGAATTGCCAAGAGTTCTGTGTATCCTTTGTTGCATTGTTCACTTCATGTTTCCCTACTGCTCCTTGTTGGTTACTATAGTTACCCTTGGGTGTTACTATGACAATTAACCACGCCCTCTCATTACGTTGTTAAGCCTGTCTTGTGTATAAATAGCCCTTGTGTTTTACTTGTGTTTGTCAGTCGTTACATTTTTGCTTGTATCCTAGGTTGTCTTGTGTTTCTCCCGCTCCATGTGTTTTCAACCTTGTGGATTATTTTAATAAATCTCTAACTGCATATGAATCCGATTCTCAGTGAGATTAGTCCGTCTGCGTAACACCCCCTCGAGGACCACACTTGAGATTTTTATTTTCATCCAACTGCATGTGGATCCAATTCTCAGCCTGCTCATTTGCCTGCCTGAATGCCAACATGTTACATGTATCATGAAGAAAACAATGATCTGAACTTTTATCTTAAGATGTTTGTGATGTATTCATGCAATAAAATTTGAAGTAGTAAAATTGCATTTCAGATTAATTTCAAACGATTTTCAGTTGCACCCTTCTGGGAAAAAAAAGTGGGATGGCATGTTTTGGCACCTAAATGAAAAAATAAAGTTACTGCTTGATGGAATTAAGTATTAAAATGCATTTGATATGCAATCAATTTTATTTTGTCGCACTAAAATACAACTGCATTGCATGTGTTGTAAAAAAGAAAAAAAAAAGAAAATGTCATACTAAAATTTTACACACATTAATTACACACATTAATTTGAAAGAAATGATCACATTAAAAATTGTGACTGTACATACAGTAAATATTTACAAACGTGATACTTAGAGTCGTTCCATACAAGGGTAAGTAAATGAACACATTATTATTTTTGTTGAGGGGTGGGGAGGCTATTTCTTCAACTTTAAGAAAGAACAGAAATCAGTACACATGATTTCTTTAGATAATCTCATGTTTCTTCAATGGTTTCAAACATGTTCTCATGTTTCTTCAATCTCATGATCTACAATTGATGCCCGGGTGCTGCAGAAAATGGTTGCCCACTGCTCTGGGTGTGCGTGTCCACGGTTTGCAATGTTTGTGCTCACTACACCTAATGTGTGCACTAACTTGGATGGGTTAAATCAGGGGTAGGCAAGTTCGGCCCTAGAGAGCCGCTGTCCTGCAGAGTTTGGCTCCAACACTGAGAAAAACCTCACCTGCCTATAGCCTTAGTAATCCTGAAGAGATTGATTAGCTTGTTCAGGTGTGTTTGATTAGGGTTGGAACTAAATTCTGCAGGACAGTGGCTCTCTAGGACCGAACTTGCCTACACCTTGGTTAAATGCAGAGGACAAATTCCCAGTAGGGGTTGGTTACTATACTTGACCTTTACTATCACTGTCACTGTTTGGTTCTCACTCCAAAAGGGGCTTTACATCACTAAATATAGAAAGTTTAAATAATATCTAAATAAAGTAAAAATATATTTAGTCAATACACATGCAAAAGTTGGACTAATAATTTTAGAGCAACAGCATTTATTAAAGCACTACAGTATTTTAACTTCAGTTAAAAACAGTTTTTCCTCTTGGAAACTAACTAAGTAAGGACCCCCCAAATAATCTGTGATCAGATGCAGCAATGTCACAGTGAACATGCCACGATATGTACTGAGGTATCATTCTGGTATCCATGTCAGTGTTGGAGAGACTATTTGAATAGCAAAGACATGATTTGCATGGATTCAAAGTCTGTCTTTTATGCCACGTGTCTTAATTCATATTTCATTTAAATTTTGTGTGGAATGGTGGATACTCACTGAGACGGCCACATGAAGTATTAATGAAAATATAGCACTCATTTATGATACCACACATTTAGGGTTTGTCTCTGGAGTAGACTTAGTTTACTCGGAAGTTTTGGGATAGGTTGATGGCAAGTTGGCAGGGTCAGAAATCACTGAATTACTGAAAATAATTAATTGAATTGCTTTTTGTTAAATAACATTTAATCATTTTTTTCTCATTTATTCTACATTGGCCCATCAAGCATAATATGGGTTTTAATTATATAATAATGTAATATAATTAGAAAAATGCTGTCATGAAGGAAAGAAAAAAAAAGTCCCTGGAAATCCAGAGGGTACTGTCCCTAAGAACAAAACTGAAGAGACAATTAACCCAAAAATAATTAATGAATAAAAATCTATTTACATTTACTCACCCTCATGACTTTCTTTATTTAGCAAAACACTAAATTAAATATTTAATATTTTGAGTAGACTTTCCCTTTAATTTCCACCAATTCAAGATGTATTGACAGAATGCGCTTTGCCATGATCTCAGCACTCACACACAGATCACATTCACATTTTCACTGACTCAGAGGTAAAAAAAAAACATTCAATCACCTAACACAAGTTAAATGTGGACAGGATGTTCCGCAGAATGGTGTCCTTCACAGCGTTAAAAACAAAGCGGATATTTTCAGTGTCGGTTGCACATGTGAAATGTGCATAGATGTGTTTATTTGTGTCCCTGTTCTGTTCCTCATACATACTCAAGATGAACTTCATTGCGACCTCTGCATCCTTTTTAGGGCCTGTTGAGTAAGCAGATAACACAGATTTCATTATGTCAGTGGATTCAGTGGCACTGCAGCAGTGTTGGAGGGTAACTAACATAAACATTTTTAGTAGTATGATAGCAGTATAAACCAGAGTAATAGCTTTTCTTTTTAAATATATCATCATTTTATTGTTTTAAAAATAGCTTACCCCACACTGCACTCAGAATCTTTACCACAATTGACATCTTAATTTATTTTTATTTAATAAACACTGCATAAAATAAGACTTGTCAGAGAATGTGTCTTTAAAGTCATTATGAAACAGAAGTTGCAATCATTTTTCTTCATTATATGACGTATATACAAGTAAAACGGCTTCTTGAACTATATATTTTTTTTAAATGAACTAGATTTCGTCCTGGAATTGATTAGATCATTGGATTGTTGTCGTTTGCTAATTGCTGCGATCTCACGTAAGTGACAGGTTGCTGAACGGGAGGTCTTGGTCTTGTCCTCACGCCAGTGAAACCATCATAAGGGAATAGAAGAGATGGCGTTGTAAGGGGCAGGGGAAATTATTTTTATTAAAAATTATGAGGTCACATGAATTAAAAATAATAATAATAATGTGCACAGATAAATCACTTAAAATAAATACTGCAATATTCAAACATTTTGTTCCATTGTACTGGCAGATTTTTTCTCTTCACTTACACTGTTTTTAACTTAAAACAAGGTTTTACCTAAAAAAACAACTGTTTGTACCTAAAACAAATGAAAAATCTGAAAGTTTGGAAAGACAAATTATTCTATGAAAACAAGAGTTATGTAGTTCTTATGCAGTGTTGCTTCTCAAGTAAATGTACCTTGTTTAAATGATTTTTATATATTTTAACTGAAAAATAAGACAAAAATGCTTGGAATAGTAATTTAAGCCATGTTGTTGGCACTCCAACCTGTATACTGTGGAAAATATGTTACAAGGTCTGACTTTGAGATCTTCTCCTTCAGGATATCTGTCTTGTTGAGGAAGAGGATGATAGATGACTCCTGGAACCAGGGGTAAGAGATGATTGTCTTAAAAAGTGCCTTACTCTCCTCCATGCGGTTCTGTAGTGGTAGAACATCATATTAACAAAATAAACCACCATGAATCCAGAGTTTATCTGTCAAATGAATCACCTATGATGTAATGACGGCAAATCTTAATTAACCGTAAGAGCTATTCGAGAATGCAAGGAAGTGGGCTAACCTCATTCGCACACTCATATAAGACCTGATCGTACTCGCTCAGAGCCACCAGGTAGATGATGGAAGTAACGTTTTCAAAACAATGGATCCACTTCCGTCTTTCTGACTTTTGGCCTCCGACGTCAACCATTCTGCAGCAACAGCAGGGATTTTATAATTTACAAAATGAGTTAAAATAATTTACAAAAATTGTATCATTTACAGTCATCTTCACACCACCAATAAATTAAGAGCTACCTGAATATGACAGTCTGAAGGTCAAAGATGTACTCAATGATGCCTGTGGTTGGAACTCGGACTCGTAGAATATCCTGCAGAGTCGGCAAGTAAAAAGCTGAAGATATTCTGTCAATGTCATCGAGGTAACTAGTAAAGAGGGGGAAAAAAACATTAAAATACCTTTAAAATGATTTGTCCTGAACCCAATGAACACCAAAGCTCACCAAACACAGAATTAAGAATATTTCAGATTTGCTTGATAAAGCAATACAAAACATTTGTTCTTAAATTACCAAGCATAAGCCATGATAATTTTCTGTTTTCATAGATCTGTAGTATGTTTGATTGTGAACAAAAAAATGTACTCATTCAAGGCATACATTTTATCAGTTCATGAATTCCCTGGGAATCAAAATCAAACCTTGCCGTTGCTAGTGTCATGCTGTACAGTCTGAACTATACAGGTATTAAAGGCACACTATGCAATAATTTTACCTTAATACAACAGCTTCAAAGTAATTTCGGTGGTAAACAAACTCATATTAGGGCGAATCATCCTGGTAGTAAAGCTTGGGGGGGACGCCGCTGGAAAAACCAGCAATGCAAGTTTGAGAGGAGCGCCCCCGACAAATCTTGCGAGAATCATGAAATGCTTCACACATCAACAACAACATATGAAGCACGAAGACACTTGCGCGCATTTCAGACGTGATACTCGAGTCGAAGATGGAAAAGTAAAGAAAACGCGTCGGAAGAGACAAGGAAAAGAGAATCTGACCGCGTGAGGAACCGGACAAGAGTCCCACTCGGTCGGGCATTTACTCGTTGGCGCGAGCTAAAAAGCAGCACTGGATGCAACAGCAATGCTGACCTGGCGATCTTGTTGATGGACTAGTAAGTAAATATCTTATTTGTAAACTTGTTTGCGTTCTATATTGTATGTTGTTGCGCTTGCTTGTAGTATGTCATTTTTTACGATGCTGTTCATTCATCCATTGTGGATAATTAGACCAGTCCAATAATTTATCATGAGATTATCATGAGAGCAGTTGTCAATATCTCACATAATTATCAGAACACAAATAAGCCAAGAGGTTGTAAAAAGTGTAAACGAGCACAATTTGCAAACTATTATGATGAATTGCAATAATCATGTCAAATGACATCACAACGGCGAATGTTATGAAATAATGCGATGTACATTTAACTTTATTGATGTCATCTGGCATTTTGTAATGTTTACATTACAATCAAAAAACACAAATGAAATTATACAGTAGTCCTAGACTATAGGCAATTTACTTGTGATTTAGCAGCAATCATGTAAAAACGTTATAAGCCAGCAAACGCAGTAGGCTACTTTATTATTAAAAAGTAGTCTAACACTTGACATATAGTTATTATTATCTTTTTACCATCATCAGTAGTTCAGTAGACTATGCAGTATGCAGTAGCCTAATATTTGTATGAAATCGTGAAACATTACCTGGTCAATATCTTCGGACTCTATCTGTGCCTGTTGCATGCCCGACGCTTCTATCCTACCGAACAGGTACCAGTGTGGGGGGTGGGGTGGGGGTATTTACAACAGTGCAAGTATTCCACAGCGACTCTAGGGGTCGCTGTTTGACAAAAACAGAATTCCTGCATAGTGTGCCTTTAAAAATAGCAAAGAGCAGTTTTCTTCTAAATTGTTTGTAGAGCTCTTACAAAAAGCACTATAACAGTATCAGGTGGTAAATAGCAGGTTTTTTTGTATGTATATACTAGTCAAGTCAAGTCACCTTTATTTTAATAGGGTATATTAATACAATAGTAATTGTTTTAATGCAGCTTCACAATGTGGGCCAGTTCTGCTTCATTTGTTCTGTTTATGGCTGACATGCGACATTGCTATGGCTTAATTGTGGCCCAAACCTGGCAAACAGGAGCGGTCCGCCCAAGTGCCATCATTCCACGCGATATATGGGCCTGATAAAAGTGTCAAGTGTGGGCCAGATCTAGGCCACAGCAATTTTGCTATTTGGGATTCAGTTTAATAACTGTAACTTACAGTCTGTAAGGTTAATTCATTGTGAAACAAGTTCAAATCAGCTATGAAGCACCTCAGTATTCATAGCAGCTCAATATATTCATATTTATATTCCATAGTATTAACATGGTATTCCAAAAGAATATTATGGAAAATGCTCAAAAATGTGGTGGTTCTATTCCAAAGAATACTATGAAAAATGTAAAAAAATGTGGTTGTTATATTATATGTCCAAAAAACAAACAAAAAATGCTATAGTTGCCTGTATAATACAATGGTTCTTTTCACTGCACTTACTATTTGGTAGAGTCTGACAGCTGGAACTCTCTCCTGCGTTCAAAGCATTTCTGCAGGCCTTGGTCATTCCACATACTCTTGATGGCTTCAGCATATTTAGCCTCCAGTGACAGTACTGTTTCGGGGATCACATTTTTAAGCATTGCAGCATATGTCTACAACACAGAGATAAATTTCAGTCTTCTCTCTTTCTTTTTTTTTTTCTTTTTTTTGAGGGGAGAGATAATACATGTTTAGTTAAATATTATATATAAATATGTCAAATGAAACATTTCATTTGTCTTAGAATTTCTGGTGCATACTGTGTTTTTTCCATCAGCAAAGGGGATTTTCAGGTTCTCCATTGCTTGAAGCATGTTGTGGATGGAAACAATGATATTTTGGAACACCAGCTTGGCATAGGCACTCCTGTCTTCCTCATTGTAGCCCCTGCCATGTATAATTCTCATCTGCTTGATGAAAGTGCTCTTCCCGCTCTCCCCTGTGCCTGTGAAGGAACATGGAAAGTTTTATCTGTGAGACATAATCCGATGGTTACGATGGTTACTGTGTAGCTACTTGAAAAGTTTCTTGTGAGAGAAAGCTGTACCATTTGCATTAAAGGGATAGTTTAACCAAAAACCTAAGTTCTGTCATCCTGTCATTTAAACCATCTCATTTTGCAGCTTTATCTGGTCACCATCCAGTTTCATTTTATGAAAAATAATTGCTTTTGGACTAAGTGTCTCTATTTGTGTTCCATGAGGAAACATTCTGTATGTGTTGCAAACAATATTATGGTGAGTAAATGATGACAGAGATAAGGGTTAGGTTTATTTTTGGGTGATTATTCACTTAAATATAAAGGGCATAGCTAGTGGACTACTGCAGAATTGCTGCAGTGAATGGCTAAACGTGTGTTCACTACTCACTGCTACTAATGTGTGTGCACTAACTTGGATGGGTTAAATGCAGAGGACAAATTCCGACTATGGGTTATCATACTTGGCATTCACGTCACTTCACTTTATTGCTGCTCCCTTTTTTTCATCTCAGTTTTGAATTTGTCTTTAAAAACTGTTCACTTTTTTTCAGACCAGTTCACACTGCTTGCTTGCTTACACAAACCATATGGTGACCAGGGGCTGTAAAAAAAAGGCTAAATCAAAACAAAACAATCCATAAAGCAAACAAAACAAAAAAGTAACAAAGCTCGCAACAAAACATAAAATTAGTCCCTTTTATTTATTCCAGAATATTCCAAAGGTCAGGCAAAGCAATCAAATATTCCAAAAGCAGTTTGAGAACTTTTTGTTATAAACAGATCATAATCCATTCATCCATTCATCCATTTTCCAAATCACTTGTTGCATGGAGCCTTTCCCCGCATCTCAGGTAGGCAGATAAACACCCTGGACAAATGGCCAATCCATCACAGGGCTAAACAGACTGAAATATTTCTGTTTCTTCATTGTTCACTAATAATTGTCCAAAGTTGTCTTCTACTTATTAAAATTTTGTTTGTAGCGAAAATCAACTTGGCCAATCTTCAAAATATCTCTATTTTTGTTAAATAGAAGAAAGAAAGTCATATTAGTTTGACACAACATGATGTTAAATAAATGACACATTTGTGTGTGTTTGGGGAGGGGAGGCTAGGTGAAAAATCCGTTTATAATATTACTGTTCTAACTGTTATTTTGCAGACAGTCAACTTTACCAACAATTTTCTCACACAAAAGGATCTATTTGCTCATTTTTAGAAACACATAAAGACAAAGACTTCTGGTATGGATTTACTAGTTTGCATATTTGCCTTAGGATATAAACATTGTGATTGTGTCATCAAAATGGTCTGCCAGTAAGGTGTGAATGATTTGTATATGATTTGTATTAATATGAAACCATAGTTAAACTATATTTAGACACAACTTTTCAATATAATAATCTATAGACTGTAATACATCAACTTACATAATTTAAACGACTTGCCGTATATTTGCTGGGTGATTGTGAGTATTGTGGTTGATTATTGATGATTGTTTTATCTTTGTGTCTCTGTTTGAGGCCGTCAAAAGCATATTTTACTTGACTACTAAATTTGTTGAGTTTAATAAAACAAAACCATGTATGATGCCACCCACAAATAAATCGTTCCAACATCACAGCGCTGCATACTGATCTATTAACTTGTCAAACAGGTCTGACAATTTTGCTGAAAGGGTGCAGATTACTTTCACAATTATAACAAGGAAACACTGGATAAGCTCATTCATCTGTTCTTTTATTAAACTAGTATCAACTTAACTGATCAGAAACAAAATGAAACTAAAATATAAAATAAAATAAGTAGAAACAAAGGAAAACATAAAAGAATCTGAATCACATGAATAAATGCTTAAATGCAATACTCTAAAAACAAGTTAAAATCCTTGATTTTTCAGGTTGAACTGTGAGTTGATCCTATCACTATCCTATGTGTGAGGAATTCACAGAATGTTCTTGTTTGCATGCTTATCCTGACATGCTTATTTCAGATTCATTAAGAATAGAAAAAAAGAATGCTATACTGTATGAGATGTGTATGAATGACTTTCCATTGACATCTTTTTGCATGTATTTGCATTGACCACTAACAGTTAGAGGAAATATGTCATCTAAACATCTGAAGAGTGAATTTCATAAGCTGTAAAAAATATTGTATAAAAGTTGTAGCACATATCATCTGACATTGAGTAATTGTGTAAACATTTAGTAAATAAATGATTGTTTAAAGGTTATTCAATTAGGATGCCGAACAACTCAAGTGGTTGATATTGAACATTACAAATTTTTGGGTGTCAATAAAAAGAAATGTACATACATAGACAAACAAACAAACAAACAAACACAAGAAAGTACATACCTAAAAGCAAAAGTTTCAGTTGTCGGGTTGCATCCTTTTTGTCCATTCTAAGCTGTCTCTCAATTTCATGGTGAATCCTGGCACTTTCTCTGTCTTCACCTGACATGCAGCAGTCCCCCATCCTGGACAGCTTGAACCTCCTCCAGTACTTTGCAGTTAATACATTCATCAGCTCACTTAGCAGTGTTAAAAGAACTGTCTTCAAGAAACTCTATAGGAACACGCCTACTCAGGAGAGGCTTGATGCTTGATTTACAGGTGAAGTTTCTTCCTTATTCAATGGATGGGGTGGGTAGTGTCACGTAAGGCATTTGTTTCCTTTTTCCTCTGAACTAATGTCAGTTGCTCTCCGCTCGTTAAATAATTATTAAAACAAACAAAAAGTATGACTTTCTTCACTGTAAAAAAAAATCCAACTTCCATTTTGTCAGACAAAGTTTAAGTTTGGTGTTATATACAACTTGCTGTGGTAGAAGTAATTTGATATAACCATTTCAGTGTTACACAAGTTAAACAAACTAAGAATGTTAGATAGCACTACACTCAAAAAAATGAACGAGGAAAGTTGTGCACTTTACATAATATATTAATATTTAGTTTACTTATAATAATTGTGTTTTTTGACTTGAAATGTTTTTTTTCTATTAAGGTCCACGTAATTATGTCTCAACTTAACAGTATAAAATCCTTAGCTGTTGTCTAAACACAAACCATTTATGTTAAGTAAAAAATTCCTACATCTAGAGGGTGGCAGTATAGTGCGACTCCAACTGCCATTTTGCCCTAACTTAATTTGATTGTGTTCAATCTGCTTAAATATATGTAAAATGTAAGTTTACTTAATATGTTTGTGTTGGATTACATGAATGGTTTGTGTTGCATTAACTGAAAGTGGACGGTGCTTGTTAGTTCCAAGCATGCTTTGCATATGGTTGAACTAAGAGAGAATAAATGTTCAAATTAAGTGTTATATTATGGGGTTTTTTTTGTGAAAATGTGAAAAGGGGAAGACTTGATAGTGTTTGATTGTGTTTAATGTTCAATTACATTGGAATTATTAGAACCATTTAAATTACATTGGTAATACCATTGTGGAGAAGAGTAGAGAATTTTGTTTGGCTGTGGACTGATTTAATTATATTCATCTGCTTTGGTTGAAGAAGCATGTAAATCTTAGCATTTAAGAGGCTAATTTGTGCTATTGCTAGCAATTAGCTAGCTATAGTCTATCAATTTAATTATGTGTCTCTAAAATAAATGAAATATGAATGGATGACTACTTTATTTGGGTCGCATAAAATTACCAGCCCATTCTCATCACAAGGCGTCATCTAACTGACGCTGTTGACCATGCTTCAACATCCGACGCACAAGGCACCCTTTAGCGTCAATATGAGACGCTAACCCTACCCCAGACCTAAACCTACCCATTACGGAAGCGTCATGTAACTGACGCTAAAAACGGAAGCGTCATCTAACGCCTTTACTTAACGTAAAGGCGTTAGATGACGCGCGAGGATAAGCGTCATCTACCTGACGTTAAAGGGTGCCATGCGCGTCGGATTTGGAAGCATGGTCAAAAGTGTGAATAAAATGACGCCTTGGGATGAGAATGCGTTGAAATTACTTAATTCCATGATGTCGAAGTTACAAGAACAAATTATGTTTGTTTAACGTAACCCAATTATGTTGAACCTGTTGACATAAAAAAGTTAATTAAAGCCAACATATAATTTTTTTGAGTGTTTTATGTAATATCAATGCTCAAGTAACCTTAAAATGGTAGCTGAGTGAACGTGGAATTAGCCAAAAACATTGTTAATTTTGATTTCATAGAACTTCTGGATTTCTATTGTTACCTTTGTTCCCTGATGGAGGGAACGAGACGTGATGTCGATGACTGACAATAGGGGGTTGCACTTGGGAGCCCCAAACACCTCTGATACTTTGAGAAAAGGCTGATGAGAATTGGCGAATGGAATTTGGATGCTACTCCCCCAGACATAAGGGCTTGCATCACTCATTCAGGTTTGTGTTGAGGGGCTGAGACAGTGTCCCGGCTATTTCAGCATGCACTTCAGCTTTTTGGCAGTAGGGACACGACGTCTCATTCCCTCCATCAGGGAACAAAGGTCAGAATAGTAACCAAGACTTTACCAATCTGTTGGTCACTTAGACGTAGTGTTGATGACTGACACTAGGAGTCCCCCAGGGAAAACCCCACAACAGCTGAGCCATGTTACAAGGTTTTGGTGGTGCATATGTTGGCAAGCCCCGCATGCCGGGTAACAAGGGCACTCGCAACATCGTAACCTACTCAACGCCCCACAGAGCGGAAAGTCTTGGCTGAGTAAACCGGATGCATATCAGCGCGAGATGGATCTGGAAGCACTAGCCGATTGTGTAACAGAGAGACTGTGGCTGTGTAGCTCGACCAAGTGAAGGAGGTATGTGATTGTAACAAATTCCCTACCGAAAATGTCCCTACTAAGCACACACTTATCAAGATGGTTACAGAGTCGATTGATGCTGTAATTGATAGCGAGGACGAAGACGTAGCGAAGCACTATTTGTATTCATTGTTTTATTTCACGGAGGCGCAGGGAGACAGAGAGGATGAGGAAAATGGCGGCAGCAATAAAAACGAGACAGACATCTCACATGTTGAAAAGGACAAAGTGGACAATGAGGCAGATTCACAGAAAAATAACTCTCAACTGCAGATTGGAAATACGCAGATGAGAAATAAAATGGAAAAAATGAAAGGGAAAGAGGGTGCAATAGAAAAATAACAATAATTTATTGACCTGGCCCCTGAAGTCCCTGTGAGGAGGGATTCCGAAGTCTGCGGTCAGATTGGAGAGAGTGGGCAAACCGATAAAGGATAAAGATGGTGCATATTTCAGTACAGAGCATATTCAGTAAAAGTTTCTAAGCTCTGTTGGCACAGGTTTGATCAGTGATTATATTTAATTTCAGCAGAGGCTGTACCTGAACGATTCAAACATCTCAGATGAAATGTTGATAAACAAAATGAATGAAGCAGCTGGTGATGAGACAGAGAGACTAAATAAACAAAAGAAGAACACAGGAAGTAAAGTGGCAAAAGAACATAAACTGTGTCCAGAAATGCAGGCTCATCCATGCAGACAGGATGAAATGACCGCCAAAGTATTGGTTCAGAACTTCAAGTGATGTTGTCAGGTAGAAATGCAGGGAGACACCAGCCGTGGAGGGGCAGAGAGAATCAGAGATAGATGAGATGGTTAAACTCCAGAGAGGGTCAGAAAAGGTCAAAACAACTCTCTTGAGCGTATGGCCAATGGAAGATTCAGCTAAAGAAAGGAATGCAGAACTTGTCTCAAGAAAGGTGCACAAGATTGGAAAAAATCATTGGTCCTAGATGTATAGTTGACTGCTTAAACTTGTAAGGTGTTCTCTGGGACACAGTCCCAGCTCATCATTGTCAGGAACCAATCAGACTCAACATTCCTGTACCCCATGGATCGCTCACGAATCTCTTTCATCATTCAACAATTATCTGGAACAGCATTGAGATGGGCTGAGTCGCTGTGGACAAGGGAAGCTGAGGTTCTCACATCTTTGCAAAGTTTTGTAAACCATTTCAAGGAAGTGTTTGGACAACCAGTCAGTGATTCATCCGCCGGCGATAAATTGATGCAGCTTCGTCAAGACAAGAAATCTGTTTCTGAATATTCCATTGAATTTTGAACTTTAGCCTAAGTTAGTGGTTGGAATGAAAGAGCTCTCCTGGCAGTTTATCGCCTTGGTTTAAATCCTGCACTCCGTCTTCAAATGCCTATCTATGATGATAATCTGGGACTGGAAAAGTTCATACAGCAAGCTCTCCGTGTACATCAAAGATCTCAGAGTTGTTATCAGGATGCTCACCACTCTCCTGTCACGTCCCCTCAAGTTCTCAAAGAGCCTGTGTCCGAAAACCCACCAGAAAAGATTCAAGTCGACACTCATCGGCTTACCCCGACAGAACGCGCACGTCGTGGAGAGTTGAAATTATGCTTTTACTGTGGTGTTGAAGGTCACTTTCTCTTGGCATGTCCCACTCGACCAACTAGACTGACGGTAAGCTCCGTTCAAGACCACCTCGCTGTCTCAACACCATTGACGATTCCTGTAACCTTGAAATCCCGAAATTTCCATGTATCTGTAGCCGCCATCATTGACTCTGGGTCAGCAGGGAACTTTATATCGGGACGGCTCTGTAAGGAACTCAACCTCCGGAAAATCAACACTCCCAAGCCATACTCCATCCATGCAGTGACTGGCGAGCGGTTTAACAAAGGGTATGTCACTTCTCAGATAACACCCATCCAGCTAAGTATTGAAAATAGTCACCACGAAATGTTCGAACCTCTCATTCTCAAGAATAGTCAAGTGGACATAATTCTTGGTCGTCCATGGCTCATTCATCATCAACCTACCATAAAATGGCAGTCTGGTAAGATCAAAAGTTGGGGATGTCATTGCCCTCTTGAAGTCACACACCCTGCTCCAACCGGTGCCAAACCGCAAGAAGTGCTAACAGTGAGTACCACATCCATCGAAAGCCCCAAAGAAAATCTATCTACGAATATCCCCTCCTGCTATGCTTCGTTCTCTGACATTTTTAATCCAGTTACTGTCTCTAATTTACCTCCACATCGGCCTTGGGATTGTGCCATAGATCTGGTTCCTGGCACATCAATTCCCAAGGGCAGAATTTACTCCCTGTCAATCCCCGAACAAGAATCCATGCGTAAGTACATCGAGGAAGCTCTGCAACAAGGCTACATTCGCCCGTCCACATCACCTGCTGCTGCTAGCTTCTTTTTCGTTCCCAAGAAGGATAGGGGTTTAAGACCATGTATCGACTACAGAGCCCTAAATCAAATCTTCGTGAAATTCAGTTACCCACTACCTCTCATCCCATCAGCTCTTGAGCAGCTCCGAGAAGCCTAAATGTTCACCAAGTTGGATTTAAGGAGTGCATACAATCTGGTCAGAATTTGCGAAGGGGATGAGTGGAAACTGCTTTCATTACGCCTGCAGGGCACTATGAATATCTGGTCATGCCCAATGGATTGGTAAACGCCCCTTCCATTTTCCAGAGTTTTATGGATGAGGTACCGTGGGATTTCCTCGGAAAGTTTGTGTTGGTGTATATCGATGATATTCTTATTTTCTCCAAAGATCCAGTTGAACATCAACTCCATGTGTCCCTGGTACTACAAAGACTACGAAAATTCACTCTGTTCCTGAAAGCTGAGAAGTGCACATTTCATCAGACCAGTGTCGAGTTCATGGGTTATCAACTTAGTGAGAAAGGAGTGGGAATGGATGATCGGAAGACTGAAGCTATCCTGTCTTTGCCAACACCTCAGTCTGTTAAGGAACTCCAGAGATTCCTCGGTTTCGCCAATTTTTGTCTACGATTTATACACCAATACAGCACCTTAACAGCTCCTCTAACCTCCTTGCTAAAGGGAAAACCGAAGACACTTCTCTGGACCCCAGAAGCGGAACTCGCTTTCAAGTCACTCAAAGCGGCATTCACCACTGCACCCTTGCTCCATCACCCAGATTTCAATTTCAAACCCACGTTTCCATTTCAAGATCTCGTATCGTCCAGGATCCAAGAACACTAGAGCAGATGCTCTTTCTCGTATCCATGCCCCAGAAGTTCTGACTGAAGAACCCGACACCATCCTGCCTGAAAAGTTATTTGTCAGTCCCATCCAGTGGGAAATCAACGAACAACTACTAAAATTGTCACAAGAACAACCCAGAATTCCCGGATGTCCCCCCGAGAAGATCTACGTGCCTGAAGATTTCCGCAGCTCTCTGATTTCCTCAGCTCACTCCTCTGTAGGCACTGGTCATCCCGGGATAAGCAAAACTCTATCCACTCTTCGACTCAAGTATTGGTGGCCCAATATGCAGCAGGACATCACGGAGTTCATACAAGGATGCATTCCCTGTGCCATGTCTAAAGTTCCCAGAAATCTCCCAGCAGGTAAAGTCATGCATCTTCCTGTCCCACAAAGACCCTGGTCCACATTGGGGTCGATTTCGTCACCGATCTTCCCAACTCTGACTACAACACTTGTATCCTCGTGGCCATCGATCGGTTCTCCAAGGCATGTAGACTGATTCCCCTGAAGGGTCTTCCGACAGCCTTTGTCACCACGGAATTATTAATGGAGCACATCTTCCGAAACTTCGGTATCCCAGAAGACATTGTGTCCAACAGGGGACCCCAATTCATCTCCCGGGTTTGGCGAGCGTTTTTCAATCTCATGAACGTGACGGTAAGCCTATCATCAGGGTACCATCCGCAAACAAATGGCCAAACCGAGAGAAAGATCCAAAATGTTGGGGGTTTCTTGCGCACGTTTTGCCACTTCAACCAAAACATCTGGAGTCGGTATCTGATTTGGGCAGAGTACGCACAAAACTCCCTCAGACAGTCATCCACGCAGTTAACTCCTTTCCAGTGTGTGCTCTTTGGGTAATGTCAGGAACCAATCAGACTCAGCATCCCTCACCACACAACGATCACTCTCCCCAGAATACTAATCACCCGCACCTGTTCACAATCAGCAAGTCCCATAAGAACACTCACTACAGCCTCAGTCTTTGTCAAGCCTCCAACGGGAACAGACCATTACTCACTGTCCTCTGAAGTCTCTGATGCAACCAGTACCCGCTAAGTAAACGTATACTCACCTGTGAATTACTAACCTCTGTATCCTTGTTCTGCTGTCTTCAGAAATCCAGTCTGAATCCATGTTTCCTGAGACCCGGTGTTCATCTGAACTTCCTGTGTTAACGCTGAGTTTACTAGCTTGAAACTGCATCTGAAAGAGAAGAGACAAGTATTAATGAACTGTGACTGCTTGACATCAACTAACCTGAAGATAACCTGCTCACCTGTAATCTGCCCCGCACGTTGTGATCTTCACTGAATCTGCACCTGAACTTTGAATACTCACCTTTGCACTTGTGTCACATTTAAAGGATAATTCCGGTATTTAACACTTTGAGTCTATTTTGTAGTTTGTTTTGAATGAACTAGAGTGGTGGACTTAGAAATTTTGACAATGGGTCCTGTCTCGATTTTTGACTATTTTAGGATCGCCTCTGACCGCTTCAGAGTGGATGTCTATGGGCATGCTCAAACATGTCCTTAAAACAACCCTTAACGTTCATTTACAAAACTGTGCAACTCACCGAGTGGTTAGTGGTGTTCGTTGATGTTCCAAAACAAGTGGCGTAGCGAAATACAGTTTCTGTCGTGTTTTATTTGCCATTTTTTAAAATCACATTGATGTCTGCTGAAGGACTCAGTGCTCGTTGATATTACTGCGCTACCGGAAACGGAAAGGGGTCTCTTTACATTTGGTTGTAGTCTTTTCGCTCGGTTCTCCGTCTCTCAGAAGGCTAGCGTGAGCAGAGCAACTGTGCTCCCGGAGTAGCGAAATAAACAAACAAAAAATCCTTACATCTAAAATGGATTATGAAAGGTGGATTCTGGAGGAGTTTCTGACCGCACAAATTCTTGCCATATTCGACTGTGACTTTTTTTACGGTGCCTAGACACCGTCCAGCGTCCTTGTTGTCGCCATCAAGTGGTCGGGAGTGTGCTTACGCTTCAGATTCAAATATCGAGCGGAAGTTTATACGCGGTTGTGAGGTATCTGAAAAATAGTTCCACTATAGCAAATAACACGGATTGAAAGCATACATTGCGCCGATATATTTGTTTTTAATTATCAACGAACACCACTAACCACTCGGTGAGTTGCACAGTTTTGAAAACGAACGTTAAGGGTTGTTTTAAGGACATGTTTGAGCATGCCCATAGACATCCACTCTGAAGCGGTCAGAGGCGATCCTAAAATAGTCAAAAAGTCGAGACAGGACCCATCGTCAACATTTCTAAGTCCACCACTCTAGTTCATCCAAAACGAACTACAAAATAGACTTAAAGTGTTAAATACCGGAATTATCCCCGTGCCTGTATCCTGACAATCATCAATTAGGAATGTAAGAATATTTGCTTTCCCCACATTGTGACACGTAACCAGAGTGAGGTGTTGGACATTATCATATGAATCTTTGGCATAGGCCCCATCCGTAGCTTGTAATCCGAGGGTACGGAATGTGCATTTCCTGCCTGAAGATGAAGCCAGGGGCGCAGCCGACCCCCAAAGAACGGTAAAGAAAAGTATACCCACCAGTCGTGTATCCTGTAGATCCTAAAACATAGAAAGAAAAAATAGTTAACATAAAATAAGCATGATGGAACGTGGAATGCCTCACAGGCCGATAGCTTAATTAGTAAAGAGGGACACTTTCATCATTTTGGGAAACAGAGAACCTGTAAGGTACTATGTGAAGACGTGTATTATGCAATTTTATATTTTCTGCTGCTGTATTTACATTTATACATTTATGCATTTGGCTGAAAATTTTATCCAAAGTGACTTACATTACATTTCAAGATATACATTTACATTCTTATCAGTTCTTGCTTTCCCTGGATAACGAACCCATGACCTTAGCTTTATAAATAGCTTTATAAACCAATGCTTTACTGTTTGAGCTACAGGAAAGACGTGTTAAAGGGTAATAGTGGAACATTAAACTGAAAATGAGGGCTAACATATCTGCATAGAGACAAGCTATTGAAAGCCACAAGTGATAGACCATACAGAGCAAGGCCGCTATGGACCACACAGAGACAAGGTCGTGACAGACCACACTGAGCCAGGCCACGCTGGGCCACACGGCCTTGATAGACCACAGAGACAAGACCGAGATCAGACATGCGACCTTGGTAGACCACAGAGACAAGGCCGCAATCAGCCACAACGGCCTCTAATGCCATACAGAACATGAGGTAAGATCACACGGCTTGGCTTGTGCTGGACTTTTTGTCATTTCCGGTTGTGAGAACGCTTGGCGCGGTTGTGCTGCCGCTTCACGCTGGTACCTGTCTGTCTGCTGCTGTTACGTTCGTGTCTTTTCTTGGATATGTTTTTCTCTGTTTCAACCCTCCTGGATTATTCGCTGGACTACTCTCATACCCTCTAAATTTTTGTGAATTCGCTGGACTATTCTGAAAACTTTTGGATAACTGGATAACTGACCTGGGTGTCCCTGTGATCCCTCACACAGATCGGCTGCGAGTCCTCTCCGTCAATATCCTGTCATCCCTCTCGACACCTGATACTGTGAGTCTCCACTCTCTTTGTCATTTGTCTTTTGCGATGTAAATCCTTAGTATGGTTGGGTAGCCGTCCCTTCTGAGGATTGTTGATTCCGACGTGGTTCTGGCTAACGCAGTGAAACCGATAAACTGTTGTGTTAGGTCGAAAGGGGGTCATCACTCGTCATGTCGTCACATATACACTGGCAGTTTCTGTTTTTGTTTTTTGGTGGTCTTATCTGGATCTTCCTGTCTGTCGATGAGACGAATCACAGTTTTTTCCCCAAGATGGCTTTGCAATATTCCGTTGCTCATCTCAGATCATTAAAAGGAGTTTCCCGCCTGGCTCCTGATACTTATAAACGCTGTGAACAGCTCGAGGTTTTACGCCGACCTCGCTACATTCACCGGTCGCGGAAAAAACTCCGGAATTATTATTACTCGCCCCCCAATAATATTCCGGTTGTCTCTACCATCACCCGTGTTCTGGATACAACACAACTGGATAAAAGACATAGACATATCAACTTTGGAAATTTAAGATCGCTGCGTCCTGATCCTGACCTCGGAATCTGCAGACGTGCATCACCTGACCTGCGATGTGCGCTGCTAAACACCCGCTCTCTAACTGATAAAGCATCACTATTGAATGACATAATCATTGACACTGACCTGGACATGCTATTTCTAACGGAAACCTGGCAGGTGCCAAATGACTATTTGAGCTTAAACCTCTTAACGCCGCCTGGATACATCTTTTTTTCTCAACCACGTCTTCATCGCAGAGGTGGAGGGCTGGTTGTAGTTTGCCGTGAGACTATTAAAATATCCAAGATTGAGTTACACGATGTTGCAACATTTGAATATTTAGCGCTGAAAATGACGGGCCAAACGTCACTGGCGGTAATCTTAATTTACCGACCACCAAAAAGTCCCTCTGACTTTTTTTCTGATATTAGTGAGATACTTACTCTTGTCTGTGCTTGTCATTCATCTGTTATTTTGCTTGGTGATTTTAACATACATGAAAACACTGCACAATGCAAAGAGTTGATGTCAGTATTGGACTGTTTCAACTTGTTTCAAAATGTAACTTTTGCCACTCACTCCAGAGGCCACATACTGGATCTCATATGTACATCTGGCTTGAATAATATTCTTGTTAACGGCTCTGATTTTGCACTTTCAGACCACAAACTTATAAATTTCAGTTGTAGTTTTCCAATATCTATGTCTCCTCAGAAGAAAATGCTGACCTATTGTAAAATTAACTCTGTTAATTCAACTTCTTTTTCTGCTTCTATAAGGGCTTCTACTTTATCAGAATGTCTACTGTCTAACCATCCATCAGAAATCTGCTGTACTTACAATAATGCTCTGTCTCAAATACTTGATATGCATGCCCCTGTTAAAACTAGACTGGTTCCATCTACTCGTGCCTCACCCTGGTTCACTCCTGAACTTCGGATGATGAAAACTGAGGGTCGCCATCTAGAAAGACTATACAGGAAAACTGGACTCATTGTGCACTCTTTAGCTTTTAAAGAACACCTGCTCAACTACCGGACCGTCCTTAACAATGCAAGATCCACTTATTTCTCCTCCACTATTAGAAATTCCTCGTGCAGACCCAAATCACTCTTTGCTATGGTTAACAAACTAACAAATCCACCACAACATGTTATGTCAGGCTCTGTGGAGCTTGTAAATAGCTTCTCTAAATTCTTTTCAGACAAATTGATGTCTATCACTTCTTCCATCACCAAAAACAAGCATACAAGCGACTCAAACTTAATGATAACTGGACCAGCCCACTTGTCAAACCCTCTCTCTACTTTTACTCTGACTACTCCTGTTGCCATAAGTGACCTAATTGTGAAGTCTAATTCTACATCCTGCCGGCTCGATCCTACACCTACTGTTCTACTTAAGAAGTGTGTCCTCGAGGTCGCACCATTCATAACTCACATGATAAACTGTAGTTTAGCCCGTGCCATTGTCCCAGCGGAATTAAAAACTGCTGCAGTGACTCCCATTCTTAAAAAACCTGGCCTTGATCACCTAAACATGGACAATTACAGACCGATATCAAACCTAACATTCTTAAGCAAAATCCTTGAAAAGGTTGTTGCTTCTCAATTACGCTCTTATTTGGATATGAATGGTCTTTTTGATCCTTTTCAGTCGGGTTTTCGACCATCTCACAGCACTGAAACTGCTCTTCTGTGTGTGGTTAACGACATTCTCTCATCGATGGATTCAGGGTTAATAAACATCTTGATGCTCCTTGATCTAAGCGCCGCTTTTGACACAGTCTGCCATGAATTGCTTATTTCTCGGCTTTCTGATATTGGTATCACTGGTTCCGCTCTTTCCTGGCTTATTTCCTATATCACTGACAGAATGTATTATATCACCATACGAGGTCATAATTCTGCATCCAAATTTACCTCACCACCAGCTCCGATAGACCATCCCTGCCTGACTCACTCACTGCATGCATCAGGGACATAAAGCATTGGATGTCCCTTAACTTCCTCAAATTAAATGATAATAAAACTGAGATATTAGTGATTGGTTCTCCAGTTTCAGTCAAAAGGATGGACCAGTCCTTCTATATTGATGGTTTCCATATAAAGCCTTCATCACTGACTCGCAACCTCGGTGTCTTATTTGACTCAACTCTGTCTATTGGCTTTCATTTTTCTTCCATTGTTAAAAACTCTTTCTTTCATCTTTCTATTGCTTTTAACATTTAAGGCATTAAACGGTCTTGCGGTCCATATTTGTCTGATCTACTTTTCACCTACCGTCCTGCACGCTCTCTCAGATCAACTGAACTTGGTTTACTGTCCATCCCTCGTTTTCGATTATCTACAGTAGGTGGAAGGTCATTCAGTGTTAATGCGCCAACATTATGGAATTCACTGCCCCTTTCACTTCGAAATATCTCACCAGTGACTGCTTTCAAGACACAGTTAAAAACATATCTGTTTAACATGTACTTCTCCTAAATGTGATTATATGTGTCCTTTGTGATTGTAAAGTTGTGCGTCAGTGTTAAATGTATTATAAAGGTACCATGTAAAGCGACCTTGAGCTTTGGAAAGGCGCTATATAAATAAAACTTCTTCTTCTTCTTCTTCTTCTTCTTCACTGATTGCCAGATAAACGTCTCAGGAATAGCATGATCGTCTGCCAAGAAGATCTGCCTTAGTGATGCAACCGAGCTTCGTTAGCACATACAACATATACTGGATGTTTTGCCACCAATTCGAACACAAAGGACGTTAGCAACCGCTATAGGATCATTTTCGTAAAGAGCAGATGAACGAAGCCTGAGCAGGCTTGGTAATTCATCTGACCTTTGCTGTTCCAAATGTCCAAAATCAGAGATCGTACATGCACCCTTCATCTAGCTGGATCGGCATGGATTAAGCATGTACCGCTTAAATAATTTTTTTTATATATTTTTTTTATATAACCACTAAATCTTAATCTTATTAATCCTTAGTACAATACTTACCTGAAGTAAGGTGACGGCGTCCCGACAAGATACTAGATATTTTTAGCATAAAGTCTATTTCTCAGCTACGCAGCATATACCTGACATTACTCTCAAGTTGCTCTTTGTAGGAATGAAGTTTTATTCATGGCCGGGAGATCGCTGGCCACAACAACCAAGTGAGTCCATTGAATAGAAAGATACATGAACATTTAAATCATACAGTTGAGTAAATATAATGTCACTAGAGTCTTCTTGACTGTGATTTGCTATGGTGATTGTTTTGAATGATATAATCTAACATATAACTGTTAGTTCTACTGTGTTAAGCACTTTTTGGCTAAGTATGTGAACTTGTGACCTGAGCATCCTTAGTCTGCCTTCTCTGAACATTTAATCTTCAAATGCCTAGTACATAAATATTTCTATCACACATATCGATGGATTAAAGAAGTCACCAGGAAAAGTTGTGTGTTACAGCGATTTTACTATATTTTCTTAAAGTTATTAAGTAATTGTAGAACTTAATTTTAAGTATTTAAAGATCTTAATGATATGAATAATAAAAAAGTATATATATATTTTTTTTTTTTATATAAATTTTTGTAATATATTTTGTACTATATTTGTAATATATAATTTTGTTATTAATTTTTGTAATATATATATATACATATATGTATATATATATATATATATATATATATAGTGTAGAACAATTGTAAGAGAATTTTCAGCATTTTTGTAAATGTATCATTTACTGCCTTTGTATTACACTGAACAAAATTATAAACGCAACACTTTTGTTTTTGCCCCCATTTTTCATGAGCTGAACTCAAAGATCTAAGACTTTTTCTATGTACACAAAAGGCCTATTTCTCTCAAATATTGTTCACTCTCTAAATCTGTGTTAGGGAGCACTTCTCCTTTGCCGAGATAATCCATCCACCTCACAGTTGTGGCATATCAAGATGCTGATTAGACAGCATGATTATTGCACAGGTGTGCCTTAGGCTGGCCACAATAAAAGGCCACTCTAAAATGTGCAGTTTTATCACATAGCACAATGCCACAGAAGTCGCAAGTTTTGAGGGAGCGTGCAATTGAGACAGAGACAGACTGAGGCTATTAAGCACATACTGCCCTGGCGGCCAGCTGCTGCCTCCACCCAGCCGCCGGCACAGTTCATACCTATGACGCTATGCCTCCCCACTCCGGGCCAGTCATATTGCTTCGCTGCCTCACCGAGGGTACGTTTGTGGTCCCCATGACTCCACTAGTACAGTTTTTTGGGAACCTGACTTCAGCTTCCATACCTGTCCCGCTGGGTCGCCAGGACCATCAGGCTCGGCTATGTGATTCAGTTCGCACGATCTCCTCCCCGCTTCTGGGGAGTCCGCTACACTGTGTTCAGTGGCAATGCCCCTGTTATGCGTACGGAAGTCGCAACCTTGCTGGCGAAAGGTGCGATCGAGCGAAGGGCGACTCCATCCCCAGTCGGTTCAGCTGGAAGCTGAAGGGAAAGGCTCTCTCCAAGCAAAGGTTGTCTCACTGGATAGTGGACGCCATTGCTTTGGAATACCAGCAGCAAGGTTGACCGTGCTCCCTTAGTGTGAAGGCCCACTCCACTCGGAGTCTGGCCTCCTCTTGGGCTCTAGCGCATGGCACCTCGCTAACAGACATCTGCAGAGCTGCAGGCTGGGCGACACCTAACACATTCGCAAGATTCTATAATCTCTGAGTGGAGCCAGTGTCCTCTCGTGTGCTCGCTTCAACTAGCCGGTAATTAGGATCCGCTCAGGTGTCTTCTCTTGCTCGCCATTCCACTCCACGGACTGGATACGTGCGATATTCTCCTCAGGTGAGTTTCCCTGAGAAGCCCTGAGTTCCTCCAGCACTATTGACATCAACGCCAAGGTTATGCCTCCGGCAGCTTTCGCAGTTGGCTAGGTGCCTCCATGTGCATGGTTCCCTCGCTGGGCGACCCCCACATGTGTATTTCCACTGTAAGCCTCCTTGAGAATAGTCTTTCCCTCGGCAAGCCACCTTGCCTCCCCTGGAGTTGAAAGATTCCACCCTGCGGGCTGGACACTCCAGGGTTCTTCCGTGTGCAACCCGCTTGCGGGTCATATGTGTATTCTTAAGACCTCCCTTTGGGTGGGCATAGTTTGCATATTTCCAAAGAGATATGCTCCCCAGTGTACCTTGGTATTCCTGTGTTAAGTTGGAGTCCTTCGTCCGTGCCAGTCTCACGACAGGGAGCTCATACTTACGCAGGGCACTGGAAGACAGCCGAGAGGTGGCGTCAGCATCAGCATCTGCGAACTCAGACATGTGTAAGTACTGATCTTTTATACTACAAGTATTAGAACACAATTGGATAGATGAGAAGGTAATAAGTGACATAACAATTGAGTCTTCCAGACAGAACTTACGCTAAAGCTTTCATTTCCTGCTTCACCCCCAGATCATATGCTACCATGATTTTGATACATCACAAGACGGCCTGGGGCCCGTACTATATCAGAGGCAGAAAGCTGGTGTTCATTGGCTATGGGTCACGAACCCTAACAGCTCCAGAGAAGAATTATCATTCGCATTCTGGGACACAGGAATTCCTGGTGAAGAAATAGGCCATTTGTGAACTTTTCTGTGAATATCTAGATCACGCAACCTCCTTTGTGGTCTATATGGACAAAAACCCACTGATATATGTTTTTTTTCCACGACCAAACTCAATGCCACTTCCCACCGATGGATAGCAGAGTTGGCTGAATACAATTTAATTATCAAATATAGACCAGGCCGTGTACGCTGGGATGCTGATGGACTTTCAAGGATGCCTTTAGACATAGAGAGTTACATGCAGACCTGTTCACAGGATACCAGTCCAAGAGTCATAGCTGCTGTCACGGATGCACTTCTCTTGAAAACAGTGTAGCAGTCTGAAACGCAAGCATCCAAATAAAATAACGAGAGTCAATATAATCAATATAATGGCGACCCTTTTGAACTGGTATCAGTAGATGTTCTGCATCTGGAGGGCTGCATTGGTGACAATGAATACATCCTGGTATTAATGGACCACTTCACACGCTTTCCCAAACGTACACCTGCAAAAATAAGTCTGCAAAAATAGCAGCAAAAAAGTTCTTCGCCGACTTTGTTCTCAGATAAAGGTTTCCCACTAAACTCCACCAAGATCAAGGAAGGGAATTTGAAAGTTGCCACTCCAAGTTGTTTGCACACATGGAGGACAGGTGGAAAGATTTAACAGAACATTGCTGTCAATGCTAAGATGTCTGCCGAGTCAAGCCAAGGCTGATTGGAAGAGCTCCCTAAACAAGCTGTTGTCCATGCATTTAACTGCACACAAAGTGATGTGACAGGTTATGCCCTGTACTACCTCCTGTATGGAAGACACCCGAGGCTGCCCATTGATGTAATGTTTGAGAACAGCTAAAAAAGAGCAGGGGAGAGCTAAACAAAGCCAAGACAAGAAAATACAGGTGAAACTTGAGAAAATAGAATATCATGCAAAAGTTTCTTACAGCTTATGAAAACCCAAATTCAAAATCTCAGAAAATTAGAATATTACATGAAATCACTAAAAAAAAAAGGATTTTAAATACAGAAATGTCGGCCCTATGAAAAGTATAATTATGCATATTTATATAGTTATATATACTAAATATATTAGTTTCACCTTTTAATTTGAATTACTGAAATACATGAACTGTTGCATGATTTTCAAATTTTTCGAGTTTTACCTGTATACAGAGAAGATCTCCAGCCAGGAAGCAGAGTACTGGTGAGGTATTGTGGAGAAAGAGGTGGTCTAGGGAAACTCTGGTCATACTGGGAGGATAAAATGCATGTTGTGACAGAAAGGAAGTATGAAGACAGCCCAGTGTATGTGGTTAAGCCAGAGCGAGGCCAAGGGGAAGCGAGGGTCCTACACCGAAACTTGTTGCTGCTTTGCGACTTCCTACCTATAATCAGCAGAAGAGGAGTAAAACACAATCAATGGGGAAAGAGACAGGGGCAAAGGGGAAAAATGACAAACATCTAGTTGGTGCTGAGACTTAAGAGGATTCAGAGGACGAGGATGACTGGAGAGGCTTGATGGCATTCCCGATAAAGCATCGTGCAGAGAGCAAAATCTCTGACCTCAAGGCCTGAGGAGGATGAGATCCGATTAAGAAGAATTAGAGCGTCAGAAGAAGAATTCTTGGTGTATATTTTGGGAACTGACCCTTACATGAAAAATAATTGAGAAGGTCTAGTTGGTAAAGTTACAGGGAGACTACAAAAGTGGAAGTGGATCCTTCCAATGTTATCTTTTAGAGAGAGATGTTTAATTGTTAATATCTTGGCAGCATCGATGTTGTGGCACAGGTTTACAGTGTTGGATCCTCCTGAAGAGCCACTTGTTACAATTCAAAAAAGTTTTGTAAAAAAAAAATTGGGATGGTTTTCATTGGGTTCCTTCTGGAGTTTTATATCTCAGGAGGACAAGGACTCTTTAGAAATTTAGAAGCAAGAATTAAAACAATGAGACTTCAAACATTACAGAAATTGCTATACTGTTCAGATAAGAGACCCTGGATTGCATATAGCTTGTCTATTCTACAAAATATGGGAGGAATTGGACTAGATAAGCAGTTGTTCTTAATTGAAAAATCTTTTGTCTTGATAGTAAGTTGTTCTCTTTTAAAATTTTATGTGTCTGTTTTCAAAGCTTGGCAACTGATAAAGAAGGCTAGAAAGGAGAGTGAGCATTATGGTGTTTTGGAACCATTATTCCATTATAACCATTAACCATTATATAGACTGGAATAGCTACTGTAATGACTTAATTGTGTCTACAAAAGGTCAATGGCGTGTGACTAGATCAATAGCTGACCAAGTTCGGCTTAGATCAGAAAGATATGTTGAAGGGTTAATTGAGGATTTTCTTGACTTTTGTAAACAATTTTTGAAAATGGTGAAAAGTCTTTGACTTCTCCAGATCTTAGAGTAGAAATACATTTTGAATTGAATGAAGATTTAAATAATACTTTGTTGTTATTATTATTTAAAGATGTATTGTTTCAAAATGTGGAAAAAAATATGTTGTATGGAATGTGTGTGAAATTTTTGTTTTATGCTCAATTGAAAAGACGTTCTGATCCTAAATGGAGAGAATATTTATCAATTTCTTCAGAAATAACTCCATCATGGAGGTGTTTGTATAAACCCCCTATTCCTAAGAGATCTGGAGATCTCCAATGGAGAATACTCCATTCTGCTGTGGCAACAAATAGTTTTCTGCCAAAATTTAATGCAATGGTTTCATCTGCATGTCCGTTAATGTTCTTGATACTGTTTTTCTTTTTTCTCTTCTTTTTTCTGATTGTTTTAGATCAACTCCTTTGTTTGAACTGTTGGATAAAATATTCACTGAACTTGGGTTTATTTGCAATGTTTAAATCATTAGTAAAGTACCGGGTTGCTGTAGAATATGCCTATTGTAAATTGACAAATAATTTGGATTTTTTTTGGATGCAAGGTGTAGTTTGAAAAATGCTCTTGTGGTGAGAAATGTGTTTGGAGAGTTATGGTTTACTTTAGATGGTAAAATAGTGATTTTATTTATAAATTTTTTTGTTGGTTTGTTTTTTCTCTCTGTGTGGTGCAAAGATTGTTTTTAAACTTGTTGTTTGTTTAAAAGACTTTTAAAAGTCAAAAGTCTCTCTATCTCTCTCTCTCTGTGTCTGTCTTCCCGTTCGCCCCTTGGATTATTGTTAATAAAACTGGCAAGAAGCACGTTATCGTTCGATATTTTGATTTGTTCAGGGTTTGACTTGTTCTTATTGGCGAGATCAATGCCCTTTTTTTCTGAGAAGCTGGCAGTAGCGGAGTGGCAATCGGGAGAGTCGGGACTTTCCCGTGAGGGCCGGTTTGATAATAGTTATCCTACTACATTGCAAGTGCTTAGCAACACCATCCGGCGGCCTGGTCTGCGGCCACTGTGCACACTCTCTGCTCAACCCGTACAGCGGGCCGCAGCAGCCTCTTATTTCAATAGAAACATAGGCTAATCAGAAAGCACTAACGAAGTGCTGATCCAACCATGTCTAGGTTTTTCAAAAATATAGGGGGATCAGTGAGCAGCCCCTCCCTAAATGGCATAGCCTGTCGGCCTATGAGTAAAGCCATCGAACACCTCTTTTTTTCCTCATCAAGTTTTGGAAGTCTAACGTAGGCAGTGTGTGAGTGAGTCTAAATGATGGAAAGGCAAAAAACAAAAGGGAAAGGTGGTGCTGAAAAGGTCAGACACAAAAGGGAAAAAATTATGGAGGAGGAGGCAAAGAAATGCTCCAAAATTTGTGGGCAAAAATGTTTATCATTTCATTTTTTCTGTTATTATTGTAGGCTATGTTGTTGTTGTTGTTGACTTCAAGATCTTTTAAATAATAGCCTAATAATTACCCTCATTTTATTGTAATTTTAGATTTCAGCAGTTGCTTATTCTCTGGGAACCATTTTGATGAAACCTACAAAAACTTCACTCTATAATCTACAATATGCATTTGTGTAGTGGCATCTAGTGGTGAAATTGCAGATTGAAGGGTATTAACTCCTTTCTAAGTGCATAGAACGCATAGAACAAGGCCCTGAAAAGGCCCTCTCCAAAATGGCACACTTCATATGCACTTTCGGTCTTGTGGACTTACAATGACTGCCGCAGTGCGCGTGTCCGTTAAGTCTGTGAGGCCATAGGGTGTCCCAATCTGTACAAATCTGTTAATTGTTATGGCTGCCTTTCGACAGATCTCTACAAATTGTTAGTTTACGACATACACTCGCCCATTGCCATTCCAGCCACTTCCAAACTGTGCGAGAGAGAATGCCTCTCGTGTTAATTCCGTGTTAAGCCTACAAGACGATATTTAGGGATTATCTTAAACCAGCGTATGAATATTTTCACGCTACCGTCACCATTGCTTGCGCAATAAATAAACATGATTCAAGGAAAACAATCCAAAAGGAATGTAACTAATCATAATAATTCATGATTTCCCCCTTTTGGACTGTTTATAGCCTACAAAAACAGCACAAGTAAGTCACTGCTACCGCATCTTTCTATTTCTGCTCAGTTTGGGCTTAATAAACCGCATCTGCGATACAAGCTGGCTGCATGAGGCGATGCTACAAACTTAACCTCGTGATTAGAATCTAAGAAAGATGTCTTCATCAAGCCATAACTACACCGTTAGCATGCTCGTTTATAAAAAAATGTTTTGGACAAGACAGACAGCAACAGTAGGCCTACAACATGTAATGCTTCAAAAAGACGGTTGGTGGATGCTTAAAATGGCCCATATCATCTGATATCTCACCTGTGACATTACAGAAACATGCACAGGCTTTTCGTGTAACGTTTCGTGTTACGCTTTTCGTATTAAACCGTGTTACTTAACATCACGCACCCTAGTGCCTCTCTAGGTGGACCTGACATCCAAGTAAATATTCCTCTCAAAGTATTCCTCGTGAAGTATTAAGCACCTGATTATTTCTCCTCCGTTCAGGAGGTCTAGTGACAGAAAACACCAACAGAACAATCAACACTCTATTCATCCTCACATTCTTCCGATTTCTCAGATGCTTAGAATCAACTTGCAATTACAAAATTTGATCCGCATGTCCGTTTTGTCTTTCTCCAATCTTCAAGTGCTATACAGGGATACTATCCGCTTTTATATTAAGCATAGCAAAACGGATTTGTTAATGAGCAACCATTCGATGTTCATTGATAATTTACCCACACCCCTCCAACCTAACCAGTCTGTTTCCTTATTTTCAGTTTACTAAGTTCCAAAATTGTATCTCCTGCCGATTCCCTCTTCATCAACGACAATAGTTCTCCCATCTCTTTTAAAAAACATGGGTTCCAAAATGCTTTCCAAAAAGACATCTTTTCAAACCTGTGACACAGACAAGCTCATTAATTGCCCACTCAGCAATCTAGTTGCTGCGCACGTTTTTCATGAATAAATAAATTCCACCTGCTCTCCTCACCTACGCAATTGCAGAAATTTCCCGCTTCACTCTATATCTCCGATCAAGTGCTGCGAGCCCACCTATCATGGGTTTCCCTTCAGGTTCTCCAGTCAAACTTTCATGACTCACTGCCGCTGCAGTGCTTTCTCCCCTCATCAAAATACATTTCTCTCACTACCGCAGTAGTGATTTCAGCTACTGGTTTAGCACCAGTTTTCAGAGTAAACTTCGTTTCTCACTGCCGTAGTAGTGATTTCGACCACCGCTCTCACGTCAGCTTTCAGACTACATTTCTCGCACTACCGCAGTAGTGATGTTAGCCACTGGTCTCATACCAGCTTCAGAGTAAATTTAATTTCTCTCACTACCGCAGTAGTGATGTTAGCCACTGGTCTCATACCAGCTTCAGAGTAAATTTAATTTCTCTCACTACCGCAGTAGTGATGTTAGCCACTGGTCTCATACCAGCTTCAGAGTAAATTTTATTTTCTCACTACCGCAGTAGTGATGTTAGCCACTGGTCTCATACCAGCTTCAGAGTAAATTTCATTTATCTCACTACCGCAGTAGTGATGTTAGCCACTGGTCTCATACCAGCTTCAGAGTAAATTTTATTTTCTCACTACCGCAGTAGTGATGTTGGCCACTGGTCTCACAGCAGCTTTCAGACTAAACTACGTTTTTCACTGCCGCAGTAGTGATGTTGGCCACTGGTCTCACAGCAGCTTTCAGACTAAACTACGTTTTTCACTGCCGCAGTAGTGATTTCTGCCACCCTCTCATGTCAGCTTTCAGAGTACATTTCTCTCACTACCGCAGTAGTGATGTCAGCCACTGGTCTCATACCAGCTTCAGAGTAAATTTCATTTATCTCACTACCGCAGTAGTGATGTTAGCCACTGGTCTCATACCAGCTTCAGAGTAAATTTAATTTCTCTCACTACCGCAGTAGTGATGTTAGCCACTGGTCTCATACCAGCTTCAGAGTAAATTTTATTTTCTCACTACCGCAGTAGTGATGTTGGCCACTGGTCTCACAGCAGCTTTCAGACTAAACTACGTTTTTCACTGCCGCAGTAGTGATTTCTGCCACCCTCTCATGTCAGCTTTCAGAGTACATTTCTCTCACTACCGCAGTAGTGATGTTGGCCATTGGTCTCACAGCAGCTTTCAGACTAAACTTTTGTTTCTCACTGCCGCAGTAGTGATTTCGGCCACCCTCTTATGTCAGCTTTCAGAGTACAGTTCTCTCACTGCCGCAGTAGTGATGTTGGCCACTGGTCTCACAGCAGCTTTCAGACTAAACTTTGTTTCTCACTGCCGCAGTAGTGATGTTGGCCACTGGTCTCACAGCAGCTTTCAGACTAAACTTCGTTTCTCACTGCCGCAGTAGTGATGTTGGCCACTGGTCTCATACCAGCTTCAGAGTAAATTTAATTTCTCTCACTACCGCAGTAGTGATGTTAGCCACTGGTCTCATACCAGCTTCAGGGTAAATTTTATTTTCTCACTACCGCAGTAGTGATGTTAGCCACTGGTCTCATACCAGCTTCAGAGTAAATTTCATTTATCTCACTACCGCAGTAGTGATGTTAGCCACTGGTCTCATACCAGCTTCAGAGTAAATTTTATTTTCTCACTACCGCAGTAGTGATGTTGGCCACTGGTCTCACAGCAGCTTTCAGACTAAACTACGTTTTTCACTGCCGCAGTAGTGATGTTGGCCACTGGTCTCACAGCAGCTTTCAGACTAAACTACGTTTTTCACTGCCGCAGTAGTGATTTCTGCCACCCTCTCATGTCAGCTTTCAGAGTACATTTCTCTCACTACCGCAGTAGTGATGTCAGCCACTGGTCTCATACCAGCTTCAGAGTAAATTTCATTTATCTCACTACTGCAGTAGTGATGTTAGCCACTGGTCTCATACCAGCTTCAGAGTAAATTTTATTTTCTCACTACCGCAGTAGTGATGTTGGCCACTGGTCTCACAGCAGCTTTCAGACTAAACTACGTTTTTCACTGCCGCAGTAGTGATTTCTGCCACCCTCTCATGTCAGCTTTCAGAGTACATTTCTCTCACTACCGCAGTAGTGATGTTGGCCATTGGTCTCACAGCAGCTTTCAGACTAAACTTTTGTTTCTCACTGCCGCAGTAGTGATTTCGGCCACCCTCTTATGTCAGCTTTCAGAGTACAGTTCTCTCACTGCCGCAGTAGTGATGTTGGCCACTGGTCTCACAGCAGCTTTCAGACTAAACTTTGTTTCTCACTGCCGCAGTAGTGATGTTGGCCACTGGTCTCACAGCAGCTTTCAGACTAAACTTCGTTTCTCACTGCCGCAGTAGTGATGTTGGCCACTGGTCTCACAGCAGCTTTCAGACTAAACTTCGTTTCTCACTGCCGCAGTAGTGATGTTGGCCACCCTCTCATGTCAGCTTTCAGAGTACATTTCTCTCACTACCGCTGTAGTGATGTTGGCCACTGGTCTCACACCAGCTTCAAGGTAAACTTCTTTTTCTCACTACCGCAGTAGTGATGTTGGCCACTCGTCTCACACCAGCTACCACTCCAATGCCAGCTTTCAGAATATTTTTTTTTTCCCTTGCTGCTGCAACAGCGATTTCACATAATTTCTTAAGTCTTTTTAACCAATACCTATATCGCCAAACCATTCATGCTTCATTGCCCTGCTTGCTGTCTTTGCAATACATTTTGGGGGGGTTTAACTCGGAGTTCAAGCCGAGCCTCGGGTTCAAGCCTCCTCCAAGGACAGCAAGCCAATTTAGTTTACTAATAACCTTTAAACCTGAACGGAGAGGCAAACTAGTGCATTTTATTTTTATAGTTGCTTCTGTCATGTAAGCAGTGGCCAGGATTAAACAAACCCATCAAATTATGCATGCCTGGAAAGTCATTCATTTCGACGTGCAATACATGCCTCACAAGTACTGGGCCTGGGCATGGGCCAGGGTCTCAGGATTACATGAGACGTTTTGCTGAGAGAGAATGCCTGCAGGTCCCCCAACCCTCTTTATGGAAGTGAAAGCGGTCAGGAAGGCCGTCTTCAAAGAAAGGGAACTTGGCTCTACTGACTTCAAGGGCCCTGCAAAACTACAGAGAGATCCCAAGAGGGAGTAAGGTAATAGGAGGATTTAACCTCCTTGCGCCTCTAAGGAATCTGATTATCAGTTTGTGCTTCCCTAATGACATATTAGTGACGACTGCATCGTGATGTGTCGCTATGGCAGCCACATGCACTTTCAAGGTGGAAGGACAGTCGTCCACTTGAAGCTGGTTGATTCAAGTTTTTGGATGTTTCTAACATTTTGTTTTTTTTACAGTGCATCTTCTGCGTAAGAATGTTAGTAACCGAACAGTTTTGGTGCCAATTGACTTCCATTGTTTAGACAAAAAAAGGACATTTCTCAAAATAGAGTCAAAATAAAGTCAGTAAATATGAGGGTTAGTAAAATACTTTTATTTTTCTTATCATGCACCTTGTCCACCCAAGACTAACACTGGAGATCATGTTGCATGCTGTACAAGGAACTTGTAGCATCAAAATGCCAATTATCAAAACTTGTTTGCTGACTGGTTCTAGAGAGGTTTTAGGCACTTTTCAGATGGCCAGATTAGGAGACAAGCTAAACCAGCACAACTCCATCTTGGTCAGGCTGGAAAAAACCTAAACCAGCTATGATCAGTTCAAACCAACTAAGAACAGCAACTGCAAACTTAAATACTGTACTTAAAATAACTTTAAAAAAACTGTTCAATTATTAAATGTAAATGCGCTGAGGTTATATTAGTAACCAAAGCATTATTGTCCACAACCAATGAGGGGGGAACCATACCATAGTTACCCGGGCCATCCAATAAGAAAACATTTATATGGAGTAAAACTATGTTTGAAAAGATAAATAAATCCAAAACTTGATTTTATATTTATTTATTTATTTTGAATAAAATAAGTTTGTTAATATAGCACAGAATTCCATGCTACGTGACACATATTTGGAATATTCCACTACATCACCCAAATGAAAATATGAGAAACAAAATCAAGTCATCACTTTTTCTGATAGAAACAGGCTGGCTCATCTATGATGCTACGACTGTGAGACAATGACCTGTGCTGTTTGCCACAAATATGCAGAAAAGCACATTATTGTCATAAAGACAAAAATCTATTTTAATAGAAAAAATATGCAAAATACAATTTCATGGCTAGTAATAAATATTTGTGGCTGTTGAAGTGTTGTCAAAGGGGGTGCCTTGTCTAACTCCTGAACTACATGTTCTTCGGATCATCATAGCCTACTGGTTTTTATACAGCAGAAGATGGTTTTGTAAAGAACCAGAAAATAATACATTCTTTGTGAAATATAAACTTCTGCTGTGGGAACAGGCTGTATACTTAAGAGTGTAAGGTGTCTTGTGTCACAGCACATTTATGTAAAGTTTTGGGATGGAATGAGGAAGTATGAACAAAAACATGCTACGAAATAACCTAAGTTGTAGGTCCAGTCTAGTCCAACTTATTAAACTGTTAAACTTACATGTACTTGATTTAGTCCAATGTCTCCTGGAATTTCCATCATAGCATTAGGATATTGCAATAATTTGAGCAGAGAACAGCTGTCTCATTCCAGCAAGCCTTTTAGGTGACCTGTTTTTAACACTGAGCAGCAAAATCATCAACTTCTTGAACTGACAGATAGGTATGGAATGAAGGTAAAGAGTTTGTTCTTTCAAATAAATGCCACTTGGTTTGATATTTTGTTTAATGCAATGACATTTAAGTAATTTTAAGTGGCTTAAGTGTCTATGGGGTTTTATACTTTTTGATACATTTTCAGCAAACATACAGTTCTCTCTAAATTTTGAAGCAGAAAACTGTCCAGTGATAAACCCAAATCCAGCAATGTTCATATTATGCAAAACACACACTTGTCAGCTTCACTCCAAAAAAAAATTAAAAAAAAATACATTCTTCAGAGGATCACAACAGTAATTTGGTCCTTTACTCTTGGCTGAACACAAAACATTAATTTGTTTAACAAGCATCTACTTACATGATACTCTTTACAAATCCGCATTGTCTCTAAAAACAACTGCACATATTGACCTAAGCTTGATTACACCACACTAACCACACTGTAAAGTCAATACAATACCAGTAAGAGCATCATTGGCTCACTGAGAACACTTGTTGGGTAATATATCGCTCTCACACGCACTTCAAAATGTATGCAAGTGCCACAGAAAATCTGAATGGCACATTTGCAGTTTAAGATAAGAATGACTGCACAGGAATCATCTCTCTTAGCACATCGTTCAAGCTTTGTTATGGAACACTGATGAACTTAATGGATGAGACCATGAACAGTATGCCATCATCTTTTCTGAAAAGCACAATGAGAAAGAGCTAGTATGGTATATAAATAAATGATACTGGCAAGTCCAACTTATTGCCTGTGGTATGATTATTAGTTTGCCAATACATACAACTACCACATTAGAGGAACTCTGGCACTTTTAATGTCAATTTTAATGTAATCTAGCTGTTGTCTATTCTTTACCGATGCATGTGGCGTGAAAGGTAGAAAAGACCCTTATCTACTAAGCTTGCTCTAACTCTTAAAAAGAAACTACCATGTTACAAATCCAAATAAGTACTTTTCATTGGCTTAATGACCACTTGCCCCACATAATACTTAATGTGTCCAAGACGGAGAAATCTACATAACATTTATATCAAATTGCTAAATGGGTACAACTTAAACCAAAAAGAAACTGCTACAGAATAAACCTTAAACAAGAGGAAACCATTTCATCTGTAATAAAAAGTTCAATAACAACATTTTTCATTAAAATGGAATAACAACATTCAAGTTGAATTCTGTGAAGTAGCTGCGAGGTGCAAATAAATAATGACAAAGTCGTGAGCAGCTTGTTTTACGGTTCTTAGATAGAAAGAACTTGTATGTCCAATTTCATGGCACAGAAACGGGGACAACCGACTGCTCATACAATTAAAGTAGACTTTATTGGCTCACAGCAGGCTCTAGCGGCAGACTGATGAGTCCTTTAACCAGGCCAGAAAAATGACAAAATGGTAACTGGCCGCTGTTCAGACTAGATTGTATTCCTTCAGTGTGAGCTGCAAGATGGTGTCCTTGACAGCTGCAAACACGAATCTGATGTTTTCTGTGTCAGTGGCGCAGGTGAAATGAGAATAAATGATTTTTTCGCCGTCTGGATTCAGGTCGACAAACATCTTCAGGATGAATTCCCGTGCGGCTTGAGCATCTCTCTGGGCTCCTTGCAGAGGAAAACAAATCTTGGTTAACTTGGTCATACTGAAAATGACTTAAAATAACCTCTAACTTGGACCACGTTCACACCGTCAGTCCTAATCTGATAATTTGTGTATCCGATTGGATTCGGATTGTGTATCGTAGTGATGGGCGCTTTCGAAACACTGCTTCATGAAGCTTCGAAACCTTTACAAATCTTTTACTTTGGAGCATGTATCAAATTGCCAAAGTCATGTGATTTCCGTAAACGAGGCTTTGTTACGTCATAACTGTTTCAAAACATTTTGAAATTTCAATGGTTAACCGGTGGGGAGGGGGGCGATGATCTTGTGGATAATGAAAGTGTAGAAACTGTGGTTTTTACCTGATCTCTGATCAATTTCATACATGTGTAGACATTTTAATGAGACATTAGTATAATTAAAATGAATAATACTAGTTAATTTCTTATTGGCCTGTTTAGCTGGGCCATCCATGGAACAAACAAAAAAATGTATTAAACACATTAAACAGACTTGATATTTAATCTTAGATTATTAGTTAATGCCATCTGATAGATTTCACTTTCAATAAAACATTTGAAATTTGTGTTATGATTAATGTTTGGCCTGAGTTTTTGTTGTATTTACATTTTTGACCAGCAGGCGTCACCAGTGAATCATTTTGCGAAGCACTTGATTCAATTGATTCACAGCTTTGAAAGGCTTTGTTTCTCCCATCACTAGTGTATCGTAACTGTTCAGGGCTGTGTGTCCCAAAAGCATCATAAGCCTAAGTTGTTCATAGAGACCATTGGTGGCAATTGTTCTACGATTAACTAAGCCTTACGATGCTTTTGGGAAATGCAGCCCTGATCTGATTTGTGTTTCCCATTGCTCTCTCTCTCTCTCTCTCTCTCTCTCTCTCTCTCTCTCTCTCTCTTTCTGCATGACCTGCACATTGCCAACAATACAACACAATCTTCTTTCTGCAACAACGTCTGTCGTGTCTTTATGTTTTACGTGGCGTGATAAAGTGACGTATAGGCAGAAAAGAGAAGAGCAATGGATTTCGAGATATGAGATTTTAATAGGATTTCAACCCACATATGTTGCTATACATATCTATGTTATAGCCTACCTTATGTAGCTTGAAACAGATTTGTAAAAATTGGATTTCTTGTGATTTTTTTGCCATTCCCACTTATGATCGGATTCCAATTGGATATGCACAAACATTTGGACTGACAGTCTGAACAAGGCTTTAAAGTATGAGCAATATTATTAGCAATGCTTTAGCAAGCACCACAGAAAGACTCATGAAAACCTACATAATGGATCATAAACTTACAAAGGTAAATAAACTGATTATTAAGACCATTAGTTTCTCAGAAAATAGAGTCAACAAAACAACAAAGTATTTTTAGACTTACCATCATATTCAGGAAAGTAATCTACAAGATGTGAAAACATTATTTTCTCCTCCAAAATGTCTTTCTTGTTCAGAAAGAGAATAACTGATGAATTCTGGAACCAGGGGTATGTTATTATCGTCCTAAACAATGCTTTGCTTTCCTCCATTCGATTCTGTGGGGGGAAATAACATAACAGGCAATTTCAGGGGTTATTTTAGTCCTACTTTAATCAACACTAACATTCCGTTCACTGCTTCTGACAATTTCAGAAAAAAAAAAAAAATCAAAGTACTTTCATTCAAGCATTGCTAAAGTTTGCCAGCATGCCATTTAAAGTAAAAAAAAAAACAACAAAAAAAAATTGTTCAATCTCTACTGGTTACATGATCACATCATTCAACCAGAACTCGGAGAAAGCCAACCTCAGTTATGATATGGTCAGTATAGGCATGTATGTATGTAACTACTATGTGTAAAAAAAAAAAAAAAAAATAAAAAAAAAAATTTCTTATCACACATCAACAAATGTCCTCCTGCACGTTGGTAACTGCTTTCACAAATTGAATTTAGAACAGTAAGTAATGTTTTAAAATAGCTTTACTACTTTTTATTCTTTAAGAAATAATATATAATCTTCCAAAATATAATTCTATATCTATATTCTAAGGGGCTCTATATTTTTATTCAAAATATTCACAAACTTGTTAACTATCTCATGACCTATATGATATATTCCAACAGTCAAATATGTGGAAGTGAATGTGTTTTGTCATTTAAACCTCTTTATAATGAATCTAAATGCATAGAAGTGGATGGTGAACTGGGAGAAGAATAGATTAAACTTTATAATTTCCTACACAATTTGTAGGCCTATCTGAAAAGAATAAAACACAATCAAATTATAATTGAAAGGATTATTATTGCAGCTTCCATAGACATCAGTGTATGGAATTTGTATTTGATAAACTATAAATGTCTTTTTTATAGTACTTCATTTAAATGTTTGAAACCTAAAACAAACATTATGAGGTTCAAAACACTGAAGCACTGAACACATCAGTCTCTGGCTCTGCGCCAGCATGTTTGAATTTAGGAGTGACGCACTGAACGCTCTAATCACACCGGTGTAATCGTACGTGTCAAAGGGTAAAAATCGAATCACGTTTCGGAGTTGGTGGGGAGATGAACTGAAACTGAGAGGGCACACATCAGATATGAGGGGACAATGCCCCTTTTTGCCCCATCGTGGTGCCGGCCCTGTCCTTGACCCCTGAAAAAAGCATTTTTAGATGCAAATTGACCAGAGGTTAGCTTTATTGTCCCAATAAGGCGGCATCCATTTGATAATTTCAATATATATATAATCATTAAAACTATGTTATTATTGCATACAGTTTAATGTACAACAACACTGAAGTGCAAATAGTATCTTCCACTATTTAGAAGTATAAATATCATCTAACTACTATTTACACTTATTGCCCACGAAAATACTGCTATTTTTACATAGTGTAAATAAAAAAAGATCACTATTTTTACTTAGTGTAAACAGCAGATTACTGAGAAATGCGGTTATTTTCACTTTGTTTAAATAGCAATAGATTCCATTTACACTGTGTAAACAGCAGCTATCGTTATTTGTACTTGGTGTAAATAGCATCTATCGCAAAGAAAATGAGTACAAATAGCGATAGCTGCTATTTACACTATGCTATTTTCACTTAGTGTAGTATTTACACAGTGTAAATAGCATCTATTGCCACTGCCAAAAAAAAAGAATGTATAAAACACTGTATGGATTTGTTTAATATAAAAGTTAAAGATGCAAAAAAGATGACATTAGGTTATGTCACTAAACCTTATATTATCAATTAAACATCTGTGCTGAAAAAAAAAATTTCATCACACAAAATAGTGTGTTCTGCCAGTCGTTAGTGACGACTAACAGCTTTGACTCCCTCTACTAGTACTTTGTTTACCTCATTGTCAGACTCTACCAGAACTTGGTCATATTCACTGAGTGCTACCAGGAACATGATGGAGGTGACGTTTTCAAAGCAGTGGATCCACTTCCGTCTTTCTGACCGCTGTCCCCCTACATCCACCATCCTGATGAGAAGGAGGGGTCATGAGGTTAAAAGGTCACGCGCTTTGGGAGCAGTTTGGGAACATGCATGCATCTGAGCACTGGGCTTTATTTTTATATCAGTGCAGTACTAGATGAACACCTGACTAGAAGAGTAACTGTAAAGAGAAGACTTACCTGAATATGACACTGTGTAGGTCGAAGGGGTATTCAATGATGCCTGTTGTGGGCACTCTCACCCTGAGCACATCTTGCTGGGTGGGAACGTAGGAAGGGTTGGCGATGCGATCTAGTGAATTTAGGTAACTGTATACAAACAGTGAACATTTTACAGTTCTGAGGCATCTCTATGTTTTCTACTGCAATATAAGAATACGTCCAAGTTGGATTTTACCTCAAACAACAACAACAAAAAGTATTATATGTAATATTCTGGATAAAGGAATTTTTCGCAATGTGAAAATATTCAAGACAATTAAGCACATTCCCCATTCTCAGTAGCATATTTCAATTTTCTCCAATTATTTTTAAGAACATTTTGAAAAATTTAATTTTAAAATAATACATTTATTTAAAAATATATAAAAAAATTGAGTGATACAGTGATAAATCAGATTTTTTAAAACAATTGTTTGTGTATATTGGAATATAAAACTTACATATCATTTTAGATGGTAACCCACAGTTACTGTCAGAATTACATGTTGGTTTAGCATATTAGTTACATCATCATTCTGCACTTTACTCACTGTTTGTCAGATTACTAAATATTTAAATAAATATTTATCAGAGAGTCCCCCTGTAACCAATAATTTTATCCCTTAAAACTTTTAAACGTTTTTTCCTTCGAAAAAAAAAATCGACATGCCTTAAAATAGCTGAATGCAACTCTCCACCCTTGTCTCATTTAGTATACGTGGTTCTATAAATATATGCAAATTAGCCCCAAACACTCACTCGCACCAGCTCAGAGATCCACACGTTGACTATTATTTACAAGGTAGTTTGTGGCTTCAGAAACTAGGGGTGTAACGATATTCAAACCGAACCGAAAAACCGCGATACAGAACCGCGATTCTCTCATGGCGTACCGAACACGCCCCGCCCCGCCCCGCCCCCTGCTAGCCCGCCCAGCCCTGGTTCACTGGACCTCTCATGTCTTATGTGTACACAACGAAGTCAGTTTTGTAGTCTAACCACCATTAACACCATATAATAGCAAGCCCCATGTTGTGTTACTTTCGATAATAAGCAAGGTGTATTCTTTCAAATTCTGTCTATTTGATCACGAAATTCAAACAATAAATGGCGTTTTGGCGCTCTTTGATGTGGCGTGACAGATCGCTGTACTAGCTCCTCATTTCAAGTGGCAGCGCGGAGCACGAGTAAACGCTATCATCTCTTCCCTCAGTTACAAAATAAACATGAATGGACACCTGAAGGTATGTTGAAAGATACAGTATAAGGCATCACTACTCATTTAATCGCTCAGTGTTTCAGCAGCGGAAAGACGTAAATAAAACTGCATAGTTTTTCACATAGCATATATTAACCTCAGCAGGCAAGTCATCCAAATGAACTCTTGCACTAAATAAATGCACTATATTAGCCTATATTAGGCAATATTTTACTTATACATTAAATAATCAAGATATCTAACAGGTTGTTTAAAATATCTTTCATGAAAATGACAGCAACTGTGTAAATTATTATATTTCAATAACGAATTAGAGTAAAATAAGTTAATGCAAAAACTACCTTATGTTCAGTTTACATGTTTTCATACAATTTGTTGGGTGTTAAAAAATAAAGCATCTGAATTTAGGCTAAAAGTCTAGGCTCTGTTGTTAACCTTAATGTTATAGTAATGTGCGGGCTCCTAGTTTACAGCATTAGGAGATTTTTTTTTTTAATCCTTGCGTTTTAATCCCAAACGTTTAATTGTAATTTAATTAATTTAAAGACAAAGACAATTTAAAAAAAAGAAGCAATTTTAGCTTTCTAAACCATATCCCATCGAACCGAAACCGAACCGAGACGTCATAACCGTGGGAAGAACCGAACCGTCAGTTTTGTGTATCGTTACACCCCTATCAGAAACACCAGTGATTTCAAACCACGTTTTTGAGACTGCAGTTATAAGGAGAAAATACTCAGCAATGGAAACAACTGAGACATTAGAGAGTTCTCATTGTGATTCTTCTTTCCTATGGAAGGTAAAAAGCACTCACTATTTTGTGGAATCCGAGAGCTGGTATTCTCTCCTCCGGTCATAGCACTCCTGAATTCCTGGGTCATTCCATAAACTCTTGATGGCATCTACATAGGGGTTGACCAACATGAAGACCTTCTCTACATCTACTTTTCTGACAATGTTTGCATTGGCCTGTGTGGAGAAAAAAAAAACATTTAAAAACAAAGCAATGCATTTAAAACAGTGATAAGAAGCTGATGCTTCAGCCAATGGGACACAACACTAAACATCATGTCTTAGCCCACTTATAAGTAACCTGGTTACAACTTTATTGACCCGTTTTACTTGAGACTCAAATTTGTTAAAGTACTATTTGTCTAAAGTTCTCACTTCACCTGACCCAATAAGACAGAACTTGATTGAGGCTGTGTTCCATAATATTTCAGCTACGCACAATGGAAAATGGGTTTGCCTTTGGGGGTATCTACAATTGGAAAAAAGCAAGACGGCACATTTCTGCAAGGCAGTTAAATGGTATAATTAATTTCATAGCTTGGAGGGGTAATTGTGTTACGCCTGGGCAACATGATTAGCCAAAGTGATTGTATCTCTCTCAGGGTATTTGACTCAGTGTTTGACCTACTTCATGGCAAAGTTATTTGGGTGGCACCTAATCAACTTGAACTTAATTGTGTAGTTTTATACACACATAAATGCATTTGGAGCAACGGCAAGCAGCACAATTGCTCTGACACATTAAGCCATGACTCTCATTCAGGAAATGCAATTTTAACATTTTCCCCAATTCACAACAATATTTTCATATCCAGGGCTTGACTTTTTTGCTCACCAGTCACTGTGGCTAGTGGTTTTCCATAGTTACTAGCCACTCAGCATTTTCACTGGCCATTTGACTGACAATTTTGACATTGATACCAAAGGGAAAAAACTGCCATATAGATATTTTTAATATTATCTCATAATTTGGCGGCCGGTATATTAGGCTGCTGTCATTAAGACCTGACTCACGGACCCATTATACTGTTTTATATAGCCAATATACTTGTCTTGTGTGCGCGCACTTTGGGTGTGAGCACAAAAGGGAATGAGTAAAATTATCCCCAATACTAGCAATCCCATGGCAACATTCAAGCCCTGTAACACCAACAATATTCATCCGGAGCAAGTGAAATGAGTGACTAAAGGGTTTGTGTTGGAAAGATGAGAGAGTGAGAACGCACATTGTATTGTGTATCCTGCGGAAGAGTTTTAGATATTTCAGTATCGATATGTATTGAAAAATAACACTTAACACTAGATTGCAGTTAGTTTATTTCAGATGCCTTTTTAAAAACTACGACAATTGAAAAATTTATATTATATAAATTCAACCCGCCAAAGTGGCTAGTAGGAGTGACTGTTTACACTCCACAGCTGAAATACACACTCATTTGGCGGGTTGGAAGGGGTTTATGTCAAGCCCTGGTCATATCTATAGAAGACGCAAAAAAATGCCAATCTGTAACATTCACAGCACTATATAATGTACATTCCTTCACTATGAAAGGCTTGGCTCACCCTTTAAAAGTTTGACCTGTGACCATGTCAAGGTAATGAATGCATAACGTATCCACAGACACATCACAAAAGAAACAGCGAATGGATACGGCAAATTTTTATACCTTATTATGTTCATATTTGTAAAGGATCTGGAGAGTTTCCATTGCTCGTATCATGGACTGCAAAGATGTGAAGATGTTTTGGTAGACCAGCTTGGTAAAGCTTCTCCTGTCCTCTTCTGAATAGCCTGAGCCATGTATGATTCTCATCTGTTTAATGAAGGTGCTTTTCCCACTCTCTCCAGTTCCTGAAAGTTTTGAAAAACATGTGAAAAGTAAAGTGTTAGCAGTGCAAAAATCCAGTAGATTCAACAAACTGGTTTGTTTGAATGGTTCTTTCCCATAAATGAAAGCGATACACAGATTTTCTTGAATCATCACTCCAAATATGTTCTGATTAAGTCTATGTCAAGTCAAGTCACCTTCATTTATATCAGAGATTTTTACAATACAGATTGTTTCAAAGTAGCTTTACAGTGATAACAGGAAATTAATGCCACAAAGATTGTTTTGGCTGTACAGCAGATCTAGAGGAAAGTCATTGTCTAGCTTAAGTAGTATTTTAAGTAGTATAAAGACTATTTTAACGATGTCTTTAATAACTTTTCGGGGCCTGCAAGTTTCAATCCCTTAGAAGCCCATGGAGGAGTGATCCAGCTCTCAGATTTAATCAAAAATATCTTATTTCGTGTTCCGAAGATGAACGAAGGTCTTACGGGGTTGGTGCAACATGAAGGCGATTAATTACTGACAGAATTTTCATTTTTGGATGAACTATCCCAGTTTAAACGTATTTAGCAGTGATATTGCTAGACTTTTCTATTTACAGCGAAGCTAATTGCCTGCACAGAATATGATGGCATTATAATATAATATAATATATGTAACGAAAAAGTTTGCAGTGGCTTCATAAATAAAAACATAAAAAACCAAAGCAGGCTTGATTCAGATTTCTTTGTTCTTCATTTTCTAGAACTAGAGTTTAAGAAACATCCAGGTACTTCCACCAATAGTTCTAGGAACTATGAAAAGGTTCCTCCGGTGTGAAAGCCTTGGTGTAAACGTGAATTTATTCGAAAGCGGTGGCGGCACGTAGTCTATAGGCATGTGCGTTTTAATTCGTATGTACGCAGTCATGTGCAGAATGTTGTTTTTGTATAGTTAAATAATCAGTTACATCATTAAGTAATCAATTAAGGTATGTAAATGAGCTTGTTTTCAATAAGGTTAAATATTGTAGCTAGTTTTGGAACATGGTAGCTTGTTTCTAGCTGGATGACCATCAATCATGTTCCCAAAACCAGCTTGACCACTTAAAGGATAGTTCACACAAAAATTTAATTTTTTGTCATTAATCAATTACTCAACCCTCCAAAAGCTTATCCAAACTTGTAAAACAATACTATGGAATTCAATAGGTGCCGCCAACTCTCTGGTTTCCAACAATCTTTAAAATATCTTCTTTTGTGTTTAACAGAAAAAAGATTCATACGGGTTTGGAACAACATGAGGGTAAAAGATGACAAAGATTTATATCCTTTTAAAATGATAACTGGTAGATGGTCTCTTTCTAGTCCAAGATGAACTTACACCTACTAAAGACCAACTAATGTCCAGTTTAGACAAGTAAAAAAAAAATTGTCAAATTGAATTTTCCAGCAGAGAAAAATAGGACAAAAAAAATCTCTCTCTATCTCTCGAATTCAGGAATTAATCTTAAAGGACTTTTAAAATAATTTTCTTATAATAATAGGCCTATATAGGCTATAGCTATTATACATTGTTTGCGAATCGAATCAAAAGAACAATTAGCCAAGTTGATGCATCGATTTCACATTTTGTTTCCAAGCACTAAAGCACAAGTATGTTAAGAGTCAATCAAATCCCACCGCACCTGCAACAGTTGTCTCACCTGTCTACACTGTGAATACACTGAATCAGTTACCTTAGAAACGTATTTGAATGAATGCTTTTTATTTTCAGTTTAAAAATAAAACTATTTGCATTTGTTACGCCTTGACACATGCACGCAACAAGTTTTGGTAGAGTCGCACGAAAGCACCGGCCCGTACCCAGCAGGAGCAGTTTGAGCTCGCGCCGAGCGTCTTTCTTGTCACGGCGGAGTTGTCGCTCGATCTCATCGTTGATCCGCCGCGCTTCTTTCGCCTCCTCGCTGAGGCAGCACGCCATGATGGAGTCCAGCGTCATGATTCTCCCCAACAATTCACAATTAAAAGCTTTTCAGCAATTCCATTGAAAGAACATCAGTCCCAACTCAAATGCAATCGTTAAGACGAGGCAAGAGAAAGAGTCCCCCTGTAGCGCGTTTAGGAAAGAATCCAAACCACATTTAAAATGTGTCAATGACTGAAACCCTGAAGCGGTTTGAGTTGTTTTGTATCATTCACAAAAGCAACAGATCCTTTGGAATTAATACCTCCATTGCACGTTGTTTTTATATTTAGTGTTCAGTATTGAATGTCTTACTTCAATACTGTGATAGTTCCTCTTTAGACTGTGTTAAAAGCTGTCCATGAACTTGCGGTGGGGATTATTTGCATGAATGGTGTTGCACCCGTGTAAAAGTCTCCACACCGGGCGTGGTATCGCTGAATATGGCCGACAATTCCCTGGAAAGCCGTTTCCAAACGTTGTGAACGCTACAACACTCTCGTTCATCGGACAGGATCCGTGCGTTTGAAGCGATTGTGTAATTTAGTCCATTGAGTTCTTCAAGCCTGTTGATTTAAATCCCAGTCTGAATAGGCTCGATTTTGACTCTCGAATCTTCCATATGCAATAGGGGTGTATTATTCGCGAACGAATCAATCTTTTGAACCGACTCTTCTTAATGTTTCGAACGAACCGATTAGCACGCATTTGTGGAAAAAGTAGACCGTAAATAACTTTGTTAGTAAACCGTACAGCGGGTGATAGTTTGTGTTTTTTAAATATGCAAATGAACAAGCACAAACAGCAATATTAAGCCTACCTTAAAATTTATTTAGCTACAAAAGTAACGAGTAAAATGATCAGAGGGACTCATTCTGGTTTGACTCAAATGAACCAATGTTTGAAATCGACTCAATAAAATGAACCGTCCGAACCAACCGAATCGCTAAAATGATTCGGACTTGTCTGCTAATAGCCTGTAATATTCATTAAAGCATCAGCATCATCCACTCCCTGTTCAGGGTTCCTACGCAGTTTGGAAAACTGTGGAAAAGAATGTAATTTGATTTGAGTAATTTCCAGGTCTGGAAAAGTATGAAAAAAGAAAACAGAGCATGGAAAAAAAAATTGTTTCCTGACTCTATATAAAATTTGGAATTTCTAAAATAAAATAAATGTATTATAGCCTACAAGCAGTGTTTCATGGCAAATGTTTAGTGATAATTTAGTGATTGTCACAAACAACCGAATGGATTCAATGCACACATCTTCATTGCGCAAAACTGTTTGTCTTTACCAAAAGCGAATCTCTTTTGAACTTCACTAAAATAATGTTTATTTGAAGGCAACTGAACCATTAACAGATAAAGGAGCAAATGATAATCTAAATCAGACTTACTTTGCTGTTTGATGATCATGCAACTTCAAACAATGATTACAATATCAAACTGATGTGTCAGAGGTGAATGTATGCAGGTTATACATTGTTTTAGGTTTCTTCTCATCATGTAAGTGCATTTTATTACTTCAAGAAAAACCCATTAAAAAAAGTATGATGACTGTAGTATATAGCCTATCAAATATAATGCTGAAAATGTATGACCCATTTATGTTAAATATGGTCTGAAAAATCCACAAGGTTTGGAAATTTTAGTGTGGAAAAGTTTTGGAATTTTGAAACAGAAAATGTGAAACCCTGGACCAATCTTAATACATTGTTTAATGAAATTATATCAGAATTTAGGAACCCATACTTTGTAAGTAATCCATTCTTTCATTATTCCAAAATAACACAAAAAAAATTGATAGGAGACATTTGGAGCTAAATGATTACAAACATAATTTGTTGAACAAAAGTAATTTAATTAAAATATTTCAGGATTTTAGCTATCACAGTTTCAAAATAAACCATTTTCTCATCTGTCCTCATCACCCTCTCAGGATTTATTTTGACTGATTACATAGTTACATGATTGTAACACTTCCTTACAGTCACATGTTTTCCTTTTACTGCCTTTTCAATACAAGTATTCTGATAAACACAACATTCCATAGAATAATATGATTTAAGAACTTGACCTGAAGTAATCTAGTGTCTTATTGGGTCTCATCATGAGTTTTAGAATTTATGGTTCCCAATTATGTAGGACATTTCTAAAGAAATCCCGTATAAATTTCTTTAGTGTTGGGAAATTATTTTCTTGACCTAAATTAATTTCTTGACCTAAATTAGATTTTAAAATTCAAACGATTACTAATAATTACTTTCAACTAATCTTTTATTCGTTATAGTTTAGAAAATGGTAATAAAATATGACAAGAACTCAGAGTTATCAAATCAGTTGATATTTCATTAGTTTTGTCCATCTTTCTGTTACTGTCTCACAAATGAATGAGGTTTAATAGCTGTCAGCTGTTAAATTTAAGTACACAATTAGATAATACCAATTTAGGTCAACCAATTACCAAGCAATGCCTAATTTTGTTCAGTCTGTGGTGTAAAAAGGTTGCATTAGCAATAAAAAAATAAATAAACACTTAAGCAAAACATGGGCAGGTCAAAGTGTCTGAATAATTTTTGGTCCCAAGTTTTAATACATTTTACTGGTAGTCCACTGTATGAAGAATTTTCAGGTATAATATGTCAGTTTACTTTATTTTGAAATCCTCACTTACATAAATGAACTAGTGTCCTGCACCCATTAGTAAAAAAAAATATACAAAAATATATTTGGTTTGACTGTATTATTCTGATTGTTCCAATCCAATCTGACTTCTGCCCTATAATACTGCCTGAATCATAATCATACACTACATGAACTGGCCCCCGACTGAGCCTGGGTTTTTTCCTCCATTCTGTCACCTGATGGAGTTTTGGTTCCTTGCCACTGTCGCCTTTCTCACCTTTGTTGCCATTGGCTTTTGGCTTGCTTAGTTGGGGACATTAAATTTAACATTTAATTTCATATTCAAAAATAATATTGATCTGCCTGCATTGACACCTTTGTATGAGAACTGAACTGGACAATGACATCATGGTTTTTCCCAGAGCGATATAAATGAACTAAATTAATGGCTTTTTTACAAAAAAATGAAAAACCACTGAACTTACTTAAGGTGGACTGTGAGGCTATTTTCTTCTTGAATCAAACTTTTTTTTCATTATTTTCCTGTTATCACTGTAAAGGTGCTTTGAAACAATATGTATTGTAAAAAGTGCTATATAGAAATAAATGTGACTTGATGTTACTATTTATATATATATATATATATATATATATATATAATTTTATTTCATTTCATTTAATGTTTAATTTATTTAAAGAATAAAGAATATAGTTTTTATAGATTGCTAGGTAGATTACTTACAAATTGTAGTCAGTTATTGATTGCAAATTGCATGACAAAAATTGTAGTTAATAATGTAATCCAGATTACGTATTTTAGGTAATGTATTAATTCGGACTACTTTTTGAATACTTTTGACCTAACTCGTTTATCATATTCATTTGAACAGGATAATATTGTACCATATTGTTATAAAGATACAGAGAGAAAATATATTCCATTATCAACAACATGAAGTGCATTAAATATTACATTTCATCATGGTTTCCCAGACTGGGGTTTGTGAGTTTAACTAAAAGCTATATTAAATCATACAAAATAAAATAGATATTTTTGTTTAAATAAAAACAAACAAAATAAAACATTTAATTAAAAAAAGCCTATTTGTTTACCAGCATGTCATGTGACCATTAATATCAGAGAACCATGAACTTCATTTTATTATTAACTACTGACCTAAATTATTAACTTCAAATCTAAGGGCTTACTTCAAGTAAATATATTTGGGCAAAGAGGTTCAGCAGACAAAAAAGCTGGAGAATCCCTGCATTGCATGTAAATATGAAATGACATGAATTGGTACATTTTAATGTGTTTGAAAGACAAGCCTTCCAGAGACAGTAATACAAGGTTAAATGGCTCACTAATTCATCATTCAAATAATGTGCGTTTGTCGGGAGCTGATTAGATATGCAATTTTGGCAAACACTTCTTAAAAAGTGAAATGATGTCTGTAAATCCAGTGATGAAGTGCTGTGTGGGTCTGTTTTCTGTATAGGCTCATGAATAGTGGCTGGTCTGTGCATGTGTGCAATTCAACAAACCTGAAATACCTTCTGAATGTATAAGCAGTAGACTTATATAAAGGGAAATGTAAAATATAACAAAGAATCAGAATCAATGAATTATGAATAATTTACTGCCATTGTGAAAGTAATCATTTAATCAATAGAAATGTAACTGTAGTGTGATTAGGAGTAGCCCATTTTAAAATGTAATATATAATCTAATTACAAGTACTTTGAATCCGATTATTATTATCATTAAAATAACCCTTGTTACTAGATTCCTTTATGCACTGCACATTTAAATTGCATCTGTCCCTTTGAATGGAAATTCATAGGAAAAGCACTACAATCAAGACACAAACACACACCCAACAAGTCATTTTTTAGTAAAAGGTGGCACAGATTTAAATTTTTTATTTTTTTTTAGATTTGCAGCACATTCTACAAAGACACCAGAGGGGACAATGAGAACGAAAGGGATATGAGATCATGGAAGAGACCTGCCACAATTGTTTTACAGAGAAGCTTTTATTCCCCCCCCTCCCCCAAACCGTGGAGAGAAAGAAGTCTAGAAAGATCCATCTAAAATGGTAAAAATGCTTACAAACAGACGTACAAAAGCGCCAGCAAGATTTAACGGATCCCAATGTCAATGGAGTAGAAACGGTCAATCCATCTCTTGAAGTTTTTCGAATCTGAAAATCGGGTTGAGAAAACTACCACAAAAAAAAACAAAAAAAAACAACAACTCAGGAATGAATCCTTTTCCCATCCTGAATACCTTCATTTTTCAAATCAAAATAGATGTTCATCCTTTAAATAAAACGGTACTGATATTAAAACTTTAAAGAACTGAACTTAATATTTACACTTCCCCCAAAAAGTCTCATTAAGAAAACAAGATAATGGGACAATAAATTCATTGGCAAAAAAAAAAAAAAAAGTAATATAAAAAAAACCCATAAGATTACATTCTGCATGTTGCACAGACTAAGCATGCAGCTCCGGTAAGGCCAACAGTGGACATCACAGATGGGCTCCCTCTACTTACAAAACAGTACAATCAATAATGGAAAAATCACGTGCAGAAAGAAATGAGAGGATCCACTTGCTTTTGAGAAAACTTTTCCCTCAAATATGTTGTTTAAAAAATATTGTTAGGAGAACTGGCAGGGAGCACATCTACCCAAGAAGCAGAGGAATGTAGTTTCTGAAAACAAGTTGAAGTGAATGGGTACGGCAGTTTGGCTTCGATCTCCACCCTCTAGAAGAACCGACCAGAGTACTGCTTCACGCTGAAAGAGGAAAACACACAGATGAAAACAGAGACAAAACCTCATAGTGCTGGGACAGTTCAGCCAGCGGCCAAGTGATTTATAATCGGAAAATGCTGTTTCAATAAACAATACAAAAACTGTATTATATAAAAAGTAAATACAGTGAGTACATCAACACGTTAAATAATATTTCCTGCACAGTGTATTATAAACCAGATGATTTACTTATGAGAGCATTTTAAGGTTGTTTCCTGACTCGATTAGCATCTTTAAGGTTTACTCATAGTAGCAAGCAACAGGTATTTAAATCAACATGAAACATTTTCATACTTTTCTTATTTCAGAGTGAAACAGGATATTTTATATATATATTTGACTTCTTTAACTCAAATTAGGTAGGGATTGACTAGTTTTTGTTTTGATATTTTAGTGGCCTTTAAATAAATTTGATTTGACTGCCATTTAGCTGTTTTACCTAGCCTGGTTAAAACCAGACCCTTCTCAGTCGTAACTGAGTTAGGGTCTGGGGAAGGTTCATTCACAGCTCATTTCCAAATGGGCGTCCCCAACGGACGTCGCTCAAATGCCTCTGTAAGCAATTGGATAGACTTTAAAACCAATCAGATCGATCGTCATCTTGTAAAGCCCGCCTCAACGTTTGTGATTGGTGCCTCGATTTGGAATGATTTGGAATGATTGGAAATGAGCTTGAATGGGCTCTTCGCCAGACTAACTTGCAGAGCAAATCTAAATTTGCCGGAAGTTTGTCTGGGTTTTCCCCGGCTATGTTTTACCTAGGGCCGTGACGATAACCGCATTACCGCAATAATGAGATTCCTACCGAGGTGTTGAGGTCATCACCGCACTTTTTCTCTCCGAGGCCTTTGCGAGAGAAGCGAAGTACCAAAGTGACAGCAATCGGTGGAAAGCACTTACTAACAGCGTGACTCGCTATGTGGTTGAAGAAATGGTGCCATTCCATACTGTTGAGATGCCAGCGTTCAAAGCCATGCTACAGGCTTTTGATAAACAATATGTACTTCCTGACCGAAAGCACTTTTCTCAAACAGCGTTCCCTGAAAAGTATCTGTCAGTGAAGGACGGCATAATACGGGATTTGAAAGACGATCATTTCTCAGTGACAACTGATAAGTGGTCAAGCGTAAACATATGTCGCTAAATCGTACATTTACGAGTCGCCCAATTGCGAGCAAAGAAGTCAAGACGGTACAGACAGAAGTCGGTTATAATTTTACATAATCTTACCTTAGCATTCAAATGAACGAATATTTTCATAACATGGACCGACTGGAATAAAGAAAGATCAGCGTGATTGAGATTCAAAATGGAAAGCAAGCGCTGTTTTGTTTAGGGTACGTATATCTGCAGTCCTAATTTCGGTTTCCATTTTTGAATGATGAAAACAGACTATTGATACCTGCCGATATAGACATACTGTATTTACTTGCACACAGGCGCAGAACACACATGCTAGTTGACAGTCGCCTTTCGTCCTTACAGTGGGACGAAACTGTGCAGCTTTTTGGCCGAGACGCAGCCGACGAGGAGTCAAACACAAGTCAGCTTTCGTTGCCGCTAGTTCTTTTTTTCACGTCGACTTGGTGTGTCCCTGGCTTAAAAATCAACTGGTCAAACTGGCTCTTTTAGCCAACTAGTGTTGACGAGATATTGTATACAATTTGCGGGCATCAGGGAACTGCTATCAATATGCGGGGTATTGAAATCACTTTGATCAATAGGTCAATGACGCTCAGGATATATTGTGCACCAAAACCTCCGCAATCGTCCTGTCAGTCATCTCTCCTCATTCTCTTCAAGTCATAAGTAAAATCTTGACTCTGCTGCTCTTTATGGAGCAGAGCAGACACTTTTAGTTTATAATTGTAGTTTAATTGTATAACTGCTGTGAATTCGAAATTGGTATTGAGAATTTTGAAAATTCAATGGCATCTAAAATTTTGGTTTTGTAGCAACCTTATTTCCAGCAAAAATAACTACAGTATATTGTGATATATCTCAGTGAGAAGAAATATCTTCAATTATATCGTGATGATAAGATCAGATCAATTAAGAAGAGTAAAAGAACCCTCTTTTACTCTTCTTAATTGATGTGGTTTTATATATCAATTTTGATTTCATGCTGACTTTATATTTAACAAAATGACTTATTACCCATGCAATACGAGTGAATAATAAAAGAGTTTCAATTTGCATGAGAACATCATTGCATGTTACATACAGGAGCCAGTTTTGCATTAAAAAGTAGTTACAGTAAAAAGCTAGCATGTTACAGTAGAAAGACCGGTTTACGTCCATGCTGAATCACCAAACCGCATAAAGACTTCAAAACAGCTTGATTTCAGACAGAGTATAAACCAGCAAAGACATGGTCAGATGAGAGTACAGATGTTAGTCAGAGCAGGTTAAACTGGCAGGCCTCTTCAGTTAGGGTGCGTGAAATGTGTTTGAGGGTAGGGGCAGATGATGCTGGGCCTGTGCTGTAGGGCAGACTGTGATTTGTTGTCACTTCATCTAACTAACAACAACAAAATCACAAGTCTTCCACACAGAAGCAAGCCAGCGTTTACTCCACTCTCCTGGGTCCCACTCATTTGCCCCACTGTAAATAATGTTTGGATTCTATCCCAAATGGAACTAATAAAACAAACCCTTTTGTACACATTTCACAAAAGGAAAAAAATGTGAAAGGTCAGGCAAAGAGAAGTGCATGAAACAGCAGTCAAATGTATATGAAGAAAGTGTGTAGAACTATTGAAAATACAATTTAGTTCCACATACAAAAGCAAAAAGAGACAGGCAATTTGGATTAGCATTTTAGCACCTCTATAGGGACTTTCACACCAGAGGTCACATACACATAGGTTACAGGATCAGGGCAGTCCCCAGAGAACTAAATAGCCCCCTAGGGCCATTTTCCTGGATGCAATTGCACTGCCAGTAGGAACTCCGAAGTGACGTAAGCCGTCACAACGTCCTGCCACTCTGGTTGTTATGCAGGTATTTTGATGGCTCGGCAGACTTTGAGAAAGCCAGAACCTGAGCACACAGTCCTCTGATTCTCCGTCTTCATTAGTTTACGATCTGTTCAACAGTCCTATCGAATACGTTATTAGATAGAACAAAGTTAAACAAAGAAAGTAAACGGTATTATAGTATTATAGCGTTTTCCGTGTGGTTAATGCCCAATGTCGCTAAGTGAGCTGAAATACATTATCACGTTTTGCTTGGTCCCTTCAAAGTCGCATTGGATTTTCTCAGCATAAAGGTTGAGAAGTGCCCAGACTTCGGCGTCAGTCCACCTATCGCTGCTTTCCATGTTCATGGAGTTAGTTTGTGAAATAAGTATACGTAAACTGTTTACACAGCTTTTTTTAAAAAGCGTTTCGTATGGCATTCGGCCAATCAACGTACAGTTACTTCATCGGTAGTTGTGATTCTGTTGGGTTAGACTCTACTCTGATGTAGTAGCTACTTTAGTCCCCCCAAAAGCCGCTCCTATAACTAAAATAGTTCCCAGTTCCTGCGGTGCGAACATGCCAAAAAGCGGGTACCTCCACCAATAGATATAGGAACTATGAAAATGTTCCTCCAGTGCGAAAGCCCCCCATTTTCACCCTAACAAAATACAAGACTTAGTATACTTAAGGAAACAAGGATTTGTGTAACTGTGTTCAGACCAGGTATGTCAATACAAAGCAGATGAAAATAAATTTTCTTCTGTCCAGAAAAAAAGCAGATCTATAAGGATCATTATATGAAATCATTAAAGAAGTGAAATTGTTAAGTGGAATCAGAACCCACACTGAAATCTAATTGGTGCAAAATCCAATTCTGATTGGCTATGATTCAGCACAGCATTTTTCTGAGCACAGAAAAGTTGCTGGAAACCCGTCGCACCTAGTCAGGACACATGATGGTTAGGTGTCATGATGGGGTTGTGGTAAAGTGATTGAATAGGTGATAGACTTGCCTGTTCTGTAGTAGATACTGGGCATTCTGAATCTGGTCCTGTGTGCCAGTGATGGTAATAATCCGGTCCTCTGAGCCCTCCAGAGGCTCATCTATTTTGATAGATGCGCCCGACTCATGACGAATCTGCTTGATCCTCTGTCCGCCTTTCCCAATGATGGAGCCGGCCAGCTAGAACAAGAGTTGGGCAAAGCTTAAGTAAATACGATTCAGGGTTATTATGGTATGCTAAAACAATTGATTTGAAGTATTTGAGTTAAATTAAATTAAAATCTGCCAACAACTGAAACAACAAAAATAAATAGTTATTTTTCAAAGGCAGTATTTTGGGTGTGAATTAGGGCTGGGTATAGACCTTTATCACCGTCCCCATGTCATCACATCCGGCTCCAAATAGTAGCAGAATCGAATTTCTACCTGCATTGTTAATGGGTGATAACCAATTTTGCCAAGAAAATAAAACTTAGTTGAATTTGATAATAAATGTAATATGTAGTTTTATGTGATACCCCAGCATGTATGGGTCTCTTTCATTTTAATGTGCACCATTATCAGAGCGATCAAATTGCCAGATTCGTCACGGTCATGAGATGAATGAGGACCTGCACGCTGCTAAAGTTAATAACAGAGGAATAGTTATAATTAGAGATGCACCGATTACAATTTTCTAGGCCGATTTCCGATTTTTCATTGAGTTTGAGCTGCCGATACCGATTTTAGCCGATTCCGATTTCATTTTTTCGAACCACTTTACAGCACACACATATATTTATTTTCTATCTTTTCTTTAATGGAACATTTTACATTTGGCATATGACTATATACTCATGATGTGGGAAATTCACACACATCTAAAGTGCAGTGTTATTGAAGAACTGTTTCCTTCTTTTCACATCCAATATCCAACTAAAAAAATGTGATCTATTCAGCACACTAAACATCTGTGAGAAAACAGGTAATGGCAATAAAATAATATATAGCCTTGCAGTATAAAGATATTTCTCAAAACACACACACAGGCCTATTGCAATCACTTGTACATCAATAGCAAGTTTTTCTTCGCAAACAGAAGCATTTCTACATTGTCACCAGATAGTCTGTTTCTTCTCTCTCTGCCACATGTCCAGCCAGACTAAACAAGCGCTCACTGTCAACGCTTGTACATGGTGCAGAGAGGTAAGCTTGAGATAATAAAAAGTTTAAATGTGTACATTTTCTGTAAATATTTTTGAGTCTTCCATTTTCTTTTCTGACATAGCCTACTCCAGTTCTTGTTAAAACACACCATACATGCAAATTCTGTGCATTTTGGGCACTTTTTGTGTGAAATCACATTTATTTTGTCCATCAAAAGTGTGCTTTCACTTTAATTGAGCGTGAGCAGCGCAGCAAAAATAGACTCGGTGCTAAAACTCCCACTTCACCGTTGATCACGTGCTGCTCCTGCTCCTGTGAATGCACTAATTGATTAACATGCACGCCGAAAGAAGAAATAAAAAACGCGCTGCTCACGCTTGCGGTGTGAAACGGCCTTAATTCACAAGGTTTCCTACATGTGCGTTCCTTGTGCACGTGTGATGCTGATGTTGCGCGATGATAATCATGCAGCGCCCGAATGCATTTGACCGGCATAAAATCAGAATATGTCAGACTGACCGGCCGGTCATGGCCGATCACGTGAAAATCGGCCAATTCCGATCACCAGCCGATCAATCGGGGCATCTCTGGTTGTAATGCACTGTTTTAATTTGAGTTTTTTTTATTGTTGCAACATGTTCATTATAATTAATCTCCCATTTTGTCTACAATATACTGCCATCTGATTATTGCACTCAAACTTTGATGATGTTTCATTTAAGAGTTTTTTCAATAATCAACTGGGCTGGAAATATTCCTTTATTTGAACAACTTTTCAACTGTACAAATTAGGGCTGTCACTTTACGTTCGAAAATCGATTGCAAAATCGATCTGACCAAACAACAAAAGTTTCTAAAACGAAAATAGGGAATCAATTTTAACCAAATATGTACACTATTAATTTTAAACGAATAAAAAAAAAAAAAGCAGAAAAAGAAAATAAAGAATTCCTAAAGTGGAGTAGGTGTTGCGAAAGCCAAAAAGAAAATTCCCTCCAATTTTACACGGCTGCTGCTGGTGTTTTGCCAAAAAAAAACAAAAAAAAAACAAAGGAGGACAACGGCGATCAACCGATGCGACGAGAGACGAGTGATAACCCCTAATAACTTGAGGAGTTCGATATGGAAGCACTTCGGGTTTTGGACTGTAGATCAAACGATGAAGGACAAAGTGGTATGCAAACTGTGCGATCGTAAGTTCCCATATCACAGCAGCACTACAACTAGGGGGCATGTTTATCCTACACAAACTTCACGTTCAATGTAGGCTAGTCCTTCAGTGAATTTTAAGTTTTATTTACAACTACTTTTCATGGGTTACAATCGCCTACGTAGGCAAAATTTGTTTGACATTTCTAATTGTAAACAGCCATGTTGAAGCCAGCAGAAATGTTTTTCATTGATGATATGGTAGTCCACTCTGCTTATTGTTTTTTGAGAATGTTAAACTCCTGTTTGTCATTGTGCACAAAACTTCACGCCAATAAATCATCAGAAATATTGCTGACTTGTAAGCGCCTCTTTACATTCGTCCTAATGCCTGTTAGTTGTCCGTGGATTGCCTATATTTGGCATTGAAAATGGAAACGTCTTTAGACACGGAAAATCGATTTTACAATCGATTCAATGAACATTTGTCTCAAAAATTGAACAGGATTTTTTCACAAAAGTGACAGCCGTAGTACAAATTTAATACTACTTGATTGTATCAGAAAGTAACGAAAAAGCATTAAACATGCTTTTCTGCCTTTTTTGTAATTAATGGTTATATGCGATTATGTACTGCACATATACATACAGTAGGCTTGTGCGCTCCCCTTTAAATCATGAAATGTGTGTTGGAATAACACGACGCCTTTTTTTCTGTTATTATACCTGATTAATTAAATTGGTGTTTTTTGATAAGTAGCTATGATGAACTGAACATGTTGTGAATTGGACTGCATTGGCTGAGTTGTGTGTTTGTTTTGCATGCAGCCAACAAGGAGAAATCAGTAGAAAGAAGTTTCTTGCCATTTCAAAGTATACCGTCTTCTTTGCATTCTGGGCTTAGGTAAATTTTGTTTCTTCTGCAATAGCACTGAAGATTCAGTAGTGGGAGAACGCTGACAAAGAAACTTCTAATTGAACAAAATTAATAATAAAACCAAACTATGCTGTTGTGTGTTAGTTCAGCAGTATGCATTAACATCTGCATATTTTAACACAAAAATAACAGAAAACAGACAGAGTAAAAAAGTTTTATATATATATATAAATGTATAAATAAATAAGATTAAATATATAATATAACAATATATAATAAACTGTATATAAATAATACTAACATTTCCCACCCGCTTGTTTTTTTCTCTTCTATTTCCACACATTTAGGTGCACAACCAAATAAAAGGCAAAAAGCCGCAAAAACAAAAATCTATCAAATTTAACATCGAAGAAATTTCCTTTTAAAATAGTATGAAAGCACAAACTACAATAACCTTATATATAATATGGTTAATAAATATGCACATTTTACACTCACATCTTTAGGGATGGTCACTTGTGTCGTAATAACAGGCCCACCAATGTCGCTGTAAGAACCTCGACCACCTGATGACACAAAAATCTTACTGTGATTCAGACATTTTAAAGTTATATGTCCGCCTCTCATTCACACTCTTATGCAAGCATAATTAAAATATATAATTCATATTCCATTATCACAGTATCTGACACACTCACCAGATTGGAAGGGCTCCCAAGAAGAATTATTGTCTTCAGGTGAAACAAGAAAAGAAAAGAAGATGGAAAAGGTGATCAAGATATCAGAGCTATGACAGTGAAGGATAAAGAGAGAAAAGCAGGAAACACTATGCTATCAAGAGGAGTGCAGTGCTCCGTTTGACTGGAGGTAACCTTGAGCTAGTGTGTGTGTAGCTGAAAAACACTCACCATATCCACCTCCACTCTGTGTACAACGACGAAAAAAAAAACAAAAAAAACATGGAGTCAATTCAAAGAGCACAAGCATACACTCAAAGCACATTCTACATGGATAACTCATTTTTCAAGCTCCCAATCCGACACATACATTTAAAATTAAAGCAATAAACCACTCGAGGCCATGCAATACAGTGATTTTACCCCGCTTAAAGGTTTTTAGGACACTGCTTCACACACCTAACACTCCTTACCACTGCTTGTAAGGCTTGGGTTCAAGGGACCTTATTCAGAGCAGTGCCATGACAGGTATGATAGTGAGGCTGTGAGGGATAGGCTTGCTGTTTTTCCAATGGCATTCGCTGTAAAAAGCTGTATAAAGCTCCTAGAATACTTAATTTTCCACAGCTTATATTGTCGGAATTTTTTTGTCAACTGAAATTTCTTGGAAAGATATTTTTCCAGAGTTTCATGAGCAGAATAATCCAAAAACACATTAAATAACAATACAGCCCATTGAAGAAATGCATATGTCTGTTCCTCACAGCCTCGCTTTCATTCCCATTAAAAATCAAAGATGGCGCTGCTGTGAATAATGTCTATTGCTTTAAAAAAAAACTGTGGTAACAGCAATATGACAGATATTAATGATCAATAAATAATTTAAACTGATTTATATTGCATTGCAACATTTTCATGACAATTAAGCATATTTAACCTAATTTTCATAACTGTAATCTCATTCAAAAAATTTCACAATATTTTATTCATTGCATTACAATTTCTGTATTACAATAGTGAGCCCACTGAACAATGAAAATGGAAGGAATAAGTATTATGGTATCAGGATGCCAGAATGCCAAAATCCTTAATAGTTCTAAAACGGTCTTCTTGTTTGATTGCAACATAGAACAACTATTCTATAGAATTTATTACATCGTTGATATTAAACGATTGATGTATCACTGATAAATTGATATTATAGAAACAAGACCTGGATGCGTTTTTTTGCAAATGCTCCAGCTGAGTATATTGGCTAATTACAGCAGCTTCTTTCGAATGTTATGTACCACATCCAATTAGAGTATAAACTATCAGTTTGTACAGCAGAATTCAGCATGATGTGCTTGATCCCTTTATATGACCAACGACAGGCTTGCCATCTTCCAGAGCACTCAACTCACTCAGAGCAGCGTCGCACAAAGTTCATTGGCGAGTGTGATGGCTTTCACCTACGTATTTAACTGCTCCTTGGTAACCAAGGCAACAAGTGATTCAAAAATCTGTTGCCAAGCAACAGCAGGCCAAACCAGTGCACTAGGAATAAGAGCTTCACTATGCATCTATTACACTGTCACTTCAGAGAGAAAGAATAAGTCATTACACTTTTTTTCTGAAAGTGCCCATTAATGACATGAAACAGCCTTTCCTTCACAATGATAGATGACAATCAAGTGATGAGTCTCAATATAAATGTTGCAAAAACACAAATACACATGCAGATGTTCATTAATCCTCACCATGCTCTCGTAGCGGTCTCCAGGTCGCCCCCTTCGGTCACTGCTTACAGGAAAAGAGACATGCTTAATTTGATATGCTTGTAGTGGGCATGCATCTGAAAGCTCTGAAATAACCCATATATATATATATATATATTTATATATACACACACACATATATATATTTGTGCTGTCAACATTAACAGATTAACGTATATGATTATTATTTTTTTCAGTTTAACGCGTTAAAAATATTTAACGCAATAAACGCAGCATCCATAGGCTAGCTTTACATTATATGATCCCACTCTTATACATGCAAATGCTTTTAAACCATTTAAATCGCAACAAGACAAAAGAGAACACGCTGCCTGTGAATTTCCTGTCTGTCACACATGACGCACAGAAAAACTCACGCCAGTTTCGTGCGCACCAGAATAGAGTTCTCTTTCGTTTCGCGCTTAAACTAATAATATACACAATTATGTCAAACTGTCAGTTTTGTCGAATATCCTCTTAAAAGCTAGCCTAGAAATCTAGACGCACCCTAGCGGCAGCAAAAATTATTTTGCAGCAAAGTGTGGTCTAGCAACTCTCCGTTGGCATTCGAGCTGGAAAAACCAAACTTTGGTCAGGCCAATCACATCGTGTATAGAGTTGGTGGGTTCCCAGGCCTAACATCTTGATGTAGGTCTGGCTTGCCAGGCTACTTAAGAGCAGTCTTAAATGAACGTAAAGAGTTGTGAGTGAGATCCGCGTCATGAGCAGAACTGGCTGGTCTTAAAGTGGCAGCAACCACTAATGCTGCCTGTCATTAATGTTAATCAAAGAACAAAGATAACAGAGAAAATACTCACTGCTCTGGACTAAAGAACTTTTGTAGCTTTAATAAGGATTAAACTATATTTAATTTATAATTTATGCAGTGCAGACTGTTTGATAACTTTATTCAATTGCTGTATATTTCACAGGGGACAGGTAAATATGACATTTATTATGGGTTTATGTGAGGATTGTTTTAAGTTCAGTTAAATTAAAAGTTGTTATATTTTTAGAATAATAAATGTAAAAAAATTTATAGGTTTCAATTACACTAATGTTGAATGACTATAATCATATTTAAAATTGAAAATATACATTTCATTGAGACATCATCTAGCTATATTAATATCAGTGATACTGGCCTATATTCATAAAAAGACATTAAAGAAGTATTACTTATATTGGCTACTGTCTATGTAGTTTCTACATAAATTTGGAGATTAACATTGAAATTACATTATAAAATAAGAATTTATTTTAATAAAATTTTGTACATTAATAATATGAATATTTATAAATTAAATATTATATATTTAATTAAAATAATATCTATTTAAATTATTTTTAACGCAATTTTTCTGGTTAAAATTGCTATTTAAAAAGTGACTAATCGTCCCGTATTTGACACATAAAAGTCTTGTTCCGTATTGAACTGACAGTCAGACAGACTATGAACGAAGACATTTGTAGGCTATGATAAGAAAAAAAACCCTGACGGTGCGGTAGATACTAATTTCTCCCCCTGTTTTTCTATGATCAGCCGCGTAGCGTTTTTAACATCTTGGAACATCATCAGAGAATGCCCTTTTAATTGGTCGTTAGTCATTGTGAGTCGTGTATCGCAGCAACGATGACGACAAGTGACAACAGCGGGAAATGTAAAAATGACTACCCCCGAGCAGCCGGCGAAAAGAAAGTTAACTATAATGGAAGTATAATTATATAAAGATATTTGCACTACACTTTAAAATGTTGTCAAATTAAATTAAAAATATTATTTTTTGCACTGGAAAGAACATTCTAGAAGTCTAATTCTATTGAATAAATTTGCACAAGGCTACAGAAAACTGTTGTGTTTATTTTTCTTCAAATGCAGTCTAAGCCGATGAGTTTTGAATGTTATATGTTGTATTTGTTTAAGTAAAAAATAAAACCCATTATAAACTAAACAAACCAATGGTTCGTTGTTGGCAAAATGATCATGATAGACTTTATGTATCTATGTGGTTCAGTCTTGTATATTGATTAGGCCTACTTTGCTATTCCATAAATATAAAGGCCTAATAAGTTGTATTATAATATGCTATAATGTATGATAGCATACAATATTTCACCAGAAGTCATAATTTCAAGGGTTATTTTTCAAAATTTTCTTCCGTGGGGGCATGTCACCGCCACAACATCCCCCCCGGCCCGCCGTTCCTTATTTCCATTTCAGAAAGTTGGCAACCCTAGGCGGCCTATAATTATAAATCATTAGCCAGGAACACTTCAGTAAACTACACTGGAGAAAAACATATGGATTATCACGTTTACTTCAAATTTCTTTAGCAAGAAGTATTATTTTTCATATTTTCACCCAAAATTGGCTGATAGGAGCATAATAAATATATGTTTGTTTCATTCATACTGGAAGCTGGAGGACGCCCTCGAGCAGACAGTCCAAAATATGCCTCAAAGAAGTAAAACTTATAACTTTCCAGAGAATCCCTAATATGGACAAAGGCATCCAGCCATCACTGTAACTGAATAAAAAGAAGATAGAAAAGCTTTGACTTATTAAACAAAGATAATAAACAAGACTACAACAGTTTATGTTTTTTCTGTATTCTTCAAGCCATCTCATGTATTTTCATAAGAAAAAATTATATTTATAAATGCAATCAATGCTAATCGACATAAATAAGATTATAGAAAAACAAAAACAAAAAAAAACTGCAAAATAATATAAGTGTGTGATAATATGTGATAGGAAGCCACTTCAGATCCTAAATGGAAGTTATTTAAAACATTTGACTGACATTATGAAGTGAGTTTGGACTTTAAAACATGTAATATTTGGCATGTTTTGATGTTCAAATCCACATCACAAGTGATTCAAACTCACAGTGCTTGCAGAGACGGAGCAGCATTTACTGAACAAGCCGCTCTGATCACACTGCCACTACTTCGCTATGAAACACACTGCGTATATTCATTTAAAAAAATTTTTTTTATAAAAAACCCTGCAGCCTTTGCCATTTCATATTTACACCAAGCCAAATCGCGATTTTTGTTTTATTTCGATTAATCGTGCAGCCCTATACAAAACAAATATTTAAATTGAAAAGGCCATCATTTGATTACAAATTTTAAATTGAACCAAGCAGTATAATTTTAACATATTGCTGAGAGTGAATATTCACTAGGACCGAGACTTGAAATGGAAAAAGCATGTCAATTATTTTTTTCTTTTCACCCAAAATAATTTATCAGCTTTTAGGTCAAACATAAACCCATCTTGAGTCCTTAATTGTGCTTTCTCCTTTTATGTTGATTTGCAAACATATAGTGTACCAGTAAATTTTCTGCTTTTGTTGTTACTTACCTTGGTCTGTCGTCCATATTGCTGTGATAGCTCTGGTGGGAAAATCTATCACCTCTGGAAACAAAAATGGTGTAATCAGTTATTCTGGTATGATTCATAATATAGGACGGACTGTCCAGAGAACTCACAGAAACTGCATTGATTCCCTCATTTATATCATTCAACAATATCAATGGTAATCAATTAAAACAAAAACAACCGTGGAAAAGATAATAAAAATGCACCTAATTGCAACATTTATAAAAAAAGAAATTAATGAATATAAAGAAATACACCAAGGCTTCCTGGATTTAAATGTGCACAAAAACAATAACAACAACCATACAAACAAGACATAATAATAATAAATATGAAAATTATAGTTCCTATTATTATCATTAGAATTATGCCCCTTTTGCCAAAATAAAATCATGTAGGTTGCAGAAAACACTGCAATGCACAATAAGCAACATTCTCTACATACCCTCCTCTAGGTGGTGGTGGTGGGGGCAGAGGCAGATTTCGGGCCCTACTGCCCCCCCGTCCTCCTCTCCCTGGTGGGGGTGGAGGTGGTCCACGGCGTGGGCTCATATCATCATAATCTCGTCTGGAAGGGGGCATGGGACGGCCACCACGGCCAGGAGGCATGCGATCGAACCCTCCCCGGCCGCGCATCGGGAACCCACCCATAGGCCGTCGCCCTCTCTCTTCATACATCATGGTAAAACCACCATAGTCATAAGTTTCATCATAAAAGTTTGGGTCATAGGGCTGGGCTCGACCTTTTATAGGAGCCTACAGATAACAGGACAAATATAAGCTTTATTTATGAAGCAAAGTGTTTATCTAAAGAAACTGTGGATGTTGCTACAATGTCAAATGAGAAAACTGTATAATTAAATAAAAGGGGGGAAAAAAGTCCTTGCATCTCTGTCATCATCTCACCTCTGAAATCAGCTCTAGAATGACCTTGATGCACTCAACCACACGCTCAGGTTTACCCCCGACTAACACTACACGGTCAGTGGAGTGGGGGCAGCATTCCTGGAAGAGCTTGATTGTAGTCTGGGTATTCTTAAAAACGAATACAATTTCTCAACATCAGAGAAATATATATTTTTGGTTAAGCTGATATAAAAAAAATTTAAGCTTTCTGGTTCCGAACTCTATTATTTTACGACATGGTATTTTTAGCACTGTGCTTACCTCCCTCAGTTCCTTGATCTTGGCACCTTTGACTCCGATAATGCCTCCGGCCAAACTCTGATGAATCAGCAGACGCAGCTCACAGTCAAAGTCAGTCCCGCTATAATGCTGATACTACCAAATATACAGAAAAACAGAATGTTTAAGGACACGTGCAAACCAACATACATATTGTCACATCAACAGCTTCTCTATTATTATTCATTGAAATACTTGATATAATTAATATTTTTAAAACAGTTTATATATTTTTAGCAATGACAAATAATACTGTACAGTATACAAAGTTTACAGTAGGGATGCACTGATACCACTTTTTTTCAGACCAAGTACAAGTACTTAAATTTGGGTACTTGCCGATACCAAGTACAGATAGGAGTAGGGGAGAGCCGGGACGATTGAAACGCCGGACGGTTGAAACATTGAGATTTCCTTGAAAACCACTCACGTCATGTATGTCAAATTTCATCAGCATGTACAGCACGCAATGCCGACCAGACCCGCGAGAACATTTCTTCTTTACGGCATGCCGTTTTAAAGTTAGAGCCAGAAAGCTGTTTTTGAGTGCGGTAAGTGAATTCTTTCATGCGGTACTTATTTTTGACTGACAAGTTGTATTTATTGTTTCATGTGCCATTGTAATGATAATACGGCAGGTGTATTAGTACAGCAACATACCTTTAAGTGTGTAATATGAGAGTTTTTTACTTTAAGGACAAAACAGATTTAACTGGCCGGAGGATCTGTCAGGATGGTTGAAACAGCGACTCCTGCCAGTTAAACCTGGTCATAGGAAAACACTCAATATGACTCAATCACTCAATATGAATCGAGGAATAAATGTAAGAAAATTAATTGTAAAAGGATTTGTCTGTCTTCTTCAAAATAGCCTATTAGAAAGATTACGCAAAATGCGCACAGGCTTATCGCCTATTGTTTATTGGGCGACAGAACAAAAATGTTAATATGAATCTTAAAATTAAAATAAATAACAAAATATGTTTGTAGCAATATGTCCCGCTCGGACGATTGAAACAAAGCACAACTCCCGTTCAATGTCAATTTTTACTTAAATCATTCTATATTTCTACCGAATAACACATGATACTAAGAGAGCACATATGTAAGAGTTGTTGATCACAAAAAATTTTTTTACCTGTAACCTTATCCTAGAAAACGACGTTTATCTGAAAAGTGTTTCAACTGTCCCGGCTACAGGTCTTCTAACAATGTTTTATTTTCATCAGATGTTTTTCACTTTCTGACTGTAGCAAAGTAAATACACAACTTGTATAATCAAATTGCTTGTGTTAAAGGAGCTAATTCTCACCCTTCCTCTTAACAATTTAGCATAGCATAGTTTGCAGTCTGCTCTACTTTTATCATCATTGCTTATCTTAAAATATCTCCAAACGGCGGAGATTACTCCTTTTCCGACTACCTGCTCAACTGACGAGAGCTTAGGCTAATGTCATGTTGCCATAAGGGGCCGTTCACATATCACATTTTTTGCACGTGCAAATTCGTTATTTTGAATGTAGGCGCGCGACAAGCACGCTCATATTAGAAGCGGTGCGGCGCACTTGTTTTTCCAGCAGCGACTATGTTCATGGTTGCATAGCAACGACAGACGCCACGGGAGCACAAGCACTTGTGGAAAGGAGAAAGTGGTGCGGCCACGCTTTTCACGCATTTAGACACGATATGTGAATGGCCCCTTGGTATCGGGTGCGGTTGTATCGGGGTAGTTTTAGAAGTACGAATACATGAGCACAGTATCAAACCGACACCCGACAATACTGGTATCGGTTTATCCCTAGTCTACAGTATAGCTTTCTAATTTGGAATAGAATATTGTATAAAGTCGGACTCAAAATGTAAGTTGTTGTTCACTGAATTTTTTTAATCATATGCGTTTGGAACAATGCATCAACTTTTAGAGTAGACTAGCGTATAGATGACATCAAACCTAATGGATATGGACTAAAACCTTGCAAAACACCAATTTAGATTTCATAGGGTTTTTAATACCTTCGATACTGGGTTTGGTATGCTCACCTCCTCCAGTGTAGGGATGATCTTCAGCAGAATCTCACCAATAGTCTCTATATCTGCACTCACACTCAGGATACTGTAGCAGAACATCAAGTGAAATGAAAGATGAAAGCAAAAAAACAAAAAAAAAACAGATACAAAACTTTAGATCCTGAGCCCTGCAGCATACCACAAAGCAATGAAGTAGGGGGAAATAACACTAAACCAAAATAAAGTAAATTAAAAAGAGGACTGCTGAACACATGTTTTAAGTCTTCCAACACTGGACTGAGATACGGGCAATCGACATGCACTCAGTTCTCGCACATTCAATTAAAACAGGCCTTGAAGAGATGGGCGACAGTGGAAGGGCTGAGACTGAACAGGCACTGCACGGCTACACGAGCCGAGAAAAACAGAGAGAGCAAGACAGACCTGCTTACCACTATGCCACCACCAGATCATTTGGGAGAAGAAAGGAAGAAATTAAAAAAAAAAGTCTCTTGCAATTCACTCTATGGTGCCATCAGCACATCACATTCTCTCAACGACGAGAGAAACCAAACCAAAAACTAACAGAAGCAGCAAAAGAACAAGGCGAAGGGGAAGGGAAGAATGATAGATTTTTGCAGATTAAGAACCTGAACGTATGTGGGCTAAGAGAGGGAAAAAAACAAGGGGAAGGAAATGCAGCACCAGAGAAAAATCAAAGACAACAGTGATGAGTGACAGAGAGGGCTGCGCCACTGCACTAGCTCAGAATCATGGACAGTGATGTTGTGAACAGTGAGGGAGGGGGGCTCAGGGGTTGGGGCAACAAGGACAGAGCGAAAAAGAGATGGGCTTTTGCACAGTTCACCGTCAGTATCATCAGCTATGAAAATAATCATACAAACTAGGGCTGGGCAGTATAATGATGCATAGGACGCGATAACTGGTAGATATTTTGCTATATTATGGCAGCTATATTTGCATGCATTATTGTGACAGACTGTTTTTAGTTACCGCAAAGACCAAGTAATGCAAAAATACTAGCAATGCACTTAAATGAATATTTTCGCAAAACATCGAAAAGGAAATTAAAGTTGCCACAAAGTTTTTTGGCTTTTAGTATGAATATGTTAGCCTTAAGGTTATCTATAAGCTAGTGTACTGCAAAACAATGAAAAAAAATTGCATTTAGAAGATGTTAGCATTCAAAACTTACAGTCTCTTACTTCCGCCAATATGTATCAAAGATTTTTATGACAGCATGATGCACTACAGCTTCTCATCAGATTTTTTGAACAATCAAATGCTCTCTAGAGTCTATAGCGTCCCGCCGCCCACATTATAAATTGACGCTGAAGCTGCAGACAAAATCGGTCAGTTCACACATTTACCATTTTCTTCATGATGAATGACAGATAGTGTACTATATAGAGGATAGGGAACGATTCAGACAGTTCAAATTTGCTTTCCATTGGGGTGAATGAAGTCTGGTTTCACGCCAGTGTGACACGAACCGCCACACCGCGCACAGTCTGCTCCGGTCCAGATACACTATAGCACAAGGCGGATCATATGCGCCAGTCGGTGCAGACTACAAAACGTATCGGACCCATTTGAATTATGCACAGAATGCTATATTTTAAAGCGATATGGTGAAGGTTAGGAGGAGAAACGGTTAGAGATTAGGAAGAAACTTTGGCTTTATCAAGCTCAACGGCTCTGGTCGAACTGTGATATAAACTAAACGCTACAAAAGGGGAGGGGTTGTTCGGGCTTTAAAGTTTTTAATGTTGTTTATATGTCTGTGTGGTGTTTTTAATATGCTTTAAGCCGAACCATGTGCAAGTTCATAAGTATTGCTGAGTATTTTCTTTGTGAAGTTTACCAAAGGCAGTCTCCAAAACGCGGTTTGAAATCCCCGGTGTTCCTTACGTCACAAACTACAACCAATCCCGTCACGAGGGGGGCGGGCTTTAGCATATCATTAACTATTAGATGAAGCAGGGGAGTCACAAGAGAAGCCAGGTTATCCCGGTATACTTTTCTGTTGATATGAAAAATAGGGTACATTTAGCAATATAGAGGGTGGAATATGTATAAGATGTATATTACGATGAACAATATGCCTTTCTACACTGACATTCTAAGTTGTTCAAAGCGTTTCTAAGGACACTGATGTTTAGAAGGCAGACTGAGATGGCGAACATGATTGTGTAACATTAGCTTGTGTAACATGGTTACATGGTTTGTGTAACATTAGCAACACATTAATAGCTGTTTGATAATGATAACAGTCAAGCAAAAGACCAATCATAAGCACACCATTATGTGGCCGACGCTGTAGAAAAAGATATATAAAGGAATAAAATGATTGACTACAGGGGAGTTTAAAGTTTTCATTTAGCTGAGAACTGAAACTGAAAATAAAGTTGCTGTAGTTAAATTTTGGTAATTGGCAATTCTTTATATTATTCAGCATGTCATGTTCTCAGGTGATACATTATACCAGCTGTAGTGAAGTGAAGCTGCTAGAAAAATTTAGTTGCATCTAAGAAGTGCTAATTAAATGTCACTGTTTCAGTCAATCATTTCGACGCTCCAAAACGGACAAAAAAAGAAATTGGGCCGTTTCAACCGAATATTTTTGATTGTCGAAGTTTCAGTGCATTACAATAAAATACAGAGTGGGACAAATGTAGAGGTGGTCGATTCATCGCGATTCAATCTTCCAATAATTTGAATGAATTTCATAAATTGATATTCTAAACGTCTGTTAATAATGTGATGTTGACGGAACAAAGAACGGTGCAGCATAGGACAGTTTAGAGTGCACACAGGCTTGCAACAGGGGACAAATGAAGCTTAGTTGACAACAAAAGGTCCATATCCGTATTTTAACAAATATAAAAAAAAGCCTTAAATAAGGTATAATCACCAGCAATCCGGCACAAGCTTTTTTGTACTTTTTACACACGAGAACTGCGTTCAACATGGACGTGCAAGCGGTTGCTATGGTAATGAACAATAGCTGCTTGTAAAAGCAAATTAACATATCCTGTATCGGAGGCTAAATCACCAAATATTGAGAATACAACAGTGCGTATTATATTTATATAACTCCAAAAGATTGGCCACTGATCGGAACCAGCTGATATTCACAGAGGTGTACAGGTATGACATCACTTTGTAGGCCAAAATGCAGAAACATGTTAGCATTTTAGCACTTCCAGTACCATCGTCCTGAAGTCAATGGGCTTTTTGAATGGGATTTTGGTTAAATGGCTGAAACAAGGTCTGTGGTGAACAAGCTCAAGACACTTCCACGTTTTATTCTACGACAAAATACATCAGTATAACCACACTCGCGGTTTTTTTAAGCTGTTATGTGTCTTGAAAAAGGGAGTTGCTAACAGGTGGCTAAATGGGACAAAAGAGGCTGCCGGGGGTATTAAACGTCATCATGCCAAACAGGTAACCTCAGTCTGCTTTTACAGCCTCATTATGCTCAGTGTGCTCAAACTATTCTAATTCAAACTTTCAGGGGAAATGTTTTTAGATAAAAACTGAAAGAGCTGTCGGAAGCTTAGTGCTGGTGACATTAAAGTCGTGGAACCGTGGTGTAGTTAGTTTATAGTGTACTTTTATCTTTTTGTTTCGGGCAGCTGCATTTAGGCTTCAAAATTCACAAAAGTTGTGTTCATCTGTGAAAATAATCTTGATGGACAAAACTTGTAAGTATCATAAACTTTTGTTGATCACAGACCTTGTTTTTCACGATAACCCAAAAGCCTATGGAAAATCCTAATGGGTTTTTTGTTGAGGGAACCAGTGTGATGCTAACTGTCGGTTGGCCTACAAAGTGACGTCATACCTGCACCACTCCATTTCGACGACGCTCATGCCATGAGAGACATATTTAAGGCTGAGTCTCAGTTTTAACCGGGCTTGAGTAAAATAATAATGTGGTTACAAGGGGTATATAATTTAAATAACTAACAGTAGCTACTGTTCAGTTTGCAAACTGCTGCTCTACTCTTACTGTCTTCTGAACTCTTCCCTCTCTTAAATAAAGCTCCAGTGTTGCCAGATATAAAAAAAACTAAAAAACAAGTCCCTTAAAAACGCAATATAATAAACAGACATAGCAAAACTGTATCAGGGGAGCAAATGTAAACGATATAAATAGTTACCAATATCCTAAAAAAAAAAAGTTAGGAAATGTAATTTATGAATAATATAGTTCAATATAAAATATTTAGATAATATAAATTGATTGATGAAGTAAAACAATTGAAAAATATTAATAAAGTTAAATAAATAAAGTTTAATTACAAAAGCTGTATTTAATATCAATTGGGGGCACAGGTTCTTAGGGGGGCTGCAAGGACAATAAAATTAAATTAAATACAAAAACAAGTTTAGAATGAAATCTAAAATCAAATCTATGCATATAATGAATCAATTTTATTCAAAATCAAGAAGCAATTTATCATCGAATCATGACCCCAAGAATTTATTATAATCGAATTGGGGAGATTCCAAAAGATTCCCACCCTTAGGCAAATGCAACATTTAGTTGGTTTTGGTTATTGAGGAACGATGCAACTTCTCGAATATTGACTTCAATTGACGCGTGTTCACAGGTGTGCCTATTTTACAAATCTGAACGCAGACTATCCAAACAAATTTTATATTTATAGTTTTATTGTTTTGAGTCTTTAATTTTACAAATGTTAAAGCTGTTTTTCCTGTCAGACTTAATTTTTTGTTGAATAATCTGGCATTTCGGTTTGTATACATTATGTTCCAAATACAAAGAGAAATATATAAAGTACCTTTAGCTTGAAGCGCATTTAATTCACTCAATTATCTGAAAAGTGGAATTACATCATGGTCATTTAAAAAAAAAAAAAATTTTTTTTTTTTTGTAAAATGTGCACCAAAATAACATTATGGTCATACCACCCACCCCTAATCTAAACATTCAGCAGAGACTAATATGAGTGCAGTCTCTCTATCTGAGGCAGGAAAAGTGATTGATTACATACAATTCTGTGCAACAAAGAAAGTTCGCAAATTATATTCAAAGACTTAATGGGGGTGTTGGGGGAGGAGAAAAGACATTTAAATATATACAAAAAATACAAATTAAGAAAAAAAAAAAAAGTCAAATGGAACAATACATGTTTTTTTTAAAAGGGGGGGGGGGGGGGTACTATATGTGTGAAAATGTTAAAATGAAACAGAAGGCAGGTTATCAAAGACATGTGTTCTCTTTCTAATCAGGCAGTGAGGCAATAACTGGTGGGACATACCGCTCTGGGCCACTGCTGTCTGGGACTGATACACTGGCATTGTACTGCATTGGTCGTGGAGGTTGGCATTGGGCAGGGGCATTCAATCACATGATGTCAAGTAAGGTGCCCGTTTAAGGAGGGGCACGTTTATGGGCGGGGCCAACCGGGGTGTCAGGTGGGCGGGCGGGCGATCAGGGGCGGAGGTTGGGCCAACATCAAGGTGGGCAACGCAGGAGGGGCAAGTCGATCCAGTACATGGGCAACGGAGGAAGGTGGCCAAAAACAAAAAAAAGTAAAGGAGAGGGAAGAGGGGGAGAAGGAATACATTTTTAATTGAATACAAAGCTTTACTCATTAATTTACTGTCCAATTTTTGTTTCTTTTTTCTTTTGAAGAGACTTGGCAAAGAATGCACAAGAAAAAGAGCTGGACAGATCTAAAGACACTTTTAAATGTAGAACCGCTGAGCAACAGTGGTTCATACAGGACTATGGGTCAGCTCAAGAGTCAAGACATCTGTAATTGGGTTTTGGAAGTGGGGGAGAGTGAAAGAGAATGCCTTCAACAAAATAAAGTTGAGAAGTACTTCCACTTTTATACACAGTGTCAAAGACTCACAAAATAGCCCCATTTCAGAGAGCTTGTCTGTCCAAATGAGCCAACCTATAGCTACAAAACGGAAGATCTGCCCTCAGGATCAAATGCATTCAAATCTTTGGAGGATTTTAATGGGACTTTATTGGACGGATTGGTGTCATGAGTTTTGATTTCTGGGATTTCAAATCCGACTGATTCGTGTTTTTGACTGATAAAGCTGAAATGCTCATGAAAACAACTGTTGGTCAAAGGATGTTGTCAGAAGTCTTGTTAATACTTCACCATTAGAGAACATTGTTTAATAGCTCATGATCAGCAAGCAGAATGGTCTTAATACTCACATCTGTGCGTAAAGCTTTAATGTTCTTGCCTCCCTTTCCAATCACAGCCCCTGCATTCTGAAAACAAAAAATGACACTTTTAAAATGTCATTATACTGAAGAAATGGAGAAGAAAAGTGCATGTGTATGGCTTTACTCACTTTGCTCTGTAGAAGCACCCTGAGTTCCACCATTTCATCTGCGTTGCGGGAGCGTTTGAATGCCTGTTCCTCATCCATGTCCTCAGCGGGGCGCTTGCCTGAGGGAACAAATCTGGCACTTCAGCCTCAACCACAATTAAGACATTCCTGTTTATCAAACTGCTCGTTCTGAGAGAGTGCCACCATGGAATTCAAAACATAATCAGACACTAGTGGATGAGGTTCTCACAAAATTTGATGACCTATAGAAAGCAGTTTAAAGTCGTCCAGAGGAGACATCCAGAGAAAATGCTTTTAACATGCATACACTTTGAGCTGAAAGGTTTTTGGGCCAATAGAGTGTAACAGTCAGGATCTCAAGGTAAAAATTCCATTAATTTTCTCCATAGGCGAAATGATTTTTAATGATATCTTATAAATCTTTAAAGACTATTAGACCTATTGTGAGCTCCAGAAAAATGCTTTTGCTGAAGCCATCACTCCAAAATTTCAACTTAAATTGCACCAAAAGAACATTTTAGTGCCCACCCACTCCCATTAAACAATGCAAACAACACATACCCAATCCCCATTGTGTGTGTGTGTATTATCATGTATACAAGTCAAAATCTGCTAAGGCGTAGTAATGGAAAAACAGTTTCAAAAAGTGATTTTCACTATTATTTCCAAAAGGATCTGCATTTTCATAGGTTTAAATAAATTGTTTTGTTATAAGAGACAATAAAAACACCTTAGTGCATCAAAACCATTCCTTTCAAGGTCAAAAAATATATATATTTACTTGATTTTCAAAAGTCAACTTATTTATTACGTTAATTTTTTGAAAAGCCAAACATGTCAGTCTCTGAGTAACAATTTATTTAAGCCACAAAAATAAACTTCAGGGCTCGAAATTAATGCTTTTCTGGGGCAAGTGAAAGAGAATTTTACTTACTTACAAGTAGCCTGATTAAAGCGTCAAAAAAAAAACAAAATAATTGTATTACATTTAGTCTGAGTGGCAACTGATAGTGGATAATAACACAACCAAGAGTGTTGTTTTCCTGAATAACATGATTGAAAAATGTGACTGATTTCATACAACAGTTTAATAAAGTAAATTATATTAATGTCAATTACATTTTAGATGCAATATTAACTGTTTTGTTCTATTTTAGCAGCGAAAATATTTCCAAACAAAGATCACAGCAGAACCATTGTGTATCTCACAGCAACACTCTTCATGCTTCATTAGGCCTACTGAACGAAAATATTCATTTTACTAAGTGAATTTATTCATCAAATTTAAGAATTGGAAATGAAAGATGAAGCATAGCTAAATCTTATAATATTAGGGGGGGGGGGGGGGGGGGGGGAGCCTTTTATAAAGGTTAAAAAAAAAGCCCTCTGGGTAAATATCACAAATGCAGATTTAAATATGTCAAAGCTGATATAACACGGATAAGAATATTGCTTCAGAATAAATTATAATTACACCACAAAAAATCCTATTTTTCCAGGCAAGCAACTCAGACAAGTGAATGACAGATTTATTTGTTTGAAGGACAAGCACATGAGCTTAATGTCAAGCCCTGAACTTCATTCTGTATAAGTATAATGAACTATACAAAAAGTATTTAGAACAACTCCAGCTCATTTTATAATTACCCAGAAATCAAACAGTTCACCCCTCACGCACGTTATCACATCTGTCAAAAACTTGGCTGGCTGACAGTTGGATTACTTACATAAACATAAACTCATGGGCATCAATCACTTCACTTGCCGGGTAAGAAATAAATTATTACCTTACAATACATCCGTTCTCAATAACAATAATAATATATTTTTTTATATATTTAAAAGAAGCAGAGGTCAATGCGCTATCGCTTTCAGAGAGGAGAAAACAAAATGCGGTCAGAGTAGCTAGCAGATATCTGACAAATCATGTAAATATTGTATCATCTTTTATTGGAAAATGAAATAACATTTTACCAAACTTTGATAATTGCCTTAATCTTTTAAACAACTGAGAAGATCGTGATCAAACTACATTTTATAAAAATCACCTGTGAAGTTCCTGAATCTATGCTTAAGAGGGACTATTTAAACTTGGTATTAAGATGCGTTGTGGACGATCGAAATTTAATCACAGGTAAAAACAGGGCCTGAGTGTCAATTATGTATTATGTATAAGGTACGTCTCTGACACAGCATGTTGAAGCCATCGTTTTTAATTTCATTGTCGTTCAAAATGGTTCATTGTATAGTAGTTCTTTCCTCCATTAAAGTTAGGAGCACAATCTTGTTGTACCTTTGTCTGTTTGTCAGATTTTAGTTGGTTGGTTTTAGTGCTGCATGATTAATCATATCGACACTTCTGTCGCGCCGCACTCCACTTTATTCCTATGGGTGACGTCAAGCTACTTTAACACGCCCGCAAAGCTTCCTGGGAAGGCGGTGCTGCAATAGAGTTGCGAAGTTATGACGTAACTTTGTAGGCAAAAACGCAGAAGTGAGTTAGCATTTTAGCACTTCCGGTTCCCTCGCCCTAAAGTCTATGGGTTTTTTGAATGGGTTTTTTCTAAATCGCCTGAAATAAGGTCTGTGGTTAACAAAGCCTCTAAATATTTTCACGTTTTGATCTATGACATAAAACACACCAGTTATAACCTGCTTGTGGTTTTTTAAAATTTATTGTGTCTGCTTGTGGTTTTTAAACTTTATATAGGCTTCAAAATGTATACATTTTGGATTAACTTGTAAAGATTATCTTGATAGACAAAACGTGTAAGGGCCACAACTCTTTGTTGAACACAGATCTTATTTTTTGCGATTTTCCAAAAGTCTATGGGGAAAATGCATAGCTTTTTCGATCGAGGGAACCCATGCGCCGCTAACTTCCGAGTTATCCTACAAAGTGACGTCATAACTTCGGCACTCTATTGGAAAAATGCTGCGTGTCAAAAAAGCTGGCCGATGCCCATCTTTATGTAAATGAATCAGTTGAACGCAACGTCTATCCAATAGAAGTAGAGCACATGGAGACTCGGGAAATCTCTCGCGGGTCCCATTTGTTCTAGACGTCCTACTACAAAAACCACACCCATAGCGGTAAACTTGAGAAACGCCCATCAACGTACAAATGAGGGGAGGTGTCGCAACACCACGCTTCAGTCGTGTCGCAAAAGTGGATCCGTACTCACAGAAAGACGCACGCCAGTATCATGCGTGTGCACAAGACAACACGGCAGAATACAGTTCTCTTTCGCGCTTGAATGAACAATAAAAGTGCATTTTCGGTTTTCGGCCGAAAGACTTTTATCATCAAAACAATACTGCCGAATTGTTGTGATAACGCAAACAAAAACCGCGACCTGCACGTGCTTGTCTGAAGCGACATGTCTGAGGTGTGGACGTATTTCAGTGTATCTGAGAAAGACCCACGGACAGTGATTTGCAAAACATGTAATGCCGAAATTTCAAGAGGGGGCGCATCTGCAAAGACTTTCTCCACGTCGGGTTTATTTTATCACCTGAAATCCAAACATTCCGATCGCTACGCTGAATATGAGAGGAAAACAGCACAGAAAAGCAAAATGCCTCCGAGCACGCCTACTCCGTCTGTGGTGGACGTTTTTGAAAAGGCAAGGAAGTTTCCTACAGAGAAAATTTTAAAATGCACTTGACCTAAATGCACTTTGTTTTATGAGAGAACATTTAATTTTAAAACCTTTCTGCAGGCCAGTAGGCCTGTACATTATTATTTAATGTACACATGAGTGTGCTCAAGTTAAACATTTTAGTTTGAATTTTATTTTATACGGTGCATTGTTGCAATGTGCTAAATAAATATTTGCATAATTTGTAATTGATTTATTCTTTGAACCTTTAATATTAATTTATGTAATTTCAATGCCTTGATTTTAGAAAAGTTAGTACACAGTCATAGCCATAAATGCAATGGTACTTATAATTGGCATCATTTCTTTCTGTGTTTCGGTTTTCGGCCTTGGTTTCCTCTTTTTCGGTTTTGGCCAAGAATTTTCATATCGGTGCATTCCTAATCGCAATATGACATTTTCCCCAAATCGTGCAGCCCTAGTTGGTTCATGACTTTTCACTCTTTAATAGGGATGTGCAAGAGCACCCAAGTACTTGAAGACAGTACTTGAACAATCGATTATGAAAACGATGATCACCGTGACTTTAAAAAATATATTTCTTTTTTTTCCTGATTTGTTATTGCAGCATTTTGGGCGGTACAAAAACATTGATGATTAATAATCCAGCAGTGTTGTTTTTTTTTATCGTCATGGCTTAGAAAATGTGCAGGTTCTTAGAAAATGTGCTGGAATCACTTGATAAAGTAGATGAAAATACAATGAAGTGCGAGATGTGTAGCGCCAATCTGCCAAACATAAGATTATAATGAGCACACTACAAAATTGTGTGAATTCTTTGTGCTTTAGTTGCCCGTGTTTCTCCCCATGAAAAAAAAAACTCATATGGAGATTTAAAAATCCCTATGGGAAAAATACTTCCTAAACTAAAGCCACAGAAAAAGTGGGTGGGCACTGTTGCACTCTATTCAGAAACTATACATTACCGTTAGTGTCAATGTTACTGAAAGTGGTCTCTTCTTCCTGCTGATCAATTTTTGTCTCCATTGTCTTCAGCCAGCAGTCAAAATGGAATAGGCTGTCCTCGACCGGTCACTCTAAGAGACAGTGTGTTGAGTGTTAAAAACAATGCAGAAAATACCTTTTTTAAGTCACATGAAATCAAAAATATCTTTATTTAACGAATACTCGGGATGCACGATATATCGCCCACCATATCGGTATCAGCCGATGTGTTCATTTTTAATGTTATGTTTTTAATCTTTGCTTTTGCTTATAATTTTTGTTTTTTTGTATTTGATAGCCTTTTGTTTTGTGAAATTGTAAGTGTAATTGTAATATTAGGCTACATCTATTTTGTGTGTGTGTATATATGTGTACAAGTGCTGGTCATATAATCAGAATATCATCAAAAAGTTGATTTATTTCAGTAATTCCATTCAAAAAGTGAAATTTGGATATTATATTAATTCATTACACACAGACTGATATATTTCAAATGTTTATTTCATTTAATTGTGATGATTAAAACTGAAAACTAATGAAAATCCCAAATACAGTATCTCCGAAAATTTGAATATTACTTAAGACCAATACAAAAAAGGATTTTTAGAAATGTTGACCAACTGAAAAGTATGAACATGAAAAGTATGAGCTTGTACAGCACTCAATGCTTAGTTGGAGCTCCTTTTGTCTGAATTACTGCAGCAATGCGGCGTGGCATGGAGTCGATCAGTCTGTGGCACTGCTCAGGTGTTATGAGAGCCCAGGTTGCTCTGATAGTGTCCTTCAGCTCTTCTGCATTGTTGGGTCTGGTGTATCGCATCTTCCTCTTCACAATACCCCATAGATTTTCTATAGCAGTGGTTCTCAACTCCAGTCCTCGGGACCCACTGCTCTGCACATTTTTTATGTCTCCTTATTTAACACACCTGATTCAGATCACCAGCTCGTTAGGAGAGACTCCTTGATCTGAACTGAGCGTGTCAGATAAGAGAGACATACAAAATGTGCAGAGCAGTGGGTCCCGAGGACTGGAGTTGAGAACCACTGTTCTATTGGGTTAAGGTCAAGCGAGTTTGCTGGCCAATTAAGTACAGGGATACCATGGTCCTTAAACCAGGTACTGGTAGCTTTGGCACTGTGAGCAGGTGCCAAGTCCTGTTGGAAAATGAAATCTGCATCTCCATAAAGTTGGTCAGCAGCAGGAAGCATGAAGTGCTCTAAAACTTCCTGGTAGACAGCTGCGTTGACCTTGGACCTCAGAAAACACAGTGGACCAACACCAGCAGATGACATGGCACCTCAAACCATCACTGACTGTGGAAACTTTACACTGGACTTCAAGCTACATGGATTCTGTGCCTCTACTCTCTTCCTCCAGACTCTGGGACCATTTACCAGTGGTTTTGGCACTGTGAGCAGGTGCCAGGTCGTGCTGAAAAATGAAATCTTCATCTCCATAAAGCTTTTCAGCAAATGGAAGCATGAAGTGCTCCAAAATCTCCTGATAGCTAGCTGCATTGACCCTGCCCTTGATAAAACACAGTGGACCAACACCAGCAGCTGACATGGCACCCCAGAACATCACTGACTGTGGGTACTTGACACTGGACTTCAGGCATTTTGGCATTTCCTTCTCCCCAGTCTTCCTCCAGACTCTGGCACCTTGATTTCCGAATGACATGCAAAATTTGCTTTCATCCGAAAAAAGTACTTTGGACCACTGAGCAACAGTCCAGTGCTGCTTCTCTGTAGCCCAGGTCAGGCACTTCTGCCGCTGTTTCTGGTTCAAAAGTGTCTTGACCTGGGGAATGCGGCACCTGTAGCCCATTTCCTGCACACGCCTGTGCACGGTGGCTCTGGATGTTTCTACTCCAGACTCAGTCCACTGCTTCCGCAGGTCCCCCAAGGTCTGGAATCGGTCCTTCTCCACAATCTTCCTCAGAGTCCGGTCACCTCTTCTCGTTGTGCAGCGTTTTTTGCCACACTTTTTCCTTCCCACAGACTTCCCACTGAGGTGCCTTGATACAGCACTCTGGGAACAGCCTATTTGTTCAGAAATTTCTTTCTGTGACTTACCCTCTTGCTTGAGGGTGTCAATGATGGCCTTCTGGACAGCAGTCAGGTCGCCAGTCTTACCCATGATTGCGGTTTTGAGTAATGAAACAGGCTGGGAGTTTTTAAAAGCCTCAGGAATCTTTTGCAGGTGTTTAGAGTTAATTAGTTGATTCAGATGATTAGGTTAATAGCTCGTTTAGAGACCGTTTTCATGATATGCTAATTTTTTGAGATAGGAATTTTGGGTTTTCATGAGCTGAATGCCAAAATCATCAGTATTAAAACAATAAAAGACCTGAAATATTTTAGTTGGTGTGCAATGAATCTAAAATATATGAAAGTTTAATTTTTATCATTACATTACATTATGGAAAATAATGAACTTTATCACAATATGCAAATTTTTTGAGAAGGACCTGTATATCAGGGTTTCCGTTGTCCGGTAATTACCGGACATTGGCCGGGGAAAAAATTAAATGTCCGACAAAATTAAATCTCTCCGGTCAATTTGTCCGATAAAAATTGCCTAATAGAAGGTTCCCCTTCATCTCAGTTTCAGCGCTATTCTGCGGCACTGAGGACAGCGGCTCAGTAGCCTACCTGTGTAGCTCTTGTGTCGCTGTCCTCAGCTCAGTAACGTTAGCCTAAGGAGGAAGCGCACAGCGGACGAGAAGCGCAGCGTCGCGTCTAGGACAACTCGAGTCCGCACACCGGACGCACACTTTCTCAGTTTATGCCCAGCAATATTGTTGTTTAAGGACATTATGGAGTTAAGACAATGTCTGAAATGTTATGATTGTACTGTACAATTAAATACAATCATTGCTGAGATTGCAGTCTGAACTCTTTAGTTCAGACCGTCCGTTAACTGAATGAATTGAGAATATAGGCTGAAAATCCGATAACATCAGCACTGAGGAGCTATTTTCCAAAACGATATAAATCCATTTCAATAGTTTTCAGGAAAATTAATTTTTTTACCTAGACCCACACATTTTGTGAATACCGGTATTCAATTTATCCTGTTAAAATGTTTTTTTTGCTCAGTCTGAATATGTTGTAAAATTATTATTAAATCAAACAACAATATTGTTGATGATAAATTCAAAGTTATAATTTTTTTTTCTAAACGCTATAAATCCATCAATTCTTTTCCAAAAATTGATGGTTTGTCTTTTAAAAAAAACAGCAACAAGAGAACATGCAACATTTAATCAGGGATTCTAAATGAATATAAATTAAATAAGTGCAAATGCATGAAATATCTAAAAGCCAAACAAAATAAATAGTAAAATAAACTAAATAGTACAAATAAAATAAATATATCCAATGTCACGTTCCAATATTGTCCACCACATAAAACAAATTTAAAGATAACACACATACAAATACCAGTCCTTAAATACAACAATGTTAAAAATGCATTCAAATCATATATATCGGGGGGAGAAATGGTCAGACATGATTTGGCCACTTAATTAAGTTTTGTTTTGTAGAAAGCCTTTCTTTAAAGTGAATTTCGTTTTGTATAAATTGTATCTTAATTTTAATATTTTTTTCATCAACCAATTGCCTGGATTTAATAAATAGGAAGCAAAAAGACAATATAATCATAACATGGAGGCGCGGGCGCGGTCCCTTGCATTGCACGTGAACTGGAGCGCATCTCATCATAAATGAACCGAAACTCAGCGTAAGCCTCACACATGAGAAATATATCTATATAGAAAGCTTGAAATGTCTTTAAACGAAACAATTAAAAACGAAAAGAAATAGGATAGGCCTACTTTCTGATTATGTAATCCATTACATGCATTTCTCTCTAGGCGCGTTCACGGAGATGATGATAGTCAATTTCATCTTTGAATGAATCGGACGTTCATGTTTTTTTCTGTCTATTTGAAAGTTAGGCTAATAAACATGTTGCATTATGTCAATTTTTAAGTTACATAGCCTGCCTCCAGTTTTCCTCAACTTGACTAATTAAGAGGCGATATTTGACCGGCATATCATCAAAATGTCCGTAAAACGAAACCTCTGCCGGTCATTTTTTTCTAGCGGAAACTCTGCTGCATATATACCGTAATTCCTCAAATAAAGACCGGGGCCTTTATTTACCTGAACTGCAGAAGGTAACAGGCTTTTATTTAAAGCAGGCTTTTGTTAGAGGCAGGCCTTTATTTCTAATTCCATCTTTTTGATAAATAATAGGATTTGGCCGATGGACGATGCAATCATCTATTGCGATGGCTGACAGACATCACTATGTTGAGACGGCATCTATAAATGTATTGTTTTGCTATAAATTACATGTATTTAAGGCGAGACACTACAGGTGAATTCGTTCGGTTCACATGACGTCACTGTAGCTTTGAGCCGCCATCTTGACGACCGGCGGTCTCAGTAATGCCTGCAATATGTTGTGCAGTTGGCTGCAACAACAGCCGAAAGAGGAACCCCGAACTGGTATTTTATTCTATACCAAAAGAAAAGGATAGAAGTGTCTCATATTGTATGAATGTCTAATATTGTATCATGTCTCATCTTTCTGTGCGCACACACCCGAACCGAAGCGTGCAGCCATAGACTCCTATACAGCGCACTGTTTCGTGTCTGAATGGACGAATACACACAGCATTATGTTTAAATGTCCGTTTTGGAGAGTATTCACGTAAAATATGTCGGTAATGTCTTAAACAGGGTTGTCATCCAGTCTCTTTGGTTGGTAGAGAGAGAGAGAGAGAGAGAGAGAGAGAGAGAGAGAGAGAGAGAGAGAGAGAGAGAGAGAGAGAGAGACGAGGAAAACAAAGCATGCAAATGTAAATTATCGAGCTCATTTTTTTATCGTGCGATTAATTGATTTATTGACTATCGCGACAGGCCTAATCCAGATTAATGACAGCTAGCCTTGAGCCGTGGCTAACAGCTGGCAAGCTACCAGCTGAGCCACTTAGCTAGCTAACAACTCGCTACCTAGTCAGAGCAAACTACCACCAAAATCATACATTTGATTTTTTATATAATAACAACATTTCCCATGATTAAATATAAATCCTTGATGGCCAGGTGCCGCACTTTTACGTTTGTAACCCATCCAGCCACAGCATATTGATACGCGTCTGTGAAAGCCTTCAAACGATCCCCACTGTATGGGGAGGGGTTATGCACAAGGTAAATATATATATCATGGAATTCTGGGGGAGATGAAAAAGGACAAAAGAAAACTGGGGGTAACAAATAACAGCTTTCCCAGCTGATTACTACATTAAGATGAGAAAAAAATGTATTACAAGTTTTCTGTAATTTAATGTTTAAATATGCAAATTAGGCATTATCTAATTAAATATGCGCTAATTTGCATATATTTTAAAAAACGAAATCTGAGTATTTAATAAAGTCAGGTTCAAAATAATTTTTTCATTGTGTTCACATATTAGATGGTGAAAAAATTACAGAGGGATTTATGGATATCTACTTTTTTTATCCTGTAAATCAGAATATACTGCCAATAGCCTTAAAAAAATATTTTCGCCATGTTTTTCGGAATAAAATGTTATATAAATCAGGCTAGGAATAATATATTTACAAATCCCTCTGTAAATGTCTTCATAATATAACTAGGTACAAGACTGTGAAGTTTGGTGTATATAGGTGCTACTGAAGTGGAGATTTCGGACTTTGAGTACGATAGAAAAGTCACTTTGAGAAAACGGGCTTTAAAGATTTAGCATCAGCCAATAAGATTGCGCATTTAGAGTTAAATCCCCCCTTTCATTTTCGCGATTGGTTGCTGATAAAAAGGAACTGACCATATTTGGATCCGGCTGTATTGTTCACGAGAGTGAAGCTTTCTAACGGTGTGTGTGATGACAAGGTGCAGATCGCGATTGCAGAGCAGAGGGATAATTTATAACGACAACTTTTGATGAATTTATGAGAAATCTACCGTCGCAAACAGACAAAGTGTAGTAAAATAAAGACCTAAATGTGTATTTCGGACTTTTTTTTCACCACAAGTCTGAAAGAAGACATCTCCCAAAATCTCAAAATTGAGCAGTGAAAAAAAAACGATGTTTTTGCCTGCCATGTCTCGCCTTAAATGTCTGAAACCTAAAATAAACATTAGCCCTATATGGTTAAAAACACTGAATAGTTGTGATATACGGACGGTATGACCAGCGCTGAAAGTCAGTCTTTTGCTCAGCGCCAGCCATAGCGCGAAAGCAGAGTTTGAATTTGGCAGTGATGTCACATCACTGTACACCCGCTCCTCAGTGGTCAGCTGCTGCAGAGCGTGCCAAAATCGAAATTGCTGATGAGATGTAGAGGAAAATATCTAGTGGAAAATGAGTATGTTACGTTATGTCACTATATGAAAGGCACTTAGGAGATTACCTATCAACACTAAATTTTCCCCGGCCTTAATTTAAGACCGGGTTTTTTTTGTCTGTGTTGACCCCGACCCGGCCACTATCAGAAGCCCAGCGTTTAATTGACTACCGGTTTTTATTTGTGGAATTACGGTATATATTAGAGCCCGACCGATATGGATTTTTGGGGGCCGATGCCGATACCGATATTAGGGAGTAAAAAAGCCCGATACCGATATATCGGCCGATATTGTTTATGTGTATATTATAATACAGTAGCAATATTATTTATGTGTATTATAGTACAGTATACCAGTCAAAAGTTTGGACACTTTCCTATTGGTGTGTACAAACTTTTGATGGGTACTTTACACAGTAGCTATAAACAGAATAAATATATTTTATAAACACGTTTTGCAATGATCACTCAAATGTGGTAATCAAACACTTGTGTGACACAGATATGTAATGGAGGCAGGGGGAATGATAGAATGAGAATTATACAGCTGAGCTGTAACCAAACTAGTTTGCATTGCATGTTATATTATATTATATTATATTCTAAATACTGTTGCATAATCTTCACTAACGATGACTTTGTCTTTTAATTTAGTCATAACTTGTATCAATAAATATATAAAAAGTGTCACTGACAAAACCTTATTATCTTCTATTTTTACTCTTAATTCCTCTAATCTCTACCAGTGGAGGAAGAACTCAGATCTTTTTACTAAAGTAAAATGAATAATATCATAATGAAAACGTTTTTAATTACATATGTACAGTACTTTTATACTATTAGTAAGCAAAATGTACTAAATGTGAAACTAGGCTACTCTTAATGCAAAATGGCCCTATATAAAGTGTTATAATTATATACATTTTTGGAATATTGCTTGATGTTGTAACGTAGCGTTATCAGGCAGAATGAGCTTTAACACTGTGTCTACACCGGACGCGGCCGTTACTGCTCGCGTCGCAACAGCTGTTTACCCTAGACAAAGCAGAATCAGTTTACTGTCGGAGATCGCTCGCGCCACGCATTTTAATCAATGTTTCATCAACCAATTGCCTTAATAAATAAGAAGAAGGCCTAAATATAGCAGACAATATAATCAGGACTTCTCAGCTGCGCGCTTGCAATACTCACAAGCTCACACAATACGTGACAGAGGCTTGTAGCAGAGAAATCAATTCTGTGAATTACACTGCGCAAATCACAAGTAGGCTACTACCCACCGGATGAAGAAGGGTTGGCTCTCAGTCTCCACAGGCAACATAAAATATTCATTTTATTTTATTTTATTTTTCGTGTTTGCATTTATGAGGAAAAAACAATGTTACAGACGCGACAGTTCAGCACTACGGACGTGAGCGCTCTGAAACCGGCACTAATGCTTTGAAACTTTCACATAGACATCAAACAGAAAGCACAAAACCTTTCGTTTAAAAGTGAATTTCGTTTTGTATTAATTGTATCTTAATTTTAATCAATGTTTCATCAGCCATTTGCCTGGATTTCATTTATAAGAAGTAAATTTAGCAGACGATAGATAATCTCGACACGGAGGCGCCTGCGGGTGAACTGGAGCTCGTCCCATGAACCGAAACTCAGCGTATAGACCTGAGAATTGAAATATATCTATATTGAAATGTCTACTTTTAAACAGAACAATTCAAAACTAAAGACAGACAGACTCATGTAATCGTATGAAATGTGCATTTCTCTCTGGCGCGCGCTCACTGAAGATCGCGAGTCAGCATCGTCAACTTCATCTTTGGCTGACACTGACTGAAAACACTTGTTTATTAATAAACAATTAAAATGTCTCCTTGCTATATTTGTTGTATTCATAATCATTATTTTTGCCAGTTCTTGTGACAGCTTTTAGGTGCTTTATTGGCAGCGCCACCCTTACATGAATCACCGTACCCGCATTTTTTAAAATATTCATTTATCGGCCATTATAAATGCCGATACCGATAGTTAGGAAAATGCCTAAAATCGGCCGATAATATCGGCCCGCCGATATATCGGTCGGGCTCTAGTGTATATATATATATATATATATATATATATATATATATATATATATATATATATATATATATATATAAAATTTCTCATATCAGATGCGTTTGTTTGGTTAATGCGGTAGTAAAATGCTTACCGGTGATCATCTTTAGCTTTAGCGAATGAAGCTCACAGCAATGCACGACATTAATAACTATGATTGGGGCTGTCATATTACATAACATTATAATAACAACACTACTGTAATAAAACGTTGTGAATTCTTTGGGTTTAGATGCTGCATTTCATCGCGTTGTTATGGGTGAAGAGTGCATCCACAACAGGAGTCACACATCCTGACTAGCACGTAACTTAGTTCCAAGTTCACATTATTTTGTGCAGATATAAGTTGTAATATTATGTTCAACTTATTATGTTAATATTATGTTCATGTTGGATAAATATCTGATTAATCACATATAGGATGCGTTTCGTTGATTTAATTAACACGCTAACAAAGCACTTCAGTTTACCGGTGTTCGTTCGCTCAGCTTCAGTGCATACAGCTAAGTGCTGTTATTTGAAACAGTAGTTAATATTACTTTTAAATGTTTCTTTTTAATATTAATTATTAATATAACTAATAATAATTAATAATAACAAGCAAATATTTTTCTCATATTATTTTTTATCAACAATATGATTTAATTAAAAATAATTGTATTATTGTCCATGCAGAGGCCATTCCATTATTTATCCATGGCACATGAATTTTGATTCTATATGCAAGTAATGCTGTCCAATGACTTGTTTGAATTATTTAGACATTATCTTATTTATTTGTCTGGCAATATCTTTTTTTGTTAATAAAGAAAGTTGGCCATAGGAGAGTAAAATTAATTTTAAAAGTTAAGGAATACATTGGTTCAAACTAGGCTACTGTATTGTATTTGTTTGTATAGGGTTTTAAGTGCTTGGGACATGGTATTGGCCATCATTTTCATATCGGTGCATCCCTAATGAACACACTTTCCTTGGTAATAGCTTGTCCCATATATAAAACCACTTTCAGCTAATGTCAACAAGGCTTTATTTCTCAACACCTCCATCCACCCGTCAGTGGTTCTGATTTATGTGGCGATCCAACACTGTATCAGAATCATACAAAATGTAGGTCCTTAACATAAAAGTCCTTAACATCAAGAATTTAAATGTATTGATTATATGAAGAAGAACTACATAGGCCCAACAATATGCAAAACTATTAACATGATTTAGACTGAACTGGAAAATAACGATGAATTTATGCTACAATACTGGGTGTTTGACTGTCTGGACTAAAGGTTTTGACAACAACAGAAAATACAGGAAGTGCTTTTTCCTGAGTCCTGCATGGAAAAAGATAAGCCATATTCTTTCATTCTAACTACACATGATAATATGGTTAGTTTCATTATTTGCATATAACACCATTATTTCCAGTTAATAAACCAGCGACTAACCGGTTGAAAACCACTGATACAGAGACAAGTTTTCACAATCCAATCATCTCCAGATTAATAAAATCAAGTCCTGTCCTACAGTTTTATCCTGTTCACTCCAAAATATCTTATTTTAGGGAGTCAAACAAGTTGGTGCCTGTAACATGGGACTACCGGTATATTAGTATTTACTATGGTGCCGAATATAACCTTTTTCATGCACAAGGTTATTTATAGAATACCATGGAATTACCACGGTGTATGTCTACAAAAATGGTAATATACCATGGTACTTTTTTTATTGTCTAATAACATATAAATATGTTAGGCATACGGTTACTTTAAAAGCAAATTCGAAATACAAACAAGGTATGCACGAAAGAAAGAAATTAGAAAAACATTGTTACATTCTAATTCAATTAATTGTATCAAATACAAGACCATTTAAACCCAAAGTGCATTTTGGGACCTGACGTTAAGTAACATTCATACTGGTTATGATGACTAGTTTAGGGCTGTGTCAAGGCCCAGTGCTTCAAAATGGTGCGCAAGTAGCATTTAGCCTGCTAGCCTTCCAGTTACAGTAACCATAACAGTACAAGCCTTCATTAATTGACAACACAGCTGCATTTACTGAACTTCACAAGAGAAATACGTGTCAATTTTGCGGACTTTAACAAGAACATCTGTCTGAACATTTTAAACAAACGTCCTATTTTTGCATAAACGATCTATGGGCACAAAATGGCTTGCAACACGGGATTTGGTAAGACCATTTAACTTTCCTCTTTTTATATACAGTTTGTTTCTACGTGCTAGACTCTGCTCTGGTATGATAGTATGAGGGGAATTATTGTCTGTTGACTGTTGCGACTGAACAGCAGGAAACTCTCCATTTTGAGAAAGGCTTGCTTAGCAAGCTAGCAGGCTAATTTTACAGCACGGCGACGTATATAATGTTCTAATTAACGCTTGACATTTCTGTTATTTATTATTCCCGGAAATAACAGCACAATTTCCAACGGAAGTGTCTTTGTAGTAATATCATTCAAAATATTTAACAAACCTGCAGGCAGCCCTTCCGTCACACCAATTTTCGCCCGAAATTTCTGCGCCTTCTACCTTGATTTCAATGTAGGTTTACGTGCATTTTTTTAGCTTCGTGATTGGCTATGCCAGAACTCAAACGCGCAGCTCTATTGGTCAAAAAGACTGTCAATATAAAGGCTAACAATCTAATTGGGTAACGAGTCTGTCAGCCTTGCGATATTATCCCGCCCCTTAACAGGCTATCGTCATAGCAACTGAGAAGCGCTGTCGTTGTCTTTGGCGTTTAACAGCTTGGTATCATATATCATGAATATAATATTTTTAATTTGTTTTATATACTAAAAAATGTACTGTCGATCAAGGTGCACCCTCTCATGTCTTTCGTTTTAGACTGGTTTGGTTAACACTGTATTGCAAAAAATTAATAGGGTACAAAACACAGTAAAACTGATATACGTTAGACCAATAAGAATACAGGGCATATCTTATCTTGTACAGATGCATATTTGTAAGACCAACGGGTGGCTTTAATGACTGGTGTAATCATTTGTGTTTAGGGGGAAATCAAATAGTGATTGCAGCTGACATTGACCGTGATACGAAACGTGTTGCCTAATGCATTTGTCGCCCTCTCCTGGTTAAAAATATAACAGTCCGCCACCTTTCACTACATCTTTTTGCTTGTGCTATAGTAGCCTAATTTCTTAAACCAAGGGCCCTCGAGTGTACACATGGTGAAATTAACTCAAATGTTCATATAACGCGTGGAATCTAGTGCAGATGGACTCTAACTTCTCTCACAAGATGAACACGGACGTCAAATATGAGATTCGAACGCGCATTTTCCGAATTCATGTGCCGTTCCCTTCAATTCACATACACTGATAATTCGGTAAAACACCCCAAACAAAGTAATATAATTTATTATTTATTATTAATATTATTTCGTTTCCTTGCCATAGACTACACTGCGATTGGAATGTGAGACTCGCATCAGTAAAAAAAAAAAAAAAAAACATCCTGGCAATTTTGTTTAGTAATTAATTCTAGATGCAGCCCATCTTGTGCGTCAAATGGCACGTCACACTCCGGTAATGGCTATTCATGAAGTTGTGGTAGGATTGCTGAAAAGAGGATGGAAAAGCAACACAGCCAGCTCATATTGAACTGTTAAACAGACGAACAAATGAAAACAATCAAACAATTTCCCAAATGTCTCGATATAAAAAACGTATTTGACAGCCAATACCAATCTCCTCGTCCCTGTCAATATGCATCTCCCAAAGATAGCCCCTTGACAACACAGGTGATCAATTATTGCCGATATGACATCGCCGAGAGCATCTTTATAACGTCCCCCTCGACATGTAATTACAGCGATGGCTGAGGGAGATGCGGTCGGTAATCAATAGGCGCTTGCAGGTACGCGCTGCTGCCTCTTCACACGCGCGCGCACACGCACACTGTCTCGCTTGTTTTCTTCCTCAGCGCTGGTTGTGAGACGTCAGCGTCACCACCGCAGCCCGTAGAAACACACAGCCTGCGGCCACACGTTTTACCACCGCGTATGGAAGAAGCGAAGCCCGGATAGCGCAACATATTGGCACGCGAACATTTCCCCGTTGCGTTATCACCTTTCTGCGGAGACCAGAAAAGGCCAATCCATGACAGTCTCGCGTCGCGCACAACGTCTTTGCGCATCCCACAGCAGCGGTGTCTCATCTCGGAATTGCTGAAAATACTACAAGACATTACACAACAGTGAATGCATCGCACTAGACCTGCTATGAGCACAGGGGTTCATGGAATGGCTCGCTGGGGGTTGTGTGGGGTCTTATTCGGGCTGCTGAGGCTCAGCTCGGCTTGTCCTGTGTCGTGCTTTTGCAATGCCTCAAGGATCTCCTGTATCGATCAAGAACCAGGGATCGAGGATTTCCCTGTCTTGGTGCCAGAGTCTGATATGGAAAACATTACGGATATGTAAGTGCAGTGTTTTAGTGAGAAATAAATTGGGATACCTGCTCCTCCAGCTTCACGGATGCGTGAAGGGGGGGTTATGCGCGTGTGTTTGTGAACGTGTGCGCGTGAGATGTGTGGGTAGATTCCTCAATTCATCGAGGGACAAAATAAAGTTTAGTGCAGTACTATTCCATGACATCCAAAGCCTGACCATTTCAGCCACCGCTATGAGCATGTGTGGAGTTTGCTACAATAATTCAGGGCGTGCTACGAGCTCTTGACATCAAACAAGACCATAAGGGTGACATGCAACATCATGTGTGATGTGAGAGAGGATGAGAGTGGTTGAAGGGAAGGTGTCGGGGACACGGTAGCCTGTAAGCAATAAGTTGACATAATAGCATATCTAAAGTTTTTTTTTTATAGCCTATATATATAAAGATGATCACTCAGAGAATAATTTAGTGGGGCTGCTGACTCATCTCAACTGACTTTCTCTACCATAGCAAAAAAAAAAAAAAAAAAAAAATAGAAAACACAATCGGCTTGCACTCAAATTTAGCCTATAAATCGGCTTCATAACGACAAACCGACATATCGGTGAAGATACAGCGTCCGCTTCACAGATATTTAAATCAGTGATGATCTGATATGCATTAGGCAGCACTGACTGGCTTGAGAGAGCGTCAAATGTCTTGGTCTTTGGAGAAAAATGTCCTTTAGGCCTGCCGTGAGGGAAACGCTTATAAACTGCTGTTATTTTTAAATAAAATTCAGTTTTACGCGTACATTATTCTATTAATTGTTGTGTATATGCTATTTGGGGAGTAGTCTAACGTGTCCGCAGAGCAGGCATCGGCGCCTACGCAAATATGTCACACCGTTTCCACGACAACGGCTCACTGGACCCACTCCAGGCATGTGCGCGAGCTGTAGTGAAATCATGGCTTTTTCACGCGCACCTTTATTAACTTGTTCATATGGTGACGGTTGATGTCAAATTACCGTGCGTCTATTTTAGCTGTCTCTGGAAAAAAACAGAACTGCCTGTTGATATTTTCATTTTTGCTTTTATAATCATCGTTTTGCATTCCAGTGCGCCCTGAAAACAGTTGGCTTGAATTTATTTGTTAGACGCGTAGCTACCTTGTTAAATTATGTCCTCATATAATATTACTGTAACGTATTACGTTAGCAAAAAAGTATCATTATTTTCTTGAAAATAGACGGCAATGTAAATACCATGCTGTAGCTACTTTTTTGTAAGTCCAATTTTCATTGAAAACAATTGGCTTTATTAATTAGTTACTACAGTTATATATTCTAATACTGAAACTTACTAGCCTGCTAAAAAAGTAACAAAAATACAATCAAAAAATTTTTTTTAACAAGGTACCATGGTAATAGCATACTAGTTATTTGAAGTAAGTAAAGGTAAAGTAAAGAGCCAAAGGTTTAGTCAGTAAGATTTTTTTAAGGAAATGAATAGGCCTACTTTTATTCAGCAAGGATGCTTGAAATTGATCGAAATTGACAATAAAGACATTGTTACTTTATTTCATTGAACTTTCTATACATCTACAAATTCAGATTATTTTTTAATGTTTTCACTCAAGTAATAAGAAGCAAAACTGTTTTCAGTTATGTTAAAATGTATAACATACATTGTTAAATGTTAAAATCAAAAAGAGTACTTTTAAATTGTAAAACTATTTCACAATATTACCATTTTTACTGTATTTTTTTATCAAATAAATGCAGCCCTGGCTAGCATAAAATACTTCTTTGAACAACATTAAAAATCATAACAACATAAAAACAAACTTTTGAACAATAGTGTATAAACCACAGTACTATGGTACAATTATGTTTTTTAACATATGCCATCGACGAAGATGAGAATCATCTTCAATAAATCATGATACTATTGTGGTATATTCATCAATGTCATCAATCCTTCCTTTTGCTTTCCAGCTATATCTCAAATCAAAAAAGGCTATTTACAATTAACGAGGACCATATGAAGTTCTACTCGAATCTCAGGAATTTGTGAGTATTTGATATTTTAAGAAAATATTGACACTTTATAGAAGAGCAGGACTTATGTGAGCATTTACTGTCTCCCACAGAACAGTGACCAATACTCACCTGACATATGTATCTACATTGGCCTTCTTCAACAATTCTAAACTTCAATATCTGTGAGTCTTTTTTTTTATTAATTGAAATGTAATTATTAAGCAAATCTGTGATGTTTTCAAATAAATCTTTACTTTCAAGTAATTGAGTTTTTTTTTTTGTTCTATCTGTAGGAATCTCAGAGACAATAGCTTATCAACACTCTCTTGGATGGCAATTCGTAATTCAAACTTGTCGATTTTGTAAGATCTTCTTTTCAATAATAACACGTACAGAACTATGAACAGTGGGCTGTTTGTGCAGCATACAAACCAGCCTTCGGTTCCTGAATCTGTTTGGGTTTGCTTTAGGTTGCTCTCTGGGAACCCTTTGCAATGTGCATGTGAGAACATCTGGATCCAAGTCTGGTTGGATGATAGTGAGAGAGAGGGTCTGCAGTGTCTACTGGAAGGAGGAGGGGCAAAAGCCCTCTCTAGACTCACTCTACCATCATGTGGTAACTCAGACACACTTAATGCACATCTAATTTGCACAGATTGTAGTATGAAGTATTAAAGCATATTCTTAAAACCCTGAAATTTCTGTCCTTATTTCAGAGTACCCACGTGTCGAGGTCATCCCTGCTGTCGTCAGTCAAATGGCAGGAAGTGATGCTACTGTGACATGCAGTGTGTCTGGATCCCCGACCCCCGAGCTTTCCTGGAGCTTAAATTCTAGTGATCACCCTCCTCTCTCAACTAGCCATGAGGTAACACCCTGTTTGCCCTTTAAGTATAAAGCTACTGTAGTTGGAATAGCATATTAACATAGTGCTCTTACTGTTTCTGCATATTGTTGGCAGCATGCAAATTGTCTCAAGGTTTAGAATACGTGGTCGACCTACTAAATGCGGAGTATTCGAACAAAACACACTGTGTGCGATATTGTATCCCACAATGCAATGCATTTTACTTCACATTCAAATTTTTGTTGACGGATGTTATCATAGCCATGATGTTAAATTTAGAGGATCTGGAACAAGTGGATGGTTAATTTTAATGGTGTCCTGCTTCGCGTCGAAGGATTATTTGTTTGTAAAAAATGATATTTCAATGCTGTTAGAGTTCTCTCGCAAATGTTTTGCATTCCCCCAAGAAACTTTGCGTTCACTCACAAAGAACACAAAAGTTTTGCGCGCAAATGCAAAATTTCTTGGGGGAGCACAAAGGTTTTGCAAACGAACGCAAAGTTTGTCGTGGGAACACAAAAGCATTGAAATATATTTTTCCTCCCATCTCGTATTTTTTCATCACCATGTCCCGCTAGGGGCTCCGTAGAATACAGTGTTTAACACACTAAACCGAAGTACAGTGATCATGTTTTATGATAGCCCTTGTCGTAGGCCTATACGGATCTGCCCTCCTCACATCAGTTTTAACCTCTCTACTCCTCTTTACTCTGTTTTACACATTAAGGACGTTTAAACGTTTAATCTCTGTAGCATCCTATAATGGGCTTTTAAAAATCATGACTGATCACAGCGCTGAAACCACAGATGCATTGACTCTAGCCTGTGAAAGCATTATGTTTCCATTAATATTTAAAATGCTCACTATACTTACATTAACAGAGCCTTCACCCATGGTATAGACTAAATACACTGAGATGTATAATAAGAACATGGATTATTTAGCTCCAGTTAATGGTGCTTTGTTCACCTGGGATGTTTGGTGTGACTGCATAGTTAAAGAAGACTATGGCAAGCATCACAAACATCATTAATCCTAACCCTGAGTATGACATGTAACTCGCCCAGCAGTTACAGCTACAGCTATGAATGATTTTGTAAGCAAAAAGATTTGTATGTTTTCCTAGTGATAAAATGACTGAAAACATCTCATAGACCTATGAGAAATCTCATAGATTCATAGAGGAGAAACAGTGAAAACAAATAGAAAATCATGGTTTCCAGCGGAAACCAGTTTTAAGTTGAAGCAAAAAAAATTTTGAATAGTGTTTTCACTTGGTACCAGATGTGCAGAAAACATACTGGCTTGCTTTACTGACTCCAGTAATGTTTGTGAGGTTTATTAATTAATTTAATTGTTAGTACATAAAGGAAAATATAATGCATATTTTAAAACGATATTACAATAAACATTTAAGTACTTTCATATTATGCTGTGCTAATTTAGCCTTTGTTTATAGTGAAAATATGTTATATTATTATGTTGACCTATTAAGTAACATTTAGCTTATATCTAAGGAAAATATATTAATTACATAAGTATGGTCTTTATAATAAATAATATTTGTTATTTGAATGTTTTTGACTGGGGGGAAATACTTTTGATTTATATTAAATAAAATTTGAAAAAATAAAATAAAATACAGTAACATTTCAAGAGAAATTTGGACATTTTATTAAATTCAATCAAATTAAGAATCTGTTATTTGTTAATTCTCTTGAGCCTTTACCTAAGTAAAAAAAAAGTACAAAGAAAAGAATTCCAAAACTGACCAAACTAATTGTATTTTGATTTTGATGGATGCAACACACTCCAAAAAAAGTTGGGACAGAGGCAAAACAAAGGTGAAAAGGTTATAGAATACCCAAGCTAAACTGTTTTGAAACAGTCCACAATAAGTATGTGAATTGGTAATAGGCGAGTGTACTGGGATTGAGGGTAAAAAGAACATCTTTATAAGTAACGACTGGTCATGGCTTTGCCAAATTTCATGAGAAAATTCTCAAACAATTCAAAAATGACATTTCTCAATGCAAGATTGCAAAGAATTCGGTGGAAAACCAAACATCTGTCATGGTATGGGGGTTCATCAGTGCAAACGATATGGGTGACTTGTATACTGTGTGAAGGTTCCATTGAGGTGAAGGCATATATTGGGATTGTACAGGGACTTATACTGCCATCAAGATGAAATCTTTCAATGCCAGGCCTTATTCTGCACGTGCTACAACAGAGTGGTTTCTTAGACACCTAACTTTTTTGGAGTGTGTTGCAGCCATCGAAATCATGGTCAAAATAAATTGGTTTTAATTTACAAAATAACCTTAAGTTGGTCAGTAAAAATATTGGAAACCTTGTATTTTTTTGTCAGTTAAATAAAGGTTAGAGAGCATTAACAAACCACAGATTCTCGATTTTATTGCATTTTACAAAATGTCCTGACATTTCTGGAAATGTTGTTGCAAATTTGTCTGTAACAAATGAAAGAATATTTCTGGTTGGTCCAAAATTGGTCGGAAGTATAATTTTACTCAGTGTACCAGAATTTCAGAAAGTTGTTTGGGTGGTCTTTGCTTGACTTTGGTCAGTAAGAAATTACTTATAAATGACCCTGAATCCCCTAGAAACCACATAACAACACCCTGGCACTCACTCATAACACCCTAGCATCATGGTACCGAGTTTTACATGGCCAAGTTCACATATTCTTCAGTAAATTTAAAACTGTAAGTTTCAGATGGAGTCTATCTAATTCTATGAAGCATAACAACAGCCAATATTAGATTGATGTATAAACAAATTCGAGTTGATGCGGTTTCTTTCTCACAGATCAGCAAAATGGAGCTTCATTCTGTGCTGACTCTAAGTGGACTTTCACCTGATGACAACGGCAGAGAGCTCACCTGTGGTGCCGAGAACATTGTGGGCCAGAATGAGACTTCAGTCCTTCTCAATATTCTTTGTAAGAACTCAGTCACATAAGTGAATTTGCTTTGCATTGTTTTGTTAATTTGAGTGAGCCCCAAGTTAAGTTTTATTCCAGTTCCCCTATGACAGAAGGCCTAGAGCTCAAGTAGTGGTGACAACTGGTATAGACCAAGCACACAAATTCTGTACTTGATTTAAAGAAAATTTGATGAAATATTACTCCATAAAAGTATAGATATTATTCCAAAATTATATAAAACTATAAACACTCCTTTTAATTTTAAAGGACAACTACTTTTCACTATTTTTTTTTTAATTTTCATTTTAATGTGATCCTTCCTCATGCTCAAAATACCAATTTAAAGAGAGAAGGGTTTAATGTCCTCCTGGTCACTCAGATAGAATAGAGCTTAAACAGGTTAGAGTTCAGTCCGACATTATTATGAATCATTCGGAGTCAGTGCACTGCTCTGAGGATCCTATTACTCCCAGTTCTTGGCTTATTTTTTGTTGCACAAGACTAGTTCAGTGATTTGTTAACTTGTTAGACTCGCTCCAACTGGATCACTGAATCAGAGAGTTATTAACTTATGCAATTGGATCAGTCAATTACATAAATTAATCATTTATTGCAAACTGTGAACCAGTTCAACCTTCATTGGGGGGTGATGTCATGAATTGGACATCACTATTGGTGCAGATCTTAATTTCTAAACTGGCATATGAATCAGTAGAATTGTATTTTAGTGCAAATCCATCTCTCACTTGGTTAGAAGCTATCCAAATTTGGCAGATGCCAACATGGACAGGTTGCTTTGCATCCTCATCATTTTAAAGCATGAATGAAAACTATTCAAGCGAAACAGCTGAAAACCACTAAGATAGAGAATTAATTTTATTTCAGGTATCACAGTTTATAAACTAATAAAAGACCAAAGATTTTCTCTGCAAGAAAAGTGAGAGGTACCTATATTGTGCAATCCTGTAGGACTGAGACAGAAGCACTTAAAAATCAGACAGTTTTCTTGATTTCCATAAAAAAGTAACAATTTAACATAATTAGATTCTTTTTTTTAAGAGTTGGTAACCTAGTAACCTTTCCCAACACTGCTGATGAACATGAATTAGAAGACTGGAACATGTGGTTATGTTTCCATGTATGGGATAATCCTATTGTCAGGTTTCTAAATTGAACAAATCTGGTTTGTATTTAACAACATCATCATGAGAATATACAGTGTTGGGCATGTTACTTAAAAAAAGTAATTAGTTATATTTACTAGTTACTTCTCACAAATAGTTAACTGAGTTAGTAACTGAGTTACATCATTATAAAAGTAACTAATTATCAGGGAAAGTAACTACAACGTTACTTAAAAAAAATTAATGAAAATATGTCAGATAGCTTGGATGCCCCCACTATTAAATATGTTAAATGAATGAAATGGACACTGAATAGAATAAATTATTATTATAAAACATTGTACACTTATTTACATTATTTTAATGTTACTGTGGGACAATGGGAGAGACACCTATTAAATTCAATATATTATTTTAAATATTATCATTACTATAGTAGAACAATAAAACACAATAGATGGTTTAGAACCATAATATTTAATATTGCACAGACCACAACTGGCCGACAAATAAGTCTAAAAATAAATTATTATTCTTAAGAAATGTACCAAAAATGAATAAATAATGTTAAAAAATATACATAAACTCTTTGTGGTGCAAATTAAAATTATAAAACTGTCACACCACTTCACAACTGGTAGACATACTGTATAGCCTACTTGAAGTATTTTCTTCCTCACAAAAGTAAACAGTTTAACAAGAAGTGCTCTCAATATAATACTGAACAATGTACCAAAAATAAATAATAATAATAAAATATAATATTTTGGGGGTTTTATTTTTATAACCTACAGAGAATGTCATTGTCAGAAGTTATTTAAGCCAAATTCTAGGCGCATATGCCACACGTTTTCACAACCGGTCAAACAATGTTTTCTGGGAACGTTTCCTGTAGGTTATTTTCAGGTTTATTTTACACCCTAAAGAGAACGTTCCCAACATGTTCCTGGTTATTTTTAGGTTTTATTTTTTAGAACCTAAACAAAACCTTCCCAGAATGTTCCCTGCAGATTATTTTTAGATTTTATTTTATAACCATGTAAATGAATTAAAATGTTGCAGATGATAGGCTTCAGAGATTATTCTAATGCTGAAATTTGTAATTTATTTATAAAAAAACTATATAATGCTCAGACACCCTCGGTCTCTTGCGCGCATTGTCGAGCGCACTCACGCATTCGCTTCGCTTTTGTCCAGTCCGGCCCTCACAAGCACACACACACACACACACACACACACACACACACACACACACACACACACACACACACACACACACACACACACACACACACACACACACACACACACACACACACACACACACACACACACACACACACCAGAGAAAAAAACTTTGCAGGTCCTATGGCTGAGAGAGAGCCTACTCAGATGAAAACAGCTTCAGTGAGCTCAATTATAGTAACGCCGCATTTTATTGTCAGTAACGTTAACAGCATTGTAACAGGGGAAACAGTAATTTGTTTGATTACTCGTTACTGAAAAAGATAACACAGTTATTAACGCCGTTTATTTATAATGCCGTTATTCCCATCACTGAGAATATAGAACTCAATACTTCAATAAACAATACTAGTGTTTAATGTTAAACGTGCAATAAGTGATTTCTGAGAAATGCTGTTGAAAGTGGATCGGACCAAGCACCACAACACACTTGGAGCCAATCAGCGTTATGGGGCGTTTACACTCATGATGGGGGAGGGGAGAGAGTGAGCAAGAGGGAAATTTGAAGACTTTATAAAGAGAGATGGCTGAGAGACATTACAAAAAGGTCAGTGGAATATCACTGGAAAAAGAAGGTTTATGATTAGGCAAGAGCTTTAGGCCCTATGTTAATATTAGAAAAGGTTTCCAGCGCTAGAGAGACCTAAGCGGGAAGGCCTGAAAACGTAACATTGGTTTTGCAATGTTTCACAGAACCAAGATATGCTTTTATTGTAATGTTAGCTATTGTAACAGGACAGTTTTGATTCATTGTTTGTTTGGAGCTGGTATTCTGCTGGCAAATAACATCAAACTCTTGCTTGTATACTCTTGTATACTGAATAGTATTGGGAAGTTTGGATAATTTTACTGACTCGGATCTTTGAATCTAGTTCATCAAAATTAACGAATCTTTTTTCGAGTCATTTCGTTCATTTCAGCAGAATGTATTTAAAATGTTACATGTTAATAGCCAGATTCCCCAAACATATCAAATGTTGATCGCATTTAGAATAAGAAAAAAAATGCAATGCAAGGAAAAGGCCAAATTATGAGAATCAGAAACGATTAATTAATTTATCTGGGTCTTCAGGCTATGCAGTCTGTTAGTTTACCTCACCTCCCGATCTAAGCCGTTCGTTCATCCCGTGACATCCCAAAAAACTGAGCTTTGCAGTCGTAGTACCGGATACAGAATTGATCAGTTCACGTTTCGAGTATATCGACTTCGGGTTCGAGTCATTCGTTCATCACGTGACAGCCCCATAGGCTGAAGCTATGCAGTTGGTACCAGATACAGAACTGATTTTTTTCTTATCTTGGGTTCAAGTCATTCGGTTTAATGTCACATAACTGCATGTTGTTATTTGGCTATATATAGGTATCTTTATCAATGTGATTTTCCCCATCACATAAAGTTTAAAGCATTACCAACTCTTCAGTACCACATTCATATGGAAAAGAACCATCATGACAGAAATTCAAAAAATTATAAATTGTAAGAAATAAAAAAGCTATAATTTGAGACCAAAAACGCAGCATGTCACTGTTAAAAAAAACTGACTATGCGCTTGTTTGTAAGAAAGTGTGGGAATTATTAACTATTTCCGTGTCCAGACTCCAGCAATGTCACATCACGTCACATGACAAAAGAACGAAAGACTCAGAAGAATCAGACCCAAAGATTCGAGAAGTGAACTAATCATTTCTCTGTACTGAACCAATAGGATATTGCTCATGTGCGGTCAACACAAAATTAATGAATCACTCTCTGAGACAGATTAAAGATTCTTTCAAAATGAACGAATCGTTCATGACCGATCCATCACTAGTACTGAATGTTTATTTTTTGTTCTTCCTTGTTCCTTCGTCATCTTCGCTTTATTTTTCATTATTGTGCTTCGATAAAGCTATGATAAAGATACATCCACTCTTGCATTGTGTGTTCGTGCATTTTGGGGGCGGAGCAATGAAGGGAGGGGTGTGTTTGTTTGGGTTGATTTCAAATATCAACAGTAATGCTCATAAATCGCTCACTGCGCCTTTCAATTTTAGGTTTCCATCAGATTATGTTCCAAATTTTTAAATAAAACTAAAGTCGTCAAAACTATGAAATTAAAGAGATGGAAGTATGGGAATTATGTTGTGAAAAATGTTCAATCTAAAGTATCTTATATTCTAGCTTAAAAGTCGCCACCCTTTGACCTTTACAGGGTCAACATTTATAGCTCTGCACACTCTGGGCTTCCCTCAACCAAAATCATGAGGTGCATCCTAATTTTAACCAGTATTGAAGAAGTTCACATGTTTGCTAGACACTTGTCTTTCTTTCACAATCTGCTACAATACATCTATTTTAAAAAAAAAAAACTATATAGTTTTTAAGGGCAATTGATACTGAATGTAGGCACAATTTATTTTCGTCTACAAAACAAATTTGAAGCAATCAAACATAAACCATTGGATCAAAAGTGCAAGGAACATAAATTCAAGTCAAGTGTGTCCAAACTTTCAGTTGGGGCTGTAAGTAAAAATCACTCAACCTCTAATCGTTTTACCATTTTCCATTACTATTTCAGTGGTGTTTATTAAAGGTGCGATTTGCTTCTCAGAATTTGTGAAACATAATTAATTTCACTGAGCATTCACACTCACAAACATTGTAAGTAATTAATATTTTTCTAAGATTTGTATGTTTGATATCCTCCAGTTATATTTTGACAAAATAATTGGATTTCAAACTGAATTTGAGGTTCTGGGTCATTTGACATGCATGTGTGTAGAGATTAGATGGCTTCTTTTAAGAGAATAAAACTATTGGGCCGTTTTTAAGAGCTCAAGATACATTTGAAAATGTGCCAAATGCTTAAGATTCAGGAAGTTTCCCCTCAAGCTATCACACTAGTCTACTGGGCTTGACAAAACTCACATTGTTGCATAATACTGCTTGAAAAACTTTTCAACGCTTTCCCACTCAATAGTAAGCTTTAAGCCTTCTGGTAGAATTTACCCATTTTATTTTATGTTGTTATTATTGCTACTTTCATAGTTAAAGGAATAGTTGCAACATAAAGGAAAAAATAAGATTTCAGTCAGATTCAATGAAGATTATTTACTCACCTTCATATCATTCCAAACGCTTCCAATTCCTGGAACTCAAAAGCAGATGTTTAGCACAAGGTTCAAGCTGTTCTTTTCCATAAAACGAAATAAACTACCATTCAAAAGATTGGGGTCAGTAGAAATAAATGTATAGTTTTATTCAGCAAGGTGTGCATTTAAAAAAGTGCCAGTAAGATTTTAGAGGAAAAATAAATCTAATAAATGCTGTTCTTTTGAACTTTCCTGAAAGAATCAAACAATCCTGAAAACATTTATCATGATTTGAACACCAAATCAGAATATTAGACAGATTTATGACGGATCATGTGACTGAAGACTGGAATAATGGCTGCTGGAAATTCAGTTTTGTCATCACAATATATTTTAAATATTTAACGTTTGAACAGTAGTTTATTTGTACAGTAAACTGGGGCCGACAAGCTTTAAAATATATTTCAAATGTCCTGAAGCCATACAATTCATGCTTCCAATTCAAACATGGCACATTGCAAACGCCCAGAACGAATGCAAGAAAAAAATACTTTTCACTTAAAGGTGCTCTAAGCAATGTCGGGTGACGTCTCTTCTTGTTGACGTTCGAAGTATTGTCAAACAAAAAGGAGGCTAGCTAGATCCTCCCTCCTCCTCATCCGCGCACTAACCCCCCAAACCCCACCCCCACATCCTTCTTGTTGGTTATTGGCTGGAACAGTTTGTTATGTTTCATGGTGCGGGTTAGCACAGTTTGTTTTTGTTGCCGTTTCTGAAGCCTGGGGTGTCTGCGTTTTTTCACAGTGTGTTCAGGGAACAGGCAGCTAGCGGATAGTGAGGAGATGTTTGCTGTATGTGCAAAAAAGGTTTTGGCCTAAAAAACGCGTGATATTATTTAGAGCACCTTTAATTAACGTCAAACATGGCTCATTGCATCTTGATGAGCAGCTTGGAAATTCTGCTGGAGAATTCTGCTGCTAACATAACATCTAATTTTCTCTTAACTTATCAGTGATAAACCAGTTAACAACCAGCCTTTAGTCTTTGTCGACATCCTTTTATCCATTTTGCTTTTGGTTATGCATTGCATGCTTCATGTTGTTTTGTAATATTACAGTAAGCCTCTTCATTTCTTATCATTCTCTTGTATTTCTCACCCTAGAATCCTTCTTTACTGTCCCTCCATTCCATGTGCTGTCAGACACTTTCCTGTCGTCAAACTACAGCAAATTTTTCCACATTCCTCTTGTTTACTCCTGTGGAACATCCTGTGATTACACTTCCTTTCCTCCCCTCTTTCCTTCTTTCTCGTTCCGCTGCTTCTTCTTCTTTCTTCTGGGTCAGTTCCCCCTACTATAGTGCAGCTAGACCAGCCTGTCAAGATCCAGGATTGGTGCATCCCTTTCACTGTGACGGGCAACCCAAAGCCTGATCTGCACTGGTACCACGAGGGAAAGCTGCTGGAGGAGCAGCAGTACATTAGGACCGAAATCCATGAAATCACAGATACGGAGTACCACGGCTGTCTGCGGCTTGTCATTCCCACTCACATTCATAACGGCATTTACACGCTGGTGGTCAGCAATGAGTTCGGTGAGGACAGCGGAAACGTGTCGGCACACTTCATGCACATACCTGATGTGGACCACTCAGGGACAGGTATAACTCTATAATCTGATTTATCATTATGTTATAAAATAATGCAGCTTATTATAGTGTACAAGCAAACTGCAGTCATATTTTTGTTTCCACAGAGGGAGCGTTCTATTACGGTAAGATCATTTTGGTGAATTATAGCAAGCAAAATTTTAAATACAAGTAAGCTGGATGAATCTTTTTAAAGGAAATCACTCTCCAACAAAAAACTTTCACCCTAAAATTTAAATTAAAGAATTAATTATATTTTGCATGAAGAAATCTGTTTAAGACCTTTAAGATTTTTAGCATAGTGACAGTAATTTTGATGACAAGTAAGTGCATTTCCCCACTAAATTCTTCATAACTGTGCTTCATTACTGTAATCCAAGAAGGAAGAAGGCAGACAAAGTACCATGGTTACCAAGTACCAAGGTGGTAATGATGGGGGGAGGAGCCAGGCAGGCCAGGAATGGAGGAGTAGTCAGACGAGAATCCAGAGCACAGCCAGGATGAAAGCCCACGGTGGAGTCGACGGAGGGAGGAGCCATGGTGAAGAATTGGCTGACAACACCTAGGGCGTGACTGACGGAGATGAAGCAATGGTGCCCTGGGTGTAGACGGGGAACAGATGGGACTGGGCAACACTGATGGTCCTGGAGGCCTAGGCTGAACCGCAGCAATGAGGTGGAGCCAGGGTGTCCGAGGTGGAGCCAGGGTGTCTGATGACTGAGGCGAAGCCGGTGGGACTGAGGATCGAGGTGGAGCCAGAGCGAAGGCGGAGCCAGAAGGCCAGACGTCTAAGTTCTTGGCTCAGGCAGGGTGAAGTCTGACTAAGGCAGAGCCAGATGGACGAGGGAGCCTGTTGAAGCCATAAGGATGATGGTATCTGGTGAAGCTGAGGGAGGGAGGATCCAAGGTGGAGCCAACATGGTCGATGGACCGAGGTGGGGTGAGGGGATCAGGAGCTAGAGGTGGAGCCGGGGGATCCACTTGCCTGGGCAATGCTGGAGATTGAAAGATCCGATGCAGATCAACACAACTGAGTGCCGTTAGAGGAGAAATTGAGGTGCTGAAGGAAACCAGCAGAAACGAGGCTGATGGACTGGCTGAATTGCAAAGCGGAGGCGAGAGAGGGAGGCTGGGTGGGATCAATGACGATGACACAGACTTTGTACTGGGTGACGAAACAGGCTTTACGCTGGGCGGAACTAGCGGCAATGAAGACATAGAACACTTAGAGCTGGGCAGTGGCGATGATGAAGGTCAGTAACAGCTCAGTGGTGGGAGCGTGGGAGGGGTCCTCCTCCATTCCCTCTACCTCCACTACCACTCCCACGGTGGCACAGGATTTTGCCGGCTCAGACACCTGGTCAGACTCAATGTGGGGTTCAGGCTCCAAGGCGATGGTTGGCTTAGTCCTCTTGTCTGGCTCGTCCATCAAGGCAGATTTGAGCTCCCCATCTGCGGTGGGCTCTGGCTTAATATTTGTGCATGGCTTAGTTGGCGGTTGGCTGGGCTCTGGACCTGGCGCGGTAACGGGAGCAAGATGGGGCTGGACGATGGTAATGGTATTTCTTTCAGCTTCGCCCACAGTAAAAGAGGATCCATCCACCCAGAGAGCGAAGTTGATGTACTCAGCTAATGTCCAGCAGGTATTCCCCTGGGGCATCAGGAAGCCCATCCAGCCCGCACCTGAAGCCCTCCATAAGGGTGTAGTCATCGCAGGTGGTGCGGTGACAGATTTAGTCAAGAAGTCATGAAAATCATCCTGTTCGCACGCAAATTATTATTTCAATTATTATTTATTATTGTAAGTTAAGTTCAGAGCAACAAAAACTATACTTGGTATTTTCCTTTACAACACACCTTTATAAATAATTTATCATACATTTTAAGTAATATATATTTTATAATTACATTCATGCAAATTTTCGCATTAGAGTAGACAACTGGCATTTGGAATTTGTGCTTAATTGCCATGAAAATAATACCACAATGCAAAAAATCATAGTTGTAAAAAGATACTTTATTTTAGACTGAATTTTCTTTATGCAAAATTTAGTTTCATATGATAATGGGGTGAAATATTTCACAGACATTTCGTATCAGTTTTCATTAGATTTACCCAGCTGCTGAAAAAAATAAAAACATTGCTAAAATACAGTTTACAGAATGATATTTATCACTGAATAATTCATTTCGATTTTTTTTCCATTTAAATGATGTAACACAGACACAACATTTAGTCCAGGTAAGACTGTTTTTTCGAGACTTTAGTTTAGACTGCATTTTCTTTATGCAAAATATAGTTTCGTATGATAATGGGGTGAAATATTTTGTAGACATTTCTTATCAGTTTTCATTAGATTTACCCAGCTGCTGAAAAAATCAAAACATTGATAAAATACAATTTATAGAATGATGTATATCACTGAATAATTCATTTAAAATTTTCTTTCCTTTTAAATGATGTAACACAGACACAACATTTAGTCCAGGTAAGACTGTTTTTTCATTTATTGCTTACTATTTACATGTATTTGTTCAAACCTTCAGATTTTGAACTGCAATCGTACACTTAGTGTTATTTGTTTTGTCTGTTTTTAAGAAACCCCACCACTGGAGGACAAAGTTGCGGTATGTTTTTGTATAGAGTGATTAAAGGAATATTCAAGGTTAAATACGTCTTGAGTTCTATCAACAACTTCTATGGCCTGCTGTCAATTACTATAGGAAATGTAGTTACTATTGTAATAACTATAAATTATGCATAATTTCATGCAACTAAACCTAAACCAAACCTAATCCTAACCCTATAGTAAGTAAATGTAGTTACTTAATTACTTACGTAGTTACTTACTCGGTACATAAATGTATAATTAAAGTGTAACAAAGACACCTTAAAATAAAGTGTAACCGAAAATTGTTCTTTCAGTTTATACTTAAACTGAAAATCAGTGGGGCCAGCTTTCCAGAGAGTTTGGAAGCAAATATATTTTTTTATTTAATTTTTTTGTTTTGTTTTTTGAGGTGGTATTATTTTTGTAGATGGAACACATTCATTTGTGTTTGCTTTTACAAACTGAGAGAGCAGTCACATTATGTTCAGTGGTAATCAACAGCAATCCTCAGATATTGTTGATAAAGCTTAACATATATTCACCAGTAATATTCCATTAATTGTTTGATATATTATTGGACAATTTACATTTGCAACAATATTGTAGTAGCAAGTGATTTCAATATGTAAGTGTCTTTCTTTGATACAATTTTACCTCTATAAATTTGTTAGGTTTACTGTTCTAAATCAATTCAAACTGACCCCAGATTGAAGTCACGATTGCTGGAGTAAAATCTACTGTGTGTTTCTATATTCTAGGTTTACATAGTGGTTGGGATAGCTGTGGTTGCTTTAACTGGATGCATTGTTATGTTAGTTTTCCTCAAATATGGTAGAAGCTCCAAGTTTGGTATGAAAGGTAAGTTCATCATTTAAATATTTTCACATCTGTCAACATGAAATCAAAATGGACCCTATTTACCTTCTTAATACATATACCTGGTGTACGATGCTCCCGTGTATGTTATTCCAAATAAATGTAGGCATTATTTTAGCAAACATTTTTGGGGCCTTTTAAAAAATACCGTTTTCAACTAGAAATGGAAAACTTTTTATGCAGTTTGGCCATTCATTTACAAGACAACTGTGTTTTGGGAGCCTGAAAACAAACTTTTGAAAACATTTCAAAGCACAAGTTTTTGAAAACGATACCATTATCGTCTGTGTGTAAACTATAAAGACACGAATTTGTGAAAACCGTTAAGTCATGCGCATGCGTATTACGTGTTCAGTCTAGGTGTGTAGTTTTTCTTTACAAAGTTACATCGGCAACTACTGGCCTGGCAGCATAACACAACGCTTTTAGTCCTTTCCGCTGATCGGTGTGAACAGAGACAAAGGAACGCAAAGGAAAAACGTTTCTGTTTTTAGTACGTGGTTGTCGTGTAAACGTACCCTTTGTTAACTTTCAGGTCTGTCTCTATTCTAATATGGAATGCACGCTTTTCAGTTGTCATTGGAAAATAAAAAGTCCTGGTCTACATTTTTTCCCTAGTTGAATATCTTGTTTCACTCAGAAATTTCATCACTCTATGTAAAGTAAAAAGACTTTATTAATGGCTGGCAGATAACAAAATAATTGTTATTGTTTCCTCTTATAATAATGCACTTTTTTGAACACATTTGTATGGTATGTTTATTCATGTATATTAACCCCGTGAAGGCTTTTAATTTCTATGGATTATTGTCTGTTTTTATTTTTGCTCTCTCCACCAGGCTCCTCGTCTGTCATCAGTAATGACGACGACTCGGCCAGCCCGCTCCACCATGTTTCCAATGGCAACAACACGCCATCATCCTCAGAAATGGGCCAAGATGCTGTTATTATCGGAATGACAAAGATTCCAGTCATCGAGAACCCCCAGTACTTCCGCAACCCTGGCAGTATGCTGAAATCGGACACTTGTGAGTTCCCGTGGCATGTTGGGCTGACAGCGGCCCCACTCCATCCTCTGCAATAGATTACAGCTTAGGTTACCACTGGTCAGTTGTCATAGTAACCTCCCCTTCTATCACCATGGCGATGATATCAGGGATGGCTGACGCTCTGTATCTTAATCACTGTTAGACTGTACATTTCAGCAAGCAATCTTCATTCAAATTTTAGGATCCAACACAGTTGATTTGCATTATTCCAACCTGATCAGTCATTAGTGGTGTTTGCTAAGGCAAGCATCCCACAGGGCAGCTCATATGTAGGGTTATGTCAGCATGAAATCAAAATTTACCCTATTTATTTTATGATTGCATATTACTGGTCTTATTGTAAATTGTTAATCCGTACATATACTTTTTTGACCTCTAACATTATCTATCTTTAAAGGGACATTGTGTAGGAATTTCTCCCATCTAGCGGTGAAATTGTATTTTGCATTCAAACGAATTGTGCTGTCCAGCGCCTCGCTTTTTCAAATGCGTGTTGCATCTACGGTAGCTGTTATGTACCAAAAAGCTATGACAGGATGTCTTCTAATAGCACTTCGTCGAGTTTTCCTTCGGGTGAACAGGTTTGTTATTTCAAACAAACTGCAAATTGACACAACGAACAAAAGAATGTTACAGTATGAATAATAATAGTGCAATGCAGCCTTCTAAACTTGCCGGGGCAGTGACAAGCGTCTCTCACTGCTCTGCTCCTCCGGTTCTGCTGCTTTCAGTTACGTGACGCTAGCTCTGAACGAAAACACGTTGTGGAAACTTGTTGGCCTAGTTCTTTTTGACCCTGTCTGCTATTATAGTTTTTCAAGATGGCGGAACGACATGGAAGCCTCCATGGACCTACCCGTCACATGTATATAAAGATAATAAATTCGTTTACGAGGATAAGTCAGATTATTGGCAGAGGTAATTTGTACACCATTGAGGATATATTTATGAATAAAAATATAGATTTTAGATAATAAAATACCTAAAATACTACACATTGTCCCTTTAATGCCATACATTACAGAGAGTCACATCTCTCTGCTGATGTATCCAAGGCTGCGCCAAGGTTATCATTAAATAAAAGTAAGACATAAACTAAAACCATAAAAATATCATTACCTGAAATAAAATAAACATTAACCGAAATAAAATAAAAAACGAAAACTTATAAAAATGACAAAAACACACAACTACATTTCTAAACCTATCTAAAATTAAAACAGAAATTATAGAAAAAAAACCATTGAAATATTAACATATTATACTGTATAATGATTATAAAAAATAAAATAAAATAAAAACTACTATAATAATATATCAATGATTCTAAAATAATACTGGAACATGTTGCAGTGATTTAGCCAATCACATTCCAGTACACAAACTCACTTTTTACAATCCAATCAACAACTGATGTATAAACTCAAGTCTCACCCTACATTTTCTCTTTGAATTATATCAGTTGTGACTGAACAACAACACTAAAAGGAATAGTTCACCCAAAAATGATCATTAATCATTAATTACTCACCCTCATGTCATTACAACCCTGTAAGACTTTTGTTCATCTTCGGAACACAAGTGAAGATCTCTTTGATGAAATCTGAGCAATTTCTGTCCCTCCATTGACAGCTACACAACTACCACTTTGACGCTTCAAAAAGTTCATTAAGAGATCATAAAATTAATCCATATGAAGAACCAATGAGGTTCATTCTTGTGTTACGCGGCATGTTTGAGCTTCCACAAGAACCAATGAGGTTTGTTTTCATGCATCAAGCAGGTTCGGTTGAGCTTCTGTTTATGTTCGCTGATCAATGTTTATATGTGAATAAAAGCCTAAATTAAATCTGTTCATCATATATAGCGATTGAGTCTCTTCAGAAAATTTGGATTAAACCTCTCAATTCATATGGATTAGTTTTATGAAGTGGTAGTTACGTAACTGTCAGTGGAGGGACACAAATCGCTCAGAATTCATTAAAAAGATCTTCATTTGTTTTACGAAGACGAACGAAAGTCTTACGGGTTTGGAACAACATGAGGGGGAGTAATTAATGACAGAACCCTGACAGCTGCCCACAATGCCCTAGTTTGTATATGAACAACCATCACTCAAATAGTAAAAATCTAGTTTTAACTGCAAGTGTTATTTGTTTTGCAGTTGTCCAACACATAAAGCGTCACAACATTCTCCTAAAGAGGGAGCTTGGAGAAGGGGCTTTTGGAAAAGTGTTCTTGGCTGAATGCTATAACTTGTCTCCTGACCAAGAGAAGATTTTGGTGGCTGTTAAGGTATGGTATATTTACACAACAAAACATTCACTGAAATCACGCAAATGATTTCAAGTATATATATATATAAGAGATAATACAAAGTAAGAGAAAATACATGGCTTTCTTATCTCACAGACTCTGAAAGAGGCCAGCGAAAGTGGACGAGCAGATTTCCACCGAGAGGCGGAGCTCCTGACCAACTTGCAGCATGACCACATTGTCAAGTTTTATGGCGTGTGTGTAGAAAGTGACCCTCTCATCATGGTGTTTGAATACATGAAACATGGAGACCTCAACAAGTTTCTCAGGTTTGCATGAGCGTTTATAACACCCACACTTACAGTTTTTATAAACATTGATGTTTTAGACAAGTTTTAGGTTACATACAAGTTAAAGGGATAGTTCACCCCCAAATATTTTTGTTCATCATTTACTCTCATGTTGTATGAATTTTTACTTTTGTCCTTAGAGTGAAAGTTAGTGAGGTCCAAACCTACCTTTCTCCACTTTAGACAGTCTACTAGCTGTATGTAACTTTGCAACAACATGTCAACTAACTCTCATTAGAGTTTTAGTAGACTGTAGTAGACTGTTAGGTCAGGTGTTAGGTGTCAGGGTTTGGGTAAGTAAAGTAAGTTGACGTGTAGTTGCAAAGTTACTTAAAGTCACTAAAATTTCTGTTGAGGGACTAATAATAACTAATAACTCAAAATAAAGTGTTAGCAGATATTAAGCAGACAGCCTACTAAAACTCTAATGAGTTATTTGACATGTATTTGCAAAGTTGCTTATAGTTAGTACAATGTCTAAAGTGAACCATTGAAATAAAGTGTTAACAAAATATCTTCTCATGTGTTCTGCATAAAGAGAAAGTCATACAGGTTTGGAAAGCAAATATTTGTGGCCTGTGCTAGGAAAAGGAGTCGGAATGCACACAGGCTAATTCTCTACAGGGAAAAACAAGTGAAAAATGACAATATTGGTTGATTTCGAGGATTTCAAAAAAATTAGTTCATTGAGCCCTGTGTAGCGATCCCAATGTTACAAATAGCAATTATTTGTGCGTTTTCTAAGAGGAGTACATTTTCTTTATCCATGAAAAGTGCAGTTTTTCTCTGCTCGCTTCTCGCGCTTCATTTTTGAAAATGTGCTCATTCAAACTCCTTTTGCCAGCATTTGTGTAAAGCAATGCATATACAATGAGTATATTTTTTGCCCCAAAGTTTTTGGGGCAAGAAATGTGAAGCTTATTATTCTAAAGAACATGTATTATTTCAATAAAGAAATTGTTTAGTTGATCTGCAAAGTTTAAGTCCAAGTAAGTTGAAAAACTGAATATGGCTTTACATGTCTTTTCATGTAAATGTGTGTCGTCCGCTTTCTGATCTTCAGCTTTTTTCAATCATACACATGATTATATACACTTGATCTTACACATATTTTCATCCTCTCTCTCTCTCAGGGCTCATGGTCCAGATGCGGTGCTGATGGCGGACGGACAGCAGAGTTTGATGGTGGAGTTGACTCAGCCTCAGATGTTGCACATTGCTCAGCAGATAGCAGCAGGCATGGTGTATCTGGCTTCACAGCATTTTGTGCACAGAGACCTGGCCACACGTAACTGCTTGGTCGGAGAGAACCTGCTTGTCAAGATAGGAGACTTTGGCATGTCCAGAGATGTGTACAGCACCGACTACTATAGGGTAAGTTTGGGTCACCTCGGAAATGTCCACATTGCTATGGTCCTTTTAGTCTGAGGAACCCAAAATCTACTACAAATTTCTCATTTCATTTAAATTTGAATGCATAATTACATTATATATGATCATACAGAAATAAAATAATTACATAAAAAAAGAATTGTAGATAATAAATTCCTCATAACAAACATGAACAACAACATTAACAGATTATCCACCATATTATCCACCTCTTGTTTCAAAGACATGTGTCACTAATTTACTTCCATAGGGTTTGTTGATCAATATGAATTAACTATTAATGTGAATTAACTATTCTCTCTCTCTCTCAGTTACTTAAAATGTTACAGCAAAAAAGGTAGCTGCTTGTGCTGTTACATTGCTCAAAGCTGCATTTTTTAATTTGCGACACCAAACAGAATTGCAAAAAGAAAGAGAAAAAGAAGACTTTTGATTGAGCCAATGTTGCCATGTTGTGATGCTCAAGTAAACATATTGCAATTGTGTTTGTTGCCACTAATAGCACAACTCATGAATTATTACAGTGTTCAGAACCAATTATTTCAAAACGGATTAGAACCAGCCTATTAAAATGCTGCCTATCCATACATTATTATTGGGTGCTTAAACTAAACCACTGAGGTGTGTGAACACAGAAACTCTCCGAGAACTGGTCCACAGGCCCACAACTGCTCAGAGACAAATCTTTGCTTAAACAAGTGTGAATGCAAACAGGAACACGTGATGCAACAAAATATGCTAGAGGACTTTTAAAGTGGTTTATGATTGGATGAAAGTGAATGACACTAGCATGTCTGTACCAAATGATGATTGTTTCCAAACACTCTACTGCCGCCTTCCACCTTATCTCTATCTGCCATTGGAATAAAAAGGTTGTCCCAAAAACGAATGGCGTTTGAGTCGAGGTTGACATGGGCTGCTCAAGCAGAGCATTGACTTGAAAGTGTCACAGAGCTAGTTATTGATCCTCAGCAGTTCAACCAGCTGTCAGAGGTCGATTATAATCTAAAGTCAGTTCTAGTTTGGGTTATTATTTCCCAATCCCACCTCTCCCTTTTGTTTCCTGACATTTCTTATTTGTCAGTTAAAGGCAAAACACTTTTTTTTAAAATCTAATTTGTTGAACACAGATCTGACATAGGGAAAAAATGAACACCTAAAAGCAAAGGGCAGTTTGTATATGTCCATAGTGTATAATATGACTGATTTATGACTGATCATTTTCCTAATGAACACTTTTGTTTTTATGATTTATTATGATTATAATAATTATTTAAATGCATGCATCTGAACAGCTGATTAAATACTGTAAATATGAAAGTGCCTCAAAAACAAACAGTTCCCCACAGTGTTTTCTTCCAGAAAAAGCCCAGACCATCTGACACTGAAGGGCTCTCCCAAACCTGCATGCTGCCAACACAGCCGGAAACACTCTGCTGTGTCAGCAGCCGTGTGTGTGTGTGTGTGTGTGTGTGTGTGTGTGTGTGTGTGTGTGTGTGTGTGTGTGTGTGTGTGTGTGTGTGTGTGTGTGTGTGTGTGTGTGTGTGTGTGTGTGTGTGTGTGTGTGTGTGTGTGTGTGTGTGTGTGTGTGTGTGATGAAGGAATATAAGCTTCCTCTGCTGTATAACAATAGAAAAAAAAACAGGATTTTGTCATTGCATGATTTCCAGGAATCCTGCAATGCAATGTCAAGATAATGAGGTCAAATTGTTTTAGGTTTTTCGATAAACTAGGCATTGTGGCAAACACTAGTCAGCAGGCACCTGGTGGACTTATATTTGACATTAGCTGCAAACTTTATGTTTCATATTGAGCTAATTCTCTCCTGTTACGCTGTTAAAGCCCCATATGCTCAATCTGAGGGTGGATGAAGTGTCTCCCATTTATGCAAGCACGATTTTCAATCTCACAGTTCCTATTCTTCTGGTCTTGAATGAGTGGAAAGTTCATTGTGCTATCTAATGAATTGTTCACCTAAATATGACATTTATCATCACTTACTTTGTGAGTGTTGAAAATATTCCCTTCCGTGTTAGCTCTCCAATCTCATTTACACTTCTGCATATTCAGTTCTGCCACATTGTGATTAGTCATGATACACAAGAACCAATGGCAGCTGGTACTTGAGAGTTGCAATAGAGGAGAAGCTTAACAATGAATCCTGTCTATTCTCCACAAAGCTGTTTTATGGCTTCAGAAGACTTGGTATATAGCACACAACTTGATTTGGAACTACACAAGGGTGATTACATATTATGACAGTTTTTATTTTGGGGAAATATTCTAGTTGTAATGTAAGGTAATGTTAGGATTAGTTTTATGTTCAATGGTTTTACCTAGTTATTAAATTTTATTGAAATTGCATGACTGTTCAAAAGTTTGGGGTTGGTACCATAAAGGTAACACTTTCTATGAAGACCATACTCATAATGAATTAGAGCTTCATTTATACTTATTTATAAATATTACTATTTTATAAATACATTTATACAGACTCACTAAGACCTATACTGCATTATAAGAACAGTTATAGTTAGCTTTTTGTATTTATATTATTTTTAGAATTACTTATAAGTCATGCATTTGCTTTTTCAATGAGCGTGCTCATAATCATTTATACACTGATTTTTAAGTATTAATTAGTCAGTCGTTTGGTTCTAGGAATGTATTTATAAAGATGCAGCCTTTCTATAATGTTATTATATTATAGTTAAAAATGACTTTTTAGTAATTCAGATATATTTCTGTCAAATAAGGGAAAATATTGTTATAAATAGCCGTGTTGTGTTTTATAAATATTTATTGTGAGTTATAATACAGTTACTAACCTCTATAAATGCATCATTGATAGCTGTAAGTGAAGTGAAAACACAGGATGCAATTTTCCTAAAGCAAATGTTAAGAAATCATGAAGATGTGCTCATTATACATTGTACGTTGTTTACTTGTAAATATAACTAGTGAACAATAATTTCTGTAATAAAATAAAGGGGAAAAAAACAGAAATCATTCATACAAACAGATGAAAAAAAAGTATATTTTTTAATGTTACATACTAACACTAACTAAATTTTTTAAAGGATAATTCCAAACTGCTATACGCAATTTCATGCATATGGCTGAGGAGATATAGATTTTAACAAATCAAATTACCATTCATGACCTCTAATGCAAACATTAGCCATTAAAGATATAATTGATAACGAATTGGTCCAGCAAACAAGTGTCTCTGGAACTATTTTATATTTTAGCATTTATAAATCAGTGTTTAATGGATTATAAGCATGCACATTGAAAAAGCAAATGCATGACTTATAAGAAATTATAAAAAATTATTTAAATGTAACTATAGCTGTTCTTAATGAGTCTTTATGAATACATTTATAGAATGGTAATACTTGCTTATAAATAAGTATGGGGCTATACTTCATTATAAGAATGGTCTTCATAGAAAGTGTTACCCGATTGTTTTACCCATGTCTATTATGCTCTCAAAATTTGATCAAAATACAGTAAAAACAGTTATATTGTGGAATATTATTACAATTTAAAACAACTATTTTATATTTTATTAATTTTTAAATGTTATGTATTCCTGTGATGACAAAGCGTATTTTTCAGCATCATTACTCCAGTCTTCAGTGTCACATGATCCTTCAGAAATCATTCTAATATGATGATTTGGTGCTCAAGAAACATTTTTTATTATCATCAATGTTGAAAACAGTTGTGATGCTTAATTTTTCTTTTGACATTTTTTTCAGGATTCTTTGATGAATAGAAACTTATTGAAATCATTTGTAACATTATTAATGTCTCTACTGTTTTTTTTTAAACCAATTTAATGCATCCTTGCTGAATAAAAGTAATAATTTCTGTAAAAAAATTTTTTTACTGATCCCAAACTTTTGAACAGTAGTGCACATGCGGAATAGGAATGTCAGGTCAACTCACATTTATTCATATAGCGCTTTTATATCTCCATAACCGCGGGCACCCCCTTCTATGGAGATCGACATTTTGTGTCGTCATGTTTCTACCATAGCCGACAGCGAATAAACAGCGCTACAGAGTGCGTTTCGTCACTACCTTGAAAAATAAGTTTTCAGTGGTGTATAAAGACCTTACTTAATGAACCGTTATATTTGTATTACCTTAGAATGAGCAGTTTCTATCTACATACACCACGGGTTCCCTCACATTGAAATGTGCCGACATGTTTCTACAGTAGCCCTAAACGGACAAACGCGTTTCGTTACTATGTTGCTCTTTGTGCAAGGAAGCAAGCTTAGTTCAGCGAATAAAACACTGACACAATGATGAACAAGTAACAATAATATTCACAATAACATGTAGTTTTACTGAATAATTAAGTAAACATAATTTCTTAATTTATCCTTGTAAAGAAACCTCATTGCTGAACTGGTTACTCAGCTGTCTAATGGCTCGTTTCCACTGAGCGGTAAGGTACGGTACAGTTCGGTACGGTACGCAACTATTTGCGTTTCCACTGTCAGAAGTTGTGAATGGTACCAAAAAGCCGAACCGTACCACTTTTTGGGTACCCTTCCGTTGGGGTACCTAGCACAGTGGTACGGTACTGAAAGGTGGAGCTAGACCCACTGCAGAACGTTGATTGGTTGACAGAGTATCGTCATTTGCGCGTGCTACAATGGCATTAGAAGCGCCATTTTTTAATATACAGTTGAAATATAATACTACTGTTATTGTGTCACGAAATGTAGTTTTAAGAGTTTTTCAGGGCGAGAGTGTAGTTTTTTAAAGCTCAAATCTGTGGTTTATTTATAGATTTATGATAATTTGACTGAGATCCATTCCAAGCAATCACCGGGCGCTCGGCGCTCATGTACCCCGCCTGGAACAGCCTTTCCTCGGCTAGTCGTTCTGATGTTTGCCGCTGACTCTGACGTCTTGTGGTTAGACATTAGATATAATTCGACTTGTATAGACCTAACAGGCGATCTTTGGTCTCGTGAATCTATAATTCGTTCCCTGGCTAATAGTTTTAGCAGAAGGCTAAGTGAATTTTCATATATTTGAGCGCTGAATTTGTATATTTGACTGAATTTTTTGCTTTATGTTATTTAAGCTTTACTGTATAGCTTTTTGTACCTTTTAATTATACTTTTATAATGGCTATTATTGATAAGACTGAAATTTAACAAAAAGACATAGGGTTGAGTTTTGTCATTTTTTATTTTATTACAAGATCATCTGTAATGTTGTTTATTGCAACATTTGTACCAATGCACATATTGCCTGGAATATATTTAATATTTTTAAATTTAAACGAAAAGAGGCAGGGTTGTGTTTTATATTTAGTTTTGTTATAAATATAGGCTACCGTATAGCCTACATGCAGTGAATATAGCCTAATCAATAGGTTATGCGTTGCCTAAACCACATTTATGTGCTTATAATGTTTAAAACGTATTTAAATAAAATCGAAAAGAAGCAGAGTGGTGTTTTATAACATATTTCGTTTTATTGTTGCCTAAAATGTACATAAAGAGATAACCGGAGTAGCAGAGCGAGCTGAGTGGCGCTTTCAAGAATGCGCTGTTCCTTAGCAGAATTACTGGACTCGCGTCCTCGGGAGTCATTCTCCTGAGTCGGACTATGTGTAGGCTACTTGGTATTGAGAAACGCCTAATGCCGGCGCTTGTTTCTTGTGACAAACATGCCGAGAAGCAAGAAAAAGATCTGCTGTATGTCATCCATTGTTGTTTACTATGTCGCTTTCTTCTTCGCGTGAAAATGACGTCGAACGCTTCTTTCCGGCAAACACCACGCCTATCAAGTAAGGGTACTGTTGGCGGTGGAAACGCTAGCCGGATCATGGTTTACAGACCCGAACCGTACTGTACCGTACCTTACCGTACCGTACCGCTCAGTGGAAACGAGCTATTAGACGATGACATATTTTCCTGTCGGCCACCATAACTTTTGTTGGTTGCAATTCGTTTCCTCACCACTAGATGCCGCTAAAAATCACACACTGCACAGTGAAATCACACACAAAGTTCAGTGATGTTTCATTTTTGTTGTAAAAAAATATATTAATTTAGTTCATTTATATATATAGCCGCTCTGGAGAAAACTGTAATGTCATCGTCCAGCTCAGTTCAGTTCTCATATAATGGTGTCAATGCAGGCAGATCAATAATATTGTTGAATATTCAATTAAATGTAAAATAAAGTGCTACCAATAGTCCTTTAGTATGCAAATAATATATATTATTATAATATATATATACTAATATATATAAAATAGATAATAATTTATATATATATATATATATATATATATATATATATATATATGTATATAAATTATTATCTAGTGATAGATACAGCTGAAAGAACTGCAATACTGATCTGTACCTAATAAATTAAAAGTATTAGGGTTGACATTTGTGAAAAATTATATTCAACAGTGTTATAGAATTATTATTGTTTTTTGAAATATTAACATTAAGCGTAAGATGATCACAAAGTAATCTAAATGTCAAAATAAGCTAAGTTAGCATGCACAATTAAATATCAAATATCTACCAATTGATACAATTAAAAAATCTCTATTATTGGCAGATAACTAATATAGTACTGATATACGTATTGTACACCCCTTAAATCTATTTACAATTTACTTTGTTTATTATAGAAACACTATTATTGAAATGTTAGGAGATGGATATAACAAGTGCATGTGCTTCTATCACTCACTGAACCCACTGTGAATCTGTCTGTCTTCTATCAGGTGGGCGGTCACACCATGCTGCCCATCCGCTGGATGCCCCCAGAGAGTATCATGTACAGGAGATTCACCACAGAGAGTGACGTTTGGAGTCTGGGTGTGGTACTCTGGGAAATCTTTACCTATGGCAAGCAACCCTGGTACCAGCTCTCAAACAACGAAGTAAGACATCAGATGTTACATACCTAATCATACATAACCTGTATCTTATATATTCACAAGTAGGGAGGGAAGTTTGATCATTCACACGCAGCGATTAGTTTTACCTTGTAAAAACTACTGTTTCTAGGCAGACTGTTGCACCCTTAGAGGAGCCTGCATTCAGTTGTCATTCTGGACCGTGTTTGTGCTGCCTCCTGCAGGTGATCGAGTGTATCACACAGGGACGGGTGTTGCAGAGACCTCGTACTTGCCCCAAAGAGGTGTATGACCTAATGCTGGGCTGCTGGCAGAGGGAGCCCTACATGAGACTCAACATCAAAGAAATCCACAATCTGCTCCAGAGCCTGGCCAAGGCATCGCCTGTTTACCTGGACATCCTGGGCTGATCCGTTTGCCAGTATGGGTGTGTAATTGTTAGGAAGGAAGAGTGTGTGAATGCATGGAATATAATTTTGAGTGATTGAATATAGATTCATATATAGAGTGTGCGTGTGTGTGTGTGTGTGAGTGTGTGTGTGTGTGTGTTCATAAAAATGGCTTGTGCTTCAGCCTTCTCACCACATAGACTAAAGGCCTTAAAGTTGACTGTGTGCATTGCTTTGAGTTTTTCCATGTCTGGACATGTCCATATCTGTATTGCATCATTGTGTTTTCTAAAAAAAAACAAATGGTCTACAGACAGAAACATCTGGTTGTTGTAAATATGTATCAGAGACAATGCAGACCTTTTGTTTTAGAACCTTTTTGAAAAAGGTAACTCGGTTTGGGAAAGTTTACACTTGTTTTTCTGTCACCATTTGTTTATCGAGATGGACAAAATTTGGACTTGATGAGGACACCCTGGCGACATTCTGGCAGATCGCAATACTATTCATTCCGCAAATTATCAAGTAACAATCATGCACCTGCTATTCATGTTTCATTGGAATTTTTTTCAAACACATCAATATAATTTTAGACTATTCTGTGCCAAGTTTTGATGTCTAACGCTGAGGTTGATGAAAGGCATTTTTGCACCATCTAACTCAGTGCGAACTTTGTAATAGAAGCACAGTGACAAAGACTCCTTCAAATTGATTTTTTTGTTTTTCTTCGGAAGAGGCTTGAGGTTGGACATCGTGTTTGGAGTGAGCACAGAGGCAAAGTCACCAGCAGTGGCACTGACGTATTTCTCAGACTTTGTTTGGCTCCCTGGCCATATGCGCTGAAGTTCTGATTCAAAGGGCACTTGTCTCTCGAACTGTGGTTCGAAGAACAATGGGAGAGATGCTGTTCTTGTGTCAGTCAATGGTAACATTTTTTTTTTTTACCTTAGGATGCTTACACACTAGAAATTGATCTGATGGACTGATCATCCGTCTGTGGTATGTCCCTGCCTTCAGCCCAATATACATAGGTTTTAGAGAATAGATGGATCAAAAAGAGCTGGGGTAGTTTGAAATCAAGCTGGAAATACAGCCAATTGGATTTCTGAAAGCACAAGTGGACCCGCCTCCCTGAGATTTTCATTGGTCTACAGATGCCTACGTCAGAGCACGTTGCAGCCAAAATCCCTCCACTTTTGTTCACATAACAGAGCATCAAATCGACGAATTCCCAGTGTTCTCCAACACGGCATAAACTAGTGTGTAGGCACCCTTATCATGGACATGTTGCAATTTGATGGACCTTGCCTTTGCAAAGACTGAAGATTTTTATCTTAACTGTTCCTGGGAGAACAAACCATAGATGCTGTCCATAATGCAACCAACCTGCCTGAACAGCTGGATTTTATTTGCTGTCTGATTATTCATTATTACGTTTTTGTAACAATTGCGAAATAACTGCTAAATAATACGTGTATGTGATAATCTATGATCGATTTGTTTTCGATGTATTGTGGTCCGTTTCAAAGCGATGGGCTTGGTGGGCACTGTGAAGTGAATGTTCATGTGAGAATGACACAAGTCGTACTGTCCCTGAGGTCACGACAGGAAGACCCAATGAAGGGACTGTCCCGAATCAACTTGTGTTCCAACTCCACCAAACAAGTTACCAGAGGAGGACTACAAAGGACTAAATGGAAACTTAAATTGTTATTATCAGATGACATTATATTGCCTTTGGAAAGTATTTAGAAACAGTCTTTTTTTTTTTCTTCACAATTCGTTATGTTGCAGCCCTATGAAAAAAATTCACATCAGTCAACACTCCAAAGAAAATAACAAATTTGTGAAAACTTTGCGAATGCATTAAAAAGGAAAAACTGAAATATCACAATGATTTAAGTATTCAGACTCTTAACTCAGTAGCGATTCCATCCTAGAGTATTTTTGGCTGGGATGTGACAAGCTTTGCGCACCTGGATTTATGGATTTCCTGCCTTATTCTCTGCGAATTCTTTCAAGCTATGTCAGGTTGGATGGGGACTGTTGGTGGACAAGAGATTGTCAGGTCTCTCCGGAGATGTTTGATTCATTGGGTTCAATTTTGAGCTCTGGTTGCATCACTCGAGAACATTCATAGAGTTGTCGCTAAGCCACACTTGCATTGTCTTGGCTGTGTGCTTAGTTTGGAGGTGAACTTTTGGACCAGTCTAAAGTCTCGAGGGCTCTGCAGCTTTCCTTCTATATTGACCAGTTTCTCAGTCCCTGCATCTGAACAACACCGTTGGGATGGTATTGCACAGGTGACAAGAGGTGCCTGGTTTCCTCCACATGTGATGCTCAGAATTGAGGTTCATCCGACCAGAGAATCTTGTTTCTCAGTCTGAGAGACATTTAGCTGCTGTTTTGTGCAAATTCCAAGCATGCTTTCATTGGTCTTGCACTGAGGAGAGGCTTCCAGTTCCGAAATGATAGAGGCCACTGTGCTTTTGGGGACCTTCAATACAACAGCTGTTCCCAGATCTGTGCCTCGACACAAACCTGTCTCTGAGCTCTGCAGGTGAATTCATTTGACATAATGGCTGGGTTTTTACCCTGATATGCATTTTCATGTTAGTTAGACCTTATATAGACAGATGTGTGCATTTCCAAATCACGTCCAATCAATTAACTTTGCCACAGGGGGACTCCTGGGAAAGAAATGGGATTCTGAGCAAAATTTCATGTGTCTTGGCAAGGAGTCTGAATAGTTGTGTCAATGTGATATTTCAGTTTTTTATTTGTAATAAATTTGAAAGGCCCGGTAAGAGTTAAGCCCACAACACACCAAACTGACATCAAAGAATTAGCGGTGACGAAAGCTAAATGTTTTGTCACCTCGCATCAGCCAACAGCCAACTAGCACTTATGTTATGTTTCTGCATGATAGGAAATAACTGTCTATTCCAGCAGATGGCAGTAGTCTATATCCAACATTCGTGCTTGCTTACAATTTGGCCATGCCGTTATAAAAGCTCGTGCAATCGCACACTTCGCACGACCCATGTGACAGTTCGGTTATGTGGTATGGAGTGTAGATTGAGGTGAAAACACTTAACCATTTAGGTTAATTTATTTAAATTTCACTTTTAGGGTAAACATTTAGCACTGTGAATTTTTACAGGAGAAATCCAGTCACTTCAATAGGAATTGTGTGAGCTCTACTAAGTGAGCTGTGCTTTATACATCATTCATTACACTATTGAAAATGGACATTTTTTTTGTCCGCAAGATTACACTACTGTGACTGCACCTTAAGGGTGAAACATAAAAAATGAAGGAATCTAAATACTTTCTGAATGCACTAAGTATTTCCAAAGTGGAGTTTGCTTAGGTAAACATCACTATTACTGTTGTTCATACCTAGGGCTTACTTTAATATTACTCAAAGTACACATTCGATTCAGTCGTATCTGTAAAACCAGGCCGCTCAAAACGAAATCTCGTTGAGTTCTTTAACCTGACTATCATTACTGTTGACTAATTCCAGGTCTACAGTCCTCGACTTGTCCTCCTATGCAGGAGTACTTTTTTTTTTTTTCTCCAATTCAGATTAATGGGGCTCCTCATGGTCCCCAGCAACAGATTTTGCACCGACTGACTGATTCTTCAAGGTGTGAAGAACTGGAGATGTTTTGCTTTGAAAGCGTCTGTATATATGCAATTAGACTGTAAATATACATGAGCAGGATCAATCATTGTTTGTACACTGATGTCAAATTCTTTCCAAACAGTTTATTGGCAGGACCTACTTTTAACAACCGACATCACGAGTCGTCGAACAGTGTCCAATCGAGTCAAGTGCGGTCGTTACGGTCATGATCTTTTGAGCAGTGACTTATGACCTCTTAGAGCTTTGCACTTTCTTTATAGATGTACTGCTCATATTTTTGTAGTTTTCACCCTACAATTGTAAGCGCTGCAAAAAAAATAAAAAAAAATAAAAATTGAACAGAGAGGTTATTTAGATTGATGGGGATTATTTGCTAATGTTACAGATATTGGAGAAATGTATCCGGTCAGTTACGCTAAACAATGTTTCTTCTGTTGTGGCAGACTGACTTTACATGAAGACTTTATTGAACAAACATGGCATTTCTCCATTTTTTGCTATACAGATTTCTGTCTGTTCTAATAGCCAGCCTGTACTTTATAATCCATTCTGTACAGTTCTAATAGATGTCTATATAAATAGTATGTTCTCTCTATATATTCTGTTTTGAACAGGCATCACGTCAAATGTGTGACATTATAAAGAGAAGAAAAAAAACATCTAATGGGCCTCTGGCAATATGTGAGTGTACAGTTTATTTTTCGTAACAGTGTATTTCTTTTTCCTGTGGTTGTTCATAATGAAAATATGATTATTTTTTTTAAATATCTGTAATTAATCAACTAGCCTTTTCCCCTGTGTAGTAGACAATTTGACGTTGCCAACACTTACTGCGCCCTTTTTTTTTTTGTTTGTTTAACTGAGGGTTGATTCACATCCAGGGGGAAAGAGCCAAGAGAACCCCCATCCCTGTTTAATTTCTGAAAAGCTCTTAACATTGTATTTGAAAGAAGAACTGTGACACTGTTTATGCATTATCTTGTAACCCAAGGGTTTTTTTGTGCTCAGTTGGGTGAATCCCACTACAACTGTTGGGAAATGTCCTGGTCACCCCAAAATCAAAAGAAAACATGTAAACAAAATACACTTTTTAGATCAATTACGCTTTTTTCTTCTTCTGATTTTGGGATAGAATATAATCTGGACATTTCTTTGTGAAATGCACTTGTTTAGGAAACTGGACTTAGACATTTATGTTCCACTTTTCTTTTATTGGTTTAGATGGATCACTGGTCGTGAGTGAGTGAGTGAGTGAGTGAGTGTGTGTGTGTTTGGGCTTTAGGTGTCAGTACTCTATGCTTGTGCATCCTGTGAGAAGCTTCTCTGCAGTCAGTGGAAATGTTCCTTGTAATACTGTGCATTTAATAAAAGTGGTATGTCTTACAACATTGTTTATATGTTGCAAATTATATTAATACCTTTAAAGGTGCACAAAGTAGTTCTTAAAAAAAAGTAATATCAGTTTCCTAATAAAAGAGTTTATTTTGCATACAGGTGATTTCCTCTCGCAGGTTAGTATTATTATCCAAAGACCACTGTTCAGGATCAACCAGCTATACATAAAAATGACTTTGTGCACCTTTACAAACCTATTCCACATATATACATACATACATACATACATACATTATTATATATATATATATATATATATATATATATATATATATATATATATATATAATAAAGATATTTATCTATACACACACATACACACAACAGTCTAAAAGTTTGGGGGCAGTAAAACTTTTTAAACGTTTTAGATATGCTCACCAAGGCTACGTTTATTTCATTTGATCAAAAATACAGTAGAAAACTAATATTGTGATATATAATTTAAATTATTTTTTTCTATTTTTTCTATATTTAATTTTTTTTATTAATTGCAGCATCAATTACTCCAGTCTTCAGTGTCACATGATCCTTCAGAAATCATTCTGATATGCTGATTTGCTGTTCAAGGGACATTAATGTTGAAAACATTTGTGCTGCTTAATGTTTTTTTTTTATAATTACTTATTTCCCCCAGTATTCTTTGATGAATGGAAAATAAAAAGACATTATTTACTATTTCTTACTAAAAAACTTCAGCTAAACTCATTTCTCTTCATTCTAAGAATGATTTGGTTTTGAATTATTTGTATTATGTAGTTGCTCACAAAGGGTTATTTTGGGAGAAAGGCCACTGTGAGGCATGATAGGCATCCCAAGGGTAATATTTAGATCTAACAATAGCCGGTGAACTGACAAGGACAGTTGTTCCAAACCAAGGCATGATTCACAGAGACGATCAATTGTAGCTTGCACAAAACTTCTTGTGGCGAAGTGCCCAGGGTAAAATGGCATCAGGTATCTTGAGGCTTGAGGGCTGAAGTCTTAGTGGTGTTCGTGATATTGCCTGTGGTGGACAAACGGTTGACAAGTCAAGCACTTTTTTCGGTTTTAAAGCAGTAGCTTTCAATATTTATGGACTTGAATGTGTTACTTTCCTTAATAAAGCTTAGAGATGAAGTGCGATTTTTTTTTACATTAAAATACTTAATACTATTTAGTCCATTATGACAACTTCTGCCCAAAACATTGGTGCGAGTTTGGGGCGGGACTACTGGTTTGACCAAAGACTGACAAGATTTGCTAATGTATGCTATTTTGTAGTATGAAGTGTGATGTGTTCATGTGTCCAACAAGAAGCACACTTACCTTACCCAGATGTTTTACTTATTTAGCCGGGAAAAAAACTCAGCTTTTTTTCAGTAGCGGAAGGCTAGTGAAGTTGGATGACATACAACCCTTGTAAAATTCATGCACTAGTACATAGTATGTCATTTAGGATACAACTATGGAGGCGACATGAAAAATCTACTAAAAACAATCATTGGTATTTTACTAGGCTGTATGATGAGTTTCTAAATAGGTTCATGTGACTTGTATTCAGACCACAGTCACAGAGAGTAAGAGGATGGGGTTTGGTTTTCATCAAAAGCTGTGCGCCGTTTTTATTGTAGTATTCTAAATTTACATTAAAAAAGAAAGCCTGCCCATGTCCTAGATCCATTATGAAAGTTAACGCACAAATTCCATATACATCTCATTGTATTTTACATAGAGGATAAAGAGTATAGGCATGGAGGTGGCATGACCAATCACAAAGCTTAAAAAAAAAAAAATCAAGAGATAAAAAAAACCCAGAATAAATAGAAGGTGCTGTCTATTAGCAGAGTATGTAAGCATGTCACTCTTTTGAAAAGTTCAACATAAAGCCTGTAGCGTGGCAAATCTCGCGCCCTCCTTTACCGAAGAAGAGAGATGGGTTCCAAGCGTACTAAAAGCAGAAATGTGAGGAGTAGAGCGAAATGACAATGAGAGCTTTTAACTTGTCTGTACAGGTGCATAAGTTAGAGAGTACATCTGGTTACACAGACACTAAGACATCCACGTCTAGTTAAAATGGTAAAAAGCAGGTTATCTTTTGTCGATACCCGTCTATTCTTTTTCTCGTAGGCAACAAGACATTTAAGGTGTTCATTTGCCACAGCCAATCAGGGCAGACCATTTTAACGTCCTACAGAGCGCAACAGTGGGGTTGCCGAAGTATAAATCCTATTTACTTCCTCCAAATAGAATGATCTACAATGAGCTCAGTTTGGTTTAAAAAAAAAATAAAACAATAATCCAAGACACTGCTACTATATATATGAAAAGTAAAAGAAAAAACATTCGAAGAAAGAGTTCCCTTAAAAGCACTATGAAAGACATAATCAAGTAAAGGACCGGTCACACTAAGACTTCTTTTTTATTTGAATCAACGGCTCTTAACGAGTCTGTTCAGATTTGCATGCAGTCAATGTAAACTTTTTATTTTTTTGAGTATGGGGTGTTCTAATCTCTTCCAACCACCAATAAGAATGCCTCCCAGAGCCACTGCTGTTTCAAAGAGAATTTGCATTTTCATTCCATTTTCACTCCTTAAATTACTTTGCAATAAAATGAAATGTAATGTTATTAGCCTTACTATGACAATAAAGCCACGTTTCCACTGAAATTACCCAGAACAATTTGTTTTTTTCCCCCAGACCTGTTGCTGTCTGCGTTTCTAAGGCGGTCTAAAGTACCGTGAAGATTAGGCAAATTACTCCGATGACGTAGGCCTGTGCGCGACTTTCCAGTTCCCGCTGGATTTCATCCTTCGCATAGAAATCGAATAAAGCCTGACCCTGTCGTCGGTCCAGCGGTCGTAGTTATTTATTAAATATTCAGATTACACTTTTTTTTTTGGATTATGTCATTCACAATGCTTTGATGGGTTGAGGAGTTCACATCCTTGTACATTCATCTTTTTTTCCATACCTTTTTATTCTTAAATACAAATTAAAGTTTGCGATTCATCTCGGAGTTTGTTGGTTTTGTTAATGGCTAAAATTGTTTTGTTTATTTATCCTGATGAAGAAAAATGAATGTGAAAAACCCACATCGCTGATAAAGCGAGCGGTCACTGTTGCGCTCTGTAGTGTCACAGACGAGGAGAGGCAGATTGGAGCCGAGTGACAAAAGCATTTAGCAGTTTTTCTCGCGAAGCTAATGCAGGTTCCAATTTTGCGGTTGATTTCCATATTAAACAAAAACAGAAAATCCTACATCTTTTGTTATTTCACCCATTTCAAGTGGGCTTCTGTTCAAGTAACCCTGGGGAAAATAAAGTTAAAGAAAGCTTTGGGATATTTTGCCTTTTTAATGACAAGGTCATTAAAAATCATGCACGCTGCAAATAACCTCATGCAGTAGTTATGGTAAACCATCCAAGCACTTTTATTCATTAATATTCATAAATACACACAGCAGCTTCATTAGAGAAGGTCTCTTGTTTCCTCTTCAGTTTTTGAATGTGGAGTATTTATAAGGAGAGCCTTTTGCAAGACACAGGAAGCAGAGGTTTGCCACAGATACCTACGCTCACCTGCTAAAGGAAAAAAATTAGTTATGTGGAATTGATTATCAACTTATATATATTTATATATTTATATTTCTTGTTTACTCTCTCGCCCCGATTATCTGTCTCTCGGTTTCGCTCACTCTCTCACACGCCTGTTCTGATGCATTTAGATTTTTTTCTCCTCTCGCTCTCCTTTCATGGATTTATACAATGTAACAAAGGTGACAGACCTGAAATTACAATCACCAAAAAAAAAAAGAAAAGAAAAAAAAAGAAAAAAAAATTAGAGAGAGCTGTGTTTTTTGCCCACCGTCATTGGCAGTTACAGCACAGAGGACATTGTCTGCGTTGTGGTGGGATATCATCAAAGAGGAGGCGGTGGAGGCTCCTTGCCTGTGGAGCTCTCCTTCAGGTTGAGGCTCTCCAGAGCCACGTCTAAAGGCATGATGTCCACGCAGCCCATGGCGCCGAAGTCAGCAAAGTCTCGCCTTTCGTCCTCGTCGGAAGACGAGCTCTCTTCTCGCATAAGTGTGGACAGCAGCAGCTCCTGCACGAACAGGCTGCGGTCCGCTCGCTCGCTCTCCAGCGCCTGCCGTTCTGCCTCCGACATTTTCGGCTCGTTCAACCTGGTGGAATTAGACGGATAGAGGGTGACTACTGAATTACAAGTAATACACAAGTCAAATGGTCCCTTTTGAACATTCTGTTGACTAGAAGTAACTTTGCAACGACATTTCAACTAGCAGTCATTCGAGTATTAGAAGACTGTCCGCTTAAAGGGACCATCAAAATAAAGTGAAACCCGAAATCTGTAAAAGAGCCCTATGAAATCTTTTAGGATTTCCCAAAGTCCATTTTATTTTTAAGTTTATATTTTAGTTTTCCTGCATTGTGTAAATTGTAGGGCCCTAATAATATCACATTAACATTAAGTGTATGTTTTTTACAACCTTAACTAACCTAGACTTGGGCGATATACCAGTAGAGATTTTGGACTATCGTCTGTGCTTCGAAAGAGAACCCATTTCGGTATATGCGCACACACCTGAAACACGAGCACATAAAGCCGCTGCATATAGAGTGTGCGAGTTCTTTTGGCTCTTTATTTGGCTTGAACGCTCAAATACACACACTTGTGTGTCAAAATGCCCACCTTTGCAAGAATCGTCATATATTAGATATAATATTACTTGAAATTGATTTCTTGGTTTGTATTTTATCACTGACTGTTTACTTCTCTTCAGTGAGTTTTTTTTTTTTTTACTTTGTTAGCTAGGCTAGTATTACATTTTTTGTGATATTAAAATTGGTGATGAGATTTATGAAAATGCAATGGTATACATTTTTTTATATAAGAACTTATATATTGTGATGTATATCGCTATTGTGAAATAAAATTACTCGTATCGTGTTACAATATTTTGGTCAATATTTTGGTCAACCCCTACCTAGCATTATCATAAAAAGGTAAAATTATCAGATATTTTAAAGACACTTACAAAAAAAATTCAAACATTTCAACAAAACTTTTATTATTTTCTTTTCTAAGAAGTAACAAAAAATAATGCCGAACTATTAAGATAGCATGAAACTTGCAATTGTTTTTCTTTTTTTCTTACTGTGATGTATAGTGGTTGGACAATGAAACTGAAACACCTGGTTTCACACCGAAATGATTTATCGGCATCATGTGTAGGGCCTCCTTTTGTGGCTAATACAGCATCAGTTCGTTTTTGGAATGACAGATACAAGTCCTGCACAGTGGCCAGAAGGATTTTAAAGCCATTCCTCTTCCAGAACAGTGGTCATGCCTATGTGATGCTGGTGGAGGAAAAAGTTCTTTGACCTGCTCCTTCAAAATACCCGAAAGCGGCTCAAAAATATTTAGATCTGGTTACTGTGCAGTCCATGGGAGATTTTCAACTTCACTTTTATGTTCATCAAATTATTCTGTCACAAGTCTTGCTGTGTGTATTGCTGCACTATCATGCTGAGAATGGTTTGGTTCTCCATGGCAGTTACACGTCCATCAAGCACAGTAGAGATAGTCATAATATTGCAGCCCAAACCATCACTGATCCACCCCGTGCTTCACTATGGGCAGCAATAGTCCGGGTGTTAAGCCTCTTTGGGGCTTCTCCACACCGTAACTCTCACGGATGTGGGAAAGACAGTAAAGGTGGACTCATTAGAGACCAATACATGTGTCACATTGTCCACAGCCCAAGATTTCCACTGTTGGCACAATTGAAACTAGGGCTGTAATCTCATAGTCGACTAGTGGATTTTTTGGTGGATACGTTCTGGCTCGACCAAAATTGTGATTGGTCAATTTTTTGCTGTGTTAATTTCATCAGGTGGAAAGCACTATTTGCTAATGGGGGTGTTTTCAGAGCACCCCTGTTTCACAGGTAACAGTCTGTCTTCAGAACACCCCCCTTGTTTTTACTTTTTTTGGATTAGCCCAACCCACTGGAGACAGACTGAAGAAAGTAGCTACTAGAAGGCCTTGGTCTGGTGGTTTGCTGAATATTTATTTGATTGTAAGCATTTCATTTACAGTCAGTCCTCCTTTACCATGTCCAAAACATCGGCAGTGTGGCAGCATTTTACAAAAATAGATAACGGGAAAAAAGTCGAAAGCAAAGTTTGGAAGCAACAGTTTGCATAACACAGCTCGACTACAAACATGGCATATCACCTAAAAACGGTAAGCTAACTTCTCCGCGTTAGGTTGCCCTGTCTGTTTTGAGTAGGGTATACGAACATATCAGAATTGGCATATTTCAATGTTTTAGTCTAATAATCGTTTTATAATTGCAGGCGCACCCGCCCACAACGACGGTAGCATCCCCCAGACACACGCTGGATGTTAAGCCTCATCTATCATTCAAACGCAAAAATAATATCACGTAAGGAATTGCCGACCCCTTTTTATTAAAGTGGACGTGCCTTGTGTGTTTAGGAGTAAAAGCTTTAAGTTAATAGTCTATTCGTGTCTCAGCTGCGAAGCTGAGCTTCAGCCTCGCTCTGTGCGAGGACATGCACAGAGCGGCTGAAATGATAGTGTCTGTCAGTTATTATAACATGACCAAAACAATTATCTAAATTATTTTGCATATTCCTCAACCGTTCTTGTGCTGATATCACTAGTTGACAGTGCTATTTTCGGAAATCATAGGCTATGATATTGCGCAGGTGCACGTGTTGCAACGCTGTCAGAGCCGACAGAGTGTGTCATTTCAGTGCAAAATAATTAAGTTAAAAACGATTTAATATACTGCAAATAGCCTACTAGTTTTTTATGTTTCTTTATAATTCATTTAGGCAGACAAGGGTACCAAGTACTGCGCAGCTATTTAAAATCTAACCCCCTCGATTTTCTTTGGTTGATTACAGCCCTAATTGAAACTGACATGATTTGGCATTGGCACGAGTGACAAATATTGACTCTGTGGAGCTCCCATCAAACAGTTTTGGTGGAAACCAGAGAGTCGAGGTGCACATTTAATTTCGCAGTGAGTTGGGTAGCTGTGCTTTTATGTTTTTTAGATACAATCCATGTTAGTATCTGGACATCCCTTAAGGACAGTTTCTTCTTGCTTCGACAGTTACTCCTTTTGGATGTGGTTTGTCCTACGTGGTGGTATGCCGCCATTACCTTGGACACCATAGCTCTCCATACACCACAAAGACTTGACATAATTATTGGCCAGTGTTTCAGTTTCATTGTCCAACCCCTTTATATCCGAATAAAACGGTTTCTTGAATGAGGAAAAAATATTAGGGTGGGACTTCTTCCATCAGGAACTGATTGAATTGTTGGATCATTGTCATAGGCTAATTGCAGAGATTGTTCCTGGAAGGGAGGAATTTAAAATTGTCTGGCTATTGGACAAACTCATATGAATTGTGCAAGGATAAATCATTCATAATAATCACTACATTCTATCAAAAGTAGGTAAAACTTAGAGGATATTCAGATCGAAATCAGGAAGGTTTTATCACCCTGAAGTTTGACTCTGTACCAAAAATATCTGAAATGTAAATATTGCATAAAATTCATATTTATAAAAGAAAATATGCTGATCATAGATGTAGTTTTTTTTTATTAATGTGAGAAAAAAAAAGCTTCATCGTGCCATTGACCAATTGACTACGTTTATAAAGCTATTAAGAGCTTAAAAGCAGCAAACTCCCATACACTTCTAATCACTTATATTTATATTATATAAGAGCAGCCTGGACATTCTACTGAAAAACTCATTTTGTGTTACAGGGGGAGGGGTGTTGAGCTGATGATGTAAGACCCATCCCTTTAATAACACATCAACAATTTTGAGCCTAGGCGAGGTCTGAGCCGTACCGTGTGAGAAGGAACTGGGAGCTGTGGGAGGCCAGCGGGTTGCTCTCAGTCATGGCTGTGTTTGTGGCAGTGCTGGGCGGCGGGATGCTGGCGCTGATGTTGCTAGGGTTGCTGCGTTGGCGTGTAGCGTTGCGAGCCGTCTCCAGCTGCTGGCGCGCCGCCTGCGCCTGCTGGCGCTCCAACTGAAGCTGCATTTGCAGCTGCTGCAGCTGCGAGGCCGAGGGGCCAGAAGAGTTGAGCTGCCCTCCTGCGGAGCGCCGCACACCCGACAGCTGAGAGAGCAACTCTGGTGATGTAGACACAGGGAGAAAGAGAAAGATTGTGTGAGACGATTCAGGAAGCACTACACTTGCATTAAACAAAAAAAAACAAGGCCAGACAAGAAAGTCCTTACTTCCTGTCCTTACACATTACACACCTGCTATGGGGTCCATGGCTTCCCTATTGCTTGGAGAGTAGGAGGAGCTTTGTGAAGAGGAGAGTCCACCAGTGGAGCTGCTGGTAAAGTGCATGTTAGTCCTGCGTGCCCGCGGACCGCCCAGCCCCCGCCCAGGGTGGAACATCCGACGCACGTGCCGCACGCCGCTGCTCTCATCGTGCACACGCTGGTTAAGGAGCAACTGGTTGAGAATGCGTCACCACACACCCGATGCAGAAGATCGACATATCACGCCGAATTCAACAAATATAGTCATAATGCATAGACATAGACATAGACACAATGAGCTGTGGTGTTTATATGGGTTCGAGTTTGAGTCTGATTAACTCTTTTTGCTCCCAAATCATTTCCTGTTAATATCACTTTACTACGCAGAGTAGTAAACAGGCGAAAGCCTATAAAACAATAATCAAACACTAATTTTCCAAACCTCCAAGCATAAACATGTATAATTCGTTGCTGTCAAGATGCGCTTTTAATAAAAAATTTTTTTTTTTTTTTAAATTGGTTCTTCATGACTAGAGAAAACTGTAGCATTCCTTTTTGCCAAAAACTTCAACACCCATAATTTATTTTATTTTGGTGCCACCCCTCTGTTGATTGGAAATGAATGTCTTTGGGGGGGGGGGCTTTTGTATTTGTAATATATATATACTAAATATTTATGAATCAGACATTGAAATTTGTTTGGAAACTTAAAAGCCTCCCCCATTCAATGTAATTGGATGGAAAAGAACGTCCAATACAATTCTTTGAAATATCCTCTTCTGTGATCCACAACAGTAAAGTCATATAGGTTTGGATTACGACATGAGGGTAAATAATTCAGAATTTTAGGTTTTGTAAAAACTTTTACATTCCTCAAATATGCAAAGAAACCACATTGACATCATGCAACCACCGCGCAGAGTCGATAAACATTTGTAGTATAATAAGGTTACCTCGGAAATGACTTGCACATATTCACACAGCCCTCAGTCATTATAAATGTATTGCACAAATGAAACAGTGTTTTAGGAATGAAGTCCATTATGTATATACAAATTAGGTTCAGATTAAAAGGATATTAAATCTCTAGGTGCTCTGTGTTCAAGTGTGAGATGAGCAGCAAAGTCATCTGTCACATGATTGGGGTCGCCACCAGGCAAAGCTGCACAGATTGGGCAAATCTGAAACAGAGAGAAAATCCTTACAAATTAAGAGTTGTAGAATTTTTTTTTTTTTACGATGCTGCTTACCATTCTGCATTGATGCATAAAATCAATAGAATAGATTACTTTTTTTTTATTAAATAGGCCTATCATACTAAACGGTTTATTGTAAAAAAATAAAAATAAAAAAATAAAAACTTTTATTAAAGGCTATATTAATAAAAACATTGCATATTTCCTTTATACGCAAAGCACTCTGTTATTACGAAAAGAACATAAATGAATGAGAAAAGGTGTGGGACGTGCTTGATGTTTAACAGAGTTATTAGGGGCAATAAAAAGATTTCAACGCACCGGAAGCGCGTGCACAGAAAGATAGCCTACGTGTAAGGTCTTGATGTAAACCTGCTGCTGTCTGTGTCATTAATGTACATCAAACAATAAAAGAAAAGAGGGAATCACTCACTGGTCTTGACAGAATAACTTTGATAATAATCTATTCATTTATTAGTAATTAATACACTAAAGATTATGCATCTGTATTTTTTCTTACTTGAATGCTTCAGTGAAATGGATGTAAAATGAAAAAAATGTAAAGCATTTCATTTCATCATTTCTTTCTCATATATATATATATATATACATAGTGATACATCGAGAATCATTTTAAAACTGAATCGTTACCTTCTGAATCAAATCGAATCATCTTTATTACAAATAGAGGTACAAAGCATCAACACATAGTTGAGCCTGATACTTAAAACTATCTGTCAGATTAGCGGTCTTTTGCATTAAAAGCACATGAATGATTAGTTCAAGAATGTGAAGTTTTCTCTCAGTGTGTTTGCTGTGAATAAGTTAATCAAACCATTAGGGGTGTAACGATATTCGAACCGAACCGAAGAACCGCGATACCGAACCCACGATTTTCATTTTTTCATTAAACCACTGTTTAAATTTTGTTTTTAGCTTTCTAAACCGAACCGAGACGTCAAAACCGTGGGAAAACCGAACCGTCAGTTTTGTGTATCGTTACACCACTACAAACCATGGATAATAAAGGTCTTGAAAAAGCCTGAAAATGTAGTACATGGGACAAAACGTTAAAGAAATAAAAAACAGCAGCTTCACATCATGTCCAAACCAGACTCAGTGAGCTATAATTTTTTTTTAATATATATAATATTGAGCTTTTTTTTTTGCAAAGTCACGGCTGGCAACAAGAAGACACAAACTGTTTGCCATGTCAGTGCGCTTGCAGCGAGAGCCCGCCCACACGCTCATTTGATTGGCTGTCATTGTGATTGATTTTGTTTAATCTTTTAGTCTCGTAGCGTCTAGTGTGGACAGGAAATTTGCTTGTCGCTGCAATCTTATTGCATCGCGTTTAGTTAGGTGTCACATAGTTAAGTGTCACATAACTTAAAGGTGCCATATGTAAGAATTGAGGTAAAAATATCCAAAAAATGAGCTACACGCATCAAAAGAATGAGAAGAAATAAGGGTGATGATGTCATTAAAAAAATGACAAGTTATAGTGCTGCAGAGATATCAACCTGAATTAGCATTCTAAATTACTAGCCACGGCCCGACAGGTGTCATAATACCAGTTTCGGCCATGGGAGGCGGTATGCTGGCAACATAACCACCAGCCAAACTGCAATACACGAATAACTCGCATGGCTTGTGGGCGTACTTGAACCTGATGTCAATCGTGTGGAAAGTACAGCCCACTACTACAGTTCAGTTCAGGGAAGAGAGCGGAAGAATGGCTGAAGCCCTTTGCAAGAGACCCTTACCACCACCACAACCACCCGCTGGAGGAAAAAACACACGCTTGGAATCACAAATAAAATCGGATAAAAAAGGAGCAGAAACAGAATAAACATTGGCACTGCTTTCCATCGCTGGAGACAACTAATGGACATGAAAGAAATGAAGTTCGACTCCAAACTTGCAACATTTCTTTTGGATTGGTAAGTAAGATGCTGTTAGTATCTCGCTAGAAGTTTGTTTTATATGTTTAGTTTTTTCGGGAAGTTATAACAGTTTCACGTGCGCTAGGGATCTGTCGGTTCACGTGCGCTAGGGATCTGTCGGTTCACGTGCGCTAGGGATCTGTCGTGTAACATTTACAAGCGCCAAAACAGTATTTATTGATTGAATTGCGTAATAAAATTGACAGAATCTGAGAGCTGAGATTTTTTTATATCATAACTAACCTGCTCTGTCTAGTCTGTCGGTCTCCGTGTCCTCTTTGCTTTAAGATTTTTCTGTGCGTGACAAAATTGATGTGTGACGTGAGAGCGTGTGAAAAGTGTCAATTGCGTGTCTCACGGTGAATTCATGAGAGTTGGCAGCTCTGAATGGCGCTAGCTTGGTCAACATCAGTGAATGCTGTCTGTCAAATTAATGTAATTCAAACTGACAATAAAAATGTAATATGAACAAAATGAATATGAACATATTCACTGGTAAAGGTCAAGGGGAGTAGCTTGAAGATGTCATATTTAAAAATCACTTGACATCAACCAACGTTCCTCTGGAGTCAAAACGTCCTCTATTAGGAGTTGGCTCGGCTTCGGCTATGGCTCTAGGGTCGTTGTGAAGGTAGAGGCGGAGCATAGAGACTAGAGACTTTCTGGAGGTATACTGCCCCTATCTGGTATGGAATGTGGAGTATGAATTGATTTTTTGGCGGACATTACACAAGGCACCTTTAAACATTTCAACAAAGACAGCACGTGTACTCACCACCTCTGTAGAGGTCTCTGCGTGCTCTGAGGTCACGTGCTCCTGTAGAGATGTTTCCGTGTAGCCCATTTTACCACAGTAAGGACAAGTAAACGACTGAGGCTGCTCTACTGAGAATGCCTCCCCCCCATAATACAAGTCTGTAGAGAGGTCAGATAAAGGTCAAAAACATTTCAATTAGCATCGCCATCATTACCAAGACTTGATGGTGGTGACATTCTGTAATGTTTTAAACATAATTATTACGTGATAGAGTAAAAAGCATGGTATTATTTGACATTATTGCTTACCAAAGTCTACCCTGGTTAGTATGCACTGCATTGGGTGCTCCGTGGTGTGTCTAGTTGTCGTGGCTCCACTTTCGTAGCAAGATGCACAAAGGTCGTAGTCGTAGCAAATTAAACACTTGTATCGGCGCCCTCTGAAGTTCCCTTTTAAACACGCATCACAGCTCACACCTGCGGGAGAACACAGAGGCATTTAACTCAAAACAACAGCAGAAGACCCTCTGAAGACCCCGATCGCATTCTGCACAGGCCGGATTCGCCTGGTTAGTTTCAATCCATTATAAAAAAACGACAACATCAGCACTTCACATGACTCGCAGAACACTTACTCAAAACAGCTCCGTGTGTGTTTTGTCTTGTGCAAAGCAGGAGGAAATTATATCACAGCACTGATGACTGATTTGTTCGACATTTGGACGGCAGACTAAGAGAGTTCAATTTACACTGTCAAAACAAATGTTTAAGGACATGGCACATTCTAACCGTCTCTCTTTCAGGGAGCAATAATCCACAATAGGGGTGTGCAAAAAATCAGATATTAACACATTTAGTTAATTTACCAACATTAGTTAAATTACTGACATTAATGCTTTGATTAAGCATTTATGGGGTTAATGCGTTGGATTATCGGATACAGAAGAAAGCATGAAGAGAACGCTGCTTTTGTTATTGTTTGATCGAAGCACAATTCGCTGTGATTCCTGTATAAAAGCCTCAGTAAGCGATCTCTTCTGTTTTGTCAAACGGGTTGTATTTTATTTAAAACACAACACTGCAAATGACAATGTATACACAAGTCATCCTGCCAACAATAACTGTGGTAAATACCATTTGCCACAACCAAGATTTATAAAGCATATGTAATAAGCATAAATGTTTCCCATTGTTGGCATATAAATCAACTAACAAGATATTTTTCAACATCCAAAGTTTGTAAAACAATTCCACAAGTGTAATAGCAGGGATGTTGAAAATTAATGTAATTAGCCAATCATAGCAGTAGGCGTTTACTTCCAAGTCTTGAATGCGGCATGCCTATCAAAACAGTGTGTTTCAAAGAGAGGGTCAAAAACAGGATAGAACATAACCCATTACCTCTAAATTGGGATGTGGACCTCAGAGAATATTACAGATTAAAAAAAAAATTGCAGTGTTAATAAAAAGCATGCCTTCCATTATTATCCATACATTTGTGCTGTATTTTACGGATTTCTTTAAACATTCTCAATCTATTTGACAACAGTGGAAGTTTGGTTGAAATAAATGTTTCTTTCTGATTGAATATGCATTTATGTAGGCTATATATACATTTACATTATATATATTAGGGATGGCCCGATACCGATACTGGCATCGGGGATCGGGTCGATACTGTCCTCATATACTCGTACTCGTACTCATAAAAATTCGGCGATACCACGCCCCGATACCACGTACATTTTGCGAAACGAAACTGGCCGCCGCGAGTGCTTTGTCGAGGTGAACTGAGGCATAGGGACGTGCACTCCCAACGCAAAAGAGTGCGGCGCGGCACTAGATCTGATGGCCGAGCGCGAGCGCGGGCGGTAATGCACTCACTCTGTGTGTGCGGGTTCCGGGAGAATAAAAGAATTCGCGGGACTCCCGCAAACTAGAAATATCTATGAATACAACTAGAGATGGGGCCGATCCGATCCAGTATCGGTATCGGCTCCGATACTGCCATTTTTGCCGGATCGGGTATCGGTCAGACGAGGCCGATCTAAATCCGATATTGTGTGTTTACTATTGTGTTAATGTTAAGCCCCACAAAAGCATTAAAGCACCATTAAGTGTTCGTGCACTATATTATAAGTGTTCTGAAGCCATTCTATAGTACAATGTGAGATAGAAATGAATATTTAAGTAATTAAATTCAAGATCACGTAAACTTTTCCCTCCGCTGCGGCTGTCAATCATTCTCCATTCAGCATTCAACAGCGCGGCGCGTTCGGTTATGACGGTCAACTCGATGAAACTCTCCAAGATGATTCAATGTTACTATTAGTATACTTGATCTGTAGATAAAGCTCTATGGTTTCGTATAAAATGACTATCTTGCTGGACTTGCTGTACCTTAATCATGTTACTTTTTACCGTGTGTCTGTTAGATCACAACACTGGAGAGCACTATAATTGTTCTTCACAGTAACTGAAATTTAAAACTGTTAAAAGAAAAGGCTGAATAAACTATTGCGTAGATAGATACTGTATAATACACTACGCATCAATATGTCTTTCCTTTGTGCTTGGAACTTTTCAATGCGGACTCGAAGCGGTGCGCGCTGTGAGTCTGTGTTGCTTCAAGCGCATCATTCTGCGCTTGGGATGTGCATAAGCACTTTGTGCCGCACTGTATTGGAGTCTTTCATAATCATATCATAATACTTTTGCGCAATGAAAGATTATTAAATGTCGCATCTATCATATGTTGCTGCCTCAATAAACAGCTGTGCTATACATATAAAAAATGTCTTAATTTTAAAGTAGCTACACTATGTATATACAATAATTGATCTTTTTGATTTTTGTTATCTTGTTTTTCATGAATGTATTTTACAACAATACAAACAGCAATGTGTAACGTTTTACCAGATTTAGTGCTGGTGCCTACACTTATTGTCTCTTATTTGTTCCCCGCTAAATAATGTTTTTTTCACTATGTTCAGATTTGATACAATTATTGTGCACTCGTGATTTTTCTAGACTAAATTTCTAATTTCTAGAGTTCTAATCTAGTGTATAATATAATTTTTGTCATAGGTTATGATAATTTTTTTTTTATTTGTTGTTTTTCTTTATAATGAAGTTGTCTGTATTAAGTAGATTGTGTTTAACAGTGTTTACCAGTTCAACACAGAGTTCTAGAAATTCTACTTGATTTAAAAAAAAACTGCGCTGGTATCGGATCCGTATTAGTCGATACTCAGAATATTTGGTATGGGATTGGATCGGTTCAGAAATATGGTATCGTTGCATCCCTAAATGTAATAAATATTGACATGACAATCAATTTGAAACACTTACAGTTGCATATTTATTTTCAGAATGGGATTTTTCCTGTTAATCCTGTTTTTCTGACTTCCTTTTCTAACCTTATACTTACCTCAAGTTGCCTTTTGGGACATATGCATACATGCGTACATATACTTGCCTGTTGAGAGGAGTTTATTGCAACATCATATAAAATCAACAATTATAATAATAATAATATTAAAGCAAACACAGCTCTGGTATCGGAATAGTATCGGTATCGGCCGATATCCAAATTCAGGTATCGGGATCGGATCGGAAGTGAAAAAATGCGGATCGGTGCATCCCTAAATACAACATATTAAAACTAATAGATTTTCATTCATCTGTTGCAGAAAAGCAAGAAGAACAACTAAAACAAAATAGAAACAATTTACAGGCCAGAGTTTCTATTCATAACATGTTTGCAGCGTTGAGCGATGTAGCCAATCACAGACATGTGTGCTGATTTCTTGAACGCAATGGCTAATCAGAAGCATTTAAGATAGACTCCCCTCACTGCTCAAAACTTTTTTGTTCAGTGCTGAATTCTGTATGCTGGCAAATCCTCTAATTATAACAAACAAAGTGTGGATATTATGAAAGATTCATTGTGCAGTCAGCTTCATTGATAATAACAGATGTGTGAGATCGCGATGAACTGTCAGCTTTTTAGGAATTAGACTATTAAGGGAGCGCACTTTGGGCGCATTCAGTCATGTCAGACCATGCACGCAGTAACTGCTTGCTTTTATGTTAAATTAACAGTGGTTTGTGTGTTAATACATTTATGATTTTACTCATTATTATTTATTTTTAGACTTGTTAAAACAAGCAGAGAAGAAAATAAAAACAGTCTTCTAACCTGTGTTCTAAAATAGTCTTCTGTCTTCTTTTCTGGGAGCCTATAGTTACTTTTGCGGTAGAAATATCGGTACTCGATATCGGCAAGTACACAAATGTAAATACTCGTACTCGTATCGGTTTGAAAAAAAAATGGTATCGGGCCATCCCTAATATATATATATATATATAAATAAATGTATATATAGCCTACATATATACAGCCTACTGTAATATTCTAATATATATATATATATTTTTAAAAAAGTCAGTCAAAAGGTTAAAAAAAACATTAAGCTACTTAAGTATATCATCCAGTCCTGCACACTGTAGTAAAGCAGATATTTACCATGTACTTGGTGATAAAACTGATCAAGTGTTGATCGTGTTGATCTTGTTAAACCTCAGGATTCAAACAGCTTGAACAACATCAGCGTAATGCTGTAGAGCTGATCATAGTTCAGATAATCAGTCACTGAAAAACTCAGTCTTGTTCTGAACATTATCAACAGCAGTGAAGAGGAAACCAGACTTCTGCTAAACAAACATTTCCATCAGGCATGAACCTACTTCAATTAATTATAGCAAACTGAAAAGAACATCTCTATATAAATCACCAACACAATGTTTAAAATGACTGTGGACCCAGAAGAACCGGCGAAGCAACAATTAATATTTCTGTAACCAAGAGAGAGACTGTAAAAGACTAAACTCCAGATTTAGATTAGTCTCCAGTGTTGACAGGAAAAAGCCTCTTAAGTGTTTCATGAGGTAATGTCATACTGCATGTTTGCAAGTGAGTTGCATCCCAATTTGCATACTTTTACTATGCACATTAGCCATGTTTCCACTGTCGGGCCAAAGTGCATGCCAGGGCTAGTTGCGTTTCCACTGTCAGTTCCTTGGGCTTGATCGGGGCTTCCTCTGGGCCAACAGCCAGGGGTTTTAGCCCACCAAATGAGTCAGGAGAGGGTCAACACTGCTGCTCAGTTCCCATGTTATTATATCAGGCCACCAGATAACCTCAACATTTAATATTTCATCTTAAAACTCACTTTCAGACCCCAGCAAGTGAAACTTCCGAAACTTTCTTTCGATCCGATGGGGATTCTGATCAGTGTATGAGGCAGATATAAATTTTTATGCAACGCTACTTATGCTAACCATCCAACAGCGCAATGCTCAAACTATTCAAGTCTTACGTACACAAATTCATTCCAAATTAAATTTTTGTGGATATCCGATTAAAATCAGAGTGTGAATAGCAAAAAATAAATAAATAAAAATACACACATGAAATGCAATTTTTACTAATCCATTTCGAAACCAGTAGAGACGACAACATAGGATAAAGCCACGCATACCATCCTCTTACATTTCTGACACTGCCTCAAAGGCCCCGATATACTTCAAGCAAAATCGAAGAATGAATTGCTGGATTTGGAGTAAAATCAGGCCAAAACTAAGTTTGTTTGGAGTTCATTGAGGGAGTATGAAACAGCTTTGTGAAAAAGTTCGCTACAGCTGGTAAACACCTTTGTACTGCCATTGGTGTTGGCGATTATGTAATAGGTAGGTGTCTGCAGAGGCTCTGCCTTCTTTCACACATAAAAATCGTTTCTAGTTCATTTCTACTGTTCAGTCCGTCGAGATTAGACGTTTGCGAGCGAAAACATTAACACACTAGAGAGTTGCTTTATAGTAGAAAATCAAGTTGTACTTCTGATGAAATGAGAGACAGACAGTTTTTCATGTTTAACATGGTAAAGCTTCTTGATTTTAAGCAATCTATTGTATAAAGTGCTATACAAATAAACGTGACATGACTTTACTAGAATGGCGAATTGCAGAGCTGGTGCAAACATATCCACGTTGCTATGATCAGATGCTTTTCTTAAGATTTATTTTAAAAATGCTTGCCGTTTTCTTACTTTTGTTGTGCGTTTATTTTGTAATTGAGGAAAGCATGAACATATTAAAATATTCATCTAAATGCCGCTCTCAGAAGTGTGGGCAGCATCAAATGTTCACTAACAGTATATCGCTGGTCACGCATTTCGAACTTCGTTTAACCCCTAAACGAAGAACGAAAAAGAACTTTGCAGTGAGTATATCAGTGCCTTAAAGGGAAAGTTCACCCAAAAATGAAAATTCTGTCAGTATTTACTCACCCTCATGTTGTTCCAACCCCGTAAGACCTTCATTCATCTTCGGAACACGAATTAAGATATTTTTGATTAAATCTGAGAGCTGGATCACTCCTCCATAGGCTTCTTGAGGGATTGAAACTTGCCGGCCTCGAAAAGTTATTAAAGACATCGTTAAAATTGTCCAAGTGACTGCAGTGGCTCAATATTAAGTTTATCAAGCGACAAGAATACTTTTTGTGCCTAAAAACAAACATAAATAAAGACTTTATTTCAACTATTCATTTCCTTCCCTTTGGGCCTCTAGTCAGTTAAACTAGTGTAATTGCGTAGAGCTACGTCACGCGTAGGCTCACTATTGGCCGACGCTGGTCATGTGGGTGATGCGTGTGACGTACAACTACAGATCATACGCTGTTAAACTAGTAACCTGACTCGAGGCCCAGAGAGAAGGAAATGAATAGTTGAAATAAAAGTAGTTATTTTTGGTTTTTTTGCGCACAAAAAGTATTCTCGTCGCTTGATAAACTTAATATTGAGCCACTGTAGTCACTTGGACTATTTCAATGATGTCTTTAATAACTTTGAGGCCGGCAAGTTCTATCCCTCAAGAAGCCTATGGACTAGTATGGAGCCAGCTCTCAGATTTAATCAAAAATATCTTAATTCGTGTTCCGAAGATGAACGAAGGTCTTACGGGGTTGGAACAACATGAGGGTGAGTAAATACTGACAGAATTTTCATTTTTGGGTGAACTACCCCTTTAAGACGCAGTAGTCCAGCACGGCAGCTACACATTGTCATGTTGCAAATAAGACAACATCTGTATTGCAAACCCCTCTATGTTGCAGTTTTTGTTTTTGGTGTATACCTACCAACGCAATGTCACTGGCACTGAAACCAATGCAGATATTCCTTAAGACTGATTAATCAATTACAGTATGTGAGTTATGATGCAGCATCAAGTGTTCCTGAATCCACATGAGGACTGAGACTAACTCAAAGCAGACAAAAGCTTCTGACAATACACTACACACAGAAACTGCTGTGTTAATGTACCGCTGGGAGGAATTAGCACAAGAAACTAATTCCAGATTCAAATAATGAAATGTTTGCTTGTAAAATTAAATCAAATCGCCTCTTAGTTCCTGAGAGGAAATATGTAGCCCAACACATTTTCAATGTTCAGTACTGTCCACATTTTTAGTCTTATATTGTGGTCTCACATATCTTTGGGTTAAAATATGAGGTTTGGTGAGGTGTAACTAGCATTTCTCTTTATGACCTGCCAAATGACCTCTGCGGCTTATTCCTGCAAACAAACCAAACTAGGCTACACAGTCAAACTAAACCACAAGAGGAAAATCTCCATTTGCTTCAACTGAAAAATGTGGAATGGATGTGTCATTACATTTACCAACTAGCCTTTAAGGATTTGGGTTTCAGTTTGCATCTCTATGTCCTTTTATGATTGACAACATCAAAGTAACAAACAATAACGAATGCTAGTGGTTCTCAACGTTTCCGACTCAAATGGTAAATCAAGAAAACAAGCGATGCAAACAATAAGACTAACCGTATTGAGCTTAGAGCTGGACAGTAATTCAATATCAATATATATCGCGATGGTTTTTTTTTTTCAATAACGGTGATATGATTTTTAAACACATTTTCGATATTTCAATATACATAACAGCATTTGTCATTGACTGGCGTTAAACACGAAGCCGTCAGAAAGAGCAGAACACATTTGGCTACTTTCGTGATGATGTACAGCACAGACACGCAGACAGTGCTCAGCAGTAACGTTAGTAGGCGGATCTCCAACTCCGCAAGTTTTAGCTACAAAATGAGCGCCATTGACCGCAATACAAATGTGACTGAACGAGCTTCCACGAGTGAGGAGAAAGCAGACGAAATACAGTAGTTGATCAGAGAGGAAAGACTAAATCAGTGGTATGGAAGTGTTTCGGCTATCAGAGATCTGATAAACTTCAAGTTTCAGCGCGCTGCAAAATGTGCCGGAGAGTGGTGCCGACTTGCAGTGGGAACACATCAAACCTGTTCCACCATCTGAAGCAGTTCCACCCGATAGAAGCAGCACAAACAAAACTTTAACCGGCACAAACGAAGCACAAACAAACGAGACTTGTTTGCGTGAACTTCACGCAATGATTGACAGGGCGGGAGGGGGCGTGATCGGCTCGGAATGCATTTTCAACTTGCACATTGAATTTTGCTACATTCATTGCGGGACATTTAATGAAAATGCAATCGCAAGTGTCTTAACTGTGAGTGTAAATGCTTATAAAAATTGTTTTTGCTTTCATGTCTTTTGGGATTCAAAAGTAAAACTAGAAATCGAGAGAAACGTGGATATGACATCATTGACAGACGACGTACGGACACGGTCAGTGTCCTGGTTAAAATTGCTGATTGCTCTGGATTTAAACACTGTTGGAAACGTTTGGGATAATGCAAGTAGAACAATGTTGTAAGTTTTGTTGACTTGTGTAGTGATTTCTGGATATTTTAATAGCTTTGGAAAAGGGCGTGGAAAAAAACAAGAAGCAACAAAAATAGTCCAGGGTAGCCCTGTGGAGCTGTATGGCTGATGATTTCTGGTGGAGCTGAGGTAGGAAGGAGCCAAGGTGGAGCTTATGTGTTGACAGGCTGCGGTGGAGCGATGGGCCAAGAGGCTAGAGGCGGAGCCAGGGGATCCGGCTTGGTGGAGCTGGTGGACTGGAGACACTTGGCAGATCCTTACAGCATGTGGGATCAAAGACAAGGACACCAGTGAAGGCGAGGCTAAATAACTGGCTGTTTTAGGAGGTGGGAGAGGGAGGCTGGACGGGCATTCTGGAAATATATGCTGGAGAAACAGGAAATGCTGGAGACTCAGAAAACACTGGAGATACAGGGGCACTGGGAATAATTAAATCCATCAAAGATGTCCTTAAGTTCCTCAAGATATCCACCAGAGGGCTACACCACATCATCCACCATGGCAAGGTTGTGGGTGGGGCTTCCCTCCAAGCCGACAAACTCCACTTAAACTCCCTCTGCAATCTGCGGTGTTGCTGGCTCAGGCACCTAGCCAAACACTACTTGTGGTACAGGCTTCGGGGCGATGACTTCTTTCAGTCTGTTCCTTGGTTTGGGATAGTCCATCGCGGCAGGCCGGTCTACACAGTCTGCAGTGGGCACATGCAACATCTCCATCGAGTCCCTTGTTGGTGGTGGATAGCTGGCCTCTGCCGATGCTGGAGTGGGGCTGGTGACGATGTCATCCTCCGCAGGGCCGATGGTGAATGGTGAGTTATTATTCACCAGCACCCACTCTACGAATGCGGCAAAATACTCTTTAGGACCGTCCGCTGGAAGGAGTGCCTTGGAATGCTCACTCAGGCTGGTGATGTAAAATACACAGTCTCCCTGCTCCAGACACAGTAACTGGACAGAGGGAAGGTCCATGGTGACGGAGGGGAAAAACAAATAAAAAGAAAACGCAGCATAATAAACACTGTCATGGTCCGTCCTTCTGTCACGTAATGGTAGTCACGAAGCTCACAAAGACGATGAATGTTTAGAATAATCTTTAATAAGAACACACAGGAGATATTGAGGAAAAATGCCACTAACATTAACGAGAACGGACCAGGAATGTAGGAAAACAGTGTACCGGCAGGGCTCGAAATTCGGTGCGGGATTGCGGGTATTGCGCATAATTTTAATCATTCCCGCAGGTCTTGCATTTATAATGCGGGAAATTCCCGCACACATTCATTCAATCTAGCATAGGCCTATGAGTAAATTTAACCTAACAGATTATAAGATCAAATCAGTCATTTTAAAACATTCTGCGAGACGCAATTTCACAAACAGTGTGAGTGATTCTGCCAATGCCGCGTCTTCTCTGTCTCTCAAAATAGGTTACACAAGGCGAGCCAATCGCGCTGCAGCTGCAGGCGGCAATTCTAGACTCTCGCGTTTCAGGAGCCGGGACATTTGATGGAAATGTCACTTGCACAATCGGGCCATTTCATCGTCACTATTGTTTATAATATGTGCGTCTTTTTAAGTCTTACATATTTAAACATTCAAGCGATTTTAAACCGCATAACAAACAGCTCGTGAGTAACAAAACTGAGTTATTTTTCGCGAATTATAGCGCATTAACGGTCAAAAGCACACAACATTGTCTAAATTCCGGTCTTGGGGAGTATCCTCTCAAACACAATCGGTTATGTCTTAAAAAAATATTACAAAAAGTAAATGCATGTGACACTATAATGAAAACAGTATGGGCCGTTCACGTTACGTCTTTTGCGCGTTCATCCTTTGCTGAAACGTCTTCGTCTTCATGGAGAACGTGGCTCATGATTGCTTAGCAACAGGGAGCCCTTTTTAAAAGAGGAGAAAGTGGCGCGGACAGCGCTTTACACGCAACATGTGAACGTGGATCCGTGCACTAGCTCTTAAAGTGAGAGTAGCCTAAAATGTGTCTGTCATTATTGTATATAAAACAACAAAAAATAGCATTAATTGTAAGGAATCAGGATTAATAGCCTATGTATTTAAATTATACAGGACTAAAAGACTATTCTGTGTTATTTTTTCCGTTTCTAGCATTTCTGAATACTAGTGTTAGACCTAAACTTTTCTCTTTATTTCATGTATTTATTTGTGCTACTTTTTTCAATTTAATTCAAAGATTGAAATCAAGCTTCCTTTTGTTGTGTAAACTAAAAAAAATGACCCCATTGTAAAAACAAATACAATGAGTGAGCATACATTTAGCTTTAAATTGTCTAAAAAAACTCCCCCCTCAAATTAAAAAATCCCCCCCATAAGAATAACCTAAAGGGGGATTTCCCCCCTATTTTCCAAAACGAAATTCAGGCCCTGGTACAGGACTCGAATTTCGGCGCAGGATTGCGGGTATTGCACATAATTTTAATAGTTTCCACTTATAATGTGGGAAATTCCCACGCAAACATTGATTCACTTTAGCATGTAGATATGAGTAAATTAATCCAAAACAGATTATAAAATCTAATCAATCCTTTTAAAACTTTCTGCGAGATGCATATTTCACAAACAGTGAAATATGATTCAGCAGTGCTGCGTCTTCGCTCTCGTCTCTCAAAATGGCTTTTCTCTTTATTTGTATCTTTATTATTTTGTATTAATTTTTGCTACTTTTTTCAATTTAAATCAAAGATTGAAATCAAGCTTCCTTGTGTTGTTGTAAACTCTTAACAACAAAATTACCCCACTGCAAAAACGCAATGAGTGAGCAAACATTTAGGTGAGATATAAATGTAATAATAAAATTGTATAAAAAATGTCCAAAACGAAATTCAAATTATGGAAATGATGGAAATTCAGATGTCAAAATAATGTGTAACTGAGATGACAGGTGAACTAAATTACTAAACAGACACTGAGAAACTGGGTCACAGGGAAAAAACACAATTAAACAAAATAACTATGACAACAACACTTTTACCATGCATCTTGCTCGGAGCGACAGTACAATCAAGTATAATTATTTAATTAAACGTTATTTGTATATAGCCTATTGTTGAGCTAGCCTAATTGTTAATTTTACCAACGTTTAAGTCTTTATATTTACTACTTCGAAATACATGCTCTTAACGAAAACACTTGAGTCATTTAAAGTTCCTGTGCGAATAAAAACTTTTATACAACACAACCTAATTAGCCTACATAACCACAGTGAACTGTAGTCTACATGATGAATTAAGTTGTAGGCACAAGCATAAATCTGTATTCAGACTTCAGATGAATCATTGTGACATTTGTAATATAAATGCTGAGGTGTCTTATCCATCAGCTGCTATTCGCTACTCTATTGAAGATGAACGTAACTAAATTCCCGACAATAAACAAATAACCATTTAAATGTTTAGGATGTTTGCATTGTAAGAATGTACAGGAAGACTTCAAATATAAAAACACTGACTCGTTAGGTAATGTTTTCTCATTAAAATCAAATGATTTCCTAGTAATTCGATAGAATGTGAGGGAATCCAATATGGCAGAGCGGTGGCTTGACTTTTTATGATGTTATAAGCAATCCAGTCATGAGTGGGTCAGATTAAAGTGTAAAAATGTTTAAGTTTGAAATTAAACAGCGGCATCTACTGTCAGAGAGTGCATGTGTACTGTATTTTCATTCAGCACGTCTTCTTCACTCGTTTTTTTAAGCTAACTCCTTCACTTACTTAAGTAAATAATCGCCTTTTAAAGTTTAATAATCATATTAGGCTGTATCGCTGTTTATCCATTACGACTCTCGTACTGTGTAATGACAGCGGACCTTTCTCAGCCACTCCAGCGATGGACGCAAAAACTATCATGGATTTTTGCAGATAACCGATTGCTGCCAAAACCGATCAATCGAACTCTAGTTATAATGCCAGATTTGTGTGGCACAGGCTGTGCAGCGAGATGCTCTGTCTCACCTGTTGCCAGATCACAATTGATCTAGATGCCATTAAATCACCTAAAATACATCACAGCAACTTACTAGGGCTGGGAGAAAAAAAATCGATTCACCTAGCTATTGCGATTTTTTTTTTTAAGATTCTAATATCGACAAAGGTGCTCTAAGCAAAGTTTCTAACAGCACTTTGTGTTTTCTGTTTTTAAACCTGTCTCCCTCAACGAAACTTAAAGTATATGTCTCAAAATAATTTTGCTATCAGATAGGGCTGCACAATTAATCGAATTTCTAATTGCGATTACGAATGCCACAATTACGTAATCGTTCAAAGCCGCGATTACAAAAGAAAATCCACTCTGCGTGTGTGTGTTTAGAGAGGCGAATCACGACTACTTCAGAAAACCCAGCACAATATGACATACCAGGCAGTGACGTAAGTGTACGCTGAAATAAAGTCTTTCACCTCAGAAAAACGGACTTTACTGTCCTGTCAGCCGTTACTGTGCTCGTAGCGCGCACTCTTCAATTGCACGCGCAAATGCGGCGGTGCACGCTGTGTATCGCTTCACTGTATAAAGTGCAAAAGAAACTAAGTGCACGCAACGTCGTTACAATGTAAATTATTAAGTCACGAAATAAAAGTAAAATACCAATAAATCACGTGTTAGCTGAGAAGGATTTGCATGCAGGTATGATTTTCATTCTTTCATTCTTTCAACAGTTCTTGTTAGTATTGTGTATTTACCATGGTAACTCTCGTTTCCATAACCCAAAAATGCCACTTTATTTTCACTTTGTGTTATTTTTTATATTATTAAATGACTGTGGTGGCTCATATCAACATTGTATTAACAAAAACTAGTTTGGGACTGCTATTTAATTGCTTTAGCATAGTCCTAATGTTTTTCTAGTTGTTACTAGGAGTCATTCTTACAATTGGGGGACAGTACTTGTGTGTGTTAATTTGTTTTGTAAACATATATTATAATATGCCTATATATTATAATATGCCTATATATATTCAATGTAAATTGTGATAATCGTAATTAATAATCGCAATTACAATTTCAAGGGAATAATCGGCAATTATGATTTGTCATAATCGTGCAGCTCTACTATCAGTTAAGTTATCATATCTGATCACCCACGCTACAGCTGCGCAATGCAGTCATTAATGCAGTGAAGGACAGCTGTCTTTCCTCATTCGACTGCTGTTTGGATTTCATGCGATTTCCATTATGTAAGATCATTTAGTAAGATAATTTTCATCATTTTCAAGTAATTCCAAACTTTGTTGAGGGAGACAGGTTTAAAAACAAAAAACTGTTAGAAACTTCGCTTAGAACACCATTATCTTTGGGTCTCTGAAGCGCAGCGCATTCTCACTCGAAGTTAGACAAAACTTATTTTTGTCTTTTTAAATTTAATGCTTTTGTTCTTTATATTTTTTGTTTACACATACTGTTTAATGTTTTCAACTAAAAGAAAACTTTAACATTTTTTGTAAGCTTGTTGTGTATATTGCCTAATCGTAAGCTTGTACAGAAATCCTTTTCGTTAAATGTCATTTAAATAAACGAATATTCAATTTGTATGAGCCCGAATATTCAAATGCAGTTTTTTTGAAAAATGCCCATCCCTAGTGTTGAGTGACGTAATATCCCAGGTGGACGCGTGGAAGAGAAGAGACGTGAGACTGAAAGCACTGAAAAGCCCTCACGCTACTCATATGCTGACAGAGAGAGAAGACAATAGAGCTGAGCGATTTATCTTTAAAAGACTGATCTCGATACAAACACCCACGCGATCTTTCAATTCGTCTGTCTATTAATGTTTGACAAAATCATATAGCAACATTCAAAGTGGTGTTGACGCTTAAACGGACAGAGTTGTCATGAAACAGCTTCACAAACAGTCTTTTCAACCTCATAGTATCATTATTTCTGTGATGCAATAGTTAAAATGATCATAGAAGTACTTGGATAAAAGTTTAAAGTTCAAATATGAACAACACTGATGTCTACGATAGCTTTCAAAATCAGAAACTTGAGTTTTTGATAAAAACTTGGTGCTTAAAATAACGCATTTATCGATTACATTGTTTCATTACAATGTAATCGATAAATTACATTGTGACAAGTTGTGACATTTTGTCACAAGTTTTGTCACAAGTTGTTACATTGTGACAAGTTGTACATTGTGACAATTTGTTACAACAAATTGTAACAAATTGTAAATTGTGACAAAATTGTGACAAGTGACTGTTAAAACATAATTTGTTATTGAATCATTTATTCAAGAGAATTGCATGATGCTTCTGAAATAAAACTCAGAAAGATTGTAAACAGGGTCCGAAATTAACTTTTTGGCTCACCTGCCACAGGGACACATACACATTCATTTTAGTACATTTAATTGTTTTAAGGTATTATGTTGAATGACTAGAGTAGAAGTCAAAACAGAGCAACAAATATAAGACATGGAAGATGTGAACATCGAACTAGTGCTCATAACAGAACATTTGAAGGTTTTGTAAAACTATTTGATACTTTACCGAAAGTAAAAAAAATTACCGATTAATACTATCACAGTTAAACGGTTTAAAAGTATATATTTACTATATAGTATTATAATATATTATTAATAATATTACTGTAAATATATATATATATATATATATATATATATATATATATAGCTTTTTTGTTTGTTTGCTGCATGGTTAAATAAAACAGTATGTAGCCTATATTTGTTAAATCACGGGGCGCGTCCGTCGACACGCGCAACAACACGCGCCTAAAGACATATTTCGCAAGCAAGCTAAGCAAGCAAAATGAACCAAGCAAAAAGAAGTAGCTACTGTGGCACCATTTCAACAGAAAGATTGACGAATACTTGGAAAATATGCTACGTGGTATTAAAATAAAGCAGTAGGCCTAGTGCAAGTAGGCTACAATGCAATATCACTTCCGATGCAAACATCCACAGGCAAATGAAAGGCGCTTTCCGAAGTTGGCCACTCTAGCGAGACGTTATCTCTGTATCCCTGGGACATCTGTGCCATCGGAGACCCAGACTAACCCCACATCATGCAGACATGTTACTTTTTTTAAGTAAAAACTAGACAAGCTGTGGATTGAGGTAGGTCTGCTATTTTTATTTGACGAAAAAAACGTAGTCTGATGAAAAAAAGCATTTCTTTCAAAGCTTCAAACTGATTCAGTGTTTTATTTTTGTCATCTTAATTTGTTAAAGTTAAAGAAATATATTTAGTGTATGTCTATTTTAGGTGTGAAGAAGGTTCACACACGCTTCTTGAGGCACACACGCAAGGTCTCTCGCTTTCTCCCTCTCAGGCGTGCACGCGCTACACGGTTTGGAGCACAGTATGTGCGCGCTCTTTCTGGCTCACTCTAGATTCCAGGAGATTTGAACTAATTTGCGGACAGCAGGGAGCCGCTATCTATATGCGGGAGACTTGCGATGTATGGAACATTCAGCCGCCAGTGTGGCGGATAGCCTTTTAAGATTTACTCGCCAAACGGAAAATCTACCCGCATTTGGCGCTTGGCGGGTGTTAATTTCAGACCCTGATTCTAAATTTGACTCATTTTATACATCATGCACAGTCTCTGTATAAGTGTATGATTTAAGTTTTCCCGATGGTCTAGTGTTAAAAAAAATTGCAATATAGAATCTCAATACTTGTAGAATCGCAATTCTTAAAAAAATGCCAATACATACCGTATCGGCACCCAAGTATCGTGATAGAATCGAATCGGGAGATAAGTGTATCGTCCGAGTCCTACAACTTACCCTAACAAGCACCACGAAACCCGTCAACTAAGATTAACACCAGTGCAAAAATAATGTCAAGAACCTTTCTGCACTGTATTGGACAGGTTTTGCGAGAGAATCAAAACAGCACCATGGCTGTGAGGTTGGGAGCCTTTCTTGATAAACTTGCTTATTTCCCATTACAGAGGTTGTAAGTTCAGTTCTCACTCAGAGCAAAATTCAACCTGTAACACTGGTGACATGACCAAGATGAAGCACTGTGATGAGCATGGGGACAGGGTAATGGATCCTAACTAGTATATCATTTACTTTGCACTGCACAGACAGAACAATCCTCTTGATTCATCGGCTACCATACCACAAATCCGAATTTTGCTTCATGTGAGATCAATCACAAAAGACACAACATGAGGCAACATCTCTAAAGACATTCAATGATCAAAACACATCAATAAAATTGACAGCTCAAACTTTATATTCTTTCTGATCAAAATCAATTCTGCAATAATGTGCTACGTTGCTACATTTCTAAAGCTCCCAGCGTTCCTGTACAGCACAGAGTTGCCAGGGTTCAATTCCCAGAGAATCCAAGAAACGATAAAAGATCAGGGATATAAAGCTTTGGGAAAAAAGCATCTGACAAATGTACAAATGTAAGTGGTGTCTTGGTTTCCATAGACATGTTACACTAGTCTCACATGTTTTAGTCTCACTAGACAGACGGCAGAAGGTCTGGACTCCATTGCAGCTTCATTGGCCAAGGACCGCCCAGAGGCCGTCTGACTGACATGTAAAGCAACCTAGCAGTTCGTTTTGTACTGCGCCATGTTTAGGGGCGTGAAAATGTAAAGTTCATGTCCCTATGATAACAGACTGGCGTTGATCTAATAAATTATTCATTCAAGAACTTGCTGCAGAACTTTACTGCAATGGCGCTGCAAACTTCACATACTTTTGAAAATCAAGAGTTCAGTTGATCCTGATAAGCGCTCATTGTCACAGTTGTAAACACGACGGCTTTCTTCTTCCATGAGGGAGTTTTGGCGTCATGATGGCTTCGTTTCCAGGCGGACAGTTAAAGAATGGAAATCCTGTAGAATTGTTGTTTATGTTATTATTTTGTGTAATATACAAACATAATAAATCTGTGTCTTATCACATTGCCGTTGCTGCCATTATAAAAGTAACAATGTACTATCAGGGCAAAATATGACCCCAGATGGCATCTAAAACAAAAGCAATGTACACAAAGCTGTGCTCTTGTGAAAAAAACCCCGTTATAAGTGGTCTACGCTTTGATATGAATCTCTTTTTGTCATCGTATTTATAATTAGTTGTTAATGAAAGGATTTGTGCACAAGCATGCAAAACTCACGCTGAACAAAAACTCTGCCGTATTGAGCGGATTCTGACTAACTTAAACACATCTGATTGGTCATTGTGTTCATGCACTCAACAGATATGTCTGTGATTGCGTTTTTGCAGCGTTGCACAATGTAGCCATAGTAAATAGAAACCTTTGGCACTCCTTACAGTGCGCTTATACACTCTATCGCTATCAGCGAGTACCGCTACTGCAGATATCATCACATTCAATTATCAAATAAATCTTTGGAAGGACAAGAAAAACCCTGTCTAATAAATAAGCTTGTTATGACACCAAAATTTTACATATCAGTGAAATTTCACAATTCTTGTTTGCAATTTCCATAGCAAAAACTACCAGCTTAACTAACATAAAACTCCAAACTTTATTAACGACAAATGAACAGTCAGTAATACAATAATAACACCTTTTGCACAAATCAACACAACAGAACAAAGAGACAAATATTACAATTTTTAAAAGTCTAACAGTAGTATTCAGGAGCAGAAATTTAATTTATCAAATGTAAAGTAACACTGCATAGTCTATGCTTTATAAATTAAATATAGGTTAATCTTTGTTAAAGCTACGATTTCCTTCTCAAATGTTTACGTTAAATTAAGACATAACCTACTGTATTTACTAGGATACTAAAATACCATGACAGATATTTTGAAATAACATTTGTCTGTTCAAGCATCAACTGTCATCCGTTTAATTCTGTCAACTGTATCAACGCGTTTTTCTCGCGGACCCGGGCCATTAGGCAGTCCTAATTGTCGAAACCCCTGAACTCTGTGTAATAGAAAATCAGAATAAGTTTGTTTTGACACAATTTTGTGGGGGGTTTTTTTGTTCCAATGTGCGAAAGACGATAATTAAAGTCCCTGTAAAGGAAATTCAAAAAAAAAATTAAACATCATAAATGTTAGAAATGTATTGCTAAAATATATCACAAAGACTATGAACTACTGAATTGTGGAGTTAGACCGTTAAACAGTTTTTCACCATTGCTGTGTTCCAGATTTTTGGGCGGGGCTAAAACGGGGGCTCGATGATGACGCCCTGAGCTCCTGGACACGCCCCTACTTGATGACGCACTGGAGCCAGCCACTGAGGCTGGCCCCTCCCCTAACAATATAGAGCACATTCACATCAGTTTGCCGCTCAATCGCGAGTTACTGTTAGTACTATTACTAGTTACTACAGCCTACAGTTTGCTAGCTAGCTATGCCTTCGTCACGGAAATGCGTACTACCTGGATGTGATCACGTACAATACAGATCAGCCATCTTGATGGAGAGCTGAGGATCACCGCCAAAAGCCGCCTCTGTAGTGATCATTTTAAACGGGATAGTTTTATAAACTTTCGTCGGAGACAACTGGGATTCACTGATAATCCGCCGTTACTGGTGAATGGGGCCGAACCGACTATCTCCCGCCTCGGCCTTCATCCTCCCGTCACTCCGACAACTGGTGCCATCATCGGCAGTGTGTGCCCACCGTGCGAGCATCCATTCCGGCTGTAGCAGTGACAGTTGAGTGTGGGGACGGTAGCTTTCCCGCGAGTGGGCGTGGTTTCAGCGCAGCCAGCGGACACGCCCCCAGCGTTTGAGACTACTGCTAATTTTTTCAAGATTTTGATAGCTAATTTTATCCACTTGCTGGCTTTTTTTATCATTCAAATTTGGCTGGGTGGCTAATAACATATTTTTCTGTGGTGTGACAAACTCAGAACACATACTTAATTTTGACTTTACAGGGACTTTAATAGTTAGGCTTTATTTCTGATTTTTACAGATGGGCTTTGTTTCTATGTGGATGAAAGATAATTTAGGTGATGTGAAATATGGATACAACTTAATAAAACCCCATGTTGAAACTAAATGTATCCTAAAACTACATTTAAAAAAAAATGAAAAAGAAATGACATCTTGAGCAATAATTACAGAATACAGATCCTCTCTTCAAACGTCAGAGCAAATCTGCCACTGTGCTCGAAACAAAGAGCAGCTGTCAAACTATAACCGATCCGGAAAAAATAATAATAATTATCTGAGGTGTCAGTTATCACTAGGATTCTGAGGATTCTCCCACTGGAAGCTACTCTCAAGCACCATGTGCTGTTTGCAGAGAAACTAGACGCATGTGTAAGCAGTCTTCATTCACAGGCAGGTGTCATCCACTGTCTTGAAATCTAGTGAGCTGCCACCAACCCAAAGACAGCATATTTGGGAATCAAAGGCACATTTGATGATGCACAGACAAGCTGTCTAGATAGGCACCTCACTAGGTTGAGATGGACATAAATAGCAAACAAATGTCTGAACAGATTATACTTCAAATAACTCACATTGAGATACTAATATTTCGGTTCGATTCATACATAAAAATAATAATAACAAAATGTACTATAATATGATATATGTAGGGTATACTGTGGTGTTTTTTGGATATAAACTATCAAAGTACCATATAGTATTTTAAAAAATGTATTTTGGTAATACCACACATACCCAGTTTTAATACAAGTAAAAATAAAAAGAGAAGCACACAAAACATGACAAGTTTTTTCCCCTTTAACATTCCCATGACAAAAAGCACAGTGGAGGTACCAACTGTACAAAATATGCAAATATCGTTGTACTGTAGAATGTCCAAAAACATGGTTTATGGTACCATGGTACCACCATGTTCAAAAGATTAAGCTAATACAGTGGTGATGACCTATGATTATAGCATAAATGATATCAGACCCAAACCAACATTTCAATGTAACGTCATTTGCATGTTATTCATTTTTGAAGTATTGCTGCACTGACAGTCCACATTGAGGACAAATGTGTCTGAAGCCACATGATCAAGACATAACTTTAATGCTGAATCTCTTCCTTGAATCCAAACAAGTTTGACTAAATACTGAATGTCTTCACAAAGGGAGCTAGAAATATAAACGTGTTTCCAGAAATATCTAATAGAGTAATATTCGTAAGCAATCACAGCTATGGCTTCACTGACACCAGCTAATGCTAAATCCAGACGTGCAAGTCATTCACTTGTGCTGGCCTGAAACATGACATGACTCAAGACGGCTCTCACACACACACATACTCCCTTTACATGAGCTCCAGGGCTGTCTGACTGAGCTCTACAACCGCGTAGCCAGCAGAGTACATGCCTTCGGTCGTCATTCTAGCAGTGCAGGGTAACTTACAGCTGAAAGGTTTAAAATTAAGTTTCTTAAAACAGGCCCAACCGAAGCCCTGACCTCTCCACGGACTACCTGCGGGAACACACTCGCACTCACTCCCGCGGCTGAGGGAGCCGCAGAAGGCCCGGCCTAGCAAACAGGCCCAGCTCAATATCACACCAAGCCGCTTCAGGAAAACGCCCTTAGCGCTAACGATGCGGTGTAAGTACATAAAAGGTTGCAAAATTCACGGCGGCCGCCATGATGAGTCTTTCCCAGTGCATTTGAATTGAAAACAATGGCAACCCGCGGGTCAGCACTGGCCTACAATTCAAGCCAACGACGCAGCGATCGGCGGTTTTTTCGCACCTACCTTCATGTCGGGACATCCTACAGACAGTGACACAGCCCCTCCTCGGGCTCCCTAACGTCTATGAGTGGGAAAGGTGCCGCTAAAAACGAAATAAAAGTGGGACGCGGTCTTTCTTTCCTATTTTCTCTCTTGAAGATGGATCCGGGGCTTACTTCTCTCCGCTTCCCCCTCCCCGTCTGTCATCAATCGAGTGTGTGTGTGTGAGAGATGGACCGGGTGCGGGCGAGGTCGGCCGGCAGGGGGCGCAGGACTCATCTGCTTCTTCTTCTGTGGTGTTTGAAGGGCGGTAAACTCGTGTAGCTGTTGTATGGGTTTCTGTTAATGTTGACTAACGCCATCTACTGTAGCTAAATATATATATATATATATATATATATATATATATATATATATATATATATTATTATTATTATTATTATTATTTATTTTTTTTTCAAAACGCAGAAATACAGTGGACCCAAAAGTATTAGGACTTATTGATTCAAAACGTGTGAATTTAAACGCACTAGATAAAAAATTATAAAAGCAAGTGATTTATTTAGAACGAATTTCTCAACAATTATGGAAAATAGATAGTGTTTAAATAATCATTCATTCAAAAATATAAATAAAATAAATAAATAAAAAATACACAATCTTCAAAAAAAAAAAGAGGATTGGCAATAAAATGGCCATCCAATAAAAAAATGTTCTGGTAGCCTGACGTATATATATGTGTCGTGATAACACATCATCATTACACTTACGTGTACAATTACGTGTTACAATGGCACAGTTGAGCTGCTGTGGTACTGTTCGTGCATGTTAGTAGTCTATAGAGGACTTTAACCTTTACAGACCCAAAGAACCGGAACTCAAGCTCTCTGTCCACATTTCTCTGTAACACCTTACACCTTCTAAATGTAATACGAATATCATTATTATATGATTATTCATTTTTGAACAACAACTGACTTCACTACATTACATAATGCTTAATAGATCATTAGTTAGAAAGTTTGAAACTCGTGACAAGAAACGTATGTAATGAAAATATACAGTGAGAGCCATGTGTTGGGGGAAAGTTGTTTTTAAAAGTAATTCATTACAATATTGCGTGACCCCCTAAAAAAATAACTTTACTTTTTATGGAAGGTAATGCATAACGTTATTTTAGCGTTACTTTTTTCTAGGCTGGGCTTGCTTGTTTGTTTTTTAAAACAAAAAAGTTATATATTTTTTTTCATATGCATTAAAATATTTTTTTAAGTACAATCAACTTGGATGTTTAAGTCAATTCAACTTAAATGACATTACTAATAAAAAAGTAGAAAATTGCTTAACTTATTTTGATGAGTTAAAGCAATGTAAAAACAATTTGCCATAACTTATTTGAGTCACATACTTTTTTTTTTACAGTGTGTAAGGACCCTTTCACAATAAAAGTGGAATCAATAAGCCTCAGGCTGAAGGAAATGCAAATTCACTCATGTGCAAAAGGAACCTTAGCCATACTGGATTGCAGAAAAATAGGAAAGAGGAAAGTTTAAAACTCTTATGCAATAAAAAAAAACAAAAATATGGCTGCGTCCGAAATCGCATATTCTCTACTCTCAGTGTGTGTAGCGTAAATGTAATCTGGACTATATTCACCATGTTGTCATTATCATGTGACCAGCATCAGTTATGCCATTCACTGCCATTCATAAATCCTCTCCCGTGGCCTCATGGGATAGTAAAGTGTCCGTCTTATGTACACTTCAGAATCTCGCCGGAAGAAGTACTGTACTTCATAAGGGTACTTTTTGTCCACTATTTTAAGAGTACTGTGAATTCGGACATACTACTTTTGTCATATACACTGTTTTTCGCTTACTATATAGTAGGGAACAATGCGATTTCAGATGTAGCCAATGAAACACAAATGTGATGTTTATCTGTGTATATGCATGTCATTTTTGAACAGGATCATCAAAGGTCACCAGCAAAGAAATTGGTTCATAAAGTGAGATTAAATACACAAAGTATATTTGTATTATTTAACATTAAATTGTTGCTGGTTTGAGTAATATTCTAAGTTTGCAGTTCAGTTTTTTATTCATTTGCAAGTAAAATGAGTTAATGCATGCTCACATTTAGTGTAGAACTACAATAACTATCATGTTTACACAGTGTACACAATGCACCTGCACTTACTCCTGATTTCTCTCAACATGAGGACTGGAGAGGTCTCAGTCAATAAATGGAAAAACAAAGTAACTTTTGTTACTTATTTGTAAAAGTAATGCATTACTTTACTAGTTACTTGAAAAAAGTAATCTGATTATGTAACTCAAGTTACTAGTGATGTGTTTCCCCCAACACTGGAAAGATCCACTGGAGTACCCTGGTTAAAAACACTGATCATAGAGTATTAGATCAACAAGCTACATACATAAATAATGAATCACACCCATTCAGAACTTAAAAAGGGATTCCAACTAGATTGTTTTGTATTCTTTATTTCTGCAAGTAATATACAGTGCTATCTTATTGGCATTTTTGAGTCCTTAGACATAGAAACAGGCAGATAAACAAAGTCGACACACTAGTGTCAGGTACAAAGTGACCGTCAAATGACCTCCAATATCATTCTGTTAATTAGACAGCGAGTTTTATCTGTAAAATACAGTGCATTTAAAAAGACAATTGCAGCAGTTAAGATAAACATTCCTACATGCAAAACATGAACCCCTGTATATCCACATTACATTCCTTACATGTGATTATCAGATTATGAAACAGCATTCCCTCGAACCATACATTACAAGCATGCGTTAAAGAATATTGGATAGGATCAAAACTCTCCCATGCTCTTCTGTGTGTTTTAAAACACAGATTCCTTGGTAAAGCACTGGATTCTGAGGAAGTCTATTGCCAGTACATAAAAAACCTGATAGTTTTGATTTATTTTAAAGGGAAATTCCTAAATAACCAGGACTTTAAATGAGATGGTGAAAGTGTACTTTAAATAAAGACCATTTTGGCACAAGGGAGTGTTTTTCATTACAATTTTTGTGTATTATCCTGTCTCAACAGATTTAGACGAGTAAAGAAAAAAAATCACCATCTCTTTATTTAAACAAAGCACAGTATGCTTGTTTTCTAAGTTTAAAATAAACTGTTTAGTACTATTTCTAAAATATGAAATAACTTTTAAATAACTTATGAAATATAAAAACATGTTATAAGGCATTCAGTTGAAGCTTACAGTATGTAAAGGTTCAGTTCAATATCCGCATCTTACTACCAGCGACCAATATTATGTAAAAAACCTTAATAAATAAAATGATTTCAAATTAATGCAACTAACAGCTAAAAAGCAACATATGCCCTTGAAAGTACTACGATAATTTGGCAATTATCTCAGCAAAAGCATGATGACATAAATATTTACTGATATACAGTAGATTTGGTTCTTCTCATTACCATCCAATGATGCTCATTCACTGTACAAAATCCGAATTTACGGACTTATCAAATGTTGGCGTGATATGGCAACAGGCTGAGTCACAATGTGGGACGTTTCTATAGACAAACAGTCCGCATGCAGAAGAACCAAACAAAGCCCATCGTTTCTGTCCTTTAAGAGGCCCACTGCAAAAAGCAACATGTTCCTTTCATGAAGGGAAGAATTTTAAGTTCCAGTGAGGCTCTGTGGAGATCTAAGAGACTTCATTCTGAATCTGAGGCTGAGGCTGTTCAGTGTCTGGCTGATCCTCTGCTGTCTTCTCTTTGACAGAGGAGGGGCTGCAGTTGGTTTTGTTGCCGTCTGGGTTGCCGTGGCTTCCTGCGCTGCCCAGTCGAGATGAAGCTACCACCGCTTTGACGGCTGCCTGTGGAAACACAAACACAGAGGTGTGCATTGTGTTTAGAATTTGCACTTTTATATTTAAGCACATTTTGCTGCAAGGTAATGTTTAAACTGATAAATTACAAATATTTTGCTTAAAAATTATAATCATGAGTCATGACTAATAAAGGCCCATTGAAATCAAAACGTGAGTTTTTTAGCTTTTAGTATGAATATGTTAGCCTTAAGGTTATAAATGAGCAGGTGTGTTCTAAAAAATTGTCAAAATTCACATTTGGGAGATATAAACATTCAAAACTTATAGTCTCACACTTCAGCTAAAATGGATCACGGATTTTTATGACATCATCACGGACGTCAGGTTCTCATCACATCTTCTGTCCAATCAAATGCTCTCTAGAATCTAAAGTGTTCCGCCCCCTATGTTATAAATACCACCAGGGCAAAGCGACCGTTGACACGTCACGGAGCAAAATGGGTTGGAGATGTGTGTTCCAACTGTATGTTGTTTAAGAATGAAGTGGCTAGAATTTATTCACATCTCTACTAACGAATTTCACTCTGTGAGGTTAACTAAATGCTATTGTCTATTTAAAAAGCGGGAAGAGCCCTTCAATATGCCCCGCCTTAGCTTCCTGTTTCAGTGGAAATTACATCAACGCATCCAAGGCACTTCAGTGGGCCTTTAATAATTAATTATGATTATTAAAGGGAAAGTTACCCAAAAATTAAAATTCTGTCATCATTTACTCACCTTCATGTTGTTCCAAACCTGTATGAGTTTCTGTCTTCTGTTGAACACAAAACAAGATATTTTGAAGAATGTTGGTAATCAAACAGTTGACGGTAGCCAAAAAAAAAAAAAAAAAAAAAAAAAAAAAAATACTTTGGAAGTCAATGGCTCCTACCAACTGTCTGGTTACCAACATTCTTCAAAATATCTTGTTTTGTGTTCAACAGGAGAAACTCATTTTCAAACAACATGAGGGTGAGTAAGTGTTGACAGAATTTTCATTTGGGGGTAAACTATCCATTTAATCACAACTGTTTTCAATTTTTCTTTTTACATTTCATCAGAACTATTGCACTTTCATCCAAGCAAAAATAAAAAAAGGGAAATTAATACACAGGGTTTAGTTGATCTCATTTAGTTTCCTGATTTGATATATTTATCATATACATTAACATTCTAATCCTTAATAAGCTTCTCTCAAAAGCTAAAACAGTGAAAGTCCTGATATTAACTTCAGTAAATTCAAACTGTGGTAATGTTTTTGTATTAAGACAACAAAGAAAAACTTTGTAATGTAGTACAGAGATTGCATTGCGTAAGTGCATTTATTCAGCAACCAAATTCGCAAGCAATAAAGTCAAGATTCATGTTTAGATTTATTACAGTTCATCACTGAGAAGACTGTCTCGCAGATTTAGTTGCAGCAAATGGCACAAGCAAGCAGATTCATGAATACATTCATTTGACCAGAGTACTGCAATAGTGACTGGAAATAAAAAAAAACATGTTTCAGGATAAATCTGATCTGACATCTGATTATGCTTGCGTAGTCATGTGTTGTCTGTGTTGTTCTGTTACCTATGTCCAGTATGCAGTAGTTTTTATGGCGATTCATTGTTTGATTAATTCGCAACACCTGTTTCTCGTTTCCTTTCATTGGTCTACGTTAGTATATACATTCGTCCCTGTCTCTGCTGTCTCCCTTCGGCTTCTCCTTCGTTGACCTCAAGCCTCCTCGCCCTGGATTCCACCTCGCCCCGTCAACCCATCAGCTCCACCTTGGCTCTCCGCTCCCTCGGCTCCACCATTGCTTGTTATCCCTCTTAGGCTACGTCTACATTAATCTGGATACCTTTGAAAAAGGCATTTTCGTTTCAAAATGCTCTCCGTCCACACTAGCGTTTTCCAAAAGTTTCTCATCCACACTGAAACGTCAGAAAACGCAAAATTCACCTTACTCACGCTATTCTTCTGACAGGATCATTTTATTTAGCAGAATATCTGAGCATTCACTGATGAGTCCAGGTCGCACTCAGTCACCATTATATGTTTGGTCAAAAACGCAACTGCTCTCATGTTTGCGAGTAAATTTTCTATCATCTTTTGCAGGACTGCGATATGAAAAGTGTACAAAGTAACACATCTTTGCAGCAGTGTGAAAGTGTATAGCACATAACAGGCACAATACCGGTATAAAACTAAAATATAGCTATTGATTCAATATGCATCACATGATTAAACATACGTCATCGTTTTCTAATACCTCCGTTGTCACAGTCCACACTAGAACGCAAAAGCGCTGTTTTCAAATTTATCAACTTGGTAAAGCGTTTTCAAAAAGCTCAGTTTTCGCAGGACAAAAATGTCTCAGCATAGATGGAAGGTGGACATACTTAAAGGACTTTTACTTGCAGAAAAATATAAACTAATTATCAATCAAATATAAATCAAAGTCAATTAGATGCCAGAAGGCATGTATTAGATTGTTTATATCAGGTTTTTGGGCGAATTCTTGATCATTTAGAGGCCTTAGAATTTTGCATACCAAATATGATACATTAGGCTTTACCGGGTTAAAAACTTCATAAAAATGCGTCATTGAGCCAGAAGCCTCAAACCTTGAGTTTTCTTCGAGCATTGAACTCCAGGAGTTTCTTCTGAGCAGTGTCCATATGGGTGAAGTTAACCGCCTTTCCAGTCACCCAGGGGTGCTGCAGCGCCTGCTGTGTCGTCAGCCGTTTCTTTGGATCCTGGACAATCAGTTTCTTCACCTATGGAGCCAAGAAAGACAAGTTACACTTTCAGCAACACTTTAAGGTTTCAAATGTGGATTTGAAACCCAACATCAGCATCCCTGAACGTTCAAAATGACTGACAGGCAGAGATGTTTCTGATTGGCTAAATGTTATTATTAGTTAATAGTTAATAGGTCAGCACTACTCTTGTTGTTTATAGAGAAAGTTATTACGATTCAGACTAGTTACATTTAAAATATGCACACTGTACCATACAGTCATGGTCAGAATTAATTGCACCCCTGGTAAATATGATCAAAACTGGCTGTAAAAATTAAATCTGCATCTGTTTATCCTTTTGATCTTTCATTCAAAATAATTGAAAGTGGGGGGAAATCACATTATGAAATAAATGTTTTTCTCCAAAACACGTTGGCCACAATTATTGGAACCCTTTTATTAAATACTTTTTGCAATCTCCTTTTTTTTAAGATAACAGCTCTGAGTTTTCTCCTATAATGTCTGATGAGTTTGGAGAACACCTGACAGGAGATCAGAGACCATTCCTCCATACAGAATCTCTCCAGATCCTGTAGATTCCCAGATCCATGTTGGTGCTTCTCCTCTTCAGTTCACTCAACTCATCAGGTCAGGGAACTGGGACGGTCATGGCAGAAGCTTCATTTTGTGCTCTGTAACACATTTTTGTGTTGATTTTGATATTTGTTTTGGATCGTTGTCCTGATGGAAGATTCAAACATGGCCCATTATAAGACTTCTAGCAGAAGCCGTCAGGTTTTGATTTTTTATCTGTTGATATTTGATAGAATCCACAATGCCATGTATCTGAACAAAAAGTCCAGGACCTCCAGCAGAAAAATATGCCCACAACATTAAAGATCCAACGGTACATTAAATTGTACACATGGGGTACTTTTTATCCTTGTGTGCACCAAACTCATCTAGCGTGTTTGCTGCCAAAAAGCTCTTTTTTTAGTTTCATCTGACCACAGAACTCTGTGCCGTTTAAAGTTCCAGTCTTTCTGACAACTGAATATGCTGGAGTTTGTTTTTGGACGAGCGAGGAGGATTTTTCTTGAAACCCTCCCAAATAACATGTGGTGATGTAGGGGTTGTTTGATTTATTTTTAAATAGGCTTTTTGACCCCAAGACTCAAGTAATCTCTGCAATTCTCCATCTGTGATCCTTGAAGAGTCTCTGGCCACTCAATCTCTCCTCCTCACCGTGCATTAAGGCAATATAGACACACATCCTCTTCCTGGCAGATTCATAACATCTTTAGTTGATTGTAAATTCTTAGTTATTGCCCTGATTGTCAAAATGGGGATTTTCAATTCTTTAGCTATTTTCTTACAGCCACTTTCTATTTTGTGATGCTCAACAATGTTTTAATGCACATCAGAACTATATTCTTTGGTTTTACTCATTGTGATGGATGAATAAGGGAATTTGGCCTTTGTGTTTCCTCATATTTAAACTCCTGTGAAACAAGAAGTCATAGCTAGACAGTTTCATGTTCCTAGTCACCCTGGTGTGATAAAAAAAGGTAAACATTAATGGGAATATACTTCAGAAATATTTTACTCGTAAAAAATTCTAGGGGTACCAATAATTGTGGCCAACTTGTTTTGGAGAAAAACATTTATTTCATAATGTGATTTCCCCCCCACTTTCAATTCTTTTACTTCAATGAAAGGTTAGATTTTTGGCAATTTTTCGAATGAAAGATCAAAAGGATAAACGATGCAGATTTATTTTTTACAGCCAGTTTTGATCATATTTACCAGGGGTGCAATTAATTCTGACCATGACTGTATGAAGTAATGCAGTATTTGAATATGTGAAAATGAACGTATTATTTTGCAACATAAAAGTATAATATATCAAATATCTTGTGTGTGCATTATAGTGATTTACTGGTTAAGAGGTGTTGTTAGGCACAAAATGTAGCAGATTTAATGAACTGGCAGTATCAACAAAATTATAAAACTAATGTTTTACTTAAAAATGCTTTTATTAACAATAATAATAAATTACTCAAATAATTCCTCCACAAAGTGATATAGTTCATGATGAACTGAAATAGAATTGAACTGATGTGCACTCACAGGTGTGCGTTTATTTCAGGGGCAAACACAGATCATTCATTCATTAGAACTAAACATTTACTATTTTAGAGTATAAAAAATAACTTAAAAGACATCAATAAATGTTCCTCTGTGTGTGTTCTGTTTGTATACCTAAAATATTTGGATTTTTTAGAGGTTTATAAGGATTTTATACATATAATGACATTTACTCACAAGGTCCTTGGCATTGAGAGACACATTGTCCCACCAGGGGGAGACAAATTCATATTCACAGTTCAGGATGCGTTTAAACATGTACTGGTCTCCTCTGTCATCAAAAAAGGGTTCAAAACCACATAACCTATAGATAGAACAGAAACAAAAACAGTACTAGATTTAATAGCAACCTCATCACAATACTGTAAAACAAATCAAAATCAGTAATATTGTGAAATACTATTACAATTTAAAATAACTTTTAACAGTTTAATGTATTTTAAAATGTAATTTATTTCTGTGCTGGCAAAGCAGCATTTTCAGCAGCCATTACTTAAAGGGTTAGTTCACCCAAAAATGAAAATGATGTCATTAATGACTCACCCTCATGTCGCTCCAAGCCCGTAAGACCTCCGTACATCTTCGGAACACAGTTTAAGATATTTTAGATTTAGTCCGAGAGCTTTCTGTCCCTCCATTGAAAATGTATGAACGGTATGCTGTCCTTGTCCAGAAAGGAAATAAAGACATCATCAAAGTAGTCCATGTGACATCAGTGGGTTAGTTAGAATGTTTTGAAGCATCGGAAATACATTTTGGTCCAAAAATAACAAAAACTACGACTTTATTCAGCATTGTATTGTCTTCCGGTTCTGTTGGGGATCCGCGTTCACGAGTCCGCAGTGACGCTGATGACGTAAGACGCTGATGACGTGTATCTGGTGCGTCCGTGTATTCGGGTTCAAATAAATATGGCTGGGCAAAAAAATGCAAGTCTTCCTCTGTGTGGAAATCCTTAGACATGTTTGTGAAGATTGTTTTGTTTCCAGCGTGCGTCTCCCTCAGACTGTAAACGAAGCTGGGGCGCACCAGATAACACGTCAGCAGCGTCTTACGTCAGCAGCGGCACTGAACGCGGATCCACAACAGAACCGGAAGACAATACAATGCTGAATAAAGTCGTAGTTTTTGTTATTTTTGGACCAAAATGTATTTCCGATGCTTCAAAACATTCTAACTAACCCACTGATGTCACATGGACTACTTTGATGATGTCTTTATTTCCTTTCTGGACAAGGACAGTATACCGTTCATACATTTTCAATGGAGGGACAGAAAGCTCTCGGACTAAATCTAAAATATCTTAAACTGTGTTCTGAAGATGAACGGAGGTCTTACGGGCTTGGAACGACATGAGGGGGAGTCATTAATGACATCATTTTCATTTTTGGGTGAACTAACCCTTTAAGATTTAAGTGTCACATGATCATTCAGAAATCAATCTAATATGCTGATTTGGTCCTCAATCGTTAATAATTTACATTTATATTACTTACATTTATATTACTTAATATATCTATGGAAACCGTAAAAGTTCAATGAACAACATTTATTTGAAAAATAAGTCTTAAAATTATAAAAGTCTATACTGTCATTTTTGATCAATTTAATAGGCTACATCCTTGCTGAATAAAAGTATTTATTTCCTTTAAAAAATCATACCCCAAACTTTTGAATGGTAATGTATAATGGTTTCCACAAAAAAAAAAAAGAGGCAAAAACTTTTTACAACATTGATAATAATAATAAAAGTTTCTTGAGCACCAAATCAGCATATTAGAATGATTTCAGAAATAATCATGTGACACTGAAGACTGGAGTAATCCCCATCACAGGAATAGATTACATTTAAAAATTAAAATTGAAAACAGTTATTTTAAACTAATAATATTTTACAATATTACTATTTTTTACTGTATTTTTAAGCAAATAAATGCAGCCTTTGTAAGCATAAGATAATTCTTAAAAAAAAAAAAATATATATATATATATATATATATTCCGAACTTTTTATTGGTAGAGTAAAATATATATTACTTAGTATTTCTATGCAATATAGGGATGCAGAAAATAATAAATATTATTATAATATAATAGTACTATTAATATTATAAATATTGAATAGATATATAGATACATGAATATATAGATATATAATTAGGCAAGACTTAATAAATATGGCAAACTAACGTGAGAGCGCAATTCCAAAAAAACGCTAATGCAAGAAAACGAAAAGTTCTGCGCGTGATTTACTGACAACGCATACAGTCGGATCATTTCCATAATTACCAACGCAATCTACCAAGAGCAGCTCAAATTAGCATCTGGTTTAAGACATGCTTTTTTAGGCGTTAAATAATGGTGCAAATACCAGTAAACTGACTAGCGCAAACCTTAGTAAATCACGTTGTGCGATTCATTTAAATACTCTTCCATAAATTTTGCGTTTGAAAGGGAAACTCCTACAAATGCATATGAAATAAAGTCAGCCGCAAAAATAACCCTTTCCACGCATTTTCAGCGCTAATTTTTCACTGCGTGTCTTTAGTAAATCCTGACAGTAGGTTTTTAATGTGTTTGTGCTGGCACAAGCTGTTAGTAAATCTGGCCCTAAATATTATATTATATATAATATGATTAATTTTATAAATATAGAATAGAAAATTACTTTAGATTTACTGCTGTCACAGCCAGGTTGCAACAAAGACGAAATAAAAGTTGCTGGATCTACCACATGAAACCGAAAATTCTTGGGACAGCAGCAATTGTCCAAATTTCAATCTTAACAGTTCTATTTCAACAGAAACGATCTTAAAACAGGGCTTTAAGTGTAAAATACCGAACTTGTCCTTTAAACAAACTCAAAAACAAAGAACTAGGCATAACACAAGGAATGGAACAAGGTAAACATGATGATAATGGATAAATGAACTGGGGGGTATTCCAGACAGCAGGTTATGTGACATAACAGAGTATGTTTAAGGGTAGGTGGATAACCTCAACTGTCTGTACCAAAAAACGGAGTTAACTTTCAGGGTATGTAAGTAGCCATAGCAACGTCTAGCTGAACATAACCTGCTCCGGAGGCAGGTTCTTTACCAGAGATAGTTTACTTCAGGGGTGTTCAGCGCTTGCGATGCGTGCCCGTATGATGAGGCTCCAGTGTGCGTGATAGATTGCACACAAAATTAAATATATATAGTTATATCGATATATAAACCGCTATTAAAACAAGGTAAGGTTGATTTTATTATAATATATAGCTAGCCTATATAATTTCATCTCAAACATCATTCGTCTGCATTCAGACTTTTTTTTTTTGACTTTTTTTTTTGCAACAGAACGTTTTCTATTCTATAATGTTTTCTAAAATAAAAGACATATATGATATGATATATCTTACCTTTCAAGAAATGTGGAAGCAAAATGTCTAAACAAAAAATAAACGTATACAGCCATGTTATCTTTGCAAGCACTTTGACTGTTATCTTTGACTGTTTTTTAGTGTAATATTTTTTCAAGTCTTTGTTTTCATTATATAACTAGCATCAAACAAACTATATAGTTCTTATTCACAGTGATTAAAGATTATTAAACAAAACGATTGAAAAATGATTGCACAACCACCACATAGGTGGCAATATGCACTAAGTATATAAATAAGTATCTAACAAAAGAAGAAGAAATTAGTAGTATGGCGCACTTTTTCTTAGCGTCCGTTTCCATGGTGACTCGTCGATTCGACACTCTGTTGAGAACGTCTGGTGTGTTAACCGTTAACATACATAATTTCGATGAACTTACTCCCGGACGCGTTTTTGAAACCAGCATACCTAGAGTAAGCAAGGTTTGGTTAATCAACCTAGAGTTCAGGGTATGTTTGACGTTAAGATAGCCTTGCTTTCTGGAATACACCCCTGAGTTTGGAGCTTAGAACCAAACAATCAATGAAATGGAAGACAGGTGCAACCAATGATCAAACAGTGAATAAACAAGGAAACTAACCCAAAACAGAAACAAACCATGATAAATACCTTTAGATTGACAACTGCAAACTAAATTACTACTAATTCATATTAAAACTACAAGACTAATGTCTGTCTGTGCACTCTTAATAGTAAAAATGTTACATATTCAATCTGGAACTGAGCAGTTTTCTTTTTCTAATTTGTGCAACTTTGTAGGTACTTTGCTACTTTTTTGTACGTACTAGCTACTTTGCTAATTTGTGCTAATTTGCAAGTTGTGCTACTTTTTAAGACCGTCCTGTATACAGTACATCTAAATATTATCCCCTGTGGTTAGAAAGTGTATAAATACATTAATGCCTATTTCACTTGAATTTCATTGGAATACATATGAAAAATTAGTTATGGCAGAGTTTTTTCAGTGAATAACTAGCCGGTTCCTTACAAATGGGTCAAATGGATTTAATAGCATGTAGGCTACATTAAGACATTTTTAAGACGTTTTTGACAAAGAGTAAACCTTTCTCAGACTTTTTGTAAAATAATTAATGTCCAATTACACACAAAAGTTCAAAACGTGCTTCACACTGATCTGAGACAAAACCAGCCTTTCGTGATTGATATGACAGAGAGATGGAATGACTAAGCACAGCATTCTTGTGAGAGAATAACTTCAGACAAGTATGTTGTGTCACTCACAAAATGTACGTGATAACTCCCACAGACCACATGTCAACCTCAGGGCCATAGGCACATCCCCGTAAAATCTCAGGAGCTGAGGAAGAGAAAGAAACAATATCAGAAGAAAAGAATAAAGGGGAGACGCTCTGCAGCACTTATGCTGTAAAAAGAATTTAAAAAAAATCTGTAATTCTCTTTGTGGAAATAAGCCACAGATGGTGCTCTGTTAGAAACACTCTTTAATGAACTCACCACAATAGCCTGGAGTCCCACACACAGTCTTCATTGTTACCTGATCGTCTACAATTTTCGACAAACCAAAATCCGCTGTAAAGATAAATCACACCAAATAAAAACTGATTAACAAAAGATTCTATCTATCTATCTATCTATCTATCTATCTATCTATCTATCTATCTATCTATCTATCTATCTATCTATCTATCTATCTATCTATCTATCTCAAATGTTTTTTTATTATTCTTAGTGTTAAAATTTAAAAACTTGAATACAATAAAGAATTCTTGATACATTCTTGCTAATTAAAAATGCAAATGTCTTTAAAAAAAGTCTTACTGACCACAATCCTTTGAATATATATATATATATATATATATATATATATATATATATATATATATATATATATATACTATATATGTGTATGTATATATTTATACTACTGGTCAGTAAGACTTGTTTTGTTTTTTAAGAAATAAGGCTAACAGTTTAATTTAGTAAGAATGCATCAACAATAAAGTGAAAAATTATTCAAATAAATGGTGTTCTTTTGAACTTTCTATTCATCAAAGAATCCTAAAAATATTTTTTTTTCCCAAGCACCAAATTACCTTAATCAGAATGCTTCAATTTTTCATAAATAAATAAATAAATACTCATGCTTATAGTGCTTAGTATATGCAAAGACTAGTGCTTAATATTTTTTATGCATTACAATAAGTTTGGGACAAAACCTGACCTGGGCAGGTTTTCACGACATTAAGTCACATGCTGAAGTTTAAAGGACAAGTTTGGTATTTTACACTTAAAGCCCTGTTTTAAGATCGTTTCTGATTAAATAGAATGGTTACGATTGAAATTTAGACAAATGCTGCTGTCCCCAGAATTTTCAGTTCCCTTTCAGTCGATAACGTCGGACGTAGTCGACGCGACTGAAATGGGATCACGCTAGGGAGCCTATCATCTTCGATTACTATTGAACGAGCCAATGGAATTTGGCGTGCGTGATTTGCATCACACACTCCGCCCCCGCGGCGCGGGTATAAATACGGAAGTGGATGCACGCACTAGTTGCCTTTCGCTTCGGAGCCGTTCGTCTTTGATGTCTCTGAAGAGTGCTGTTGTGTTCAACGAGCGAGTGTGTCGGTGTTCTTGCGGGAAGACCTCTCCAGTGTTGGTGTTCTACAGCGTGGTGCAGCGGTGATCGCGAGCTTCTCAGCTCTCAACTGCTGTTTTAACAGCATCAAATTTCTACTGTTTGTTTGTGTGTTGACGGTTGGTTAGAGGGCGAGAAGTGAGTGCTTCACTGTTAGTTGAAAGACTATTCAGTGTTTGCCGCGGTCATTCCCTGTGTGCTCCGGCACTGGTGACGGTCCCATTTCCTAAAAGAGCAACACGGGTGTGAGTGCGTCTTTTTCAAGATGCCATTCCATCCGTGCGTTTCTGGGTGCGGTCTGGCACTATCCCCTTCTGACGGTCACGAAAGTTGTGTCGCATGTTTGGGCTTACAGCATGCTGAGGCAGCTTTCGTGGATGAGGCATGTTCTCACTGCGGGAACATGTCCATCTCGGTGTTGAGATCTAGACTCGCCTTCGTTAAAAGCGTTGGTGCAGTCCCCACCTCTGGGCCCCGCCCCTGTTCTTCCTCTGGGTTACCTTCCCAGAGGAGGACTGGGGTGCCGTCCAAGCTGGGTGATCTGAGGATCACAGTGAGGGGTAATCCGCCCGGCCACGCCCCGTGGGTCCCTCACTCCTCTTTCACACCGCAACCGGTGGAGCTCCCCATTGATCCCGCTGGTCCCTCTGTAATGGACGGGCCAGCCGTGTCATTTGGGGCCCCTCCAGGGGATACGTTGTCAATCGCAGCATCGGAGGGGGAGCTGAACTCTGGAGATGATGACTCGGCTGCACTGCCTCCCTCCGGGAGACCAGTGTTGCCCGAGCCAGATCCAGAGATGTCAGCTATGCTGAAAAAGGCCGCCGAGGCGGTAGGGCTCGTGTGGAACCCTCCACCGTGTCCCAAGCCATCTCGGTTGGATGATTGGTATATCGGGGCGGGCCGTACTGGTTCTCAGTCCGCCGCCCCGGTTCCTTTCTTTCCTGAAGTGCATGAGGAGCTTACGAGGGCATGGATGGCACCTTTCTCTGCCAGAAACCGCCTGAGTAGCTCCTCCCCTCTCACTACCCTTGATGGGGGAGCGGTGAAGGGTTACGAGGCTATCCCTCCGGTGGAGCGGGCCGTTGCGATGCAGTTATGCCCAACGGCGGCCGCTTCCTGGAGAGGTGATCCTCGTCACCCCTCTAAAGCCTGTAAGTTCTCGTCCGCTCTTACGGGCAAGGCTTACAAAGCTTGTGGGCAAGCCGCTTCCTCCTTGCATGCCATGGCGTTGCTCCAGGTCCACCAGGCCCAGGCACTCATGAACATGCACGAGGGTAGTTCGGACCCTGAGCTCATGGGTGAGCTCCGCACTGCAACTGACCTCGCCCTCCGGGCGGCGAAGGTTGCAGCTCGCGCGGTGGGTTCGGCGATGTCCACACTAGTGGTCCAGGAGCGCCATCTCTGGCTCAACCTGGCCGATATGAGAGATGCGGACAAGGTTCGGTTCCTGGACTCTCCCATTTCCCAGGTTGGGTTATTCGGCGACGCTGTGGAGAACTTTGCCCAACAGTTCTCTACAGCTCAGAAGCAGACGGAGGCCATCCGGCACATCCTGCCTCGGAGGGACGCTACTAAATTCACCCGCCCCCCGAGGTCAGATCCTCCGCCTGCTCGTCGCCGAGGGCGTCCGCCTGCAGCCGCCTCAGCTCCCGCCGAACCACCGCAGCAGCCTTCACCCAGGTTCCGGCGCGGAGCCGGCCGCGGAAGGGGCGCCCAGCCCGCTCCAGGCGCTGCCAAGCCAGGTGGTAAGCTCCAGCGCAAAAGAAAACGCTGAACCTGGACGGGCTCTCAGGGATGGAGGAGTTGCTTGTTGAGTGGTCGCCGATCCACTCCCTCTGGCTGGTTGGAGGGCCGGCTGGAGTTTTTTGTTATGTGTGTGTCTGTTCCGCCGCTGGGCCCTATAAAAACGGGGTCAGCGGTACCCACATATTCAGAAAAAGAGCAATTTTTCTATTCCTGAGTCCCAAGTGGGCCAGTATGGCGGATGTGACCCTGTATAATAGCCTTACATCCCCCAGCTTCCCTTGGTCGCCAACAGGCAGCTTGGGGCGTTCGAGGACCCGGTCATCCGCCTTCTCACGTCCCCTGCCGCTAGTGGAGACAGGTAAGTGTTGCACTGCACACTAACACCACTATCTCTACTTTGCTGCCCCACCTCAGGCTCGGCTACCCCGCTCAGGTCAGTGATAGTAACATCACATTAGGTGTTGAGCAGACGTGCTCCTGAAAATTCAGTGATATTCTTCACACCAAGTGTTGAGCAGTGCTCCTGACTTGTGCGTGCTTATCTTATCCTGCTGGCGAAGGATTTGATATAGCCGCTCCTCCAGCCGGTACGAAGGCCAGTTGTAAACTCGTTCTTCGTGCTACTAGGTGGTGGGTTGTGACCATCTTGGCCCAAGATTGGTCTGCAGCTTTGGCCTGAAGGACACGTGGTGTCCTTCCCCTCGAGTGCTCCAGAGCCCGTTGGGTCTTCAGGTCAACTGGAAGAGAGTAATCTCGCCCACGGGCTGAGTATCTCTTTTTCAGTTTTGGAGAGGTACTCGGTCCAACACGTCTCTCCAGTGAGAATGTGTTCAGCTGGTGTTGAAGTGAGAAAGGGTCCCACTGAAAAGATTCAGAGGCTCCTGGGGTATACGATAGCGACAGCCTAAGTTGGCTTCCTCCGTATGTGACCGCTTCAGCGCTAGCTTTACGATCGAGTCCCGAGGTGACCGTGGCAGAGCAGCTCACCCTGTGTGACTATAGTTCATCCCGGTCTGCTGCCAAACCCTCCTCAGCAGAGGGGCCATGTACAAGGGGCGTGTTTTAACGGGGGCCTGGGCGACCCCCGACTACACGGGCATTCGTGCCTCGAGTTGTTAGACATTGCGGGTGTCACAAACTCTCCCGTCACCTCCTCCTTGGAGTCAGACGCTTCTGAGGGCGCCTTGTTCCACCCCTCCCGCTTACTCAATCGTGCCGCCATCGAGCCTCACGACAGTTATAGCCAGGGCAAGTGGAGACTCCATCCCCTGGGTCCGCTGGGTCTTGACCATTCCGGGGCCGCTCAATTGCCCCCCCCCGGTTTTATTTTTCCGCCAGTGTTTGGGTAAACCGAGCGGACTACCCTTGGACAAACACTGGGTCCCAGCTGTCCCAGGGGCCCGCAGAATACGTTTAACCCCAGTGAGCCTTCTAAGAAGTGACGGCGACTCAGGGTCGCCTTGCGCTGCTCAAGTCAGTGAGATCATCACACTTCATGTTGAGCAGAGTTGCTCCTGAAACTCAGTGAAGTTCATCGCACTCAGGTGTTGAGCAGCAATGCTCCTGTAGCTCAGTGAGTCCATCACAGGTAGCACAGTGAATTCATCACACGCAGTGCTGAGCAGAAATGCTCCTGGTGCTCAGTGAAGTTCCTCGCACTCAAGTGTTGAGCAGAAATGCTCCTGAAGCTCAGTGAGTTTATCACACTCAGGTGTTGAGCAGTAATGCTCCTGAAGCTCAGTGAACTTGTCACACTCAAGTGCTGAGCAGAAATGCTCCTGTCGTTCAGTGAAATTCTTCGCACTCAAGTGTTGAGCAGAAATGCTCCTGAAGCTCAGTGAGTTTATCACACTCAGGTGTTGAGCAGGAATGCTCCTGAAGTTCAGTGAACTTGTCACACTCAAGTGCTGAGCAGAAATGCTCCTGTCGCTCAGTGAGGTTCTTCGTACTCAAGTGTTGAGCAGAAATGCTCCTGAAGCTCGGTGAGTTGATCACACTCAGGTGTTGAGCAGGAATGCTCCTGAAGCTCAGTGAACTTGTCACACCCCAGTGCTGAGCAGAAAATGCTCCTGAAGCCCAGTGATCTTCACATGTTGTGTTGAGCAAGCTCCTGTCTTTTGCGCCCGTCACTTGCACCTACGTGCCAAGTCAGGAGAGGAACAGGTCTTCATAGTTGCCCCTTATTGGCCCAACTAGACCTGGCTCCCATCAACAGCCTTCCTGACTTCCCCGGAAAACTCTTCGGGGACGGGGCACGATGGCACACGCGTTCTTCCCACGGAGATTCCGGGCGGTCTTACATCTGAACGCGGAGGTTCAGGTGGCTATCACAGGACATGTGATAGTTACCATCACTTCTGCGAGCACCCCCTAGAATTGGGTAGCGTGCTTACGCCTTTAGAAGTGGAACCTAGTCGTTGAGTGCGTCTTCTCTCCAGAGGAGATCCTGAAAGCTTTCGATCACTTCAGTGCTCTCTTTCCTGCAAATGGGTTGCAGTAGGCTGTTTTCCTTCACCCTCAATATGATGTTGCCTCGGTGTTTAAACGACGCTCATCGTGTTGCAGAAGTATGCAGAAGCACGTTCTGATCGTCAGGTTCCTGAGGAGAAAGGTCTTGTAAATCCTTGTGTACCTCGTTATCCTCTTGGGCCTTGTCCCTGGTGCGACTGCACTGCAGAGACCGCCCCTGAGCCACTGCAGGCAGTGAGTTAAAAATTCTGTTATATCAGTTCTCCTGCTCGCGTGGTCTCTACTAGAGGGTAGGGACTTGCTCGCTTTCGGTCAACGTATTGTGCCTGGAGTCTGGGCCGGCTAACTCTCACAAGCTGAGACCCCGGCTCGGATTGTGCCCAAGGCTCCTACCTCTCCCGTAATAGGAGCAGGTGGTGAGCCTGCAAGCGCTGCCCTGGAGGAGGCAGATCCAGCCCTGGCTTCTCTGTCCGTTCGCTTGGACGTGTACAGAATGCAAGTCATAGACCTCAGACCAGCTCTTCAAGTATCTGTTGGAATTCAGCAGAGAGGGAAGGCTGTTTCCATGCGAAGTTGCACTTAGTGCTTGCCTTCATTTCGGCAAAGATCCGAGATGCAACATGTCCACTTAGGTGTTGAGCTCCTCTATGATGAGTGTAAAGTGCTCCGCCTGGGCGTTGACGATATACTTTGCTAAACAGATTCTAGAGTTGGGGGCTGGACGACACCTAGTTGAACCGCTGCTTCCCGTGGGCTCCCTTCTCATGAAGCCAGTTTCAGCGTGAGCCCGGTTCAAGTGTCGGCTTGCTGCGCCATTCCCCTCCTATGGACTGGATACGTGCGCCTTTCTACTCCAGTTGAGTTCCCTTAAAATTGAACCCTGTTGAGTTCCTCCACACCCCTCCGACGTCGGACGTGCGGAACGTCTGGTGTTAGGCCTACCACTCGTAAGCAGTGTGGAACCTGTGTTAGGCTGGGTCCATATGTTGCGGTCCCTTCGGTGACCCCATATGTGTATTCTTCCACGATACGGCTCCCTGCGGTGAGCCCGTGTCTTCCCGCGGCAGAGTCTCTCTGCCGTCACTGTCCGGTGTGTCTCCCCTCGTCTTAGGCTGGAGCCACCCCAGTGACATTCCATATGTTAGACTGCCCGGTTTCCGCCCAGTTCATATGTGTATTCTCCACGTTACCTCCCTCGGGTTGGATGTGGCTTCCGCAGCGTCCCTTCCTTCCAACGTACGGGGAACGCTTTCCCAGTGGTCCTGTAGGAACAGCAGTGACTTCCCTGGCCTAAGCCCTGTCCTTCCCCGCCTTAAGTTTGCGGGGGCATCAGGAGGCTTTGGTTTAGGCACTGGAAGGTGGCAGCGTTAGTGGCGTGTTCAATGGTTGATCCCATTTCAGTCGCGTCGACTACGTCCGACGTTATCGACTGAAAGGGAACGTCCTGGTTGCGTATGCAACCCACCGTTCCCTGAAGGAGGGAACGGAGGACGTAGTCCCCTTGCCACTACCGCTGGACCACCGCTGACCCCGGGTTACTCTCGGCTCCTCAGCGAAAAGCAACTAGTGCGTGCATCCACTTCCGTATTTATACCCGCGCCGCGGGGGCGGAGTGTGTGATGCAAATCACGCACGCCAAATTCCATTGGCTCGTTCAATAGTAATCGAAGATGATAGGCTCCCTAGCGTGATCCCATTTCAGTCGCGTCGACTACGTCCTCCGTTCCCTCCTTCAGGGAACGGTGGGTTGCATACGCAACCAGGACGTTTCTGTATTAGCAACAATTAGAAAATTTTGATTTCTCTGACCTACATATGTGGAATTTAAGGCTTTTGAAGGCCAAAAAATGGATAAAAAATAGCTTTAAAACCATGTCAGTGGGCATTAGATTATTTGTCAATACCTGCTCTCTCATCTTAATCTTTCTTTTTCTCTCAGTTTATTTCTTCCCCTCCTAAAGCTGAACTTTGACTGATAGTGTTTTCATTTTCGTCTGTGTCAGTGAAGAAAGTAAACATAGGCTCAACTGATGAGTTTTATGAATCATTTTCTTAGATAAGTTAATTTACTCAAGGCTACCAGATCAGCATTTGCAATAGGAACCTTCTACAAGCTTTGGAATTTGAAAAGTAATTTTAAAGAATATAAATTAAAGGCTACGTTTAACGCAGTTAGTGGGATTGGCAGACGTTCCCTTAGGCATGCGTTGTGGAAACGCGTCAAAGCATTCTCAGGTATAAATATGCAGCATTAATGCACGGTGATTTTGAACGAATATTTAATGTCGATAATGGTTACATAATATTAAAACTAATCCTGCTATTGATATCTTTGTAAGACTACCGACCCTATAGAACAGTGGCAAGGGAAAACAATGTCCGACGAAATATCAAGCATTAAACTAACTTTACCGCGCTCAACCACCGTGAGTTCATTTCATGCATTTATAATCACTCGCGTTCAGCGGGGAGGAAGGGAGGTTGGTCGGCCAGTCGGTCCATCTCGGGACCAGCGAGATTCGTTGAGATTAATGAATCTATTTATTTAATAATTTACCTGAGGTGCCGGAACGCAGTTCCGGACCGTTCCGGCCCACTTTACCCCTGGTTGTAAAACTGTGGACCTATTTTTCCAAACGCCTCACAACCGGACATTCCTCCGTTGAGAGATTGAATAATAGACACTCCAGCCCAGTTGGTGGCGATAATGCACCTTTGCCAATGTTTGGATAGCGTAGCCTACGATACCGCGCCTGGAAGACTACAGAAAGAATACAAACAACCCCATTTCCGTGTCCGGCAGCGGAGTAATACCGTACCTCACAGAACATCCAATACAAGTCAATGGAGTTGGACAAAAACTACGATAAAACCTGTTGGAAAGCATCTTTTGCAGCGATTTTTGTGTGAGCATATCAGTGAACACCCCAGTTTCACGCCTTTGTAAACTAAAGTTTAATGCGCTTTATGAATGATTGTTCCACTGCCCCTATGAAACCATTGTGTAGGTGGGGTGGGGGTGCTAACACAGAAACCGAAATTCTCGGGACAGCAGCATTTGTCCAAATTTCAATCTTAACCGTTCTAATCTTAATCCAATCTTAAACAGGGCTTTGAGTGTAAAATACCGAACTTGTCCTTTAATACTTCGGCTTATGAGTTCAAATCCTTAACATGACCTATAAATGAGGAAATTATTACAAAATAATATGACATAATTTCAGTGATTATTCTTCCTTTAAATCTTACAGTGAATGTTCCTCTAATGCACAACAGGATAATGTTGCATGTTTGCAAGCTGATTCACCAACAAGAGATGTTTAGCCAAACTGCAGTTCCCCCTATCAAGCGAATGGAGAGCCTTACCTATTTTGAGCGGAGCATCTGGCGCTGATGTGGCGTACAGCAGGTTCTCAGGTTTCAGGTCTCTGTGCACTACACCATTCTCATGCAGGTACTGCAAACACACATGTAGATACAGGGGGCTTTCTCTCATTAATCTGTGGTGTACAGACACATGTGACAATAATTAACGTGCATTACCTTACCCATTATTTGAGTAATAAGATTTATAGTTTTCAAATTCATATGGGAATCTCCTCTGCGGTTGGTAAACAGATTAATATGGGCCTGATAATGTGCAAATTTAAAGTAAAGACCAAGCTGTACTGATTAAAAGCGTTTCATAACTGACATAATTTAGTGCATCAAGAGAGCTTTCCTCTGCTTGGAGGCCATTAAAGTTTTACACTGTGTGCAAGGAAGCACTGTATTGATATTCCTCGAACATTTAATGTTTTTTATTTGGAGACACCAGTGTCAAACTCGCTGTGTATATATAATCAAAAAGGCGTTTTTAATGAACAGAGTAACAGACTAGCTTAACAATAGCAATATCAACACAAGACAAAGGACTGAAGAAACTGAGGGCTTAAATACACAGGGATGGCAATCAACAGAACAACGAACAGGTGAGGACCAATCAGGAACCATAGTAACAAACAAGTGGTGTGAAAACTGATAATAAAGAAAACTAGGTAAAACCAAAACACACGGTCTACATCCGAAATCACATACTTGCCTACTACGTATATAATAGATGAAAAACAGTAAGTGACAAAAGAAGTGTTTAAATTCACAGTACTCATAAAAGAGTAGGCAAAAAGTACCCGGATGTCCTACTTTAAGACCATGTATACCGCGCCGATCCGAGTCTGCGGCGAGTCCGATTCTGAAGTGTGCATACGACGGACACTTTACTATCACAGGCCATGGGAGAGGATTTGTGAATTGCAGTGAAGTGACGGAACGCTGGTAGGTCACATGATAATCACAACATGGCGAAATGTAGTACTTACAGATTAAATTCATACATTTATACTAGAACATACTTTTTTTAGCGGTCGTGAAGTAATTACATATTCAAAATAAGATTTCGGACACAGCCAGGGACGAGAACTCAAGCAAAACAGAAAATACTGTAGGTGTGTTTGTTTTTGAAAGACTATACAGTCAACCATCATCAAAGAAGCCATTCTTATACCTTCTTATACCTCCAAGGTTTTTCAACCCTTATCCTTAATTCTATATCTGCCCTCTTGAATTTATGACAACATGAATAATTTAATAATTTGTGAATACTTTTCATTTCAGGGTTAAGATTAAAGTTTGAAAATCTTAAAATGATCACTATTTAAAATCAATCACTGTAAAATCTTGTTCCAACTAATACTTTTTAGTTGACTTCATGTCAACAATTTGTTGAACTTAACTTAATCCCGCCAAGATTGTGGGGATTTGGGCTACTTTTAAACTGTTGCCGTAGGCTGATTTTTATTTATTTTTTCCTGTGCAAAGGTTTAACATGCATTGTAATTTACTGGAAAGCTTGTATGGAAATATTTTACCCATTTTATATTCTACTAATTACAAAACTGTGCTAGATGAGTTTTGTTAGGGAGGAACACTGGTACGGAGCTCTTGAGTGCCTTTATGAAAACAGACTGTGTTTATGATTACAACTACATAGTGCTTTTAAAGTTGAAATTGTGCATGACGCCTTACAGTGACTGTTAAATATATATTGGTATATTGTTTCGTTACAAGCTGTTCACACATAGGCAATACAAAAAGCGATTAATACATGAGAATTCTTACATATAGCCTCTAACCAAAGTTAAATACTTAGTGTTAGGACTTTGTTCAAATCCCTATTCCTCAGAATGAGTAATTCTAAAAGTGACACTTGTCTTAGCAAATACTACTAATTAGACCAATGTCCATCGCTTTCAACAGATCTGTGTTTATAATCAGCCAGACGCACTTGCCAGTGCCTTGGTGAGTGTTACCACGGAAACTCATTAAACAGAGTAGCATGGGCCATAAGTCTGCCTGGTTACAGAGAAACAACACGTGGTCACTATCTATCATGTGCTACCGAGGGAACTGATGAACGTGACAGAGATTCACAACCTGAATAGGTTATTAAAGGTATTTATATCAGTAACAACTACAACAACATCATCAACAAACATATTTATTAGCTAGCTCATTATTCTAAGGCAAGAATTTACAGTACTATTGCTCCGTCAAAGCAATTTTGATGTGACCAGTAAGCAATCTCCTTGTAACTACATACTATAGAACATGAGAGCAACTGTATAGCTATGTAGAAAAATAGAAGATAAATTCTCTTAGAAGAAAAGGTTCCATATAGAACCCTAGGGCTATTGACTTAATTTAAAAAAAACGCTTTAGTTTTGCCAAAAAAAAGGAGAAATGTGTTAAATGATTGCATAATGCTTTCATGTTTAATGAGTAATTTCAAACTGTTCTATTGATGAAGCATGTTTACTAGCTGATTCATTCATATATTAATCAAAATAAAAAATGAATTAAAGCTAAATTAATTAAAACAAAATGTATAAAATGATCCGATGATGGAACCCCTAAAAGGTTCTATATATGAAGTGGCTGACAGAACCCTTTAAAGTTCTATATAGAACCATCTGTTCAAAGAATGTGCAATAAAGTGCAACAGTTAGGTTCCAGAAGTAAAAGTTCCATTCATTTTCTCTTTAGGAAATTAAAAATCATTAAAGACAGACCTACAGTGAGCTACAATGTAGTTATACTAGTATATCAGCCCAGATTATTTCAACTTATTTTTAAATAATAATGTTTAACAGTAGAATTCCAGATGAAAATCTACATTACTCATGACTCTCAAAAAATCTCCATCAGTTAAAGAATCGAAACATGCAAATCACACAAAAAGTGTGTTTTTTTCCACCACTACTGTTACCTGATGGAGTTTTGGTTCCTTGCCAGTGTCGCCTTTGGTTTCCTCTGAGTTTACAAAACATTTAATATTCTGTAATATTATCAATTTGACTGCACTGACATTATTGGATGAGACTTAATTGAGCTGGATGATGATGAGACTATGACTTTTGTAAAACTGCTTTATTGCTGAACTGAATTTGTTTTATAATTTATGAACTTTGCAAAATCGACACATCTTGTCATTGATCGGAATTGAATCAACATTTAACTGACTTGAGCTGAATAACGAATAGCTGCTTACAACTGAATTATATACATAATCCACATCTTTAAATCAATAGTTTTAATCCATTGTTTTGTTTTGATTGTCATTTTCAGTGCTTCATGGGATTGTAGTTATTTTCCTCATTAAAGCCGTTAAATACAGTCTTACCTTTGCCTTTTTGTCAGATTTTCAAATACTTATTTTAAATCAAAGTTTGTAATGTTTTGATTCACCTCATAGCTGATTGGTTCAGTTAATAGCTTATAAATCTTTCACAAAGACTTTTTAAAAATCCATTTTGGAAAAATACTAAAACAAGGCTGCTGAAAAGGTGGACAGGGACTGCTGCACTCTATTAGCTACTTAGAGCATCCTAGCAAGGGCATAGTAACACCCTGGCAACAATTCACAATGCATTGTTGTGGCTAGTATTACATCCACAGTTTTTTAGAGAATATTTGTTTGTTTTTATTTGGACATGTTTACTTTGGTTTGCAATTAAGCAATGCTAAGCTAAAGTTTGTAAAAGACCCATTATAGACTCACGCCATATCTGTAGTCTCTAAACATGGATACTCAGGTTTAAGTGGTCTCCCATATTTCATTCACAAGGGAAAATCAAGCCTTACACTGACAAAAAACTTCTCTTAACTGTCAAACTAGTATGCACGACTGCCCATATAAAGGCAGAGTAACCACAGTCCCCAGTGTAAAAACATTCCAAATGGTTTGTTTGCAATAGAGCCGCAGAATGATTCCTCAGAGGACGAGCAGTACAGTGTGCCAGCTTCCCAACACCAATTATGATGGTGACATGAAGGAGTGTTATCTTTTAGTGGGGTCCGAGGGGAATACTACCATCCTGTTCAAAACTCAGTGGAGCTGACACACATACAGTACATCTTCTCTCTCCTTCTCTTCCTCCTCTTATCTGACAAGAGCAGGTCTGTAGCTCGCCACTGCTGCCATCTGTGTCCCCACGCCATGAAGATTATTTTAGAAAGTAGCCTCGTTATGTAGGTCCACACAGTTAAAGGTGAAGTGTGTCATTTCAGTGCCACTAGTGGCTCCAAATGGAACTGCAAAAATTCCAAACTTAAGTTACTGTAAAGGCTAAATTACACTTCAACAGATGTCGAACAACAGCAACAGATACGTTCACGTGGCTTTGTCAGATCCTTCTGTTAGCGTTGGTCAGCGTTTGTTTTCGCCAACTAAAGATGTTCAATCTGCATTTGTTAGGTCACGAAATGTGTGAGAAGTGACATACTGTAATCTGGTGATTGTCTGCGCTGGTCGACATCTGTCGTTGCAATGTGAATTAGCCGTAACTCGTTTCACCCAATGTGATTATTCAATTTCTGTGTGAATCTCACAGTCGGAATACTTAAAAATAATGTAATGTTTTGTTTGTGCTACAGTGTTTACACTTTTCAGGGGAATTAACCTAGAACCGGCTTATAGTTGACTCTTAAAATGGCACATAACCCCAAAATGACAATCTGTCAACATTTATTCACCATCAAGTGGTTCAAAGCTCATATGACTTTCTTTCTTCCATGGAACATTACTTATTTTGTGTAACAGGAAATAGGCACATGGGCATCGTTTGGAACGACATGATTGTGAGTAAATGATGGCACCACTTCCATCTTATGGTGAACTATCCCTTTGAGGCATCAAATGGAATAGCAAATACTGTATAATGGCTGCTTTCAGAATTAAAAAAAAATTACTTACTGAATACTGCTCAGAATACTATAGAAGCCTGTGTCCGCCATGGAAATGAGATTTCGCAATTCAGAGTTTTATATGTTGCAATTTTGAGTTTACATCTCCAATTCTGACTTTTATTCTCTGCATTCTGAGATTACATCTCACAATTCTGAGTTTTTTATATCTCTGAATTGCAAGATGTTAACACAAAATTGCGATATAAAGTAATAATTGCGTCGTCGAAAAAAGTCAAAATGTTGTTAGAAATTCTGAGAAAAAAGTCTGGTCACACTTTAGATTAGGGTCAACTTCTCATTATTAACTAGAACTATTAACTACAACTTTTGCCTCAATAAACTCCTAATGGCCCCTTATTAATAGTCAGTAAGGTAGTTGTTAAGTTTAGGTATTGGGTAGGATTAAGGGATATAGAATATGGTCAGTGTCACAAACTGCTCTGACACACAGGTTTGAGGATCCAGAAGCAGCTTTTATTGGGGCAATCCAGAGTCATAATCCATATGACAGACAAGGGTCAAAACCACAAGGAAGTCAATCCAAAAAATAACAGAGTCCAAGATACAGGCAAACAGAGAAATCTAGGAAACCGGGCAGAAGGTCAGAAACATAACACAGGAGACAAGAGCAAGTGCTCAGAATTGCAGTGACACTAAACAAGACTTTGCAAAGAAAGAGTGAAAAAACAGGGCTTAAATAGACAGGGGTTAACAAGCTAATGATTCAGAGCTGAACCTAGTCACAACATAATGAGTCCAGGCAATGGGTTATGAGAATTAAAGTTCACAATGACAGGAGGAGTGCCCTCTGGTGGAGATTATGGTCACTCCAGCTGGCGGATGTGACAGTCATGCAGAATAAGGCATTAATATGTGCTTTATAAGTACTAATAAACAGCCAATATCCTAGTAATATGCACGCTACTAAGCAACTAGTTAATAGTGAGAATTGGACCCTTAACTAAAGTGTTACCAAAAGCTACCTATTCTACACTCCTTGCACTGGTTGCCAGTCTGTTACTGAATTGATATCAAAATGTATTTGTTTATATAGCTCTTAATAATGTTGCCCCTAAATATCTCTCCGATCTACTGTTTCTTATAACCCATCCAGATCACTACGATCACAGAAATGTCAACTCTTGTTTGTTTCACTGCTTTCACAGTAGCCGACAATAAACTGTGGAATAATCTGGCACTGTCTGGCACTTCTTTTTTTCTCATGCTTTTAATTCTTAAAAAAAAATAATAATAATTATATTCATATATAACCTGTATATACAAATAACCTGATTTGAATTGAATTAAATTGAACAGTCTGAATTGCGAGAGGTTAACTCAAAACTTTTTAATAATGTCAGATGTGTGTGTTGTAAACTCACGATTCTGAAAAGTCTGAATTGCAAGACATTAAGGCAATAGTAAATTTGGAACTGCGAGAAAAAAGTCAGAATTGTGAGATTGTCACAAACTGTCAGTTTAGTTTTCCTTTTCATGGACCTAGTTTCCTTGTCATTGTTTCCTTGTCTTTGTTCACGTTTCCCACCACTTGTTTGTTACCATGGATATTCATTTAATCATCACAGCTGTTCGTATTTGTTTGTGTTGCGTGCACTCTGTTTCGCCTTGTGGATTGCCTGAGTTTGATTAATTATTAAATACCCTCGTATCGGAACACTTTGACTCTTCTTCATCTTTGGACTTTTATAGTTGTGACAGAATAACTAACAACGAAATTAATTATGCAGCTGAATTTGCTGCGTTGGCCAGGGGAGGCCAATATTTGATGGATTATGTATACTCTTCAATTTTGCCACCTTGCCATTCGTTCATTGTTTGATGATGAAACCATAAAATCTTTGCATTGGATGGGGGGAAATATAAACATCTAATAGACCTCCCAGACATGCAAGGACTGAGTTGGAGGGATGCCATTATGCTATGTCTGGAGAGGTTCTACCCCGGGTCCATCTCATCACCGGACCCAGAGCTCAGCCCACCACCACCGTGTGACACGGAGTGACAGCCGGAGCCTCCAAAAGATGGAGTGGCAGGTCTTGCCACGATGGAGCTGCCAACGCCAATAGAACCGGGTGTGCCCACCATCGCACCAGAGCCTGAGCCCCTTACATCGGACCTGACATGTGACCTGGCCACGGAGCCCGTGACAGAGGAAATACTAGTGGAGTTTGAGGGAATGAAGAAGTTCCCCGCTGACAACCACGCAGCTGTGAGTGAGTGTGTGTTGAACTGGGAGACTGATATGTTGGTCAACACTACCACCTCTAGCTCCAGCCCTGTCTTCGTCATAACCTGTCTACTCCATTGTTCATCCCTTACCTCTTCACTGTATCGGAATTCACCTGGGGCATCCCATTAGCCATCTTAGACCAGGCTGGGGGGTTCCTTGGCTCCACCTCGGCCAGTCATCCTAACTCCTGCTCCTCCCTCCCTCGACTCCTCTGTCGACTATCAGGCCCGCAACGCCGCGCGCTCCTTCGACCTCACAGCTCCACCTGGGTCAGACCTCGCCTGCCGCTGCCATGGACTTGCAGGATGTTCGTTGCACTCTGGCCCTCCACCCCTGCAGCTCAGTCTGGCACCGCCCTACCTCAGCTTTCGCGACAGTCCTCAGCCACACCACTTCTGACGCAGCGCTCCGGATCTCCAGGTCCACCTCGGGGGGTCGTTGTGGCAGCTGCCTTGCGGCCTCCGAAGTCAGCAGCATCGCACGTTTTCATCTACCCTTCGTCTGTGCCCAGGGCTCCTTCCCCATCGGCAACATCCCCATCATCCGTCCCCATGGTGGCGGTAAACTCTGTACCACCATTGTTCTTTCTTCCGGCAACGGCATTATGGGATGCTAGGTTGGGCATCTGGGAATCATCCTAACATCACATCGCATCACATTGGCTTCTACCACCTTCTGCTCCGCCCTGGTTACACCTATCATCACATCCCTGGTTTCTGTCACCTTCGGTTCCTCCCTGACCTCTCTTGCCAACCAGTCCTCCAAATACCAACCCTTCGTCTGCTCCTCGTCCGCCCCCTGCATAATTCCACAACATCTATTTCAAATAGTAGTATGCTACATTTCTGCCACATGACAAAATAGTGTAAGGCCCGCCCAATCGGCCCAACTATGTTTTCCGATAAGCGGGTGAAGGTTTCTTAGTCGTTCTGACTTTTCAGTGTGGCAAAGTTGTTTAACTCCAATTAAACTTTTATCTGATTCCATTTTATCGTTTCGTGGAAATTCTTTTCACAGACCTTAAATAACAATTGAAAGACAACTGGAGATCTCGAAAATCATAAGTATAAGTCTTTATTTCTTGCAAGAAAGGCAGTTCACACACAGAGAGAGTCTGACATGAGAAGGGCAAAGGTCTTCTCATTGTACACAGTTTATATACCAAAGAACATCCCCAAAAACATACCCTCCCTTGCTTATCTTTGTTCAAGAGCTCATCTTTTCACCTAGCCTGAGGCCCCTTACACGTACACATTTTAGTTCCCCATATTTTTGAGAAGAACAGAACTTGCTGTTCTTCTGCACATGTCCCTTTGACCCGTTCTTCTACTGTATTAGAAGATGATGCAACTTGCAGTTTCTTTAACACATCTATATTTTTAAGAATACATCTAATATAATATCTAAAGTAAAAATTTATCTTACACTCGCAACCTCAAATTTAGTTTGAAATGCCAAATGATTATTAACCGTTTATATGATAATTTTTTTAGACACTTGATTATTCTATTTAACTCTTTACTCTTATTGTACTCGTTTATTCGGATACCAATGATGATTAGGCTCTTGCGCTAGCCGTTTGGTCTTGTCAATGGACAGATTTAATTGACTATTCAGAGGGCCACTCCCGTTCTTGCTCTCTCTGAAAGTATGTTGTTTACACAGATCTGTAAACACTTGAATTAAAAAAAACAAATATCTCTAGTGAGAAGTCATGACCACTACTACAGATATAAGCCGACCAACATTACTTTCTCTAATAATAGCTTTGGTTTGGTCATGCCATGGTTTCCCATGTACACTTGAGTAATATTACAATAAACAGAGGTAAGGCTCACCCTATTTAGGTTGGTCGAGCAACATTCTGTTGTCCTAAATGGAAATTCCCTTATATTAGCCTTTACATTCTTATGCTGCGTTCACACTGAACGCGAATTGAGTGTCTGGAGCGAGTGATTTCCATGTTAAGTCAATGTAAAGACGCGTTGATGCACGTCTGGAGGTCCTGCGGCGCGTTTGAAACGAATCCGCGTCTGACGCACAAGTTGAAAAATCTGAACTTTGGCGTCTGTTTGCGCCGCGTTAACCAATCAGAAGCCTGCTTGCTGCTGTCATGTGGTGAAGTGACGTGATAAACGCAGCCGCGATAGAGCGCCTGTAGTTGGTGTTCTCCTGGAGGGTGATCCTTGCTCCAATGTGGGACAACAGGACATCAAACTGTCCGCGGGACAGGCGGAAGTACAGCTGAAAGTGGCCGTCATCCAGGCACAGCTCCTGGAGCAAATGGTGAAACTCACCAAACTGGGTACGCTTCCGGAGGGTCTGGTGGACCCATGTACGACGACGATGACCCCTACGCCGCTGTTCTGCTCTCCAGAGCAAATACACAGCGGTGACTCTCTCGATAAATGCTCAATCAACATCAGCCATCTTAAAAACAGACAACCGCTTAGCACTTGCCCCTCCCACAAGAAGCGAATTTCGCCTCGAATGTGCGTTTATTTCGCTTCAAACACTCGCTTTTTATGTACGTCCAATTCGCTTTGAACGCACAAGTGGATTCAAAATGTTCAAGCGTCCAACTAGACGCGATAGAAGCGAATTTGACGCTCAATTCGCATTCGGTGTGAACGCAGCATTAGTACACCGGAACCAGTGCCAAGAGTTTGCCAGAACTGGTGTCCCCTATGCTCCACTCAAAACTGGACTTTCGTCTGTTACTAACCTGACGCAGCTTTGCAGCAACAATGGATAGAATATAATCTACTAGAGTTAATAATTTCAGAGGAAGTCAGAATAAAATAAGTGTAGCAGCTGGACCAATCACACACACACAAATTATTCATTATATTTAATGAATAGTCTGGCAAACTCACTCTCCCAACAAAGATGTATATGTATATGTATATATATGTATATATATGTATGTATATATATATAACCACTTGAGAAAGGTATAAACATGCATCTAATTTTCCCATCTCATGATTTTCCTTTTTATGTTGTTTGGCCTATGTTTTCTTGTAAACTTTAATGGGTTAATGTTTCAGAGTTTGCATACTAATGGTTATCCAAAATCATATGTGTGGCATGTTTGGTCTCTATAAACTCCAATCTTCGTTCCCCATTTGTTAATTTACATTACATTTTGCAAACTTTGTGACGCATGGGTATTATAATAATCTTGAAGATTCTTTTTCTTAAACACCCAATGAAATTACAGATTCAAACGCCTTGCTCGAACACAAAGGGTCATAAAATCTCCTTCCAAAGGGACAACTTCTTACTGGCTCACACACCTCCAGAGGGTGTGACATCTTCACACTTTAAAAATCACTGATCAAGATCAGCTCTTCCTCTTTGTTCTTTTGACGCTCTCTTAGCTCCCTCTTTTACTCTCTTGGTCCTTCCTGAGAACTCCTGATGTGAAGATGATGCTAAACTAGAAGTTTTCTAAGGACCCCCAAGCTTGTGCCAGGCTGCGGCCTTGTCTTTCCATTCACCAAAAATCCTCTGACTCCAACCGGTTCTTTCTCATCAAGACAACATCAGCAAAGATCAACTGGAGCCTCAACAAATTGCATCAGGACAGTTTAATTCAAATGGGCGAGACATGCAAGTATCAAACTTAGTCTCATAATTTGATACATTAAAGGAGAACTCCGGGCAATTTTTAAGTTAATCTTGATCGTTATACCTTTGTGAGTACTGTCTATTGAAAAAAAAAACGAACCGGATTGGTGCTTGCAACACGGAGCTGTTCCCGCAAATGCCCAGAGCTCCCACTCAGCTAAAACGGCAGTTATGAGGGCAAATACATAAAGAGTGTCTTTGTGCCTCTTAACAGGCACAAAATGCAATTAAAATGTCTGTCCAACATGAACCGGGTTCTTACATGTGAACAAGATGCGTTTAGCAACTTAGCCATTGTTTAAATTCACATAAATAGTGTTTTAGACGGCTAGCTGTAGTCTCGCGCTGAAGTCCTGTGGGAACTCAGTTGTAGCCAGAAAAAGGTAAATAGCAGTGTGCAGGTGGGAGTATATTATATATACAAATATAATTTAAGACATAGAAGCAAGTGAAATAATTAAAGTTTTGCAAATAAGACTACAAAAACATGTATTACTGCACATCTCTCCTCAAGCCGTTTCATATTTTCGGAGAGTCACAATGACTACAACTGACTACAAATCGCACCTTGAGCCTCTTGCAACATTTCTTTAAATACGCAGAGTGCAGACCATGACAAAATATCCTGAGAGAGAACTGGGAACTGAAATATGAACTTACAGTAGGATTTTGCTAATCAAGGTCCCAGACCTGGATAGTTCACATCTTTTGGGGAAAGAAGGTCATTTGCATGAAAACTTTGGCAGAGGAACCATTGTATCAGTCACACTTTAAATGATACCAAACATGACTTTTAATTCACTTGCAGAACATTATAATTTTGATATAATCTTTCTACATGAACTGAGTGAAGAAAATAATGTGTAAAGAGAAGGAAAAGGAACAAATATGAAGGAAGGACAGGAAGGAAAGAAGCTTTCCCGCAACTTCTTTCTGTGGGGTGTGGAGATAAATGGCTGTATGTGTTTGTGTTGTCTATATCTCAAGAGATCAAAGTATCTTACAGGTTCTGTTAGTCTTACAATAGTATCAACTTGGTGACATCAACTAATTTCAAACCTTCTGAGCAAGAAAGATTCTCAATTGCAGCAGTAAAAAATACATCATTTTCGAGAGCTCCAGACTTCAAAAGAAAAACTGAAAAGATTTTACAAAGTCCCAAGCCAATGAAGACATCCCAGCCAATCAGACTGGCAGAAATCTACAAAACACAGATCCAGAGGGATGCTAAACAGCTAGCTGGCTTTGATGTGACAGACGCACATAGTCTGCTGTTGTAAGGGAAACTGTGAAACTCTTCACACAATAACATGTTAAAAAATACTTCCTGGAAAGGAGGGTCACTTCAAAAAGGACTTGCAGTATTCACGTTTCCTTTCCTCTGCTCCGTTTTATGCCCCAGTGGGAGTGGGAGAGTTGGAATTCTCTTATTGCAGCCCACCAACTAAATCCAGCCCATGAGAAATTTGCTCACTTTCTTACTATCTCCTTGGCAACCGGAATCTTTGATGAAGTGAAAGCCAGTGGTGTAGAACACACTTTAAACAGAAATGCTTTTAAAATACATTCAGAGATGAAGAACAGGTCTACTTTCTAATTCAGGCACCTAACAGTCAAACCAAAAATTATTCAGACACCATCTAAATTTTTATATTTTTTACTAGTGGGGGCAGGACACTATAGTTAATTTATGTAAGTTAGGATAGCAAGGTGTCTGAATAAATTTTGGTTTGACTGTATATCAATAAGGCACATGGATCCATGACTGATATAAACAGAAAGTGTATGCACAAGTTATACAGTAGATGACAAGGTAGATACTGATTATCCATGAACTAACCAACAAAACACAAGGATAGGAAGGAGAGAGAGAAAGGAGAAATAAAGTAGAAGAGCTTGCTCTTTGCAGAAGAAAAACGATAAATGGTCTCATGTGGTCCTCAAATGCAATCTAGATCCACTTATGGTAACTTAATTTTGGAAATAGGATTCTCTTTTCACTAATAATGGTTTCACTGATGATCTAATGTATGCATATACTGTAAGGTTTATGGACAAAAATCTCAAAGCCTGATACATATGCATGAGTTACACAGTTTTGGCGGTTGCTAGGTTTTTCTGAGTGGTTGCTAGGATATTTGAAAAGTCTAATAATGCAATCTGGGTCTTCAAGTCTTCATGATTTTGGTATCTAGATATTACTAGGGTCTCCTAGAGTTTTCAGCCTGTTTTATCATCAGCCAGAAGATAATTGTACATTTGATGACTCAGAAAACTACTGAACATTAAAATCTCGAATACTGCAAAAAATATATTTTTTCTGGCCACAAATCAGGTGGGAAAAGTAGTCCCACCTTAGTCTTTATTAGAATAACCTATGCATCACTGTTGCATATGGTCAGGATTAACCCAAACAGCAAAAAAAAAAATTTTATATATATAATTAAATTGTTATTTTTTTCAAATATATGTTTTTACATATTTCAAAATATACAAAAAATATATTTGGTAAAATTTATATTTTAACATATATTTTCGTAAATATACTTTCACGTAAATATACTTTCTAATACATTTTTGTACATTTTAGAAAATATATTTATAAATACAAATATATACTTTTAAAGAATTTAAAAATATATTTTGTCCTCCATATATTTCAAACCAAGAAAATTTCTCAATTTTTATATTTCACATTAAAGGAAAAACTTTATTTGTTGTCTATAATAAATTAATATATATCACATAACAAAATTGCAAAAAATTCAAATAAAATTTAAAAGTGAACATATAAAAATAATAGTTAATTCAAAACATAAAAAAAGTTTACATATTCCACATTTAAAGAAGTACGTTTTTGTTGTCTACAATACATGAACGTTTCCCTAAGGAGGGGAACGAGTCACTGAGTTTGAGGGCGCTCCGTGTGATTCGCTACCGCAGTCAGGTGACATCACGTGCGCCGGCAGAGTTTTAAAGGGCGCCTAGAGAAAACGTGTTACAGCCAGTCAGGAACGAGACGGAGAGCGAATCCAATCGCAAGCACATTTAATAAACAAAAACACACAGGTAATCCAGGGAACTCAAAACAGGACAGAAGTAACATTAAACAACAACCGACAGCCAACAACTGAAACACAGGGGTTTAAATACACAGACAAACAAGCTAAACAAGATAACAAGGGGGCGTGGTTAATAAGAAACACCTGGGGAGACTAATAAACATGGACGAGGAACACCTGTGGACACTGAGCAACAACAACAAAAGACAAGACACATGGCAGGGTCACATGACAAACAAGGAATCACGTGATATACAAGACACAATAAAACCCACACGTAACCAAACGTCATCAGCTTACTTGTCTTCAGGTATCTATTTGTTTGATGTGCATGTGGAATTCTGAACTGCTAATCTGTCTGTATATCTCAAAGAAAATTATATGGATAGAGAAAGTTTAGGAGATCTGAAACGCAAGGTCCCCGTTTTATTACACTTGATGTATGGCAGCGGAGCCTATCTTCTGACTCTGTAGCTTGTTGGAGGCATGGTCAGAAGGCGAGTGTGGCTGCCCATGCCCGTCTCCGAGAAGTCAGAGCTTGAAACGGTGACTTTGCGGGAAGCCAAAAGGGATCTCAGGGAAGTCATTGCGACCAGGAGACAGGAGATGTTGAAGACCTGAGACTCTTTCAGTGGATAAAGAGGAATCTGCTCCGGACAGACTAGACAAACTTTTCCTCGACGGTCATAATTTTTTTCCTCCCTTGACCCTTCCGTTTCTTCACGATCTCCATGAGGAAGTGTCAAGATCTTGGAGGAAATCATACTCAGCTTGTGGGTGAGCATGGGTATGTGGGATTGCCCTGGGTTGAAGAGACTCTTGTGAGTTCCCTTTCAGTCGCTCAAGCTCGACGTAGTCGACTGATTGGGATCACGCTTATGGAGCCTGTCATCTTCGACTACTGTTAAAACGAGGCAATGCATATTAGTGTGCAAGATTTTTATCTCACATTCCGCGGCGCGGATATAAATATGGAAGTGGATGCGCGCACCAGTTGTCTTTCGCTCCAGAGCCGATCGGTGTCGATGTCTCTGAAGAGTGTTTAAGTTTTCAACGAGCGAATGTGTCGATGTTCTTCTGGAAGACTATCCAAGTGCTGGTAGTTCTACAGCGCGAGTGCAGCGGTGATCGCTAGCGTCTGAGCTCTCAACTGCTGTTTTAACAGAACCATTTCTGTTTGTCCCATTTCCTGAAAGAATAACACGGGTGCGTTTGCGAGACATGTTCACATTGCGAGAACATGAATATCACGGTGGAGTCCCCATTACCACACCCGCTACGGCGCCGTGTGGGATGGGTGATCAGAGGACCATTGTGAGGTTTCCCCACCCGATAACCAATCCCTGTGGCCCCTCACTCCTCTATCACACCGCAGCCGGTGGAGCCACCGTTGAGCACGCTGGTACCTCTGTAATCGCCCTTTCAAACCAGCCATTTCATTCTGGGCCCCTCCAGAGGAGTGGATGCAGATTGCAGCATCGGAGGGTGAACTGACCTCTGGAAATGATGACTCGGCTGTGTTATCTCCCTCTGGGAGTGTAACGTTCCCCGAGCCAGATCCAGAATGTCAGCTATACTGAAACGGGCCGTCGAGGCTGTCGGGCTCAAGTGGAATCCTCCACCGTGTCCCGAACAGTCTTGGTTGGATGATCGGTATCTCGGGGTGGGCCACGCTGATTCTCAGTTCGCCGCCCCAGTGCCTTTCTTTCCCAAAGTGTATGGAGAGCTTACCAGGTCATGGACGGCACCTTTCTCTGCCAGAAACTGCCTGAGTAGCTCCCCCTCACTATCCTTGACGGAGGAGCGGTGGTGGGTTACGAGGCTATCCCTCCAGTGGAGAGGCCTGTCGCGACACAGGTGCACCTGTGTCCGACGGCCGCTGCCTTTAGGACAGAGGATCTTCGTCTCCCCCTAAGGCCTGTGAGTTCTCATCTGTTCCGACGGGCAGAGCTACAAAGCCTGTGGGTAAGCCGCCTCCTCTTTGCATGCCATGATGCTCATAGGTGAGCTCCGCACTGCAACTGACCTCGCCCTTCGGGGCAAGAGCGTTGTGGAATGCATGATGGGTCTGGCGATGTCCACTTTAGTGGTCCAGGAGCCCCATCATTGGCTCAACCTGGTTGATATGGCGGATGCGGACAAGGTTCGGTTCCTGGACTCCCCACTTTCCCAGATTGGGCTGTTCGGCGACGCGGTGGAGAACTGCACCCAACAGTTCCCGGCCTGTGTCAGACGTTGCCAATCCAGGTGGCAAGCGTAAGGCCAAGCATCCATGACACAGGCCACCCAGGGATGGGGGAATGAGCTTTTCAGATGGTTACTGTCAGCCGAATCAAAATAAAGAGCAAATTCCTCTATTCCTGGGTCCCAAAAAGGGCCAGACTGGCAGTGTGCAACCCTGTAAAGCCTTGCACCCCCCAGGCCCCTATTGTCTCGCCAGCCGGCAGCTCGGTGTGGTTCGAGGACCCGGTCACGCCTTCTCAAGCACCCCCTGCCATCACGTGGAGACAGGTAAGTGTTGTGCACCACACTCAGACCCTGCTTCGGGCCGTATTCGGCCTTCCGAGCCAGGTCCCTGTCCTCTGTACCTTGCTGCCCCACCCCGGGTACGTCTGTGGTACCTCTGGTTCCCTGGCCTGGTTCATAGAAGCCTAGAAAGTGCTTCCGAACCGGTCCAGTCGGCTACTCCGTACAATCAGACTCGGCTGCACGATTCAGTTCGCCCGGCGTCCACCCAAGTTTAGCAGGCGAAGGATGCGATTGAACCAGTATGAAGCCAATATGAAGACCAGCTTCTATAGCTCGAACTTTGTTGTTCCCAAGAAAGGTGGTGGATTATGGCCAATCTTGGTCCTGCTACTCTTGATTCTGGCCCTGTACAAGCCTCCGTTCAAGTTCTAACGCAGAGATGCATTTTCAAATGCTTCGTCCCCGAGATTGGTCTGCAGCGTTCGACCTGAAGGACGCGTACTTCAGATCTCTATCCTCCGCAACGCAGGCCATCCTGTGTTTTTACGTTTGAGGGTTTGAAGTTTCAGTACAAACCCTACCCTTCGAGTGCTGCATTGCCAGTTGGGTCTTCAGGTCAACTGGGAAAAGAGTAAACTCGGGCTGTGGATCTTTTTTTCCGGTAAGGAGCTGGACTCGGTCTAACACGCCTCACAGCAGGAACGTGTCTGGTCGGTGCTTTCAGTGATAAATGGTCCCACTCAAACCTTTTCCGAGGCTCCTGTGGCATATGGCAGACGCAGCTTCATTCCACTTACGTTTCTGGCCAGCTCAATCGTGCTGCCGACAAGGTCTCATAACAGCTTATGGCCCAAGGAGAGTAGAGACTCCATCCCCAGGGGTCCAGCTGTTCTGGGACCACTTCGGGGCCTCACAGTTACATCTGTATGCCTCTCCGGACTTGTCCCATTGCCAGTTGTTTTACTCCCTGTCCGAGTGGACAACCCTCAGCACAGAGACACTGGCTCACAGCTGGCCCCGGGGCCTCCACAGAAATGCGTTCCCCCAGTAAGCCTTCTTGCACAGCACTGTGCAAAGTCAGGGAGGAGAAGGAGCAGGTCTTCCTAGTTGCCCCTTATTGGCCTAACCGGACTTTGTTCCCCCGAACTTTTGCTCCTCTCGACAGCCCCTTTCTGACTCATTCCTCTGAGTACATTCTCAGGGACGGGGCATGATGGCACCCATTCACCTCTGGAAACTCCATGTCTGGTCCCGAAAAGACAGGACGCGGTGGTTCTGGGTGATCTACCACAGACATGTCGTAGAATCCATCACTTCTGCAAGAGCACCCTCTAACGAGGCATCCTTATGCCCTAGAGTGGAACCTGATCGCTGCCCGAAGGTGTTCGATCACTTCTGTGCTTTCTTTCCTGTAACATGGGTTGAGTAGGGCTGTCTCCCTCCACCCTCAAAATGTTTGTTGCCTCTATATTGTCGCACATCATGATGCAGTGGACACAAATCCATGGGGAAGCACGACTTGATCATCAGGTTCCTGAGGGGAGCAAGGAAACTGAATCGCCTTTGTCGTGGCAGATTTAAGGGCTCTGTTTCAGGTCAGCAGATTTCAAAGTTCTCTAATTCAAGTCTGCTTCCCGTGGGCTCCCTTCTCATGAAGCCAGTTTCACTGTAAGCTCGGTTCGGAGTGTCGGCTTGCTGCGCCATTCCCCTTCTATGGACTGGATACGTGTGCAATTCTTGCTCCAGTAGAGTTCCTCTTTAGCCGAACCCTGTCGAGTTCCTCCATACCCTTCAGCTACGGACGTGGCGGAGCATCCGAAACCAGGCCTTTCACTCGTATGCAACTGGTGGAACCTGTTAGGCTGGGTCCATATGTTGTGATCCCTACGGCGATCCCATATGTGTATTCTTCCACAGTACTCACCACTATTGCTGGACCACCGCTGACTCCAGGGCTCCGTTCAGCTCCTCAGCATATGCATCCACTTTCGTATTTATACCCCCGCCGCGGGGCGGAGCGTGAGATGCAGATCTCGCACGCCAATGTGCATTGGCTCGTTTTAACTGTACTCGAAGATGACAGGCTCCCTAAGCGTGATCCCAATCAGTCGACACGTCGACTACGTCTCCGTTCCCTCCTTCAGGGAACGAGGGTTACATACGTAACCGAGACGTTCCATAGAGTATGTTTTACACTTACTGTAAAACCAGCACACTGGAAAAACTCACTATAGGTAACATCTAGCTTGTCAAATAGCTTGCTTTACAATTTCTGATCTCTCTCCTGGCGTGGCATCCTTACTGAAGGCTCCAGTCCTGCCCTCTAAGCCATGCCGGTTTACATCGCAGCTGGGGGCAAAGCATACACGGTGACGGGCCAGGCTGCTGGTGCACTGCACACCATGTTAGTGTTGCATGTGTACCAGGCCGACTTACTGAAGAACTCAGATCTAAGAGAGGGGGTGTCTTTAGACGCAGTCCTGGAGCTCCACCACATCACAGACCTTGCTCTCCGTGCAACCAAGCAGGCGGCTCGTACCATTGGCCGCACTCTTGCTGTTATGGTTGCCACAGAGCGACATCTGAGGTTGAACCTTGCAGGGCTCAGAATATTTCCTTGACACCCTGCACACATCTTCCGGGCTGTTGAGATGCTTGTTCAAAACTTAACAATAATCCTGTGCTCACTTGGAGTAGGTTGTCCTTTGGAGCTGATGCTCTAGGTCTGGGTAGCAGTACCCTAGTCTGCCCCTCCTTATTGGAAGCTGCTGGCAGAAGCGGTGTTGCTGCGATCTACCAAGTCAGTTCTGCCCCTGTTTACAGGAAGTGTGCACAGTATTGAGCTGCGGATGTCGTACCTCATGCAATTTAGCCCTTGGTCACGTTGCACTGTATGGCAATTTTTAGCTATAGCCTAGCTCATTGGAGAATTTCACATCACAGTGAGCAGGCATTTGTTTAGTATGGTGTAGTGGGTATTAACGTTCCCGTTGTGTCCACTTCGAAAGGGAACGTATCGGAGAGGGGGAATGAGACACTGCGTTGTGTTGTCATACTTCTGGCATGTCTGTACGTCTTCTTTCAAACAATATGAAGTTGATGACGTTTTCTCTAGGTGCCCACTTATACCCTGCCGGAGCGCCTGTCCCGTCACCTGGCTGCGATAGCCCATCTAGATTGCCGTATAACAAACGTGCTTTAAACACCAGCTCACGCGGAGCTTTCCCATAGCATCAACTCCATGACGCAGTGACACGTTCCCTCTCTCAGGGAAACATTCATGTTTTGTAGACAACAAATAAAGGTTTTCTTTAAATGTGTAATATGTAAACATACTTTTTATTATCACTATTTAGGTATTCAATTTTTAGTTTTAGCTTTAGTTCAGTTTTAGTTTTATTTCAGTTAGTAATTCAGTTATTGTTTGCAAGGCAACATTTCTAAATTTCATTTAGCAAGTTTTTCATCTATTATTCTCAGCTTTATTTCAATTGACAAAAATGTTTTAATAGTTTTAGTTTTAGTTAACAATAATAACCCTTGTTACCAAATGCCTGTGGGCAGAGTCTGGTCAATGTAAACAGTATTTTGTGGATAGTAATGAGTCATGGCTCTTTCTGGTATCCTTGCAAGATGGTTAAAGAAATTGACTGTAAAAGGAAGAAAACGTTTACCATATTTTTTCTTAGTGAGGTCAAACGTTGTGCATCCAATCAAACTCTACAATATCCTACAGTATCATCTGTCGTTTAGTACAAGCTAGCCAAATTAATTGCTAGCCTAGAAATAATTCGGTAGATGCCAACATGGACAGGTTGCATGGCATGCTCCGTTTCTGTTTCTAAAACAGTGAAAAACTACACAAAAAATATTTTAAAAAATGGGCTGTTGCAATTTAAAAACTGAAATTTGAAATCTCTCTTACTGAAATCTCCTTGATATATTAATGAATTTAGTGGCTGTGCATTTCTCATGTTCAGCAGCCTATAATACAATATTTGGTCCATTGTTTGTTTCATGTGTTAGGCTGATAAATCACACCTCTGCTGTTGTTTATGCATTTACAAAATTGTTAATTTTCTTATTCAGCCTTGTCTTTTTAATAATTTTAAACACTGTTGGGTCTACAGTACAGTATACGGTTCAGAGCAATATTAATGGCAAACAACGTTGGTACATTGTTGTGTTGCCACACTATGTCCCATGTAAAATCAGTATTCAGTAGTTCAGGAAAAGCTAAAAAAATAGAAGATGAGAATCGCTTTCAGCCGAGAAATGTAATAAACTCACCGCGACTGCCTCGAGCACTTGTTTAACAGCGTCAGCAGCATCTCGTTCGCTGTAGTAACCCTTCTCCACCACCCTGAAAAATGGAAGGCACCATTTGGTCTCCAGTGTAACTCCATATTGAGCTTAAAAAAGCTGGCTGACTTTTTTTTTCTTCCAATTTTCACTTCATTATTTTCCAGCCTTAGAGTGAGTCAACAAGACCTCAGCACACAAAATGAATGGAGACGTTTCTATCGATTGTCCTTAAGAAGAGGCTTTTCTTTTAAATGACTCATGTGGACAGCTGTATGGAAACGGGAAATACGATAATCCTGAATGAGGATAAAATGGAGTGAATAACAGTAAAATCAGTGGGTTTCACAGTCACAAATGTTCCTCTATTAAAGTCTAATTCTGCTAAGTGATTAGTTCATGACTGCAGACATGCACCTGTTATTTTGTAACAGATGATGAAGCTAAATTCAGGTCTTACAGTTTTTACAAGAAGTCTTTTACTAGACCAACTAGATTTTAACATGATTAACTATGATTTTCTTGCCAGGGCATTGCTATATGTCCCTGCTAAAGTTTTCTGCACTGTAAAAAGTGGTGATATGTTGATTTCTACCTGATTTAACCCCCCAGTTTTGTTGGTATAAAATAATTTAGGTCGATTCAGTGATGTTAAACAAAATTTTTGATTTGAATAAAACCCTGTTAATTTAAATATTACCAAGGTTACCACTTTTTCAGTGTGTTTTATCCCATGCTGCTATGCAGGCCCTCTAGTCCTGTTTTACTTTTAATACTCTTATTATATTCATATACTTTTAACTTTTAGTATTTTTTACACAAAGGAAAAATAAAAGCCTATTATAGAACCATATTTTTTTGTTTGCCCTTAAGTATTACTTTTATATGACACTGAAACATATTTTTAAATTTTAAGCTTAATTTTCCTTTCCTTGCAAAAATTAAAAAGTTTGCTTGCTTTGAAAAGTTATCACACCTCTCCTCAAGGTATCATATCGGCAGCAAAATAAGTTAGTGCATACGGAAAAGCCTTAACTCTAAGTATGGACATTAGAAATAGTGATGCTTGCCTTAACAAACACCATTAATTAAAGTTCTGGGAAAAAGTGTCAATACACAGCATGGAGTTCACAACTTAAACAGCCATTATTAGCTTGTAGCACTTTACCCCCATGGTGAACTGACCTGTCAAATAATTCTCCGCCGGTAACAAGTTCTAACACGAGACTTATCTCTGCAGGGGTCTCAAAGATCTCCTTCAGTTTGATCTGACAGAAAATGGAATGAAAAAAGAGAGAACGTTTCACTGGAGGAATTCAAAAACATCAAATGATTAATTATTGATAGTCTACGGTAGCTATAATGTCTGACTAACATTTGCATAATCAGACCTTACTAAATCAAACACAGAGAGTACTGCAGAGACATCTAAGCAAGTGTTCTTGTATATTTATGCATATTTTAGGCTGTGTAACTACCATAGGACACAAGTAGACAAGGCCCTGGATTTTTTACCCTTTTGACTTACTATATTTGGATGAGAGAGGCGCAATAATACACCTATCTCCGTTCGTACAATCTTCTTGTCAACCTGCAAGAACAACCAAGATATTGTCTGAGAACAAAGTGAAAAAGGTGCACAATTATGAAGCCATTACAATCAGATGAAGTGGAATAGCAACATGAGCTCAGTGCAGAGAGAACAACTCAAAAATCAAAGAGTAAATCAAACAATTTTCCACATCTAAAAGGGAATAAATATTCTGTCATCATTTATTCACCCTTATGTCATACAAAACTTGTATTTTAAAGAAAACCTTTATTTTCATATTCTTATACTTGTTCTATTCTTTCCATTTCAACCATGTTTTTTAGTAGGCCCTGTTCTTACTGTAACTTGACACTACATTTATGCAGCAACTTAATGCAATGCCATAACACCTTATATATATAGCATCATAATATAATTACATATGCATTAGAAAAGCCTAAGATAGCATTAGTATTCCCTACACAGACGCAAAGAAAGCACAAATGATGGTATGTTACAAATGGCAAGGTATGTGGAGTACAGCTCTGACAACAACACTGGCTGACAGCAATTTTTACCCATCATGCATCAGAGTGATGTAGATAAATGCAAGACAAACAGCAGTGAGGTCTTTAAGATCCTAGCTGCTGGAAGGAAGTCCTGACCAGAAACTCCTTGGCTATACGTGGCAGAACAAAGGCAAGAGAACAAAGCATGGTAACATGTGGAGTGAAATCTGTCAGTGCACTTACTGTTTTTTTCAGCATTTTCACAGCATAGTGCTTCTGGGTGCCTTTCTGATGGCATCGGAACACCACTGATGTGGCTCCCCTGCAAGAGAGGAAAATAGCAAATGACCCTTTAAAATGAAAATTCAGCAGTATCCCATAAATTAATATTTACCACTATAAAATGCCGTTCAAATATTTGGAGTCAGTAGGGTTTTAAAATGTTTTTAAAGTCTTTTATACTCACCAAAGCTGCATTTAAACAGTAATAATGTGAAATATTATAAAAATGTATTTGTATCGGTGATGGCAACTCTGAATTTTTTGCAGTCATTACTAGTTTTCAGTGTCACGTGATCTTTCAGAAATGATTCAAATATGCTGATTTGGTGAACGAATGACAGGATTTGAGCTGTTTTCTATAAATATGGGTTATGGGGCATTGACTATTAGCCTCACTGCAGTGCATGTATCTGTAACATTTGTGGACATGTTGATGATGTACACTCACCTAAAGGATTATTAGGAACACCTGTTAAATTTCTCATTAATGCAATTATCTAATCAACCAATCACATGGCAGTTGCTTCAATGCATTTAGGGGTGTGGTCCTGGTCAAGACAATCTCCTGAACTCCAAACTGAATGTCAGAATGGGAAAGAAAGGTGATTTAAGCAATTTTGAGCGCGGCATGGTTGTTGGTGCCAGAAGGGCCAATCTGAGTATTTCACAATCTGCTCAGTTACTGGGATTTTCACGCACAACCATTTCTAGGGTTTACAAAGAATAGTGTGAAAAGGGAAAAACATCCAGTATGCGGCAGTCCTGTGGACGAAAATGCCTTGTTGATGCTAGAGGTCAGAGGAGAATGGGCCGACTGATTCAAGCTGATAAAAGAGCAACTTTGACTGAAACAACCACTCGTTACAACCGAGGTATGCAGCAAAGCATTTGTGAAGCCACAACACGCACAACCTTGAGGCGAGCTCACCAAAATTGGATAAATGTTGCCTGGTCTGATGAGTCTCAATTTCTGTTGAGACATTCAGATGGTAAGAGTCAGAATTTGGCGTAAACAGAATGACAACATGGATCCATCATGCCTTGTTACCACCGTGCAGGCTGCTGGTGGTGGTGTAATGGTGTGGGGGATGTTTTCTTGGCACACTTTAGGCCCCTTAGTGCCAATTGGGCATCGTTTAAATGCCACGGCCTACCTGAGCAGTGTTTCTTACCATGTCCATCCCTTTATGGCCACCATGTACCCATCCTCTGATGGCTACTTCCAGCAGGATAATGCACCATGCAAATCACAGAGCTCGGATCATTTAAAATTGGTTTCTTGAACATGACAATGAGTTCACTGTACTAAAATGAACGCCACAGTCACCAAGTCTCAACCCAATAGAGCATCTTTGGGATGTGGTGGAACGGTAGCTTCGTGCCCTGGATGTGCATCCCACAAATCTCCATCAACTGCAAGATGCTATCCTATCAATATGGGCCAACATTTCTAAAGAATGCTTTCAGCACCTTGTTGAATCAATGCCACGTAGAATTAAGGCAGTTCTGAAGGCGAAGTGGGTTCAACCACAGTATTAGTATGGTATTCCTAATAATCCTTTAGGTGAGTGTATATCTGTAACATATACATATATTTTTCTACAAAACGTGTTGCTCTTGTTGAGCTTTCGATGAGGATAATTAATTATTTGTTGATGATAATTATGTATATATTGTGTTGATACATTTCAGGATGTGAATCATGAATTCAATTTTCTTAACTGGGTATTTATGGGAATGTGTTGGATATTGGCATTTAAAATATTATGACTTTAAGAACAACTGATCATGTGACTCAAGGTAATTAAGATACACCTGAGAGCTCTGACCATAACTGAGCGAACCTGACGACGCTATATGCGAAACGCATTGTTCACTCTCAATGAAATAGAGTAGAAAACAAAGAAGAGTAAAAAAAAAGTCAACTGTGTGCGGTAGAGTGATATTATTATTATTATCATTCAAGTTTGTTCCTGCTATCTACCTGCACCTAAGCAGGCTGTGCATGGACCTTGAGTTGAATTGGAATGCTGATTTGGTGCTCATGAAACATTTACACATTATTACGGCATTGCATTATTATGGCATTGCAATAATATTATTACATTATATACACAGAGCCTGCTGCCGTCCACCAATGAAGGGGAGGAGCACGGGACTCCTGCTGTCTGCCCAAGGCACCTGAGGAGCCGTCGCCGTCCACCGGGCGGCGGAGGAGCGTCGAGCCGTCCGCCGAGGGCCATCCAGCGTCACCGCCAGGCACCGCGGAGGAGATCGCCCAGCTGGTGGGGGACCAGATGGCAGCGCGTTATGGGAACCGGACCAAGTTTTTTTTGTTCGTTTTTTTCTCTCTCCCCTCTCTCGATCTGTCGCTCCTCATGCTTCCGTCTCCATTTCCCCCGGCTTGTCGGTCCATTCCCCCCCGGCCTGTGAGGGACGATGGGGGTATGTGGCGAAGGACGGCCGAGGGACGTGAGAGAACGGCGAGAGGCCGGTGGTGCAATTGCTAATGAGCAACACCTGTGTAGCACACCGGTCTCGCATCTCTCACGGAGGAGCGGAAGCATAAAGGGGGAGCGACGACGTTGATGATCGAGAGAGGAACAGGCCTATATTTTAGTTGTGTTGTGTTTCGTTTTCGAGGGGCTGCTGGCGGTATTTTGGTTTGTTTGTTTTATTTTAAATAAAGTTTCTTTGATTGTTCGCCGGTTCGCGCCTCGCCTTGAACATTGCTTCACTCATACTTAGTATTAAGTAGATGGTTCATGATTAGACTAAGGGCCAGATTTACTAACAGCTTGCGCCAGTGCAAACCCTCTTTTGGCATTAAAAAACGACTGTCAGGATTTAATAAAGACACTCAGTGAAAAATTAGCGCTGAATATCCGTGGACAGGGTTATTTTTACGGCTGACTTTATTGCATATGCATTTGTAGGAGTTTCCCTTTCAGATGCAAAATTTATGTGAGTAGAGTGTTTAAATGAATCACACAAGTGATTTATTAAGGTTTGCGCTAGTCAATTTCCATTGTGCCATTATTTAATGCTCCAAAATCGTATGTCTTAAACCAGATGCTAATTTACGCTGGTCTTGCTAGATGCGTTGGTCATTATGGATCTGACTGCATCTGTGTTCTTTATTTGGCGCGTCATCAGTAGATCACGCGCAGAACTTTCCACTCCCATCAGCGCTTTTTTGGAATTGTGATCTCACGCTAATTTGCCCTGTTTATTAAATCTGGCCCTATGAGTTAAACATAGGTATGCAACTTGTACTGTGTCACTTGTGGTATGGCTATCATCACAGAGAATTGGGGATGGGCTCTTTTGACTTGGGCTAGTAAGGAACTGCATAGTAACACCCTAGCAACCACTTAGAACACTTTAGCAACCATTCATAACACCCCTTAGCAATCGATTTACAAATACTATAAATTGACATAGGAAAAACATTGGAACAATGTGCCTCTACCTACAATTTTGCACAATTTAAAAAAAATATATATATAATTTAGCCTAAAATGAACACTAGTGGAGGTAAAACACCAACCCCTTTTAGTCCTTTTTTACAAACATTATGATTACAGGGGCAGGTTTTATTAATAAAGATGTATGTTGTGTATTTCCTTGCACAGTACTTTCTATATGTTATGACCTCAAAACACTTTTGTTATAGTGCATGATTGTAAACTAATACATTTTGACATTTGTGACACCTAAGCAGCTACATATTTATGGCTTTTCTAATATAGTAAACTTAGTCGGTAGCTCACATGGTACATAAAAATGAGTAAAAAAGTTTAATCTTGTTAGAGGGAGTAGGTTCTTTAAACCTATGCCAGAATACAATAGCTTTACAACCACTCAGAAACACACCTAGATCATTCTAGAAAATGTGCAGTAATGCCCTGTCGAGCATCCACAACACCTTAGCAACTACATAGCAATGCGCAAAAAATAGACATAAACATCTAGTTGTTGTTTACCTTTGTGAGCTTTCAATCTCTTAATATCTTCATAATTGAATCTCTTACTATGGTATTTTGCTGGCACAGGACCAGCACAATATGTTAGAAGCAAGAATCAGCCAGCAGTTAATAAAACAAGCATCTCAGCTGGAAAGTGTCCAGTGTGCAAATAAATGAAATTTGGGTGGACAGCTTGGCTAATGCAATTAAAGCGGAGAGGCCACCTCAGTGTCCGAGAACTAGCATCTGGGTACTCATTAGGAGACCGGTGCCAGATCCACACAGCTATAGATCCCCTGCCTCTCTCTCTCTATGCTGACCGTACCCTCCCACTGACTGTACATGTGAATAGACATCAGGCGAGTGTAGCAACCGGCTTACGGCTCCAATCTGCTCCACATAATCCCCAGGTCCCAAAAATATTGATTTCAGTTTGTTATATAACCGCATTTTAAAGAATCCATACCTACCAGCATTAGTTACAGTTCTGTCAAATGAAACTGTGCATAGAAAACACTGTTTAGATTCTCTTTGGATCCTTAGCAGGGGCTTAAAGTACTCGAGTAATTGTACTTTGATACTGTATGTGCTAGAGCAAATGGAATGCTCATTCAAATGTATTTGCAAAGAAAAAAAGGCCCTTTTTTACTATCAAAATTATTTTAATGTAACAATTTCAGGTTACAGGTATCAGTTTATAACTCAGTTTAATACTTAAAATTGTTCTAGAGCCTTAAATAGTCGTGACATTGAAAATTGCCATTTAAGGCATAGTTTAACCAAACATATAAATGATCTCGTCATTTACTCCCTTTTTGGGGACAGTAAGTTTTATTATTATTATTTCTATTATTTCAATAATTAAAATTTAAATAGTTAAATAATTACTTAAATAGTTAAAATAAATAATAACATAATGATTTCAATTAAATAATTTTAAAGAGATTTATGTAATAAAGATAAAAACAGTAAATAACTTGAATTTATTGTAGACGAATCCATTTGGATTATGTACGTATTAGTTTCAGTTCATATGGATTTCTTTTATGAACTCTTTCAACTTTTTGACATATCAAAGTTTTGGTGTAATGAACTTTCAATGGAGGGACAGAAATCTTAGATTTGTTTCAAAGATGAAAAAAAGTCGTATGGGGTTTGGAACAACATGAGGGTGATTAATATAATAGAATTAAGAGAATACTAATTTTTGGATAAACTTGATTTAAGTTGATTTACAGGTGGGAAGACTGAAAAATGTAAAGTTTGCAGAAGTCCATTTAAGTTTAAAATACTTGAAAATAATTAATTTGGTGGGATCAGAGAAAAAAGAAGACTACAATTTTGACACAGTACCAATAATTTCAAGCCTCTGATCTTTAGCCTGTGATTGGGACTCATAATACTTTGGTTCATTTAATCATTAAAAGTTAATAAAAGGAACTGACAGACGGATCAATATTAATGAGGATCCTTGGCTCACAGGTTGATGACAGGAAATGGTTAGGCCACTTTCCCTCCAGATCCTTAGTGTCTGTCATGGACTCATTCAAAACAAATTAACACAACAGACATAACCCTAACAAAACAAAAAACTTACATATTCAAATGTTTTTTCCTTGAAACAAAATCCTTCATGCCTTAAAATAGCTTGAATGTAACTACTCCCTTGCCTCATTTAGTATACACGGTTCAATGAATATGCAAATTAGCCCCACCTCCACTCACTCACACAGGCTCAGAGGTTGACGTGATTGGTTACAAGGTAGTTTGTGACGTCAGAAACACCAGCGATTTCAAACCGTGTTTTTGAGACTGTCTTTGGTTCACTACAATTTTAAAGAGAATATACTCAGCGATGGAGTTGACTTAAAGCACATTATAAACACCACATAGACATATAAACAACATTAAAAGTTTGATTTTCAGGGGGCCTTAAAAACAGTATCAATAGAACAAGATAATCCAGGATTATGTTAACCCAAGGTTAGAGATTTTGAGAGCACAATTAGTTTCAACTTCATGCACAAATCATCTTATCTTTATCATACAATAAATGATTAGTTGAGATTTTAAGAAATCCTCCAATGATAAGTCACTCCGTCTCTATTAATAGTCAACCTCATTCTATTGCAGCACTCAAACCTTGGAATGAGATGCTACAGGGATTTCCATCTCATTAACTCCCAACTGGACTATTTAGCATTGTTTGATTAAGCATTTGCATAGAATTAGTGGCATTGCATTGTAAGGTGATTGACAGAGTAACTGTCCATGAGCGAGAGCTAATTCAGAAAATGCAGCTTACATCTAAATAAAATAAAATAAAGGTATTTTGTGGCGGTCACTACTAGCACAAATACTAGAGTAACATAAACATCTGACAACTGATTATAGGATTAGCTTTTAGCTAAACCCGCCACCAGTGAAGTTTTAGTGCTATTCCCCTTGTGAAAAAGAATTGTTCTGATTGTGCACTTGTAGTTTTCTTCAAACCTTTGAAGCATAATTTTTTAAAAGACTGTACTTGCAGATTATAAAACATTAATGAAATAAAAGGCGTTATTGTAAGTATACTTAAAGAAAGTACATTTTCATGACTGTTTCTTGAAACACTTAAGTACACTTTTAAAAGTGTACTTTGTAATCATTTTACATTAAAAGTTTTACTTTACATTTAAATCATTGTTTTAATAATCATTTGTCATGTTTAAGTACACTTATTTTGATGTGCTGACTAACATACTAAAGCACATGTAAAATACTTGATTATAATTCTAACTGTATGTTGAAATATATTAACTTTAAATGCAATATTGACAATATGCTAAATTACATTACAAATGTACAAATATATTTAAAGGTACACCGTGTAACTTTTTTTATTCAAAATTTACAAAATGTATAAAATGAGTGATCATTAATCCATCTTCCAAACTAGGAACGCCTATAATCAGTGTTTATATTCTGACAATCTCAGAGGTGGAAAGTAACGAATTACATTTACTCGCGTTACGTAATTGAGTCGTTTTTTTGTGTACTTCTACTTTAAGTAGTTTTTAAAATCTGTAATTTTACTTTTACTTAAGTAAGTTTTGTTTGAAGTATTGTACTTCGCTACATTTGAAATCATATCCGTTACTGAGTAAAAAATAATAAAATAAAAAAAAATAAAAAATAAAAACACACTCCGGAAACTACTGCATTGATTGAAGGGCGGGAGAACAAACACGCAAAAAAGGTGACGCAGACCCAGCTGTATGGAAGTAAAATAATGTCAAATGTTTTTGAAATAAAAAGCCTCGGCAATCTACTGCTTTTCCTGCAGTTCCTGGACTTCAATGTTGAATTTACTGTCGAATTTGAACCACTGAATTTGTGGAAGCGAATTTGCAAAGCGAAATAAAATGGACCGAAAATTGCCTGTTGAATATAATAGGTTGTATTTTTAAACAGTTTAAATATTTTGGAAATGAAATATGAAGGGTGAATATGGATTTTTGAATTTTTAATAATGAAAATGTGTTTGAAATGTTTTTAATTGAAATATTCACAGCTTAAATATTCAACCATGTTGAATTTCAGCCCATTAAAAATGCAAGCCCTAAAAATACAAAGCATTAAAATGCAAGCATGGTTAATGCAATGCCTATTTTTTTTCAAGTTGTGCAATTCAACAGGCTTTTTATTTTAAAAAAATTTGACATTATTTTACTTCCATACAGCTGAAGCTGACAGCGAAGCGCCCTCGAATTTGTATGAAGCGAATTATGGCCAGTATGGAAATACTTTGGATGTAGAAAAAAGTGTGGTTGTCCTCGAGGGTAGATATCCAATTTGCAAAAATTGTGGACACAAAATGGCTGCAAAAGGAGGATTCATAGGACACCATCCCTCCTGCAGATAAAGGTATGGCCCGATTATAACGTAAGGCCGAATGATTTACGTGATGCAGAGGGAATCCCAGAATCCAGTCATGAAAATGGAATTTACATAACGCAGAAGATGTCACGTAAAACACGCAAAATGATGGATGGATGAATACATGGAAAGTAGAACTGTGCAATAAACCCAATCGCGACATGGTCTGTGAATATTTAAGCGCGAAAATACTGCTATGTAAATGTATAACCTGCTTGTTCTGCGTTTCTGTGAATCGGTGGGAAATGAGCTGCTCCACTTTGTCTACTACATACTCAAGTACGCGTGGTGTTGAGTGTGGTGATTTATTTAAACATTAATTAAGGCATATATTTTTTGTCCATGGTTTAATTTAGTAAATCTGTTTTTTGCAGCTCTTCCCCAAAAAATAAAAGGACACAAGTTTAAATTTTCATTTGATTGCCACCGTTTTTGATAATATATTTTGAGTAAATCATAAAAAGGAACATTAATTTTATGAATAAAATACATGGACTATATTATTCTTAAAAAATGTAATAAATTATTAATGTTAAAAATTAGTTGTTAATCTAATTCATTATCAATTATTGAATTTAACTGATTAGACATGTTCTATTGAAATTTTAATAAACAAAGCAAACAAATGATTTCAAGTTTGTTATAATAAAAGCATTTGTTCAACCCCAAAAAAACTGCTTCCTTAAATTTAACTGTCATTTTAACTGATGATAATGATAATATACTTAATTCAATAATACCATTTATTTAATACTTGATTAATACTGTAAACCGTGATATTTTCTGAGACGTTATCATACTGTAAAAATCTCATACCATTACAACCATACATGGGAGAGTCCCCCCACCCCACCCCACCCACTGTTAAAAAAGTATCTCAGTAACTTTTACTTGAGTAAGTTTTAAATGAGCTACTTTTTACTTTTACTTGAGTAGATTTTTAGACTGGTAATTTTACTTGTACTTAAGTAAAATTTCATTGAAGTAGTAGTACTTTTACTTGAGTAGAATATTTTATTACTCTTTCCACCTCAGAACAATCTTAGACCGAGTGGGACACTCATACATAAACAAGTAGCTCCAGCCACAAGATGCGTACAGTTTTGTATATAAACTGCTAGAGCGCCAAAAGTTAAATAGTGTACCTTTAAAGACCCAATGTGATGAAAATCTAGTTTTTAATGTTGTTTAGGCCTATATGTCTATGGGGTGTTTTTAATATGCTTTATGCTTGAGACAAACCATGTACAAATTCAAACAGTACTTTCTGTTTAAAGGGATAGTTCATCCAAAAATGGAAACTATAATTATAAACTCACGCTCAAAACATTATGTTCAGTAAATTATGTAAGTAAATTGTAAATTCAAATTGTATTTATTTAGTTCTCTATTAAAAGTATGCCAAAGTGTACTGCTTTTGTCTTACTATCAGCATGAAGTCCGGTCCACATTCCAGTTTAATCTGGCCAAGAACCACCCACAAGCCATATGACCGTCATGTAACCATAAACCAGATTAAGGGCACGTAAATCCTATATTATATAAAGTCTGAGATTAAAGTGGAATATACATATATAGCCAAATATATCTAATATACTTTCTACTAAAGGCCGAATTATTTATGTTAAAGTCAAAGCAGCTCATCACACCTGTGGTGATGTGCGCTGTTTCTCAGGTGGATGTATAAAAACTGGCCTGTTGAAAGAATAAACTCTAGTACACTCCTTTTGAAAGCTATAACAGGCCGGCAGATGGGAGTCCTTCCCGTCATAAACCTCCATCACTATTAATGGCTCAAACTCAACCAATATTCATTACGTTAATAATATCACATTGTGACTGGGAGATACACAGGGCAAAACAACTGCATGCACCAGTTATGGGCAGATTATTATGAAACACATGAGATGATGATACAGCCTGATTTCTCTCAGGGGTACTTGATCCACAGACTAGCACATTACAACACTATGTGTCTATGTGTCTGACATGATTGAAATTTTAGATCATTTACAAAATGTAATAACATGTGCTGATTCACACATGGGATTCAGACATGTACGCACAATATATCGGCCACCATATCGTTATCGGCGGATATATGTTCATTTTTAATGTTATCGTTATCGGCCCGATAAGAAAATTTGGCAGATATATTAAAGCCGATAAATAATAGATTTTTTCCTTTAGCTGAAACACTTCAGATGCACAATGTTCGCCATGATGATTTTGAATTGTTGGAAATATGATTGGAATCACTTTGAAAAGGATAGCGGCTACATAAAATTATGAGAACATTAAAATTGTTTGATTGAGACATGGCTTTTAATGGTGAGACTTTTGTTTTTGTAATCAAGCTCTCAAAGATTATATAAAAATATGGATTTAGATTTCAAACATAAATAATAATCGGTTATCGGCATCGACCAAAATTTTCATATCGGTGCATCCCTATTTTTTTTATTAAATGTTAAAAATCTTGAAAACAATTAGCATTTAAAGTAATATTATAAGATGTTCAATTCTTTGTAAATATTTACTGACATTCCTACCAAAGATGTATTGATTCTAACCAGGGAGTACGCATTGGAATTATATTAAAGTAAACAAATGTATAGGGAGTAACAATTAGGGCTGTCAATCGATACATTTTTGATCAAATTAAGATGATACGCTGACTAATTAATCTAATTGCATTTAATCACATATCATTAATTTCAGAGACACAAAAAAAAAACAAGCAAACAAGCAAAATGCCACAAAATTAAACAATTTGAAGACATTTCATTATTGTCGCAGACAGAAGGAATGAACTCACATCACTAAAAGTGGCTTTAGAAGTCCATATTGTATGTTTTAATTCTATATCACTTATAAAGCCTACATTCCACAGCAAATTTTGAGCAATTTAGTTTGTCAGACTTTAAAAGGTAGATTTACGGGTTGTTACCTCGTTCTTTGTTGTTCTATGTAAACCTACACAAGATGGATGTTTTTGACCTATATGCACTATTGCGGTATACACTATTTGTTTTTACCCCTAAACCAAATCTATCAGTGTCTGTCTGACAGAATATTTTATGCAATTCATTCACACCGCATGGAGAAAATAATTTGAAAATGCTTAAAAAAGAAACTCCTCACTCATTTCTATTTTTTCTTGGTTACTATTTTTAATTAGTACAATTTAAAGTAACTTTTTTAATTTCGCTCAATTATGTTTTTGGCTAGATACTTGATTTTCCCGCAGTATCCATACTTTCACTTAAGTATAATTTCTGATTACTTTTTACACCTGTTTTAGCCAATCATTGGGCGTTTACTGTACTGACAAGTCTTAAAGAGGCACAGTTTCACACTAACATTATACGTGAACCTCAAGGAACATATTAAAAAGTTAAAACATACAGTATTGATATAAACATAAAAAAAATACATTATAAAAAAAATCATTAATATTATAATTAAAGATATTACATATAAAAAACTAAAATAATAAAAAAGGCATGTGATAATTTTTTCTATTTATAAAATGGATAATGCCTATTGTTAAATACATTATTCCAGTCATTCTAAAATACACCACATAACCAGGACTACAAAACAATAGCAGAACCACTGAAACTTTATTGCTTAAACAGGACTCAATTTTAAATTTTATCAACTAAATTCAGTTGCATCATGACCTACAGATGAATTTCAAACAAATCCCAAGCAAAAGGTTCGCAATCATAAAACATCTAACGGTAGTACTCATAGTGTATAATTGTAAATAATGTTTTGGATGAATGTGGCTCTCTAACTGTAACCACATCCATCACGTGGATTCTTAACCGTAGCTTTCCTGTGCACTTAATGCACAGCTGAGTCAGTGTGGAAGTGTATGTTACACAAGCTGCTCCTGTTTCTGTTTTCTACTTTCCAAGCATTATATAATCACAGCAGAGACTGAGAGAGAGAGTGAGTGTGAGTGTGAGAGGGAGGAAGAGTAGCTCTCTAGGGAGTGTGGTAGGCTTCATTATTCAGCTCGCTCTGGCTTCTTTAGGATCTGGGCGCTTTGCATCTGGCCCCATTTACAAGAGTCCTGCATCTATGCCCATGGCCAACTGTGAGCTGATAATGCTAATGTATGAACTACTTTAAACCTCTATTCATGGCATTCTTTGCTTGAGATCCATCTTAGATCTTAGTCCAACGCAAAAATATTACTGGGAATAGTTCACCCTCATTTCATTCCCGCCGAAATAGGCGTGGCCTTGACCTATAAATATAGCTCGACAGGCTGATACAGACTGATTTTTCATCTCTTCAGTGAAGCTCACTCATCGCTGGATCCAGAGTGAGAAGCCGCGCTGTTTGAGAACAAGCCTGCTGCGGGACGAGCCTCTGAATCTGAAGCCGCTGGCCTTCACCTCGCAGTCTTCAGTCGCCGTACCTGCTACGCTTTCCGGCGTTATATCCTTTTACCTCTGCGGACAGTGTTTTCGCCGCCGCGACTCACATTCTCTTTCTCTCTCTAAAAGAGCTAGTGTCTTTTTAAAAATGCCTAATTCCTGTGGCTCGTGCCGAGCCGCACTCAGCGACGTGGACCGCCATGTCATCTGCGTTACCTGCCTGGGTGAGGATCATGCGGCTCTCGCGCTCGCTGACGGCGGATGCCCTCACTGTGAGCTGATGCCTATGGTGACTCTGAGGACTCGCCTGGCATCTTTCTCGGAGCCTGCACTTCTGCCTGCTGTAGTGCCGCGCCGCAAGAAGCACCGTGCTCAGCACGCCCCCGAGCCTTCTCCTGCCCGCCAGCTTTGCCGGCATCGCTCGAGTCGCTCACAGACGGACAACGGCCGCCGTCGGCCGCCGCTTCCGCCATTGACATCGACGAGACAGCCGAGGCCTGCTGCTCTATCCTGGCATTGGACAGTGAGGATTGGGCGAGCTATGTGGACCTTCCCCCCTCTGCCCTCGAGCCTTCAGGGAAACGGGCTGGCATCGAGTCAGAGCTGATGCGTCTGCTCTCACAGCCTGTCGACAACCGAGTGGGAGGCGCCCGCGCAGCCTGCGCACAACCGGCTGGACAGATGCTTCTTGCAAAAGGACCGCGCCCCGTCACAGTCTAGGCCCGCGCCATTTCTTCCTGAGCTTCACGAAGTCGCAAAATCCTGGAACGCCCCCTTATCGGCCAGATTGCGTACCTCTGTCTCTGCAGCATTCTCCACGGTGGACGGTGCGAAAGATAGAGGGTACCCATCTCTTCCTCCAGTGGAAGCAGCTGTAGCAGCCCATCTTTGCCCGCCCTCTGCTGGACAGTGTGCTCAGACGGTGCTACCCTCTAAAGCCTGCCGTGTGACTACCGCCATGCACCTTCGCGCTTACACCGCCGCTGGGCAGGCTGTATCAGCACTGCACACTATGGCCATACTGCAGATCTTCCAGGCCGACCTTCTCCGTAAAATGGACGAGGAAGGACCGGAAGCTATCAGCGTGACGGATTTAAGAAGCGCTACAGACCTGGCTCTACGCGCTGCGAAATCTGCTGCACAGGCCATTGGGCGAAACATGGCTTCTCTCAACGTGGCTGAGAGACATCTATGGCTGACGTTATCGGAGATGACGGACTCGGAGCGCTCTGTGTTCCTCGACGCGCCCATCTCCTCAGCTGGCCTCTTTGGATCTGCTGTCAAGGATTTCGCGGACAGATTCGTCGAGGTCCAGAAGACGTCACAGGCAATGAAGCACTTCTTGCCAAAGCACTCTAGTTCCGCAGCAGGTCGCTCTAAACAGCCGTCTGCTCGGAGCTCCTAGCCGCAGCCGCAGCCCCCCTCCGCCGCTTCTCAGCGCCGCCAAGCCCGAGACCAGAGTCCACGCTCTCGCTCTGTTGGCCGCCGCCCCCCTCCGCGCGGGCCCCGGCCAAAGATTGAGATAAAGCCCGAGGTCTCAAAAACTTACTAGCCTCCCTAGGTAAACGACGGTGTTTAAATCCCGCAGCGGCCGGATTTTCACCAAAACTTCTCGCTCGATCAGTTCCAAACAATGTGACTGTTCCAGTGTATTTTGCAGTAAACAAGCCGGAACCACAGCCCGCTTGCCTGCACACAAACGCCGTTTTTACAGCGACGCAGATAAATCTAAAAAAGAGTATTTTCTGGTATTCCGGCCACGGCCAATGGTGTTATAAAAATGCCAACGACTGAGTGCTCATTCCTACACACAGACACAGCCCGCCACAGTACAGGGTTCGCACAAATAAAATCGACTCATGTCGATTGTGCATTAAACGTAGTGAATGTGCCCACGACACAGTGCCCACAAACACTACACGATGCATGTCCCACGGTTTCTGTAAAACTGAAACCAACACACATTCAGTCAGCTCAGGCCGACGGTGTTCTCAGTGCAGTGAGTGTGCCCGCTGTCTCGCGCCCACATTCCCTCACAGACATGTTAAACCCCACGGGGTTCGTCCCGCTCGCTCTCTCTCCACAAACTGTCATAGGGAAGTCGAGTGCGGCCAGGCTGCCCGCTGTGATCAGCGCGCCCCCCGCCTCGAACACTGCAAACACAGTGTTTACTTTTCAGCACACCGGAGCTCTCCGGTCGCCACTACGTTGCGGCCAGAGCACAGATCTCATTCTACCTCTAGCTATTCATACAAATGCATGGGCAAAGCTTCCCGGGGTGTCAGAATGGGTGCTGAACACTATAAAAAGAGGCTATTCGCTACAGTTCGCTCACACTCAGAGCTCATAGAACACAGGACCATATTACTCGAGCATCTCGAGAATCTGGGTCTCACAGTCAATTGGGCGAAAAGTTTGCTGTCTCCCAGTCAGAAAATTTCTTTTCTGGGCACAGAACTGGACTCGCTGTCTGACAGCGCGTCTGTCGCCGGAGCGCGGACTGAACATTCAGCGCGCCGCAAAATCCTTCCGCCGCGGCACTATAGTCCCGCTCAAAAGGTTTCAGAAAATGCTGGGCCTCATGGCCTCAGCATCTTCGGTACTCCAGCTGGGTCTGCTTCGCATGCGCCCACAGCAGTTATGGCTGAAAGCGCGAGTTCCACCTCGGGCATGGGGCTACGGTCTGTTTCGCCTCAAGGTTGATCTGAAATGCGTCTCAGCTCTGAAACCTTGGAGAGCGGTATCTGGACTGGTATCAGTCAGGCATGAGCCTGGGGACTTTCTCGAGTGTGAAGGTGGTGTCCACGGACGCCGCCACCTCGGGATGGGGAGCGCTGCTTGAGGGCAGATCGATCTTGGGCAAGTGGTAAGAACAGGAAAAGCTTCTACACATAAACTGTCCTGTCTAGAAATGATGGCAGTCGACAACGTGCTGAGGCGTTTTTGTCCCCAGATAAAAGGTCATCACGTCTTGGTCCGGTCGGTCAGTGGTGTCATATATAAATCACCAGAGTGGCATCAGGTCTCGAAACCTTTATAGGCTGACGGAACGCCTCCTGGTCTGGGCTCAGCACAATCTGCTTTCATTGAAAGCAGCGCATGGGACAGACTGCCCAGAAACAATGTTCCAGCAGGAGAATGGTCACTGCTACCCAGTTCAGGCTGAACGTTTTTCACCCTGACAGCGTGGTACACTGTTAACCCTTTCACACGTACGATCACACTGGTGTGATCAGTCTTGGCTGGTCCCTGGAGCGTACGATCACACCGGTGTGATTAGAACGGTCAGTGCATCACGTGATCAACTGCTAAATTCAAATGTGCTTTCGCGCGTTTGCTGGTGCTGAGCCAGAGAAGGACCAACTCAGTGCTGTCATATATCACAACTATTGAGTGTTTTCAACCACATAATGTTTATTTTAGGTTTCAGACATTTAAATACAGACAAGTACCAGCAAAACCATGATTTTGAGTTTGTAACATACAACGGTCTAAAATATAACGGTCGCCTTGAAAAACTCACGCTGGGGGGACAGTTAGAATATTTTAAACTTACGTGTGAAAGGGTTAATATGGTTAGCTCCCGTAGGATGCTATTTATGGGGAATGATGCTTCTAGCCTCTCTTCTCTGACTCTCTGTGAGTCCATGGTGATTATGCACTATATAAGCCCGGGCTACTGAGCTTGGGACTTTGGTGTCGGATCCTAGTACGCACAGCGTTTTACACTGTGTTCGGTTACTAACGTAACCTCGGTTCTCTCTAGAAGAGGGAACGAGTACTGCGTATCTTGCCGTGCTTACAACATGCTCTGGTTCGCTTCGGAGATGAAAAACCAGTTTGTATCAGCCTGTCGAGCTATATTTATAGTCAAGTCAAGTCAAGTCAAGTCACCTTTATTTATATAGCACTTTTTACAATACAGATTGTATCAAAGCAGCTTCACAGTGATAACATGAAAATAATATAACAGAGTTTGTTTATAAAAGAAAATTGAGTCAACGTCCACCTTAAGTAAGGCAGATCAATAATATTATTGAATATTAAATGTCCCCAACTAAGCAAGCCAAAAGCCAAGGCAACAGTGGCAAGGAACCAAAACTCCATCAGGTGACAGAATGGAGAAAAAAACCTTGGGAGAAACCAGACTCAGTCGGAGGGCCAGTTCTCCTCTGGCCAACGAAGGAACAGTGCATGATTTATGATTCGGGCAGCATTACAAGGCAGATTGGATCGGAACATTTAGAATATTTATCCATTTCCATCTTTTAGAAGTCCAAGTAATCACTCCGGTGTTGAGACGAGTTGTTGAGGATCAGTGCCGTCCACCATAGAGGGTCCATATCGCCGGTTTTGAGTCGTCTCTTCACAGGCTTTGTGATTGGGGTATCTGAAGTCTCCGTGAACGGCTGGATACAAACTGGAGCTGACGAACGCCGTTTTTCTCGGGACTCGCGTCCCGAGATAACAGCAGAAAAGCAAAATATATTTATAGGTCAAGGCCACGCCTATTTCGGCGGGGGCCTCTCTTGATAGGCAGCTGCTGTTGCCGCAGGTCAGCCAATAGGCACGCAAGCCACCTTGCCTATGTCTGCATGCTGCTGCAACGCGTTTTACATTCATTTCAAAATGAAGGATAATTTTTCACTTCAATATCTCGTGGAAAAGAGGTTTTCCCCATAGCGTAAGATATTACGCAGTACTCATTCCCTCTTCTAGAGAGATCCGAGGTTACGTTAGTAACAGAGTACGTTTTCACCTAGCAGTCAGAAAAAAAATCAGATAAAAAAAAAAATTAATTACATGGATGGAGGGACCAGAATATCACAAAGATTTGGAGTGGGCCCTTTAGACCAGCAAGTAACCAACTATAATATTCTAGCAACGCTAGAAAAACGCACAGAAATAGCTAAAAAAAACACAAAATACCATAGCAATACACAGACAAAAAGTCCCATGGTACTACCATGTTACTAGCAATCCCTGGGAAACCACTAGGATCTTGCCAGTGATTTTTTGCTAAGGCAAGAACCACTCACATATTTTCCAGAAAATGTATAAATCTGGGATCATTTGTAATGTTGTGCCTCAGCGCTGTCCGGTGAGTAATCACATTAACAGATATATTACCCCCTGTCAGCAGTCAGCACAGATGCATGTGATTCTTTTCTTCCAAGATTAATTGCATTAACTGAATTTATCTTTAAGTGCCTGGAGATAAGCATCACTCTCAGCTGAACGGATGGCAAAATCCATTGGTCTTGCTTCCGCAGGCTGTACCAGCTCCATATGCGGGTGTTGTGCTGTAATACGTTCATGCGCCGGGTTTCCGTTCCTCAAATTAGACACCTTGATTGTGAATGTTCAGCATCTGCCATAAAACCTCATAACAGCTTTATAATTAGGTCTTATTAATTTTCACCAAATGTTATTTGTATGTTCTGAAAAACAAAGCAAAAGCTAAATGTTTTTTGTAGGATACATATTTTCAATCAGTGGAAGAATATTGTTTTACTATACAATTTGTCCAGTAAGGCACTTAGAGTATATATTCATGCTCCTTTAAAGGAACTAAGCGTCCATTTCCATTTGAACTGTGGCCCAGGTCTCTCCAAGTGTCTAGAAAGTACAGACTGTAGGCAGCTCTCATCTAGGCTGATATAGTAGTATGGTGTGTGGAGCAGCATTTGTTACATAGAGAAATACAATTTATGGGCATTCAGCAACAATTCATTGCCAACCCATCAAAGATCGATGAATGTTCCCCCTCCTACGCACTGCTGTGCCCAGTCCAGAGAGGCTGAAACACCACAATCTGATTATCCAAGACAATTTGGGTACAGCACAAACAAATAATGTTATATTTCTGATATTTAAAAAATAAAAAAATTCCAAATATTATGGTATCCAATCCATAATGATACTGCTATTTAAACCTGTTCGCAAAAAAAGTACCATCCATGATTTTTGGACACCATGCAAATATAATTGTTTTTTTTTAGATGTGTCTTAGCTACACCTAAGACACATCTAAAAAAACATTAATATTAGCATGGTGTAATTTTTGGGCTTTATGTAATTGTTTTTTACAAAATATATAAATAAACATAAATGAATAATACTCAAATAAAAAAATTAAAAATTAAATAGTTCACCCAAAAATGAAAATTTTGTCATCAATTACAAATTAACCTGTAAGACTTTTGTTCATCTTCGGAACACAAATGAAGATCTTTTTGATGAAATCTCTGAGAGCTTTATGTCCCTCCGTTGGCAGCTATGCAACTATAATGCTTCATAAAGTTCATAAAGAGATTGTAAAACGAATCCATATGTATTCAGCGGTTTAGTCCAAATTGTCTAAAGAGACTTGATCGCTTTATATGACTAACAGATTTAATTTAGGCTTTTATTCACATTTAAACATTGATCAGCAAACATACACAGAAGTTCAACCAAACCTGTTTGACATGCGAGAACAAACCTCTTGCGGAAGCTCAAACGTGCTGCCTAACACACAATAATGAACCTCGTTGATTCTTACGGAAGCCTAAACATGCTGCGTAACACGAAAATGAACCTCATTTATTATTATTGAAGCATCGAAGTGGTAGTAGTGGGGACAAAAATTGCTCAGATTTCATTAAAAATATCTTCATTTGTGTTTCAAAGATAAACAAAAGTCTTATGGGTTTGGAACGACATGAGGATAAGTATTTGAAGACAGAATTTTCATTTTTGGGTGAATAGTTGTTGAGGAAGTAAGTGGTTCAATAGTTGTTAAGGAATCATCTTGTCCTAGATTGCCTGCCAAATAAAAAAGTACACTATGAAGTTCTGCTGATAAATGTTTCAGACTCGGTGTCCTGGTAACACTTTGTACTTTGAGGATGTCCTATCCTATTTATTGCCTGGAGAGAAATGAATTGGTGGCAATGTAAACACCACTCAGGTTTAGACTAATGACTCCAGTCTTAGACTAATGATTCGTTTATCTAATGATGTCACTTTTCCCATGAGTCTTATTGAAACATTTCAACAGACTCCTAATGTCTGCCTCGTGTACATGAATTCATGATGACGATCAATAAATGCCCTGCCTTAGAAAGAAGAGAATTTGTGTTAAATCCATCTATCCTAAATATTCAGATCTCTACACAAATAAAGAGAAAAGAGCTAAAGCCTGACAATAAAACACATCATATTCCTGTAGAATTAGATTCAGATTCAGGATTTTGCAATACAATTTTGATGTAGCACTTTACATGAAAAAGGTAAAAAATTTGTGTCCCATTGTCCCAAATAGGTAATGTTTTTTTAAAGCAGTAAAGTTGATTGTTTATAATACTTCTGGTGTTGAATACATTGGTCTGGCTCAATGCCGTTACCAAAATTATTTATATATATATATATATATATATATATATATATATATATATATATATATATATAAGCAGTGGCGTCATGCCCATTCAAAGTGAGGGGGCACGTGCCCCCTCAGATTTTTCCTCCCTGATAATTTTTTTGTCACAACTTTATTCCCATTATGCTCCACAATTACCAGAGCCTATGACGACTCAAATGTATTCTCCTGTGTGTGTAATAAATCGGTCAGCATCAGCCCGCCCCTTTTTCCTAATATGGTGTCTGTGTATATCAAATCTAGAGCGCTACGCGCGTAGAATCTTTTCTGTGTATGTTCAAGCAACTCACACTCACTCGTCTCGCAAGTTGAGCTGGCAATGTTTTACAGATGGTCTTGAAGTGGTAAGTGGGCAAAGCAACAAATCGGCATTGAATTAGTTAGATGATATTAAAAGGTAGTGGGATTATTTGTGGTTGACCTGGAAATTTTAACTTGATCAAAAAGTTATGGATTTGATATTAGCTGCGAATTCAGAGCATTAACTTGTGTCAAGTGTAACGTTATCGATAGCTAGCCTAGTCTAACCGTAAACTAGTTGGCTAACGTTACTGCCTGCCATACAAAGCCAATAAGCCATAGTAGGTTAAATGTACAAGTTACAAATTACTAGCTTTTCTGTTAGCTCATAAATTACTCTTTACAAGTTCCTTATTTAAAATATATTAATGAGCAGTGTAACTACAGTATTTCAATGATTTTACTAAATTAATGTTACATATTACATTTGATTTGATTACTTTTTTACATTTCTGTCAAATATTAACCATTTTCAAATAAACAGGTTAGTGTTGACCTTATTCAGCACTGAAATCTGTCAAACTTCTTTCAAAGTCCTTCATCACATATTAATATTAAAATAACTTAATTTCAGAGCACCACAAAGTCAGACCTCAGCACCTTTATGTACCTTTAATGTAAGATCGTTCTTAGGTCACATATACCAATTTAAAATCATAACATAAAAATGGCAATGGTACTGTTTTTAAAATCATGTGTACAGTAAGTGTGTGTGTAAACATGCTTTAATGAAGTACACTTCAAAAGCTTTTGAATTTGAGCTTACAGTTCTTTCATCAACCTGTCTTTTACTTAAACTTACAAAATAGATACTTTAACTTAGTCCTCAGATAGAGGAGGGTTGCTGCTAGCTCCGTTAAGGTATTTCCGTCCCTCCCAAACTGCATTGAATTGGTATGTTTAGCAGCCAGAATTTAAAAATGTTCAGGGGGAGAAACCCCCTGACCCCTCCTAACATGATCCATATCACCCGTCAGAAAACAATTGCAACGTCTCAGATTGTGCCCCCCCCAGAATTTTGGCTTGCATGACGCCCCTGTATATAAGGTTAGAAAAAAGTGTATCAAATACCTATAAACCAACATTTCCAAAATAGTTGACCACTACAAGTGACAGAAAACAGCAACATTTTGGTTAAAACCCTGGTTAACAAAAGACACAAATCCCTTGTTTTTTGGAGTGAGAACTATTAAATGTCTTGTCAAGTTTTACAACATTTTGTATTGTTGACTGTAATCGTCAAGCCCAACCCTATTACCAAAATTACTACAAGAAAGATAAGCAAATAAGCCATTCAAATTTAATTCAAGAAAGTGTATCAATACCTGTAAACATTATAGGTGTATCGATGCCTATATTTAAAAATGACAGCAAAATTTAGGTCAAATGCTATTTCCATGAACGCAGCCTACAATAAAAAGGCTACACAAACACCACATTCTTTGAGTGACAACTATTAGATCTCATACTGGTCAATTAACAAGAAATTGTACACACATTTTAGTGTTGACTGCGTTTGTCAAGCTCAACTATTCAACAGTTTTACCAAAATTACTATTAAAATGATTAAAATAATAGGCTATTTTGTCCACACACACACACACACACACACACAAAATAGTCTAATATTTATTAGAAACTATAAACCATAAACCAACATCTGCCGGCCGCGACGCACATATTGTGGTAACGTTAGCCTATATTTTGTTAGGGGTCCAAGAAATGAATTGTCTTTGATAAGCGTTTGCAAATCTGCTTATTTTCAAAGATGCACCACATCCACCCACAAAACTCACAGTAGCCTACTGCTGCAACCCACTTACCGTCCCAATTCAGACTCCAGCTCATAGAAGTCCGCCAGCGTCTCTTTCTTGGATCCATCGATCCAGTATTCAGGAGCGGCTCTAGAAGCGGGCATTGTCACTTTCAGCATCTCCAGCGCTTTAGTTCACTATCAGCGCAGCGCCGACCTGTTCAGAAACAACAACGTCAAGAAATGGCGTGGTAAAAGCGGGCACACAATCTAGAGAGGCAAATGATATACATGATTTCCGAAAGAGTTTGCCATTACCTGTAATGTGTGTTGGTGAGGTGCGCTGAGTGGCCGTGAATGTGTATCGTCAGTTGATCACGGTTGTCATGTCGCTCTCCCTGAACAGGGCGCGCGCGGCTTCCACTGGGTCTTACTGTCGCCTATGTAGGGCGCTGAGGATGTGTGTGTGTGTGTGTGTGTGTGTGTGTGTGTGTGTGTGTGTGTGAGAGTGTGAGAGAGAGAGAGAGAGAGAGAGAGAGAGAGAGAGAGAGAGAGAGAGAGAGAGAGAGAGAGAGAGAGAGAGCGAGCGAGCGAGATATTTACCTGGATTCAATGGACGTCACATATTACATAACTACTCTGGTATATTTTTCAGTTAGATATCATTATAAATGATATACCATATGAAATATACAAAATGAATACCATAAATGTCAGATAGTTATTAAACATATCGATTTCATCTAATTTTTTTTTATTAACAAACGACACCTTTTCTGTCTATGTAATGAATAATTGGCAGATTTCAATAGGCTACATGCAGCTGGGGGAATCTCTGCCATGAAATGAAAAAAGGTTATTTCACCCCAAATCAGACTTCTTATTTTATTTACAGATTACCAACCCAATTTTTTTTACATTTATTTTCAACTGCGTTTTTGAAACAACGTTTTCAGAAACTAAAACAAAAAGAGGGCGCTAAATATTTTCGCTCGCTAACAGATCGCTGAGGTAACCATAGCAACAGTGCACTGCACGGGTGCCTAGGCTATTGATAAAGGGCAAACGCTTATTTAGTTCTATAACAATACAAACCATATTGTATTCCAATGTATTCCAAATTCTAATTTCCAAATTGGTGATGTTAGTAGGCTATCCACCTTTTTCCTGGTTAGCGAATTTACCCATGATTCATTGCGGGTTTGAACCGTGAGCCGGTTGTCCTTTTCCGGTTCTAAGCTTTATGAAGATTAGGCGCCGCTTGCTCAGAACGTCGCAGTGATGTGCTGGTTAGAAAATATGTGAAATAAGTAGGGCTGCCCCTGCCCATGCACAACTGAAGTTGGGTTGGAAGTTATGTATACTATATGGGAGAGAATGCTAAACCATAATGAGCGTTTTCGTAATATATTGCCTATTCTGCATCTCAACGCACGCATAAGCTTGACACAAAAAACCCGGCAAAAGTAATGATTATGCATTAAACATTTGAATTGCTTATTAATAACTAGTGTTTTCTGTAAGTGTCGACTGTAAAGATAAATTTGATGATGCTGACTCGCCATCTTCTCAGTAGTGAACGCGCCTATAGAGAGAAATGCACACTTCATACGAATTAACCAATACATAAGCAGAGAGCAGCCCATTTCTCGTTTTTAATTATTTTGTTTAAAAGTACACATTTCAAGCTTTCTATAGATATACTTATCATGTATGTGAGGCAACGCTGAGTTTCGTTGATTAATAAGACGCGCTCCAGTTCACGCGCCCGCGCCTCCGTGTCCTGTATATCTACTATTTGTGCTTCTTATTTATTATTCCAGACAATTTGTTGATAAAACATTGATAAAAATGAAGATACAATTTAACTAAACGAAATTCACTTTAAAGAAAGGCTTTCTACAAAAAAAACTTGATAAGTGGTCAAAATCATGTCTGAGCCATTCCAAATGTTTTCCGATATATTGAGCATCTTATGATCATATGACTCATCTTATGCGGTTCCCTTTTCATATAATCAACATAGATGAAATAAATTTAAAAAAAAAACATTATATTGTGAAACTTAAATATAAAACGTATGTTTAGTTTTTTTTTTGTTTAACTTATATTTAAGTGTCACACTGCTCCGCTTTGCTCATGTGCTCTGGTGTGTAGCCTATAGCCTTTACATGCATGTGTGCGTGATGTGATGGAGGGGTGCGATTCTCGAATATTAATTGCATAATACCCAGCGATCTTCGAATATTATTTTTGCTTGAAATGCCCATCCCTACTGGTAACGTATTACACCTTTTTCGTTGGATGCTTCAGTTTTAGCGCAGCTAACCAAAAACGTCTACTCTCTGGTATTGAATGTAGCTGATACGCATTCTCTCCTTTTTATCTTATGCTCAAAGCACCCAGTTTCTAAAAAGTTTTTTTTATCTTCTTTGAATTGTTAAAAGAACCAACAACAGCACATGTAGAGCCTGAACTCATTCTCTCACTGCTAATACAGTACGAACCGGAAGTAGGCAACCGGAGTCGTCGTCATGGCGGCGCCCATTGTTTAGAGCAGAATAAGGTGGATAGTATCAATTTTTATAACTTTTAGTCCCAGTTTCACAGACAGTCACGGTTTTCCGGGTTTAGTCACGGTTTTCACAGGGTTAGATTAAGCCAGGATTAGGCTTAGTTCGATTAGGGCATTTAAGTAGCTTTTATAAATGTGCCCTAGAAAAAAAAACATTACTGGTTTGCATCTGACATATTTTAAGATATGTCAGCACAAGTTACTTTCAGTTAAAACAGCTCAAATATGCATTTTAGTCTGGGACTAGGTTTAAGCCTTGTCTGTGAAACCGGTTAGTTAGTTTATTATATTGGTCTGGCTCAATGCTGTTACCAAAATTATTTTATAAAAGGATAAGTCAATTAATCTGTTTTATTGTTTAATATAAGAAAAAAAAGTGTATCAAATAGCTATAAACCAACATAGTACCTAGTGCTAGTATTAGCTAGTGCTAGTACTAAGTGACAGCAACATTTTGTCAACTTGTCAGGCGTCTTCCCTATATGGATTAGTATGGAATGCATATCGATAAAGTGCTTATATTATATATCACTTTTTTATAGATTGTTATGAATTATATTTATTACATAAATTAATAATAAAAAATACAAGCCATAGAAGCCTTACAAATTACTGACAAAATTCAATAAAATGAACACAATGCCCCAAATAAGAAATTATATTTTGCATAAAGTCAAATGAAGTCCAATAAGATTTGACACACTAAACTTTTTTCATGGGCATTAAACGAACAAAAACGCATTACTATACAAAATATAGATATTTAATTTTGGACAAAATGTGAATTATAGTAAGATTTTTTGTTGAAGTTAATTTTGTTTGTTTTTAAAATAGTGTCTGGCAGAATGATTACCATTATTGTTTTATTATGTTACTTCCAGTTTTCATGAATATGGCAATCTTGAACCACCCCAATACTTTTGCCTATCCTTGGTAGATTATATCAAAAGTACTATGGCATTACCATCTAATCTGAAGTACTTTTTTGGAAGTGCTGTTTAAAGTTATGAAAAAACATGTTTTATTAAAGCATTTATTACCCCACACCACTGAACCATGTAAGTTTACTGCAGTCTTCTTTCATTTGGATGGCAGCAATCCCCTTACAGATTGTGACTTAATGTGCATTATTGAGGAACTTTTTCTTAAATTTTTCAAATATGCCACTTTCAGTGATGATTTGAATGTGCTATGAGGAAGAAATCACCCACACGAAGTCCAAATCTGTATTGGCCTGCATGACTGGTCATCCTTTAAAACTCAAGCAGTGCAGAAGTGTTTTGGGCTCCCACACAGAGAGACCCATCTGTTCAGTATCTGCTCAACACAAAACAACCACAATCCCAGCTAACCACCAGCATCACTCTCATCTCACACATCCACTTCCTTGCTGCGCAGTCATACAAAATGAGAAGCACTGGAAGATGATGGAGGATCCTTTCGGATGTGGGATGCAGATATAGTGTGTACAGCTTCAGATGACAAAATATCAAATCAAGCAGCATTTATTTTAAGGCTTGGTTTGATATTGTGTCATCCATTCAAAACCCACTGTGTAAACATAAGAGTGCCATGATGTTTAAACTATTAGCAGAAAAATCATATAGATTGGAATACTTTTAATGTGTATTAACAAAATAGAGCAAGAACATTTAGTCTGACACAGTCAGTCAACAAGATTCTCAGAAATGCAAAAGGTCTACATTGAAAAAAAGGTGCTTTATATTAGTGCACTCTTGATATAAGACAACAGACAAATGTTCTGGTTTAAGAGCATCTGCATGGATAACCACATCTCCTCCAGGTTCTTCGACACGCTCTCTGCCTCCTCCATCAGTTCTGGCTGGTCTGCGATGAACCGAAGATGGAGCTGACACAGAAAGACGGCATTGTGAGAAATAAAATTAAAAAAAAAAAGTAAAAAAACTCAAATTGTTAAATTACTAGATAATTGTTTCGATGATTTTAAAATGAATATGTACATAAATGAGGGAGACAGTCTACAAAAGGTGCTGAACTATAAACCATAATGAGAAATATTTTCATATAACATTTGCTGCCATCTGCTGTTTAAAAAACAAACAAATCCAGTGTGTCTTAACCAGCAACATTACAACTTTCAAGCATAAATTAATTTTTTTATGTAAAAACGCAGTGACAAAATCCTAACCAATCAGAACATATCTGATGTTTGTTGGTGCCCTTTTATAAATGTAAGAGATTAGAATTTGTTTGTTATGAAACTAATTGCATTATTACACTTCATTTAATATTTACATTATGTTCATATAGTTTATAAAAGATCACATGATATATTTTTTATTAAATGTTAATTGATACTACAATAATATATACACACTCACTGATGAGCAAAACATTATGACCAGTCACAGGTGAAGCGAATATTGTTGATCATCTCCTAACAAAGCCACATATCAAGCTCTGAGTATATTAGGCTGCGTTTACACTTGGCATTAACATGCGATCACCGTGATCCGATGAAGCAGATCGGATCATTAGCCAATCAGGAAATGGTGCGTTTACATTTGTTCACATTAAGTAGCCTCTGTATCTGGATAACCGATCGGATTTCTGTTTCCTGCATGAATTAGGTCTGTGGCACAACACCAGATTAAGAGTAAAGATGATACAAATCAAACAATGTCCCAATTGCTTTCACTCACTCACTTTACGTTCAATCTCCAGTAATTAGATCAAATTAATTTTTTTGAACGAAGGAATACTTCCAGAGTTGATCATACAAAAATAACTGGGTTGATCATGTTAAAGTCACATCGATCATCTGGGTTTAAGCTTATAGTGTGCAATGACTAATCAACATTTAAAACATAAAAAAAAATCTGATTCCGATTATTCCTCTGGCAAAGCAGCGTGCAGCTCTTCATTAAGATCATGACTACAGGCGATCGCCTCGTTCAGATAATGTTGCAAAATTAAAATGAAAAATGACACAAAGTATAGCCTATCATGTAAGTCTAAATAAACTATTTTAAAGATTGACGTTTATTGTAAGGTTCAAATAAGTTTCATTTGTTGTCTAAACTGCGTCTGGCCATTATTTTCTGACAGCCACGCGGGGAGACTGGGCGGGGATTTAAATTACGTCCACCTGTGAATGCAGACACGATGGCTGGATTGCGTTTACATTACACTGAGATCTGATCACAATGCGTCCTCGACTACCTCCGAACCTGGACACGCTGATCGGATAACATTCCGATCAGATGTGCGTTTACACTTGTCTTTTCAATGTGTATGTGGACAACATCCGGATACAGGTCGCATGTTAATGCCAAGTGTAAACGCAGCCTTAGATGTTAAGTAAACAATCAGTTCTTGTAATCAACATGTTGGATGAAGGAGAAATGGGCAGGAATAAAGATCTAAACTACTTTGACCCATTCTCTTCGCCTTAACAATTTGGCCCGAGTATCGCTGAAACGGCAAGGCTTTCCACAGGGTGTCTGGTGCCCAAAACTCTTCAATGCACGATGGCAAGGAAGGGATATCCCGTCTGGTCTGAGCTAACAGAAACTCTACTATGGCATAGAACTCTGCTGCTCATGGGGCTGCGTAGCTTCAGAGCAACCAGAGTGCGTATGAAGACCCGCCCACCGCTGAAAATGCCTACAACAGGCACATGAGCATTGAAACTGGACCTTGGAGTGGTGGAAAAAGGTTGTTGGTCTGACAAGCCTCGTTTTCTTTTACATCAAGTAGATGGCCATGTACAGGTGCTGGTCATAATATTAGAATATCATCAAAAAGTTGATTTCAGTAATTCCATTCAAAAAGTGAAATTTGGATATTATATTCATTCATTACACTCAGACTGATATATTTCAAGTGTTCAATCCTTTTAATTTTGATGATTATAACTGACAACTAATGAAAATCCCAAAATCAGTATCTCAGAAAATTAGAATATTGTGAAAAGGTTCAATATTGAAGACACCTGGTGCCTCACTCTAATCAGCTAATTAACTCAAAACACCTGCAAAGGCCTTTAGATGGTCCCGCAGTCTAGTTCTGTAGGCTACACAATCATTGGGAAGACTGCTGACTTGACAGCTGTCCAAAAGACGACCACTGACATCTTGCAGAAGGAGGGCAAGATCATGTCATCTGCTGGTTTTGGTCCACTGTGTTTTCTGAGGTACAAGGTCAACGCAGCCGTCTACCAGGAAGTTTTAGAGCACTTCATGCTTTCTGCTGCTGACCAACTTTATGGAGATCCAGATTTCATTTTCCAACAGGACTTGGCACCTGCACACAGTGCCAAAGCTACCAGTACCTGGCTTAAGGTGGTCATTCCCTTGCGATTTCAGCAAGGTACCTACTCACACTGAACGAGTAAATCGCATGCAATGTAAAGCCACAGCTCAGGATTTATGTGCTCACACTATTCGGTCCGAACGTCGAGCTTGACTGCTCACACTATACGTGTGAAATGTGTGCGATAAACCCCCGTGCTGGGTTGCGCCTAGACGATATCATGTATGCAGAGATATTGTCAAAACAAGCATCAGCTATCAATATCAAGAAGATTTAGCATTTCCAATTTATGTATTAAATTATTATTAGTATTATTGTAATTATCATTAGGGAAGGCTAATTTTGTTATTAAATTGATCTGCTATTATAATTAATTTGCCACGCAATACTTTCACAGCACATCACCGCAACGTGCTGTGAGGATAATAAAATATTACAGAAGCTTACTCCTCCTCATTGAAAATTGTCTAAAACATTTAGGTCGATTACAATGAATTATAGGCATATAATTATATTAACAGTCTATGATATGTCTGAACACTGCAATAATTAGTCAATGAAAATTAAAAACAGGTTTATTTCAAAAACATTGTTTAACAAATTAATAAAAGAGGAACAGTGTTACATCGCAGGTGGCTTGGAAGACGTGGGTAATAACTGGACAAAATGGAGGTAAGCAACAGTAATTTGTAGCTAGTTTGAACTACAGAACTTAAAGGGGTGGTAAAACACGATTTCACTTTTTTAACTTTAGCTAGTGTGTAATGGGGCTGTTAGAGCATAAACAACATCTGCAAAGTTACAACGCTCAAAGTTCAAAACAAAGGGAGACATTTTCTTTTAAAGAAATCAATTTCTAAGGACTACAGCAAACGGCTGGTAGGGACTACACGACATTCCTCCAGGGTTGCTGACATCACTAACCCCACTAAACCCCTCTTCCGAGAATACTAAATAAGGGGGGCGAGGCCATTTTATATTGCTTTGTAGACGAGTTGTTGTGGTATAGTAGGCTGTTGTTGCCGCAGTGCCGTCGAAATGCTGTTATTTTCATCCGGTTGCAGGTCCACTTTGTTCAGCCTTCCTAGGCTCGGGGGAGTCAGGGATCAATGGTTAATTTATTTTTAACTCGGTCCCTCATAATTATTACCCAAATCTCGCTCTCTGTGCTGCATATTTTACGGAGGAAAGCTTCCACAATCTTCGCAAGCTCAATGCAGGATTCGCACAACGGCTTGTCCTGAAAGATGGAGCAGTTCCAACTTTGAGAACAGAAGCTGTTGTTTACGGGCCACAACCTGTAAGTATGATTTATTTTTCGTCAATGTGTTTTCCTGCAATAGTTCGTATTGTTAATTGTACGTTGCAGCAAGGAAGTAAACAAATGGCTCTGCAAACCAGCTTGTTAAATGCTCATTCATACCTAACGTTACAAACTTTGTTTAAATCTCAACAGCGAACTTGGAATTAGTGTAAATTATTCTTTGATTAGAGCTTTTATGTATTGTTTATCTACATGATTGTTTATCTACAGGCATGCTAAACATGGTTCTGTGTTTGATTTGGCTAACTTACTGTAGTAACGTTAAAGCAAATGTTTAGTGTTCGTTTTGGGTTAATAGTTCTGGCGACAGATATTTAGCTACGATCGTTCTAAAAATACAAAAGTAATGGTGCCATACAGTCAGTAACGATCACTATAGATCCGCAGTCTTTACTCAAAAAATCCCTTTGAGGACTGTAACGTTAGTATAATTTGTTAGAACGATTATATGAAATTCTTGTTTATGAATATGAAGCTTATTTTTTTGTAATACTATAATAATTAGAACAATTTAATTACGGTGTATCTAAAAAGTAATGAGACAGAAACAAACAACAAAAAACAAACCTTTCTGAAACATCGTTTAACAGCCGTTCTTGAACAGGTTCTGCTCGATCATATTCACTAACATTCTCTGGGTCCGATTGACGCCATTGTTTATAATACACCAAAGCACAAACTACCGGTAAAGGTAAGGGGTGTGACGTTTCCGGAAAACGTGCACTAGGCGGTTAGCGAATTACAACACACTGAGCCAGCTAAACTCAAAATCGGACGAAAATCACACAGTGTATGCCCGCCTCTAAGGACCATGGTATCCCTCCTCTTATAGGGACCTCCTCCCGCCAGCAAACTCGCCTGACCTTAACCCTATAGAAAATCTATGGGGTATTGTGAAGAGGAAGATGCTATACACCAGACCCAACAATGCAGAAGAGCTGAAGGCCACTATCAGAGCAACCTGGGCTCTCATAACACCTGAGCAGTGCCACAGACTGATCGACTCCATGCCATGCCGCATTGCTGCAGTAATTCAGACAAAAGGAGCCCCAACTAAGTATCGAGTGCTCTACATGCTCATACTTTTCAGTTGTCCAGCATTACTAAAAATCCTTTTTTTTGTATTGGTCTTAGGTAATATTCTAATTTTCGGAGATACTGAATTTGAGATTTTCATTAGCTGTCAGTTTTAATCATCACAATTAAATGAAATAAACATTTGAAATATATCAGTCTGTGTGTAATGAATGAATATAACATCCAAATTTCACTTTTTGAATGGAATTACTGAAATAAATCAACTTTTTGATGATATTCTAATTATATGACCAGCACCTGTATGTGTGTGCCGTTTACCTGGGAAAGTGATTAGTGCTTAATTTGTAAATTCTGAGGTCCCAAAACAGGGGGGCGTGGTGACGGATCCGGCAAGTTAGTGAGGTAGAAAAAGGTAACAGAACATATGCACACATCTCAGTCGGTTTCCATCCAAATATTTTGATGTGCATTTAAAAAATACGCATACGATTTCTTAAATGAAAATGGACAGTCAGGTTTCCATCCAAATATTTTGATGTGCATTTAAAAAACACGTGTACGATTTCTTAAATGACAATGGTGTTAAAATGCACGTTAAGCTTTATTCGCATACTGATGATGTGCATCGAAGTTTAAATATATTCTCTACATGCTACTTGTCATGCGCGGGAATCTGAATAGCGGTCAAATCCAATAAATCATTGCCAAGACATGGCATCGAGCACTTTGAAGCTGCATTTCTTATACTTTTTTTTTAAATACATTATCTTAGCAAATTAATGTTATCATTACTATTCTTATACAAATTTTCCTGAACATATGTACACACGTGATAACATAAATATTTATATTTTTTCAGTGGTGTATGATATGGGGGCTCCCCCAAATTAGATGCCAGATCCGATTTCAGTGGTGCCGGATCCGGCTTGTTCGGCACAAATTAAGCCCTATAAAAGATGGCACCAGGATGCACTGTGGGACGATGACAAACCGGTGGAGGGAGGGTGATGATCTGGGCAATATTTTGCTGGGAAACCCTGAGTCCAGCCATTCAGGTGGACGTAAATTTGACCAGTGCCACAACCAAGTTCATGACAATGGTGTTCCCCAAGTAGTCTCTTTATAATGCACCCTGCCACACACTGTTTAGGAATGGTTTGAGGAATATGATGAGGAGCTCAAGGTGTTGTCCTGGCCTAGAAACATGTGAGAAGTGCCGGTATGCAAGAAAAAATGAGGGTATGGTACAGATTCAAATATAGAAGTGCCGGTACTGCCGAATTTGATCACTATAAACACAAATACACAAATCATGGTTGGCAAGTTTGAGAGTGAGTTTGTTTTTGATAGAAATTGAGCCCTTCATTGTTCAAATTTTAATTTCCTCTGGAACTGGATTCAAAATAATTGTGTTTTTTTAAATCATAAATATTACATAAATATTATAATACTATATTATAAATATTTTCAAAGAAAAACCATCTGCTGGAACTGAGCCCAAATCCACCTCCTTCCCCCAAAAAACGCATTCCACAGTCTTTATTCAGCTTTATACAGCTATGTGGAACAGGATTTTAGATCAATGATTGACTGCAGACGGGGGATTCCCAGCGTATTAGAAAAAAACAGAAACCAAGCAACTGGCAGTCATGGATAGTTGGGCCAGAAACTAGCAGGTCCTACAAAAAGTCTTATAGCTTTGTATTGGAACTTAAGAGCCAAAGATAATGTGTTGAGAAGCTTATATTAAAATAGCATGTGGAAAAAAAAATTCAGCAGATTGCTTATACCGTACCTTGAGAAACAATGCAAGGTAGGCTTGAGCCAGGTCAAAATCTCTTTTGGACTGAAGAATGCTGCTGATCATCTTGAGGAAACTCTGCATAACTCTGACATCTCCACCCATATCTGGAGACAGGGCCCGAAGTTCTGTTTCAATGGCAGAGGGGCCCAACTCTCTCAACAGCTTCACTGGCTCCTCGTCTATCACGAGAAAACAGATGATGAACACAGGGAATGTGTTGCAAATTCAGAAGTACAGTCTCATTTCAAATAACAGCATAAGAGACTTACACGAGTTGCTGTCTAAAGCGTTCTCAAGCTGAAGGTAGAAGGTGGACTTCTGTGCCAACACTCCCAAGTTGACAACTTTAGACTACATAAAAACAAAAGGACAAATTTAATTCAACATATATACCGTAAAACTTCAAATAATATCCCGGGCATTTATTTTCCCAAATGGGCGAACTGCACCGGCTTGTATTTGAGACAGGCGTCTATTTGAGACGGGCCTTTATAATTTAGTGTTTAGATGTTGTTCATTGAGATGTTGTTCCTAGAGTTTTTAATCTTTAAAAATCTCCAAATGCTCCGCGTGAAACTGCGGTCTTCCGACCTTTTACTATCGTGTCAATTGATTTTGATTAATATGCGCGAGGGAGAGAGAGCAAGACAGCGTGTTGTTTGGAAACGTGAGAGTGCGCGGACAGGGCGCTCTCTCTGCTCGTTTGCGCCCTGTCAAGCGCAGCAGTCATTCTATTACATCACTCACCGATCAAAAAAGGCTGGCAGGACAAAAATTTGCTTTGGCGACCGCCAAAAAGCGGATGATACGACGGGTTTTACAAGAATAAATACAACCCGAAACTAAAAAACAGACCCGGCCTCTATTTGAGACTGGCCTTTATTTACCAAACCTGTCGCCACACCAGGCGTGTAAAAGAGACAGGGGTCTATTTGGGCTCGCCTATTATTTGATGTTTTATGGTACACTGTATATAAATATACATAATTCATATTCTACTTGAATATACATGGTTCAAATTATATATAGTTTCAACTATATATAAAAAACAACAACAAAAATAACACCTTGCACCTTGTACTGTGTGTGCTAGACTAACTGGGACTAGTCACAGAACTTGCATATTTTTGCCCTATTGTTGGTTTGATTACTTCTTTTGTTCTCCTCATTTGTAAGTCGCTTTGGATAAAAGCATTTGGTAAATGATTAAATGTAAATGTTAACTTTTCCAGTCAATACTATACCCAAACTTATACCCCCCTGTTTCACATAGAAGGTTTTAGTCCTAGACTAAAATATGTTTGAGCTGTTTTACCTGAAAGCAACTTACACTGGCATATCTTAAAATATATCAGTGCCATTTTTTTGTCTCAAAATGCACATCAGGCACGTTTATAAAAGCTACTCAAATGTCCCAATTAAACTAAGGCCTAAACCTAAAAGACTTAATCAAAGTCCCATCTGTGATTAACAAGACCAAAGTGTTTTTATTTTTCTGAGGCATTAAAAACTGGAAAACTTCTGATTTGTATAATCTACAAATTAATATATTTTCAAGAATAAGAAATTCTATACTGTGGGATTACAAAGAATTTGTTTAAGATCTGCTGATCCTACATCCTGGATATAACATCACATGAAAAACTAAGGTCAACTACACTGTAATTTGGGCATTCAAGGTGAACATGATGGTATAAATTTACCGATTAGATTCAATATAGTTTCCAGTGAGGGTTTTTTGTCTGTCTTTGATCTTCCTACTGAGAGTAAAACTGTGTGTGAATGTTTACAGTCTTTTTAGTCTTGTGTTACTGTTTATAGAATTTGGGGGGTACCATTATCTTCAAAGTTGGGAATAATCGCCTGTATTGTCTTCAGATGATTTGTTTTAGTGCTCACATCCGCTGTGTGTAAGTTCAACACCTTTAAGGACTGCCCAGTGACTGCCTATAAGATACCATGTATGATACCCTTAGTCGGACTTGATGACTGCAGCTACCAACAGCACGTGTTCTTAATAAAGAATCCTGCTGAAGATACAACCAAGTCTCCTGGTCTTCAATTCGGAGTTTCCTACAATACCAAACTCAAGAGAGACACCATCAAAAGAGTGTTTACCTGGCCCTCTGAGGGTGTGTTTGGTTGAGCAAACTGGGGCACCAGCCCTGGAATGGTGGGAATGAAGAAGGGTGCCGCTTTGGGTAATTTTGGAGGCTCTTTGGGTTTGTTCTTTTTCTGTAGATGAAGTTTTTAATTTAAGAGTTTATCAAACATATCACACTTAAGCACAGACTTTTTTTGTTTGTTTTTACAAGCATAATACCTTGATGATGTCCAGATGCAGCAGGTTCTTCCAGCGCGAGTCAGGAAGCAGTGAGAGTGTGATCAGATGTTCATCCAGCTGTGCTGGTGAAATGTACTCAGCCATCTCAGAGCTGTCAACGTCAAAACCTTCCTCTTCTTCTGTTTCTGTTTGCAAGCACAAAATTAAAAGGATTTAATATCAAGCTAAATGATTTTAAAATGATAATCAATATGATCCTGTGGTTGCACCTTTGCTTGGGCAGGTGCCTGGCAGCATGATCACAGTCGGTTCATAGTCTCCAGGTAGAGGGCGCAATGACACCATACTGCACAGTGTGTTATTGGACCTAGAAATGAAACAGAACAATATTCCTTAGGCAATATACATTTTTTCATTGAGCAACTTCTTTGAATCATAATAATTGGGTCATGACAGGCTATGTTTGGAACAGCACAGCATAGTTAATAATGGTGGTTAAAATGTATGTATGGGGTAGGATTAAGGGATGTAGAATATGGTCATGTAGAATAAGGCATTAATATGTGCTTTATAATTAATAATAAACAGCCAATATGGTAGTAATATAGTAAATAGTGAGAATAGGTCCCTAAGCTTGTGTTACATATACATATATACACACTACAGTTCAAAGGTTTGGGGTCGGTAAGATTTTTTAAGTTTTTAAAAGAAGTCTCTTCTGCTCACCAAGGCTGCACTTATTTGATTAAAAATCCAAAACAAACCCAGTAATATTGTGAAATATTATTTCAATGTAAAACAGCTGTTTGAATATAAAGTGTAATTTATTCCTGTGATCAAAGATGAATTTTCAGCATCATTACTCCAGTCTTCAGTGTCACATGATCCTTCAGAAATCATTCTAATATGATTATTTGATGCTCAAGAAACATTTATGATAATTATTGCAGTTGAAAACAGTTGTGCTACTTCATATTTTTGTGGAAACCATGATTCATTTTTTTCAGGATTCTTTGAAAGTTCAAGAGAAAAGCGTTTATTTAAAAAATATTTTGCATTATTATAAATGTCTTTACTGTCACTTTTGATCAAATTAATGCGTCCTTTCTGAAGAAAAGTATTAATTTCTTTAAAAAAATAAATACAATCGTATTGACCCCAAACTTTTGAATGGTAGTGTATATATATAATTATTTAAACATAACAGTTTATTGAACCTCTTGACAAAATACAAAAAATTCCATCATGTTTGAGTATAATATTGGATACACCAGGCTTTTATAGCTCATAGTATCGTGCTTATATTTTAGGGAAAAAACACCTTAATTGCTACAGATGCTGATATTTATGTGGCCAAAAAGTAAGATCAAATTCTGACAGCTTGAAAAGTAATTTCGTGATACATCAATGAGAAACATTATAGCAGACTATTTATATAAAATACATATAAATATCAGTTATCACTCTATATCTCTGAATAATGTCGAAGTAAAATGAGAAATACTTTGTTCTATGACCAAAGCTCTGTAGTTTTTATATGCAATATATGCACTGCAATGCAATACAATGATGTTTGAGAGATGTACAAATAGACATTTCTCAAAGGTCTGATGTATCATATTTGATTGTATCATATCTGCTGATTGGATTAGACATTGCCCTGGTTTATCGAGGAATTAAGAAGACCGTGACAGCTGTCCAAAGCCCCGCAAGGCTGCCCGTGATGATTGAAGTGGTGGGCAGAGCTGTCAGCACTCAGACTGGGTCTATGAACCACAATATGAATAACATCATGGAGAAGCTCACAGCTTTGCAAAGGCAAATGGATCGTTTCAGAGACCAAAATGGACCAGGAGAATAGCCTGTATAAATTGAATGCGGCAACTCGTCCCAAGACCAAACAATCCCAATCTTATCTGTTTCGGCACCCCCCTACCAGCACTGGCCTTGGCCAAGGCTGCTGCTGGAACAACAACTCTCCCGGAAGAGCACTGCAGTGAGCCGCTCTTGCGTTCCTTTCCCGACTCCACAGACACCTGGTGATTGTTGACTCTGCCTGGGACATGATCAAGGTTGTCTCCATGGCAACTTGCTGTGTATCGCTATGACAATCCTGCGGACTGAGGCTCCTAGATTATAGTGCTGGCTTAGCGACTCTCCAGGCCTACACACACATCAACTTACACATACACAGATATGCACCCGCCCCACACCCCATCCCCCGCCTTCGCCGCTTCGTACCCCCAGTCTGACAGGCGGGTCTGTGACCAGCGCCGTAATGGCTGCAGGACCGGATGGCTGCTTGCCTGTGCTGGACTATCTCCATCCCCCACCCCCAACCGTGTTGCAATGTCTTGTTCATGTAGTGTGTACTGTTTATGTGCTAATGTTGCTGAGGTGTTTTTCCTGTTCCCAGACTGTTCTCCTTACAGGAGCATAGTCTGGGGGTTGCCTTTTTTTCTCCTCACCTCTCCTCATGTCATGCTGTATTTTTCTCAAGTTGGCGCTGATTATAGCAGCCTCGGTAACACCTTATTACCAAAGCAAATTCCTTGTATGTGCACAACACTACTTGGCAATAAAGTTCATTCTGATTCTGATTATTTGATATGCAAATTTTAACATGATTGTCTTCAAAAATTATGCATTGATAATCAAGTAAAAGAAAGTTGCTTCAGCCCAGTAATTATTCATCTTGAAATATTATGAATACATGTTATACTTACATTTAACACATTTAAAACATTTTTTTTAAAGTAATTTTAAAATTTCACAGCAAAAAGTCACGTGTCCCGCATTTGTGTGTGTGTGTGTGTATATATATATATATATACACACACACACACACACATGCATATACATATATATATATATATATATATTTGTGTGTGTTAATGGTACTTTACACATGATTGAAAAATGGGTCATTACAAAAAATATATATTTTCAACAAAAAAAAAAACTATAACCCGGAGCATTCTGGAGATAAATGCCTTGCTCTTGGATACAAAGGTGAAAGTTCACAGATCGCTCCCTCTTTTTCATTTTTGGAGCCTGGTCTGATCTGATATTGTGTTGCATGGAAAAAAAACATCAACTGGAAATTATATTGTCTTAAGTAAATTCCTAAAACTATATAAAAATGTTTAATTCTTCAAATATAATGCCATTCATACATAAGCAGATTCAATTGGCACATCATGAACTCATTACTCACATAAACTTTTTACTGTTCAGTCACGATGAATGATAAGATATTTGTGCTAATTGTTCACCAAAATTCAACCGCACAAATCTTAATCTCATGTGTGTGAAATAACTCATTGAAGTAGAAACAAGAGTTTACAGACACAATATCTGCAAGGCAATCTCTTACCATAAATAAACACCTAGGGTGTCAACATGCGAAGAGGCCAGGAAGTTCCCGGTAGGGGACATACTGAGACTGACGGCTGCTGCGTCTACCAGGAAACAGTCGACCAAACTATGAATGACAGCAAGAGAAAGTGGAAGGGTGTGAAAGTGTGAAAGAAAATCATTCAGTCATTCAATTGGGCCAGAGGGGACTTCATCGGCTGGAGGAATCCCCTTTAGACAAACGAAAAATATCCAACAAACTAAATGTCACTACGGCCGCATCTATGAAAGATAATAATTATCTCTGAATTTGGTTTCACTAGTTACTTTGAAAATTATCAGTGACTGACTAAACAGAAAAGGTCATCACAAATATCTAACCAGTCAATAATATAGAAAGTGGAAAAGGTGTCACTGGACTGGCCTGGTCTTTCCCTCCTACAAAAGGCTACTTTAGTGGTTTGTAGTGGAACGACAGTGTCGCAATCTCACTTACCAATCTAAGCATTACCTATACATGTTACAAGACACAAAAAAATTAGGTTCATGAATTACAAATCTCTTTTTTTTACAACTCTACAATTACTTGCATTCAGGGCCAGATTATGCAAATGAAAAAATTGAACTTTCATTAGACTTTAGCACTTCCATTGTAAAGACATGTTAACATGGACAAAAAACAAAAACAACTAAACATCCTATTGTTAAAATATTTAGAAGCACTCAATTGAAGATTTTTAAGGTCTTGCCAATAAACAACAAATACCTTCAAAAACAGCAAAATTCTATAAAACTGCATACAATGTAAAAGTGCATTTTAGTTGCAACACATCCTTTACGTTCAACGGTATTCAGAACAGGAAGAAAAAATATGAGTATCAAACAAACAAATTATAGTGGCATTTATTTTAAACAACATTTATATTCAGCACGTCTAAACAAATTTATTTCAAGCAAAACATCCAGCATGTGAGAAATGTGCTATACAAAAAAAGTGGGATGAAATCGGGTACCTATGCAATTCCAATAGTTGATTTGGAATAAAAGTTGCTGCACATTTCAGATGATAAAACAAGACTTCCAGAAAGTAATGAGTCCTTTTTTTATTTGTATTCTTAATGGTCACACTTTTATCGTTAACCTCTCATGCATCGAGTAAAACACCATGCACACGTTTCAACTGCTGTAGCTCAGATTTTTCAGCAGAGAAGTTATTTGCATACTGATTAGGGCTGCCAATTTAATATGGGTGAAAAAATTAATACAAAAAGATACAATTATCATGTCCAATCCGTATGTAAATTTTCCAACCATCTGAAGAATTTGAGCTTGAAGCACCACCTGGTTTCATGTATAATGACTTGTAAAGCCACTTTTTTATTATATTTTCACTCATCTGCCACAATAATGTAGGTTAATGTCTTTGAATTCTCATAATTTGGGAAATGTTTTTCCTTAGCAAATATTATATACGCAACAGAAAAGTTTAGCGATCTCATCCATTAATTGTAGGGCTCACTGGCCGCCAGTTGAAAAGCCTTGGTTTATGCTCTAAACTTTGTACCTGCCAGATGGAAGATCCCATGTTCTGATGGTGCAGTCCATAGATGCTGTAATCAGCCAACGTCCATCTGGACTAAAAGTCTGGACAAAAACAAATACAGCACACTTCATAAGCAGTTAGTAACGCATACTTAATTCACCCAAATATGAAAAGTCATAATTTACTCTCCCTCATGCAAAACCCATACGACTTTCTTTCTTAAATGGAACACAATATGGGAAAAATGTATTTTGTCCACATTAAGAACCTTACTGTGCGTTCACACCGCCGCCGGCGAGAGCATCAAAGTGGCCAGAAGTCATTCATTTTCAATTAGAGCCGGCGGCGAGCTCCGGCGAGAGCGGCGCGGCGCGTCTTGGACGGTGAGAGCGGCGAGGAGAGTTGAAGTCAGGTCAACTTTATGGTAATAAGCAATGACACGGTTCGGCGGCAAACAATCGTAATATAGAAGTGCTCCGTTTGAGAGGAGTCCAGAGAACGCAGTCCTGTAAACTTCAGTTCCGACCACATTAGTTCCAGTGGTGTAGTCTACTTTTTTGTAGTGAGTATACTGTGATATACCCTTTAAATACAGTTGTAAAAAAAGACCACGCGTTCGATCTACGTCAGAGCATCAGAGCGTCCACGAATCTTTCCAAGGCGTCGCTGGCAGGGCGGCGAGAGCGAATTTTGCCGCTCTCGCCGGCGGCGGCGGTGAACGTACGGTTAATGGTAACCTGGTCATGTCAAGCTCCACAATAGCAGTCTAAAGTGTCATTTCAAGTACAAATATTGGTTAAGAATGGCCAAAGACTAGTCAATTTTGAATTATGTAGTTGAAGCTCACCATGTCGTTGATCTGCCCACGATTTCCAGAGAATTTGCGAACAATCCTCCTAGTTTCCATGTCCAGAATGTGAACTGAAAAATTATCCAGCGCGATAGCAAGCATCCCGCTGTTTGGAGAGATCAAGCATAAATCAACATCACTGTCATCCTAACTAGGGCTCTATGACATGGGTGAAAAATAAAATAATATAACTAAATTATTCACACCTACCGTTGGAGCAAAGTCACGCATGTTTTTTTTTTTTTATGTGTATTGAGGGTGTGTGTATTTATTCTGTAAATGTGTATCCATCGTAGTTTATGTGCATGTATTCTTACCTGATTAAAATATGGATTCACCTCAATTAAGCACATACTTTTTGGTGCGCATTAATTTATGTGCATCTTGGCGCTTTCATCTAGCATTTTTATGCAATGTCCCACAGTGCGCGTAAAAATAGGAACATAACTAATGAAAACAACAAAAGCACTCATGTTTATTATTAAAGGTACATTATGTAACGTATAGCCCTCTAGCAGTTAAAAAAACAACAATACTGCTAGCATTTTGTGGAAGAACATTGTTTTGGTTGTGCTTCGGCTCTGCGTGACTATGTGGATGAATATGGTTATACTACTGCTCATAAAACATTCACTACTATATGCATATAGATATACAAGTTTAGATTGAAAGAATCTCAAGATTACTATCTGAAGACGTTACTGTAGCTATACCCATTAATAGACACTGTACTTCCTTGCTAATAAATTTCAGCACAATGCTACAACCATAATAAAATGACCCTTCACAATAGATAATGCTTTATAATGAACTCAGAGAGCTACACATGGCAATTTATCTCACCTGTCGAGTAATAAAAGTAAAACCAGCATCTCCACATCACTTTTACAACATTTCAAATCCTTCAGTTCTCACTATCTCCGAAAAGCCAAGCCAATGTTGATTCTCTTTTTATTACGAGCTCTGTAGCACTCTCTTTTTGCCAGCAGACTCTCCTCTATACAGCATTTTTTTTTCTTCAAATGAAATATACCCCGATTAGCCATAACATTATGACCACCTGCTGAATATGCTACGGGTCCTCCGCCTGCTGCCAAAACAGCGCAGAATTACAGAGGCACAGCCTCTACAAGACCCATGGCCTGAAGGTGTCCTGTGGTATCTGGCACCAAGACATTAGAAGCAGATCCTTCGTCTGTTGTGAGGTGGAACTTTTTGATTCAGTACATACCACAGATGATCAATTAGACTGAGATCTGGGGAATTTGGTGGCCAGGACAGCACTTTGAACTCTTCATCATGCTCATCAAACCATTCCTGAACAATGTATGCAGTGTGGCAGGGTGCATTATCTTGGTGAAAGAGGCCACTTCCAACAGGGAACACCATTGTCATGAAGGGGTGTAACTGGTCTGCAACAATGGTGGCACTGGTCAAACTTATGAATGAATGGACGGACTCAGGGTTTCTCAGCATAACATTGCTGGCTTCTTGTTGTCCCAACAGTGCATCCTGGTGCCATCACTCCCCCCAGAGAAATGGCGCGCACGTATCGGCCGCCCACGTGATGTAAAAAGAAATGGGACTCATTGGATCAGGCAACCTTCTTCCACTGGTCCAAGGTCCAGTTCCGACACTCGCTTACCCATTGTAGATGCTTTCAGTGTTGGACAGGGGTCATCACATACACTCTGATTGGTCTGTGATTGATTGGTCATCAAATTTTGTCCGTAACAGTAGACCTTCTGTGGGCTTGGACCAGACAGGATAGCCTTTGTTGCCCTCATGCATCGATGAGTCTTGGGCCCCAAACACCCTTTTGTTGGTTTGTGATTTGTCCTACCTCAGACCACTGTTGTTACATTCTCTCCACTGCTGACCGTGATCAACCCAATGCCTTGCCATTTCAGAGACACTCTGACACATTCTCTTTGCCATAATAATCTGGCCCAAGTCAAAATCACTCCTATCTTTATTCCTGCCTTTTTCGACAAAAAAACAAGTGGTTTTATTTGTTTTAATGCTTACATTTGAGTAAGCAAACTGAATAATAAATAATAAATAAATAAAAAAACTCTTCTGTTAACCTAATATAGAATTAAAACTAGTCTCTATAAAAACAGGAATGGAATAGTTATACATAATACAGTGTTTTCGAAGAATATGCCTGTTATTTGTAAGACGCCAGTGATATTTAACATTACATTACCCTGTTCAACGGAGGTTATGGTGCTGCTAGCTTGGGCAGTTGTACGCAGTGGATCAAAAACACAGCATTCCTGCAATTTAGTACCATAGGTAGATATATGTTTAAGCATGTTGCTTGTATTTGCACCCTTGCATGAAATAACAGCCTTGCGGTTACTGGAAACGGCATATTTTCGTCTCGTTTAGTTAAAATAAAGCCAAGCTTTAGATCGTCTATTCCTCTCCATGATTCCCTCCTTTGCTCAAATCGCTTTGACGTCATGACACACAGATGTGTAAGCCGCCGTGCTATGGTGCCAAAAGGGACAGTTGTGAGTTCACGGTCTGTATATATGGCTGGGACTCGGAGCATCGAAAAGAGGAGTCATTCAATATCGATGGTTCATAAAATTGGGTTTTCAATTCCCATCCCTAGAATTTGTGCTCTGCATTTCCCCCATCCAAGTGCACACAGACACACAGCAGTGAGTATTGAACAAACCACACAGTGAACACACACCCGGAGCAGTCAGCAGCCATTATTTGCTGCAGCGCCCGAGGAGCGATTGGGGGTAAGGTGCTTTTCTCAAGGGCACCTCAGTTGTGGGCATTGAGAGTGGAAAAGAGAACGCTGTTCATTCACTTTCCCAAATCACGGAAGTGACCTCGCATAAGCCATCAGGCAAGTGTTATTTAAATAAACTCCTGATGTACTTACAAACTTTGCAATGCCTCGTTTGTGCAATGTCATGGTGCAAAGGACCCGAGGTTGAAATTACTCCGAACCATCCCTTTAAAAGTTATTCGTCATTTTTAATAGACCAATAGATCTGCAAAATAATAATGCAGATTTTTTACATTTCTGATAATAATTTATCAAAATGTATTTGATTTGTTCATGATAGTTGTTTATAGTCTTTAATAATAAGATTCTTGGGAGTTTGTTGTCATAGGGTTATATTTTACTTTAATTACCTTAATTTGCCCCCAACTCAGTTTGTATGTTTTTTTTTCTCTGCTCATATTTTAATATAAAATTTTCTGTATAATGAGTGGGTTGTAGGTCTGTTTAATTGGTTGCTGCCTCCCCTATTCACACATTCTACACTCCAACTTTTCTAGTTTAACACATCCATGTCAAGAGTCTTTTTCAAATCTGAGGTGTGAACGACCAGTGGTAAAACAGGAAAGTTGCATCATGACACTTCAACAGACAGTTGCAGAACAGATGATTTATTTTAGGGTTTAAAAAAATTAAATTCAGTGTTCAAAACTATCCTTGCTGTAGCATGACGAATCATCCGTTGTTAAATCACAGAAAACTCTTGGTATGGCGCTCACCCATGTGTCTTCTAAAAGAGCACAATAATCCTGGTTGTCTAAAATAATCACAGTTATATCAAATAACCACGATCATATGGTTATATTTAATAATCACGAAAGGCCTAACAGGTACACCGCAGGGTACGCCATCATATCCATCCTCGCTGAAGAGTTGAAGCCCATCTCACGTAATTACCAAAACAATGTTCCGCTTGCAGATTCACACCTCAACCGCTAAAGGGTCAAATCTTCTGTACCATAAAAAGTGTTTTTAAAACTATGCATAAATATTAATTATAAATATAATATAATTAATTGTGCATTAAATGTGCAATAAGCAATTTCTGAAAAACACTGTTGAAAGTGGATCGGACCGAGCATCAAAACATGCTCGCTGGTAGCCAATCAACAGTAAGCACTCACAGGGTATACACTCACAGGATTTCCTGCAGCACTTTGAAACTAAGGCGGCCGCCTAAGCAACACACGCATGCCGCCTTAACTCTGCGTCAAAAAAAATTATATGAGCGATATCCGCCGTGTTAATCTGTCCTGTTTTCTCCCTTTCAATCTTTAAATATGTGATAAGCCTTCGTGTTCGCTTCAGTCTTGTTATCAGCGCGTTCTTCCGCAGCGCGCCAAGAACGTCAGAACAAACAGAAGACAGGGTGGGTGTGTGTGTGTTCATCTGAGCCTCATTGGTCTGTCACTGCTCGTCAATGTCAGAATATTTGAGATGACCAAACAAATCAAACTAGGTGGGTTTTATGTTCGCAGCGCGAATTTTAGCAGAGCGACTCATAGACAGTAAAGGAGCGACTCGACGCGCTTCAGTTTACGGTCGGTCAAGTGCAAGACAAGATGTAAGTTGCTAAACTAAACATTTTCTATTTGACAGTTTTTTTTGGTCATAAATGTTAAACGAATCACAAAAATAGTCAGGCAAACATCATTAAAAATATATAAGACTCAAGTTTCAGTATTTGTCTTAATTTGTGTCAGGAGTTATGCAATTCCAAATCCCCCCCTGCCCCCCCCCCCATCCCCCCCACCCACCACCGTAACTAAGGCCCTATCCACACTACAGCGTTTTAATTTAGAAACCGAGAATTAAAACGAATACGATCTCCGTCCACACCAGCGTTTTAGCTGCGTATTAGAACTGATCTCCGTCCACATTAAAACGACTGAAAACGCGGATCACGTCACCATTCACCTACACTGGGCATGCGCATGCCGGTGTAAACAGGAATCAGATTGACTATTCCTCAGATTTCGCTGAGGTTGATAAGTGCCGATCTGGAGATTCAAAAGTTTTCGCACCATTCTTCAGCAACTACAACTTAATTGATAAAATTTTTGCCGTTTTAGTGTGGACGGGAGGTGCAAACGTAGCAAAAGGTCTCCGCTTCTAAACTAAAACGTAGTAGTGTGGATGGGGCCTAACACATTTTCTGCGGGAAACCCTGACTCATTAGGGGGGGAAGTGCCTGTATTGCATGGTGTGTTCCTGAATTTGGGGGCGGAGCCATCAAGATAGGGGTTTGATCCTTTTGGGCAAGGGAGTGTTTGTTGTGGGGATTTTAAATATCAACAGGGTTTCTCAGAAATCGCTTACTGCAACTTTAATATCTTCAATACCTGTCCCTGTGAAGCTGAGATGACGCCGGGGTGGCTGGCAGGATGTGTGTATGTAACAGCTCCTTCGATTTAAACTTCCAGATCTTCAGAAGGCAATCTGCTCCCACACTAACAGTCAATTGGTTCAGCGCATCCACAGCGACCCCACGCACAGGTCCTGTATGCGCTGCACACACACAAACACACAAAATGCTATTGAGATCAGACTGGAATTGACACGCATTTCGCCCCTGATGTTAAGGATGGGGTTAACTCACCCTTGTCCTCTCCATAATATCCTTGATGAAAACCAGACTGCATGTTGTACACATCAATGTGTCCTGAAGACAGTGCAATCACTGCAAAGTTCCCACAGGAGGTGATATCCACAGCCTGGACAACATATGACCAAATCTGATTTGTAGTCATACGTTACATAGCTAAATGATCATGTAAACAAATACATCACATCTACACACTTACGGTTGCATGGACATTGCGGTTAAGGTTCCTGTTAAGCCGTTCAGGCTCCAGCCTGTGAGCACCCATTGAACCTTTCTGGTAGTTCCACGTCGTAGTCATAAGGAAACCACGGTGGCATGCAATAATGCCATCCCAGTCACTCTGACGAGCCGTTTCTATACAAAATAACATCAGCAGCATTACACACAGTTATGGCTTTCAATATTTTATTTGTAATGAGTCATTTATAGGGTAATTCTAACACTGTTTTGGATATAGAGAGAGGATCAGAGTTTTAATTAAAATTCTGTCATCATTTACACATCGTCATGTCGTTCCAAACCACTTGATTCATAAGGATTACATATGCAAATGTGTGTTCTGAAGATGAACAAATGACATGAGGGTGAGTAATTGATGACAGAATTTTCATATAAGCATTTTAAAAACATACATTAACACCTGTAATTTAAAATGAAATCATTTATCACACCTGAGGCAAAAGTTGTGATGGCAGGAAGTTTTTCAATGTCGTGCCTCACACCTTTTTTTTTAGCTTTTGTTTTGTTGAGGGTGCCTGTTGGTTAAAAAAAATATATATAGTATTTTACAAAACAGATACTACTTGGGGCAAACCAAGATGACATCAATTGTCTTTATAATGTAACAAGCCCATAATGAAGTGTTAAAAAGTAATACTTTAATTTTTTAAAGGAATACGTTTTCCTAATTTAATGGGCAAGAAGGCAATTTTAGGCTGACTTTGTGAAGACTGTTTTAAAACAGAGTGCTGTTTGTTTAACTGACAGATATAACAGCATGGTGTGAATTTGAAGGTGAGACTACCTGTAATAAGTAGTTAAATAATTGACTTGATAGTTTGAATGATGGGAAACTAAGGCTTAAGGGTTTTTAAGAGTGTTTGGAAAACATGTTTGGAAACAAGGTAAGCCTCGCTATTACTAATAATCTGAACAAACTAAAAATTATTAAACTTTAATTTTCAAAAAAATATTCAACTTCAAGAACACCCTAGCAAATTCATAAAAAAAACACTTCTGAAAATGTACAGATCTAATTCTTTTTGATGCAAATCTGTTTGGTACTGCTAGTTATAAATGCATTACACACTTTACCTTTACATGCACTAACAAGAAAATGGCAAGTAGTTATTACCGTGCCCCAAACTCTTGTTGAACTTTTCATGAACAGTTGAAAATGACTGCAAAGTACCATCTTGACCTATTATGAGAAGTAAAAATATTAAGATCATTATGCTTAAATAAATGTATCTGCGTTTAAACGCCTTTATATATTCATAATGTACTGGTTATGACAGTACCTGCGCTAAGAATTTGAGAGCCGCTCTGGTCATGGTGCCGAATCTTTGTTGGTGGGGCGCTGTGACCAATCCGATGTCTTAGAAGACGGCCGTCCCCTCCGGCAACATCAAAAATCCACACCTACGTCCCACATACCATTTACTGGCATAATACACATTCAAATTCTACTGTCACATCTGAATACATTAATGAAAACGAGCCAGAGCAAACACAAACCCGTATGGCATTGTCCGCTCCGTTAGTGATCAGGAGGGGTTCATTTTGAAGAAATGTGAGGCCGGCAATGGCTGTTGTATGAGCATCTCGCATTTGACAGACTAGTTTCTTCTCCTCTAAATCCCACAGCCCTATGTGTCCAATAGGACTGCCAGATGCCATTATTGGATGCCCATCTACATGGCAAGGACAAAATAAGTGCAATTTAATTGGAAAAGTATAGTATACACTTTGTGAGGCCTAGGCAACAACATTACCTGTCCTGAAGGATAAAGCTGTGACTGGACCCCAGTCTTGTTGGAACTTCATCAGTGTTTCATCAAATCTGATATTGTGAATGATGATCTGGCCAGATGCTAAACCCACACCCACAACATCCACAGCTGTAGTCTAAAGAGATTCATTTCGACAGAACACATTAAACACTAGTTAATATCACACTAAGAAATCAATTAAGGAGCCATTGGCTCCTATAATAAAAAAATAGGCGCCAAATAACGGTTTAGGTGCCACATAAGAATAAACATTTTACATATTTTAAACACTTAATTTCAGCCATCCTATCATGTGTTTACATCTTTCACCTCATTTTACAGCATCAGCATTTTTATACATCTTGTGGATGTCCTGGGAACTAAGGTTCACTTAAAGTGGAAACTTGAACATCTTTTCCAACTTGAGATTTATATACAGTCACAAAGAATTTTTTTCTTTACACAGAATCTGAGCCAGTGTTATAAACCATAATTATGTCAGCATCACTTGGCCACTGAGTGTAATTTGACCTCTTTCTCAATGCATTCTATAAATGTTGTGATGTCTTGTACACATCCAGGCCATTTTTCTTCATTAGTAATATCTGAGAGGTTAATATGGTGAAAGGCAGCTCTTCACATGCTATCATTTAGGCAGTGTTTTTTTTTTGTTTTTTAGCTCCTTATTCTTTCTCATCATGTAGACAACAGGTTCAAGTGTAACTTTGCCGATTTTCAACCTGCTTTGTATTGTTACGATGTTGGTAGTATATGTAAATGAACAAAACACATCATTCAGCAGAATTTTGACAGCTCCAGGGCTTTCGTGAAAACTACAGATTATACTTCCACATTTTTGTATCCTTTGCATTTTTTTATATCATAACATGTACATTTATATTGTCGCCAGTGGCGATCTTAGCAAAAATATCACTCACAAATTAATATTTTAAAATAAATTATATCGACCGTTTTAGGTGCAGTCTGTAGCCCTGTCATTGAACTATTAAAGAAGGGCTCGTCCACCAACTGACTTGGTTTAAACTTAAATATCTTTTTTTTTAAATAATGGAAAAGGTATGAAAACATGCCTGTAAAATGGACGCAACATCTTTTAGAGGATTTTTATCATCTTTGATAGTTTTGTGCAAAGGTTACAGATATTCAGTGCGTTCATTTGTTTTAATATCAGTCAGTTACTCGACTCAACCATGTTCGTGGATTCTGTTTTTGAATTAGTCAATTATGAATAGGTGTAGTTTTAAATGTGCACAGGGTAAAGAATAATAAGAAAGAAAGTAACGAGACCAACCTGTTGAAGGACAGTTACAGCAGATGCCCATCCAGGAAATGTGAACAGGAGTTTGCTGGATTAAGAGAGGAAGATTTGTTTTATTATTTCAAACAACATTAACACAAAGGTCATCATTGAGAACAATCATCATTTGCAATAATGAGAATTGCAAACAAATTAGAAAATATTTGCATTGTGACAGAATTTCTCCTTTTAGTCTTTAAAAACTTTTCGGAGTGGAATATGACATTGGTGAGCTTCAACTCGTAAGTAACACTGCAGGTTTACTGTAATGTCATTATAAGCAATGCAAATACTCAAAAAATTATCTTCATACCATTAATCTACAATTTAAAGGCACAGAGCACACTACAGCTGTATAAACACAAACTTTAAATGTCATGGAAGCCACTAATATCACCAACTACAGTTAGCATTCATTAGAAGTGCATACTTTGATTTGATGTTCCATAACTGAAGACCCCCTTGACTGCTTCCGAACAGGATTTTGTTCAGGTAGGTGCTCGGGTGCATGAGAGCAGAGACCTCAAATGATGCTTTGTCATATGAAATCTGCAGGTATGTGTCTGCAGTGAGATTGACAGAGCATATTACATACACTGTGATTCTGCTGAAAGAAATCAAATTTAGACATAGCGAAAATAACAAACCAACCTTCAGACGCGATATCCCAAATAATGACAACATTGTCCTTGTCGACAGAAATGAGATGATCTCCAAAAGGCAACAGTAAGTGAACATCAGCTTGATGCCCTTTGTATGTATTAACAACCTGAATGGAAGAGACAGTAAAAACATATTACTTATAACTAATTATTATTTCAAAGTCTCTTTAGTTTTATGCATCTTTAAAGGCGAAGTATGTAGTTTCTGCGACACTAGTGGCATGTTTTCATACAACCTTGCAAACTGCCCTTCAGTGAGTCGTGATTCGTGCCTCCCCAACTCAAAATCACAAGTCTTACAGGTGCTCGTGAAGGCATGTCTCAAAAAGAAAAAGCAGGCTACTTTCAATAAAAGTCTAAAATATTAGGAAAACTTTTAGCTGTGTTGCTGTGTGTCATGAGTAAGCAAATGAGTAGGGCTAATACTCTTTCTAGAGCGCACAAGAGTATTTTACATGTAGAAGTGAATAAAAGCCCAAATTAAATCTGTTATCTGTTATCATATAAAATGATCAAGTCTCTTCAGGAATTTTGGACCAAACCACTCAATTCATATGGATAAGTTTTACGATCTGTTTATGAACTTTTTGAATTGTCAAAGTGGTAGTTGCGTAGCTGTCAATGGAGGGACAAAAAGCTCTCAGATTACATCAAAAAGGTCTTCATTTGTGTTCTGAAGATGAATGAAAGGCTTACGGGTTTGGAACGACATGAAGCGGAGTAATTAATGTCAGAATTTGCTCCAAACTTTCGCTATAGGTTGAGCTGGTAAGAGACTGATGGATCTGAGCGGACGGCTCTCAGTGTTTTGATGGTGCCTGGGAGGCTCAATGTTTAAACTTTTGGGGGAGATAAACCCATGAATGGCATACTAATAGTAGTCAATGAACAATAAACTGGGTTCAGAAATATATTATAAAAAAAATCTTACATACTTCACCTTTAAGAGCACAGTAGATCACTAACTATGGACTTTCATGCTTTACCTCTTTGCTTTTTGCAAAAGCTGAGATAAGTTTTCCATATGCAGCATAGACAAGCATACGATCTGCCGCCAGGGATGAAATCTCTTCTGGCAGCGCATTACCTGTATAGGTGGTTATTACAAGTGTTTCAATCAAATGCATATGAGAAACTATAATTGTTTGATCATGTATGTGCAGAAAATGTGCTGTAATCAGGAAATAAATGTACTGAATCCTACTTACTGACTGCAACGATTCCAAGTTTCTTTACCTGCCAGAAAAAAAGATGGGTTCATTTTACATTGCACTGAAAGCAGTACCATAAATTAAAGGGATAGTTCACCCAAAAATGAAAATACTATCATCATTTACTCCCCTCATGATTTTCCAAACCTGTAAGACTTTCGTTCATCTTCGGAACACAAATGAAGATCTTTTTGAAGAAATCTGAGAGCTTTCTGTCCCTCCATAGACAGCTATGCAACTAGCACGTTTCAAAAAGTTTCTTTATATGATCTCTTTATAAACTTTTTAAAGCGTTGAAGTGGTAGTTGTATAGCTGTCAATGGAGAAACAAAGCTTTCTGATTTCATTAAAAAGATCTTCATTTGTGTTCCGAAGATGTACAAAAGTTCTACAGGTTTGAAACTACATTAGGGTGAGTAATTATTGACCGAATTTTTATTTTTGTGTCAACTAACCCTTTAATTAATAAAACGCCATATTATATTAATTATTTATTCATCAAGTTATTACAACTTACAATTATTATCACACAACTTATGTTACTTTAATTTTAACACCATATTTGATTGATTACTGTATCTAGAAAAGTATGGCTATGCAAATAAATACGGAGTAATATTAATACTGAACAACGTAGCCTATATAAACAACATAAATACATGTAAAAGTGCAACATAAAATAATGTGTTGCCAAATTTTGCACAAAATGAATCTGTCACTTTGAGAGAAAACAAAAACAATAGCATGCATATCTAAACCGGTTTAATTAGAGCATAAACTACTGGTATTGTGCTACCAAAAACGAACTGTAGTTACATGGTAACTTTGGTAACTACAATGATGGCAATACTATGGTGCACTTATTGAAATGCTTGTTTAGAGTTTGCCTTGTTTTTCGACACGGTATCATGGTACTACTATTATATTTTAGACATTTACAATGGTACTATGGTATTGTTGGACATATCATGATACAAAAATCTACATACGACAGTATTACAATCACTGTACAACTCGCGCTTTGATATAACGTTAAACCAGACCACAGAAATGCACGCACAAAGGTAACGTTATTTACATTGTATTCTATGGTGAATTCAAGGATACTATGGCACCCACATGCATGGTAGGCTACTAAACCTTTAAGTTATGTACCATGGATTTTAATTGATTTTCCCAAGTACTTCAAATAACGGTGTTACCACTGAAGATGTTCAAAACAGGTTAGACACTAAAAACTTAGCATGAAATATTTTATAAAGAGGTTGTTTTGACTGAATTCCATTAATTGAATTCGCACTTACATTATATGTGTGGAAACACTGTCCGACTGCAGTGACCACATAGAACTCTCTGTGTTTCTTGTGGAAGCGAAGCACGTGCGCGAGATGATTCGAGTAATTCCCCAGTGCCCTGAATCCAGAGAAGATTGTGCTTCCTTTCTTTCCCGCAGACATATTGCTCATTTTCACCCGTAGAACTTTAAACTTCACTGACTTTACACGGAATTCAAGTAAATGTTTAACACCGTTTCCCCCACATTTCTGTGTAGGGACCTGATGTTGTTAAATGGTGTTACATTACAAACGGTTCGTCTGGAAACTCTCTACAATGGGTTCCTACTCACAACATCAATCATCCCATTTTCAAACATTTTTACCTACATTGCAAAAAAATATGGCATATGTTTAAAAAAAGGAAAACACTGCATTACTTAATTGACTATTAAGGCATAATTCTTTATTTTCATAAACGATGTTGTCTACATTTATACATGGGCTTATAAATTAATAGGTTCTGTTAATATAAACATTTAAAAATTATGAAAAAATAAAAGACTGGCACAGTGCGTACCATAAGACAAAACATTTAAAATATTTAACTGTTCAGCAAATATTTGAAAATAAAACATTCATGCTGTGCACACTGTGCAGAACAAATGCAATCATCCATCTATCAATCAATCAATTTTCTGTGTGGATTCTTGAACAGATGAATCAGCTTTGAATTTTTTTTTTTTTTTAGGTTAGAGTAACAAATTTAAACACATCTGTTACTGGCTGTTTGGCAAGTTCACTAGCATAAAACCACACCAACATTTCAGGAAGGATGTTTCAGAGCAACGCTTCGGCGATTTTAGGGTTGGTTTTTTGGCACACTTCTCCTGAAAAAAAAATCCATACATGTAAAACCTTGATAATTACAATTCTACAAGGTAATAAAAACATTTTAAAAATTAACAGAATAATTCAAAAGAAATAAAATGCTTTTATTCTGAGTGTTAAAATTAGCAATTGTAATCTTACACTGCTGTCTCTTATCTTCTTTTGAATGTCCTTCAATATTGGGCACTTTTCAGCTAAAGCCCACTCTAAGATGCATGTAATGTCTTTTTTACGCCATCCCTGTAAAAAACAATTAAGTAAAGGCAAAATATTTACATTCCGTTAACACTTTACTTAAAGTCCTTATCTATAATGCATTATAAAAGTATAATGCCTTGTAATGCACCTTATAATGCATTGTATGGTCTCATGAATGATTGTAACCACAGTTATAATACACTATAATACGTATCTATTCATTGAACACACCTTTAGAAAGTATAACTCATTAAAACACATAACAAACAACCAATTTCAGAATCTGCAAATATTATAATGCATTTTAAATATGGTTACAATTATTTATGAAAATATATAATGTATTATAACGTACATTACAAATACCTTTATAATGTATTATACATAAGCGTAAAGTGTCACCAACATTTTTATTCTCTTAAGATGCACATAATATTTCTTTTTTGATGCTTTTGGAAAATAAAATAAAGTAGGCAATATTAAAATGTATTTATTTATTCTGGAAAAAATGCTGCATATGAACCATTACTTACCTGGTAGCGACAGGAGATGTTATAATCCTGGCAGGGAAGAAATTGCAGATTTATTTTACCTTATGTCAATTAACAATCATTAAAAAAAAAAGTTAAATTAAAGTTAAAATTACCAGCATAAAGACTTACCTTCAAATGAGGATCTATAATATGATAGGAATCATCTTGAATTATCCGGAGGCATGTTATATTTGCCAATGTTTTATTTGACCTGACAAAGTTTAATGTGAGAACTACAAGGAACAACTCTGTAAAATAAATGTTAGAGATAAGAAAAAAATATCATGACATAAGCTCAGTAAATAGATGCAAGTGAAATAGCTCTTACTACAAAGATTTCTGTTGTACATCTTTTGACACTTGCAAATGACAAAGGACGCCTCTTTTATAGACCAAATGGAGTGCAAGATTTACCTCAAGCATGACTTTGTGAGTGATAAATGCTTCTAGGTATAAGGACTTATTATACATGATGACTCAAATCTCATTGCTTGTCTTCACCCCACACATTTTCGTAGGAATTCCACAGAGGTGACCAAATAATCCAGAAACTAGGCAGGCAAAACAGGTGTATGTATGAATTTTTTCAACACCGTTTATTTGGCAATTCTAAGCATTTACGCAACAACAAATATTACAACGCAATATTCTATGGCCTATTTGTTGTGGTGTTTCAAACCAGGTTTGATAAAGATCACTATAGCTGTCCCACAACATAAGATTAAAAATGATACAATCTCATATAAACTTTTTTTAAGAACCAAAAAAACACACACACATCAAAATAACATTTTAACAACCATTTAGCTGACACAGAATAAGATTAGTATGATACAATCTTGTATAAACTTTTTTTTACCAAAAACACACACACACACACGTCTGGTTCGCTATCTTTGTGGGGACTCTCCATAGACGTAATGGATTTTATACTTTTCAAACTGTATATTCTGTCTCTTTACACTAACCCTACCCCTAAACCTCGATCACAGAAAACTTTCAGCATTTATACATTTTCCAAAAAAAACACACAAAAAAAAACACATTCTGTATGATTTATAAGCTTGTTTCCACATGGGGACCTCACTTTAGGTTCCCACGGTGACACGAGTCCCCGTGAGTTAATGTCCATTCAGGTTGAAGTCCCCACCGGGATAGAAAAACACACCCACTCAAATATTTTTTGGGGGGTAAGTTGTCACCTGTTTATTTAATATTTGTATGTGTTATATTTTAAATTTGCTGCTTCATAATTGTTTAATGGCAGGTTCCCATTGTGACAACTTACCCCATTTAATGTGACAACATGCCCCGCTACGTGTGATCAGTGAACTGGATCTTTTTCAGTGCTGTCTTCAGCCTTCAACAGTGGTGGAAATATTCAAAAATGTTTTGCCAAACCAATAGGGTGTGTGTAGATACAGAAATTGACTCAAAAATAAAATACTACTGAAACCCATTCACTGTTTCTTATAAGTTTGACAACTAGCCCCAGTCTACCTAAAGCTTTGAATTAAACTTTTCTCAATAATGGCAATGAACAAATTGACAAGGTAGGTCTGCTTTACACATTTGCTTGAAAATTATAGGATAAGATCAAAGAATAATGAGAAAAAAACAAACAAAAAAAACATCGGTAGCTGCATCTTTCTGAAACCAACAGCATATATAGTGAAATACATACACCACCCTTTTAAACTTTGGGGTACATAAAGATTTTTTTATGTTTTTGAAAGACATTTGAAAGACATCGCTTAAGCTCAAGACTGCATTTATTTCCTCAAAAATAGTTAAATGTAATTTATTCGTCATGGCAAAGCTGAAATTTCAGCATCATTACTCCAGTCTTAAGTGTCACATGATCCTTCAGAAATCATTCTAATATGCTGATTTGGAGCTCGAGGAACATTTAGTATTATAATTCAATTTAATTAAAAAAAAGTTATTATCAATCAACCAGAGATAGGAATCTGTCTTGGGTTAAAAGGCTCACATATATACAGTACAATCACCCACATCACAAAACACACTTAATCCAAAGAAAGTACCTTACAAATATGTAATAAATAAACAAAGGCTTAAATACAATATACTAATAAAACTATTTGGTCTTATTTAAAATAGAAATTGCAGTAGGAATAAAAGAGTTCCTGTAAGCTTTCTTTTTTACCAAAGGAGCTCTAAAGCGGCAACCTGATGGCAGTAACTGAAAAGAGGGGTACAGGGGAGAGGGGCCAGAAACGATGGAGACTGCTTTCCTCTTTACTGCTCACTTATAGAGATCTACAAGTTGAATCTGCTGGGCCCCAAGAATTTTAGATGCCTGTTTGATTACACTTACGGGGTCATAGTAATGCTTTCTGTACACCTAAAGACTTTGAAAAGATTTAGAAAAGATTTTATAAGATTATCAGCTCACATCTAAAGACTTGGGTTCACAGTTTTTAGTCTCAGACTAAAGACTTGCGATAATATCAAACATGTTTGATATGAAAGACTAGAGAAAGACTGGCATAAATCGGGTCGTCGACTGCAGATTATCACCTCACATTTAACGATCGAGATGACGGGAGCGCGCCGAGACTCCAGTAAGATTCCTAAAGACTGCCGGTCTTTAGTCTGGGACTGTGAAAATCCTTTGATGTACACCCGGCATAAGACGTTTGTTGTAATCGTTTAGACATAACTCAAAAATTGTCTTTGCAATGTTAGGAAGAAAGGAAATGCGTAGGAACACATTATGCAACAAAACAATAACAAAAAACAATAAATTGGGTTCATGTCAGCAAGTGCGATTGGTAAATCTGGTCTCAAGCATTTCTCAAAGTCATGTATGGTAGGGTGGTCCCTTTTTAAATATCCAATTCTTCATCACCGCTGTGATGGAGTTAAATGGTAGTGTAATTTAAATATTCGCAATAGGTCTGTGTAATCTAAACAATCAAATAGATGGCATGTAATAACAATATTATTAATATTCAATCACAATTATGAAGAAACACACACACACACACACACACACACACACACACACACACACACACACACACACACACACACACACACACACACACACACACACACACACACACACATATATATATATATTATGGGGCATCAATATGATACGCACAGAGCTTTCCACTAACATCAATGTAAACCCACCCGCGGTATTATTGGACGCCCAGGGAATGGCAAACTGTGTTGGCGTTAGATTTTAATATATATTATATGTATACATATATCATTTTATTTTGATATATTTCAACACAAAAATGTGATTGATAATTCTACAATACAATATGAAAATGTTATGGTCATCTCTTTTTTTTTACTTTACAACAGCGTCATGAATATATTCAATATATTGATTGGTTTAAAGATTATTTTATTATTAATATTTATATTCAGCCTACCATTAGCCACAAACGTTACCATTTCACCATTAATAATCAATTAATCTCGATAAAATATTTGGCAGAAGACAACTACCCATAATCCGTTGCTATGGAGACCAATGCACCGGAGTTTGATGGTTTGATGGGAGTTTCTTCTTCGTGCACATTTTCTGAGACGGGTAAGTCAAACTTTGGCTATTATTTAAGTTCTGAAGGTGATATACAGATGTTTTAGAAATACAACGTTTCTGGCTTGATTTGATAAAATCTCGCAAACCTTTTTCAAGAAGTAAAAAATGTAAATGTAAATATTTGACTCGTTCTCAAAGTAGTTTAGGCCAATTTAAACTAGCTAACAGGCTTGCTAGCTAAATGCTACCGTAAGGGAAACACATGGCTGCAGGTTAATCTGTTGAGAAGTCTGTTGCAATCTGTAATGAAGTTGGGGCAAAATTAATTAATTGTAAGGGCCACAAAACGAGCATTACAATATGATATATTGTAACGTTATTAAAGGGTAAAATATAAAATGGAAATTCTGGTATTGTCTTCCGGTTCTGTTGGGGATCCGCGTTCAGTGCCGCTGCTGACGTAAGATGCTGCTGACGTGTGTCTCGTGCGCCCCAGCTTCGTTTACAGTCTGAGGGAGACGCACGCTGGAAACAAAACAATCTTCACAAACATGTCTGAGGATTTCCACACAGAGGAAGACTTGCATTTTTTTTCCCAGCCATATTTATTTGAACCCGAATACACGGACGCACCAGATACACGTCAGCAGCGTCTTACGTCATCAGCGTCACTGCGGACTCGTGAACGCGGATCCCCAACAGAACCGGAAGACAATACAACGCTGAATAAAGTCGTAGTTTTTGTTATTTTTTGACCAAAATGTATTTCCGATGCTTCAAAACATTCTAACCAAACCAATGATGTCACATGGACTACTTTGATGATGTCTTTATTTCCTTTCTGGACAAGGACAGCATACCGTACATACATTTTCAATGGAGGGACAGAAAGCTCTCGGACTAAATCTAAAATATCTTAAACTGTGTTCTGAAGATGAACGGAGGTCTTACGGGCTTGGAGCGACATGAGGGTGAGTCATTAATGACATCATTTTCATTTTTGGGTGAACTAACCCTTTAAGTGTTGCATTATGGCAAAACGTTAAAGAAAATTATTTTACACCTAAATTATTGACTCATTATTTTGAGTGTTGCGTTTTTGTGTCTTGTTGAATTACACCTAAGTGGAAAGAGATAGAGCAGGTTGTGAGAAAGGCAAGGGCTTCATCATCTCCAGGGCCTAATGGAGTTCCGTACAGAGTGTACAAGAGTGCTTCAGGAGTTCTAAGGATTCTGTGGAAATTGATAAAAGTGGCTTGGGAAAAGCAGGTTGTACCTAGATCATGGCGCCGAGCAGGGGGAGTCTTTATACCCAAAGAAAAAGATGCTACAAGCATCAGTCAGTTTCGCCCTATTTCACTATTAAACGTCGAAGGCAAAATTTTCTTCAGCATTATTGCTCAGAGATTGTCAACCTACCTATTAAAGAATGGCTTCATTGACACTTCAGTTCAAAAAGCGGGCATTCCAGGATTCTCAGGATGCTTAGAACATATCAGTGTTATCTGGCAACGAATACAATCAGCTAAAAAGGAGAGGAAGGAGCTCCACGTGACATTCCTGGATTTGGCTAATGCATATGGTTCAGTGCCACATGAGCTTCTTTGGGCATCATTTGATTTTTTCAGGGTACCGATGTCGATAACAAATTTAGTGAAAGCCTATTTTGGAGATTTGCAATTTAGTTTCTCAACTCCAGAATTCAGCACTACATGGCAGTGCTTAGAGGTTGGAATAATGGCAGGATGCACCATTTCTCCACTGGCTTTTACCATGACAATGGAAGTAATCATTACGGCATCAAAATGGGTAGTAGGAGGAGAGCGCTTGGCTTCTGGGATGCGACTACCACCAATCAGAGCATACATGGATGACATGACAACCATGACTACAACGGTAGCCTGCACTAATCGGTTATTGGGGAAGTTAACAGATAATATTGAATGGGCACGAATGCAATTTAAGCCCTCTAAATCAAGGAGCATCTCAATAGTTAAAGGCAAGGTAGTAGATAAAATATTCTTCATTAATTTTGAGGCAATACCAACAGTTTCTCAGAAGCCAGTGAAGAGTCTAGGGAGATGGTACGATGGGGATCTAAAGGACACAGTTCGAGTGGGAGAAGTTAGACGACAAGCAGCGGAAGGGTTGAAGAGCATAAACAGCTGTGCTCTACCAGGCAAACTAAAACTCTGGTGCTTTCAGTTTGGTCTACTGCCAAGGTTGCTGTGGCCACTGACTGTGTACGAGGTTTCTTTGACAACAGTGGATAAGCTGGAAGCGTTAATAAGTTCATACATCAGGAAATGGTTGGGAGTTCCACGCTGCCTCAGGAGAGTTGGACTTTATAGTAAAGGAGTATTGCAGCTGCCAGTCTCTGCTTTAACCGAGGAGTTTAAGTGTGCCAAGGTCAGACTGGAAATGACTTTAGCAGAGTCACGCGACAAATGTGTAAGGGAGGCAGCCCCTGTGGTAAAAACTGGTAGAAAGTGGTCAGCAAAGAAATCTGTAGTAGAGGCAAAGGCTGACCTTCAAATTGGGGATATCGTGGGACAGGTACAGCATGGAAGAGGGGGTTTTGGGCTCAGTTTAGCTCCTCCTAAATGGCACAAGGCAGGCCCAGCTCAAAGGAGGAAGCTGGTAGTCAACGAGGTGCGAAAGCAGGAGGAGAGGATGAGATGTATAAAGGCCATTTCCCAGGCCAAGCAGGGAGAGTTGATGAGATGGGAGAGTGTGGAACAACGAAAAATGGGCTTGCAAGACCTTTGGTCAATGGAAGAGAGTAGGATCAGTTTCCTTATTAGGTCAACATATGATGTTCTCCCATCACCGCAGAACCTAAACCTCTGGGTAGGAAAGGATCCCTCTTGTCCTTTGTGTTCATCACCTGCCACATTAAGGCACATTTTGACAGGATGTAAGGTGGCTCTTAGCCAAGGTCGGTTTACTTGGCGCCATGACCAAGTATTGCGATGTTTGGCTTTAGCATTGGAAGGCAAGCGTAGTATGACCAATAAGTTGCCGCCTGTTCTAGCAAAACATTACACGCAGAAGACAATATTCCTCCGCCCAGGCGAGCAACCACCAAGAAAAGGTGCTAACACCAATTCTCGCCCAGGACAACTGGAAGCTGCTAGGGACTGGAAGATGCTGGCTGATCTTGATCAACGGCTTATTTTTCCACCTGAGATTGCCACCACTAACCTACGACCAGATATTGTTTTGTGGTCTGGATCAGCACGCATTGTTCAACTGATAGAGTTAACAGTGCCATGGGAGGATGCGGTAGATGAGGCATATGAGAGGAAGAACTTGCAGTATGCTCATCTGGCCACTGAAGCAGAACAGCGAGGATGGAGAGTCCAGGTTTATCCAGTGGAAGTGGGTTGTCGAGGTTTTGTGGCACACTCTACAACCCGGTTCCTCAGAGACGTCGGATTCAGTGGTCAAGAGTTGCGTCGCACAGTAAAGAACTTATCTGAAGCAGCAGAAAGGAGCAGCAACTGGCTGTGGTTGAGACGGAAAGATTCTAGCTGGCTGAGTACAGGCCGCCATGCTACGGTTTCGTAGAATTCTTGAAAACTTGAAGGGTGTTGGATTATTTGTATAGGTTGTATAGTATTTACAGTCATTACGTTCCTGTGTATATTGCGTGAATGACGGGATGTTGGGCAGATATTGTGTTTTGCGGTAGGTGGTATGCCATACGGAACCGTTGCCACTGAAACTGCATATTAACGCACCAGTGGGGCTCGACAGCCTTAGTCAAACGGGTTGGCGCGTATGGTTGGGTTGCGGAGAGATTGTGAGATTGTGGTTAGGTCTCAGCAGCACTGTTGGTTTATTTGTAGAGGTTGTATAGTATTTACAGTCATTACGTTCCTCTGTATATTGCCTGAATGACGGGTGGTTGGGCAGATATTGTGATTTGCGGTAGGTGGTATGCCATACGGAACCGTTGCCACTGAAACTGCATATTAACGCACCAGTGGGGCTCGACAGCCTTAGTCAAACGGGTTGGCGCGTATGGAGAGATTGTGAGATTGTGGTTAGGTCTCAGCAGCACTGTTGGTTTATTTGTAGAGGTTGTATAGTATTTACAGTCATTACGTTCCTGTGTATATTGCGTGAATGACGGGTGGTTGGGCAGATATTGTGTTTTGCGGTAGGACGGAAGGTGCCCACTTGAAGACCCTAGAGATGTTCCCTACTCCGCTCAATCCAGAGGGTTGTTATGGGGGGACCGCACTGTGGTTGCAGCCGTTGTGTGTGCTGACGCGCAAATACACTATTAACACCAGACAGAAGGAGATTCACGTCACCAGATGGAAAGAAGCGTAAATGGATGGAGAAGCATAGGTTACTGTAAAGCTACGTCTTAGTTGGTGCTTATCTTGGCGAAAGCCGAGTACAAATCAGCATGAAGTTTTAACATCTACTCTTGTGTAATGGAAACACAGAGTGAGGCTCAGAAGGAACTCAAGGCACAGAGGGAACACAACCCAACCCCTGTCCAATGGAAGAAGCGTGAGAGGCATGGGTTTGTAATTCCTAAAAGGCCTTCATCCAGTAGGAAAACCAGTGAAATGTCATCTGGTTAGTAGTCCTACTTATATTTCTCCTTTCTGTTTACTTAACAATTTCCATTATTAAATTTGTCTTAATGTCATTTTCAGCGCCAACTACCAAACATCAACACACTGTGACAGGTAAAGCAAAAACACATTTTGTGATTAATGAAAAACGAATAAAGATTGATATTAACATGGTTTTAATCTCCATAACCTTATTAAAGTCTGTGAAAAGGAGTTTCAAAGGTCCATATTGTCTTTTTTCTCTCCTTATTTCATGTTGAAGGGTTTACAGTCTCAGCAGCAATACCATCAGTTAAAGGAGCTGTATGTAAGAAATGTATTTCAATTAATCATAAAATGGCCCTGATATGTCACTAGACATTAAGAAATCATGTTCATTTCAAATACTTATATCACTGACAACAGTAGTCCGGCCAGGATATTGTCATTTAAAAAGTGAAGTTGCAACCCTCAACTGATGTTGATGTTGTCATGTTGTGTTTTGGTCTGATGCGCCACCCTCCACCTATCTACCAATCACAAAGTCAGTAGTGTTGCGGCATCCGGGTTGCCAGCTCTGCTAGTTACCACAGCTGCAGCTACAAATGTGTCGGAATCGGATAAAAAAAATGTCTAACGTTGCAAAGCCAAAAAAAAATTGTTATGAATCCGAAATACTTTGTGACAAAGTCCGAAATAAAACAAGGATCTGTATAGGAGATGCCTTTGAAAGATGGAGACGGCTGAAAACGGAGAAGAATTTGAAGACAGACGCCAACGTTGCTAATTTTCTCCTGGACAGTTAAGATTCATCTATGTTTGGCTAACTTGTACTTGATGTAAATGGACATTTCAAATATTCATGACAGTCGAACAAAGTTATGCATGTTCTACTGAAACTAAGGTCTGACTCTAGAGTCACACCAAGATTCCTAACTTGATTTTTAGTTGTTTGACCCCTAGACTGAAGGTATGCGTTCACCTTGAGAACTTCATCTTTGTTTCCAAACGCAATGACTTCAGTTTTGTCTTTGTTTAACTGAAGAAAGTTTTGGCACATCCAATAGTTTACTTCATCAATGCTGTCACGGTATACTAATTCATTGCTTCCTTCTCGTCTCGTGTTGTTGTTGTTGCATGAAAGCACGTGTGTTGTGGGCGTGATTGAGTGTCATTCCTTGATTCGCTCCAGCTGATCATCATATCATCACCAGCTGCAGCCGATCTCATTTCACTATATATGCTCACAGTTTTCTCATCTCCATTGTCAGATCGTTCGTTGGATGTTCGGTGTTCCAGTCTTGTGTTCCTGAGTCTCTCGTCGTGTGTTCCTGTGAAGTTCGTCTTGATTGTGGATTATCATCGGTTGTGGATTATCACCGTTTGTGGATTGTTCTTCGTCTGTCTTCACCGCACCACTTGGGATTCACCTCGCTGACCATCGACGTCCCTGGGTCACCAGTTCCACGCCCGTGTCTTTCTGTTTGGACTTCCTTATCCCTTAATAAAGAGTTATTTACCTGCTATTGCTTCCTGTGATCCGTTGAGTCATGACACAATGCATTGGAACAGGGAGTTAATGGGGCTGTAATCGTTAGGCGATAGGGCTAAGTAGAGCTGTGTGTCGTCTGCATAGCTGTGGTAAGCGATTTGGTTATTTCTCATTATTTGGATCATTGGGAGCATGTACAGGTTGAATAGGAGGGGCGCAAGAATTGAACCTTGAGGGACTCCGCATGTCATGGATAATAACCTCTCCCTCCTAAGTACGACCTGAACCATTTTAGGACTATCCCAGAGAGCCCGACCCAGTTTTCCAGCCTGTCAAGAAGTATGTTGTGATCGACAGTGTCAAATGCAGCACTGAGGTCGAGTAGTACCAGCACTGATAATTTGCTTGTATCAGTATTTAAGCGAATATCGTTTATTATCTTTATGAGTGCTGTCTCTGTGCTGTGATGCGGTTGTAAACCAGAAATTTGTCAAAGTATCCATTCGAGCTTAAGAATTTGTTCAGCTGATTGAAGACAACTTTTTCAATGATCTTGCCTATGAAAGGAAGATTTGAGATTGGTCTATAGTTGTTTAATATGGTCTTATCCAGGTTGCTCTTTTTCAGGAGGGGCTTGACAACTGCAGTTTTCAGGGAGTTCGGAAAACTCCCAGAGAGACGTGAGGCATTTACCACTTCTAGGAGATTTGCTTCTAAACAGTTAAACACACTTTTGAAGAAAGATGTGGGGAGTGCGTTAAGAGCGCAGGTTGATGTTTTAAGGTTCTGTACAGTATCTTCCAAAATTTTGCCATTAATTCATTCGAAATCAGACATAGTGACTACTTTCTCAGGTTGTGGTCTGATCTGTCTGACCCCAGCGGAACTCAAGGATGAGCTGATCACCTTTCTGATATTATTGATTTTCTCAGAGAAGAAGTAGGCAAATTCACTGCACTTGCTGTCTGAGAGCATTTCACTGGGAATCTGGCTTGGGGTGTTTGTCAGTCTCTCTACAGTAGCAAAAAGAGTGCGCGTGTTGTTTATATTGCTGTTTATAATATTCGAGAAGAAAGTCTGTCTAGCTTTGCCTAGTTCCTTATTGAAAGCATGGATGCTGTCTTTGTAGATGTTATAATGGAGTACAAGTTTTGTCTTCCGCCACATGCGCTCTGCTTTTCTGCATTGTCTTTTCATATTTTGCACTGCTGTTGAGTTTCTCCAAGGTGCTTTTTGTCTGCCATTCTTCTTCCTGACTTTCACAGGAGCAATATCATCAATTACACTCTTAACTTTTGAGTTAAAAGAATCAAGGAGAAAGAAAATACAAAAATGATCAGACAGTGCTACATTCTTAATAACAATCGATGAAATGTTTAGACCCTTACTGATAAGTAAATCTAGAGTGTGTCCACAATTATGTGTGGGTCCGTGTACATGCTGAGTCAGATCAAAAGTTTTTAAAACAGTTTTGATTTCTTTTGCCATATTGGTTTCTGAATTATCTATGTAAATGTTAAAATCTCCAGCAATGGCAAAGCAGTCAAACTCTGAGGAAATTGTTGATAACAATTCTGTAAAGTCCTCAGCAAAGGCTGGAGAGTATTTTGGAGGCCTGTAAATAATGATAAGTAAAATGCGTGGAGCACCTTTTAAGACAATACCCAGATATTCGAAATACGGCTAATTCCCAAATGATATTTGCTTACATTGATAGACATCTTTAAAAAGAGCAGCTAAACCTCCACCTCTTCTGACAGCTCTGCAGACACTCATAAAAGTAAAGTTAGGAGGGGCTGTTTCATTGAGGACTGTTGCACTGCAGCTGTCTTCTAGCCAAGTTTCATTTAGCAACATAAAATCCAGGTTGTATGTGGTTATTAAGTCGTTGACTAGAAGTGATTTATTTTTAAGTGAGCGGATGATTAAAAGTGCTAACTTAACAGTCTTACTTTTTGTCCCCACAGCAATCTTAGTTTGTCGTGTAATAGGCACCAGATTAGATGGGTTTGCTGTACGGCTTTAGAAGGCCTTAGACTTTCTATCATGTAATCGTACAGCAATAGAGAGAGATACAGGCACACTGGGTTCCCGCTTGCTCTGTAAAAATTTGAGAAAGTTATTGTTGTCATAGCGGGGACCCGACACATATCACTGAGAACTGATATCAGTTGTTTTTTGTTCACCTCAAGCCGCTGGAGGAGGGTGTGGGCCCTGGCGTTGTGGCAGAGGCCAAAGAACTCTTACAGGGGGAGGGGAGGGCGAGCTGGGCCCGCAGGCTTTGGTGGTTGCAGGGCCTGGCGTTTTTTGGTTGGTATCTGGGGGCTTGCAGCAAAAGAGTGGGCTAGTCTAGTTCCAGCATACACCAGTAGTTCCATTTTCTCTGAGAAGCACAGAAGTGGAGATTCTGGGGAGAGGGATAACGTGTCTGGTGAGAGCGGCTGTTGCTCTGGTGTTATCGGAGGCTGTGGTATGTTGTCCTGATTTCCCTGGCTGTTTTCCAGAAAGTGATCCTTGGGTGCTGAATCTTGGAGCAGTTCTAATATGTCACAGTCTGTCTGTGGTGAGCTCTGTGGGCAGGGCTCAGCTGAGATTGTGTCCGTGAGCAGAGGTTGTTCTGGCTGAGTGGTGTTATCATTGTCCTTGTGTGATGTGTAAACCGCATGTCCATTCAGGTGCTGAAGTGAAGTCCTGTGGTAATTCATACTGTATCCAGGTGTGTGTGTGCCATTCAGGTTGAGTGGATTGGCACACACTGCAGAAGGATGATGGAAGGAGAAGTAGATATTGTCCTTTAGCACTCTTGAACCAAGTTTGTTTGGTTGGTGGCCATCCTGTTGAAACAGTTGCCTCTGACTCCAGAAAAGATTGAAGTTGTCAATAAAGTTCACTTGTTTTATATTGCAGGTTTTTTGCAGCCATGTATTAAGCCCAAGCAACCGTGAAAACCTGTTTGTTCCTCTTGCTGGGAGTGGTCCACTGATGAATGTTTGAACTTTCAGTCTTTTAAGTGTTTCAAAAAGTTCATTGAAATCCTTTTTAAGGAGTTCTGACTGCTCTTTAAGAATATCATTCTTCCCCACATGAATGATGAGTCGATTTGCAGTCTTATGTTTCATAAGAATGTTCTGAAGTTCCCTGTTTATATCAGAATTTGTTGCTTGTGGAAGGCAGCACGTTGTTGTATCCCTGCTATTAATGTTTCTGATTATGGAGGCGCCCACTATCAGAGTCCTGGGCCCGGCTGCGCTCTGAGCTGAGTGCCGCTGTCTGCTCGACCTTAAGCCCCAGTTAGCATCAGTGTTAGCTACAGGCTGAATCAGTCTGTGTTCGATCACATTCATCAAATTTGGGGATTCCTCATTCATTAATATTTCAAATCTGTTCTCAAGATGTATAGGCGGTGGTAGGAGACCAATGTTTGCAATTCTTGTCAGAGCCGTATCTGGGGTAGAGGATGCTACTGCGGCAATATGTGATGCTCGTGACAATCTGTTGTCTCGAGTGCCTTTGGGTCTTGCTCCCTGTTTGTGCCATCGATTTGTAAGTCGATCGGCTTGTTTCTCTACACTCAGTATAGCCTGTCGAGGAGCACTAGATTTCTGGGACTCACCGGTTGTATGCTGAAGTCATCCATGACGAAGCACTGTTGTGTGTTCCGGCTGGTTTGGTGGTCCCGCAATTAACTTTGTTTCAAGAATTGCAATCCTTTGTAAAAGTCTGTGGCAGTTAGAGCAGCATGTAGATTCCTGAGGAGGCATTTTCTTATCCTTATGAATGTAGGCAGTTGTGTTTTCTCTTCCCTGGAATGTAAGCTTTCAGTTGGAGGCTGGTCGAATAAAATAATTCTGCTCTTTTTTTTGTAGTAATCCAAGCGTTTGAGCACTGTGCTGATTTGCTGAAGTTAAAATTAGGTGATAAAAGGAGATAAAATATAGAAATATAAAAGCGATAGAGCAACGCGCGGAGCAGTAAGCGAGAGCATCCGAACAGTAGCTGAGCAGGAAGTACAGCAGAGGATAGAGGATAAAGCAGTGACTTGTGAGGCATCTCCTGAGTCAGCTGCTACTGACTGGGAGATCAGAAACAAAGTCTCCTCACAAAAGTGGAAAGAGGCCAAGCCATTTCTTTTTGAAAATATGCTGGCTACCCAAGATCCACATCCACATTGTGTGTGCCAGTGTGGCAAACAAGCTGTTGTGAGGTGTCTGGAATGCCTGCCTTTCCCGTTCCTTTGTGAGGACTGTGATTCTGCTGTTCATTCACGCTTTGTCTTGCACAACAAAGAGTCACTAACTGGAGGGTTTTTGCAGCCTTTAGCCCTATTCGCACGGGATAAGTAGTACCTGGTGACCTCTAGTCATTTGTAATAATTGCGGAGTTTGTCTGAGATCTTAATCCCGTGCGAATCGGCCATGTCTGTAATTTGGAAAGTAAAAATTCCCCCGCAAATTACCTACTATATTTCGCCAAACACCGAGGTCCTGTGATAATATGAGTCCCGTGCGAATCGGCATCTCTGTGATATGGCCGGTTCGTATATCATTTTTTCAAGGTTTTTGTTTCATGTGCGCTAGGGCTGGGATAAACGATTATTTTTAAAATGATTAATCTAGCGATTCTTTTTTCGATGCATCGATTAATCTAACGATTAATTTTTCCGGTCCGATTCGATTTCGATTATCTCCCCATTAATTGAGTAATAGCAATTTATACATGTTGATTTACATATCTGAATGAAAAAAAACATGAATTCCTTAACATTGCAATATATGTTTATTGCTCTTAAAATTCCAAAATAAAAGACTATACAAGTGCAAAGTAATGCATTCTTAGTCAGAGGTAGCATTCAATAAAAACCTTGAAGCCTTGAAAACACATAGGTCTAGCTTACTGAAAAAAGTGCAATCTGTCACGATCCATTAAAGAGCCACAAAATAGTAGGCCTATTTATGGTTTAATTTTCTTTGACTGACCAAATTTGAAAGTTGAGACTTTCAGAATGTTACCTTCTTGGTCCTCTGTCAGCGCGTTGTCAGTGTCCTCTATCTATTTTTCACGACATTGCTATAAGCGCATACTTGCAGCAGTTTTGTGCAATTCACATGAGCTCTAAGCGCGTGTGAATTGCACGTATAGAATGAAGTTAAGGAACAACCTCAATCCATTCAAGAAACGCCACATAGGTCGCTGCATTTCACCGCGCTTCGTGACATTTTTTCCGTTTGCGTGAAGAAGCCGTTCGCCGGAGATGTGTTAAAAGAAAGCAGAGTGCATTCATGATTATTAGGCTGCCGGTATAGCCTAATAATCATCCTGGCGCCGGGTCTGAGAGAGTCATTTACTCTTTAAAATAAATTACTTTATTTTACTAATTTAAGACTTCTCTTATGAGGACACTCCACAAAACGGACAGTTTGGCATAATTTGTGTGTTATGGTTCGTTCAAGCCCGAAAGAGAACTCGATACTGAGTCGACGATGACGTCGACGCGTTGTCCCAGCCCTAATGTGCGCCTTATTATCCATCTTTCGCGAAGAATGGAGGCTGTGTTGGAGTGTTTTGATAGTATTTTGGCTGCTGGGTCATATCGCTATACACAACTACACAATTTGCAGAAAGTGAAAGCTGAAAATCATCAGAAGAGCAAAAACAAAAAGAATGATTAGATGGAGATGCTTTACGCAGCATGCGGTTAAGAACTTTATTCTGTTTATGTCATAATAGCCTATCATACAGCTAGACCTATAACGAAAAGACATTTCCAAGCAATAGCCTATTGACATCATATCCGGGAGATAAGTCAGTAAATTTGAGTAAAATCACAGGCTTCGGTTATCCCTCCCCCTCGTTACCTGATTATTGTTTGAGTTCTTCCACCTGTCCCCTCTTGATTTGTTCCCTTCTTAAGTCTCCTCTTGTTTGCAGTCTTTGTCGGATCGTTTGTCTAATGTCTCCCGTTCCCCGTGATTCACTTCATGTTAAGGTTCAGTTGTTGTTTAATTTCTATTCATTGTGTTTTTCCCCCTCGTGGGTTTTTGCTTTGTGTTTATTTGTTTTTGTAATAAATACCAATCTCCTGCATTTGAGTCCTCGCACCTTTTTTGCCTTGCACGTTCCGTGACAGGAATATGATGGCAGACATCGCGAACAATGTTTCCATGTGCAGTTTGTTAACGTTAAACGTCGTCTTTTTGTAAGTACTAATAAAGTTCACTAGCTAAACACTAAGTTAGCGTTAGCTAGTTCATGCTTACAGCTGTTAGCTAACAATGACTGTACCTAACGTTAGTTGTTTGCTGGTTCGACCAGCTTACATGCATCTTTCACTGTATTTTACTGAACTCAGCACAGAGCAAACCCACCCCGTGACGTCACCGGTTATAATACTGCACAATGGCGGCGCCCTTGCCACGAAAGATATAACGGTGTTTCTTTTATATGTTAACATTTGTCATGTTTCTTATATAATTTGATTATAGTGGAAATCCATCTTGTAAATCATATAAACTTGACTGACTGCTTCATTTCCCCTTTAAAGGGTCATAGATCTCCAAAATTAGTTTTAAATTAATAATTGAATATTTATGAGATTTTTATTTAAGTAATGTTCTAATTCTAGATATTTATATTTGTAAATGCAGCATGCTTTTGACGTGGTTTAGTCGCTTTCAAACACTGGAGTGGCGCAGAGTTGCCATGGAAACGGCGCGGGACCACTGCGACTGACAAGCAGCAAAACTCCCTCTCTCGCTGTTGTTTTCACTGCTTTCAGGTAAGATTAGTCTCTAAGAGCACACAAATAATACACACAACTGTAATTGACACGCTTTTGTTGAATATTTACTTTATAGACATGGTTTAGTGTCTTCGGAAAAAGTCCGTTAGCATCTCAACCGTTTTCAGAAGAGGTTAACGTTAACTCGGTTGAGCTTTTGTTTATGAAAGTTTGGGCTTTTAATCACCTCTTATGTGTAGATGAGAGTTTTAGTAAAGGTGTTACTTGGAAGTGAGCTAATTTATTTAACATAAACGTAAACATAAACGTATGTACTGTAAATCGGTTACGTCACTTAAGTTACATGAAGCTTGAAAATAGGCTGAAACTAGCTGCTCAAATGTACGTTAAACAAATATTGATAAAAAATGTTCTGTGATTTCAGCAGCAACAAAATAACCGCTCTAAAACAGCGGGGAAGCTCCACAAGGTCAACATTTCTGAAGAAAGCTGCTGCTAGAGTTGTAGGAAACACAGGTGAACCGAGGAAGCTCATTAAATAACTTCATATTCATTTTGTCACAATATTTTCACCTATATCACCATGCATCTGTCATTTTCTTATTTTTCAATTTCTCAAATTTACATTTTTAATTTGTATAATTTATTTTAAGAAGGTTTTGACATCCAAACGTAAGTGACACTGTATGAGCAATATTCAATGAATAAGCAAACCTAAAACTAAATTCTGTTATCCTAATTAAGAAATTATTTTCTGTATATTCTTTCTCTTTTCTGCATTTCCCCTCTGCTGTAGCTGTTTTCCTTTTAATAAACCTGACATTGTATAATAATATTGTTGGCTCTGTGACAAATGGTTTGTAGTGTTGCTAGATCCTTCCATGCTGATGCCCTGCACCGTAGCAGTTTCTGTCCTGATCATCATCTCTAAGATGCTATGAACCATATGACTAGTAAGTAAAACTTCAAACATGCACTAATGTCAAACACACACTAATTGTGTTAGTACAAATTTTAATGTTTTGAAAAATGTCTTGCGTTCACCAAGACAGCATTAAAAACAATAATATTGTGAAATAATCTTATTATTATTTTAATAAGTTAACTGTTTTCTATGTGAATATATTGTAAAATGTAATTAATTCCTGTGATCAAAGCTGAATTTTCTGCTTCACATGATGCTTCAGAAATCATTTTAATATGATGATTTGATGCTCAAGAAGCATTTATGATTATTATCAGTGTTGAAAACAGTTTTGCTGCTTCATATTTTTGTGTTTTTCAGGATTATTTGATGAAGAGAAAGTAAAAAAATAGCATTTATTTGAAACGGATATCCTTACTACTCTCTCTTTTGGTAATTTTATTGTATCCTTGCTGAATAAAAATATGAGTTTCTTTATTTTCCCTTTTTTAAATCTTATTGACCCCAAACTTTTGAACAGTAGTGTTAACTACCGTTTATATGTTTAGGGTCTATTTAACAATGAATCCTGGAGGGAAAAATAAATGGTTTAAATTGTTACAATGGTTTACACAAAACATTAATCAGCACAACTGTTTTCAACATTGATGATAATCAGAAATGTTTAGGATGTTTTCATTGTAAGAATGTATAGTATTCAAATATAAAAATGCTGACTCGTTAGTTCATGTTTTCTCATTAAAATCAGATGATTTTCTATTAATTCAATAGAATTTGAGGGAATACCAATATGGTGGCTTCACTTTATGACATCATGAGCAGTCAAGGCTGCGTTTCCCGATAACGTTGTCTCGAGACGCTACGAAGACTCTTAAGGTATAACTTAACTAAAGGTATACCATTTCTAGGCATGTTCCCCGAACCATACCTTAGGAAGTTGCTTAAGATATACCTTCTTACGTGCGACGTTACCAGCTGCTGTCGTATCCGTGGCGATAGTGCTGAATTTGTTGATAACGGTGGCTAGAGAATCAATTATTCACTCATGCAGGGGCTGCTTCATTTGCGTTATGTGAGAAAGTGGTATTCTGTATAAAATAAACACTACAGAAATAGTTGAAATTGCATTTATTAGGATTAATGGAGTATTATAAAAATAATCCAAACCCAGGGGTTCCCAAACTTTTCCATGACAAGGCCCCCCAAATACCAAAGTTCTGGCCAAGGCCCCCTTTTGCGGGATGTGTTATTGAACCCATCGACAATACTACAGCAAATATAGAAATAAATAAATAAAACATCTAGGTGAACATCAGATATGTAATGGTGTTTGAGACCAGAAAATCAGAAAGATTATAGAGATGCACCAATTATTGAGTTTGACCTGCCGATACAGATTTTAGCCGATTAAATTTTTTCTAACCACTTTATATATTATACACAAATATTTATTTTCTATATATTTTTGTTTTATAAAATACCATATACTTTTACCCAAACTGAATAATAAAAACAAGTTTAAATGGGTAAATTTTCTTTGGGTAAGTCTTCATTTTCTTTTCTGACATAGCCTACTCCAGTTCTTGTTAAAACACACATGCAAATTATGTACATTTTAGGCACTTTTTGTATGAAATCATATTTATTTTGCCCATCAAAAGTGTGAGGAGCACAGCAAAAAGAATAGACTTAGATTAAAAATAGGCGCCGAAACCCCCGCTTCACGCTTGTGGTCTGAAACGGCCGTAATTCATGAGGTTTCCTACAGTACATGTGCGTTCCGTGTGCACGTGGGATGCTGATGTTGCGCAATGATAATCATGCGACGCCCGAGTGCATTTGACATTTGTCATGCCCGATCACATGAAAGTTGGCGTATTCCGGTCACCAGCTGTTTAATCGGTGCATCTCTAAAAGATTAGCATTAAAAGTATAATGTTCAGATAGGCTATGCGACAAATTATTATAATGCTATTTCATAACAATACTACTCATAATAATAATATAAATATTTTTAGGTTTTTTGCTTTTTTCCGGCTTTTTTTTCTTCCAATTTTATAATTTTATTCTTTGCATGAAAACACTTGAATTAGCCTAATTAAACACTGTCTGGGTGTATTAAAACTTCAGAATTATATTCGTATAGACCTGCAACAGTGATAAGGTAAAGCTAAGAGTGGTCCAGACCAACCTTCCGAACGTATGACTTACAGAAGGTATACTTAACTATGAATGTTTCGGGAAACACGTATTAACGAAAAGGTACAGCTTAAGGTGTAACTTAAGAACGACATAGCATTAAGAAGGTTTCGGGAAACTCGGCCCAAGTCTAGGGCTGTCACTTTTGTGAAAAAATCCTGTTCGATTTGAGACATAAGTGTTCATTGAATCGATTGTAAAATCGATTTTCCATGTCTAAAGACGTTTCCATTTTCAACGCCAAATATAGGCAAATCCGCGGGCAACTAACAGGCATTAGGACGAACGTAAAGAGGGAGCTTGAGACGCGCACAAGTCAGCAATATTTCTGATGATTTCTTGCCGTGAAGTTTCGTGCACGATGACAAACAGGAGTGCAACATTCTCGAAAAACAATAAGCAGAGTGGAGTGCCATAACATCAATGAAAAACATTACTGCAGGCTTCAACATGGTTGTGTTTACGATTAGAAATGTCAAACAAATTTCCCCTACGTAGGCGATTGTAAACTGTAGCCTGTATCTGTATGCATGAGACTGTCTGAATACCGGCAGAATTCACATTTTTGTTGTAAAAAGAGACACGTTATGCAGAAGTATAATTTGCTGTTATGTGTGTTTGTCAGAGCCTGTAGTTCTGCGTTTGCTGCGGACGTATCGTGACGAGCTGGACGTGCTCCGAGAGAAGGCCATTACAATCGATTCCCTATTTTCGTTTTCGAAACTTGTGTTGGTTGGTCTGATCGATTGTGCAATCGATTTTCGAATGTAAAGTGACAGCCCTACCTAAGTCACTTATAGATCAGTGAGTAGTGCCCAGCATATCAAAGTCCATTAAAGGAGATTTCTCGCATTTTACCCCTAAATTCTGGAATAACTATGAAGGTAAAAGAGGAGCAAAACTCGAGTGCATGTAGATGTGAATAGAGAACTTGAACAATAAATACTTGATGTATGCTTAAATTTACACTCACAGCTCCGATGTGAAAACTTGTAAAATACAAATCTGAAGTTGAATGTTGAAATTTGCAGTCGCAGACAATAGTCACAAACCTGTATTCTGAATTTGAAGCTGCAGACAAGTAGGGGTGGGGGAAAAAATCGATTCTTAGATGCATCGCGATGCGGACGTGGACGATTCTGAATCGATTCACAAATGTCAAAAATCGATTTTCAAAAAAAAAATTTTTTTTTTTAGATATGTAGCCTATTTATAATGACGTAATATTGACGGAACGCAAAAGACGGAACTCTGAAGCGCGAAAAAAAACCAAAAAAAACTCTGAAGCGCGGAAGTGCAGTGCCCGGACCGTCTGTCTGTGGCGTGCGCACATAACAGAGACGCGATGGCTGAGCGCGAAATCCAAACACCCTCCTCGTTAAAAGCTGACGTGTGGAAATATTTTGGCTTCTATGAAGTTGAAAGGGGAAAGGAGCTGGACAAGAGCCACACTAGTTGTAAGCTTTGTAGAATAAAACTAAAATATTTTGGCAACACGACAAATATGAGAAGCCATATGACACGTTTCCACACAGAGGAGGAAAAACACTCGGCTGTACCAGAGCCGTTTCTCTCTATGGCTCTGGGCTGTACCGGTGTTCAGACGATTTCTGCTGCCTTGTCGAAAAATGCTACCCAAACGCAAATCAATCACAGATAATGTTGATTCATTCTCTATTGTTTCCATAATGGTGTAAATCTCACAATATTATAACATCGTTATTTCATTTTAATCAGGGTAAGTGTATGGGGAGCATATTTGGATATTTTAAATGAACTAGCAATTATCACATTTGATATAACAAGTAAAAATGATATTATTATATGAAATAAAATTATAATAAAATTCGAAGTTAAGAGTACAGTATAATGTACTGTTTTTATTTTTAAAACGGTGTGAAAAGTAAAAATTATCATCAAATATTCATCTTTGACCTGTCAAAGTTTCCTACAAGTATCCACAGCAAGGATGCATAGATTTATGGGCGTGGTAAGCAGAAGAAAAATGAGTCTGCACATGCACCAGTAAGTAGCACATCTCGATGGGTAGCATGAATGGTCAGAACACCTGTTGTTGTTATATTATTAATTTACTACAAGTATGCTGCTAGTTCAGGCACACATTTATTTTCCTGTTGGTTCTTTGCAATGTTAATAAAATATATTGTACGTTAATTCTTTATGGGTCATTACTTTGTACTTTTAAAGCAAAGTATTTATATTCACACACACACACACACACACACACACACAAAAGATTCAGATAATCGATAATCGCTTTTTAATCGAATCGCAGGCCTCTGAATCGTAATCGAATCGTGAGGTGCCTAGAGATTCCCACCCCTACAGACAAGTAGTCACAAATGTGTAAAATGCCATTCACAGAAATACAATGACAGACACAAACTTGTAGAACATAGTTGCACTTAGGAGTCGCAAAGGAGTCGTTTTATTGGTTGGCGTCTAGCCAATGAAATGGGACTTCTTTTGTACACTATGATGTCATGAAACCCACATCCTCTGGGATTTTCTGAAACGGTAACGTGGCTAAATGCATTAGATAGTGATATTAAAAGAAATAAATTGTATTATCAAATTCAGGAAACACCATACTAATAAAGCCTACTATGTACAGAAAAGAAGATTAGCCCAGAATAAGAACGCAATGCGTTTAATTACATGTTAAGCGTTTTCTTCCCAGAGAAAACCAACGCTTAACGTGGCTTAATGCATTAAGACAGTAGTATTAAAAGATCAAACTCAGTAAACACCATACTAATAAAGCATACAGAAAACCAAATGAGCACAGAATATGAACGAAATGCGTTTAATTATACATTCAAAGTTTTCCTCTCATAGAAAATAAACTAAATGCTTAAGGCTTAACTAATAGTTATAAAAAAAAATCGTTATATCGTTATACATTATTACTAAAACACAGGCAGCAGGTTAGGTGATTTGCAAAAACTTAATTTGTACTCCTAGTTTGTCATAAACACAGAGGGAGAACTATCCCAAAAAGGTATTTCTCGCAACCTTAATTAAGTGACACCCTGCAAACAAATTTGCTTTTTTTTTTGGCAGTTTGGTCTTTTAATACCACTGTCTTAAAGGGATAGTTCACCCAAAAATGAAAATTCTGTCAGTATTTACTCACCCTCATGTTGTTCCAACCTCGTAAGACCTTCGTTCATCTTCGGAACACGAATTAAGATATTTTTGATGAAATCTGAGAGCTAGTGTGATAGCTACGTCACACGTAGGCTCACTATTGGCCAACGCTGGTCATGTGTGTGATGCGTGTGACGTACAACAAAAGAAGCTTACGCTGTTACACTAGTGAACTGACTCAAGGCCCACAGAGAAGGTAATTAATAGTTGAAATAAAGTCGTTATTTTTGTTTGTTTTTGCGCACAAAAAGTATTCTCGTCGCTTGACAAATTTAAGATTGAGCCACTGTAGTCACTTGGACTAATTTAATGATATCTTTAATAACTTCTCGGGGCTGGCAAGTTTCAATCCCTTAGAAGCCTATGGAGGAGTGATCCAGCTCTCAGATTACATTAAAAATATCTTAATGATGAACTCTTACGAGACAACATGAGGGAGAGTAAATACTGACAGAATTTTCATTTTTGGGTGAACTATCCCTTTAATGCGTTAAGCTAGTTAAGAGTTTTCTAACAGTTTTCTATGGGAGGAAAACGCTTAACTGTACATAGTAGGCAATTTTTAATTAGTATGTTGTTTTTGGAGTTATCATTTATTTCTTTTAATCTCACTGCCTATGCGTTAAGCCGCGTTAAGTTATGTTAGTCCCCGAGGACAAGTGTTTTGTGACATCTACGAGTGCAAATCTCTAAATTTAATTTAAGATTTGCATTTTACAGGTTTTCACATTGGAGCTGTGAGTGTTAATTTTAGAGGACCAGTATGAATATTTAATGTACAAGTTCTCAAATTCACATCTTTATGCTCTTGAGTTTTGCTACTCTTTAACCTTCATAATAACCTTCCTGATAATGTTGGGGGCTCAGACACACTCTCCCATTTCAAATCTAGATTAAAGACATCTCTTTATAGTGCAGCAGATTAGTAAAAAAATCGTTCACTTTGGTATAGAAACATGAAATTTGGCACAGATACTCTCTAATGGCCACTATTTTGGAAAAAGGCGTTGGCCACTCAAATATACAATGTGGCGGCCAATTTTCAAGATGGCCGCCATTGCCAAAGGCAAAGCCCCAACTTTTGTCCCCAACCCGCATTTCCTTCCGCAGCTTTTGACACAGACCCACACATCAAATCATGCGAATTATTCGGAAATGGTGTGCTATGACTTTTTATAAGTGATCGGGGGTACGATGTTCGCCCCAGGGGCGAAAAAGCGGCCGAAAAATCCCATAGACTTAACATTGCGACAAACTTTGACGATTCATAGCTCCGAGCAAGGATTTCGCAGAAACGTGCGGTTTACCACATTTGAAGAGGCTGGCAGGCTCTGTAAGAACATACCTCACAATGGGGTAAAAGTTGCACCCCTGGGGGGCAGGAGCTGCCCAAAGTTGCCCCATTGACTTACTATGGTGTAGGACGGCCTATGAAATTGTCACGTGATGAGGAAAATAAGGAAGACGAGGATTCAAGTGCAGGAAGGTAAGTTCAATTAAATGACTACAAAACAACATGAAAACTGAAAACCAAAACTGCCCCGTAGGGGAAAACCAGAGAGCTATCAGGCAGAAACAGGAAACACAAGGGAAACAGAGAATAACAAACCAACACAGGACTGCAAACACAAGGAGACTAAATAGGGAACAAATGACAGAAGGTAACAAGCAAGACAGGTGAGGGAGATAATACAATTAACAGGTAACGAGATGGGAGGGGCTGACAATAGACAGGAGAGCAGACGTGACGTGAACGGTCCCTGGATCGGCAGACGTGACGTGAACGGTCCCTGGATCGGCAGACGTGACGTGAACGGTCCCTGGATCGGCAGACGTGACGTGAACGGTCCCTGGATCGGCAGACGTGACGTGAACGGTCCCTGGATCGGCAGACGTGACGTGAACGGTCCCTGGATCGGCAGACGTGACCTGAACGGTCCCTGAATCGGCAGACGTGACCTGAACGGTCCCTGGATCGGCAGACGTGACGTGAACGGTCCCTGGATCGGCAGACAAACCTTCCGCTGAATCCTCATATTGGTTGGTTCGTTCTGTCACGTGATGAGGAAAATAAGAAAGACGAGGATTCAAGTGCAGGAAGGTAAGTTTAATTAAAAGACTACAAAACAACATGAAAACCAAAACTGCCCCGTAGGGGAAAACCAGATAGCTATCAGGCAGACACAGGAAACACAAGGGAAACAGATAATAACGAACCAACAGAGGACTGCAAACACAAGGAGACTAAATAGGGAACAAATGACAGAAGGTAACAAGCAAGACAGGTGAGGGAGATAATACAATTAACAGGTAGCAAGATGGGAGGGGCTGACAATAGACAGGAGAGCACATGGCACAAAGGAAACACATGACAAGCCATGTGCTCACTATAAACAGAACTAGAACACCAGAACATGACAAACCGGGAATGTCAGACCTCTGTCACCAACTAAGATAAGACCAGACAGAAGTGACAGAACCCTGACAGAAATCGGCAGTCATGCACATTGCATAGGGATTTTGTATTGAACATACAGTGCCCTCCACAATTATTGGCAACCCTGTTTAAGATGTGGTCGAGGACTTCTAAAAATTCTCCCTTTTTTTAAACAACATAGAACCCAAATGCAAAAAAGGAGAAAAATCCAACCTTTTATTTAAGTACATCACTTTGGTGGTAAAAAAAAAATCACACATTAAGAAAAAAAAACCTTGTAATCATGTGTCTCACAATTATTGGCACCCCTAAAAATTCTGCTGAAAAAAATTTTTTAAATATATTTTTCTGTAGTTGCTAAAGTTGGTCAGGGTATCTAGGAACTTTTAATTAGTAATGCATGACTTCCTGTTTCCCTGGGGTATAAATATGACGTGACACAGAGGCCTAATTCTCTTACCCATTTGTCAACATGGCAAAGACAAGAGAACACACCATTCAAGTAAGGCAGATGTGTGTCGACCTTCATAAGTCAGGCAATGGCTGCAAGAAAATAGCCACTCCCCTTAACTTGCCCGTATCTAAAGTCAGAGGAATCATTAAAAAGTTTAAAACAACTGGAACAGTGACAAACAAGGCTGGAAGAGGTCCCAAGTTTATCTTGTCACAACTCACAGTGAGGAGGATGGTAAGAGAAGTAAAAAAAAGTCCTAAGCTCACTGTCACAGAATTGCATCAAAGAGTGGCATCTTGGGGTCACAAAGTCTCCAAAACAACCATCAGATGCTCTCTACATGCCAAGAAGCTGTTTGGGAGGCATGCAAGGAAAAAGCCTTTTTTCACTAACACTCACAAACGTAAACGTCTGGAGTTTGCTAAGCGGCACTGGGACTTCAACTGGGATTGTGTGCTTCGGTCAGATGAGACTAAGATTGAGCTTTTTTTTCAACAAACACTCTAAGTGGGTCTGGCGTAAAACAAAAGATGAGTATGCCAAAAAGCACCTCATGCCCACCGTGAAGTATGGTGGAGGATCTGTGATACTGTGGGCCTGTTTCTCTTCCAAAGGCCCTGGGAACCTTGTTAGGGTGCATGGCATTAATGAACGCTTTGAACTACCAGGACATTTTAAATAAAAACCTGATGACCTCTGCCAGAAAGCTGAAGATGGGTCGTCATTGGGTCTTTCAGCAGAATAATGATCCAAAACATGTGGCAAAATCTACACAAAAATGGTTCAGCAGTCATAAACTCAAGGTCCTCCCATGGCCATCTCAGTCCCCAGACCTCAACCCAATCGAAAACCTGTGGGGTGAGCTAAACAGGAGAGTGCATAAGAGAGGACCCAGGACACTGGATGATCTAGAAAGATTGTGCAAAGAAGAATGGTCAAAGATCCCTCTCTCTGTGTTCTCCAATCTTGTGAAATGTTATAGGAGGAGATTAAGTGCTGTCTTGTTGGCAAAAGGGGGTTGTACAAAGTATTAACATCAGGGGTGCCAATAATTGTGGGACACATGATTTAAATTTTTTTTTCTTTCTAATATGTGATTTTTTTTTTTTTTTTTACCACCAAAGTAATGTACTTAAATAAAATGTTGGATTTTTCTCTTTTTTGCATTTGGGTTCTATGTTGTTTAAAAAAAAGGAGAATTTTTAGAAGTCCTCGACCACATCTTAAACAGGGGTGCCAGTAATTGTGGAGGGGACTGCAGCTCTGGATCACAGTGTCATAGAGACAAGGGGACGGGCTCATTTTACTCAGACGACCAATCAGTCCTTAAGGATCATTGTGAAGCTATTAAGCCAAGTCCTAGCAACCATTTACAGCACCTTAGTAACAAGTTCCATTGACTTCCATTGAAAGAGATAAAAGGGATATCTCTGGATAGAAGTATTATAGAAACATGAGTGTGGTCTCATTTTACCTGGGGCAGCAAACATTCAATCATGAACTACCTGAACACTTCTAGCCCCACCCTAGCAACCATAGTTTAGCACCTTAGCAACCAAAATCCAAAGAGGTATATCTTCCATTCTGAATGTCACAGAGATATGGGAGTTGGTTTATATCATTCATAGTGACACGCAGCCTTTAGAGTTTCATGATTGGCAGCTGCCAAGCCACTCCCTAGCAACCAAAGAGAGTACCCTAGCTACCATTTTGCAAGACATATACTGTCCTACAAAGGCAAAAGACCTTAACTCGCTAGAGTGTGGAACAAAGTAAAATGACTTTAAAGATATTTAGTTGTCCCGCCAAATTAATTATAGGTAGGACACTGGAAATCTGGCAATTAGATGTTTAAGTAATGAAAATTATCTACATTAAAATAGTCAAAAGTCAAGTTTGAGCTCAACATTTTTTTAAGTTACTGTACTCTGCCTTTGTATTGTCAGCAAAAAGTGAGAAGTCAGGCCAAGGCAAAAGACAGTAACTTCCACATTATCAATATTTGGTTGCTGATCACCATTAAAAAAATCATTATAGTAACACCTGTATAAAATCTAGTGATCATGGCATTTATTTTGAATGATTTACAATTACTTATAGCCATCTACTTATTGTGCTTTGGTTGCATTCTGGTGGCCCTATTAATTCATTAGACATGACTAAATACTTCCGTAGCGGTAAAGAGTAGGCTATCTTCAAGTGGTACTGAGTGGCATAAGACTTGCTAAACACGGGTTCAAAATGATCACGATAAAACAGATCCTCGCGCACATTCGACCCGGAGACTGGTTTATAGCGGTGGATCTGAAAGACGCATACTTTCACAGACGCTTACCGAGATTCGTGTTCAAGATGTCACGCTCCTGGTCCGTTCACGAAAAGTAGCCTATGCAGTGCTTTCCCCCTTGAGACTCAATAGGGAGCGCACTTCGCTCGTCCCGCGGATTTATTCCGGACGCTGTGATTGTATAACCTGCTTGTAACAGCTGAGCTGGTCTGATGTTGTATGCACCAGCACCTGCTTCATTATGTTGTATGCACCAATATACCCTTGTTGCTTCATTATTATCACTCCCTGTGATGTATTAGTCCCGCATGGGCTCGACCGTGTTCAGGGCGGTGCTGAAGGCGCAGGCGAAGTTTTGGCACTATGCCAGCTAGATGCATGATTGTTTCAACCAGGTCCAGTACCCGAACTTTACTGTTTACTTTACTTTACTAAAGCGGGGCTTTAGTTCTTTGTTGTATTCACCTGCTACGGCATGTGTAACACTTTTCTGTCAACTCTGCATGTATCCTTCGCGATCGATATCACACGTTTGGCGATGGAGCGGGTTAAGAGCATACTATCTGACCGCATTAGTGCAGGAAAAGTCTCTGAGGACATCAGAAGTTACAGGGACTGATGGCAGCTGTAAGTGCACAGGCCAAAAATATCAATAACTCATTTTCAACCAAAAACGAAGTTACGGTCTTTTGCCTTTGCACGGCAGCATATCTCTGCATCAGAACATCGTATAGAGATGGGGGTTGGCTCCTTGAAGAATATTTGTACCAAATATCATGATAGCATCACCATTAGAAAAAAATATGTAAGGATTCAAGAAAAATGGCGGCCATCTTGAAAAATGGTTGCCATCTTGAATTTTTTAGGGACAAGCACTGTTTTCCAAAAAACATTCTGAAGAGAGCATTTTCACAATGTTATGCCTACATGATATCACTGTTTGAACGATTGACAAAATGAGCATTTGACAGAAATAGCGTCCATCTTGAAAAAATGGCCGCCATGTTGAGTTTTTGGGTGGCCAACGCCTTTCGCCAAATTTCATGCTTCTATACCAATTTGAACGATTCCATTTGAAATATGCCATTAATCTGCTGCACTATTAGCCAAACATTCAATTAGCACATCTCATAATATTGTTCTACAGTTAATATGTGATGAAATGGTAAAAAGTGCACATGATTCTTTTGTCTGAAATAATATGAACTGCCGCTATGCTAATCTTTCTCCTTTTGCTTCCCTGTTTCTATCTCAGGATGCTCAGCAAGTTTATTAGAGATCACGGCAGCTCCAGTTTGGATCCAGTCTCACTTGTGAAGAGTTCAGATGACGGCAACTATAGATGAACATAAGGTGGGGTAAGCAATATTTCAAAAACGCTGATGGAATTGTTGATATTTGAAATATCAAACCCCTCTCTTCAATGCTCCGCCTCCAAAACTCACCAGATTGCTCAGCAGCCGCATCACATTATTGGTGTAAATAACTAATTTCTGTAATTGGATGAGTTGCTGAACACGCGGTGTGGTGCGCTCGTTTTTCCAGGCGCGCCTATGCCACGACGAAATGAAAACATCTCAACTTTTCAGAATGCCGCAAGCGCACAGCAGAAGTGTTGAGTCCAACTGAAGTGATGGGTCCCAGTTTATGGCAGCCATACACTGTGCGATTTTCGTCCGATTTTGAGCCGAATTCTGACTCGTGCGGCTCACGATTTTCAGCTTTGTCGTTTGTCGCGCAGTGTTCATGCAGTGTACAGGGGGAAACAAGAGGCGATAACCTCTCCTGACAGGCAATCGGATGGTCGGATGAATCTCTGGCATGTTAGAAATTTTGGTCGCTCCTCGTGACTATATCGCACAGTTGAAGCAAAGCTACGAACCGATTGCCCTAAACTCAGTGTTTTTTCCCCTCACTGCGCCTGCGCGAAAACAGAAGTTTAACCATTTCATCTGCAACAAAAATAAAATAAAAACGAAAAGAGGGAGATCTTTTAGCTCTGTAGTTCAAACTATAGCTACAAATTACTGCTTACCTCCAGTTCGTGTTGCAAAATGGATTAACCATATATTACCCACGCCTTCCAAGCCACCTGCGATGTAACGCCTCTTTTTATTAATTTGTTAAAGAATGTTTTTGAAATAAACCTGTTTTTAATTTTCATGCATGACAAATTATTGCAGTGTTCGGACATATTATAGACTGTTAATAGTTAATTATTATTCATTGTAATCGACTTAAATGTTTTAGACAATTTTCAATGAGGAGGAGTAAGCTTCTATGTAATATTTTATTATCCTCACAGCATGTTGATTATGTGCTGTGAAATTATTGCGTGGCAAATTAATTATAATAGCAGATCAATTTAATAATAAAATTAGCCTAGGCCTCCCCTAATAATGATAATACAGTAATACTAATAATAACTTAATGCATAAAGTGGAAATGCTAAATCATCTTGATATTGATAGCTGATGCTTGTTTTGACAATATCTCTGGATACATGATATCGTCTATAGGCATAATCCAGGGGTTTATTGCAGATATTTCACACGTATAGTGTGAGCAGTCAAGTCGCAGCTCGATGATCGGACCGTATAGTGTGAGCACATAAATCCTGAACTTTGGCTTTACATCGCATGCGATGTACTCGTTCAGTGTGAGTAGGTACCTTGCTGAAATCGCACAGACATCGCACAGTGTATACCCGCCTTTAGGAGGACCCAAGCAATCCGATTGGTTCAAAGCACGTTTTATAGGTAATCGCTTTAGTGCCTGGTTACAAATCAGACAGCACTTTATTATATAATTCTTTTGAACTACGTTATAACGACCATTAATATATTTTAACTTGTATGTTTTATATACTAGTATATAACCGAAGCTATAGATTGTGAAATTAGACATTTCTCGTTCTTAGTGTTTTTTTTACTTAGCTTAGGTAGTAGCATAGCATAAAGCTATCCGAAATGGTTAGAGATAACGTTTTTCTCACCATCTACGATATTTTAGCGATAAAAAACTTAAATAGCAAATATGATGCATGCATAATACTGTTTAAGAATTATGACAAAACATGTATTTAAAACAAATTATATTATGCCTTATTGCATAATAAGAATGTCGCAAAACATACCTAAACATGTTTTTCTTTCACTTTAACTATATACATAATCAGGATAAAAATAAAAGATTATTACATGAATTTAAGTTTGATTGATTACATTAAGAATCGCAAGAACAGCTTTAGATCAGGCATACTACTGTACTGGGGTACTAAGCTGGGACTCATCACTTCCCCACACCGGACAGCTGATCATAGCTGTACAGGCGGGTTTTTTATTTCTTATCTCCATAAATATATCTAGTAATAAAGCTAAGGCAAGGGCTAGAAATACATTTTTGCTAATACTTCCTCGTCATCATGGAGAGCGCAGTTCATGGTTGCATAGCAACGACAGACGCCACGGGAGCGCGAGCGCTTGTGGAAAGGCGCGGCCGTGCGGGCTTTCTACACGTTTTTAGACGTGATATGTGAACAGCCCCTAATTCAGGAGAAACTAAGAATCTATTTGGTTTAAAATCGTTTTTGTTTTGTTTAAAATGGAGATCACGATAACATACATCAGACAACTACACAGAATAACATGTTCCAGTCTATTTTAAAAAAAAAAGATACTCATTTGAATCATTAATTCAAACACTTTTAAAACTAATTAATACAGTGTCTCATTCATAAATACCCGTTTAATTAATGGATGATTCAGCGTTTTTGAATGAATCTCTCGAGTTTTCTTGAATAAATGATTCAATGAAAAAAAATCTAACAGTCGATTTGTGCTGGAGTAATAATGTAATCAACACAATCTTTATTTGAAGAGACTCCTTTTACTTTAGCCATTTTATTGCTTAAAATTGGCAAGAATAAAAGGTAGAAATATTAATTCTTCAAGTTTTTGGCCTTTTTGTTCTCTACAAAACAAGAATCTATAAGAACCGGATTCGATAATCAGAATCGCTTAAATGATGAAAACTATGACTCTTGTTCAGCTCACGGTTCACGGATGACCGGGGCGAGCAGTGCTGCATATACCGCTCTACAGCTTACGATGCAGACATCAGGACTAAAGCCCATGATCTGTCTAAAGGAAACAGTTAAAAGGTATTTATTGATGGATTTGTTTCTTAAAGCAAAGACCTAACTGCTTTTCCCCACTGTTTTTCACTCTGTTACAGGCTGCCAGGAAGAATCCTTCTCTACCGTGGATCTACATTGTTGCTGTTCCTTTTTTATCCCTTTTGTCCTGGAGTTCTTTCTGGTGTCATTAAACTATCTCAACTTGAATTGTGTCTGTTCATTATAGAGACAGTTACACAGACAAAATTAAGAAGATATTTTTCAATGTCATTATAGCCTACTTTTTTCATATTAGATAGTCAAGTAGCCCCGGTGCTGTATATCACCGTAGCCATTGAGGAGGAGAAGTTCTATATTAGGATATATTCTATACGTCAATAATAATAATAACAATATGTCAATAATTAGAAATGGCCAAACTTTTCCCTCAATGTTGGAAATTCTTGCTCTGCTTTGTTTTTAGGATGACAAAAAGGTTTAAAAGTTACACTTTAGGCTACTTTAGGCTGGTCTATCTTAGTGGTCTAATAGCGACCATCCAAAATAGATAGCCAATCAAAGTAGGCGGGGTTTCCTCTTCACAGAAGCAGAGCACCTTATTCCATCAGTTTAACAATGAAAGAGTGCGAGCACTGCGAGGTGAGATGAAAGTTGCAAATCATTTAACATTAGTCAACTGTTTTACTTTTTCTTCTTGAACATGGCCATTTTGAGGGATGAAAGTTGCATGTGTTCAGTATCGATGCTATTTTATTGATGAAAGTCGCGGGGGCAGCGATGACTACAGTTTCTGTGATCCTGAGTGTGCAGCGCGATCTCCGCTCTCTGAGTGTGTGTGTGTTCGTGTGTGCTTCAATTAAAGCAGCGCATGGTGTATGTAAAGGTGTAGCCAGAAAGTTTAGACCCAAATAAATAAAGGTCCTATAAAGCCCATGCAGAGCGGCCGGGATTTACAGCTTTGCGTCGTTCAAACATCGGCCGAAGACCATCTGCGATCATATGCCAACGTTTCGGCGACATATTGCCGATTAGCAAACGCTCTCTGAGCGACATCGTGCCGATGGAACTTTGTACATCGGGCCGACATCGGCCAGACGTACGTGTGCTATCTGGGATTCTTCAGCCACTGGAGCTACTCAAGCTGCTGAGTACTCCTGCACTGATGGAACTGGTCCCCAGTGGCTGCTGTCCCCGTCTCAGCTGAAGCTGGTTGATGAGCACATAATTCTGCAAATTTTGAATATTAAATGCAAGTAAAACTGGGTGGAATATAAATATACACAGTATACATATTAAATAAGAAGTTTATTTTGCAGCTTACATAGCAGCAAATCTTATGTTAGATAGGTTGTCGAACGATTACAAGTGTTAAATATCGAAATACATAGTATTGGCGTTATTCAGGTTCCCTTTCGAGAGGTCTCTCCTATTGCGTAAGTAGCTTACGCTATGGGAAAACTCCTTTTCTCGAGAATATTGAAGTCTATGTAAAACGCATTGCAGCTGCACAGCTGACAGCAATGAACGAAGGAAGCTCGGTCATTGGCTGTGCTGCGGCAACTTGCTCGAACCAATGACGGGGCGACTCTGAATGCGCGACCAATGAGCGCGCTTCGCGCCCGCGCGCGTCAGAGCCCGCCAAGATGGGCGTGGCCAAGAGCTATTTATTGGGCGCCCCGTCATGAGAGTTCTTTAGATTTAATCTCCTTCAGCGAAGACCTTCTTCGCTGGATCCTCCGGATTATTGAAGCCTTCGTCGCCGTCGAAAAGCATACCAGCGGGATTGCTACGAGGACGTCGGCACCTTCAGCCGCCTTCGAACGCCATCCTACTGAGCCATCCGGCGTGCCACACACGCAAGTATCTTTACATCTGTTCACCCCGCGACACTTGTAAAAGAGCAATTTTCTGAGGCGTTGTTTCAAATGCCTTCCTGCGCGTCGTGCAGAGACCTTCTCCCGGACGGGGATCGTCACATCATCTGCGCTCGCTGCCTGGGCCGGGACCACGCAGAAGCTGCTTTGACCAAGGGCGGATGCCCGGAATGTGATGACCTGGGTCTCTCCGCACTGCGGGCTCCCCTCGCCGCTTTCGCCGTGAGCGAGCCCATCGCCGAGACCCCTCTGTTTGAGCCGCGCACTAAGAAAAAGCGCCGCTCACAGAGGCTTCCTGAACCGGAGCTCAGTGACGTCACGCCGAGCCAGTCTCCGCGTGCTTCACCGCCGCTCTTACCTTCCCCACCGCCGGTTCAGTTCACCCAGCCGGACCCACACCCCTCTAGCAGAGCGGTGGGCCTTGTGACTTTCGGCGCGTCCGAGGACGATGGGGGAATGGATGACAGCTTGTCCATCGACGCTGCATCGGACGACTGGCCGGGCTCCACTCTCGACCCCGCCCCGTCGACGCTAGCTAGCACGAGCGGGGGCTCCACCATGGATACGGAGATTATCCGCGTCCTCTCGAAGGCCGTAGAGGACCTCGGGCTCGATTGGTCTTCTCCCGAAGAACCAACCCGAAGCCGACTGGATGAGTGGTTTCTGCAGGGGCGCCAGCAGGCCCCTCGGCAAAGGCCTTCTCCCTTCTTCCCGGAGGTTCATGACGAACTCACCAAGTCATGGAAAGCCCCCCACTCTGCGCGTCTGAAGCCTTCTTTTTCTTCGTCGCTCTCCTCTGTGGACGGAGAAGCCCTGCCGCACTACTTCTGCTCTCGCCGGTCGCGCCTACGCCGCCGCCGGCCAAGCTGCATCAGCGCTTCACTCAATGCCGCCGGCCAAGCTGCATCAGCGCTTCACTCAATGGCGGTACTTCGAGTGTTCCAAGCTAAGCTTCTCCCCTCTATGGACGAGTCTGGCCCCGAACCCGAAGCCTTTAAGGACCTACGCAGCGCAACTGATATAGCTCTGCGAGCCACGAAGGCCACCGCCCAGTCTATTGGCCGCGCCATGGCTAATTTGACTGTTCTCGAGCGCCATCTGTGGCTGACTCTGACGGAGATGAAGGACGCGGATAAGGCGCCGTTTCTCGACGCGCCTATCTCCACCAGCGGGCTGTTTGGACCGGCGGTTAAAGGTTTCGCCGAACGCGTCACTGAGGCCCAGAACGCTTCACAAGCTATGCGCCATTTCCTGCCCAAGCGCTCCAGCTCATCGCAGAGCAGACAGAGACCGCCACAGCCGCAGCGGGCTAGAACAGCTCCCACCGCCTCTCAGCCAGCGCCTCATGCTGACGCTCGACGCCGCTCGCGCTCCCACAACCGCAAGCCGCCTCCTGAGTGACGGGGTCCTCGGCCCAAGATTGTGCTGAACCCTGAGCCTCGAAAGCCGTCCTAGCCACAGGAATTAGAAGAGAGAGTGCGTGTCTCGCACAAGCCGGACCACTCTCTCTGCAAAAGCACAAACATTACCCAGTCCCCTTACAGGCGGCTGGAAATGTCCATACAGCAGTCAATGGGCCAGTCACAGAGCTCGCTCGCGCCTCTGAGAGCTACGAGCTCAGGCGATTCGCTGGCCGGGTCCCTACGTCACAGCGGCCCGCCCCTAGCCTGTATTCAGCCCATATCTGTACACGCAGCGGCATGGGAAAACATTCCAGATATGCCGAAATGGGTATTGAATATAATAAAGCACGGATACTCGCTCCAGTTCGCTCGCAGACCACCACGTTTTACGACTGTGGTCGAGACGAAAGTGAGAAAGGAGTGTTCACAGGTTCTACGCACCGAGGTGCGCAAACTAATAGAAAAGGGCGCTGTGGAAACTATTCCCCCCTCTATGAGCGAGGCAGGTTTTTACAGCCGCTATTTTCTCGTCCCGAAAAAGGATGGTGGTCTCCGCCCCATCCTAGATCTCAGACACCTGAACAAAGCACTAATGATTCGCTCGTTCAGAATGTTAACAACCAAGCATATCCTCGCGCAAGTACGCCCAGGAGATTGGTTTCTCTCAGTGGATCTGAAAGATGCTTACTTTCACATTCCAATAGCGCCTCATCACAGGCCGTTTCTGAGATTCGCTTTCGAGGGACAGTCTTACCAGTACACAGTACTTCCGTTCGGCCTGTCCCTGGCTCCCCGTACATTCACGAAATGTATGGACGCAGCACTTTCCCCCTTGAGACGAAGGGGAGTGCGAATACTGAATTATCTCGACGATTGGCTGGTCCTAGCACAATCAGAGAGTCAGTTAATAGCACACAGATCTTGGATTATCAGCCATTTAGAATGCCTGGGTCTAAGAATCAATTTTGCAAAAAGCATACTATCTCCCAGCCAGAGGATTTCTTTCCTGGGAATAGTTCTAGACTCGATGCAAATGACAGCGCGTCTCTCATCAGAGCACGCGCTCACCATCCGGCGCCTTGCAACATCATTCAGGGCGGGCGCGCGCGCCCCTGTCAAGCGGTTTCAGAGGATGCTCGGTCTCATGGCCTCAGCATCGGCCGCACTCCAGCTAGGATTGTCAGGCGTGAGTCTGGGTGTGAACACAAGGAGAAAGATGATAACGACAGATGCCTCCAAAATAGGTTGGGGGGCCCTTTACGAGGGCAGGCCTGTCTCCGGCTTTTGGTCAAACCCGGAGAAGCGCCTACACATAAACTGTCTGGAGATGAAAGCGGTCGCTTTGGCTCTCAGAGCCCTGCTTCCACATCTAAAAAACGAACACGTCCTGGTCCGAACGGACAACATGACGGTAGTGTCGTACATAAATCGCCAGGGTGGACTCAGGTCGAGCTCCATGCATTCAATGGCCAGGAGACTCATTTTATGGTCCCAGCACAACTTGCGCTCGCTGAGAGCAGCGCATGTGCCAGGCGCCCTGAACCAGGGGGCAACACATGCTATCCAGAGACAAGATTCTCCCAGGAGAATGGGCTCTCAACCCGCTGACGATTCAATGGTTATGGAAAACCTTTGGCAAAGCGGAGATCGACCTCTTCGCCTCCAAGGAGAACACGCACTGCTCTCTTTTCTTCACGAAGAGCACGGACGCGCTCGCCCAGAGCTGGCCGAGCCGCCCCTTATATGCCTTTCCCCCGATCGCGATGCTGCCACAGGTCATCAGTCAGGTCAGAGAGGAGAAAAACGCAGTGCTTCTGATAGCCCCACTCTGGAAGAACCAAACATGGTTTCCAGATCTGATGCAAATGCAATCTGCACCACGGCCGATTCCACTGAGGCCAGACCTCCTCAGTCAGGCCAGCGGGATGATATTTCATCCCCGCCCCGATCTGTGGGCCCTTCATGCATGGCCCCTCAACGGGTTCCCAGGAACCTCACGAGCGGAGCGCTAAAAACCATCGCTGAGGCGCGGGCGCCCTCCACGAGACGCTTATATGCCCAGAAATGGAAAGTGTTCAGTGACTGGTGTAATGCCAAGGGCCTGAACCCTGAGACATGCAAGATTACGAACGTACTCGCTTTTCTACAAGGGCTTCTGGAGGCGGGCCGCACCCCCTCCACGCTCAAAGTATATGTGGCGGCCATCACAGCGTCACACAACCCTGTTATGGAACGTCCATTGGGAAGAAACGACCTAATTATTCGTTCCTAAGGGGCGCTAGGAGGATGAACCCTTCACGCCCCCCCTCAGTGCCGATCTGGGACCTAGCTACTGTCCTAGACGCTCTTAAAGGGCCCCCGTTCGAACCACTCCGAACCGTGCACCTTAAACAGCTCTCACTCAAGACTGTGCTCTTGCTGGCACTCGCCTCGGTCAAGAGAGTGGGCCACCTGCACGCGCTTTCGACAAGCGCTGTCTGCCTAGAATTCGGACCTAACGACTGCAGGGTCGTCCTTAGACCGAAACATGGGTATATTCCTAAAGTGCTCACCACTCCCTTCAGAGCACAGGTTATCTCCCTAACTGCGCTATCGTCTCCAGCAGACGAACACGACGCTAATCTACTCTGCCCCGTTAGGGCTCTCAGAGTGTATTTAGAGCGTTCTGCCCTATTCAGACAGACAGAACAACTGTTTGTATGCTTTGGCGGTCGTACGAAAGGTTCCGCCGTTTCAAAGCAGAGAATCTCTCACTGGATAGTTGAGGCTATAGCGCTGGCTTATGAAGCTAAGGGACTTCAATGCCCCTGGGGAGTCAAAGCACACTCCACCAGGAGTATGGCTTCTTCCTGGGCATGGTCGAGCGGGATACCGATCGAGGATATTTGTGCGGCGGCAGGCTGGGCCTCACCGTCCACATTTATCAGGTTCTACAACCTACAGGTCCCGACATTGCATTCCAATGTACTATCAGCTTGATACTAGTTGAACTACGAGTTCGTATCTAGATTATGTATGTGCTTGTGTCACACTGAGCGCCTTCTAGCCGCTCTGTATTTTTCCCGCTCTGTATTTTTCCCACATATAAAGCTCGCCTCTGCCGGCTAGTTGGATGATAACTTTGCTTTTCAGCTCAGGCACCTGCCTCTGGCTATCATAAGGCGAAGTTCAGCACGCACGGCGTTTTGCATGGTGTTCCCATAGCGTAAGCTACTTACGCAATAGGAGAGACCTCTCGAAAGGGAACGACTCGGTTACTAACGTAACCTCGGTTCCCTGAGAGGAGGGAACGAGTATTGCGTAAGCTGCCGTGCTTGTGCTTGGTTAGTTCGCTTCAGTCGTTTTAACCTAAAGAACTCTCATGACGGGCGCCCAATAAATAGCTCTTGGCCACGCCCATCTTGGCGGGCTCTGACGCGTGCGGGCGCGAAGCGCGCTCATTGGTCGCGCATTCAGAGTCGCCCCGTCATTGGTTCGAGCAAGTTGCCGCAGCACAGCCAATGACCGAGGTTCCTTCGTTCATTGCTGTCAGCTGTGCAGCTGCAAATGCGTTTTACATAAAGACTTCAATATTCTCGAGAAAAGGAGTTTTCCCATAGCGTAAGCTACTTACGCAATACTCGTTCCCTCCTCTCAGGGAACCGAGGTTACGTTAGTAACCGAGTCGTTTTCCCCCACTGAGAGCGTAATTAGACTAACATGACACAGAGTATTTTTAGTGTTTAAGTGTCTTTGTGTACTGGCCCCCTTTACCCTAATTGCATTTTCCAGACATAACATTGTGATTTAGATTTCTTAATATTATTCCCATTTATAAAACACCATGTTAATATAGTTGCTGGCGTTAAAAAAGTTTGTCCACTATGAAGGTTATGTCAGTTTATTGTTTTTTTGTGCACAGTCAAAATGCCCCTCTTTCTATCGATCTCTACACAATACATTTTTTGAAAAAAGGAAGAAAAAAATACTACTTCAGCATGTGAGGATTGATCACGACCCCCCGAACTGGAGTCCTGGGTAGGGTTGCACCAGCCGTTCGTAACTAAGTTCTTTCTTAAATTGGAACGTAAAGTCCACACTAGAGGCTTAGTAACTACTAGCTAGTTTGTAACTAACACTGTACTATATTCCGTTGCACCATTTGTTCGTAAGGCAGAACGTAGCTAGTAGGTCGTAAGCTCTCCGTAAAGTAATGCGTAGTCGCATATTATGACGTTTAGCCTCGATGAACCAGTAGCAGCCTTCAAATACGTGAGCAGAAGTTGTGTTGAATTGCCGTGAATTTCAGTTAATCCTTCATTCTAACAACTTTTACCTCAGGTTACTAACGGTAAAAATAAGTTTCCATTAAATACGATACTTGATCATAACTTAAGTGTTTTTATATGTAAATAACATTCAGAAACTGTATTTGAAATGAAATAAGCATCAATAAATAAATATTGATACAAAAAACATAAGATATTAGTACGTTTATGACTGATATTTGACATGCACAACATGGACTGATGCACACAGCGGCGCTGTTTAGGACGGGTTGGTGTTAAAGAGCCGCTAACAAAGTTATCTTTTCACATAATGTTCTCTCTCTTAAAATGTAAGCGAGTGTAAATGTCAGCATTATCATATATGTCTAAAGAATTTAAGTCTGTCAGGTAAAAGAAGAGCTTATTGATGCAGTTTAGTCTGTCTGATATTTTATTCCAACCGTTACTCCTGATCGGAGGCTGCCGTAAATATTTAGTTGAAACGTAGAGTTAAGTTTAAACTAAGTTTAATGGTGCAACATAAAAATATTTAGTAGTTCGTAAGTTGTAACTTAGTTCCCATTTACGTCAAAACTAGGCTAAGTTGTAAATTACGCACAGCTGGTGCAACCGGCCCCTGTGCACTACCATCTGAGCTAATTGTGAAGACCGCCATGTAATGACTCTAACAAAATTTGGCCCAATGCCATACTTATTTGCCAACCCCTGCCCTAAAGGGACTTTATTAGGATGGACAGGTTGTCTAATATGTGGTTTTGAAGGAGTGTACTCATTTCGTTTTGCTTTTATGAATAAAGGCAGATAGGGACAATCAAAGAATGACAGGAACAGTGAGAAGAGGGGATGACAGGCTGCAAAGGGCATTGGCTCAAATCAAACCTGGGCAACTGCGGTAACCTTAGTTGCCTACATGATGCTCGTGCTCGTGCTCTATCAGGTGAGCTACAGGGGCACTGTGATATGTTGATAAGTTTTTAAGGCACTTGAATGTATGTGTAGATATGAATAGTATATGGTCGAATCTGGCATACGTATAAATACTAGGGCTGCACTTTTGACAAAAATCGAATTGAACGGATATCAAATATCAAGCAATGTATTAGAATATATTTGAATATTTACGAGCCCTGCCCCCCATGAAAAAAAGCGTTTAGAGCACCCGGTACTGGATGAGATGGCAAACAATAAAATAAAAAACAAAGGGTCTAATCATAGACGGTAAAAAATGCGCTACACATGGCACTTTAAAAACCGGATAGTTTATTTATAGTTCGATTACGGATATTTCACATCATGTTCGAATGCATATTCGAATATCGAATAAAAAGTGACAGCCCTAATAAATACTACTAAATACAGTCTAAATACTCTGTATGGGGAAAATTAAGGTATATAAATTCTTTTCATAAATACAGTATATTTTTTCCTGTTAAACTAAGGACAACTTACTTTTCAGCAGATGCTCATACAGCTTGCTCATCTTCATGATAATATCTTGAGCAGCCCCTTCTGCTGGCTCAAGAAAGTGGACCATAGACACATCTCTCTGTAGGCAAGGGCGTGATTAGCTGGGACCCTCTGACATCAGAGGGTACCACAACTTCCAATAGGAAAATTCAACTGCAGTAGCCACCGTTCAACCTGCAGAGGGCAGCACTCAGACGTTTTTACACCATATATTTTAGAATTAAAACACTTTATACCCAAATGTCAAATAAATTACTTGAATCAATGAGCAGCATTAATAAAGCCCCAGTCTTAAAGATCATTAACTAAAAAAAGTTGTTTTAGGGTTTAGTTACCCTTTAAGGAATCGTGGCACATTGCAGCCCTGATGGTGGCAAAGAAGTGGGCAGATTCACTTGTGTGAAAGCAAAATTGGTTGGATAGATAGCAGTTTGCAAATGTTTCCTCTGACAGGAGGGCATGGTTTCGTTTTCGGATTTGTCATTTCTGCAAATGAAAATGAATCATGTCAGGATTATCAACATCATATTAAAATAATGCATTACTCGTTAACAGCAGCACTTATTAAATAACAGCAAGCAACACTAAGTGACATCTGCAGCTGAGTATTGTTGTTTATTTATTCATAAGACTCAGTAAGAGTAGATTTAAATGCAAAGAAGATACAGTTTGAACAGTCAATAATAACCTTACATAAACACGTTTGAATAAACTGATAAACCTGATAATTAATTTGTCATTTATCTGTGGCAGGAATTGGAAATATCATACTTATTTGGTTTATTAATTAATACATTTCTTAAGCCACCCTGCTCCCTAGAGAAAATATAGTATCTGAGCTAATTAAGTCTTTTAACAACTGCACTTGCGTTATTACACTCAATTTTCTACTTAGTGCAACAAATATAAAATACCTCACACTTTTTTGTCAGTAAACCATTTACTATCTTGCTCTTACAGCACTTCACCAACTATGCATTCAAGGGATATTTAAATCTACTCTTGAAAGCATACTGGAGTCCCTTTTGTCTTGCTCTCTCAGATTTCACATGTTCGCCAAAAATTACTAATCTCATTGGGAATGTCTGACACTGCTGCATACACACTGTAATAGACATACCAGGCAAGAACGCTTGACAGGCGTAGCAACAGTAACTAAGGAGGGCAAAGGGTCAATTACACAGTGCTGGAATGGACTGCAATATACAAAGGCAGAAGGAAATCTTCAGAGGCTAATATCAAATTAAGGTATAGCACCACAGAATAGTGGGACAGGAGTAAGTAGGCTAAATAACCAACAGGCTAACAGGCATGTAAGCCAATGCAATGTGTAACCTTATTTAAATGCTAGTGTCACAATCACTAGGCGGAAGCAAAGATGCAAGAAACTCTTTTATTAAATGGTCAGAAGACACAACAGTACAGGAACACGGGTGGGCTTGTGGCGCAGGGACTCGGTGGTCAGCGTGCTGGTGCACAGTGATGGTGGTGAATCCAGTGAAGGTGAACATCCAGACGAGACGAAAACCACGAAGACACCGAACAGGAACTCGAACCAGAACAGGACTGCAGACAGGCACACGATGAACAAACACAGCAGACTGATGTTGAACACAGAGGACACCAAACCAACGATCTGACAAAGAGAGGAGAGTGAGATGAGTTGATATAGGTGAGTGAATTGGCAGCAGCTGGTGGGGGGAACGAGATCAGCTGGTCCGCTGATCAATGGAACGAACGGTAACGCCCACTAACACACAATCACACACGCAGAACAACAATTACACGAGACACGAAGAAAACAGCGAATTCATGAATCGTGACAGCTAAGTTAGTGGCAAGGGAAATGTTAGCCCTGGTATCCTCAATCACGTCCAATTAGTCTTGGCTTTTGAAAGTTATTTCTTTAGTGTAAATCTTAATATTCCTTTAAGGGAACATGCTTTAGAAAACAGAAGATGACTAGCTGACTATTGCCATCAAACTTAATTTTAAAATCTTAAAGCTAACGTAACGTTAATTCAGGCTAGCGGGCTAAGCAAGTGTTTTTTGCATCAAAATATGTTGCAAAAGAAAAATATGTTGCAGCGTTATTAGTTCTCTCTGGGTAAACAGACGGCTTTCTGCAAATATTTCATGTTTGATAAATATTTTTTAACGACATACAAATCATCAGGGGCCTCATGTACAAAGACTTGCGTTGAATTCATACTAAAACATTGCGTACGGACAAAGCTGTAAATGTGCGTACGCACAAAAAAAAACAGATGTATGAATCTCTGCGTACGAAGGTTCCCACGCATATTCTCTTTGTACATCCCAATTAACGTAAAATTGAGCGCACATGCACGAGCACAACGCCCCACCCAGTCTCCTCCCTCAATTAAATCATTTAAATATGGTAATTAGTCCAATTTGGAAAAAGAAACCTGCAAGAACATGGCTAAAGCAAGCAAGAAACGAAATTTCACTGAAAATGAATTAGAGTCCTACTATTAGAGGTAGAAACAAGAAAAAATATTTTATTTGGAACTTTGTCCTCTGGAATGAATAACAAAAGAAAGAAAAAAGAGTGGGAGAGTTTGTCTGATGCCGTCAACGCGGTGGGATCTGAGAGTCGCACTGTAAATGAACTGAAGAAGAAATGGTCTGACATAAAGGTGGAAGTTAAGCGGAGAACTGCTGCGCACCGCCACAGTGTGGGCAGAACAGGCGGTGGTACAGGGGCCGATGAACTTTCACCCTTTGATCAGAGAGTTGCCTCTATTGTAGGAGACACGTTAATCTCTGGAATCGTATCCGTTGATGTGGGAGACTCGGATATACTGCAGGACTGCCAGCAAGGTAACTAATGTAAAATGTATTTCCTTAACTTTGATACATATAGCCTACCAGCCACCATTTTAATTTTAAAATGCATGCAATGTAGCAAAAAGTACACCAGAGATTTTTCGTATCCACTGCTTTTATTGCAAATGCGTGTACCCATTAATAAGGAACCGATTCAAATTACTGTTAACATGTGGCTGTGTTTATTTGGACTTAGGAACCGCAGGAACAACAGCAGGAACGTCCACTGGCACGCACTCAGAGTCCGCACCACCAGAGTCTCCACCACCCGAGCAGCCAGAGCCCATTCAGTCCAGCGTCTCCGGTGTCTCTAATGCTCCCCCCAGTGCTGAAGCCCGTCCATCTGGCCGCGTCTTGACGCATGCTGTTCTGGAGTCACAACAGCAAATTGTTAGGGCCATTGGAGAAATTAACAGTCACCTGAAAAATGTCACTGACGCACTCACAGAAATAAGGCATTCATTAAAGGAATTGGTGAAAAAATGAACTTTGTGTCTGAGTACCATTTATATTGTCGCAATTACACGTTGACGGGCCTGAATGGCTTGTTGATTGTGCTGCACATATACTGGTCCTGGGTCAGAGTCATGTGGCAGTGCTGCCACCTCACCAAGGGGTATGCCATGCCTGTGCGCGACATTGTGCAGCACTCCACAGGCCAGTATGATGTGGCAAACCTTGTCAGGGCGGTATAACGCCACCGACATTTCAGCTGCCCAATCGCCCGCTCCACAACTGACCGAGTGCGAGAATGGGCATCATTGTATCTGCGCTCTCGGTCAGTTTGTGGGTTGGTGAGGGGGTTAACAGCCACGTCTTTAGTGGATAACCACTGTCTCCTGATGGGCAGTTGAATAATAACACACAAAAATTAAACTTTTAGATAGAACCATACATTTAAATGCATAACTTACCAAGTAGCCACCCATCGCGCACCCTGCCAGCTTGGAGTCTCATCCCAACCATGCTATTTGTAAGGATATATGAATCATGGGTTGCCCCAGGCCACCTTGCCACAATATTTGTTAGGCGCATTTGTGCATCACATATAATCTGCACATTTATTGAATGAAAATGTTTCCGATTCACATATACAAAATCTTCTTCAGATGGCGCCTTTATAGCAATATGTGTGCAGTCGATCGCTCCGATTACATTAGGAAAACCGGCTATCGCAGCAAATTGCGCTTTAATGTTTGGCTGGTCACTTGCATCGTATGGGAACGTTATATACCTGGTAGACAAGCGGATGATCCCGTCCCATACAGCTGGCATTGCACGGCTCAAACACGACTGGCTTATTCCTGAGCGGTCTGCCAGTTCTCTTTGGAAAGAACCAGTTGCCAGGAAACCAAGTGTAGTAAGCACCTGTAAAGGAACGGGCAATGCGTGGCTCCTCACTGTCTCTCTTTCCAAATTCGGACCCAACTCAGCGCAGAGTTCCAAGAGTATAGGCCGTGGAAATCTGAAACGGCTGATAAGCCAGTCATCATCGTGGGCCAGAAAATCATTGTGGTCCCTAAAAACTCGTTCTCTTCGGATTCTGCCATAGCAATGTCCTCTAATAAAGCCAACGCTGCCATTGCTAGACGGGTTGTATCAATTTGCACATGCTTTATATATGTTCTTACTTAATTGCATAATTATAATAGAACATTTTAATAAGACTTGTGTGACAATAATATGTCAAATAATTGATCAATTACAAATTATAAGCAATATCTGACAGCTGGTGGTGCGATAGAACAATTCGTAGTGTAATGTTTGCCACTTCACTTTATTGCCTCTATGAGTCGCCAACGGACAAAAACTATGAGAAATGTAAGTACGCCAGACATGAGATCGGCGTGGAGGAACGCACATTCTCGCGTTAATTTCACTGTTAGTACATCTGGCCGTGAACGTGAAAGCTGACGTACGCCGTGTTTTTGTGCGTACGCAGTGTTGATACATGAGGCCCCTGGAGAGTTTATAACTAACTTACTTATCACTTCAGACAGAGATAGATCCGTCACCGTGGCTAGTCGGTTATGATCACGCGGGAACCGTGTCTCACCCAGTTGAGTAAAGTTGGCGATAAATTCACAGATTCGAAATTCCCGGGTCAATAACTCGTGAGCTAAACGTTGTTACTACACAAATAACCCCTCTTTTTAATCGTAGTAACGTAGACAAGCAGTTACAACCCCATTTTCCTCGAAACGAGCTTTCCTTCGCAATGGATAAAATACATTGATCTCTATGCGCAGGCGGCTGAGAGACAGATCCGAAGGGACCGTCTGCAAAGTGCAAACCCCGAAAAGCGTTACTACGAAAACAGTCAATAACTTCACTATCACACACTATAGTGTTACCAAATTAAGTTTACACACCACTGTTGTCCTGATGGTTATACTACAACACTTATTTTAGTATAAAAGTCTTTTTGCATACTTTTTATGATTTTTATCTATGGAAAATATTCAAGAACTTCACTGTAATTCACTGTATTGTTGCCAAATTCAGTTCACACATCACTGCTGTCCTGATGGTTAAACTACAACACTTATTTTGGGAAAAAATATTTAAATTTTATATACAATTGTAAATGTATAATTTTGATGTGTTTTTTTTAATGAAAAATATTCAATAATTTCACTGTAATTCAATGTATTGTTGCCAAATTCAGTTCACACATCACTGCTGTCCTGATGGTTAAACTACAACACTTATTTTGGGGAAAAATATTTTAATTGTATAAAATTGTAAATGTATAATTCTTATGATTTGTATTATAAAAAATATTCAAGAACTTCACTGAAATTCAATGTATTGTTGCCAAATTCAGTTCACGCATCACTGCTGTCCTGTTGGTTATACTACAACACTTGTTTTGGGAAAAATATATTTTTAATTGTATATACAATAGTAAATGTATCATTTTGATGATTTTTTTGGGAAAAATATTCAATAACTTCACTGTAAATCACTGTATTGTTGCCAAATTCAGTTCACACATCCTTGCTGCCCTGTTGGTTAAACTACAACACTTATTTTGGAAAAAAACAATAATTTTAATTGTATATACAATAATAAATGTATCATTTTTATGATTGTTATGAAAAATATTCAATAACTTCACTGTAATTCACTGTATTGTTGCCAAATTCAGTTCACACATCACTGCTGTCCTGTCGGTTATACTACAACACTTATTTTGGGGAACATTTTTTTTTAATTGTATATACAATTGTAAATGTTTCATTTGATGATTTGTTTTTGAAAAATATTCAATAACTTCACTGTATTTCACTGTATTGTTGCCAAATTCAGTTTACACATCTTTGCTGCCCTGTTGGTTATACTACAACACCTATTTTGGAAAAAAAATAATAATTGTAATTGTTTATACAATAGTAAATGTATAATTTTTATGAATCTTATGAAAAATATTCAATAACTTCACTGTAATTCACTGTATTGTTGCCAAATTCAGTTCACACATCACTGCTGTCCTGTCGGTTATACTGCAACACTTATTTTGTGGAAAAATATTTTAATTTTATATACAATTGTAAATTTATAATTTTGATGTTTTTTTTTAATGAAAAATATTCCATAATTTCACTGTAATTCACTGTATTGTTGCCAAATTCAGTTCACACATCACTGCTGTCCTGATGGTTAAACTACAATACTTACTTTGGGGAAAAATATTTTTAATTGTATAAAATTGTAAATGTATAATTTTTATGATTCTTATGAAAAATATTCAATAACTTCACTGTAAATCACTGTATTGTTGCCAAATTCAGTTCACACATCACTGCTGTCCTGTTGGTTATACTACAACACTAATTTTGGGGAAAAAATATTTTTAGTTGTATATACAATAGTAAATGTATCATTTTTATGATTGTTTTGAAATTTATTCAATACCTTCACTGTAAATCACTGTATTGTTGCCAAATTCAGTTCACACATCACTGTTGCCCTGTTGGTTATACTACAACACTTATTTTGGGGAAAAAACTATTTTTAATTGTATATACAATAGTAAATGTATCATTTTTATGATTCTTATGAAAAATATTCAATAACTTCACTGTAATTCAATGTATTGTTGCCAAATTCAGTTTTCACATCCTTGCTGCCCTGTCGGTTATACTACAACACTTATTTTGGGGGGGAAAAAATGTAATTGTATATACAATAGTAAATGTATAATTTTTATGATTCTTATGAAAAATATTCAATAACTTCACTGTAATTCACTGTATTGTTGCCAAATTCAGTTCACACGTCACTGCTGTCCTGATGGTTATACTACAACACTTATTTTGGGAAAAATGTATTTTTAATTGTATACAATTGTAAATTTTAATTTTAATGATTTTTGTTATGAAAAATATTCAATAACTTCACTGTAATTCACTGTATTGTTGCCAAATTCAGTTCACACATCACTGCTGTCCTGATGGTTATACTACAGCACTTATTTTGTGGAAAAATATTTTAATCTTATATACAATTGTAAATTTATAATTTTGATGTTTTTTTTTTTAATGAAAAATATTCAATAATTTCACTGTAATTCACTGTATTGTTGCCAAATTCAGTTCACACACCACTGCTGTCCTGATGGTTAAACTACAACACTTATTTTGGGGAAAAATATTTTAATTGTATAAAATTGTAAATGTATAATTCTTATGATTTGTATTATAAAAAATATTCAAGAACTTCACTGAAATTCAATGTATTGTTGCCAAATTCAGTTCACGCATCACTGCTGTCCTGTTGGTTATACTACAACACTTGTTTTGGGAAAAATATATTTTTAATTGTATATACAATAGTAAATGTATCATTTTGATGATTTTTTTGGGAAAAATATTCAATAACTTCACTGTAAATCACTGTATTGTTGCCAAATTCAGTTCACACATCCTTGCTGCCCTGTTGGTTAAACTACAACACTTATTTTGGAAAAAAACAATAATTTTAATTGTATATACAATAATAAATGTATCATTTTTATGATTGTTATGAAAAATATTCAATAACTTCACTGTAATTCACTGTATTGTTGCCAAATTCAGTTCACACATCACTGCTGTCCTGTCGGTTATACTACAACACTTATTTTGGGGAACATTTTTTTTTAATTGTATATACAATTGTAAATGTTTCATTTGATGATTTGTTTTTGAAAAATATTCAATAACTTCACTGTATTTCACTGTATTGTTGCCAAATTCAGTTTACACATCTTTGCTGCCCTGTTGGTTATACTACAACACCTATTTTGGAAAAAAAATAATAATTGTAATTGTTTATACAATAGTAAATGTATAATTTTTATGAATCTTATGAAAAATATTCAATAACTTCACTGTAATTCACTGTATTGTTGCCAAATTCAGTTCACACATCACTGCTGTCCTGTCGGTTATACTGCAACACTTATTTTGTGGAAAAATATTTTAATTTTATATACAATTGTAAATTTATAATTTTGATGTTTTTTTTTAATGAAAAATATTCCATAATTTCACTGTAATTCACTGTATTGTTGCCAAATTCAGTTCACACATCACTGCTGTCCTGATGGTTAAACTACAATACTTACTTTGGGGAAAAATATTTTTAATTGTATAAAATTGTAAATGTATAATTTTTATGATTCTTATGAAAAATATTCAATAACTTCACTGTAAATCACTGTATTGTTGCCAAATTCAGTTCACACATCACTGCTGTCCTGTTGGTTATACTACAACACTAATTTTGGGGAAAAAATATTTTTAGTTGTATATACAATAGTAAATGTATCATTTTTATGATTGTTTTGAAATTTATTCAATACCTTCACTGTAAATCACTGTATTGTTGCCAAATTCAGTTCACACATCACTGTTGCCCTGTTGGTTATACTACAACACTTATTTTGGGGAAAAAACTATTTTTAATTGTATATACAATAGTAAATGTATCATTTTTATGATTCTTATGAAAAATATTCAATAACTTCACTGTAATTCAATGTATTGTTGCCAAATTCAGTTTTCACATCCTTGCTGCCCTGTCGGTTATACTACAACACTTATTTTGGGGGGGAAAAAATGTAATTGTATATACAATAGTAAATGTATAATTTTTATGATTCTTATGAAAAATATTCAATAACTTCACTGTAATTCACTGTATTGTTGCCAAATTCAGTTCACACGTCACTGCTGTCCTGATGGTTATACTACAACACTTATTTTGGGAAAAATGTATTTTTAATTGTATACAATTGTAAATTTTAATTTTAATGATTTTTGTTATGAAAAATATTCAATAACTTCACTGTAATTCACTGTATTGTTGCCAAATTCAGTTCACACATCACTGCTGTCCTGTCGGTTATACTACAACACTTATTTTGGAAAAATATTTTTGCATATTTTTTATGATTTATAATTATGAAAAATATTCAAAAACTGTTATGCACTGCAATAATGCCTTATTCAAATACATCACTGATGGACAGTAACTTGATCTTTGTCGGAGACAAAGATCAAATCATTGCGTTTGCAAGAAACTATTTTTTTTTAGAAATGCATGATAAAAAAGCTTATTTTTTGTATACATTTTTAAAAATCTAAATCATAAGGAATATGCAAAAATATTTATTTCCAAAATAAGTGTTGTAGTTTAACCATCAGGACAGCAGTGATGTGTGAAATGAATTTGGCAACAATACAGTGAAGATATAAAATATTTTTTGTAATAAAAATCATCAAAATGATAAATTTACAATTGTATATACAATTAAAAATATTTTTTTCCCAAATGAAGTGTTGTAGTTTAATCAACAGGACAGCAGTGATGTGTAAACTGAATTTGGCAACAATACAGTGAATTGCAGTGAAGTTATTGAATATTTTTCATAAGAATTACACATTTATATACAATTCATTTTTTTTTTATTTTTTTTTTTTACAAAATAAGTGTTGTAGTATAACCGACAGGGCAGCAAGGATGTGTAAACTGAATTTGGCAACAATACAGTGAATAACAGTGAAGTTATTGAATATTTTTCATAAGAATCATAAAAATTATACATTTACTATTGTATATACAATTAAAAATATTATTTTTTCCGAAATAAGTGTTGTAGTATAACCAACAGGGCAGCAAGGTTGTGTAAACTGAATTTGGCAACAATACAGTGAATTACAGTGAAGTTATTGAATATTTTTCATTATAAAAATCATTAAAATGATACATTTACAATTGTATATACAATTACAAATATATTTTGTCCCAAAATAAGTGTTGTAGTATAACCGACAGGACAGCAGTGATGTGTGAAATGAATTTGGCAACAATACAGCGAATTACAGTGAAGTTATTGAATATTTTTCATAATAAAAATCATCAAAATGATACATTTACAATTGTATATACAATTAAAAATATATTTCCCCCAAAATAAGTGTTGTAGTATAACCGACAGGACAGCAGTGATGTGTGAACTGAATTTGACAACAATACAGTGAATTACAGTGAAGTTATTGAATATTTTTCATAATAAAAATCATAAGAATTATACATTTACAATTGTATACAATTAAAAATATGTTATCCCCAAAATAAGTGTTGTAGTATAACCGACAGGACAGCAGTGATGTGTGAACTGAATTTGGCAACAATACAGTGAATTACAGTGAAGTTATAGAATATGTTTCATAATAAAAATCATTAAAATTATAAATTTACAATTGAATATAAAATTAAAATATTTATCCCAAAATAAGTGTTGTAGTTTAACCATCAGGACAGCAGTGATGTGTGAACTGAATTTGGCAACAATACAGTGAATTACAATGAAGTTATTGAATATTTTTTATAATAAAAATCATAAGAATTATACATTTACAATTGTATATACAATTAAAAATATATTTTTTCCAAAATAAGTGTTGTAGTATAACCGACAGGACAGCAGTGATGTGTGAACTGAATTTGGCAACAATACAGTGAATTACAGTGAATTACAGTGAAGTTATTGAATATTTTTCATAATAAAAATCATCAAAATGATACATTTACAATTGTATATACAATTAAAAATATATTTTCCCCAAAATAAGTGTTGTAGTATAACCAACAGGACAGCAGTGATGTGTGAACTGAATTTGGCAACAATACACTGAATTACAGTGAAGTTATTGAATATTTTTCATAATAAAAATCATTAAAATTATAAATTTACAATTGAATATAAAATTAAAATATTTATCCCAAAATAAGTGTTGTAGTTTAACCATCAGGACAGCAGTGATGTGTGAACTGAATTTGGCAACAATACAGTGAATTACAGTGAAGTTATTGAATATTTTTTTATAATAAAAATCATAAGAATTATACATTTACAATTGTATATACAATTAAAAATATATTTTTTCCAAAATAAGTGTTGTAGTATAACCAACAGGACAGCAGTGATGTGTGAACTGAATTTGGCAACAATACATTGAATTACAGTGAAGTTATTGAATATTTTTCATAAGAATCATAAAAATTATACATTTACTATTGTATATACAATTAAAAATATTTTTTCCCAAAACAAGTGTTGTAGTATAACCAACAGGACAGCAGTGATGTGTGAACTGAATTTGGCAACAATACATTGAATTACAGTGAAGTTATTGAATATTTTTCATAAGAATCATAAAAATTATACATTTACTATTGTATATACAATTAAAAATATTTTTTCCCAAAACAAGTGTTGTAGTATAACCAACAGGACAGCAGTGATGTGTGAACTGAATTTGGCAACAATACAGTGAATTACAGTGAAGTTATTGAATATTTTTCACAAAAAAAAATCATCAAAATGATACATTTACAATTGTATATACAATTAAAAATATTTTTTTTCCCAAAACAAGTGTTGTAGTTTAACCATCAGGACAGCAGTGATGTGTTAACTGAATTTGGCAACAATACAGTGAATTACAGTGAAATTATGAAATATTTTTCATTAAAAAAACAACAACAAAATTATAAATTTACAATTGTACATAAAATTAAAATATTTTCCCCCAAAATAAGTGTTGTAGTATAACCGACAGGACAGCAGTGATGTGTGAACTGAATTTGGCAACAATACAGTGAATTACAGTGAAGTTATGAAATATTTTTCATTAAAAAAAAAACAACAAAATTATAAATTTACAATTGTATATAAAATTAAAATATTTTCCCCCAAAATAAGTGTTGTAGTATAACCGACAGGACAGCAGTGATGTGTGAATTGAATTTGGCAACAATACAGTGAATTACAGTGAAGTTATTGAATATTTTTCATAATAAAAATCATTAAAATTATAAATTTACAATTGTATATACAATTAAAAATATATTTTTCCCAAAATAAGTGTTGTAGTATAACCGACAGGACAGCAGTGATGTGTGAACTGAATTTGGCAACAATACATTGAATTACAGTGAAGTTATTGAATATTTTTCATAAGAATCATAAAAATTATACATTTACTATTGTATATACATTTAAAAAATATTTTTCCCAAAACAAGTGTTGTAGTATAACCAACAGGGCAGCAGTGATGTTTGAACTGAATTTGGCAACAATACAGTGAATTACAGTGAAGTTATTGAATATTTAAAAAAAAAAATCATCAAAATGATACATTTACAATTGTATATACAATTAAAAATATTTTTTTTCCCAAAACAAGTGTTGTAGTTTAACCATCAGGACAGCAGTGATGTGTGAACTGAATTTGGCAACAATACAGTGAATTACAGTGAAATTATGAAATATTTTTCATTAAAAAAACAACAACAAAATTATAAATTTACAATTGTATATAAAATTAAAATATTTTTCCCCAAAATAAGTGTTGTAGTATAACCAACAGGACAGCAGTGAAGTGTGAACTGAATTTGGCAACAATACAGTGAATTACAGTGAAGTTATTGAATATTTTTCACAAAAAAAATCATCAAAATGATACATTTACAATTGTATATACAATTAAAAATATTTTTTTTCCCAAAACAAGTGTTGTAGTTTAACCATCAGGACAGCAGTGATGTGTTAACTGAATTTGGCAACAATACAGTGAATTACAGTGAAATTATGAAATATTTTTCATAAAAAAAAAAAAAAATTATAAATTTACAATTGTATATAAAATTAAAATATTTTTCCCCAAAATAAGTGTTGTAGTATAACCGACAGGACAGCAGTGATGTGTGAACTGAATTTGGCAACAATACAGTGAATTACAGTGAAGTTATTGAATATTTTTCATAATAAAAATCATTAAAATTATAAATTTACAATTGTATATACAATTAAAAATATATTTTTCCCAAAATAAGTGTTGTAGTATAACCGACAGGACAGCAGTGATGTTTGAACTGAATTTGGCAACAATACAGTGAATTACAGTGAAGTTATTGAATATTTAAAAAAAAAAATCATCAAAATGATACATTTACAATTGTATATACAATTAAAAATATTTTTCCCAAAACAAGTGTTGTTGTATAACCAACAGGGCAGCAGTGATGTGTGAACTGAATTTGGCAACAATACAGCGAATTACAGTGAAGTTATTGAATATTTTTCATTAAAAAAAACATCAAAATTATAAATTTACAATTGTATATAAAATTAAAATATTTATCCCAAAATAAGTGCTGTAGTATAACCAACAGGACAGCAGTGATGTGTGAACTGAATTTGGCAACAATACAGTGAATTACAGTGAAGTTATTGAATGTTTTTTATAATAAAAATCATAAGAATTATACATTTACAATTGTATATACAATTAAAAATATATTTTTCCCAAAATAAGTGTTGTAATATAACCGACAGGACAGCAGTGATGTGTGAACTGAATTTGGCAACAATACAGTGAAATACAGTGTAGTTATTGAATATTTTTCATGAGAATCATAAAAATTATACATTTACTATTGTATATACAATTAAAAATATTTTTTTCCCAAAACAAGTGTTGTAGTATAACCAACAGGACAGCAGTGATGTGTGAACTGAATTTGGCAACAATATAGTGGATTACAGTGAAGTTATTGAATATTTTTCACAAAAAAATCATCAAAATGATACATTTACAATTGTATATACAATTAAAAATATTTTTTTCCCAAAATAAGTGTTGTAGTATAACCAACAGGACAGCATTGATGTGTGAACTGAATTTGGCAACAATACAGTGATTTACAGTGAAGTTATTGAATATTTTTCATAACAATCATAAAAATTATACATTTACTATTGTATATACAATAAAAAATATTTTTTTTCCCAAAACAAGTGTTGGAGTTTAACCATCAGGACAGCAAGGATGTGTGAACGGAATTTGGCAACAATACAGTGAATTACAGTGAAATTATGAAATATTTTTCATTAAAAAAACAACAACAAAATTATAAATTTACAATTGTATATAAAATTAAAATATTTTTCCCCAAAATAAGTGTTGTAGTATAACCGACAGGACAGCAGTGATGTGTGAACTGAATTTGGCAACAATACAGTGAATTACAGTGAAGTTATTGAATATTTTTCACAAAAAAAAATCATCAAAATGATACATTTACAATTGTATATACAATTAAAAATATTTTTTTCCCCAAAACAAGTGTTGTAGTTTAACCATCAGGACAGCAGTGATGTGTGAACTGAATTTGGCAACAATACAGTGAATTACAGTGAAATTATGAAATATTTTTCATTAAAAAAACAACAACAAAATTATAAATTTACAATTGTATATAAAATTAAAATATTTTTCCCCAAAATAAGTGTTGTAGTATAACCGACAGGACAGCAGTGATGTGTGAACTGAATTTGGCAACAATACAGTGAATTACAGTGAAGTTATTGAATATTTTTCATAATAAAAATCATTAAAATTATAAATTTACAATTGTATATAAAATTAAATATATTTTCCCCAAAATAAGTGTTGTAGTATAACCGACAGGACAGCAGTGATGTTTGAACTGAATTTGGCAACAATACATTGAATTACAGTGAAGTTATTGAATATTTTTCATAAGAATCATAAAAATTATACATTTACTATTGTATATACAATTAAAAATATTTTTCCCAAAACAAGTGCTGTAGTATAACCAACAGGGAAGCAGTGATGTGTAAACTGAATTTGGCAACAATACAGTGAATTACAGTGAAGTTATTGAATATTTAAAAAAAAATCATTAAAGTGATACATTTACAATTGTATATACAATCAAAAATATATTTTCCCCAAAATAAGTGTTGTAGTATAACCAACAGGACAGCAGTGATGTGTGAACTGAATTTGGCAACAATACAGTGAATTACAGTGAAGTTATTGAATATTTAAAAAAAAAATCATCAAAGTGATACATTTACAATTGTATATACAATTACAAATATTTTTTCCCCAAAATAAGTGTTGTTTTATAACCAACAGGGAAGCAGTGATGTGTAAACTGAATTTGGCAACAATACAGTGAATTACAGTGAAGTTATTGAATATTTAAAAAAAATCATTAAAGTGATACATTTACAATTGTATATACAATCAAAAATATATTTTCCCCAAAATAAGTGTTGTTGTATAACCATCAGGACAGCAAGGATGTGTGAACGGAATTTGGCAACAATACAGTGAATTACAGTGAAGTTATTGAATATTTTTCACAAAAAAAATCATCAAAATGATACATTTACAATTGTATATACAATTAAAAATATTTTTTTTCCCAAAACAAGTGTTGTAGTTTAACCATCAGGACAGCAGTGATGTGTGAACTGAATTTGGCAACAATACAGTGAATTACAGTGAAATTATGAAATATTTTTCATTAAAAAAACAACAACAAAATTATAAATTTACAATGGTATATAAAATTAAAATATTTTTCCCCAAAATAAGTGTTGTAGTATAACCGACAGGACAGCAGTGATGTGTGAACTGAATTTGGCAACAATACAGTGAATTACAGTGAAGTTATTTAATATTTTTCACCAAAAAAATCATCAAAATGATACATTTACAATTGTATATACAATTAAAAATATTTTTTTTCCCAAAACAAGTGTTGTAGTATAACCATCAGGACAGCAGTGATGTGTGAACTGAATTTGGCAACAATACAGTGAATTACAGTGAAATTATGGAATATTTTTCATTAAAAAAACATCAAAATTATAAATTTACAATTGTATATAAAATTAAAATATTTTTCCCAAAAATAAGTGTTGTAGTATAACCGACAGGACAGCAGTGAAGTGTGAACTGAATTTGGCAACAATACAGTGAATTACAGTGAAGTTATTGAATATTTTTCATTAAAAAAACATCAAAATTATAAATTTACAATTGTATATACAATTAAAAATATTTTTTTTCCCAAAACAAGTGTTGTTGTATAACCAACAGGACAGCAGTGATGTGTGAACTGAATTTGGCAACAATACAGCGAATTACAGTGAAGTTATTGAATATTTTTCATTAAAAAAAAACATCAAAATTATAAATTTACAATTGTATATAAAATTAAAATATTTATCCCAAAATAAGTGCTGTAGTATAACCAACAGGACAGCAGTGATGTGTGAACTGAATTTGGCAACAATACAGTGAATTACAGTGAAGTTATTGAATGTTTTTTATAATAAAAATCATAAGAATTATACATTTACAATTGTATATACAATTAAAAATATATTTTTCCCAAAATAAGTGTTGTAATATAACCGACAGGACAGCAGTGATGTGTGAACTGAATTTGGCAACAATACAGTGAATTACAGTGAAGTTATTGAATATTTTTCATGAGAATCATAAAAATTATACATTTACTATTGTATATACAATTAAAAATATTTTTTTCCCAAAACAAGTGTTGTAGTATAACCAACAGGACATCAGTGATGTGTGAACTGAATTTGGCAACAATATAGTGGATTACAGTGAAGTTATTGAATATTTTTCACAAAAAAATCATCAAAATGATACATTTACAATTGTATATACAATTAAAAATATTTTTTTCCCAAAATAAGTGTTGTAGTATAACCAACAGGACAGCATTGATGTGTGAACTGAATTTGGCAACAATACAGTGATTTACAGTGAGGTTATTGAATATTTTTCATAACAGTCATAAAAATTATACATTTACTATTGTATATACAATAAAAAATATTTTTTTTCCCAAAACAAGTGTTGGAGTTTAACCATCAGGACAGCAGTGATGTGTGAACGGAATTTGGCAACAATACAGTGAATTACAGTGAAATTATGAAATATTTTTCATTAAAAAAACAACAACAAAATTATAAATTTACAATTGTATATAAAATTAAAATATTTTTCCCCAAAATAAGTGTTGTAGTATAACCGACAGGACAGCAGTGATGTGTGAACTGAATTTGGCAACAATACAGTGAATTACAGTGAAGTTATTGAATATTTTTCACAAAAAAAAATCATCAAAATGATACATTTACAATTGTATATACAATTAAAAATATTTTTTTCCCCAAAACAAGTGTTGTAGTTTAACCATCAGGACAGCAGTGATGTGTGAACTGAATTTGGCAACAATACAGTGAATTACAGTGAAGTTATTGAATATTTTTCATAATAAAAATCATTAAAATTATAAATTTACAATTGTATATAAAATTAAATATATTTTCCCCAAAATAAGTGTTGTAGTATAACCGACAGGACAGCAGTGATGTTTGAACTGAATTTGGCAACAATACATTGAATTACAGTGAAGTTATTGAATATTTTTCATAAGAATCATAAAAATTATACATTTACTATTGTATATACAATTAAAAATATTTTTCCCAAAACAAGTGCTGTAGTATAACCAACAGGGAAGCAGTGATGTGTAAACTGAATTTGGCAACAATACTGTGAATTACAGTGAAGTTATTGAATATTTAAAAAAAAATCATTAAAGTGATACATTTACAATTGTATATACAATCAAAAATATATTTTCCCCAAAATAAGTGTTGTAGTATAACCAACAGGACAGCAGTGATGTGTGAACTGAATTTGGCAACAATACAGTGAATTACAGTGAAGTTATTGAATATTTAAAAAAAAAAATCATCAAAGTGATACATTTACAATTGTATATACAATTACAAATATTTTTTCCCCAAAATAAGTGTTGTTTTATAACCAACAGGGCAGCAGTGATGTGTAAACTGAATTTGGCAACAATACAGTGAATTACAGTGAAGTTATTGAATATTTAAAAAAAAATCATTAAAGTGATACATTTACACTTGTATATACAATCAAAAATATATTTTCCCCAAAATAAGTGTTGTTGTATAACCATCAGGACAGCAGTGATGTGTGAACTGAATTTGGCAACAATACAGTGAATTACAGTGAAATTATGAAATATTTTTCATTAAAAAAACAACAACAAAATTATAAATTTACAATGGTATATAAAATTAAAATATTTTTCCCCAAAATAAGTGTTGTAGTATAACCGACAGGACAGCAGTGATGTGTGAACTGAATTTGGCAACAATACAGTGAATTACAGTGAAGTTATTGAATATTTAAAAAAAAAATCATCAAAGTGATACATTTACAATTGTATATACAATCAAAAATATATTTTCCCCAAAATAAGTGTTGTAGTATAACCAACGGGACAGCAGTGATGTGTGAACTGAATTTGGCAACAATACAGTGAATTACAGTGAAGTTATTGAATATTTAAAAAAAAATCATTAAAGTGATACATTTACAATTGTATATACAATCAAAAATATATTTTCCCCAAAATAAGTGTTGTAGTATAACCAACAGGACAGCAGTGATGTGTGAACTGAATTTGGCAACAATACAGTGATTTACAGTGAAGTTATTGAATATTTTTCATTAAAAAAACACATCAAAATTATAAATTTACAATTGTATATAAAATTAAAATATTTTTCCCCAAAATAAGTGTTGTAGTTTAACCATCAGGACAGCAGTGATGTGTGAAGTGTATTTGACAACAATACAGTGAATTACAGTGACGTTATTAAAAAAAAAATTATCAAAATGATACATTTACAATTGTATATACAATCAAAAATATATTTTCCCCAAAATAAGTGTTGTAGTATAACCATCAGGACAGCAGTGATGTGTGAACTGAATTTGGCAACAATACAGTGATTTACAGTGAAGTTATTGAATATTTTTCATTAAAAAAAACATCAAAATTATAAATTTACAATTGTATATACAATTAAAAATATTTTTTTTCCCAAAACAAGTGTTGTTGTATAACCAACAGGACAGCAGTGATGTGTGAACTGAATTTGGCAACAATACAGTGAATTACAGTGAAGTTATTTAATATTTTTCACCAAAAAAATCATCAAAATGATACATTTACAATTGTATATACAATTAAAAATATTTTTTTTCCCAAAACAAGTGTTGTAGTTTAACCATCAGGACAGCAGTGATGTGTGAACTGAATTTGGCAACAATACAGTGAATTACAGTGAAATTATGGAATATTTTTCATTAAAAAAACATCAAAATTATAAATTTACAATTGTATATAAAATTAAAATATTTTTCCCAAAAATAAGTGTTGTAGTATAACCGACAGGACAGCAGTGAAGTGTGAACTGAATTTGGCAACAATACAGTGAATTACAGTGAAGTTATTGAATATTTTTCATTAAAAAAACATCAAAATTATAAATTTACAATTGTATATACAATTAAAAATATTTTTTTTCCCAAAACAAGTGTTGTTGTATAACCAACAGGACAGCAGTGATGTGTGAACTGAATTTGGCAACAATACAGTGATTTACAGTGAAGTTATTGAATATTTTTCATAACAATCATAAAAATTATACATTTACTATTGTATATACAATAAAAAATACTTTTTTTCCCAAAACAAGTGTTGTAGTATAACCAACAGGACAGCAGTGATGTGTGAACTGAATTTGGCAACAATACAGTGAATTACAGTGAAGTTATTTAATATTTTTCACAAAAAAAATCATCAAAATGATACATTTAATTCAATTCAATTCAATTCAAATTTATTTGTATAGCGCTTTTCACAATACACATTGTCTCAAAGCAGCTTTACAGAAAGTGCATTTCGGAAATGTACATAGAAAAATACAGTTAGTTAATCATGTATTAATTTATGGCATAACATATCGCCGGCTTTGAGTCGTCTCTTCACAGGCGTCGAGTCGTCTCTTCACAGGCGTTGGGGCATCTGAAGTCTCCGTGAGAGGCTGGATACAAACTGGAGCTGTCGAACGCTATTTACCTCGGGACTAGCGTCCCGAGATAACAGCAGAAAGGCAGATGGGAAATAATTAGCATAGCTGATGTTCATAATGTTAATGCATTCGAACTGATTCAGCAGTAGTATTAAAGGTTAAGCATTAAGTGAATGCTTGGTTAAAGAGATGCGTCTTTAATCTAGTTTTAAACTGGGACAGCGAGTCTGAGTCTCGAACAATATCAGGAAGGCTATTCCAGAGTTTAGGAGCTAAATGCGAGAACGCCCTCCCTCCTTTAGAGGACTTAGATATCCTAGGAATGACCAGAAGCCTCGAATTTAGTGATCTTAAAGAGCGCGATGGATTGTATGGCGATAGAAGGTCTGTTAAATACACAGGAGCTAAACCATTTAGGGCTTTATAGGTCAGTAGGAATACTTTGTAATTGATACGTAACTTAATAGGTAACCAGTGTAGAGATGATAAAATAGGTGTTATATGATCATATTTTCTTGATCTAGTAAGAACTCTAGCGGCTGCATTTTGCACTAACTGTAGCTTGTTTATTGAGGATGCAGGACAACCAGCTAATAAAGCATTACAGTAATCTATTCTCGATGTCATGAATGCATGAACTAGCTTTTCTGCATCAGAAACAGATAGCATGTTACGTAGCTTAGCAATGTTTCTAAGGTGGAAAAAGGCTGTTCTTGTAATATATGAAATATGATTTTCGAAAGTCAAGTTGCGGTCTAGTATAACACCCAGGTCTTTTACTGTAGTGGATAAAGTAACAGGACATCCTTCTAAATTAAAGTTGTATTGTAAGGGATTTTGTGGGTAGTTTTTTGGACCAATAAGTAGTACCTCCGTTTTATCTGAATTTAATAGCAGGATATTACACGTCATCCAGCATTTTATATCATTTAGACACTCTGTCAATTTAGATAAGTTAGTGTTTTCATCTGGTCGTGATGAGATATATAATTGAGTGTCATCAGCATAACAGTGGAAATTAATTCCATGTTTTCTTATAATATTACCAAGTGGCAGCATGTATATTGAGAATTGTATATACAATTAAAAATATTTTTTTTCCCAAAACAAGTGTTGTTGTATAACCAACAGGACAGCGAGGATGTGTGAACGGAATTTGGCAACAATACAATAAATTACAGTGAAGTTATTTAATATCAAAATGATACATTTACAATTGTATATACAATTAAAAATATTTTTTTTCCCAAAACAAGTGTTGTAGTTTAACCATCAGGACAGCAGTGATGTGTGAACTGAATTTGGCAACAATACAGTGAATTACAGTGAAATTATGGAATATTTTTCATTAAAAAAAACATCAAAATTATAAATTTACAATTGTATATAAAATTAAAATATTTTCCCCAAAATAAGTGTTGTAGTATAACCGACAGGACAGCAGTGATGTGTGAACTGAATTTGGCCACAATACAGTGAATTACAGTGAAGTTATTGAATATTTTTCATAATAAAAATCATTAAAATTATAAATTTACAATTGTATATAAAATTAAAATATTTTTTCCCAAAATAAGTGTTGTAGTTTAACCATCAGGACAGCAGTGATGTGTGAACTGGATTTGGCAACAATACAGTGAATTACAGTGAAATTATTGAATATTTTCCATAGATAAAAATCATAAAAAGTATGCAAAAAGACTTTTATACTAAAATAAGTGTTGTAGTATAACCATCAGGACAACAGTGGTGTGTAAACTTAATTTGGTAACACTATAGTGTGTGATAGTGAAGTTATTGACTGTTTTCGTAGTAACGCTTTTCGGGGTTTGCACTTTGCAGACGGTCCCTTCGGATCTGTCTCTCAGCCGCCTGCGCATAGAGATCAATGTATTTTATCCATTGCGAAGGAAAGCTCGTTTCGAGGAAAATGAGGTTGTAACTGCTTGTCTACGTAACTACGATTAAAAAGAGGGGTTATTTGTGTAGTAACAACGTTTAGCTCACGAGTTATTGACCCGGGAATTTCGAATCTGTGAATTTATGCCAACCAACTTTACTCAACTGTGGCACCCTGGCTACATTTGACCAGTGCCTATACGTCATACAAAAGCATACAATCACCGACCGATCTACTACTGATCTATCACTATTGGTGGGCTGAAGATAAATATGGCAATTTGTAGACATAAACTAATAAAAACATCCGCACTTTTAACAATAAATTTTCTTTTTTTCTTCCGCATTTATTTGTCAGAATCAAAGGATAGGCCTAGCCTACATTATCGAAAATAATAACTGTTATATTATCCTATTGCATTGTTGAATTTTTAAGCACACTTTCCTGTTATTAAGTTATAAAATGGTGAGGATATTAAAACAAAATACATTAAAATAGCATCTGTCGAAAACTGTGAACAAATGCCTTTATTTCTCTGCATCAAAAGGTAAATAATAAATAAAAAAGTCCATAACATTATCATAATGTAGAATTATCAAGCACATTTTTTTATTAAGGATATCATTATCCATCATCTGGTTTATATTGGAATGAGTTGATGACTGACGAAGTTGCCCTGGGTGTCCAATAGTACCGCGGATGGGTTTACATTGGAGTTAGTGGAAAGCTCTGTGCTCTGTGCGTCCGACAAAAGCGCCCTGGGACGCCCTGGGAATGAGAACGGGTGGCAAACTATAGACGCTGCTGAGACATTACAAGTCACATCGATGTCACGTGTCTTTACGGGACTTTTACGGGTTGTGTGTGAACGCACTCTCTGATTCCAGAAAATCACTGGCAGTGAGAATGAACCAAAATCAAACGAACCCGGGTCAAATCCCAGATCACTTTTTCTGTGTATTCTCCGGAATCTCTGTGTGGGGCTTTAGACTGTCATCATGGGATCAGTTTTACCATCCTATGTGTAGCCCCTTTCACACAGCGCGTTTATCCCGGGAAATTGCCAGAACGCCTTCTGTGTGAACGCAAACACGACCCGGGATTGATGCCGGGATCGATGCCGGGTTGGGGACCTAGTAACATTGCCGGGTTCAGTCCCGGAACGCGTGCTGTGTGAACAAAAGCCGCAATCAATGCCGTTTCGTAATGATGACGCTGAAGTGAAGTGAAAGCAGGCTAGTGAACGGTACGTAGCCTAATGCGTTAGTTTATGATTGAATCAGAGAAAAAAATGCAAAAGCGTGGTCTCTCCAGAGAGAAATCGCAGCTCATAAGCAAACTATAGACGCTGCTGAGACATTACGTCATATCGATGTCACGTGTCTTTACGGGATTTTTACGGGTTGTGTGTGAACGCACTCTCTGATTCCGGAAAATCACAGGCAGTGTGAATGAACCAAAATCAAACGAAGCCGGAACGCTTTATCCGTGTATTTTCCGGAATCTCTGTGTGAAAGGGGCTTGTGTGAAGCTATCTGCATCTTTGGAGGACCATCACAATAAAGAGTTTGCAGATATTAAGCAGACAGTCTACTAATACTCTAATGAGAGTTAGTTGACATGTAGTTGAAAAGTTACTTATAGTTAACAGAATGTTAAAAAAGGACCATCAAAATAAAGTGTTACCGTTAATTCTTGTGTTTTCAACAGCTTCAAATTCAGACATGTGGAATTCTTCTACTTGTTCTATTATCATGTCCATTGCATTTTTAATTCCAGTTATTACATGAAACCGAGTTTCACTGACCAGGTCTGAATTATTGCTGTTGTTTCAGTGCTGTGTGTGACACCTTAAAGCTGCTCTTGCAGTTGAGCCTTCACAGTCTGCTGTGTCATGAGCATTAGAGATCCCAGTTCTGCTGGGGAAATTTTTTTGGATCGTCAAGAGATCAAATGGGTCGATGCCCATGGCTTTACTTCAAGTTGCTCTTATTACAGCCAGATCTGCTGGCAGAAATTAGTTCACCTGTTTCGGTGTTGCCTGCTTAGCATTTGCTGTTTTGTGGTGTCGTTCACACATTTGGTTAGATCTCTTGTGACCTGCAAAAGGTTGTGATACTTCTGCCTGATGTTTAGCATTTCACACCCTCCTTGTAAATTTATTTTTCTGATTAGATTAAATTTTAGTTGGTGCACCCCAGGCAAGGATGATTTGGTTTGCTATTACCTGTGCCCCACTTTTAGCCGTGTTTTTGTAAAGGCAAAAAATAAAAGCACATCCCCTCCCCTTTTGGCACTGAGTAGCAGGCCAATGAAATCGAATTGTAAGGATTAATGTCACTTTCTCCAATTAATGCCCTGCTGGCAATTACAATATAATGTATATTATAATTTGAGTTATAATACAATTATATTATCTTAAAAAGAATATAAATGAAAAAATATTATTTCTGGTCTCTGAAACAACTTAGTTGTCAAAGTGTTCGTTTAGCAAAAGACGATTCTTTTGATTCGGCCCTGCAGTCGCAGCTGTACTGGCACGTGCATTGTATGTACAACAATGGTGAAAGCCAATGAGGAACTCCGCTGTTGTGAACACCCAATGAACTGCAAAAGCACATGCTAAACGCATGGTCAAATCTCTGCTCCTTCTTATGTCAATACATTTGAATATGAAAAGGTTTTTTGGCTCAGGGCTGATGAGATGCACATTCGCTGTTTCTCTAGATGTGATGGATTTAATTTGTAAAGCATTTTCATGGTTGATGAATTTGTGAATCACATTGTAACCACATGGTAATTCTATGCTCCTGTACCTGGTTTTACAGCAGCTATATTGAAAATAGCAGAGTTTTCCACCAAGGAGACAAACAAATTCAGGCCTAGAATGAACGGCATCTACAACCTTTTACCTAAGTGTTTCATACAACACTTACAGTAAAGCAATAATGTGTTTTTTAAAGGATGAACTTAATTAGCCTATGTGTACATGTAGTAGTACAAACAACTATAAAGTGTGTTCTATGAGCACAATGTACTACACACAATTACAAATTTGAAAACAGGATCATTACAATTTGGAGAAATTTTGTTCAAAGTTCAGAGTTACTGAATCCTGTTGTGAGGCTAAAATAGCTCCCATGGAATGGTGAGCGAATGTTTGATTATTCTTTTTAACTCTTTAATTATGTTTTACCCGCTCAGATTAGGAAGCTATGCCGCTCAGAGGTCCTCGCGTCTTCCGAGGGTATCACGTTCGCAATCTCGTCAGTTTTGGTCACCAAACAGAGGTAATTGGCTAATATCTTAGACGGTCTGATTCACCCTTACACAATCAAAGATTTTGAATTTGCATACACTTGAATTTAAACTAACATTTACTACAGGCAGAGGTATGGCAACTACTACATATAAGTTAACCAACTTTACTTATCTTATAATAGCTTTGGATTGGCCATCCCGTGGTTTCCCTAGTACACTTATCTAAAGTAATATTCAATTAAAACAGACGCACCCAGATTTAGATTGGTCAATCAGCGCGTTTGCTGCCCTAATAACTCGTCTCTGCAAAACCAGTAGACTTAAATTAGTCCCAAATATTAGTCATCACTAATCTGACGCAAACTTGCGAGAACATACGAATCCAGTTAATCTACTTGGAGAACAATTTTAGAGTCAGTCAGAATGTATTCAAACGTAACAATTTATAAATTTGTGTTCTCTGAGTGGGTTTAGCCATGTGCTCTGTTATGAGCCTCTCTCAAGGCAAGGCAAGGCAAGGCAAGGCAAGTTTATTTATATAGCACATTTACACAATGATAATTCAAAGTGCTTTACATAGAAGAAATTAAAATAATCAAAACAAATAAGAATAATTAAAACAGTTTAGAATAAAAGATAAAATACAGAAATTATCAAATGAAATGAGAATAATTACAACATAATATAAAATACAGTGCAAACAGTCGCACGAACAGTGGATCAGTGCTCATCCAGTAAATGCACAGCTAAACAGAAGTGTTTTGAGTCTGGATTTGAATGTGACTACTGTAGGAGCACATCTGATCTCTTCTGGAAGCTGGTTCCAGCTGCGGCTGGCATAGTAGCTAAAAGCAGACTCGCCATGCTTAGAGTGAACCCTTGGTATTTCTAGCTGATGTGATCCTAATGATCTGAGTGATCTGTTGGGTTTATATTCAGTGAGCATATCTGGAATGTATTGAGGTCCTAGGCCATTGAATGATTTATATACCAGTAATACTACTTTAAAATCAATCCTAAATGTAACTGGCAGCCAGTGTAAAGACCTGAGGACTGGTGTGATGTGTTCATATTTTCTGGTTCTGCTCAGAATCCTGGCAGCAGCGTTCTGTATGAGCTGCAACTGTCTTATGGTCTTTTTGGGAAGGCCAGTGAGAAGTCCATTACAATAATCCACCCTACTGGTGATGAAAGCATGCACAAGTTTTTCTAAGTCTTGACTGGAAACAAAGCATCTAATTCTTGCAATATTTTTCAGGTGATAGTATGCTGATTTAGTTATTGCTTTGACATGACTACTGAAACTAAGGTCTGACTCTAGAGACACACCCAGATTCCTGACTTGATTTTTAGTTGTTTGACCCCAAGACTGAAGGTATGCGTTCACCTTGAGAACTTCATCTTTGTTTCCAAACGCAATGACTTCAGTTTTGTCTTTGTTTAACTGAAGAAATTTTTGGCACATCCAATTGTTTACTTCATCAATGCATTGGCAATGGGAGTCAATGGGGCTGTAATCGTTAGGCGATAGGGATAAGTAGAGCTGTGTGTCGTCTGCATAGCTATGGTAAGCGATTTGGTTCTTTCTCATTATTTGGCTCATTGGGAGCATGTACAGGTTGAATAGGAGTGGCGCAAGAATTGAGCCTTGAAGGACTCCGCATGTCATGGATGTCCACTCAGACTTATGGTCTCCTATACTCACATAATAACCTCTGCCTCCAAAGTATGACCTGAACCATTTTAGGACTATCCCAGAAAGCCCGAACCAGTATTCCAGCCTTTCAAGAAGTATGTTGTGATCGACAGTGTCAAGTGCAGCACTGAGGTCGAGTAGAACCAGAACTGATAATTTGCCTGTATCAGTATTTAAGCGAATATCATTTATTATCTTTATGAGCGCTGTCTCTGTGCTGTGGTGCGGTCGGAAACCAGATTGAAAATTGTCATAGTATCCATTCGAGCTTAAGAATTTGTTCAGCTGATTGAAGACAACTTTTCAATGATCTTGCCTATGAAAGGAAGATTTGAGATTGGTCTATAGTTGTTTAATATGGTCTTATCCAGATTGCTCTTTTTCAGGAGGGGCTTACTGCAGTTTTCAGGGAGTTCGGAAAACTCCCAGAGAGAAGTGAGGCATTTACCACTTCTAGGAGATTTGCTTCTAAGCTGTGTAACACATTTTTGAAAAAAGATGTGGGAATTGCGTCAGGGGCGCAGGTTGATGTTTTTAGGTGCTTTTTTTTTTTTAGGTGTTTTTCTTCCAAAATTTTGCCATCAATTTCTTAGAAATCAGACATAGTGACTACTTTCTCAGGCTGTTGTCTGATCTGCCTGACCCCAGCGCAACTCAAGGATGAGCTGATCACCTTTCTGATATTATTGATTTTCTCAGAGAAGAAAGAAGCAAACTCACTGCACTTTCTCACTGAGAGCATTTTACTGGGAATCTGGCTTGGGGGGGTTTGTCAGTCTCTCTACAGTAGCAAAAAGAGTGCGCGTGTTGTTTATATTGCTGTATATAATATTCGAGAAGAAAGTCTGTCTAGCTCTGCCTAGTTCCTTATTGAAAGCATGGATGCTGTCTTTGTAGATGTTATAATGGACTACAAGTTTTGTCTTCCGCCACATGCGCTCTGGTTTTCTGCATTGTCTTTTCATATTTTGCACTGCTGTTGAGTTTCTCCAAGGTGCTTTTTGTCTGTCACTCTTCTTCCTGACTTTCACGGGAGCAATATCATCAATTACACTCTTAACTTTTGAGTTAAAAGAATCAAGGAGAAAAACAACAGAGTCAGCAGATATGCTTGGTGTTAAAGATATAGCCTTCATAAATAGTATACTAGTGTTCTCATTTAAGCATCTCTTCTTGACAGACATAGATCTAGCTTCAATGGCAGGAGAGATCAATATATCAAAGAAAATACAAAAATGATCAGACAGTGCTACATCCTTAATAACAATTGATGAAATGTTTAGACCCTTACTGATAAGTAAATCTAGAGTGTGTCCACGAATATGTGTGGGTCCGTGTACATGCTGAGTCAGATCAAAAGTTTTTAAAACGGTTTTGATTTATTTTGCCATATTGGTTTCTGCATTATCTATGTAAATGTTAAAATCTCCAGCAATGGCAAAGCAGTCAAAATCTGAGGAAATGTTTGATAACAGTTCTGTTAAGTTCTGAGCAAAAGCTAGAGCGTATTTTGGAGGCCTGTAAACAATGATAAGTAAAATTCGTGGAGCACCTTTTAACACAATACCCAGATATTCGAAAGACGGGTAATTCCCAAATTATATTTGCTTACATTGATAGACATCTTTATAAAGAGCAGCCAAACCTCCGCCTCTTCTGACAGCTCTGCAGACACTCATAAAAGTAAAGTTAGGAGGGGCTGTTTCATTGAGGACTGTTGCACTGCAGCTGTCTTCTAGCCAAGTTTCATTTAGCAACATAAAATCCAGGTTGTATGTGGTTATTAAGTCGTTGACTAGAAGTGATTTATTTTTAAGTGAGCGGATGTTTAAAAGTGCTAACTTAACAGTCTTACTTTTTGTCGCCACAACAATCTTAGTATGACGTGTAATAGGCACCAGATTAGGTGGGTTTGCTGTACAGCTTTTGAAGGCCTTAGACTTTCTATCATGTAATCGAACAGCAATAGAGAAAGATACAGGCACACTGGGTTCCCGCTTGTTCTGTAAACATTTGAGAAAGTTATTGTTATCATAGCGGGGACCCAAAACATATCACTGAGAGCTGGTATCAGTTGTTTGTGGTTCACCTCGAGCTGCTGGAGGAGGTTGTGGGCCCTGGCGCTGTGGCAGAGGCCGAAGAGCTCTCACAGGGGGAGGGGGAGGGCGAGCTGGGCCCGCAGGCTTTGGTGGTTGTGGGGCCTGGAGTTTTTTGGTTGGTATCTGGGGGCTCGCAGCAAAAGAGTCGGATAGTCTAGTTCCAGCATGCACCAGTTGTTCCATTTTCTTTGAGAAGCACCGAAGTGGAGATGCTGGAGAGAGGGATAACGTTTCCGGTGAGAGGGGCTGTTGCTCTTGTGTTATTGGAGGCTGTAATATGCTGTCCTGGTTTACCTGGCTGTTTTGAAGAAAGTCGTCCTTGGGTGCTGAATCTTGGAGCAGTTCTAGTATGTCACAGTCTGTCTGTGGTGAGCTCTGTGGGCAGGGCTCAGCTGAGATTGTGTCCGTGAGCAGAGGTTGTTGTGGCTGAGTGGTGTTATCATTGTCCTTGTGTGATGTGTCAACCGCATGTCCATTCAGGTGCTGAAGTGAAATCCTGTGGTCATTCATACTGTATCCAGGTGTGTGTGTGCCATTCAGGTTGAGTGGACTGGCACACATTGCAGAAGGATGACGGAGGGAGAAGTAGATATTGTCCTTTAGCACTCTTGAACCAAGTTTGTTTGGGTGGTGGCCATCCTGTTGAAACAGTTGCCTCTGACTCCAGAAAAGATTGAAGTTGTCAATAAAGTTCACTCCTTTTATATTGCAGGTTTTTTGCAGCCAGGTATTAAGCCCAAGCAGCCGTGAAAACCTGTTTGTTCCTCTTGCTGGGAGTGGTCCACTGATGAATGTCTGAACTTTCAGTCTTTTAAGTGTTTCAAAAAGTTCATTGAAATCCTTTTTAAGAAGTTCCGACTGCTCTTTATGAATATCATTCTGGGCCCGGCTGCGCTCTGAGCTGAGTGCCGCTGTCTGCTTGACCTTGAGCCCCAGGCAGCATCAGTGTTAGCTACTGGCTGATTCAGTCTGTGTTTGATTACATTCATCAAATTTGGGGATTCCTCATTCATTAATATTTCAAATCTGTTCTCAAGATGTATAGGCGGTGGTAGGAGACCAGAGTTTGCAATCCTTGTCAGAGCCGTATCTGGGGTAGAGGATGCTACTGCAGCAATATGTGATGCTCGTGACAATCTGATGTCTCGAGTGCCTTTGGGTCTCGCTCCCTGTTTGTGCCATCGATTACTAAGTCGATCGGCTTGTTTCTCTACACTCAGTATGGCCTGTCGAGGAGCACTAGATTAATGGGACTCACCGGCTGTATGCTGAGGTCGTCCATGACGAAGCTCTGTTGTGTGTTCCGTCTGGTTTGGTGGTCCCGCAATTAACTTTGTTTCAAGAATTGCAATCCTTTGTAAAAGTCTGTGGCAGTTGGAGCAGCAAGTAGATTCCAGAGGAGGCATTTTCTTATCCTTATGAATGTAGGCAGTTGTGTTTTCTCTTCCCCGGAATGTAAGCTTTCAGTGGGAGGCTGGTCGAATAAAATAATTCTGCTTTTTTTTTTGTAGTAATCCAAGCGTTTGAGCACTGTGCTGATTTGCTGAAGTTAAAATTAGGTGATAAAAGGAGATAAAATATAGAAATATAAAAGCGATAGAGCAAAGCGCGGAGCAGTAAGCGAGAGCGTCCGAACAGTAGCTGAGCAGGAAGTGCAGTGTCTCTCAGAGACATTAAATCATGCGTTTTCTTGACAAAAGAATTGTTTCTATATTTAAGCTTCTCACCTCTTAATTATTTTTAATCAAGAGCAAGTCTGCTTTGTAGCAGAAGTCCTGATGAGCTGAGGTATAATTCTGGCCAAACCAAAAGTTTCCTTAACCTTTTAACTTGTTGCATCATATCATCCTGTTTTTTCCAAATTTGCTTTTCATAAACAAATGCATCGACTTGCCTTTTCGTTTATCAAATCACATTTTTTCCAATTGTTTACAAACCTAGAATTTTCATTCTGTCGTTTTCTCATTCTCATCAAGTGTTGCTAGTTTGTTGCAACAAGGCCAATAAAACAATGGAGAAAGCATTTTGCTGATTTTTTAAAACTTTAGGCTCTAATTTACAGCTCTTCATCGAGTACCAGAAAATAATTTGGAAGATGTTATTCCAATTTAGGTTTAATTTCGTGTTGCGTTTGCAAACAAGGAGATCTTTAAAATCCATAAGTCAAGTCACCTTTATTTATATAGCGCTTTTTACAATACAGATTGTTTCAAAGCAGCTTTACAGAGATAACAGGAAAATAATGTTGTAATAGTATTGTTAAATATAAAATTAAATGTCCCCAACTAAGCAAGCCAAAAGCCAATGGCGACAAAGGCATAGAAAGGCGAAAAAGGCGACAGTGGCAAGGAACCAAAACTCCATCAGTGACAGAATTGTCACAAGAAAAACCTTGGGAGAACCCAGGCTCAATCAGGGGGCCAGTCCTCCTTTGGCCAACGAACAAACAGTGTATGATTATGATTTAGGCAGAATTATAGGCCAGAAGTCAGATGGGATCAGAACTTTCACAATATTTATCCAGTTCCATCTGGTTGGGGGTCGGAGTCATCACGCCCGTATGGAGACGAGTTTGTTGAGGTGTCCACGAGGCCTTCACAGTGCTGATGAGACTGGCACTTCTGGATGCGTTGTTGTCGTGTCCATGCGATGGTCCTTCATCGGATCTGGATCCGGCGGTTTGCGGTAAACCTCGGGATAAACAGAGAGACTAATATTAGCGTAGACGCCATCCTTCTTATGATGTACAAAGTACATCAGGATTTATGGGAAGTGTTTCCAGTTCCGGCTGATCTAAACTATGCAGCCTAACATTGAATTATAGAAGTCTATAATGTGTTACGCGTATGCTAAGCCAAAGAGATGTGTTTTTAGTCTAGATCAGAACTGACAGACTGTGTCTGCTTACTGGACCATTTTAGGAAGATTGTTCCAAAGTTTTGGTGCTAAATAGGAAAAGGATCTACCGCCAGCAGTCGATTTCGATATTCTCGGTATTATCAACTGGCCAGAATTTTGAGATTGCAATAGACGTGAAGGACTATAATGCGTTAAGAGCTTGCTCAAGTACAGGTGAGCTAAACCATTTAGTGCTTTTTTGTAAGTAATCAGCAATATTTTAAAATGTATACGATGTTTAATAGGGAGCCAATGCAGTGTTGACAGGAGAACCGGGCTACTATGGCCATACTTCCTGGTTCTGGTAAGATCTCTAGCGGCTGCATTTTGGACCAACTGTAGTTTATGTATTAAGCGTGCAGGGCAACCACCCAGTAGAGCATTACAATAATCTAGCCTTGATGTCATGAACGCATGAACCCATTGTTCTGCATTTTCCATAGAAAGCATATGACATAATTTAGATATATTTTTAAGATGAAAAAATGCAGTTTTACAGATACTAAACACCTGATTTTCAAATGTAAGGTTGGTATCAAAGAGCACACCCAGGTTCCTAACCAACGACAAGGACTTGACAGAGCAGCCATCAAGTGTTAGACAGTATTCTAGGTTATTACATGAGGAAGTCTTTTGTCCAATAATTAGAATCTCTGTTTCTTCAGAATTAAGTAGTAGGAAATTATTAGTCATCCAATTTTTTATATCAGCTATGCATTCCGTTCATTTTGTGGATTGGTAAGTTTCGTCAGGGCGTGAAGAAATATAGAGCTGAGTATCATCAGCATAACAGTGAAAACTAATGCCATGCTTCCTAATAATATCTCCTAAGGGTAGCATGTACTGAGTGAACAGCAACGGTCCTAGTACTGAGCCTTGTGGTACGCCATACTGAACTTTTGACCGATAAAACATCTCTTCATTTACTGCTACAAACTGATAATGGTAAGATAAGTATGATTTAAACCATGCTAGTGCAATTCAAGTAATGCCAACATAATTTTCAAGGCTATTTAAAGAATGTTGTGGTCAATAGTATCAAATGCAACACTAAGATCGAGTAACACTAATAGAGAGATACAACCACGATCGGATGATGAGAGCAAATCATTTGTGACTCTAATGAGAGCTGCCTCAGTACTACTGTACGGTCTAAATCCTGACTGAAAATCCTCACAGATACCATTTCTTTCTAAATAGGAACATAGTTGTGAAGATACTGCCTTTTTTAGTATCTTTGACAGAAAAGGTAGATTCGAGATCGGCCTGTAATTGACTAATTCTGTAGGATCAAGTTGCGGTTTTTTAACAAGTTATACTACCTAACTAATACTATGCCTAACTAATACTATCTTTTTGATTCCAGAAAAAAACAGAAAACCATGAGAGGCTTCTTGATGGGAAATGCTTCATGTACACCACAGCAAGCTGCTGTCTTGACGGATAGTATCCTCAACATGCTTGTCACTGACATGAGGCCTCTGTCGATGGTTGAAGATGACGGCTTCACTAAAATGATCCACACCTTGAACCCTGGTTACACTCTGCCCTCCAGGACCCACTTTACAAAGCTCACGGAGAGAAAATAAGAAGAGACATTCAAGGAAGTGAAGACTGCAATAAACACCAACAACAGCAAACTTGCTCTCACCACTGATGTTTGGACAAGTGTAGCAACTGAAGCCTACCATGGTGTTACATGCCACTACATCACAGATGACTGGGACATGCAGTCAATCTGCCTCAGCACCATGCCACTGCAGGACAGACATACTGCATCTAACATTGCAGAGTGGTTGGAGCAGGTAGTGGCCAGATTTGAAATTCCTCCTAGCAAAATCATTGCCATAGTCCATGACAATGGTGCTAACATTGTTGCTGCGGCAAATATCCTGGAGGAGAAGCATGGGTGGTCCTCTGTCCGTTGCACTGGCCATACCTTGCAACTTGTGATCAATGCTGCGTTGAAGCATCCAAGCATTGAAAGAGCTGTCGGGGCTGCAAGATGTCTGGTAGAACATTTTAAGAAAAGCGAGCTAGCCAGCAGTAAGCTCAGAGAGAAACAACAACAAATGAACACACCTGAGCACAGCCTTGTTCAAGACGTAAGCACCAGGTGGAAAAGCACATTCTACATGATAAGCCGACTGCTTGAGCAAAGGTGGCCTATAACAGCAACACTGTCTGACAGCTCTGTCACACAGAGAGGCAAAAGGTACCTGGATCTGAAACCAGACAAGTGGAGCCTGCTGGAAGAGCTTTCAACAGTCCTCAAGGCTTTTGAATGTGCCACTGTGTTCATGAGTGGACAGAAATATGCAACAATAATGCAACAATATCTACAATACCTCCACTTGTGAAGGGGCTGTTGAAGTCCACCCAGAGTGCTGTCTACGTGTCAGCCCCGCTGCGGGCTTTTCAACTCACTGCTGTGCAGCAGTTGCAGGAGAGATGGAAAAGGGAGACTGTTTTCTCAGATAGAGCACCAAACACAGTGATTCTTGCGATGGTCCTTGACCCAAGGTTTAGGAAACTGAACAAGTTTCTTTCACCTGATGAAGTCCTACGTGTTCAAACTAAAGTGCAAACAATGGTACTTGAAGAGAGAAGGAAGATGGATGTGCAGCAGCATGGCAGTTGCAGTGTTACCTCCAACGATACTACAGCTACTAAATCAACACCTCTAGTCACTCTACTTGACTCACTCCTTGGTTCTGAGGGTGAAGAAGATGATAGAGCAGGCCAAGCTGAGGATGTCCACACCCAAGTGAGGAAAGAAGTCCTTACATACTTTGGAGAAAAAAGCCTTGCCAAGGAAGAAAACCCATTACTGTGGTGGAAGGCTAACAATGACAGATATCCCATGTTGGCCAGGATAGCCAAGTCTTACTTATGCATCCCTGCCACCTCAACACCATCTGAGCGGCTGTTTTCTGCAGCAGGAAACATAGCCTCCAAGAAAAGAGCCAGCCTGAGCCAGGAGCATGTGGAAATGCTAACATTTTTGCATTGCAATGCAAAGTGTCTGAACAAAGAGAGTGAGAGAGAGTGAGTGTGTGTGTGAGTTTGTGAGTGTGTGTGTCTGAGTGTAGTAGTGTAGTAGATAAGTTCAGACGTTCAAACAAATCCTGTTATGTTTTCTGATTTGTATTTTTCTTTATTTGTTATAAATTATTTATTGTTCCTCAGACAGCTCAAGTGCCTTTAAACAAAAATCTAAATCTTTTTGTGCACTTTAAAAAAAGCCTATATATTTAATTTGGCAGATGTAAAGTATACCTGTGATGTGTGTATGTTTGTGTTAGTCCTTTTCTTTTACTTTAACAGCTCAGGGATGTTCAAGGAGCAATCTGTTTGTGCACTTTCTAAATATAATTTGCACTGTCAGTTCTATTTTTCAATAAAGGGTTTAAAATTAATGCTTTTTTATTTTTTAATTTTTTTTATCCGATTCATTGATTAATCCAACAAATAATCGACAGATTAATCGATTATTAAAATAATCTTTAGTTGCAGCTCTACACTAGATATTGTTACATTTAGCACCAACACTTCAAAAGAATTATATTTGAAACTAGACTTCTTAGTAAATCTGAGATAAATTACAGCAACACCTCCCCCTTTGCCTTTCATACAAGGTTCATGTTTATAACCGTAATCTTTGGGGGTGCACTCATTTAATGTAATTGTTTGGTTTTAGCCAGGTTTCTGTCAAACACAGCACATCTAACTCCGTCGTGACTGGGTATTCCGACCCATTTTATAAATGTGTTTATATGGGATGTGTCTGTTTTTCCCTCAACACTTCTGAAAAGGCAAAATAATTGACTTACCAAAACAGCAGAAGGAAGAGAAGATGATCAAACCTCTTGTTGATTTTAAAATCCCAATACTTTGCTGGAAAGACGTAGTTCGCCTGTGTTGCGAGATCATGGAGGTTGGTCACAACCAATTTGTAAGCTCAATCGGCCCAAAGGAGTCATATCCGATCAGTGGGTGATGGTCTCTGCGCGTTACTATCTTCCCATGTGGCAAAGTAATTTGATTAAATTAAATACATATGTAGTTTCTCATATTTTCTCAGCCCCACCAGTGTTTGGTTATAAATGGAGAGGATGTTGCAATTGTAGCCGAGTACAATGACTTAGGCACAATAATAGATAATAAGTTGCAATGGAACAGTAATACCGACACCATCAATAAAAAGGGGCTGCAGAGGTTATACTTTATGCGGAGACTAAGACAATTTAGAGTGGATAGAGATATGGTGTTTTTTATCATTCATTTGTGGAAAGCATTCTACTTTTTTGTTGTTGCCTGGTATTTGTCAGTGACAAACAAAAACAGACTGAGCAAGATAGTTAACTTGGCCAGCAAGGTTGCGGGGCAAAAACTAGACAGTATGGCTATTACCTGTGAAAGAAGGATGTTGAAGAAAGGTCAAGCAATTAATAAAGATATGTCACACCCCCTTACACCAGGCATATGAGGTGTTGCCATCAGGGAGAAGGTTTAGGTTACCTTCTTTCCAAACAAATCGAGCCAGAAAGTCATTCATTCCAACTAGCATTCAAATGTTAACTTCATTTGTTTTCTCAGAGAGTTGCTCTCTCTTCCAGTTTCTCCAGTCTTAACTCTGGATAATTTCTTCTTATTTTCAGCAGAAAGAAAATTAAACCAGGATGCAATATTAAAGGTCATAACTGATTCAGCAAGATGAATGATACACTGCTGTCAAGATATTCTGTCTTACATTAAAACCCATCAACCTTCTCAAAAGAAATAAGCGCTGTTGAGCCTTCTTGTAGATGCTATTCACATGCTGAGTAAAGGATAGATGCCTATCAATCTCAAGGTCTCAACTTGTTCCACTACCTGCCCCCTATCTTTTAAAATCAATGTTTAAAAACAGTTGTGCAGCTATTTTTTGGTGGAAACTGTGATACATCTGTGAATAGTAAGTTAAAGAACAGCATATATTTGAATAGAAATAATTTGTAATATCATAAATGTCTTTACAGTTACTTTGGATTAAAATTACTATCCCCAAACGTTTGAACAGTAGTGTATAAGGTACATTTTTATTGTAACATATGTAACATGAAATGCAGTTAAAAAAAAAATTCACATGAAACAGATTGTAGACATTTATTTTAAAGCAAAGTGCCCAATAATTTAGAACTTTAATAATTTACTCACCCAGGAACCAGAGGTACATTAGTTTTACACATGCAATCTTGTGTACATAATGGCTTCTATTCAATACATTGCATTTTTGTATCTCTTATATCTTTTTAAACCTGGCAAATAGAAACATTTTCACTGTTTAAAACACTGGCACAAGTTTCACTAAGGTGCAAATAATAATTTAATGACAAAGTAACTTGGCACAGGGCTTTAACCAATTTTTAAACATTATGAAACATAGTGACCATTAACGAAACTGAGAAAACAGTACGGAAATATAATTACAAAGGTAAGGGTTTTATAAATATACATGTTTTGGCGCTGGTGGGTAAGGGTTGGGGGTCACAATGAGAATAATTAGAATCCAGTGCGAATATGAGAGCATATTTTGCATAAATGTGTCGTGCAATCAATGAAACAACCAGTGCTTTATAAAACAAATGTACAGAATCACAGAAAGAGGTGAAGAAAACCTTGCAAATCTGCAATTATCAATTCATACTAGGACACATTTTTTGGAATGTCCAACTCAACCAAAAAAGGACCTCTTAGTGAATTAATAAGGAATGAATCCTTTCCGAATCAAGCATTTCGCAGTAGCGTCGAGTAGATCATCTTGGTGATCTGCAGCACTGCAGCATGAAGCGAGTACTGCACCACGATGGAGCCGAATCCCTTGTAGAAGCCCACGGTGCCCTCCTCGCGGCGAATCGCATTAATACAGTCCCTCATTCCTTCATATTGTGTGTTTATGGGCAACACTTCAAAACCCAGGTCGGTGTTGTCGATGATGGTGCGCGTTCCCTGGATATGCAGCCTGTGCAACACCGTTTCCAAAGGAAATAACAGAACATCTGCACAAAGGCTGGCGGCAAAGCTGGCCATCAGCTCAGGGAAATATGCATCCAACATAGACTGGACCGTGTCTGCTCCAGAGTCAGGGGGCGAATGCTTCGGTGAGCCGTTATTCCGACGCCGCAACAGGTAAAGAACCAGTCGCTGCACGCTGGAACTGATAAGATAGTGGAGGATGCCGTGGAGGACTGTGGGGAACACCAGGTTCCAGAGAGGAAGGAGACGCTTGCTGTGAGGCACTCCCATACCCATTACACGTCCCAGACCCTCTTTCACACAGTCCAGGATGCCGGGGTTGTCTCGGATTATTTCACTCTGGTGAGGGAACACCAAGAAGAGACACTAAATGAAGTCGGAGTGGGCGATATAACAACAACAACTAAAAATCTCTGTACTTTTGAGAATTATTATTTATTTTGTATTTTTTACAAAATCTCAATATATTTATGTATTTGCTAAAATGGATATATATATATATATATATATATATATATATATATATATATATATATATATATATATATATATATATATATATATATATAGTATAATTATAAATATATGTATTCACTTAAAATGTATATTTCCCAATCAGAGAAACCACCATGACAGCAAACCTAAGTTTAATCTAAGTTTAGTTAAAAACTAGTTACATATAATCAAAGCATGTTCCACACATTGTTTTTTTCCCCAAATTGTTAAATATTTAACTATTTACACTATTGTTTAAAACTTTGGGGTCAGTTTAAAAAAAAAAAGAAATTCATACTTTTATACAGCAAGGATGCATTAGTTTGATAAAAAATAACAGTAAAGTCATGAAAAAAGATTTCTATTTCACCTAAATGCTGTTCTGAAAAAAATTCACTGTATCCAGAAAATATTTGGCAGCAAAATATTTTTTTCATTGTTAACAATAAGAAATGTTTCTTGAGCAGCAAATCATCATATTAGAATGGTTTCTGAAGGATCATGTGACAGAAGACTGGAGTAATGATGCTGAAAATGAAGCTTTGCCATCACAGGAATAAATTACATTTTAAATTACGTTCAAATAGAAAGGAGTTATTTTAAACTGTAATAATATTTCACAAAATTTCTGCATTTCAGACTTGGTGAGCACAAAAGACTTCTTTCAAAAAGATCTTACCGGCCCCAAACTTTTGTATGGTAGTGTAGATTTTACAAAAGCTTTTTAATATATGAAAAGTGCAGCGACTTCTACGAACATTTCTGAGAGACAACACAAATGATTTATCAATTGACGCAAGTGGACAACTTTAACTAATTAATGGAAGTGATTTAATTAGTTAATCAGTATCACTCTTATAGACGACTACCAAAATTAACTTGGTTTTGACTTTACAACCTCAAAATGTTCTCAATGGCACAATTCAAACAGCAAATTCCAAAAAGCTAAAGTCAAAATGAAAACAAAACAAATGCGGTTATTGCGTTGAAAATCTTCCAATAATTATCAGATGTAAAACTGATGCATCGGAGAGGTAGTTACCCAAAACTGCTTTGCTCATTTACCACAAGATCAAATCAAACTGTGTTTCCTAAAGCATCTAGACTGATCTAGCGCCTGGATAAGATGTTTTTCAAATGTGCAAGCACTTTATTTGTTGCTGTGAAGGGCTGGATTCTGGAATCCACTGCTGCTTCAATATATATCGAATGAGTGATTATAAATCAAGGTATTAATCAATATTTTTCCTTCTAAATATCAAATCAGTTGAATGACTTCTCTAGACTTGTAAGATTTTACTTTTTAGTTATAGAAGTTACAAGTGTGATTACTGAAATGTTCTTTTCATGTATTCTCTAATGTCTGAATTAAATATCTGAGAAGTGACTGTGGGTCTGACCCATGCAAGAATACAGCCACAGTGCTTGCTTATTTAGCCCAGCTTCCAGAGAATAATTATGTACTTGTTTTGTATCAGTTAAGTCAATGATAAAACCAAATTAGCAAAAATGAATAACAGCTGTAAGACGTGTAAAGACATCTATGTCCAAAGGTTCTGGAAATCAATAATGTGCTAAGTAGGATATATTTCTTTTTTATGAGAATTATAACCTGACAGGGGAGCGTGGGTCAGAAGTCTAACATTTTGAAGCAGCCTCTATGGAAAGACTAGATGTGGCGGTATTGGACCCCACATTGGTCTAAAACGGGGGACTGAAGGGGTGGATTCTGGGCTTGTGAGATTTTACATAGTTATAGAAGTTACCAGTGTTATTACTAAAACGTTCTTTTCATGTATTCTCTGAAAGGTGACTGAAATCTGGGAGGTGACTGAAGGGTCTGGCCCATGCCAGGAATGCAGTAACAGTGTTTGCTCATTTAGCCCGGCTTCCAGAAATGAAATATGGACTCGTTTTGTGTTTGAGAAAGGTCTTCAACATGTGTCAATACATGCATCAGTTTTGCTGGGGTACACTGACAACTATGGTCACAGGGGTCATTGAAGTCTAGAGTTTAAGGGACCATTTCTTTGTTAAAGCTTTACTTTACTGCGTTAGATTAAAGTGCCCTCTCCTTGAGAGAAAGAACGTATTATCTTGATGTTTCGAGAAGACTCTCTCCTGTTTATAGTTAGAGGCTGCATATCATGGCCAAATCGAACCTTGAAGAAGCTGTGTGTCCGTGTGTGTGTTAATATTCTTGTTTACATATTAAGGAACAAGTGGCATTATTGGAGATTGACTGACTTGTTTTCTTTAACATGTCGGCGCCTATAGACACACAGTCTTGTGACCTCGGAGGACCACTGGTCCCCAACTCAGGGTCCTGGTGGCAGCCGTACAGACTATGGAGATGTGCTACTGCCTATCAGTCCATGTGTGGAAAATTACTATGTTTATCTATTTCTTAGCCAATCAGAATCATTCAACCAGAAGCAAGGACGTAACTTAGACCTTGGTGAAGGGTATAATTGCTGTGATCTTTGTAACTGTAAGCGGGGCGGCCTATGAACTCCTTGTGAGTCTTGAAGCTGACTTCGGTCTAAAGAAAAGGAAAACTATCTTCAGTAAAACTTTTCTTTAATTAATTATGATTCTGACTCTTGTCTTAAATTGACTGCACTTCTGACTCTGGGTACAAAAGTATTGTATTAAAATAGCTTACCTGTACAGTCTCTATGAGACTTGCTGAGTAAAACGGCATTGCAACCACATATGTCAAACTGAAAAAAAAACAACCACACAATGATTTCACAAGATCAAAGGACTGCACAAAAGAGATAAGGAGAAGATTTAAATGTCAAGCCTATGGAATTCCCTTTCCGTATTCTTTGTGGGACTTTGTTTTATATAAAAAATTACCTGCATATTAAGCTTAGTCAGAAGCTTATTCAAATAGATCACAGATATGGAAGAGCGAGGTACAATTATGACTCAAATGAAACAAGAGATAAGCAACTTGCAGCTTATAGCATTTTCCAAACAATACCAAAAATACAAGTGAATTCACTTAGCTTAACTTAACTTACCCCTTGAGTACTAAGTGTCCCAAAACTTGTTTAGGGTTCCACTTGTGTGATAACTCCCTGTGAATGTACATCACAATATTAGACAGAAATGTAATTTACCTCAATAATGGCAATGGAAACAACACGAGAACTGATTAAATAAATTAAAATCCTGAAAACTGCCAGTTATCAAAATATCTAGATCTAAATATAAAGGTCATTATTACTCTTTTTTTTATATAATAGTGAATAACCTTTAGAAGGTGTTTTCATAGACACTTATTAGTGCTTGCTCACACTGTATATTTCTATACCTTGGAAGCGGGGTGCATTCGCTGATGATGCCCTCTGTTCCCAGCGTGACCCCCTGTACCACAAAAGTGCTGCCCATTCCTTTCCATAAAGCCTTTGGACCCTGTGAGAGAGTGAGTGAGAGAGAGAGAGAGAGAGAGAGAGAGAGAGAGAGAGAGAGAGAGAGAAAGAGAAGAGAGAGAGAGAGAGAGAGAGAGAGAGAGAGAGAGAGAGAGAGAGAGAGAGAGAGAGAGAGAGAGAGAGAGAGAGAGAGACAATAAATTATGCTATTAAACATATTTTTGACGGGATTCTTTCAGGGGTTTCCTTTACCAAAGTTATAAGGCGCTTGTGGAATATAAGTTGATGAATTTGCATTTGCTTCAACATTGTCTGGTTAAAAAGAAAGTAAAGCTGCGTGTCATCAGCGTAGCAATGGTAGGATAAACTCTTATGTGCCTGTATAAAGGATAGGTCCAAGCACAGAGCCTTGAGGAACTCCAACAGTACTCAATTGCCCTGCTTTCAACCTGTTCTTTAAAAGAAGTTATTTCTGAGCAACAGCACAGCGACCAAGATATGATATGTATATTACCTGAGTTTTGGTGACATTGTACATCACGCTGATGGCAGTCAGTGGGGACAAGTGGTAACACCTGGCATGGTAATTCACCTGAAACAAAGTTTCACAATTTTAAATGACATTTTATGACAGAATTAAATGATATTTTTCAGGACTATGCAATGCAAAAGGAGTACGTTTCAGCAACACATGCATATTTATGATATAAGCATCTAAAAATCATTCATGATAGACAATGAGGTTGATTCAGCCTACCTGACACTGACGCCGAAACACAATGCAGGGATGGGCCAGGACATTTTCTGTGAAGAGGCTAATTCAAATCATACAAAAATGATTATGAGTTTACTAACATTATTTCACATCTGAATCTCACTGTACTTTCAATAGAAAATTATTTTAAGTAGTGATTATTGGGTTTCGTTACCTCGCAAGGCCTATCCCGAAACCAGCAAATCTGTTCAGTTGCTCTGAAAGACAGATTTTAGTTGTCATTTTAAGAAAAAATAAAAGTGTTGAATTTACCAATATGCCTTTACATTTTATTTTAAAGGTCTCTGAATGAGTCATGTGTTTGCTTACACCTAGCAGTAAACTACATGGAGTGTTTGTAAGAGTGACACATTTTTAAGAGACAGCTGTATCAGAAAAGTTCATGACCTGTTGACTCAAAATTTGTCATATGCAAAATGACATTCGTATATTAAAAAAACGTAGAGAGCTCTAGTTAATTTATCTCATTACTGCAAATGTATTTATGTTGTACAATTCTGTATCTGTACAGTCTTGAAGGAGGGTCAGGAATCCAAATAATTTGAATGAACTGGTTCATACGTACGGTTTACTTGATCAATTCAATGATCCTTCATTTGAGTTATTACTACAATAATACATATTGGGTGAAATATTCAGGTTATGATGGTTTTGATTAGATTATACATCAGTCTGTGTGTAATGGCATTCCAGGTCGATGCCATGATACTTGTTCTAGAAAAGTATGGGACATAAGGGGAATGAGGAATTTTTGAGGAAAATAATGCAGCGACTGAAAATAACTCAAAATTCCAAACGTTACGTTATTGTCCTGACTTCTGAAAATAGAAAATTGAGGAAATGTTAGTTCATTCAGTCAAACTGGCGGTCGGATAAGGTTTATTTGTAGCGCAACCTTATGATTTGTTTCAGTCTTTTTAAGTGGAACTTCCCCAAACCGAAAGCGCCACCCATAATCTAAAACGGAGTAACGTTAACTTAGGCTCTTTAGGGAAAAGGTGGACTCCCTTTCAGTAATAACATGCACTCATTATTACCGGACGGTGGAGCCGCTGACTGCGCTTCGTCTGCTGCTCCTGGTTGGGCAGGTGCCGCCTCAAATTGTGGTGTGCGATCGCCAAAATGCAGGTTTCTGCTTCCAGGTATATCTGGAGGTGTGCTGACCCAGTGCTGGAGGTCAGAGCTGGATGAATTATTGAATGACCTGCCCGAATACCCCCCACTGAATGACGGATCCTCTCTGCCCCTGTAACCCAGACCCTCAAAGCTGTCAGGCCGACGAGAAGTCATGCTAGGAATCGCTAGGGAAACTACACTGAAATTACAAGATATCTCAGTCTGTGTTCCTACGATGTATAACCTATGTGATGTGATACGAGTTCATTGAATATCATAGCAATCTAAAATGCGAGAATTATTTTTGGTTGACCGAGGCTGAAAGCAATGCCAGTGCTTTAGCAAAACAACCCAACACCCGTTCGAGTGACTTTTGTCAGTTCACAGTTTACTTCCGGTTTGAATGTGGCATTATGGGTTTTGTAGTTTATTGCATTTACAAGCGAATACCACGAAATCCAGAAACACACAGATTAGAAGCAATTTAATTTATTTAATTCACAAGAGACAAGTTTGGGCCTATATTGTTACATGACAGATATACGCACAGTGAAGAAATTAATTATTAATATTCTTATTCTTATACAAATTTATATTTTACCGATGCCCTCTATTTTTCTGCCATATTGTGATATGAAAGATGACAGAAACAGTAAGTTTTGCATGAAAATACTATATCAATATACAACGACTAGGATAAGTCGAAGAATGAAGAAATAAATGCAAATTATAGCCCATTTACTTTTATTTATATACCATAGTCTATTTTATAGCTTCTGGCGACAATTCAGTGTTCACTGTGTGGTGGCATTGTGGCAAATTATTTTTTCAGAACTAGAGTGCGAAACCAAAATATACATAGTGTGACCAATTCTCGAACAAATGTATCTAATGGGCCGGTACTTTTTTAAAGTAAATTAACAGCTTTTTACAGTGATCAACAGCATGCATACTAGTGACGTCCGTATCTCGAACGAATGATTCACAAGTCACAATGTGTGTGCGTGTGTGTGTGTGTGTGTGTGTATGTTTGTATTCAAAAGCTAAATTTATCTATAAAAAAAGGACAAGAAGGAATTTTTTTTGTAAATTATTGTCAAGAACATAGGCTACTCAATGTATCAGATTTAACCCCGTCGAAATACCATATCTGTGGAGTATGTGGGTCCCAGCATAAGGGTATTATAGGACATGAAAATGTAGACAAAATATCTAAGAAATCACTGCAAAAAGAAAGAAGCAGTCACCAGCCTTTCAAGATCAGAAGGAAAGAGTATAGCTAGTGTGTGGAGAAATTACTAAAAAATGGCAGCAAAGGTGGGACCAAGAATTAAAAGACAAATACTCAATAAAAAAAAGAGTTGGCACTGAAAATAAGAGAGGAAACAGGAGAGAAGAAACTATTGTAACCAGATTAAGAATAGTGCATAATAAATTAAATAGGACTCTTCATATAATGGGGAAACATCCAACTGGGTTTTGTGATCAGTGCCGAATACATCATGAGACTGTAGAACATGTGCTTATTAATTGTTCAAAATATGAATTATAAAGGATAGATATGATAAAATACATGGAAAAATATTACTAATAGGACATGGAGTAAAGAGTATAATGGACGCACTACAGTAGGAGTGAACAAGAAATTAAATATTTGATTTGTTTTCTGACTAAAACGGGACTAATGACAAGACTATGATGACTAAAGTATATGGTAAATAACCGGAACCAGAAGATGGCAGTAATGAAAGGTCAAGGATGCAAGCTGCCGTTAAAACCCAAAGAAGAAGAAGAAGAAGAAGAAGAAGAAGAAGAAGAAGAAGAAGAAGAAGAAGAAGATCTGTGGAGGCGCAAAGGGAGATGAAGGGCGCCCTCTGTTGATGAAGACTCAGACTGCAAAGGCAGCATCCGGTCAGGAGCCGCGGGGCCTGCGGTAGGATCATGTTTTGACATATCAAAACATAATATCTCAATAATGACACTAATATACGGTAGTTCAAATGCTGTGGGAAAACATATGCTGCGTGTGTAGGTACACATATACGTAGAAAAGGAGATCTTAGCCGTTTTATAAAGTTGTTTACTTGCATCTGCTGCTGGATAGCTTGTGAGCTACACGATGTTGAGTTTTATCTTTAAAAATTGTTGTTTAGTTATTATTTACTGTCATTTCGTTCTATTAGTCCGTATACCGTAGTTATAATTGTAGCTATACATTTATCTGGTTAGTTTTGTCGTATTGTATTTGCTGATGTGACATTGAGACTGATTTGAACATTATTAGTACGGCTGTGTGTGTGTGTGTGTGTGTGTGTGTGTGTGTGTGTGTGTGTCTCTGTCTGTCTTTGTTGATCTGACTTCTGCTTCAGAGGATCTTTCATCTCAGATTAACCGATTACAAATCTACTTGACGTCTTTCGTGGGCGTGCCATAACCATATTTAAGTATATAAAGTCTGCCTAACTTAAATAAGAGCTCACACCACAATGATAATATCGTATAATAACATTAGTTTTATTAGGGCTATTTGATAATACAACTGTTAATACAAGTTTTTTGTCTTTATACTCCACGCTTTTAAAGCAAAGGTTTATGTGGGATTTACATTGTACTTCAAGAGAGTAAAGTCCTCGGCGAAATAATGTGCATTGCATATTTTCAATATTAAAAAGTCATACATTTTTATTTCATAACTATTATTGTAAACCTGCTGAGTGTCATCACTGTGGCTTGTTTGTAATTTAGCATATGGGTTCATTCTGTGTCAACTCAAGCCCTGGCTAAAAAATATATATTTTGTTTGATAATATTTTGTTTTGGAAAAATAAATACATAAATGGAGAAGAAAACCTAAATATTACGTTTAATGAATGTATTTACTGAGTAATTCACTGTTTTGTAGAGGGGGTCAAAATGATCATTTTCACATGAGATGCTAATTTAACGTTACAGGGGGTAAAAAATGACTTTAGAAAGATGGCAGCTTCATTGTTTTATTTTACACAGAGATTGGTAGGTCTATTAGTTAAATCTGTTTACTTAAGCAATATTTTGTGCAGTATATGCCAATGGAGACAGTTAAAAAAATGGTTAAAAAAAATCACTACTTGTGATTTTTGCCCCAAGTTTACATCAAGAAGTATTAAAAATATCTTAATACCCTTTTCATTTCTGGTTCTTAAAGTCGTCATGAAATCAAAATTGACCATATTTACTTTGTTAGCGTACATTAATAGTCTTGTGAACAATTAATCCGTGCAAGATAATACATGGAAAAAGTTGTTTGTCGTGGTAATCTTTAATCAAAATCGGAACATTTGCCCTCGTTCTGAAATGGCGTTTCTTCTCTGATGACGTCAGTTTGACGGCCTGGGTTGAATATCCTTTACCACTCCTCTCTTTTTCTATGAGCGAGGGATGGAGAGGAGGTGCAGGAACGGGTATCTTCATTTTAAAGGCCCTCTATGGCTCAAAACCGGAGATATGGAGATACTGTCACTGTTGGCATATAATACAGCAAAAAATGCTTAAGTAAACATATTTTACTAATAGACCTACTGATGCTGCCATCTTTCTAAAGTTATTTTTTACCCCCTGTAATTTGGCTCCAAATCTCATATAAAAATTGCTGTTTTGACTCCCTGTACAAAATAGTGGATTACCCAGTAAATATGCATTCATTAAATTTAATATTTTGGCTTTCATCACTATTTATGTTTGTCTTTCTGCAGAAAATTTGAGCCGAGAAAGTAGAAATTTGGTTGATTTGACATGGAATGACCCTATGAAGAGTGTCTCAATTCAATTGTCTCTACATTGATAACTGTATTTCAGTAATATTGCAGCTTTGTGTCGTATAATCTTCGCAAACATCTTTTATCAATGCATTGTGTTTTTAAACTAGATATTGTTGGTTGTTGGCAATCTGCGAGCCTCCAGATGTAGTTGAAGGAGCATCACGTTGCCCCCGCTGGTCCACACACCCCCACACTGCATGGCTTCACTTGCTGGTGTCTCACACCGCCTCTCCATAAGCCCCGCCCTGCACACCCTCATGCGGGGGTCTCACAGACTGACCAATGACTGCCTGGATTGTTCTGCCTGTCAGCCTGTCTGCCTTCTCCATCACAGGGATATGGATTGTGTGAGTGTTTAAGTGAAGGAGAATTACGTTAAATCTCTACTGTTTATTCGTTTAGCTAATATACTAAACATTCAGACAAGTCATGTACTTATAGCAAATAATCATTCAAATATTTTGTTTTCTAGTTACGCCATGGCAGTAATGAACCACCATGTCTGTCCTGTTGAGAACTGGTACGTTAACCCTATAAAGCCTTCTGTATCTATATAATTGATCAATTTATATGCACAATCTACTACATGCCTTCTGTCATTTGATTGATAGTTCATACTTTTTTCGCAAGAAATTGTAAAAATGTCCCCCTTGAGGTTGTGGTACACCTGAAATCTTTACTGATTTTAACGTAAAATGTAGACGTAAGAATACATTTTATATTGTTAGTCAATTTTCAATTTGAACACTTACTGGTGTAAAGAAACGTATGTTTACATAATTCTACATGCATTTTTTTTTAAATCAAGTTAAAATGTGAGTATTGAAAACGATACGTCAGGCATTTGATTATTATCTTACTATGATATTATTGAGAGAAATACTGTAGAGTGACAACTGATAGTTATATACTGCTATTTTATTCTGCTACTACAGAATTTAATGTTACTTTTGGGCCAAGTAAATGTCATTTTCTGCTCAGTTTGAGGTGCTTTTTTCCTGCCTGAATATGAGCTCCATATTTTATATCATATTATATGAGTAATTTAGGCCTGATGTATCAAAAATGAAACTCATAAATAAATAAAATAACACCACACACACATATGCAAACCTTTTTTAAAATATTTTGTTTAAACGTTTAGCAAACTGTTGCATAAGAAAAAATAAATAATTAGCTGACTATAATTTTTTTTTTATTCATTTAGCTGACGCTTTTATCCAAAGAGACTTACAATTGCTATATTTTTTAACTTTATAATAATTGTATTATAATTGCGTATGTCAGGATTTGCAGGGTTAAATCCCAAATCTTAAAGTCACCACATACTGTTGTTAACTTTTACGCTTGGGTCTTTGTATAATAGGACATACAATTTGACATGTACAGAGGAAACAGCTAAGAGGGGCTTCCCAAAGTCCTGCTGCACTCTTCAAGACATCCCCCTCATTAGGTAAAAAATTACTTTGAGTTTATCTGGAATACCACAAAATGACCACATTTTCAAGATGCTTCCTTAGTAGTACTGTTTTGCACCAACTTATCATGCAACAGTTATCTAATATCTGGTTTTCCGCTCTTTTGACAGTAAATGTGGTTGCTATCCACCAGAGAGCTGTCTCTTCAGTTTGATAGGCAATGTTGGGGCATTTATGGGTAAGAATTACTGTTTGAAAATAACTAATCTAATTCAATTTTATTTTTAAATCCGAATTTTTGTTGATTTCCTAATCTGGGCCTGTATCACAGAAACATCTAATTCAGAAGCCTATCCAAGCTGTTTAGTAACCATAATTTCACTTAAGAAATAGAACTTTTTTAAGTCTTAAGTAAAAAAATAAGATATGGCATTTCTGTAATGCAGCTCCTGTTTTTTTAAATGTGTATGTTTTTTGGTCAATATTACTTCAGTTTGTCTTAGAAATACACCTCTGTCAAAGGCAATGAATTATTATAATTTGTAATTCGCCCTGCAGTGGTTATGGTGTGCATGCTGCGTTATGCTCAAGTGATTGAACACAGCCATCATTGCTGGACCAACACAAGTTCTTTGGTGTCCGGCTGCATTAATGCCCTGGGTTTGGTCATGGTTGGGAACTTTCAGGTGAACATATGATAATAGACTCACAACTTCAGCCCATTACATATAAATCGAAATAAACTTTCATTCTTCTCACAGTCTCACCCTCTCCATCTGTTTTCTTTTTTTTTTTTTTTCTCAGGTTGATCATGCCAAGACTCTTCATTATGTGGGAGCTGGTGTAGCTTTCCCTGCTGGCTTGTTGTTTGTGTGTCTGCAGTGCGTTCTGACGTACCGTATAGCAGAGACAGCGCTGGACTACTGGATGGCTCATGTGCGTGTGGCGCTCTCAGCTGGAGCTCTGGTATCGCTTGTCCTTAGTATCCTTACTAAGAGTTCATAAGTCATGATCTGATACATGAAACTCAAATTTGGATGAGTACATTTGAACATGAAGCAAACAGCCTAAAACACAGTGGCTTATTGCTTTTCAGTGGATGATAAAAGATACAATGTCCAGTAAATAAGTTTATTAGTAGACTTTTCACAAATGTGACAATAGTCCAATGCTGGTGGAATTTCACGGGTTTTCATACCAATTTTGATGCTACAGCAAAAAACTTCTGAATACACTGCTTTATTTAAAAAGTAACATATTAATGTTCAAATTAGTACACTACTTAAATAGTTTTTCAAGTAAATATTTAAGTAAAGAGACTGAAATAAAATAAACAAACAGTAGAACAAAGAACAAAATAAACATGCTTGAAGTATTTATTCTGCAAACAATCCATAATAAAAAAAAATTGAACAAAGAAAAAGTAAACTGTGCTTGAAGTTTTTCAAGTGTTTTTCAGTGCCTGCAATAAAATTAAATAAAACAAATTAGAACAAAGAAAATAAAACAATGATTTGCCAGTTTCATGTATCTAAAGAACATTGAGCAATCGTTAAGAAATACAAACAAAATCCCAAAGTTATAATGCTGCTATTAAAGGTAGGATTGGCAATATCGGAGAGGTTAGCAATAGCAAGCTAGCTTTGAAATCATGAGATCCCACCCTCCCTTCACAACCACTCCCTTCTCTAAAGCCACGCCTCCTTCAAAACCCATGAACGATCACAGCAGAGTCTGCAAAGCGTCGTGATGAGAGATGGCATAACCCAGACTGATCTCATGAAATGGTGTATGTATGACACGCCAATTCGTATTTCCATTTTTGGCGTGCTATCAACACGCATAATCGCTTTTCAGCGTGTTTATCAACGCCTTTGACTTAACGTTATATTACTGTATTATGTATATATAGATATATGACCTACCCCAACCCCGTCCCTAAACCTACCCGTCACTGGGGTTAATACCATTTATGAGTGTTCTCCTACCATCCTACGAAAAAAAAGATCGCTCCACAGATGTAGATATAGATTTTGCTTCGTTTCGCTCGGACATTTAACGGCGTACACATACACGCGGAATCACTCGGACATTTAATGGCGTAGACATGCACGCAAAAGATTTCGGCGTGGACATACACACGGATAGCTCAAAATGCGTATAGATAACACGCCACTTGACTTGAAAGTGGCGTGCATGTTTACGCAAAGTCATGATGTCATGTTGCATAACCTCATGTCTCAAAGCACATAAACATTACAATAATAATCTAAACTAAACCCTGTCTGTGAAACCAGGCCTTAGAGTACAAAGAGATGAATACTTGCATTACAATTAACAAAGCTGGCCTAGCCTTGTAGTAAAAAAAAAAAACGTTTGAAATCTTTTTTCAATTTTTAATGAACAGTCATATCACAATTATACAATTTATATGTTTCAGAGAATTTTATTTCCTTAAAGGGGTGGTTGATTATGATTTAACTTTTCTAACTTTATTTAGTCTGTAATGTTGCTGTTTGAGTATGAACAACATCTGCAAAGTTACGACACTCAAAGTTCAAAGCAAAGGGATATATTTTCTTTTAAAGAAATTGCTTTTTAAGGACTCCAACAAACGGCTGGTAGGGATTATTTGACATTCCTCCCGGGTTAGTGACATCACAAACCCTAAAATTTACATAAACCCTGCCCCCGAAACACGATTTATAGATTATCAAGAGAGTAGACATGTGCCGGTATTCGGTAATGCGATAAATCGCGGTAATGAATATGCACGATATTGTTATCGCGGGGACTTCGAAATACCGTGAAAAATAATAGATCCGAATTTAGATTTTTAGAACGCGCATCAGCTTATTTTCCATCAACCGCTTAAAAAAACAATGCGTATATGCTGTGCAAAACACGTGCGCACTTTGATGTAAACAATCCCCACATCACATGTATAAGCACTGTGTGAATGCAGTGTGCACTCTAGTCTAATGTAAACAATCCTCACATGGAAAAGAAGCACGGCGGAAGGAGGAACGCTGCCGACTATTTATCCCCCGCATGGCTGCCAACTCTCACGCATTCAGCAGCTTGAGACTCACGCAATTGACACTTTCACACGGTCTCGCGCCACACATCCATTTTCTCACGCAGAGAAAAATCGCGGAGCAAAGAGGACACTGACACCGACAGACTAGACAGAGCAGGTTACTTTTGATATGAAAAAAATATCAGCTCTCAGGTTTTATAACGAAATTCAGACAATAAATACTGTTTTGGTGCTTGTAAATGACGTGACAGATCGCGCGCCTCAGTTCAAGTAAACAGATCATCTGTTACTTTTTATTAAAGATACAGTACAACCCACCGAAAGGTATACGTACTTTCGATCAATCAGTGTTTTTCAACCACGGAAAGAGGTCAATAACACTGCAGGAGAACAATTATGTCACAGAACGTTACATTTACCTCAGGAAAGCCATTTAATGTTAGTTGACTATAAGAAAATAGCTATAGAGAGGAGTATTTTGCTAAATATGTGCACTATATTACATATTTTAATATATGTTTACTTGTCATTATATAATTGTTATTATAATGAAAATTACGGCATATTACATTTTTATATTTATATTATTATTATATTTATATTGTATGCATTATATTTAATTTCTCTCTGTATGTTTACAGCATTATGTGAGATATATTTTTTCTTGAGAAAAAATTAAATGCAGGCTATCTACTGTAGCCTACCTAATATTTATCCAAATGAGTCAATATTGAATCAAGATTGAAATTAAATCCAAGAATTTAATTGAAATCATGAAAATTGTGTTAAGCAATAATACAAACTGTAGCCTCAGTAACTGTACCATGTAAACATTATAACATGTTGTCACTAAAAAATAAAATTAATGTTTTGACTATCACAATTACACATTGTGATGCAAGTTTTTTTTAGATACCCCCAATCCGTCTGTTTCTCGTGCAATTAAAATATCGTGATAATACCGTATACCGTGATAAAAGCTCAATCAATTAATCGCAGCATGAATATTTGATACCGGCACATGCCTACAAGAGAGCATATGCTAATCAATGACTAGAAGATAACTACACATAAGCTACATAAATTCATCAACTAACCATTCAGAAATGTTGTCACTTCTTCTTGAGTGTCCCCATCTTTCTGACTCCGATTTGAACATAAAAGGAGAAACGTTTTTAAAATGTTCAGTGCATGTGTGTGTGAGGTAATCAAAGCTGCTAAGAATGAGCTGTTGTAGCTCCGCCCCCTGTGTCGGGAGCTGCAGCTCATTTGCATTTATAAGGGACGGACACAAAAACGGCGCGTTTTTACTCACCCTCAAAAAGTGACAACTTTAACATGCTATATAAAATATCAGTGGGGTATTTTGGGCTCAAGCTTCACATTCACACTCTGGGGACATCAGAGATTTATTTTACATCTTGTGAAAAGGGCATTATATAACCCCTTTAAGATAATTCTTATGCCAACACTATTCCCAACACCTCGGAGTCGGAACTCAAAATTTTCAGTCAGAAAATGTTTTATAACCATATTTTTTATGCTGGAGGTTTGTGTTCCCATTCCTTAACATCATACTTCCCATTCAAGGTGGTATCTTCTTCGTCCATGAGAGTTTTGTTTTGCAGCACGCCGCAGCGATCTGTGAATGGGTCTTCACGGTGCTGGTCCTGGTGTACTATGGCACCTTCACCTATGAGTTTGGCACTGTCAACAGTGACACCATAATGGCAGCCTTAATGAAACGCAGTGAACATCACCATCCAGGGTCAGCGGTCATCATGGGGGGTATCGGGAAGGGTGTTGCAATGGGATGTGGTGCCCGCAGTCTCAAGTCACCCGGTGGCAGCAGCACTTCCACACACCTCAACTGTACACCAGAAAGCATCGCAATGCTATAGGGGTTAACCGCTATGGTATTCCCTCAAACCTCAGCGTATAGACTCTGAACTTTTCGTCTGGCTCACGGATTTGTTAAACACTGGAACAAGCAATACAGAATTACAGTAAGTTTACAGACTTGCTGATTATAATCCAACAGTAATGACCAGTCGGTTGTAACTAAGGTATTTTGCATGATATTTTGCATTCATGTTTTAGATAACTCAAAGTACAGCCCTCAGTAACCAGCACAGGCGATTCCTGCCTCTGATAGATAGGAATGTTTCAATTTACTCTGTTCAAACTGCAATAACTCATCTCTTAAGGTGCATTCACACTGACAGCGATTAAATTGTTCAGGGTCAACAAGTTAACAGTTGGTTGCTAGTAGTATTTCAGCATCAGGAAATTTTATACAGTGCTGCAGGGATGACGTATTTTTGTAGGCCAAAACTCAGAAACGAGTTAGTATTTTAACACTTCCGGTTCCATTTTCCTGAAAGTCCATTGGGTTTTTGCTTAAACACCTGAAAAGGGTCTGTGGTTAACTCAAGAAACTTTTATGGTTTCCCCTTGTGATTTTTTTTATTTTTTATTTTTTTATTGTCTTGGAAAAAGGCGATTGCTTACAAGTGGCTAAATGGCACTACGGAAGTTGTCAGAGACATTAAACGTCAACAAACCGAACAAGTAAAGTCACTAGCCCGTTTTATGAGCCTCGTGTTTATAATCAAGGAATGTTTAAAAAAAAAAAAAAAAAATGTATAAAGACGTTGTCAGAAGCTAAGTGATGGTAATTTTTGAAGTTGTTACTGTGGCGCTTTTTTTGCTTATAGCCTACGTTTAGCTTTACTTCTGGTGATAGTATTTATTTAGGCTTCAAAGTTCATACATATTTTGTTCATTACGTTTGTTGGTCACAGAGTTTATTTTCTCTAATACTCCAAAATCCATTGGAAAAATCTTATTGGGTTTTTGTCGAGGGAACCAGGGTGATGCCAACTTCTAGGTTTGTCCTTCAAAAATATGCCGTCACTGCAGCGCTCTATTGGTAGTCGGTGCATTGAATCTCTGCTCTAGCACAGAGTTCCGAAAAACAAATGCAATTTGTCTCTGACGCTCAAGGCGCACTAAATCTCCAACTCTCATTGGACATCAGTGACTTTGGTCACTTTGTCTTTGTCAGTGTGAATCTGTTACATAGCTGCCAGCAATACAAAGACACTCGTTTAGACAAAGAAGATAATTGGCTAAACCCATCCAACCTTTCGTAACCCATTTAATCTGTAGAAACTGTGATTACACAACAGGTCAAGCCATCACTGTAGCAGTGGAGATGTTAAGTCAGTCGCACCAGCCTTTGCTGCAAATAGTTGGGTTGGAATGAGGTTTAGGAACAGTTTATGTATTCATTCCAAGTGCTCACAGCTTAGTTTGATCTGTGGCACCGTATTGGCATTACATCAGGTGTTGTGGACCTTCTGTCCTATAGCTCTGGACACATTGTGGCTGTATTGAATAAGATTTAAGTGCATCTCTGTGCAACCTTGTCAAACGTTTTGGTGCTTTTGCCAAGTTTTTTCATCACTTGATCCAAAAACTGCCCGCATTGATCTATTCCAGGTATCTTTTGAACAAATTCCAAATATTTCAGGAAAACAAGAAACAAGATTTTGTGACTATTATTCTGATGTTTTGTTTTAAGCGCAGTCGTTTTTAGTTTATATTTCACTTTTAGAAATATAAGGCGATATTAATCAGTTTTCCAAAAGATTTTTGGGGGAAATACATTGCGTTCCCACAAGAAACTTTGCATTCGCTTGCTAAAAGTTTTTGTTCTCTTGCAGAAGGTTTGGATTTACTCTGAAAACTGGTGGAGGAAAAACTGTTGCAATGCCTTTGCGAGCTATTGCACAGTTCCTCAGGGAAACACAATCCTTTTGCAAGATAATGCACGTTTTGTATTCATCCGAGTTTGAATGCAAACACGAAATTTTGTATTCATCCGAGTAACTTTGCATTTGCCCGCAAAAGCATTGAAATACGTTTTTTCCCCATTTTGGTTTTTCAACACAAAACTTGAATGCATGGCATTTCCATGAGAATCTTTGTATTTGCTCACAAAATGTAACTGGAACTGGTGATGGGGGAAAAAACGTGTGCTTTTGTGAGCAAATGCAGAGTTTCTCTGGGAAAAGCAATAATTTTGCAAGAGAACACAAACATTTTGCGAGCGAACCCAAAGTTTCTATGGGGAATGCAATCGGTTTGTTAGCAAAACTTTTGCATTCTCTTTTAGAAGTATCGCAAGCTTAATTTGCGAGGGAACACAAAAGCACTGAAATAAGTTTTTCCTCCCATCTCATATTTTTCCCACCACTTTTTTGAACTAAAGAAATATATCTATTTCTAAACAGGAAATGCTTTTGCTACAGAAAATGCAGGCACGCTCTTATATCTGCATTTGAGATGAATGTTTAGATGGCGAAGCAAACTAATTATTTATTTGGTGCTGTTGACTGCTGGTGTGCATTTCTCAGCAGTCAAACTATATAATTTGTACACTTTTCAGGTGGATTTGGAGATAGTTTTGTGTAATGAAGACATTTTTTGTTTCTCCAACATGCCTATTCCTGTCACTTTGATATTAAGCTAGCATCAAAACAGAATCAGAGGTCTTATCCACAGTCTTTTTTTAGTGTATTGTTTTAAAACATTGCTATTTGTAAATGATGTGCATTTGTTACGCAGAGCTGCTTGTAAGTGAATGCCTTTAGCTGAGCATAATATTGCATAGAATATCAGTACTGCGTTTGAGACTGTGGTCTAGTCAGTAATTATGAAATGAAGAAAGCTTCCTAATCAGAATCACATCATTGTTAACACCTCAGTTCCTGCAAATCATTTAATAATACATAGAATACTTTGAAAGAAATTCTCATGTATTGGAAATGATGTAGTGCACTAAAGGGGAAACCTGAGAACTTTTTTTTTTATTTGGTGAAATCCTCCATAATAAGCTGTATTTTGACTACACAGTATTTTCGTTTTTAGATATTGCTCATTTGAAAGCAATATGTTATATTGAGAATTATTATAAAAACCAATGTCAGTTGGTTATGCGTTGTATCTGTTTGTTTATAATTTATATGTTGTAATGCCAGACAATGAAACAATGCAATTCAATTTCTGTTCAAGTACTTGCAAAATACCTCTATGAAAATTCTACTGTGGTGAGATGTTCACAGTTTCCTAAAGAAGCTGCTAAGACGTATGTTACAGAAATGTACTATTTATGTTGTTTCTGTTTTGTGTGAAAGGCCAAATTCAAACATCTGTAGATGTCCTGATGCCTCAAAGCTCAGTCAAAATAATTATATTTATAAGAGTCCTCTTTTTGATTATGCATAACTATATGTACATTCTACACTGCCCGGCCAAAAAAAAGAAAAGAAAAAAGAGTCTATGATTGAATCATTGTTACATATAACATCACCAGATTTATTTCCATCAAGGGGTCCAATCAGTTTTTGGTCAATATCTTGTATTGACAATGCAAGAGTCCAGCACTCTGTAAAGTCTCCTCCAGCACACCCCAAAGACTTTCACGGAATTTAAGGTCTGGACTCAGTAGTGCCAATTCATGTGTGAAAATCGTTCTCCATGCTCCCTCCCAACCATTCTTTCACAATATTGAGCCTGATAAATCTTGGCATTGTCATCCTGGAATATGGCCATGATGTGTCTTCCTACATTGATGTTTAAGATATGAAAAGCTACACACTCCATCAATTGGAGTTAGAAAAACTGTATCAACACATATAACATGCTAGAAACATGATAATCACTGCAATAATGATCCAATCAGACTCTTACGCATTTGCCTATTTAAATTCAAAAATGACTTCTATATTTGGGCTTGCAGTGTATGAGAACATCAGTGCAGCTGTTTGAATAAGGCCCTGATCACCTTTTAGGCTACAATAATAAATTACTTTTTGTTAAATGGAAAATTCACAAATTGATGTGTCAAAATGAAAAGACTTTCCAATAACAGTTTTTGTTTAGAAGACCGATTGTCTGATAACCTTGTGAAATGGAAACTGAAATTGAGCTATCGACTTGTTAGTTCGAAATGCAACTTTCTATTGAATTATGACCCATTCTGCACATTTCCTTATCTTTTAAACTAAGGGTTTTGTTTTGTGAAATCAAATGTACCTTGAGAGACACTTTTCACTCAGAAGGATGTTTGCTGCCAGTATCAAACTGTTTACAGCAGCTATGTCATGTTTAATATATAATTTAGGTAACCATAAAACCACTTAAAAAATGCAAAATAAATTATATTTCAGACACCATACAAGTGATATTCTGCAATGTCTCCTATAGTCATTTTTGGTCAAACTGGTTTCTTGAACATGACAATTAGTTCATTATACTCAAATGGCCTCCACAGTCACAGTTCTCAATCCAAAAGAGCACCATTTGGATGTCGTGGAACGGGAGATTCACATCATAGTTGTGCAGTCAACAAATCTGCAGAAACTGTGATGATACCATGTCAATATGGGAATGTTTCCAACACCTTATTGAATCTGTCACTTATAATTAAAGCATTTGTTGGACCACCACCTCCCATATCGAATTGAGACCCGTCCTGGGGAATTTGGAAGCCAAGACAACACCTTTAACTTTTTGTCATGTTCCTCAAACCATTCCTGAATCAATTTTGCAGTGTGGCTGGGTGCTTTATGCTGCTGAAAGAGCATACTGCTGTGAAGGGGAACAGTCTTTATCTAGGTAGTAAAGTAACATCCACATGAATGCCAAGACCCAAGGGTTTCAAGCAGATCATTGCCTCCACCTGTCTTTTTCCCATAGTGCATCTTGCTGCCATCTCTTGCCTAGGTAACGGACACACACACACGACCATCCACCTGATCTAAAAGAAAACGTGATTAATCAGACCAGTCGATCTTCCACTGCTCTATGGTCCAGTTCTGATGCTCTTGTGCCCATTGTAGTTGCTTACGGTAGTGGACGGGTCATCATGGGCTCTGACCGTGACTACATTCACCATGTGTTCTGTTACCTTTCTATCAAGTTTTTCAGCAGTCTCAACTACGGTAGCTCTTCTGTGTGATCGGACCAGACGGGCTAAAGCCTTCGATCCCCACATGCATCAGTGAGCTTTGGGCACCCATGACCCTGATGTTGGTTCACCGGTTGTCCTTTGCGTCACTTTTGATATAACCACTGCATACTGGAAACACCCCACAATCCTTGCAGTTTTGTCAGGTCTTTTCGCTTGTCCATTCCTGTCTCCAACACATGAAATTCCAGAACTGACTGTTTATTTACTGCCCCCAAAAATATTATATATATATATATATATTGGTATTAATTAAACCAGTTTAATGTTAAACTCTAAATTAAGAGTTTAATTTTAAATCAGACCAAAAATTATCAAGATGTTTTTTAACCATTTCAAAATTTGAACTATGTAAAAGTAACACTTTGATAGATTGGATGGTGCCCTCTGCTGTTTATTCATGCGCTTTGCATGTACAGTGTCACACACACATGCTCCTCCTGAGGGGGAAATAGGCCAATTCAAAAAAAGTTGTCTTTTTAGTGGTCTCTAACGGTTTAAATCACTCGTCAGGAAATTGGCACATAAAGTAATACTGTAGTTAAAGTAACTTAGCATGGAATATCTTTCCCCTACGCCATGTGGGTAAACTTAGACAGTTTTACAGGAAGAAGAGTGTTGTTCCACTCAATGTTAATGGCTTCAAACAGTTCACGAGTAGTGGAAAAATGTCTCCCAGTTTGTTTGAGTTTAATGTGAGGCCAAATATTCTCTATAGGGTTCAAATCTGGACTTTGAAGAAGGCCAAAACATGAGCCTAATGGACTTGTTCTCAAGCCACTTAATGGCTGTCTTTGGTATTTGGGCATGAGCATTCCTGTTAATTGTGGGAAGCAAGCCATCCTGCAATATTCTCCTTTACTCCAAAGCATTAAATGACTTTTCACAGTGAAGAAGCTCACCAATACCAGCAGCTAAAAAGACTCTCCCCACAATGACATGTCTTAATGCTTCACTGTGGTGTATGTATTATTATATTTCTCACCAGATTTTCGAAGACACCGCTCTGGAACATCACCATGCAAACCGTGTTCCATTGTGATTCATCATACTTCTGCTGAACCACTCTAAATCAAACTTCCCATAATCTGCCAAAAACTTTATCCGGTCTTTGATGTTTTTCAGAGACAGCAATGGCTTTAAAAGTAGTGCATTTGCTTAAATTTTGATAACTGGTTAAGAAAATTAAAAGCTTAGTTTAGATATTTTGGGCCAAATATATATATATATATATATATATATATATATATATATATATATATATATATATATAGCATGTTTAAAAATCAGCACAGTGGAATACAAAAAATGTATTCTGAACAACCCCTTATTAGTCTCCTTCTTTGTTATGCTTTCTCAGAAAGGGGATAAAAATAGAGTTGGATGTTTGTATTGGGTATCTTCCTCAACACAAAATTAAAATCATTTCAGCGTATGGCGATTCTTTGTAGATTTCATATTGCATGATTATATATTTTGACCAATAATATTAACGTTTATTTACATAATATGCCAGTAGACTATGAAATTACTGTTAAATATTAAAATAGTGAAATTTAGCCTTTATCTGAACAATATACGGTCACAAAAGCAAAAAGAAAAAAAATATACCTCAAATGAATTGTAAGACTAATATTCAGATAGGTGCATTACATATGCCAATGTTGCACCATGGAAATAGAGGGAAACATTTTCGTTATGGAGCAACTAGACTGGGCTGCCTGACTCCTCTTGACATTGTTCATTCAAGTAAATCGAATGAACTGTGAACTGAGTTTCTTTGCTGTTAAAGAAACTCAAAAGAACATGAAGCACTGAAGTTATTTCAGTCATAACAGCAAATAATAGATTTCTGCATTTATTTTCACGTTCATCAGAAATTAAATACAGTTTTCAAACCATGATTATGACAGCGTGATGGTTTCCAACATAAAAAAAAAATTGTGGCTGTGAACAAGAAACATTGTTAATAACGATAAGAGCTTTTTATGTACAATCTTTAGCCTCAAACAAAGCATGTCTTTAAGATGCGTCCTTTGTAATCATACAACAAAAATATGTTTGTGCTCCTTCCACTCTGCTATAAAAGAAAAAGGATATGTGCACTTGACCTCAGAAAATGCCCTTACTTTTCAATCACATCTCCTTGTGTTTACATACCAAACTATCAGCAGCACAATTTTCATAGGGAATGTGTTTTTCTTCATAACCTTTCCTGCCAAGTTATGTTTATATGACAAAGTAAATCGAATGAGCTGAAAAAACGTACCCATAACCTGATTTTTCTCCCAGAACCGGAGTGTTTAAATCGTCGTCTTAATACAAACAATCTTAAAACAACGGAGACGGGAGAAAAAGAAAAGAAAAAAACATTTTACATTCTCATCGCAAAAGTTTTGCGTTCCCCGAGAAACTCTCGCAAATAACTCCGCAAATGCAAAGGCATTGATATCATTTCTTATAATTTAAGGAATAGTTCACTTCAAAATAATAATCATCATTTACTCACCCTCAAGTTGTTTCAAACCTGTATGAATTTCATTTGCTGAACACAAAAGAAGATATTTTGAAGAATGTCAGTAACCAAACATTTAATGTAGGCTTCCCCATTGACTTCCATAGTATTGTTTTTCCTACAATGGAAGTCAATGGAGTTCATCAACTATCTACCGACATTCTTCAAAATATATTTATGTTCAACAGAAGAAAGAAATTCATACCGGTATGAAACAGCTAGATGATGAGTGGCCTAAATGATGACAGAATTTTCATTTTGAAGCGAACTATTCCTTTAAGTATGTTTAAAACAGAAATTGTAATGTCATGTTAGATCAAATGGCACTTTATATCATAAAAAAATGATAATTTATTATCCGAAAACAGACTAAACAAACAAACAAACTAAACATACAAACAAACATATTTGTCCCAGCAGTCTTATGCAGTTGTTGCTATGGAATTTCTGAGGCATTGTACACTTCTGAGTGACTGTGCCCTTCTGTTTCTTTAGTGACAAGCATGGCAACCACAACAGTGAATATAACAACAGCTGAAATCAGTACAGTGGCTACGAGTCCTTTATTAGCCCGCAGATACTCCATCTTCTGGTTCCCTTTCTGCTTTGCTGCAGATTCCTTACAAATCTTTTTCTGAATGTGAAATGAAAATAGAACTGGATATAAAGATTATGAACCTTTAACATATAGTGTATGAAGTGTGCAAATTTATCGGTAACACTTTACAATAAGGCAGGGGCGTAGAATTTAGTAGGGACGCTAGGGACGTGTCCCTACCAATATCCAGTGACACTGATATATCCCTAGCAATACTTTCGATCAAAACTTAAAATATATGTATATATTGTTGTCCCCGTCCCCACCAATTTCAAAATCAAACCTACGCCACTGCAATAAGGTTCATGAGTTAACATTAGTTAACTACCTTAGCGGGAATGAATGAACAATACTTCTATTGAGCATGTTTTAATCTTAGTTAATTTCAACATTTACTAATATGTTAATAAAAACAAAAGGTTGTATTTGTTAACATTAGTTAATGCACTGTGAACTAACATGAACAAACAATTAACAGCTGTATTTTCTATTAACTAACATTAACAAGGATTAATAAATACAGTAACAAATGTATTGCTAATTGTTAGTTAATGTTAGTTAATACATTAACTAATGGTAATGATCCTTACTGTAAAGTGTTACCAAGTTATCCTTTAAGTTTCACAGAATACTGTGAGTAATAATGTTTATATGTTCAGTACACCAGTAATAATATGCCTGTCACATCAAAAAACACAAAGACTGTTCAGCTGTTTAGAGTTACACTCTTGAGATTTGGCACAAACCTTCAGCTCTTTTAGCAGGCTTAAATAAAAAGACATCCATATGTAACTGTAATATTGTAATAAATATAACATGATGTATTAATTATGACATAAATCTTGATGTACTGTACACCAAGGAGACTCACGGTGGACTGAGGCTTTTTGGCTTTTTGATTGACATTCTTGAGTTTTCCTTCTCCGTTTGCATTTTCCAGCATAGTGACTTTCACCTCCTCTGCCTCGCTCTTAGCAGTCTCAATTTGATCCTAAAACAGATGCAAATATTGACAATATTTAGGATGACATGCTTCGCTATGAATACAACATTCTGCATGAAAGTACTCTGCTTCTCATTTGCTTAAAATACATAAAAAACTATTTGAAATCAGTTAACATGATTTATTTATGACAGAATTCAGTTGAAAAATGAAAAAACAAAACATGATTAGGAATACGGGAATAGTTTGGGATTTGCCGTGACCATAGGTGCAGTCAATGACATTAACTATAAGTATGATCCACTAAGTCTCAAATTTTGTGTACAGTATATATTATTTGATAATTTAAACTAACTAAACCTTTTTTGAGTAATGTTTTGTTTCTAAACAGTGCTTGTGTCTTGATGAAATTACATCTGTTTTTATATTTAGTATTTATTGCAATGATGTTCATACATTTTAAGAGTGGCTTAAATGTCATTTTAGGGCCACTGCATTTCCATAAATGGTGCTTATATTTGCTGTCTTACAGTAATCGTCCCTGTCAGATGATAAGTGCATGACCTTACTGCATAACTGTCTGATAAGCTACTGTTTGGCCTACATATAAACAAAAGTGAAAACACAGCCATTGATTTTAGATCAAGATAAAGTGCATTATATATATTTTGTTGCATAACTTGACATAGTAACCTTTTAAAAAGTTCTACCGTTTACTGGAATGCTAGACAAATAGGTTATACCTTGGAACAAAGACAACTGTACGCTGAATATTTCTCTCATATTTGCATGCATAAACTCACCATACTGCAGCAATATCGTGCTGGAGCCTGTGTTTGTGTGTGATCCCGAAAATGCAGAACGATCGAGTGAGTGAAAACTCAGGTGAAGTGAGAGCAAAGTCCGTATGGCACGTCAAGAAGGTGTGCGGATCAAGGCTCCTCCTCACTTAAGCAATTCCTCCTTTATTTGCCTTAGTGTATCCACTTCAACTAATCACTGGGTGTTTCACTGAAACAGACAGGCCATAAACAATCAGGTCATTTTTAGGAAACATTGCCATTTGTGCCAGCATTTCATTTGAAAAGGTTCCTGTTGGATTTTCAAGAAGTCAAATGTTCTCACCTCAGGTGTAAAGATATAGTTATAGCTACATTCGTCTATTTCAACCCTGACATAGTAGTAGGTAATATAAACCTTTGCTGAGCTAGTTGTCCCAGTGAAAACTATTTCCTACTCTGAACTGAAAGATCTTTCTCGTGATCATTCGGTTATATGTCATATTCAAATTATTTTGAGGTTTAAGATCAGTGGAAATAAATATGGTCTTGATTTGAAAATACCATTGCACCCCAACATGTGATTCACAGAATATGTTTGTACCAAGAAACGAACTCTTAAAAGAATGAAACAGTGATTTTTCCTCCATAACCATAATATTTTGTATTAAACGTAAGTATAAAAACTTAAATAAATATAAAACTTGACTCTGTTCAAGCAATGTGGACAAAAATCTCATCAGAAAGATCAAACCACTACTTTTGAAGAGGAAAAATTCGCAGCATAATTGAGTTTAACAGACAGCGAAGAACAAAAACAAATTCTGAATTTTCTGTGATTTCATTCTTTCTTTGCTAGTGGTCAAATGTGAACACAAAAATCATTTTTTTTTGTGGTTTTCATTCACTACAATAGAAATGTACCCAACTATGAAGACTTCCGCTTCTGGGAACCCCAGAAATGTGAAAAGGGTCCATAATAGGCTTATGTCATGTCTTGGAATATTGACATTTATTACAGTATCGACCACAAAGTTCAATATAAAATTCAAAAAGTAAAAAAAAAAAAACTGTAGTGTACACAAAATATAAAACAGCACAACTGTTTTCAACACTGATAAAATAAATGATTCTTGAGCAACAAGTCAGCATATTAAAATGATTTCTGAAGCATGTGGCACTGAAGACTGGAGCAATGATGCCGAAAATTCAGCTTTGCATAAAAAGAATACATACATTTTTTCAATATCTTCCAGACGTTTGAGCAGCAGTGTACATTATTACATTTGAATGAAAATACACCATGTAATAAACAGCGCACATATTCTCAAAGAACTTACATTTGAATGATTACTTCCCTCATTGCTGCCTCCTTCAGTTGTTCCTATAGACTCCCCTATGAATCTAGGTAGATCTCCACTGTAGAGGCCTCCAAAAAAATGTCATATCTTCCTTTAAAAAAGAAAGAAAGAAGAAACTATAATTTTACAGTAAGTGTATAGTTTATCTCATGCAGCCTTAAATCAATTGGGATTTTTTTTCTTGCATCTTGAATCTGATACCCAAGATCTGAAATCATTAAAATATTATAATGTATAGTACATTAAGTTACAACATTATTTGTTTTATAAACATGAATAGATCGTGAATGTAGTAAAATAATTTCGATCAATTAATCCAAACATAGTGAACGCTTATACATTTTGATTTAATGACATGCGCTCACTGCACGACACAGTTTTCAACTGTTTGCACATACCGTCCTCTTACCATGTTGGTTTTGAATAAAAAATAAAATTAAAAAATAAAAAGACGGCTGTGCAAATGATTTATACTGCTGGAATTTTGGTTCCAGTGGGGAGCGAACACATAAATATTAATGAGCTTCCCCTGTTGTGGGCGTGTTCTTGAGAAAAGCCGTCATTCAGCCCCTGCGTCCCAGCTTCCATCCTAAATAGTATGTTGCCTAAGGTTAGAAAAAACGTGTCCCAAATATAGTATGTTGAAAACAGTAACCGTTTTTGTAGATTTGACCTAACAACACCAGCGTCTTGTGAATTATTTCTTAATTTAATTACAGCAATAGTTTATAATACCGGTATATGAACATGACGGACGCTAGTTGGCGCAAGTGTCAGGCGCACTATCAGTAACAGATTCAATGAGACCAACTCACCTGCAGAATTACCGCTCAAAAGTCTAAAACAAATGCACAATGTCAACAAACGGCAGGACGTCGAGAATATTACAGTTTATGGCTCCAGATGAGCGCCGTCAGTTTGGAATCGAGGTAACGGTACATCAGTAAATAAGCAAATTTTCTAATGATGTATTTTATTATTATTATTATTATTTTTTTTTTTACAACAAAACACGCTAGCAAGCAATTCACTTCTCTTTAGGTGTGCTTAAAATTAGATTTATATTAACGTAAGTTATTAAGGCTAAAATTGCACAAATTACACATTGTAGAATGCACACAAATGTTAAATAAAGTCAAGAGCTTTTTAACCTCCACGTGTGATGATGATGATGATGATGATGATGATCTATTTGTGGTGGCCAGGTTTGGAGTTGAGTTGACCTCACACGTTGACAGCGTATGCACAAAAAGTGCTGTGCTACAATTTTGTACTGCGGTAACATCATGGTATAATGACGATGTCAGACAGTAGTTTCATGGTGCTGATATAGGCCTAACTTACCACACTATTGAACAATTAGCATATTCACGGGCCATGTATAAATGTGCTATTCCAAGATGCTTCAAAGAGTACAAAGGTTTTAACATGGTCCAAAAAACATGGTACCAAGTCCCAGTTGTACTTGATGTTTATTTGGTAGTGGGAGTTCATGTTAAACGAAACACTGTTACAATTTTGTTAGCACTGCAGGGTTTCATGTTGGCACGTTTTGTGTAAGTATTTTTCAAAGTGGATTCTAATAGACATGAAACATGAATTTAATTTATTTAACATGAATTAATTTTTTTTTTGGTTTTAGACTCCTTTCCAGCGTCTGGCATGGCAAATGCAAGACATATTAGGGGATGGAGGAATTCTCAAAGAGGTTGTCCATGCAGGGGAAGGCCCACCTGTACCAATGCACGCATCTGTATCAAGTAAATGGCTGAACTGAACATGGTTTTAATGGAGTCATAGTTCTAGTTTCTCACTTATGATAGTCCAATAGTGTGCAGAGATGAATGATTCGTGACATACACTACACCAAGGCTACATTTATTTGACCATCACCATATATAAAATAACTTACATTATTTTCTGTAATATAATTTACATTTCTGAATATTTAGCAGCCATTACTCTTCTTCAATGTCACATAATCCTTCAGAAATCATTCTAATATGCTGATTTGGTGCTCAAGAAACATTTCTTATTATAAAAGTTGAAAACAGTTTTGGTGCTTTCCTATATTTCAGGTATTACCTATATTTTAGGTAGTAGATATTATGTATTAACTGTCATTTTAGGTCAATTTAATGCATCCTTGCTGAATGAAATTCTTTCAACAAAACAACAACAAAAAAACTTTTGACTGGTTGTGTTATACTTTTTTGTCACATATTTCTCTTTTTTGCTAGCTTCTCATTAGCTTCTTGACATGAAATCATTTCATCCACAGTTAACTTCTCTGGTTTCATCGAGTACTCTGACGCCCCATTTGAGACCACCAACCACCTCAGATATCCACGAATGATGAAGCTTGGTAGAGGTAGGATGGAAATTGAATTCCCTAATTAGAATGATAGCTAATCATTATGATTCTCCTTTATATTGTTTGTCCAGTACTAGACACTCAAACCTCTTTCTCTGTAGATGTTACTTTGTATGGCCTAGAGCTCGGCCTTCTTACTATGAAGAAAGGCGAATTCTCTCGTTTTCTCTTCAAGCCCAAATATGCCTATGGGGACCTTGGGTGCCCCCCACACATACCTCCATTAGCCACAGTCCTCTATGAGGTGCACGTCCTTGATTTTCTGGACTCGGCACAAGTGGATGATTTCATGGATTTGACTTTGGTACGATTAAATGCATTCAGCTTTCTCTTTTATTTTGTTTGTGGTATCTAAGATTGTGATTTCAACATTCCCCAGGAAGAGCAGAACACTGTTCCTCTGTCCACCTTGCTGAATGTGCTGGAAACACAGCGGAGCTTTGGCAACCTCTGCTACAATAAGAAGCGCTACGAAGATGCTCGAGAGAGATACAAGCAGGTATTCTGCTTCTAAGTGTTTTCTTTGTTTCGCAAGTATGAGAGTTCGTAAATGGATAGAAGGAAAATGTGCTCTGAAAATTAGTAGTTTATTCTGACTATAGACTGAGATTGTTTTTTCAGTGTAACATACTGTTGTCCCATGGTATAGGCCATGACACTTTTGCAGAATCGTGAGCCGATGGATGATGAAGAGAAGCAGCGTCTTGAAGAGATAAAGTTGCTTTTCCTGCTCAACCTCTCACTCACGTACCTGAAACTGGAAAAACCCCAGAAGGCCCTTTGCTTTGGTCAGAAAGCACTGGACATCAACCCCCAGAACACTAAAGCTCTCTTCCGCTGCGGCCAGGTTGGGCAATATTTAGACTTTTTTTTACCTCCTTTTCTGAAAATCTGATCATAATTTTTTTTTTAGCAAAAAGCATATTGCTCTGTAAAATCTAGGGCTGTCAATCAAGTCAAAATTTTAATCAAATCAGATATGCTGATGAATTAATTAGCTGATCACAAATATTAATATTTGCTTAGAAAAGCACCAAAATTGAGGGAGTTTCAGACGTATAGATAATTTTTTTTGTTTTGAAACAGGGACTTAAATTGTTACAATGTTGCATTTTCTCCTTCATTGTTCGGTTCACTTTCACAAGGTCACATTTCAAAGCATACCAAAATGTGTTTATGCATCAATATCTCAAAAAGATCATATAAATTAGAGTGAGAATCAATGCTTTGTCAGCACAGCGTTCTTGCAGACAAGTGCTGCTTTTTTGTAATGCATTTCCCATTATGAATTATGCTACAGCAATGGTTCGCTGGTCTGTCGGGTCAGATTTCTTTCTCACCAGAACTGAACTGCTTGAAAGTCAATTGGTGTAATTTTCATTTTGACCAAGGCTACCTCGTTCAGGTGATCTCGGATCGATTCTTTTGGTGCATCTCGAAGCACAATTGTCGTGTTAATGTATGCCGAAACTAGGGTTGCGCGGTATACCGGTACTGGATATTGCATTATTCAATATTGCATAATGCATAGCCTTTATTATTGAATAGAATACTATAAAATAATATATTGTCTACCTCATTCTATGAGAAGCCACATCAGCTCACAAAAGGAAATTCCAAACACTCGACTGACGAGAAGTGAGTAAAAACATGTTATTAAACATTGTCATTTGTTGCATTACAAGTTTGGAAAGATGTTTGACGCATGTTTCTTTTTCAAATGCTTGATTGTACGTAATAAGTGACTCAAACTCCCAGTGCTCTCAGAGATGGAGCAGCATTTACTACTGATCACAGAGCCCCTCTTCACTAAATAGGTGTGCATATAGCGTATTTATTTAATAATAAATTTCACAATCGCACTAAGCCAAATCACGATTTCGTCCTGCCCTAGTGCTGACGATATAAAATAAGAGAATGACTATATCATTTTTATATTCCCGTGTGTATTTTGTGTAAGCGGTCTGTAGTAGCAATAATCCTTCGTAATTATTTCGGGCAAAGAATTGACTCGGGTCTTCGTTCAAGTTTCATTTGTTTACTGAAAGTTCTTGCACAAACAGAAAATAAACAATAAATAAACTTCGGTCAAAAACTGTGTTGCTCCGTATTTGTTTCGTTCTAAAAGGAAGTGCGCAATTCTTAAAGGGAACGTCAATTCTTAAAGGTGCTAAAGTTCCAATACTAAAACAGAGCAAACCATTACAACTTAAACAGGGGGGTGCTCAACGAATGTACATAAATAACATAAACCTAAACTAATTTAAATACTTACTCAAACATTTAAGCTTTAAGTGTTAAATTTAAATTATTCCAATTCCATTATGGACACGGTCTGTGAAAAGTGTCAAAGATTTCTATTTACAACGTGTTTTTGCAGAGTTGAGCATTGTAGCCAATTACAGACATATCTGTTGAGCATGTGAACGGAATGGCCAATCAGATGTGTTTAAGTTGCTCTGAATCCACTCAACAACTCAAGGAATCAACTCCACTCAAGTTTGTTTAGAGCGAGCGTCAGAAGCTGACACTATGGGGGAAACTCATTTCACCAAGATATACTGTTATCTAGTGTTATTAAATAACGTTGTTGCCTAAGGCATTCAAGCATGAAACAGGGGTGGCCACGCTCCCTATATAAAGCAGTGCTGAGCAACATTGCCTTAAAAATCTTTTGACTGAATGAGGGTCATATAAAACCCTGAGTAATAGTAACATGGCATGAACTTTACTATATTAAAGCCTTATTCCCTCATCTCAGGGTACCGAGGTTACGTTTAGTAACCGGATATGTTCCCTTTCAATTTCAGTTGACATTGTGTCAGAAGGTATGGGGAATGTATAAAATCCTGCCATGTTCCTGTGAAGGGTTGCTTTGCATAAGCCAGGGGTGTCCAAAATGCGGCGCACCGACCAATTACAGCCCGGGGATGAATGTCAAACTCCCCGCAGATTGTCTATTAGAATACATTACATGTGGCGTGCCACACATAGGCTAATTTACAAATCATGCAGTTTCACAATGTCAACACCATGTGACACCACTAGTTTTTAGGCCAGGTGTTGCAGTAAACTGATAAGTGATAAGCATTGCCATTTCTGTTGCTTATGAGAAACATTGGACGTGCCAAAAAAAACGGAACGAAACTGCGAAACAGACCATTTATTAGCTCTGTCCAAAAGACAGTGCAGCGTGAGCTCAGAACAAATGCGTTTATTTGCTGACCGGTAGAATTTTATTATATTATTACTATTATTATTATTATAGACATGTATTAAATATTAAAGGAGTATTCTTAATGAAATATAGGGCAAATTACAGAAACCGATGGTTAATTTTAATATGAGTAGAATAGTTCTAACTCAGTAAGAATATTTAAATTTTACCCTTTAGAAATGAGGTTGTTAATTTGACAGATGTTACTGTTTGTGTTAATGAAAATGAATTAACATCTGCGTCCCAACTCAAGCTACTGCTACTGTCAACTCTAGCTTTTCCAATAGACAAAACAGGAAGGCTAATATTATTAATATTATTTTATAAACTCAGCAAAAAAAGAAACGTCCTCTGACTTTCAACTGTTTTTACTTTCAGTAAACTTAATGTGCGTAAATATTTGTATGAACACTAAAAGAGTCAACACCATAAGACATAAACTAAAAATGTTTCACAGACATGTGACTAACAGAAATAGAATAATGTGTCCCTGAATGAAGGGAGGCTCAAAATCAAAATTACCAGTCAGTATCTGGTGTGGCCACCAGCTGCTTGAAGTACTGCAGTGCATCTCCTCCTCACAGCAAGAACTGACAAATCTGGTCCAGTCCATGAGATGTTACCCCACTCTTCCACCAAGGCACTTGCAAGTTCCTGGACATTTCTGGGAGGAATGGCCCTAGCCCTCACAATGCGATCCAACAGGTCCCAGACGTGCTCAATGGGATTGAGATTCGGGCTCTTCGCTGGCCATGGCAGAACACTGACATTGCTGTCATGCAGAAACTCACGCACAGAACGAGCATTATGGCTGGGGGCATTGTCCTGCTGGAGGATCATGTCCGGATGAGCATGCATAAAGGGTACCACATGAGGGAGAAGAATGTCTTCCCTGTATCACAAGGCATTGAGATTGCCTGCAATGACAACAAGCTCAGTCCGATCGTGATGTGATATACCGCCCCAGACCATGACGGACCCCCCAAATCCAAATCAATCCCGCTCCAGGGTACAGGCCTCGGTGTAACGCTCATTCCTTCGACGATAAACACGAATCCGTCCATCAACCCTGGTGAGACAAAACCGTGACTCATCAGTGAAGAGCACTTTTTGCCGCTCCTGTCTGGTCCAGCGAAGCTGGGTTTGTGCCCTTAGGCGGCATTGTTGCTGGTGATGTCTGGTAAGGACCTGCCTTACAACAGGCCTACAAGCCCTCAGTCCAGCCTCTCTCAGCCTATTGCGGACAGTCTGAGCACTGACGGAGGGATTGTGTGTTCCTGGTGTGACTCGGGCAGTTGTTGTGGCCATCCTGTACCTGTCACGCAGGTGTGATATTCGAATGTACCGATCCTGTGCAGGTGTTGTTACACGTGGTCTTCCACTGCGAGGATGATCAGCTGTCCTTCCTGTCTCCCTGTAGCGCTGTCTTAGGCGTCTCACAGTGCAGACATGGCAATTTATTGCCCTGGCCACATCAGCAGTCCTCATGCCTCCCTGCAGCATACCTAATGCAAGTTCAAGCAGATGAGCAGGGACCCTGGGCATCTTTCTTTGGGTGTTTTTCACAGTCGGTAGACAAGTCTCTTTAGTGTCCTGCGTTTTTAGAACTGTGACCTTAAATGCCTACTCTCTGAAAGCTGTTAAGGTCTTAACGACCATTCCACAGGTGCATGTTAATTAATTGATTATGGTTATTTGAACATGCATGGAAAACATTGTTTAAACCCTTTACAATGAAGATCTGTAAAGTTATTTGGATTTTTACAACATTATTGTTGAAATACACAGTCCTGAAAAAGGGACGTTTCTTTTTTTGCTGAGTTTATATAATGATGGAAAGGTATCTGGCCCCCAGACATTGAATCTGCTCCCCTTTAAAAAAAAAAGAATAACTAGAGTCAGGCAGTTTAAAGGATATATATTCTGTGAGCTGCACCAGCATTCAAAGAATTTCCATTTGAGCATAGAGACACCTGGTAGAAGGGGCTTTTGATTCATTGATCGATTTTTAAGTTAACACGACACTGGAGCGCTCCGCTTTTGGCGGCCAAACATGCAGATCCCACAGCTCGGGATTGGGATGCTGAGAGTAGAGAGTAGCTGTCATATATGAAAGAGCTTCACAAACAGTCTTTTCAACCACACAGTATATATTAAAACTGGGATATAAGTTTATATTTCAGGTATAAACACTGATGTCTCCAGAAGCGATCAAAAAGTTAATTTACCTTTTGAAAATAACATGATGCTTCAAATAACAATTGTATTGATTTCATCGCTACACCAATAGGTGGTAAGTATCTGTTAAAAATGTACTTGTCATTCAATCATTCATTCAAGATATCTGTTCAATAAACATTGATTCATCCAGTAATAAAACAAGTGAAGTGGTCATTAAATCTTTAATTAAAACCAAATTTTTTCAGATTAATTAAACATTGTAAATAGACTGCAGAAATTAAGGTTTTGTCAGAACCTCTAGTAAATTACATGTTATTTTGTTTAGTTGTCTCTTAAAAATCACCGGAGAATCATGAGAGGCTTTCACACCGGAGGAACCTTTTCATAGTTCCTAGAACTATTGGTGGAAGTACCCGGATTTTGCCGTGTTTGCACCGGAGGTAATAGGAACGATTTTAGTTGTAGAAACTCGTTTTGGAGGAACTAATTTAGCTCCTACTCCAGAGTAGGGTCTAAACCAGCACTATAGGAACTATCCGTGACGTTACTGTACGCTGATTGGCCGAACGTATGCGAAACATCAGCACCCGCTATTTTTAAAAAGGCTGTCCGCCACACCGTCAAAATAAAAGTCACAACAACAAGCGCGGCTTACGTAACTTCAGAGTTCCTACTGGCGGTGCGAATGCAACCAGGAAAACATTCCTAGGGGTACCATTGGTTTTCGGGAAACCACCATGGTGGCTAGTTCCTAGAACTAAGTTCTCTCTCTTATACTCACCAAGGCTGCATTTATTTGAACAATAATACAGTAAAAGCAGTAATATTGTGAACTGTTTATAATATAATTTAAAAGAATAAAATAATTGTTAATAATTTTAAATGTAATTTATTCCTGTGATGAAAAGGTGGAATTTTCAGCAGTCATTACCCCAGTAGTGTCATATGATCCTTCGATATTCATTGCAAAATGCTGATTAGTTATATGATGATTTGAACTTTTGACCGGTAGTGTGTACTTCAGCTTCTGGAAGAATCTTCCAATCAGGTTTTCATAGTTGTGGCTTTTTATTTGTGTTCAGTTTGACAATTAGGCCATATGGTAGTATTGATTTGATATTTAGAACTTTCTTTCTCTTTTTTTATGAGGCTTGTTTGGATATGAAAGACTATGAGAAAGCACAAGATTACCTTACACTTGCTCAGGCGAAAAAGCCATTTGACCCTGACATCAACACCTTGCTGAAAAAGCTTGCTCTGTAAGTATTCATTCTCATATTTTTGTCAAGTCTTCTTCTTAGATGTGTGAATGTTAAAGCTAAACTAATCAACTGGTCTTTTACAGGTGCTACAAGGACTATTTAGACAAGGAGAGAGATATGTGCACCAAAATGTTCTCAGGTTTGAAGAGAACAGAAAATTGAAGCTGTGTACACAACTTGCAGTGTCCATGGTTGAGGTCTTCACCGTTTTTCCATCCCTCCAGATTGACCACAAGTGGGCAGTATAAACCAAACAAATGTAATTTTGGTTTGAGTGGCCAAAATTGCATCAAATGTTGTCATACTTTTAATTGATTATTGTTTGATTTTATTTTGTGGTTTGTTTTTTTGCCAGCAAAATATATACATTTTTCGCCTCTGCATTATGTTCTGTATGTTACTTTAAGATATGCTTAATTATAACAAACAGTCAAGCTTTTGCAGATTTATGTTCAGTATTAGGTTCAGAACTCTATATGGAGCATTAGGATGTTTTCCAGGTTCACTGTTTGAAGTTTCAGAAATCATATAGAGTCTTTAATTTTTTAACCTGCTTGTCATGCTCTTCATTTTTTATAGATATATATTTTGTAGGCCATACAAAGTCTCTGCCTGTTTTTTGTTTATTTATTTATTTATTTATTTATTTTTACTTTTTACTCACACTAATTCCACTGTGTCGTCACCACTGTGACAGACTATTTTGTGTGTCGCAAGTTTTGAAGTTAACATATAAACAATAAGATGTTCCACCTTACTCAGTGTTTTGAATTTTCCTTAGATTTATATGGAAATTAATAATATAGTATAAGATTAAAAATACAAATACTTTTTGTTTACTTCTCAATCAACAAAAGATGTCAGTATATACTGTATATATTAAATCTATTCTCATAAAGTCCTTTGAGTCTTTGAGTCGTATTGCTGTGTCACCTTTTACTGCCTAGTGTTTTCTCCCTACGCTAACAGAAATTCCTGCAACATTCCATAAAATGTATTTGGACACTTATGGCTCACTTAATGTAATTTCCTCATCAAAAAATATGAAATCATGTGTTGTCAACCAAAAAAAAAAATGCTTCACTAGTTTGTAGAGTGAAGTTCCACTCATGTAACTGTTATGAACCTTTTCTGTGCCTGGATGTGCAATGCAAACATGGTTAACCTTAAAACAAGCAATAGGTCTGTAAAACCTTGGACTACAGATAAAGACATTGTTTAGTTTGGTTTCTCCTCCTTTAGTAACTTAAGTCCAGTGTGTTTCTCCTCTGCTGACATTTACCAGATGTGAAAATGTAATTTGTGTGTACAAAGTGAAGTTTATTATTCTTGACCCACACCTCCATGTCCAGGTTTTAGGGGTTTTCTCCTGTACTGAACTCTTGGTGCTTGGCAGTAAGTTCGTTTTTCAAAACCAGAGGTCTTTTTTTTTATACTGCTGTTTTTATACTGCTGCTGAACATGTACAATGTTCTCTAGATGTCTAGCATCCTGTCAATATGAGTAAAAGAATGGTTCACAAAAAATAAAATGAAATAAAAATTTAATTATAATAGTCAAGGATAATCATCATTACTTAACTTCATGTCATTCCCAACCTTAATGCATTTGAACCCCATTTACTGTACTTTCATTGCATGTATTTTTGTTTCCCAAAGAAGAAAGTTTAAATACAGATTTAGAACAACATAAACATTTCTTAAACTGAGTAATATGAGTAAAATTACTTTTTTTGTGTGTGTCTTTTATAAAAGAGATTTCCATAAAGTGTCTGTACAATTTTACATTTAAACAGAATTTGTCAGATTTATAGCTACCATTGAATGGCTATCAAAGTAGAAACAGGCTTTTTACACAGGCAGTAGCCTTGTCCCAAATGACACCCTAAGCCCTTGATGACTGCCTCCAAGTCCTCACTTGTGACGGGTGTCACGGACAACACGTCAGTGGTGGCCTACATAAATCGCCAGGGCGGCATCAGGTCGGGCAACCTGTACGCCATAGCGAGAGACCTCCTCTTGTGGGCACAGACCAATCTGAGTTCTCTGAGGGCAGCGCATATCCCTGCAATTCAGAATCTGGGGGCGGATATGCTCTCACGGGGCAACACTCCCCTAGGCGGGTGGTTCCCTGAACTCAAAGACGGTCAGTCTGATATGGGGTGTGTTCGGCAAGGCCTAAGTCGACCTTTTCGCCTTGAGAACCAAAAACCACTGTGCGGTGTTCTTCTCGAAGGACAGGGACGCGCTGGCCCATCTCTGGCCAGGCCGCCCCCTTTATGCGTTTCCCCACATTTCAATGATTCCCCAGATCATCAAACGGGTCAGGGAGAGTGGATGCCCAGTCCTCCTAGTGGCCCCCCTCTGGGAATCCAGACCGTGGTTTCCAGAGTTAGTTCAGTTATCGGACAGAGTCCCCATAACAGGACGATATGGCATCCTCAACCCGACTTATGGGCCCTCCATGTCTGGCCCCTAAACGGAGACCCAGGGACCTTCCTGAGAAGGTCTTAAACACTATCACTGAGGCTAGGGCCCCATCTACCAGGCGCTTTTATGCTCTGATTTGGTCAGGTTTTTCCAGCTGGTGCTCAAAAAAAACAACTCTTTGATCCAGGGTCATGTGAGGTATCTTTGATACTCTCCTTCCCACATGAGTTGTTGGACGCAGGCCGTTCCCCGCTCACACTCAAAGTGTATGTGGCAGCCATTGCAGCTCATTATGCTCTGATGGCTGGCCAACCACTAGGAAGAAACGACCCCTCCAGACTTCCTCCTGTGCCATCTTGGGACTTTTCCACGGTCCTTGGGGCTCTGAAAGGTCCACCTTTTGAATCGCTCCATTCGGTTGATCTAACCTCTCTCGCTAAAGACTGCTCTCCTGGTGGCACTGGCATCTATCAAGCGAGTGGGAGATCTGCAGGCTCTTTCCGTGAGCCCTTCATGTTTGGAGTTTGGATTGGATGACTCCAGGGTCATCCTCAAACCCAGACATGGCTATGTACCCAAAGTGCTCTCAACGCCGTTTAGAGCACAAGTTATCACATTATTATCCCTACCCCCTTCTGCTGAGGATGGGGAGGCTAATCTACTCTGTCCTGTCAGAGCACTGAGAATCTATCTGGAGCGTTCTGCGTCTTTAGACAATCAGAATAGCTCTTTGTCTACTTTGGTGGCTGAATTAAGGGTGATCCAGTCACTAAGCATAGACTGTCTGGATGTATAGTGGATGCCATATCTATGGCATATAATTCAGTGGGTAGCATATATATATATATGCTAGACCTGATGGTGTCCGGTCTGTTCATTATATATGCTTGGGTTCTGGCTTGTTTTCTGCAAGCTCAGAGTCCTGAGCTGCAGTAGGCAACCAGTTACTTATAAGTGCGGTGTTTTGCATGGCGTCCCCACAGCGTATAGCTACGCAATACGAAGTGACCGTTCGAAAGGGAACTACTCGGTTACTATCGTAAAGCCGGCCACACTATAGTAATCTGGCAAGTTGTTGCTTCAGTCGTTTAGACAACTTCTAAATCTGTATCTATCGATTTTGTCGGCATTTAGACAGGGAGAGTGAGGTAGAGAAAGAGAGAGGGTGGATAGAGATTATTAGATGCATATCTCTCCCAAACCTTACTTTTTAAGCATCAATTCTTTGGTAAATCTTTTTTTTTGTAAGATTCCTTCCAAAATTATTTTAAATAGATTAAGAAAGCCACCACTACTGGTCACATCTATGGTTATATTGATTTGTTTAGATCCAGTAAAGTCGTGTCCCACCACTTATTCACAGGATCGATATTGTCCCCCACCACTTTTTGTAACAAGGAGGCACGGATGTACCTAATACAAATAAATAAAACATCTCCACTTAACTAGCAGAGCATTAATTTAGTTTGCTATTAAAAAAGAGATCTAGCGTGTAAAATGTGGTGTTTTTGAAATCAAGCTGAGAGCTCGTTGCCGCTGCTATCAGTGTCATGGATACAGTGTTGTCTTGTGGCTCGCGCACAGTCGCCATTGCGGAGACACTCTATTCATTCCGGTGAAATCACAAAATAAAATGCACACAAACGTGTCCCTGCTTGATATAGACTGCAATTTATGGGAAGTGTTCCCGGTTCCGACTGATCTAAACTATGCAGCCTAACATTTAATTATAGAAGTCTATAAAGTGTTATGTGTATGCTAGGTCAGAGAGATGTGTTTTTAGTCTAGATTTGAACTGACAGACTGTCTGCTTCCCGGTCAATGTTAGGAAGATTGTTCCAAAGTTTTGGTGCTAAATAGGCAAAGGATCTACCGCCAGCAGTCGATTTCGATATTCTAGGTATTATCAACTGGCCAGAATTTTGAGATCGCAATAGACGTGAAGGACTATAATGCGTGAAGAGCTTGCTCAAGTACTGGGGAGCTAAACCATTTAGTGCTTTGTAAGTAATGAGCAAAATTTTTAAATTTATTCGATGTTTAATAGGGAGCCAATGCAGTGTTGACAGAACCGGGCTAATATGGTCATACTTCCTGGTTCTGGTAAGAACTCTAGCGGCTGCATTTTGGACCAGCTGTAGTTTATGTATTAAACGTGCAGGTCAACCACCCATAAGAGCATTACAATAATCTAGTCTTGATGTCATGAACGCATGAACCAATTGTTCTGCATTTTTCATTGAGAGCATATGACATAATTTAGATATATTTTTAAGATGAAAAAATGCAGTTTTACAGATACTAGACACGTGACTTTCAAATGAAAGATTGGTATCAAAGAGCACACCCAGGTTCCTAACCGACATAGTTAAGCAGCTATGTCTGTATGGGAAACACACCTGAGCAAATGACTAAATCTTGTTTTTTTAAAAAAAATGTCATGAACTAATGAATTGTGAACAATAAGACATGTACCTTAAGAAACTTAAATACAATTTGACATTAAAGGTAGAATATACTATTTCAGCTTTCAGCTAGGACATGTTCCTGGATCAACATCTTTGTTGGGATAGGGTTAGGGTGATTACTGGATTTTTAATGAACAAAGGATGAGGATCCAGGAACACGTCCTTTGTATACAAACTTATGCATGCAAACACGAAACCGATTCAGATCTCCAAAAGGAGCTGATAGCAGTCGACACGAAGACCCCATTATCTGTTCCAGTCCATACATGTTAGGAGAGCTTGTGTGTGAGTGTGTGTGTGTTCGGTCTGATGAGGATCTGAAGGAAGAGCTGCCCTGATAAGATGTTCTGTTGGCCACCCATCACTGCAGATACTATCAGAGTAAGAATTCCATTGACAAAGGTTGATGTTGGAAGCAGGAATGTATCTCTAAATTCCAAATGCACAATAATAATGTCTCCAACAATAAGGTTCCATACATGTTAGCATCATGGCAATAGGCTATATGCACACGGAGATGATGACGTACTTCCGCTAAAATCTCAGCCAGCTAAGCCAATTCTGCTACCACTGAAGTGATTGTTTACCAAACGATAATGATATGTCTAGTAAGAAAATGTTTAAATTTCATCGAACCAACAGCAGTACAGCTGAGCATTGCTGTATGCCTCTGTGTCAAGCCTAGAGTAAGTACAACAGAGTACTTAGTTTTAACACATTTCCATCTGACGCAGAAATCAGGCGAAAATGTCTTCACAGTTAGACCCCATACACGAGTATGTAGCCGGCATTTTTAAAAGGAGGATGTTCATGAGCCAGTGTCAGAGACAGGGAGACGACATATTCCAACACATCATTATTTATGGTATGGTAAATGAAATATGTCTTTAAAATAGCCTTTAGCAGGATTACATGCAATTATTCATATGATTCATACATATGATTATATTTTATTTAATGTGTTTTGTTTTAATTTCTGTTATGTAGTTAATTTTTATTACATTATTCTAGCGTCATGTGTGTGTGACCCTGGTGGTGTTTTGTCTTTCTGTGTATGTCCCTGTTCACCAGCTATAGCATGTTCCAGGCCACTTACAATAAACTCTGATTCATCACGCATATTATATCACTTGTAATAGACAGTTATACATTGTAAAATGTACCATCATGCAATTCCATATTATTAAAACATTGTCATTGTATTTTTTACGGTGAATTTCTTAATTTAACAGGATATACCTTTCATATCATTTTGACTGAAGGCTCGACCTCAGCACTGTGTTAACTATCATTTAACAGTATCCAGTTGTGATGAACTGGATAGTCGAGTCAAGTTACCTTTATTTACATAGAGTTTTATACAATACAGATTGCTTCAATGGAGCTTTACAGTCATAAACAGGAAAATAATGATTCAATGATGTAAACAGACTTCAATTCTGCTCTAAAAAGACAATAGTAAACAGTCATTTTTTAGCTGAAATAAGTTCAGTGTTGATTCAGTTGGTTCAACAACTGTGTAAAGTTTATAAATTATAGAATGAGTTAGCAGCTCTGGAGAAAACAGTGATGTCATCATCCAGCTCAGTTTGGTTATCAAATGTCAGTGCAGTCAAGTCAATAGTATTGCCCATATTAAGTGTCTTCAACTAAGCAAGTCAAAAGGCGACAGTAACAAGGAACCCAAACTCCAACAGTGACAGAATGGTGAAAAAAAAAAACCCTGGAAGAAACCAGACTCAGTCGGGAGGCCAGTTCTCCAGACAAAGCAACATATTGTGGTTTAATTCAAGGCTTCATGACAAGTCTGATTGTGGAGTTGAAGCTGACCATAGTGTCTGTGCAGAGGACTTGTTTGGTTCTCGTGGTCTTCACTGAGGATCTATGCCGATGGCTGTCTACTTGGCGACGCCTTCGCAGGGGGGTCTGTCTCTGGGGCTTGTCTAGTAAGTAGTGGGTGGAAGCAGAAAAAACAGAATTTGGCTATATTAGTGTAACAGAGGCCAGCTTGTAAGAGCTGTGCGGGTAAACCTCGATCCCCTGATCTCAAGAGGAGCCCTGGCAACTGATGCTAAAGACTGTGGTCTTTAGCGTCCTTGTTAGCCCGCCCGCCTCCAATGCTGGAAACGCTCGCTTGAATCCTGCTCGGTGTGGGGCGAGTAGGACCGCAGGGGTTACATTGGTGCCGTGACCCGGATGGGAGTGAGATTTAGGGGGGTGAGTGTAACAGAGGCCAGCTAGTAAGAGCTGTGCGGGTAAACTCACTCCCTTGATCTCAAGAGGCGCATTAGCGACTGACGCTAGAGACTGCGTCTTTAGCTTCCTTGTTAGCGTGCCTGCCTCCCATGTAGCGGGGCAAGTAGGACCGCAGGGGTTACATTAGCAATGAAGTACAGTGTACTGAAATATAAGGTTTACTGGACACTGTTATTTTTATGGAATGTGCAATGTTAAAAATTCAAATTGTTGTTGAATGATCTCATCATGTTCAAAAACATTATAAGATGAGGAGATGGTCCTCATTTAGAAATGAATGAGAAAAATCATAATGCTCAATATAGCAGTTGTAGTCTTGTCCTGTCTTACTGTCTTACAGTCAAAGGAGCCAATCGTCTTTTTCATAGAGGCATGTGTATGAATGACTCTTAAAATCTGAACTGATTTTAAATCACTATTAGGCGTTATACACTTTGTAAATGGTTCTGGCCATCACACACTATAACCTAACCAACTGGGTCACACACTTTCAGACTTTAAAGTGGTTTTGAACACAGCAAACTCACGCAGAAACATGCACCTGGTAGCGTGTCATGATGAATGAAGAAAACAGTATGTGTTCTAAAATCAGCTGAAAATATAACATTTTCTGAATTTTTGAATTAAAAAACATATTAAGAATTTCAAAATAAATGTATTAGCTTTTGATAGTATTACTTATTGAGAGATGTTATTGATCATATTACTTCCTGTTCACCTCATTGGAAATATAAGGTCAAATTGAGCAGATTGCATGGTTGGATATAGTACCCAGCACATTGGGCCTGTCCCAATACCACAAGTGTGCATATAACTTGTGATCCTCCGATGGGGCACACATAGGCTATAACATTGTGTTGCAAAATTGCAAGAGCTTTATTTCCCCACTTTGATTTTAAATACTCTTTCAAATACTCTTTCATAAACTGTAAAATGTCTCTATGTAGCAAACACAATTTAATTGTAGTGCTCCTAATTAAGTGATAAAAAGCAGTTGCAAATATTTTACAAAATACACATACTCTCTCTCCACTTATAAAATTTCCAACACTTTACATTTCAATATCAAGTTATTTGTAATAATTAATATAACTTACACTGGAAAGTTTACCTTGACATGTAGCAAAATCGAGTCATGTAAGTTCCTGCATGACAGGATACGCTTAGCCTCAAATACTGCTCCAAAGCAGTATTATATAGTGTAGATTTAGTGTTCGAAGTTTTAGGTTTAGAATAGCACAGCATACTATTTTCTATTTCTGCCATATATAGATATGACTAGCATTCAATTGTAAACATATCAGTTGTTCTATGTTGCTACGTATGTGGCAAATTACAAAAATTGCATACTATGCACTTCATATACTATATTCTGGAGATATAATTAACAATAATATGTTAGTGTTCCAAACGTAGCACATGTTTCCATTCTGTCTATTTTTTTTTTTTTACTTGATGGCCCCTGATAGAATAGGTTACTGTGTGTGTAAGTGGGTAGAGGGTTCCTTCTTCCCCCTTTTCTTGAGTGGGACTGCCAAAGAGTATGCAATATACAAACAGTACTGTTATTGTTGTTAAGCTTCATGCTAAAGAACTTACTTTTTTAAGTGTCTCTCAGCCACTCTGTAATTAGTTTCAGATCTCACTACCCTTGTCAATGTTTTAATTCAAGTATTTAATTCATATATTGGCCTATTTGTTTAAAATTAGTTATTGCACAATTAAAAAACATTTTAATCTTGGATGATAATATTCCTAGAGGCTGGATTGAGGATTATTCCAGGGCATGCTGGGAAGCTGTATTGGGCACTCCTTTTAGAACTAAACAGCAAGACTAGTTGGGCACACTGTGGCACTGTTTGTCCTGGCTCAGGGCTGAGGAGGTGGCACTATGCCCTATGGTTGCTATACAGACAAAAAGGTGCCCTTGGATTCTGAACATGAAAAGAGTTTTTTATTTTTTATTTTTTGCATTAGGTATGAGTGATGGTTTTAGCCCTTTACACTTACTTTAATAGCACTGCTAAAGAACAACATGACACATTTGATTTTATTTAAATCAAACTTGAAGACTCTGTAGATGCATGGAGAGAAAAAAAATATGGCAGCACTAAAATATATCAGGCTAAATGTGTCACGGTAGACACATTCTCTGTTCCTTCTCGTCTCGTGTTTATGTTGTGGTTTGAATGCACGTGGGTAGTGGGCGTGAATGTATGACATCACCTGATCCACTTCAGCTGATCCTCATTCACTTCACCAGCTGCAGTCTATCTCACCACTCTATTTATACTTACCGCTGTTCTATCATCCTTGTCAGATCGTTGTTTGATGTCGTTCGTGTTGGTGTTCCAGTGTCCAGTTCCTGCCTTGTGTTCCAGTTCCTGTTCTCCGTCTTCGTCTTTGGATTTCGTCTGCTGTTTCACCGTCACCGCACCATCGTCTCTTCACCACCGGATCCTGACCACCGAAGTCCCTGTGTCACCCGTTCTACATCTGCCTGTACTGCATCATCATCATCATCATCCTTATTAAATCTACTGTTTACTTGCATTTGCTTCTCGTCTATTATTACATGATGACAGAACGATCTGACCAGGAAAGAGAAGCAGCGAGTGCATCACAGAGATCGATGGAGGAATTCATTCACCATAGCATCAGGAGGATGGATTCGCAGCAGCGAGAGATCGGCGACACGGGACGCGCAGTACAGGCCTTGGTGACACAGGTGTCCGAGCTCACCCAGCAGATCCAACGCCTACAGGGTCCCACTGCGCCGCCCACACCGACCGTTCCTCCCATACCACCAGAAGGACCCTCCCAGCCAGAGCCCCGTCTTCCAGTGCCAGAGCATTATGCCGGTGAGACTACCTTTTGCAGAGCATTTTTGACCCGCTGTACGATGCATTTCGCTTTACAGCCCCGCACGTTCAACACGGAACAAGCGAAGGTGGCGTTCGTTCTCACTCTGCTGACGGGGAAGGCTGCGCTTTGGGGAACGGCGGTGTGGGAGAACCAACACCCATGCTGCGCCTCGTTCCAGACCCTCGCCGCCGAAATGAGGAAAGTTTTCGACAGGGCTGTCTCTGGGAGAGAGGCAGCCCGAAGACTGGCGGAACTACAGCAGGGAGAAAGGTCGGTTTCGGACTACTCTATTGAATTTCGGACCCTGGCGGCGGAGTGCGGCTGGAACGAGGAGGCGCAGTGGGATATGTTCCTGCATGGGTTGGCTGACCACGTCCAGAGGGAGATCTACGCCCTGGATCTACCCACCACTCTCAACGGGTTGGTCGACTTGGCTCTGCGGGTGGACGCTCGGCTGTCTAGGGTCGAGCGCCGAGCCCCGTCCACCCGTACCTTCGCAGGGACCGACCCTCCACGATCCAGCGGCAGGGACGTGGTCAGCCCCGTCTACGATCCCGAGCCCATGCAGGTGGGTCGAGCTCGGCTTTCCCGGGAGGAGAGGGAGAGGCGGAGATCCCAGGGCCTTTGCCTGTATTGTGGAGGAGCGGGACATTACGCATACAACTGTCCGGTAAAAGGCCAAGCCCGATAGTAAAACTGAGGCTACTATCGGGTGGGATCTCCGCTAGGAAGACCTCATCATCGATTACATCTACCTCCACACTCCTTCCGGTAAGACTAAGGTGGTCAGTCCAACAGCACGACTGCCATGCACTTCTGGACTCTGGGGCTGAAGGTAATTTTATGGACCACACTTTTGCACAGAAAATTCAGATTCCCCTCAGACCCCTCACTCACAGAATTGCCGTTCACGCACTCAATGGACAAGAACTCCCCACCATTTCCCTTTGCACTGAAGACATCACCCTCACCACTTCCGGCAACCATTCTGAGACTATTTCATTCTTCATCATGGACTCACCCCTTGCACCCGTCGTCCTCGGACACCCCTGGCTCATCCGTCACAACCCCCGAGTGGACTGGCACCATAGATCAGTACTGGAGTGGAGCAAGGAATGTCATAAGTCTTGTCTCGTGTCTGCCTGTTCGTCTGTGCCTGTTTCTGTGTTTCAGGAGGAAGCAGGGGATCTGTCTAACGTGCCCGCGGAGTACCTGGACCTGAAGGAGGTGTTCAGTAAGTCTCGTGCTGCTTCTCTCCCTCCGCATCGTCCCTATGACTGTGCTATAGATTTACTGCCAGGTAAGTCTCCGCCTAAAGGCAAGTTATATTCACTTTCTATTCCAGAAAGGGAGGCTATGGAGAAATATATTTCTGATTCTCTAGCAACCAAGTTCATTCGCCCTTCCTCTTCTCCAGCGGGGGCGGGGTTCTTTTTTGTGGGGAAGAAGGACGGTTCTCTGCGACCTTGTATTGATTACCGAGGGCTGAATAACATCACGGTAAAGAATACTTATCCTTTGCCGTTGATGTCTTCAGCCTTCGAGAGGTTGCAGGGAGCGTCCATCTTCACAAAACTGGATTTACGTAACGCTTATCATTTGGTTCGCATCAGGGAGGGGGATGAATGGAAAACTGCGTTTAACACCCCCAGGGGGCACTTTGAATATTTGGTCATGCCTTTCGGGCTGTCCAACTCCCCAGCAGTTTTCCAGGCACTGGTCAACGACGTGTTGCGAGATATGATCGATCAGTTCATATATGTCTACCTGGATGACATATTGATTTTTTCTTCTTCTCTCCAGGAACACGTGCAACACGTCAGACGAGTGCTTCAGAGGTTGCTAGAGAATGGGCTTTTTGTCAAGGCGGAGAAATGCGATTTCCATGCACAGTCGGTCCCGTTTTTAGGGTACATCGTCTCGTCTGAGGGAGTGCGGATGGACCCTGAGAAGATCAAGGCTGTGGTAGATTGGCCAAGCCCAGATTCCCGCAAGGCCCTGCAGAGGTTTCTGGGATTCGCCAATTTCTACCGGCGTTTTATTCGCAATTTTAGCCAACTAGTCGCACCTCTGACTGCCTTGACCTCCCCCAGAACTACGTTCAGGTGGTCAGACACAGCCGAAGCTGTGTTCTCCAAACTAAAGGGCCGCTTTGTTTCAGCCCCCATCCTTGTCGCCCCTGATTCTTCACGTCAGTTCGTGGTGGAGGTCGACGCATCAGAGGTGGGAGTAGGCGCAGTGTTGTCCCAACGCTCTTCCACAGACGACAGGATGCATCCCTGCGCGTTTTTGTCTCATCGTTTATCTCCAGCCGAACGCAATTACGACATTGGTAACAGAGAGTTGTTGGCAGTTAAGTTAGCGTTGGAGGAATGGCGCCACTGGTTAGAAGGGTCGGGGGTACCTTTTATTGTCTGGACTGATCACAAGAACCTAGAGTACATCAGAACCGCCAAAAGATTGAACTCCAGGCAGGCTCGATGGGCATTATTTTTCGGTCGCTTCGATTTTACTCTTTCATACCGCCCGGGTTCCAAGAACGTCAAACCCGATTCACTATCCCGTATATTTGATTTTTCCGAACGCCCGTCTACTCCCGAGTGTATTTTGCCCGAAACTCTATTCGTTTCCACACTCACATGGGAGGTCGAATCGAAGGTCAAGAAGGCCTTAGAAGGGGTAACGCCTCCGCCCGGTTGCCCACCGAACCGATTGTTTGTGCCGGAGGGATTACGGTCCGACGTTATTCAGTGGGGTCATAACTCCAACGTGGCTTGCCATCCAGGAGTTAATCGTACTAGCTTTTTGGTCAAGCAACGGTTCTGGTGGCCACTTATGGCTCGCGATATTCACGATTTTGTTTTGGCTTGCTCGGTTTGTGCCACTGGTAAGACTTCCAATCGACCTCCAGATGGGTTACTCCAACCGCTGTCGGTTCCTTCGAGACCCTGGTCCCACATCGCACTAGATTTTATTACCGCCCTCCCGCCCTCTCAGGGGAACACAGTCGTTTTGACTGTAGTGGACCGATTCTCGAAGGCAGCCCATTTTGTCCCCTTACCCAAATTACCCTCAGCTAAGGAGACAGCGGTTACAGTCGTAGATCACGTTTTTCGTTTACATGGCCTTCCGATTGACGTGGTGTCCGACAGGGGACCCCAGTTCGTGTCCAAATTTTGGCGAGAGTTTTGCAGATTACTGGGGGCGACGGTTAGTTTGTCCTCAGGGTTTCATCCCCAGAGCAATGGTCAAACCGAGAGAGCCAACCAGGATTTGGAGAGAGTGTTGCGATGTTTGGTTTCCAAGAATCCTTCCTCTTGGAGTCAACAACTCTCCATGGTGGAGTACGCCCACAACACGTTGCCAGTGTCGGCTACGGGCCTATCTCCGTTTGAGTGTAGTGTAGGTTACCAGCCACCAATTTTTCCCAGTCTGGAATCCGAGGTCGCGGTCCCCTCCGCTCACGCCTTTGTTCAGAGGTGTCACCGTACCTGGACTAGAGCCCGTGAGACTCTACTCCAGGTGGGGGCGCGCACTAAGGCTAAGGCCGATCGCCACAGGTCGAAGCCTCCCGTATACGTCGTTGGTCAAAAGGTGTGGCTTTCAACCAAGAACATTCCTCTTCGCTCCGTATCTAACAAACTTGCTCCCAAATTTATTGGCCCGTTTGCTGTCACCAAGATCATTAGCCCGGTGGCAGTCCGCCTCAAATTGCCTCCCGCGTACAGGAGGATCCATCCCGCCTTCCATGTATCTAAAATTAAACCCGTGTTTCATTCTCATATTAATCCGCCTGTCCCGGTTCCTCCCCCACCGCGACTCGTAGATGGGGAGACCACGTATTCGGTTAATCGTATACTGAACTCCAGGCGGAGAGGACGCGGATTCCAGTACTTGGTGGACTGGGAGGGTTACGGTCCGGAGGAGAGAAGTTGGGTGCCTGCTAGAGACATACTGGATCACTCCCTCATCGATGATTACAATCGACAGGGTAAGGAGTCTGGGAACGCCAGGAGGCGTTCTTAGGAGGAGGGGTACTGTCACGGTAGACACATTCTCTGTTCCTTCTCGTCTCGTGTTTATGTTGTGGTTTGAATGCACGTGGGTAGTGGGCGTGAATGTATGACATCACCTGATCCACTTCAGCTGATCCTCATTCACTTCACCAGCTGCAGTCTATCTCACCACTCTATTTATACTTACCGCTGTTCTATCATCCTTGTCAGATCGTTGTTTGATGTCGTTCGTGTTGGTGTTCCAGTGTCCAGTTCCTGCCTTGTGTTCCAGTTCCTGTTCTCCGTCTTCGTCTTTGGATTTCGTCTGCTGTTTCACCGTCACCGCACCATCGTCTCTTCACCACCGGATCCTGACCACCGAAGTCCCTGTGTCACCCGTTCTACATCTGCCTGTACTGCATCATCATCATCATCATCCTTATTAAATCTACTGTTTACTTGCATTTGCTTCTCGTCTATTATTACATGATGACAAAATGTTATATATAATGTATATATAAAGTTATTCTTGTAGTATGTATGTAATGTATGTGCTCTGTAGTTTCATACAATAGCCTTTGTATCAAATGTGAGTTGGCCAGCAAAAATAGTTTGGCAAAACTATGCTGTTGGCCATCCTGCATAGTTTTAACAGGTCAGTAGAGACTATTATCTGTTGCCAAATGGACATGTCGTACTGCAAAACACCAGTTTACTCAAAACTGCACACAGTGAGGCTGCGCCTCAGGTCAATTTCCTTAATTTTGCTAATTTTGTGCTCTCCATTTCACATCAATGTTATTATTGGTCCTTAGAGTTCACAACAAGCATTACTTAAAATAGATTTAGGTTTTATTTCGATTATAGAATATATTTGGCTTCTAATGAATATATTTTTGTGCCTAGCTTGGTAGCTATGAATATTGGGAAATAGGGGAATTCTGATTTAAATACAGTATGGTTAAGAACACTAATTGCATATTAAGGATTTCATTAAATATTGCTTTGGTTTAATTAGTCTTTGTAATATTGTTTAAGTGTGTTTGTCTCAGAAGCATGTGGAAGGAACATTCTCTTTTGTACATTGAGTAGCACTGTCTTGTGCTCCATGAGCATGATGCCATTTTCAGATAGTGGTGAGGTATCGGTGCCATCTAAGGCTTGTTCAAACAGGAAAGACAGGTTTAGGAGTTTTGTCTTTCTTTTACAAATTTGTCATTGTGTCTCCCGTGTACCATGTTAACAACATATAACAATTCAGTATTTACATTTAATCATTTAGCAGACACTTTTATCCAAAAAGCCTTACAAATGGGGAGAGCAATAGAAGCAATCAAACTAACAATGGGACAACAATATGCAAGTGCTGTGACCCTTCCCAGTTTAATCTAACGCACTGTAAAATTATTATTATTATTATTATTTATTTTTTTAAATAGATATAGAATAGAAGAGAAGAAATGAAGGTGTTAGTATTAATGGATCAAGTGTTGCCGAAAAAGATGCGTCTTCAGCCGTTTCTTGAAAATGGCTACGGACTCAGCAGCTCGAGATGAGTTAGATCATTCCATCAGCAGGGAACATTCAAGGAAAGGGTCTGGGAATAGAGAAGTTGTGGTGCAGTGTCGGGTTGGCCGGGATTACAAACAGCTCAGTCTTTGTAAGGTTTAATTGAAGGTGGTGGTCCTTCATCCAGCAAGAAATGTCTGTCAGGAAGGCTGAGATGTGAGCAGCTATCGTCAAATCCTTTGGTTGGAATGCAATAATTTTGTGCCGTCGGCGTAGCAGTGATAGAAAAAAACACATTGCTGAGTGACAGATTCTAGTGATGACATGTACATGGAGAAGAGAAGTGGTCCAAGCACTGAGCTCTGAGGCACTCCAGTAGCTAGATGTTGCTACTTAGACACCTCACCCCTCCACAACACTCTAAAGGACCTACCTGAGAGGTAAGTCTTGAACCATTGGAGTGCTGTACTTAAGATGCCCTTCGTCTTTAGGATTTACATAAGGTTCTGGTAGTTAACTGTGTCAAACACAGCAGACAGATCCAGCAAGATGAGAACTGAGGATCTGGAAGCTGCTCTCGCCAGTCTCAGAGCTTCAGTGACCGAGAGCAGGGCAGTCTCAGTCGAGTGTCCGCTTTTGAAACCAGACTGGTTGTTTTCCAGGAGGTTGTTCTGTGTAAGAAAAGTAGAGATGTGGTTAAAAACAACTCGTTCAAGTGTTTTAGCAATGAATGGAAGAAGGGATACCGGTCTGTAATTTTCCAGATGTGCTGGATTCAGAGGGTTTCCTAAGCAGTGATGTTACCCGAGCCTGCTTAAATGCTGTGGGAAAGGTACCAGAGTGAAGAGAGGTGTTGATGACGTGGGTAAGTGCGGGTACAACTGAGGAAGAAATGGCTTGAAGTAGATGAGTGGGAATAGGATCAAGCGGACAGGTAGTAGGGTGATTTGAAAGGATGAGTTTAGAGACTTCTGAGGGGAGATTGTTTGTGTTAGCTGTTTAGCTGTTATTTACATCACATATTCTGTTTACTTATTCATTTATTAAAAATGCTTAAATTTTTAGGGGTTGTAATAATTTTTTACCATTATATTGCCAACTATTATATTTTATTTTGTATTATTATCAGTGTTGGGAGTAACGCGTTACAAAAGTAATGCATTACAGTAACATATTACTTTTTGCTGTAACGCAGTAGTGTAAGGGATTACTAATAAATTTTCAGTAATATTTTACTATATTACATGTTCAGGTACGCTTGCGTTACAACACAATTTTAGATTTAATTGTAAAAAAACAACAAGGAAAAAAAACAAGACCGCCAGACATTAACGAATGAAAAATGCAAGTAGGCTAAGTTGCCTGTTCATGGTCAGTCAATAGCCGCGTGTGGTGTCCAAGTTTGTAAATAAAGACTAAATGGCAGCGTCTGATATATATTTTATAGCGATTTATTTTTTTACAGGAGTGCCGTGAGGCATGATTTTGGCCTCTGTGCTCACGCTGGCCAGTGGAAAAGCGGCTAATGCTTGGGCTCGCTAATGGGTGAAGATGGCATGAAGAAGACCGTACATTCGCGAGATGGACGTATGCGCATGAGGCTACTCTATTTGTTCTGTGTTTTCTTTCTAAACAGTTAGGCTATGTTTAGGTGGTATTTTTCTTGTTTTCATCACGCAATCATGTGTTTGATGCGGTGGTGATGCGTTCACGTAACATGATGTAAGGAAAGCAACTAAAAGCTGTCACAAAGAACCGGCAAAAGCAATGATTATGAATATGTCAAATATAGCAAGGAGACATTTTAATTGTTTATTAAAAAAGATGAAGTTGACGTTGCTGACTCGCGATCTTCTCAGTAGTGAATGCCCCAGAGAGAAATGCACATTCATACAGATAAGCAGAGAGCAGTCCGTTTTCTTTCGTTTTGAATTGTTCTGTTTACAAGTAGACATTTCAATATATATATATATATTTTCAGGTCTGTGAAGTAGGCTAGGCTACCTTATAGCCTACGCTGAGTTTCGGTTAATTTATGAGACGCGCTCCAGTTCACGCGCAGGCGCCTCCGTGTCGTGATTAGCCTATCTATTGTCTGCTATATTTACTTCTTATTTATTAAATCCAGGCAATTGGTTGATGAAACATTTATTAAAATTAAGATACAATTAGTACAAATCGAAATTCACAAGAAATTTGTGTCTTCTGTTTGAGGTCTCTGTGAATATGAGAGTTTTAAAACCCTCTTTTAGTGCAGCTTCAGAGAGGTCGCGTCCGTAACAGAGATTTGTCACCTCCTTACATTGTTTTTTCCTCATAAATGCGAACACGAAAAATAAAATAAAACAAAATGAATATTTTATGTTCTGTGGAGAGCCAACCCTTCTTCATCCGGTGGGTAGTATTACTGTGAATTACACATTTGCGCAGTTTTTATAATGTTAACTTCAAAATTCAAATAATACTAATAGTAATTTAAAGATGTGGTAGCATTGGATCTGGACGGGAAGGATAACTCTTGGAGTTGGAAGGGGTGTGTCTCGATTCTGCAGGTTTTTTGGATCTGAGTGTTTCATATCGCATATTGTTACAGCCTTAGAATGTTAAGTTCTACTACTGTATAGCTATTTTGGTGAAAGTAACTCAAAAGTAATACAGGAGTAATGTAACGCATTACAATTCTGAGACAGTAATATTGTAAGGTAATGAATTACTTTTAAATTACAGTAACAGGTAATGTATAATGTATTACAGTTTGGAAGTAACTTGCACAACACTGATTATTATAAATGTATACATCAAATGAGAACTTTGATTTGAGTCTACTGAAAGATTCAAAAGAATCCTATCATTATGCTGTTGTCAAAACGTATGGTGTGGTGCTATACCAGTCACCTATGAGAAAATAATGGTATAATTGTCTTTTTAAAGTGTTTTGTATCATATTGTATTTTGTATTGTCTGTTCCTGTTTTTTATTCTCTAATAGACCCCGAGTGTGGAAATAGAGTTATTAGGGCTAATATTTACCCTCAACACATAACTTGACCACCACATTTGTGTTACAGACATGAAAGATCAGCAAATTGTGCAACTTGTTGAGAAGAGGTGTGCTATTCATTTTAAAGTGTAAAGGTGCAATTAATAAAAGCCAGACTACAATTTCCAATTCTTACTATTAACTATTAACTACAACGTTTGCCCTTATAAACTCCTAATTACTGCTTATTAATAGTTAGTAAGGTAGTTGTTAAGTTTAGGTATTGAATGGGATTAAAGGATGTAAAATATAGTCATGCAGAATAAGGTATTAATATGTGCTTTAAACTACTAATAAACAACTAATATCCTAGTAATGCGCATGATAATAAACAACTAGTTAATAGTGAGTATTGGACCCTAAACTAAAGGGTTACCAAATGTTTTAATCAGGATTTATTATTTGGGAATCATTACTAGAAACTGATGTTGAATTAGTTATTGTATTAATTATTAATAATTTCAGAACAAGGTTAACAAAATTAACTTGTTCAATTTATTTTAAACAACAAAATAGTTCAATTCAAACTAAACATACAGTTTTGTATTAGTATTTAGTTTAGTATGCAAAATTCACTTTAAACATTTATTGAACTTAAAAAAAGATTAAATAAGTCATTTTTTAACTGAAAAGTGTAAACCCACATATTACGTTTTGTAGATCCAGAGTGGTGCAGGTATGATGTCAAATCCCCTTCCCCCTGGTTCCCTCCAACCTCCAATATTTTCTTAACGGGTTTTATAATGGGGTTTTTTAATTTATGAGTAAAATAAAGCCCGTGGTAACATAACTGACTCAAACCGAAAACATGAATTTTTAAGCAGTTATGTTCATTTTTAAAAACGTATGTTTTTAATAAGTAACTAGATAAGAACATTTGGGGTGTGAGTCTGTGCAGTTTGCATTGTAGAACAAAACGAAAAAGTATCGTCAAGTTAGGTTTACCACAGGCTCTATTTTACTCAAATTGAGAATTATAAAACAACAAATCTCTAAGAAACCTGTGGGGAATTAGTCTTCCATGCTCTGATGTTATACGTCCACCAACCGACAAGGTCAATTTAGTGACTTATGATATTTAAATGCACTGAATTTCCATGAAATGTCTCTATATATTTACAAATTTTACTACAACCAATCTTGTTCACAATCAAGGCTTATTTCTGTCTCATCTTCAAGATGCAATTATTTTGTGAACAATCACTCTAATTGGCTTGTGTAATATTTCTAAATATATAGAGACATTTCATGGAAATTCAGTGCATTTAAAATGTCATAAATGAAAACAGTGGATTTTTTTGTACTGTAACAACTGGTTCTTTTTGTTCTGACGTGTGTCTCTCTCATCTTAAAGTCAACAAAAAGAAACCAGGTGTTACAATTTTTTTAACAAAACTATTTATGACATTTAAATGTATTGAATTTCTATGACATTTCTCTAAACATTTACTAATATTTCCATGAATTGAGAACAATAAAGCATATTTTAAATTGTAAAAACTGCACAAACATTTTACCATACAGGCCAAAAGCCAGTACATTAAAAACAAGAATGAAGAATCATGTTGAGTAGTGACAAAATGGTGTCACAGCTATTTTTACAAGTATTAAAAAATAACAACTGCATATTATTTGGCATTGTGATAGATTCAGAAAGGTACTGACAATGTTTGAGATACTCAATATAAAGGAAATGAAGCAGTCAGAAAAGCACTCCAAAGATAGAATGTCCGCAAAGTCGTTTGAGAACTTCTTCCTCCATCACTAGAACCACATCCACCACTGAATCCAGGCCTCCAGCTTCAGTCATCATCTTGTGGAGACCAATATTCATCCCTCTGCCTCTCCACATCATCTCCTCTCTGGTTTGAAGCACATTAGATAAATACACATGCACTCCCACACCAGGCTTACTAAAAAGGTACAGACAGGTGAGTTTGATCAAGGTTGGAGCTAAACTCTGCAGAAAAGTGGACCAGTCAACAGGCAACCAGGGCCCACGACTGATCTAAAGTATCCAGGTAGAAATTTGTTGCCCATAGACCTTTCTCACAACTTCCGTATTTGTGACCGGAAGTACGCAATCGTCGTGGAAATCTTCTTCCTCCCCGGTCAGGGAAATAGGTCAACAAATGGCGCAAGCAACGAGCAAGAGACATTGTAGCGTACCGGGCTGTTGTAGTTATTCACAAAAGCAGCCATATCTGTCGTTTCATTCCTTCCCTGTTGATAGTGAAGTTAGACGGAAATGGATTCAGGCTATCCGGCGGGATGAAGGACCAAACTTTACGATTAAAAAGGGGAGCACTTAACATTATTGTCGCTACACAAGTCGTTCACTTGGACAACCATAGACAGAACAAATTGATACCATAATGCTTAATTAAAAGCAGACTATAATGCTGTAGTAAGAGAGTATATAGAGAAGTACATTTACTTTGTTAACTGTTACATTTACTTGAGTATTTTTTTGGAGAAATTGTACTTTTAAGAGTAGATTTAAATGCGGGTACATTTACTCTAACTCGAGAACATTTCTCGATGAAAAAAAACTGTACTTTTACTTCGTTAACGTCAGGATATAGGCTCGGAGACAGAGGTAAGTGAATCCAAACACAGCTTTATTCAAGGTGACAAGATTGCAAGGTGAGTATTCAGTGAGCACAAGTGCCGATTCGGTGATGATCACTTGGTGCGGAGCGGTCAGCAGGTAAGCACGTACACTTCAGGTAGAAGAATACAGGATCACAGGCAAATAGGAAAACCGAACAGGAGTCCTGGAGATAACAGAACAATGGCACAGAGGTTAGAGTTTTGCAGGTGAGTACGTTACGTCTTAGTAATCTTAGCATCATTGTGTGGTGGATGGAATCAAGCTTGATTGATCCCTGACAGTTACGTTGGGTGACGTTCCTCTCGTTACTTTATTTTTAATGCAATACATGTTGTTAAATGCGTAGTTTATTCCAAGCGCGCTGTATCTTTTTTATGGGCATGAGCGATGCTCAATTCAAAAATGAATCACTCTTTTGAGTCAATTCTGTTCAAAGACTTCATCAAACAAGTTTGCAGATCTGTCTAAATCGGTTCGAGGAATCAGTTTGAAAGATCTGTTCAGTTTCATGCACGCACTGAATCGTCTGAAGCGCTTTCAATTCACACTTGACTCGGAGTCGTAACAAGAAGATTTAAGAACATCAAGAGCTTTTGATGAAGTTGCCGTGGCGTGGACCTACAGTATAGTGAAAGGAAATCTGCAAATGCATCATATTTTTGCCAGCAATGAAGATCTTTATTAGTTGAGCATCTTCGTATGCTGTCTGTGAATGAATGATTCCACAGGACGAGACATTCGATTTGTAAAAAAATTGTACCCTTTATTTATTTATTTATTTTCTTTTTGGTGACGGAGTTTTACTCCACGAGTCGTGAAACGTCGGCAAATGTAATAATTGGCAAGTCCGTTAGCGAAGGTGTGTAGATTCTCTGATCCATTTTCTGTTTTTCTGATGTGTTGACGCTTGACAGGAACTCCGCTTCCACAACTATTACGCATTTCCGGTTATTGTGAGAAAGGACTATTCTCAAAAGGAAAGTGCCCAATCACCACCTAAAACAGTGCTGGCAACTCTGGCCCTCCGCTTTCTTGAAGAGTTCAGCTCCAACCCTGATCAAACTCACCTGCTTGTAACTTGCTAGTAATTTGTAAGTCTTTTTATTGACTTTTTTAGGTGTGTTTAATTTGGGTTTGAGCTGAGCCCTGCAGGACAGTGGATCTCGAGGGTCAGAGTTGATCTACAGTAGTACAACCCATCAGCGTGGTGTAAGCGAGCATCATAGCAGCAACTTTTGCATGGGCAAAATGAATGGCAGGTAGGCTATACCATTCCTGTAGATTAAAGTGCCCCTCTTATGTTTTTTCAAATATTCCCTGTCATGCAGTGTGTAATAGTTTTTTGTGAATGTAAACGTTCTACAAATTTTAAAGTCGAATGTACACAATAAATAAAGTTATTGACTCTCAAAAGAAAGAATCGACTCTGAACCGCCTAAACAAGTCCTCTATAATTCGAATTCCATTGTGTTATGGCTCTACGTCACTAGAAAATAATCTAATAATTTGCATAATGTCCGCTTATGCTGTACGTTGTCCACCTGCGAACAACTTGACCAGCTCTCAAACATATAATTTTACTTACGACTGCTTCTCAACGTGGGGTTCGCAAAACGCTTGCTCTTGAAAGATGAGTCAGTACCCTGTTTATTAGGACCAGCTTGCTTCTCAGAATCACAACCTGTAAGGATGAATAATTATTGATGTATATATATTTTCTACCGGGTGTTCAAAATACGTAGTTTTGGGTTTTATATTGTGTAGGTCTCCGGCTCACGTCATCACTGTCTAACTGAAATAGTTCTGCAAATCAGCTGTGGGCCACTATTACCTAAAACTGTGTCCATTAATGCAGATTGTCTGTCTTATTTCTTTGAGTTGCATCATCTCATAATGTACCTCAAAATGATTAGCGTATCACTGAGAAACGCCCTTTTCAAGTCGTCCTTGTGAAGGAGGTTTGGGTTGAATAACTAGTTATTCATTGTTTTTATAATCAAACTTGCATTCAGATTGATATGGTAAAAATCGCCGTTGTTGTACTTTCTTTGCAGTGTGTAAAAGAGCTGTAATTCAGTTATGGTAATGGGCGTTTAGCTTCCGACAAGCACTGTAAGCGGTAGACCAATTGTAACAGACTGGGCCGTCTGGCCAATCAGAGCAGAGCAAACTCTCGGAAACAAGGGATTTAGAGAAACTGATTCATCTGACGAGCTGTTTGAAAATCATTGAAAAATGTGGTGATGAGCAATGTATAAATATGAGAAAATGAAAGTGTTTTTTGACCTTTGATGCATGTAAACCTGTTGTAGGAAACCTCCAAAACAAAATTATGAACCTTTAAAATAACATAAGGGGCACTTTATACAGTATAAGACTTTATTCTGTATAAAACACTTTACACTTTATTCCATATAATACACTTTACACTTTATTCTGTATAATACAGAATGGTGCGAGCAATGCCAAGGTCATGGATCTGATTCCCAAGGAATACATGAACTAAATTAGTATATTTTGAATGCAATGTAAATTGTTTTGGATAAAAGTGTTTGATACATATGTAATATAATGCATAATGCAAAGAAAGAAAGAAAGAAAAAAGAAACAGCAAATGTTCAAATCTAGTTTCTCTCTCTCTCTCTCTCTCTCTCTCTCTCTCTCTCTCTCTCTCTCTCTCTCTCTCTCTCGATGCTTGCCTGCCCCTCTTTAATATTTTAAATCCTCTTTCAGTCCCTCATTTTGAATCTACACAGGAGAATGTAAGCTGTCAGTATGTTTCATTTAGCATCATAATTCTTTATGAAGCTACACCTTCTTCATGCAGGTTTGAAGAACAAGGCCTGATATTGTGTAGTCTGCCAGCCTTTGCCAAAAATATCATGTTTTTCTTTCTTTTCTTTTTTTTCACTCCCCTGCACAGAGGAGAAGAATCGGCTCTATGTGAATATGAATCGCGTGTTTATGTTAACCTAGCAGTAACTGGAACAAGGGCATAGCAGAACAGAGAGGAGTGTAGAGAGAGTGAGAGGGGAGGTAAGATGAAGAAAAGCAAGTGTTATGGTGATGGAATGGGAGGAGAATGAAGAATGTGGTTTTGAGTGACAGAGAATTAAAACATTGGAGTAGGATGACTTCCTTAAGCTCCAAGCACAACATGCGGAGGGGTGGGAACAATGCTGAGGTCTGGAGAAAGACAACACTGATTGCCACCCTGGCAGGTGGGAAATAACATCTCACTGTAAACCTCTTAACATCTGTGTCATTTGTCAGATAAGTTATGTTAACATTTTTATTAGAGAGTATAATGTCTTTGCATGTTCTTTTGTCTTTTTTTCTTATTGCATTTCAGTTTAACTTTATTAACTTTTAACTGTTAAGTGTTTAACTGTTTGACTGTTAACTTTGTTAAACTTTTATTTATTTTGATTTAAACATTTTAATTTTATGTAATTTAATATTATTATTATTATTTTATTTTTTTCCAATGATAGGCATACAGTAGCATTCCATTACTGGTGTGCCGGATAGCACATATGGGTTTGTACCCTGTTAGTGCTTTGACATTTTTTTGTCTTGTCACTTTTAGTGCCCATTTTATTCCACCACATAAGAGGGTACAATGTGATTAGCTTATTAGATTATCACATATTAATTCAAAATCTTTGAGACATAAGCTCCAGCTTCAGATGTGACCCAGAAACTGATCGAACTCAGACATCTTGAAGGACAACTCAATTCTCTAATTGCACTGCATGGAATGAGGAGTGAGGAAGCTTCCTGAGGAGTCATGAGTGAGGATACACAGATGTATTCTTCCCTTAAATCCTAAGGGGGTGAAGCTTAGACGCAAGGAAAGAAAGCGAGAAAAGGAAACGAGGATGCACAAATAAGAAATTAGAAGCGCCCCTGTAGTTTTCAAATAAGCTTGAAGGACTTAATAAGATGGATCAGGTGCGTTTAATTGAGGTTGAAGCTAAACTCTGCAGGGGATGTTCACTCTAGGATCTGAGTTTGACACCCCTGATTTAGAGTATGTATAGCAAGCAATATATCTTTGTGATATTGGATTTACACAATTCAAAAAAACAAGTTAATATTGACCGACATGGTCCCACTTTATATTAAGTGGCTTTAAGTAATATGTACTTACATCGAAAAATAAGTACAATGTACTTATTGTGTTCAGGTTGTATTGTAAAAAACTTTTGCTGCTATTGAGGTGTGATACGGGTAAGGTTAGGGTCAGGTGTGTGTGGTATGGGTTGGTTTAAGGGTTGGTTAAGATGTAAGGGAAGGGTCAACTGTGTAATTACATATGTAAATACATAAATTAATTACAGCTGTTATGACATCCAGGTATTTTCAAAATATAAGTACAATGTAAAATATGTACACAATAAGTCCATTGTATCAAACTATTAATTTCAATGTAAGTACATAGTACTTAAAGCCACTTGATATAAAGTGGGACCGCCATCTTCAACAAGTCAATTAAATGCATTGACTATATCACTAATCACTCATTCATTAAGACAATGACTGCATTTGAAATCACATACTTCCCTACTATAGGCAAAAAACAGCATGTAATAAAAGTAGTATGTCCGAATTCACAATACTTATAAAAGAGTAGGCAAAAAGTATGTACTGTCCCATAAGGCCACAGGAAAGGATTTGTGAATGGCAGTGAAGTGACACCACTGATATTACTGACAACAACATGACGAATGTAGAACGTCTGGATTACAATCATAATACACACACTCTAGTCATACTATAGACAATTTACCTATTTAGCGGTTGTGAATTTATCCAAATTAAGTACCTTCTCAAGAGAGTATGCAATTTTGGATGCAGCCAATGACTTTTCACCACCTACTGTTGGTTTTAGTTTCATATTTTTAATGTAATTTTATATTTCTATACTTCAGATGCAGATTCTGTGCGTGCCACCTCTGCTGTGTAAAGATGGATTTGGATCGGTGAAGAGATAAGCTATAATGAGATGTTTAGCTGAATTATTAAGTGAATTATTTACTTTTTCAAATAAAAATGTGAACGTAAATGAGTTATTTAAAGTCTATTTTGTTCTTTTTGCATAAGATTCACATTTTCTAGTTCAGCCCGAAAAAGCTTTATTATTAAGACTAGGCCTATTCTTAATGCAGTATTTTTAGTTGCAGGTTTTTTTATTCCACATTCCAACTATGAAGGTTACAGGGAAGTATTGAAATATTGCTCCCTACTTGCTGCCCATCGACCCTGACTAGTGAATAACAAGTTCTTCTCACCAACACAGTCAAGGAACTTGGCACGTATCAGGCAGTTTGTCACGGTCTGTCTGCATATACCCCACCACAGTCTTATGAACTCAAGCCAGTGAGATGACACCTGATTCCTGTTGCCATCCACACCGTATTAATAGGACTTGTTAGGTGTCCGTGACATGCTGGAAACCCAAGTGGGGGGAGGCTGGCACCAGGCAGGAGTTAGGCTGTCCAATTTATCTTAATCTAGCGGTCAAATATACTCATCAAAAACCTTACAATACCTGCCATTTAACTAATGCCTCTTGATACAACGTACAAAAGCTACATTGCTATTTCGTTTGTGCTTTGAGATAGGTCTAGTAATGACATTCAAACATTTTTAAACATGGCTTATTTGTCCAAATATTTTATGGGGCCCACTGTAAGCGTATAAAGTGTCCCATGAGGATATATACGCCTAAAATCTAAAATGAAATGCACAGAACCTGACCTGCACTGCCTTTCATAACCCTATGTGCCCCATTGATTGCTGGGCCATAGCGTTGTTTTCCATCATTCAACAGTGTGCGAGTGTGCGTGTGAATATTCTATTATACTTTTTTGTAGGCCTAAATGTCATTTTTATGGCACTTCTAGTTGAGACTTTAATGCTTCAAACTTGCACAACAAATTCATCAATTTTTTCTTAAGTATTCGCTTTCTTTGGCATCGTGTATTGTTCTCATAGTGTGGATGGGACTGGCTAGTCCTGCTGTCTGCCAGAAAGACTGAGCTCAAACAAGAGTCCTGTGAAGACATAAGGCCTTTCCTGCCTCAGGACGATGGTTAGACTAGTAATATTCATAATCATACTTAACTCATACACAAGCAGAATGAGATCACTGACGTCTGGGTCATTCTGATTCAGATTTATTCAGGATAAAGAATGGTTCTACTTAAGAATTATTGGATATTATAATAGTGGCCCTTGCTCTCTGATTCTCTGATTCTAAATATCTGAATTATATTTACTGTTAACGGATACTGATAACAAAGACTGCTTTAATGTCAGTTTTGTCATTTCTTTACTTTAGCATCTTTTACACCTGGCTGGAACAGAAGTGTGTAACCCTTCATACTTTGTGGATTTTGAATTAAAAAAATAAATGTAATTGTATCTTTGTATATGACACAAGTATAACTGTATGTAAGTTAGTGGCAATGTGCTTATTGTTTTGTCTGTATCTACTGATGTATCCAAACATATTTTACAAATTCAGTTCATACATATTTAGCTAATAATGCAATTCGTGACTTGAATAGACCTCCTCAATTATTATTAAAATAATTCTGACGTGAATGCATGATTTTCTCTTTTCAATGATATGAATGTTTTTTTAAATAAGGGGCATGAAAATGTCAAAGCAATACAACTGTCCTTGATATCATAATGCAGAAAAATGACTCCTTAAAAGTATGAACTTCAAGAGAACCATATTTGGAAATTTGGTATAATCTTTTACAAAAATAACAAAACAAAACAAAAGGTATAAAGTATTCTTAAATACTTAAAGTATTAAAGTATGAAAAGTATTCTTAAATTATAGCATGCAATTATACCATTGCAAATCTCAGTGATTGTGTCAGAAAGTATTTTAAAATATCAGAAAATTTGAACTTTTTATGACAGAGGAAGATTACTTCAGGTGTAGTGCAATTCCCCCCAAAAAATCTAAATGAATGATTTATGATATCAATGTAAAATAAAATCCCCTAAAAAAAAAAATATATATATATATATATATATATGAAAAGCTTTTTTTTATTATGATTAAGATGTGTACACACATTTAAGCTGCAAGTAAAATTGTCTAAATTGTCTTAAATTAAAGACATTGCAGTTTATTGTTCTGGCCACATCTGCAGTATTCACCCTGCATCTTTCTTCTGTTTTTCAGAGTCAGAAAGGTTTCTTTATGTCGTGTCCTAAATTATTGTAACTGTAACTTTTAAAAACTGTTAGTGTCTGAAGGACTGTTCCACAGGTGCATGTTCAATAATTGTTCATGGTTCATTGAACAATCATGAAAAACATTGAAACCCTTCCCAATAAAGATCTGTAAAGCTTGGATTTCTACCAAATTTCACCAAAAATTTACTCTACTTATATTTACTTATACCTATATACATTTCTGTTTTGATATGATTTTCAAGTTAGTTCCAATTACTTTTGGAGTCCCCATAAAGTTTGGTGCACTTTTTTTTCCTTTCCTTGTGGCTGTGACATTTTGGTATATTTGTCCTAATTAGGCTTCTAAGATGCTTTTATAAAATCAGCTAAGTAGCATGTTTGTGGTTCACAGGAAAGCTCTTCCCAGCTTTAATGGCTACATTTGTAACTGACTGATTGCCCTTGTAGATGTGATTGCGCTGCTTTTATTTTTTGCTCCATTCAATGAGCATGAAGAATAGGCTCTTTCATGGCAGACTTGTGGTCATGGACATGGAAAGCAGCGCTTAAACAGCTCTCAGCCAAAACAAAATCTACGGCCAAAAGGAATCCCATTTCATTTATACGAGTAGGAAATTGACCCGTCAGAGTACGAGAAAACCAGGGAACCGATACTCTGTATTGCAGGAACATGTCCAGTACATCTGCATCCTGAGTGCCAGGATAAGAGCTGAGATTAGAGATAACAAATGCCCACACTAAGACTCTAGAGGCACTCCTCTTCTCTTTTTAGCATGAGAATGGAGGAGAGATGGGCCATGTATCGCAGATGGTGCTTTCCTTACCCTACGCCCCAGACTGAAAATGCATGAGCAGACACTAATGGTGAAGTGAGAGCCTCCTGGGCCTCATATAGACCTGAGGATGAACCAGTGGAATTGTGTTTGGAAGTGTTTATATTGTAGCCTAATATAATGGTAACATGACAAGCATTTATTTTTTTACTTGTTTATATTATTAATATGTATGACCTCATGGCTAATTTATAAAGGCTAGTCATACCACATCACAATATTTAATTGAAATGCAAAAAAAAAAAAAAAAAAAATCCATTGAAGCTATTATATGAGATAAATATGTTATACTTCCAGTCAAAAGTTTTGGATAAGTAAGATTTTTAATGATTTTAAAAAGAAGTCTCTTCTATTTTAATATATTTTCAAATGTAATTGATTCCTGTGCATCATTACTCCAGTCTTCAGTGTCACATGATCCTTCAGAAATGATTCTAATATGCGGATTTGATGCTCTAAAAACATTCATTATTATTATCAATGTTGAAAACAGTTTGTACTATTTTTTTCAGGATTCTTTGATGAATAGAATGTTCGAAATAACAGAATTTATTTGAAATAGCATCTTTTGTAACATTATAACTTATTATATAACTTTTGATCAATTTAATTAATAATCATTGATGAATAAAAGTATTGATTTCTTTTATTTACCCCTCCCCCCCAAAAAAGAAAATAAAAATTCTTACTGACCCCAAACTTTTAAACGGTAGTGTTTAATGTTAAAAGCTTTCTATTTCAGATAAAGGCTTTCTTTTGGATTTTCTATTCATCAAAGAATCCTGAAATAAAAATTTTAATAACTGCTTTCAACATCGATAATAATGAGAAATGTTTCTTAAGCATCAAATCATCATATTAGAATAATCATGTGACACTGAAGACTGGAGTAATGATGCTGAAAATTCAGCTTTGATCACAGGAATAAATTACACGTTACTATATTCACATAGAAAACAGCTATTTTAAATAGTACCTAATACTATTTCACAATATTACTGTTTTTGTTGTTGTTGTATTTTTAATCAAACAAATGCAGCCTTGGTGAGCAGAAGAGACTTATTTTAAAAACATAAAAATTAATACCTATCCAAAACTTTTGACTTGCAGTGTATATGTCTATACTACTAGTTTTGCTGTAACATTTAGTGTTTCTTTCTAACAGAACCGATTACTTAGTTCTTATTCATTTCAACACATCTGTCATCAAACAAACGCAGTCCTGTTCTGTACAAGCAGGTTGTGATCCTCTCTGGGACTGGGAAGACTGTATTTTTATAGTAGGCTATCGTGGAGGAGGAGGAGTGTTAGGAGGAGCTTGTCCGACCAACAACCCGTTTTTAAAAGCACAGCGAGGAGTGAATGAGAAGCGCAGTGTTTTTAAGCGTGGAGTCGCTTAACATCGGAAGTTTTCACAGATGGACACTTTCAACCCGTCCTGCTGCTTACTGAAAGTTCATTCTCGTGGATGTGAACGGGAACGGAGAGTTGAGCGAAACTCTTTTGAAAGAGCGTGTTGTCAACTGCTTTAAAGTTTTAGATACTGTACCGGTGCACGAGCTGTTCGTTTTGACATCCAGTATCTGATTTTTCCGATTAATCACGCGGACTGACGGTATTTCCAAATACTTCCTGAAACTTCAGACGTTTTGGATGTATTTAAAACTGAATCACAAAGGATTTGTTTTAATACAATATCACATGAGGCATGACCATGAAGATATCCAAATTTAACTTATTTTTTTCTTCAAAATTAATGAACATTCAATGTCAATTACTGTATGGTGGACCATGAATCGACTTTTTCCTCTTCAAAATACAACAAAATTGACTCATTTCTGTTACAAGCAAAACTAGACAAAATATAATCTGCATGGCATTGGATGTACTAATCATTTTAAGACTTTCTTGAGGTTATCAAAATGGCCCATTGCATGAAGATTGTTATTCTACTTTTTCAGTTCTTGAATACTGGATCACCACTGGAGAACGGAGCATATGATTTGGAGCGTGGCCGCCCGGAAAAATGTGAACCCATCACCATTCCCATGTGCCAGGGAATCGGCTACAACATGACACGGATGCCCAACTTCATGAATTATGAAAGCCAAGAGGAGGCTAGTATTAAACTAAATGAATTTGCTCCTTTGGTGGAGTACGGATGTGATGTCCACCTGCAATTTTTCCTGTGCTCTCTTTATGTGCCGATGTGCGCTGATCAAGTGTCCACCACTATCCCGGCATGCCGTCCTATGTGTGAACAGGCAAGACAGAGGTGTTCACCTATAATGGAACAATTCAGTTTCGGCTGGCCGGACTCATTGGATTGCTCAAAGCTACCGACTAACAACGACCCAAACGCATTGTGCATTGAAGCTCCCGAAAATGATACTCGATCTGAGACTAAAAAAGGTGAGGGAATGCTACCGGTACCTCCAAGGTCCAGGACACCTGCAGCTGGGAGTGGACGTATCTCAAGTGGCTCGAGGACCTGTGATAACCCGGAAAAGTTCCAGTACGTGGACAAAAGCGAGTCATGTGCGCCTCGTTGCACTCCTACGGTGGATGTCTACTGGTCAAGGCAAGATAAGGACTTCGCGTTCATTTGGATGGTCGTGTGGTCAATGCTTTGCTTTGTTTCTACAGCATTCACAGTTCTAACCTTCCTCCTCGACCCCCAACGCTTCCAGTATCCTGAGCGGCCCATCATCTTCCTCTCTATGTGTTACAACGTCTACTCGGTGGCCTTCATTATCCGCTCGGTGGCTGGGGCTGAGAATATCGCCTGCGATCGGGAAAACGGAGAGCTCTACATTATCCGGGAGGGTTTGGAGAGCACTGGCTGCACCATAGTCTTCCTCATCCTCTATTACTTTGGCATGGCCAGTTCCATCTGGTGGGTCATCCTCACCCTCACCTGGTTTCTTGCAGCGGGACGAAAATGGGGCCACGAGGCTATTGAGGCACACAGTAGCTACTTCCATTTGGCTGCCTGGGGTATTCCTGCAGTGAAGACCATAGTCATCCTCACCATGAGGAAGGTGGCTGGGGACGAGTTGACGGGATTGTGTTACGTGGGAAGCATGGACAGCAATGCTCTCACCGGCTTTGTGTTGATCCCTCTTTCCTGTTATCTAATTGTTGGGACCTCTTTCATCCTTACAGGGTTTGTAGCCCTCTTCCACATCCGCAAAATCATGAAAACCGGTGGCACAAACACAGAAAAACTGGAAAAGCTTATGGTTAAGATCGGAGTCTTTTCCATTCTCTACACTGTGCCTGCTACTATTGTCATCATATGCTATTTCTATGAAAGACTCAATATGGAATACTGGAAGTTCAAAGCTCTGGAAAACAAGTGTGTGTCCTTTCCTGGTCGAAGGAGCGAGGATTGCTCTTTGGACTCGTCGGTTCCTACAGTGGCTGTGTTCATGCTGAAAATTTTCATGTCATTAGTGGTAGGCATCACCAGCGGAGTTTGGGTATGGAGCTCAAAGACACTTCAGACCTGGCAGGGGTTGTGCAACAGGAGGTTGGCCGTAAGGCCGAGCCGCAAGCCTTGCTCCAGTGTCAGCTGCAGCAGCTCCCACTGCCATTATAAAGCACCGGCTGTGACACTTCACATGAACAAAACAGACGTGTACACAGACAGTCTCACACACGTTTGAGGCTGAAGGCCTCTGCTTTGGAGCCATGCAGACTTTACAAGGCTTGTATCGTGATGAGATGCTCAGGTTGGACTACAGATCATGGTAAATGTCACAAGTCCTGTCAAAGGTGGCTTTTATAAGCCTTTCCTTGAAATAGCAGACACAAAGTAGAGGTCACTTCAGTAAAGAGAAGGTTTGTTGCATGGAACGAATGCAGGCATGGCAGAACAATTTATTTATTGTGGCTATTTAAGTATTGCTCGCTGTATAGTTTTGTACTTTGCTATACTGTATATAAGGAAGAGTTTTAAATAATTTGGCAGTATATTTTTCTTTAAAAGAGGAGCAATAAAACATTTATTATGATGTCTTTTCTCTATATATTTTTTTAATCATCGCAGTTTTGTCAAAAATAACGATATTGCTTTTTAGGGTTACATGTAAAATGTTGTATGTGTACCTTCTTTCTCTCTAAATTATGAGATGTTCTTTAGCACTTTTGATTAAAATTAATTTTAAATGGTATGAAATAGTGAAAACCACATAACTAAGTAAGTCCTTATTTAGTATGAATGACTTCCTATTCTGCAGTCAGTTAAATTTAACCGATTAAGAATATAAAATGTTGAAAAATCAGGACTGGGGTTCTCAATTTTCACCACGTTTCTGTTAACACGCCTCCCAAGCGGGAATTTGCTGAATATGTTACAACAGGATCCATTTATATGATCAAATCACCTTACAAAATCATACGCATTTTACCAAGCGTACTTGAGTGCAGTCAATAAAAGAACTGAGATAAGATAAGACACTGAGAATGTATGATGCTGCTATGAATTTATGCAGAATTAAACTTCCTTTAACCTAATTTCTTTAACATTTGTGACATTCATTGTTTTGTTTCCCCATCCAGAATTCTGTTGTCAAGAGATCGTATAGGCTGATAAAGAGGAGATATGTTTAGAGTAGTTCTGTGCATAAATCGCATCAGTTTAACCTTTTTACAGTGTTTTCATATTTCATATTTGTGGACATGATAGGTGTTTGTGATGTTCATTTATGATTCACCTTTAATTATGAGCTACAGGCTACTATGAATGTGAGATGAAAAATCAAGAATGGTTTTAGGAATTGCTTTTATTTCTAAGACAAACAGTTAAAATTTTTAAATGCAACAGCTGATATTTTAAATAGTATTTTGATATAAAACTTTGTATTTTATAAAATACACTTCTCAAATTAACTGTTTCATCGTTATTTTTTAAAAATGTATCCATTGTTTTAATTGATTTCTCCTCTGCACTATTCCTGTGCCTGTGCAGATATTTTTCAATGTTTGGGCAGGTCTCAGGCTTTGGAGCTTAAACTGCTGTTACATTTGGTCGTAAAAAAAAAAGACATGTTTGTCTTGGGGCTCATAGCCTAAACTTCACAGTGCATTACCCACATGTAGCAGTCTGTATAAAGTTCAATTAACTCATGGCTGTTTTCCGTTTTCAAGTTTACAGTGCAGTAGCATATGTTAACACTAGTGTTCTAATTCAAGAACACACCACACTGCATCAGCCAGCAGACTAGGACAAATTGAATGAAATGTTAATATACTGGAAGATGAATGTTTAGCTCTTTTTAAATACTACCACGGTTAAAGCTGCAGTTGTTAAAATAAAGATAAACATAATTCTTGACTTTGGATTTGTTTACATTGTACAAGATTGTGGAGAACATTAAGCTTTCTTTGGCAGTCAGGGTTATCTTTTACATTTATTAATTTAGCAGACGCTTTTATACAATGTGAGGACACATATGACTTGACAAACTAGGAGCATCACAAGCAATTTGTTAGAGCCAACAATATTTGTAGAACACAATTCCAGGTCTACAGTATAAAATGAGTACAAATAGGTGTCAGGATTAAATTGATAATGGATTTTAAATTCTTCAATGTAACAATGTTAATTGAAATTTAATTATTTAAATTAAGCAAGTGTAGTTGTTAGTAATATCCAGTATTTATTTATTTTTTCACTAGGGATGAATTCAGGGTGATTGGGACACTTTTTGCCATTGAGATGACTTTTAAAAAAGTGTCCCGACCTACACATTATCCATAAAGATGTTTTAATGGACAGAAAATAAGTATAATTTTTTCAAAAGCTCGGGGTCTGTAAGATGTTTTTCAAAGAAGTTTCATATGCTCACCCAGGCTACATTTATTTGATCAAAAATACATTAAAAACACTAATATTGTAAAATATCTTTACAATTAATACATTTTTTCCATTCTAATATACTTTTCATGGAAAGCCATTACTCCAGTCTTTATGTCGCATCATCTTTCAGATATCTGATCTAATATCTGATAAATCTTTTTAAAGTCCCTCTATAGTCAATAATTTTATCCCTTAAAACTCATATTTGATCGCCAAAATTATTTAAACGTTTTTTTTTCTTGAAAAGAGTTTTCTTCATGCCTTAAAATAGCTTGAATGTAACTTCAAACCCTTGCTTCATTTAGTAAACGCGGTTTTATGAATATGCAAATTAGCCCCGCCTCCAGCTCAGATATCCAATTGTTGACGTTTTTGAGACTACCTTTGGTTCACTGCAGTTTAAAGGAGAAAATACTCAGCAATGGTGTTGACTTGTGAATTTGTACATGTTTTTTTTTCTTCATTTTTAATCAGTGTTCAAAAAGGATAACGATTGTAGTGTTTAGGGTCTGATAGACCCCAAACTTTTAAAGAGCGATTGCATAAGGAAATATAATTTTTTTATGGGGAAAACTATATATCATTTTTTAAATTTACTTCTCAACTATACATTTATGCTGTGTTTTTTGGTGGAAATTTGGAACTTGTTTACCTATTTACTGCACAATTACTTAACTAGGCCATAAATTGGCTCATGAAAAATTATTTTTTAAAGAAAAAATCACTTAAATGACGATCTTAATTAAATCTAAATTGTTGTTGGACATTGCTCTATGTGTTAGCGATAGAATACTGACATCTGCAGGTTTGTGAAAAAACTTTAGAAATTATAATTAAAGAAAGAAATTGCAATGACCACATATATCCAATAGAGGTCCATAAGGACTCATTTCTTTTTCACTTAATTTTTCTTGATGCTTCAACTTCTCCTCAACTTTATGGTATATATTTTGTTAATATAAATTTAAACATTCTGATATACATAAAAAATCTATTTTTGTCAAAGTTAGAATTTGTTGCCGTTGTCTGATGTATTTTGAATGATCTGCTTTTGCAAATTATTATGCATACATTTGCAGAAACAATACAAGTCACATGTTCCCCCTCTCTCTCTCTCTCTCTCTCTCTCTCTCTCTCTCTCTCTCTCTCTCTCTCTCTCTCTCTCTCTCTGTGTGTGTGTGTGTGTGTGTGTGAGTGTGTGTGTGTGTGTGTGAGTGTGTGTGAGTGAGGGAACATGCTTGTTCCATGTTGCATTTGTGAAATTTTTCAGATTTATGCCAATTTAGTTGATTTTTGATTTTTTGCCAATTTCTATAAAAATGCTCTCTGTTACAGTCACATACATGTGTGTGTTTGTGTGTGTATGAGATAGAAAGTTCGTTCCACTTTGTCTTTATGCTCTAGGACCAGACCTTGATTTAAATGTATTTTTTCTTAGATTTATGCCAGATTTGTTTATTTTATTTGCCAATTTCTGTAAAAATGCTCTCTGTTGCAGTCACATACATTTGTGTGAGAGATGGAAAGTTCGTCCGTTTTCATTTTCCCATTAATTTTCAATGTGGAGTCATTTTGACCCCTGTAGTAGAAATTTTAATAGTCATTGATCCCAAACAGGTATCATAAGAGAAAGAACCTATTCAATGTATAAAAGTATATGTGTGTACGTGCTTACAAGTAGGTGATGTTTCAGGAACATATGGGACAGGACCTCTGACCTTAGGGATGGTCAGTTTTGGCCAGCTTATTTCAGTACCAGTTTGTGTCTTTAAGTAGAAACTGAACAGCAGTAAGGACCTTATCTGGGTGGGTGAAAGGTACAGCGGGTGAGGAAGAACCTTGAAAAGAGTATAAAGGCTGTCTCATATCTTCCTGTTGTGTGTCACTCTCTTGCACAGCGTAACTTCTGTGTACTAGACTGAACCTATTCTTTTCAAAGAATAAATACTTTCCTTTATTTAATTTGACTTTGAGTGTCTCTTACGCAGTGATGATGTTTAACAGGATTTTTGCCACAACACCCCAAACACCTTAAACGGTGAGATTTGTACACACCTTTAGAACAACCAAATCAAGCCCAGTTTTTTGTGCATGTTTAGATAGATTATTTAGGAAAAGTCACAGAGTTCCATGCCCCTGAGATGAAGGTAAAACTTCCAGTGTTACTTCCAAAAGTCCAGTGGGGTCCCCTGGTACCCCAAACACTGAGCATATTAAAAACATCACATACAGCACATGTAAACAACATTAAAAGCTTGATTTTCACCTTATGTCAGTCTTCTGCATTGTTAGAAATACTATTTAGCCATTTTCACTGATAATCAATTAGACCTCACTGTTTCCCGATGTTTTGAGCCTTAGGGTGTAAGTTCAATTAAATAGTGTGGAATCACAGTAGAAATTAACCAATATTACAGTTAATGTTCTCAATTCCCTGTCACGCCACCATGGAACCGCCTCTCAGATACACACAAAGGCCTGTAGATTCTGACAAGATCAACTCTGTATACATGAATGCTCTTAGGTGAAGCAGTTGTACAACACCGCCACATTTGAGCAGAAAAAAGCTTTCCATTTATACAGCAACAGGGTTCATTATTTTGCCCATCAAACCTGGGACATAAAGGCACCATTGTACACGTTGATGTTTAAGGTTTTTAGTTCTATTTTAGGCAAAGCACAGTCAAAAGAAACCCTTTTTTGCCATTTGAGTCCATTATCAAGTGAATGTTAATGGGCTTGTAAGTGAGCTTGAGAATGGACAAGATAGAATAGTATTGTAATAGTCTGCTAGTTTGGAGGAGAAACCATGTGTCTGGTAAAGGGAGGATCATTAAAGCATCAGGGACTTTCCCTCCTCTTAAAGAAGCCAGAGGAATCGAGAGCAAGAATAAAGGAGTGGTGCTCATTACTCTCTACCCCATGGGTAGTATCCCGTTCCTCATCATTTGATGTGGAAATGAGGCTATGGTAAAAGACCACTGAGAAGCTGTTGTCACCAAAAGGACTTTTCACCAAAATGCTTGAGTCTTAGCTTGAGCCATGAGTGTTATCCACACAGTCACGTCCCACCTGCCCAACGGATCTGGCTTTCACTTGTGTTAAACACACACATACACACTCATTTTAATATTTGTTTTTGATAAACAGTTGACATTGGACTTGAAACCATAAAATTTGCCAGGGTTTTCATATTTGCCGGGCTGCTAATGGGCGATATTCCTTGTGAAAAAGAAATACTTAGAAATAAAACTATACTTTTATAGAAATAAAACACTTTAAAAGAATATACTCAAGTGTGATTTAAATGTAATATTTTTGGAAACTTTGTGTGTTATTTGCAATTAAATGAAACTGCATTATAGTTTACATTTATATTAGATGCATTTAGTTGAACTTAAGAGTGCTTTTACTAAAGTAGGACTTTAGGACTAATAGGAAGTAGTGATGAATTTCCAATTTAGTACATTTAAAATGTATTAACTATAAATGTATATTGAATAACACAGTTAAAATTAAAATCTAGTACTTTACATGTGCTATGTAGTATGCTAGTCAACACATCAAAATAAGTGTACATCTTTGAAGCATGAAAAAGATTAAAACATAATGATTTATATTTACTTTAACGTAAAACTTTTATAATATAATATAATTATATACTTATAGACATAATTATAACAATTTTTAAAGCCCCGCTGTAGTCAATTTAATTTTAAGTTTTTATATTTAAAACTCACCTTTGATCACCAAAATGACACATTTATTAACCCCCTCAGAGCCGTTTGGTACACTTATATGATGTTCACTCTTATTATAAAGCTTGGAAGGACATTTTTTTAATATAACTCCGATTGTATTTGTCTGAAAAGAAGAATGTCTTATACACCTAGGATGGCTTCAGGGTGAATAAATCATGGGCTAATTTTGATTAATTCAATTCAATTCAATTCAAATTTATTTGTATAGCGCTTTTCACAATACACATTGTCTCAAAGCAGCTTTACAGAAAGTGCATTTTGGAAATGTACATAGAAAAATACAGTTAGTTAATCATGTATTAATTTATGGCATAACATATCGCCGGCTTTGAGTCGTCTCTTCACAGGCGTCGAGTCGTCTCTTCACAGGCGTTGGGGCATCTGAAGTCTCCGTGAGAGGCTGGATACAAACTGGAGCTGACGAACGCTATTTACCTCGGGACTAGCGTCCCGAGATAACAGCAGAAAGGCAGATGGGAAATAATTAGCATAGCTGATGTTCATAATGTTAATGCATTCGAACTGATTCAGCAGTAGTATTAAAGGTTAAGCATTAAGTGAATGCTTGGTTAAAGAGATGCGTCTTTAATCCAGTTTTAAACTGGGACAGTGAGTCTGAGTCTCGTACAATATCAGGAAGGCTATTCCAGAGCTTAGGAGCTAAATGCTAGAACGCCCTCCCTCCTTTAGTGGACTTAGATATCCTAGGAATGACCAGAAGCCTCGAATTTAGTGATCTTAAAGAGCGCGATGGATTGTATGGCGATAGAAGGTCTGTTAAATACTTAGGGAACTATCCCTTTAAGACAGCTTGAATGTAACTCTACACCCTTGTCTCATTTAGTATATGTGTTCTATGAATATACAAATTAGCCCCGCCTCCACACATTCACACCAGCTCAGAGATCCACTCATTGACGATCACACGTTGACGTGATTGGTTACAAGCTAGTTTGTGACGTCAGAAACACCAAAGCGCGTTTTTGGGACGGTCTTTGGTTCACTGCAGTTTTAAAGAGAAAATACTCAGCAATGGTGTTGACTTATGAATTTTCACATAGTTTGTCTTAAAGCATATTAAAAACATTTTTTTTAACATCACTTTAAGTGTGCTAAAAAATAGTCATGAAACTCTCTTTTTAGTAACTCTCTTTTGGCCTCTCATTTCATTAATATTATAATATCTGAAAGTATTTTTTTATTTTTTTTACTTTGAATTACGCTACATTACAAGTGCATATTCAATACAATTGCACTTGTTTTTCTCAAGGTATGCTTTTCTGGTGTTACATAGAGAATTGTACAATGATTTACATTTGGTTAATTATTTTAGAAGGAGCAGAACATCTGGCCTACATTGGCCCCCAAAATTATTTGGACAATTTAGCCTTACTTGTGCCACAAAATATATTAATTTCATTGGATTAGATATTAAAATGCCAAACTAACGGACCAGTTGCATTATAGTAGAAAACTGGCAAGAAACGTATTTTTGCAGATGCCATTAAATTTTATTTTTTGTTTTTGTTTTTAAAGCAAATTCATATGTTTTAAAGTGTGGTTGCCTTTTTGGGGGCCATTATAATTATGAGATGAATTATATTCACTTAAGAAGGTCAAAACAGGAGTTTTTACCCACAGATTTTTATAAATCTGATTTATTCTCACTGTGTGTGTGTGTGTGTGTGTCTGTGTGTGTGTGTGTGTGTGTGTGTGTGTGTGTGTGTGTGTGTGTGTGTGTGTGTGTGTGTGTGTGTGTGTTTTAAAAGCTGTTATCACATTCTTTGGTGAGGAAAAAACTCGCAGTAGATTTATGCAGCAATCTGGATAAAGTCACAGGAGATAAAGACAAATTGCCTGATAATGAGGAGGACATTCCTGCAAATTATATATATATATTTCTTCTTTCTTTTTAATATATATATATATATATATATATATATATATATGAAACACTGTCTATAGCAACACCTTTTATTAATTATTGATCTACATTTTTCTTTTCATTTAAATACATATCCAAACTACCTTTTCAATTTGTTTTTATGGGTTATGTGTTATGACTTATTGTTGAATTCCTCTCAGTCATAACTTGATTTGAGAGAATTATCAAGTCAGTGAGAAACCAGCCAACCTGAACCAGAAGTGAAAAGTTTTCACACTAAAACCATAAAGAAGTAGGCTGGTATAATTTATGATGAGTCTGGGTAGCTTTTTATTATTGTGCTTTTCATGTCAAGTTAAATAACAAATTCTTTTTTTGCCTCATTTATTTGGTTGACTAAGAATTTTTCAAACCTGGAATTTTTCACCCACAGAAGGCCACTTCTATTGCTCCTCAGCACTGCTACTTTAACCCAGCTGGCACAATGAGAGATATTTGTGTAGCTTGACGGGTTTGCGTTCCTATAGTTCCCTTTCAGTCGCTCACGTTTCGACGTAGTCGACATGTCGACTGATTGGGATCACGCTTAGGGATCTATCAGGGTACTATCATCCTCAAGTACTGTTAAAACAAGCCAAACGAGTGTGTGAAATGCATCACACACTCCCCCCCCGTCGCACGGGTATAAATACGGAAGTGGATGCACGTACTAGTTGTCTTTCGCTTCGGAGCCGATCGGTCTTCATGTCGATGTCTCTGAAGAGTGTTGTTATATTACAATGAGCGAGTGTGTTGGTGTTCTTCTGAAAGACTCTCGCAGTGCTGGTGGTTCTACAGCGCGAGTGCAGCGGTGATCGGGAGCTTCTGAGCACTCAACTGGTGTTTTAACAGCATCATTTTTGTGTGTTTGTTGGCGGTTGGTTAGAGGGCAAAGAAGTTAGTGCTTCACTGTTTCAGTTCACTGTTCTGTGTTGCCGCGGCCATTCCCCTATTTGCTCCGGCACTGGTGAAGGGTCCCATTTCCTGAAAGAGCAACACGGGTGCGTTTGCTTCTTTTTCAAGATGTCATTCCATCCGTGTGTTTCTGGATGCGGTGGTTCCCTGTCCCCCTCTGACGGTCACACTGGTTTGATCGTGTTTAAAAAAAAGAAGAAAAGAAAAAAAGAATGTATTTATATATGTATATAAAAAATATATATTTATATATTCAGCACGCTGAAGCAGCTTTTGTGGATAGTTCATGTTCTCATTGCAAGAACATGACTATCAAGGTGTTGAGATCGAGACTCGCCTTCATGCGTGAAGGTGGAGTCCCCATTACCACGCCCCGCTACCGCGCCATGTGGGATGGGTGATCAGAGGATCATAGTGAGGCTTCCCTGCCCGGTAACCAATCCCTGTGGGCCCCTCACTCCTCTATTACTCCGCAGCCGGTGGAGCCCCCGTTGAGCGCGCTGGTCCCTCTGTAATGTACCGGCCAGCCATTTCATTCGGGGCCCCTCCAGAGGACAGGATGCCGATTGGTATCTCTGAGCCGGCCGCGCTGGTTCTCATCTCGCCACCCCAGTGCCTTTCTTTCCCAAAGTGCATGGATAACTTACCAGGTCGTGGACAGCACCTTTCTCTGCCAGAAACAGCCTGAGTAGCTCTTCCTCCCTCACTATCCTTGACAGAGGAGCGTTGGTGGGTTACGAGGCTATCCCTCGAGTGGAGCGGTCTGTCACGACACAGGTGCACCTGTGTCCGACGGCCGCTACCTTTTTGACGGACGATCCTCGTCTCCCCCCTAAGGCCTGTGAGTTCTCTTCCATTCCGACGGGAAGAGCTTACAAAGCCTGTGGGTAAGCCGCCTCCTCTTTAGACGTTCAAACCCTGGAGAGTTCCACGTCTGGTTCTAAATAGAATGGGAAGCTGAGGTTCTGGTTACTACTGCAAGCATGTTTATGCCGTAGAGACCATCACTTCTGTGTGAGCACCCTCTCAAATTAAGGCATGCTCCCCCTTAGAAGTGGAACCTATTCGTTGAACTGAGTCTTCTCTCCGTGAGGAGATCCCGAAGGTATTTGAACACTTCAGTACTTTCTTCCTGCAAGATGGGCTGGAGTGAGACTGTCTCTTCCACCCTCAAAATGAATGTTGCCTCTGTATTGACGCACATCATGATGCAGTGGATACAAATCTGTGGGAAGCACGTCTTGATCATCAGGTTCCTGAGTGGAGCAAGGAGACTGAATCCGCTTTGCGCCCCCTTTTTACCCTCTCGGGACCTATCTCTGGTGCTACTGCACTGCAGAGACCTCCCTTGAGCCCTGCAGGCAGTGAGTTAAAATACTGTTTTTAGAGAAACAGTTCTCCTGCTTGCTTAGTCTCTATTTAGAGGGTAGGGACTTGTACATATTATCGGTCAACAAAAATCTGAGACCCCGGCCTGGATATGTGCCCAAGGTTCCTACCTCTCCTATGGGACCAGGTGGTGACCCTGCAAGCGCTGCCCCAGAGGAGGCAGACCCAGCCCTGGCTTTTCTCTGTCAGTCCGCGCCATTGCGGTTACATGTGCTCAGAATGCAAAGCCTGGACCTCAGACCAGCTCTTGTCTGTTACGGAGACCAGCAGGAAGGGAAGGCTGTTTCCAAGCAGTGGTTGGTCCACTACATGTGGTTGCCTTCATCTTGGTGTTTTCCCAAGATGCACGTGCCCACCTGGGTGGTGAGCTTCTCCTAATTGAGTGTATTGCTCCCTCCTAGGCGTTGACACAGAGTGCCTTGCTGAACAGATGTTTATAGAGTTGGGGGCTAGGCGACACCTATCACGATCGCTAGAGAACTAGCCTATGTGTCGAACCGCTGCTTCCCGTGGGCTCCCTTCAGATGAAGCCAGTTTCACTGTAAGCCCGGTTTGAAGTGTCGGCTTGCTGCGCCATTCCCCTCCTATGGACTGGATACGTGTACAATTCTTGCTCCAGTAGAGTTCCCCTTATCAGCCGAACCCTGTCGAGTTACTCCATACCCTTCGGCAACGGACGTGGCGGAACAACCGAAGCCAGGCCTATCACTCGTATGCACTGGTGGAACCTGTGTTAGGCTGGGTCCATATGTTGTGTTCCCTACGGCGATCCCTACGGCTATTCTTCCATGGTACGGCTCCCTGCTGTGAGCCCGTGTCTTCCCAGGCTCTGCCGTCACTGTCCACGTGAGTCTCCCCCCTGTCATAGGCTGGAGCCACCCCAGCCTATGACAGCTTCCAGCCTACGACTATGTCGAACGTGAGCAACTTAAAGGGAACGTCTTGATTATGTATGTAACCCTCGTTTCCTGAAGGAGGGAACGGAGACGTAGTCCTGTTGTCACTATTGCTGGACCTCTGCTGACTACGAGTTACACTCGGCTCCTCAGCGAAAAACAACTAGTGCGTGCATCCACTTCCGTATTTATACCCATGCCACAGGGGCGGAGTGTGTGCTGCATTTCACGCATGCCAATGTGCATTGGCTCGTTTTAACAGTACTTGGTAGATGACAGGCTCCCTAAGCGTGATCCCATTCAGTCAACACGTCGACTACGTCTCCGTTCCCTCCTTTATGGAAACGAGGGTTACATACGTAACCGAGACGTTCCATAGAGAAGGGTTAGGACACAGAACATACTTAGAGGTTTCTAGTAATCATGAAGACGTTGATTAGCACGGTTAATGTGTGTTTAATTAGGGTTAGAGTCAGAGCTAAACTCTGCTTGAGAGTGGCTTTCCAAGAGCAAGACTGGACACCCTTGGTTTAATGGTAGAGATGTTAAAAGTAATGCAAAGCTTTTCACATCTCTATGACGTAAATCATCATATATGTAAAAATATGCATCACCGCCCTGTGTATGTTTTTTTTTTAATCCAATTGAGAAAATAGTTGGATTCAAACATTTATTCCAGGTCTAAAAGCTGTCATTTGGATTGAGTGAGGAGTTTACAAGGCTTTTCAGTCCAAATGAGCCATCAATCGGATCATAAACAGATTATTTTGGGGTGCACGTAAGCGTAGACATTGAGACATAATGGCAACAAACTCGAGCTTCAGCTTGTACCTGTGTTATGCTGGCAATGGAATGTTATGCCGAGTATCCAGGAATTATATGTCCAGCTGTACAATCAAGAAAATGTAGTTCTGAATGCAATTTGCACAACGCTGTTCTCATTTTTGGGTTGGTTCTGAGAGTTTGGTAGTGAAGGATGCAGCAGATTACTGCGATCTTGCATTCTTTATGGGTCATTGTACAGGATCATTCCACTGTTGTAATCCCAGAATCCTTAACATCTCTCTACATTTTGCATCTACAAATATGTCCATGTTAAAAGGCTCATTTGGATAATTATTTAATGAATTACTGCTGCCATCATCAAAAATAAAAAGTCCATACAGACATTTGTTTAAAAAAAGAAGAAGATCAATTTACATTAAAAAGGGTTCACACTGAAAATACTCCACATTACTATTACAGATCTTATAGAGTCTGGTTAAATTGAGATTTCATAAACTATATTTATGAACTGAATCCTATATATTTGAGATGGAATTACTTGCTGAATTGAACATAATAAATTGAATGCTACAGTATGTTTAGATTTTTCAAAAACAAATTAAGAAAATTTAAACTGAGGGAGACACTGAAAATTGTTGTTGCATTAATAAAGTTTTATATATTCTGTCACACTTAAGCTTCTCAGACAAATAGGCGTCAGTTAATTATTATTTTTTAAACTGTAAAGACAAAAAATAGCAGTTTTTTACTTTAAGGCTGAAAACGTATAGCGTGTACCCTTGTAAATGAGAGTGAACCCACGGGAAAGGAAAAGTGCCTAATTAGTAACATTAGCGATACATGGTTTTTTATATGGATCTCTGTTTACAACGAAAGCTTATAAACAGCTGTCCCATGGTAGCTGTGTCAGTGCGCTTGTGAATAACGAGAAGAGACACACTAGTCTAATAAAGCAGGAAACCCCCAGCTGGGGCATATGCTAATAGTTACCCCCCCTCACTTAAAAGTAGTGAACTAGGTACATTGGCATCACACACTGGTTTCCCTGGAGCTCTTCGGTCTGGCTGGCGTCACCAAAGCCTGGCACAAGACACACATATGGAGACTGAACATGCAAACAGTGACTCTGATTTTTCCCCTGACTTGGCAAGTTTACTAGCCTTGCCAGTTCAGGAAGAAGCAATTGGTTATTAAAGTGTCTCAAAATGAGGCAGGCTGGTCATATTTGCGGGACCCAATAGAAATATAAAATTTTGTTTTCTTGGCTTCATTTGCCATCTTCTAAAATTATATTTTCCATGGTCATCCTGCAGAACAATGATGAATAGTGTTTAATGACATTTGGCACATTTGTTTAGTGCATCTGGCCTGTCCCATATCAGAGCTTTAACATAAATTCATGCATCATGCATGTCATTTTAATGTAATTTCAATGTATTATCTGACACTGAACTCCAAAGTTGCAGAATAAGCTATAATTACCACACTTTTCTTTATCTTAAAGATGCACTAAGTATTGTTTTTCCACTTTCCACTTATATATATAGGGAATCTTACATCTTATCTATGGCTTAGAAAACAGTGTCTGTTTCACGAGTTCACACTTACAAATAAGTCAGACAGAATAAATGGTATGCATATTTGGTGTGCTGTCCGAGGACAGGGCTCCGTGCTCGGTATTTGGCCCGAACCCAGAGTACTCCCCCCGTATACCTGGCTGTGGAAGGAACAAGCCAAGAGTGAGGTATCGGGGTGGTGGAGGGATGCTGAAAAACTGTCAAGGAAGTGCCTATATATATGCTTCCTCTCATGCTGATGGGATAGTCATGATGATTGTTGATGCCAAGTTAATTGGATTGATTATATGAACGTGCTCCTCCCGAACTTTGTTTAGTGAAACATCATTTAATCAAGGCGAGTCACCGCTCATGGCCACCATGTTGAGATCACATGACCATATTATCTGACACTTTCATTTGCATAATATATTAATCATGAGTGACATATCTGCTTATAAATTTCTGTAATGCAATCAGCAATTAAAAAACTTGCATCTATGATGCATCCGCACATATAGGTGTCACTGTCATAGTCAGTGGGAGAAACATGAAAAAAAAACAAAAAAAAAACACTTACAGTACTAGAGCACCTTTAAAGCCCGGGACACACCAAGCTGACGTCAAAGAACTAGCGGTGACGAAAGCTGACTGTGTTTGTCTCCTCTCGTTGGTTGTGTCTCGGCCAAAAAGCTGCGCTTGAGCACACCAAAAAGACTAAAGGCGACTGTCAACTAGCATGTGTGTTCTGCGCCAACGTGTACGTAAATATCTGTCTATATCAACAGGTATCAATTTTTCTCATTCAAAAAGGGAAACTGAAACTAGGACTGCAGATATAAAAACCATAAAAAAGCAGCACTTGCTCACCATTTTGAAAATCAATCAAGCTGATCTCTTTCTTTATTCCAGTCGATCCATGTTATTATGAAAATATTCATGCATTCGAATGCTCAGGTAAGATGACTTGAAATTATAACAGCGTTCTGTCTGTATGTCCGTTTTGACTTCTTTGCTCGTGTTCATCACTTTGGCTTTAATTCTCATGCACTGACTTGTTCGCTAAACTAAACAGCCAATCAGAGTTCTCTCTCTCACCGACGGTTCGACACCGATTCAACATGCTGAATCAGCCCATAAAACCAAGACTAAACACTAAAAAAAACTAAGACAAACGATATTCAAAAATGGCCAGACATTGCCCGATGGCCGACCGTTGGCTTGGTGTGTCCCGTCCTTAAACAGCTTACATTTCTTAAAATTATACACTCTTGTTTATCTCACTGTAATAAGCAAACTTTCCTTTGTGAAAAAGTACAATTCAGCATATTTTAAAAAGTACTTATAAAAACAATATACTTTAGTGCGAATTGAATTTAATGTTTTCGGACACTTGTGCATGTAATTTAAAATTAACTTAAAAATGTATTAGTTTAAATTCATATTAAGTGCAATTAGTTGAACTATAAGGGGTGTTTTAGACCCACTTAATAGGTATTTTTTTTATTTAAATTTACTTAAATGTTCACATTATATTCATGTTCAAAGCAGCTCATTCTTTAGGCAAATGTTGTGCACATACATTATTACCTTCTTTACCACCATCTGGAAGACTCCCACTTGCAAAAAAGCATCCAATGTTTTCATCCTGATCTCCCTCGTGTGCCTATCTGCCCCCGCATATCAGTGGAGTATGCTAGAGCTCACACTGCTGCTGATTATGAAGAAATATGGCCATGACCACATTCTCACAACAGCTGATGACTCACACATCACTGAAACTTAGGATGAATATTGCATTCAGTCATTCTCCTTATTGGCATGACATACTGGCTTCAAGGTCTTGCTGTGATACAGCTGTCTTTCATTGCTATTTTCTTTTCAGTTGAAAGTAAGACCTTTAAAGCCATTTAAAGAAAGGGTTTGGCGTTTTACTTTCCAGTGCTAACTACTTCCTGCTTAAGGAAGTTGGGCTGGATCATATCATTTGTTTGTCCCTTTTTAAAATATTTAACAGACTTTAGTTTATGATGCAGCCTATAAAAAAAAAAAAAAAAAAAAAAAAACATGATTTGACAATGCGTGAGCTTAGAATTATACGGTTCTATCTCCACTTTTGGTCGAAATTGAGTTTTTGACATAATCTTATCCATTAGGTGTTTATTAATGCCGGTGTGGTGTTATTTTTGTAAAAAATTATATTTTGTCAGTAGTTATTAATAAAATAGAAAGGTTCCATCTCACAAAACAGCAGGGATGTAAAAACTTTGATGCTCAATTTCTCAGAACTACCCTAAACGGAGATAGAACTGTATAATTCTAAGCTAGCTCACGAATAAGCGATTAACCAAAGTTTGTATAAAATAGATTGTATAACTCTAATAGAGCGGTGCAGAAAACTCATTCAAAATCACCTGCATGGCAAACTTTGGCAAATCCAGTAATTATTTCTTCCTCATAATAGAAACCCGCTGCAGTCAATTTCCAGTGAGGTCACTGGTAGGACAAAGAGTGGGAGTGGGAGGAAGAGGATGATGCCAATAGCATTCTCGCAGGTGCAGACTCCGGTACAATAAAGTTCAGAAGGATGTGGTTTACTCTGTACCACCGCACACCCTGCCTCAGTGCTGAGTAACTGGGAAAGCAGAGGCCAGATTGACGAGGCCAGCTGGATTTGTGTTTGGCTAAGCTAAATTAAGCACATGTGGCCATAATCTAACTTCTCTGCATCAGCATTTTACTTAGGACAATCTACTTTATTGCATTGGGTTCCCTCTGGTATATGTCTGTCACTTCTGATCTGATTAGTGGTTTTGGTGAACTTGTTTCCACTGTTCTCATACAAAAGGTAAGCTGCTAAAACAACAATGAACTGTAAAATATGACCCCTAACATTCATGCACTTTCATGGACATGAAACAGATGGGTAGAAATATTCAACGCTATCTCACAACCAATTCGTACGAATCCGTACAAGTGAGTACGAGGTGGCGAATTCGTACGAATTCGTATGATTTGTCTAAACCTCAATGATGGGTATAGGTTTAGGCAGGGGTAGGTCATTCGTACGAATTGGGCAACTCGTAAAATCTGTACGATTTAGCAAAAATCTTACAAATTCGTACAAGTGAGGTTGTATGAATTTGTACGAATTAGCCACCTCATAAAAAACAAACAAATTCCCGTGTGTAAGCAGGGACGAAGAGAGGTGTGAATCCAGTTGCAGCAGTATTTATTGAAAACGAAAACAAAGATAATCCAAATAGCTGTTCAAAACCAGGAACTTAACATAAGATTATTTCAAACAAATTTGTATCAATTTTTTAATAATATTTTAATTTACAAATAATTTCAGATTTCATAAAATGTGTTAATTTAATGTGAACAATAAAATGAAGGTTGTTGGTCAGATTAAGACCGAAAGATTAAGCCTATTGACTGAAATGTGTCTTTCATAACACAAAATTGTCATACAAACATATAAAACCTGTCCACTAGAACATTAGAAAATGTGTCTCAGAGAAAGTGTTAATTAGACATTGTGTGCTTGTGTTTTGACTGTAATGGCAAATAACATGAGTGTGACCTAGAGTAAAAGCACAGCAACATATTTAAAAAGGTCATGAGTATTGACAGCAGTGGCATCAATTTACAAATCTGCTGGAAATAACATGCTTCTGCAAACACGACCCACTTTACAGCTGCTTGCATTTCTCATGTTGAAAAAAACCTCCTTTAATTTTTATAATTTTAACATTTAAATAAATATTTATATTTTACCATAAAAATGATGGCCTGGTTTCACAGACAGGGATTAGATTAAGCCTAAAAGTAAAAGACTAATTTAAGTCTTTGTACCTTCAAAAGTAACACAGAAACAAATCTCTGTAGTTTTATTGTAAATGTTTTATTAACTACTGTATCATAAACTATTGCAAGTGCTCAGTAATCCTCTGCATAACATATTACAGTACACGATTTATCTTAACAAACCAAAATAAAATCTGAATGCGCTGTAAATCTCTCGACAGAAAGGTTTCTGCAGGTTTTAATAAAATGTTATTTAATAATAGTAGTCATAATAAGCATACTTCCAGTACGTGACTCCTCTGTAATCCTCTGCAAACTTCGACTGTTGGTTGAACCGGTGTGGTGACAAATCTCGTCCTCCCTCATTAGAACCCCAATCGATCCCATTGGCTCAAATTACTTTGAATAGGCACTCTCTTTTTAGCACCTGATTACAATTCCTACAATCATGATATGATAAGTGTTTTTTGAACTACGTTATAATGACCATTTATGTCTGTTTTAGTTAGCTAATGTACTTGCATAGCATACAGATATTCAAATTGGCTTTATGGTTTAGATTATACATTACACATTTGCACTACTCTACATGTATTCACAATCATCTTTACTGTAAATAGGGATGAGCGGGACACAACTTAACGCGGGGCTAGTTGTAATACACATGGTTTAAAAATTTTCCACACATGCCACATGTCGATACTTAGTGTATTTACTAGTTGCCATATCAACTGTATATAGAGAAAAAAAAATGCGCCAAAATTAAACAATCTTTGGAAGAGTTCACTGGACATTTATTTAACCATAGCAAAAGTAAATTTCCTAAGTTATTTTTTCATTTCTGTTTTTTTGTGTTGATTTAAAATTAGACAAATCTGTTATTATTTTAATCTTAGATGTCATTTAACTTGAGATGGTTTGTTAATGCTGATCTAACAAACAGAAGATACTAGCCACATTTAAATCCCAGTTGCGCAGGTGGGACATGTTGTAACACTGCGTTACAATGTGCCCCTATTAGAACTATGCTATTCTATTCTATACTTTTATGAATTCTAGTGAGAAACCATGAGAAAAAGGTGAATAAAGACTGAGAGTCAATGTTCAGAAATGATTATTATTGTTTTGAACTATGCTGTATAGCTGTGTATTGTGGTGTGTTTGTTGTCAAACTCAAAAATTTGTTTATTTTTAATTATATAAAAAATCTATTTTTATATGAAAAAGTTTTTATTTTATTGACAAAATATTTTAGTTTTTCTTTGTAATTTTTTTTTGATCAGATCAGATAACAGTTTAAGCTGTCCTGGTCATGTTACAATGTGCCCCTCTCATGTGACAACATGCACAACCTATAGGGCATGTTGTCACATTATACTTCCATTCTTTGACCAGCAAAATCAAGTCAAGTCAAGTCACCTTCATTTATATAGCGCTTTTAACAATATAGATTGTTTCAAAGCAGCTTTACAGAGATAATTAAAGTGACAGAGATTGTTTTGGCTTTACAGCAGCTCTAGAATAAAGTTATTGTCTTGCTAAAGTTAGTTTTGATTGATTCACTTCCGTCGCAATGATCATTAGTTATTAACTTAGGGGCCGCTAACACGACACCGTTCTAACAGAAAACCCTTAATGCCGCTCATTTGCACAAAACAGTGCCTGGTGGCTCGAGAACGCAAACCATGAAATGGGTTCCAAGGTACAAGCCTTGAAAAATGTATAATACCAATTTTTTTATCGCTTCCGCACAGGCACGTGAACCGGGATTATCCCGACAACGTTTTATCAGTACAGAGGTAAAGGGAAGGGAAGTCAAGAAAAAAAGAATACAAAAAAGGTCATGGGTTCGATTCCCAGGGAAAGCAAGAACTGATAAGAATGTAAATGTCTACCTTGAAATGCAATATAAGTCGCTTTGAATAAAAGCATCTGCCAAATGCATAAATGTAAACTAAAGTTTGATTCAGTAAGTGAACCAGCTCGACGGGTTTCTTCCTGAGAACCAGCTTAAAAGAACAATTTGTTCAAGAATCGGACATCACTAATTGTTACTGCCAGCACATAGATTCAGCTTTTCTCATCCTTACTTCCACTGTGTGACAACCAATATATAGCATTAAATGTACAATGATTTTAGAATTTAATTGCTAAATGTTTACCTTTTTCTATGTTAAATTACTGTTTTGCGCTGTTGGCTTGAGTGGAAAAATTTGTAAATTTCTGTCTTAATTGGCAAAGCGTTTAAGGTGGTACTACCTGTTTGGGTGGGAAACCTGATTGGAAACAATTATTATGTTTATTATTCCATTGGATGCCAGTAGTGGTGCAGAAATGTGTATTGGAGCAGGGTTTGAACTGAACTGTGGCCCTCCAGGAGCTGAGTTTGACACCCCTGCTTTTGAATCCATAAAACATCACTGGCACTGATTTGCAATGAAGGTAGATTCCTTTCATAGCGGCATCTAGCTCTGATAAGCACACTTGCAGTGAATCACGCAAGTGATTCAACCACTGCTGTGATGAATGAAGAGAATGGGAACAGGTGAGATAGCATCCTCATATTCCTGCAATATCAGTGACCCCGCTTCACGAAAGAAATCAGGACCACTGTGAAATTGCACTGAGTGCCAGCTTTAACAAACAATAATCTCCTACCTCATAAGATATAATGATCTCTTTCTCCTCCCAAGTTGATTATTGTCCATCAGGGATGCAGCTGATGATGTGTCGCGGTACGAATGTGTTTGGAAGGGTGTTGCTATGCTGCATGAAAGGACATTGAAACCAGAGCTGAAATAGTGGAGATCATGTGGCATAGAGTTGAAACAGTCCCAACCATGTAAGTTTAAGGTCAGATATCAACAAGCAAGGACATACTCGTCTTAATATGAACTCTGGAATGTCATCTGCTCCTATTATATCAATGTAAACAATGCCTCTGAATGCGTCTACACTTGAGCATACTTGCACGCACACAGCATGACTTTATATAATTGCCGTGACAATTCCAATAGCATTAACTGCACGGTGATGATGCAGACTCCATCTGCTTGAGTGTTAATGGGAATGACAACATGTGCCGGTGTCCCACAGGAGTCCTCTCAAACACCCTCCTTTCTTGACTGGTCAAGTGGTTCGGTCTGGTAGCTGTGGTCCTGTAACTCCTTCATCCACCCTGAGTGAGGGAGCTCACCCAGCGGGCCATAAAATGTTTGGCGCCAGACTCTGGGCCTGCATTTTACAGTTAACGCATCTGTCAGCAGGAACCCAAGCCCAGATTAAGAGGACAGTGGGCCATGTATTGTTTGTTTCCATGTCATGTCCTCTACTCTCTCAGCTGTTACTGTTCTTACCACTAATGCTAAGCTATTGCAAAGGATGCCAGGCTCTCAACAGCACAGTCTTTTTCAAATGCTGGATATCTTGATTTGCTTATTTTATAATTTTTTTTAAAAACAACAACATTCTGTCCTGGAACATTTTGGTCATCTTGTTGCAGACTTCATGCTAGTCAAGGCAGACAAAAAACCTGGAGAGTCTACTAGTCTACTAGATCTAGTCTACCAATCTTCAACCAGATGGAACTGGATTACATGTTTTGAATGTTCCGGTCCCAATTTGACTTCTTATCTGTGATACTGCCTGAATCATAATCATACAGTGTTTGTTTGTTGGCCAGAAGAGAACTGGTCCCCCAACTGAGCCTGGTCTGAGCCTGGTTTCTCCCAAGGTTTTTTCTCCATTCTGTCACTTGCCACTGCTGCTTCTGGCTTGCTTAGTTGAGGACACTTAATATGCAACAAATATTGACCTGACTGCATTGACACCATTGTATGGAAACTAAACTGAGCTCTTAGATGACATTACTGTTTTCTCAAGAGCTGCTGTATAGATAATTGAAATAAATGAATTACTAATGATTTTTTACAACAGGCATGAATTAAAACTGAACTTACTTAAGCTGGACAATGACACTATTTTCTTCTAGAGCTGCTGTACAGCCGAAACAAACTTTGTTGCATTAATTTCCTGTTATCACGGTAAAGATGCTTTGAAACAATCTGTATTGTAAAAAGCGCCATATAAATAAAGGTTATTTGTCTTGACTTGACTAGCATCTACTATTTGCTATTCTAGCTAATATGTTAGAGCGCTATGGCTTTGACCGGAAGTTTTATTTTTGAATAGAAGGAAATTCAGTCTTGAGCCTCATACATTTTTAAAGTGCTCCTATTATGCTTTTTTCAGATATTACCTTACATGTAGTGTGTAATATAGCTGTTTGTGAATGTAAAAGGCCTACAAAGTTTTAAAGATCAAAGTGCATGATAAATAAAGTCATTGTCTCCCAAAAGAAAGATTCAATTTTGAACTGCCGAAACCAGCCGTCAGTAACTCCAGTCTTACTTCCGTAACATTCATATGTAACAATGTAATACATTTGCATAATGCCCAACTATATTCTTTATTGGATGCTTGTGAACAACGTCTACTTTGAACCGCCCTCAAACACTGCAGCTGGTTCTTGTTGTGTACATTTCGAGAAGACGCTGTTTTCGGGACTGCAAAAGCATTTTTTGTGTACACTTTCAAAGGATGAGGATGCAAAATTAGTGGTTAAATTTACCACAGCGATACAACAGCACTATAACCTTTTGACAATTGCTTCACAAAAAAGTCAATGCGGGATTTGCAAAAGGCTTATCCATTAAAAATGGTACAGTACCCACTGTCACAGTCCTCGTCTGCACCTGTCTGTCCTTGTCTGCACTACACTTTCCAGAATCCTCCTTGTCTCCACACCTGAACTCACTCCCTCACTTACCAGCCTGTTCCTCGTTATCATCATCTGTGTCACCTGTCTTCACATCATTATGGTTCATTTGTCTCTGTATTTAGTTTCTTCTGTTCAGTCTGTCTTGGTCGGTTCTCGTCTATGTTAACTGGTGTTTGCATCCGCTCTGTCTGCCTGTACCTGTTTGTTGTTTTGATTTATAGTAAAGTTTATTGTTTATTTGAATTCCTCGTCTCCTCGTGCTTCCTGCCATACACCACCCGTGACAGAAGAACCGACCATGAGGAAAAGGAGGGTTGGCAAGAAGGCAGATCACTGGATTTCCCAGGATGGGCGATCACTGGAGGATTATGTGGAGGTCTATATCAACCTGTATCAGGACGTGAGTAGAGATGAGGAATCTCTCAAGCAGCAATTCTGGAGTGGGATAGACGATCTACTCGCCCAGATGCTGCTGTTGGGAGATCTTCATCTCCCTTTTGTCGAGTTCATCGACCACACCTTGTGGGTTTGTGGATCCTCCCTCACTGTGGGCCCTGAGTCATGTTCTGCCGAGCCTGAGTCTGAGCTTTTTGACGACCTTCCTGAGCTTCTTCCGCCAGAGACCGTCCAGCCAGAGACCGTCCAGCCAGAGACCGTCCAGCCAGAGACCGTCCAGCCAGAGACCGTCCAGCCAGAGACCGTCCAGCCAGAGACCGTCCAGCCAGAGACCGTCCAGCCAGAGACCGTCCAGCCAGAGACCGTCCAGCCAGAGACCGTCCAGCCAGCTCTGGAGGAGGCAGTGCTCCTTGTGAGATCCATGGCTGTTTTGTGTGTGTGGGCAGCACACACATTCGTCACAGCCCATGAACCTAGCTCGAAGCCCTCTTCACCGCTGGTCCCGTCCAGCACAGAGCCTTCACCGCTGGTCCCGTCCAGCACAGAGCCTTCACCGCTGGTCCCGTCCAGCACAGAGCCTTCACCGCTGGTCCCGTCCAGCACAGAGCCTTCACCGCTGGTCCCGTCCAGCACAGAGCCTTCACCGCTGGTCCCGTCCAGCACAGAGCCTTCACCGCTGGTCCCGTCCAGCACAGAGCCTTCACCGCTGGTCCCGTCCAGCACAGAGCCTTCACCGCTGGTCCCGTCCAGCACAGAGCCTTCACCGCTGGTCCCGTCCAGCACAGAGCCTTCACCGCTGGTCCCGTCCAGCACAGAGCCTTCACCGCTGGTCCCGTCCAGCACAGAGCCTTCACCGCTGGTCCCGTCCAGCACAGAGCCTTCACCGCTGGTCCCGTCCAGCACAGAGCCTTCACCGCTGGTCCCGTCCAGCACAGAGCCTTCACCGCTGGTCCCGTCCAGCACAGAGCCTTCACCGCTGGTCCCGTCCAGCACAGAGCCTTCACCGCTGGTCCCGTCCAGCACAGAGCCTTCACCGCTGGTCCCGTCCAGCACAGAGCCTTCACCGCTGGTCCCGTCCAGCACAGAGCCTTCACCGCTGGTCCCGTCCAGCACAGAGCCTTCACCGCTGGTCCCGTCCAGCACAGAGCCTTCACCGCTGGTCCCGTCCAGCACAGAGCCTTCACCGCTGGTCCCGTCCAGCACAGAGCCTTCACCGCTGGTCCCGTCCAGCACAGAGCCTTCACCGCTGGTCCCGTCCAGCACAGAGCCTTCACCGCTGGTCCCGTCCAGCACAGAGCCTTCACCGCTGGTCCCGTCCAGCACAGAGCCTTCACCGCTGGTCCCGTCCAGCACAGAGCCTTCACCGCTGGTCCCGTCCAGCACAGAGCCTTCACCGCTGGTCCAGCACAGAGCCTTCACCGCTGGTCCCGTCCAGCCCTTCTGAGCCTTCACCACTGGTTCCATCCAGCATAGCCGGGCCTTCACCGCTGGTTCCGTCCAGCCCAGAGACTTGTAATGACTCTGTCACTCTCCCCATTAATTTTTTTTGGGGGGCCCGAAGGGGCTTCTCCGCCATGGCCGCCCGAAGGGTCCTCACCGCCATGGCCGCCCGAAGGGTCCGCACCGCCATGGCCGCCCCAAGGGTCCGCACCGCCATGGCCGCCCGAAGGGTCCGCACCGCCATGGCCGCCCGAAGGGTCCGCACCGCCATGGCCGCCCGAAGGGTCTTCACCGCCCGGGATGCCCGAGGGTCCGACCGTTCCACCCTGGACGCCCGAGGGTTCGTCTGCTCAGCCCTGGCCACGTCCTGCTCCGCCCTGGCCACGCCCACGTCCTGCTCCGCCATGGCCACGCCCACGTCCTGCTCCGCCATGGCCACGCCCACGTCCTGCTCCGCCATGGCCACGCCCACGTCCTGCTCCGCCATGGCCACGCCCACGTCCTGCTCCGCCATGGCCGCCTGGTCCATCCTGGAGTCCATCCTCCTGCACCCGGTCCGCCTTCCCGTTACAGACTCCAGGATGCCCACCCTCCCACCCCTGTTTTAAGGCGTGAGGTCACGCCTACCGGGAGGGGGGAGTAATGTCACAGTCCTCGTCTGCACCTGTCTGTCCTTGTCTGCACTACACTTCCCAGAATCCTCCTTGTCTCCACACCTGAACTCACTCCCTCACTTACCAGCCTGTTCCTCGTTATCATCATCTGTGTCACATGTCTTCACATCATTATGGTTCATTTGTCTCTGTATTTAGTTTCTTCTGTTCAGTCTGTCTTGGTCGGTTCTCGTCTATGTTAACTGGTGTTTGCATCCGCTCTGTCTGCCTGTACCTGTTTGTTGTTTTGATTTATAGTAAAGTTTATTGTTTATTTGAATTCCTCGTCTCCTCGTGCTTCCTGCCATACACCACCCGTGACACCCACTTTATGTGGACCAACCTTTTCTTTGAAATTTCTCCAACAAACTGGGCCATCTGACCAATCAGAGCAGAGCAGGCTTGTGGAAAGGAGGGATTTAGAGAGACTGAATCTTATGAAATAAATGAGGTGATGTTCAATGTATATTATAAGAAAATGAAAATGATTTTGACCTTAGATGCATGTAAACCTTTTGTAGGAGACCTCCAAAACAAATGATGCACCTTTAAAATAGCATAATAACTTTGACTAATTTGTTCAGTGTTGTCCTTGCACTCTTTCTTGGCGTCACGGTTGGTTTTTGTGTTTGTTTGTGTTCATGTCTTCTATTTTGTATTCATGTTCTTAGCTATGATTCCGGTTTGTTATTTGCTTCCCTTGCTCCTTATGTATCTTGCAATCATGTGATCATGTCTTGTGCTTCCCCTGTATGTGTCATGTACTTATTGGTTTTGATTATTCATTGTTTAATTGTGTTCAGGTGTTTCTTGTTTGGTCATTAGTCTTGTGTGTATATAGTATATACTATATATGTGTATATTGACTATAAGTAATGCTGCACCTACATGTCTACTAACTCTCATTAGAGTGTTTGTAGAGTATTAGAAGACTGGTAGGGTTAGGGTTAGAATAAGTTGACATATAGTTGCAAAGTTTTTTTTTTTGTCAGTAGAATGTCTGCTGGAGGACCATCACAATAAAGAGCAGATATTAAGCATTAAGATATGAAGTAAGACAGTCTACTAATACTCTAATGAGAGTTAGTTGACAATCAGGTGCAAAGTTACTTATAGTAAACAAAATGTTCAAAAGGGACCACCAAAATAATGTACAAGAAGAAGACTTTTAAAGCTCTAATAAATCATACTTTATATTAAATCATCTCTCCAACTTGTGTGTTATTGGATAAATATAGTGTGTTACAAAATTCTGTCTTTCGGGACAAGGGGGAACTAGAAAAATACTATAATAGAATAAACTTTAAAAAAAAACTTGACTGCAGAAATGGAAGCTTTAGCGTTAAGTTCTGCCAGGAAGACTCAATTGCTGCGTCACTTATTACCTTCTCATCTATCCAATCATGTCTAATACTTGCGGTATAAAAGACCGGTACTTACACATGTTTGAGTTTGCAGATGCTGACGCTTTCATTTACCTCCATCCTCCCCACCACCTCTCAGACGGTTCCTTCCCCTCCATCCTCCCCACCACCGCCAGGATGGTCCCTTCCTATACCTCCCAGGGGGTCGGCTGCGCCCCTGCCTTAGTCTTCAGGCAGGAAATGCAGAGTCCGGACCCTCGGATTGCGAGCTATGGACGGGGCCTACGCCAAATAACTTTATTGCTTGCTGGGCTATCAATAAATGTGTTTATTGTTACAGTATTTATTCTCCCGAGTCTTTCTGGTAGAACTAAAAAACAGGAGGTTAGTTGTTTGGGGGACAATATTTAAGAGGAGGTTCTCAAAAAACCTCATGGACTACAGTTTTTGGTCTTCAGTTCGCTTTGCTAATCTGTTTTACAGGGTGAGGACATATTTTCTGCAGTCATATTAAAAACTGGAACTCAATATGTGAGTAAAAGGAGCTTGATTGTTTTACTTTGGCTGGAAAAATCAAGCACTTACAATGGGATATAAGAGATTATTAAAGATACACACACAGAGTTCTGATGGAATGGCAGTGTGCTGAGTAAGCCAGAACAGACACAACTCGACCTCAGCGGCACATTCCAGTGGACTCATGGGTATTCTCAGGAATCTTTCTGGCCAGCTGGCTCAACTCAGGGACCTGTGCTGGAGGAGAACGCTATTGAAATAATGCATCTGAAAAATGTTTCACCAGATTTACATGCAGTCAGATGTTTCATGTCACCCTGTCTGGAGGTGCAGTACTCCCTCCGGAATAATGTGATACTAGAAGAAACTAAATATTTATGAAAGTCAAACTGATGTTAGTTTAAGTGCTGATAATATCTAACGTTTACAGGACCTGCAGTAAGTCTTCAGTTTTTCCAGGTTTGTCAATGTAAACAAGGTTTTACCTTTGAACTACAGAAAACCCTTGGATATTAAAAAGGTAAATCTACATGCAGAATTAAAGGCATAAAGGATGAAAACAAATATGCTCAACACCTATGCAAAGATTTAAAAAAAAAAGATTTTCTTACTACAAAAATGCACACATTATAATTTGCCCATGCACATCCTGGAACATCTTTATGTGAAAAGCCTGATTTACTATTTACAATCAGTGGTTAAATGTACTAGATGAGCATGTGTCTGTTGAGCATATGTTCGCAATGGCTAATCAGAATTTAAATGAGTTAAAATTAGTCATGCCTAATTTCAGCATATAATAAATTTATTATTTGAATATAAGTTTTTGTTTTCATGCTGAGAACTAATAGCAACACACACAGGTTTCTGCTAAGTTACTTTTTCATGAGTGAGTTATTGATGGAATAGTGATGATTGACAGTGATAACCATAAAAAGCAACATTTTGGCATCTAGTGGCTGTGAACAAGAAACATGGATGCAGCATGTATCCATTTTTGACAAAAGTATAGCATACAGTTGTAGTGTTCCCACACTCATAACTATCAGTGTTGGTTTGCTCATCTTGGGATCAGTGTGTAAAAAAGCCCTTGTGTCACCCTGAAGACCTCATGTAAACACAGGACAAGAGGAAATATTTTTTAGAAATATTAGAAATTCTTTACCATTCATAAATATCATAGAATTTCATGGTGAGATTGAGATCTTTGTTTCTTTGTATATCACAATAGTGATACTACTAGAGTGGAAGCTTTGGAGAGAGATTGTATTGCCCTGCTGAAACAACTACTTTATCTTCCAAAGCATCTAGCATATACAGTTGTCCATAAAACTAGATTCCTGTTTGATTAGTTCTCTTCTTACTACATTACAGAGCAGCTGCTGTGCAAAACATTCATGGAGGGGATGCAATGAATTCATCACAGGGGACGCCACGGTAGGTCATCGTCACTGGCAGAGACTGACACTAAAACAGTTTAATGCTCTAACCAGAATTTTCCTTACATTACATCAGTGGACAGGACATGAACAACATGACTAGACGTGCCTGTATGGCAATACAATTTATTATGATAATAAACATACATGGTAATTCAAAATACTGTGAATAATTATTTATTACAAATTATTCAGATATTTAGAATGCATTTTAAGAATACTTTTCCATCAACTAGTAAAATTTCCAACAGTCCATGTATACTGTGTGAAAGAGGCATGCACACTCTGATGTAAACAACCCCAAAACAGCCATTGATAACCCCCGTAAACAAAGGAGCTGTGCTACTTTCTGGTTCTGAACAGTATTTTAATGTTCCAAACAGCCATTCAGATTTTTGTATTCACTATGGTGTTTTTCACATCACCAAATACTTAAAGACATAATAGATTATTTTTTTTATCAAACTTAAACATTTTTACATTTAAATATGGACCTATTTATGGTCTAGATATAATACATGCACTAGATATTGATTGAAAACGTCTTGGTTACTGTTGTAACCTCTGCTCCCTGATGGAGGAAACGAATTGTGGTCTCTATGTGATGGCACTAGGGGTCACACTTGGGAGCCCTGAACACCTATTATACTTCAGAAAAGGCCAATGAGAATTGGTGAGTGAGATTTGCAAGCCACTTCCCTGCATATGGGTATATATACAGTATATTCACTCATTCAGGTTCTCAACGTTAACATGTCCCGGCACTCAGTCAAGCGTTGTGGCAGAAGGGACACTATCAAGGAACCGAGGTCAGAACAGTCACAAGACGTTTCCTATTTGTCAGTCACTTTAATGTGACCTGAGCTACGTTGTTTCAGCGATGCAGATGTCGGCAGATTTACTATCTGGGAAACCAACACTATTCATAACCAATTTGTACGTATTTTACGAGGTGGGCAAAATACGTACGATTGAGAAAAAATCGTACAAATTCGTGTGCATGAGGTTGTACGAGTTTGTACGAATTAGCCACCTCATAAAATACGTACGAATTGCCGTGTGATCGGGTTGGGTAAACCATATCATGGATGAGTACTGGGCCAGCCACCAAATTCCTTTGCCGAATTCGGCTGCCGTAGGGTGCTAAAAAGTACAAGATGCGTACAGGGTTCACCAGTCTGGAGAACTCACATGGATAAAAAGCACACGTTATCACCTCAGGGAGGGGAAAGGTGTTGAGTGCAAGCGGAGCACCCGACCAGTTACCTGCTCGTACCTGAAAACACACGTAAGGAAACTGACTCCACCTGGTGTTATTCGGTGTCACAAAATTAAAGGTATTCTATGTCGCCTAGCCCACCACTCTGCGGATGTCTGTTAGAGAGGTGCCATTGGATGAAGACCAGGAGGATGCAACACTCCTTGTGGAGTGTGCTTGGTCTTCAAAGGGGCACAGCCCGTTCCCATGGGCCTGATAACCCAAGGCTATGGCATCCACAATACCCACAGCCAACCTCTGTTTGGAGACAGCCTTCCCTTCTGCTGTCCCTCAAAACAGACAAAGTGCTGCTCTGAGCTTCTGAAGCGGGCAGTTAGATGTGCAAGGCGCGTACTGGACACAGCAACAATCTGATTTGATCCCTGAAAGGGGAAGTTGGAACAGTGGGCATGTAGCCTGGTCGGGGTCTCAGGATTGAATTAGAGTAAGCTGGACCGAACTCAAGGCACGTTTCGCTGACAGAGAACGCCTGCAGGTCCCCAACCCTCTTGGTGGAAGTGAACACGGTCAGTAATGCCATCTTTAAAGAGAAGGCTCTAAGCTCGACTGACTCCAGTGAGTCAAAGGGAGTTCTCTGCAGGCCCAGCAAGACTACAGAGAGATCCCACGAGGAAATGAGGCATGGCCTAGGAACAAGGATAGCACTGACTCGACTACACATCTCTGTGGGTCTTCCCCTCGGGAAGTACACCAGTTAGCAAACAGACTTTATTTTAAGGTATAGGCCTGACTTGCTGAGGGGGCTCTAGCTTGAGTGATAGCCAACTTAAGCACTCCGCGTCCCGTCCAGGGGCCAGCCACGGGTTCCAGATTGTGCCCTGTCCCTGAGAAAGAAGGTCCTTTCTCAGGGGGATTCCCCAGTGAGGGGCTGTTGTAAGGTTGCATGAGCTCCAGCAACCAAGTCCGGGTGGGTAATTTCTGGTTGATTATTAATAATTGTTGTTTAATTATTCAGTGTATGCATGTAGCATCTGTTTGTAGTATACTTACAGCTATGCAATGAGTATCCACTTGGTGGCAGTAGCTACAGTACACCTAAAAGAGAAGAAAAGAAGGGTTGGCAGTCGTTCACATGATGTTTGGCACAACTGTCAGTATTGTACAGAGCTGTAGCTGTGACTGGATCTGTGAATGATCGTGCAAATGGTGCTGGCTGAATAAAAAACCCAAAAGAATCACAATTGCTTTTTGCTTTTTTGCTTCCTTTAACGGTGCTACAATAGTCTTGTGAATGGAAGGTGAATGGAAATGAGCTAATGCATAGGAGACACCTGCTCAGCTCAGAAAACAAATCTGAATGAGTGAATACACGCTGCTCCTTATATACCCGTATGCGGGGGAGTGGCATGCAAATTGCATTCGCCAATTCTCACTGGCCATTTCTGAAGTATCAGTGTGCTTGGGGCTCCCAATTGCAACCCCTAGTGTCATCACATCTATTTCAAATGGGATTTACCAGTATGGTGAATAACACATTTCATTAGTGATGCACCATTATTATTTCTCAACGACATTTTAAACAAATCTCTAACCCTAAATGTTAAATTTCATTGGCAATCTCGTCATTGTTAGAATGTTAGTGCTATGAATACTACTTCAAATTGTGCTGCTTGTGGAGAAAAGGTGTGTTATTACTTTTAATTAGAGCAATCAGACTTATGATTTGTGCCTTATCTAGGGGGCAAAAGAAACCACTCAGAGCACCCTGAAGAGCTAAAATATTCAGAAAACTACAGCAATCGCGCAGCCACCTAACTGTAAAGCTAGATGCTAACAACACTTAAAACACCATAACAACAGCACAGCAATACTCTGACAACCGCCCAGTTGTATAAAACGTGAGAAAAAAAACCCTCAGAACACCATATCAACTGCATAGCAGCACACTTATAACCACCCAGCTGTATAGCAACCTGCTAAAAAGACACTCAGAATACCACAACAGCTGCATAGCAACACCCTGACAACCACCTAGCTGTATAGAAACATGCTAAAAAAAAGGTCCAAAACACCATATAAACTGCATAACAACACTCTGACAACTACTCTAGCAACCACACTGAACACCTAAAAATAAATAAAATCCTGCTGGTACCTGACTTTTCCTATAAGTGTCTGTATTTTCATTTGAAATGTTTTTCATATAAATTACACATTAGACAAAAAAAAAACCAAATGAACATATTTACCTATTTCAGCCATAGACGGTCATATTGACCACACTGAATTTCGCGGTATTCTTTTGACCTTTGTCTCTCTCACTGTCAACAGAATATTTAAATAAGATACTTTTAGTTGTTATTATCTTGTTCTGAGTTATGTTGAATGGATATGAAAATATAGCCTGTTGTGAATATGCGATAATTAAATGATTATTTATAAATGTATAATTAAACTTGTTTAAATGTACAGTTTGGTGTTGTTTTGTTTTTAAAATATATCCTAATACAATAATTCATAATTCACAATAATTAATTCATTGATCTCTCAATTGGGTATATATTTATCATTAAAGATATAGAGTTTGGAATCTAGCAGTCAAAATGACCGCTTGTGGCAGTTCTAGTTGTTATGGAATTCTGCTACTTCTAGTGTTAAATATGCTGTAATTTTATTGCAATTGTACATCTCATACAAATGTTGTGGATAATGATGACAAAGCAGACTGCTACACAGAACAGTCACAAGAGATTGACCAAAGCTCTCCGCCATTGTCGAATATATGAAGGCGCAAAGGAAACAGGATCTTTACTTGGCAGACAGTTTACACAATGTCTTAATCCTCTCTTTGACAACACATTACCAGACATACAAACACAATCTCTCTCACTGCCAGACCACTGAGAGTGAGATATGGCCTTCTGATATTGTGTGACAAACTACCATATGTGAGTGTATGTTGTCAAAAAATAGGATTAAGTCACCCAGAGGGTCATATGCCATTTAGACTGAATAATTGCTTGCTTGCTAGGCAGGGATTAAACATATCAAATGAGGCTCTGACAATAATGGGCCTTTCCCCAAGAGGATTGACATAATCACAAAAATAGCATTAAATGGATAGTTAAAATTAATAATACAAATGTTGTCATCATTTACTCACCCTCATGTTGTTTGTTTTTCCATGGAACGAACACACACACACACACACACCCACACGCACAGACACACACACACAGACACACACACACACACACACACACACACACACACACACACACACACACACACACACACACACACACACACACACACACACACACACACACACACACACACACACACACACACACACACACACTTTTGTGAAATTCAAGTTAGCATGAAATTAAAATAGATTTTCATTGTTAAATTAAAAACATTAGATTTCTCTCTGATGACATATACATGCAGGACTTATCCAATCATTTAGTCTTCTTAAACTTAAAGGGTTACTAAACCCTAAAACAACTTTTTTTAGTTAATGATCTGTAAGACTGGGGCTTTGTTAATGCTGTTCATTGATTTGAGTACATTTTTGACATTTGGGTGTAAAGTGTTTTAATTCTACAATGTGTGGTGTAAAAACGTCTGAGTACTCTTCTGGTTGAACGGTGGCTACTTCAGTTGAATTTTCCTATTGGATGTTGTGGTACTGCGTGAGGTAAGCAGGTACCAGCTCACCAAACCCTTGCCTACAGAGAGACGCAGGTCTCAGGTGCACGCCCCCCCTCCGCTGGGCTCTGCCCATTTTTCCAACATTTTTCAAATATTGCCAGTGTTGTGGAGTCAGGCTCTGACCAGGGGTTGAGTTACCCTTTAAAAACAGATTATCAAAAAAGAGAAAAATGTAGGCCAGGGACTTGAACTTTCACTGCAAGCTATCTGCTTCCATTCGCAACCCTCAAAAACCAATGTTTTTGAGTACAACCATTGTGTAGCACCAAGACCCTCTCCTACATTTTTCAATCTTCAATAATCTGTTACAATCGGATATACATCACAATACAGAAGTAAAGATCTGTTGCTACTTCTGTCTCATCGTGACTTTAAGTCTTCCAGAAAATTCAACTTTCTGATTTGCTCTCAAACCTCCAACTTGGTCACCAACACCAACACCAATACAGGTTTGATTTTTTGTTCTTTGTTTCAAGCATGAGACACATTTCCTCTTTCATTATATTGAAGCCTGGACATAAAATAAAACATTTAAATGATACAAGAAAAAATGGTAACACTTTAGAATACTGTTCCACCATTACATTTTTTTTCTAATTGCTAACACACTAAAATGACATGCACAGCACAATTATTTAAACTGACACACAGAAAGTGTCTCCAAAAGTCTAAGCACATTTTCTGCTTTACACACATTTTGCAATTCAAAATGGCACTTTTTAAATGCACTGAACACGGTTCTCTGCATAAGACACTACAATCTGACATAAAGTCACATGTTTGCCATTTCAAAACATGCCATTCAAAATGACACTGTGGTAAGGTTCACTGTGTGGGTGGAAGGAAGAAGACAGGGTCAGCGTGACTGGGACTTGTACTTTTATTAACTCACGTGCGCATTCACTGTAGTCTCGCTACAGCAATGATCACAAAACACTCTTCCTGCTGAATCAGATCTCAATCCACTTTAGACGAACCCTCTTCCCGATGTTACAGCTCTCAATACTACACATGTAGTACACCCCGTGTCATAGTGTATCAATTGGGTGACACCTGTTTGCTTCATGCATGGCCGATGTCATACACTATTTGTACAAGATTCCTGTACAATGTACTCTAGTGTGGGGAAAATATCTTTAGGCTGCATTGTATGACAGCCCTATATTTTAGTTTTTTTGTTTTTCTAAAGGACTGAGAGACGCAACCATGGTGGAGGAAGGGGCCAAATGTTCACCAGTTACCATTGTAAACTTGGTTTTGGAAAATAATGAAATCAGATTACGAAAAATTCAAGTTCGTTACTAGCCTGGGTTTCCCCATACTGCCTTACCGCAGCGCGATTCAATTCACGCTGAAAGGCAGTCTGGATACCATGGCCAGATTTTTCGCCTCATTTAGGGAACCAATCACAGAACGGGGAGGGAGCAGCTAGACGATGACGACATCTATGCGACACACGGAAACAGTTTGTTTATATCGATTTAACATGGCTGAAGACGCGAAGCTACTCTTTGATGCAGCCTTAGAACAATGTCTAAGTAGTTTAGAATGCAAGTTCATTTTGAAAAAAGAACAGCTTTCGGCGTTAAACCATTTCTTAAACAAGAATGATGTTTTGCCCTGCTACCAACAGGCTTTGGAAAAAGTCTGATATATCAACTAGCCCCGTTAGTGGCTAAGGCAATGGGGCTTCGCGAGACCCCAGTCGTCATAGTTGTTTCGCCATTAATCGCCTTAATGGATGACCAGGTACAGGAGGCTGTTAAGCTTGGAATTTCTGCCACTCAGCTGAGTCCTGATAAAGAAAATGCGATTAAAAATGGTCGATACCAACTTCTGTTCGGCAGTCCCGAGGCCTGGATGAGCGCAAAGTGGCAAGACATGTTAGCCACGGAGTTCTATAGAACCAACCTGATAGGCATCGTTGTAGATGAAGTCCATTTAACATATAAATGATAAGTGGTATTTATTAATATCTTATTGTCATTATGTCTGTAGACTTCTTCCTTGTCTAATTTCTGTCGCTCTACATACGTCATCTGGTATAATCGAAACGATTGGCTATGAGCTACGTACAGGCATATTTGATAGACATTCTTAGCACCCAATAAACTGCGACGGGCATTCTGAAACCACGCCTCAAATACGAGAAATTGCGCATGTGGTTCCCAGACCCAATTCTCAACGAGATTGGGTCTGGCGTTAGCCAGGCTAGTTCGTTACATCAACTGTAGGCAATCGTGCTCATAATGGAAGAGACATGCGCGTCACACTCGTTTTTCCAGGCACGCAATGGCCGTGGCGAGATGAAAACATCTCAACTTTTCAGAATTCCACAAGCGCACCGCAGGTCATGTGACAAAAAACAACCGATCGGCTTCGGCCTTTCCGTAACAACATCGATAGCTCGGCCGAACATCTGGTCATAGTTGTACAGGGAGGGTTTTTATTTCTCATCTCCATTAATATATATAGTAGTAAAGCTAATGCAAGGGCTAGAAATCAATTAATCATTTGCTTATACTTCCTCCTCGTCATCATGGAGAGCACAGTTCATGGTTGCATAGCAACGACAGACGACATGGGAGGGCAAGCGCTTGTGGATAGAAGGAGAAAGTGCACAGACCCTTATTTAGACGTAATATGTGAACGGCCCCTTAAGCGAGAGTGGTTTCAATTCGGTCGATTGTAGCGGCTCGAATGCCGGCCATTTGAGGGCTCTGAGGACCGTTGATAGGTCCCAGGAGGGTACTATATGTGGGCGTGGCGGGTTAAGAATCCTCGCTCCCCTCATGTCGCCTTTTCCCAAACATGGGAAAGCATGGAAAGCTGTGATAGCCACTGCATAGACTTTGAGTGTAGATGGGGTACGGCCAGCATCCAGTAGCTCTTGGAGAAATAAAAGTACCAGTGGTACTTCACATAATGCAGGGTCCTGGTTCCGGGCTGAGCACCAACTGGAGAACACAGACCACTTAAGGCCAAATCGTCCTGTTCATCTTCCCTCAGAGGTATCGTCCATGGGGCTGCTTTGAGCAGCTAAATCAACTCGGGGAACCAAGGTTGGGTTCGCCAGAGAGGGGCCACTAGTAAGACTACATGTCTGCCTTCCCCAATCCTTTTTATGACCCGAGGGAGGAGGCCGAGCAGAAAGCATAAAGGGGGCAGCTGGGCCATTTGTGGGCCAGCACGTCCCTGCCTTTCGAGAAGCATATTGGGCAGTGAGATTTGTCTTCGGAGGCGAAGAGGTCAACCTCTGCCCTTCCGAAAACGTTCCAGATCATTTGAACCATCTGGGACACATTGCCCTGGGACAGCATGTCTGGGTTCAGTTTGCCCGGCACGTGCGTCGCTCTCAGAATACATCTCTGGAGGGGGTGGGGGGGGGGGGGGGGGGGGGTGGTATCTATCTATGCCTTTAATACCAAAACTAATGTTTCTATCTATGCCTTTAATACCAAAACTAATGCTTTCTGTTGTATGAATTCAGTCTAGAGTTCTCGACATTGAGTTGGCACAGGTTTGGTTGCGACCTTGGATGCCAGCACAGTCCACCCTCTCTGGAAAACTGTTGTGGGTTTCCATGCCTCGAGTCAGTGTCCATTTCTAGAATTCGAATGGACCCTACATCCCCTCTGCCAGTTAAAGAAGCTGTTTGTCTCAAACTTTGCCTGAACCAGATGCAAATGAAAGCAGTTTTAATCTGAACTACGCAGCCACAAAAACATGATTTCATCCATGTATTTACTTTTCTTAATATATTCCTGTAACTGACCCAGAGACATTTATTTGCAAAGCTCATTTGTGGAAACAGGAATGCATTCCTTGCAGACATCAATATTTGCTCTTTGATTATCCCCTTTTTGATAGCTGGAGCGAGGCGGCGTGTGAAATTGCAGGACGTTGGGAAAAAGAAAAGCAGTCCACTGTTACAGCATTAAAATCACAGATATCACAGAAAAGAAGGTAATGCTGTTGCTCACAAAGATGTTTGACCATGAGTACAGGATTTGAATCCAAGCTTTGTCCTTTCCCTAACCATTCTTTGACTTTCCTGTCGCCTGTTTTGTTTGAAGGCTAAAACATATTTAAAATCATGGTCAATCAGTCTGTATTTTTTGGTTGTGTTAACCCTTTGCCCAACCATTAATTGTTTACGGAGACTGGTACATGACAAAAAAATTCATTTTTTTTTTTTTTTTTAAGAGGTTTCATTTGTTTTGGTTTATTTTAAATGCAGTTTATTTTAATTACATTTGAGTTAATTAAGTTAGTTTAAGTTTAAGTTAAATGTATTTATTTTCAGTATTTTAGGTTTCCCAAAGTTAACGCACTAACTCACTAACTTATGAATTTCTTTGCAAAGTCTGATGTTACTGTTAACTTGTGGAATTTTCTTGTTGGGATGTTTTATGTTTACCTTGAAATACCATGTATCAAAAGCTACAATATATAATTATAATACAATATATTATAATTTAGCTTATATTTTATATTATATTAAATTATAATATAATATTATTTATATATTATTTATTATTAACATTAAAGTTGATGTAAATGGTTTCATTTAGATTTCATTTTCATTAACAATGATAACACTTCCTGTAATTTTTGAATGGCCACAGGAAAACAGAGCACCGACTGATTTGGATGCCTTTGTGTTGTCCTTGTTCCCTGAAGATATGTCCCAGCTGTAATGGACCGGCTGGGCTCCAGAGTTCGTGTGTAAAAATAAAGAGCAGAACAGTTGCTCACAGCTGTGAGCTCTACTTTCACCCTCCACAGCTGCACCACTTCACTTCTTCTCCTCTCTCACACCATCTTCCACCACACAACAACAACAACGCGCATACAAGCGATGCCCACCACATGAGTTTTCATCAGCAGTTTGGTATGTTACAAGTGTGAATGTAAATACTTTACTAGAGTTCTTTGGACAATCTTCCCCACCGTAGTGAATGCTTCCAGCAGTAATGCAGTTTAATATAGCAACTATTATACAGTAGCAACAACTTGCCTTGACTGAATATTGGCTGCCAGTGGTGTGAGTTTGGGACAAGACCGACTCGACTTACTAAGCCTAACAATGCAGGGATGATATATTTTTGTAGGCCAAAACGAGTTAGCATTTTAGCACTTCCAGTTCCATTCTGCTGAAGTCAATGACTTTTTAAATGGGTTTTTGAAAAAAGGGTCTGTTAACACAAGATCAAGATATTTTCACTTTTTATTCTATAACATAAAATACATCAGGAATACCCCCTTGTAATAGTGACAACTTTTATTTTTAAAAGGAGGCTGCTAACTGTTAGGGATGTTAAATGTCATCACGCCGAACAGGTAAACTGATCTGCTCACCAGTCAACTTCATTGTGTTTTATAACACAAATTATTCTAGCCCATTACAGGGGCTGACCGACCAGGCATGCATCTCAAGTACCGAGCCTGACGTTGGATGCCTTCACTGCGCCTGACTGCCGAGAAATGCAAGGTGGATACTCTAATCCAGGGTTCGACAGCTGCAAACTCTCATGGAGAGCACAGAGGGCGTTTCCATCACCCCCTAGAAGGGAATGGCACTACAAGCGACACACCTAGCCACTCTTCCTGCCCTTTACCTATTTGTACCCAACACACAGGAAGAAGCCGACTCCACCAGGAGATTGTAGAATCTCGCGGAGGTACTAGGTGTCGCCCAGCCCGCAGCGAACTGCTAACAAGTGACTAACTGTACTAACTGGGGACATTAAACGTCATCACGCTGAACAGGTAAACTGATCTACTCACTAGTCAACTTTTACAGCCTCATTGAAGGTTAATGGTGGTAACGAAGTAATTAAGATTGAAGCAATTGTATTTAGACTTCAAAATTCATAAATGTTATTTACATTTGTGGAGATTATCTTGATGAACAAAACGTGTGTAAAGCATGGTAGCCAATGTGCACGGAGCAGAAGATGAAACAGGTAATCAGAACATTCACAGTCTTTATGGATCAAAACAAAACACACTGGAAATGACAGGAGAAAACAATGTGTAAGTCTCAATCAGCTCCCGAGTTCATGAATTGGTGTACACAAATTCGGCCACTAGTAGGAACAGTAAGGACACTGGCTCATTGTTAGGATATTGATGATGACATGACAACGTCCTTGTTGTACAACATCATTACAAGCATTTATGAATAATAGCAGAAATGAAAGCGTAAGCGTAAGTTCTACCAGAAAGACTCCATTGCACGTCACTAATTTATAATTCCACACTACCAATCACAGCTCGACATTGAATATAAAAGACTGATCCTACCGTTCCATGTTGTTGCCCGCAGGTGTCATAGCAAAGTTTTCCCCCATCCTCCCCTCCACCACCAGAATGGCTCCTGTCCACTCGTCGGGGGGTAGGCTCGCCCCTGCCTCTAACATCAGGCAGGACCTATAAGCTAACCTTCAGACCCTGACGGAGGACGAGGCCTACGCCAAAGAACTCAGAGACGGAGCTTGTCGAGCATCTACCTTTATTTTTGTCTGTAAACTCCTTTCAGAAAATAAATTCTTTTTTCGAGAATCCTTCTGAGTCTTTATGGTAGAACTGATATTTTTCTGAAATACAATTAAATAACGGTCTATAACATGAATTATATGTGGTAAATTGGCTCACGTGATTTATGTTTCGTGCTTCAGAACTGTTAAGGGAACATAGTGAGCATTGATGTTTCCTGGTTTTCATGGTGCATTGTGAGGTTTTTTTAAGGGGTGAAGGTTTCAGTGCACTGGAAGGATCTTACGATTGAGACAGCCCTTAAAATGGCTGAGTCCCTGATTCGTGCCCTGACTACTGAACTAGGGAGCTGATTGATATGAACCCAATATAAAAGCTAACCACATTTAAAGTCAACAAGAACCGACAAACATAACTGAAAACACAGGGCTAGGGCTATATACAGTATACAAGGACCAAACAAAGGTAAATAAATGAGACACAGGTGAAAATAATCAGTAAATATAGCTGCAAGCAGCCATTTCCGGGGCCAAGCACAAAGAAGATGACAAGAAATGCCAACATGGCTGGGAGTGTCAGACCAACTGCAGCAAGGAGCAATTAGAGACATAGAAAATTTTGGGCAAATGGCTGAAAAATTATATTTAAAGTAACTTATAAGATGATTTAATGGTTTATCACTTTCGACCAATAGGTGGCGCAGTTTTGAAATCAATGTGATGTGGTCAGAGTGAGGTGATAATGACACCTACAAAGTTTGGTGTCAATATGTGAAGTCATTGCAGAGATAAAGCCTGAATAATCATTTTGGCAGCATTCCACAACTTTGATGCTGCGGTATACGAAAACCATTTCGTCTATCAAAACAAAATCCATAACTTTTAGTCAGCACAGTCTGAAGGTGATACGATTCGATTTTGGTGAAAATTGAACAAACGGTCTAGGAGGACTTCGAAAAAGTATGTATTGAATGAAAATCAAGATGGCGGACAGGAAGTTGCAAGAAATTGGTGGTAAAATTGGTTTCTATGTTTTCGGCATAACCCAAGGAATCTATTAAGACCAGAGTCAGTACAATAGGCAAATTCATTCAAAAGTTATTCGGATTATTGTAAATATAATTATAACTTTTGACCAAAAGGTGGCTCTGTCTCGAAATCTTTTGAGTACCTTCAGGGCATGCGGCTGATGGCACACACTGAGTTTTGTAATGTTACACCAATGCATTTGTTAAGTATAGCATTTTATACCACAATATTGCATTGAAGTCAATGGGAATTTCATGTTTTGTTGTACTATAGCGCCACCAAGAGGGTGAATACCACCATTTTTTTATGTGACCTCAGAGTGAGCCCATACATGTGTGTGTCAAATTTGGTGAAAAAATCTCATTCCGTTTTGGAGTTATAAACATGTATAGGAAAAATCACGTAAACAATGACTGACACTTGACCTTGATTGGATTTTACTACCCCTTACTATCAATATTTTGACATTTGGGCATTGGTATATGGCCTAGCGACCTATGTTTTTCAAACTTCTGACGGTGGTTTTGTTTCAATCGGACTAGCAGTTTCGAAGATACTAGCAAATGTTTTTTAAGCGCTAAATCTCAACGCTACACAAACCGTAAGGCAAAACCTAGCATGGGTGGTATTGTTGGACTCGGCAAGGATTCAGGAACCTAACGAGATTACTCCCGTGAAAATAAGTCAACCACACCCAGAGTTTGAAGCATTTGAAAAATAAATTTTACCACTAGGTGGCGCTGTTTCAAAACTTCTCAGGCTCCTTCAGGGCATCGTACTAATGACCCATACCGAGTTTCGTAATGATACATTCATGCGTTCAGAAAATACAGCATTTTGGTACAAAATTCCAAATGGCCTACGCCCAAAATGGTCGATATGGGAAAATTGGATATCAGTCAACTTGACATGACGTCCTGAATCTAACGAGCCCACTTTCTATGATTTTTGAACAAACCGTTCAGGAGTTATAAGCAAAAATAGCCATTTTTCATATCTCCGGACCAGTAGGTGGCACTGCACGGAAATGCTGCATGTAGCCTCAGGTCATGCTTGTGATGATTTATACCAAGTTTGGTCTGAATATAATAAAGCGTTGCAGAGATACAGCCTTACGTCTGTTTTCGCAAGCGCTACGTACAATTAGTTTGCACTAGTGGTGGGCCGTTATTGGTGTTAACGTGCTGCGTTAACGTGAGACTCTTATCGGGCGATAAAAAAATATCGCCGTTAATCTGTTCTCAAAGTAGGGTTGGGATCATAAAATAGCTTTTTCGAATATCGTTATATTTTCGCGCAAATCGCGCAGCAGGGTATTTTCCTGTCAGGGACACAAGGTGTATACTTTTACATGTTACGTTGGGCGACGCTCCTCTCGTTACTTTACATGTTGTTAAACGAGTTTATTCCAAGCGTGCTGTATCTTTTTTATGGGGATGAGCGATGCTCAATTCACAAATGAATCACTCTTTTGGGTCGATTCTGTTCAAAGACTTCATCAAACAAGTTGGCAGATCTATCTAAATCGGTTCGCGAATCAGTTCTGTTCAGTTCCTCACGCACTGAATCGTCTGAAGCACGTTCAATCACACTCTACTTGGAGTCGTAACAGGAAGATTTAAAAACATCAAGAGCGTTGGATGAAGTGGCAGTGGATCTACAGTTTAGTTTAGTGAAAGCAAATCTGCAAATGCATCATATTTTTGCCAGCGATGAAGATCTTTATTAGTTGAACATCTTCGTATGCTGTCTGTGAATGAATTATTCCACAGGACGATACATTCGATTTCATTTCATTCAGGTAATACATTTTACAACCAAACAGATTATTACGCCACGATAGCAAGTAAAAGTATGACATTATCCGTTTTTTTTGGAGATATACATTAATTTATAGGCTACAAAAAAACTCTTCAGAGCGTCGGCGCACTGGCAAAGGTTAACAGGTTAAATAAGCTAACGTTACCATTGTGTACAGTTTATGAAATGAACACCCGCCATCCCGCGGTAATGTGTGTGTATTGCGCAGGGGTATAGTCACACGAATAGTTTTACATTGATTGAAACTAATTTGTTTAAAAAGGAGGAGGCTATTGCCCGTAAAGGCAGGTTCACATAAAATCATTATGACATATGACATATGTTTTGATCTGACGAGCATCTGGTTTGGCGATGCAAAAACGGACTGTAGCTACGTCGTATTGTTTTTTTCTTCTTCCAATTAGCCTACTATGTTAAAAAAACGACGAAAACATGTTACTTGTCCAATTAATAAACAGTTTGTTTGATGACAAATCGCTAAAGATGAAATTGGCCTCCCTTTCTGTCATTGTGAGTGTGCGTTGTTTTTTTTGTTTGTTTTTTTAACGATATTCGACTTTTGCTCCTCTATTGTCGAATGGCATTTTTGGCAGAAATTCACATCCCTACGCAAGGCGAACTATTCTCAAAGACTTAGTTTTAGTCATTATTTGGGTAGCACACATATTCTGAATGCCTTCGGCAGAATTCAAATGAGCAATTTTAATCTATATTAATCTAGATTAATTCCAAGTTTCCAGTGAGATTAATCTAGATAAAAAAAATCTTTAATCTATGCCCACCTCTAGTTTGCACGTTATACGAGAACGGTTTGACGAATCAACATGAATTCCATAACTTTTGTCTGCATGGTCTGGATAAATTTTCGTGAAAATCAGAGCATCGGCCTAGGAGGAGTTCGAAAAAGTAGGTTTTTCTGAAAATTCAAAATGGTGGAAAAATTTTCATAATGGAAAAATAACGTATAGCCGGGCTATTCAATTGGCGGCCCGCGGGCCAGGTCCGGCCCGCCAATCATCTCCATATGGCCCGAGGCCACCCCAACCTCCCTCCTCTTCTTTTCCTGGCGGTGCGGCTAAATTTGGTTAGATATGCGCGAGACCGCAGTGGCGCCTGCAGCTGTAGCTATACGCACTGTGTGTGTACCATGAGCGTTCCGAGTGACCTGAGAAACACTTTTTTCAGTCCGAATATTCCAGCAGTTATTATGTGTGTGTCCCGTATTTCTGTCGACTGAACCAGCGATATCAATCATTCCTGGGCTGGTTTAATCATTTGGTTTGATTATTTCCTTTCCATGAATTGGCCAAACGCGCTTGCATAACGATCTGAAACGATTCGGATTCGTTCGGAGCGTTCTGTCACTGAATCAATCGAAGCTGTTTCTCGGTCAGTAAGAACAAATAGCGCTGTTTTCAGTTGTTTCACTAGTTTACTTTGAACTACGTAGCACGGCCCAGTGGATAACGGAACGCAAGCTCAAAGGAGTTGCGTTTACTCCCGGACACTATTATTAAACATTGTTGCGACATCCAGTGAGAAGCATTTCAATCTGACACATCTCTCTGTTACAAACCACAAATCACTCAATGATTTTAACTAGTTTTAAATCGGATGAAACAGCCTCAACATTCCCAACACGACTGATTAGGTAAATAGCAGAAACATTGTGCCATGAACGAAGTTAGAAGACTAAATCCCTAATCACCACCCTTTCAAACATTTGCCATGAATGTACTGTAGTAATTTACCATGGTTTGGGGAGAAATGTGGAATATTTATATTGAATACTATGTTATAGTAATTTATATTGCATTAGATTTATTAGGGGGCTAGAGAAATATATAATTAATTGTGTGTATAATTTTTACCTGTTTAGGCATTTTTTATACAGTGGTAGTGAGTGAGTAGCCATGCATGGTTTTACCTATGGTTACGAAGTCTCACTGTCAGAATATTTTAATTTAAGCCTATAATAATTATTAATAAAATAATTATAACCAATAGAATATATGATCTTGTATAATTCATATACTTGTACATAGCTGTTAATAAGTTATTTATTATGGTCTGATAAATCTGCATACTGTTGGCTACCACATTTCCAAGTAAATAGCCTACAATACTTTTATGTTTACTTTAGCTTACTTATTGATACTGTTATGTTTCAATAAATAAGCTAAACACATCGGCCCACCTCAACTTTTCGATTTAATAATCCGGCCCTCGAATGAATCTAATTGAATAGCCCTGACATATAGGGTGCAATCGAATTGGCTTGAACTAAGGAATCAGTGGAAAAAATAATTTTGTTTCTAGCTCTTATGGTTCTAAAGTTATTAGCATAAACATGTGTGAAACTTTGGACAGTTGGTGGCGCTAGTGGGATTGATTTAAAGACTCCAAATTTGCAAGCGGTTCTATGGGCTGCCATAGACGCCCAGTCGGAAGAAGAAGAAGAAGAAGAAGAAGAAGAAGAACCGGAAGAAGAAGAAGAAGAAAAAGAAGAAGAAGAAGAAGAAGAAGAAGAAGAAGAAGAAGAAGAAGAAGAAGAAGAAGAAGAAGAACCGGAACAGACACAATAGGTGCCTCCGCACCTTCGGTGCTTGGTCCCTAACTATAGCTACAACCTAGGAGGATCGCCTCTTATAAACTGCAGGAAAAACAGAAACACTATCACGACACAAACAAAACAGAACATATTCCGAACAGGGTTGGGAGTAACACATTACAAGTGTCAGATCTGCTTCTGTGTCTTGTGCTCTGTGGGACCTTTATGTTGAAGTTTCTCTGTGCCTAGTCTTTGTGCTCTTTCCTGCGTCCTGTTTCCTGTGGCCAGGTTGTAGTTTTGTATTTTTTTCCATTATCATTAGTCTGCTCCAGGTGTGTCAGTTTCCCTTGTTAAGCTTGTGTACCCCTCTGTTAAATAGCCCTTGTATCCTCAGGTTCTCTGTCGGTCGTTATTTGATGTCATGCAGGTGTTTACGGTTCCCAAGTGTTATTTTGTTCCTGATTTATGTTAAGATTGTTTATTTTCATGAAAATCTGCCTGCCGTCTTTGATTTCCCGTAATCAGAATACTTTTTTCAAGTATCTAGTAAAAAAAACAAAACAAAACAGATTCAGTATTAGTCAAATTCAAGAAAAAAAGTTAAATGTAGGGCTGGGCGATAAAACGATAACGATAATTATCGCAATATATTTTTTTCTCGATAAAACGATATCAAGAGGTCGATAAATGTTCGATAATGTTTGCGCAAAAAGGGGAACGAAACTCGTTTGAACCGCGCGCCACATAGACCATTTACAGGTCCTTCTCAAAAAATTAGCATATTGTGATAAAGTTAATTATTTTCCATAATGTAATGATAAAAATTAAACTTTCATATATTTTAGATTCATTGCACACCAACTGAAATATTTCAGGTCTTTTATTGTTTTAATACTGATGATTTTGGCATACAGCTCATGAAAACCCAAAATTCCTGTCTCAAAAAATTAGCATATCATGAAAAGGGTCTCTAAACAAGCTATTAACCTAATCATCTGAATCAACTAATTAATTATAAACACCTGCAAAAGATTCCTGAGGCTTTTAAAAACTCCCAGCCTGTTTCATTACTCAAAACCGCAATCATGGGTAAGACTGCCGACCTGACTGCTGTCCAGAAGGCCATCATTGACACCCTCAAGCAAGAGGTTAAGAGACAGAAAGAAATTTCTGAAAAAATAGGCTGTTCCCAGAGTGCTGTATCAAGGCACCTCAGTGGGAAGTCTGTGGGAAGGAAAAAGTGTGGCAAAAAACGCTGCACAACGAGAAGAGGTGACCGGACCCTGAGGAAGATTGTGGAGAAGGACCGATTCCAGACCTTGGGGACCTGCGGAAGCAGCGCCTGACCTGGGCTACAGAGAAGTAGCACTGGACTGTTGCTCAGTTTTGCATGTCATTCGGAAATCAAGGTGCCAGAGTCTGGAGGAAGACTGGGGAGAAGGAAATGCCAAAATGCCTGAAGTCCAGTGTCAAGTACCCACAGTCAGTGATGGTCTGGGGTGCCATGTCAGCCGCTGGTGTTAGTGCACTGTGTTTTATAAAGGGCAGGGTCAATGCAGCTAGCTATCAGGAGATTTTGGAGCACTTAATGCTTCCATCTGCTGAAAAGCTTTATGGAGATGAAGATTTCATTTTTCAGCACGACCTGGCACCTGCTCACAGTGCCAAAACCACTGGTAAATGGTTTACTGACCATGGTATTACTGTGCTCAATTGGCCTGCCAACTCTCCTGACCTGAACCCCATAGAGAATCTGTGGGATATTGTGAAGAGAAAGTTGAGAGATGCAAGACCCAACACTCTGGATGAGCTTAAGGCCGCTATCGAAGCATCCTGGGCCTCCATAACACCTCAGCAGTGCCAAAGGCTGATTGCCTCCATGCCACGCCGCATTGAAGCAGTCATTTCTGCAAAAGAATTCCCGACCAAGTATTGACTATTGTGTGCATAACTGAACATAATTATTTGAAGGTTGACTTTTTTTTTTTGTATTAAAAACACTTCTTTTATTGGTCGGATGAAATATGCTAATTTTTTGAGACAGGAATTTTGGGTTCCCTTTCGTTGTCACTCCGAGTTACGTCGGATGGCGACGAATGGGGTTTCGCTTAGAAAGCCTATCAACTTCGAGTATTACAAAACGAGCCAATGGCAAAGAAATGCCATGGGTCTGCGGAATTTGCATGGCGTAACTCCGCCCCACCTCGTGGGTATAAAAGGAGGAAGCCGGCAGCAAGCAGATATGTTTTCGCTTCGGAGCCAAGTGTATTCTTCTCTCCACAAGCCATCTCTGAATTGTCAGCTTTACAAACGAGTACCTCGAGTGTTGGTGTGACGGCGATCTACGGCGAGAGCGTGCTTCCTGCTGATCTGTTGCAGTGGTCTGCCAGTCGGTGCGTTTCTCCCCGGGTGCTTCAACACTTGAGTTTTCTCTCACTAAAAGAGCTTACACGTGGCACGTCTTTTTAAAGATGTCTCGCCCGTGTACTTCTGGTTGCGGCAGATTGGTATCGGACTCTGATGGGCACGAGCGTTGCATAGTATGTTTGGGCATTGATCATGCTAGAGCAGCGCTCGTGGATGACTCATGTTCTCTCTGTGGGAACATGACCATCGCGTCATTACGGTCGAGACTCGGTGAACTCGCAAGAGTGAGAGTCCCCTCATCCACCCCCCGTCCTGCGGCTGGTGGCCAGGGTGATCTGAGGGTTACGGTCTGGAACAAGGCGCCGACTATGTGTCCGCGACCCCAGCCCCCCTCTTCAATGACGGTGCCCGCTAGTGAACTGCTGATTCCCGCGGGTCTACCCTCTGGTGGCCCGCGTGCTTCAGTTGAAGCTACAGAGGAAGATGCCATGTCTGTTGCAGCATCACTTGGCGGGTTTGACTCTTCTGGAAGTGAGGGCTCGTCACAGCTGCCACCTTCCGGTGTGCATACGGCTGTGCTCCAGTCTGATCCGGAGATGACGGCCATGCTTTCCCGGGCAGCCGCGAGCATCGGACTTGAGTGGAGGCCTCCACCCTGTCCTGAGCGCTCGCGGCTGGACGATTGGTTTTTGGGTAAGGCCGCCGACCCTCGTCCTCGGCAAACCCCAATACCTTTCTTCCCGGATGTGCATGATGAGATCTCGAAGTCCTGGAAGACCCCCCTGTCTTCTCGGGACCGCTCGCTGGTCTCATCCGCCTTTCCTCCCCTCGATGAGGCAGCTGCCCGTGGGTACACTGGGCTTCCCCCGGTTGAACGCTCTGTTGCCATGCAACTATGTCCTCAGAGTGCTTCTTCTCGGGGCGAGCCTAAGCACCCATCCAAAGCCTGTAGATTTTCGTCGACCCTGGTGGCGAAGTCTTACAGAGCGGCGGGACAGGCGGCTGCTTCACTGCATGCTATGGCCACTCTGCAGGTCTACCAGGCCCAGATGCTCAGAGACATGCACGAGGGTAGGACAAGCCCAGGGCTCTTTGATGAGCTGCGCGCCGCGACCGACCTTGCTCTCCGGGCGACGAAGGTTACCGCGCGCTCCCTGGGTTTGGTGATGTCCACAGCTGTGGTCCAGGAGCGACATCTGTGGCTGAACCTGGCTGACATGCGGGACGCTGAGCGGACCCGTCTGCTTAACGCCCCCTTGTCCCAGGCCGGCCTCTTCGGCGGTGCAGTTGAAGACTTTGCCCAACAGTTTTCAACTGCCCAGAAACAGACCGAGGCCATCAAACACATTCTGCCCCGCCGGCCCGCTGCTGCCTCCACCTTGCCGGCCGGGCAGACGCCTCGACCTGTTTCCCGCCGAGGGCGCCCTCCTGCGGCTCCCGCCCCTCCCGCCCGGACCACGCAGCAGCCTCCACCCAGGGCCGGTCGCGGAGGAAGCCGTAAGAAGGCGCCACAGCCCTCTCCTGCCCCGCCCCCCGCTAAACGCCGGGCCAAGCGGCGCTCCTGAGACGGGCTGCTCAGGGATGATGATTGTTTCTCAGGAGGTGGTAGCAGGACCACTCCTTCCCCCGGCCCGAATCTTTTGTTCTCCACTCCCCGCTGCTCACCCACGGGTGGGCAGCACCCTAATGTGGTTAAAGACAGAAACAATCCCCTCTTCCCTGAGCTCACAGAGTTCTCGGGCGACACAGAGCGCCGCCCACAAGCCGTGCTCTCCTCGCCCCCCTCTGTCCCAGAGGCGGTTGACACGGCGTGCCGTCCACGGACCGCTTCGCCCCTGTCCCCCTCTGTCGCCAGACCCCTGGCAGAGCAGGCCCCCGCGGGACGACCAGCCTGGTCCTCCCCTGGCCCCCTCTGCCAGGGTGCGGTTGCTAACTGTGCCCCCTCTCCGGGCCGCTATGCCGTCCACATCTGGGCCAGTTACTCCGCTTCGCTGCCCCTCCGGGGGGACGCCTGTGGCTCGCATGATCCCGTTGGTTCAGTTCCTGGGAGCCTGGCTAGAGCTTCCCCGTCTGTCCCACTGGATCGCGCGTACCGTCAGGCTCGGCTATGCGATTCAGTTCGCACGGTCTCCTCCCCGCTTCAGGGGAGTCCGCTCCACTTTGGTCGGTGGCAATGCCCCTATCATGAGAGCAGAGATTGCCACCCTGCTGGCGAAGGGTGCAATCGAGACTGTCCCTCCAGCCGAGATGAGGTCCGGCTTCTACAGCCCCTACTTCATTGTCCCCAAGAAAACCGGTGGGTTACGGCCAATCCTGGACTTGCGCGTGCTGAACCGCTCCCTTCACCGGATGCCGTTCAAGATGCTCACCGCCAAACGCGTTTTCGAATGCATACGGCCCCAGGATTGGTTTGCAGCGATCGACCTGAAGGACGCCTACTTTCATGTCTCCATTCTTCCTCGACACAGACCGTTCCTCCGGTTTGCTTTCGAGGGGCAGGCATACCAGTACGCGGTTCTCCCTTTCGGGCTAGCCCTGTCTCCTCGCATCTTCACGAAGGTCGTCGAGGCGGCCCTTGTTCCCCTTCGAGAGCAAGGGGTTCGCATCCTGAGTTATATCGACGACTGGCTGATCCTAGCTCACTCTCGAGATCAGGTTTGCGAACACAGGGACCTAGTGCTCCGGCACCTAGCCCGTCTGGGCCTTCGGGTCAACTGGGAAAAGAGCAAACTTTGCCCCGTGCAGAGGATCTCTTTTCTCGGTATGGACATCGACTCGGTCGCCATGTCCGCGCAGCTTACGAGCGAGCGCGCGCAGTCACTGCTGACTTGCCTAAGACAATTCGAGGGCAAGAGTGCGGTTCCACTGAAACTTTTTCAGAGGCTCCTGGGGCATATGGCATCTGCAGCCGCGGTCACGCCGCTCGGATTGCTTCATATGAGACCGCTTCAGCTTTGGCTTCGCGACCGAGTCCCGAGGTGGGCATGGCAACACGGCACGTTCCGAGTACCAGTTACTCCGACCTGCCGTCAGTTCTTCACCCCGTGGACGAACCTCGATTTTCTCAGGGCCGGTGTCCCCCTGGCTCGAGCTTCCCGGCATGTTGTTGTCTCAACAGATGCCTCCACCACGGGCTGGGGCGCCATGTGCAATGGACATGCTGCTGCGGGCTCCTGGACAGGACCCCAGCGGCTATGGCATGTCAATTGCCTCGAGTTGTTGGCAGTACGCCTTGCCCTGCACCGCTTCCGAGCGTTGCTCAGGGGTCAACACGTACTAGTCCGCTCAGACAATACCGCCACTGTAGCGTACATCAACCATCAGGGTGGTCTACGCTCCCGCCGTATGTCACAACTCGCTCGCCACCTCCTCCTGTGGAGTCAGAAGCATCTGAGGTCGCTTCGAGCCATCTTCATTCCCGGAGCGCTGAACTGTGCAGCCGACGAGCTCTCACGGCTTCAGCCCCTCCCTGGAGAATGGCGACTCCATCCCCAGTCGGTTCAGCTGATTTGGGACCAGTTCGGGGACGCACAGATAGATCTGTTTGCCTCTCACGACTCGACCCACTGCGCCCAGTTCTATTCCCTGACCGAGGGCACGCTCGGCACGGATTCTCTGGCGCACAGCTGGCCGCAGGGCCGCAAATATGCGTTTCCCCCAGTGAGCCTTCTTGCGCACACTTTGCGCAAGGTCAGGGAGGACGAGGAGCAGGTCATTCTGGTTGCCCCTTACTGGCCCAACCGGACCTGGTTCCCCGAACTAGTACTCCTCGCGACAGCACCTCCCTGGCCGATCCCTCTGAGGAAGAACCTTCTTTCTCAGGGACGGAGCACCCTATGGCACCCTCGTCCCGATCTTTGGAACCTCCACGTGTGGCTCCTGGATGGGACGAGGCAGGTTTGAGTACCCTACCACCAGCGGTGGTGGCTACCATCACTTCCGCTAGAGCGTCGTCCACGAGACACGTCTATGCGTTGAAGTGGAACCTCTTCGTCAACTGGTGATCTTCTCACCGAGAAGACCCCCGGAGATGCTCGATCAGTGTTTTGCTTTCCTTCCTTCAACAGGGGCTGGAGCGAAGGCTGTCTCCCTCCACCCTGAAGGTCTATGTTGCCGCCATTGCCGCACATCATGACCTCATCGAAGGTAAGTCGGTGGGGAAGCACGACCTGATCATCAGGTTCCTGAGAGGAGCGAGGAGACTGAATCCTCCTCGTCCTCCTCTCGTTCCCTCTTGGGACCTCTCAGTGGTTCTAACTGCCCTGAAGAGTGCTCCCTTTGAGCCCCTGCAATCAGTCGAGCTTAAGTTCCTGTCTATGAAGACAGCGCTCCTGGTTGCACTGGCCTCCATCAAGAGGGTTGGGGACATGCACGCATTCTCCGTTGACGAGGCGTGCCTGGAATTTGGGCCGGCTTACTCTCACGTGATCCTGAGACCCAGGCCTGGATATGTGCCCAAGGTTCCTACCACTCCCTTCCGGGACCAGGTGGTGAACCTGCAAGCGCTGCCCTCGGAGGAGGCAGACCCAGCCTTGGCACTGCTCTGTCCAGTACGCGCTCTCCGCGCCTATGTAGACAGAACGCAGTGTTTCAGGACCTCAGACCAGCTCTTTGTCTGTTATGGTGGGAAGCTGAAGGGAAAGGCTCTCTCCAAGCAAAGGTTGTCTCACTGGATAGTGGACACCATTGCTTTGGCTTACCAGCAGCAAGGTCGACCGTGCCCCCTTGGTGTGACTGCCCACTCCACCCGGAGTGTGGCGTCCTCTTGGGCTCTAGCGCATGGCGCCTCGCTAACAGACATCTGCAGAGCTGCAGGCTGGGCGACACCTAACACATTCGCCAGATTCTATAATCTCCGAGTGGAGCCTGTGTCCTCTCGTGTACTCGCTTCAACCAGCTAGTACCGGACCCGCTCAGGTGTCTTCGCTTGCTCGCCATTCCACTCCACGGACTGGATACGTGCGATATTTTCCTCAGGTGAGCTTCTCCGAAAGCCCTGAGCTCCTCCAGCACTCCTGACGTCGGCGCCAGTGTCTATTGCCTGTGCGTCGGCTAGGTGCCTTCCGTGTGCATGGTCCCTCCTCTGAGCGACCCCCACATGTGTATTTCCACTGTAAGCCTCTCTGAGCGTGTGTCTTTCCCTTGGCAAGCCACCTTGCCACCCCTGGGGTTGAAATATTCCACCTGCGGCTGGACACCCCAGTGTTTTCCATATGCTTCCTTCGGGTCATATGTGTATTCTCTAAGTCCCCCCCCTCCGGGGTGGCATTAATTGCATACTTCCCCTAAGCTTGGGATATGCTTCCCAGTGTACCTTGGTATTCCTGTGTTATATGGAGTCCTTTGTCCAGGCTGACAGGGATCTCGATTTACGCAGGGCACTGGAAGACAGCTGAGAAGGTGGCGTGATTAGACTGGTAACCCCATTCGTCGTCATCCGACGTAACTCGGAGTGACAACGAAAGGGAACGTCTACGGTTACGTATGTAACCCTCGTTCCCTGAGTAGGGAACGGAGACGTTACGTCTGCCTGCCACTTTCCGCTGTACCGCGGGGATCGCCTGAGCTCAGTCTTGGCTCCTCAGCGAAGAAACATATCTGCTTGCTGCCGGCTTCCTCCTTTTATACCCACGAGGTGGGGCGGAGTTACGCCATGCAAATTCCGCAGACCCATGGCATTTCTTTGCCATTGGCTCGTTTTGTAATACTCGAAGTTGATAGGCTTTCTAAGCGAAACCCCATTCGTCGTCATCCGACGTAACGTCTCCGTTCCCTACTCAGGGAACGAGGGTTACATACGTAACCGTAGACGTTTTCATGAGCTGTATGCCAAAATCATCAGTATTAAAACAATAAAACACCTGAAATATTTCAGTTGGTGTGCAATGAATCTAAAATATATGAAAGTTTAATTTTTATCATTACATTATGGAAAATAATTAACTTTATCACAATATGCTAATTTTTTGAGAAGGACCTGTATCTGCTCGGTTCAAAGTCCAAACCACAGCGCAGCGCGAGCTCTCTAGAGCAGACGCGTTTACTCTGATCGGTCATAGTGAAGCGCTTCAATTCAGCGAAGAACACAAATGTCCAGTTTAAACCAGTTTAAAGGCAGATGAAACAGCGCTGACTAAGACAAATGGAGAAACACTGTGCGCAACGATACAGTCAGAATCTGAATTGATACTGAATCCATTTACCATGGATTTACTAACTGCACCATGAAATGTGGGATATACATATTGAATTGTATTATATTATTAATGTAGACAATGTATTAAATGACTAATGGAATATAATTACAGTATTTAATAATGTATTTAGGCTACAGTTTTTCATTCAAATACCATAGAAACCATAAAGTTACATTTTGCCATGATAGATGTGCTTTAGGCTATGCCTGATTTTATCTGTGGTTATTATGATATAAATGCATGATACTGGATGACCAATGGTTCATTTTAATAAAACTCAAGCAGTCAGAATATTACATTTTGCCAAATAAAAATGCGGTCATTACTTTTTTTTAACAGATGTTACTGTTTTTGTTAATGAACATAAATTTAACATAGTAGTATTAGCTTGAGTTAGGGTGCAGATTTACTGGCAATTCACTGTCAAATATGCGTTTCGAGACAAAACATGTAATATTAATATTGCAGCCTGCACTGCAAACTGTGCTGAAGATACGTGCCATCAAAGTCAGGCAACACAAACTTGTTTCAAGACTTGAAACAATATCCTCCATTAGCACATGCAGAAACTAAGAAATATATTTTTCTATTCAGATCTTTATTTTGTTAAGGAAAAATGACAAATGTTTGAATGTTCTACCTGAGATTTGTGAAATGTTCACCTGTTTGGCAAGTGTTTGTCATGATATGTTCTGACAATAAAGAGTAGTTTAAAAACACAACACTGGTTTCTACAACTTTCACTTAGGAGCAGAAATCTCCCTTTAAACTTGAAAGAAATAAAGGTTTGACATTTATCGCGATAATTATCGATATCGACTGAATTATTGTGATAATTTTTTTTGGCTATATCGCCCAGCCCTAGTTAAATGCAATCTCAGAATATTATGCAAACCTGCAATTATTAAATATGTCAAATAAACTCAAATATACTTCAGTTATTCATCACATTTGAGTTCATTTTTATTGCCGAAGTACGTGTGTGGAACTTTCTTCTCCTGCATCCTATTCTTCTTCAATCTAGAATGGCAGAACAGCTGAAAGGTTTGTTTAAGCTGAGCCCTCTATTGTACAGACGTGAATTTGCATTTCTTTCAGCCTGAGGCTTATTAATTTTATTAAAAAACAAACAAGCAAGTCCTACCCAGGGGTGTATTCCAGAAAGCAGGTTATGTGACTTACCCGGGTAAGTTTAGGAGTAAGTAAGCGGATAAACTCTGCTTTCGGTTCCAAAAACGGAGGTAACTTTCGGGTTATGTAAGTAACCATAGCAACTGACTCTCTGAGGATAACCTGCTCCAGAGCAGGTTATGTTGCAGAGTTAATTTGTTTCAGAGAGGTTTCCGAGCATGGCGTGCCCTTTTGATGAGGATCCTGTGGACGTAGAGGCACAGATTATACAGGTTTTTTTTCGCCGTGAGAGGGTGATAAGACCATGTATCGATGTCTTTTCTTATCCTAACGAATATTTGCAGGAGCGCTATTGTTTTTCTAGGGAGTCGTTAATTTATTTAACAAACCTACTAAAACCACACATCTTAAACGTGACAAACCGCGGGTCAGCGCTTAGCACCGAACCCATTCTGGTTTCACTTTATTTTGATGGTCCCTTTAACACATTCTGTTGTCTATAAGCAACATTGCACTTACATGTCTACTAACTCTCATTAGAGTATTAGTAGAGTATTAGTAGACTGGTAGGGTTAGGGTTAGAATAAGTTGACATGTAGTTGCAAAATTACTTATAGTCAGTAGAGTGACTGTTGGAGGACCATCACAATATAGAGTTAGCAGATATTAAGCAGACTGCACACAAATACTCTAATGAGAGTTAGTTGACATGTAGTTGCAAAGTTACTTATAGTTAACAGAATGTTCAAAAGGGACCATCAAAATAAAGTGTTACCCAAATTCTTTGTATTGCTCTGCGCTTTTTTGCTACGGGGAGTTTTCTCTACAATGTGGGCGATGCAGAGCATGTGGGAAAGGCAACAGTGTGTAGAGCCGTTCGTACAGTATGCATGGCACTGAAACGGTTTCTACACACTTTTGTACAGTTCCCTGGCCATAAACCTGTGCGCTTTATTAAAGAAGAATTCCACAGGTTGGCAGGTTTGCTCTCAGAAATTCTGTCCTCTACTTCAATAAATTACATTTCTTAATAGGTTTATTTTGACCACACACACACACACACACACACACACACACACACACACACACACACACACACACACACACACACACACACACACACACACACACACACACACACACACACACACACACACACGCTACACAGACTTCTTAAACTTGTAATTAATCTTAATTTCAGGGTTCCCAAACTTGATTGGGTGCATTGATGGCACCCACATTCCTATTAAAGCTCCATCTATCAATGAGGGAGACTATGTTAATAGGAAGTCTGTGCATAGGATCAATGTGCAGGTAATAGCTATATTTTGGCTCCTTAATATTGGTGTTACAAATAATAAACGTATTGTTCTCCACAGGTAATATGTGATGCAACTCACCTCATCACTAATGTTGAGGCAAAATGGCCTGGGTCTGTACATGATGCCAGAATATTTAGAGAGTCATCTCTGTGCAACAAATTTCAACAGGGTACGTTTTGTTAGACAAATGCTTGTAGTCTTTATTACATTTACAAAACACCTCAAACATTACAGGACACTTCTATGGTTACTTGCTGGGGGATAGAGGATACCCTTGCCTCCCCTATATGATGACACCCTACCCTGATCCTGAGCCCGGACCACAGACACGCTTCAACCTGTCTCACAGCAGAACACAGGCCAAGGTGGAGATGACAATAGGCATTCTGAAGGCGAGGTTTCAGTGTCTGCGTGGGCTCAGGGTCACTCCAAATAGGGCATGTGACATCACAGTTGCTTGTGTGGTACTTCACAACATTGCCACAATAAGAGGAGAGAGGCATCCCCCCTGCCCTGATGAAGATGACCTAGAACAACACCCATTGAATCTAGCAGACCACAGAGTTGGCAGAATACTTAGAGACATGATTTGTCAAAATCACTTTATTTAATGTGTTCTATTTCTTCATATCCTGAAATAAAAGAGACATGACAGATTTGTATTCATTGCTTTATACACACACACACACACAAAAAAAATAACAGATTCATGTTCACATATGATTCTCACCTTAAAGGAGAACTCCGGCGCAAAATGAACCTGGGGTGTAATAACACATCGGTACCGAGTCGACTGTTCTCTGGGATTTGTTTTCATGATAATCGATTGTAAAGAGTTTTATCTCTAAAAACTGTTTAGTAAAGTAAAAAGAGATCGCTAGTTAATACCACTAACAAGGCTCAAAATAGCCCCACACTAACACGGTAGGTTAATGAGGGTCTCTACATACAAACCGAAGCACTGAGAACTTTGTAAGTGTACAGACAGTTTAATAATAATATACTTTATAAAGACAGTACCATCGCGTATACAGGCAGGAGCTATCTTTGGGAAACAGCCTCTACCAGTCGAACCACTAACGCGTCCGTGGTTCGACTGGTCGAGACTGTTTTCCAAAGATGGCTCCCCGATGGTACTGTCTTTATAAAGTATATTATTATTAAACTGTCTGTACACTTACAAAGTTCTCAGTGCTTCGGTTTGTATGTAGAGACCCTCATTAAGCTACCGTGTTAGTGTGGGGCTATTTTGAGCCTTGTTAGTGGTATTAACTAGCGATCTCTTTTTACTTATTATATGACCCATATACTAGCGTTATAAGCTAAACAGTTAGTTAGAGATAAAACTCTTTACACTCGATTATCATGAAAACAAATCCCAGAGAACAGTCGACTCGGTACCGATGTGTTATTACACCCCAAGTTCATTTCGCGCCGGAGTTCTCCTTTAAGGCGATGCTCCAGTAGTTCTATTTCAAGTTTGGCCTTTTTAATGGACAGCCTTTTCTCATTTATTCATTTTTAGCTGATCTTTCTCCTCTAGCTGAAGCTGTATAAGGTCCATGTCCATGTCAGTTTTTTTTTATTTGCCTTAATAGATGGACCTTATACAGATCCTTTGCAGACAACATGGAAGGCAAAGTAAATAAGATGGTTAAAGAAGAAAATATTCCACATAGTACCAGTATGTAAATAAGGACAACCAGGGACAAGTTCTTACACTGCTAAAATTTTGTATAGAGGTAGATGGACCCTCATCTGCATGTACATCCCCAGCTAGATTCTGTCACAGGACAAATGACACATTTTTCACTGCATCTAAAAAGCTATGCATTGTCCAGTATATGCATCATACCTCTGTGGGTCTCCAAGCACTTTCTAATTCAGTCACAACAGATGTGGTCTCTTCATCATCATCCTAGAGTGGAAATATGCAAGGTTACTTGTCTGGCAGACAAAGTGAAAGATCTAAAAGCAACTGGTTCTTAAAATGCATCACTACCAATTGTGACAGACTGTGTGGTTTCAGGAGGATACAATAATACAATGCATCCATCAGCAACTGCCAACTGCAAGAAAAAAAGATACTCAATGTGTAAATTACTAAAGTATGACAGACACTGAATAAAGGCATTAGGAACATGCAAGAATAAAAAAAAAAAACAGATTACTGTATACAGCATATGCTGTAAAATAGAATATGTATGCATAATGCACAAGTGAAACAATGACTGCATTTGGGAAGCATTTAGCCTTCTTGCTAATGACAAGAGTTAATGCTCGTTTTGTCCAAACGTATGACTAAATAATCTTAAGTATTAATATGGTATACCTACATTGTACCAAGTCACTTGAGTTGTTGTGGGAGGTAGCAAAGTCTGACGAAGTGCCCTCTACAATACCATCGACCACAGGGTCGACCTTTATTAAGTGAAAGAGCCAACTCCTCAGATGGGGTTAAAGGAGGTGGAGGTGGACCCCCGCCAGTTAGACGGGCCTCAGCCTTCTTTCTATTAGCTATATAGGAAGAATACTGTAAAAGTAACTTAAGACATTGATCTTACAACAGTTAAAATAAAATATTACCTTTTTGGAGAATGTTTTTGTGTTTCATTTTGACTTGGGAAAGAGTTATTTTGGCTCCAGAAGGATTACACCTTATAAAACAAGAGGCCTAAATATTTCTTGTCAATATACATTGCACTGTATTCTTAAGAAACTGCTGTAGAAAGGTAAATGCTTGTCGAGTCATGCCACATGCTCAAAAAGACAATTGTTCAACTTTGCAAATTAACTAAAGAAAGGAAAGCATATTTAAAATGTATTAAAAAAAACTTACGCATTTACTCTGTGAGTTATTTTTTGCCAAGCCAATTGTCTTTCCCTCGCATATGCAGCTGTATTGCTTTTTTTCATTATAATGGGCTTGAACTCCTCATAAGCCAACATTAAAACTTCTAACTCTGCTTCGGAGAAGTACGCGGCAGTAACTTTTCACCCTTAGTTTCCATGGTGACTTCTGAATTCCCCGTTCCATTGAAAATGCCTTTATATGTTCACCGTGTGCGCGCATTAACTCAAGGTTATTAGCAGTAGGTTGATTAAACTAACTCGACACAGGTGTTTTGGAACCGACATACCCCGAGTAAGCAGGTTTTGGGTTAATCAACCCAGAGTTCAGGGTTAATCTGATGGTAAGTTAACCCAGCTCTCTGGAATACACCCCAGGTAAGAAAAAGTAACGCAACAGTAATCTAATGCATTACTTTCCATAAAAAGTAACTTTTTTTGTAATGCATTACTTTTAAAAGTAACTTTCACCAACTGTTTGTAACAATGTGTAAGATTCATAAACCTTTGTTGGTCACAGAGCTCATTAACATTCTTTTTATAATAAGCGTGTGCTGTAGTTATGTCGTCTGCCGCTTTAAATGCTCAAGCGCTTAAAAGTTAGGTAGATTATGATTCAATCATCAGACATTCATCTGCTACAAAAAAATTGTTCTGAAAGTGATTCAAACAATATTCTTCCTCTGTATTGTTATCGTTTTAGTTGTAGTGTGGAGTGGACATCCCCTATTGAAAAATAACATCTTGGTTACTGTCGTAACCCTAATTCCCGGATAGAGGGGACAGAAACATTATATTTTACATTAGGGTTTCTCACTTAGGAGCCCCTATCACCTCTGAGTTTTAGAAAAATGGCCAATGAAATTGGTGAGTGGAATTTGCATGTCTAGCCACTCCCCCGTATATAGTACAGGTAAATAAGATGAGAGCATGCATCCATTAGGTTTGTGCTAAGGAGCTGAGATGGTGTTCCGGCCATTCAGAGGGTAGTTCAAGGTTATGACAGGAGGGACATAACAAGCGACACACAGAGCCAGTCCTCCCGCACTTTACCTGTTTGTACCCAACACACAGGAACAATCCGGCTCCATCCTAAGGTATTAGGTGTTGCCCGGCCCTGCAGATATCTGCTAGAGAGGCACTGTGTACTAGAGCCCAGGAGGAGGCAATACTCCTAGTGGAGTGATCCCTCACTCCGAGGGGGCACGGCACGTATTAGGGTTTGGTACGCCAAGATCACCACAATCCAGTGGGCCAGCCTCTCCTTGGATAAAGCCTTACCCTTCTGCTGACCTCCAAAGCAAACAAAAGTTCTACCGGTGGTCCAATTACATGCGCAGGGTGCACACGGGACACAGCAATGCAAGCGCTGGGTTTGCCTCCTCCTGGGGCAGCACTGGCAAGTTTACCACCTGGTCCCGGATGGGAGTGGTGGGAACTTTGGGCATGTATCCGGGCCGGGGTCTCAAGATCACGTGAGAGAAGGCAGGTCTATCATGAAGCACGCCCCACACCCAGGAACCAATCTTCCAACTGTGAGAGCTGAGGGCAAGGCCTCTCAAACCTAATGCCTGCGGTGGTCTGGGAAAACATGTCCGTTGACCCTGAATCCGACTCTACCTGAGCTACCACCCAAAAGGGGGGAGGGTCCGTGGGGACTGGCCCAGTGGAAGAGCTCCCACTGTAACCCTCACAAATCAACTCTTTTACGCCGAAGCGCCCTAGTGGGAATCGCTTTACTGAACTATGCACTCGTGCTTAGATTGCAAAACACTGTAGAATGCGCCGCAAAACTCTTCCAGCGAGAAATATCTTCTCTTTATAATGCTCTTTTGGTCATTGGAAAAATGATCACTGTACACAACCACTCGGCTCAGAAGCAAAAATCTAATCAGTGGATGCATGTCGCCATTTTATATACCCGTATGTACAGGGGAGTGGCTAGACATGCAAATTCCATACTCCCATTTCACTGCCCATTTTCCTAAAACTCAGAGGTTATTGGGGCTCCTAAGTGAGACCCCTAATGTCATTTGACATTATGTTTAACGTGACTGACAGAAAGGGAACAAAATGACAGGACACTGTCACAGTGCTCTAAAACTCAATTTTAATAGTAGACTAATCACTTTTTGACCCCTTTGGTCTGTGAGATAGTAAAAACATTTTAACTTGAAAGTTTTTAAATACATAAACCTGAGTAGGCGTGGACAACAAACAAAACAACAAATAACCACACATAGGACTCTGAAAAATGAACTGAATAATGACAACAAACTGTATTCACTAACATAAATCAACAACAAAAAAACAAAAAAAAAGACAACACAATATAAACTTGAATCCAAAAATAAATCAATAACAAAACGAAAGTAAAGCGACAGCCCCTCATGGACGATTGCCGGATAAATTTAAACAAAACAAGAATATAAAGTCCAGGCCTGGTCTTCACTCCTCCTTTTAGGGAGACTCGAACATGTGTGGCGTGCAGATGGCGCTCATTAGCACTCGCGTCAACGTCCTCGCTACATTCCTATGGCTCTCAGCCCCGCCCTGCTTGCCATTTATATATAAAGCCTCTCTTTGTAAAATGAATTTGTCGATGTCACCCCTTCTTCTTGGTATCTTAACTTGTTCAGTTGCTTCTATGTTTGGCTATCCATGTTGTTCTGTTTTAAAACTCAGTTGTGTTTTTCCCATGTAGGCCATACCACACTGTCACTTGATCATAGAAATAGCATTACAGACAAATTACTTTTAAATTATGTTTTATGAAATAACTCCATTAATTTTTCCATTGGTGCCAAATGCAGTGACTAAAAGAAAATGGCACTTTGTTGTAAAGTTACACTGTACAGTTACCACATGTTACCAACTGGTAAAAACAGGTTCTCCAAAATGATTTGGATGTTGGTCAGCCTAATTTCTGCTATTATCACAAAAATTACCCACTTTACCTTTAAAAGCAAAAGTTTAGAACCGCTGCATCTTGTTCTTTCATATCGACTTCCCCCTTCCAGGTGGTGCAAGATGCCAGATTGTCCCAATGGACTGAGCAGGGCTTTAACTTGTGCTCTGTTGGCTGATCATTGGAGAGCAGGGGCAGAGATGGGGCAGAAGGTCAGCTGGTAATCAGCAGACAGAGCAGCAGGCCTCTCTAATGAAGATGCCTGGCATGGCAGACAAGCTAAAGCAGAAGCAGGAGGCTTGAATGAAAGAGAGTCAAATGCTAATAGATGTTACTGTGATGACAGGATGAGGACAAGCTGTGCCAGGCATGTCGCCTCCATGTCAGCCACCAGAAATTCCATCTCATCTGCTTTGAATTGTTTGCTATCTTTTTAAAAGAATTCTGAGCCATAAGTGACACATCACATAAGTTGAAAGGATAACTAGAATTTTTTTCAAAATAAAATGTGAGTATGTGTTTACAATGAGTGTTGTGGGTAGTTTCCAGAGTCACATCTACTATTCAGTGATTTTTCGAAAATCCAGTAAATGAATCCAGTAATTTCAACAGGAATTCATGAGATGGAGAATTTTGCATTAAGGTGAAACATTTTCCTACGCAGATTTCGCAATGGATTCATGTTGGTTGAGCAAATTCGCTTTGCTGACCAACAGAAAGCTGCTTGGATAGAAAGTGACTTCTATGTGAGCTGTGTCTAATAGCACACTATTGACAATAGACAATGAACCAAATCAGACTCTAATCTAAATTAAAATGCAAAAAAACAAACAAACATAAAATCAAATTTAGTGTTGGACAAAGGGGGCCTTTGAGTCAAAAGGTTGAGAACCACTGCTTTACAGAAACATTTCAGGTTCAATCTCAAATGACAACATTGTGGCATGATAATTTGTAGTTACGTTGAGTCACTTACAGTGGAAGTTTTATTATGCGTAACCTAAGATGACAGACTTTGCGACACTATTTAAAGAGACCAATAGCAACTCGCCTACCTATGTACTGGGTGCAGTGCCTGCTACGATTTCATTAGCGCCAACTGAACTATGCACAGCATGCTGAGAAGACCTCTCTGACCCTTGCTGATCACTCATTCAAATGAAACGTCTCGGTTACGTATGTAACCCTCGTTCCCTGAGTAGGGAACGGAGACGTTACGTCGGATGACGACGAATGGGGTTTCGCTTAGAACACCTATCGACTTCGAGTATTACAAAACGAGCCAATGGCAAAGAAATGCCATGGGTCTGCGGAATTTGCATAGCGTATCTCCGCCTTACCTCGTGGGTATAAAAGGAGGACGCCGGCAACAGGCAGACATGTTTCTTCGCTGAGGAGCCAAGACTGAGCTCAGGCGATCCCCGCGGTACAGCGGAAAGTGGCAGGAAGACGTAACGTCTCCGTTCCCTACTCAGGGAACGAGGGTTACATACGTAGCCGAGACGTTCCCTTTCGTTGTCACTCCGAGATACGTCGGATGACGACGAATGGGGTTACCAGTCTAATCACGCCACCTTCTCAGCTGTCTTCCAGTGCCCTGCGTAAATCTGAGATCCCTGTCGTGAGACTGGCACGGACGAAGGACTCCTATTTAGCACAGGAATACCAAGGTACACTGGGGAGCATATCCCAAAGTTTAGGGGAAATATGCAATTACTGCCAACCCAGAGGGGGGGGGGACTTAGAGAATACACATATGACCCGAAGGAGACATATGGAGAACACTGGGGTGTCCAGCCGCAGGTGGAATATTTCAACCCCAGGGGTGGCAAGGTGGCTTGCCAAGGGAAAGACACATGCTCAAAGAGGCTTACAGTGGAAATACACATGTGGGGGTCGCTCAGAGGAGGGACCATGCACACGGGAGGCACCTAGCCGACGCACAGGCAATTGACACTGGCGCCAACGTCAGGAGTGCTGGAGGAACTCAGGGCTTTTCGGGGAAGCTCACCTGAGGAGAATATCGCACGTATCCAGTCCGTGGAGTGGAATGGCGAGCAAGCGAAGACACCTGAGCGGGTCCAGTACTAGCTGGTTGAAGCGAGTACATGAGAGGACACTGGCTCCACTCGGAGATTGTAGAATCTGGCGAATGTGTTAGGTGTCGCCCAGCCTGCAGCTCTGCAGATGTCTGTTAGCGAGGCGCCATGCGCTAGAGCCCAAGAGGATGCCACACTCCGGGTGGAGTGGGCGGTCACACCAAGGGGGCACGGTCGACCTTGCTGCTGGTATGCCAAGGCAACGGCGTCCACTATCCAGTGAGACAACCTTTGCTTGGAGAGAGCCTTTCCCTTCAGCTTCCCACCATAACAGACAAAGAGCTGGTCTGAGGTCCTGAAACACTGCGTCCTGTCTACATAGGCGCGGAGGGCGCGTACTGGACAGAGCAGTGCCAAGGCTGGGTCTGCCTCCTCCGGGGGCAGCGCTTGCAGGTTCACCACCTGGTCCCGGAAGGGAGTGGTAGGAACCTTGGGCACATATCCAGGCCGGGGTCTCAGGATCACGTGAGAGTAAGCCGGCCCGAACTCCAGGCACGCTTCGTCAACGGAGAATGCATGCAAGTCCCCCACCCTCTTGATGGAGGCCAATGCAACCAGGAGCGCTGTCTTCATAGACAGGAACTTAAGCTCCACTGATTGCAAAGGCTCAAAGGGAGCACTCCGCAGGCCAGTTAGAACCACTGAGAGGTCCCAAGAGGGAACGAGAGGAGGACGAGGAGGATTCAGTCTCCTCGCTCCTCTCAGGAACCTGATGATCAGGTCGTGCCTTCCAACAGACTTACCTTCGACTGGGTCATGGTGTGCGGCAATGGCGGCAACATAGACTTTCAGGGTGGAGGGAGACAGCCTTCGCTCCAGCTTATCTTGAAGGAAGGAAAGCACGACACTAATCGAACATCTCCGGGGGTCTTCTTGAAGAGAAGAGCACCAGTTGACGAAGAGGTTCCACTTCAACGCGTAGACGTGTCTCGTGGACGACGCTCTAGCGGAAGTGATGGTAGCCGCCACCGTAGGTGGAAGGGTACTCAAACCTGCTTCGTCCCGTCCAGGAGCCACACGTGGAGGTTCCAAAGATCGGGACGAGGGTGCCATAGGGTGCCCCGTCCCTGAGAAAGGAGGTCCTTCCTCAGGGGAATCGGCCAGGGAGGTGCTGTCGCGAGGAGTACTAGTTCGGAGAACCAGGTCCGGGGGGGCCAGTATGGCGCGACCAGAATGACCTGCTCCTCGTCCTCCCTGACCTTGCGCAGGGTCTGCGCAAGAAGGCTCACTGGGGGAAACGCATATTTGCGGCCCCGCGGCCAGCTGTGCGCCAGTGCATCCGTGCCGAGCGTGCCCTCGGTCAGGGAATAGTACAGGGCGCAATGGGTCGAGTCGTGAGAGGCAAACAGATCTATCTGTGCGTCCCCGAACTGGTCCCAAATCAGCTGAACCGACTGGGGATGGAGTCGCCAATCTCCCGGGAGGGGCTGAAGCCGTGAGAGCTCGTCGGCTGCACAGTTCAGGGCTCCGGGGATGTAAATGGCATGAAGCGACCTCAGATGCTTCTGACTCCATATGAGGAGGTGGCGGGCGAGTTGCGACATACGGCGGGAGCGTAGACCACCTTGATGGTTGATGTACGCTACAGTGGCGGTATTGTCTGAACGGACTAGTACGTGTTGGTTCTTGAGCACGGCCCGGAAGCGGCGCAGAGCAAGACGTACGGCCAGCAACTCGAGGCAATTGAAGTGCCAGAGGCGTCGGGGTCCTGTCCAGGAGCCCGCGGCAGCACGTCCATTGCACATGGCACCCCAGCCCGTGGAGGAGGCATCTGTCGTTACAACAATATGCCGCGAAGCTTGTTCCAGGGGCACTCGGCCCGTAGAAAACTGAGGTTCGACCACGGGGTGAAGGTCTGACGGCAGGTCGGAGTAACTGGTACTCGGAGGGTGCCGTGTTGCCATGCCCACCTCGGGACTCGGTCGCGGAGCCAAAGCTGAAGCGGTCTCATATGAAGCAATCTGAGCGGCGAACCACGGCTGCAGATGCCATATGCCCCAGGAGCCTCTGAAGAAACTTCAGTGGAACCGCACTCTTGCGCTTGATAGTCTCAGGCAAGTCAGCAATGGCTGAGTGGAGAAGGCGACCAAGTCCATACCGAGAAAAGAGCTCCTCTGCACGGGGCAAAGTTTACTCCTTCCCCGGTTGACCCGAAGGCCCAGACGAGCTAGGTGCCGAAGCACTGGGTCCCTGTATTCGCAAACCTGGTCTCAGGAGTGAGCTTAAGACAGCCAGTCACCGAGATAGTTCAGGATGCGAACCCCGTGTTCCCCTGGAGGAACAAAGGCAGCCTCAACAACCTTGTGAAGGCGCGAAGAGACAGGGCTAGCCCGAATGGGAAAACAGCGTACTGATATGCGCGCGCCCTGACAGCAAACTGTAGGTATGGTCTGAGTCGAGGGAGAACGGAGACATAAAAGTAGGCGTCCTTCAGGTCGATCGCTGCAAACCAATCCTGTGGCCGCACAAATCCAGAAATGCGTTTGGCCAGGAGCATCTTGAACGGCAGCCAGTGAAGGGAGCGGTTCGGACCAGGATTGGCCGTAACCCACCAGACTTCTCCGGGACAAGGAGATAGGGGCTGTACCCCTGGACCTCCTTTCGGCTGGAGGAACAGTCTCAATCGCACCCTTCGCCAGTAGGGTAGCAACCTCCGCTCTCATGATAGGGCATAGCCATCGACCAAAGTGGAGCGGACTCCCCTGAAGTGGGGAGGAGACCGTGCGAACTGAATCGCATAGCCGAGCCGATGGTTCGCGCGGAACAGAAGGGAAGCTCTAGGCAGGCTCCCAACTGTGCCAGCGGCGTCGAGAACCACAGACGTCCCTCCGGTGGTGCAGCGAAGCGGAATGACCGGCCCAGACGTGGACGGCATAGCGGCCCGGTGTGGGGGCAAGGTCAAAACCGCACCCTGACAGAGGAGGCCAGGGAAGGACCAGCGTTCCACAGGGGCCTGCTCTGTCAAGGGTCTGGCGACAGAGGGGGACAGGGGCGAAGCGGTCGTGGACGGCACGCCGCGTCAACCACCTCCGGGACAGAGGGGGACAAGGAGAGCACGGCATGTGGGCGGCGCTCTGTGTCGTCCGAACTCTCTGTGCTCAGAGACGGGAGAGTCAGTTCTTTGGAGAATAAGGATTCTTCCCCGGCCCTCACCCGGGGAAAGGAGTGGTCCTGCTACCAGCTCCTGGAAAGAACTGAGTCCCATCTCTGAGGAGCCCATCCCAAGAGCGCCGCTTAACCCGGCGTGTAGCGGGGGGCGGGGCTGGAGAGGACTGTTTTGGCGTCCGACCGCGGCCTCCAGAGCCGGCCCGGTTGAGCGGGCGGGGTGGGAGCCGCGGGGGAGCGCCCACGGCGGTGGGCAGACCGAGGGACCTGAGCGGACGGCGGGGCCGTCGGGACAGAGTCAACCTCAGTCTGCTCCATCCCCGAGGAGCCCGTCTCAGGAGCGCCGCTTAAGCACGCTACAGGCCACGGGCGGGTGCTTAGGATTGCGCCGAGAAGAAGCACTCTGAGGACACATAGCATCGCAACAGAGCGTTCAGCCGGGGGAACCCCAGTGTACCCAAGGGCAGCGGCCCCATCGAGGGGAGGAAAGGCGGATGAGATCAGCGAGCGGTCCTGAGAAGACAAGGGGGTCTTCTAGGACTTCGAGATCTCATCATGCACGTCCGGGAAGAGAGGTATTGGGGTTTGCCACGGACGAGGGTCGGCGGCCTTACCCAAAACCAATCGTCCCAGGAAAGCATGGCCGTCATCTCCGGATCAGACTCAGGCACAGCCGTATGCACACCGGAAGGTGGCAGCTGTGACGAGCCCTCACTTCCAGAAGACTCAAGCCCACCTAGTGATGCTGCAACAGACATGGCATCTTCCTCTGTAGCTTCAACTGAAACACGCGGGCCACCAGAGGGTAGACTCGCGGAAATCAGCAGTTCACTAGCGGGCACCGTCATTGAAGAGGGAGGCTGGGGTCACGGACACGTAGTCGGCGCCTTGTTCCAGACCGTAACCCTCAGGTCACCCTGGCCACCAGCCGAAGATCGGGGGGTGGATGAGGGGACTCTCACTCTTGCGAGTTCACCGAGTCTCGACCTATATATGACGCGATGATCACGTTCCCTTGCGAGAACATGAGTCACCCACGAGCGCTGTTCAAGCATGATCAAACACACTAGACAGCGCTCGTGCCCATCAGAGTCCGATACCAGTCCGCTGCAACCAGAAATGCACGGGCGAGCCGTCTTTAAAAAGACGTGCCGCGTGCGAGCTCTTTTATGAGAGGAGAGAAAAAAACTCCGCGATGTTGAAGCGCACAGGGAGACACACACACACTGGCAGATTACTGCACAGATCAGCAGGCACTGTGAGCTCGCTGCAGATCGCCGTCACACCAACACCGGAGAGAGAAGCTCGTCTCGTAGAGCGAAGTCAGAGATGACTGTGGAGTGAAGAAATACTCTTGGCTCCGAAGCGAAAACATGTCTGCCTGTTGCCGGCGTCCTCCTTTTATACCCACGAGGTAAGGCGGAGATACGCTATGCAAATTCCGCAGACCCATGGCATTTCTTTGCCATTGGCTCGTTTTGTAATACTCGAAGTCGATAGGTGTTCTAAGCGAAACCCCATTCGTCGTCATCCGACGTAACTCGGAGTGACAACGAAAGGGAACCTTTGCTTTTCTCTTATTTATATGTAACAAAAACCCTGTTATCTGTATTTATTTTGAAAATATTCAAAATAAAATGAATGCCTGATTACTGCTCAGTCAGCACATATTTCGACTTATAATCAAACAGCCTTATGAATTATAGGGTATAGTTCACTCAAAAAAATTTAATATGTGTTGAAATTTTATTTTGATGTTCCCTTTTGAACATCCTTTTGTCTATAAGTAACTTTGAAACTACATGTCAACTAGCAGTCACAAGAGTATTAGTAGACTGTCTGCTTAATATCTACTAACTCTTTATTGTGATGGTCCCCCAACAGACATTCTACTGAAGTAAGTTTGCACTTACTCTAACCCTAACCCTGCCAGTCTACTAATACTCTACTAACACTCTAATGAGAGCTAGTAGACATGTAGGGGCAACATTACTAACTAATAATTAAGTTAATGTGTTAAAGTGTCCATCAAAATAAAGTGAAACCGAAAAAATTAAGTTTTGTCATAACATTGTTTGTGTTCACTTCCTGCGTTTGGTTCCTGTTTTGCCTTGTACCTTGTTTGTCGCCATAGTTATCCTCATTAGTTCCCATGAAAACTAATCATCAACACCTGCCCATCATCAGCCCCTTGTTAACCTGTCTATTTAAACCTCTGCGCTTCAGTTGTTGTTTCTGGTCGTTGCTCCTGTATGTGTGTCCCATGCCTGAGTCTTCAGCCAAGATGGCCGCCACGCCTTAGTCTTCAGCCAACATGTCCACCACTACAGAGCCTGTTCACAACATGGCCATCATGCCAGAACCTAGTGCCGTCACGGATAGTGATGGGCAAATGAAGCCTCATGAAGCACTGAGGCTTTCTCCTGATTGTTTCGAGAATAGATTCAAAGCTTTGAGAGTATCAAAAACAGCGCCATCTGGTGTTTAGCAAAAAATCAAGCAGCCAAAACCCTGTGAAAAAAGCTTAGTCGGACAAAGCAGCCACCACGCATTCCCTAGATAGTGTCATGTTACGTGCGCAAATAAAAGCCTAACAGTGCGTGTGTTGAATTTCTCTCTGTGATAAATTAATTTAACCATTAAGCTGTGGAATTAAAAGCCAGTGTGAATATCAATATGATGTAATAGAGGAATATTCTGCCCTAAAAAACAAAAAGGCAGTAACTGCATTTTTGGTCAAAAATGAGTTATCATTTTCATGACATTCAAGGCATCCTTTGTTATGTGACAAAACATCTTATCTCAAATGTGTGTTGTTTTGGAGAAAAATGGTAGTCGTTTGTACAGTAACTGCAAAAAGCCTTAGTGAAACAAAGCAAGAGTACAGTAACATCCATTACTGTGTTCTTGTTATGTTTTACCTAACAAAAAATAACCGTGTTGCTGCGCAGTGTAGTTACTGTTGCCATGGTGAACACACAAAGCTGATTTTGCGGCAGAGGTGGAAAGAGTACTAAAATATTCTACTCAAGTAAAAGTAGCCTACTACTACTTCAATGAAATTTTACTTAAGTACAAGTAAAATTACCGGTCTAAAAATCTACTCAAGTAAAAGTAAAACGTAGCTCATTTAAAATTTACTCAAGTAAAAGTTACTGAGTTACTTTTTTAACAGCAGGGCGGGGTGGGGTGGGGGGCTCTCCCGTGTAGGGTGGTAATGTATGAGATTTTCACAATATGATAACGTCTCAGAAAATATTACGGTTTACAGTATTAATCAATTATTAAATAAATAAACAGTATTATTAAATTATGGTTATTATTATTATCATCAGTTAAAATGACAGTTAAATTAAAGAAAACAGTTTTTTGGGGGGGTTGAACAAATGCTTTTATTATAAAAAACTTGATATAATTTGTTTTTGTATATTAAAATTTCAATAAAACATGTCTAATCAATTAAATTAAATAATTGATAATGAATTCGATTTAAACTTATTTTGAACATTATTAATATATTAAAATGTTTAAGAATAATATAGTCCTATGAAATGTATTTTATTCAGAAAATGAATGTTTCTTTTTACGATTTAATCCAAATATATTATCAAAAACGGTGGTAATCAAATGAAAATTTAAACTTGTGTCCTTTAATTTTTTGGGGAAGAGCTGCAAAAACAGATTTACTAAATTAAACCATGGACAAAAAAATAAATGCCTTAAATAATGTTTAAATAAATTGTATTATTATTGTTGCATTATTATTATTTTGAGAAGTACATTCTATTGTATGCCTACAATAGTAATATATTTCTGTCATAATTTCTCCTAGTTAAACCAAACTTTTATTTTGACGGGTTGTAGTGAAGACCTGTTTCAAAGTGTATTTGACAATGGTTTTTCTCAAATAAAATGATGAAAATGCTCATTAGGCGTTTTCTCAGAGCAGCTCTGGAAATGTTCATGTAGGCTATTCATGTCCTCAAATTGTTTGTGAGACGCTGAAAACACCATGTACGTCACGCGTAGGCCTACTTGAGTAGTAGACAAGCGGAGCAGCTCATTTACACCGATTCACACAGAACAAGCAGGTTATATATTTACATAGCAGTATTTTCGCGCTTAAATATTCACAGACCATGTCGCGATTGGATTTATTGCACAGTTCTACTTTCCATGTATTCATCCATCCATCATTTTGCGTGTTTTACATGACATCTTCTGCGTTATGTAAATTCCATTTTCATGACTGGATTCCGGGATTCTCTCTGCATCACGTAAATCATTCGGCCTTAAGTTATAATCGGGACATACCAGCCACTTTGTGTCCACATTTATTTTGCAAATTGGATATCTATCCTCGAGGACAACCACACTTTTTTCTACTTCCAAAGTATTTCCATACTGGCCATAATTCGCTTCATAAGAATTCGAGGGCGCTTTGCTTTCAGCTTCAGCTGGGTCTGCGTCACCATTTATTGCGCGTTTGTTCTCCCGCCCTTCAATCAATGCAGTAGTTTCCGGAGTGTGATTTTTTCCCCCCTTGTAGCCTATTATTATTTTTTACTCAGTAACGGATATGATTTCAAATGTAGAGAAGTACAAGTACAAACAAACAAAGTACTTCAAACAAAACGTACTTAAGTAAAAGTAAAATTACAGATTTTAAAAACTACTTAAAAAAGTAGAAGTGCACAAAAAAACTACTCAATTACGTAACCCGAGTAAATGTAATTAGTTACTTTCCACCTCTGTTTCGCGGCATCCTCACGGGACGGTTTTAACATTTGCGATTTCACCCTTCTAACTTCACACAAATTTTGTTTGAGAAGGCACAAAGCCGGGGAAAGAAAATGGTCGAACTGGCGTTGAAAAGAAAACACCCGAAGTACAGTGACAGATTAAACATTTAGAGGCTAGGCTATCACAATATAAACACCTGTCAGCCGCCAGGGCAGGACTACCTCTTAGAGGTCCATTCAGCTAATTGCTATGCTAATTGACAGGCGATGTTTTAAATAGCTTTGCTTACCTGCCCCTGATCCTCCCTGCTCCTAGCTGTAACTTTATCCTCTGTAACTTCACATCATCGCCGATGCCATGTCATCATTTTGTTGTTCATGTCACAAAGTTATAATCCAACCAGCGTTGAAAAAATATTCAATAACTAGAAAAGCACTCGGAGAGCACTAACCTCTGTCAAGGCATGATCTTCTTCGCTCTTATTAGCCTACATGAACAACGTCTTCTTTTTTCATAGGCTAAACATTCACGGAGTTATTGTCCAGCAGGAGAATATAACTGTCCATAAACACGGTGTAACAGTTATTCTTTAACGTGACAGGTGTCTGTTCAACTTAAAACACACTCTCTTCGCGGCCGCTGTTCGAAAGCTATGTCCGCTGTTTAGATAAGTTAGCGAGTTGTGAGCAAAACTGACATCTTTTTCTTTACTGTTGTAAGCATCCATGCTTTCAACAAAAACAAACTTCTGCAGACAGAGCGAGCCGGCAGGTATTTACCCCCCCCCCCCCCCCTATCAGGCTCAAACACATTGGTTCCTGTTCCTAAGCATTTATTTATTGCACTTTTTTATGCATTATTTATTGGTTTCTTCTTCTGAATATAAAATTATATATTTAATTTGGATTCCCCTTAATTATATTAACCTATGAAAATGTTGTCCGTCTGCATGACTGCAAGCTTCTAAGTTTTATCCTATTATTGTAGGCCTAATGTAACTTATGAAGCCTGGCTTCGTTTTTGTGTGTTGGCCTTTCTTTCTTCATTTTCATTAAGGGTGCAAAACTATTCATTTATTGTGTTAGCCTAATTCATGCACACTTTTTTTAATGGACCTAATTTAAGTTATTCCCTGTACAATGAAATATTATGATATACAGACATCATATGTAATCTTTGTCCTCTCATGCCACCAAACAGGAGGGTGTTTTGGTATTCCCTGCCTGTGAGCAATGTTGTGGAGGATGAGGAGTAATATGAAATGTGGTGTTCATCAATTATTTTTAGGTTACGTCTAGGTTACGTTTGTAACCCTCGTTCCCTGAGTAGGGAACGGAGACGTTACGTCGGATGACGACGAATGGGGTTTCGCTTAGAAAGCCTATCAACTTCGAGTATTACAAAACGAGCCAATGGCAAAGAAATGCCATGGGTCTGCGGAATTTGCATGACGTAACTCCGCCCCACCTCGTGGGTATAAAAGGAGGACGCCGGCAACAGGCAGATATGTTTCTTCGCTGAGGAGCCAAGACTGAGCTCAGGCGATCCCCGCGGTACAGCGGAAAGTGGCAGGCAGACGTAACGTCTCCGTTCCCTACTGAGGGAACGAGGGTTACATACGTAACCGAGACGTTCCCTTTCGTTGTCACTCCGAGTTACGTCGGATGACGACGAATGGGGTTACCAGTCTAATCACGCCACCTTCTCAGCTGTCTTCCAGTGCCCTGCGTAAATCTGAGATCCCTGTCGTGAGACTGGCACGGACGAAGGACTCCTATTTAGCACAGGAATACCAAGGTACACTGGGGAGCATATCCCAAGTTCAGGGGAAATATGCAATTACTGCCAACCCAGAGGGGGGGACTTAGAGAATACACATGTGACCCGAAGGAGACATGGAGAACACTGGGGTGTCCAGCCGCAGGTGGAATATTTCCCTTGGCTTGCCAAGGGAAAGACACATGCTCAAGAGGCTTACAGTGGAAATACACATGTGGGGGTCGCTCAGGGGAGGGACCATGCACACGGGAGGCACCTAGCCGACGCACAGGCAATAGACACTGGCGCCAACGTCAGGAGTGCTGGAGGAACTCAGGGCTTTCGGGGAAGCTCACCTGAGGAGAATATCGCACGTATCCAGTCTGTGGAGTGGAATGGCGAGCAAGCGAAGACACCTGAACGGGTCCAGTACTAGCTGGTTGAAGCGAGTACATGAGAGGACACTGGCTCCACTCGGAGATTGTAGAATCTGGCGAATGTGTTAGGTGTCACCCAGCCTGCAGCTCTGCAGATGTCTGTTAGCGAGGCACCATGCGCTAGAGCCCAAGAGGATGCCACACTCCGGGTGGAGTGGGCAGTCACACCAAGGGGGCACGGTCGACCTTGCTGCTGGTATGCCAAAGCAATGGCGTCCACTATCCAGTGAGACAACCTTTGCTTGGAGAGAGCCTTTCCCTTCAGCTTCCCACCATAACAGACAAAGAGCTGGTCTGAGGTCCTGAAACACTGTCTCCTGTCTACATAGGTGCGGAGGGCGCGTACTGGACAGAGCAGTGCCAAGGCTGGGTCTGCCTCCTCCGGGGGCAGCGCTTGCAGGTTCACCACCTGGTCCCGGAAGGGAGTGGTAGGAACCTTGGGCACATATCCAGGCCGGGGTCTCAGGATCATGTGAGAGTAAGCCGGCCCAAATTCCAGGCACGCTTCGTCAACGGAGAATGCGTGCAGGTCCCCCACCCTCTTGATGGAGGCCAATGCAACCAGGAGCGCTGTCTTCATAGACAGAAACTTAAGCTCCACTGATTGCAACGGCTCAAAGGGAGCACTCCGCAGGGCAGTTAGAACCACTGAGAGGTCCCAAGAGGGAACGAGAGGAGGGCGAGGAGGATTCAGTCTCCTCGCTCCTCTCAGGAACCTGATGATCAGGTCGTGCCTTCCAACAGACTTACCTTCGACCGGGTCATGGTATGCGGCAATAGCGGCAACATAGACTTTCAGGGTGGAGGGAGACAGCCTTCGCTCCAGCCTATCTTGAAGGAAGGAAAGCACGACACTAATCGAACATCTCCGGGGGTCTTCTCGGTGAGAAGAGCACCAGTTGACGAAGAGGTTCCAATTCAACGCATAGACGTGTCTCGTGGACGACGCTCTAGCGGCAGTGATGGTAGCCGCCAACGCTGGTGGTAGGGTACTCAAACCTGCCTCGTCCCGTCCAGGAGCCACACGTGGAGGTTCCAAAGATCGGGAAGAGGGTGCCATAGGGTGCCCCGTCCCTGAGAAAGGAGGTCCTTCCTCAGGGGAATCGCCCAAGGAGGTGCTGTCGCGAGGAGTACTAGTTCGGAGAACCAGGTCCGGGCGGGCCAGTATGGCGCGACCAGAATGACCTGCTCCTCGTCCTCCCTGACCTTGCGCAGGGTCTGCGCAAGAAGGCTCACTGGGGGAACGCATATTTGCGGCCCCGCGGCCAGCTGTGCGCCAGTGCATCCGTGCCGAGCGTGCCCTCGGTCAGGGAATAATACAGGTCGCAATGGGTCGAGTCGTGAGAGGCAAACAGATCTATCTGTGCGTCCCCGAACTGGTCCCAAATCAGCTGAACCGACTGGGGATGGAGTCGCCAATCTCCCGGGAGGGGCTGAAGCCGTGAGAGCTCGTCGGCTGCACAGTTCAGGGCTCCGGGGATATAAATTGCATGAAGCGACCTCAGATGCTTCTGACTCCATATGAGGAGGTGGCGGGCGAGTTGCGACATACGGCGGGAGCGTAGACCACCTTGATGGTTGATGTACGCTACAGTGGCGGTATTGTCTGAACGGACTAGTACGTGTTGGTTCTTGAGCACGGCCCGGAAGCGGCGCAAAGCAAGACGTACGGCCAGCAACTCGAGGCAATTGACGTGCCAGAGGCGGCGGGGTCCTGTCCAGGAGCCCGCGGCAGCACGTCCATTGCACATGGCACCCCAGCCCGTGGAGGAGGCATCTGTCGTTACAACGACGTGCCGCGAAGCTCGTTTCAGGGGCACTCCGGCCCGTAGAGAACTGAGGTCCGACCACGGGGTGAAGGTCTGACGGCAGGACGGAGTAACTGTTACTCGGAAGGTGCCGTGTTGCCATGCCCACCTCGGGACTCGGTCGCGAAGCCAAAGCTGAAGCGGTCTCATATGAAGCAATCCGAGCGGCGTTGCCGCGGCTGCAGATGCCATATGCCCCAGGAGCCTCTGAAAGAGTTTCAGTGGAACCGTACTCTTGCCCTCGAACTGTCTCAGGCAAGTCAGCAGTGACTGCGCGCGCTCGCTCGTAAGCTGCGCGGACATGGCGACCGAGTCGATATCCATACCGAGAAAAGAGATCCTCTGCACGGGGCAAAGTTTGCTCTTTTCCCAGTTGACCCGAAGGCCCAGACGAGCTAGGTACCGGAGCACTAGGTCCCTGTGTTCGCATACCTGGTCTCGAGAGTGAGCTAGGATCAGCCAGTCGTCGATGTAGTTCAGGATGCGAACCCCGTGTTCCCGAAGGTGAACAAGGGCTGCCTCGACGACCTTCGTGAAGACGCGAGGAGACAGGGCTAGACCCAAAAGGGAGAACCGCGTACTGGTATGCCTGCCCCTCGAAGGCAAACCGAAGGAACGGTCTGTGTCGAGGGAGAATGGAGACATGAAAGTAGGCGTCCTTCAGGTCGATTGCTGCAAACCAATCCTGGGGCCGCACACATTCGAAAATGCGTTTGGCAGTGAGCATCTTGAACGGCAGCCTGTGAAGGGAACGGTTCAGCACACGCAGGTCCAGGATTGGCCGTAACCCACCGGTTTTCTTGGGGACAATGAAGTACGGGCTGTAGAAGCCTGTCCTCATCTCGGCAGGAGGGACGGTCTCGATAGCACCCTTCGTCAGCAGGGTGGTGATCTCTGCTCTCTTGATAGGGGCGTTGCCACCGACCAAAGTGGAGCGGACTCCCCTGAAGCGGGGAGGAGACCGCGCGAACTGAATCGCGTAGCCGAGCCTGATCGTCCGTGCGACCCATCGGGACAGGAGGGGAAGCTCTAACCAGGCTCCCAAGAACGGGGTCATACGGACCACAGACTTCCCACCGATGGTGCAGCAGGGCGGAATGACTGGCCCGGACGTGGACGGCATAGCGGCCCGGTGTGGGGGCACAGTCATTAACCGCGCCCTGACAGAGGAGACCAGGGAAGGAAGAACGTTCCACGGGGGTCTGCTCTGCCAGGGGGCTGGCGACAGAGGCGGAAGAGAGCTGCACGGTCCGGGGACGGCGCGCACTGTCACCCGGCTCTGGGACAGAGGGGGACGAGGGGTGCACGGCTCGTTGGCGGCGCGCCGTGTCATCCGAGAACTCTGTGTGCTCAGGGATGGAAATGTTACTTCTTTCTTTAACCACATTAGGGTGCTGCCCACCCGTGGGTGAGCAGCGGGGAGTAGAGAACAAAGGATTCTCCCCCGGCCCTCCACCGGGGGAAGGAGTGGTCCTGCTACCATCTCCTGAGAAGTAACCTTCAACGTCCCTGAGCAGCCCGTCTCAGGAGCGCCGCTTGGCCCGGCGTTTAGCGGGGGGCGGGGCTGGAGAGGGCTGGGGCGCCTTCTTACGGCTTCCTCTGCGACTGGGCCCGGGTGGAGGCTGCTGCTTGGGCCGGGCGGGAGGGGCGGGAGCCGCAGGAGGGCGCCCTCGGCGGCGAACAGACTGAGGGATCTGCCCGGTCGGCTGGGTGGAGGCAGCAGCGGGCCGTCGGGGCAGAATGTGCTTGATGGCCTCAGTCTGTTTCTGGGCGGTGGAGAACTGTTGGGCAAAGTCCTCCACCGCACCGCCGAATAGGCCTGCCTGGGACATGGGGGAGTCGAGCAGGCGAGAGCGCTCAGCATCCCGCATGTCAGCAAGGTTCAGCCATAAGTGTCTCTCCTGGACCACAGCTGTGGACATCACCAGACCCAGGGAGCGTGCGGTCACCTTCGACGCCCGGAGGGCGAGGTCGGTGGCGGCACGCAGCTCATCGAAGAGCCCTGGGTCCGTCCTACCCTCGTGCATGTCCCTTAGCATCTGGGCCTGATAGACCTGCAGAGTGGCCATGGCATGCAAAGAGGCAGCCGCCTGTCCCGACGCTCTGTAGGACTTCACCACTAGAGTAGACGAGAACCTACAAGCCTTGGATGGGTGCTTAGGCTCGCCGCGAGAAGAAGCACTCTGAGGACACAGCTGCATCGCAACAGAGCGCTCAACCGGGGGGAGCCCAGTGAACCCACGGGCGGCTGCCCCATCGAGGGGAGGAAAGGCGGATGAAATCAACGAGCGGTCGCTGGAAGACATGGGAGTCTTCCAGGACTTCGAGATTTCATCATGCACGTCCGGGAAGAAAGGTATTGGGGCAGGCTGAGGACGGGAAGCCGCAGCTGCACCCAAAAACCAATCGTCCAGCCGCGAGCACTCAGGACAGGGTGGAGGGTTCCACTCCAAACCAATGCTCGCGGAAGCATGGCTGTCATCTCTGGATCGGACTGAGCCACAGCCGTATTCACACCCGAGGGTGGCAGCTGTGACGAGTCGTCACTTCCAGACGAATCAGACCCGCCTTGTGATGCTGCGATTAACATCGCATCTTCCTCTGGAGCGCCAATGGACACCTGCGGGACCTCAAAGGACGGTCCCGCGGGGATCCCCTGAACGCTCGCGGGTTGCAACACTGGAGAAGGTGCTGCGGGGCACGGACGAATAGTCGGCGCTTTGTTCCACACAGTCACCCTCAGATCACCCTGGCCACCAGCCGAAGTAGAGACTCTCGAGGAGGCGCTAGATCGGGGTGTGGATGAGGGGACTCTCACTCTTGCGAGATCATTGAGTCTCGATCTAAGTGTTGCGATGGTCATGTTCCCACAGAAAGAACATGACTCATCCACGAGCGCTGCCTTAGCGTGATTAAAGCCCAAACACACCAAGCAGCGCTCGTGCCCATCAGAGTCAGACACCAGCCGACCGCAACCAGAAGTGCACGGGCGAGGCATCCTTAAAAAGACGTGCCGCGTGCAAGCTCTTTTTGTGAGAGAAACTCAGTGCTGAAGCGCCCGCGGAGAACACATTTGCTGGCAAACCACGCTCAGATAAGCAGGAAGTGTGCACTCGCCGGGAGATCGCCGTCACACCAACACTGGAGAGTTGCTCGTCTCGTAAGAAGCTGACAATCAGAGATAGCTTAAGGAGTGAAGAATTACACTTGGCTCCGAAGCGAAAACATATCTGCCTGTTGCCGGCGTCCTCCTTTTATACCCACGAGGTGGGGCGGAGTTACGTCATGCAAATTCCGCAGACCCATGGCATTTCTTTGCCATTGGCTCGTTTTGTAATACTCGAAGTTGATAGGCTTTCTAAGCGAAACCCCATTCATCGTCATCCGACGTAACTCGGAGTGACAACGAAAGGGAACAAATGGTTCCAATTGTTTCAAATACAATGTATCTAACACACCCAGAGCCCAAGTTGTGGCAAAATAGTTTTCGGAGAATCTGTAGTTACTGCCTTTTTCCTTGGTATGGTGCCACGTTTTTGGTAAGTAATACAAAGCAAGAATACAGTAACTGCAAAATAGGGGTTAAATATCAAATTAAATATGAGGATTGATATGTACAAAGAATGAGCTAATATAAAGTAACAAAACAGCCACATGTCCAATAATCTACCTACAACTACTTAGGCTGGATGACAGGATAACTTTAAAGTCATTTTTCTCAGTTCTGCACTCTGCATAGTTACTGCCTTTTTGCTTTGTAGGGCAGTATTGTACACTAAATTAATATGGCAAATATTTTATAATTTGTATATTTATACTAATTGTATGACTGGGTATTTAAAAATTTAATTGAATAAGTCTGATTGAAAACTCACTCATAAACTATGATCTGGGCGTTCGAACATTCCGACACGCAAAATGAATAACACACATGATTGGACGGAAAGTGAGGCTTCGTTTGTCATTAGTCACGTGATTTCTTAGTTAACAACACAAGCCTCGAATCGCTGCTTCATCTGTCACGCCCATTTATGCTCGACACGAGCTCCGAAGCCTCGGTTCAAATGTCACATCACTAGTCACGTATGCTACGTCAGAGTCTCTAACTGCCACGGACGCCACACCAGAGACTTAGCACTCTCAAGCCTGCCGGTGCCATTGCTAAGTTGCCTGTGCTCTCGCTGTTATTGTTCAGTCAGCCCTGCCAGATCTACTATGGTGGTCTCCGGCTCTGTCTACTCTGCTCTGGGGGACTCCAGCTTCGCCTGCTCTACGGTGGTGGTCATCAGCGACGCCTAGGTGGACTTCCATCCTGCCAGCTCCACTGTGGTGGTCATCAGCCCCGTCTGCTCCGCCTTGGTGGTGCTCTGCTGTGTGGGTCTTCAGCTCCGTCTGCTTAGCTGTGGTGATCATCTGCTCCGCCGTGGGGACATTCTGTCCTGTCTGACTAGCCTGCTCCACCCTTGCTCCGAGATCCACATCAGTCTCCAATCCTGCTTCCACTGTCCTGGCCCTCAATCCCTCCCCCTGTTCCGCCTCCGCTTCACCTCCCTCCTGGACTGTTTTTTTGAGTGTCTAGAAGCTTTTATTTTGCCCATTGTTTCTGTGTTCACTTCCTGTGTTTGGTTCCTGTTTTTTCTTGTACATTTTTTGTCGTCGTAGTTATCCAATTGTTCTTGGATTATCTATGTTAATGTTTTTTGTTAAACTTTTGTACTTGCATTTGGATTCTCGCTCCGACTCATACCTGCTCACACGTAACACACAGATTACATTATCTTAAATCCCTTAATTTGTGTTCTGAAAATAAACTAAAGTCTTTTGGAATTGGAACAACATGAGTGAATTATGACAGAAATAACCCTTTAATGTAAAGTTTTACATTCTTTACTTACAAACCTTGTTTTTAATAAAGCCTGGTGCTGTGACACTCTGACCTTTAGAGGTGAGGTTATGGGCAAGATGCATTCTGACAGAAGCAGGTGCTATAGGCGCCAGGACTGACTGAGAAAGTTCTGACATGGCAATAGACTCTGTAGTACACACTCAAAAATAAAAGTACCAGAATGAACTAAAAGGGGCTTTTTGCTGCAATGCCACAGAGGAACCGATTTTTAAAAGTAAAAAAATCTTTTTAGGCTATAGTCTAAATAACTTTTTCCTCTACAAAGAGCGCAGTGGGAAGGTTCCATGGATTTTAAAGATTCTGCATGGAACCGTACACCCTGACAAAGATCCATTTTAGAACCTTTATTTTTAAGAATGAAAATGGAGAACACTTCACACAGAAGCATGTTACCCAAAGAGTCTGCACACTTCGCTTCCCTTTACACAGGGACAGGTGGTCTGAGGGACAGTAAACTCTGTTTAATCCTGCTGTGCCTGCCTGCTTCAAAGGCTGTGAACACAGGAGTGCTGATACCTGACATTATGTTCTCATTATATCCATCCAAATCAGATGAAGGCCGTGTGATCATGCGTGTCTTTCAGTGTTGGGTAGTAACTGATTACATGTAATCTGCATTACGAAATCAGATTCCAAAAATGTACAGAAATCATTTCACTCTTAAAGGGTTAGTTCACCTTGGAACCCTTTTGCACAAATGAAAATTCTGTCAGTAATTACTCACCCTCATGTTATTTCAACCCCGTAAGACTTTCGTTCATCTTCGGAACACAAATTAAGATATGTTTGATGCAATCTGAGAGCTGGCTCACTCATTCATAGGCTGCAAAGTAATTTAATCTGCTGGCCCAGAAAAGTTAGTAAAGACATCAGTAAAATAGTCCAAGTGACTACAGTGGCTCAACCTTAAGTTTATCAAGCGACGAAAAAACTTTTTGTGCGCAAAAAAAATAAAAATAACGACTTTATTCAACTATTCATTTTCTTCTGTGTGGGCCTCTGACGTGAGTTCACGAGAGCGCAGGACGCATGCGCGAGAACTGAGAAGATGACGCAGATGTAGTGTTTAAAATGGTTCTAAAGTGTGCATTTCCTGGATGTCCGAATCGTGAGAAACCTACGAGAAAACGTAAAAGTGCCTTACCAATGCCACAAAATGGCTTACCTTTCACACTTTGCCATCAAATGAAATTGTGAGCGTCATCTTCTCTGTTCTCGCGCATGTGTCGTGGCCCTCTCGTGAACTCACGTCAGAGGCCCACAAGGAAGAAAATGAATAGTTGAATAAAGTCGTTATTTTTGGGGGGTTTTGTGTTACAAAAACTATTTTTGTCGCTTGATAAACTTGATAAACTAGATAAACTAGCCACTGTAGTCTGTCAGACTATTTTAAAGATGTATTTTCTAACTTTTCTGGGCTGGCAGAATAAAATTACCTTGCAGTCTATGAAGGAGTCATACACCTCTCAGATTTCATCAAAAATATCTTAATTTGTGTTCCGAAGATGAACAAAAGTCTTATGGGGTTGGAACAACATGAGGGTAAGTAATTACTGACAGAATTTTCATTTTTGGGTGAACTAACCCAGCAAGTGTTTTCTCAAAATTGCAACATTGCAAATTTAACCAGCTCCTGACAAACACATTAATAATTTGAATTATTACTTAGTGAGTCATTTAACCATGAATTACAGTCTTTGGAAGGCTTTTGCCTTTCAAACACATTAAAATGAACAATTTATGTTATTTCATATTTAAACGAACTCTCCAACTTTTTTTGTCAGCGGAACCTCTTTAACACAATATTTACTTGAAGTACCCACTGAGATTTTAAGTTACCGGTTAATGGTCTATGGCAAGCCGTTTTAACTTTTATTCATTTCCAGGATATGAATTCTTGATATCAACAATTTAATTATTGATATCAACAATTTAATTCTTGATATCAACAATTAGATTCTTGATATCAACAATTGAATTCTTGATATCTGTAATTGTATTTTCACTAGTGAAATGTCACCATAGGCTGCCATTCAAAATTAATTGTTGATATCAACAATTGATTTCTTACTAGTAGAAATATAATTTTTCATATCAATAATTACATTGTTACTAGTAAGAATGTGAATTCCTGATATCAATAATTCAATTGTCACTAGTTGAAATGTCTATTCTTGATATCAAAAATTTAATTGCTACTAGTAAAAACTTTCATTTTTGATATCTGAAAATGTATTTCTGATATCAATATTATTTCAGATATCTAAAATGGCTTTCTTACTAGTAACAATCACATTCATGATATCAGAAATTAACATAGTCACTAGTGAAAATGGAATCATTGATATCAAAAATGAACATTGTTACTAGTAGCAATTCAATTGTTGATATCAAGAATAGACATTTCAACTAGTGACAATTGAATTCTTGATATCAAAAATAAAGGTTTTTACTAGTAAGAATTGTATTTCTGATATGTGAAATTGGAATTATAACTAGTAAGAAATCAATTATTGATATCAACAATTGATTTTGAATGGCAGCCTATGGTGACATTTCACTAGTGAAAATACAATTACAGATATCAATAATTATAGTTTTTACTAGTTGAAATACAATTCTTGATATCTAGAATGAGCATTTTAATTAGTAAAAATGTGATTGTTGATATCAAGAATTAGCATTGTTACTAGTGGAAATGTAATTTCTGATATCAAAAATTGCCATTGTTACTAGTATAAATCTAATTCCTGATATCAATAACTATAATTTTAACTAGTTAAAATTGAATTGTTGATATCAAGAATTCATATCCTGGAAATGAATAAAAGTTAAAACGGCTTGCCATAAATGGTCACATGACATGCAGGTAAACATATTCAATATTTCATGTTTGTTTTTATTTTTAAATAATTCATTTAAACTTTAATGATTTAATTAATAGCTTTACATTAAACTCACAAACCCCCTGCAGTTCCATCAAGAACCCCAGTCCCTGACATAATGCAATATTTGATGTACTTCATGTTGTTGTACTAAGAATGGAAGATATTTTCTTTCTCTTTTAGTTTTATATCAATATAGTACAAGATTATCCTATTCAAATCAATGTGATAAACGAGTTAGGTCAAAAGTAATCTGATTATATTACCTTAAATGTGTAATGTATTACTAACTTTGTCACGTCATTTGGCAGCACAAATTGTAGAGAATAAATCCGTAGAGAGCTAAGTAACTATAACATAATTCCCATGAATCAAATGACTGACCTACCAAGTTTTATGTGTGGCTTATGTTTATAGATTAGATGGTGCCCTCTGCTGTTCCTTCAAGTGCATGTACAGTGTCCCCACTAGCTGCATTAGAACATTATATATCAAACTAAGTGCTTGAGCTTCTCCCAGAACTGAGCCTTTTGTGCAGTTACTTTCAACCAACTCTTTCAAATCCATTTACATTTCCCCTCAAGTTTATCACATTAACTTTGAACATGATCCACTACTGTCTGACAAAACTGAAAATGTCCAAATAAGTTTCTACCCTACATTTTAAAAGTATATCTATTGTTAAATGTTATAAACTTAAACATAATATGCTTCTTTGTGTGAAATGATGATAGCACAAGCACACCTTTCAGTTTGTGAAATATTGTGAACACGTATATGAATTTCTTTGATATATCCTCACTCTTGATAAGTTAACTAAGAAATCTGGTATATGTACAAAATGTATTTATTAAGCAAATTATTCACAGAAATAGTGAGAATTTACATGCATAATACGTTCATATTACATAAGATGCAACCTAAAACAAATTAGATTTCAAAACAAAAATATACACACATAAACACAAATACTCTGAACAGCATTATTATATACGTTCAAGGTCTAATGTTTCTATGCAGAAGACTCTGAGTTTAATTGTGCTGTGGTATTGATGAGATCTCTGGGTAAAGTCTCTCTTGCCTCCTGCATGCGTTTATGGGCCCTCTGAAACGCTTCTGAAACCACAAACACAGACCAAATCAGAAAAGAAATATATCCTGCAAAATCTGATATATTGTGATTCTGTACTTCAGTCAAAACAAACTAGATTTTTACATTTTCTGAAGTCTGCACAACGATGCAATAGTATCTTGGGTGGTTATAGGGCATTGCTGGACAGTTGCTGAAATCAACAAAAATTGATGGTGGCCCAAATCAAGAGCCCACCAAGTCACTATGATATTCTGGTGTATAGCTATTATTAGCTATATATTATTATTAACTCACAAATACCAATTCCCAGCGATTTTTACCCGATAAAACATTTTATAGCTTGACATAAAGAGAAAAATGTATACTCATTATATAAATTCCTATTACTTTTTTATTTAGATTTTTAAAAGATTTTATTAATTTACACAACTTCTCAAGGAATCTCAAGGAATCACACTTTTAAAATTCCCTCATATATCCAGGTTTTCCAAAAGCATGGGAACCCTCATTCTCAACTGAAAAAAGACAGTTGTTGAGGGAACAAATGAGAAATGTGATGTCATATAACATTTTGACTTTTATCTGTTTAAATTGTTTTGTCATATTTTAAGTCATTTAATATTATAATATAATAATATATTTAAGGCATCTTGCGGCCCCCTAGGAAGTGCACACAAGTGGGTCCTGGCCCCCTTGTTGAGAACCAGTCTAACACCGTGTCCACATTGGACACGACCATTGCAAATCCATTAGTCTTTTTCTATCAGAAGTAGCATGAGCACTTGAAAAACATCTGAAACAGAACATCAGTTTACCGTTGGGAATATGACATGTTGTGTTGTGTCGCGTTGCATCCGGTAGAGAGCATCACGGATTATAATGGGCTCTATTTGCTTTTGTTGTGCTGCACCGCTCGCTTCTGGTGTAGACACAGGCTGCATTCCAGTCCAAATTTGGCATGCCCTTCACTCGCTAACTTCCCTCCGTCTCGTTCACTCGGATGTGCGTCATTGGTTACGTTGCACGAGTGCCCACTACTGGCAGAAACTGCAATGGGCTGAACTGGAACGTCCTAAGCCCTTGATCACTTGGAATCAGCTATGGAGTTAATTTATTATTTACATTTTTTTCCCTTTAATAATTTGTTTAATGCAGCATCCAAATGTATACAGGTCCTTCTCAAAAAATTAGCATATTGTGATAAAGTTCATTATTTTCCATAATTTAATGATTAAAATTAAACGTTCATATATTTTAGATTCATTGCACACCAACTGAAATATTTCAGGTCTTTTATTGTTTTAATACTGATGATTTTGGCATACAGCTCATGTAAACCCAAAATTCCTATCTAAAACAATTAGCATATTTCATCCGACCAATAAAATAAGTGTTTTTTTTAATACAAAAAAGTCACCCTTCAAATAATTATGTTCAGTTATGCACTCAATACTTGGTCGGGAATCCTTTTGCAGAAATGACTGCTTCAACACGGCGTGGCATGGAGGCAATCAGCCTGTGGCACTGCTGAGGTGTTATGGAGGCCCAGTATGCTTCGATAGCGGCCTTAAGCTCATCCAGAGTGTTGGGTCTTTCGTCTCTCAACTTTCTCTTCACAATATCCCACAGATTCTCTATGGGGTTCAGGTCAGGAGAGTTGGCAGGCCAATTGGGCACAGTAATACCATGGTCAGTAAACCATTTACCAGTGGTTTTGGCACTGTGAGCAGGTGCCAGGTCGTGCTGAAAAATGAAATCTACATCTCCATAAAGCTTTTCAGCAGATGGAAGCATGAAGTGCTCCAAAATCTCCTGATAGCTAGCTGCATTGACCCTGCCCTTGATAAAACACAGTGGACCAACACCAGCAGCTGACTGTGGGTACTTGACACTGGACTTCAGGCATTTGGCATTTCCTTCTCCCCAGTCTTCCTCCAGACTCTGGCACCTTGATTTCCGAATGACATGCAAAATTTGCTTTCATCCGAAAAAAGTACTTTGGACCATTGAGCAACAGTCCAGTGCTGCTTCTCTGTAGCCCAGGTCAGGCGCTTCTGCCGCTGTTTCTGGTTCAAAAGTGGCTTGACCTGGGGAATGCGGCACCTGTAGCCCATTTCCTGCACACGCCTGTGCACGGTGGCTCTGGATGTTTCTACTCCAGACTCAGTCCACTGCTTCCGCAGGTCCCCCAAGGTCTGGAATCGGTGATTCTCCACAATCTTCTTCAGGGTCCGGTCACCTCTTCTCGTTGTGCAGCGTTTTTTGCCACACTTTTTCATTCCCACAGACTTCCAACTGAGGTGTCTTGATACAGCACTCTGGGAACAGCCTATTTGTTCAGAAATTTCTTTCTGTGTCTTACCCTCTTGCTTGAGGGTGTCAATGATGGCCTTCTGGACAGCAGTCAGGTCGGCAGTCTTACCCATGATTGCGGTTTTGAGTAATGAAACAGGCTGGGAGTTTTTAAAAGCCTCAGGAATCTTTTGCAGGTGTTTAGAGTTAATTAGTTGTTTCAGATGATTAGGTTAATAGCTCGTTTAGAGACCCTTTTCATGATATGCTAATTTTTTGAGATAGGAATTTTGGGTTTTCATGAGCTGTATGCCAAAATAATCAGTATTAAAACAATAAAAGACCTGAAATATTTCAGTTGGTGTGCAATGAATCTAAAATATATGAAAGTTTAATTTTTATCATTACATTATGGAAAATAATGAACTTTATCATAATATGCTATTTTTTTGAGAAGGACCTGTATAGGTGTGTTAGGGTTGTTTTAAATTAAAAAATTCAAATTAATATATCATAGAGTTGTTTTTGGTAGTGGTGATTAGAAGAGACCTGCGGTGATGTCACAATCGTGTTGCATTCTGGTATTTGGAGCTGCCTGAAGTATACATATGAAGTAGATAGATTTTGTCCCTCGGTCAAAATTGAGGGAACGAGGGTCTGTCCATATAAACTTGTGTCTAAAAGTGGACTGGAATGCAGCCAGAGTGTAAGGTGAACCATTACTTTTCTTAGCAATCAGACTCACAATTTTCATTTGACAAAATGACTGAATCCTCAACAAAAGGCATGATTTGAGGTATCACTAATTCCCGTACCATAAACAGGTTGGGACAAAATAAGTGGAACATTTAGGGGGTTGTTAAAATCCCTAACCCTAAATATGAACATTTACTTACCTTGCAATTACCTCAGCAAACAGCACTAATTAATAGCAATAAAAGTCCTATCTGAAGTTTAGACCTGCCTTACCCAGGACATTATACACAGAGCCCTGCTGACTGTGGCCTCCCAACTGATCCAGAACAGTCTGTCTCCTTTTCTTTAGGGTGCTGGCATCAATAAAAGCCCTGAATAAAGTACAACAAGCACTTACAATCTAAAAGGGACAAAATAGTACTGCTGCAGTAACAAAATGCATGATTCACTGATTGTGTTGGCCAACCTGGCATGCTGGATACAATTAAGAGTAAAGGTCACACTTCCAGTGGTTTGAGTGCGAAAGCCAAAGCGACTCAATCGCTCTCCCTAAAAATAGAAGCAAATTAAATCAATGGACATGCTAATACAAAACGTCACAGCACAAAATGTATAATGACACACCTTGAAAGTACCAGGTACTCTGACATAACTGATGTCCTCGAGTTCAGGTGCTCCGCCGATGAAGAAGCGTCTCAGTTCAGCCACCGTGCCGGGCTGGAGGGGTCTCCATGTGCGGCAAGTCATTCTGTGACGCCCTGAGAGCATAAAGCTACTATTGAACAAGCTGATACAAATATAGCCTAGTTTATAAAACCAACTTGTACAAAATTACTTGTAATACAGTTCATATATGATATCCAAAGCCCAGTTAATATTTAGTTTAATTCTGCAGTTATTATGTTGATTTTAATTTTATGTGATATTTTGAAATATTATTACAATGTAAAATACCAGCTTTCAGTTTTCTAATTATCAATATCTTTATAGAACGTGCAATAGAACAGCATGTATTTGCATTAGAAATATTATAATGAATGGTTGTATGTTTTCCAGTTTGACCATGCCACCCATTATACAAATTATCCAACAGTACTTCACTCTCAGAAGAAATGTTTGTCCTACTTAGTGGGACAAACATCCCCCCCCCAATGATTGAACATCAATATATTACACCATGCAATACTTTACAAACAAAAGACGGTCCGACTCTTACCTGGCGTTGAGGGAACGACCAGGAATCCATAGCCCTCAGTCCTGTAGCGCTGCCAAAAATCCAGTGAGAGAACTTTGAAATACAGCACAGGCCACTGGGATAATGACCCTGCACAGAACATCAGCACCTGTGTTAATTCACTGAAAATGTATTGACAATGGTACTTTATTTTTATATCAGGTGGTTATCTATGTAAAGTATTTTTCCATTCTTTAGTTACAGAAATTCTGAGGCAATCAAAGATCTCACCATCAGATTCATCTTCTTTATGGAAGAAGGTCTCAAAGCTGAATGGATAGGAGAAGAAGGCAACATCCTCCTATAAAACAGAGAACATGCTTACTACAGTTACATGAACACAGAGCCAGTTGACGGGGTCAACTAAAATGACGGATTACCTTTCCCATGCTGCGTGTGCGACATGTCTGAGTCACACCAGACAGACACTGAATGGGAACACTGGACCAACCTGACGAACATAGAGAAATCTCAACATCAGGAATAACTGACAGAAAATGCACAAAACCGAAATACAGTAAAACTTGACATGCTTGAATGTCATTTAATTAGATTAACAATTAGAATGTGTGTTATTTTTTTCCTTTTCTTTTGTTGAAGAGAATAACTATTGTTTTATCATTTAAAACTTATCAAATGTTTTGTGAAATGCTTTGCTAGGAAAGTGTGCTTGTGCTTTCTTTAAAATAAATGTCACTTTGTTAGACTTTTGTCATCAAAAGCAATGTCATGTACATTTATAAGTGTGGCTTAACTGATTAAAAAATGGTTGCCACTGTGAGTATGAGAGTAGATTGACTTACTGTTAGGTAAATCCACGAAGAAGTGGATGTAAAGATTGTCATACTCATAACCCTGAGCAGAAACTAAAAAGAAAAATTGTCATATTATGATCCATACAGTAACATTTGAGACCCTGTTAAAAATGTCAAATATATTGGAGACACTGTACAATTTAAGCATGCATATAATGTATTGATGTTATACTGCGTTACCCCCTGTAAATCTGGCCTAATTTGTAATTTATGATAACTGTTATACTCACCAATCTCTCCATTTACAATCAGGCGAAGTATCCCTGGAGGTGGCTAAAGTGCGTTTTTGGAGAATCAGAATGAAAGGTTTACCTTTTTTATTTGGATTATAATTTAAACTGTTTTTTTTATACTGTGACACCATGGGTTTGGATAATAATTCCAATTCTTACCATCTCAAAGTCTTGGCCAACCAGGCTGTTGAGGTAATCTTTGTGACGCGTGTACAGCTAAAAAGAAAGAAAGAAATGTGTGTGAATGATGAATCCACCAGACAGGGTTCAGCAATCCAACAATGAGCCTTGGGCCAGCCAATGAATTCCATACTGGTCCAGGGACACTCTCTGTACAGTGTAAGATGCTTTGATGAACAAAGTCTACTAAAAAGTAACCAAGAACTGTCACTCTGGCACTATGTTCCAAACTGTGTAGGTACACTCCCAAATTTTCTTATTTGCTTCTTATTTTCTTATATTTTAGTACTTACACTTAAACCTATTTTATTTCAGTTTTCTCAGTTGTAACATATATATTTTTTTCATTTAATATTTATATTTAGTTTTATTTCAGATAACAAAAAAAAATGTAATAAATAAAATAAAAACGTTTTGCCTTATATGACACATTGAAGCAATGTTTTAGTCAAAATCCAAGGCCAAAATATAATATTTATCCTTTGCAGATATGGCAATTTCAAAACCAATTGAACATAGTTTAATTTAATGTAACTCAAATATAAACATTTTACATTAAATAATTATATCCAGTGCAGGAAAGTGTCAATGGAAAAAAGTTAAATCTAATTTGTGACATTTTGTGAATCAACTATGAGTGACTCCTATTTGTGTAGAGTGAGTGCATGACCGTTACCAGTCATTGCTAAGGAGGAGTGTTTCAAGTCAGTCACATATGAGATTCCATTTCAGCTCTCTAGGGTTTGGAACAGGGAGCTAAAAGGTTAGACTAGGGGTGTCCAAACTTGGTCCTGGAGGGCCACTGTCCTGCAGAGTTTGTGTTGAGGCAAGTTGGAGCTAAACTCTGCAGGACAGTGGTCCTCCAGGAGCAGGATTGGACACCCCTGGTCTAAACCGTGTGATAAACCACCAATCCTAAGCAAGGGGAATTGGCCATACATCTCTGTACATGCGCTGCTCTCTCTCTTTCTCCTCCGCATGAATGTCTGATGAGGCATTCTCCAGATACAGCCTCCATACCTCCCTCTTCTCCCCCTCTGTTTCCAGCCTGGAGTGAAAGACAGTCAAATACACTTTGACTTTTTGTAATCACAATGAAGTCATCCCCACATTACTCTTAAGCGAAATTGATAGAAATTGGTTGGTCTTGCCTGTAGGCTCCTCTGTTGTTGTTAAAGTCTGGTTTTAGTGTGATTACTCCATTACCATCTGCTTTTATTGTGCATAATATATATTCATTCTCTTTCAGGCCCAACCTATAAAACACAGTCAGCTCAGTCAGTTGATAGATCAGATCTCATTCTCTTGCAAACTGGACACCCTTTTCTGTTTATTTCACATTACTTTAAAAGACCCATATTATAAAATCTAATTCTTGAACTTAAGAGTAAAATAAAGGAGTTTTTCTGTAACGTTTCTGAAGTTAATTTGCATAGAAGTCTTAAAGGTGCGGTAGAAAAATTGTCCAGGTTGAAAATGGTGATATTAAACTAGATAATGCATGTTGGATGCAAAATACCTTAAATAACATTATAAGTGGACCTCAAGTTAAATTAATTATAATAAAATGTATGATGGTGATCCTTTAAGTGGCTGATGAAGAGTATCATTGTCTCACTTACTTCCCTGAAGGCCCAAGATCTCCCATGATGTGCATGGTCTGCACGGGTGTGTTGATGATGTGACTGTTCTTTATGAACTCCTCTGAAGGCTCCCATGTGATTAAACGCGACTTGGGAACATTAGACTCTCTAAATTATGTAAAAAAAAAAAAAAATTATGTACAGGTAAATCTTCTAAACTTCCAAATTATGATACAGCTTTTACAGAAACTGTACACTTACACAGGACGTCTCTCTTGTCTCCTGTGTCTAACATTGGCCATGCGTTCTGCTAAGAAGGTTGGTGTTGACTGAGCTGGGGTCAGCATACTTTGAGCTTGCTGCCAAAAAGATCACAACTTCAGAAAGCTGAGAAACATATGTAGGCTATATATCTACTGGTGAATCTTACCAAACCTGTCGAAATCATGTCTGGGTTATTTTTCACCGCAAATATTTATTAGTGAGAAATTAGATTTAGCTCAAAGTCAAGCATGAAGCGGAAGTTGCGATAGTCTTTTTTTCCCTATTGTGGTGTTTTTTCCAAGTGAAATGTAGGCCGTGACATGATTTTGTCTATCGGGAATTACTTGGATTGCTGTGGTTTGCTATTGCCGTGATGTCATGCGAGTGACAGGTTGATCCTGCCCTTGTGTCAGTGAACACGTCATCAGAAAAGAGATGAGATGTCATTGTAAGAGGAAGTTATGTTGACTACGGATTACAAGGGCACATGAATTCAAAAAATATATCATCTGCATGGATACATCTTTTATAATAAATAATGGAATATTCAATAAATAAAAAAAATCGACAATTTTGATTGAAGGAAAACAAAGCCTAATTTAAAAACATTAAGATATGTTGTATTGTGAACTTATTTTTATGACAATTCTTAATTTCTCATATTATCATGGCAATGCAATGCACAATGAAAAAAATCTGTGTAATTCTGTGTAACACAAAAGAAGACATTTTGAAGAATGTTGGTAACTGTTGATAACTGGTCATGTTAATAGTTTAGATTTCCATTGACTTCCATTGAATGGACAAAAATACATAAAGATGTGTAACAGGGGAAATAAAATGTAAGTGAGAAATAAAGGGTTGCACTTTATTTTACTGTAAGTGTACTTACAGTGTACTTATCTAAGAAAGTACTGGGAAATATAAGGTAACTACATGTGTTAAGGTTAGGTTTAGAGGTAGGTTCAGGGTTAGTACCTAGTTATTGTAATTACTATAAATAAGTACATAATATGTACATGGGGAACAGGACTATAAAATAAAGTGCTACCAACATTTCTTATTTTTTATCTTTTGATTTCGTGGTGAAATATGACCTGGGTATGTTTTTTTTTTTTTTTAGTTTAAAAAAGAAAACAGTAGTCAACCAACCTCTTCCCATTTGGAAAAGCGATCAAAGTCTGTGTAGGTGAAAATGCGCTGGTTTTGCCTTCTTTTGGATCTTTCAATTGCCGTGATTTCTGTGTGATACTGACGCTCCAGTGGTGTTTGACAGTTTGACACTGTTTGGTAAAGGTCCACTTCATACTGCAGATGAATAGCAAGCAGAACTCATCATACACCATGAAAACTGGTAACCTGCCGACTATCTAGTAGCACACATCTTTGCCCTCACTAGTCTCTTACCTGACTGAAGAACTTCTCTTGCCAACCAACCACCAATTCCTCCTCATCAGTGGCTGTGTTAGAATGAGAGAGAGAAAATATTATAAACAATATTATAAAAATATTATCTACAATATAACAGGTAAAGAGTTTTGACTACTTTTTAACAGGTTCATATCTGTGTCTTTCACATACTGGAGGCTGATTGTGTCTGAGAGCTGAAGGTGTCTAGCTCTATAACTCCTCTTTCCTGCTGAGAAATCATTTGCTGATGAAGGTGTTGAGACAAAGCAGCTGTCGAGGTCACACGCTGTATACGCACTCTAAAAAGTAATAAAAATGACCATGGTAATACCATGTTTTTAGACATAATACAACAGTAAGTTACTTCTTTAGTGACTTGGAGTAACATGTATAATGTACGTAAACTATTTAGTAATCTTTTTTCCAATATATATATATATATATATATATTATTTTTTTATTTTTTTTATAAAGAGTTATGGTGCAGTAGAAATGGCAAAACAGTGGTACTTCGATATAATGGAACTGAAATTAATTTACCATGGTTTTAAATTGTACTGCATGGTAATTCCAGGAATAGCACGGTACTCCCATGTCCAAAATACATTATCATGTATTTAATACTGAGTATACTTCAGTTATAGATGTCGGGTACACTTAAGCGACGTGACTTACCGTATGCGTAAGTTTTTAACTGCATCCCGGGAACGGTAAACCGATTCTCCGGTGTCCGTGCACCAGCCGTCGGCCATATCTGACACTCTTCCTCAAAAAATAAAAATCTTAAGATTTAGTGTACCATCTACATCGGTTACTAAAGTTGATACGTTTTTAATAATAATACTCGGGTAGGAAGTATACTCGGGTATACACCAGAGCGTCTCGTTGCATGGTAACACAAACGGAAGAAGCCGGAAGTCAATTGTGCGCATGCTTGGTACGGATATAAACACGCTGTTCTCAAATCAGCCTGAGCTGCTTTACACATCAACGCACCAGTTGCCACAGCTGATCTGGGAGCAGAAGTGGTTCTAAAAAAACTCCACGCTTCACATCCACATGACAACTGCTAATGAACTGGAAGCTGTTCCACATGGTTGTATTTGGTGTTGAACAACGAATATAGTTGTTTAGATATGCTTGAGGTCGGTTCTTTTGATATATCGCATGTTACTAATATAAACATTCTGCTTCATTTAATGTTTAAATAATAACGTTGCTGATACTTTGATCCTGAAGGGCAAGTTAGCTTTTTGGTTAGCAGCTGCATCTAACTTCTTAAACCAGGTTTTCTGCACTTAGCCAGACTGGTGTTCAGCTGCTTTTGCGTGTTAGTCAGCTGGTCTACCAGACTGACCAGTTGAGAAATAAAAAACATAAAGCCAGACTATTTGAAACCAGCAGACTACCTTAAGCTGGTTAAAGCTGTTTAGTAAAGCATACCTTACCAAGTTATTAAAAGCAAATATGCAGGTATGGAAAACAAGTATCCAAGTCTTCAGAGTCTCAAACCAAACTAGAAATAGATGTTTGGCTGGACTGAATGAATTATATATTACACCAGCATCTTTAACACAACATGCAGCCTATACTTGCACAAGAGCACTTTTCTTTCCAAGAGACAGTGTTTCAAAGGCAGATGAGAGATTTACCTCTAATAAACTCAAAAAGACATTTGCGCCTAGAGAGCGTAAATATGCTGCTACCAGAGATGATTTTCTCAAATCAACACAAACACAGAGGAGAGAATCTCATGCAGCTCCGTCTTCAAAAACAGAGAGAAAAGTGTCATCAGATCTTCAGAAACTGAGGTTTGATGACTTTAGTGAGTCAGAAACCAGAAGGATTTTGCGGCGTATCCAAAAAGACTCAGAGTCAAATGAAGAAGAGTTGGAGATTGTGTTTGGGGTGGGCCCTTGTTTGCTGGCCCTCACTCAGGGCAGAAGAAGGCCGAGTCGACTCTTTGTGAAGAACGGCGAGGGGCCGCAGAGAGATGTGATTTTGAGGGTCTGTCAGGAGGCTGTTAGTCGTGGTGTGCAGATACAGAGAGTCAGTAAGCAAACACTTGACAAGATGTGTGGTGGAAAGGTGCACCAGGGATTGTGTCTGCAGGCAAGTTCTCTTGGGTTTATCAACGTGGAAAGACCAATAACATCTCATGAGGCGAGGAATCACAGGGAATTATGGCTGGTTTTGGATGGAGTGCAGGATCCGATGAATCTTGGAGCCATATTGCGCTCTGTGTACTTCCTGGGAGTGGATCGGATTGTCTGCAGCATTCAAAACAGGTGGAGTGAAAAAAGTATTTTTTTGTTTTTATTACGTCATAACATTGTTAAATGGACTGTAGGATCTAAAACAACATAACAGCCTAGTTATGATCAAATTAAAATGTGCTTTTAACTTTTAACTTTGTAGGAGCTGTGTACTATTGATATTTGCTTCTGGTTATTTGCTCTTTTTGTTAGCTGTCCTCTGACGCCCACAGTGAGTAAAGCCAGCGCTGGTGTGATGGAGATCATGGAGGTGTTTGGCTACAGCAACTTGAAAGATATGATAAAGGTCTGGAAGTTGATCCATTCACTTCACCTCACTGTGTTTACATGTGTGGCCCGTAGACGGCAGTCAAATAATACAATTGTGGTTTAGTCAAAGCAATACCAGTTAATCAAACTTTATAATTCTGAGCCCAAAAAAAATTGATCAATACATGTTCGAGTGCTGTGAATTCTTCTGTAAAATGAGCAGGGATGGATCATCCACATGGAGCACTGGGACTTTGACACTCATCAGGTTATATAAGAAATGGTGTTTTAAAAGGAAAGGAAAGTTCCTATTGGTGGTAATATTTAATATTTCCATGTGATCTCTCCAAATCATTAATTTGCTATCTACACTTGTCTGTGGTTTTTTCAAGCTGTTTACAGTTCATTTCAGTAATTAACGACAAAAGGTTTACAGGTAACTAACTACTCCTGTCACTAATACCAATTATATAAGTAGATAATGATTTTTGGTGTTTTTCTTGCAAATCAACACAAAAACGCTACAAATATGAATGTTTAATTTTTTTTTTTTTTTTTGGAGAAATGCAAATTCCATCTTTGACATAAAAACTTGAAAGAAGTCCTGAAAGTCCCCATAAACAGAAAGTGAAATCATGTTGGGACTGTTACATAGTTACAAATAAATAAAAAAATCTTCAAACAGTGACAGTATAAAAGCCAATTAATGTAATGCCTTCATAATATCACACTTGATATATTACTTGCACACATTTTTATGCATTACATTAAAATGTATAACTTGCATGAAAATATATACCGTAGTTTACTTTATATATTAGGAAGGAGGTCATTCGCAAGGTGTTCATCATTCATCATACTGGTTTTGTTTTTCGAATGGAATGAACGATTTGAGAATTATCTGAGGAGACCCAACTTCTAACAGTCTTTCCATCTGTAGCCTGTAGAGGGCAGTTAAAGAAAACCATTGAGGTTTAGACTGTGTCTGTCAAGACTACATTATAACCAGTTTTGTATGATATTATAGGTGAAAGCAGAACACGGTTGGCAAGTAGTCGGCACTGTTGGATTAGAGGAAGGCAATCCGGAATCCCCTGTTATGCCATGTTCAGATTTCAAAATGTCCAGACCTACACTGCTGTTAATGGGTATGTGTTTGAACTTATTCGGACAGATCATTGTTTTGTTCTCTCTGTGTTGTTTAAACGATAGTCTGTCTCTGTTTCTGCTGTCAGGTGGAGAGGGTGATGGTCTGTCTCCAGAACTGCGTCAGCTGTGTGATATCCTGCTCACCATCCCTCCACGCAGACACCTGCACCCTGGAGTAGAATCACTCAATGTGTCTGTAGCCACAGGTATGTGTTCCTTATGTAAATATTGCTCTGAATTGCTGGTATTTACTTAACATTTACCTGTTAGAAATTTGACCGGACCACTGGTTAGAACCACAGCTCAGGAGTATTTTAAGTTAAAACATAAAAAAAAAATATATATATATATAAATGAATTTCATTTAATTAAAAATGGTCAAAAATTAAAAATAAATAACATCACATGTACTGTAAAGGTTTAATATTGGTTTAAAGTCGGCATGAAACGGAAATTGCGATAGTCTTTTCTTCCCTATTTTGGCGTATATCAGAGTGAAACTGCGGTCATATTTGATTGGATTGTTGTGTTTTGATATTGCTGGGATGTCGTATGAGTGACATGTTGTCAAGAAATGTCATTGCAAGAGGGAGGGAAAGTTAGACATTATAAGGGCACATGAAGTAAAAATATAGTGATGTTCACAGATAAAATAAATATTCCATAATATTCCATAAAAAAACTGCCCATTTTGATTTCTTGGTGACTTAGGTTAAGCCTCAGCAAGTATCTATCGGATATCTGTGTTTACTGTTATAGGCGAGTGTTGTTGAATGTGTAGTATATAATAAATAAGTGTGTATATATACATACATGCATACATATACGTATTTACTTACACACACACACACACACACACACGCACACATATACAGCATATATATATACAGTACGTATATATAAAATCCAAAACAAATTTTTTATGTAGTTCAGTTGGCCTCTTTTAATGTGTTTCCGTTTTTTCCTTCTTCCAGGCATCCTGCTGCACTCTCTTCTGTCCACACGCACAGGAAGCTGATGATGATGATGATGATGATGATGATGATGATGATGATGATGATGATGGCTACAAGGACAAGGCATCAGCATGATTTACTCAGATGTCTCTCATTAGCCCCGTACAGTGATTAATGACTGGATTACTTCATCAATTAACAGTCTGAGTGTCTGGAGAGGCCCATTGATCAGATAAAGAGAGGATATAGAAACATTCTGGTCCACTTACTGACTATGACCACCTTGTTTAATACAAGACCTGTACTTTACGGGGTCTCCAATCTTCTAATCGTGCTTCTAAAAACAGAGGTGTAATGTTTAATTATTCATCTTGTTCCTGAAACATGTTAATTAGTTAAGTGCTTTATCACTGTAAACATTTGCCACATGAAAATGGATGAAAATTCAAGTTAATTTCATTTTAAATAAATATGCTGTAGATGGTTATGTTTATTGATCACTCTTTGAAGATTCCCATTAAAAGCTGAATATGTAGCTAACTATTTGCTGTTTATATACCCAGTTGATCCATGCTGTACATTTTCATTGATGGATTTGGCAGTTGCTTTCAAACAAAGTGACTCGCATTTCAAGTTATACGATTTGTCAGTTCATGCATTCCCTGTGAATAAAACATTTGACCTTGGTGTTGCTGAGTTGTTACGTGCTATGTTTGACTGGAGCTACAGAAATATACAACAACTACTACGTTTTACTCTTCAAATATATCTCTGAGCTTTGTAGAATGCTTGTTGAGGCTAATGCACCTATGCAATAAAGAAGCAAATGTTACACATATTTATATATTTAAAGAGCTTGCAATGCATTTGAACAGTTTGTGGTCAAAATTTAGGGGTAGTGCTGTATATACTCTACTATTCAAAAGTTTTGGGACAGAACATTTTTAAGAAATTAATATTTATATATCAAGCATGCATTAAATTGATCAAAAGTGACTATAACGGCATTTAATGTCAAACAATTATATTTCTCTTGAACTTTTTTATTAATCAAAGAATCCTGATTTTTTTTAAAGGGTTAGTTCACCCAAAAAATGTAATTCTGTCATTAATTACTCACCCACATGACGTTCCAAACCCGTAAGACTTTCAATCATCTTTAGAACACAGATGAAATCAGAGCTTTCTGTTCCTCCATTGTCAGCAACACAACTACCACTTTGACACTTCAAAAAGTTCATAGAGAGATTGTAAAATAATCCATGTGAATTGAGCGGTTTAGTCCATATTTTCTTAAGAGACTCGGTTGCTTTATATGATGAACAGATTGAATTTGGACTTTTATTCACATATAAACATTCATGAACGGAAACGGAAGCTAAAACATGTTCACTTGACATGCAAGAACCAATGAGGATCATTCTTGTGTTACACAGCACGTTTGAGCTTCAGCAAGAACCAATGAGGTTTGGTTGAGCTTCTGTTTATGTTCCCTGATTAATGTTTAAAGGTGAATAAAAGCCTAAATTCAATCTGTTCATCAAATAAAGCGATTGAGTCTCTTCAGATAATTTGGACTAAACCACTCAATTCATATGGATTAGTTTTACAATCTCTTTATGAACTTTTTGAAAGGACAAGTGGCAGTTGTGTAGCTGCCAACGGAGGGATAGAAAGCTCAGATTTCATCAAAAAGATCTTCATCTGTGTTCCGAAGATGAACAAAAGTCTTACAGGTTTGGAACGACATTTAATTTTTTGGGTGTACTAAACCTTTAAGAAACATTTTAATAATAATTTTAACATTAATAATAAATATATATATATATTTTTTTTTTTACTTAAGCACCAATCAGCATATTAGAATGATTTCTGAAGGATCATGTGACACTGAAGACTGAGTAATAGCTGCTAAAAGTTCAGCTTTGCATCACAGGAATAAATTACATTTTTAAATATATTCAAACAGAAACCACTTATTTTAAATAGTATTTTGGATTAAATAAATGCAGCCTTGGTGAGTAAGAGTAAAGTGACTTTTTTCAAAAACATTTTTAATGGTAGTGGAAATCCTAATGTTAGCCAGTAAGGTAATGTTCAGTAATACCAGAGACAAGGACTTTGGTAATACTAGTGTATGCTCTGCAATATCTAGGCCAAACTACTGTTACTGCCTAGTTGCAAACATGAACATTTAAACATTATGGATTATACAACAATAAGCAGTAGTTGGCTAACTTGTAGATAAAGGGCAATGCTAACCATTGGTCTGATCATAGGATAGTCAAAAAGAAGACGTTAATATGTCATGGTTCATTTTTCACAGTGAAAATGAAGGTAATTTCTGAATACACTACAGAAATGGAATAAATAATAGGCCATAGAGCGCATAGCTGATGTATTCCAACTAATAAGCAGTACTTAAGTTAGTTCAGCAGGTGGCACTGCATATATAGTATATTAGGTATACCTCTGCGTTGACTATAGTAGACATCAGCATTGATTTTTATTGCTGTGAGTGTTAAAGATGAGGGCTTGACACACGAAGGTTGGTGCTAGACCAGTAACATCTAGCAGCATTTACGTAAAGTTCACTGAATAGATATCTCACACCTCCATTTCCCTTCACGCTTCACAGCGAGGTGCTGACTGCAGGTTATGGACCAAGATGGTTTACAATTAAACTAAAATGTGCACGATTGGCGCGCCTGCGGGGAGCAGGACAGGACGATTAAGCTGCTAATACTATAGACAGTTAGACCTCACTTTCATTTTACCCATAGCTGCAGGGGAGAGGAGATATTAGATGAGATTGAATGTAATGAAGCACTCTATTGTTTTTACAGGGAAGAATGATCTGAAGGTCTTTGTGACAGAAACTGCTATATGCTGATGTGTCTCATCAAGCAGCCAATTTGTTAATCCTTCCAATAGTTAGATGTACAGATCTATGGATTTGTATTAGTGATCACAATATATCATTTAGACCACTGAATTCCAACCATGTTTGTCTTATGTACCCTCTCAAGCCAAGCAGAATGGCTCAAGCATCCTCTCTTCAGCACCGAGAAGAGATGTGTTCTTAGAGTGTAGGGGACAGTTGTTAAACTAGCAGTTTCATTGCATTTACAGTTTGAGTAATGTAAAATTATTTACATTTATTTGGTTATTGAATGCTTTAAGACATGATTGGAGGAGAACTCTGCGCCCATTCCAACGTCTACTTTTGAATCTTCCTTAGACCTAAATTAAAACCATAAAAGAACATTTTCGTTACCTCAGATAATAATCCGTAAATAAAGTAAACGTTAACTGAAAAAAAGTTACCAAAGTAGAATTTTTTTTTTTGTGTGTGAGTGTGTTCACGCACCCCTGTTGCGAAATGTGAGGGTTGCTTACCCATGTACAAACTAAATAGGGCATTTCTCTGCTTGGTTGCTATAATGTTCCTTGAATGTTCTTTTCCTATCTTTAAGGGTGGTTACTGGGTAGATGTTTACTGGCATAAGTCAAAAAGCCCAACCCCAAATCTATATAGTATTCTGTCTCCTAGATATGGCTTAATGTATGTCTATGGGATTTTTGCATATAAATTGCATATAAAATGTCCATCCATTTGGATTGCGCAAACAAACTAATGAGCTAAATATGATGCATATTTACATAGATTGAATGGGCAAGAAACAGGTAAGATTTCTAAATTGTGTTTCAAATACACATAACCAGGATTATCACCAATAAATAGGCTACATTTCTTTAATCTCATACAACTAATTGAATATTTTTTGTTACACAGTTTTCACAATAATTTATGCTGATTCTTATCATCATCACTTATTTTGATAATATTATTTAAACGAAAGTCTGTAACAAATGGTGTTTGATTAGTTACACACCAAATTAGTTTGTGGTTTGATCAAATCTCTAAAATAAGTATGAGCAATTAGCGATACACTCCAAAAAAATGCTGGGTTTTTAATTGCATTTTTAAACCTAATGGTTGGGTTTGTCCATATTTGACCCAAGCATGGGTTGAAACAACCCCGCATTTTTAGGGTGTAGTGATGCTAGCCATTGCAGGAACCCTTAAGGGTCTCCACTTCTCACTGGTACTTGCTCAGTGAGCAAATTATTCAGAATATTCCTCTGTTTACAAAATTGAAGCCAAAAGTCAACATTCACAGAGTTCCACTTTCCTCTATGTGACATTTGTCTTTCTTTTATCAGCTCTCAGGATGAGTCGCAGGCGTATCTGCTTTTCTCGCCTTTGTGTCGGCAGGTTAGATTGACTGCCATTTCCCCTCCCCAGAGTGCAGTTCTATTAATCTGTTTAATATGCCACAGAACGGAGCAAGTAATGGAACAGTCAAGCGTAAAAAATGCCTGCCAGCGCTGATAGCTGGAGGTCGAGGCTTAGGGGATTTCTTCTATCTATCTATCTATCTATCTATCTATCTATCTATCTATCTATCTATCTATCTATCTATCTATCTATCTATCTATCTATCCATCTATCCATCTATCCATCTATCCATCTATCCATCCATCCATCCATCCATCCATCCATCCATCCATCCATCCATCTACTCTGTATCGCATTTTGTCGCTCATATTCACCCACCCTCCTTTTGCTCTATGTACTAAATGAGGCAACTCCATTGCACAAATGAATATTCCTCATAAATTTTGTATGACAGTGTTTTAGTTCATTACAGATGGTGAGTTATTAGCTAATTTGTTCATTAAAAGTTCAGGCCAAATTGACTGAGCTGGTGTGCGAGGATTTGGCTAAATGTGGAGCCTCATGGATGAGCATTGCATTTGAGCTTCACTTAAAAAAATGAGCACATTTTAAAGTTATTCTAAAATATTATAACTATTTGCATATGGAAAATTTGAATAGGACAACTGAAAGTATTGTTCAATTGAGTTTTGTCAAGTATAGTTATATTATTTTATTAATTGATCAGTTTAATAATATTTGCACTGTCTGTTTGTTTTAAATATTCTACAATGCAAGTGATACTGCATAAGTGTATATTAAAGACTTCACATTAAATATTCAAATGACCTGATGTATTTGTATGCTATCACTTCAATCCATTTGTAACAAAATACAAGTCATTGGCATTCATCAATTTTCTTTCCCTCCCTTTCATCCTCATTTTATAATGTGCCTAGAGGGAAACTGGGTTATATAATTATTCAATGTGCCAAATTACTGAAAGACATATAAATAAATACTGCCTGGATTAATGCCTATAGGTCTAGTCCTCTATAAATGTTTAAATATAATTAGATAGTAATTAGTAATAGTATAGTAATTAAATTGGATTGGTATTTGTGTATCGTAAGTGGAATTATATATATTATTTTCTTGTATGTGGGGAAACTTATACAAATGCATATTATGTGTTCTTTATTGACATATTTCTTGTTTTATTAAACAATTGTTGCTACTTAAATTTAATTGCAAACCAAGCAAGACATCAGATATGCTCTGTCATTCAGTTTGGCTTCTGGTCAGAGTGTCAGACAAAAGATGACAAATAACACTGAACTGTAAACTTGTGTGTGTGAATGCCTGCATGTGTGTGTATGATGATAATGCAGAATGACACATCTGAAATGAGATTGTGGTTGCTATGGCACAGAGCCAGGAGGAGACGGACTGTGCCGTAAATGATTTGCATGTTCTTCCTCACAGCTCACCAGTTTCTATATGATATTCCCAGTACAGGTTCCTTGCAAACCTCATTTTCTACCTGTGAACAAAGTAAATGGCCTCTTTCTCACAAAACAATAGTAAATATGTCATCTAATTTATAGGACATGTTGGAGACCTTACATAACCTACTACTAAAATGATGAGCTGGAATGTATACTAAAAACAGGCTCAGACTACAGACGTTTTTAAATCCTAACCGATTATGAAATCTGTTTGCTGGTTTCTCTCAAATCTCAAACATGCACTGCACACACTACAAGATTTGAAAATTGTAGCTCATCACACACTCCAAGATATTATTAAGATTATCACACCAGGAGGAACACCTCATGTGTTCTCATTGGGAAGCGGATGTAAACATGTAGCCTATAGCAGAACATCATTGATGTCTCAACAGGTAATTTTTTTACATTTGCTAGCAGCTTTCTACACTCACCTGGTATGTTCAAAACCAAGGCGATTTCTCACTAGCTCTTCTCTTTGTCCATACGGTTGTCATGATTTCAAAGACACATTAAAATGTAAAGATTTTTATGTATTTCCAGCTTTTGTATTCTAAAGATATTTGTATAATTGCCCTTTCATAGAAACATTTTAGATCACTTAACCTTACCCAAATCTAAACAACAATTTTATAGAGAATATAAAAAGAATGTAAAATGTAATGGAAAGAAATTCGAAGGAAAATTACACTTTTAGTAACAATATAGCCTTAAAAAGATATTTTGATCAACTAATCCCAGTCCTACCTTTAAACTCCATCACTGTGTCTTGACTCATTTTATTGCTTACTTAGTAATGCATGTACGTTCACATAAATTGCTTGTGTTTAAAAGGTACTGGTGGTTACAGACCTTGCGTTGCTGATGGGAAAAGGAAAACACAAGAAAAAAAACACAACGATCTTGTTCCCTGACACTTTCTGGCAAGGAAGTATGTGCATCTATCGTTATCTGCATCTCCACATCAGCCCTCATCTGTCTCTGTGGCCTGTCCTCCTGATCTGTCTTCCAATGGCATAAATCACGCTTCTACTATGACAGATCCTTTCTCAGCTGTGCTGGAGACAGGTGTCGCAAGTTATTGATTTCACTCAAGCCCTCTACCAGCAGAGATACCAAATAATTACAGAAACACCTGATCTCAGATTTATAGCATGCATAATGAAGTATGTTTTAACCTTACTAAATGTTGATGCATGGGAGGGAAATAGTGGGGAATATAACAGCACATGACTTGGTAATGATATAGACTCATTAGGCACATAACAGTCTGTTTGGGGGCTTGATGAGGATAAAGTGTAATACTGTGTCTTTACTGAAGTGAGTGGCACGAGTCGAGTGACGTGATACAATACAATGGAAGCAACACAATAAAACCCATTATAATCAGTGATGCTGTCTACACTGAATGTGGGGCGACACAAAATGACAAATTCCCGATAGTAAACTAATGCCAGGTTTTATTTCTAATATTTTGAATCAATTAGTGGAGTTTGCTTAAAGGGATAGTTCACCCAAAAATGATTAATGATTTACTCAACCTCGATTCATCCTAGGTGTATATGACCATCAAAGTGCATTCATCCATGATAAAAGTGTCCCAAACGGCTCGGGGGGTTAATAAAGGCCTTCTGAAGTGAAGCGATACGTTTGTGTAAGAAAAAGAACCTTATTTAAAACTTTATCGACTAAAATAACTAGCTTCCGGCAGACAGCCTACGCAAGTTGACTTACGCAAAAAGAGCAACACTTGACGATGCATGACGTAGGATGTAGGAGTAGCGTAAGCCTCTTGCGGTTCAAACAAAAAGGGCTGGCCAACAAACTCAAGCTCCTCCGACATTACTCTTCAAAAAACTCGTCGTTTTAAACTTCTAATTCGTGACTGGTGTTTTGTTTTGCTCTATCCTCTACGTTTTCGCGTTCGTCATTACATTGTGGGTCAGGATCAAGGGTTAGTCTTCCATCGTAAATCGATGAGTACGGCCTTTGGCCGGAAGCTTGTTAATCTAGTTGATAAAGTTTTAAATATGGATATTTTTCTTACACAAACACATCGCTTCACTTCAAAAGGCCATGTGGAGCACTTTTTATCATGGATGGATCCACTTTGATGGACTTTATAAAAAATATAAAGCCATTCACTGACATTATAAAGCTAGGAAGAGACAGGACATTTTTTGATATAACTCCGATTGTTTTGTCATATACACCACGGATGACTTGAGGGTGAGTAAATCATGGGGTTAATTTTGTTTTTGGGTGAACTATCACTTTAAGGCTGGAATACACTATGTGACATTTAAAATCTTAACAAATTTTAAAACACTGTGCATCATCAATTACCAACATGTAAATTGTTACAGAGAAAAACTGGGCACCATATAATAAATGACTAAAGCTTGCCTCAGATTAAGGAGTTAAATCCTAACTGATTATGAAATCTGGTTGCATCACACGAGGAGAATCTTTACAGATTTTCTTCATTTTTCTTCAGATCTCAAACATCCATAATTTTACAATATTTGAAAATTGTGGTGCATCACACACTACACCTCACGTGATCTCTTGGGAAAGCGGATGAAAACAAAATGGAGATTTTGATGTGACAACAAAAGGCTACTTATTCTTTGAAGAGAGGAATGTTATCAAAGAATAACATTTTAACGTGTTAGTCGTGTTTTTTTTAAGTTATATTTTTGCCTTTATTTGGATAGGAGAGTCAATGAGAGAGAGGAAGTGATATAGGAGAGGAGAGAGGACCACAAGATTTGGAAAGGACCACATGCCGGGAGTCGAACTCCGGTCACCCAAAGCACTGTTGCTGCACTGCCCACTAAGCTATGACACATAGTTATGATTAGTTATTACTTCCCACCATCCCATTGGATTGGTTTCACACATGCTTCAAGAAGCAATCACACAGAGGTGTTCCCATAGGATCCCACAGTTGTAACAGAGACGTTTCAGCACATGACTTCCTTTTAGTTTTCCCTTACCACTGGTCTTTTTTTTTTTACAGCCCTGTTGGCTATAATTTTGTTTAAAAAAAAATTGCGTTTTGGGTTCTGTTTCCCACACCTGACAATTGTCAGCGACAAAAGACGACAACACAGTTATCAGTGAAACACAAAGGTAAGTATATTTGCAGGAGTGGAGAATAGCTGCTGGCGAGGATAGCAGGTAAGAGGTGAAGCAATCAGATAGTTTCCATAGACTAGGCAGAATGGTAACAGTGTTTTCTTGTTAGGTGGTGAGGATCATAAGTGTCACTGGATATGGAAAACAGACAACTGAAGGCAATCAAGCAGCAGGCTGCAGACAGTCCAGCAGATAGTCCAACAGGTAAGTGGTCAGGTAAGTTGAAGCATGTATACAACAATGATACTAAACAACTGTAATGAGGAGATTGACTGCTTAAATGGAGCTGATGAGGGTGAATGGTGGCAGGTGTGGATGATTATGAAGTGTGTGCAGGTGTTAGCCAGGAGGGATTATGTGAAATGTAGTGCGAAGGTGAACGTGATGGTGAAGGGACTGGAGATCATGAAAACACTACAGTATGTAACATTATTTTCACATATACTGTATATATATTATACGCATTGTTCAAAACTCATGTATAACTTTGATGCAATGTTTTGATCCACTTCATGTGTTGACTACTGTGGTAAAAGCAATGTAAGAAAAAGTGCAGATACGAATACAAACTTAAACTCTGTTGTATAGCTTATACAGTTAAAAGAAATTGCATTTTTAAAGTTTAATAATCAATAATGTTTAAGAACAAATTTGACCAGGTATTTCGTTTATTTTTTTTCTCCCGCTAACGAGCACTACGCCCAAAACCATCAAGAAATAAAGTTTATTAAATCTTAAAGACTTGATAAACATTCAAAATTTGAAATATGTATTGCAGTGAATCGACAGGATTTTACCCTCTCTGTTTAATGCATTTATAATCACTCACTTAAAAGCACTCTCAAGCGTTATTCCGACTTGTTCATTTCCAGCTCGTTTACCCCCATTGTACTATTGCTTAAAAAATGCATTGCGTACTACAGTAAAAAAAACAAAAAACATAGTAAATCCATGAATACAGTAGATTAGTGTTGAAAATTGCCTATAAATTAACAGCAGTTGCTTACCTTTTAATGGAAAACAGTATGTTACTGTCAGAATATTTTCAGGCATTTTTTTTACAGTGTAGGTTAGCAGTGAGTTAATGGTCGAACACCACACAGATTGTCTACTTTTTTAAAGGAGAAAAAAAACTATATTTTTTTGTGATCAGCAATTGCATTTTACATTTAACATGGTAAAGATACACCTCTGTGTTCTCTCTTTGTGTCTTAATAATTCTATCACTTTAAACATGAACTGGTGACTGGAGAGAGACTAGAAAGGTCCAATTACTCTGCCTCCTGCCATTAGCATGCCTGTGATACAGCACAGAGGTGCCGAGGGCTAATAGAGGAGCTGCTGGCCTCTCCTTTCACCCAATTACAGGTCACATTGGGCGCCTGTGTCACTACAGTCACTGCTGCGAGTCAAGACTGTGTGAGATGAGTAACAGTTTGAGAGGTCAAGCTGTGGTGTGGAAGGTTGCCAATAGACTTTAATCTGCTGTGGTGTTTCAGTTCATTTGGACACTTACATATCTGTAAGGGTTTTTATTTTACTGCTTGGCCTGTTAATGACATGCAATGTTTTCTCAAAGACACACACCATGCAACCCTAGCTCTCATTTCAGTGGTTACATTTTAGAAATATGGGATGCTGATGTGTTGTTTTATTAATTCATTATATAAATTTTATTATAGTGCTATAATAAAACTCAGTGGCCAAGCGTTGCGTCGTACAGTAAATAACTTATCTGAAGCAGCAGAGAGGAGCAGCAACTGGCTGTGGTTGAGACGGAAAGATTCTGGCTGGCTGTGTACAGGCCGCCACGCTACGGTTTCAAAGAATTCTTGAAAACTCGAAGAGTCTGTTGGTTTATTTGTTTAGTTTGCATAGTAATATTATGTTCTTGTGTATCTTGCGTGAATGAGGATTGGTGTTTGGACAGATATTATGTTTTGCGGTAGTATGCCATACGGAACCGTTGCCACTGAACCTGCTTTGATGACGGCAGATGGGCTCGACAGCCTTAGTCAAACGGGTTGGCGCGTATGGTCGGGTTGCGGAGAGATTGTGAGAGATTGTGGTTAGGTCACATGTGAACTATGAGGAAGGAGCACCCTCAGCAGCAGGAGGGAGGTAAAGATCAGTAAGCTGGGATGAGTTGAGTGGGGGACGGAGGGGGGTGACTCTGGGATGCCAGAGTCACTGTCGAGCCCTCTTGAGGTGTCGTAGGCTAGTCGACGAAACACTGAGGACGGAAGGTTCCCACTTGAAGACCCTAGAGATGTTCCCTACTCAGCTCAATCCAGAGGGTTATTATGGGGGGACCGCACTGTGGTTGCAGCCGTTGTGTGTGCTGACGCGCAAAATACACTGCAGCTGTTAACACCAGACAGAAAGAGATTCACATCACCATATGGAAAGAAGCGTAAATGGATGGAGAAGCATAGGTTACTGTAAAGCTACGTCTTAGTTAGTGCTTATCTTGGCGAAAGCCGAGTACAAATCAGCATGAAGTTTTAACATCTACTCTCGTGTAATGGAAATCTATACCTCATAATAAGGGCACTTTCTCTCCTTTCTCAGCTACCTCTTAGCAAAGCATCATAAAACATAAAAAACAGTAGTTGTAAAAGAGTTCTCTAAAACCTGACTGGATGAGCCACTGTTTTAAGATGCTGATCTAAAATGCTGATTTGGTGCTTAACAAGACACTTTTCTTAATATGTTACAAAACGTTGTGCATAAATGTCTTTACTGTCACTTTTGATCAATTTAATACATCCTTGCTGTATAAACGTATTATTTCCAACAACAGCAAAAATAAAACTTACTGACTGTATAATGTTACAAAAGCTTTCTATTTCAGATAAATGCTGTTCTTTTCAACTTTCTATTCATCAAAGAATCCTGAAAAAATTTGTACACAACTGTTTTCAACATTGATAATAATAAGAAATGTTTCTTTAGCCTGCAAATCATCATATTAGAATGATTTCTGAAGGATCATGTGACACTGAAGACTGGAGTAATGATGCTGAAAATTCAAGCCCGATCTCATGAAAGTGCGTATCTGTACAACGAATGTTATTTCTCTTGCTATTTATACGCCAAAAATAGTTTTGGCGTGCATATGCTACGCAGTTTTGGCGTGCATATGATACGCACTTTATTATGTGTAATAGGCACGCACTCTCCACCCTAATCCTACCCAAGGGATTTTCAGTGCGTGGCATATGCACGCTAAAACCATTTGATCACAGGAACAAATTACATTGTAAAACATATTCAAAGAGAAAATACTATTTTAAATTGTAATAACATTTCAAAATATTTCTGTTTTTACTGTATTGTTAATCAAATAAATGCAGCCTTGGTAAGCTTAAGAGACTTCTTTTAAAATCTTGCTGATCCTAAACTTTTGAACAGTAGTGTATACTTGTACATACAAAAGTCTTAGGCACATTATTGTTTTAACCAAAAAACAACAAACATTTTTTTAAGCCAGTTATTTGTATATTTTGCTGTAGTGTGTCAGTAGGAAATATCTGTTTACATTTCCAAACTTTCCTTTTGCCATCATTGTAATAATCCAGATTTTTGTATGCACAAGGAGTCTGACAACAATACAGACGATTATATACATTGTCACAGTTTCAATCAGTTTGGACTTTGATTTCATTTGCACCATTTCTCCCAGCCTTTTTTGTTGTCATGGTCACAGATTTGATTTCAACATTCAGGCCCTGTCCACACGAACACGAGTATTTTCAATACCGCAGCTTTTTCTATGCGGTGTTGCCGTTCGTCCACACTCAAGCGCAGTATCCGGTAACTGAAACCGAACTTTATTGAAAACTCCTGCCAGCTTCGAGATTTTTAGAAACTCCAGTTGCAGTGTTGTCGTGTAGACGGTGAAACCAGAGATTTTAGCTTGGCTTGTGTTCCGCCGAAACCGCAACCGGTAATAAATTTTTTCCAGGCTTCTGATTGGCCAACATGGCTTTACGGTTAGGGTTATATCGCCACCTGTTGGTTTGGCATGCCCTTGACAGCGCTTCATAGCGTGCTTTTGCGTTTTCAAGTGGAGGCCCATTTTTTTTAAAACAAAGGAGCAAAAACTTGTTTATAAAAATACCTGTGTACCTGTGGACTAGGCCTCAGTTGACTCCTCACCCAGTACCCAGTCAGAGATCATCCTGCTGTGAGGAGCAACCGCATGAGCCCACCTCAGACCAAGAGCCTGTCTCCGCCACAATGTTTGAGCCCACGCCTCGGGGAACAATCGAGCAGGACATCACCCCGGAGCCTGAGCTAGCCCAGTCTGATCAGGGGCGCGAGCCAGCTGCCCCATCTATCGCCGTGGGAGCCCTCATGGAGTATGAGGGGATGGAAGCGAGCCCTGATCACCCTCCTGCCACTGAGAGTGAGTCCCGGCTGGATTTTATGGACTGTTGTTTTGTGTTTGTAGAGTTGGATCCCCTGCCTCTAATCCTGCCTGAACTTGAATCATCATCATCTGACCCACTGCTGAACGCTCCAGCCCTCTTGTCCACCTCGACCCGTTGCCTGGGCTCCTGCACCTGCACTCCTTCCTCCCCCGACTCCGGCACTGACCATCGGGCAATCGGCCACGCCGGGCTCCCTCTAACCGTCGGCTCCACCTGGGTCAAACATCACACCACCTTCGCCCCGGACCTGTGGGCCATACGCTGCTCTCCGGCCCTCCACCCCTACTGCTCTGGCTAGCTCCACCCAGCCTCAGGCTCCGCCTCTGCCCTCCGGACCCCTGCTTTCATCTTGGAGGGTCATCGCTGCAGCCCTGTGGCGGCCGCCAACGTCTTCGGTGTCTCTTCGCTACATTGGCTCTTCGGCTAAGCGGTAGGCTGCACCTCCTTCATTGCCGTCACTTTCGGTCATCTCCATGGTGACGTCTGGTCTCCATCATCCATGGTTCCATGGTGTATTTCATACATCCAAGTTCTTTTTTATACAATACAATAATTCTATTTAAATATGTGCATTGTAAGAAAATTCCATAAAGATTGTAGTTTGCCCAATGTACTGTTAATATGAAGGAATTATCCTTTTTTTTTCAATAGTATTACCAGCATTTTGGATTATTTGTTTGATTCTGTTGTGTTTAATGGTTAAAGGAAACATCTGTGAATTTAATGGATAATGTCCTGGCAGAACATAACCAGTACCTTCTCTGTTTTTCTAATTTTATTCTTACAGTGTATATACAAAATGTGGCAAAACTAGCAATACATGTTGTTCTCTGTTAGTAGCTAAATAGTATAACTCACCTTCTCATAACATTCACTGTAATTCACATACTTCCCATGTGAAATTACAATTACAACATTGTAATTGCCATCAATGTTTTGTGTATAACAGTGTTAGTAACGCTTATTCTCTATGGTGATTAGGTATTCAGTACACAATAGAATTATGGGTGGGTGGCAAAAGGGATGCCAACTTCAGATGATGACTCATATCTGTAGCTAAAGAAGACTTGCCAGCATTTGGCAGCTATGACCCATTAACCATAAATCCCCTCTCCCTTTATAGCCCAACCCATTGTCTCAATGCTCCATTAACCTGAACCAGCCTCTTAACTAATACAGACTGTTGTTGTCAGAAAGCCAATCACCAAGGGCCTTCTTTTAGGTTGTTATATTCAATATCCTTGCCAACCAAATATTGCATTGCAAAATGCAATTGCAAAAAAGTGATAAAAGTGACGCTATTTTTCTCACGTTCAGTCTGACATCTTTTTGTAGGGTCTCTTATAGCAAGCTAGCTCTGTGCCAAAACCTAGATGGTAGATGAGCTGAGAGAAATGTTTATGTATTTAGGCTACAGTACTTAGGCTACATTTCATTCAGTATCAAAAATGTCAATAAAAATAGTCAATAAAAATAGTCAATAAAAATAGACTATTTTATTTAATATGTGTGTGCATTTTTATTTTAAGCATGTATAATTACAACATAGTGACAATTGCTGTTGGAATCCATCAGAGTTGAGTTTCACATTATTACCTTAGCAACATGCCAATGAAAAACGTTATCTGCTTGTTAAGTTGTGAGGTAAGGAATACAGTTTCTAGGTCCACGCCATTACTTGTTTCAATTGAGAATATCTCAACAGCCATTTATGAGCACTATTTTTCTTATCACACATTTATATTTAGCTTTTAAAAACTCACATTGTACACTAGTCTCCAAGGTCACGGCATCTCAGATACCAATATTTTAACAATATTTAAATGTATTTAATTAAAAAAAATATTCTGGCCATCTTAGATTTTGGTATGGAGACAAACATTTGGATCATGATTTTTCAGTATTTTACAGCACGCCGTGAATGTACATTAGCACCAGTTGTTGTTTTTGGGCTACCAATCACGTGCCTCATATTCATATAGTTACACAAGCGTTTGAGGAGAAAAATGTCAAATGGTGATTGAAAACGCTTCAACTGGAATTAAGAGACCATTTCAATCTTACTTTTATACTTTCCATTCTTACTTTTAAAAACAAAAAAATACAGTCTGCAATAAATAATATGAGGATATGCAATGCTAAACCCTTTATGTGAAAAGGTTGTGTGCTGTGTCAATGCAATCAATGACACCAACACCACACATCTGCAAATGAGAACATTAACACAAGGTTTAGGAATGTAGAGTAAAACATCAGTTTATGCATACCAATTATTTTATTAATTGTTAACCCAGGTAAATTATGAGCAGTGTGAAATGTGAATCAAGATGACCCAGGATTCCATTTGCCCGTGGTTTAGAATGACCCAGAGTTAACTATTTCAAGTGTGAAGCCCTAATTAGTCAATCTGAAGATTCATTTTTAGTAGACACTAGGCTAACTTACTATGTTTTGAAATTCATAACAAAGATCTTTTGTGAGGACTTTGACAGAAATTCTGAAAATAAATCACCATGTGAACATTGAATCTTACCGTAATAAAGTGCAATATGTTTGTGTTTTGTATTTCCTGAGTAATGTTGGACAGTGTCAAAGGGCCTGTGAGGACCACTAATGTGTCATCATCACAGCCCTCCATCAGAGAGCTCGTAGGAATAGAGTGATAATCGAGCTGAGAGTCTCTCAGAGCTCTGCTCAGTTTGAGTGCAATCATCCACATGTAATTGCCATAATTGTGGTAACTTTGTATCAGGTTGAGAGGCATCATCATGTCAATGAGGAGTGTCTATACTGGAGAGCTCTTTCTGTTAATTAGATTGAATTGATTTCAGGGGCTGACGAGAGTAATGTTGATATACTATACATCCACTTCACATACACATTCACCACAGCTTTACATGTCAGATGGAATACATCAAATCAAAACAAGGAGTTTTAGGTGAATGTTTAGGTATTGATATCTTAATTTTTAGACGCAAAAATCTGATCTGTCTAAATATTTGTTGTAATATAAGATTGCAATCTCAAAATGACCTGCTGGACTAAAACACAATGATTTCGTAAACACCACAAAACAAACAGCACATAAGCACGCTAATATGTAAGCAAAGAGCCTCAAATTGTCCGCTGCTGAAATACAAAACAGAATAAAGAGCTTTAGCAAATGGAGAGGTGATTACAGTAGATTGCTGTATTTTTTCACGCTTCCTCTTTACCTTTACCTTCATCATCATGTGCCTGTATTCAGAAAGCCTCCTTTTGACAAATGAGTGTTTACACTGTCATGTCCCACCACTAACATGTCATAAAGTCCCATCATGGCCAATTATACCTCATATTGATTCAGACACATTCTAAACAGTACAGACATCACCCATTGGAGGTCATTAAAGCTGTTAAACACTGAGCGTTTTCTGAATTACCCTCACTTCAGTGGTGCTCGCTGTGAGTCCCATACACCATAATGTGTCCTCAGTTTGGAAAAGCAGAACACCCAAAAATTGTAATATACCAATTTCTCTACACAACAAAACCCACAGAGATTCAGCTTGCGAACAAAGGAGATGCCAACAAAACAGTAATTTCTTTCAAAAGGATTGGCGATATTTCCCGTGTGCTATAAATATGACATGGGAAAATTCTGGATCAACAGTCGATGTAATTCTCGTACAGGGTCAGTCCACATTGTTGGAAAAGGACAAAACAAAAAAGCTAAATTGTTCAAACTCAGTTTTTATTTAGAAATGCAGTCAGACTCATGAAAGTTTTGTCTAAAGTCTCAAAATGTGAAAATTCACTATAGACAGAAACAATGCTTGTTTTTTTGTTTTTTGTTTTTTAAGTACATAAAGTATTTTTCCCTTTTGTTCACCTCTTTTGGTTAGTTCCTGTTTGCCTTTGTTTCCTTAGTTAACCTTTGAAATATAATTACCCAAGCCAGTTCCTTGTTATCCAATGTATTTATGTCCCTGGGTCTCAGTAGTCTTTTTTCAGATCTCGTTGTGTTTGTCCTAGAGATTAGAATAGATCCTCTTCCTTGCGTAACCGTAACACTTGGATGGAAGTCTATATTCAATTTCATGATAAAACCCATCAATCCAGTGGTGAGTGAGTAATTGAGTTAAGAGAAATAAGTTCTGTTGTCTGACAAACGTATGTTTACTTCTCATTAAGTCAGTCACATGCTCATAATCCATAACGTGCATATAATCCATGTTTATACACCAAATAATATTAAAATAATCAAAGTCTCAAGTTTAAACCCCTAGCATTTATTGAGAGTTGTATAAGCATATTTTAAACACTTTCTAAGCAGAGCATTTCTAATGTGTCTGTTATTTACTCTCAGACTTTCAATGTGATTTCAGTTTTTCGAACTTCCCTTTTTTTACTCTCTATGACTTTTTGGAGGTTTCTGGTCAGTATATCAATGTTCCATATGCATTTCTCCCAATTATTACAATTTGACCGGCTTAGTTAGCAATAATTATTCCTACTGCTGTTATCACATGCAGTCTCCTCACTGAGATTCCCCACAATTCAATTAGCACAACAGATAATGTAGCGTATGCTCTGCAGAGAGGGTAAAACTATTTGAGAGCAGAGCTCCCAGCAGAAGATGTGTTTTCCCAGCATGAGCATGTCTCGCTGGAGAAGACGGCCCCTGGCGCACAGCAAAGAGAGGAGACTCATACACATACCCTACTTCATATTCACCTCATGAAGCTCTCCCTCTCTAATAATGGAGAAACAAATAAGCGTGACCGCTGTGATGCGTATCACTTCATAATTTAATTACATTTTGATATGGTGCAGTGTGTGTGCTGCAGTGTATGTTTAAACTCTGGCAGGGGGTGATTTTACTGAGGCAGTGATAGTCTAAATGAAGGAAATGCGCAGAAAGATGGTGTTTTGACATCCAGCAAACATTCAATGACTCACAAAAGCTGATGTAAGTAATAAAACCTTGTGTATACAGAAAATAAAATGTTTACTGGTTTAAGCTTCTACATTAAGCTTCTAGCCTATATTATAATAGAAAAGTTTTAGTAAGTGTTGGCAGAGATGAGTAGGCTATGTAAATCACAGTAAGTGATTTTTTTTTTCTGTTGATAACCCACATTTGTAAAACAAAATGTTACATTGCCATGTTGTTTTAGCCAACCAGACGTACTTCCAGGTTACCAGGGATGAGTCTAGAAAACTATTTATAGGGTGGCATGGTCTAAGATCCCAAGCAAATGGAACACTAAATCACCATTATGATGGCTTCAAAACAAGCACAGTGGTAAAGAATATAATTTTTTATACTGGCAAGACAACTATATAATGTGTATTCACAGTAAAACAAGAGCAGTAAATTACTGTGATGTTAGCATCATTCTACTGTTTCACAGTAATTTATAAGAAAATGACCCTGCATGCACTGATTTCATAGAAAATTTCTGAGCACATTAATTTATTGTAAAATAATACTTTTTAATCCTGTATATTCCTGGCAATTGTTTTACAGTGTACGACATAGAGAAGACTAATTGTTGTATTAATATTAAACAGGCTACTTGGATGATATAAATCGCAATTTTAAGAACAACGAAATCTTTTGAATTTGCCGACATAAGAAAGAAATAGCCTACCAAAATATCAAAGCACTGAAACTGGATCAGTTCTATTATTAACAGAAGTGGAAATGCCTGGATGTAATGGAAGGTCACCCAGAACAGCCACCATGTACTGTAAACACCCCAGCAACTGCTTAGAAAACACCGAGAATATCCTAGTAACCTCCTAGCAACAGTTTAGCAAACACCCTGAACATCTATATATTTTGAGTCTGACCTAACGTCAAACTATTTTACGTTTAAATACTTTAAGTTGGCTTTAAGACAAGCCAGCATACATTTTTCAATCTAGTTCATTAAGATTAGATTCTAACCTAAATCTGTGGTTAGTTTCAGTGATAGTATTGATTTCATTTGACTTTTTCATCGGACAAAAAAAAAAAAAAGCCTATATCCATGATCAAAGTAGAGCAAACAATATAGCATATCCTATCTGGACAGGATTAGATTTCTCAGAGGACCTCTGAGTTAGCCGAGAAATGGTAATTTTCAAATGCATAAACAAATGGGAAAACAATCAATTTTTACGCCGCACTTATTTTGAAGGTTCAAAAGATTCATTTGATAATGAACACATGCAATTAGCAGCATACAGGAGCAACCCACAAGGACAATTTATAGAAAGACATGTTTTTGCCATTATTTTGCGGAACGCCTGAATTTAAGCGCCACTGCTGCAAAGTGGTAGAGGAAGCATTGCTTACATTTTTATTTTATACTGGGATAAATCTGGGTGGAAAACACCTGTAACCTGCAATCACCCAGGTGTACAATTATTACCCTTCCTCCTTCCCTGCGCCACCTGTAGAGATCTTCTACGGGGGTTCTTATATATTCTTGCAGTGGCATGTCCTTTATGTATCTTATTTTAAAGAAGCTGAACAAAATCTTGCATTTGCTCAGCAGATCTGCCAAAATCATTCCAATTGATCATTACATGCCATGCCCCATGCCAATAAATGCTGGTTAAATAATACACTTCAAAGGGGTGGTAAAACATGATTTCACTTTTCTAACTTTAGCTAGCGTGTAATGTTGCTGTTTGAGCATAAACAACATCTGCAAAGTTACAGCACTCAAAGTTCAAAGCAAAGGGAGATATTGCTTTTAAAGAAATCAATTTCTAAGGACTACAGCAAATGGCAGGTAGGGACAACAGGACATTCCTCCAGGGTTGCTGACATCACTAACCCCTAAACCCCTCCTCCGAGAATACTAAATAAGGGGGGGGCGAGGCCATATTGCTTTGGAGAAGAGTTGTTGTGGTATAGTAGGTTGGAGTATTGTTGCCGCAGTGCCGTCGAAATGCTGTTATTTTCATCCGGATTGCAGGTCCACTTTGTTCAGCCTTCCTAGGGTTGGGGGAGTTAGGGATCAATGGTTAAAATGTATTTTTTTAAATTTTTCAAATCTCGCTCTCTGTGCTGCACATTTTAGAGAGGAAAGCTTCCACAATCTTCGCGAGTTCAATGCAGGATTCGCACAACGGCTTGTCCTGAAAGATGGAGCAGTTCCAACTTTGAGAACAGAAGCTGTTGTTTACGGGCCATAACCTGTAAGTATGATTTCTTTTTCGTCGATGTGTTTTCCTGTAATAGTTCATATTGTTAATTGTACGTTACGTTATAGCAAGGAAGTAAACAAATGACAATGGTGTTTGGCTGTGCAAACCAATTTGTTAAAAGCTCATTCAATACAAATTTAATTTAGAAGGATGTCCTGTTACTTTATCCACTACAGTAAAAAGCTGGGTGTTATACTAGACCACAACTTGTCTTTCATATTTCATATGTTACAAGAACAGCCTTTTTCCACCTTAGAAACATTGCTAAGCTACGTAACACGCTATCTGTTTCTGATGCAGAAAAGTTAGTTCATGCATTCATGGCCTCGAGACTAGATTACTGTAATGCTTTATTAGCTGGCTGTCCTGCATCCTCAATAAACAAGCTACAGTTAGTGCAAAATGCAGCTGCTAGAGTTCTTACTAGGTCAAGAAAATATGATCATATAACACCAAATTTATCATCTCTACACTGGTTACCTATTAAGTTCCATATCAATTACAAAGTATTACTACTGACCTATAAAGCCCTAAATGGTTCAGCTCCTGTGTATTTAATGGATCTTCGATTGCCCTACAATCCATCGGGTTCTTTAAGATCACTAAATTCGCGGCTTCTGGTAATTTCTAGGATATCTATTTCCACTAAAGGAGGAAGGGCGTTCTCACATTTAGCTCCTAAACTCTGGAATAGCCTTCCTGATATTTTCGAGGCTCAGACTCACTGTCCCAGTTTAAAACTAGATTAAAGACGTATCTCTTTAGCCAAGCATTCACATAATGCTAACCTTTTATACTACTGTTGAATCAGATCGAATGCATTAATATTAATGAACATCAGCTATGCTAATTATTTCCCATCTGCTTTTATCTCGGGACGCCAGTCCCGAGGTAAATAGCGTTCGTCAGCTCCAGTTTGTTTCCAGCCTCTCACGGAGAGACTTCAGATGCCCCAACACCTGCGATGAGATGACTAAACGCCTGTGAAGAGACGACTCGACGCCTGTGAAGAGACGACTCGACGCCGGCGATATGTTATGCCCTAAACTAATACATGATTAACTAACTGTATTTTTCTATGTACATTTCTGAAATGTACTCTCTGTAAAGCTGCTTTGAAACAATATGTATTGTGAAAAGCACTATACAAATAAATTTGAATTCATACTTAACGTTATCCGACAAACACCTAACGTTAAATTTGAATTGAATTCATAAAGTTATCCGACAAACACCTAACGTTACAAACTGTTTTTTTTTCTCTCTCAACAGCGAACTTGGAATTAGTGTAAATGATTCTTTGATTAGAGCTTTTATGTATTGTTTATCTAAATGCTTGTTTATCTACAGGCATGCTAAACATGATTCTGTGTTTAATTTGGCTACTGTAACGTTAGTAAAGCCAATGTTCAGTGTTCGTTTTGGGTTAATAGTTCTGGCGACAGATATTTGGCTACAATTGTTCTAAAAATACAAAAGTAATGGTGCCATATAGTCAGTAACGGTCACTATAGATCCGCAATCTATACTAAAAAAAAATCCCTTTGAGAACTGTAGTATAATTTGTTAGAACGATTATATGAAATTCTTGTTTATGACGCTTATTTTTTGTAATACTATAATAATTAGTACAATTAAATAACTGACCTTTCTGAAACGTTGTTTAACAGCCGTTCTTGAACAGGTTCTGCTCGATCATCTTCACTAACATTCTCTGGGTCCGAATGGTTTTATTGACGCCACTGTTTATAATACGCCATAGCACAAATTACTGGTAAAGGTAAGGGGTGTGACGTTTCCGAAAAACGTGCACTAGGCGGTTAGCGAAATCACAACACACTGGGCCAGCTAACCAATCTGATCCCATTGCGTATTTGAGGGACTGGCTTCATAGAACCTGGAAACTATCAGACCGTTTTTACAAGAAGGGACAGAGCAGTGTAGAATAAAGGTAAAATACATGAAAAATAATGTAATTTTTTAAAAACGAAGCATGAACACATGTTACATTGCACCCCACAAACACAATCAAGCCTTTGAAAAAATCTGTTTTCCAACCCCTTTAACTTGACTGAACACCTATTAACTGCTTAATTATTTTTTATTATGGCCAGTCCATAAAATATCAAAAATCAAAGGCCTATATGGTGCACAGAGATACATACAAAAATAGGCTACACCATCATTATGCAATTTTTGTTTTCTAAATACATAAAAATGTAACACCCTAATGTCCTTTATAATAAGATCTAAAAAAAACAAAAACAAAAAAAAAACATATTTATATAAAATAATTGTACTTGGGGTTTCATGAGGGGCCTTGTGGGAATGTCCTTTGCAGTGTAAATTATACAGTAATAGTTTTATTGCAAAAACCATACATTTTACAGTAAAATTACATATTATGCAATGATAAACCATTTGCAGATTTCCATGTATATGGTAAAGCAACACAGTTAAACAAAGAACAGCTTTTTACTGTAGCATTTTTAGTTTCTTTCTGTAGAAAAAAAAACTCTGTTTTTTTTACAGTTTAGTATTTTTTACTGCAACAACTTTATTACAGTAATCATGATTATCATTAAAATAGTGCTACAGAAAAAGACAGAAGTAAAAATCAGTGGTTGTTTCTTTACTAACACAGGTGAGCAACAAGCAAATGCATTTGAGTCTTTGCAGACAGATATGGTGGTTTGTAGGTGAAAACAAAAGAAAAAATACTGACAGTCTTTGTCTTACAGGTGGATTGGAGATTGTGGATGGAGGGAACACATACCTCAGTGAAGGAACAGGTATGTATCAGATTTGCAGGACCTAGGAAAAGGACAGACAATTTCCCAGACTGGGAACTGGAAGACGATGCAGAAAGGTACATAGGCTTCTGGAATTTAGAAATCGCAGATAAAGGAGTCCTAATGCTCAAACAAGACCAGATATTGTGACTGTTTGAGGTGTGTTCTTATATGCAGAGGTGATTGGTGAGGGAATGAGCTACAGGTGCGGGTGATCAATATTCTGGTGATTGAGAGCATGTGATGGCTGATAGTGGAGCCTGGCTAATTCTTGACAACCTGATGCATTACAGTAAAGGGAATATAATGTCACCAACAAAAAGTTATCCGAATAGTAGATTACATTTTCTTTATACAGAAAATGATTCCATATATTTTCTTTTGGTTATGCTGTGAAATATGGGGAACAATCAATTTTTGAGAGTTTTCATGAGATTCACCCCCTGAACCCCACCATTTTCTAATATGATACATATTGTGGGGATTTAATCGGGTACTATGCTGTATGTTGTGGTAATTTACAATTATCAGTAGTAGTTAATTAGAAAATTAGAACTGTTATACAAAATGAAAGACTGCTCTCTTGTGTTGGTCATAGTTTTGGCCACACTGTGATGCATTTTCCCCACAGCATTTAAGCAGGCTCGGGTAACCCCACTGCTTAAGAAACCCACTCTAAATCCAGCACATCTGGAAAATTACAGACCGGTATCCCTTCTATTCGTCGCTAAAACACTTGAACGAGTTGTTTTCAACCAGATCTCTTCCTTTCTTACACAGAACAACCTCCTGGACAACAACCAGTCTGGTTTCAAAAGCGGACACTCGACTGAGACTGCCCTGCTCTCAGTAATTGAAGCTCTGAGACTGGCAAGGGCAGCTTCCAAATCCTCAGTTCTCATCCTACTGGATCTGTCTGCTGCCATTGACACGGTTAACCACCAGATCCTCCTGTCAATCCTAAAGACGAAGGGCATCTCGGGGACCGCACTCCAATGGTTCAAGTCTTACCTCTCAGGTAGGTCGTTCAGGGTGTCGTGGAGGAGTGCGGTGTCTAAGTGCTAACATCTAGCTACTGAGGTGCCCCAGGGCTCAGTGCTTGGACCACTTCTCTTCTCCATCTACATGACATCACTAGGATCTGTGATTCAGAAACATGGCTTTTCCTCTCACTGCTACACTGATGACACACAACTCTACCTCTCATTCCATTCTGAAGATCCGATGGTTGCTGCTCACATCTCAGCCTGCCTGACAGACATTTCTGGCTGGATGAAGGATCACCACCTTCAACTAAACCTTGCGAAGACAGAGTTGCTTGTGGTCCCAGATAACCCAACACTACACCTCAACTTCTCCATTCAGCTAGGTTCGTCATCCATAACTCCATCAAGGTCAGCCAGGAACCTTGGAGTTGTGATTGATGATCAATTGAACTTTACAGACAACATTTCTAGAACTACCTGCAGATTTGCCTTATACAACATCAGGAGGATCATGCCCTTCCTATCAGAGCATGCTACACAACTCAATTGTCCAAGCACTTGTTCTACCCACACTGGACTATTGTAATGCTATCCAGGCAGGTCTTCCAGCTTGCAATATTAAATATCTGCAACTGATCCAAAATGATGCAGCTAAAGTGGTCTTCAACGAGCCGAAGATAGGATAAGATAAGATAAACCCTTATTGTCTCCAATTTGAGAAATGCGTCTTGGGCATTCGAAAGAACAAAGAGAGCACACGTCACTCCTCTCCTCACAAAATGGCACTGGTTGCCAGTTGCTGCTTGCATCAAATTCAAGTCACTGACTTTTGCCCACAGAACAACCACTGGCTCTGCCAGTGCCTTTTACCTAAACTCATTACTTCAGACTTACGTGCCATCCAGAAACTAGCGCTCTGCAAGTGAATGCCGTTTTGTGGTGCCATCTCAAAGAGGCACTAAATCTCTTTCTCTGACCTTTTCCTGGTCTGCTTCATGCTGGTGGAATGATCTGCCCAACTCAACCAGAGTGGCCATTTTCAAGAAACGGCTGAAGACACATCTTTTTCGGCAACTCTTGATCCATTAATACTTACACTTAATCTTATATTCAATATTTATTATCTTAAAAAAATACACTTAGTCTACTGCATTAGATTAAACTGGGAAGGGTCATAGCACTTGCATATTGTTGTCCTATTGTTAGTTTAACTGCTTCCATTGTTCCCATTTGTAAGTCGCTTTGGATAAAAGTGTCTGCTAAATGAATAAATGTAAATGTAGAAAAACAAAGAAAGAAGTGCTCATAACCAGTGACTTTTTACAATCTACAAAGTACTGCTTCTTCCAATACAATGTTCTCACCTTATCCATCTCTGCTTTCTCACAGCTGGAATCTCTCAACAGGTTAGGCTTCCATTAACACCTCACTCACAAACGCTAACGAAAGAACAGCAGGTGCTAATTTCTGACCTGCGTTAACGAGGTTGTCTGGTAAGAACTCTGGAGGAGCCCGAAGGGTTGAACCCCAGGTTCCAGATGGCATCTAAAAATGGGTAAAGGCCATGTGGCTCTTTTTCTTTAAGTGGTTTTATGCTGTGTTCCATTCAAAGTCAAATGTGGGATAGTTATAATTGATATCTCTAGATTTTATTGTCTTATGTTTATTTTGTCCTACATTCAAAGAAAAAAATCAGCAGAGGATAAAAAAAAGTTTAAGGTAATTGCCTGCCAGCACATTACCCGATACGTTTACAGACATTTAGTTTAATGCACAGCACAAATGCAATGTGCAATTCATTACACGGGTAAACACCAGTGAAAAATCCATACAGAAAATTCCTTTCATATTAACACAGTACATTGAGCCCTATTTTTACAGACTTTCTTGTGTATATATTAAAAAGATGTTATACAAAGAAATAAAATGGCAATGGTAGAATTTCTTATCAACAGAGAAGATAATTTACAGTATTTTACAAATTTTTCTTTGTGTGCAAACAGATTTAACTGTCATGTAATATAGGAATTTTAACTCTTTAGTTAGTATATTAAATTCACTTAAACGTGAACACTTATTTTTCGCTGTGTGTATAAACTATTTTAACATTCTTCTTTGATTCTTTCATATTCCTGTGGCATCATACACTTACATTTTAACCCAAAAAAATAATTAGGCCTACATTTATTATTTATGAATTTAAATGCTTTTGGATTACACAGTTTTAACTCACACTATTAAACTTAATGTAATGCATATTTGTCAGTCATACATAAATTAAACTGGTACGATTTATCAGGTTTATATATTTATAATCAATCCAATTTTTACATTATAAATATATTCTTTGTTCCACAGCTAAACATATTTTACCATGTTTATACTTTTTAACGGAATAAACTTATTTTCTTTTACAATGAATAGATATGTGCTGATTCTAAGCATGTTGAATACATTTGAGAATATGATTATTTAATTAAAATTAAATGATGGAAATGGTTAATAACCGAACAGACCTTAAACATGGATCTAGTAGTAGTTCCACTTCATCCAGAGGACCAACTTTTTTGGCTTTATCAAGGACAATGTTCACTGGAGGATTATGTAGAAGCCTTTATTGAACTTCGCCATCAGGTTCACTGGAATGAGGTAACGTTGAAGACTTGCTTTTAAAGTGGGCAAGATGATTACCTCCTCTAACTAATGGCAATAGGGAATACCAGCTGTTTTTTCTATTTTTTATTCCAGTACATTGAATATGCACTGTGGATGACTGGATCCCCCCTGACAGTGGAGGAGGTTCAGGAGGATTCCTGCTCCACACTCCCTGTACCCATTCCAGCAAAGACTACCCCTAATCCTCCAGTGGACCTTGCAGACCCAGAGCCCAGACAGCCTTCAGCCACACCCCCCACAGACTTTATGCATGAGCAAACCACATACTCAGAACCCATGCCCACCAAGAAGCTAGACCCAGAGCTTATGCTGGAGGCCAAGTACAAGAGCCGGCACCAACGTCCATCCCAGAGTGTATGTTAGTGGTGTTCGAGGGCATGGAGTAGAGTCCTGCAAGTTGGTATGCTGATCTGGATACTGGCAAACCTTAAAATCTCCAATCGTTGCTGGTCCCGCCTATTTCCGCCTAAGTCTCTTTTGCCACAGGTGGTCCTTCCCAGCTCCAAGTCTCTTTTGTTGCCACTGGTCCAGCCCAGCTCAAGTCTCCTTCATCGCTGATGGTCCTGCCCTGCCTCCCACTCCCTCCTCCTCTGCCAACGACATCCAGTTTCTCAGCCCTACCTCCACAGGCCCAATTCAGCCCTTCGGCTCCTCCTTCGTTGGTCACACCTTGAAGCTCTGATTCGCCTTTGGCTTCCAGTCCACCAGCTCCGCCAAGGTGTGTCAATCCCCTGGCTTTGCCTCAAGCCTCCAAACCTGGATTCCTGTGGACCCATCAGCTCTACCTTGGCTCCACTCTCCCTCGGCTCCACTATGGCCTGTTTTCCCCTTAAGCTTCATCGTCTCGTCCCTCAGGCTCGGTCAGTAATCACTCTGGTTGTGCCAGGGACTTCCGGTTCTACGGCTACGCTTCATCACTCCACCCCTTGGGCTCCACTGGTCTCTCCCTCTCCTTCCGACTCCACCATTGTCCTTGCTCCTTCCGACTTCGCCTCAGTATGCCTTTGTCCCTGTTTCCGCTACAGTCACGTGAGCCTGTGGTTCCGCCTTGGTACTGCAGTACAGCGGTGTTGCCCTGGGTCCCCAACTCCAACGGCTTCATCTCATTTGTTCATCTTCCTGGTTTCACCTTGCATTTCCACGAGTTCCATCATAGCTCATCCCTCCATCAGTCTCAGGTTCCCCCCTCTATCGTCCCCTGTATGTCTCCTTCCTCCATCTTCATGGTGGTTCCCTCTGTCAGCCCCCACACAGACTATAAACAATGCCATTCTTTTTAAACATTAAGTTTACTATTTTTTTTTATGGATGGAAATTTCAAATAAATAAATTCTGTTTGTCAAGTTCAGTTTTGCACTGATTGTTTTAAATGTCATTGTTTTAAAAGTATAAAAATATTGTATGGCTGCCATTATTTTATGTAATGCTGTATGGTCATTGATTTCGCCCCATTAAATTGCACATTTGGGCTTGGACATAGTGCTAGTCTGAGCTACTCTGCTCTGATTGGCCAGACAGCTCAGTCTATTGTGATTGGTCTACTGTGTACAGCGAGTGTCGAAAACAAAAACACCCATTGCCATAACAACGTCAGCTCTGCTTCTCCTGAGGCTTTCCTACACCATAAACTAAACACAGTAACGAGCAATGGCGTTGATTTTACCATATCAATCCGACCGAAAGTCCGATGATGAAACACTGGAAGAACTAGTTATTCAACCCAAACCTCCATCGCAAGGACAACTTGAGTAGGACGTTTCTCTGTGATACACTACTCAGTTTGAGGTACATTATGAGATGTTGCAACTGTAATTCCTCACCATCAACATTAACAAGTGCATGTCCATCAACAAACTGATTATTTTACATATACCATTACTTATTTATTTACAGAGTATTTTTCTAATTTATTGTAGTGAACATGTGGAAACTGTATCAATAACAGTGCATACATTAGCCAAGCTCTAGCGTGAATGACTGATGTAACATAAACGTTGTAAAACAAATCTTGCTCCATGCTTAATCTTTCCTGAAAGAAGTGAGAACGACAGACAATCTGCATTAAGAGACACAGTTCTAGGTAATAGTGGCCCACAACTGATTAGACAAGTATTTCAGTAAGAGAGTAATAATGTGAGTTAGCAGGAGACCTACACAATATAAAACACAAAACTAAGTATTTTGAACAGCATCTTTCAAGAGCAAGCGTTTTGCGAATCCTGCTTTGAACTCCAAGATTTGAGAAGCAGTCGTCAGTAAAATGAAGGGAACACAGCAAAAGTTTAGGATTATACTGCTGTGGTATCTTGGTATATCTTGGTAAAGATGAATTTTAATTTGAAAAAATTGGCTTTACCTTCACATTGTAGAGCACAGCATCTTCTCAACATGATGCTATCCAGTATCCACAGGAATCAGCTGCAGTGTTTGAGGGGGTTCAAGTTTTCCCTGGTGTCTGCGTGCGCAATAAGTGGGCAGGCAATATGCTAATATTTCCTCTTCACGTCACAACAAAGCGGCTTATGACTCTTTTGAAAAACTATTAATTTCATTGACTCAGAGTCGACTCTTACTTTTGAAAGACAATAACTTTATATAGGGTGCACTTTCAGATTTAAAACTTTGCAGGATGTTTTCATTCACTTAGAGCTATGTTACAAACTACATGAAAGGTCATTTTCAAAAATCCACAATAGGCGCACTTTAACATCACCTCATGGCAATATTTGCATGTCGCTGACATTTGGAGCTGCACATGCCTGTTACTATGCCAACCACCATTGCAGTGTCCTTTTTCTTCCCTGACCTCGGTGGGGGGAAATAGGGGGATGGGTGTAACCTGTCTTCTCTTCTTCAACCCGAGCATTAAGATCTGGATTAACCCCCTACGCCCCATCACAATAGGGGCACATGTCTGCCTATACACCGCGGGACCATTCAGACCTGCTTTACTCACAGACTAATAAGGATTAGTGTTAATGAGACATAAGGAATAAAGTATGAATGAAGATCTCCTTAAGCAGTCATTCAATGCATTCTACACCTCCTCATTCTCCTTCTGTCTCCGCTCTGTGTTTGAGCAAAAGGAGTAATCCTCTTGAAAATCAAAGGCAGGCGGCTCATATAAATATAGGCTTAGATCCGACAGCGGTATTTTATCTATCTATTTGCCTTGTCTCTTTCACCTACACCACTCTCAGCTTGCTACTTGCACTGACTTCACCCTCTTCACTTCGTTTTAATGTAGGGCCACTGTTTAATTCCTCACTCTTGTAATGTATAAAGCTTTTCATATGAATAAGATCAGGGCAATGTGAGCTGTGAAGCTTAAAAGGATATTTATTAACAGATTCTGTTTATTGTGCACAATCATAAATCTGGGGCTTGTAACATGATGGTAGTTGAACAACTCAGTGTTACATGATTAGTAAATTAAACTAATTCAGTCAGGCTTTGTTGATACCATGACGCTAATCATCATATGGCTTTGATCCTGAGTTCATGGAGCGCAAGCACATGAAAATGTGGCATCAGTAGCAAACAGCTAAACACATGCCTTGAAACATAGAAAAACTTGTGTGTAATGTAACATGGGTATAATAATTATATAAATCATATACAATAATTATAATAAGCAGCCTAATCATTGCTAAAATTTTGTATCTAATAATATTTTACCATGTAGTGACATTTAATTTGGAACAAGAGTAACTGGGGGAGTGACTTTATTATTTCAGACAGGAGTAAAGTTGCTCACAGCTGATTGGTTCAATTTCAGTTTGAGATGTCTCACCTAGAACCTCCCACGGAGCAGGTAAGCCATGAAAACCGCTACAGCTGAGCCACTTTCATGGTGGCCAAAAAATTCTACCCACTTTTATTTTGTTCCAAACCTGTATGATACAAAAGGAGGTATTTTGAAGAAAGTTTATGCAGCAATGTTGCATACATCAAAATAATATGACTGGGACTGTCCAAAAAGCCCAAAATGGGTAAAATGCACCATAAAGTAGGGGCTCAGAATCCATTGAAAATCAGGAAAAATAGTCACAATGCTAAATGCAAAAAACTAACCATATAATAATGGACTGGTAGAAAAGCAATAGACTTTTAAGGTAGAATAAGGGATAAAATGTTGTTGACATCATTAGCTGTACATCCTGTCAGGGGCCTATACCATGAAGCCGTTTTAGGTGGCTAGCCAGGTATGTTTCAGTTTAGTTTACGCCAACCATGGGTTTTAGGCACCATGAAAGTGGTTTGGCTTTTAGCAGTGTTCATCGCCATAGTAACTTACGCTCCACGGCTAACCTGGTCCGGGGCAGGTTATGTTCCAGGTAAGAGGTTGCAAACCGAACTTTGACCAATCAGCTGTGTGCAAAGGATAAAGTCAATCCTCCTGTTTCTACTCCAAATTAAAGGTACAGCTATTTTCTTCTTGCAATGTAAATTTGTTTAAATTCTTAATATTTTATTAATATTTATATTTTTTCTAAAACAAAAGTTAGGAACTGCTGCCATAAAGCTCCATCAAAAGTAGTCTAAATGCTTTATTTTAAGTCTTTTGAAGAGCAGCATAAACGTTCTACCTGCCCTTTTGTGTTCCAAAGAAGAAAGTACATCAAACAGGAACAACACGAGGGAAAGTAAATTATGACAATTAACAATTTTAGGTGAAATGCGTTTTTAAAGTCAGATCAAGTGTTTTTGTTCTAAAATTGCTACATTTCTTTAGCAAGACATGTCTATTTTCTATGAATGCAATCTGCCTGTGCATCCTGTGTGTCTGCCTTTACATTGACATCTATTCTGCTCTCTGTGTGATACCACTGCTCATTATGCACCTCTCTCTCCCTCCTCTCCAATTACTATCCTCACAAGTCATTTAGTGAGGGGTCTCAGACGACTGGGACACTCACAATGCCATTACCCAGAACTCCCCTTGATCCAGCCTGCAAACTGCCCAACCTGAAATAAATAGAGAGCAACTGGGGCTTTATTACATTCATATATTAAATACATTTTTATGTCAAATTATAAACACAAAAACATTATCATTGATATTTGATTGTAGAGAGGATGTTTGTTTTAGATTGCAATAAAGTTTAGAGAGCAAAAATGCAAATTCATTTGATATCTACTGTAATATTCCTGTGCCAGTAACACCTTTTCTTCATACTTTTGATTGTTGTACTTGACATTGACATTAAGCATTACAGTTTCACTTTCAAGTTTAAATATGGAAGGTGGGCAGGAATTAGTGTAAAGAAGAGTTATCAGGCTCTCTCATCTCTGGCCTCACTTTAGATGTGAAATACACGCTCTGACATGAATTAGCACCAGATAGACTGATAAACACGTCCTTTGGGATTCAGAGAGCCCTTCACAAAATCCATCCTCCCTCCATGTCTCCCCTCTTTTTCAAGAGGCTCTATAATTCTTGTTCTCCATTTGTTCTCTACCTGTCTGTTGACTATCACCTGTCTTTTGGCTGACAGAAAGGCCGTCTGTCTCCTGCAGATATGCTGTGAATTGAACTACTATTCAGTAAGAGAAATAGGAAATATACGGAAATATAATACCAAATATTGAACATGAAATGTGGTGCTTTGGAGATTGCTATGGTTGCTAAAGTGTTCAGTTTGTGTGTGTGCGTGTGTGTGTTGCTATGCGTTTACCAGTGTATTTTGGGTGATTTTAGCCGAGTGATATTCTACTCCTTTTCAACCAGACAAAAACATTAAAGACAATATTATGATTTTTTTGACAACTTTTTATATACTGTATAAACTGTTGAATTATATTTTTTCAGCATGTGTACAGTAAAGTGTACTTACCCAAGAATGTATTGAGTTTTATACGGTATAACTACATGGATTTAACATGGGGTGTGGCTAGGTTTAATGTAACACCTATGTAGAGAGGTTTGTTGTTCAGGAAAGAAGGAGGTGGGAACCGGCAAACAATCAAATGTAACTTTAATCATGAAATAAACAAACACAAAACGAAAGTAAAATATAACATAAATGTCCCAGGCCTGGTCTTCTCTCATCCTTCACTGTCATTGCTCCTCCTTTATATCAATCCAAAGCTCCTCTGTGAGACTCAAGTCTGGTGTGGCGCGCAGGTGACGCTCATTAGCAATCGCACCACCGGCCTCGCACTGTTCTCACAGCTCTCTGCCCTCGCCCTGCTAGCCACAACCTAGTTATTATAGTAACGCTTCCTTTTACAGTACGTTAACTTACGTGTACTTACAGTGTACTTACCTAAGAAACTACTGGGTAATATAAGGTAAGTACATGGGTTAAGGTTAGGTTTAGGGGTAGGTTCAGGGTTAGTACCTAGTTATTACCCAGTTATTGTAATTACTATAATAAGTACATAGTAATGTACATGGGGAACAGGACTGTAAAAGGAAGCGTTACCGTTATTATTTAGTAACTTCAATACAGTACCTACATAGTATGTACATGCAGAACAGGACTGTAAAATAACGCTTTACCACACCAAAAAATGTGCAAAAAGTTACATAATTGACAAAATTGACATAAGTGAAATAATTTCCACTGAAACAGGAAGACAGGGTGGGATATATCGCACAGCTCCTTCCTTTTTTTAAAATAGCCAATAGGTTTTTTTTTATATCACAGCTCGGCCTAATCTCTAACCGTTTCTCCTCCTAATCTCATCCACATCGCTTTAAAATATTGCATCTGTGTAATATTCAAATGGGTCCAATACATTTTGTGGTCTGCGCCGACTCGTGCATATGATCCGCTCTGTAATATTATGTCTCTGTACTGTGTGGGCTGCGGCGGTTTGCGTGACACTGACGCAACTTAATTCGCCCCAATGGAAAGCATATTTACACTGTCTGAATCATTCCCTATCCCCTTTTCAGTGCACTTTGTCATTCACCATGAAGAAAATAGTAAATGTGTAAACAAGTGACCGATTTCAGCCACAGCCTCAGCGTCTATTTATAATGTTGGGGGTGGGATGCTTTAGATTCTAGAGAGCATTTGTTTGGACCAATCAGACACACAAATTATTCATTATATTTAATGAATAATCCAGCAAACTCACTTTCCCAACAAAGGTCTATGAAACTTCCCCCAAAACTAACATCCCAAACAAAGCTAACACACTGGCAGAACCCGTTGTCCTGTTACAGGACACATTAAGACTGATAAGACTTTTTACGAAGAATTTGCAGAGAGTAGTGACTCTCACTTAATTCTTACTGAGAAGTAGAATTAAACCGCACACCGGTCTCGCATCTCTCACGGAGGAGCGGCAGCATAAAGGAGGAGCGAAGAGGTTGATGATCGAGAGAGGAACAGGCCTGTATTTTAGTTGTGTTTTGGTTTTTATATTTGTATTTTATTTTAGCCAGCAGTCGTCCGCGAGGAGCTACTGGCAGTTAGATGTATTTTCGGTTGCCAGCAGTCTTCCGCGAGGGGCTGCTGGCGGTATTTTGGTTTGTTTGTTTTATTTTAAATAAAGTATGTTTAATTGTTTGCTGCTTCCCTGAACATTGCTACAGCTATAACTTCTTGCTTTCCTGTATTCTGTTTCAGCTCTCTTTCCCTTGGTAAACTGTATGCATGTATGTATGTATGTATGTGTATGTTAGAGTAGTTTAAGTGTTTAGTCTAGTTAATAAAATATTGTTCATGTCACATATAAAGTTGTCCTTGTTTAAATTCTCATATATCCTGGAGTCCCTAATCATGCAGATTTTGACTACTTGCTCTTAGTAGTACTGTACAGTAAGAAAGACATTCCCCATACACAGAAAAAGTACATTTCTTAGAATTAATAAATAATTAACACTGAGTGTTCACAGCACAAACAAGTTAATTGATTGTAATATTAATTTTACTATATTAAGTTAATTCTATTAACTGATCCAAATATTCATAATCAATTATAACAAGTTATGTTGATGTTTGATGTCATCAAAATCAATGATCCATATTGGCAGAAGTGAGAGACTGTAAGTTTTGAACTCTTATATCTTCTAAATGCGAATTTTGTCATTGTTTTAGAGCACACTAGCATAACAGTAAGGCTAACATAATTATAATATGTATAAATTATATATATATATATATATATATATATATATATAAAGCCAAAAAACTTACATTTTTATTTTATTTCATGGGGACATTAACACTCAGAGTTAGGTCTTTGTTCAAATCTAAGTATGAACAACAGTTTTATAGTGGTACTTGAAAAATGTTTTTTTCCAGCTGAAGTTAGTTTTGATTGATTCACTTCCGTCTAAATGATCATTTGTTATTAAATTAGGGGCCGCTAAGACGACACCGTTCTCTCTAAACAGACTTTAAACGTGAACCTGTGATAGACGCTGATGGCGTTCACATGCGCATTAAGAAGCACATAGTTATGTGTGTTTGAATATATGTGCGCAGGTTTGTAATTCCTTACAAACCATGCCTGAACAAACTACTTGTCTTGTCTATAAATTTTGATGCAGAATTTTATTTTATCTTATCACACTGGGTAGGTATGCAAACCGAAAAATTCCACAACGCTTTATCTGTAGAGTGGTATAGGGATCCTCCAAAGGGAGAGGCTAGTTGGCACTTCAGCAATGCATTGTCATCAGGTCCTGGCGAAAGTCCTTCGTCAGATCTGGAAACAGCCTGGATCCGGCAGGCTGCGGGAGAACCTCGGGATAAACAAAGACACTAAAATTAGCGTAGACGCCATTCTTTTTATGATGTAACGAGTACATCTGGATTTAGGGGGAATTGTTCCCAGTTCCGGCTGACCTAATCTAAGCAGCCTAATATTGAATTATAGAAGTCTATAGAGTGTTTTGTGAATGCTAGGTCAAAGAGATGTGTTTTTAGTCTAGCTTTGAACTGACAGACTGTGTCTGCTTCCCGGACAATGTTAGGAAGATTGTTCCAAAGTTTTGGTGCTAAATAGGAAAAGGATCTACAACCAGCAGTCGATTTAGATATTCTAGGTATTATCAACTGGCCAGAACTTTGAGATCGCAATAGACGTGAAGGACTATAATGCGTTAAGAGCTCGCTCAAGTACTGCGGAGCTAAACCATTTAGTGCTTTGTAAGTAATCAGCCATATTTTAAAATGTATACGATGTTTAATAGGGAGCCAATGCAGTGTTGACAGAACCAGGCTAATATGGTCGTACTTCCTGGTTCTGGTAAGAACTCTAGCGGCTGCGTTTTGAACTAGCTGTAGTTTGTTTATTAAGCGTGCAGGGCAACCACCCATTAGAGCATTACAATAATCTAGCCTTGATGTCATGAACGCATGAACTAGTTGTTCGGCATTTGTCAATGAGAGCATATGACGTAATTTAGATATTTTTTAAGATGGAAAAATGCGGTTTTACAGACACTAGACACGTGACTTTCAAATGAAAGATTGGTATCAAAGAGCACACTCAGGTTCCTAACTGACGACGAAGACTTAACAGAGCAGTCATCAAGGTATTCTAGGTTATTACGTGTGGAAGTTTTTTGTCCAATAATTAGAATCTTCAGAATTTAGTAGTAGGAAATTACTAGTCATCCAATTTTTTATATCAACTATGCATTCCGATAATTTTGTGAATTGTGAGTTTCGTTAGGTTTGGAAGAAATATAGAGCTGAGTATCATCAGCATAACAGTGAAAGCTAATTCCATGTTTCCTAATGATATCTCCTTAAGGTAGCATGTACAGAGTCAACAGCATCGGTCCTAGTACTGAGCCTTGTGGTATGCCATACTGAACTTGTGATCGATAAGAAATCTCTTCATTTACTGCTACAAACTGATAGCGGTCAGATAAATATGATTTAAACCATGCTAATGCAATTCCAGTAATGCCAACATAGTTTTCTAGTCTATTTAAGAGAATGTTGTGGTCAATGATGTCAAATGCTGCACTAAGATCAAGTAACACTAATAGAGAGATACAACCACGATCGGATGATAAGAGCAAATCATTTGTGATTCTAATGAGAGCTGTCTCAGTGCTATGGTGCAGTCTAAATCCTGACTGGAAATCCTCGCAGATACCATTTCTTTCAAGAAAGGAACACAGTTGTGAAGATACAGCCTTTTCTAGTATCTTTGACAGAAAAGGTTGAGATCGGCCTTTAATTTACTAATTCTGTAGGATCAAGTTGCGTTTTTTTAACAAGCGGTTTAATCATAGCCAGCTTAAAGGTTTTCGGTACGTATCCTAGGGACAAAGACGAATTAATGATGTTAAGAAGAGGATCTATGACTTCTGGAAGCATCTCTTTCAGTAGTTTAGTCGGTATAGGGTCTAACATACATGTTGTCGATTTAGATGAATTAACGAGTTTGCAAAATTCTTCCTCTCCTATGGACGGTTGCATGTAATGTTTTTGTATTTAATTAATTCTTGAGACAAATACTGTTGTGAAGAAAACACATTCAAATAGGAAAAAAATACCATTAAATTAAAGGGATAGTTCACCCAAAAAAAAAAAAAAAATCTGTCATTAATTACCCTCATGTCGTTCCAAACCCGTAAGACTTTTGTTCATCTTTGGAACAAAAATTAAGATCTTTTTGATGAAATCTGAGAGATTTCTGTCCCTCCTTTGACAGTCTATGCAACTACCACTTTGACTCTTCGAAAAGTTCATAAAGAGATCGTAAAACTAATCCATATTAATTGAGCGGTTTAGTCCAACAATTCTGAAGAGGCTTTATTGGTTTATACGATGAACAGATTTAATTTAGACTTTTATTCACATAAAAACATTGATCAGCGAACATGCATAGAAGCTCAACCAAACCTTCTTGATGCGTGAGAACAAACCTCTTGCGGAAGCTCAAACGTGCTGCGTAACACACAAGAATGAACCTCATTGGTTCTTGCATGTCAAGCGAACATGCTTTTGCTTAGAACCCTTTCCTATTCCCTGCTCATTGTGGAAGAGATCATGGAAGAGATTTGCGGAAACACCAGACTACACATTAATCCATACTAGAAAAATGATTTCAAAATAATGCTGAATAAATCAAATATAACATTTAAAGTAAAAATGTATCATGCCAATTACACAAGTAAATGATTAATAGCTAATTCTGAAATAATGAATACATAACATCAATTACTCAAAGATGATTCTAAGAGTATGAAATGCACCTGACAAAGACACACAGTGTTGTGTGAGTGTATTCCGAGCGCAAGACTCGAGAAGTCTTGAGACACTGCACTGCATGTTTTTTTTCCCCTGGTTACAGTTTCCCAAAGACTGCTGTCACTTATCCTTAGACCAGAACAAAAGGCTTGTACAAATATTTCTTAGAGTGGTTTTGGGTCTCCCCATTCCCCCGAAACACCTGGTTTCAGGGGAAAGGGGAGAATTATCACACACATACAGACACACATACATACACGGACCTGTACTAATTTCCTCATTTAGTAGACTTTACTGAGATATATTTGATATGTTGTTATGTTCGTCCGATTGTCAAGGTCCTATGGAGGGATCTGTGAGTGTATAGTAGTTCTAAACAAACTACAAGGGTTTTTAATTATGCATTTAATGTAACTTTGCAATATAATCCTCCTTACATGTCTTTCGTGATACCTACAGAATGCCCTAGGGCTGACCAAGCCATATATGTATATGACCATATAGTAAAATGTATTTTACTATGCTGTACCATATTTTGTAATGATTCTGACCGAATTCGGCCACGGCCATAAAACATCTAAATTACCAAAAGACAAAAGAAATTCTGCCTGCCAAAGTTTCGTTGAATGTCATTGGCCAGGGCTCCCCAAAGAGGTGTGGACTTCAGTTTCTTTAAGAGAACTGACCCCCCTGCCTTCTCGCTCTTACTTCGCTCCTCTTCCTCACATCACCATGTAACTTCTTCGCGTCCCCCTCCGAGCATCTTTTCCTTTGTTTGTTTAAGTTTTATTTTTCCTTTCTACTTTGTTCATTTCCTCAGACGAGTAAGTGAACTTAGCCTGAATTGTTTCTTTGGTAATTTACGTCCGAGACCGTTAAACCTTCGTTTGAAAGTGTGCGCTCCGGACCAATCCGCAGGCCACGTGACTCTCCCACGGAACTTATCCACATGCCTTCGAAGCAGCCACACAACGAGCAACTGTGCAAGTAGATATTCGTATCGAGCTTTCAGAGCTTTAAGATGTGTTTCCCCATGTTGTCTCTCAAAGGTTTTAAGGTCTGTAATTTGCCACTCATCTTTCCATATTCTCTCTCTCTCTCTCTCTCTCTCTCTCTCTCTCTCTCTCTCTCTCTCTCTCTCTCTCTTTATTGATGCATTCTCTTTCATTGTCGTTGTATTTTGTTGTAGATACATTTTATTCCTTGTAACGTTAGTAACCGTATACGTAGTTTTCCTTTATTAAATTCATTATATTAATTTATTGATAATGTCTCTCGCTCATATACAAGTCCCTTTAATGTACGATCCAGCTACGTGCTTTACAAATTTATTGATACTTAAAGAGGTCTCGTTATAGAACAGGAAAGTTATTCCCTGTGGCCAGGAATAACTTTCTGCAGACAGGTTAAAGGACAATAACCTGTCTGCAAAATATAGTCTACATATGCAATTAATTATTATCCTTTGTGGTTAATTGTCTAGGTACATATATGAATGCAGATGCAGGGAACATATCCAATTTTGGGAGATTTAACATATGTGACCAGTCACGGAAACTAGGGACACAAGTCGGTTCTGGGGCATTTTGAGTTATTCATAGATTCTGAGAGTGTAATATCCAAGCTTTCCAACGATGTGTAACATGTGGAAATCTGATAATATTTGGAGAAGTTGTGGCCATTTTAAAGTAGGCACTTAAAAAAGCTCAAAGAGGAGAAAACGAGCTAAAGATTGTGCAGTTCTCACCTGTCTCTGCTGCTGGGGGTGACAATAGGGCTCATTTACATCTCATTTAGATAAGCCATACCCCCTGTAAAGCTCCTCCATGTGCTTTACAGCTTTTTTTACACTTCGAATGAGTGCACTTCTGCCGCACTAGGCGAAAAACAATTGTGCTGCCCCTCTATTTGCAACGTACCAGCAACAACACACAAAGACCAATAATGCCATATAGCCTGCATATAACGCGAAACCAGCAACAACACATAAAGACCAATATGCCATATACATATAACGCAAAACCAGCAACAACACACAAAGACCAATATGCCATATAGCCTGCATATAACGCAAAACCAGCAACAACACACAAAGGCCAATATGCCATATACATACAGTATAACGCAAAACCAGCAACAACACACAAAGACCAATATGCCATATACATATAACGCAAAACCAACAACAACAAACAAAGACCAATAAGCCATAGGCCTACATATAGCGCAAATAGTACGCAACGCTCATGTGCCCAAAATGTCAACAATATTAAAGTTTATGTAGGAGGCAAATGCCTGCTGGCATTTTTCTTTAAGCAGTCATTTCTGCAATTTTCCAAATAATCACATTTCACCTCCTCAAATTACTGTTGCAAATCTCTTTACACCACTTTCTTATGTGCGTATACACACACAAATGAAATGTCCGCAAGCACATTATATCATCAGCAGGTTCAGCATCTTAAATAACGACTAAAGAGCAAATGAAGCTTAACTTACATTTCAGAAACACGCACGGCAGGCCTTCATCGCAGCAGCAAAGGTCTTAACTGCATCCTCTATTTCGATTCTCCGTCACATATGAAACAGCCAGCCACCGCTGTCAGCGAGCCGAGCCGCCGTATTGAAGCACTGAGGGCGAGCGCGCTGCGCCCATACCTCCGGTTCAGTTTCCCGAGCCCACGAAGTGCGGCGAAAACATTTTCGGTGTAACTGCCAGACGGTTCATCTCGTCTGCGACAATCTTTGCGGCATCCATCTTCATTGAATTTTGATATCAGAGAGAGCTGGCCAGAGCACAGCATAATAAGTAGCCATGTGGTTGACTTGGAGGGCGGGGGCAAAAGCGCCGGGTTATTCAGTATGGAAATACACACAGACAATGACACGCCACGCCCCTACTGCATGCTAGAATCTCCGAAAACAAGCCGATTTCAACCTCAAAATGTAAGCTTTTAAATATACCAATACTGCTATCTCAAACATGGAGAGGCTTCTTCGTGATTTCAATTAACAGATTCTCCAAAAAATTGAAAATCACCAATTTTGAAAAAAAACTCTTCTTTCTCATTTTGCTCGAAAGTTGTGCTGCCGACTTGTGTCCCTGGTTTCTGTGACGGGTCACATATATGATTATCTGGGTCAAACCGGTATGAATAATTATTAATTGTAAATTACTAATTTTCAATACATATCCCCAGAGCCTGACCCAGGTTCCTTACAATACCAATAACTGCAATGAAAGTAAGACCATTTTACCAACCGCACTGAGACATTTAAAATTATACCAAACATGAAAAGGAAAAACAATAGATTCACAAGATACATCATGTGATATATAGACATTCTCATTGAACTTTTAATGATTTTAATCAGGGGGAAAGGAAGGGAGGAGGGAGAGGGGGGTGCACAGATAAGGAAGGAGAAAAGTTTGGACAAGATAATGTCTTGTGCTCTTTCTTTAACGTCTTCTCTCCAGGGTGCGTTTTATTGCTTTGTTGCAGGGTGAGTTTTATCTCAGCTTTTGTCTTAGCAGGAAAATCAATTCTACCAGAAAGACTCGGCAGATAAATTGAATAACAAGCGTATATTTATTAACAGCCCAGCAAGCATAAATTTATAAGTTCTTTGGCGTATGCCCCGTCTTTAGCGAGCAATGCGAGGGTAGCCGAATCTGCATGTCCTGCCTGCAGATGAAGGCAGGGGCGCAGCCGACCCCCCTGGAGGTAAAGGAAGGGACCATCCTGGTGGTGGTGGGGAGGATGAAGGGGAAGGGACCATATTGGAGGTGGTTGGGGAGGATGGAGGTAATTGGCGCGTCAGCATCTGCGAACTTAGACAAACGTAAGTATCAGTTTTTTATACTATGAGTGTCAGCACCTGATTGGCTAGAAGTGAGATAATGCGTGATGCGCTGATTGAGTCTTCCTGACAGAACTTACGCTAAAGCTTTCACTTCTACCAGAAAGACTCGGGAGATAAATTGAAAAACAAGCGTATATTTATTAAAAGCCCAGCAAGCATAAATTCTTTGGCGTAGGCCCCGTCCTTAGCGAGCAATGCGAGGGTAGCCGAATTTGCATGTCCTGCCTGAAGATGAAGGCAGGGGCGCAGCCGACCCCCAAGAAAGGATGAAGAATAATTCCTCCAGGACGGAGCCCGCCCCCAAAGAACTGTAAGTAAGTATACCCACCAGTCTTGGATCCTGCAGTTTCCTGAAATGAGAGGGGAAAGAAAATTAAAATAAACGTGATAAAGCAAAACATTGAACATTTTTTTTTTATAAAATAGTAAATGGTTAAGATGACCGCCTATAGCCCGGCCGCAATGGACCATTAGACTGTGATGGGCCACACGTAGACATGGAGTTATAGATGACAGAGAGACAAGATTCTATGGACCACGTATAGAAGCCATAATAGCGCAAGGTCAAGATGACCACATAGAGACGAGGCCACGATGGACCACTTGACCATGATGGGCCACACATGAAAGCCGTTGAGGCGCCGGTCATGATAGACCACATAAACACAAGGTCAGCTTGACCACAGGCCATGATAGGCCACATAAACACAAGGTCAGCTTGACCACAAGGCCGTGATAGACCACGTAAACACAAGGTCAGCTTGACCACACGGCCGTAATAGACCACACAGAAGCGAGGCCACGATGGACCAACATACCTCAATGGGCACACACAGACAAGCCATGATGGCCACACGGCCATGATAGACCACACATAAGCAAAGCCACGATGGCCATTAGACCGCGATGGGCCACACGCACAGGACAGTCCACGATATACTGCACGGCCATTGGACCACATAAAACCAAGGCCGCGATGGACCACAAGGCCAAGATGGCTGCATATAGGACAAGGCCACAGTAGGCCACGGGAGACCACAGAGACGAGAACAATTAGGAGCCACAACGGCCGCGAATGCCACATGAAGACAAAACCTATAAGACAGGGCTACTAAGCCACACAGAACCAAGGCCACGATGGACCACAGAGCGCGATGGGCCACACATAGGACAAGGCCACGATAGGCCACACGGCCATGATAGACCACATGGAACGAAGGCCGCGATGGACCACCGACCACGAATGGCCACATATAGGACAAGGCTGCAATAGGCCACAGAGCCGCTGAAGGCCACACATAGATGAGCTAAACATAGACACAGCCATAAAGCCACATAAAACCAAGACCTCTAGAAGTCACTAGACCACGATGGGCCTTAGAGGACAAGGCCACGGTAGGCCACACGGCCATGGGAGACCACAAAGACGAGACCACTTAGGAGCCACAACGGCCCCTAATGCCACACGAAAGACAAGTTCACGAGACAAGGCCACTAGGCTGCACGAACCGGGCCACGATGGACCACGAGGACAAGGATCACACAAAGACGAGAGACAAGCTGAAGACAAGCCACGCGGACAGAACTGCAACACAGAGACAAACACAAATATGGCTTATCAGATGATGCGGATTAGAGCTACTGCTCAGTAGTCATAGTACCACCACCAGTATTTGCATGAGGATTTTCCTGGATTGTTATTTGAGAGCTTGCTGGGCTTCGAGGATGATTTTGAATCAGTTCTTATATAGGATTCAAAAGCTGAGGAAGACCATCTGCCCATGATCTTAATAGACCTCTTTTGGCTGCTATAGTGGCTGCCCCAATTCTGAAGGAGTGGCAGGTACAGAGAGAGGGGGATAGATAGTAGCTTTTGATAACAGTAGTTAAAGGAGTCCTGAACCAGGCCTTAGAAAGTGCTCCGTTAGGAATATGAATAGAGGGTTGTAATATGAAGTTCTAGGGCAGATTTTAGGATTTTTTAAAACATAGACGTGAAGGGACAAAAATTGTTATTGATTTTGAAGTATTAAGGTAACACCGAAGCCTTGAGCGTCATTCTTAGGGTGCTAAAGAAAGAGTAAAGAATTTAGGCGAGAAGCATAAATAGAAAGGAAAGACCACGGGCAGGATCGAAATATAAAACTTCTGAAATGAAATCCCCAGGACACATGAAGCCGTAACAGCAGATAAAACATGGATTTTAGCAGAATATGCATGTATGGAAGAGATCATAGCGGATAGAGATGATTAATATCGGTTAAAGAGCAAGGTAATAGGCGGCCGTTTTTCTGGAGGTGCTAGATGATTTAGCTAGGCCTTTGAGTAATAAGCGAACGGAAGTTTGCAGTGAAAAGACTGGAGAATTAGGATTGATAACTTTGCGTAAAATTGAATACCTGCGAGCGATCTACGAATGAAGAAATATTTAATTACATTTCCGTAATTGCTGAGGAAGGAACCACCGGCCGTGATCAGGATGGGAATAGAGGAATCTGAAAGAAAAGCGAAACGTTATAACTGAGACAAAGCAGAAGTATGAGCTTGGAGGGAGCCGTGCCTTCGTGAAGTACGGTCTAGCTGGATTAAGCGGATCATCTAATTTAGCATTTCTTTGTTAGAGGAAGGCAGGGTAATGGATCCGATCTGGCTAAAGGGCAAAGCCATCGGAAGCCTGAAATTAAAGCATGTAGCTAAGGCATTGCAGTGGCAAGGAAGGTGTGCGACCTTAGTTATAAAATTAAACTACTGATTGCCAGATAAAAATATCAGAATAGCATAAGCGTCTGACGAGAAGATCTGCCTTAATGATGGCAACCTTGCTTCGTTAGCACTATCAACATAAAATGTTTAGTGACCACATCAAACCTCAAAAGACTCTGGCGACGGCTATAGGAAAATTTTCGTGAAGCGCAGATGAAACTAAGCTGGAGTGAACTTGGTAAATACATCTGGTCTTACTGATCCAGGTCTCCAAATCTGAGATCGGACATGCACCCTTCGTCTAGCTGGATCAGGTCGCTCAAATTATGCACAAAGTGGGCCAGCGTTAACAGACAAGAGATAAATACCCTGCCTTGGGGAATGATCCTCATAGGGAATTTGGTGAACAAACAGAGAAGCGTATAAGGCTTAGATTTTTTCGAGATCCCCTTCTCCTGGGCCGACGGTGACCTGAACGGTCTCTGGATCGGCAGACACCATGTGCTTCTTCCACGCATGCAGGACAGACAAAGCATAAAAGGTGAAGACCGCCCTCTTGGCCATGGCGGGACTGATGTTGGCAACGGTTGGTTGAGGAGAGGATTTAGCTGAGATAGCCAACAGGGAGGCATGTGCGGCCCAGACACACATTAAAGCGACAACGTAGAGGGAGAGGGTAACCTCTTCGACCGCGACCTGATGAGCAGGCCGCTCAGAGATGGTCTCCAGGATGACAGCAGGCTGTTCAGGGACGGCCTCCGGAACGACAGCGGGTTGCTCGGGGACGGCCTCCAGGATGACAGCAGGCTGTTCGGGGACGGCCTCCGGGATGACAGCGGGCTGTTCAGGGACGGCCTCCGGACGACAGCGGGTTGCTCGGGGACGGTCTCCAGGATGACAGCAGGCTGTTCGGTGACGGTCTCTGGATGACAGCGGGCTGTTCGGGGACGGCCTCTGGATGACAGCGGGCTGTTCAGGGACGGTCTCCGGGAGAACAGCAGGCTGCTCGGGAACAGCAGGCTTCTGCTTCCTCCTCCTCCGCCGTGTCTGATGGCGAAGTGGTGGCGCCAAGCTTTCCGCCTCTGGAACCGCTGCAGGTTCTCTGAGGTCCACTGGGACCACCGCAGTTTGCCTCACTAGAAGGTTCTCTCATCGGTCCTGTCCTCTCCCACGGCCTCAACGAGTCCCTGAAACCTGTCCAGGTGGGTTCCCTCAAAGGATTGTTTGTAGTAGGGAGTGCTAACTGACCAGGTATCCGTTGTGCTGGTCGACGAGGGTTCCGGGGTGCTTCTAGTAGCAATATTGGACCCTCTTCCTCCCCCTTGACGTCAGGCAGCTATGTTCTCCTCAGTCGCTTGAGCGTACATAGCAAAAATTTGAAATAACGTCATCCGAGACTCCGATCCTCCTCTCTTCTCCTCCTTGGTGGTAGGGGGAGAGAAACGAATCCCTGTACTGCTGGAACTTTGCATGGTGGATTCCTTCTGTCACGGAATGCACACGAGAGAAAAGGTAAGATCCAAGCACAGTTTATTAGCGTAATCTGTACTCGTAAACATCCAGGCAAAAGGTCAAAATCCATAAACGACAGTCCAAAAACAAGAAACAATACAGAGTGGAACAGGGAAGTGCAACACGACAGAAAACAAGGAATCCACAAAGAACACAGAAACAGACAGGGTATTTATACACACAGAACTAACAGGGTAATTGGAAACAGCTGTGTGCAATGATCAAATAATGAGTACAGACAAAGGACTATTGGAATTGCAGTTCATAGTGAGTAGGTGACGATATGGGGAAGAGACCTCTAGTGGACACCCAGGGGAACACATACAAGACACTGTGACAGTCCTTAAATCTGTTGTACTCCCAGTTGGACATTTGTCAACTCAACAACGTCAGTATTTGCCAGCACCGTCAGTTTTTGTCAACTCCCTCAGTATATTTAACACCATCAGATGAAGGTTTCTGTTAATTTTAAAAGAAATGTTTTATTCTTTTTATTTATTTATTTATTGTGTTAAAATATTAAAACATCAACTGAACTACTTGATAATATCTTACTTTATTATCTTATTTACCTAAGAACATTGGTTATATATGATAAATATTAACAAGAACGGAATTAAAGAATTTAGGAACTTGATTGTTCATAATAGTGTGAAAACAAAAAAGAGCATGTATTTTATCACTTAGATCACTTTACTAAACACAATTTTTACATAAAATAATATCATGTTTTTAATCGTCTGGTGGAGTTGACACAAATTAAGTTATGAAGTAAATAATGTACATTTTGAGAATTTTTTTTATAACCTGTTCCCTTACAGCTCTCTCTACAAATATATCAATTCATAATAATATATTATTAAATAAATAAAAAAACTAACTAAGCATGTAACATCTAAAGGATGTTTTGTCCTTTATTTCAAGAATCAGTGAATTCCTAGAATGTGTGATGTCAGTATATTGCTATTTCATCAAGCCCAGAGACAGTGAGGATCCCTCAGACCATGTGTGTAATATTCTATTACTATAGACTCCTGCTGCACATAATATCCTATTAATGAACACTCTAAATTCAAGGGCAGATACTCATTTTGTGGGCAGTTACAGATTTAAGCAGAAGAATTGGCCTGTCTTTATAAATACTCAGATGAATGAGAGAGGAACAGGCTTGTGCTGTTACGTACATGTGATTTTATATGAGGTTGTGGATCCAACAATATTATATTCTCTATGGGAAACCACTATCTGCACTTTCCTAACTCGTGCCTATGGCAAGATCATTTAATTAGCTTTCTTTCTGGTGTTTCTTGATCATTATTTGTAGCAAAGTGTTTTGAGGGTCATGATGGACATTCACATCTTTTAATTCAAGCAGTTTCTTGGATGCATTTTATGTCCGCACAATTATCCATATATCCATGATTGAGGTAATTTTTGTGATGCATCAAATGAACACAAAAGTGAAGACCTTAATTGTTAAAAAATAAATCCAATCTATAATGCTTTTAGGGTTGCAGAAGATTTGTTAAAGAATTGGGAAGCCGTTAAATTAAGTGGTTCACTTTGCTCTGTTGCTTTATTCCAATGAATCGGTTCAAAATAAAAATTAACTGCTTCAAGTCATGACTTAAAAGTTTTCCCAAAAACCCCTGTGTGTAAATATATACTGTAATACTATGTATGATAAATAAGTATACATACAAAGGTTATCACGTTTAAATTTTATTGGTTGTATTTATGTTATATAGTGTAAATTAATGGAATTATTGTGTACTGCTTACTGCACACTACACAATTTACAAAGCAGTACTACAAAGTACTGCTTTCTATTCTAAATAGTATGTGGAACATAAATAAATGTTGCAAACCAAAGTCTGATACATTGTAATCATATGACTTGCAAGGTGACATTGTTACAGTGTAATAACACAATTAAGTACATTGTATATTATGTATATTACTTGCTGTAGGGTTAAGGTTAGGGTTTGGTTTATGGTTAGTTGTTTGTAATTATTTTTAATTTACTGTTAGTACTACTGTTAGAGTAGTAACACGTAACAACGTAACCTGAAAATTAATTTACCAAATTTTTTGAAGAAATGTTTAAACTTTTTGCTGTCCATTCAAGTAATGTGTCAAGAAGGATCATTCGGAAGTGGTAGGTCAAATCAAGTTCAAAGCATTGTGGTATGCAGTACTAAGGAGTGTGCTCTGTTTCATACTGCACATTTTGGCAAAATGTAGTTGGTCATCCAGGTATTTCATGCATACAGAAAATGTGTGCATCACAGGCGTCTCTCCCACAGCGGCATGGATAAGTACAGAGAGTTTCCCCAGACACTTAAAAGAGCAGTTTCCTTTCTAAAACAGCAAAGCACAGATGGAAAGTATTTTTGTAAAGATTCCTTTCCACCTGTGTGTTTTTGGATGCGGTTGATATTATCACCCTCGGACGGCCACAATCTCTGCCTCGCGTGTTTAGGTTGTACCCACACTTAAAAAGCTTTCGTGGATGTCTCATGTCCTTACTGCGAGACCATGACCATGGCAACATTGTGATCACAACTCTCTTCTCTGGGTCGAGAAGGAGTCACCTAAGCCCACTCTGCAATGCACAAGGCCGTGGCTAGTACTGACAATGGGAACGTTTCTGCCGGTTGCGGCATATTGGCCCACCTGGACTTGGTTATTGGAGTTCATGCAACTTGCGACAGCCCCTCACTGCCAAATACCCCTGAGGAGGGACCTTCTTTCTCAGGGCACATGCACCAGGACCTCTGGAACCTCAATGTCTGGCCCCTAAATGGGACATGGAAGACTTGAGTGGGCTATCATCAGTGGTGATATACACTATCACTCAGGCTAAAGTTCCCTCCATGAGGTGGGCCTATTCTTATCAAGTGAAGTCTGTTTGCTAACTGATGTGCTTCCTGAGGGGAAGACCCAACGAGATGTGTCATTGCTTTCCTTCCTGCAGGAGAGGTTGGAAGGTAACTTGTCCCCTTCCACCCTGAAAGTGTATGTGGCTGCCATAGCAGCACATCACCATGCAGTGGATGGTAAGTCTTTAGAAAAGCAAAACGTGATCATCAGGTTCTTCAGAGGCACCAGGAGGTTGAATCCTCCTAGGCCATCCCAAATTCCCTCATTCTTTCTCTGTAGTCTTGCTGGGCCTATTGGGAGCTCATTTTGAGCCACTGGAGTCAGTCGAGCTAAGGGCCCTCTAGTCGAAGACGGCGCTCCTGACCACGCATACTTCCATCGATAGGGTTGGGGACCTGCAGGCATTCTCTTTCAGCGAAACGTACCTTAAGTTTGGTCCTGCATGCTATCATGTAATCCTGAGACCCTGACTGGGCTACTTGGCCAAAGTTCAAACTACCCCATTTAGGGACCAACTGGTGAACTTGCAAGCGCTGCCTCGAGACGTGGCAGACCCAGCCTTACCGTTGCTTATCGTTATTTACTTGGACTGTACGCAGAGCTTTAGAAGCTCTGAGCAGCTCTTTGTCTGTTTTGGGGGACAGCAGAAGGGGAAGGCTGTCTCCAAAAAGAGGTTGGCCCAATGGATCATGGATGCTATTAACTGGCCGAGTGCTCCACTTGCACACAGCACCTTTCCCCTCCTTGAGGCGATAACATGTGCTTTTTTGTCCATGTGAGTTCTCCAGACTGGCAAACTCTGAACGAATCTTACCTTTCAGCTTTGGATTGTTTCCTTAAAGAAAAAGAAGAAGAACAGAAAAGTTCAAAAGAAATTCAGGCTAAAAGAACCCATTCCCATTGTAAGTACTGTCCTTTCAGTACCCGAGTGGTATGAAGGACTACATAGCTTACCTTGGCCGCTGGAAAGGTTACTATGTTACGAGTTTGAAGGTACGAGTGCACGCAGTGGTTACCCGGCACGCAGTGGTTTGTCGACATCTGCTTTGCCAGAACTTCATAACTCCCTTCAGCGGTTGTAGCCCTTTCCATAGCAACCCCTAGTGCCAGACCTCAACACCACCTCGAAGTGACTGGCAGATAGGGAACGTCCTGGTTACTGTCGTAACACCCGCACCCTAATGGAGGGAATGAGACGTGGTGTCCTTCCTGCCACAATGCTGGAATACCCGCTGGATGACCAGGACACGCTCTCGGCTCCTCAGCACAAACCTGAATGAATGGAAGCACTCCATCTACCTTTATACCCATAGGCTAGTGGTGCAAGCAAATTCCACTCTCCAAAGTCTTTCCTTATGGTCAAGTGGTTTTCAAAACCTATAAAAAGTGATTTATTTGCAAATTAAACATTACTAATTGGTAACTTCAGACGTCATGCAGATTATTTTAATTCTTCCTCCAGTTGTACTTACTCAGGCTCCCCCTCCTTCCCCTCTGTGCAGCGGTCCTCTGTCCCAGGGGAGAGGCTGTCCTCCCCCGCAGCTGTGTGAATGAGAGAGGATGTCAGTGCTGTTATCTGGACTATCTCCAGGGTGCAGTATCAGCCCTGAACAGCACTGGCCCAGACACAGTCAGAGCACCCCCGTCAGCAACGACATGACTGATACAATCTGTGTTTGGTGAATCAGCTTTTGCTCCCTGTTTCTCTCTCTCACACACACAAACACACATATTTTCACTCGCTCTTGTCAGAAAGCCTACAGGGAACCCCTCAGCCTTACAGCTAATCAATTCAGTGCAAATAGTTTTATTGACATGACAAATGTTACATCTGCATCTCCAGAACAGATTTGGACAAGCTGTGTACCAATAGAGAGAAGTACAGAATATATACCTGCACTGATGATATTTGTTTGATACTTAAATAAGAAACTCACCAAACAAAAACCATCACAAACATTGGCATGAGTACAGTGCAAGCATTTATATCCAAACCCAGATTTTGGGCTGGACTGACAGCAATGATTCTTACTAATGAAACTGTGTGTGTATATATATATATATATATATATATATATATATATATATATATATATATATATATATATATATATATATATATATGGATGGATAGAAAGAACAGACCGTATGAATTAGAATGTGTAGAGGCTGGAAAAACAGGAGTCTGATGTATATTATGTGGAAATTTGCACATGGATATTTGCATGTACACACAATCTTCCGCGGGCTAGGATTTCTAAAAAAGGTATTTTGTGCAGGTTTTGAAATATCTGTGAAGCTGCATTCAAATGGTATGTATTTGTGAAAAGAGTTATACAAATAAATTGAAATTGAAATAGTTAAGTTAATTACAGCTACTGCCTAAAGCATTACTCATACTTATATTACTTATAATGTAATGCTGCTAAAATAATTCCTGTAGCTTAAACAATCAACCAATGGTTTGATTCCAAGGGAATGGATAAATGATAAAATGTTGATCTTTGAATGTACTGTAAGTCATTTTGGATAAGTGTCTTATAAATGTAAATAATCTAATAAATGTAATAATGAATAACTAGATTTAATGGTTTTGGTGTGCCAAAAAAAATCACTGTCAACACAAAAATGATCACTTTTCCCTATGAACATTAATGAGCTTGAAAATGGCAATAGGTGTAAACATAGTAAATACTGATTTTTTTTTAACTTCTATTTAAAAAGATTTTGGTGACGCCACTCCCTCAAGAAACATCAATATTATTGCAAAAGAGGGAGGTTTAATAATCAGTCAAGTCAAGTCACCTGCAGCTGCAGAGCAGGACGTCCGGGCGGCCAGGGCGGAGCAGGACGTGCAGGCGGCCAGGGCGGAGCAGGACGTGCAGGCGGCCAGGGCGGAGCAGGACGTGCAGACGGGCGTGGCAGTGAAGACCCTTGGGGCGGCCGTGACGGAGAAGACCCTTCAGGCGACCACGGTGGAGAAGACCCTTCGGGCGACCACGGCGGAGAAGTTCCTTTGGGCGGCCACGGCGGAGAAGACCCTACGAGTGGCCACGCCGGAGAAGACCCTACGGGTGGCCATGGTGGAGAAGACCCTTCGGGTGGCCATGGCGGAGAGGAGTAAAGAAAACCTTTATTTATATGGTGCTTTTTGCAATATAGATTGATTCGAGGCAGATTACAGTGATAACTGGAATTAAAGCAACAAAGATTGTTTTGGCTGTATACAGCATCTCTAGAAGAAAGTCATTGTCCAGTTTAAGTAAGTTCAGCTTTGATTCATTTTCTGTTATAAAAATCATTAATTATTAATTTAGGGGCCGTTTAGACAACACCATTTTCAACTGAAAACAGAAAACTGATACGTTCTGGCTGTTCATTTACACAACTCAGTGAAATGATTATTTAATTTCAGTTAATCCACATTTTGATAGAAATAGATTTGTTTTATTCTATTATGTGCATTCAAATATAAAGATGATGAAAGGTGAAAAATCCAGTCTGATGCATTTAAAAGCACACACAAGATATGTATGCATTTATGCATTCTTCTGTAAAGGACTACATATATTGCATATGGTCTCCGAAGTGCAAAGGCAGGAATTGCTGTTCCAAGCTGTTGCCTCTCATTTCCCTTCTGAATCTCTTACTGCTGTTCCACTGCCTGCTTCCATTTCCTCTGCTCTGAGCGAGAGTTGGGAATAAGCATTTGGAGAATAAGCATTTGGAATGTGTTTGATACTCAGCCGAATCACTGTTAGATGATGTCTGTTTTGGACCCTCAGAGGGTGTCAGTTAGTCAGAGAATCACAGACATGTCTGAGATCAAAACTGTGGAAACCTGAACTGGACTTTTTTTTTTTCACACTACATGTGGTGATGTCATAAGATTTATGAGAAAGAAAAGAATGGTAAGCTATGGAAAACTACATTTGATAAAGAAAAAGGTTCAAAAGACTCACATAAAATGTTCCTGTAGTTCAAACAATAGTCAACAACAGTCAACAAACAACAACAAGGTCATGGGATGAATTTCCGGGTAACGCATGAATCGATAAAATGCATAAATTACAATGTAAGTCTCTTGGGATAAAGTGTCTGCCAAATGCAAATGTATATGAAGTTAACCCTCAACATTCAGATCCATCAAGCCACTCCCATTTGATTTCCTGTAACTTTTCTCTACTATAGGTTTCTAACTGCTCAGTGCCACACAGGTCTCAGGATCATTAATGGAGCTCATATCTAGCATATATCTTAGTTTCCGTCTCACAGCTCATTTTTCACCGCCCAAACGTGCTCTGATGGTCTGCAATAATTCAATTAACAAATGACCATCCATATTTGATTAAGGCTTTAATAATTGCCAGCCATGCTAGATAACTTTTGATAACTAGTGCCCTGTAAAAGATAATTCACTCTGATAAGTAATTATACTTTTCTATTAGAATTCCATGATAGACTTCTACCACTCATTTGTAGGGAATCTGTAGAATATTTAATAGGAAATTGCTTAGCTTATGAAATTTAAACTGTCTGTAAAGCAGAACTTCAATTTTGATATAATTCAAATGAAAAGGTGTCAGTTTAAAGGCGGGTGAATTACATGACAACTCTCTGTGGTTTCTATACAACACTAACACTACCGTCCAAAGGTTTGGGTTCGGTACAATTTGTTAATGTTTTAAAGGCATTTATTTGATCAAAAATAAAAATAGTTCCCTATCGGTCAGTCACTACAACGTAGGTCATGACTGACCAATAGGAATCTCGCTAGAGAGGCCAATCTACTTCGAGTGAAACTAAAACAAGCCAATACACATTGGCGTGCAATCATTTGTATCAGCTGCGCGCCCTCGTTAGCGCGGGTATAAACGAGCAGCTGGTGCGATTGCACACTAGCTTTTTGCTTCGGAGCCAAACACTTCGATGTCTCTGCTTTCAGTTGAAACCAACTACTACGAGCCTTTCTGGACCTCTCCTTCCCGGTGCGGGCGTGACAGCACGGCAGCGCGAGCAGTTTCTCTTTCTCTCTCTTTCTTTTTTTTTTATTTATTTTAAAAACTGAGCAAAGAAAAAGAGCTGTTTTAACAGCTGGTGAGGTGCACTTCAGAGCGCTTAAAAGCTGTTATAACAGCTGGTAAGGTGCGCCTGGCAAGCGCTCAAAAGCTGTTGTAACAGCTGGTAAGACCTCCAGCGAGAGAGATCCAGCGCACAGACGGGTGCACATTCCCGTCTGTGATCGCTGTGGCTGTTCCCCTGCGTGCTTCAGCACCAGTGAGAGTAGTCCCTAAAAGAGCTCACACAGATAGTTCGCGTCTTTTTCAAGATGACGTTCTATCTGTGTGTTTCTGGATGCGGTCGTTACCTGGGGTCGCGGGATGGTCACGATCGCTGCCTCGTGTGTCTGGGCCTCGAACACGCACAGGCAGCGTTCGTGGATGAGTCATGTACCCATTGTGGGAAGATGACCATCTCGGAGCTGAGGTCGAGACTCACGTTCCTGCAAAGGGGCGGAGTCCCCGTGCCTGCACCTCGTTCCAACCCCCCTTCGCGGGTTGCTTCGGGCAGTGACACGGGTGATCTGAGGATTACAGTGAGCGCGCTTCCTTCGGGGAACCAACCCCCTAGGAACCCTCACTCCTCTCATGCTCCGCAACCAGTTGAGCTGCCAACGGAACGTTCTGGACCGTCCTCGAGATGTGTACCGGTCGTTTCGTTCGGCGCTCCCTGCGACGACCAGATGTCGATCGCTGCATCGGAGGGTGGGTCAGACCTCTCTGCGGACGACGGCTCGGAGCCGCTGCCTCCTTCAGGTGTGTCAGCGGTGCCCGAGTCGGACCCGGAGATGATGGCCATGCTTTCCCGGGCCGCCAACAGGATCGGGCTCGTGTGGAACCCTCCACCGTGTCCCGAGCCCTCGAGGTTGGACGATTGGTATCTCGGGGTGGCGCGCGCTGGTTCTCAGCAACCCACCCCAGTGCCTTTCTTCCCGGAAGTGCATGAGGAGCTCACAGGGACGTGGACGGCACCTTTTACTGCCCGAAACCGTCTCGGTGGCTCCTCCTCCCTCACCACCCTTGATGGCGGGGCAGCTAAGGGATACGCGCGTATCCCGCCAGTGGAACGGGCCGTTGCTATGCAACTGTGCCCTAACTCCACTTGGCGTGGAGAACCGTGTCTTCCTTCCCGGGCCTGTAAGTACTCGTCGGACCTGACCGGCAAGGCTTACAAGGCCTGTGGGGAAGCTGCCTCTGCCATGCACGCTATGGCGTTGTTGCAGGTTCATCAGGCCAAGGCACTGAAGGACCTGCACGAGGGTGGTCATGATCCACAAGTTCTCCAAGAACTTCGTGCCGCAACTGACCTCGCGCTCCGTGCGACGAAGGTCACTGCGCGGTCAGTGGGTCGTGCGATGTCCACACTAGTGGTCCAGGAACGCCACCTCTGGCTGTGTCTGGCTGACATGCGGGAGACCGACAAGATCAGGTTCCTTAACTCCCCCGTGTCCCAGACCGGCCTCTTCGGCGACGCGGTCGAGAACTTCGCCCAGCAGTTCTCGGCTGTACAGAAGCAGACTGAGGCCATTAAACATATCCTGCCGCGGCGGTCAGCTGCTGCCTCCACCCCACCGCCCGCGGCTCCTCGGTCTGCTCGTCGCCGTGGGCGTCCGCCTGCGTCTGCCCCTGCTCCCGCGCCGCAGCAGCAGCCTCCATCCAAGCGGCACCGTGGAGCCAGTCGCAGGCAGGGCGCCCCGCCCGTCCAGGCCCCCGCCAAGAGGGGCGGCAAAGCCAAGGGTAAGCGGCCCTAGGACGGGCGACCCAGAGGTGGAAGGGACTGCTCTCCAGGAGACGATGACTGCATCGCTCCCTCCCCCGGAAGAGGGCCGGGTGGAAAATCCTTTGTTCCGTTTTGTTTGTGTTCCGCCGCTGGCCTTAAAACCAGCGGTACCCAAATTTTCAATAAAAGAGCAGTTTCTATCATCTCTGGGTCCGAAGAGGGCCCGGAGAGTAGTGGGGGGTCAGAATCCTCACCACTCTCATCCGCCTCTTCTATCGCCAGCCGGCAGCTGCGTACGGTCCGAGAACGCCATCGAGCCGCCTCCCGCACCTCCTGCCCCGTGGAACCAGGTAAGTGCTGCACAGCACACTCAGACCCCGCTACGGGCCGCCTCCCAGAGAGAGCCTCCCGAGCTGCGTCCCTGTGTTCCACCTCGCTGCCCCACTCCGGGTACGCCTTCGGTCCCTTTGGTCCCGCTTGTACGGTCTCTGCGAGCCTGGTTAGCGCTCCCCAGGCCGTCTCGCTGGCTCATTCGAACCATCAGGCTCGGCTATGCGATTCAGTTCGCCCGGCGTCCCCCCAAGTTTCGGGCCATCCACTCCACTACAGTGAGAGCAGCCGATGCCCATGTCTTGCGTGCGGAGATCGCAGTCCTACTGGCGAAGGATGCGATAGAGCCGGTCCCTCCAGCCGATATGAGGTCAGGGCACTACAGTCCCTACTTCATTGTACCCAAGAAAGGGGGTGGGTTACGACCGATCTTGGATCTGCGAGTTTTGAATCGGAGCCTCCACAAGCTACCGTTCAAAATGCTCACGCAGAGACGCATTTTCGAATGCATCCGTCCCCAAGATTGGGTTGCAGCGATCGACCTGAAGGACGCGTACTTTCATGTCTCGATTCTTCCTCGACACAGGCCATTTCTGCGCTTTGCGTTCGAGGGTCGAGCATATCAGTACAAAGTCCTACCCTTCGGGCTGTCCCTGTCCCCCCGTGTCTTCACGAAAGTCACGGAGGGGGCCCTTGTTCCCATGAGAGAACAGGGCGTTCGCATCCTCAACTATCTCGACGACTGGCTCATACTAGCACACTCTCGAGATCAGCTATGCGAACACAGGGACCTAGTGCTCAGGCACCTCAGCCAGTTGGGTCTTCAGGTCAACTGGGAAAAGAGCAAACTCTCCCCTGTGCAGAGGATCTCTTTTCTCGGTATGGAGTTGGATTCGGTCGCCCAGACAGCGCGCCTCACAGAGCAGCGTGCTCAGTCGGTGCTGAACTGCTTGAACACGTTCAAGGGCAGGACAGCGGTCCCACTGAAACTCTTTCAGAGGCTCCTGGGGCATATGGCAGCAGCATCAGCGGTAACCCCGCTCGGCCTGCTACATATGAGACCGCTTCAGCACTGGCTTCACGGCCGAGTCCCGAGATGGGCGTGGCATCATGGCACTCACCGGGTGGCAATCACACCGGCGTGCCGCCAGACCTTCAGCCCGTGGTCAGACCCCTCGTTCCTGCGGGCAGGAGTCCCCTTGGAACAGGTGTCCAGGCATGCTGTGGTATTCACAGATGCCTCTGCCACCGGCTGGGGTGCCACGTACAACGGGCATGCAGTGTCAGGGGTGTGGACGGACCCTCAACTGCATTGGCACATCAACTGCCTCGAGTTGCTAGCAGTACATCTCGCCCTGACCCGCTTGAAAAGACGGCTACAGGGCAGGGACGTGCTGGTCCGTACGGACAACACTGCGACCGTTGCGTACATCAACCGACAAGGTGGTCTACGCTCCCGTCGCATGTCGCAACTCGCCCGCCATCTCCTCCTCTGGAGTCAGAAGCATCTGAGGTCGCTTCGAGCCATGTATGTCCCCGGCTTGCTCAACCGTGTGGCCGACGAGCTATCACGAGCTGTGCTCCCGGGAGAATGGCGACTCCACCCCCAGGCGGTTCAGCTGATCTGGAGAGAGTTCGGGGAGGCTCAGGTAGACCTGTTTGCCTCCTCAGAGACCTCCCACTGCCAGCTGTTTTACTCCCTGACCGAGGGAACACTCGGCACGGACGCACTGGCACACAGCTGGCCCCGGGGCCTTCGCAAATATGCGTTTCCCCCAGTGAGCCTACTTGCGCAGACACTGTGCAAAGTCAGGGAGGACGAGGAGCAGGTCCTTCTGGTGGCTCCCTATTGGCCCACCCGGACTTGGTTCCCAGAACTCATGCTCCTTGTGACAGTCCCTCCCTGGCCCATTCCTCTGAGGAAGGACCTTCTGACTCAGAGACGGGGCACCCTATGGCACCCGCGTCCAGACCTCTGGAAACTCCATGTCTGGTCCCTGGACGGGACGCGGAGGGTTTAGGTGACTTACCCCCTGAGGTACTTAACACCATCACTTCAGCACGGGCGCCGTCCACGAGACGTGTTTACGCCCTGAAGTGGAACCTGTTCGTCGAGTGGTGTTCTTCTCGCCGAGAAGACCCCCGAAGATGTCCGATAGGGTCTGTGCTTTCCTTCTTACAGCAGGGGTTGGAGCGTAGACTGTCTCCCTCCACCCTCAAAGTACATGCTGCCGCTATTTCAGCTTATCACGACCACATAGATGGCAAAGCAGTGGGAAAGCACGACCTGGTCGTCAGGTTTCTTAGGGGGGCGAGACGATTAAATCCTCCTCGACCCCCCTCCATACCCTCTTGGGATCTTTCCCTGGTGCTTCGAGCACTTCAGGATGTTCCCTTTGAGCCTCTGCAGTCAGTAGACTTAAAGCTTCTTTCCATGAAGACTTTGCTGCTGGTTGCACTGGCCTCTGTCAAGAGGGTAGGAGACCTGCACGCTTTTTCGGTCGACGAATCGTGCCTAGAGTTCGGGCCGGGTGACAGCCACGTGGTACTAAGACCCCGGCCTGGCTATGTGCCCAAGGTTCCTACCACTCCCTTCAAAGACCAGGTAGTGAACCTGCAAGCGCTGCCTTTGGAGGAGGCAGACCCAGCCCTGGCTTTGCTCTGTCCCGTTCGCGCTCTGCGTATGTACGTGGACAGAACTCAAAGCGTCAGGACCTCAGACCAGCTCTTTGTCTGTTACGGAGGCCAGCAGAAGGGAAAGGCTGTCTCCAAGCAGAGGATGGCCCACTGGATAGTGGATGCCATCGCCTTGGCTTACCAAGCACAAGGCGTGCCCTGCCCGCTCAGGTTGCATGCACACTCCACGAGAGGCGTTGCATCCTCCTGGGCGCTGGCACGTGGCTCCTCGCTAACAGATATCTGTAGAGCTGCGGGCTGGGCGACACCTAACACGTTCGCTAGATACTATAGCCTACGTGTAGAGCCTGTGTCCTCCCGTGTTCTCACCCTAGACGGGTAGAAGCACTGAGAGGTCTGGCTCTGTCGGCTTGCTGCACCCTACTGTGCACCCTTATTGCTCCAGAGTAAAACCTGTTGAGTCCTCCAAAACCCCTCGGCCCGGACTTGGCGGAGCGTCCGGTGCCAGGCCCTTATCCGCTGAATCCTTGAGAACCGGATCTGGGCTGGGTTCCATTTGTGTGACCCTACGGGGATCCCATATGTGTATATTCCACGGCTGCTCCTATCGGAAGCCCGTGTCTTTCCCTTGGGCTAAGTCACCCTTTATTTCATATGCAGTACAGCCTTCGGCTAGTCCATATGCATTTCCACATAACTCTTTGAAGAAGTGGCTTCCGCAGCGTTCCTTCCTAAACAGAAAGGGCACGCTTTCCCAGTGTTATCCAATATCTCACTGTATGGGTTATTACGGAACAACAGTGTCAGACTCACTCTGTGTAAGCCTCCGCCTATCGTCCTTCCAGGCAAGAAGGTGTAGAGGCTTGCACGGGGGCGCTGGATGGGGTGCAGCGGCTGTGGCGCTTTGGTAGGGATTCCTATTGGTCAGTCATGACCTACGTTGTAGTGACTGACCGATAGGGAACGTCTCGGTTACATATGGTAACCCTCGTTCCCTGAGGGAGGGAACGGAGACGTGGGTCCCGTCGCCACATCCGCTGCCGCCCGCCGGGGCGGCCAGCTTTCTCAGGCTTGGCTCCTCAGCAAAAAACTAGTGTGCAATCGCACCAGCTGCTCGTTTATACCCGCGCTAACGAGGGCGCGCAGCTGATACAAATGATTGCACGCCAATGTGTATTGGCTTGTTTTAGTTTCACTCGAAGTAGATTGGCCTCTCTAGCGAGATTCCTATTGGTCAGTCATGACCTACGTCTCCGTTCCCTCCCTCAGGGAACGAGGGTTACCATATGTAACCGAGACGTTATACTGTGAAATATTATTAAAATAACTGTTTTCTATTTTAATATTTTTTTTAATGTAATTTTATCCCCGTGATGGCAAAGCTGAGTTTTCAGCAGCCATGAATCCAGTTTTCAATCTCACAATCCTTCAGAGATTATTCTAATATGCTAATACTTTGATAAGGATACTTTGATAGAACAGTTCAAAAGAGCAGCATTTCTTTGAAATATAAATAGTTTGTAACATTATACACGTCTTTACTCTTGATCAATTTAATATTTCATTGCTAAAAGTATTAGTTTCTTTAAAAATAATAATACTGTGTATAAGTGTGAATATAAGTTTTTGAGTGGTATGGTGTATTTATACAAAATTATATTTTTGTAGACATCACTCTAACATAGTGCTTGGCACTCTAACATTGTGCTTGGACAACTTCTTTCATCCCCCTTTCATCCAGGCCAGCTCATGGCACCCCCTCTGCCCCCTGGTTATCTGATGTTCTCCGTGAATAGCATTCTAAACTCAGGTAGCAACATCTAGCTATTGGGGTGCCCCAGGGCTCAGTGCATGGGCCACTTCTCTTCTTCATCTATACATGACGGGATCTGCAATTCAGAAACATGTTTTGGTTTTACTTTATTTTGATGGTCCCTTTAACACATTCTGTTGCCTATAAGTAACATTGCACCTTCATGTCTACTAACTCTCATTAGAGTATTAGTAGAGTAACCCAACACTACACCACAACTTCTCCATTCAGCTATGTTCATCATCCATAACTCCATCAAAGTCAGCCTGAAACTTTGGAGTTGTTCCACTATTTAATTTTTTTTTTTAATTATGTATACTGCGTTAGACTAAATTGGGAAGGGTTACAGCAATTGCATATTGTTGTCCTATTGTTAGCTTAATTGCTTCTCATTTGTAAGCCGCTTCTGGATAAAATTATCTGCTAAATGATCAAATGTAAATGTTCAATGTAAAAGTATATTTATTATAATATTATAATATTATAAATTATTATTATTTATAATCTCGCTGTAAGATTTGATAGAGGCATTATGAGATAAGTAGGTTTACACATTTTACAGTACGTGTACTTACAGTGTACTTACACTGTACTCGATATTGCGACAGAAAATTTGGTTACACTTTATTTTAATGTGTTATTGTTACAGTGTAATTATATATTTAAGTACTGAGTAATATTAAGCAACTACATGTACTTACTATAGGGATAGGGTAGGATTAGGATTTGGTTGAGGGTTAGTTGCATGTAATTATGCATAATTTACTGTTATTACTATGGTAAGTACATGTAACATATGTAATGGACACTGTAAAATAAAGTGTTACCGAAAATTTTAACTCTCCCTTTTCCAGCACTTTAGACACAGTTGCTCCATTGCGCTTAACGAAGATCAAAGAAAATAGTCCAACACCGGGGTACAACAAGCACACTCAGGCCCTAAAGAGAGCAGCCAGAAAAATGGAGCAAAACTGGAAGAAAACAAAGCTAGAGGAAGGAGAGCTCGATTGCATACAGAGAGCCCTTAAAAATTGTTAGATATGCTTATTTTTCAACCCTGTTAGAAGAAAATAAACAAAAACCTAGGTATTTATTCGAAACAGTTTCTAAACTGACGAAAAATAAAGTTTCAAGCCCAGAGGTTTGCAAGCAGCACAGCAGTAATGACTTTATGACTGTCATGTTCGTGTCTGTTTTGATCTTCTGTTTTCATTCTTAGTCACATGTCATTTGTTTGCCAGGCACTCATTTGTTACCATGCCTACCGTCCTTAGTTCATCTTCATCACCTGTGTCCTGTTAATCACCTTCATCTGTATCACCTGGTTATGTTCATCAGTGTCTGTATTTTGTTTGTTCAGTTCAGTCAGTCTTCGTCGGTTGTTACTTAGATGTGTTTAGTGTGAGTGTTCCTGCCCGTCATCCTGCCTGTCTGTACCTGTAAGAGTTATTTGAGTAAACTGTTTGAATTGGAGCTTTTGACTTTGAGTCCTTCTTCAATCCGCACAACACCGTGACAATGACCTTCTTCACTTATAAGATTGATAATATCAGGGAGAAAATTATAACTATGCAACCATCTACCACAGTATCGCATCAGACAGTGGAGTGTAGTCTCACTGACATAAAATTCGATTCATTCATTGCTATAGGAAAGGAAGAATTTTCTAAACTCATTAAATCATCTAAATCGACAACATGTATGTTAGACCCTATACCGACTAAGCTATTGCAAGAGATGATTCCAGAGGTCATAGATCCTCTTCCCAATATCTGTCACGACACACACGGGACAGAAGATCCAATTTGCAGCAGTTTATTAATATAAGGGTAATCCAAATCGTAGTCTTCCAGGCAGGGGTCAAAATCCAAATAATCCAACTAAACATGAAAACAAAACACAAACCAACAAGAAAACCGACCAAGGAAGTGGTGACATCTAACAATGAATCCGTGACATGGACTGACACAGACAGGGTATTTATACACAGAACTTAACAAAGTAATAAGAAACAGCTGCGTGCAATGATGAGTGATGAGAACAGACAAAGGATCGTGGGAAATGCAGTTCCAGAATGAATGGTGACAGTAAGGGAAAGAGACCTCTAGTGGACACCCTGGGAAACACAAACCAACACTGTGACATAACCCCCCTTCTACGGAGCGGCTACCAGACGCTCCAAGACCCACAAAAAACAAACAAAACAAGAGTCCAGGAGGGTGGTGGAACAGTGGAGGATCAGGGGGAGGGATGGGGGGCCAGGTCCATGAAAGGAAACAGAGACAGGGGGTGATGGTTTAGCCGGCGGCCAGGGCGAAGCAGACAGTCCATCGGCCGGCCAGGGCGAAGCAGACAGTCCATCGGGCGGCCAGGGCGAATCAGACAGTCCATCGGGCGGCCAGGGCGAAGCAGACTGTCCATCGGGCGGGCAGGGCAAAGCAGACGACCCATCGGGCGGCCAGGGCGAAGCAGACGACCCATCGGGCGGCCAGGGCGAAGCAGACAACCCATCGGGCGGCCAGGGCGGTGAAGACCCCTCGGGCGGCCAGGGCGGTGAAGACCCCTCGGGCGGCCAGGGCGGTGAAGACCCCTCGGGCGGCCAGGGTGGTGAAGACCCCTCGGGCGGCCAGGGCAGTGACGACCAGGGCGAAGACGACCACTCGGGCGGCCATGGTGGTGACGACCAGTGCGAAGGGCGGCCACGGCTCAGGAACAGACACCGGCTCAGGAACAGACAACGGCTCAGGAACAGACACAAGGACAGTAACAACCACAAGGACAGACACAAACACAGAAACAAACATTGGCTCAGGAGCAGACACTGGCTCCAGCTCAGGAACAGCAGACACTGGCTCCGGCTCAGGAACAACAGGCATTGGCTCCGGCTCAGGAACAACAGGCACTGGCTCCGGCTCAGGAACAGCAGACACTGGCTCCGGCTCAGGAACAGCAGACACTGGCTCCGGCTCAGGAACAGTAGACACTGGCTCCGGCTCAGGAACAGCAGACACTGGCTCCGGCTCAGGAACAGCAGACACTGGCTCTGGAACAGCAGACACTGGGTCTGCCTCCGGCTCTGGAACCGGCAAAGGCTCTGCCTCCGGCTCTGGAACAGGCAATGGCTCTGCCTCCGGCTCTCGAACAGGCATTGGCTCTGCCTCCGGCTCTGGAACAGGCACTGGCTCTGCCTCCGGCTGTGGAACAGCAGACACTGGCTCCGGCTCTGGGACAGGAGACATTGGCTCCGGCTCTGGAACAGGAGACATTGGCTCCGGCTCTGGAACAGGAGACATTGGCTCCGGCTCTGGAACAGCAGACACGGGCATGTCCAGGATCCGAGCCAGACGCTCCAGATAGTCCAGGTCCATGAAGGCAGACGGGATGTGAACAGTCTCTGACTGGGCAGACGGGATGTGAATCCTCTCTCGCTGGGCAGACGTGATGGAACAGTCGCTTGCTGTGCAGACGTGACGTGAACAGTCCCTCGCTGTGCAGACGTGACGTGAACAGTCTCTCGCTGGTCAGACGTGCCGTGAATAGTCCCTCGCTGGGCAGACGTGACGTGAACAGTCTCTGACTGGGCAGATGTGACGTGAACAGTCTCTCGCTGGGCAGACGTGACGTGAACAGTCTCTGACTGGGCAGACGGGACATGAACAGTCTCTGACTGGGCAGACGGGCTGTGTCTCCTCCTCCTTCTCCGGACCACCGGACTCAGGACCACCGGAACCGGGACCACCGGAACCGGGATCATCTCCCGACTACATCCTCCATTGTGACCTCCACGGGACCCGCAAAACTTGACCAACCGGGTCCCCTTAAAAAACTCCCTTCTCTCCTGCTCGGTGGCTGGGGAAGAGATATTAAAAAACATACCGCTGGATCTGAAAGGACGGAGTCGTTCTGTCACGACACACACGGGACAGAAGATCCAATTTGCAGCAGTTTATTAATATAAGGGTAATCCAAATCGTAGTCTTCCAGGCAGGGGTCAAAATCCAAATAATCCAACTAAACATGAAAACAAAACACAAACCAACAAGAAAACCGACCAAGGAAGTGGTGACATCTAACAACGACTCCGTGACATGGACTGACACAGACAGGGTATTTATACACAGAACTTAACAATGTAATAAGAAACAGCTGCGTGCAATGATGAGTGATGAGAACAGACATAGGATCGTGGGAAATGCAGTTCCAGAATGAATGGTGACAGTAAGGGAAAGAGACCTCTAGTGGACACCCTGGGAAACACAAACCAACACTGTGACAATATCATTAATTCATCTTTGTCATTAGGATACATACCGAAAACATTTAAGCTGGCTATGATTAAACCACTTGTTAAAAAAATGCAACTTGATCCTACAGAATTAGTCAATTACAGGCCGATCTCGAATCTACCTTTTCTGTCAAAGATACTAGAAAGCGCAGTATCCTCACAACTATGTTCCTTATTAAAAAGAAATGGTATCTGCAAGGATTTTCAGTCAGGATTTAGACCGTATCATAGTACTGAGACAGCTCTCATTAGAGTCACAAATGATTTGCTCTTATCATCCGATCGTGGTTGTATCTCGCTATTGGTGTTACTCGATCTTAGTGCTGCATTTGATACTATTGACCACAACATTCTTTTAAATAGAAAATTATGTTGGCATTAGTGGAATTGCATTAGCATGGTTTAAATCATACTTATCTGACCGTTATCAGTTTGTAGCAGTAAATGAAGAGATGTCTTATCGATCAAAAGTTCGGTATGGCGTACCACAAGGCCCAGTACTAGGACCGTTGCTGTTCACTCTGTACCTGCTACCCTTAGGAGATATTATTAGGAAGCATGACATTAGTTTTAACTGTTATGATGACGATACTCAGCTCTATATTTCTTCACGCCCTGACAAAACTTACCAATTCACCAAATTAACAGAATGCATAGCTGATATAAAAAATTTGGATGACTAGTAATTTCTTACTACTAAATTCTGAAAAAACAGAGATTCTAATTATCGGACAAAAAACTTCCATATGTAATAACCTTGAATACTGTCTAACATTTGATGGCTGCTCTGTCAAGTCCTCGTCGTCGGTTAGGAATAATTAAAATATATCTAAATTACGTCAAATGCTCTTATGGGTGGTTGCCCTGCACGCTTAATAAACAAACTACAGGTCCAAAATGCAGCCGCTAGAGTTCTTAACAGAACCAGGAAGTATGACCATATTAGCCCGGTTCTGTCAACACTGCATTGGCTCCCTATTAAACATTGTATAATTTTTTTAAATATTGCTGATTACTTTCAAAGCACTAAATGGTTTAGCTCCCCAGTACTTGAGTGAGCTCTCAACACATTATACTCCTTCATGTCTATTGCGATCTCAAAATTCCAGCCAGTTGATAATACCTAGAATATCAAAATCGACTGCTGGCGGTAGATCCTTTTCCTATTTAGCACCAAAACTCTGGAACAATCTTCCTAACATTGTCCGGGAAGCAGACACAGTATGTCATTTCAAATCTAGACTAAAAACACATCTATTTGGCTTAGCATACACATAACACATTATAGACTTCTATAATTCAATGTTAGGCTGCATAGTTTAGATCAGCCGAAACCGGGAACACTTCCCATAAATCCTGATGTACTTTGTACATTATAAGAAGGATGGCGTCTACGCTAATATTTGTCTCTCTGTTTATCCCGAGGTTTACCACAGTCCGCCGGATCCAGGCCATATCCGGATCTGATGAAGGACCAGCGCCTGGACCTGACGACAACGCAGTCCTGAAGTGTCAACTAGTCTCTCCCTTGTGATGGCCTCCTTCCCTTTACCTCTGTACTGATAAAACGTTGTCGGGATAATTGCGATTCACGTGGCTACGCAGAAGCGATAAAAAATTCTCAGAGCCACCAGGCATTGTTTTATGCAAATGAGCGGCCAGATCGCATTAAAGATTTTTCTGTTAGAACGGTGTCGTGTTAGCGGCCCCTAAGTTAAAACTAATGATCATTGCGATGGAAGTGAATAAATCAAAAGTAGCTTTAGCTGGACAATAACTTTATTCTAGAGCTGAGCCAAAACAATCTGTGTTACTTTAATTTCCTATTATCACTGTAAAACTGCTTTGAAACAGTCCATATTGTTGAAAGCGCTATATAAATGAAGATGACTTGACTTGACTTACCCAAGAAAGTACTGGGGATATAAGGCAATTACATGGGTTAAGGTTAGGTGTAGGTTCAGTGTTAGTACCTAGTTATAACCCAATTATTGAAATTGCGATAATAAGTACTTAGTATCTACATGTAGAACAGGACTAAAAAGTAAAGTTCAACCGAAAAGTATTAATACAAATGCAGTTTTGGGTAATTCATCATTCATTAGCATCCTTTAAGCTTTGCTCTTGGCTCCAATGACAGGCAAACCAAGGCTGATTCTGGATGCTGAAGTTCTGGGAATGGAATATTTATGCGTGTCCCTGCAGGCCTCTTCCAGGCTGGAGGGCTGGTTGCAGTCCTTTGGCTCTCTCCTGCTGTGTGATGTATTGAACAGGAGTGTTGAGCTTGACTCTTGAGGGGCCTAAGGCTGTTGTCGATTGGCACCACCATATTTGTGATGTTTTGTTCTGAGCATTCACGTCAGTCCAGGCCTGAAGAAGCCAGAGTCCCTTAATAAAGCAGCACTGAAGAGAGGTCTGTGTTCTCCAGCTCTGGAATCAGCTGTTGTGCACTACAGTTCCATTAGCACTAGCCCACTGCCCCTCAGACCTCAGCCCGAGGTCAGCGTTCATGGCACCCACAACCTAATGCGCAAGAACATACTGTCTCCTCATGCCTATTGAAATACATTCAGCTAAACACAAAGACCACACTTCATCATGCTCATTTTTGTTATGAACAACCCTCACAGGATAGTAGTTCTGAGTTTTTAAATAATTTCCTTTCGTACAGTGCATTTAAATGCTGACTGGTTGACTTTTAATACTTTTATTCTATAATAAAATATATTAGCTTTTCATCATTTTAAAATATTATCATTTTAGTAGCCTGTCCATTTTTTAATCTCTCAATATGTGTTTTTTTTTTTCAGAATGAACAGTTTGTGTCTTTTGTCATCGCTGTGGAAAGTTAGTTGAACATTTGATTTTATATTTCAATGCACATAAATTGAATTTGCTCAATTTCAACTTGATTCAATTCATTCAGGATTCTAATTTAATTGAATTTAATTTGATTTTAAATATTTGAAAGGATCGAGATCAAAGGGATAGTTCACCCCTAAAACGAAAATTATGTCGTTCCAAACCCATAAGACTTTCGTTCCTCTTCAGAACAGAAATTAAGATCTTTTTGATGAAATCTGAGAGATTTCTGTCCCTCCATTGACAGTCTACTCAACTACCACTTTCAAGCTTCAAAAAGTTCATAAAGAGATGGTAAAACTAATCCATATTAATTGAGCGGTGTAGTCCAAATTTTCTGAAGAGACTCAATTGCTTTATATGATGAACAGATTGAATTTAGGCTTTCATACACATGTCAATGAAGGGACAGAAAGCTCTCAGATTTCATCAAAAAGAACTTCATTGGTGTTCCGAAGTTGAACAATAGTCTTACGGGTTTGTAACGACATGAAGGTGAGTAATTAATGTCAGAATTTTCATTTTCAGGTTGGCATGCATAAACAAATTTAGACAAAAATACATTCAGTAGACAGCAAAAAATATATATATTTCTGATAACATAATAATTGTTTTGCATGTGGTAACCCTTGTGAAATAGAAGTGCACTTAACTGTATTAAATGTGGATTTGTGTAGGCCCACTTCAAATCTAAACAGTATATTTTTAAAAATCTGCTTGCATATAATGTAATATGTAATAAAAAAAACACTTAAGTGTACTTGAAAATCATATTGTGTCCTTTACAAGGAAACATCTACACTAGTATAGTGAAAATATGTTTTCAAATAATCAATATGAGTTACCCAGATTGTTTTTTACTTTTTACAATGTACATGCAAAGATGGTCAATAACACAATCTAATGTAGGCACAGAAGATGAGTTTTCTATATAAGATTTCTACATAAATGTAATATTTGAACTAAATACAGTGGCTAAACTATGAGTCATTACACCTTCTTAGTGGCTGAAAGGCTGGAGGTGTTTTGACAGAGATGGAGGGAGCTGTGAAAGCCCTGGAACATTTGTGTGGATGTCTGTGGAGATTGAGAGCAGATAATAGCCTCTGTGTTGACATTCCCTCTCTAACTGTGACCAATTAATGATGGCTGGCTAAAAGAGCATTTCATTAGTTTTTGCCCTTGGCTGTTGCGCATGCTTGCGAGGGCTCTGCTGAAAACAGATTAGGACATTAACTCATGAGGGGCTGAAGGACTTGTGGAGTCATGCCTTCAGGCTCTGCCAGGCTTCAAAGCGCCTGGCGCTATCGTATCACTCGCTCCACTCTATCATCCGCCGGCCTGCCAAACGCATTCATCATAAGGCTGCTTTAAAGGTCCAGACCATCGCTTTCACCTGGGCTTCCATTTTATACATGGAGGAGAGCTTCATGTTTGGAATGGCCAGGTGCACTGCAATAGTATATCCAAGGATTACCTAACTGTAAGATTTCATTATGACATGATGACAGGAGAATCTGTCTTGATTTGGGGGTTGTTTCAATCCGTTTTTCTACAGAATTCTATTGGATGTGTTTCAATGGAAGCAATGTGCCCCTCTCATTTCAATGAACCAATCACAAACATGTATTTCAACTGTTTCTCCTTGACAGAGAATGGAGTCTGCTGCGTCTCAGTTTCAAATTCTTCCAAAGACCAAATTTGTTGAGCTTATATGTCAACAATTGTGGGCGAATTCCAAATGCCGATTTTGCGCCCTTGAAGGGCACTTCGGGAGGGGAAACCATTTGTAGGGGATTCAACGGATTGACAACGGATTCCCTTCTCAAAGGGCCCTTCAAGTCTGTAAGCGAATGGTATATGCCATGGTCACTTCAAGGAATTTATTTTATCGTTTATGTGATACGTTAGGTATAAAGCGACTACATGCGAAGGGTGACCACACTAGATGGCAGAGTGACTACACTGTATAGCAAGAGAGGGATAGTACACACACACACACACACACACACACACACACACACACACACACACGTATATATATAATGCACATTTTAAAAACATCATTATCAAATGTAGATTTATTTGCAACATATTAACAGCAATAATAAGAAATTCCTGTGGTAAGAGCAGCTAATGGGGTGATGGACGCCACGCTGTGTTGTCAGGTGAAAACAATGAGGAAATTATGCTGTTGTTCATTGCTATCACCAAGTACTTCCACTTAGGGCTTTGGTCCAGACCTTATACCTGCCAGATGTGCGAAAAGAGAAAGACTTAAAGAAAGAAGAGGTGAGGTTTATCTGCTGTGTTTCACCATATCTCCCTCTAGTCTTTGAGCAGACAGGCAGAAGTGAGCTTTCAGTGGCAAACAGGGACTGAAACACTGATATGACCTGTCATGTTGACTTGAGGATGCCATAAAAAAAGTGTCCAGTGTGGCAGATAAGACTTGTGATTAATGGCTAGTCAACACTAGCATGCTCTGCTGAGAGATTGGGGAGCTTTATGAAAAATGATTGGAGGGAAAAAAAGCAGGGATAATGCATTTTGTATGTGTTTGTGGATGATAAATGTTTATTGATGCGATATATTGAATTAAACAGAATGGGGAATGGCTCATTGAAACAGTTATTGAAAACTGCATTTTTAAATAATGAGGACTATTAACATTATTTCCTGCTGTGATGTATACAATCAAATTTTATTCAAAATACAAGTCAGAGGATAAGCAGCTTGGTATGTCTCACCATTTGGTGTGTGTGAGAGTGAATGCAAGTGTAAACACACTCGTGGAGGCCCGAAGTGTGTTTGTGCATGTCGTTCTAAGTTTATGCTAATGAGCTGCAGAGGGCAAAGAGGGAGGGATGAGATCTTCTAACGGCTTTTTGAATGAGATGAATGGGTTACAGATGGCCCACTCAATATATTAAAATGAGACATGCAAAGCAGGGGTGGGGCTTCCTCGTGATCGGGGCTTTCTTAAAGTAGCTCAGCAAATGTCTATCTTTCGTCATGGATGTATGCAGACACACATATGATGCAAAAACACGACTGACTCGCCATAACAAATAAGCATGGACAGGCTTCAACCAGACTAAAAGCGTAATCAACTCATTAAACCAACAAAATTGCATCTATATATAGATGGGTCATATTTAGGTAATATTTCGTGATCTCTAACACTAATATCACTCTGGGTCAATAAATATTAATATCATCATCAGCTTAGTGTGCTGTCATGTTTATCCATGTTTTTCTTCTAATGCACTGTGTGCAGATTGTTTCTGCCTCAGAATAAAAAAAGGAAATTGTGACTTTAAGTCTCCCAATTGCGACTTTATGACTCAATGTGACTTTATGTCTCACAATTACACTTTGTTTGACTTTATATCTTGCAATAACGGTTTTGTTTCTTGTAATTTAGACTAGTAATTGTTTCACATAATTGCATTATCTTTGCAATCTTACAATGACTTTGTATCTCACAACTACATCGTCCTTTCTAGTAATTGCGACTTCATATCTCAGTATGATTTAAGTCTCACAATATGACTGTATCTTGCAATAATGACTTTATATCTCACAAATTGCGACTTTGTTTCTTGTTTTTTTTCTATTTTTTTTTATTAAGAAAAGCATCTCAAGCACAGTACAAGCATCAAATTGTTACATAATTAAATAAAGGGAAAAAATTAAAAATTAAACAAGCATAGTAAATGCTCACATACTAATATATTAATCACATAATAACATATAACATATATAATAACATATAATCACAGTGGAATATACATATACATATAAACAACTAAATAAACCAGAGGGAAAAAAAATTAATCCAGAGCTCATCTCCTTAAAATAATCTAAAAATGGGCTCCAAGATTTCATGAAAAGATCAAATTTAATCTTTTCAAGTTTGAGGGCAAAAAGAAAGTCGAAAACCCACTGACGGTAGGTTGGAGGAGATGGCAGCTTTTTTTTCTTTTTTCTTTTTTAAGATAGTGTCCCAGGTTTCATCTTCTAACAAAATACTTAAGTCCTGACTTTGTTTCTTGTAATTGCAACTTCATATCTCACAATGTGATTTTAAATCTCACAATGTGACTTTATGCCTCACAATTACAACTTTGTTTCTCAAAATTGCAACTTTATATCTTGCAATGTTTCGTGTAAATGCAACTTTGTTTTTGATAATTGCTACATTATATCTTACAATGTTCTTCTACAGCTAACTATATCTCACAACGTGAATATATTTTACAATTACAGCTTTGTTTCACGTAATGCGACTTTGTATCTCATAATTGTTACTTTATATCTCGCAGTATAATTGTAAATCTCACAATATAACTATATCCCACAATTGCGACTTTGTTTCTCATAATTGCAACTTGTCAGCCTCATAATGTCTTTATATCTTGCAATGTGATTTAAAACTCACAATGTAAATCTTGCAATGTGACTATATTACGCAATTGTGATTTCGTTTTATGTAATCACGACTTATAAATTTGCAACTTAGTTTCTTGTAGTTGTGACTTTATCTCACAATGTGATGGTTTTGTATACTTTTGTGATGCTTTTAATCCACTTCCACTGTTTGGAAAATAGCAGCTTGGACATTCCACTAAGTAACTTCTTTGACAGAATAAAACCATTCCTTAAATACTGACGAGGGCTTTTTTCAAGACATTTCCAGAGGTCTTTCTGATCTGACTGTGAGTGTTTGGGGTAAATGTTTCAGATTGAGGAGCAATGAAGTGAAGAAATGGATGCAGGGATTTTGAGGTTCAGCTGATTTCTCTGCCTGTATCTCTACTTAGTGTCACTCTGACACGAGCGCACTGCCCTCTTTCACCTCCTCCGTCACCCCCATTTCACCGTCTGGCTACCCCTACCCTGGTATAACCCCTTGATCTCCACAAAGACACAATAACCAGCCCTTTTTTTGGCAAACACATCGTCTGTCCATCCTTCTGTAATTCATATGTGGGTGTACAGATTTCTTTGAGAGACACCAACACAGATGCCAGGATTTTCTGTTTTCTCAGAACATGCAGGCTATTCGATTGATCAGACTATTCTATTTAATTCACCAACGGATGAAGACCAGACCAAAGAAGACATTTAACTCTCTCCAGCTTTATTCATTTTGTCTAAATGAATGGATTGCAAATAGTAAGTCAAATAACAACAAAGATATGGCTCTTGTAAATTTGACACTTATATGAATTTACAGCTGAAGAGACTTGCACAAATAATTACAGTAAGCAAAATCCAAATATCTATTCCTATTTCTGAATAGGTTTTTATATATAAAGCACATTTAAAAACAACAGAAGTTGATACCAAAGTGCAGAACAGGTAGAGTAAAAAATATTTAAAACTGTTTTAAAAACTAGACAGAAAATAATACAAAAACCAAATTGACAATTGAAAATTATACACCCCCCAAAAATAAAATTAAAACAAAGAATAAAAAGTGTCTTCAAAGAGGATTTAAACATAGAAATAGATGGGGAAGTTCTAATGAAGACTATTACAGAGCCTGGGAGCAGCAACCGAAAAAGCCTGGTCACCTTTAGCTTTAAAACGTGACCGAGGAACCGAAAGGAGTAATTGACTGGATGACCAAAGAGATCACGAGGCAGTATACGTTGTGAGGAGATCACTTGACCTGTAGCCAGTGTAGGGAGCCGAGTACATGAGTAACGTGCTCACGTTTTCTAGTGCCTGTCAATAATCTGGCTGCCACATTTAGCACCAATTGCAAATTATCTAAAGTAAATCTAGGCAAACCCAGATAGAAGGAATAACAGTAGTCTAACCTTGATGTTATAAATGCATAAATAACCCTTTCAATGTCCTTCTCAGAAAGCATCTTCTTAATTTTAGCAATGGATCTTAACTGAAAAAACTGCTTTTCACAACAGCACTGATCTGTTGGTCAAAACACAAAGTTGGATTGAAGATGATACCAAGGTTTTTTACTCTGTCGAGCACATTGGTAGAATATGGACCATGCTACTGTAACTGATAATGGCAGAAGTCAGAACTGATGGTCCAAAGATGATTATTTCAGTTGAATCACAGATTAACCATAAAGAAAAATCATGTCCATCCAGCATTTACTGTCACAAAGACATTCAAACCGATCAGACACAGAACAGCTGTTATTTTTAACAGGAGGATAAAGCTGAATTTCATCGGTATAGACATTATATCATAAGTTGTGTTTTGAATAATATGACCAAGGGGAATCATATTGTCACGTGTCTATCCTGTCTCGTATTGCACATGGGTGTCTTTGTTATGTTGGGCCATGTGCTCTTGTCATTGTTTGATCCCTCCCCCTCGTTACCTGATTAGTGTTTGAGTTCTTCCACCTGTTCCCTCTTGATTTGTTCCCTATTTAAGTCTCTTCTTGTTTGCTGTCTTGGTCGGATCTTTGTCTTATGTTACCCCTGTTCCTTGTGATGGTCTTCGTGTTCTTGGTCAGTGTTTGTCATTCTAGTTCAGTTCTGTTTTATGTTTCATTGATTATGTTTTCCCCCGTGTGGGTTTTTGCTTTGTGTTTTTGTTTTCATTTGTTAATAAATATCCTTTTACTGCACTTGAGTCCTCTTCTCCACTTTTTGTAAATTGTATCGTGACAGAAAGATCCGACCACTTGTGGACTCAGCAGCATGGAGGACGAGGAGTTTAACTGGGTGAATTTGGATGATAATTATATGGACGACGATTACTTGGATTGCCCGGACTACACCATCGCCACATTTGGGTCAACCCAATTTTCGTCCATCTGTAGGGACAGCTCAGGACCTACTTCTCGCCGTCACGGACGGAGAAGGAGGAGGAAATGCCCGTCTGCCCAGCGAGAGACTGTTCACGTCCCGTCTGCCCAGCGAGAGACTGTTCACGCCCCGTCTGCCCAGCGAGAGACTGTTCACGCCCCGTCTGCCCAGCGAGAGACTGATCACGTCACATCTGCCCAGCGAGAGACTGTTCACGTCCCGTCTGCCCAGCGAGTGACTGTTCACGTCCCGTCTGCCCAGCGAGAGACTGTTCACGTCCCGTCTGCCCAGCGAGAGTCTGTTCACGTCCCGTCTGCCCAGCGAGAGTCTGTTCACGTCCCGTCTGCCCAGCGAGAGACTGTTCACGTCCCGTCTGCCCAGCGAGAGACTGTTCACGTCCCGTCTGCCCAGCGAGAGACTGTTCACGTCCCGTCTGCCCAGCGAGAGGCTGTTCACGTCCCGTCTGCCCAGCGAGAGGCTGTTCACGTCCCGTCTGCCCAGCGAGAGACTGATCACGTCCCGTCTGCCCAGCGAGAGACTGATCACGTCCCGTCTGCCCAGCGAGAGACTGATCACGTCCCGTCTGCCCAGCGAGAGACTGATCACGTTCCGTCTGCCCAGCGAGAGACTGATCACGTTCCGTCTGCCCAGCGAGAGACTGATCACGTTCCGTCTGCCCAGCGAGAGACTGATCACGTTCCGTCTGCTCAGCGAGAGACTGATCACGTTCCGTCTGCCCAGCGAGAGACTGATCACGTTCCGTCTGCCCAGCGAGAGACTGATCACGTTCCGTCTGCCCAGCGAGAGACTGATCACGTCACGTCTGCCCAGCGAGAGACTGTTCACGTCCCGTCTGCCCAGCGAGAGACTGTTCACGTCCCGTCTGCCCAGCGAGAGACTGTTCACGTCCCGTCTGCCCAGCGAGAGACTGTTCACGTCCCGTCTGCCCAGCGAGAGACTGTTCACGTCCCGTCTGCCCAGCGAGAGACTGTTCACGTCCCGTCTGCCCAGCGAGAGACTGTTCACGTCCCGTCTGCCCAGCGAGAGACTGTTCACGTCCCGTCTGCCCAGCGAGAGACTGTTCACGTCCCGTCTGCCCAGCGAGAGACTGTTCACGTCCCGTCTGCCCAGCGAGAGACTGGTCACGTCCCGTCTGCCCAGCGAGAGACTGATCACGTTCCGTCTGTTCAGTCTGGGACAGAGCCAGAGATCCCCTTTGGCGTGGCCGCCAAGGTTGTGACGGACTATCTGGAGCGTCTGGCTCGGATCTTGGAGATGCCAGTCCCTGCTGTTCCGGTCCCAGAGGCAGAGCCAGTGCCTGTCCCAGAGGCAGAGCCAGTGCCTGTCCCAGAGGCAGAGCCAGTGCCTGTCCCAGAGGCAGAGCCAGTGCCTGTCCCAGAGGCAGAGCCAGTGCCTGTCCCAGAGGCAGAGCCAGTGCCTGTCCCAGAGGCAGAGCCAGTGCCTGTCCCAGAGGCAGAGCCAGTGCCTGTCCCAGAGGCAGAGCCAGTGCCTGTCCCAGAGGCAGAGCCAGTGCCTGTCCCTGTCCCAGAGGCAGAGCCAGTGCCTGTTCCTGTCCCAGAGGCAGAGCCAGTGCCTGTTCCTGTCCCAGAGGCAGAGCCAGTGCCTGTTCCTGTCCCAGAGGCAGAGCCAGTGCCTGTTCCTGTCCCAGAGGCAGAGCCAGTGCCTGTTCCTGTCCCAGAGGCAGAGCCAGTGCCTGTTCCTGTCCCAGAGGCAGAGCCAGTGCCTGTTCCTGTCCCAGAGGCAGAGCCAGTGCCTGTTCCTGTCCCAGAGGCAGAGCCAGTGCCTGTTCCTGTCCCAGAGGCAAGAGCCAGTGCCTGTTCCTGTCCCAGAGGCAGAGCCAGTGCCTGTTCCTGTCCCAGAGGCAGAGCCAGTGCCTGTTCCTGTCCCAGAGGCAGAGCCAGTGCCTGTTCCTGTCCCAGAGGCAGAGCCAGTGCCTGTTCCTGTCCCAGAGGCAGAGCCAGTGCCTGTTCCTGTCCCAGAGGCAGAGCCAGTGCCTGTTCCTGTCCCAGAGGCAGAGCCAGTGCCTGTTCCTGTCCCAGAGGCAGAGCCAGTGCCTGTTCCTGTCCCAGAGGCAGAGCCAGTGCCTGTTCCTGTCCCAGAGGCAGAGCCAGTGCCTGTTCCTGTCCCAGAGGCAGAGCCAGTGCCTGTTCCTGTCCCAGAGGCAGAGCCAGTGCCTGTTCCTGTCCCAGAGGCAGAGCCAGTGCCTGTTCCTGAGCCGGAGGCAGAGCCAGTGCCTGTTTCAGAGCTGGAGCCCATGTCGGTTCCGGACCCAGTGTTTGTGTCTATGTTTGTGTCTGTTCTTGTAACTGTTTCAGTTCTTGTGGCTGTTCTTGTGGCTGTTCCTGAGCCGGTGTCCGCTGTTCCTGAGCCGGTGTCCGCTGTTCCTGAGCCGGTGTCCGCTGTTCCTGAACCGGTGTCCGCTGTTCCTGAGCCGGTGTCCGCTGTTCCTGAGCCGGTGTCCGCTGTTCCTGAGCCGGTGTCCGCGGTTCCTGAGCCGGAGTCACCACCATGTCCGCCCGAAGGGTTCTCACCGCCACGGCCGCCCGAAGGGTTCTCGCCGCCCTGGCCGCCCGAGGGGTCTGCTCCGCCCTGGCCGCCCGAGGGGTCTGCTCCGTCCTGGCGGCCCGAGGGGTCTGCTCCGCCCTGGCGGCCCGAGGGGTCTGCTCCGCCCTGGCCGCCCGAGGGGTCTTCACCGCCCTGGCCGCCCGAGGGGTCTTCACCGCCCTGGCCGCCCGAGGGGTCTTCACCGCCCTGGCCGCCCGAGGGGTCTTCACCGCCCTGGCCGCCCGAGGGGTCTTCACCGCCTTGGCCGCCCGATGGACTGTCTGCTTCGCCCTGGGTGCCCGATGGACTGTCTGCTTCGCCCTGGCCGCCCGATGGACTGTCTGCTTCGCCCTGGGTGCCCGATGGACTGTCTGCTTCGCCCTGGGTCCCCGACGGACTGTCTGCTTCGCCCTGGGTGCCCGACGGACTGTCTGCTTCGCCCTGGGTGCCCGACGGACTGTCTGCTTCGCCCTGGGTGCCCGACGGACTGTCTGCTTCGCCCTGGCCGCCCGATGGACTGTCTGCTTCGCCCTGGCCGCCCGATGGACTGTCTGCTTCGCCCTGGCCGCCCGATGGACTGTCTGCTTCGCCCTGGCCGCCCGATGGACTGTCTGCTTCGCCCTGGCCGCCCGATGGACTGTCTGCTTCGCCCTGGCCGCCCGATGGACTGTCTGCTTCGCCCTGGCCGCCCGATGGACTGTCTGCTTCGCCCTGGCCGCCCGATGGACTGTCTGCTTCGCCCTGGCCTCCCAGGAGTAAGCGGTCTGTTGCTCCTGTCCCACCCTGGTCTGTCCCTCCCGTCCCGCCCTGGTCTGTCCCGCCCTGGTCTGTCCCTCCCGTCCCGCCCTGGTCTGTCCCGCCCTGGTCTGTCCCTCCCGTCCCGCCCTGGTCTGTCCCTCCTGTCCCGCCCTGGTCTGTCCCTCCCCGTCCCGCCCTGGTCTGTCCCTCCCCGTCCCGCCCTGGTCTGTCCCTCCCCGTCCCGCCCTGGTCTGTCCCTCCCCGTCCCGCCCTGGTCTGTCCCTCCCCGTCCCGCCCTGGTCTGTCCCTCCCCGTCCCGCCCTGGTCTGTCCCTCCCCGTCCCGCCCTGGTCTGTCCCTCCCCGTCCCGCCCTGGTCTGTCCCTCCCCGTCCCGCCCTGGTCTGTCCCTCCCCGTCCCGCCCTGGTCTGTCCCTCCCCGTCCCGCCCTGGTCTGTCCCTCCCCGTCCCGCCCTGGTCTGTCCCTCCCGTCCCGCCCTGGTCTGTCCCTCCCGTCCCGCCCTGGTCTGTCCCTTCCGTCCCGCCCTGGTCTGTCCCTCCCGTCCCGCCTGATGGAGCGTCTGGTAGCCGCTCCGTAGGGAGGGGGTAATGTCACGTGTCTGTCCTGTCTCGTATTGCACATGGGTGTCTTTGTTATGTTGGGCCATGTGCTCTTGTCATTGTTTGATCCCTCCCCCTCGTTACCTGATTAGTGTTTGAGTTCTTCCACCTGTTCCCTCTTGATTTGTTCCCTATTTAAGTCTCTTCTTGTTTGCTGTCTTGGTCGGATCTTTGTCTTATGTTACCCCTGTTCCTTGTGATGGTCTTCGTGTTCTTGGTCAGTGTTTGTCATTCTAGTTCAGTTCTGTTTTATGTTTCATTGATTATGTTTTCCCCCTTGTGGGTTTTTGCTTTGTGTTTTTGTTTTCATTTGTTAATAAATATCCTTTTACTGCACTTGAGTCCTCTTCTCCACTTTTAGTAAATTGTATCGTGACACATATATAAAGCGAAAAGAAGAGGTCCCAAAATGGAACCCTGTGGAATACCATAAGAGATTTGATCACGAGATGGGAAAGACTTCCCTATATTAACAGAAAAAGTTCTCTCTTTAAAATCACTTCATCACAGCTACCTGATCAAGTCTTTGTAAAATATCATGATATCATGATCTACTGTGTCAAATGCGGCACTTAAATCAAGCAGGAATACAGCAAGAACCAGAGTCAAGAGAGAGTAAAATAGAATTGGTAACCTTCAACAAAGCAGATTTAGTACTGTGTAGATCTCTAAAACCAGACTGAAATTTGTCAACAATATAAAAAGTACTCAGGTAAGATGAAATCTGAGAGTCATCAACTTTTTCCAAGACTTTTGAAATAAAGGATCATTTGGAAATGGGTCTGTAGTTATTCATATCATGCTGATCAAGATTATTATTTTTTTTTAACAATGGTTGTACAATAACAACTGGCTGGCACAACTCTATTTGCTGGGGAGCTATTAATAACAGCAGTTGACCAGACTTAAGAGCGGAAAACCTCTTTAAAAAACATGTGTAAGAAAATCAGAAATACAAAATGAGGGCTTCATAATAGAAAAAATATAATAGAGTTGTGAAGGAGACACAGATTTAAAAAAAAGGAGAGAGTTCTGATGAGAAGCTGTTTCTAGAGGAAAATAACTTTGAGATGGTATTAGACCGAATGCACTCAACTTTATGAGCAAAATGATTGAAAAACTGATCACACAGGTCAGTAGAAATCTCTAATGGGGCACTAGGAGTGGGATTTAGAAAGGCATTATTTATACTAAAAAGGACCTTCGGCCTTTGTGCATTTTGTGCAATTAAATCTGACTTTTTTTTTAACTGTGCCTCCTTAACAGCGCTCTGATATTAATAAACTCCCTGCAGATTTCATCTGGTATCTGAATATTATCTTTCTTCTATCTGTGCTCAGTGCACCTTTACAGTTCTGTCTGATTTGATCTGGTTTTGATTGTGTGCTGTTTGGCGACTAACAACAAACTCTAGCTTGTATATAGTCTTGTGTATGCTCATATTTTGTGATTTCTTATTATTTGTTCGTCATCTTCGCTTTATTTTTCGTGAAGCATTATTTTGCTTCACTTTTGCTATGATGCATTTTGGGGGCTGAGCAATCAAGGGAGGGTTGTGTTTGTTTGGGTTGATTTCAAATATCAACAGTAGTCCTATTCAACAACGATTTTGAACAATCACATACTGCACCAATGAAGGGATAATTCACCCAAAAAATTACATTATTTCATGCAATTTCAAACCCATAATTCTTTGGTTAATCTTTGAATAACAAATTAAGAGATTTTTAATGAAACCTGAGAGGTTTTGTTCCTCCATTGAAAGTCCAGGTAACAAAGAAAGGTGAGAAAGGCATTGTAAAACGAATCCACATGAGTCAAGCCATTTAATCCAAGTCTTGTTAATATGACGAACAGATTTAATTTAGACTTTTATTTGAATCTAAATAATGATCACACATACAAAGACATTTGGTAAACTAGGAAGCTCATGCGTGAATCACATGCTAGAACAAACCTCATTGGTTTTCGTGCATCACACACACACAAGTACCAATGAGGTTTGTTCACAAGCTTCTGTGTTCACCATGTGCTTTATTTATGTTTGTTTATATGTAAATAAAATCCTAAATTAAATCTGTTCATCATATAAAGCGATCATATCTCTTCACAACATTTGGAGTAAACCGCTTGATTCATTTGAATTTGTTTTACGATGTCTTCATAACCTTTTTCGATCGTTTTAGTTTTAGTTACCTGGACTTTCAATGGAGGGACAGAAATCTCTCAGGTCTCATTAAAAATATATTCATTTGTGTTTCAAAGTTTAAACAAGGTCTTTTGGGGAACGAACGACATGAGAATAAGTAAATGATGATAGAATTTTCATTTTTAGGTGAACTATCCCTTTAAATGCTTCTGAAAAATATTCATTTAACAATAAGATGATTTGATCGCTATTTGATGTTGCCAGTATTACAGTCTAACAAGTGGATCGCATAATCCATTCATTTTTTTCATTGTGTCATCAAGGTATTGAAAATTCCTTGATATTCAATCAAAAGATTATATTTGCCCGTGGTTCCCATTCATCAGAGAAAGTCTAAATGTGATTATGTAGAGGGGGGATTAATATGGAGATAAGCACAAGGTAATGCATGGTAATGATCTGACAGGAGTATTCCTCCTCCTTCATTTGCATATCTTAAAGTGCTGACAGGTGTGCCAGGGCATGAGGTAGAAATGAAGGCCAGTGGCCACCGATAAGAGACTGTGGGGTGCTTTATACCTTTGAATGTTGCCGATAATGTGGACACTGGTTCTCTCTCACACACACACACACACACACAAGCATGAAAACACTCTAAGTATGTTTGTCACAGATAACATACTGTAGATGGCTTGCTGGACCATCTCTATGTCTAATGTAGTCTGTCTGCAGCTCTGTTGTAGGCTGTAGCACTTGTGAGGGCACTGATAAATCAAGTTCAATGTTATACTGAGGTAGTTTTTGCATTCACACACACATGCACTCTTTGCGATGTGCCTCATGCATCATTTTATCTGAATCTGCCACATGTTGTTGATTTTTCTCCACCGACAGGCAGCCCTGTCTCATAATATATGCTTGGCTGGTGCTTATAACAGTACAGAATCAATCGTTATATTGGCTACACACCACACTGGAAATGCTGAAATATCCTTCTCGACAATAAATGTGCTGTGGCCTGCTCATAGGATAATATCCTTTACTACGACTATTCAATCCTTGCAATCTATATCATACAGCAACATCATTACAAGAAAATTTTCCTCTGTATTCTTATTGACTAGCAGTGCATGTGCATATGTCAAATGTCAGAGATAATTTGGCAGAAGTGCAAATGGAAAACAAATTTATATTCATTACTGACAATGCTAATTTATCTCCCGTTGGGTTATTTACTGTTAAATCCTCCTTTGCATGCAAGTGTCTTTGGTTCATTCTTAGGAATCTGTGAATTTCTGTTCCTTTTCTTTCCCTGTGACTTTCTACTGATATAATTAAAAGGAAAAATCACAGATAGGCTACCGAACTTTTAACTCTGTATGGTGTGCCATGCAACATAAATGTACGTTTTTTTTAAATGTTTTTTCCTCTGCATATTTGCATGTTGCCATTTACAGTATCAGCATTATATTTTAAAGAATTGAATATAATTGATAAAATATATAGTGTAGAATTTCAAATTAAAAATTAAAATATCTAACTTTCACTGTCTAGCTTTCTTTCTGAAATGCGTTACCTAACTTTGTCTTTCTTTTCTCTTTCACAGTCTTCGTATATATACATATATTTGTCTATTAGTCGTATTCAGTTAATTTGTTGTGTGTTTTTTTTAACCTTGGCACAAAGAACAAAAATATTGAAAGTGAATACTTTGGTGTGGTGCAATGACATTTTACTGGATAAGGATACGGTTTGCTAGTTTAAGCATTTTTATGGTGACCTTCAGCCTTGTAATATTTTCAATGTAGCAGGGTTGAATTGTTATTGCTCAAAAGATGTTTTGTAAGAGAAACAATTTATAATATAGATGTGTATAATTAGATTATGTAAAGATGTAGATGGTTCTACCATAATTTGCTCAGTTATTTATATTGACAAACAACTACTATTGCCATGCTGTACACATATTTAAGACTAGGGGGAAAATCCATGTTTGTAGATGATTTATTGGAATATTACAGCATCCATTGTGTCTACAGGTCCCCCAGTATTATGGGAAATTTGGTCACACTGCTTTGAGTGGAAACATATGATTATCTTAAAAATATCAGCCATAGCCCATTTCAAATAACATAACAAATTGTATTTAAATTTTAAAAAATATGTATTTATTGGTTTATGTATTGGTTGGTAGGTTGTTTGACACAAATGCCACTGTTTCCTTAGAATGAGACCTCCACAGAAAGCATTTATAAGTTATTTTGCTCTCAATCATGTGATCTTCAAATACACCGATTGTAGACACTCCAGACAATCACAGCAGAATAAGGTCTTCTAACTGTCTTCTGACACAGCTCATGCAGAGTCCCCAGGAGTCACTGTATCAATTGTGGTGCCGTTATTGGGGTGTAATCGGGCATGAGAAAGGCCAGCTTGCTCAGGGTTGGGGGCTATTGTGAGGGTCCCATCTGTGACTGCTGAGTGGAAAAGGGGGGGTACTGGCCTGGAGGTCTCTGACACATGTCTGTGAATGGTGGGTGTGAGACGGGGCAATGAACAAGCAGCTGATACGCCTGGAAGTGTGGGTGCATTGAACAACCTGTTCAGGTTGTCTTTTGCAATAAATATTTAGCTTTTACCCCCCAGATTTCTAAGAATGTGTTCCTTTTCACTATCCGCCAGTGTTTCATTATTGTTAACCCAGAATGCGCTTAAAGGAGTAATTCACTTTAAAATGAAAACTACCCCATGATTTATTGAACCTCAAGCCATCCTTGGTGTATATGACGTTCTTCTTTCAGACGGAACCCATCGGAGTTATATTAATAAACACCCTGATGCTTTCAAGCTTTATATTGGCAGCTTTATAATAATCAGTTTAAAGCTCAAAAAAGTGCATATCAGCAGTATGTCGCATTACTCGTATCAGTTACGCTTTATGCGCAAGTAGACTGCGTATGTTCGTTTGGCCGGAAGATAGTTATTTTACTTTATAAAGTTTTAAATACGAATATTTTTCTTACACAAACTCATCGCTTTGCTGCATTTATTAACCCCCCAGAGTTTGTTTATGATGGATGGATGGATGCACCTTTTTGAGCTACAAACTGATGGTTGCAATCCACCGCCATTATAAAGCTCGGAAGCGTCAGGGTGTTTATTAATACAACTCCGACTGTATTCGTCTGAAAGAAGAAAGTCATATACACCTGGGATGGCTTGAGGGTGAGTAAATCATGGGGTAATTTTCATTTTAATGTGAACTACTCCTTAAAATACCTATTGATTTGTTTGCAGATATGCATGTGTCTTTTCCTCTTCCAGCAGAAAACTTCTTATTGTCATATTGACTAGCCTTTGAGTGCACATTCGGCGCCAGTGTTGGCTGATTGATCCCGAGGCTTCCTCTGCTGAGATCAGTGGGTCAGGCTGCTGGAGATGATAAGCTGAGATGGAAAAGGGCTATCACTGCTCTGGGGTCAGGACCCCTCTGTAAATTGAGCTGATTACTGCCAATGCTGGTCAGTTTTGCAGAGAAGATCCGTAATCATGAGCCAGGCCAGGGCACAGCAGAAGGCTGCTATCACAGACAGTACATTCTGTAGTAATGGACATGGCTGAAAACTGTTGTCCCAATATAGTACAGCCAGTGGCTTATTGCTTTTATAAAATGGATACTAAAACCACCATTCTTATGTTAGAAGACCTAGACCATGTAATCTAAAGGTAATAGTTGGCCTCTATGGGTGCTGTAAACAGCATTCAAAAATATTTGAGACTATAAATTGAAGGTTTATTGTATTTGAATTACATGTAAAGTTTCAATCCATTTGTAGAACACAGTTGTAACATAAACTAATAAACTTAAAGTGATGCATATTTGTCAGTCACAACAGGTAATAAACAATGTAAGATTTCTGTAACAGTTTAAAATGTTCCCCATGGCTTGTTTGGATTTTTGTGTTATTTCCTGTGTCTGTGCTATGTTTGTAGTCGATGTCTGGCGTTCCATGTGTGTTCTTTCTATGCTTCCCGTGTTTCCTGATTGTTGTTTAGATTATTATTAAACTCCTGCACTTAGATCTGCTCCTCTGCGTGCTTTTCTTGCACCTAGCATTACAAACAGCACTAAACTGAATGTGGTTTAAATACGCAATAACCAGGTTTATATGTCCATTATCAATAAATCCAATTACTTTCATTCTCAACGGAATATTGCTTGATCCACAGCTAGCATATTTTAACTATCTTCATATTTTTCAATGGATAAATTGAATTGTTTTCACAATGCACAGATTTATGCTGATTGTAAGCTATTTAAATAAATAGACAATATGATTATTTCAAAATAAATCAAATAGATGCAAATAATGAATAATAAACTATGTTATGATTTTATTTGTTTCTTACCTTTTCATTTATGTATGACCAAAAATATCACATTATTAGTTTATAGGTTTTTTAAAAACGGTCTAATCCAAATCCAAATTCATTTACTGAACATGCTGTGTCATGCTCTTTCACAACATTTTGTGCTCTCATATTCGCCACAGTATGCTTTAGTGTCAAAGATATTTTCTAAGTCTAATTTTATTTACAGAGAGATATTTAAGATTTGATTTGAATGATGGTTCCTTTCCGGAGTGAGTCATATTGAACCAGCTGCCAGTGCTCTGGGAAAATTGTGTCAAGCTAAATTTGAATGATGATACTTGTGCATCTCAACCTTCTGGGACACCTCTCAACATCCCATCAACACATTCACACACAGAAAAACAAAAACTGGCAGGATTTGCACAAAGCATGAGAGTGAACAACTCAGATGGTCTCCACTCCCTACTTGACACAAGCTTGACCTCTATGTGTGTGTGTGTGTGTGTGTGTGTGTGTGTGTGTGTGTGTGTGTGTGTGTGTGTGTGTGTGTGTGTGTGTGTGTGTGTGTGTGTGTGTGTGTGTGTGTGTGTGTGTGTGTGTGTGTGTGTGTGTGTGTGTCTAGCCCCTCCTCGTTTCAGTCTGTCTCTGTTCCTTTTCTGTGCCAACTGCTCGCAGTCAGGGCTGCCCTCCAGGGCCGGGGTGCATCCTCAGGTCACCTGGTCAATTAAATTCAAATTGAGGATAAATGATCAGCACATTATGTCCAAATAAGTAAGTAAAAGGAATTAACTTTGAAATGGCTCTGGGGAGCCAGAGAATGCAGAGCTTCACTAACAAACCCTTAGATTATACCTCAAATCAGGAATTTTGTCACCCGCTTATGAAGGCAGCTACATATTTTATGCATAAAAAAGCATAAATATACAGTACAAGACAAAAACAAAACAAATTATGTAATTATTTTCAAAATGAAATAACTGGCTTTTATACCAGCATTGTACTAAAGCAAATTGTTAAAATATTATCTGAAAAATATTTACGTTTCTACGTTTAACACTTAGAAATAAGCTGTTTTCACAAAACTGAATGCATATTTTCTTTTTATTTATTTCCCTTTTAAAGCAAGTTCTGTCAATAAACAGTTTTTAGAGACCATGTAAATTTGGTAAAAGTAAAAAACAACAACTACAGCAACGAAATATCACCTTAAGCATATAATGTGTACGTTAACAGCTCTAAGATATATATGTATGTATGTATGTATATATATATATATATATATATATATATATATATATATAAAGTGTATTTATTTTTCTCTCTAATTTTTTGGTCACCCTCTTATTTTTTTTTCCCTAAAGCCTAGTTCACACTACATGATTTTAAGCCCGATTTAAGCCCGATTTGCAAATCGTTGAGCTCGCCGACAGGTCAGGGTGTTATCGCGTGCAAATCGCGGGGGATTAGCGAGCGATGAACGCTTGCCAATCTGTTAGTATGAAAGAGCCAACAACGCATCAAAGACCCTCGCAGACGCCTCGCAGACGCGTCGCCGAGCCTAGAAAAATATCTAGCATGCTAGATATCCAGAGCTGTCGCACAACTCAATCTCACTGATGTCATGAGCAACAGCCAATCACAGCAACGCATGAGTTGAGGTCACCGGGTAAATACGTGATTTTTGCCATCAGCTAAACATAAACATGCAGCTACATCTCCGATAGGCTATAAACATGCTGTACTCATCTCCAACTCTCGCTGTAGCACAGACCTGCTCTTCGCGTATGCAGATCCACTCTTTCCCCCATACTCTCTTATTTTTTCTTTTTTTTGCGTTTTTTCTCAGAGCAAATCATCGCGCAAACAGTTTGCAGCACTAGTTTCTGTCTGACGTCCATATTCACGTGTTGTGTTGTTCTTTGCTGTGTATTGGCGCGTGCTGTTTCGCGTCAAGATAGACATTAGACAGATAGATTTGTAGACAAGATAGAATCGTTGGGTGACAGAGTTGTTGTCAACTCGTGTAGTGCGTTACCTCCTGTTGCGGATCAATCACGCTGTGTCGTGTGGTGTGAACAGCTCAACAACTTGAACACTCCTGATTTCTCAGAGAGCAAGTCATGTAGTGTGAACCGCACAGTTCAGCCCGACGTTTTAAAATCATGTAGTGTGAACTAGGCTTAAGTCATGTGACCGTATAGTTTTGCTATTATTTTTCTACAGCATCAGACTCATACAACTAAACACTACTAAACAATTAAACAAAAAAATTAAACAGGCAAAACTTTTCCTAATGAGGAACAAAAGCTATATTTGGACCATATTTGGGCCAGGATGTAACCACATAGTAACCACCCTGGACAAATAAGCAACTACATAGTAACATCCTGGCAATTAACAATACCCTAGAATTGTGTGCGTTTTGCATGGTCATATTTTCTTTAGAAAAAAAAAATGTAACCTAATACTTTTTATAAAATTTCTGTTAATTATTTTGTGTGTATCTTTAAGTATGTGTTCTTGTCTGTGTGTGTGTGTGTTTATGAGAGAGAGAGAGAGAGAGAGAGAGAGAGAGAGAGAGAGAGAGAGAGAGAGAGAGAGAGAGAGAGAGAGAGAGAGAGTGAGAGAGAGAGAGAGAAAGGAGAGAGTAAAAGGCATGTAACGGTTTTTGTCCCTGAGGGCCTGATGACACTAAAGAGACACACAGAAGAAAGGAGGAGGGGAAGCCCAACACCCTCTGCTCCATTCTGTTCTTTTACAACTTGACAAAATAGCCTTTTAATTTTGCTGAACGTCTGGGGCGTCTGCAGCTCTGCCTGCATCAATCTCCATCATCAGCAGGCTCCAGGCACTGAGTCCCCAGGGTCCTCTCACTGCCAGAGGACCACTGTCTCACCCCCTCTGGGTACACGGCAAATAAGAGCCGCCAAGTCTCTCTTCCTCTTTACAGCCAGGAATAGAGTTCCCCATCTTTCTATGCTCAAAATCTCCCTCACTTTCTAGAGACTTAGGGTATGTTTACATGACAACGATGTACTAAAAATGGAAGTTTTTCCTTTGTGTTTTTCACGTACAGAGGTCAACATTGTCAAAATGATGTCAATGTCACTTTGTAATATAAAGAATACACACCTATAGACTGAAGATGTAATATGTATGCGCATGATGTCACAATTTTCACAAATTTGGGTTTTTGTAGTTTACGAAAAGGATAAAAAAAACGCTGTTCTATGCTGCCAGGCAAGTCGATGTCACGCTGTAAAGAAAAACTACGCGCCGATGGACTGAATAATCATGCGCATGACAACAACGTTTTCACAAATTCACGTTTTTGTAGTTTACACGGAGACGATAACGCTATCATTTTCAAAAAAACTTTTTCAGGTCCCCAAAGCGTCGTTGTCGTATAAATGAACAATCAAAACGCTGTGAACGCATAAAAAGATGATTTTTTTTTTGTTGAAAACGGGGACGTGTAAGCGGCCCCATACGCCACAACAATGTACCAAAAAAAGGTTTTTTGGAACAGATGACAATATTGTCAAAATGATCCCTGTTCACACGAATCCACAAAAACAATTAAAAACGCTGTATTATGCTGCCAGGCCAGTAGTCAGCGGTGACACCACTTTTTAAAGAAAAACTACGCGCCTTTAGACTGAATACGTAATACGCATGCGCATGACGACACCTTTTTGACAAATTCACATTTTTGTAGTTTACTTGGAGACAATAACAGAATAGTTTTCAAAAACGTTCACTTCAAAACCCGTTTTCAAAAGTTTGCGTTTTCAAGCCACCAAAATGCAGTCATGGTGTCAATGAACGGCCAAAACGCATAAAAGTGTTCAATTTTTAGTTGAAAACGGCGTAGTGTAAACGGCCCCTGAATTCACAGTTCTTAAAGTTCAGTGTTTTCATGCCTTTCAAGTTAAGCAGGTGCCCCCATGTTCTTCAGAATGTTTCAGTTAAAATTTCACTTTTTTCGCTTTCGAGTTCTAGCGTTTCTGGCATGATTGAATATCTTTTAACTCACAGGAAATGTCACTGGTATGGGCTAGCCTGATGCAGGGACATCATTGAGAACAAATCCATGACATCAATTGGCAGGCTGAATGAGAGACACTCAATAGGGATTAGAGGGAAGTCTCTCCCTATTTTGTAGCGTTCATAACTCTGCATCTAGCATGTCGACCAAGGTAAGCGAAGGTGTGAAGAGTCTGTGGACAGAGAACACAGTCTATCAGCCTCATTCACACAGAAAAAGAGGCTTCATAAACTCTTCAACCAGCCATCTGTCAGGAGTGGCTGTCTGTAGCTTCATCATCTATTTGAAATATATGCTTAAAGAAATCTTGTAGAATTAAGGTTTAGGTTGAGCAGTCTTAATCTAAATGTATGGTTTCTCAGCATAATAAACTGTGTTTTATTGTTTTAAACAGGAATGTTATTGTTAATTAGAACTAAAATTGAAACCATAAAAACATTTCTTACTTGAAACTAAATAAAAATAAAAATAAAGAGATATTCAGCTAGTTTGACAAAGCAACATTTTGCACTTTCATTTGGTTTAATTTAAAGTACTAAAATAACTAAATAAACAAACTGATAAACTAATAAAAGTGACAAAAACTCACAACAAAGATACTAAAACTAAAATTAAAGTGAAAAGACAAAAATACAAAAAATTCAAAACATTGACAGAAACTATAATATCAAAAGATACAAAAATAACTGGTTTGTGGTTATTGCTAATAAATCTGCAAAAATCATTCGTTTACAGTATCTGGAAATTCTTTAGAATTCTTGTTTGTTTGCAATAAATTGCAAAAGACTATTTTATAGTCTAGGGCATTGTTAGGCAAGTTGTGAATGTTTTTTGAAAAATACACTTTTAGAAAGCAAATTAAGTAAGAATATATAATATCTGATTCGCCACATTTTAATTTTACTTAAATCGTAACAAATTTCTATACATTTGTTTAATTTGATTTGTGAAAACTAGTGACATTTAGTAAGTAGTAAGTAAGCATGAATGTCCCCCCAAACTCCACTTCTAAAGCTGACCCTCAGTGGGGCGAGAGCAGACTGTATGAAAACGTATGACATTCAATTCGGCAAAACGTAAAAAGTAACCAATTTCCATGAGAGTGTGCTGGGTTAACAGTTGCCTTAGTGGGTTCTCTACAGTGATACAGTAACTGGTGAACAAACAGTTTGCATCATAACTGTTTCTATATTTTAGTACACTGACCAACAAGCATGAAACGGTCTAATTTATAATTAAAACACTTCATACATAAGGAGATACAGTATTTATGAAAGGCCTTATATTAAGATCACCAAGCTCCAATTCAGCCTCAGTTCTATGGCATAAAAACCACATGTAAACCTGCTCTCCACTACACCTAAACTGGCCTGACCTCAATCTCCCTTATGAAAAATGATTGTCATGGCGATCTCTCTCCATTCACTGAGCAAAGCCCTTTACCCTACATTAAGAACTACAGTCTCACTGATATAACTTTGCTTCACTACATGACCAAGTAAGCGGACATTCCTTTCTAATGCCAGGTACACGTTGTTTGCTGCTACGACCTACGTCTATGACTAGCCAATAAAAGTGCAACATGAAATGGCGTTTTCACAGTTATCTGGACATATTCATCTTTAGTTTCACTTTCATAGACTTTCAGTTTATTTTCATTCATCACATGTGTTCCTTTGTTTGATTTTCCCGCCCCTCATCAGTTGTCATGGACACTCATCAGATCATCACACCTGTTCTTCATCTCCTCATTATTCCTGTGTATTTAAGTTCCTCACCTTCACTCTGTGTGTGTCGGTTGTTGTTTGTGTGCGCACGTTACACACGCTGTTACTTTCGCTTTGTCGTTGTGGATTACCTGAGTTTGTTTTCATTAAAGAACCATTTTGTTTATAGAAACCTTTTTAACTCTCCTTCGTCTTCATCCTTGTGACAGGTGTATTGATCAACGTGACCATGCTAAAACTTAAAACTACTTGCCTCTATTTGGCCTCTTTTCCCTAGCGATGTTTGCATCCATATTCTCCTCTTTTGCACCTCTTCTCCTTATTTTTTCAGTTGTTTATCACTAGCACATGCTGATAACGTTTTATTCTTCTATAATAACTTGTCGTATAGCCTGCATGTAGCTACCCAAGTTTGTTAGAACCATGTCGTACAGTATGATTTGTAATGATCTTTGCCGAAGTCTTAGACAAATAGCCTATGTAGGCAACAAAGAGCCCATAACTTTTAACATAAACACATACTGTTCTTGGTTGTGAAATGAGCAATTCACTCAAAACACATTCACTCAACCACCTGTGTGTGGCTACAACTGTGCTAAGTGGTTTCATTTGGCAAATCATAATTAATTATGTTTTTCGGCAAATTACGTGAATGAGTGGTCCCTCTGGGTTGCCATCTCATCTTGTTGAACTCAATTAGCAGTAATTAACACGTGCTAATGAGATGAAGTGGAATCCAAAACAAACAGTGGGAGCTCAGCCTCATATCTAACAGCAACAGAGGCTGAACGCAGAAGGCCAGGTTCACCGCAACAGTCTTTGCTGGAGGATTCAAATAGTTTACGCAATCTTACTCGTGCAAATCCTTCAAACCAAGCTGAAGTCATGGCAAATAAAAAACATGATGGTGCATGATGTTTAAGCACTTGTGGTTTTTGATTTATTTGGAGGTTTTGAGGGTGGCTTTGTAGTTCACCATGTCTTTACACCCATTCAAGCACAAAAGACATTAAGTTTTACAATCAGTTGTATTCTCTCTCTCTCTCTCTCTCTCTCTCTCTCTCTCTCTCTCTCTCTCTCTCTCTCTCTCTCTCTCTCTCTCTCTCTCTCTCTATAGTTGACTGCACAAGCTGACCACAACCCTTTCTTTTTTTTATTGGCTATATTTTTCATCGGCTTGACAAATATTCCAGGCATAAAAGTGCAAGTAGGACACCGGTGAGATATCACTTTCCCTGCGAGAATAAAGCTGTGTCCTCTTTCACATTTAAAGGCTAATGCATCTTTCTTCTCAAAGATGCATTGTAACAGCACATTGATCTTCTGCAGAACTCCTAAAACATTTCAATGAATAACACTCATTCAAATAAACCTGTGTACTGGTTCATCAAAGAATGCATTTATTTTCAAGAACAATTTTTCTAAAGAGTTCTTGATGTTATAGCCTATTATTGGTCAAAAAAAATGAGGGATCCAGGAGCTTCAATGATATTAATAATTAAATTTACAACAATATTTAACCCTATAAATCTTCTTTTTAAAAATATAATTATTGTATTGCACTATAAGCACTGCTCTTTATGGAACATGTAAAAAATAGACTTTTTAGCACCATCTATTTACATTTATTAAGTTATAGCCTTTTCTAAATAGCATATCATCCATTAACAAAGGATAAGTTAAGATGAGTTCTTTACATCACCAGGACATTGCTGGTTTTTTAAGAACAATAGAAAGGCAAAAAAACAAAACAATTGGAACCTTTTTTATGAATGGCATAGTGTTTTGACAGTTCCCAAGGTTATTTATTTCACATAGACCTATTGCATGATTAATTTTCTGAGTTTTGCTGTACGATTAGATATCGCGTAAAGCACGCACGAATGACTTGTCTTGATAAAACAATAAAGTCGTAGGAACTCGTTCCCTCATTGCATTGATGATCAAATCCCACGGCTAATGATATCTATAACATCCAGGCATGAGGCTTGTTCGCTGTCTGTTGTGGCCATATCTCTCTCTGCAGCTCCTCCAGTGGTTCCCAGCGCTCTGATAATATCTCCAGCAGCCAGAGACTTTATATTATAATCATTAGTGATCCTTGCCCTCTCACCCGTACTGAAGAACAAGCGCAGAGGAACATTAATCTGAGCTGGAAACTGCCGTGTCCTTCTTTTCCCACATGGCTGTCGAGGTCGTGTTTTTTCTAATTGTGCATAATTTTTTAATCACTATGAATTCACATAGCCTAAAATATTTCAATATAGGCCTACATTTCGTTACTGACAAACGTTGGCTGACAAAACGAAATTTTTGAGTAGTAGGCTATATAAAAATGTTTAATATAATAGGCCTAATAGCCTATATAAATAATATTTTATTAATATAATAATTTGGCCTAACAATCTCGCATGCAGTCTGTTTATTAAGCAATAAGTGATCTATAGTTTTAAAAAAATCTTTTTTTCATGTTGCATTAAATATCAAATCATCTTGCTTCATATTGCTCCAGGTAAGGATTGCTTAGTTGATAACAAGCTTCCATATTCTGCAGATCCTTCTATGCTGAGATTTAGAGGGTCATGAAATGCCATAAATCCAATCTGTCGTTATTTACAAAAAAAAAAAAAACGTCAGTAGCCTTCAGAATTAAAGTGAAGGTGATTGACTTCCATGTCTTGCATGTCGGGAGTTATTCATTTCTAACAACAATAAATTAATTTATTATCAATTAAGAAAAATAGACAATTATCATTGCATTAAAAAAATACACAATACTTCCACTATATTTTTTAAAAATGTAATTAGTCGACATGCAAGTTTGTTTGCTAATATGCTACTCACTGTGTTGTTTCCAGATGGACTGTATAGGCAGCAGAAATTGCAGGGGAAAGTGTTTTCCACCTAAATTACTCTAATCTGATTGGTTCTGTTCCAGCGTGACGTCACATCGCAGTGAATAAGGTCTCTCGGCAGCATCCAAACGCATGCCAGCGACTGAAGCAGAGCGAGATGCAAGTGGAAATCAAACAAAACGACCAGGAATATATGTGATATACTTTGAAATAATTGATTTTATCTTTTAAAAAACGAATTAAATACCTTTATGCGTTTATTGTTCCTGTTCAGGCACTGGGACATTGGAGATTCCGCGCGCTCTATTGATTTAAATGTAGAATAAGTATCCATTCCACGTTAGATTGAACTAACACTTCAACTAAAGTTTGTTTTTATTCATCTTAATGCTAAACCATCATCGTATGTTTAATCGTCTAAAGAGGATCTGACACTTGTCCGTTTCTGTGCTGTGATCGTCAGGCAAAATTTTGGGATGCTATACATTCAATGCCTGTCTTTTTGGTGACTTTTTGTTTACTTGGATCAAGGACCACGTAGTGTTCTCTAACTTTTGGCAACAGATTTTAACCCTCTCACCAAGGATAGCAACGTAGTGACTGGAGTCACAAAATATGGTCCACTGTGCTGGATGCGAGAGGCCTATTCTGGACAGGTTTCTTCTCAACGTCTTGGATAGAGCCTGGCATGCAAAATGCGTGCAATGTTGTGACTGTAAATGCAATTTAACTGATAGATGCTTTTCAAGAGAAGGACGACTCTACTGCAAAAACGACTTTTTCAGGTGAGCATTTGAATCGTACGAAGCATCAGTGGACATTTAAGCTCCTTCATGACCTTTCTTATTAAAACAGTCTTAAACTAGATTTATATAGGCCTATATATATATATATATATATATATATATATATATATATATATATATATATATATATATATATATATATATATATATATATATATATATAATCCATTCCCACCATATAGCCTATACAATTCAGCATGGCTAAATAATAAATTCACAATGAAATTATAAAGAGAAATTTCGATACGACTGGTATCGAATCACATTTTAACCCCCCGAATACTAGACAACTTGTTACGTGACAGACTAAAACAGTTCTCTTTGTTTACATGGTATGAGTGTCAGGCAAGGGGATGAGATTTCCACCAGCACCTGACGGATGCGTTCCCTGCCTCGCCTCAATCGTTCGCAGCGCACGCGTTTGTTTGCAAAAGCTCGAGCAAAGATGCGATAAGTGGATTTGAATAATGAATGAGCTCGAGAGGAAAGCCACAGAAATCCAGACAGAACGCATTTGATAACCATTTCAGGGAACTGCATTTACATTCAAGCGCAGAGACAAAGGAATGTATATTGTGGCTTGTGAAGTTTATTCTGTTAATACATTCCGTCAAATCAAGGCTGAACATATGAGCAACTCTTTCCTGAAAATTTAAATTGAGTAATTCAGCATACACTAATAGTTCATGCATCTTTGTGGGTGGAAAATGTATTTAGCCTATTGATCACTATAAAATGCAATTTAAGAGAACAAGAATATAAATCACAACAGTTAAAACAAGTTAATTGGTAAACCTACCTTCCAATATAGTGTAAATAATTATTACAAAGAACATTGTGTAATAAAATATTGTAAAAATGCTTTAGATGTAAAAAAAATGGAACAATTAATTTGTTGCATTTAACATGACAATAAACAATTGTTAAAATTATGTTTTATAAATAAAGTGTCGCCTTATAATTTGGTTAAAAGGTAATTCCCAAAATTCAATGCACAAACCATAAATTTTTTTGTCAGCTTTATGCATTGGATTATTTTACGTTGTATTTTTTTGTTTATTGCAATATTTAAGTGTCGCGCGCTTTTCTCTTGTTATTATAACATTATGCAAAATGTTATTTTGCTCTGTCTTTATTATTTACTATAATTGCTGGAAAGGCCAATTTTAACATGTAGGCTATAGCCATCATAAGGATTTTGGTTGTAGCCAATAACCTACTGTTTAATTATCAGTGGGCTACATTTTACTGTAACATAATAGATTGTAATAGCTCAAATATGTTGGTAGCCTACATTAATATTATATCATCTAATGACGTCCAAAAGCGCAGTCACCAACATGCCTGTAATGCTAACACATTTTAATGGTGATTCTGTCAAACAACTGTAAATGAAAGTGAAGACATGTCATGTAATAAACTTACTATGAAATCAGGAATTAAATTAGAATTTTTAAAGAAAAAAATCAGTATGGGTGAACCTGCTTTCATGAAACATGACTTTATTATATTTTAATGCCTGTGCTCTTCTCGCAGGCGATACGGCACTAAATGTGGAGGATGCGCGCAGGGAATCTCGCCCAGTGATCTAGTTCGGAAAGCGCGAAGCAAAGTCTTTCACCTAAACTGTTTCACCTGCATCATGTGCAATAAACAGCTTTCCACTGGCGAAGAACTTTACATCCTAGATGAATATAAATTTGTCTGCAAGGAGGATTACGTGAATAACAGCGTCGGAAAAGACGCAAGCCTTCTGTCAGGTGAGTAATTTTGGAGATTAATATAAATTTGTCTGCACGATTAATTAGGCTACACGAACAGTGTAATAATAAACTCAAGGCTATTACGCTCTCTCTCTCTCTCTCTCTCTCTCTCTCTCTCTCTCTCTCTCTGCTGATTAAAATAGGCTATATAATTTTGTGTTGTCTTCGAATTTGTGGCACATTTTGAAAGAAAATATAAATTGAGAATGATATGTTTATTTAGACAGCGACATGACTAAATGTTTTCTGTGCTCTTTACAGTTACCACGTGCAGTGACCCGAGCTTATCTCCAGAATCTCAAGACCCACAGGATGATAAAGACTCTGAGACTGGACACATGTCAGACAAGGAGACCTGCAACAATGAAAACGACGAGCAGAATCTGGGTGGCAAACGTCGAGGGCCGCGAACTACTATCAAAGCCAAGCAGCTGGAGACACTGAAAGCTGCCTTCGCCGCAACCCCCAAACCGACCAGACACATAAGAGAGCAGCTGGCGCAGGAAACAGGCCTCAATATGCGAGTCATTCAGGCAAGTATGCCCAAAACTCGAATAGCCTACAACAATCACTCTGCAGCGAGAGTTTATCTGATGAATGCGCACAGGTCTTGGCTATTTTACGCACGACCGTGGCTCATAGTGAGAACTGTTCGTTTAATATGTCAGTAGCCTATAAAGGTGGCGTATGAACAACTTGGTTAAAAACAAGTAGGCCTAACAACTAGAAAGGTCTCTAAAAATAGCCTAATGTTGGCCTAAATGTCTGAAAGTGGGAGAATATTTCCGTGTAGTTAAAATAACTGCAGTGACATAATTTGGCCTATACTCCAGATTGGGTAATAGGCGTGATGGTAGGCTATGCAAATTTTCCCCTGCAATTGTCTGACGTGATGTCTAAATGACAAAAAGTCAATTGTCATTAAGTAGCTATATAATAGTGCTGAATTGTCTTTTCTGCAGGAACGACCCGTCGTGACGAATAAGGTTGGAATATTAAACTTGGAGAGCGTGTCATTATATTTGCCAGTCTTTTTGTTTTGTGGCAGAAATAGGCTAATGACAAGTGATTTTGGTATGAAATCAAACTCTCCAAATTTACCCAATCTTTTAAATATATGACTTCATGGAGCGATGTTTACGTGCTTCATCTAAGTAGGCTATCTATTGCTGTTAAATGTTTTTTTCCCCTTTCTTATTCGTTAGGTTTTCCACGTGCTGTCAAACAACATCGTTACTCTCAATAATGTTTCTAGGGTTTATTAAAAGGGAAACTAATGTGTGTGTTTTCTGTCGCGCAGGTGTGGTTTCAGAATCGGCGCTCTAAAGAGAGGCGCATGAAGCAGCTGAGCGCGCTGGGCGGCAGAAGACACTTGTTCTTCCGCAGTCCGAGGAGAATGAGGGCGCTGGGCGATCGGATGGAACCAGGAGAGCTCATGGCCAACGGACATTTCTCTTTTTATGGCGGTTAGTTAATATTCATGAATATTAACAAGTAAAAAATTGCATATAGGCTACTAAGATATTTTTCGGAATGCAGCAAGTTACAGTTATTATAGGCCTATATATATATATATATATATATATATATATATATATATATATATAAATTAATTAAAAATAATTAATTACACAATCAATAATGTTTCCATGTGGTAAAAACAAACATGCAAAACAATTGCCTAGACTTACATTTCGCACAAATAACATTTAAAAAATGTTAGGTTTTAAGCCTGGTATTTTATTATTATATGTTATAATATTAAAACAATATAAATATCATTTTTTATATATATATATATATATATATATATATATATATATATATATATATATATATATATATATATATATATATTATATGTTTGTACAAAGCTAAAACTTAAAACAACTTATTACACAATCATTAATGTTTCCATGCTTACAAAAATAAAAACAAACATGCAAAAAATATTATTACATATTATTTTATTAAAACTAAAATACTGAGCAGTCATAATGTATTGATATACAGAATTCAGTTTTCACCCATACTGCCCTACAAAGTCATAACACAGTAATTGCATCAATATTACATCTGATTGACCTGATTTCAGTCGACAAATGTGCAGTTACTGCTTTTCGCTGTTAATGTTAAATGAGAAGGCTTTGAATGATCGCATGTAATGATCATGTGATGATCTTCTCTTTCTTACAGACTATCAAGGCGAGTACTATGGCCCGGGCTCAAACTACGACTACTTCCCTCAGGGTCCACCGTCCTCCCAAGCCCAGACTCCTGGTGATCTAGGATTCATGACCTCCTCTGGCCCAGCTGGAACCCCTCTCGGGAGCATGGAGCATCATCACGGAGCACACCACCCCTCCAATGAGACACAATGCTTCAGTGAGATGATATCGCATCACCCAGGGGACTCCCCCAGCCCAGAGCCCAGCGCACCCACATCCATCCACAGCATCTCTGACATGTGTGACTCCACTCCACCCTTCACATCCCTGAACTCTCTCAGTGCCAATGGATACAACAATCTGTCCTCAGAGATGAACGAGGGAACAGTGTGGTAGCAAACAACAGACTAATTCGGGACACTAACATGTGAAAACGTCTGTTCATGTGTGATTTCATAGCAGCACAATTTATATTTAGTTATTTAATGACATTATTTATTTGTTCATTTGTTTACTTATTTATTTGATGTATTTATCTATTTAAGCAGCATTTGTGTATTTTGAAAGTGGAATGTCAAATATGGGTCTGCAGACCTTATAGCTGTGCTATAGACAACGACAGTTTAAGAAAAGCTGAAACAGAATGTTTATATTTACAACACCTGGTGTGTCTGTTCACATGTGTGTATCATAACCCGACGACTAAGACCTCTTTGCCTTTTGAGGCTTTGCCATAATGACACTTGAAATCATCTCACACCAAAATCTTTCTCGGCTCTTCATGCGGTGGAGTTATGAGTTCCACCAAGTCTCAGAGCGTTTTGCCTTTAAAAGGGAAACTTAAAATTGTTGGGACAAACCCTTTATTTGAAATGAAATATGACTTGAATTATAAGACAAAGTCTACCTTCTAAAAATTATTTCATATATGGTCAGTGGACAGAGTCAATTGTTTACGTATATTTTCTTCAGGGGTTTAAATATCAACCCTCTTGATACTGACATGAACATTTTCTTCAAGCAAGGAACCAAACTTTTGTATTGATTCAATTTATATCTGACTTGTGATTCACTGTATTAGTTTGTATGATATTGTGTTTGCACAAAGAATACACTAAACAAAACCATAAATACATGTTGACAAATGAAGCACAAATACATGGAAATGGGCTTTAAAAAAAAAAACTAGCACTGAGATCGACTCTAATGCATAGGTTTATTTGATAATCTGTTGTTATTTTAAAACTGTTAAAACCAAGTCTGGAGAACAAACTGGGAGGACACAGAGGCATTCATAGTGGGACAAATGGCAAAAGGATGTTTTTTATGGATTTTATTTGAGGATTTGATAATGTCAGTGTTATAGGAGGTCATCCTTGCTGCTACATGTAATAAATGTAAAACATATGAACATGTTCATAAAATCTTAAGTTTTCAATATATGTTTTACCATGTCATAATATTTCTATATTATGACATCCAGAAATATGACTTGCAAAATTTAGATTTTATGAACTTTCACTGACAGTGGCTTATTCAAGAATAACAGTCATGTCTATAGGCTGCACTATTTCTCATGAGCATGAATCGCATTAACGTTAATTATCTAATCAAATGACGTTTTAGACGTAGCCTACGTGTCAATTTGGCAGTAAAATAAAATGAAATAAGCGTTGCAAATGAGTACAGACAATGGTCTACATAAAATGCCTTTTCTTTTAATATGTAGGCTACTTATTTCGAATATACTAGCATGCAGCTATTGATTCGATTTGTCAAATGCTCTTATTATCGTGCAGAATGCAAAATAGCCTATGTATCTCACTTTTTTGTATAGAGCAAAAGCTCAGTTTGTTTGCCTTAACATGCTTGTTTTAGCTATGTTAAAAACATTACAGTCCCCAAATCAGATAAACAATTTTGAACACAAAATAAGATATTTAGAAGAATTTTGGTAACCAAACAGTTGACTGACTTTCATAGTATTTTTTTCTCTCTCCATACTATGGCCCATCTGTCTGGTTACAGACATTCTTCAAAATAGTTTCTTTTGTGTTCAACAGGAGAAAGAAATGCATACGTGATTGTAGCAACTTGAGGGTGAGTAAATGAACTAACGTTATCCTTTAAAAAGTGATATCCTCGATCTGTAGGGTAAAGTATTTCTCTTCTCCACACACAGCTTTAATTATGGCAGGTTTACCTAGAACATAACAATGTGCAGTATTAATGATTTAAATACTCTGTTAAACTCACTCTGTCTGAGAAAAGACAACTGACTGTGTACTTTGCGTATCAAACAAACACCAACCTATTTTGTGTGCACGTCACGAGACGACTCCTCGGGCGCGCTCCGATGATGTCATTAGAGGGGCAACGTGGGACAGACATGGCAGCTTCCATATCACAGCAGCTCGAGGATTTGTTAAATCCTTTACCAAACTTCGTGGATCCCGAGGACGACCAAGATGAAGGTATTATACATAAACATCATAACCGTTAATTTAACGTGTCATAAGGCATTTTAGTGCTATTATAATGGCCAATCTGTCACCTCTATTGCAAGCACGATGTGTCTGCATGCCTCAATGTTACTGAGAACTGACTTTACTTCTCACTTATTAAGAATAACGACTCATAACATTTAATGTAAGTTAGTAATAAATACGACATTCGTAATTATTACTATAACCATACATTAAATAATACTAAATAACGGCTATTTTTGTTAAAATGTTAACTTATCTTAAATTTGCCCTAACACAATGTACCATGTTGTGTTTTTTTTGCCGTGTTAGTGCCGTGTTATTCTTTAAGTATCATGTAAATACAGTATTTGTTTGGTAATGTGGTAACCATTCAGTTCCATGATATTATTATCTGATACCATCATTGTACCATGATACATACTACCACATTAGTTATAAGAACATATATTAAGAAGAAACTTATTACAGCTGGACCTATTGATAATTACACTACAACAAATGTGAAAGGTATGGTTTTTATGCTATAGGCATAGTCATTATTATGGTTTAGTGTTATAGTCAATATCTTTACCTTATATGCCGGTTTTATTTATAACAAATGTATCACTGACTTTTAATATGATTAATATGATATGTAAACTCCCATGAGTACTTAACTAAAATAAATAATAATATTTCATTTATTTGAACTGCAGAGACGAAAGCCAAAGTCATAGAGAAGTTTGATGAAGGTGGGAATGAAGATGACGATGCCAAACTTTTATCTGGCAATCTGCGGAGGCGCTCCGTTGCCATTCTGGCTGACGGTGATCGTCGTTATTGTGGCAAGGCAACATCCAGAAAAGATCTACAGAAAGAGTTGGATGGATCAGGTGAGGTGAAAAAGTGTTTACACTTTTTGGTTATATCAACTAATGAATAACTTGTATATAGCTATCTGTGCATAATAAGCTGGGATTGAGGAACTAACTTATATGCGCATTTTTAGCTGATGATGAAGAAGAAGATGATGATGATGATGATGAAGAAAATGGAATGCTGGACAAGTACATGGAGTGCATCAGAGATGATGATGATGATGATAATGAGGAGGATGAAGAAGATCACGCCGATGTCGAGGAGGATCTCAATGGAGACGATAGTTCACTGATGTCCAGCTTGGTCTCTAAAATGAGGGGCACAGACTTTATGAAACTCACAGAGGGAATGGATGATCTGGGAGACAGTGAGGAAGATGAGGACTCAACAGCCAGTGAAGGAGAGAGTGAGGTAGGCTCTGAGGAAGGTGAAGAAGAGGAATCATCCTTGAGGACCTTCTCTAAAGAGAAAGTTGATGAAGAGGTCGAGAAAGGGAAAGCAGTGAAAAATCAACTCGGTATGGATACTTAAGCACATTCACAATGTGCTCTAAAAATAAATAACAATACATTTATAATATAAACTATGAGAAAAACAGAAAATACCAGAAAAATACTACTCAACTTTATGCTGTTATCAAATCTCTCCAGCTCTTTGGGACCTGATGCTTGAAAGGCGAATCAACATGCAGAAGGCTCTTGTGACAGCCAATCAGCTTCCACAGCCACAGACATTCCCAGAGTTCAAGAGCAGGGGAGGGGCTGAATATGCTGAAGCTTTAAAAAATAGTAAGCAAATTGCCTATATTTTACCCATTTAACAGTGATATAAAAATATCCTTAATCCCAACTCAACTTAGGTAGTTGGAAATGTGCATATGTCTTAAATTTCACAGAACATAGGTCAACTTCTAGCCACATTCTTATTTTCTTAAAATGAAAGATTTGTCAATTTTGTTTTTACTGTAACTTTAATACTATAAAGGTGTTCCTTTCCATTGTTCTTAAAGTACATTTTAAATGTAATGTTTAATTTATTGGTCAACAACACAAAGTAGGGGAGTTTTAAGTCAGTAAGATAAAAAAAAAAAGAAATGAATACTATTACTCTGCAAGGTCAGATTAAATTGATCAAAAGTGACAGTAAAGACATTTTTGTTGTTAAAAAAATGTAATTCAAACTTTCTATTCATCGTAGAATCTTGAAAAATTGTTTCATTGTATCATGGTTTCCACAAACATTAAGCATCACACCTGTTTTCAAGGCTTATAAGAAATGTTTCTTGAGCATCAAATCATATTAGATTGATTTCTGTAGGATTCATGGAGTAATGATGCTGAAAATTCAACTCTGCCATCACAGAAGCGGATTGCATTTTAATATATATATATATATATATATATATATATATATATAGAAATAGAAGATTGTTATAATACTAAAAGTTGTAATAATATTTCACACATATTTCAAATGTCAAATAAACACAGCCTTGGTGAGCATAAGAGACTACTTTAAAAAAAAAAATCGTATCGACCCTAAATCTTTAAAAGGTAGTTTATATGCTTGCATTCTTCTAAATAATGGTTAACCGACATGAACAAAATGCATGAAATTCGTTGTAATTCTCCCCTCCTGTGTCTATTTCCGAGTCCACAGTCAGTAAGAAATTATATGATCAGGCAGTTAAATTTCTGCCTTTATCATAATTTAAACCTGACATCTTCTGTGCAGTTAACCAATATCCCCTAAGGAAGCACAGCCCCATCATCACTTTTGGTTTTAATATCAGGATTCTTCTAGCTCTGAGCAATTAATACATTTGTGCACCTTTTTCTCAGGCAGATCTGGGTGCTTAGAGAGACTACCTGCTCCTCATTTGCATATTTATTGCATTGGTCCTTTTGCCAGCGAATGATTGATGTGGGACCGTCCTCCTGAATTTTGAACAGCACGTTGCTTTGGGGTGAAAGGAGAGGGTGCTGTGCGTGCATACTTTTGATTAGCTGTAAAGATGACACAATCTGTGCAACCCCCCCCCCCCCACACACACACACCAGTCCTTTTATTTATTTGCTCTTTATTATGTAAAGTAAATTGTAACATAGGCTTCAGGGTATGTTTCAGGGGATGTAGTGTTTCGCATGTAGGTTCTGCAGGAATACTAGGATTTTACTAGTACTAGGATATTTTATATAATAGCAAGTCACTTATATTTATAGCCAACCGGACAAAGGTTTTTTTTTTGCTTTGTTATGGTTTTGGGCTTTACAGGTAAACTTTTGTGCTAGAAATTGCACTTTTTCTTCCAATGTACCTCTATGGAATGTATGTTGATCGTTAGTCTGAAGATTTTAAATCTGATTGCTTTGAAAAGTGATTTAATACCTCTCCTCAACCACAAATGGCTAACTTCTAGTTGTCTTTGAGATAATTTTAAAATTGAAAAATGACACACTTAACCTTTAAGCCTGTTTTTTTATGCCATGGAGTCAGTATCTTGTTTGATGGTTTGTTTGCTATGGGCTGTAGAATTTCTTTCTTTCTGTTTTTTGATGTTTTTAACTAGTGTAGTGCATAAATCAGAGGAGGCGAGTTGTAACGACCTTGCGTTTATAGAAGTGTGCTGAATTAATATTGTGGTCGACATATGCTGTATGATAAGCTCATATCTGTGTGCGGTAGGTCATAAAGCCCTGAAGGCTCTACAAAGGTCTCTGCTGGAACTCCAAGATCTGCTGCTCTACCAAAAACCTGAAACCAGAGCTATTTGTCAAGGCAAGACCTGGGGAGCCAGCAGGTACCAAATTCTGCTTTTAAAATAGATTTTTATTAAGAAAATGTTGACAGAATGTTACATTTTGGCTGAATTATTCCACGTCCACATTTTATTAATAAACCAAAAAACCATGGTATTTTTCAAATTACTTTTTTGTAATATCAATTATTGTTGTTGAACTAACTAATCACAGGTTACTATTTTTGGGACGCTTCTTACATTTTCATTGTTCTTCTGTTGTCTAAACTGTATACCATATGTATTTAATTTCCTTATGTGAATTTTTCTTTTCACATATAGCAGTACTAAAGATGATGAAGAAATTAACAGTGAGGAAGATATGGAAAATGATGGCCAAGAGGAAGAACAGGAAGCAGTTCGGAAGGGACCCCCCAAACGAAAACTGGAAATGGCAGAGTATCCCAACTTTATGGCCAAACGCTTTGCTGCTTTTCTGCCTTACCGTGATGCCACCCTGCAGAAATGGTATGACAAGACGCGGCTCACAACGGGCAAGAGCAATAAGGTAAAAAAATAAAAAAAATTAGCAGGAGTGTCTATAACCTAAAAGGTTATAACCTTTTTTTTAATTATTTTAATGTTACTTAAGGTTCACTCATAAAGTTAGTTTTTTTTTTACACCAAAAAACAAATATGCCAGTGTTACTCATTGTGTGGCTCGCCAAGCTTTAATTTGTGTCTCGCATGGCGGTAAATAGTACATTCATATGATCATGCAGTCAATACAGATATTTTATAAAAACAAGTAGGGCTATAAGTATATAGTATAAGAGAACAAGTATGCTCTATTACAAATAATTTCGATTGGATTGAAAGGGGTGGTTTATTCATTTTCTAATCCGATCGAGAGAACATGTAAACCATTGATCGGATTGAAACCCGAAACTGAAAGGACGGCGTATGACGCGTGGAACGAGCTGTTCTTCCTGTTGAGTAAAATTTTCACGGCGTCAGCAGCACGGCACAACGATTCATATGCTCATTGTCTCCAAATTATGTCTACTGTTTAAAACAAATAAAGAACCTAACCTATGTAGGAGAATGGTTATAAGCAAAAACAACGAGAAACTTTGTATATATGCGCATATCAAAACATTTATTGTGATTTGAAGCTTGTGACATAAAAACACGCACATCAACCCGATCACTTTTTTTATCGTGAACATGTAAACAATTCAGATTTATCAATCGGTATGAAATCAATCCGATTGAAACAAGTTGTGCATGCCAGTGGCTCAATGCGGAGTTGCTTTCTAGCTCTTAACGAGGAATCTGCTTTTGGATGGTTAGATACATGATGGGCTAATGTAGAAAAAAAAACAACTTGCGGTCATTTAATATATTCTGTGATGAATATATTCTTGAAATCCTGTTTTTTTTTGTCATTAATGGAAATCATCTCGTCTAAGTTACAAATTTGACTGGTAAATTATAAAGAATGATTTTCCCCCTACTTTTGTATTTATTGTATTGCATTGCATTGCATATTGTATGTTTGGGGATGAGAGATTGATAAGCAGACATGGTATTTATGACTGGATGTAATTTTTGATACTTTGCGGGAAAATTGGCTCTCCTATTGAGTTCGTTCTATCAGTGTGGCTCTCATGAAAAAAATAGTGAAGACCACTGATATATGCGGAAAAACGATTATGTTCAACCTTCATTCTGACCATCTGTCTGAAATGATAGTCCTTTTAAAGCTTGTCAGAAAACGGCCACTGTTATGATTGGCTTACGTCATTGCATAGGAAACAATATCAACGCACACTCCCAATCGCACATGATTAAGTGTTTTGAAAACATCCATATATATATATTGAACATCAAACATCCATATATATTTAAAAAAAAACACCCACTTGTTTCCAAAGCTGAACTGAACTGCGTTTCGTTTCCCAAAAGCATTGTGAGCCCAAGTTGATTGTGGGAGACCATTGCCACCAATGTTCTCTACGATATACTTAACTGAACGGAACATGCATCTGTTTACTGTATCGAGTGGAGACAGCGTTAGTGATTTATAATGGGTTCTATTTGCTTTTGATGTGACGCTCACATCCAGTGTTGGCAAATATCAGTAATTAAGCGACTAAATGCCAGTGGGCGGGGCCTATGGTGCGATGATGTCTTGCTCTGGAGGCAGGCATATAAAATTGATGTCACAGATCCAGCAATATCAAAACAAGATGTTTTTGAAGCTTGTTTAAATAAATGTTTGGTTTATAATAAAGAGGATGTTTTAATCTATGAAATTTGCAGGATATTTTAATGGTACAAAGACCCCTTATATGTCAAGATATGAAGGTAAATTTGATTTCTCATGTCATCACCCCTTTAACACCCCACTTGTTTTGTGTTCTAAAAACAATCGTTACGATTATGACTGTACACATAGGATGGCATGGCAAGACTTCATCAGTGAAGAAGAATAGTGGGTGAAAACCGAAAGTGAATGATAGGGACCATTGAACACTAAGAAGGATTGTATCACAAAACTTATTTTTTTCTTAAATTATTATGAGGTCATAACTGCATTTATAATAATATAGAAGAAATGTGTTGTTTAATATAGGCCCGGTATTACAGACAGGGCTTAGATTAAGCCAGGATTAGGCTTTAGTTCAATTAGGACATTTAAGTAGCTTTTTTTTTAATGTGCCTTAGAAAAAAAAACATCACTGGTGGGCATATTGAGACAAAACAATAGCACTGACATATTTTAAGAAATGTCATTGCAAGTTGCTTTCAGTTAAAACTGCTCAAGAATGCATTTTAGTTCAGGACTAGGTTTAAGCATTGTCTGTGAAACCCGGGCTTAGGTTTAGATTGCATATAACGTCACACTGCTCACGTCGTCACTTCTTGATTTGTCAACTGCTTGTGTATCTTCACTTGTAATTTACAATGTCTTCGTCTTTTCCATCACACAGGGTTTTGGGGCATTTGACAGGAACATCTTGACACAGGTGGAGCAGGTTTTAATGGACAAAGAGAGGCTGGTGAGACGTACACAGACGCGCAGGTCTGAATACAGAGTTCTGGGGAAGCCGGAGCCCATCACGCCTGAAATGGAAAGCAGTGTCACAGAGGGAGAGGTAAGACATGGCTCTGATTTTAGAGGGATGATTCTCTTTCAATTGAATATACTGCTCTGTAGATTTGCTATAGCGTTGTTAAGAGCAAAACGTCTTTAAGTTCGTCAAGCCAGCCAGTTCAGTAGGTGACAATGTGTTTTTATATTTTTGTTAGTGTAATTGTATTCGGAGTAACACAATAATGAAAACTACTTTTTAAAAGTAATAAAGTAATCTCATGCTAGAAGACTGACTAAGCTCACTCTGTTGTTTTAGGCAGCTGAATTGGCACTGAAAGCAAATGTGCACCTCAAAGATATGGACGAGGAGATTTTTGATGACGATGACTTTTATCACCTGGTAAGAAAACAGACCGGATGAATTGTTATTATGCAGTTTATTTGTCAACAACAATGACTACATTGATGAGTAGCTATAACAAGATTGTAGACATACTGAGGTGATGTCAGGAAGCTCTCTCTTTTTCACAGCTACTTCGGGAGCTTATTGAGCGCAAAACAAGTGCGACAGACCCCAATGATCAAGTGGCCATGGGAAAGTGAGTGTATGTGTGCATGTAAATGTTTCATGCGTCACGTGTATTTGACCATAGTAACTCAACCTCTGATCTCACAGGCAGTGGCTTGCCATCCAGAAACTGCGAAGTAAAATCAAGAAGAAGGTGGACACCAAAGCCAGCAAAGGCAGGAAGATCAGGTGAGCTGTAACACTGCTGAAAGACTCGAGATATGCTCAGAACTCAGTATATACGGGTGAATCTCACAAAACCTGTCAAAGAAATGTCCTATCTGTCTGTCTGCCATCAATTAATTGTAATTTAACAAATTATAAACAAATCAATTTTAATTCAATTTTGCTCTAAGAAAATGAAAATGATTGAATTTTTTACTTTTGGTGTTAATAATGGCCTGTAAACTAAAGCTATCAAAAAATGTCTTTAACTAAAATAAAATATTTAAAAAGATAAATTATTTCAGCTAGTTGCCATGTTGAAATACAAAAAATGTAAATTGTTCAGGCAGGATGATTCTCATTTATATAACATGGGCATTTTCTTTAATTTTGGGGGTAAAAATGGTCTAGAGATACATGCATAAAATTCACTCATATAATACACCAAAACAATTGAATTGTTTTGTCACTAGCACAATTATCACAACTCTTTGATTCTGTGTTATTTTAGTTTTATGTAAAACAAAACCAAATTTCAAAATGAAAAGAAGAGAAAATGAAAAACTAATCTTTAAAAATAAAAAATTATTAAAAATATTAAAGGGATAGTTCGCCCAAAAATGTAAATTAGCCCATGATTTTCTCACCATGAAGCCATCCTAGATGTATATGACATTCTTATAGAGTTATATAAAAAAAATTCCTGGCTCTTCCAAGCTTGATTATGAGAGTGAATGGCTGTTTGACTTTGGAAGTCCATTAAAGCACATCTATTCATTATTAGAGTGCTCGAGATGGAGCAGCGGGGGTTGGCGTAAACCGATGTGTACGGCTACCGGAAGCTAGTTATTTTAGTTGATAAAGGTTTAAATATGGATATTTTTCTTACACAAACGCATCGCTTCACTTCAGAAGACCTTTTTTAACCCCCGCAGATCCGTGTCGAGGACTTAAAGGGGTCATATAATGCCATTTTTGTACAAGTTAATATGAAGCTTTAGGGTCTAAATGAAAACTTTGTAATATACTTTTATTAAAAATTATCATTAGGATTGTAAGAAAACACAAATTTTACATGGTCAAAAACAGCTTTGTTTTCAGCACACCGTTTCAGTGCATATGCCTTTAAATGATTATGAGCTTTTCTCACTCCGCCCCTCTGTTCTTTGGGGCGTTTTGACACCACACATGTGGAGTGTTGCCTTGACAACTGTTGAGGGTACATTTTGCAAAAAGAATGGCAGCGGGAGTCTCTGAGGAAACATCTTTTCTACCCTACCAATTTGAACCGGAGTCGGACACGGAACAAGATGACGGCCCCGATCTATTTTTGTAACTTGGGTACTGGCAGAGTAACTTAGAGTAGTGAGATACAGACGCTATGTGTTTACTGAAGTATAGGATAGTTCGTTGACAAATTGATGTTGAAAAACTTTTTTTTGGTAAATGTTGGCTTGTCAGTGATGCGTAACGTTATCTCAGTGTTAGGTACAACTGTCAGTGCTGAAACATTAACCATAACGCGTTGTTCATTATAAACGTGGGATTATGAATTATATTGAGAACGTCGTAACGTTACAGAGAAAACATGCCGTAATAAACCCTGAGTGTAAACATTAGCCACATTCATGGTGAAGCGTGCAAGTGATTTGCAAAGATTTATATTTAAAGGTTAATAAAACGTTACACTCACTTCTTCTGAAGGTGCAGCAGGAACACGAATAGTTGGTACCGATTCTTTTTTCAGCACCAGCTTCTAAGCAAAACCAGATTTACACTGACGCACGTTTATAAAATAGTCTGGTGAGAAATGATTAGCGCAAACATAAAAGCATTTACGTTGATCGTTGGGAATATTCCCTTCAAAAATAAAACTCAGCCACTGCGTCTTCAGCAGTTCGAATTTAGGAACGCCAAAATGACTGCTGTGTTCCTTGTTACACCCAAGAACAGAACACCACAATCGCTTAGACGCCATTCTGCTCCAGTGTATCAACAATGGCGGACTACGATGACAGCTCGCTCAGGGCGGGTCTGTGTTGAAACGCTGCTGTCAATTATCAATCGTGGGAGGGGCGTCCGTTTTATTGACGTCACAAAAACACACGGCTCAATTTGAGGCAGGGGAAAACATATAAGGAGATTAAAACAAAAACACTGTATGGATTTTTATCATTATATGAGGGTTGTGTACAGGCACTGCCAACACACATTTCAGTACCATCAACTTGTAAAAGTGCATGTACCATTATATGACCCCTTTAAATAATGAATTGATGCGCTTTAATGGACTTCCAAAGTCAAACAGCAATTCACTCTCATTATAAAGCTTGAAAGAGCCAGGACATTTTTTAATATAACTCATTTTTTATATAAATTTTATTCGTCTAAAATAATAATGTCATATACACCTAGGATGGATTCTGGGTGAGTAAATCATGGGCTAATTTTCATTTCTTGGTGAGCTATCCCTTTAAGAACTATAATAGTATCTTAATGATACTAACATTACACTGCTTTTATTTTATCAGCTTACAAAGCAATTTTTTTGGTATCAAGTCATATGCTGTTATTTGGTTGCTTAATTCAGTAACCCCCAGACAGATGATATTACAGGAATGAGGTGGGTTGTTTCTGTTGACTAAGCATCAGATATCACCTCTTATCACACATCTCACTTAACAGTCCCTCCAGGATTTCGCGATGTTGCGATCGCAACAATTAACACAACTTCAACAAATCCCCGTGAATTCAGTGTGACTTGCAATTTTGACCAATCACCGCAACTTTTCTGCAACTTTGACCAATCATTGCGGTCTCCTGCAAAGCGTCGTCCACTTTCCTCACGCAGTGGCTCACTCTCCTCACACAACGGGCGACTCACTCTCCTCAGACAAAGGAGCGACGCACTCTTTTTTACAAAATAGGTAAAAGTAAAACGCATTTCAAAATTAAATGCAACATGTATGTTTTGCAGCTAGGCGGGCATTATAACGTGTGTTACAAAGTGAACACATTTGTCTCTGAAGTAAAGGCTGGACTACAATAGAGCAGATGGTGAACAGTGTTTTCTCTGGGACATATGGTAAGTCCCTTTGGGGTGGACTTTGGGGTTTTTCACTTTGTAAAAACCTATAACATGCAAAAAAAAAGCTATAGAACAATAAAAGAAAAATCCCGCTCCTCCGTGAGAGATACGAGACCGGTGCGTCTCACAGGTGTGCCACAGTAAACATAATGAATGGCGACTGTTGAACGCAAAAGCCGAATCCCGGACATTTTTGGCGATCTCGAAATCCCGGGCAGATAGGGTGACCACCATCAAACAAACCAAATGTGGGACGATTATACGTTTGTGTGGGACAATGTGGGACATGTTACCAACATTAAAACATAACCAACTGTTATATAATGTTTATCTAACTTAATAAAAACATTTGTATTCTGAATTTCAGCTGATAAAAATTATTTGTTCTTTAGTCCCTTCTAGAAAACACCTTCACATCACAATGTAACATGACATGTCTTTAAACATGACATTTAAATTCAACATCACTGAGCCCAAAGGCAGCAGGCATCATGCAGAGAACAATTTTTGAAACAATTCTTACCAAGTCCAACTAAATTCCAACAAAATAAATAATGAACAAATAAAATATAAACCAACATTAATTTAGATCATTGACAGTCTTATACTGTATATTAAGAATATATTAAACCAAAAACTTTGATATTTTTTAGGATGTGAATTAAAACAACCACAGCAGCAACAAGTTAATAAATTCTGTTAAATTTTAAAATTTAATTTACCGAATTATCCAAAGCGGGACAGGTGGTCACCCTTCGGGCAAACTTGTCACGGAGACTCACTAGTAGATAGCCTTGTTGTTTAACTGCGTTGCTTGGGAATGGCAAATTCAAAAATACTCGCCACCGTTTTTTGAAATAGGGGTTATTCACTGTCTCCTACATTTAGATAGGTGGGCAAAAGCATTTTTGTCTCAGTGCATGCATTGTCTTAGTCTGGCAGCGCCGCCGCTAGCTTAGCTTAGCATAATGAATGGAATCCTTTGTTGCCGGATAGCATGTCATGAGTAAAAGTGATCCAAAAAAAAGTAAACAATTACTTCTTGTGGCCTGCGTATTCACAACGAGTACAAATATTGATACAGATTAAGACTAGGCGATTTCCTAGGCAGATATTGACTTGGGACTATATTTGGGTGAAGCACAGGCGAAGCACTACTACTTCTGCGCAGAGATATCACGCAACACCTGAAATCCCCCAACTTCCATCAACATACCAGCGTGAATATTAGCTGGCTATTTTTCCTACAGTAGACATAGTAAATGGCGATGAACATGGCCGATTTTGTGAGAAATGAAGAGGGTGACATCTCAGACAGTCAAGATCCAGAACCATACCTCTACGAACCAGAGTTTTCAGAAGAGGAGCTGCCAACTTTGAAAATAGAACGACAGGAGGAGGAGGTTGCGATCACTCAACAGCCCGTGGACGTGAGGATGAGAGCCAACACGAACTGGTGGTGTGAGTGTGGGGTAATATGCCAACCTATGCCGACTGAAATAGTGTCTATGCTGTGGCGAGTGGGACAAGGTTCTGCCATCGATGACCAGGCTCAACGTGTCAGATCAAGATGAGCTTGCCCTCAGTTGTGTCACAGCTACCTAACTTGCATGATATCTCTGCGCAGAAGTAGCAGTGCTTCACCTGTGCTCCCCCCCCCATATAGTCCCAAGTCAATATATGCCTAGGAAATCGCCTAGCCTTAATCTGCATTGCTAACTGTACTCGTTGTGAATACGCAGGCCACAAGAAGTAATTAGTTGGGTTTTTTTGGATCACTTTTACTCACGACATGCTATCCGGCAACAAAGGGTTCCATTCATTATGGTATGCTAAGCTAGCGTCGGTGCTGCTGAACTAAGACAATGCATGCACTGAGACAAAAATGCGTTTGCCCACCTATCTAAATCTAGGGGAGACGGTGAATAACCCATATTTCAAAAAATGGTTGCGTGTTCCTTTAAAGTAGCAGTGTGTAATTTTTAGCGGCATCTAGTGGTTAGATTTGCGAATTGCAAACAGCAAGTCACTCGCGGCCTATCCCTCGGTTTTCAAACTCGAATGAGAAGCTACGGTGGCTGACGTAAGACAAAAGATGTCGTCGTCTGAGTCTGAGTCAGCAGCATAGAGTAGTAAGTCAAGCAATGAGGTTTCTTTAGCGCTGTTTGTTCGCTTTCGGCTACGGTAGACACATGACGTCACAATATGTCGACCTTCATAGAAGGGGATTCCCGCGCCTATGTAGATATAAATGTCTCATTCTAAGGTAATAAAAACAAAACGGCTCATTGAGTAAGGTCTTTATACACCACTGAAAACATAGTTATGGATCTTATATTGCATTTCTGTCAACAGATCATAAGAAATATCACACATTGCACCTTTAAGTAAAAACTTATCTACCTTTGCCGTTTTAACCTATAAAAACAAATGCCAAAGAAAATTGCAACTTTCATCGCAACTTTTTAGAAAAGTGGCTGCAACCTCAGGCATTTTAGGCCGCAACAATCACAAAAAAGGCCCGCGAAATCCTGGAGGGACTGATGTAATTGTGTGTTTGTAATGTAAATGAGTTCAAAATCACTCAGAATGAAACCTCACAATTCAAGTTTGTGTTTATACTTGTCATTCTTTCAAACTTCTTGTCAGGTTTCACATTCACAGTAAGCTGATGAATTTCATGGGTCCTATGGACAACAGCAGCATGAGTGATGAAGCCCGGTGAGTGACGTCTTATGTTCTTCTCATGTCTGATTTTCTCTTTCTGCTGAAAAAATCATATTCATATGATGTATAAAGTTGTTTAACAGTGTAGTTAACACAAGATTAAAAATGCTGTCATCATTTATACTGTGGAACAAAAGATGTTTAGCAGAGAATCCCAGCTGCTGTTTTCCATACACGGAAAGTGTACTTTCCCTGAAAGTACAGGGAAAAAAGGACAAAACAGCACCAGAAAAGCAGTTCACATGCATTGTGCGCTACATTCCCAGACGTCTGAAGCCATACGATAGCTTTATGTGAGGAACAGACCAACTGTCTTTATAGCAGCTAGAACAATCTGCAAAATGTTTTATTTTTCTGTTCTATAAAAAAAAAAAAAAAAAGGTGTTAGAATAACATGAGGGTGAACAAATGATGACTGAACTTTCACTTTTGACGGTGAACTGTCCTTTTAACTATCAAAGCATGATTTGAGTGGGCTTTTTGTATGCCAGTCTGTGTTTGTACCCTTACTGTATTACTGTGCTGTAAGGACACCAGCAGTGTGTGTGCGCGCATGCGTTTAATTAATGGTTCAGTTGTGTGTTTCTCTGTCCTGTCAGCCAACAGTAATCCTCCTCAAACAGAGAACAGGCTAATCAAACACACTTTGGAGATATGCAAATACACAAACACTCAAGCGTCAAAGATTTCACTTTTAATCCCCCTTCTCATATTTTTGTTTTCTCATGGTTTGACAAAGACTGTTGTACATATCAGGTGTTTTGTAGATACTTTTTTTCACTTTCTTATGAGTGATCAAAACATAATGTTTTCATGTTAAACATCATGCATACACTTCTGTTCAAAGTTTGGGGTCAGTAAGATTTTTTTTTAAAGAAATGAAAACTTTTAATCAGCAAGGACACAATAAATTGATCAAAAGTGACAGTAAATACATTAATAATGCTAAAAAAAGAGAGTTTGCACTAAATTATCAATGTTGAAAACAGTTGTGTGGACTACCCAAGCAAACATATACCTTAAACTACCCTGTTTTTGGGTTGTTACATTGTAATACCATGGTATTCATCAAAGTACCTTGGAATACCATGTAGTACATCAATGACACACATTCAGTACCATAGTATATATTTGTAGTAAGTACTGTAATATTCCTGTCGCTGTAACATGGTATCACATTCATTTTGTGCAGATGTAGAAACACTTTTTAATTTTGATGCTTATCAGATACGGTTAAATACAAAAATCAGTCTTTATCTGTTTATGGAAGCTTGTTTCCTCCATGGAATATAATTGAAATTTTTTATCTTGCAATTCAGACATTATAAAGTCAGAATTGTGAGAAAAAAAAATCTGAATTGTGCGATGTCGCACTTACCTTTTTTCTTTTTTATTCAGTGGTGGAAACAATCTTCCATAGTTTACTCCCCAGTACTTTTCTGTCTCCTAAATTTTAGTCTGTTTCTCAAACAAAATTATCAAATGACTTTGGAATATTCTCGACAACAGCCAATATTCACTTTCTTTATACTAATAAGAGCTTGAATATTCTGCTAAATAACTGTTTGAGTTCCTTGGAACAGAATCACACAGATTTGGAGTGACATGAAGGAGAGTAAATGAGAATTTTCATTTTTGGGTGAAATTCCTTAAAAAAATATTGAAATTGTATACACCTAAAACAGGAAATCATAGTCCTACAAAATCAAGCCTTGAACACACTGATCTTCTCTCTGTAGTCTTCTATTGTTTTCTTTTCCTCAAACACTCACAGTAATTATTCCTGAGGAGGTTTTAAGGGTTCCAGCGTATGCTGTGCCGTTTGGAGAGGTGTAGAGGAGAGAGATGGAGGATGTGGAGGCAGGATTAGAGAGGAGAGGATGAATTGATGAAGAGGTGGAGGTGAAGGATAGACGTGGCCTGGTGATCACGGTCACAGTGCTGTTCTACTTGAGCACGTAGAGGATGAAAACATGAAGCACTCAAGGAGGTGACAGAAATGAAATGAATTATGCTGAACTGTAATGTGTACACACACACACACACACACACACACACACACACACACACACACACACACACACACACACACACACACACACACACACACACACACACACACACACACACACACACACACACACACACACACACACACACACACACACACACACACCTACACCTAAACACCTCTACACCTACCTTTGGGAAGACCAGGAGACAACACAGAACCAGTTGTCAAACTCTATTTGCATTGTAATGTGTGTGTGTATGCTTCTCAGGAGATCATTTAAAGGTATTGTCTTCACTAAAAGTGGCAGACGTTAGCGACGACTTCAAGCCAAGTTGTCCATATGGGAAACGTGGAGGTTGCAAATCACCTCTGTATTTTGATTTGATAATTTGATGAATTATCTGTAATCTCAAAACTACATTTTAGCCACAGTAATTTATATAAGAAAGCTTTATCAAGTAACATTTTCCTTCCTACATATGCATATGAAACGGAAATTAATTTAAAAGCCAGAAACATCAAGAGCTGTATGTATATTTCTTAATTTTTTCTTAAAACAAGAAAAGAACAAGGTGCCTGTTTTTTCAGACACCTTGCTATCCTCACTTACATGAATTAACTATAGTGTCCTGCACCCACTAGTGAAAAAAAGATCACAAACTATTTCTGGTGTCTGAATAATTTTTGGTTTGTGTGTATATATATATATATATATATATATATATATATATATATATATATATATATATATATATATATATATATATATATTTTTTTTTTTACTATAGTTATATAATATTATGGTATTTATAATATTACTATTTTACTATTTTGAATTGGCTTTTATTTTTATTTTTTCAGTCTAGATTTTAATTTTAAAGTTTTAGAAATTTTGTTATGTTCCATTTTTATATTTGGCTTTATTTTATTTCAGTTAGATGCCAGGGCAATATTAATATATATTTTTAATATTTGATATATATATATTTTCATCCATCCACAAACATAAACGTTTTATAATTATATATTATGGAATGGTCTCTGATCTCTTGTCAGGTGTTCTCCAAACTCAACAGTCATTATAGGAGAAAACTCAAGAGCTGTTATCTTGGAAAAAGGTGGTTGCAAAAAGTATTTAATAAAAGGGGCAAATAATTCTGACCAGCACTATATATATATATATAAACAGTACTGTTCAAAGGTTTGGGGTCTAGGGAGAAAAAAATACTTATTTAGCAAGGATGTGTTAAATAGATTAAAATTGACAGTAAAGACTTTTATAATGTTACAAACAAAAATTCCATTTTAAGTATCAATCCTAATTATCAAAGAATGTACTGTATCACAAAATAGTTTTCACCCAAAAAAAGAAAAAGCAGCACAACTCTTTTCAAAATTGATAATGGAATTGCTTCTTGAGCATCAAATTAGCACATTAGAATGATTTCAGCCTGGAGTAATGGTTGCTGAAAATTCAGCTTAGCTGTCACTGGAGTACGTTAGATTTAATAGAAAATAGTTCATTGTAATGTTATCAAATAAATGCATCCTTGGTGAGCATAAGAGACCAAAACGTGAAGGAAGCAAACAAAAAAATTCTAACCTTTACCCTTAAAGTTGGGGTTAGACTACAGGAGGTTTAGGCCGATTTATCCTCGATTTAACCCTTCCCGACAATCTGAGAAAAAATCTTGTCCAGGA